>NC_138162.1:16746170-19217628 GCF_964165515.1 Mesoplodon bidens | reverse complement strand
ACCCAACCTTGTTCAACTGTAGTTCTGCTGGTTGGCACCTAGCAGGGATTCAAATATTTGTCGATAAACGGATGGACCCATGAAGGAAGGAATGAAGAGGGGAGGAACTGGCTGAAAACCCGAGAAGGTTTTGCAGTTCCCTGGGCTCTGAGGATGTCTGTCCATACCTGCTGTCCCGCTGTACCCCTCCACCTTCAGCCGGTAGCGAGTCCGGGGGTCTCCCACGCTGAACTTGTCATAGACGGCGTAGGCTGACTGCCCGTGGTCCCGCAGGTCCACCCGCAGCTCGTACTGCCCTTGGGCTGTGATTTTGTTCAGGGTGTCCAGCCCTGTGGACGACAGGCAAGGGGTTGCCTAAGAAGCGCAGTGACCGAGGACCTCATTCCTACTCACCCCGTAAGAGCAGCGGCTGTGTGTGCTCTAAAGAGGTTTGCGTCACTCCTGGGCTTGCAGCTTGGTTTGCTCCTTGCTGCTGCAACACCAGGTGAGACGTATACGGTTTCTGGGCCTCAGCTAAAATTGTGTTGACATCTTTGCCCTGCCAACCTCCTAATGTATTATGAAGATAAAGGAGATAAGGTGGAGTGCGTACCTTTTAAACTCTAAAGCTCCTTACATGTGAAAGGCAATGGATGACAGGGACGGACATTCCCCGGCCTGGGTGCTGGAACGTAGGACAGTGCCCTGTGCCGGTCGGTTGTTGCAGTGTGGGCTGCATGGATGGATGGATGATGGCATTGCCGTGTTGGCTTGGGAGAGTTCACACTGCAGCTCAACTCTTTATTGGCTAGATTCCTATGGCCAGCGGCGTAACCTCTCTGAGGCTCTGTTTTCCCAGGTGCAATATAGGAATTTTGTACCTTGTGGGGTGCTATGAGACTTAGAGGTTGTGGCCCTGAGGGACTTAGCATAGGATGGAAGCAGTGAGTGACATCAGTGAGGATAATTCTCTAAATGGCCCCGTGATTGACTTGAGGCTAGGCTTATTCTCAAGGCCTGGCTGTTGGCTCTCCTTTGACTGGATTTTTATTTTTAAGGACCCAGAGAATTTAAAGTCTTTCCATAGAGAATCTGACACCCTGTGTCGACCACCAGAGCTATTGTTTCCTCCTAACCCGTTTCCTCTCCCACAGTTCGCTGTGGGTTAGGACAGATGACAAGGAGTATAGAAATGGACATTTGGGACACAAACATGCAGGCTGTATTACCAAGCCAGAATTCTTCTCTGAGGTCCCCAAATCCAGCAGCGTAGGCCTTCCAGTTTCGATAGAAATCCTCACGTCCATTTTTGCGTCTCAGGAACACCTATAAACATAACCAGTGAATCTGGGTGCGCTTAAGCTATTGAAGGAAAGAGAAGACCTCTTTCTGAGAGGAAAAAACATCCACTGTAGGAAAAGCACCCGTCCCCGCCTCTGTCCTCACTAATTTGCCATGTGACTCAGTGCACGTCACCTCCCCTCTCTGAGTCTCAGTGTTCCCACCCGAAAAATACAGATTAGTAAGACTACCACCCAGCTTTGGGTGACTGTGATGTGCCTGTGTAGGTTCGCCACGTGTAACACACGAACCCCTCTGGTGTGGGGCGCTGATAGGAGGAGGCCGTGCCTGTGGGGACAGGAGGTACACGGGAACTCAGCGTACCTTCTGCTCAACTTTGCTGCCCAGCTAAAACCTCTCTAAGAAATAAAGTTTAATAATTAAAAAGAATACTACCCAGCTCATATGGTAATGGGATGGAAATAATTCATGTAAAACTCTTCGCACAGTGCCTGGTAGATGGCCAATGTTAATTAATAAACGTAAGGGGCTCGATGACCACTGTCATTTATAGATCACAGAGTTTTTTGAGGATCCAATGAGATACATTACGGGGAAACAGGGGAACTGGTTTTTCTCCTCAGCTGCTCTCCCATGACTTTGTTTAAGAGAGAATTCCTGAGTGTCTCCACGTGACAGGCACTGTCTTGGAGAACCTCATGCACATTAGTGTCAGAGGGCACGGGGAGGACCTCGGCCTCTCCTCTGCCCCCATCCCCCCGCCGGAGAGCTCTGGAGTCTGTCTCCATGATACTCACGATCCATCCACCCCCGTCAGAGGTCATGTCACAGAAGACTTCCTGCTTCTGGGTCTTGTCGTTGTTCACATAAATGGTGTAGACGCCAGAGGTCGTGTCTCCATTCAGCATGGCTTGGGAGCAGTCCCTGGGGAATGGGTACAGGACTCCACCTGCGGGGTAAGAAGGAAGAGTGGCTCTCTCAGAGCAGGACTGGAGCAGGGGCTTCCAGATCGCAGCTCAAGTGCTTACTGACTAGACGCCTCTGGGCAAGCAGCTCAACCTCTCTGAGGCTCTGTTCTCTCACACACAAGATGGGGATTAAAGCTATTTTGCAGGGGGGTGCGGTGAGGCTTAGAGGTTACAGATGAAAGGGACCCAGTCCAGTCTCTTCTACTGATGGAAGCCACCAGTGATATCAGTGGGAGGAGAGCTGAACCGCTGTGAGGGCCACGTGTCAGGTGGACCACGATCGACCTGGAGCAGCAGCCAGGCAGCAGCACCCGATGAACACCCGGGTGCTGGCCAGGATGGCCGGGTCTCTAGCACCCAGGGGGTGGCTCACTGTGGGTGAGGGCGCTCTGTCAGGCTGGATGCATCTCAGGCTGTTCAGAGGATTCTGAAGCCAAAGACAAGGGTTCTAGCCCTGAGCTTGCCACTGCCTTGCCTTCTGAGCCTGGGGATCTTAGAGGGCTAACACAGCATGCCTGGGGAACTTCCACGTGTAATAATGTGGTGCAAAAGTTAAAAACTCGATAGCAGTGAATGATCTCGGGGCTGTGCTTAGCAGGTGGCTTGAGAACTGACGGTAGTAGCGGCTCTTTGTTCTGACCTGACCTCTCACTGTACTTTACCTTCACCTGGGGTGGTATCATTAGCCGTTGTCTTGTCTGTTTCACAGCCCTAGTCTGAGCGCATCTTGAGGGCACACTCGTATGTTTGTGCTCCTAGCACGTGCCGTGAGATCTGGCAAAGAGGTGCTTTTGCCTCTGCCCCTCCCTCAGCAGGTGTGTGTAGAGTGACTAGGGTGAAGTGCAAAGGGCAGGAGACAGCGCTGGGATACACTCCATCTACCCGGGTTCAGGGCTCTGCAAAGACCCCCTCCTCCCTTCCTCAGAGAAGCATGCTTCCTCTTCACCAATGGAGCAGCTTGCCCATTTGCCCCCTGCAGAGGAGGTCTAGTGGCCAGGTGTGGAGGTGGTTCCCTGGTCCTGGGACACCTGAACCCAGATCTGACTCCAACTCATGGTGTAACCCTGAGCAGGTCACTTAGTCTCTGAGAGCCTCCGTTTTCCCACCAGAAAACTGGGCATGATAACCCTGGCCCAAGGTACCACCTTCGTGGGAGGACTGTTGGTGATTTTGAATATGAACAGGCTTTGTAAATGCCTGAAGGAGAACACCAAGCTTCTAATGAGCCTTGACAACGGCTACCCACTGGGCTGGGAGTTCAAATACAATACAAAGATTCTCACAAGGTCCTTATGAAGAAGGGATAGTTATTAACCCCATTACACAGATGAAGAAACTGAGGCTCGTAGAATGGCAGTAACTTTCCTCAGTCACGCAGAGCAAGTGGTGGAGATGGGGAATGAATCCAGCTGTTCTCACTGCTGACCCTCCTTCCCTTTCACCACGAGGCCTGTAACCTCCTGCATCCACATTGCTCTGGCTTTTCGGGTAATAGCAGGGAACTGATTCTTTTCAGAAATTTGATGGAAACATTTAAAGTAGCAGTTAGAGGAGAAGTGGAGGGTTGGTTCAGTCTCCTCCAGAGCCCCTTACTTGTGGTGAAGGTGGTCTTGATGATCCTGCTTCTCAGGGGCCCATTCAGTGCCTGGATCTTGGCCATGTAGTGGGTGGATTGGCTCAGCTCTGCCAGGCTATAAGAGGTGGTGTCTGGATCCACAACAACCTCCTAAGGGCAGAAGAAAAATATAATAGCTTTTGGCCACATAAGTCCTCAGAGTACAGATGATGCATTCACTTATTCACCCATCCATTAATTTCTTCATTCAACAAGAATCCGCTGAGTCCCCCCTCTGTGCCAGGCTCCGTGCTCACTTCAGGGCTTCAGACATGGGGAGAGTGCAGCATGAGCAAAGCTCCTGGGGCCAGAAGGGGCAGGGCAAATTCAAGTAATTTGAGGAGGCAGCGACCTACCTCAGCCACACTTCAGTTAGGGAAGCCGTGGAAGAGGTGGGCAAAGACCAGACTACAAAGGGCCTTAAGTGCCAAGCTATGGAATTTGAAGTTTATCATGATAAGGAATGGAGGTTCCTGAAAGTGTTTTGAAAAAAGGAATGCCATGATCTCAGCTTAATCTGGTAGGAAGATGAATCACACAAAGGGTTTAGACTTTGAGACCAGTTAAGTCAGTGGTCCCTCATATGGCTCTTTTTCATAGATCTCTGGGAAGCTTTAAAATAAAACAATGCCTGGGCTTCATCCTCGAATGACTGGATCATAAGAGCCAGAAGTGGAGCCTGAACAGGTGTATATTTAAGAAGCTCCCTGGGGCTTCCCCGGTGGCGCAGTGGTTGAGAGTCTGCCTGCCGATGCAGGGGACACGGGTTCGTGCCCCGGTCCGGGAGGATCCCACATGCCACGGAGCGGCTGGGCCCGTGAGCCATGGCCGCTGGGCCTGCGCGTCCGGAGCCTGTGCTCCGCAATGCGAGAGGCCACAGCAGTGAGAGGCCCGCGTACCGCAAAAAAAAAAAAAAAAAAAAGAAGCTCCCTGGATGATTCTGATGCATAGTCACTCAGGGGATCTCTTGAGTCAGGAGATGATTACAGCTGCTCAGGCGGCACGGCATGATGACAGTGCAAGCTGACCCAGCATGTCTCTTTTCTAGAACAGAGATGTCCAGGAGAGGCAGATGTGTACAGCTGCTGTAGACCTATTCTAACTACACCTGCTGTTTGTGACTGGTCACTGTGCTGCTGTCCAGATGAGGGGGATCGGTTTCAGTTCTGCAGGAGACCCTCTTTCTTTTCAAATCCTCTTTTTACCTTCCAGTGCCTGTGAAATCACCTTTTTAGCAGATGACCTTGGTGCCAGGGGTTGGAATTCAACCTGCAGTCCTAGTAAACCAAACACGACAGTGCTTTCTACCACCTTCAAACACAGCCCACTGGGTTTAGGCAGTAATGAATCAATGTGGAGGCCACTGGAAGGTTGTTTGGCCTCCTCACAACTGGGAAGGTGAAGTTACCCTAATTTTTCCAATGTGGCAGGGTTTGAGGGGGTGGGTGTTGGAGGTGTAAGTAGTTTCAAAGAAGCTAAAAGACTTGCACTCACTCCATAATTTGTTGGTGGCAGAGGATGTTCTTGCATCCTGTCTCCTACCATCCTGTCCAGGACTCTTTCCTCCTCTACCAAGTTGACTTTCTTGAGTGAAACAGATTAAGCTGGGGACTGGACATGCAGGGAAGTAAACCCAGGTGAGTGCCTATTTGATACCAGTGACCCAGTGACCTTTGTGTGGCCCCCAGGTCTGGTCCTTGGGGAAGAATCAGGTACGAAGCTGGGTTCCTTGAATTACTTGGGGATAAAATTACCTATCAGCTTTCTAAGCTGCTGTTCAAAGTTATTTTCTAGGCAATCAGGGTAGATCGAAATGAGACTCATGACTTAAGGTAAACAGTGAATCCTAGGATGCCTGACCAGGAAGGGCCCTTAGAGACTGGGGGAGTTCAGTGCACTCATTTTACAGATGTGAACACTGACACCCAGAGAAGGCGAGGGACTTGGCTCTCTTCACACAGTGAGTTAGTTCATTGTTACAGTGACTCCAAGAAGGACCGTAATGGTAACTAGAGATGTGTGTCCACTCCTGGTTAAACATGGCATATTGAACAAGCCAGTTTATCTCTACTAAAATGAAAGCAAAAGAGATATAAAGTATAAACTCACAAGGATGAGGGAAATGGCAGAGGAGACAGGTACTTGATGTCACCAGAATCTTGATCAGTGGAAAGTGTGGAGTGGTGGAGTGACAGCTGAAGTGACAGGATAGAGAAAGCCAGGAGCTAACTAACTAGTGGGTGCAGCCACAGTGCTGCAGAGCCCGGCAAGTTCAGGAATGAAATGTATGCGAAAGCAGAGAAGCCTTTGAAGGCTAGTGTGGGGCATGGCTGAGCAAAGGTTTGTTTAAAACTTTGTATAATAAACAGATCCCCAGCTCTCTCCATCCCCCAGCAGTCTGGGTGACTGTCCTTCCCGGCCCAGATGAAAGGCTGAGGTTTCCTCCCTGGAGAGGCTGAGCCAGAGAGGAGACTCTGGCTTCAAATCCATCAGGCCCAGCTGCAAGGGAGGCTCGGGTGCTGCACTGGAAACAGGAGAAGTGAAGGTGTGTACACAGTGGGAGCCCAGGCTCCTTCTCCAGCAAGGCTCCTGGAAGCCTGGTTCAAAGGAGGTGGAGGATCCTCCAAGGAGATGATGATCTCGAGAGAAATAGTTTACAGTCCTGATGCCTGGGAGTCCCCCAAGAAAATTGCTGGGTATTTGCCCCATCACTCTACAGCGAGCCCCATAGTTGACAAGACCTGTCTGTGCAATTAGACCTCCCAATCGGCTATTTCATTCTTGGCTCTAGTACAAAAAGACCAACAGGCATTAGGTGGAAGTCTCCAACGTGAAAGATGGAGACCCAAACCAAACCAAACCAAACAGCAGCAAACCAGAAAAGAGACCTTGGAGGAAACACTATGTAGGCTGTGGAAGAAAATGCCAGGAACATATATTCTTAGAGATAAAGAGAAGAAGATAACAGGAAATGCAACCAATATGCTAGCAAAAGATCAATGTGCAGAAAATAAGTAAAAGATCTTGGAAGTGTAAAGGATGGTGACCAAAATTAAAAAGTCAAAAACAAGTTTAGAAGGTAAAGGTTAGAAAATTTCTTTCACTTGTGTGATGGTCTAAAGTTATTTCAAATTAAAAAGTAGAAGAAAAAAAATCATGGGTAGGGAATACAAATAAAAACTACTGTAGGGGCTTCCCTGGTGGCGCAGTGGTTGAGAGTCCGCCTGCCGATGCAGGGGACACGGGTTCGTGCCCCGGTCTGGGAGGATCCCACATGCCGCAGAGCGGCTAGGCCCGTGAGCCATGGCTGCTGAGCCTGCGCATCCGGAGCCTGTGCTCTGCAGGGGGAGAGGCCACAACAGTGAGAGGCCCGCCTACTGCAAAAAAAAAAAAAAAAAAAAAAAAAAAAACTACTGTAAACCGTTGATGTCATAAGCACATGGTGATATATATGTCATTATATAATGGAATGATGTCATCTGTGAGATATATGGCAAAGATGCAGAAGAAGCTTTTGGCCTTTGCTCAATAAAACATTTAAGGACAAAGAGTCCAGCTCCTAAAATGTCCTCAAGTCTTGTGAGCAGTGGTTCTTGACCCTGGCTGGCTGTCAAAACTGGAGTCTGGTTAAAATGAGACAGGGAGGCTGGAGCTTATGATTCAGAAGGTCTGGCATGGTGTCCAGTTCCTACTAATTTTTTTCCAGCTCCCCAGTTGCACTGGGATAGGAGAAACAGCATCCAGATAATTCTTCCCTCCTTTGAGGATCATGTGAATGTTTCAACCAGCAGTGGGGAGTTTTTTAATATACTTCAAGGTACCTTGGTTGTACCATCCACAGATTCATACACCAATAGGTAACCAGAGACAGATGCCCGGGGAGGTCTCCAGGTGAGAACGGCAGTTTCCGACTGAACCTCAGTAGCAGTGAAGTCTCTTGGAGAATCGAGGTCTGGAGAAGATAAGAATTTCATATCAAATAAGTCAGCAGGTGTAGGACAAAGTCCCCAGCTGGGTATCAGGAGGCCTGGGTTCAAGTCCTTTCCCTCCCATTGACTTATTTGACCTTGGGCAAAACCTTCCCCATCTGTAAGTGAAGAAGTTGAGCCAGGTGACCTCCAAAGGCGTACATTCTCTGTGGTTCATCTCATCCCAAGGGCCACGTTTTCCTGAGCCCAACCCGATATTGACTGGCTTTAGTTGGATTTGGGAAGAAAGACACAGCCATGAACGTAATTAGAACCCCCCTTGTTTCTGAAGAAGTGGACAGATGAATGCCGGTATTGGTGCTCCCCCCTACTCAGAGGACACTGCCTCTGTTTCTCTGCTTGCTGTAGTTTGTAAAAAGATCTCACTGTATAAAACCCCAATGGACATCTAGGAAAACTTGCCTTTAAAATCTTTCTCTTAAAAAATATTTCCCTGCCTAGAACATGGATCATTAAATACTGGGTTTAGGGTCAGTGGGGACTGGTTTTCCACTTAAAAAGCCCTCCTCTTAAAATCATTTCCTAGTCCATGGGGAGAGCAAGGTCATTTCAGTGCAAAAGGAAATGGTGTGTTTCTTAAGGTCTTGACTGAGTGGGCACCGGTGACTTTAGCTGATGCTGATGTCATCACATTGCAGGGAGCTGACTGGGGAAATAAGAGTTGGAGAGGGATACTGTTAAAGATAGAGGCTGTGGGTGGGCATCTTCCAGCTCTCGATGTCTTTGTACCTGTCATGAACTTGGTGGTGATAGTTGAGCTCTTCTGGGGCCCTTTCTCTGCAAAGATCCTCAGCGTGTATTCTGTGGCAGGGTCGAGGTTGGTCAGCTCATACTCCACCGTGTTCCCGGACACCTTGCGGGTAATTTCTGGCTCTAAACAGGAAATATACACACCATGACAGTTACCAGTCCACTGTCTGGGCCATCAGCGGACTTGGCCAAGAGCACACACACCTTCTCACGTAGAAACTTTCAGTGACCCTACAGAAAAGCAGGTTTGATTTCTGAGATGACTCACACTCCTGTCTCTCTCTCTTGAGCAATCACTTCTTATACAAAGGATTTATCATATGGTACTGGAGTTTTCCAGGCACCAAGTCAGAAGGAAGGGGCCCTGGGGGTCAGGAGACTTTTGCACATGGTGCCACTGGGACAGCGTTGCAGCTGAGGCACACGACCCAGTTACAGGAGAGCTGCAGGTAACATCTCTAAGACTTGGGCTACTCAAATTTAATTTGTCCCATTGCTTGCCTTCCCCCCGCCTTTTTTTTGTGGTACACGGGCCTCTCACTGTTGTGGCCTCTCCCGTCGCGGAGCACAGGCTCCGGACGCGCAGGCTCAGCGGCCATGGCTCACGGGCCCAGCCGCTCTGCGGCATGTGGGATCTTCCCGGACTGGGGCACGAACCCGCGTCCCCTGCATCGGCAGGTGGACTCTCAACCACTGCGCCACCAGGGAAGCCCTGCCCTCCCCTTTTTTTTTCACTTACTCTCATGTCCTCTTATTTGCCAAATGTCAAATCATTAGGCTGGGGGATCACAAAAATCAGGTGGCGTAGACACACCAGAGCCTGATGACTGGCTCTCAGTCCTACTGGGTCAGTACCCATGGTGGACCCCAAACCATGGTGCCCAGGGTACATGTGCTTACTTCTTAATCACAGATGACCAGCTATCCTGGCTTGCCAGGGACTAAGAGGTTTCCCAGGGCTAAAACTGGGAAGGTCCAGGGAAGAGTGGAATGAGCGGGTCACTCTGTTCATCAGTCATGAGCCCACGCCCCCAGCCTCACGCACACTTCTGGACTCTAGGAAACTTCTACGCTTGCATCCACAATTTCCATGATTCCCACGAACTATACTCTGATTTATTTTAGGTGAGACAACATCATCTCCCCTGACTTGGAAGAGTTTGCTCACAGGGAATATTTAAAAATAGAAAAGTAGAAAGAATAAACCCAAGCATCCCTCTAGCCCCGCCCCATCTTTGCTCTGTCCTCGTAAGGGGTTGCCCGGGCTGAATTAAGATTTTCAGAGGCCCCAGCACAGCTTAGGGTGCCCTCTCATATTGTTACTGAAGGTAAAACAATACTGAACCATAAAATATGAAACTCACAGATACTTTGAGATTAAAATAACAACATATTTTTTCTAGTCTAGCTCATGACAAAAGTATGGATTTGTTCATTGAAAAGGAATCTTTCTTTCTCTTCTCTCTTATTTGTATTTAATTTTACCTTCTGGTAGCCTTGATTTGCTGGTGCCCCAAACAAGTGTTTAATCTCCAACTGAGTAAATTAGCACAGATGGTTGCAAAGACAAGGAAAAATAATTTCTGATTTCTCAATCAGGTCTGCTGTAATGGGTCTTGTCTGTGGCATCCAAGAAGCCCGGGCTCCCCAGAGCTACCTGAAATAGTCTGTTTAAGATTTCAGATTCTGGACTCCTTCTTTGTAAGAGGTGAGAGCTGCTGCTTGGAGAGGGTGACTCACTCTGACGGCAGAGAAACTAGCAGGAGAGGAGGAAGAGGCTAGAGACGTACCCTCTGCTTTTCCTTAAATGGCCTTGCTGGCCTCCCTTGATACAACCATGGTGCTGATGCTCTTTCACTTGACAACAAGCAGGGGATATGGGTAGGACCTCTCTTGCCACCGGCTGAACTGGTCCCTCCACACCCACCCGCCCAGCCCCAGCCCCAGCCCCAGCCCATGAGTCTGTTCTGAGGGGGCAGTCGAGAGCCACAGGGACATTGCTGGACCCTCCAGCCTACCCATGCATTTTTGCTACCATGCACCAAGTGTGACACAAAGAAGGGAGAACAGGAAGAGTTTACAGCAGGACAGACACTCCTCAGGGTGGGGAAGGTCTTGGACACGACCTTACCTCTCTCCCCTGTGTAGGAGATGACATAATTGTCCACAGGGGCGATGGCCGGCTGCCACATGGCCAAGGCTTCTGAGTCGGTGATGTTGGCTGTCACCAGGCCAGATGGGCTATCCAGAGCTGCAAGGAAAGATGGTGATGTGTTGGAGAGATGGGCAGTCATGGGGTAGGACATCAGACCACAGCTGCTCTGCTGTCTATACTGCCCCTGGACTCCAGTACCGGTCTGTGGCCTGTTAGGAGCCGAGCTGCACAGAAGGAGGCGAGTGGTGGGCGAGTGAGCGGAGCTTCATCTGCCGCTGCCCACTGCTCCCCATCGCTCCCCATCCCCCCCCATAGCTCGCATTACCGCCTGAACCATTCCCACCGCCATCCATGGAAAAACTGTCTTCCTCGAAACCCGCCCCTGGTGCCAAAAAAGGTTGGGGACCGCTGAACTAGAGGATGTGTGTGAAATGTGTTAGGGGCAGCACTCAATAATTGCAGTTGTTATTAACATGATTATTAAAGCTATTTGGAGTTTTCAATATGATTTCCAAATGACTTATACTGAGAAAGGATGGATAGTCCCAGGGCCTTGGCCCTTTTAACTCACCACTGCTACAACCCAACATCCCTTTCTTAGAAACCAACCTAAATATGACTAGTTCCCGCTTTTGTTCACATTTATGACTCAATTACTCCAGGACGACAGCCCTGGGAGGATGGGGGAGGGGGGTGCGGCAGCCATCGTCAGCTCATTTTACAGATGAGTGTCTGGGCCCCAAGAGATGAAATGACTGGCCTGAGAGTCAGGAGGTGGTAGAGTGATTTGGGGCCCACCCCGTCCACTCTGAGGTCCTTCCTGTCCCATCTTTCACATACAGAATCTCCTTTAACAGATGAGGACAACAGGGCCTCTGGAGGAAACAGATCCAGACTTTGCAACCAGTTGCCGTGGAGAACCCGTGAATGAAAGATTTCTAGGGGGGAAACGAGGGTCTGTGTGGCAGAGTGGGCAGAGCTCTGGGTTCAGACAGGAGGTCTTAATTGCATATTAGCAACCCTTTTAAGACTATTAGGATATTTTTAAACTTTCCTGTGAGGCCCATTCTTTAGATCCCTTAACAGATTAGGCTGGATAATTGCTCATATATCAAAGGATAAATTGTTTAGGAACATGGCTGCCTGAAGAGAAATTTTCCACTTCATTCTCCTTCAATGCAATTCATTATTTTTCCTTCCTTACAGTGTGTTGTACAAATCAGGTTATAACGGGAAAATCACCCTTTATTTTAGAAGAATACAGAGTTTGTAGTCAGACTGACCTAAGTTCAAATTTGCTTTCAGCATGTACTAGTTATATGGACTTGCCCAAGGCGTTTAATTTCCCCAGGTCTCAGTTGTTTCCTCTGTAAAATGGGAGGGATAATAGCTATGGGGTTTACATGTGAAGGGTTTAGTAACAGAGCCTGAAATACAGTAGCTGCCAGATCCAGAGTAGTTACTTTATAGTGTCTGTATGAAGCACCTGCTTGGAAGAATCCTCACACTGGTCCTGGCACTATCGGGGAAGGGAAGGAAGTGGATTCATGTGTACAGTCATTTTTTATATTTGCAGACGCTTTACATATACAGTTTCATGTGATTCTTACAGTGTCCTGCAAAGGAAGCAGAATTGCACCCATTTTACAGAGTAGGGAACTAGACCCTCGAGAAATTAACTGACAGCTCATGTATCTAGAAGTGGCAGAACATGGGAGTTCCACCAGGTCAGCATGACTCCCCAACTTGTGCTATTTTCCCCACAATACCCTGGGAAACGGTGGCCCAGGGAGGTTGAGGATGCAGCTCAGAAGAGGCTACAGACGGACCAGAAATGAGACCGCTGGTGCGCCAAATCCAGCCCACTTTCCCTGAGAAGTTCCTAAAAAAACCCTTTTTTTCTAGCTTATGAATCATGAGAAATAATGCTGAAGGTGAGAAAAAACACCTGTGGTGAACATTCCCGAGACAGGCTTGCTTTCTTCAAAGCCCTTCAGGGCGATGACGCTGACGAGGTACTCCACTCCAGGTAAGAGTCTCAGCAGCCTGCTCTGAGTCTTGGTCCCGTCCACAGTTACTGCTGAGGGTGTACCTAGAACACAGTAAAAAGCAAGATGGGGAAAGGTGAACCTCACTGAAACTTATTCACGGTTGTCTCAAGAATGGGTGTATCCGATTTGGCAGTGAAATTATATCTTTATCCAACACCATTTTCTTGACTTCTCAGTTGCTCCTACCCTCTGGCATAAGAGAAGAGGTTTTACTTTTTGTATAATGTTTTTTCCATCCACGAAGATGCCAAAAACTGAGCCAGGGGAGGAAAAACCATGAGGTCACAATGTGCTAAAAATGGCAAGTTTCCATTCAGTAGAGAGCTGGCCATGTTGCACAAATTTTATTTACCTATTTTTCCCACAAAGAATATGGGAAGCTTGCTATGTAAGGTATATCTGATATATTTCATCCATTGTATTAGCTAAAGAATATATAGACTCATCTCTTACTAGCAGAGGTTCTACTATTGAAGAAAATGGTCATGGTCAAGCTTGTACGCTTACATTTATGAAAAAGTCCAAAGTTTATATTTCTTAGAAATTGGGGGCTAGTGAGGAGCTTGTATAATATCAGCTGGCCAAACTCCCCACAGAGATGCTACCGCATGTCTCTGAAGAGGTTATCACCTATCCTCTTTGTATACACTTCCACTAACAGGGAGCTCACTACCTCCCAGAATGTCTTTAGACATACTTGACTACGCTCCCCCCACCCCCTTGGTCTCTATGATAGCCCGTGTGCTCTGAACTAGAACTCCCAACTCTGCTAAGTCACAGCTTCCCATCCTACGCTGAGACAGACAGATTTTGGGACCAAGAGGCAACACCTCACCTATATCCAGGTTAAGACCAGCTTTGCAGATGCATGTGTTCAAAGAGAAAAAGGCCAGTGGATTTAGAGTCTTCAGTCATTGTGTGAAAACATCATTGGAGATCTACAGCTCATAGAATTTTAAGACTATGAGCCTGGAAACGATCTTCCTAACATGACCCTTTACTAAATAGTTTCTTCCAAGGGTCTCATAGCACTTTACAAATGAAGTCTATCCAGATGGTCTCAACTATACAGAAGTAGTTTTCTTTGGCCGTGATGTTTGGGAGGATGGGATTATCAGGGTCACTTCACTCTTCCACCCAAACCCTCCAGATCGTCCTCCCTCTCCCCTCCCCAAGTGCCCTACCTCCTGCAGTGGGTACAGAGGTAACCCGGAAGCTCTCCACCTGGGTAGTGGGTGCCTTCCAGCTGACAGTGGCTGAGTTTTCAGTGATGTCTGAGAAAACGAGTTCCTTCGGGGAGGCCATGGCTGTCGAGGAAAGAGCACAGGAGAAACCCAGAAACGGTTACATATCTTGCTCATCAGCGATCCTTCCCGAATTCCTGATCCATGAGAACTCAGTCCCTAGTTTATGTCCCAGCCAAGCCTTTAGGATGGAGGATGTGGTGATGTGTGATTAAGTTACGACTTGATGGAAACAGTTGTTCTTTCATTCAGGTACAGGGCCCAGAGCTGTAGAGCTGCCATTTGGTTTCATTCAAGAACGTGAGCACCATAGCTGACGTCTAAGGAAGTGAGGGTGAATGAGTGGTTTCACAGCTTGGAATACACCCTCCTTTAAGTTTGGATGTTTAGCATTTTTTCAAATCTTTGCTTTGTAGTTCCTTTCATTAAATGATACCAAGACTTGACAATTGTACAGTTCTTTGCAATTTATAAGGATTAACCCTCATTTAGAAACCACTGAGGCGTGGTTGTAGCCATTTTACAGAGGACTAAACTGAGGCTAAGTTCTCCAATGAACATTCTTGTGATATGACCTTTCTAAGTCCCAGGAGCAGAGCTGAGCACAGCCCTGGGATCTTGGAAATAATGTTCACGTGGAAACTGACCTCGACAAACCCATTCCCAGAACTGGATGGAGGTCCAGAGCCAGAGGAGCAACCTCAGACCTTTCACCAAAGCAAACACCCCTTGGATATTGGGTCTACCTGGGGGAAAGCCATGCCTGAGGGACAGTTCCTGCTTCGTAAATGCCAACCCCCGCAAACCCAGTTTCCTTTGGTTTTTCCCTGTGTATTTTTTGGCTTAGCTTTTTGCCCTCTTCAGCTGACCATGCTTAACCATAGAATTCAGGAAACAATTTTCAGGTCTCCAGGGAGCTCATTTCCTCATCTTTTCCCCTCTGCATCCCACACTGATCATTAAGTTCTGAAACCCACAGCCCACTTTGGGGAGCTTTTTTTCTCTCTATTTCTGTCTTTTTCTCTCTTCCTACGGCGTTCTCCTGTGACCTGCTAGCCACCCTCAGATTCTGTGGCTGCCTGGGGTTTTGCCCTCTCCTTAGAAAGCTTTGGAAGCCACAGGGGCTCTGGAGCCTGGAAGATCTTGATTGTCCAAATACCACGGAGAGGCTGGGCAACCTGGGGCAGTTCCCTTCACTTCTGAGAGCCTCAGTTGCTCCGTCTCCATTTTTCCCGTGGGAAAAGTGGTGCCCACCTTCAGGAATGTTTTGAGGACTAGCAGAGATAATGGATGTGAAACCCTAGCACAGAATCTGGCACACAGTAAGAATTCAGTAAACATGCTGGCCCTCTCTTTTTTTTTTCTTTCCCACGTGATTCTTTTCTCCATGGGCCACCTGAGTTCTGCGGTAGCCCCCAGGAAAGATCTAGATAATCAGAATGAGAAAAAACCCCCGTGGGGTGTGTAGACTCAGGCACTGGGGCTCTCCTTCTTCCAGGCTAGTCCACTCTGACCTTCAATCTGACCGTGAACCTCATTGGGGCAGGTCCTGGCACATCTTAGAAAGTGTATCTTGTGGCCACAGCTTTCCTCTCTCGATCCCAATTTTCTCATCTGCAAAATGGCAATATTATCTTCCCTGGCTGAAAAACCATAAGAATTAGTAACCTCATCTGTCATGCACTCCTGAGGGATGTGCTTGATGAAAGTGACAGTAGGAAGATAGATAGCCATGTGTCATCTGAAGAATGGCACAGTCGTGGTAGAATTCCAGGGTCAATGGCATTTCTAGGCAACAGACCTTCCTAGGTGTGGAAGACAACTTGTTATTTTAGCGTGGTCCTTCTGCCACAAATAGGGCCTGCAGGTCTCCAGCACCACAGCGGAAGAGATGGTCAATAGGAACCTGAAGGCTGAGCCTCAGAGAACAACTAAATCATACCTATTGAAAAGTTAGGGAGACCCAGGAAAGGCCATGCCTCTCTCTCTCTTTCCAAGAAGACTCTTGGTTTTCAATAAAAATTCCATTAGGAAAACATTTGGAATTGCTAGAAATTCTCAAGGAGGATGAAGAGTACTTCTGTCTGTTCTCTGCATAAAATGTTGCCTCCCCAAATCTGGAGCAAATGTCTTTAATAATGTGACCATTAACAATCATTTAAAAAATTCTCCCTTCAACATATTTTTATTCAATACTTAATATGTGAATCGTGATAAGCTCAGGGGATGCTTATTGTAGCCAGTGCGATTTAAGAGCAAGGATTTTGGAGTCACACTGACCTGGGTTTGAATTCCATTCTGGCTTTACTAGCTAAAAACACCTGAGCCCCTTAGGTCTCTGTGAAATGGGGCTGAATGTGGCACTTAGACTGTCTGTGTCGCGTGAATCAGTGAGGTAAAATGTGTCAGTTGCCCTGCTGTGTGTGGCATGAAGTGCATGCTCTGTAATAGATAGTTTACACTTTATGAGAGTCAGAGGCAAAGGCACTAAAGCCTGAAGAGCCTGTTTCACTTAGAAGGGAAGATTGCTGAGCACGTGTCTCTGCAGACCCGCTGACCCGGGTCCCCAGACACGATGCCATTGCAGCTGTGTGGTGTGTGGTTTTAAGTCCATCTGAACTGCAACTGAGCGGGGGGAGCTGGGAGGCTGCCTGGCTGGGAGAAGTGAGGTAGAGTGGGAGGGGGCACATTCTGGGAGTTGGGAGAGGGGCTGCCCCCTTGGCTTTGGGGGTGGAAAGGGTGTATGTTTGGGGGTGGTGATGGGGCAGGTTAAAGAAGCATTTCAGGGTCCTCACTACCCGCAAGGTGAGCAACGGGAACCTCCAGAAGAGAATGACAAAGTCCTCTTACTCTGGTTTTGGATTTTGAACTACTTTCTGTCTATTCTGGGGACCGTCCCGATGGTATACAGAGGCATGTTGGCATTTAACTCCCCAGAGGCAAAAGAAGCTCCTGGCAATTCTGGGCTTCCCAAAGTGGAGCCCAGGCTACTGTGACGAGGTGGCTCAAACCACGGAGGGGAAGAGGAGCCACTGCAAATGCAGAGATTGACAGAGGAAGAAACAACCCATAATCTAAGGGTCTGTCAGTAGGGGGATAGTTAAATAAATAAGGTATATGGGATTATCTCTGAGATCTATTAATAAGCAAGGAACACACACCCACACACACACACTGACACACACACACACACACCCCAACATGTGGAAGAGTGGGTATGTTAACCGCCACGCCAAAAGAAAAAGGTGCAAAAAAAAGAGAACGTAGACTTATGTCTAATCTTATCTGTTTGTATAGCATATTTCTGCAGTGATTCAGAAGAAAGTGGTAATACTGACTGCTTCTAGATAGAACAGCTGGTGTCAGGGACACAGTAGAATAGAGACCTCACTGTATATCCTTTTTTTTTAACTTTTGAATTTTGAACCAACTGGGCCATTAAAAAATAAAATGTACATTAAATCACCCAAACATAATATTAGCTAATATTGTTGCAGTGGGCAAGGAAACTAAACACTTGACATTTATGATGTGACATGAACCTCATGGCTGACCTTGGAGTTAAATTCTATCGGCCAGATGAGGGGACTGAGGCTCGGAGGGGAAAGGAGACTTGCTCACGCTCACATAGCTGGGAAGAGGTAGAACAAGGATCCGGCTCCAGGGGATCTGCCCAGAGGCTGCAGGCTTAACCATTCAGCTACACTGCTTCTACGCACGCTCCCTAGTGCTGGGGCACTCAGGGCTGCCAGCTCATGCTCAGGGAGTGAGAGGAGAACCTGCGGCAGCTTTTACAGGGAAAAAGAGGAACAGAGAGAAGGGTTTACAAGGAGAAAGAATGAAAACACAAAAGGGAAACTTTACGAAGCTGATGAGGTCAATTGGAAACGTCTGCTGTGATCAAGAGTCACCTCTCCCGTCCCTGCCAAGTACTGGAGCACACGTGTGTACACGCATACACCGACGCACACACTTCTCTCCGGCTGTGAGACACAAGGCCCCAGAGAAAAAAATCAAAGAAAGGGCAATCCTAGAGGGCCTTTTCTTTTCTCTTGTTCTTAGGGGAAAAAAAAAAAACAAAAAAAACCTCATGATTATTCGTTTTCATTTTTGCTTTAGAACTGTGGAGCCTCTAGAAAAAAAAAGATCAGCAAAACAAAACCAGTGATCAGAAGTAAACTTTGAAAAGCAGTGTTTATAAACCAAGGTCAGAATCAGGCTCTGCCTCTGATCTGAAGTTGTTTTATGGGAAGCCACAGGGAAGAGGAGACAAGGACCCACTTCCCTGGGATAGGGTCTGTGTTAATAAGAAACAGCATATTTCTTCTGGCTGAATTGCTCCACGTCTACAAATATTGAGTATGATTTCTACAGGTGGCTTCTCGGAGCTCATTAGGTCCTGAGATTTGGCATCAAAAAATACTCATCTCTGGACAAAGGGAAGGTTTTGGCTAGTGTTATGCTCCTTGCCTGTCAGGGATGGCAAGTGTGTATATTCGTTGGTTATCTGTCACCTAGCCCACTTATATTTAATAATATTAAAATAGCTTGGCATTTGGGTTCTATCCCAAATCTGGCTGTGTGACCTTAGGCAAATCACTTCACCTTTTTGGGCCACAGGTTCTTCATGCACAAACAGAAGAGTCTGGGCTACATCCTTTCTCAGGTCCCTTCTACCTCTGCCTGTGGTTCTGTGATTCTTTCCCCTGGTTCCTCTGAAGCAGTGGTCTCTAGCAAATGCTCCATTTCTGTACCTGCCTCAGTTTCCTGAAGGAATTCACCCTACCTGTTGAAGGTCATTCCTCTTCTCTTTAAAGAGCCATATTAGTCTTAGTATTATCATTATAAACAGTCATGTTATAACCATCTTTTTTCGTTCTCCTTGAAACAACTCATATTGAAAAGGATTTTCATTTCTCCCTCCAGTGCCATTTAGAGTTGCTATGAGTATCAAATAAAATGACTGAGCCTCATGAAGAGCAAGCAGCCTGCCAACCTTGCCAGCCTCCTCTTTTTTCCTTCTTGATCAGGGTACTGACCATTCCACACAGAGCATTTTATAAGTATTCATCTTTATAAGTGGAGGTACCACTTCTTCATCATTCCCTGCATAGTTTGAACATTTGACCAAAGAACAAGGAAGTCTATCTCTGGATAAAACATGATAATAGATAGAAGGAAGGGCCTTTGGAATTAAAAAAAAAAAGCAATGATTGTAATGACTGTCTTAATGACAATAATAAAAATGTTAATAGCTCTCATTTGTGCAGCCCTTGCTGTGTGCCAGGGCCTCTGTATTGGCTTTCCATGGATTATCTCATTTAATCCTCACAACACTATTAAGTGGCATCATACTTTTTGCGTAAAGACTTAGCCATGGTCACCTAGTCTGTACTCAGGAGTCAGGATTCAAACACAAGCTTATCTGCATCCGAAGCTCTTGTCATTTCCCAGCCCTGTGAGAAGAGGAACAGAGACCTTTTCTCTATTCTCTCCCATTTGTATACGGTACCTGTTGTTGCTATAGCACTGACTGGCTGGGATCGCCTTCCACTGCTTATTCCATAGAGTTCAATTTCGTATTCAGTGGCCTCTCTGAGACCTGTTATGTCCCTGGTACGTTCGGGGGCAAGTAGGGTTATTTCCAGTGGTTCAGACTGCTTTTTGGTATCTCTGATTTTGAGAACAAAGCTGTCGAAGACCCCTTCATCAGCTGTCCAGGACAGACGGAAACCGTCTGGGGTGGCATCTGAAACCAGAAGGTTGTCAACTTCTGGCTCGGCTTCTAGAGGGGGAGAAAATGGTGGAAGGAGGAGAGAGAATATCATCCAGCAGCCCGTGCAGTCTTCTCTCCAGTGGGGCTATCAATATGGAGTGACGCCCCAGCTCTCAGAGATAGAAGTGTCCTGAGATACCAAAAATAAAATTATCCAACACGAACATGTCTAGTAGATCTAGGAGAGGGGAAGGATGGAGTTGACACATTCAATACAAGCCAAGTGGGTGATTGCATGTGTGAGTTTTGTCTAAAAGCAATTCTGTTAAATCCACATCTGGACTCAGCAGTGGCCCCTCCCATGCATTATTAAACAAGTTCAAAGTCAGTAACTTGTTTACATTTACTCTCTGTCTGCCAGTGGCTGAGTGCCCATGCTCTGTGAGACCTTCTTCCTTTCTTTTTGAAAAGACACATAAACCAGCATTAATGATCTGTAGAGCTGCCCGTGATGATACTACTGATATATTTCCCTTGATCCTGAGGAAAATGGCTTTAAAAATGTTATAAACGTTATGTTCTTTTTGGTCTTTTTCTTGGAGCTGCTTTACTAAAGAAGGCTCCTACTCTTGACTGGCCTGCTTTGCGTTAACCATTCAGTAAGTGTTCAGATGGTAGAACTAAGACTTGGAACCTCTTGTGCTGCATACGTCAGACCCAAGGTATTATCTTGGATTGCCTTAACTAGACAAAACTCAATGTCAAGGTAAATTTAGAACTGAGTTTCCCAAAGTATACTTAGAGCAAACTATTCCTGTTTGATCATAATCCATTGTAAAATAAGTTTGGGAAACATGGCCTGGGTAAGTCCCTCTTGGAGAGAAGCATGCACATTAGAATGTTCTCTAAAGCCTTGTGGTCAAGGATCCTGTTAAACTACGTTTAACTCGGTGTTTCCAAAACTTATTTGAACATGGAACTTCTTCACTAAGTAGTACCTTTGAATATGGAGTTAGTAATCTCTAGAAAGACTTTGGGAAATACAGATTGCGGACTGTTAAAGTTGTTCATGCTATATTTCTCTAGGAATTATTAGTGTTGAGAAAATTATGGATTTAGTCTGTGCTGAAGAATCTCGATGATATTAGTGTTTACCAGTACAAGTTCACAGTTGGTTTTCCAATGACAAGCCCACCTGGGAAGTTTGTCAAGATCACAGTTGAGGCTTTGAGGTGACAAACGTAGTAAATAAGTTTTTGAAATATACTCATTGGTATATTTCTTTTGAGAAGGCTGAAATGTAGCTGGGGACCAGCCATGATGAACACAGAGGAGGGTGACGTGGAGTAAGCACACAAGAGCTACAGACAAGACATGGCCTAAAGGATTTGGGGTGCCTAGTGGAAACATTTCGACCTTCTCGTATCTGGAGTGGGAGAAGGGGAGTGCTTGTTAGAGACATAAGACAAGAGAAAGTGTTGGGGGGTGGGTGACATAAAGAACAGGCCACATCTATGGATTAAGTAGGGAACATGGACAGGGGTGTTAAAACCGTGGTGATCTCGTAGATGGATTACATGGAAGGGAACCAGGAAGAGGAGAAAATGGCTCACTTGAGCCAAAATACCTGTAACAATCTCAGCCCTCAAGGGCTTGGTTTGGTGCCCTTGGGTGAAGCCAGAGACCATGACCTCATAGCCAATGCCGGTTATGAGGCCTCTAAGCTCCAGCTTCCTCTGGGTTCCTGAAAGTGTGAATTCCTGGGGGTCCAGCAGCTTCCCAGAATCCACCACCGTTACTAGGAAGCTGTCAAAGGCATTCTCCGATGCCATCCAGGAAACTGTGAACCCGTAGGGATTAATGTCGGAAATGGTTAGGTTTTCCAGAAGGGGCAGGGCCTCTGAAAGAAGGGAGGGGTGAAAATAACTCAGGTTAGCAGCACTGACTCTGCTGAGAAAGCACAAGCCTCCACGAACACTGATAGATACCCAATGAATCATTAAACATGTTATATACTCAGAAAGTGCATATTTCGTAAGAGCTTATTGGGTGCCAGATGATGTCTTGTGTAAATCTCTCAACAAGCCTATGAGATAGATGTTATTCCCATTATACAGGTACGAAAACTGAGCTTCAAAGACGTTGATTGACTTGGCCAAAGTCACAGAGCCTAGTATGTGAGAGAGCAAGGTTTTAGCTGGGTCTGACTCCAAAGGCCATGAATTTTTCCCGATAAAATCAAATATCCTGTGTTGGGTTTGAACTCCTTTGTCTATTTCCCACTAACTTGTAGTCTTGAAGGAAATCAGCTTTTTTATTTTATTTTTTAAAGTATACTTCCTTTTTGGTATACTTCGTATGTTTCTATTCCACTTCTAGTTCCTATTTTGAATGAAGTTGAATAGGCCAGTTAGTGACATACATCCTCACCAGCTGAGATAAAGGGATGAGGTAAGATTTTTCATGTGTCCGAATGTAACCACTTATGATCATGGCCCAGTAAGGAATACTAAGATTTGCTAATTCTCTTGCTGTTTATTTTCCTGGATAAAGTTAGGCTCTTCAGTAAGTTCTGTGACTATTTGTTCATTCGTTCACCAGACATCTGTGTCTCAGGCACTCTTATTTCATAGGTGCCAAGGGATTCCCCAGAGGAATGACCTTATATCAGCTTGGTTTCTGTCAGTACTTCCCAATTGACAAGGCTTCACATCCATCATCCTATTGAGTCCTCACAATGACACTGTACGTAGATGTTACTACCCCCTCTTCTCCCCCATGGCAGCAAAGGAAGTAGAGAGGTCAATGATTTATCCAAGGTCACATATCCACTAGGCGGCTGAGCTGGGATCCAACCCAGATCATCTGACTCCGGGTTCAATGTTCTTTCCACACCCTAAGCCAAAGTCTAATAATTAGTCAACCCCATGGGTGCTGGCAAGACCTGAGGCATAAGCAGAGTTAGTCGAGAAGGTCCAGTGGGCTCCCCTCTCATAAAACACAGTCATGGTGAATGTGTTTATTTTTCATCAAAGTGGGCATGGGGATGGGAATTCCATGGCCAAGGCTGCTTTAGCCGCATCTAGGTTAGAGCCTGCTTTTTCACTGAAGCTAAATGGAAGCATTCAAAGAGATAAATGACCTTACACTAATGCCCAGAGTCTAATCCATGGAATGTAAAGAAAAGTGTTTAAAAAGAGATGTTTGGTGACTGAAAGAACGAGTGAATGAATGCCCTAAACCCCTAAGCAGAGATTTAAATTTTGCTGTGGCTTGGATTTCCTGTACTTATTTTGAACCACTTGGTGTTTGTCTTGAAGCTTTTTTTTTTTTTGTTAACCAAATAAGGATCTCCCCCAAATCATAACTCTATCAAAGACAAAGATGAAATCACATATACTGTGCAAACAGGCCTCTGTCTGCAAGGCAAGGGTTTCAAATTCTGTTGCGGAGCTTTGTTTAGATAAGTGGCGCCTTTCTCTGATAACTGGCCTCCTTGCACTTCCATGCCATCAAAGCAGAGAATTCTGATGAAAAGGAGGGCGTTCAGGCTAATTAGACCATCAAGGGCTTGTTATTTATAGTCCCTTATGTTCAGTTTTTCTTTTTTCTTTTTAAAATATGCTTCTTTTAAAATGCGGAGTCTTTTCACATCAAGGATTAGCTGAGACAGTGCTGTAACTGGATCTAGGCTTCCCAAGACCAGCCTCCCTTTCTTCTCTCTGTTCTGTGGGAGGTCCTGCAAGAGGCTACAACTAAGAGCCTGATGGGATCTGTGGCCGGCCATGCTTCCCCTCCTGGGCAGTGAGGTTCTTAGTCATGGCTACTCCTCAGCTCACCCCACTAAGGAACTACTTGTTCTGCATCTGAAGACTGAACAATTGAATTCACATTAGCTAACTGGACAGAAAGCATAACTACTCTCTGATCTTACATGAAAACATGTAGTGTTCTCTTAAAAATAATAGGAAAGTCATGATTGCAGAGGTCTGTTGTTTCCATCTAGGCTGTTGCTTTTTTCTTTCTTTCTTTCTGTTCTTTTCGTTTTTTTTTTTCTTACTGCTTATTTTTAAGAATGCTACTTTCCTCATATTGTTGGGAGATAGAGGAAAGGACCCAGCAACTGTAAAATGCCTCCGGGATGCCGGGCAGTTAAATTGAACCACATCCATTTAATCCCTGAGAAAAGGCTGCCAGAGGTGCCTGTGAATTGAATATTTTCTCTTCATACATAAAGGAGTGGGGTTCAGAGAAGTTAAGAACTGGCCAAGGTTATGTAGCTAAAAAGATGTGGGAGAGGATTAGAAACCATATAGCCTGATCTCAAGATCCCCACTGTTCTAGGAAATCATGCTGCCTCTAGTTAAATATGTAATTGAACTTATTAATGTATTTTACTTATATAGATAAATAGTAATTTATAGCAATTCAGACCTCAAGAGAGGCCCGGTTTAAAGTGAAAATCAGCCAGCAAAGATGGTCTCCTAAAAATTATCATTAGTGGAAGGCAAGAGACTTGTAAATATTTTCTGAGGCTTTTCAGGCTAGAGATTTGGTAAATTGACACCATTTGCAGCCTTTGCCATGGATTTAGGATAATTTCAGGAAAGGAAATAGAAAACCACTTGTTTTTGTAATTCAAAGAGAAGTAAGAAGTCGAGTTTAATGAATGGTTACGGTTTAATTAAAATTGAGATTTATTTGCTATCTTAGATTGAACCTTCATTAACCTGTTGTAGATGTCAATCTTAAGAAGTAACTTTTTTAGAAGAAAAAGATAAATGATTTTATTTCTGGGGCAGGTAGTTCATGGGCTGCTTTACCTGTCATGACTTATGGACAAAATCCTGCCTTGGGCCATTTCTAACTTAGAACTCACTCTTCAGCCAGAATCTCCAAACCGTGAATCAGACAGCCTATAAAACTGGGCACAGAATTCCCTGGCAGTTTTATACAACTGTTGAGTCTACTGGCTCCATTTCCTAAGAGTGGCTGTGAAAGGTCTCTCTTTGCAAGAGTATTTGCTTTCTTTTCATGTAGAAGTTTACATATGGAATGAAGACTATATTTGGGCTTGAATTTCCCTTTAGAATGCCTATCGTCTTTCTTTCTTTTCCCCATTTTAGAATTCTGAACAGACAAGCGAGAACCTTTGAATGAGTACCTGTCACGACAAAGGCAGTGAGGGGTCTGGCGGGGTCCCCAGCCCAGGTGGTCCCTGCCACACTAACGTCATAGCCAGTGTTCTCCACCAAGCCTGTGATGTGAGCGTGCTGTGCGTCTCCTGAGACTGTGAACTGCTGGGGCTCCTGCAGCGAGGGAGAAATCCTAACACTGATAACAATCTTTGCAAAAGGCCCGGCTTGAGTGGTCCATGACACGTTGAAGCTGTCAGGGGTAAATATTGCTAAGGATTAGCGTGCCCAACAGTGGCTCTGGCTCTGAGGGAAAGGAACATGGGCAGAGAGAAAGAGAGACACATTATGAGAGGAAGCAGAGGATTTCTACAGGACGTAGCCATAGAATATGAACGTATCAGTCCCTCCAGATATTTGCAGAAAGGTAGTGTATTAGGCTGTGTCCACACCTGCGCTGGTTATAATATTAGAAAATATATTGCTTTCTCTGCAGGTGTGGACTTGCATTTTTTTTTTTTTTTAAAGAGAGACGTGACCACTTGCTGGTCATGTATGAAGAAAAGTGAATAAGCCATTATAGCAGTAGATGAACTATTGTAAAGATGTATTAAGAGTACATTTTCTAAGGTTTGGGATGGGACACTAGCTCTGTAAGATGTTCCAAGAAAAGATAGCTTCACATTATATTGAATATTATATCTCACCCTAGAGGTTCACGAAGCATACTAGCATTTTAAAGGCCTCAGAATGCTGGTTCTGTAAAGAAACCTACTTAATTTTGTTTAGCCCAGCACTTCATAAATTTATCAATGGATACCTTTTCTGAGGAATATTCTCTGAACATCTCAAGTTGCTGGTGTGCCACTGAGCATGCCTTAGAAAATACTACTTTGGAGTTTCCCGATTTAGTCTTCTATGATCTATTTGGATTGTAGAAATTAAAGGTTAATATCCACAGAAGAGAAATTCTTTGCAGTAGTCAAAAACCCAAATGTATGCAGCATAGGAAAATCTACATCTCACTCTAAACACTATAAAGGTGAAAATGTCCTCTATTTAAAAATTCCTGGTCTATGTAAAAGTTAAAGGAAAACTTGAAGTTAGACTTTGCGTTTTCTGATTATGAAATTCACTTATTGGATCATTTGGAAAGATGGATGGTTCTCCTGAGGTTAAGTTTCTCTTGTCCCTTAAAATCTAGATAATCAGTGATGAGAACAACTCATTTTTAATGTAGGGGCCTATACTGCTAGTTTCAACTGGGATGTATATGGTCTGGCCACCTAAATGCACATTTATCAAATAATACTAACATGAAAATAAGTTCAACCCAGACTGTATTTTAGAGAGAGGCAACCGTCCTGGAGGATTGAGATACTAGGATCAGGATTTAGGGTTGGGAAGAAGCAGACTCTTTCTTCCAAGGACTCGGGTGTTGTTTTGCTGCAGCTCCAGTATTTGGAGGAAGGAAGGAGCTCATCTGGATAAACTGTAACTGGACAACTGCACAGCATAACTCAATGCCATAAAGTCTCTAAGGACAAATGAATCTGGCTCAGAAGCAGAGGATAGCCGTAAGGAATGGCATGGGATTTCCTCCTTAGCAATTAGTTTGAGAAGCTAATGATGCTATAATTTTCAGGTAACAGCATTGGCAAATTACCTCAACCACAGAAAAAGTGAAATCCTTCAAATGGGCCTCTGTCTGCTTTTTCCTTATATTTTGCTGTGGAAGGAATCTCCCGAATTAAGGACGCACGGTAGGACTCTTTTCATGCTACCAGAGACTGGCAGTGCCAAAACCCAATAAGACCTAGGTTTTCAAGGTCAGCTTAACCTCTAGCTGTCTCCCAAAGGATGCAACCAAGCTGAAAAGCGAGATGCAAGAAGAAAACTCATAGAATGGTAGTTAGGGTCCGGTTAGTGTTGCATGCAAGCTAGGGATGTTTTTCTTTTACCACTTCTAACCCTTTGAAACAATTTCTTGACATGTTGTCTGCTTCCAGGAAAGACAGACATTTTCAAAAACTTAATACTCTGAATGCTCACCACATGCACCAAGATCTGAACAAGATGATAGATGAAAGGAAGACTCTGACACTTTGTGACAGATGTCATTGGATGACAAAACATGCTTGATAGAGTAAATGTCAAAAAAGAGCAGTCTGTAGGGAATGCAGACAAATAAAAGTCTCAAGAACAAGATGAGACCACTAGGTCCTCTCGTGTGGGACTTGGGCTGTGCTTTGGGGTCTTTTTCTCTGCATGCTAGTGACACTACTTTTAAAATCTTGGTGGAGAGAAAGAGAATGTAGATCGTTCTGACTGAGGAAAACAACAATGGCATGCACACACCCCTTTGAATAAGACATGGGCAAACTTTGATTAGAAAGACCACAGGCAGACAATAATGGGAACTGGAAAAGATTATTCAAGATCAGATGAAAGGATGGTTT
Organism: Mesoplodon bidens; assembly: GCF_964165515.1. Taxonomy (NCBI): domain Eukaryota; kingdom Metazoa; phylum Chordata; class Mammalia; order Artiodactyla; family Ziphiidae; genus Mesoplodon; species Mesoplodon bidens. The sequence goes on along the minus strand of NC_138162.1, from coordinate 19,190,265 downwards.
GGAAATTCAACCAAAGCACATCAGGTTAACTCTATACAAACAAACAGAGCAACTCCAGATGTGAGTGGGTATTTAGAAAAAAGAGGTTGACACAGAAGTTCCTTAATTTGGGGTGAGAATTTTTCTTTTTAAAGTTTTAAAGCTCTGATTTGGATGTCTCTCTCAAATTTGAGAAGGATCTGGAGGGACCAGGAGGGTGAAAAATGGGTAGAGGTTGATTTTTTGGGAATGCTCTTCAGGGGAAGTTCAAGGGAGAGTGAAGAACCCATCATGGGAAATACCTGTGGTTGCTTGGACCATCAGGGTCTGAGCACACTGCCTGCCAATCAGCCCGTGAAGGTGGACAGTGTAACCAGAAGAAGCTTTGAGGTTGGCAATGACAAAGCTGCGAGACGCCGCAGGCACAGAACGTACCACCATTTCCTGGAGGTGGTCAGAATTCCTAACTTCTATAAGAAAGCTATCAAAGGCAGACTCCTGAGCTATCCGTGAGATGGACACACTGCCCGAGGTCACATTTGAGCCAGTGAGGCAGCTAAGGAGAGGTTCAGCTACTAAAGCAAGAAGAAAAAAACACGAAAGTGTGTCAATTCAAAACACTTAGAGGGACTTCCCTGGTGGCGCAGTGATTAAGAATCTGCCTGCCAATCCAGGGGACAAGGGTTCAAGCTCTGGTCCGGGAAGATCCCACATGCCACGGAGCAACTAAGCCCATGTGCCACAACTACTGAAGCCTGCATGCCTAGAGCCCGTGCTCCTCAACAAGAGAAGCCACCGCAATGAGAAGCCCTTGCACTGCATTGAAGATGCAACGCAGCCAAAAAAACCAAAAAACCAAAAAACCACTATTAGAGGGTCAAAATCAAAACATGTAAGACTAAATCCATAAAGTTTTAGCCTTAACCCTCTGGTAAAGACACTTGCATTTTTTTGAAAACCAACTTGAGCCATGAGGAAGAAATATATGTGTTTGACTAATTTCCCTAGGTTTTGGTATACTTTCGTCTGGCTGGGATGAGAACTAGGTATTGCTGGCTCACAGCTTTTCCTGTGGTCCACGCTGATAACACTTTGTAGACTCATGTAGAATGAGGACAGACTCTCCCTCAGCTGTGAGTGACTTAAATGATAGATGCTTTTTTTTTTTTTTTCTTTTTTTTTTTTTTTTGCGATACGCGGGCCTCTCACTGTTGTGGCCTCTCCCGTTGCGGAGCACAGGCTCCGGACATGCAGGCTCAGTGGCCATGGCTCACGGGCCCAGCCGCTCCGCGGCATGTGGGATCTTCCCGGACCGGGGCACGAACCCGTGTCCCCTGAATCGGCAAGCGGACTCTCAACCACTGTGCCACCAGGGAAGCCCGATAGATGCTTTTGATACTACAATGTTAACCCTTTTCTTGAATTCCCCTAGAATATGGAACCCCTTTTTGTGATCAAGAAGAAAAGACTCTCCTGTGCTTACTCCACAAATAACTTTAAATTTCAGTTTGTGATGTCTGACTTTATCTCTCAAGAGAAGGCATTGTCCAAAATGTGCTAAGAGTGCTATTTTGAATGGACAAGGCTCTCCTTTCTGAATTCACATAGAATTCTCTTTTGCTGCATTCCAGAGAGCACTTCCCATAGCGTGTATGTCACAGATACCGCGGATTTAGTGAAAGCAGTTCACTCTTTTGTTGACCAAGTTCCTTAGTTAACTCTACTTTTATTTTTGCCATCTACCATTCACTGTTCTGGAAGCAAGCCGGCATGTTCTGGTCTTTTCTCCTAGAGGTGGCATTGGAATTGGAGTGGTCTGAATGGCATGACTTCCTCGTGCACTCATGTGATGAGTAATCTTTGCTCTTCCTCATCACTTGCCCAATTCAGTTTCATTAAATCATTGGAATATTTGGGCATTAGGAAGTCAAAGGCACTAGGAAAAGGCAAAGACAGTTGGATAACACACAATATAATTTTTAAGACCTCTCTGACCAATATAGACGTCTTTCCAAGTCAAGGACATCTCTCCTCATGGCTTTTTGGCTACTGATGAGGAGAATTCTTTTCTCCAGATTCAACTTGCATTCTGGACCAAACTACATTTTATGCTGCAAATGTCCTGGTCAGGGATAAATTAGGAAAGTCCCCATTTGGGCTGCTGCTGGAAGAGAGTTATGTTAAATAGCGCTCCAGCCTAGTGTCACGGAACAGTTAGTGCCCTGTGGCCTGTGCTTCACTGGGCAGGATGGAGCGGCTTTGCCCTGCAAAAAAGATTCTGGAGAGAGGGTGTTAGGAGCGGGCGAATGTGCATGTACCTGTGGTGACCGTGGCACTGATGGTTTTGATCCGGATGCCGGGAGTGTGTCCAGAGAGGTAGACAATAAAATCATTACTAGGGCGGAGCCCTGAGATGTGAGCAGTTCGTTCAGCACCAGAGATGTTATATTCCATTGTTTCCAGGAACCTATTGGAATCAATAATTTCAATGGTAAAGGTCTTGAAGGCCCCATCGGTAGCTGTCCAGGAGAGATTGAAGCTCTCAGGAGTGATGTCGGAAACATTTAAGTTTCCAATTTCAGGTTCTCCGGCTGAAAAAGGAGGGGTGGGAGAGAAGAAACAAATACATCTGAGTTAATCATCGCGTTTGGGTTTGAAGACTGCAGCTGTTAACAGAACCATAGCCAGCTAGAAAGACCCGACAGTTCAGGCTTAGGGTGACGTGCAGAGATGTCACCAGTCAGTGCCAATGGGAGAGAAAAAGGGGATCTATTAAAAGAAAGAGACAAAAAGGAAGGTATGGCAGTTAGATCTCCCTGCTCTGGAGCTGCCACACAAGATCAGGGTCTGGCCGAGATCTGGCGTGTGTGAGGAGACCTGCCCAGTGACGGCAGCAGGACCTGTTCTGTTGAAGCCCAGATGCTTCTGGGAGCCACACCTCAGGGATGCTGGCCATCGGTCAAAAGATACGAGCGCTGGCGGCTTCTAGTCTCTTCAGTTGCGCTCAGGAGACCACGAGTGCTTGGCTCCAGCCGGCAGACATCCTTGGCCTTGAGGGACCTCCCATCTGTTCAGATGACGACTAAATAATTCTGACGCCGTTACCCTCCCAAGGTGGTACCTTGAGGCTTCTGATTTTGTGACTTAAAGGGAATTGGCAATTTGTCAGTGTAATTCTTGGTATTTTCATCATACTTCTGACAAGGGCCAGCTGTTCTCATATTCTGCTAAAATAGCTTGTCTTTTCTTAACTGCTTCTACATGGGCCAAGAAAGCTAGTACTGCATTGCCAACCAAGAGAGCTGAGCCAGGACAAGGCCATCAGGCAACCCTGTTTGGCCAAGAAGTAACATTTTGTCTCAGAGATGACCCTACCAGCGGTTCTCCGAGCAACAGGAATAAAACGTGCAGAGGGCAGGCAGAAGCAAGATTTGAAAAGCTAGTATTGTCTCTCTAGCCAGGCAGGAGAAAGACTTCACGTCCCAAGAGATCTGGTGAAACGCAGGTCAGATGGAATTATGGCCCTTCTTCCCCACAGACCAACTTGTCAGCAGCAAGAATGTTGCTATCCTTATAAAGAAAAAAAAAAACATATAAAAATACTAAGAACACCCAAACCGCAAGATCTTCAGGAAAGATCAAAAGTGGCGGGTGATTTCTTTGCCTTCTGAGAAGGGATTGTTTATGGATGTTAGATAAAAGAGCCCTGAGTCCATCCAGGGCAGCCTCAGCTGCAATTTTTAGGCATTTCAGGGTCACCATTCATGCAGCAGTTGTCTGTGCTGTGTGCTTATCTCAGCGAGAGTTACTGAAATGATTGAGGCTAAAATGCAGAGCTACGTTTTTGCTAGAATCCACTAGGACACACAGGTTTGCAGAAAAGTTTAGCTGCAATCGTTACAGGAAAATGGGGCAGGCATATGCAAAACCAAACCTGACAGCCTCTGTTCAATTTCACACCAATGGAGGCACATGGGAAGATGAAACATGGAAACCAGTGCTGGGGAGGGCTGGGCTCTTGAGCAGGCTGCAGGGAAACACTGAATGCCCTGTCACTGGAGCAGAGTGATGAGTAAACTATAATGCGCCCTCCTGGGTCCGGGCTGAGAGTGTGCCATGCAAAGGCCAACAGTCCAGGGAGCAATTCTCGATTAAAAGAACAAAAAGGGCATCAGATCTTTGACATTCAGAGCCCGGGACATTCTTTGTTTCAGATGCTGCTGTGTGTCCTTCTGCTAATGAATGCCTTGTTCTTTGGTACTGTCTCCAGTCATAATTGTGTGATGTTTTGTTTTTTTTTCTTTTTTGGTCTAGCTATTTGCTAATTTGATGTTCTAACAGTGACTGAGTATCTGAGAGAATTGCCCAGAGGAGGAGGGTAATTCAGTTCTCTTATTATACTCCGTGCATTTTAAAGAAACATTTAAATTAAAACATTTCTTTTAAATGCAAGAACCACATGCCCATAGCCTTGAGGGATCTGGGATAGTAAAGCACCATTTGCAACTAGCAAAAAGCCTCTCTGAGGTAAATAATCTGCGCTCCACCAGAACTCACACATCGGAAGGGTCGGCTTTTAGTTATAGCCAAGCACTGGAGAGAAGAGTTAAGACCATCAGGCTGTCTCGTGAAATGGAAAGCCATCCTTTAGCAGAGATGTAGTTATAGGATTGGATAGGTAAGGTCTGGGAGAGGCTAGAGGCTAGAGGTCAGAAAAGGTAGCACCTGCACGTTCATTCTTGAGATGTCAAAGGCATCTGGACCAAGGCACAGCCCCTAGGGAGGTGTGTGAGCATGCAAGTTCAGTAGCCGACGGGCACATGGAAAGGATTTAGATATGGACAGAAGCTGGCTCCCCACACGCCTCTTGGAGAGAAAGCATCATGGACAGGGAGAGGAAGGTACCTGTGGAGGCCTCAGCAGAGAGCACTGGTGTTCTATAGCCCCGGATCACCCCGTAGATGGTGACTGTATAAGGGGTGGCGGCCTTGAGGCCCTGGATGTCCACAGCCCGCAGGCTGCCGGGCACCGTAAGGTTCTGAGCTGCCTCCACCCTGTTGGTCTCCTGCACCTGAATGACAAAGTGCTCATAGGCATGGTCAGCTGTGGTCCAGTTGAGTTTGAGGCCATCCCAGCCAGCCTCGGTCACGGCTAAGTGTCCCAGCTGGGGGAGCTCCGCTGAAGAAGGACAGAGAGGAATTTGTCAGTGCTGCAAACGGAAAGCGAAGAAACCGAACGTCCCACAGCCCAGCTCTAGGGAAGAGAGAAAGGGGAAAGAGAGTTTCTTGTGTTTGTGTGTGTGGTCATTCTTGGTCTCGGGGAGCTTCCCGTTTGAACTGCGGTAATCTGGCCACAGCTTTCTTCAGGAGTTGAAGATGGTCAGAAAGGGGAACATCTACACTGTTCATCCTTGAGATGGCAATGCCGTCATGACCGCTGACAACCCACTGCTGGGAGGTCTCTGAGGATCATGCATGACTAGCACCCTAAAGGCCCATGGAAAATGTGGGATTGTGGGTCAGGGCAAGAGAAGTAGGAGTTGGTTAAAAGGACAGGCTTTGGAGGCAGATGGGCCTTGGTTAGAATTCCAGCCCCGATGTTTGCTAGCTGCGTAATCTTGGGCATGTCACCCAGGTCATCTCTGAGCCTTGTGCCCCTCATCTTCAGTTGGAGCTTACAGTACCATTTCATTGGAATATGTGATGATTGGATGATAATATTTATAAACCTCTGAGTTTATACCTGACACATACCTGACATCACACCTGATACATAGTGAGGACCTGGTAAATGGCAGCCTAACAGATACACAGCTGTTCCTTGGTACCCTTGGGGGATGGGTTCCAGGACCCCCATAGATAACAAGCTGAGGATGCATATAAAATGGTGTAGTATTTGCATATCACCTATGCACATCCTCCTGTATACTTTACAAAATCATCTCTAGATTACTTATAATACCTAATGCAATGTAAATGCTATGTGTGTAGTTACCAGCACACGGCAAATTCAAGTTTCGCCTTTTGGAGCTTCCTGGAATTTTTGTCCCTAATATTTTCTATCCTCAGTGGGTTGGCTCCGAGAATGCAGAGCTGTGTATCACTGTTTCGATGTTTCTCCTTGGAACTTCTTGGTCACGTGGGAGAGAATTACCTGCTTCGTCTCATTACTGGGCTTTGGGAGATCATCTCATTGCTGGCCACAGGCTGTCTGACTGGGTGTATAAAGCATGTGCTGAATCAGGTTTGGACAAGTCCAATGTTTTATCTTTGGACTTTTCTCATCCTTCAGAGATCAAAGTTTCCGTACGGTACTGGATTCTTGGCTTCGCATTTTCCCTCCCCCCTTCTCCTGATAGCACTTTGTGTCTGATTGAAGAATGTCTGCATCACAGACAAGGCCGTTGGTGCCTACTCTTCATTACAAGTGATTATGTTTTGCTCAGCAGCTGGTGCAGAGCAGGGCCCACTATTCATTTCTCTACAAGGTAGGAAGGAAATTTAATGTAGTCATTGCTGGTTTAGAAAGTTTGGGTTCCGGATATGGAAACACTCACTACTTAGTGGAATGCTGCTCAGGGTTAAGTGCAATCTCCCAGCCTCTCTTTTTAAGGCTGAAGTGGCCATGGATGTGAAGTCAGAAAAGAAAATATCTGCAAGATTTCCCCCAGAAAGAGTATGAGATATTCCAGGATTCAGTGCGCAAGGAGAGTCTGGGCACACTTGACCTTTTAGAGGGGCTGTATTCAAACTGTAGATCTGGTCCTTTTATGGAAGAACTGGGTTGGGGACATGGGTATGGGCAGCCCTCTCCTCCTTCCCAGCTCACCAAGAATAGCTGTTCATTTATCTGTCCTATAGTGGGGCTCCTTGTAAGATTTCACGTGCAAAAGGAATTTGCTGCTAAAAACAAAAAGTTTACAAACTACAGATGCGGATCATTAGCATCCTGCTCCCAGATCCCATGTGTCTCAAAGGCCCCTTTTGCTCTTGTTTGGTTTGACAATATTCTGGGAAACACAGGCCATTGATAATTTGGCCGGTTTAGGTGTATTGCAACATTACTTTTCTTATCTGGGGAATTGTGTGTAGTTTCTAGCAAGGGCCAGATTTATTTGGTATGTATGAGCAAGGAAAACAATTCATTTGATTAAGTTATTTGGGCGGCATTTTCAAAACACAGTATGTGTAGAGAAGGGCATGGGCTTAGGGCCCAGCATAAAAACCCTGTTCCCCCAAATCAGGCTCATTTTCCCATGGCCTTTTTTAGAGTTGTTTCTAGAAACCGCATGACCAGCACAGAGTTTTCTATTACAGATGGAGTTGCGCATCTTCAGGGGACAAATTGAGATGAATTGTTTTTCCTCTGCAAACTGAATCAAAAACTTTGTTGAAGTCAAACGTGACTCTCCTTTCGTAGAAATAGCCCTGCCTTGTTAAGGAGAGAGAGACTTGGCTAACTTTAGCAGAAGATGATAAATCATTTCAAAGGTTATTCTGTGGAGGTCTGACTACCAGATGGATGGCAGTAAGTGACTCTGAGGCCACTCATGATAAGATTTCTCTAGAAAGTTCTGACCTTATTCTTGTGTCACAGCCCTACTCTTTATGCTATTTATATTAAGATATGTTGCTATCTGATAAATTTAGCTATTTGGCATTCAAAATTTACTACAGGAGGTGTGCTTTGCTATGTGCTTTCGTTCATTATCTCATTGACTGCTCATGCCAGTGTTCTGAGGTAGGAGTATTATCTCTGATTTGAAGGTGAGAAATGAAGGCTCAGAGGTGAACAATGAGATACCCAAGAATATTCGGCCAGAAAGGTGGAATTCCAACCCACACCCTCCGGAGTTAGAGCTTGTGTTCACGCTGCCTGCCAACAGCTTTGAGAGAGGGCCCTGATACATGGGGAATTTTCTCTATTCCAGTGAATTGGCTGACACAATCAGGTCCCTGGTCTGGGAGGAGGGTCGTATACCTGTGATGACCTTCACAACAAGGGGTTGAGTGCTGCGGCCCCTGACCTCGCCGCGCAGGGTGATTGTGTAAGGGGTACCAGCCCTGAGGCCCGGGATTTCCGCGGAGCACAGGCTGCCAGGAATCGTGAGACTGTGAGCTTCTTGTTGGGCCTGGTCAGCCTCCTGGATCTCAATGACAAACTGCTCATAGATCCCATCTGGGCTGGTCCAGTCCAGTCTGAGGGCATCCCAGCTAACCTCAGTCACCGTGAGGTTCCCCAGATCTGGAACCTCCTCTGCATAAGAAGACAGAGTTGCTGAGTTACTAAAAAAAGGCAGTTGCATGCTGGGATTCAGGCGAGATGGCATTTTGGCTGAGGTTGGGGTGAGTTGTTTGGTGAGTATTGATCACAGATGCATGATTTACAGCAGGAGTTGAGGACACTCTAATTGTTGGCACTAAAGCCAGGGCTTTTCTAGTCAGCCTTTGGAAATGAAACATAGTTCTCAGAATTGTTCACAACTTCCATTCTTGACATACAAATGGTGCTTTGGGGAGTCCTCTGATGCATTCTTAAAATGAGCTCAGATCAACGTTTGTTTTTTTTTTTCCCCACTCGCAGAGCGTGCTTTCCAACTTCTTAGCTATTACGACTGAAACTTGCTTTAAAAGAAAAGTCACCTCAATTTATATAAAAGAAGAGTAGGTGGAACTTTCCATGGAATTGGCTACCATGCTAGGACTAGGACTCGGCCAAATAAGGGACAGGACCTTTGTATGGAAGCAGGGATGATTCACCGGTATTTCCCACTGGGGTAGGGGCTGAACCCAGTTAGAGGAGGGAAGAACGTTGATGCCTCCTGAGCAGAGACAGTGGGAGGAAACAAATTAATGAAGTAGCCTAGAATACCTGTCAAGACTTCAACAGAGACAGGGGGTGTGCTGAAGTCCCGAGTCACCCCACGGATGGTGATGCTATAGTGAGTGTCTGCCTTGAGCCCAGGCAGGTCCACGGACCTCAGTCCTCCCGGGACAGTGAGGTTTTGGGCTGCCTCCTCTGTGTCAGTTTCCTGCACCTGAATGAGAAACTGCTCGTAGGCTCCTTCCAGAGCCGTCCAGTGTAGTTTGAGGGCATCCCAGCCCACCTCGGACACCGTGACCTCTCCCAAATGGGGAGCTTCTCCTGGAGAAGGACAAAGAACTAGTTTAACGATCAAATCACACACCAAGATCCAGGGACTCCTTAACGAAAGAATAGGCTTTATATTACTTTAAAAAAAAAAAAAGTGACTTTCTGTAGATAACCATGCAGCTTCCTAAATTTGAGAAATAGAGCCAAGGGGGTGAGGCGTAGGAAAACATTTGTGATCTTATTTCATTAAGGAATTGCCCTAGCCTCCGGCAGACAAAGAGATTATTATTATTTTTTCCTTCTAAATATAATGCCTTAACATCCCTCATCAGGAGGGAGCCTGTTTGTGAAGCCAAAGGTCCCTGCCATTGGGGCTGTGTGTATAGTCCCCAGGCTGGGCTGTGCACAGCCCCAGAGGCTGTGGTTCACATGGGGTGCAGTGTGAAAGCTACCCCAGGAGTTGTGCGTCTTGATTTCTTCCCATCATTAGGCACCACAGTGCTATAACTGAAGGTACTCAAATCTATTGAAAAATGAGTTGCGTCTGATTATCCTTGGGCAGGTTCCTGTTGGGAAAAGCAGAAGCTATAGACAGAAAGGTAAGAGGTACCTGTGGAGGCCTCAGCAGAGAGCATCGGTGTTCTATAGCCCTGGATCACCCCGTAGATGGTGACTGTATAAGGGGTGGCGGCCTTGAGGCCCTGGATGTCCACAGCCCGCAGGCTGCCGGGCACCGTGAGGTTCTGAGCTGCCTCCACCCTGTTGGCCTCCTGCACCTGAATGACAAAGTGCTCATAGGCATGGTCAGCTGTGGTCCAGTTGAGTTTGAGGCCATCCCAGCCAGACTCGGTCACGGTGAGGTTTTCCATTGCAGGGGCGTGGTCTGAATAATGACAGAGACGGGGTCAGTTACATCATTCCTGAAACGCTTTCCATCTGGGAACTCAGAAATGGCAAACCCGCTGCCAATGCTGCGAGGCCATGGGGGCCCCAGGGCCACCTGCATCCCTGAGCCATGCTGTTGCCATCAAAACACCAACAGAAAAATCAATAGAATACTTATTTTGCCTTGTTGTGTATTTGGGTTTGTCTTTTGAATACGGTGTTTTTCTACTGACCAGTGTCCTGTGGATTCGGAAAATGCTACACGTCTGTGTTAGTACTGCTCTGGGCTGCAGTTTCCACTTTGGAAAGCGGCTCTCATCTTAAAGGTGAGATCATAGGAACGGCCTTCGGCTACTCTTGGGATTCTTGGTCTGAGCCGTCCAGCCTTCTGTATTTTGAGGAAATTGCCTCCTCTTAGATTCTCTTCCTTTCCGTGCATCCTCAATCTCTCCTGGAAGGCATGTTTTATAGTCTCTTTATGTTGGGCTTTTTGTCAGTTTCTGGGGCTCAAATCAGTTTACATAAACCACTTCAGAAAGATCAGAGATAAATTAACACAGTACAAGTAAGCCTGTCCTGAGCGAAGTCACTGAGTCTTTGCAAAACTGTCCCTCATTGGATAGAAAGAAAGACTGAGGGGCCCTGGGAGAAATAGCTTACTAAGCTCAATTAAAATTTGCCGTCTTTATTCATCTCTAGAATGAGCAAAGCACAGAACACTCACTTGTCTGAATGCATATGCCTTCAAGGTGATAAATTTGCCCAGGGCTGAGCCTAAATGGACTTTACATCACCTAGGAAGAAAGGATTTTCTCTGGAAACAGATCCTCTAAACAACAGAGTAAGAACTGCCTTGAGCTCATTTAGGTGAACAAGTTGTATCTCTCTATATGCCTCACCTTGGCTGCTCATTTCAAATCAGTCCCATCTGTCCATTAAAGCAGACGTCTCACTTGAAACTCTTAGCTTGCAGTTGGATAGAAGATATCCTTTCAGAGGGGAAAACATTTCTTTTCAAGAATCTGTTTGATTCAGACTTTTCTACGTTCTGGGGAAGGTTCTTGCTAATTGTTCCATTTTGGCAAAGCTGACACCCCTTCAAATCTTGTTTGATCTAGAACAGCGGACTGCCAACTCTGACCTGAGGGTCAGATCCAGCCCGCTGCCTCTCTCGGTAACATGCGACCTGACAACAGCTTTTAAAGTTTTAAATGGTTGGAAAAATCCAAAGACGAACGCTTCACGACAGGTGAAAGTATATGAAATTCAAAGTGTGGTGTCATAAGTAAAATCTCATTGGAACTCAGCCGTGCCTGCACAGTTACATATTGCTGATGGCTGCTTATGTGCTGCAGTGGCGCAGTAGAAGAGCTGAGACGGAGATCATATGGCCTGAAAAGTCTAAAATGTTTACTCTCTGGCCCTTTCAGAAAATGTTTGCCATACCTGACCTTGACCTTCATTCTGCAGACTCCCCATTCAACCCAAATCTGTGTCCTGGGGCCCTTATCCAAGACCCCATAGCAGTTCTTAACCACACAAACATGGTCTAGGTGAGAAAAAGAGGGCCCCAGGCTCCAAGTGATGTATCTGCTTGTGGGGAAAGAAAGGGAAAAAGATCAGCTATCTTTTAACCCAGCAGCCCTTGTGAGGCCAGGAGCAGTGCTCCAGTTGTAGCAATTATCTCCTTGACCTTGGGATTTTAGCACAACTAAACTCAGGAGTGTGTCCTTTTCCAATATCCCAAGAGCCCTCATGCATGAAGAGACATCAGACAAAAACCAATCTAAGCCAAACTGTAAAGTTAAGGAAATCAGTTCTGTGGCCCATAAACTCTCCTTTTTATCCCACTTTCTTATTTTTTTTCTCCTGCTGCTGTCAAAACTTCTTGTCAGGAACTTAGCTGACATTGATAGCTGACCCCCCTTGTGTGAATTAAGTCAGTGTTTCCTCTCAGGTAACTGCCTTTTAAGTTCTTTCTCTGATTATGACATAAAGCATATTTTTTTCCATGAAAGAGATTTCAGGTACCAGGTTGCAAGAGATGTGGGGAAATTACCTAACTGGGGGAGGGAGGGGTTATGGAGGGGTTACAGATTGTCTATTAAGCCGTTGTAGTCAAGATGGTCGGAGAGAGGAGGAGATCCACATTAGGAAATGTCTCTTCCTCATGAGAACCATTGTTTTCTTTAAATCAGCTTTTTTTTATAAGCCGCGGATACTTTATACAATGTCCTTCACATCCTGCTTCATCTCTTCTTACAGTGGATAGAGTAATTTTCATAAAATGTCACGTTGCTCAGTAAATGGTAATAGTCATGGTGATGATACTTCCACCAAAATTTTTGCCTATTCTTCCACTTTTTTTGTGTGTGTGTGGGGAGGGGGTTAGGCAGATCAAGAAAAAAAAATCAGTTATATTTAGTGCTGTGACCGTGACCACTGCTGGGTGGGTGCTTTTGGTGCCCGACCCAAAACCCTTCACTAAACAAATGCGAGACAGATAAGTAAAAGGTGTAACTTCAATGAATAAAATCAGTAGATATATTAAAGGGAGGCAGGTAAGAATTATGAAAAGAGAGGGGAAAACGTGAATAAAAATACAGCAGACAACAGTCGAGATGGAGATCAGAGGCTTCACATCAATGCGGACTCTGCATTTCAACAGCAAATGACACACTTGTGGGCTTACTGCCCCAGAAGCCCAGTGTTTCCGTTGTGTAGTTCCATACTGAATTTCTTGGCCTTTCTTTATGAAAAGGCTGTTGTCTTTTTCTTCCAGCTGTGCACTGGCATCTACCCTCTGAACAATGTCAGTGGGCCTGGGAAATCAGAATTTCAAAATCCCATTTCTGTGCTCATGGTGAGTTGACCAGCTGGCCTGGGGGAATTTCTGGCTGTGCCAACTTTAAATCTTTAGATTTCCACCGTCTTGTAGATGGTAATTACCAAGTGCTGACTGATGAGGAATCCACTTTTAGTGCTCACCGATGGGAGAGAGAGTGATTCTCCAACAGCAGCGGGATGGCCAAATTCAAGCCTCAGGACCCCTAAGGGTAGATTAAATTGCTTGGATCTCATCTTGTAAAGTTAATTGAAATTAAAAGCCTTGCCTGCCTTAAAACTTTCTGGTGACTCTTCACACTGTCAAGAATGAAACCCAAGCCCCTCAGCATGATATTCACTGCCCTTTGTAGATGGTACTGATAATGTCTGTAACCTTGTACCCTGTTATCCCCAGCTCCATCATACAGCAGGACTGTATAGCTGGTGGTTTCACTAACATAAAGTTTCTCATGCCTTTGAGCTTCTCACATACTGTTCCTCCAGCTGGAAATGTCGTTACTCCCTTCTCCACTTGCCCAACTCATTTTCCTTTTTAAGGATTCAGCCAAGTATCACCTCTTCCAAAAAGCCTTCTCTGATACGCTGCCTTCACTTTGCTTGGGTCTGGGATGGGTATCTGCCTCTGTGCTCCTGTAGCTTCCCACACTTCCCTCTAAGCAGACTGGTTACGTTCCTATAATTTTGGTTTTGGTTCTCTCATTCTCACTGCAATGTGTATCATTTCCTGAGTGGAGGGGTTGTGTCTTTCTCTTCTCTATACCAGCGCTGCCTGACCCATGGCAGGTAAGAAATAAATACTTGTTGGATGGATAGATATTTGACTAAATTTCAGTTTGCTCCATGAGAAAATCAAAATGGAAAATTAGAGCAGAATGTTTTCTATTACTTGCAGCTGTGGCTAAAAGCGAAATTCCACCTCTCTACTTCCCAAACCCTTGAGAATTACTGGGGTATCACTGTCAAGTCTTACGCGGTGTGGGAGGATGCTTTATTGGCCTTGTGTTTCTGCATATCCTCCCTGCTTTATGTCCCCTACTGCTCAAAGAAAATCATGGCCTCCACTTCAAGCAGGGTTTTGTTGAGTTTATTAGAATACAAATATGGGGCCAGAGGGAGAGATGCCTGGCACATACTCATTTTGTTCAGTGCTAACAGGGATAGTACTTTTTTCTTTCTTTCCTTCCTTTCTCCCCCCTCCGTCCCTTTCTCCTTCCTCCCCTCCTTCCTTCTTTCTTTCCTTCCATTTTCATCCAGAGTAAGCTTAATTAAAGACTCCAGGAGAATGACTTCCCTTCCCTTAATCCTTAAGAGAGAGAATTCGGGCCTTTGATACAGAGGTGAAAGAAAAAGATCAGAAGATTCAGTGGAAATACTGCCTCTGGAGGAGCTGGAGTCCCCAGATGCTCATGAAGCCTATGCCACGTGTTTGGCTGCGTTCAAGGTACTGGGGCTGCAGCACTGAATGAATGAGACAGAGTGCTTTCTGGCTAGAAGTAGGAGGCAGGCCATAGGTAAGTAAACCAGCTAGAAAGTGATATCAGGCAAGTGTCATGAGGAACTCTGGAGCAGCATGAAGGGGTAAATCAGGATAGGGCACCGTTTTAGACTGGTTGACAGAGAGGTCTGTTGAGATGAGACTTGAGCGGAATGAAATGAGGGAGGTGCTGGGTGTAGAACGGGGAGAAGAGTGGTATCTAGGCAGCAGGAGTAGCATGTGCAAAGGCCCTAAGGTAGGAGCAGGCTTGGCATACTTAAGGAACAGCGAGAAGGCCAGGGTGACCACAGTGAAATGAGCAAGGGGACAAGTAGTGGGAGTGAGGTCAGAGAGATGGGAAGGACCAGACTCTGTAGGGCTGTGTAGCCTGTGATAGGGTCTTTGCATTGTATTTCAGGTGTGATGGGCAGCTAGGTAATGCATACTTTTAACTTAACTTGCTGCTGCATCAAGCAGCTTGAGCTTTGGCTCAACACCATGACTAGAGCCCTGGAATTCTCTGGGAAGAATGCTTTGGGGCAGCCAATTTCACATCTTCTCTGTAAAACCCACAGACAATGAGCGACACTTTGCAGACTTCTGCTATTAAGAATCGAGTGATGCAGAGCTGGGAATCCCTTTCTTCTGACCTTTGAACCTACAACCCTTTGACACTTCGGGACTCATAACCACATGGTACCTTCCTCTAAGCGCTCCCACTTTTCCTGTTTCTTTTCTCTCCCCATGTGCTTCCCAAGGCCAGGTGCCTGGGCTTCTGCTTCTTTACACCTTCCACAGCATAGTCCTGCTTGCCTCTTCTGTGTGTGTCCCAAAACTTCTTCTCACGTTAAGCCTATCCTGATGCTCAGAAGGCATCCCGTGCTCCCACTGCACCCCACACCCCGAGTTACAGCAAGTGAAGGTGTCTGTTTACTAGATTGTTAACCTCCTTGGAAGCACAGACTTGTCTTCATTGCTGTAGTATCCCCAGGACTTAGCACGGAGCATGGTTGTAGTGCACTATTGGCTGAGTAGATGAAGGAGATATTTACTGGGAGGATATTGTAGGAGATATTTATTGGGAAGATAGACTTCAGGAGATGGAGAGAAATGTCCACCTCACTTTTAATAAAATAAAATAGTTCTATGGAGAAAGCCATAGAGAGAAATATTCTAGAGACAGTGGGGGAAGAGCCCATAAAAGGGACTTTGCACATTTTTCCTGTAATGAAGAATGTCTTTAAATATACAACGTGATTTCTTTGAAACAGTGTTAAAGATGCACGGCTGGGGAAATGAAACCACTGAGCCCTTGGCATGCCAAAACTGGGCTCTTAGTTAGAGACAAAGTAATTCCAGCCTGTGATTCACTTGAAAGCTTTCATCTCCCTGAGCGGCTAAAGCCTGGGGATTCCCTGCTGGAGATAGGAGATTAAAGTGGCTATTGCCAGAGGGTAAGATGATTGAGTGGAGATAGGAAACTCTCTTTAATCTAGCATTTGTAAAACTCAGGGAAAAGTGAAGAGAGAGGGAGAGCGAGAGAGAGGGAAAGAGAGAGATGGAGGGAGGAAGAGTAGGAGGGAAGAGAAGAAGTTCCCTCTCTTGTTTCTCTGATTCATTTGTGGTCCCTTCGCATCTTATAACAAGCTCATGTTTATAAAGCTGAACCATTCAAATCTCTACTGTAGATTTATTTCTTCCCAATTTATTCTCCCCTCCCCCCTCATCTATGATCAAGCTACCCACCCCCCACCCCTCACCCCCACCCCCTCCCCCTGCCGAGCATCCTTGATGATCATCTCATAGCTGCGTGGGAAGCAGTCCATGCACAGAGTCAACAGAATTGACCACCTGAGCTCACTTTAGACTTTCTGAAGAGGCTGCTCTTTGTCTACTAAATACCCCTTCTCTCTCTCTTCCTTACAAACTACCACAATTTTATGTGGGCGGCAACATGCTCCGCCAGAAGTCTACCTTTCCTAGACTTACTTACAGCTAGAAGTGGCCAGTGAAATGCAAGTAGAAGTCATTGGTGAGGTTTCCAGAAAGACTCTCATCTAGGAGTTACTTTTTTTTTGGTTTTGGTTCTTCCTCCTTCATGCTGCCTAGAACACAAATGTGAAGGCTGTACTGAAGTAGCCATATTGTGACATGGAGGTGACTTTGAGAATGGAAGCCAAGGACTAAGACTAGTGGAACAGAAAGCTAGAAGGAGCCCAAATCCTTGTTAATTTGGAACTGCTGTGCCATCCCTGAACCACCTAACCTCAGACTTATTTTATGAGAGGAAACCAACTTGTATCTTGCTTAAGTGACTGTTATTTGAGATTTCTGTTACATGCATGTGAAAGTATCCATAAATGACAAAGACGCTTCAAGGCATTTCCAAATATGCCCATCAGTGCAACACATTTTCTGCTTATGGAGACTCAGCTGGAATAGCATCTCTGCCAAGACACCGTCCCTGGCTGCTCCTGACTCCCCCATTCACTCCCTTTCCTTGCTTGAGTGCTGTCTAACATTCTGACCATCTGGTCTTCCCCCAGGGACTGCGAGTCAGTGCACATGAGTCAGAATAGCAGTGCTAAGTACATAACCCATTTTTTTTCCCCTCAAATATCAGCATACTACAATATATTCAGTGGGTTCTCAATACATACTTACTTATTAAATTGAAACGAAAGACTATTACTTGTCAGACCCTGAAGAATTAACATTTTTCCCCTGAACCTCTTGAATATTTGGGGGCCAAAGTTAAATGTGTATATTTTCATATAGGAAGAACTGATTTTTTTTCTCAATTTAGCCATTGAGAAAATATGGAAGCAGGTACAAAGAACAGGATACTTGGGCTAGAAGGGATACTGGAGGTCAGGATTAAGCTGTCATGGAAAAACAAAGTTCACCTCTTAATGACCAAGAGAAAATGAGAAGGCCACCGTGGAAGAATCAAAGGACCGTGTGCAATGTTTCAGGTAACCTGAGAGGAAAGCAAAAGACCTGGAATAAAAACAATTAATGGGAAAAAACCAAGGAATTATTCCCAACATCTTGGTCATCTTCAAAAGAAATAAAATGAAAAGTTAATTAATTGTGCTAAAAAGGGAGGAAAATGAGAAAAATTTAAAAGATTCTGTGAAATGCACAAAATTAAAAAAAAAAAGAACCAAAGACAAACACAAACTTTGATGCTTTAAGTTCTCCTGGGAGGAAATATTTAAAAACCACTTTGATTGCCCAGCTAGGGAACTTTGCTGTTGGTGAGTCAGTTGACCAGAGGAAGAGATAGGTAAGTAACTCTTTCAAATGGGATTTAGAGCAGTCATGAGTAGAGACATCCCCACGTCTTCCCACGTGGTCTTCTCATTTGAGGACAATCTGGCTGATGGGTCTGCAACCTCAGAAGCAACAGAGGGTGCGGCAAGAGCTCAGAGGCTGACCTCACCTGTGGATGCCTGTACCCGTGCCGGCTTGCTCTTGTGCCTGCCCTTCTCTGCTATGAGGAGGATGGTGTATTCCTGCCCAGGTTCCAGGCCTTTCAGGACGTAGGAGGTGGTGCCTCTGGGGAGCAGCACCTCCACTGGCTGGCCCGAGGGAAGACTGTAGTTGAGGCGGTAACGGTCACACTTGGCCAGTGGCGTCTGCCAGAGCAGGGTCAAGCTGGTCTCCGTAGTTTCAGAAACCCGAAGGTCCCTGGGCGCGTCCAGGTCTGGGAGGAAAACAGAGTTGAACACCCTTCAGGCTTACAGGGCAGGACTGCTTCTGGGGCTGAAAGCTGGTTGTGGACTACAGTTCTAGGTCTGCCGTAGCGTTGTGTGGCTTCAGGTGACTCAGCTGTCTGAGTCTCAGTTTTCACCTTTGTGAGATGCTGTTATTGTACGGTACCTCACTGTGTTTTTGAAAGATTAAAAATAATATAGTGATATATCCATACCATGAAGTGATACTCAATTAAATGCATTTAAAAGCAACTGATTATTGATACAAGACACAACCTGGATGGATCTCAAGAGAATTATTCTTAGCGAAAAAGCCAATCTCTAAAGGTTGCATATTGTATGATTCCTTTTATGTAGCATTCTTGAAATAACAAAATTGGATGAAGCCCAGATCAGTGACTGCCAAGGATTAAGGTGAAGGGGAGGGTGGGAGTTGCCTTGGCTGTAGAAAAGTGTAGCAAGAGCGACCCTTGGGATTGGAACTATTTGGTGTCTGACTGTAGTGGTAGATTCCAAAATCTACAAGTGATAACAAGTGGTAGCTTCCAAAATCTACAAGTGATAACATAGGACTAAATACACACACATACACACACACACACAGCTGAGTGAAATCTGAATAAAGTTGATAGACTGTATCAATGTCAGTTTCCTGGTTCTGATAGTTTTCCATAGTTACACAAATGTTACCAATGGGGGGAACTAGACAAGGGGTACAGATCTCTCTGTATTTTTTCTTACACTGCATGTGAATCTACAATTACCCCAAATAAAAAGATAAAAAGAATATGTATAAGTGCTGAGCACTGGACCCTGTATAATGATCTCCCCACACCAGCCACCCTTATCATCCTAGTCCCGGGGGAGATGAGCAGGAGGCTGGCGGAGAGGTAAAGGGAAGAGTTTTTTTTTTTTTTTTTTTTTACAAAATTTCCAGAAAAAACAAACAAACTTGCAGAAAGAATCAGTGGCCTCAAATCATGTAGCCCCTCAGCATCCTCACTCAGAGCCTGGAGCTGCAGGATGCAATAAGTAAGAGCAAAGATTGCCTTAACCTACACGCCTGCCACTTATAATTTATATGATGAGGGTATGCAATACAAGTTAAGTGTTTGCTAAGAGAAAAGCCCCCAGATGTGTTTTGATTATTCAGTGGTTTATAAAAAATGGAATCGGTTGCCAACTTTCAAAAGTCTGTCGATCTCTTATAAAGTCTGGTTCCATTTTTTTGTAAAATATCCCCTGTCCCCCCTTCCTGCATAGAGAGTAGCATTAGGATCATTCACATGGGGAGTGCTTATGCTCCTTTTGAATGTGGACATCTGGGCTGGATGATCCTGGAAGCCCCACTTTCCCCTGGGCATCTACTATTTCTTTTTAAGTAGGTTTCCTGCCTTCTGGGCCCTGTTGTGTCTGCTGGTGCTAGTCCCGTGGAGGTGGGGATCCAGGCGGGCCTCACCTGTGGCCGCATTGATGGTGGCTGGGTCACTCTCCTTGTCCCCTTTCACGGCAGACACTCCAATACCATATTCAGTTCCTGGCCTCAGACCTAAGAGAGAACATGCAGGTTGAGATTCAGCCCAAAACTGGACAGACTTTCAGAAGGCCATAAAAATGGCCCTGAACGGGTCCCTGAAGGCTACGATTTCTCAATGTCTGGACTGTTTCACAGCCTGACTCACTGATGCCCAAGTGAGATGGGTAGCCAGGAACCATTTTTTTTTCACTCTCTGGAGGGTTGCAATGGGGGGGACATGCCCCCAGGGCCAGTTGCGTCAGGGATGTGGAGCTCACCTGTGAGTGTAGTTTTGGTTGTGGTTTGTTGCCTCCTGGGGACTTCTACCTCGGCATGGTCACCTCCAGAGATGGGTGCGTACTTAATTCTGTAACTGTCGGTGGCCGCCTTGACGTTCCTCCACTCCAGGGTGATGCTGTTGTCTGTCTGGGAGATGCGGCGGAGATTTCTGGGCGCATCCAGGCCTGTTTGGGAGAGGAAGGGGCATTGGTATTGAGAACACCAGGCACCAGGAGAGAGGGAGTCCTTGACAGTTCAAGGTGAGACATGAAAGGTGCCTGCCATTGGAGAGAAATGACAGAATTGCCCACACACTCCTCTGGTTCAATAGCTAATGCACACATCTAAACAAATACTACATGCTTGACACTTTCCTCATTATTAAAGCGCATGATACCTCAATCATTCACGTTTTCCACCAATTTCGTGCTTAATAAAAACTGTACAGAAACTTGCAGATAAGCTCTGTGACTGTAAGAACAGGTTTGTTGTATTCATCCCTGGATTTTTAATAACTCACACGGAGCTTACCGAGCTCTGAAAAAATATTTAGTGAATGAACGGTTGACACTTTGGTACTTTTAAGATAGTGCTGTAGGCTAAGAGGTTAGAAGGCATCTTTGTCATTTATGTTTTCCATATACTGCATTTTATTATTAAAATATTTATTTAAATTTTACTTTAACCAAAATGTCTGAGAATCTCAGACCAGAATTTTCTATGTAGGCAAAAATTTTCTTTTGCCTTAGAAGGTTATTTGGGGTAATATTAATCAATGAATTGCTACAGTATTTTAAAATAAAACTTAAAGGAATGAAAATCCCCTTTCCATTGTTTCTACTGTAAAAGGAGCCTGGAAGACACCCCGACATGTAGTGGGGATGGGAGTCTGGCAATCTTTCCTTTGCTGGGGCTGTTAGCAGGGGGAGGCCCGTTACCTGTTGTGAAGGTCTCTCTGGCGGGGCTGCTAGACATGTCAGCCCTGTGGGAGATGAGGGAAACCTCATACTCTGTGTCTGGCTTCAGGTTCCCGATGGAGTACTGGTTCTCCTCGTGTGTGAGGTCGACGCTGGTTCGGTCGCCGGGCACATCTTTGATCCCGTATGTGAGCTCAATGCTGTCGATCTCGGCCAGGGGCTTGGACCAGGTGATGAGAGCGGTGTTGTCCGTAACGTCTTTCACTTCGATCTGGCTGGGGGCGTCCAAGCCTGTGACAGGCAGAGGACAGAGGGGTTTCAGAGATCAGGGCCAGTGCCAAGGGCTGAGCAGAGAGGGGGCTTGTAGCCTTCCAGATCCGTGAGTGTACGTTCAGGTGCAAACTGGCCAACTGACCTTATCTTGTCTTTTGGAACCTCAATTTCCTGTTTGCTGTGCTATAAGTAGGGATGATGACAACTACCTTGTAGGGTTTTTGTTTTTTTCAAACATTAAAGGAAATAATGCACGTGGAGCATCTAGCACAGAGCCTGCAATGTAGTAGTTATATGATAAATGGTTGTGACTATATCATCATCATCATCATCGTCATAAGTTGAAGAAACACACTTACGGGCTACTTCACTTGAAAAACATTGACTTAGCCTCTATGGGTTTTTTTTGTTTCTTTGTTTTTGTTTTTTGCGGTACGCGGGCCTCTCACTGTCGTGGCCTCTCCCGTTGCGGAGCACAGGCTCCGGACGCGCAGGCCCAGCGGCCATGGCTCACGGGCCCAGCTGCTCTGCGGCACGTGGGATCTTCCCGGACCGGGGCATGAACCCGTGTCTCCTGCATCGGCAGGCGGACTCTCAACCACCGCACCACCGGGGAAGCCCTATGGTTTTTTAATTAGGCAAAACTCCCTAATTGGTAACTTCTCTATCCACATAATGAAACAGAAAAGTGAGGCAATGACTGTCTTGACAGTGCATGGAAAGTTAGTTTTGATGAAAATAATTCAAGCAAGAACGTCACGGCTATCTCAAGCCTTGCCCGTCTTTGAGGCCGCATCTTGGCCTTCCTCCTGCCCTGCTGCGCACCCCCTGCCCCACCCACTCCGGGCTTCCTGCTCTGAGAGCATACTTCTCCTCCAAGAGCACCCCGTGTTGTTTCTCACCCCCGGCCTCTACACTTGCTGTTCCTCGGTTTCTTCTTCCTGAGCTTGCTCCTCTCCCTCTAAAAATCTCCTATTCATCCTTCAAAATCCCACTCATATGTCACTTTCTAACAAGAACCATTGTCTGACCCTGTTGCAAACAGATAAACACATAAACTCCTTCCCCTCGGGGTATAAAGTTTCCGTTGGCAAGATGATTGAGTTCTAGAGATCTGCTGTACAGCATTATGCCTCTGGTTGAGAGTACTCTATTGTGCACTTAAAAACGTGTTAAGGGCTTCCCCGGTGGCGCAGTGGTTGAGAGTCCGCCTGCCGATGCGGGGGACGCGGGTTCGTGCCCCGGTCCGGGGAGATCCCACATGCCGCGGAGCGGCTGGGCCCGTGAGCCATGGCCGCTGGGCCTGCGCGTCCGGAGCCTGTGTACCGCAAAAAAACAAAAACAAACAAACGTGTTAAGAGGGTAGATCTCCGTTTAAGTGTTCTCACCACAGTCAAAAATGAGGGCTTCCTAGTATTGTGCTTTTCTCACTATTCTGTAACAGATTTCTCTACAGTTTATTCAAACTGTATTATACAATCTAGATAGGGTCATTCAGAGAGTCGGTCTTTGACCTTTTTGAATCCCGAGTGTAGCATCAGGCTTTGCCATTTATGTCTTTACTCTTTTTTTTTCTAATTAGTTAAATAATTTTAATGCATTCAAACATTATACAGTAGAACATACCAGGCTGAAAATTAAGATATTAAAGCATTCAGTCAATGTTTCTTCATTTTTTAAAATAGTTAAGTTTGTGTTTTCAGCACTGGTTGAGGAAACAATATCAGATAAAAGGAACTTGGTTTTATAAAGGGAATGAGAAAGAGGAATAATTCATAGCTGATTGTGAGAAACCTGCAGAGTTTAGTTTTTGAACTCTGTGAGTTGATACATTAGTCTCAGCTCACAGATGTTGAAGCCGTGAAATCCACAATGAAAATAGTACTGCAATTCAGCAGTGAAGCCTCCCATCCTATGATCTTCAAGGTGCTAGGAAACACCTGAACCATACCTATTACTACCTTTCTTAACACCCCTTTCATCAAAGAAGTTGAGATTCAGTCAAGGACACCGATCTCGCCCTACGTTCAGAACCCTTCAATACAGGAGATTAACATTGTCTTGTGCTCACCCTGTGCCAAGCACAGTGCTTTGTCGTTTAAGTCTTAACTCTCATGACTATGCCGTAGGAAGATATATGAACCCGGTTTCCAGATGGTGGGTCTAAGGCTTAAAGAAGTGGATCTACCCAAGGTGATGGTTATTGGTGAAGCTGGAATTCAAGCTCAGGACTGTTTGGATCCAAAGCCCAGGCTGTTTCTCCTTTAAATGATGGCTCTCAAAAATATTTACATATCAGAAATGGTTGTCATACAATCTCTCTATAGAGCTGAGAGGGAAGGAGCTAAATATGAAATTTTTAAGATCCTTTAAATCTGGAAAAAGATCAGGTATCAGCAAAATAAACAGGTAAGTATCTGCCTCTCAGTGTTGTTATTTATGTGATCATGAAACTTCAAATGTTGGGATGATTGTCCTTCAAGAAGAAGAAAATAAAGCAGACAATCCCTAAATTTAGATTAAAAAGAAAAGGGCAGATGAAAGAAATGTCTTTTGTATTTTCAGTGGGCCGTCTCTATAGCAAATAAGCATTTGCTTAATCTTTTCTATGCCTTTCTGGTGATCTAATGATTTTTTCTTGTTGGTACCCGCCTTCTACCTACCACAGTGTCGATGTTGTCAGGATGATGGAAAACACTTGCTTATGAAAAAGACAATCTTATGAACTGGATCTGAGTTAAACAAAATGTGCAAATATTTAAATGCAAGATGTTCTTTCTTGTCATTAGTAAACAGATTTAAATTTTCTAATCACCCCCTGCCAAGAAGAGTCAATACCTTAAATAGTTGGCACATATGCTATCTTGAAGAAGATAAAGAGATTTTCCCAAATGTCAGTGCAAAACAATTTTGTTTGTTTGTTTATTTATAAAAATTTGCTTCTTGATAGAACAACTCCAAATTCAGGATTTTTATTCCCCCCACCAAATGACCTAGCAGTGCCAAATCCTACTCTAGACCCAAGAAGTTCTGATCTCTTTAGCACTGAGTCACATTTTATTTAAGTTCCTGTTGAAGACATGGAATCAACACTCTACATAACCCAGAGCCTAGTCAGTGTTACTGGTAATGGGGTTAAAGTCATAAAAGTAAACCCAGGCTTAAAATTCTGGCCCTGATAGTATTAACCATGTGGTGTTAGTTAAACTGATTCAGCTTCTTTAAGCCTCAGGTTTTGTTTGTTTGTTTCTTTTTTTTTTTTTTTTTGCGGTACGAGGGCCTCTCACTGTTGTGGCCTCTCCCATTGTGGAGCACAGGCTCCGGACGCGCAGGCTCAGCGGCCATGGCTCACGGGCCCAGCCGCTCCGCGGCATGTGGGATCTTCCCGGACCGGGGCACGAACCCGTGTCCCCTGCATCGGCAAGCGGACTCTCAACCACTGCACCACCAGGGAAGCCCGAAGCCTCAGTTTTGACTCTTGAAAAATAATAGCATTAATATTTTCCCTGCCTTTTCCGTAGGACTGGGTACTAATATTCAATCAGATAGTATGGTAGATTATTTGCTAGAGTCTCACTTATTTATTTTCCTGTGTCAGTGCCCCTTTGAAATGTCACTTTGAAGCTTCTCTCATAAAGAGATGGATCTTTTCCCCCACCCCTTCAATCTGGACTGGCCTTGAGATATGCTTTGATGGAAGTGACCCAGTGTCTTTTGTGAGCCTGCTCAGCTGCCGTGAGATCAGGCCCAGGCTAACCCACCGGAGGCTGAGGGACCATGTGAGGCAGAAGAGCACTGTCCTGGCTGAGGCCATCCTGGGCCAACCAGCCCCCAGCCCATACAGATGCATAAGTGAGTCCAGTCAAGAACAGAAAAACTGTCCAACCCCAAATCACCAATGTGCAAAAGTATCATTTCAAGCCACAAAGTTTGGAGCTTGTTTTTTAGGTAGCAAAAGCTAATTGAGGGCTTCCCTGGTGGCACAGTGGTTGGGAATCTGCCTGTCAATGCAGGGGACTCGGGTTCGAGCCCTGGTCCAGGAGGATCCCACATGCCGCGGAGCAACTAAGCCCGTGTGCCACAGCTACTGAGCCTATGCTCTACGGCCTGTGAGCCACAACTACCAAGCCCGTGAGCCACAATACTGAAGGCTGCATGCCTAGAGCCCGTGCTCCTCAACAAGAGAGGCCACCGCGATGAGGGGCCTGCGCGCCACAACGAGGAGTGGCCCCCGCTCGCCACAAACTCAGAAAGCCCACACGCGGCAGCGAAGACCCAACGCGGCCAAAAATAAATATAAATAAAATAAATAAATTTGTGAAAAAAAAAAGCTAATTGATACAGATGCTCTGTAAGAGGGCATGTTATCAACCAGAGATGCTTTGCAGTACAATCAGCTTTATCCTTGTGTCAGTGGTATTAAAGGTGATACTCACGGGTCGTTGTCACCCTCTTCAGGCCTGGGCCCCGGGTATTGTTTTTCACGATGTGCAGAGATATCTCATACTCTTGCCCGGGAGCTAGGCCAGTTTGCCGGTATGTGGTCTCCGGCCTCCGCAGGCTTTTGGTGATCTCTTCCTCATCTTCTTTATTCTGAAATATAGAGGCACCTTTGTAAGACCTAAGGAGGTACCAGCTCCTTCATTTATGTGATTCATTCATTCTGTATTCATGCCTTCCTCTTTCATTCTTTCATCTATCACTAGGCACTTACTAAGCATCTGATCGGTATGGCAGGTGCTGAGGATATAGAGACATGAATACATCTCTCAAGTTGGTTTCTCCCTCCCGCAGACCTCTCTACTCACCCCTTTGACACTCAAGTCAAATGACAGTCATGAGAACCAAAGGAGCTCTGGAGCCACCAAATCAATCCTTCTTTTCATAGACGAGGAAGCCAGCATCCCAGAAGTCATGCCATTGTCCCATCTTCCACATAGCTAGTAAGAGGCAGAGCCTGACTTTGAACTCAGGGACCTCTTTCCTGGTCACATGTGCTTTTAGGCACAGAGAGAAAGGATACTCAATCTCAGATATGCCTGGAGGCATTCTGAGGCAGAGACCATTTCTTATCTTCTTTGCCTCTGAGTGGAGATTTGTAAGACTGTAATGGGAACATAGAGATGACTTGCCATCTATTTACTTAGGCTCTCAGCCCTAAGTGCTGTGCTTATTGACTTCTTAAGTCACTTAAAAATAGATGCATATGCACAGGGGCTACTTAGAGCCTTGTCCCACACCAAAAGCCAAGGAAGTGAGTTGATAGAAAAGTCTACAAAGCCCTGTGAGCATCTTTCAGATTCTCGTGGTCGAAGGTGCCCACTCCTCTGTGCTCCTTACCATATTCCGGAAGATGACCTCCCACGTTTCAAAAGCGATGTCCACAGGATCCCACTCCACTTCCACAGATGTCTCCCTGATGGACTTGAATTTTAGACCTTCAGGTGTAGGCAGGTCTGTCAGGAAGAGCACAGAGAGGAGGTAAAGATGACTACATGTGTGATGGAGGGGACAGACATGGTTCCCTAAACCCCACAGGGCTGTCCGTCAGAGCTGGAGTCTATTTAAGGGTTCTCCTGGGATGCCGTCTACCATGAGGCATCATGGAAATTGATATCAATATAAGGACCAACCATATGACTGGATATTGGCATTTTCATATGCTTAAACCTAATATGACAATAGACTTTGAAATCATACAGATGGGCTAGAATCTCAGCTCCATCGTCACAACTTTTGTGTGCTTGGTTGAGTTAACAAAATGCCCTGAGTCTCAGTTTCTTCATCCAAGAGAAGGAGCTAAGTATGCCTACCCCTTGGGAATGTTTTGAGACTGCTGAGTCCCACAGTGACTGCTGGCCATGGTCCCTGGCCTGAAGCACAAGTTTAATAAAAGCAGCCAATGTTACTATTACTAAGCAAAAAAAGAACCGATTTCTAGCCGCAGCTTGCTTTTTAGGAGTGGAGGTAATTATTCTGATGTTGGACTCTTAAAGGAAGAATAACTTGAACCTTGATGTTTCCACTTTTGTATTTTTTAAATATATAGACAGTGAGCTCCATAGAAAGGTAGTAGTAGAATAGAGTACTTAAGACTGCCAGGGTTCAAATCCTATCTCTACCACTTATGAACTGTGTGATATGGGATGAGATGCTTAACCATTCAGAGTCTCAGTTTCCTCATCTGTAAAATGGGTTAACAGTAGCTCCTGTCTCATAGGGTTATTGTGAGTTAAATGAGTTAGTATGTGAGGACTTTCTTTAACAAATATTCAGTGGGTTATAGGAATAAGAATACATATATACGTATAACTGAATCACTTTGCTGTACAGCAGAAATTAACACAACCTTGTAAATCAACTATACGTCAATAAAATTTTTTAAAAATTCATTGGGCTTAACTGGATTCCAGAGTTTTAACTAGTGTAACTGCGTAAAGACAGCCATAGAGCTACAGGGGCAAAGGTGAGGCAGTAACTCATGGGGGGCGCATGTACTGGCCAGGAGGGCAGATGAGGCTGCCGAGAGGTGTTCTGCTCACTCACAAGTGGCCACCCTGGCGCTGACAGGGATGCTCTTCTTGTTCTCCAGGATGGCAAACACGCGGATAAGGTACTCCACGCCAGGCTCCAACTCCTGGATGGTGGTGGACGTCTGGTTTCCAGGGACACGGAACTGCATTTCTAGGCCGTCTTCATGGGTGGGCGTGTACACGATGAGGTACTCTGTGACCCGCATCTCATTTTCCCAGGCCAGGTTTATGGTCTCTTCTGTCACTTCTGTCACGATGAGGTCTTTGGGAGGGGACACTGGCAAGAATAAGGAAGGACAGTTTGGGTCAGGTGGTGTCATAACGCACTCTATGAATTCCCTCTTGGTTTGTTTCCCTGGACCTGTCTCTTCCCCCAGTCACGGAGCCCTGAAACCCAGCTTCCATTTTCTAAAATGCAGACTCATCAAGGACCCTCCTGCTGTGACCCATCTTCAAAACCTTTGGTGGCCATCCCTTGCCTTCAGGCTAAAGTTCCAGGTCTGCAGTGTGGCCTTCAGGGCTCTCTGTGAACTGGCCCCTCCGACTTCTCCACTCCCTGGACCTTAGTTCAGATTCAGGCCACCTGCATGGGAAAGTGCAGCCTGGGCTTGGCTTTCTGCTCTGAACTTCACGTCGTACATTCTTAGCACTGGAAGGGTATTTTAGGCTCATCTGGTCCAAGTCTTTCCTTTTCTTAGAGGTGAGTGAGGCAGAGGGACTTGCTCAACTTTGCTTACTCATCAAATGTGGAATGTACCTCTCCTCCCGGCCAGCCTGGTCTTCCTTCCAACCAGGCTTCCCTGGCTTGGCCATGTCAAACACAGAGCCGTGGGTTTGTTTTTATGTGCCAATGGCTTTAATCAAGGCAGAAAGTCTCCATTACGACAAGTATATAAGGGTGGATGAGGAAAGTACAAAGAAGACCCTCATTAAACATGAGCATTATCGGTCTTTGCTGTGTTTTCACTCAACCAGTGTTTACTTACTGAATACATGCCCTGTGCTAACTGCTGGGATAATGCTCCTTTAAGGCACTCACAGTCCTTGGGATAAAAGACAACAACAAAAAGGTGATTTAAGAGACGGGCCTGCTTCATAGGTGATCAGCACTTCATCTTTAGCTGAATGTGCATTTAAAACAGTTTGTTTTATGTAATCTCACTGTCCATTCAACTTAGCTGAGTTTTTACTTCCATCCAAATGAGGGATTTAGTTCATTATTGCTTCCATGTCAATACAGAGTAGGAAAGAAGGTTGATGTTCAGCAGAAGGGAGGTGAACATTTCATCTGCCCTCTTCGTGGGCACTGGGTGTTAAACTCAGCGTAGATGAGTTACCCAGATTCAGGTACCAGCTCTGTGATATGTAAGCTGTGTGTCCTTGGGACAATTCCATAACCTCTCTGAGCCTCTGAGCCCTCAAATAGGTAGCTCTGTAACAGGTGAGTCAAAGAGTCAGTGTGTGTGTGTGTGTGTGTGTGTGTGTGTGTGTTTGGTATAACACAGAGTTCTCCAGCACATGCCAACTCGATGGTGGCTGTCATCACGCTAGTTCGCTGGAGTGCTGGTACTCACCTTGGGAGCAGTCTTCTCCAGTGTAGCCCTCATTGCAGATGCAGCGGCCGGAGACGCACTGGCCCCAGTTGCTGCAGTCGTTGGGGCAGGAGCGCTGCCCGCAGTCCAACCCAGTGAAGCCCTCGTGGCACACGCACTGGCCGTCCACGCAGCGGCCCTGGCCGTGACAGTCGTCAGGACACCTGCGCTGCCCGCAGTCCTTGCCCGTGAAGCCCTCGTGGCACACGCACTGGCCGTCCACGCAGCGGCCCCGGCCATGGCAGTCGCCGGGACAGGAGAGGTCTGCGCAGTCGGGGCCGGCGAAGCCGTCCTCGCACACGCACCGCCCGTCCACGCAGCGGCCCCGCTGGCTGCAGTCCCGGGGGCAGCGCAGCTCCCGGCAGTCCTCACCCATGTAGGCGTCGTCACAGACACACATACCGTTCACGCAGCGGCCGTGCTGGTGACAGTCATGGGGGCAGCTCATCTCGCCACAGTCATAGCCCTGGAAGCCGAGTTCGCACTCGCACTGCCCCTGCACACAGCGCCCGCGGCCGTGACAGTCGTTGGGGCACCGCAGCTGCCCGCAGTCCTCCCCGGTGCGACCCTCGTTGCACACGCACTGCCCGTTGACACAGCGGCCCTGGCCGCTGCAGTCGCGGGGACACCGGAGCTCGCCGCAGTCCGCGCCCGTGAAGCCGTCGTCGCACTCGCAGTGCCCGTCCAGGCAGCGGCCGTGGTCGTGGCAGTCAGAGGGACAGCGCTTCTCGCTGCAGTCCGCACCCGCGAAGCCCTCGTTGCACACGCACTGGCCCTCGTCGCAGCGGCCGCGGCCGTGGCAGGCGTTGGGGCAGGCGAGCTGGCCGCAGTCCTCACCCGTGAAGCCCTCGTCGCAGTAGCAGGTGCCGTTGACGCAGCGGCCGCGGTCGAAGCAGTCATTGGGGCAGATGAGCTCGCCGCAGTCGTCGCCTGTGAAGCCCTCATCGCACACGCACTCGTTCTCCACGCAGCGCCCGCGGCCGCGGCAGTTGTGCAGACACAGGGGCTCGTTGCAGTCCTCGCCGGCGAAGCCGTCCTGGCACACACAGCGGCCGTCCATGCAGCGGCCGTGCTCCTCATTGCAGGGCACCGGGCAGGGCTCCTGGCTGCAGTCCACCCCCGAGTAGCCTTCGAAGCAGACGCAGGTCCCATTCATGCACTTGCCCTGGTCATTGCAGTCACTGGGACAGGCCAGCTGGCCGCAGTCCTCCCCCATGAAGCCCTTGTCACACACACACTGCCCGTCCAGGCACTGGCCTCGCAGGTGACAGTTGCCTGGACATTCAGGCTCAGAGCAGTTGGGGCCTTTCCAGCCCGGTTCACACACACAGCCACAGCCTTCAGTGCTGAAGTTGCCCCGGCCGTTGCAGAAGGGCTTGGTGTCCAGGTGGCCTGCAGGGAGGGAAGAGAACAGAGGCTCTCCACTGAGCACCAGCAGCCCAGTTTCTTGGTTTCTAGCCACAAAACCCAAATTCAAATTCAGCCAGAGCAGGGGTGCACCCTCAGGCCCCATCTGGCTTGAAAACCACTTGCTTATTGTGTGAAATGAGTTGGGGCCTGATCTAATGATCCTAGGTGGGAATTCTTAGCCTGCACTCTCTGAAATTGTAGGTTCATATGCAGATTCTGTGTGTGTGTGTGTGTGTGTGTGTGTGTGTGTGTGTGTGTGTGTATTTCCATCCCTGGGGAGAACTCCCATAGTTTTCATCAAATTTTCAAGTATTCCCGTGACCCAAAGGTTACGCATCACTGCCTGTGCAATGCAATATGCTGGCCTGTGTTGTTACTTTTCCCGCACCTAGCCAAGGTCAGACATACAGGAGAATAAGTGCTTCACCAAGAAATAATTGTTGAACTGAACTCAGTTCTGATGCCTCGACTCAATAGCTGTGCTGCATTTGCAAAAAATTTTAGACGTTCTGGAGCTGTCTCTTCATCGGTCAGGTGGGACCAATGGCCCACTTCCCTGGGTAAATCAGGTGAAATAAGGACATTAAGGACCTGCTGTTGTGCTCACTGTGATTTCCTTTTGCAGAGTGTTTTGGGTTGACTCAAGTTGTTATATGTGTTTATGTGACCAAAACTTGCTAAATTTTTTGTAACTGAAATGAGGTAGCTAAGGAGTGGCTTTCTAATTCTGTTAGGACAGCTTTGCATTGGGCTCAGCCCTCGCAAAGCTCATGTGCCTCCATCTTTTTTCCTCTCTATCCTGAAAGCTGCGGTGGTGGGTGAATATGAGGAATACGTGGTCAGGGCTGCTGTGACTCTGGCGCTTTGAAGTCTCTGTAATGTCTTGGCTTAACTTGCTGCAGTGGCTGGTGTGGTCTCCATAGAGCCAAGGAGAAGAAACAAACAAAACTCACTCCATTTTCTCTGCATCTAAATACAGTTGAATGAATACACTTTATCTCCTTCCTGACAACAGGAGGGAAGTCAATTTTAAGAAAACGTTGGCTTGGAAAGTGAGAATCTAAATTTATGTTGTCTAGTATGGTAGCCACCAGACACACGTGGCTTCTAAACAACTGAATTGTGGCTAGTCTGGATTGAGATGTGCTCTAAATAGGAACTACATACACACTGGATTTCAAAGACTTAGCATAAAAGGGAAGAATGTAAAATATCCATCAACAATTTTTGTATTGATTCCAAGCTGAAAGATTATTTACTTATATTGGATAGATGATTAAAATCATTTTTACATGTTCTTTTTTTCTTTCATTAATGTGACTATTGGAAAAGTTAAGATTAATTACATACATGGCTCAGATTACAGTTCTAATAGACAGCACTGCATTAACCATTTTTTTTAACCCATTCTTTAGCATCAGTCCTATTGTTTAACTCCCCCCTGCGTTTTGCCAGGGAGTTGATAGAAGTGGAAGATAAAGTAATTTGTGCATAAAGAGAACTTTTCTGTTGTTGCTTTTGCCTTGGAAACCTAAAGGATGTCCTATAGTACTGTCCACGTACAACAATTAGGGCTGCTCTTGAAATAATCTGCCAAAATACTTTCTAGTATCTAGCAAAATACTTTCTGCTCATACTTTTTATGAGCAGCAGAAATAGAGATTTTCATCTCTGATTTGAAGCTGTTGAAGCCCCTGTAGCTCTATCAATTTTAGGGGATGAAGATGAAGACAAAATTCCAAAGTGGCACAATTCCTTAAAAAAAGATGCACCTGGAGACGGTATCACTGGGATAGCATGAGTTGTGGAGACACACAGGCACCTTCAAAGCTCCTATCTCTTATCACTCTTTGAGTCATCTTGTGCCAGTTTAACTTTTTTGAGTCTCATTTCTTAGATCTCTAGAGAGGGGGTATTAAACCTTATCTCAAAGGATTAAATGAGATAGTGAATTACAATTCCTGGTACATAAAGGGGCTCAATTCATATTGCAATCATCATCGTTGCTGCCATTAAACTGGAACATTTTTTCTATTTCGCACAGATTTTGCATCACCGTAGGCAGCATTGTAACTTTGCAGGAACACTGGGGTGTGGAATCCTGTAGTTGAAGTCCTAACTTGGCCACTTATGGCAGGACCTTGAGGAATCCCAACTTCCTTCTAGGCCTTTAGTTTCCCTATTTGTACAACGAAGTGATGGGGCTACATCACCACTTTTCAGAGAATGATCTTTGGGTTAGTGATTTCAAAATAAATTCATAGGTTTTAAGGGTAGAGAATGAGTAGATTTCATTGTCAAATAAGTTTTAGAAACTCGTACTTAAACTAAAATAGGGTTTTTCAAAGCAGGAATTCTCGGAGGCCTGAAAATTCCTCTGAGAAACATTTGTCACCAAGACTCTCCAAAAGCAGAATGGAGATGATTACATTCTGCACAATCATTTGTCCATAAAATCTCTTTTGAATGAACACCTTGTGAGGCTAGTTCCCCAGGGAGCCCACTCTGGAAAACAACTGACGGATCCTGGCCTGCTCACGTGTACAGTGAGGGGCTGGGCCAGTCACCAGCTCCTACCTTCGGCAGGCTGGAAGCAGCAGCCTGCTCCCAAGGTGCACTGCTCCCGCAGGGAAGACACCAGGTTCTCTAGCTCCTCCAGTCTGCTCAGAAGCTCCTTGACATCAGGAGCAGCGGCACAACCACAGGCCCGGCGGGGGATGTTGATGCGGTGTGTGAAGACGATCTGGTTTTCCCCATCTACCGTGCGCTCCTGGAAGCTCTCCCTTGGCTCTGACAGTGGGACCAAGTCTTTCTCGCCACTGGCTGATTCCAGATCCACTGAGCACTGGGACCCCACAGGCAACTTGATGTTGTAGACATGATTAAACACCACCGGCTGGTTCTCCTCTGGCAGGGTGACATTCAACCCACTCTGTCGCTTGTGCCGGATGACTTTCTTGAGGACGCCACCTTCGGCAGGAATGGCAAGCAGAGCTAGGAAGATGCCTGCCAACAGCCGAGTCGCAACCCCCATGGTGGAGGTGGGTTAGGCTGAAGGTTCCCGGGGTTCTGTGGTCCTAGGGTATCTCACTCTTAGGCAGAATTGGGGATTTGGAAGCTGAGAGTAGAATCCAAATCGGTTGTTCCTGATCTTCTGGAAGGAATTCTCTTCTACAAGTAAACAAAGGAAAATAATAAGCTTGTTAGTATCTACTGTTCATTGAATATCTGCAATTCCAAGTGAATTTTGATTGATATTTCCTGTGTGTGAAGGTCTCCTTTTATTCCTTCAGTGTGCACTGCAGTGTGGATATAAAATGGTCTCTAAAAGAATTTTGCAATCTTGAAGGAATGACTTCACTCACTATTCAGTATTTGGAAGTAGAGGGAGACAACAGAAAGGACAAGACAGATCAGATGCGGGTTTGGATCTCAGCTCTCGTTCTGGGCCTCTGGGTAATTATATAACTTTTATTTGTCTTATTTCACTTCTGTGCAGTGAAGATCATAATGTCAAGGTTAAAGTAATGATGGAAGTGAAAACAGTAAGTAGAAATCATTCATAGAGTCATGAAGCCCTTCGCTATTTACTGGATGAGCACATTGAGTGATAGGAAGGCCGTAGTCCCATAGATGTCCAGTAACTCCTCCCTCTTATTTATTTATTTTATTTTTGTGGTATGCGGGCCTCTCACTGTTGTGGCCTCTCCCGTTGCGGAGCACAGGCTCCGGATGCACAGGCTCAGCGGCCATGGCTCACGGGCCCAGCTGCTCCGCGGCATGTGGGATCTTCCCGGACCGGGGCTCGAACCCGTGTCCCCTGCCTCGGCAGGTGGACTCTCAACCACTGCGCCACCAGGGAAGCCCTCCTCCCTCTTATTATTGACCCTCCAATCTAAGATTAACTCCATCTGCTGGTTTTCCTCTGCTGTGAGAGGCAGAGGTGAAAATGAAAGACTTTAGAAAACAAACTGAGTTTTTACTGTAACTGAACATCTAACTAGTTATGTGGCTGTTGGAATAGTATTCTACCTCTTTGAACCTCAATTCCTCTTCTTTTTGATTTATTTCTAAAACCTTAAAAGGTCAAGTTTTTAGAAGAGCCTGACAGAATGTTCCTGAACCAGTTATCCAAACTATGACCAAGGGCAAGAGGTGACTCAGAAAGATGTCCATGAGCCCTTGATGTCTTCTGCAATCAACAAGTACTTATTCTTTTTTTTTTTAATTAATTAATTATTTTTGGCTGCCTTGGGTCTTCGTTGCTGCGTGCAGGCTTTTCTCTAATTGTGGTGAGCAGGGGCTATTCTTCCTTGTGGTGCACTGGCTTCTCACTGCAGTGGCTTCTCCTGTTGCAGAACATGGGCTCTAGGCACGTGGGCTCAGTAGTTGTGGCTTGCAGGCTCTAGAGCGCAGGCTCAGTAGTTGTGGTGCACGGGCTTAGTTGCTCTGCGGCTTGTGGGATCTTCCCGGACCAGGGCTCGAACCTGTGTCCCCTGCATTGGCAGGAGGATTCTTAACCACTGCGCCACCAGGGAAGTCCCAACAACTACTTATTCTGTTCTTACTGAGTGTCTTACACTGAATCATATCTTCCCCTCCCCCCCAAATTCATACTTGAAGTCCTAACCCTCAGTGTGACTGTATTTGGAGGTACAGCTCTTAGGGAGGTAATCAAGGTTAAATGAAGGTCATGAGGGTGGGGCCCTAATCTGATGATAGTATTGGTGTCCTTATAAGAAGAGGAAGAGACTCCAGATCTCTCTCTGACTCTGTGTCTGTTTGTGCACAGCAGAAAGGTCGTATGAGGACACAGTGAGAAGGTGGCCATCTGTATGCTTTATCATTCAAATTAGTTTCCTAATAAGAATTTGCGGATCTGTGATGTAGGCAAGCCCACTGAATGAAAATTATTATGAAGAGGAGAACTTGGCAAGTTCTCTTCTTTCAAACTACCATAGCCTATCTTAGTTGTTTACCGGACAAATATTTCTTGATTGCGTATTCTACTGCAATTGTTTTAACTCTCTTTGCCTTCCACAAAGTCCTTCTTTCTCACCCTCTTCTCATCAATTCTTAGCTCTTTCTTTTTTTTTTTTTTTATGGGAAAGGGCCATGGGCCAAGTTTGAAATGCTTTTGGACTTTTACCCAACACTTTTGTGTGTGTTGTTAAATGACTTAAATTTCCATCTAAAAGGCTGTTAGAATTGTTGGTTGAGACTTTAAGGCAGCAAATCTAGGGAAATAATGACCAGAGTATGGGTTGAGTGAGGATTTTTCACTCTGTATGTGCACTGGCACAGCCAAATGCTGCATTGTTTGGAGGAAAGAAATGTGATTCTTGAGGGCTATGTATTTTCCATATTGGCTCATGGCTGTCTGAGGGCAGGTGGATGTTTTTGCACTTTGGGAAAGACCCATTATACCTTCAGAGTGGTGGAAAATGTCTAGACTTTGGAATTGGACACACCTGAGTACAAATGCCACTCACTCACCCTGTGACTTGGGCAAGCTATTGACATTTATCCTCTCTAAACCATGATCTCACTTTCACAATGGGGTCAAAATCCTTCCAGAGGGAATTATGAATTAAAGATCTGCACAGAAAACACCCAACATAGTGTCAAGCCCATAATAGGCACATATTAAAAAGTAGCTGCTCTTTTGTTATGCTCTGAAGAACAAAACCTAGCATGAGTCCAGGCCAATAGCCTCCTTTTGCTTAAGCTTGACCTCTTCATTGAATCCAGTACTAAACCCAACAGCAACTTGGATCTAGATCAAAGAGAGAGCTGCAGAATCACTGATGAGTGAGGGGGTGAACCTTGTGAAGATAAATTTACTAGAACTGGAAATATTTACACCAGAGAAGCAAACATACAAAGCAAAGAGTAATCTTTAAGAATGTAAAATTAAAAAAAAAAAGAATGTAAAATATTCTCATGCAGACAACTGGCTGGTTAATGTCTCCTCTGAGGATAGACCTAGGGAAGACTACTTTAGATTACAGTTTGTGATATTTAGGTTAGACATGAAGGACCATGTTTGGACAGTAGGGCTTTTAAAATTGGAGAATGAGCAACTTATTCTGCAGAGATTCTTTAGAAAGCACAAGCAGATTCTTATCTTTATAGGAAGTGATCAGTCCATGGACGGTCTGGAAAATATCTTGTAGGGGGAAGGAGTGTGGACCCGTACATGTTTATTCTGTAGCTGAGAAAGCCAAGATTGAGAGGACCAGGATTCCTATGTATAAATCCTGGGGAAGCAGGAGCTGGCTTGTCCCTTGTGGCCTCAAACGACAAAACAAGCACCAATATGTGTGTATGTTAGGGGTGGAGAGGAGGGTTGGCTACAAGAAGGCAAATTTCAGCACGACAGACGAAATATGTTTCTAATTGGAATTGTCCAATAGAAAGGGCTTCTTTGAGAACATGGCAAGCTCCAAGGCTCTGGAATGTAAATAGAAGAGTGTTGAAGAGCACAGGTTTGTACACAAACTGTCTTGAGTCATTGTTCAACCACTTCCTCTCCCTTGGGCAAAACTATCTATACCACAGGCCAGAGTCATTTCATCAATAAAGCATGCTACGAGTGTCCTCGTAGGACTACTGTGGAAAGTGCATGAGATAATGTGTGTGGTGGGAATGGTTCAGTCTCTGGCAGCAGCAAGAGCTCAGTAAAGGGGAGCTTTTGTTTTAAAAATATGGACTTCAATTAGTCTTTTTTCCAGGATTTTCTTCCCCCCAACTCTTGAAACTCCTACCTTGGCATATGCAGTTCTGTTTTTCTAAGCAAGGGTGAGTTCTGCAGTGAAGTGAAGGAATCTCTGTCTCAGATCCCCCAGGCAAATATGTCCTGGGAGATATCTCTATATTTCTTTCTTTCTCTATCTCTACATCTACATCTGTATCTACATCTTTATCTTTATCTACATCTCTACCTATACCTATGTCCATATCCCTGTCTACGTCTATACCTGTATCTATCTATCTATCTATCTATCATCTATCTATCTATCTACACTCTATCTACCTAGTTATCTATCTTCTATCTTTTATGGAGAGATTAAAGGATCTGTTTGTCAATGTTTGCAAAGGTGAAAGGAGGGCAGCAGGAAGAGACACAGCCTTTGTACTGGCTCAATACATAGATTGTTGGGGTCACACATCCAGGACAAAGTGGCTATATCCAGGCCATGCATGTTGCCTTGCTCTGTAACCTGCCTTGGCATATATGCTAAGTGCAGAAAAATACACGTGTGGATCAGACTCTACTTTCTATTTTTACCAAAAGAAATTTTTAGAGCCAAATTAACTCTGTGATTGTGTTTGTGACTCTCTAGGTGCCTTCATTCCTGTTAACTTTTCAAGCATAATTAATCCGGAGGGGGGGAAAAAAACTACCTTAAAGATTTCTTCATGAGAGAGAAGGTTTAAGAAGAGGAAGAAAACTTTGAATTCTTTGGTCCAGAGCTGCATTATTCAATATGGTAGCCACTAGCTACAAGTGGTTATTAAAATTATATACAATGAAAAATTCCATCCTCAATTGTACTGTTCACATTTCAAGTGCTTAGTAGCCATGTGGCTAGTGGCTATAATTCAGACAGTGTGGATAAATAACATTTCCATCATTGCAGGAAATTCTTTTTAGCAGTTCAAGTTTAGAAGTCAGCTTGGTTATGTTAAGCCCATGGTACAAATGAGGAAACTGAGACTCTGAGAGGTTAAAGGGAGTCTAAAAAAGAAAGGATATTGTTAAGTCTCCTGTCTAATTAAAATTGGTGAGTACCTCACCTGAAGATGCCAGGAGACTAGAGAACATGACATCTTTTTAGTTAACATAAGCAAATATTTATGTGCACTGTAATTTCCATACCTTACATGTTCAAACATATCCAGGTACAAGCGAGGAGTGGTCTTTATGGCTGTTGTTCTCCTCAGATATGAAGGGACACGGAGCTTGCCCCAAGTCATCATCCTTTCCCCCATCCTACACTTGGGATATGAAATGTTTTTTCTTTTTCTCTCTGCATACCTTAGAACCCCAAGTTCTCCATGAGACACTTCTCAAATAAAACCGAAGATAGGTTGCCCAGGAGCCCCTCTGGCTACACCTAACATCTTGTTCTGCCCTGCCTCACCTTTCTCTTGGGAGCTGGTAGGTTTGTCGAAATTAACTCATGCTCTCCTGCTTCTGTTGACTCTGGACTACTTTGCTGCAGACTTTTTGAGGGGACTCGGTCCATGTTCTTCAGTAGTCTGAACAGTTCTATTGATGAAGCGGCTAGGTATGGGAGAAAGAGCCTGGTCTTTGCAGAGAAACAGACCTGTGTTCAAATCCAGCTCTTCCACTTGGTAGCTGCTACCTGTGGCCATTCACTTCCCCCTCTGAGTATCACTTGCTTCATCTCCTGCATGGCTATATATATATATATATATATATATATATATATATATATATATGCTTATTTTATAAAGTTATGAGAAGATGGGATAAAATGAGATGTATCTTAAGCTACCAGCACAGTGCCTGGCACATAGTAGGTACTTAACATGGTAGCTAATGATAATAGAAAGAGTAATAACGACACCGGTCAAATAGAGAGTAGATTAGAAAGGAAAGTTTGCATCCAGAAGGCATGGGAGAAATAGGGAATTACATCATGGCTATGATAATGATGTAATAGGTAACAAAAGAGATTGGCTAACCTAGGTCTTTTAAGGTTCAAAGTGGAGGGTGGCTACTTTCTTTTGAGGGGCTGAAGAAAGACACCTCAAAAGAGGTGGCACCTGAGATGAGCCTGAAGGATGGGTGGGATTCTAAAAAGTGGTTGGTTATAACAGAGTAGGTGGATTGAATTTGCACCTTACCCACCTACCCTTCTAGATTAGGCGTCTAGAAAGAGGGAAGAGCATGAGAAAAGGCAAGGAATGCGTGGGTGAGGAGGAGAATGAGGAAGGAGACAGTAATAACAGCAGGTTCCCTCTGCAGCTGCCTGATGTAGGCAAAAGTGGGGTAACACGTACGGAATACTGAAGTCCTGATTCTACTAGGGTGTATAAGATGGGTAGGGGAGTGGAAAGGAGAGAGCACGTGGAGTTGGTACAGCCAGTGAGGAGAGCATGAATGGTCAATGTGAAGGGCTGGTACTGAGCCCAGTAAGCATTGCTGTGTCTGTCTAAGGCTAGGTGCCTAATTGCTCAGTGTCATCTGTGGAGAAGATCAGGGAAAACATAGGCTTCTGTATTTAGTCCCTTGGTCTGCAAATACCTGGCAAACTTACGTTGCATCCCCTTTATAAAAAAAGGAAGAAAAAAAAAGGTAAAACAATGGTCTTGAAGCCTTTTTTTTTTTTGATGGGAGGAGGTGTTAAAATGTTAGGACTTCCAACAAGGACCTACTATACAGCA
Source organism: Mesoplodon bidens (assembly GCF_964165515.1). Lineage (NCBI taxonomy): Eukaryota > Metazoa > Chordata > Mammalia > Artiodactyla > Ziphiidae > Mesoplodon > Mesoplodon bidens. The sequence continues at coordinate 19,150,331 of NC_138162.1, read as the reverse complement.
CAGGGAACTCTGCTCAATATTATGTAACAACCTAAATGGGAAAAGAATTTGAAAAAGACTAGATACATGTATGTGTTTAACTGAATCACTTTGCTGTACACCTGAAACTAACACAACATTGTTAATCAACTATACTCCAATATGAAATAAAAATTTTAAAAATGTTAGGTCTTCATCACTGATGAAAGATAAAAATTAGTTCTTGTTTCAGTTCCTTTGATATTAGCTGTGGCCAGTGTAGGATGATATCTCCAGATTTGGGCATTATAGATTTTTATTCAGAACATTACTGTGAAGTAACATTCATTTAATAGATGGGGAAACCTCGGTCAGGTCAGTGTCATGGCAGCCATGTCCCAAGAGCTTTTTGGTTTACAACTGTATACTCTTGAGGTGCCTCTTGGCTTGTTATCAAATCTTCCTTTTTTTTTTTTTTTTTTTTTTCTTCCAGTAGAGCTGTTTGATAGCTAACCTTTTGGAAGCAGCACGGAATAAACAAACTGGCAGTTATTTTTAGGCACTTCACCACAGGACAAAGACCATTGCTTAGATGAAGGAATCAACAATCTTTGAATGTTTCCCGGTTCACAGCTGGAGAATAAAGTTTCATTTTTAGATTAAGATAAAATTTCCAACTGGCTAGAATCATATTTCAGAATACTTATGACTTCACTTTTAGTAACTCATGGAATATATTTATCTTGTTTGACTTAGGCATTTACGTCAAATAGCTTTGGCTCGGGGGCCAAGGAAGATTCCTACTGTTTAGAAATGCAGATGAATTTCTTTCCACATCATTTTGGCAACACCTGAGACAGATCACATTAAATTTTTCTTCCTGCCGGCAAGAGAATTTTATTGTGCACAGTCAGTTAAGCATGGAGTTACTTACATGGGCGTTCTTAAAGGTTCTAGAATTCCTCACCCTTTGTCCTTCCCAACATCCATAAATTCCTTGTTGGAATGTGTCAGGAAGAGAGAGGGGCTAAGAAAGAGCCCGAAGTGTGGATTTTTTCCAAGGATATCTGAGCCTTACATTTGATTGAGTCCAGCACCACCTGTGTCTTAAAAGAATTGAGCAAACACTGCCTGCCTAAGCAAAGCCCCTCTGAGCCCTGGGTGTTGGAGTGTTGGGTGTTGGAATTCCAGCACTGAGAAGCACTTTTCCATTTAGGTAGTACGGTGGCGTAGCTGGCACCCAGTTCAGATGCTTGTAGAGCCAGCAGTCATTTCAGAGTCCTGTGAATTAAGTCATTTTTTAAATCATTCATTCTTGCATTCAACAGAGGTGAGTTGAATATGTGTTAAGACCAGGCTATGGGGGTTTCCCTGGTGGTGCAGTGGTTGAGAATCCGCCTGCCAATGCAGGGGACGTGGGTTTGAGCCCTGGGCCGGGAAGATCCCACATGCCGCGTAGCAACTAAGCCTGTGCACCACAACTACTGAGCATGTGCTCTAGAGCCCGTGAGCCACAACTACTGAGCCCGCGTGCTGCAGCTACTGAAGCCCGCACGCCTAGAGCCTGTGCTCCACAACAGGAGAAGCCACTGCAATGAGAAGCCCATGCACCGCAACGAAGAGTAGCCCCTGCTCGCCGCAACTAGAGAAAGCCTGCGTGCAGCAACGAAGACCCAACGCAGCCAAAAGCAAATAAAATAAATAAATGTATATATATATATATATATATATATATATATATATATATATATATATATATAAAGACCAGGCTATGGGATAGATCAAGGGGTAGTGAGGTGTTTCAGAGACCAATGATGTGTAGTTCCTGTTCTCAATCAGTTCATAGTCCAGTAAAGGAAACAGACAGGCAAACAAATACTTATAGGGGAGAATGATAGATGCTAAAACTGACAAATCTCCAAGGAGAGTCTGTGCAATGTTTGTGAATATCTGCTCTAGAATCAGCCAAATACTATGGATTCTGGTCCTGCCACTTGCTATTAGTTTGAATCGTATGGAATTGCCATTTTCATAGGTCAAATATAGTTGGATAGGGGGAACTTCATAGAGCTCCATCCAGAAGCTTTGACCTTAGATGTGTAACATTGCCTCTCTGAGCCTCAGCTTTCTTGTCTGTAAAATGGCAACACTCATAAAAACCCCACAATAAAGTTCTTTCAACTGCAAGTGAGAAAAAAATGAGATCAAATGAGATAACACATGGAAATATTGAGGACAGTGCCTAACAGGAGGGAGGTCTTAGTAACTGGTTTATTGTTATTGTGTGATGATTTGTGTCTTTTGTTAGAAGAAGGCAGTTCGTGGAAGGCTAGTCTCTGAAGGATGAGGGATTCCTAAGAGAATTTTGGGGAGCCCCCTTCTGCCCGCTGTTGCTTTTTCCATAGAAGTGTAAAATTCTTAGTGTTTCAGTTTGTCAAGTGACAGAGACACTCTGAAATCCTTAGAAGAAGAGGAGGCTGTGTCTATAGTCCTGGTTTTCCTGCTAGCCTACATATTCTCATTCAGTAGCAAGAAAAGCAAGCCTGTGAGCCCAGGGTGGAGCTCTTTTCTGGCAGGTCAGTCCCCTGGCCAAGAGGCGGTGCTGCTACTGGATAGTTGTCCATGCTGCTCAGCCAGGTCTTTCTCCAGAACAGGCTGCCTGTGGTTTAGTTTTTCAAGACATTGCTTCTGACGGGAAATGTTTGGCTCAGTTTTTCAGTACTTTCAATAGACATAGACAGACATCGGATTATAGAATCAACATCAGGCTTGAGCAGGCTTAGAATCAACTGTAGAAGATCGAGTCCAGGGGTGGCAAGCCTGTGGCACCCACACACATCCTTCCAGTGTACATGGCAGACATTGCTAATTGATGCCTACATGCTTCCATGCCCCCACCTGAGAGTTATTACGAATATATCACTTCAGGCAGCCACATTGAATTGAGTAAAATTAGTACATGACATGGAAGAGAATATCTGAACTGAAACACCCAGAGAGGGTCACCGGCTAATTAGTGGCAAAGCAAATATTAAAACCCAGATATCCTACCTTTTTTGTCAGTGAATTTGATTAAGGTTTCTCTCTTCCCCGAAACCACTGCGAGGCCTTCAACAATAAGTGCAGATGAAAGGTTTCTAGTAGTTCTTAGTCTGTGGTCTTTGTAATGGTCCCTAGAAAGAAATATCAGCAATAGGATCTTGGAGAGCATCTGTGTTAAGAGATGTCCAGATTTCTTTGTGCTATAGGGTTTCTTCAGTTGCCACCCATCCATCCATCCATCCATCCATCTGACTATGCATCTTTTCAGTACGAATTTATTAAACACCTACCATATGCCAAGCCCTGAGTTAAGCACAAGGATACAAAAATGAAGGGGATAAGCATGTTCTCTATTATCAAAAAGCTTACAGTTTCCCCCGGAAAGGTCACAAAATAGAATTGACTTTAAATCCATGTATTGTGGATTGAATATTTGTGGTATACTTAAGTGTCCCTGCACACTCTAAGCCAATAGCAAGCGTACAAATGTTAAGGTTCTTTCAAGAGCTACCTGCTGTTTACTTACTATGTACTGCATATTGGGAAAACTAGACAGAGTAAGGACCTATTCTCTGTTTCCAGAAATCTCAGAAACTAGAACATACGCAAGCAAGGTTCAGTAGCAGTGCTAGTCTGAATGAAGGAATTGAGAGAAGTGTCACTCCGAGCTTGGAAGTTCACAGAGGGCTTCCTGGAGGAGGAAGTGCTTAGGATCCCCAAATATTGATTGAAGAGGCCTTGGAAGATCAGGAAAAGATTGGAATAATAACAAGGATAATAAAAGTAATGAAGACATCATTACCTATCATTCATTCAGTACTTAATTGTCAGAGCCTGTGCTAAGCATTTTAAATCTTCAATTTTAAATTCTTACAAAGTGATATGAGATGGTATCTTTATTCTTATTTTTCAGATGAGGAAACCGAGGCATGGGATAATTAAGTGGCTTGTGCAAGTTCAGATATCCATTAAGTAGTGGAGTTAGGATTTGAACGCAGGTCTATCAGAGTCCAAAGTAAGTGTTCTGAGCCACCACCTTATAAAGCCTTTTGTGCTGGAGAGCCAAGGAAAGGAGTTGTGATTCAAGACCAGACCCAAGCTCTGTCTATATAACTTCTAAACACTTGGCTCAAGAGGGAATACTATCAGTACCCTGGAATTAGGACCTTAAGGAGCCAGATATCCTGTGAGTGCTCTAGAGATGAAGCATGCTGACAGACACCTTGGAGAAGCTGTCAAAGCTCAGTTATCATTGAGGAAGGATTCCAGATGCCTTAAAGTCTCCTCAGAAAGCTCCTTTGCCATCTGAGCAGGCAAATCTCTCTGTCCTTCAACATACTGTTCAAAAAAAATAATATATTAGAAGTTTTCTCAGGGAACTTTGTCCCTCTTCTGAATTCTCTGAGTATTGATCTAGTATTATTTTCATCACATGTCATTCTAAAAATGATTTGGGGTGGTTTTATCACGTATATATATTTTCCTCTTTTAGAGCAATAAGCAAATTCTATCTTGTATTTACGTTAAACTGTAAGCAGTTCATCTTCACACAGTTAGACTGTATGTAGACTGTAAGCTCCACGAGGGCAGGAACCATATCTGAGTCATTCATCTCTTAACACCCAACACCAAGCACTCTAACCTGATCATAGTAAGTGCACAATATATTTATATTTGAATAAAATAAAGCTAAGTATATTTTTTGATTTGAATTTACCTATAGCTGGTGCTCATTATTCATGGAATTAATGAATGAACAAATACTCTTATTTTCATTATGGCCTTCATGTAATTAGCTCTCCTGTGATCTCTTCTAAGGCAAGATGTATCAAGGAATTCATCACTGCCGCACTCCTGGAATTAGTTCATTTTTGCTCATTCAGCTCTTCAGTGAGTTGGTACTATGTCCCAGATGCCATAAGCACAGGGGTTACAAAAACGGCCAAGACAGAACTTACTCCTGCCTATGAGATTCTAGTCAACACCCCAAGAGTTCTTGAGAGCCCAGTACTATCTGCTTTGAGACAAGCTTTGTGTCTGACTGAAGTATACTCAGCTGGACCTTTGGCAGGAGGTGGACTTCACCAGGCCTGTGAGATAGTCAGTGTAAAACTCTGGTTTCAGTGCAAGGGAAGCATCCTGGGTTGTTAGTCAGGAATCCTTCCAATTTCATTGTAGTGTTTTTCTGTTTGTTAAATTTAGGTCACTCTCTTTCTCCTTTTATATTCTGAATGTTCAGTACTTATTTCTAAGCTCCTGGAGATTTGGGGCTCTCATGGGGCCGTGTAGTAGAACATGCCACAGATTGAAGAGCTATAAGACGAGTCATGAGTCACAGTCCTGCCAACCACTGTGGCAAGTCACATCCACTCTTGGGGCCTCGGATTCTCCTGTAACATAAGCGGTTGTTTGTGGCTTCAATTCTAGAGTCTCTTTCGTTCTAGTGCCATGCAGTCCATTGTTGATTCAGCACTATTTCTGCTGAACTTAATTTTGGATTTCATTTTAGACCCAAGTCACGTGGCTGATATTAAGAACACCCCCGCTCCCCATGCAGTACCGAGTGTTTCCTTCTTTAGTGTTTGGCTTAAGCATCCGTAGTGCTTCATGGTTTCCTCCCTCCCATCCCTCAAACATACGTTTCATTACCAACCAAATTAAGCCCACAAATCTTAATCCATAAAGTATTTCCACCCAGACACAATAATGAGGTTCATATTTGTGGTTTAGTATACCTAAGAAAAGCTCAGATGAAATATGACTAGATCCACTGATATATTCAGACCACAAACTGCCCTGGTGTGGTCTGGTTTCAATTTTTGAAGTAAAAATTCTGCAGAGCCCTTGCTTTCTCTCTTCTGTTTCTTTGCCTACACAGAAAAGAAAATAAAAAAGTGGGCCTGACCAAGTGGCAACAATATAGGTTCCTGTAAAATTCTGGAAAATTGTTTCAAAAACAGATTTGAATTCATTTCCCAGTGAAACAATGACCTCCTCTGTTTCGGCCTTCATCCAGAATTTTAAGAAATCTAGTTGACTCTTTCACAAGTATTGGAACATGGATTCTTGAACTTTTGAACCAAGATTAAAAAATTAGAGATTTATCTAAGAAGGACAGGTTACAGATGGACTCATAACTCAACCCTAAAAAAAGAGATTTTCTGAAAAAGGCGGTATGACATGATGGCCTTTGTGAAGCTGTTATCAGCCACCCAAGACCAGAGAAGGGGCACTGTGTTGAGAGAGAGAAGAAATAGTCCTTAGAGACAGGAAGACCTGAAATCAAATCCTGTTTACCTGCTGGGAGCCTTGGACAAAGTCTTGCAACTTTTCTGAACTATGGCTTCTTTAAACTGTAAAATAGAGATCTTTCCAGATTTGTCAGAGATGGTGAATGTGATAAGGAGTTATAAATGCCTGGCATATGAATAATAAGTGCTACCCAGATGTTACTATATATTCTCCTCCTCTCTCCTTTTCCTTCTTGTCCTCCCCTATCAGGAAGCTCTACAACATTGAACATATTTTTAAAAATAGACAATAATATTGTAGAGGTCATTCAAGTATTGGTTAGGAGGTTGGATTGGTTTGGGATGACAAGTTTCAGTTTATGTGTCAACTTCAATTACCTACTAATGGCTGCCTGGAGCCGCTTTTTTTTTTTTTTTCGGTACGCGGGCCTCTCACTGTTGTGGCCTCTCCCGTTGCGGAGCACAGGCTCCGGACGCGCAGGCTCAGCAGCCATGGCTCACGGGCCTAGCCGCTCCGCGGCATGTGGGATCTTCCCGGACCGGGGCACGAACCCGTGTCCCCTGCATTGGCAGGCAGACTCTCAACCACTGCGGCACCAGGGAAGCCCTGGAGCTGCTTTGAGAAAGATTCTGTGGCCATGTTTGGACTCAAGGTGAAAGGTGTTTTGATGGATTAGCAATGTCTGCTATGGGTACAGAAATGTTGGTATGTGTGCCAAGTATTTGGTATAGCAAGACCAGATAGCTTTGGCAATCTTTTCCAACCCAATGTGCTGATATTTAAATGGATAGAATGCGGCTTGACTGATGCCTGGGTCCGAGGGAGCCAGATGGAGTCACTGACGGTTCTAAAAGCCTGTATGAATCAACTTCAATAAAGTTTGACACATTTTGATGAAAGTTGACTCCTGAAATGAAAATATGCCTCTAAGACTGGAAGCAGGAAACTAGACTCTCAGGGAAAGCTAAGACTACTCCAGTAATTAATGTGTGTGACCCCAGGCAGGGCAAACGTACTTTCAGTGTCTACTTTTTCTTGCTCAAAAAGGGGCGATTTAAATGCTACAATAATAACTAACATTGATTGAACACATCTGCGCCAGGAACTGCTTTACGTATCTTATGTGGATTATCTTATTGAATCTTCTTCAAGACCTCTGAGGTAACTACCTTTTTCCCCTCAGTTTACAAATGAGAAAACGGAGGCTCGCACAGCTCAAGGTCACAGAGCTGAAAAGGAGCAGGAATTTAATTCGGGTGGACTGACTCCGGAATCGGACGCCCCATTCCTAACCATCGGCTTTGCTGCCATCCTTTAATGATGTCAAGGAGTGGTTTGCATGACTGAGTTAAAAGGCCGAATTTCAGAAGGACTCAGTGATCAGGGTCCAGAATGACTATCAGCAATGAAAGACCTTTATGACTTACAGAGAGAACAGGAGAAGCTGCGCATGAGCCTGAAAAACAGAGATTATTTTCAACCCTTGCCTTGGGCTTAATTTAGCTGGGTAACTTTTTTTTTTTGCGATACACGGGCCTCTCACTTATGGCCTCTCCCATTGCGGAGCACAGGCTCCGGACGCGCAGGCTCAGCGGCCATGGCTCACGGGCCCAGCCGCTCCGCGACATGTGGGATCCTCCCGGACCAGGGCACGAACCCGTGTCCCCTGCCTTGGCAGGCAAACTCTCAACCACTGCGCCACCAGGGAAGCCCTAGCTGGGTCACTTTAAGCAGCCTTTCCTAGGGTGTAAGTTACAACATGTTGTAATAATACAGGGGGAAGAGATGACTAATTCAACATATTTGGAAAATGATATTTTGAACTAAATGTTATTTATACCAAACAAATTACCCAGCTTTCGTTACTTCAGGATTTTCTAGGGTCTTTAATATGTTTGTGTATATCCGAAATCTCCAAGAAAGGGAGAGTTTAGTGTTTCCCAAACTTACTTGATTATTCTGTGTTTGAAGTATGTCACAGGATTAGGTTTGATGGCACACAATGGGGAGAGTACAGATTTGGAAGAAATCCTAGACCCTTTCCTCTTTCATTTCCTTATATGTTAGATGAGAGTAATGGTATACCCAGCTATGACTGGTCTGTGATAAGTGTGAAGCTCCAGGATGGTGCCTCTCTAGCAATTTAAAGTAAGAGTGAGGCAAATGGTTGAACATGTGTCCTGTGCCTGGAACTTTAGGGATGCCATTTAACTTTGACACCAACCTTATGAGTTAGGAAGCACTGTTTGTATTTTACTGTTAAGAGAACTGAAGGCTTGGGAAGGTTAAATTAGTTGCCTAGTCAGTAATCATTTGACTCAGAATTAAGAACCCAGTCTAATTCCAAACCCTATGCTTTTTCTGCCATACCAAGTTATCTTTTGAAACAAGAGTCATTGTTCAGTTTAAAAAATTAATATTTATGCAATAAACATCAGCAGGACATCCACCATCATTGACATAAAGAGAGTTATTGGATTCCTAAAATGGGACCTCTTGGGAAGGTGACGTTGGGGTGCACGTAACCATTTTAGTTACAGTTTTGAACTTGAAGGGAAGGCACGAAGCCAAATGCGCTACGATATCTATGTGTCAGGCAAATCTGTAAAGCCCCTGGAAACAGCCTATTCTCCATGAGTTTGGCCTGGAGAGAAAGAAAGTGAGTAAGTGAGAGGGAGATAAAGTGAGAAGTAGCAGACAGGGGAGCTTAAAAATCTCTCCTTTATGGAAAATTGGGCCTCATGCTAAATATAAATGTATGGCTTCCAAGAAATTAGTTAAGACATGAGAGCATTTTAGAGGGTCTAGAAATTACAACTCTCATTTTTGAAAGAATGGACTTACATGAGCAAACAAACAAATAAATAAATAAGGAAGCAGGGATGGGGGGTGGATTCCCTTCTAGATAGGATAATTTAGTTCAGCATATGGCAGGAAAGTCAAGAAATTTAGCCCGAGAGATAAAATTCAGAGGTAGTCTGGAGCAAATCGAGGCTGAATCATACAAATGAATAACTTTTCTATCATTTTCCTAAGCTTCCTTTAGGTATAGAGTTTGGCTTCATGTTTTTGGAGGAAGACTTACTAGATGAACCTTTATTTCTGCTTCAATCTCTTCATACATATAAGTATAATAATATACAACTTGCTAGGTTGTGATGATTGGAAATTACATACATAAATTTAACACACTGACTTGTGGGAGTCAGTAAACTTTTTCTTAAGTGACCAGACAGTAAATACGTTTGGCTTTGCAGCCAGATGGTCTGTCACAACCATTCAATTCTACAATAGTAGATAAAGTAGCCCTAAACATGACATAAATGAATGATCATGGATGTGTTCCAATAAAACTTTATTTACAAAAATAGGCTGCCACCCCATGGTTTGCTGACACTTGCTGGAATATAGCAGTTAGTTAATAAATGATGACCGGGCTTCCCTGGTGGTGCAGTGGTTGAGAGTCCGCCTGCCGATGCAGGGGACACGGGTTCGTGCCCCGGTCCGGGAAGATCCCACATGCCGCGGAGCGGCTGGGCCCGTGAGCCATGGCCACTGAGCCTGCACGTCCAGAGCCTGTGCTCCGCCACGGGAGAGGCCACAACAGTGAGAGGCCCGCGTACCGCAAAAAAAAAATAAAATAAAAAATAAAAATAAATGATGACCTTATTATAAAAGCAAATACAGATTGAAATGGACAGGAAGGAAACTAAGATTTTTTTGAAGGCCTACTGCATACCTATTTAGTGCCAAGCCTTATGCCAGATGCTTTTTTATACATGTAATCATTTATCTTGTCATTTGTCATGACAACAGGTATCATTATGCCTATTTGGATGTTAAATCTAGACTCAGGGAGGTTCTGCAACTGACATAAGGGCAAAGGCAGCTTTTGGACCCTGATTTGTGACTCAAAAATGTGTGCTCTAAACTACTACACTGGGGTGACTCATCAAGCAACTTCCCGCAGTTCATATAAGGTGAAAACTTAAATGAGCACTTCTTGATAAAGAGAGCAGATACCTCAGCTTCCATTTCCCAGAGCTTCAGCAGCAATCTGGTGGCTGTCCATGTGTAAGCGCAGAAATATTTGACCTCTGTCTTTCTCCCAGAGCCTCTGGCTGGACCTCAAGTTTCAAACACTCCCCCTTTGGAGCATGCTTAAGCCAAGGTGTATTGTTTTCAAATGCTTATTAGATTCTAGGCAGATGTTGGCAAGTTTTATTTGGCCCGAGATGGAGTTCCAGAGTCTGCTGAAGACTGGCTGTGCTCACTGATCATCTTAGCCAAAAAGAGCTGCTAATTAGGGTGACACTCTCCTTGTCTCTATCTCTGGAGCTGGGTTTTCCCACTCTGGGCATGCCCGTTTCAGCCCAAATGGTTTGCTTGGCTTTTTACCATAGATCTGGAGAGCAAATTTACAGTCCTTTTAAAATCTATGAAGCCTTGTGCTCCAGTGCAGAATTTACCAGACTATGTTCCAAGACGTTCTTAGGTAGATGTTCTGTGGACAAGGGTGTTTGTGTTCAAGTAAGTTTGAGGGTACTGGATTAAACAAAGCTGAACACTAACTGCTGTAGGATTTCTCAGATCATGCACTCCTCTACCTCAAATCTCCCATTGGCTTCTAATCACACTCCGAATAAAATCCTAACTCCTCACCGCTCCCTACCGAGCTCATTTCCTCATTTCATTCAGATCTCTGCTCAGAGGTCATCTCCATGTCTCCTCCTAATTAAAAGAGCACCCCCCTCACCACCAGCCATTGACCGATCCCTTACCTCATTTTAGATTTCTTCTTAGCAAGTATCTACCGGAGATTGTATTGTAAGTTTGATTCCTTTTTTGTTGTCTACCTCTTTCACCATTAAGCTCCATGAATAAAAGGGCCTTGCATGTCTTGTTTTCCATTGTATCTCTAACCCTTAGAATTACATATTGAGTGAACATATGAGCTATGACTCTCCAAGAACAGGACACAGTATCAAGTGTTCTCCACTCTTTTAGCCACAGAACACTTTTTTTTTTTTTTGCGTTATGTGGGCCTCTCACTGTTGTGGCCTCTCCCGTTGCGGAGCACAGGCTCTGGACGCACAGGCCCAGTGGCCATGGCTCACGGGCCCAGCCGCTCCGCGGCATGTGGGATCTTCCCAGACCGGGGCATGAACCCGTGTCCCCTGCATCGGCAGGCGGACTCTCAACCACTGCGCCACCAGGGAAGCCCATCACAGAACACTTTTTTAGGTGCATCTCATGGGAAGGCTGTTCCACAGGACACACTTTTGGGAACTGCTTCTCTAGTGGAGTCTTATTGCCAAGAACTACTTCAACAACAGATAACAACAGCAGCAGTAACAATAGAATACTGATATTGAGTGCATTTCTGTGTGAAGCAATGCACTTTCACTATGTCATTTAATCATCCCGACAGCCTTATGGAGTAGGTGTTACTATTTTGCCTTTAATACAGATGAAGAAAAAGAGGCTTAGAGCAAATAGCAAGCTCTCAAACCCAGAGCTTTCTGATGGCAGAGCCATACTCTTAACCATTACACAATCCTTTTCCTGGGCTGTGAATTTCTCCATGCCCTAAGCTAGAGAACTCCTTATCTTCATCCCTCCTTTACCCTCTCCTTCCTCCCACTAGTTGTACACAGATCTTTGTTACAACTGCCAGATTTTCCGCCGTCTCATGTGACTCAGCCGCAAATTCCCCAGACGGGCCTCCTCTGTCCTTGGTACTGGTTTTTCAAAATTCCAGGCAGTTCAAACTTTGATCCTAGGGGCCACCTCTGAAAGTAAGGGCATTCCTTGAAGTCTGCATCCTGAGATGGTTTCCTGTCTCAGGGCTGGGCTGCCTTTCCCCTCCCCGTCACGCGTTGTGACGGCACTTTGCACAGCTGAGAGCCTAGAGGGCTAAGCATGAAAACAATGTCAAGTTCCGGGCTTGCTGAACAAACTCTGATGAGGAAGGGGAAGTCCAAATCTGGGACACAGCAAGGACTGCTGCCCGTTGTTGAAGACAATGGGTTTTATTCCAGTTGTACTTGATTTTAGATAAACTAGATACAAATTCTCCTTTTAAAAATTTATTGGCAGGAGGAGTTGACCTGTGAGCAGACAGGCAATTCTAGAATGATGAAGTGATGAGAGAGAGACACACGGGGTGGGAAGGGGTGACATGAAGGGCCATCTACTCTGCAGCAGGAGGTAGATCCTGAACTGAAGAGGGATATGAGTAGGTGAAACCACAGGGAAAGACATTCTAGGAAGGAAGGAATGGCATTTGGAAGGGTATAAAAAGCATGAACTGGTTGGTGTGGAAAGCCTGAATGAGAGCTGAAGTTACAAGGTCTGTTTGGAGACCAGGGCCAGATCATGGAGAAAACTGAATGCCAGGCTGGGGATGTGAATTCTTCCTATGGCCAAAAGGGAACCATTTGGAAAACTTTATGCCTAGGAATGTTGATTTCTACAACCCAACGTTGAGGGACAGATTGGAAGGGAAGGCTGGTGGATGGGGAGTAGTGGGGAAACTGTTGCAGTGGTCCATCTGTGAGATGCTGCAGCCTGAACTAGCCTGATGATGGGGAGGGTGAGAGGCAGTGAAGTGTTTTACTTGTCAAGACAGTAGAGTCTGCAGGTTTGGTGTATGATGAGGTAGTAACCAAAAGTTGGAAAAGGAGAGGGAATTAATCCTAGAGCGTCGTCTTCATTATAATATCTGCTAAGAGAGGAAACTCACAATGGGTGAGTTTCAGTTTTGGTCCCTTTGAATTGTCTTGCCCTTGAATAAAATACATTTGAAGTCATTGCCTTGGAAGATCCTACTCTGGGGTTATATTCAAGAGGAATCATGGCTCCCCAGTGAACTATGACATCTAATGCAAGATACCTGGCTCCACCTCATAAATGGATAGGATGCTTAAATAAGACACAGTCCATGCTAGTGACTGCCATAAGTACCAACTGCTAATCAATACGAGTGCAGTTGGGTTGGATGAAATGATTGATAAGAAATTGTCAGAATCGGTGACAGTGGAGTGCTGGAGGCAATAACAGGCAAATTCTAAGACTGGTGCCACTGATCCTACCTCCTGATGGTCGCATCTTTGTGTAATTCCTTCTCCTTGAGTGTGGGATGGCTCACAGGCTTGCTTCTTCCCAGTAGAATATGGGTAAGGTAATGGGATGTCACGTCCACCATCAGGCTACTCAAGATTGTGATATCTGTCTTGTTTGCAAGCTCGCTCTCTCTCTCTCTCTCTGGCTTTGATGAAGCAAATGGCTATGTTGGAGAGGCCCATGTGACAATAAACTGAGGGTGGCCTCAGGACAACAGCCAGCAAGGAATTGAATCCAGCCAACAACCACACAAGTGAGCTTGGAAGCTAATCATTCTCCTGTTGAGCCTTCAGATGAGACCCCAGTCTTGGCCAACTCTGTGACTGTAGCCTCATGAGAGAACATGAAGCAGGACATCCATCTAAGCTGTGCTTGGAATCCTGACCTACAGAAACTGTAGGGTAATTAGTGTGTGTTGTTCTAAATGATCAAGTTTTGTGGGAATTTGTTGTGCAACGATAGATCACTAATACAGAGGACTCCTTGGCTCAGTTCATGTGTGCTAAAGCTGTTCAGAGAATAAAACTCTGCTAATTTTTCCTTTCTAAAGAATGTATTAACTCTGATATTTTTTACATTGCCCCCATCTTCTAAGAGCACAAGAGAAGACCTAGGACTCAGTGCTGACCCTGTTGCCAAATGGCATGAGATCTTAGGACTTTTTTTCCCCCTTCTCTGTGTCTCCATTTCACCATCTTTAAAATGAGGGAAGATAAACTAGGCCAGCGGTTTCCAAAAAAATTTTTTTTTTTTTTTGGCCGCAGAACTCTTTCATCAAATGACATTTCACGAGGAGGCTCAGTGCATAAAACAGATAAAAGAGGAGGGGCTTTAGTTGAAATGAGGTTGAGTGCTTGGCCTCCCCATCTCTCCACGGCAGCCCCCTAATACCTCGGAAGAGCCTTTTAAGTCTAGTCTCCAATTCCCTGGCTTGGAGGTTACCAATGAACCCTTTCAGTTTCAACATTCTATGGGTTGAAGGGAATTTTTTTTAAACACCCTACCTATAAATTGGAGCATTCTTCTGTGACATTTCTGCATAGAGCTACCTCTGTGTGACCATCCCAGGACCCAGGGCATAAGTGCCTCGGAGAACAGGCCACTTGCATGGGGGCAGCACTAAAGGTGTCTCTGCCCACCATGAGCCACCTCCCCAGCAGGGGGAGCTGCTTAGGTATTTGCCTCTACTGGACTGTCTCTTCCCTAGGTGGAAAGTCATGGCTTCCTTGTCTGGTTGTACTCACGGGCTTTATTATTGTTGTTGTTGTTGTTGTTGTTGTTGTTGTTGTTTTGTATCTTGGTGCCTACCCTGGATGCAGTGTTCCTGAGGGTCTTTGGCTGGCAGGGAGTCCAGTGCTGCTCTAGGTTCTCTTGCGCTGGCTGTGGTGTGTCGCTTTTGCAGTGAGGTTACGCGTGTGCATATTGCATGAAGTGCCTAGCAGAGTTCCCCAGGGCACTGCTATTAGCCAGGCTTTCCCTGGGTGGCATCCGTAGGCATAGAGCTTTCAACCAAAATATACTGACTTGCACTCAATATTCAGTCTGCCATCTTTTTTTCTACCTACTAAATATTTTACCCGGAACACATCCCTGGGTGATTAAATTTAAGCTCTCCAAAGTATCCCCTTGCCTAATGTCTATCACTGGCAATTCTCGTATTTGTATCAAGCATCACCCTCTCTACTGAACCACCCTTTTAAAATGTGACTCTTCCTCTAGCAAGTAGCCTGCTACCTCTAACCTCTTTTCTCATCTGGAAAATGGGAATAATACCTGAATACCCAATGACACAGCAGAAGAAGTGCAGTTCTGGGAGTTAGGCAGTTTGGGGAGTGCCTGGAGAGGAATCCCAATGCTACCACTTTCTGCTTTGTGCAAGTGACAACCTTTTGTGGCCTCAGTTTACTTAACTGTGAAATAATATTTGGTTGCTGGGAAACTCTGAGAGTGATGCAAAGAAAAGTTATTTCATACATTTATAAATTCATTAGAATCCTGCTTTATTAAAACTATCTGGCATGGGAAAATGCTTCATTCACCGTAGGACACAGTTCAGAAGCCAAGCGGCGTTGCGCTATTGTTCATTTCAGTTAGGACAGCAGAGTTTCTTCAACAATACCTTTCTGAGGACCTGATACCTGCCAGCAGGTAGCTAACCTCTGGGGAGAATGAGCTCCAGCACACAGGGTTCCTGCCTCACTGATGATCTTGGCCTCAATGGCATACAGTCAGGTGGGGCAGGGGAGGACATCATCAGCGCAGTTATGATGTGCAGAGGTCAGTGGGGGAAGCGCAGAGCCTGTGCAGGAACTGTCAGAGGGGTGTGTAAGCCCGTCTGCAGGGCAAGCACTTGCTTATGTGTGCGTCCATGCTTCACGTCTCAGGCTGGCAGGAGGGCTTCACCCTCCTGCAGCATCCAGCCCAGTAGGGGAAACATATTACACTTGAAATCATACACTACTTATTTAATTACAGTTTCTGCAGGAAGTGGGCCCTGAAGGAGCAAGTTGGAGACAGCAACAGTGGCCACCTGCTGAAGGTAACACTAGGGTCTGAAAGACACGCCTCTGACTCTTTCTGGGCTCTGCTCTGTCTAGCCCCGTCTGTTGTCAGAGATGAACAGAATTTCAGTGTGGAGCGTGACGGTTATAACCACTTGCTCAGGACTTGGAAGTGGGTTTGAGTTCTGGCTCTAGCAATCACCCTCTGAGCGGCCTTGGGGAAGCTACTTAAACTTTTCCAGCCCCAGGTCCCCTAGGTTTGAATTCGGGGAGCAGTTACACTTGCTGGAAGCAATTGTTGCTGATTAAATGGCATAATGCCTGTAGAGTACTCAGTAAATATTAGTTATTGCCATCAGCCCCTCAGCCCCTCCCTGAAAAACGTTTTAGACACGTTCATGTAGAACTCAGTAGCAGCCAACTCACCTCCTCCAGGGTAAGGGTTGGTCAGTGGTTAATTCTGAAACAAGCTGTCTACTTTCAGAGTTTAGGAAATATCTCTGGCTGTTGACATAGGGGAAGTTCAAGGACCAACCAAAGCTATTTGAATTACCATGGCTGCATAATTAAGGGCCTGTGAATTTCAGTATATTTCAAAAAAAAAATCTGAGACAACTTGGCATGAAATGATTTTTTTTCATTTTCACTCACAAATAGACTAAAAATACACATGGAAGGGATTTTCCATTCACAATCTGCTTTCAGTGTGAGCATTTGAATTTTTTTCCGTAATGGGAGGGCCAAAGGGAGTGATGAAGTGTTGAACTTAGGTTGTTGCTAAAGTTAAGGAGAGGCGGAAAAATGAGACAACAGAGGAAGAAACAGAGCAAGGCTTCAGGGCATAACTGAAAAAAATAGTCTGGTCCCCAGGGTTAGAATCAGGTAGGCGCATAGGCTTTTCTCCTCTGCAAAGAAGGTCATAGGGTGTGTAGAACCCCTTATGGTAGGTAAGGCCACCGCTCTTTGTCTCGGATGGAATTATTGCCTATAGTTTGCAGGAGTTTGGAGGGGTTTCCTTCTTGGAAAGGAGCCTTCATCTAATGTTTCCCACATGTTGAAGGTGTTCGTACTAGCCTGGGATTAAATTCAAGGGGATTCCCTGTGATGTTAAAGTGAGAAGTGATTGAACCATAACCCAGGGGGACTTGTGGCTCAGAGCTTACAACCATTTCCTGGCCATCCTGGGATTCACTGCCCCGAGGCTGGGCACACTGATTTCAATTTATCTCCCAATCAGCTCTTTTAAAACCAGATGCTCCGTTCACCTGGCTCTCAGAGAGGGTGCAGGCACAGGTACAGCCCTGCTTTCCCAGTCAGAGCTCCCACCTGTCAAGCTCGGCCAAGGGTGGGATGAAACTCAGCAGTAATGACCTGACCGCTGCGTCTAGTGTCATTCTTCTCTCTCTCAGGGCTTGAAATTTGAACGTTTCTGTTTCCAGGCAGAGAATTTTACCACCATGAGCTGACCTTTCCTGAGCACCATGAAAAGTGATATACGCAGGGCTATTCTGCAAAATCAATAGACACCAATGCCAGCTGAGGGCTTCTCTGCCATCTCGGCCAGCCACCGAAAGACATCGTTCAAGGTCTCATAGAGGTCCGCCCAGCTTGACATCAGGAGACGATGCAGCATAAGGGAAAGAAGGGTAGGGTTTTGGTCCACAAGTTTGGGTTCAAAGCCAACCCTGCTTCCCTCTTATGGAAATCCTCAGACGCATCATTTCACCTCCTTGGGCCTTGATTTCTCTGGCCATAAAATGGGGCTAGTAATTTATAACTTGCAGTGTGAGAGTGAGAATTTGATGAGAAACCATAGGCAAACCATCCTATCACATATGTGATACGTAGCTAACCCTCCACGTTAACTATTTTGAGTGTGTGTGTGTGTGTGTGTGTATTATCATCACAGAGGGGTTGTGTATTGAGTCGTCTAAATGTTTGTTCCCTACTCCCTGCATTTCAAACTGCCATGACTTCAGCATGACTTATGTATTAAGCCAGCTGCATATTTTTTCCTATAAGAAAACATGGCTATTTGTAGAAATCCAGGGGGAAGGAGAGAATAGGTGTTCATAGTCCATTGTGAGCATTAGAAAGGGTAAGATTAAGGAGGATATGTTTTTCATTCCGACAGCTTGAATTCCCTTTCCAAATTCCATTCTGGTTATATGATCAGGCTACCGCTGCATTTATGGGTGGCCACAGTCTGGCTGGAGGGGCGGATTTAGTCAGAAAGAACGTTTTCTTCCCTTCTAAAGGCAGTTCAAGAAGCAGCAGCATTCAGAAGGAACGTGGCGGAATGGGCCCTGATTTGGGGGTCATAGGGACCTGAGTCTGAAAACTGGCTCCATCCCTCTGAGTTCTGTTACTCATTCTCTCTGCTTTTCAACCTTTGTCAAATAGGTACGGTCCCTTTCTCAGAGACATGTGGATATTTAGTAAGATGAGGTATACAAAGAGAGCGTGGATTCTCCATATGTTTTGTCTATTGCTATCATTACAATTAATTAAAAGAATCATCCTTTGCTGAGCATTTTAAACTCCCCACATATATGTCTGTCTACCGTACTACTTGGGAAATTGCTCGGACTTCCACTGGACATGGAGGGGCACAAATCCTTGTCAAAGTGCAAAACTGCAGCCTGAACGCACACCACCTGGTTTCATGATCTTTAACTGTGTTTTTTGTGTGTTCAGGATTCTGTGGAAATGTCCCAGAGGCTGAGAGCCATGGGGTGAGTTTTAGACCCTCCACCCCCTGCTTCAATCAAATCGGGCCCACATTTACCTGCCGTATATTAGGGTCTTGCCAATTCATTTCGATTTCATTTAATGAATATTTCCACTGCTAAAAGTAACTTTGAAAACCACTGTCTTAGAACATTAATCTTGGACAAGTCCTAGTAAATTGATAAGCAGGAAAACCAAGGAAAATCTCCATTTATTGAGCTCCGACTATGTGCCAGGTTCTGTGCGAAGTTTGGTATACATATTATCTCACTTGAATGTCACAAGCACCCTATGAGCTATAGATGGTCATCCTCTTTATGTGGATGACAAAGCTGCCGGCTGGAAAGTTGGTCACTTTGGGCGGGGGAAACAGTTAGTGGGAGACGAGATAAGGAAGCTAGGTTTTGCAAAGCATAGAAAAAAGTAATCTTTAACAACTGTAGAGTTTGGCAACCCCCCTCTCAATCCTTATCCAATTCACATTGTTTGAGCAAATCAGAGAACATTCATACTCACTTTCTTTCCCCAAATGCCATCATCTCCCTGCAATGCACAGGTTCAAAGCACACTCACTTCCGTTGTCTCCTTCAAAGGGCTGGATGCACACAAGGCTAGCAAACATGTCACAGCTTTCAATAGCCCCGAACAAAGCACTCGCCACTCCTGAGTTGGCCTTGCCACACTGCAGGACGAGGCAGGAAGCTGGCTGGGGTGGGCAGCAGGTTTTATTTCTAAAGCATATATGGGTAAACTCCAAAAAAAGGGGGAAAGGGTCCACAAAAACATGAAAAAGAGGCATTCATTCTTCAAATGGGGCTCCCTGTCCCGCTCTCCCTCTGGGCGGAACGCATTTCCAAAGAGTCCCCCGGCAGCATGGTACTTTATAGCCGACAGCTTCAGAATCTGCAAATGCCCAAACTCAAACATTTACATCCAACCCAGGCTTCTCCCTTTTCTCCCAACCTGTGCTAACATAACCTGCAGCTTGTAAAATACAGCCAAGAATCTGACCTGCCAGGTAGTGAGATGCCCTCAGACCTGGTGAGATAAAAAGACAGGGAGCGGGAGTATGGGGGGTGAGGAACACAGAAGAAACAATCCAAGATTGGCTAAGTGCCTCTTTTAACTTCCAAAGTGGTAGCAGTTTGGGGCAATGACACCGACTACCCAAACTTCCAGTTCTTGAGCCCTCGCTCTTCCAATCTCTTTATATTTCATTTTCTCATAATGACAACAGAAGTTATTGTCCCCATTTTAGAGAAGTGAAAACTGAGACTCGAAGAGGTCACATATTTTCATCAGGGTCACATGTGTGGTGGTCGTGGTGGTGGGGACACTAAAAGGATCCCTGGCCTCAAAACCCAAGTTCCTAATCCCCTTACAGCATGGCTGGGAACAAGAAACCCCTGCGTTCCTTCCACCGTAGGCCAGGGGAGATGTGCTTCCCATCCCTAGGGGCAATTGTTTCTCAGGGCTTTCTGCAATGAGAGATGAGGAAGGAGAGGTGATTCTAGAAAAATATGGGATACTGCTGGCTCTAAGCACCCCAAACATGCCCAGGTTCCCAGCCCAGGGATCAATGAATCAGGAGGCATCCATGGGGAGTCCCCCGGCCCTTCAGAACAGAAGCCAGTGTCCACCACTCCCGTCTCCTAGTCTGCACTTGTCCACCTGGCCCTAGGAGTTATCTTCTCTGTTCTGTCCCCCAGCCCTCATCCCTTTCCATGTCTGACTACAAGGTGGATATTGTGGAGCACAAGGATGGATACACAGCTCTTTGTAAACTGTAAGGTAAGGGCTGTTGAGATGCAAAATTTTATTGTTCTTCTACCATCGTCTATCAATCTCCCCCAACCCACCCCAAAGTAAGGCCATGGGCAAACTCCACTTTCAAACTCTACATCCTTAACCCTCAAACAAAAATATTCACAGGTGAATCAGTCAGGTAGGGAGTTAAGAGTAAATTCTTACTTTCCCTCAGAAGAAGGACAGAGATAAAAACTTCCTAAAAAGTTCCTTGCGCGTGGAACTATTCATAGAACTAAAACAAGCAGACAGAAGTCTACGAGACTGGAAGGGGGCAAGTAGAAAACAAGTCAAGGTGCATCCGATCACAGCAAATACCCCATTTTGCCAGCAGCCAAGATAAAGCAAAAGTTTTAGAATTAGGACACCACAACCTATTTGGTCCCAGAAATGCAAACAGTGTATCACATCTTTGGAAATGGGGTGAAACAGACTTACCTTTTCGGAGTTAGGAAAGACCTAGATCCTTGAGTGAACCAGCTCCATGGAATAAGTACCTGGATGTGAGCAGCGGGGCTCCCGGTGCGCTGCCCCAGTGTCACCCCGAGCCTGCTGTCTTTGTGTGGAGGACAGGCGGGGGTGTGTGTCTGCGCGCGCGGGAGAGCTTGTGACACTAGGCAGGCTGTGGCCAGTGCGGCCAGCTTTGGCTGGCTTATATAGCGAGCTCCTTCCTCTGTAATGGGACGCCTCGCCTCCAGACATCCTTTCCCACTTTTTCAGTTGGTGAATTAAAGGAACAGCCCTCCCAGCGGAACAGGGTTAGCTCATGAAAGACACACTCACTCCCTGCTCTCTGCCAGGAGAAGAACTTATTTGCATACAATTTATTGCAAAAGTAAGAATTCCCTCTCCCCTCGCCTCCTGCCCCTGGCTGGGAGCAGCCGTTAGTAAAGTGGGATTTTTGCTTTGCTCCGCAAACCGTTTGGTTTTTCTAATTGTGAGACAGAAGCCCAGGGAGCGAGAGGGAGAAGAATCAGCAGCTCTGGCTGTCTCACCAGGCAGGCTAGAAACATGGAAACGATACCGGGGGCTAGCCTGCCTGGGCGCTGGGCAGCAGCTGCTCAGTGGCCCCTCGGAGAGAGCAGAGGGACTGAGCCGAATTCCTGGAAAGAGGAGATAAAGCCTTTCGAAAGCCTGGGGTGTTTGGGGTTTCTCAGGGCCAGCAGAGAGATAAGGGATTAGTTCTCAGCAGGTGGGAAAAGCACTGGGAACACAGATCAGTCCGGAGTCTCTTTTGGGGAGACAGCCACAGTCCTGTCCAGCTGCCTGGAGGCGGTATTGTCCCAGCCCCGGTGCACTGCAGGGGAGCAGCTTTTTGACTGCTGGCACAGGGCCTGTGCCTGGTCCTGTCTTCTAAGCCGCGTCTCCTAAAGAAAGGTCTCCAAGGTTTCTTCTCAATGCTGAAAGGTGCCCACCATAAGAAAAAAAGTAACAAGTTAATCTTTGAAACATAAGCTGCGCCTTTGCTCTCCAGCCGGCTGTGGATTCTTTCCAAGCTCTGAGTCATCGGTGAGTTTGGTGGTTAGCATGCATCGGGTATCCTCGGGGCACACACAGACGTGGGAGGAAGCAGGGGAAGCGGTCAGGCCAGGGCACCCACGCTTGAGCTTGTCACAGCACTTAGTACTTTTTGGGATCCTGGAGGGAAATGAGGCATCATGTAACCTGTAGCTATCGCTGGACCCTCCTTTATTAAGTCTATATTAGGTGCCACCCAAGGTACTTTCTAGACGTTATTTCATTACATCCTCACAACCAGAAAGTGTGATAGGCACATGCGCTGTCCCCTTTTTACAGACGAAGAAACTGAAGTTCAGAGAAGTAATGGAGCCTCACTGAGGGAATACACCTGGGGAGCATTTAAATGACAACACTGGGCTCCACAGTTCTTTCTATTACACATTACTGCCCAGGAACATTGTAAGATGATATTTAAACAATGTTTTATGCCCTGTTAGATTGTAACACTGCTTGTCTAAAAACCACTGCCATATTTGTATATGGAAGATATGTTTCTTTGTTCCATAGAGCTAATCCAGAGATCCTTGATTTTTAAAAAAATCAAGTATGAATAACAGAGGTTTCAATTATCTGCCTATTTTCAGTACTGAATGATATCACCCCCATACTTATTATTATTGCTGTGGGCCTTCAGTTTCCCAATCTGAAAAAAGGGGGACAAGATGAGGTCATCCCTATGGTCTCTCTGGCCCCAGTATCCTAGGATTCTCTGCTTAAGTGACCCTCCCAGACAACGAGAAAGCCCATAAATAGTCATGTCATAAGGCAATTCATTTGAACTTTTGAACTATTTTGGCTGATTCAAGTGTTAGTTGTTTCGGAAGTTTTAAACTCTGTGTTTTAGCTAAAGCATATTGTAGTAGCATGAGGCCGTGTCTTTTTACCAGTAGTGAGTGTTTCCATTTCTCTTGGCTTCTCAAGGTCTACTGAGTTTATCTCCTGGGTTAGGGAATAGAAATATTAGAATAGTATATTATACATGTCATATGGCATATAGACTACATTTACATATAATGCATAATCAATACATATTTGCAGTCGTATGTATATTTAAATGGAATAAGAGCACGTGCTAGAAAGCTGGGTGATAACATATGGCTTCTTCTGGGAACCTCCCAAACCCAGCCCCCCATCCTTGTAGTATTCCTACTACAAGTGGCTTAGCCAATCACAGGGAAAACAAAGCCAAAGATGACCAGGCTGGCCCTCAAGGCAGGAAACAGGCCAGTGGAACAAACAAACAAGAATATTATTAAACATTAAGTTAACTATCATAGAAGTATATTCCAGGCTTCCCTGGTGGCGCAGCGGTTGAGAATCCGCCTGCCAATGCGGGGGACATGGGTTCAAGCCCTGGTCTGGGAGGATCGCACATGCCGCGGAGCAACTGGGCCCGTGAGCCACAACTACTGAGCCTGCGCATCTGGAGCCTGTGCTCCGCAGCAAAAGAGGCCGCGATAGTGAGAGGCCCGTGTGCTGCAACTAGAGAAAGCCCTCGCACAGAAACGAAGACCCAACACAGCCAAAAATAAAAATAAAAATAAATAAATAAATAAAAATGTTACCATTATTTAAAAAAAAAAAAAAGAAGTATATTCCAGAGGTGATTAGCTTTATTTGTGTATTTTTAGCAGAGGCTACTTGTAAAAGGAGTTTTCTCCAAAACTTATGTGGCATCTTAAGCCATACCTTGGCTTTTAAGTAAGAAGGGCCCAGATAAGGCACTTGTTTTCATCTATCTCTGGACATTTTTCAGCCTCCCTTCCAGGCAAATGGGTCTGCATACACCTTGTGCTCTCCAATACCTGAACCTTTGCTAACGCCGTACTCTACCTGGAATCCTCACCTCCACCTTCTCACATCCACTTGGCATCCAATTCTGATCTAACTTCACCATGTTGCTTCCTAGATGTCTTCCGCAACAAATGCTTCCATGCATGTTGTAACTCTTTTAGGACATTCATTGCCTCTACATGGTATAATTATATGTATGTCTCGTTTTTCTTCCTACATGCTAGGCCTCCAGAGGGCAGTGATCACACCTGCTTTTCCTTGCCTAACACAGAGCCTTGGGTATTTTAGGAGCTCAGTAAATGTTTACTGAATGAAAGAAGTAATGAAGGAACAAGTGAATGTTTGACATGCTGTGCTTTATAATTAAATTCTTCTTTTTTCACCCTTAGAACATAAGAGAGAAACTAGATTCCCCAACACATCCATTTCACAGGTGAGGAGAGAGGGCCCAGAGCAGAGAAATGACTTACCCAAGGCCACCACGGCTGCTTTCCGTGAAGATGGTCATCAAGGTCAGAACTGAGCAACCAAACCACATTAGACATTACAGCGGAGGATGCTTATGGAATCAATTCACCCTCCTGTCTGGCAGAGGCTGCACCTCTTGGCATCCGGTGTCTTACGGTGGCCCTCTGCTCAGTACGGTAAACACTTTTTCCCAAAGCTGTGTATTCCCTCTGTAACCTGCGTTCAGTCCTGAGATCCTTTGACTCACTTGCATTCATCACAGCAGCCGGTGCTCACACCAGTAAACATGACCAAAACCAGCCCCTCAGCCCTTCCACAACTCCAGACCTTCCAACTCAGCAGGAAGGTGAGAGGGCACAGTGAACGCTTGCAAACTCCACCTCTGCACGGAGTTCTCGGCCAAAGCCTGATTTTGTTGTTGCTCGTTTGCTATCCTCATTCACAGGGTGCCAGTGGAGGACGTGGTTTGGAGGCCCGAGGGAGTGTGGAGGCTCACCTCAGGGGAGATCATTCTCATTACCTTGAAGGTCTGTTAGATGCAATACTTTTTTTTCTTTCCCGAGATAGATCATCCAGGGAGTAGAATATCGGCCAGGACTGGCACTCTCTGAGGAAGCTGGGCGTCCATTTCTTTGACAAGTCTAGCATTTACTTCCCACGGGAGCCCTTGATTTCCACCTCCCTGCCCCTTGCTTACCCACTGCTCCCAACCTCTTCCTCCTCTTTTTGGGATTCATCTAGTGTGCTAACTCCTGTCCAAAAGTCCCATGTGACTCAATAGTTGCCAGAAATCTCTCCCAAAGCAATGAAGGAGCTCGGGTCCAACACAGTGGGCTAGTCATTCAATTCGATGCATTTGTTTAAGGTCAAGTTTCCCCGACTTGCTGTCTGCAAGGCTTTGTTCAGTGTTCTTCTTCTCCATCTCTTCTCACTTCTCCTTAGACAAGAAAGGACAAAAAAGCTCAAAGACGTCATTGGTCACTGAATGAGTGGCAAGATAGAGGAGAGCTTCCCTGCCAGCTGGAATAGGGTGAATCAGCCAATAAGTAGGCTTTGTGGTCAACGTGGAAAAGTGGAAAGAACTTTGGTTTACAGTAGGTTTGAGTCCTGAGGATGCATAACTTACTGTGTGACTTTGGGCAAATCTCTTCTCTTCTCTGGCTCTTGGTGTACTGGTTACAAAATGAGCAATTCCTAAGGATCTTAGCAACTTAAAAATGCTAAGTAAAAAAATCAAAAGGATAATTTAGAGGCCTCTAAGCCTTTGTACATTCCCAGTCCCTAGAATAACCCTCCCTGGACTTTATCCTCATGGCAAGTTCCTATATTGTTTTTCAAGATTGACTTCTAAGACAGTTTCCATAACCTTACATTCAGAGAGAAGGGCACCTCATCCATGCTCATCCAGACTTCCATCTTTTATTTTTAGCATACTGTATAATTGCCTTTTTAGCTCATTAGGCCATGAACACTTTGAGGGTAGGCACTGTCACTTTTCAAGTGCTTACTAACAGATCTGTTTAGAGCCAGTGTCTGTTTATTGTTGGCGCCTAGGCCATGCCACTAGTTAATTATTTTTACTATCATTCCTGCATATCATGGTTTTTAGAATGGCATGTGATCTGTGGCAGAATTTAGGTAAACCATAAAACTTCCTTGGAATGATTTATTAGATGATTAGAGTGTTTACTGTTATCACTGATTTACTCACCCAATTCCCCAAAGGGACTATGAGAGTTCCCTGGGGCCAAGAACTGTGCCTTCCTTCTCAAAGCACCGGGAAGTCAATTAATGTTCCCATGAAATGAGTGATTGACTGGCCGAATGATGGGGAAGATGGAAAAGGCATAAGACTGGCACAAGCAGTTTTGGGTTCCAATCATCTTGACCATTTACAAGGTGAATTATCTTGAGAAAATCATATCGCTTCTCTGAAACTCAGATTCCTCATTAGTGAGACAGATAAAAATCCCTACCTCGAGTACCTCCCAGAGTTGGTGTGAAGACCAAGTAACAGAGTGGAAGAGAAAGTGCTCAGTAAACTGTGATGCCTTATGCAGATTTTTTTGATGATGAATGATCCCCTGCCCCAAATTGCAGTCGAAAGCTCACACTTGGCACAGCTGTGTTGTGCATGAATCCCAGCTTCCACCTAAAGTATTTCTGGGCTCTGCAGGGGTTAGCAGGGGAGAGAAGGGAGTTGAAACCACCAGGTGCTGTCTTGTTTGCTAATACTTTCTAAGGATGACCTCTTAGCTGGAGCCAAAGGGGAAGAGGGAAGGATTCAAACGATGATCATTGACCAGTGCTGAGTTGGAAGGTCTGGAGTTGTAGAAGAGCTGAGGGGATGGTTTTGGTCATGTTTACTGGTGTGCACGCAGGCTGCTGTGATGAATATGAGTAGTCAAAGGATCTCAGGACTTAATACAGGTTGCCGAGGGAATACACAGCTTTGAAGCCAAGGCAGATTGAATTTTTTTGACTGATTTGTCACAACTGAGTTAGATACTTGTGAGGATGTTTAATTTGTCCCTTTTCTTTATTTCTCTTCTTGGTTTTTCTTAGATTTCTTTTGTGGACAAAGATGGATTAGAGTGGCTCACATTGACTGAGTTGTTCCTGTTAGGCACTTTTTAAGTAGTTTGCATATATGAAGTTCAGCGATCTGTACAGTCAGCCCATTGGGTTGATACTATCATTATTCCCATTTTGCAGATGGGAACGGTGAGGAACAGAGAGCTTAAGTAAATTGTCCGAGTCATGTGAGTAATAAATGACAGCAAGAAGATCCAAACCCAGGCTGTGGGCTCCATCCCCAACCTCCTGTGATTGGAGGTGCTTCCTCATGTACTTAATTTAACAGGTACCCAAAGGCAAAAATGACATTCTTGGACTCGGATGGACTACCCTGAGTGATTACGGAGTTTGTGCATAACAGTCTAATGAGGCAAGAGGGGCTTTGCTTGTGTTTCTTTGGGTACTGTGACAGCAAGAGGCCATGAGAAGTTCATGTCTGTCAGTGCTAATGCTGGAGTTGTGAAAGTACTGGCGTGGATTTTGTTCTCGTCCTAATTCAACCACTAACTAGTTAGGAAAAGAAGTGGGGCCTTGGACAAATTATTTTACTTCTTTGTTATTGGTCCCTCATTTGTAAAATGGGTACATTAATAACTGGTACTTCTTAGAGTTATTCTCAGGATTAAAGGAAATACACTTAATCAAATGTTTATGCTTGCTACACTCTAAAATAATCTCAAAATGATGCCTATTGGCTATTCTAGGTAAGTCGCTTTTCTATTCTGGGCCTTTATTTTCTCATTTTTAAATGATGGAAAAAATAACCTCAAGCTATGTTCCAAAAATGAGCTCACTAAAATAAAAAGGGTTAAAGGAAAAAAAATGTGTAAGCATGTAAAAAAAATACATAGCACCTTTGGTTACAGGCCTTGGGATTCCCAGGTTGACCAAACTGAGTGTACTGGTTACTCTGTTTACTTAAACACCCTTCATAGATCCCCCTCCATCCTGCTGTGCACATGCAATCAACAGCAGGCTTTAAGGGTCCTGTTCTCCCGTTGTTTCCAAGTCTTTACACATTCTGTGTCTTCAGGTGGTGCTAGAAAATTCTCCCCTAGTCAGAGTCGGCCGGATGGTATTGCTTGCCTCAGAGCTAGAAGCTCCCCGAGCAGGGCCTAGAGGTTGATGTACAGCTATCACAGAGGTATGGGAATCACTTTCCTCCCTGGGGAGCTCCCCTGGGCTGGTCTTGGTCCTGACGGAGCAGTCTCACCTGTACTCCTTCCCTACCCCACAGCCTTCCAATAGCAGGATTGATGGCATATCTACTCACGTATATTTCTAGTAACAGTTGCAAAGCAGTGACATTATTTCAGTCCTCATACCTAAGCTTCCCCCATACTACAGGTGAGAAGAGGTCAAGGGACTTGCTTAAAGTCACAGAGCCAATGCATGGTTTGGCAGAAGTCTCCATGTGCAAAATACTGGGCTCTTTGGTTTCCATCGCGGAAACCATTTATAAAGAGTCTTGTGTTATCAGTCTTCTAGGGGAGCAAAGTTTGCCATCCCCAAACTTTGTCATAGAGATTATTTTGAGCTGAAAACAATCGAGGCCCAAAAGACTCAAGAATTCTTTCATTTTACCTATGCCTTAGCTGCCTAAAGAATTTAGGTAAAAGGAGAGCTATCAGGAGAGGTATCTGCAAAGAATACAGGTTAGGCATGGTGGTGAAGGAAACTTGAGCAGGGCCTAGAGATCAGAGCCTACTCTCTGTCCCATTGTCTCTGCTGAGGCCCAGCAAACATTTGTTTACCAAACATTTGCTTTTCCATTTCCATATGAATTTGCTTTTTCCCCTTTCAAGTCCCAGCTACTCCAACATACTCTTTTGTCTTTAGAGGAAGATGGTATTTAAGGTGAGGGTCTCAGCCATTTGGAGAGTTACTCGGTTTCTCTGGGTCTCTGCCATGTATACATGTTATTAAACTTTTGTTTGATTTTCTCTTGTTAATCTGCCTCATGTCAATTTAATTCTTAGAGCAGCCAGAAGGACCTAGAAGGGGAGAGAAAAATTCTTCCTCCCCAACTGTATTTTGGGTACAGTGGTATAAAATAAGAAGCCCGTGACTGGAAAATAGACAGACTTAGGTTTAATCCCTGCTCTGCCATTTACTAGTGTGTGAAATGTTTCAAATTCCTTCACTCCTATAAGCCCCATCTGTGTCTTTGTCTGTAAAATGGGAGTGAGGGTATTCCCTTCATAGAGCTGACAGGACTGTAGTAGGTTGAATAATGGCTCCCCCGAGATAACCATACCCTAATTTCCCAGAACCAGTGAATGTTACCTTATACGGCAAAAGGGACTTTTCAGATGTCATTTAAGGATTATGACACGAGGAGATTATCCTGGATACAATCACAAGCGACCTTATAAGAGTAGGCAGAGGGAGATTTGCTTACAGGAGAGGAAAAGGCAATGTGACCAGGGAACAGAAATTGAAGTGATGTGGCCACAAGCCAAGGAATGCTGGCCATTACCAGACGTTAAAAGAGGCAAGAACAGATTCTTCCCTGGAGCCTCCAGAAGGCCACAGCCCTGTGGACAACTTGATTTTAACTGAGTAAAACTCATTTCAGACTCTTCCCTCCAGAACTGTAAGAGAAAAAACTTCTGTTGTTTTAAGCCACTAAGTTTGTGGTGATTTGTTAAAGCAGCCATAGGAAACTGATAACAAGGGCTAAATGGGCCTGCCTTGTGCATAACAGGGGCTTAAAATGGTAACTCCATCTCACTAGATTCTAGAATACTTTCTTTTTTTCTAATTTAATTTTTTTATTATATTGGCATATAGTTGATTAGCAATGTTGTGATAGTTTCAGGTCTATGGCAAAGTGATTCTTTCATACATATACATTTCTTTTTCAAATTCTTTTCCCATTTAGGTTGTTATATAATATTGAGCAGAGTTCCCTGTGCTATACAGTAGGTCCTTGTTGGTTATCCATTTCAAATAGAGCAGTGTGTTCATGTCAATCCCAAACTCCCTAACTATCCCTTCCTCCCACCCTTTCCCCCACCCCCCGTAATCATAAGTTTGTCCTCAAAGTCTGTGAGTCTGTTTCTGTTTTGTAAGTAAGTTCATTTTTGTATCATTTCTTTTTAGATTCTGCTTATAAGTGATATTATACAATATTTCTCTTTCTCTGTTTGACTGACTTCACTCAGTATGACAATCTCTACGTCCATCCATGTTGCTGCAAATGGCATTATTTCATTCTTTTTAATGGCTGAGTAATATTCCATTGTATATATGTTCCACATCTTCTTTATCCATTCCTCTGTCAAAGGACATTTAGGTTGCTTCCATGTCTTGGCTATTGTAAACAGTGCTGCAATGAACGTTGGGGTGCATGTGTCCTTTCAGACCATGTTTTTTCTCTGGATATATGCCCAGGAATGGGATTGCAGGATCATATGATAGCTCTATTTTTAGTTTTTTAAGGGACCTTCATAGTGTTCTCCATAGGGGACTGTACCAATTTACATTCCCACAAATAATGTGGGAGGGTTCCCTTCTCTCCACACCCTCTCCAGCATTTATTGTTTGTGGATTTTTTGATGATAGCCATTTTGACTCGTGTGAAGTGATATCTCATTGTAGTTTTGATTTACATTTCTCTAATAATTAGCAATGTTGAACATTTTTTCATGTGCCTCCTGGCCATCTGTATGTCTTCTTTGGTGGAATGCCTATTTAGGTCATCTGCCCATTTTTTGATTGGGTTGTTTGTTTTAATGGTATTAAGCTGCATAAGCCATTTGTAAATTTTGGAGACTAATCCCACGTCAGTCACATCATTTGTAAATATTTTCTCCCAATCTGTGGGTTGTCTTTTCATTTTGTTTATGGTTTCCTTTGCTATGCAAAAGCTTTTGAGTTTAATTAGGTCCCATTAGTTTATTTTTGTTTTTATTTCCATTACTCTGGGAGATAGATTGAAAAAAATATTGCTGTGATTTATGTCAGAGAGTTTTCTGCCTATGTTTTCCTCTAAGAGTTTTATAGTGTCTGGTCTCACATTTAGGTCTTTAATCCATTTTGAGCTTATTTTTGTGTATGGTGTTAAAGAGTGTTCTAATTTCATTTTTTTACATGTAGCTGTCCAGTTTTCCCAGCACGATTTGTTGAAGAGACTGTCTTTCCACCATTGTATAGTCTGGCCTCCTTTGTTGTAGATTAATTGACCATAGGTTTGTGGGTTTATTTCTGGGCTTTCTATCCTGTTCCATTGATCTATATGTCTGTTTTTGTGCCAGTACCATACTGTTTGTTTGTTGTTTTTTTTTTTTTGGTGGTACATGGGCCTCTCACTGTTGTGGCCTCTCCTGTTGCAGAGCACAGGCTCCGGACGCGCAGGCTCAGCGGCCGTGGCTCATGGGCCTAGCCACTCCGCGGCATGTGGGATCTTCCTGGACCGGGGCATGAACCCGTGTCCCCTGCATAGGCAGGCGGACTCTCAACCACTGCACCACCAGGGAAGCCCTACCATACTGTTTTGATCACTGTAGCTTTGTAGTATAGTCTGAAGTAAAGGAGCTTGATTCCTCCAGCTCCGTTTTTCTTTCTCAAGATTGTTTTGGCTATTCGAGGTCTTTTGTGTCTCCATACAAATTTTAAGGTTTTTTGTTCTAGTTCTGCGAAAAGTGCCATTGGTAATTTGATAGGGATTGCATTGAATCTATAGATTGCCTTGGATAGTATAGTCATTTTGACAATATTGATTCTTCCAATCCAAGAACGTGGTATATCTCTCCATCTGTTTATGTTGTCTTCAATTTCTTTCATCAGCATCTTATATTTTTTGGAGTACAGGTCTTTTGTCTCCTTAGGTAGGTTTACTCCTAGGTATTTTATTCTTTTTGATGTGACGGTAAATGGAGTTGTTTCTTGAATTTCTCTTTCTGATGTTTCATTGTTACTGTATGGAAATGCAACAGATTTCTGTGTATTAATTTTGTAACCTGCAGTTTTACCAAATTCACTGATGACCTCTAGAAGTTTTCTGGTAGCGTCTTTAGGATTTTCTATGTATAGTATCATGTCACCTACAAACAGCTTAACAGCGACAGTTTAACTTCTTTTCCAATTTGGATTCCTTTTATTTCTTTTTCTTCTCTGATTGCCACAGCTAGGACTTCCAAAACTGTGAATAAAAGTGGCAAGAGTGAACATCCTTGTCTTGTTCATGATCTAAGAGGAAGTGCTTTCAGTTTTTCACCATTGAGAATGATGTTTGCTGTGTGTTTGTCTTTTATGGCCTTTATTATGTTGAGGTAGTTTCCCTCTATGCCCACTTTCTGGAGAGTTTTTTACCATAAGTGAGTGTTGAATTTTGTCAAAAACTTTTCCTGCATTTATTGAGATGATCATATGGTTTTTATTGTTCAGTTTGTTGATGTGGTGTATCGTACTGATTGATTTGTGGATATTGAAAAATCCTTGCATCCCTGGGATAAATCCCACTTGATCATGGTGTATGATCCTTTTAACATATTGTTGGATTCAGTTTGCTAATTTTTTTGAGAATTTTGCGTCTATGTTCATCAGTGTTATTGGTCTGTAATTTCTTGTTAGTACAAGAAAAAATACTGTAAAAAAACCACAAACACGTGGAGGCTAAACAATATGTTACTAAACCACCAGTAGATCACTGAGAAAATCAAAGAGGAAATAAAACAAAATACCTAGAGACAAATGAAAATGAAAACACAATGATCCAAAACCTATGGGACACAGCAAAAGCAGTTTTAAGTTTTATAGCAATATGATCTTACCTCAGGAAACAAGAAAAATCTCAAATAAATAACCTAACCTTACACCTAAAGCAACTAGAGAAAGAAGAACAAACAAAATGCAAATCTAGTAGAAGGAAAGAATTCATAAAGATCAGAGCAGAAATAAATGAAATAGACACAAAGAAAACAATAGGAAAGAACAATGAAACTAAAATCTGGTTCTTCGAAATGATAATTGATGAACCTTTAGCCAGACTCACCAAGAAAAAAAGGGAGCAGGCTCAAATCAATAAAATGAGAAATGAAAAAGAAGTTATAACTGACATCACAGCAATACAAAAGATCATAAGAGACTATTACAAGCAACTTTATGCCAATAAAATGGACAACCTAGAAGAAATGGACAAATTCTTAGAAAGGTACAATCTTCCAAGTCTGAACCAGGAAGAAATAGAAAATATGAACAGACCAATCACAAGTAATGAAATTGAAACTGTGATTTAAAAACTTTCAACAAACAGAAGTCCTGGACCAGATGGCTTCACAGGCTAATTCTATCAAACATTTAGAGAGGAGGTAATACCTATCCTTCTCAAACTGTTCCAAAAAGTTGCAGAGGAAGGAACATCCCCAGACTCATTCTATGAGGCCACCATCACTCTGATACCTAAACCAGACAAAGATACCTCAAATACCTTCTTGTTCCATCTCCTTTAATATGACATTTTAGGTGTTGGCTGGAAGACAGGCAGGGAAAGGGAAGTCAGAGGGAGCTGCAACCTCCACCATTAGCCTGACAGTTTCGAAGTGGCCTCTTGATGTGGGAGCTCTGTAGTGTTGAGTGATTTAGCCCAGGGAGAGGAGTGAAACTGGGCTTAAAACACTGCATCCTGATCATTCCAGAGTCAGCCTGACCCTAATAAGTGTCAAGCTTATCTGAGTAGCTGCTCATCTATAACTCTGAGGATTCATCCACAGCACACTTTGTCAAGTTGAAAAGAGCTAAGAGATCATTGTGCTCAAATGTGAGATAAGAAAAGGAGGCCCGGAGCATTGTCTGCTTTGCCCACACACTATGAATCATAGTTAGCTGAGGCTAAAATCCAGATCTTCTCATTCTGTAATGTTTCACATGGAGGAAGCAACTTGTCGAGATTTCTGTAAGACCCAAAAACACCAGAGGAGTTTATAGGTTAAAAAAATCCTTCACATAGATCGAGGTTTTTCTACTTAGAGAAGACAAAAAAAGGTGACTGAGAGGGGCAAGCAGACACATGCCAGGCTCCCCACTCCGTCTGTGCTTTGGTGCACGATCTACAAACCCTGCCTCTCTCTTCTGCTTCCCTCTGGTTTCCATTTGGCTCAGTGATCTCATCTGAGGGAGTTGTGGTGTGTGGGGACCAAAAAGATCCCCTTAGTGATATGTCAAGCAAGTCTTTCAGACATTGTCTCAGACAGCGGCCTCTGTAGGGGAAGTTCAAAGGCTTTCTAAATGCATTGGAACACCTGCCCAGGCCAGGATTGGCTTCGGCTTGCAGATGAATGGGATATGGGGAGAGTGCTCTTCTGAGAGTATAGATACATGACTCATTCCTTAAGGCAGATGATAGATGATTTCCTCCATGGAAATGCTTTATAAGGAAATTACAATGAAGACTTGATAATCCCCATAGACAGGAGGGGGCGGGGGCCAGGATGAATCAGAGACAGCTGCATTGTAGGAGACCAGCTGAGGGGTGCTAACTTTGAAGTATATTCTGCCAGTAGTTCTTCTACGCTAGTATAGTATTGCCAACGTGAGATCTTCTGGGAGAAGATCCCAGAAGATTACATTTCTGTTTAATGAGCAGAAATTAGTAGTACATGGTTGTTTTCCAAAGAAGTGGAAGTGCTTTGGCTCTTTAGTAAGTTGCAATCTTGTTTGCACACTTAGTCAATAGGTGATTTATATAAAATTGCTGGTATTCGACTACATTCGATCTACAGAAATGGCACTTACATATTAGTTCAACTAATGAGCTTAGACCTTACTAAGATCCCAGCACCATGATGGGGTGTGGAAAGAGCAGAGCCACCCTCTTCTAGGGGTGCAGGCTTGCAAAATGAGGATACCTGCCGTGGCCAGAGAGGTACGAAGCACGTAACTGGTTCCCAGATGTTCTGGGCCACGTAAGACCCCTGGACTCTTGAATAAGCCAGTTTGTAAGAGAAACAATTTCCAACACAGCTGAGATTAAATTTTACCAGTTATTTGGGGTTTATTTTATTTTATTTTACCAGTTACTTTGGTGGGGACTTAGCACAGAATGGCATGGTTGAGAGAAATGAAGAGAAAGAAATGAAATGTTTCTTATCCTCCAGTATTGTAGAGTATTGTACCTGCTACTGCGTTATATACATAAAGCTATCAGCTTATGTCCCCAGACACAAAAAATGCGATTTTCTTCTTTCTTCCCCTGGAGAACAATCACAGATGAAGTAATAGCTATTCCTGTTTTCAGGGAAGTTGCATGGTGATTAGAGAGATGAGATCTACAGGTATGCCAGCCTTTCCAATGCCTAAGCATTCTGCTTTGGAGGATCCTTCCCTTTGGCTAGGAAGTATTTGTGGCTTAATTAACTATTTCCTTTGAGCATCAGATGTTCCCTTCTGCAAAGGTGCTGAGACTGGAGGATGAAGAGTTTATCTCCAAGATTTCTGAGCTCCTTTTTTGCTGCCTAACCCAAACAATCCAATAGGAACATCTGGTTTCCTTTGGGGAAATGAGAAGAATGCCCAATGTCAAAATCATTCTCTCCATCTTGAATGACCCAACAGGATTTAACCAGAGCCTTCAACAGTGGCTGGCACTGTATAGATACTTGTTTTATGAATGCTTGAATTTAATCATCTTTGAAGTGCAGAGTTAGATATGGAAAATCTGGCTCACAATTTTTCTTTGTAAAAGAGGCCGATTTAATTTAATACAGAGTTATTGATTGTCTATGCTTGTCTGAAACAATAGAAATAACACCCCAATCTTTTGTTCCTGATTGTTGGATGTTGTGTGAGCAGAGCTGGCAGCAGTTAGAGTTGCTGAGGCTTAGAATTGGTGACTTGGAAGAAAACAGAGTGGTAACTTCGTCTGAGTTCTAATTCTGTCGATGGATGCCCTCTAAGGTATCAATGTCTTTACTTTGCAAATTTTACTTATTAGACTTGGAACCATGGCACAGGGATTAAAAGGTGATCCATTCAGCTCTGAAGGAGTTTATAGACTCATGGGGAAGACAGGCACAGAAACAGGTAATTGCAAAACAGTGTGATGTGTGCTGTGGTGAAAGGCCCCATAAGAGACGATGATAGGGACGCAGAGGAATAGAGAATCTAATTGTTCCATTGCTTGAATACTTCCAGTGTCAGGAAACTCATTATCTTAGAAGAAAATTCAGGGGGAAAGAATGCATTAACATTTACTATTAACTCAACATTTTTAAAATGAGTATCTACTATGTACCAAGTACTATGTCAGGTGCTGGAGAGGCAATGAATAAAAGAGATACAGTCCCCGTTCTTATAGAGTTTTCAAAATCCTGGGTGAGAGATCCATTAGACATGTAAATATGCAAATAAGCATATAATTACAAAAGTGATGGGTGTGATGAAAGAAAAGCCACGTGGATGTAGGACACTGCATACTTGTTTGTTTTTTTAAATAAATTTATGTATTTATTTACTTAGTTTTGGCTGCGTTGGGTCTTCGTTGCTGCGCGCGGGCTCTCTCTAGTTGCGGCGAGCGGGGGTTACTCTTTGTCGCGGTTGTTACGGAGCTCGGGCTCTAGATGTGCGGGCTCAGTAGTTGTGGCATGTGGGCTTAGTTGCTCCACAGCATGTGGGATCTTCCCAGACCAGGGCTCGAACCCGTGTCCCCTGCCTCGGCAGGTGGAATCTTAACCACTGTGCCACCAGGGAAATCCAGGACACTGTATGTTGGTTCCCACTACCTGGTCTCAGTTCAGTTCTGAGAGGTCAGTGTTTTAATCTCCATCCTACTGAGGAGTTAGCTAGGCTCCCAGTTGTAAAGTGCTCTCCCCAAAGTCACATAGCTGGTGTCAGAGTGGGGGTTAGAACCCAGGACCGTCCAATGCCAAGTACATGCTTTCAGCTCCAAGTCCTCATTGAGGAGCCTCACAGTATATGGGCCACCCCGTTCAGGGACACAGGCATTAAACCATATTCTTTCTCTTTAGCATTCTGGTTATACACCTTTAATATGTGCCACCAATTAAAGGGTGAATTATGTACTATCTCATGTTGATTTATAAATGTGGGTTAGTTAGTCTTGTTTAAGTAAGAGCATGGAGGTCTGATTCTTTCACTCAAATCCACCCACCTTTTGTCTAGGCTGAAGTTGAAGGTAGACGTTCTCATTAAATACTCATTGGTTTAAATCACAGGCTTTGGAATTTTTATAACGTTGCATACAGACTCCATAATAATGGGCTAAGATAACGCAATGGCTCTGAGTTTGGACCTTAAATCACGCAGACCTGGGTTCAAATCCCTGCTCAGTTTCTCAGTTACTCATGAGCTGTATGCTCCTGGGCCAGACTCTTTACCTCCCAGGGCCTCAATGTCTTCATCTGTAAAATGGAGATAAGAACACCTACGCTCAAGCCTGTCATTCGGAGTCAGTGAGATACAGTGCCTAGTAGAACTAAGCTTATAGAACTGCTAAATAGTTGGTAATTATTATTACTTCTATCAATACATTTGCCTCTTTATGGAACAAATATCATCTGAATGATCAAGCAAAGCTAACGCCCAGCTTTTTACTTCACTTCTAAAACTAGATAAGGAGTTGGAGAGTTAACCGTATTTTATTTTTCCCTTGAATTCTTACCCCTGCCTTTAATAAGAAGAGGCCTGATTTGTTTCATTCTTTGGTCTGTGCCAGTGGTTTTTCAACAGAGGGTGATTTAGCCCCCCACGGTGCATTTGGAAATGACTGGAGACATTTTGGCTACCACATCTTGGGGAGAAGTGCTACTGGAAATTAGTGGGTAGAGGCCAAGGATGCTGTTGAATATCTTACAATGTACAGACAGCCCTACCTCCCCCATAGCAAAGAATTATCCCACACAAATATGTCAACAGTGGCGAGACTGAGAAACCCTGGTTTATGCCCTCCATGCCGCGCCCCTCCCCCCCACACCCCCCACCATGTGAACGCTCACACACACACCCACATCTCCTGCCTGGGAGCTCCAGCATGATGTCATGCTGGGGAGACCCACACGGGCCTGTGGTGAGACACAGTACCCGTGGGGGAATCTCACCGTTTCCGCGCAGACCACGCACCTCGCTGCCGCCGCCGCCTCACATCCTGCTCTGGTCCCTCCTGGGACCAGAGGGAAACCTCACAGCAGATGGGGTTTCACTTAGTCACAGTCTCTGTGGCTAGATCCGATTACATCAACAGCAGCTCTGGCTCGGAGACCCACGGTTGCCTGGTGCTCTGTGGACTGGCCTTTCACCTTCCAAGACCCAAACTTATTGCAAGACAGGCGAGGAGATTGGAGTTCATTTGCAATTCTGTCTATTAAAAGGAAGAAAGCTGAGCAATAGAAAAAGCCAAAAGGTATTGGTATCCTCTTTTGAGGGACTGGATATTTCTGTCTGTGTATTTTTGTGTGTTTGTCATGACAGGTGGTAAGTACTCAGTAACTTTTTTAAAAGAAATATATAAATGATAGAAATCTTGAAGGTTTTGTATTGCATATGAAAGAGTAAGAATGGGTACTAAAAATTGAGCGTTTATAATATTCCACGAATTGTGTTATGTGTTTAACAAGTATCATCTCCTGTAATTCTAAGACAGTGATGTGTGTGTGGATTAGCGTCTCCACTTGAGAGCTGATATAATAGAAGGTGAGCAAAGCTGATTCACCCAAAGGGCAAGAGCTACCAAGGGGCAAAGCCCAGATTCCAACCTCACTTCCTTCGAGACCTGGGTCTTAACCACTTAGCTAGATGCCTCTCACTAGTGAGAAGAGAGCTAATCTTTGGCAGAGAGCACGGCTAATCCAAGACTTCCCTGCCATGGTGGAGTGGTGGAGGGATCTAGAACCCCTCTTGGCATTGCTCTTTAGCAAACAGGCAAAGCTAGTTCCTAGTGCCTCCCATCTCTCACTTGTTACTTGTCAGTCACCAGGCTGTGTTGCTCTCGCCTTCTGTCTCAAGCTCTGGATGTAACCTGCCATAATTGGGGCCTATCCTCTCAGAATCCTTGCTTTTGTGACTATCTGATTCATAGTGTCATGTGCTCATGGGTGACATGTGTACAGATAGAGAGTATATTTATTGGGGTAAGAACACTTGCTGTCACAGAAAAAGTGTTTTCAGTGGCTTAACAAGATGGAAGTTTAGATCTTGCTCATATAAAGCCCTACAGGGGGTTGGCTTTCTTTGAAGCAACATTACCAGAATCTTCCTATCTTATGGGTCTACCTGCTTGGCTTCCACAGAGCCTGTGCTTTCCTGCAGTAAGCCAGCAGAAGCAGAAAAAGCAAGGAGATTTCACAGGTGGGATTATGGACCAGACACAGTAGTGACATTCCGTTGGTTAGAATCCAATCACACGGCCAAATTTAACCACAAAGAAAGCTAGGAAATATAGTTTATCTAGTTATCTTAGGTTTTCATGTTTTTTGGTTGTTTTTTTTTTGCCGTGCTACGTGGCATGCAGGATTTTAGTTCCCTGACCAGGGATCAAACCCATGCCCCCTGCAGTGGAAGTGCAGAGCCCTGACCACTGGACTGACAGGGTAGTTGTCTTAGGAAAGTGAGGACGTGAGTTTCGTGAAGAGCTTCTCTTGAATTTGGAAGAGATGGTCAGGGATTTGGGGTAATCCCAAATTTAGGTAACAGATTTGGCTGTGCACCTCAGATCTCACTTTTCAATGGATGACTAATTCTTTTTACATATAATCTTCCGTCCTGGTGACAGTGTTGGGCTAGGGACAAGGTGGTGAGCAAAACTCCCCTGGGGGCTGGTGTAAGGGAGCAAAATGTGCCATTCCGAAATGTCTCTTTGACGTGCGGGTTATTTCGAGCTGAAAAAAATTAAGGCCCAAAGGACTCAGGGGGAAACTTTGACCTTCCCCCTAACTGCCTAAAGAATTTACATAGAAGGCCTGTTCCCAGAATAGGGCTATCACCAGAGATATCTGCAAAGAACACAGGCTAACTGTGGTGGAGGCCTAGAAATCAGAGTCCACTCCGTGTCCCATTGTCTCTGCATGGCTCAGCAAACATTCATTTACCAGGCATTTGTTTTTCCATCTCTGTGAACTGCCTTCCTCCCCTTTGCTGTCCCAAACCACTACCCCCAACGTCATCTTTTGTATTTAGCTGAAGATGGTATTTAAGGTGAGGGTGTCAGCCATTTTGGCGAATTGCTCAGTTTTCTTGGGTCTCTCCCATGTATTCATGTTCAACTTCTGTTTGTTTTTCTCCTGTTAATCTGTCTTATGTCAATTTAATTCTTAGACCAGCCAGAAAAACCTAGAAGGGTAGAGGAAATTTTCTTCCTCCCCGACACTGGACTAGGTCAACGAATTTGGGTGAAAATAGAACTCTTTGGGAAGAAGGATCCATGGGGCCCTTTTTTCTCTGTTCCATGTGAATCTGCCCATATTATAATTGCTTCGTTGATTTGTTTATTCCACAGGCATCCATTTGAGTGTACGAGGTACAACGTGTGCAGCTGGGACCTAAACTTCCAGTCTCTGCTCTTGAGGAGCTTACAGGCAAGTGTGAAAAAAGAAGAGGAGAAACAGGACTGTTACAATCCAGGGACATGGATCCTATGACTGAGGTAGGTACATGCGGGGTGAGGGTCATCTCACCTAGGCTGTAGGGAGGATTCGCTGATTTATCTCTACACTGAATTTTGAAACGTCCTCAGTGCAGAGCAGCTGGGGAAGAATGTTCTGGTAGAAGACGCAGCGTGTGCAAAGGCCAGGAGGCATGGAAGAGCATTCAGGAACAGCGAGTAGTTCAGGAGGGATGGGCACAGGATCTATGAGGGAGAGATGGGGCTGACCAGATCACAACGAGTACTGTGTGCTCACCTATGGAGTGTGCATTGATTCAGATTTTCTGACTTTCCAAAAACGACAGTGTCCACTTGGGAATAGGGAGTTTCATGGCACATCACGGAACTGCCTGTGCCTGGCCTGGATGAGAACATGCTGCTTGTCCACGGTGATTTGAGCACCAGCCAACATCCCCGTGTGTGTGAGTCACTAGGCTAGGGACCCCCTAATCATGTGCCCTCCTGGCTGCAGTCCACATACAATCTCTGCTACCCATTCTAGTCCCCCATGGCAATGATGGGAGCCAGACAGAGCACTGATCTCTACCCACGTGTGGAGTACTCTCTGTTTTCCCACGGGCTCTCCGATAAATGATGTCCTTCCTCCCTCCATCCCCGGAGAACTCATGGCTGTTCCCACTTTTCAGAGAAGGAGATTGAATCACTGTAGAGTACCTCCCCATACAGAGACTTAACACCGTCTAGCCATCAGCATTCACAGAAGAGACAGATTATGAGGATGCTCTGGGAACTAGAATCTCAGTTTCTCGTTTGTAATCTATTTTTGGATAGGAAGCGGAGCCACATGGAAAAGATTTGATAATGTTAATAAATGACACAATAGTAGCTAGCTGAGCCAGGAAGTGTTTCTTTCCACACTCAAGTGATGGGCTTCAGTTACACAGACTTCTGGGGAAACGGCTTTCTCATCTAAAATGCCATTTCATCTTCTGATGCTCAAGCCAAATGCCACCTGCTCTGTAAATTATTCCTCGATATTCGGCTCAGAATATCTCTGTTTTACTTGTATCTCTATTCCTTGATTACCCACTTTGCCTGGATCTTAAGTAATTGCTTCCAGATGTGTCTCTCTCGTGAGATTACAAGATAAGGTAACATTTATTACGAGCCCACATGTGTCAGGCACTGGGATAATTGTTCTGCACATTCTGTTTCATGGAATCTTCTCAAATTGACTGTGGGTAGATGCTACTAGATCCATATTAAAAATAAGTAAATGGAAGTTCCTAGATGTTAAGCTCCTCAAAGGCTTAAAAATGTGTCTTCATCTAGCTCTGCAAGCTGCACCAGCCTGGGCATAACAGGTCCTCAAAATGGTGGGAACAAAATACGTTTTACTGAAACCTTTGGAATTCTTTTTCCTACCCAAGTCTTACAAGGTCCATCCAGGCTCATTTTATATTTAGAAAAAGGTACTAGGAAAGCTCAACAGTGGTGTAACCGAGGAGTCAGAGCATTCAATACCTTGGGCTTCTGCCAGGGCATTTCCCATAGGACGTGTATTGTTCTGTATTTCATCATGATAGAAAGAATGTTCAGTGACATCATGATAGATTTTAGAATCAGATTTACAAACTTCTCCCAACAGCTCTGTGTCAAAACGTGGGTAGGGCTTGGACATCTGGACTATCTTATGTTCTGCTCCTGATCATCTTCTTTCTCGACCTTTAGCAAGCTCAATGTGTCTTTCCCTTGATGAAACAGCTCATGAAACAAAACCCATCCCTGATTTTGGAAAATCCTCAAACATCTGCTTCTAAGTGTGTGTGTGTGTGTGTGTGTGTGTGTGTGTGTGTGTGTGTGTTCAGGAAAAAGAGGGAGGAGTGAGAACATGATTTCCACTCAGTAGTCTGGGGTCCACTTCATGGGAAAACTTCCCCCCCAAAAGAAATGTTACAAGAGCTCTTCTTTTCCAAAGCTTGGAGTAGGTTCTCTTCTGTTTTTGGAAAAGTGGGTGTAAAAAATCCATCATGTTCTCATCCATGGTCAGAAGGCCCATTCAGACCTTTAAAAGTGCAGAGGGAGTGTTTTTCAGCCCCTGTTTTCAATTAGTTGGATGAGGGGTTCCCCTGCGAAGGGAACGTGGTCCCATAGCAGTGATGAAGCCATCTTTACCATCCCTGCGAGAGGGAAGCTGGAGTGGCCCTAATGAGTTAATAAATGTTTAACAATGCAAACGTACAGCATCTATTGTGAGAACATATAGCATCCACTGAGGTGAACTTGACGATGAAGATATTTATCCATTTGTTTAATGCATATTTGCTGATCACTTGCTGTGTGTTTAGCATTGTTCTAGGCAGGGGAGAATTCAGATGCATGAGGGGGCTTGGCCTTAAGAGACATAGAGCCCAGAAGAGGAGATAAATAAGTAACAATTGGAATCCAGTGTGACAGGGGCCATGAGAGAACAAGTAGAGGATCCAGATGCAAGCGGGGGAAACCTTGCTAGAGAGTTACACCTGAACAGAATCTTGAATATGATGTAGAGTTATGGAGGAGAGGGGAAGAAGAGAGGGAGGCAGAGAGAGGCAGAGGGATCTGCCCTACCAGGTGTGGAGCTGAGAAACAGCATACACGTTCTAGAAATCTTTGAGGAGTGAAGGTGGGGGAGAGAGGCAGTGCTGGAGGGAGGGCTGGTGAGAGAGGCTAGTTGGCAGGTTCTCATGCAGGGCCCTTGAGAGCCATGTGAAGGATTTGGAACTCTTCTCCTCTAGGTGGATGATGAGAGACCATTTCAGAGTGTCCACAAGACAGGGACAAGGGTAGAGTCAGGCTTTACAAATATCATCCTGGCTGCAGCATGAAGCAGGCAAATCAGAGTCAGGGAGACCAGTGAAGTGCCGTCATAACCATGTAAGCAAGAAGTGATGGTTGTGTGGACCAGGGTGGGAGCCGTGGGGGTGGAGGGAACTGGGAAGACTTTATTGTTGTTAAAGACAAGCTTGCCAGGGCTTGGTGATTGAGCGGATGTGGGGAATGAAGTAGAGAGAAGCAGCGTCCTGGATTGGGGGCCCCATGGATGGTGATGCCATTCACTGAAATGGGATCAGGGGGAGAGTGAGGATGACCTCTGGGTGGACCTGGTAGCTCCAGATCAGAAATAGAGGCAATGGGTGGCAAAAGGGCTTCTTGGTGAGCTTGGCCTCAGCAGGACACAGTGCCCACGCTCCATTCCTCTCCAGACGAGGCCTGTGTGCACATGTACGTAGGACCCCCTTCACTTGATGTGGAGCCAAAGATAGGCCACATGTATCCCTAGAAGCACCCACCCTCCCCACTGGTTTGCTGTGTTTTCCTTCCCACAGTGGTTAACAGTCATCCTGATAATCACAGAGAGACAGTACAGTGGTTAAGTGCATGTAAGCCCGATTACTTGGGCTTGTGAATAGCTATGTGACCTCGGGCAAGTTACTTAACGCATCTGTAACCCAGTGTGCACATATGTAACGTGGGGATCATAGTGCCTACTTGGCAGATTTGTAGTAGAGAAAAAACTGTGTAGAACCACATGTAAGGGAGTAGGTACCTGATAAATATCGATAAAACAAAGGAATCATTCTGACCTTATTCTTGGCTCATTTCTGCTTCTTCTCAGTATAGAACATAGATTTTTATTTTATTTTATACTGGACGCACTGTATTTCATGGATTCAGAGCTCTG
Source organism: Mesoplodon bidens (assembly GCF_964165515.1). Taxonomy (NCBI): domain Eukaryota; kingdom Metazoa; phylum Chordata; class Mammalia; order Artiodactyla; family Ziphiidae; genus Mesoplodon; species Mesoplodon bidens. The sequence goes on along the minus strand of NC_138162.1, from coordinate 19,106,275 downwards.
CTTTCTTTGAGAAAGGAAAAGGAGTTGAGAGATCAACTACTAAGGGTTTTTTTGGAGAATCTGTTTGTATGCAGTGCTGGGCTAGGTGTTTTTCACATGTTCTAACCCAGGGCCACCCAGAATTATCTATCACCCACAAATTCTGAGCTAGTCATGCTCCTTCCCCTTGTTCAAAAGTTGAAGTTCAAACTCCAGATGCCTCAGCAGGGCTTTCAACGCCCGTCGTGACCTATCCTCAGCTTGTTTCTTGTGCTTCGTCTCCTCCTCCTGCCCCCTGCGTGCTGATTCTACCCTCTACTTTAGCCACGATGGACTTTCCCCTCTTCAAATGACATGACCATAAATGCTTCCATGTCAAAGTGTGTGCTGTGCCTTCTGCCGGGACTGCCCTTACTTCTTATTTTTTAAATAAGACCCTGCTCAGATATCACCTCCTTTTGTTGAATTGCTCACCCCATCTTCTCTGATCCCTAGCATTTTGACAATTCTTCCAATACAATGCTTACCACAGAGTTTCTTAATAAGTTGTTCATGAGTTTGTCTTCCCCTTAGTAAACTGTAAACTCTTCAAGGGAAGAACCTATGTCTTCTTGGCCTTGAAGCGCCAGAACCTAACCTAGAACTTGGTACAGAGTGGGTGTCGGGGTTAGGCTTACTGAACATGAGTCAATGGATAAATAAACCCCACTTAAAAACGGAAGCAACGATAGTAGACAGGCTGCTTTTCCCCCCTCCTCCCACTATCATACCTTGTCTTACCCCAACTCAGCAATCTGCCCAGAAAGAAGAGCATCTAAAATTGCCCTCAGAAGGAAAGGACATCCTAAGATATGATACAAATATTTACTGCTTTACCTGTGTTCCCCAGATAAGGTGTTGATTCCGAGATACCAACATTATTTACTGTAACTAAATAGATTTTTTTTAACCTCTCAACAAAGACCCAGGACTTAAAAATCTTTCATTTTCCTAATGCAAGTTAGGGCACCCAGTTACAAAGGGTAGCATGGGTCCACGGGTGGAAAAAGTGGACTGGGATGGAAAAATAGGCTCAGATCTAGTCCAATCTCAGCCCAGCTTGACAGGTAACATTTATACTTAGAAAATGTGTCATCCTCACCTTCTTTACACAGACTAGTTCATTAGCAAATCATTTAGATGGTTTGACCTGCCCTATTATAATTATTGAAGAGAATTCACTGTGGTAAAATACAGTAGTCTTTTAAGAGTTTGCTTTGGTACCCTCTAAAATACTCTTGGAAAGCTATGTACCTTTTAAAGTCGACACATGTTTTTATTGTACATTTAAATAGTTGCAAACGATATAACTTCAAGTATATTAAAAATATAGTCATTTAAAAATAAAGCTATCATATCACTGTTTTAAACAGATTTAATGAAATCTAAATTGCATGGTGATTTGATCCTATCATCTACCCATTAAAAATATATGAATAGGGCTTCCCTGGTGGCGCAGTGGTTGGGAGTCCGCCTGCCGATGCAGGGGACGCGGGTTCGTGCCCCGGTCTGGGAAGATCCCACATGCTGCCGAGCGGCGGGGCCCGTGAGCCATGGCCGCTGAGCCTGCGCGTCCGGAGCCTGTGCTCCGCAACGGGAGAGGCCACAACAGTGAGAGGCCCGCGTGCCGCAAAAAAAAAAAAAAAAAAAAAAAAAAAAAATATATATATATATATATATATATATATGAATAAGATCTTCCTTAACAATTGAAAATTTATGTAGTTCCTTTTTCTCCTTCAATGTGTATTTCCATTACATTTCCTCCACAGGAGTTTATCCTAATCTAGTATATGTTTTGTACTTGCAAGTCTTTCAGTGATCATGTTATTATATTCCTCTGAAACAAAACATATATATAAATTGATATTAAAATTTCTTTAATGTTCTGTAAGTATAAGATTCTAGCACAAAATGATTTCCTCTGGATCGAATTGTCATAACAATTGTTAGAAGTACTCAACTGATCAATTTGCTATATATTTATTGAAATTTTGATAAATACTTATGACATAAACACAAAGCTTTATTGGAAACGTTTCCCTGAATGAGACGAATTTGTTTCAATTCGATCATATATCTGTTAAGAAATATTTATTATTGCTAACATGAGATGGTATTATATAAATTCTACTCCTTGTTTTCATTTTTTGGTTGTAATCACTGAGAAACCTATTCACAGAAATAAATAAATGAGAAAGGAGGATTTTTGTTAGAGCAGAGTTATAACCACCTACCAGGTTGTATGCCAAAATTACATAGGGATAATCATCAAAAAAGCATTTTAAAATGATTTCTCAACTGATGCTTTAATTAGATTCCCCTCCAGTTTTGTTGTAACCAAAACACTGGAAGTCATCTGATTTGCAAAATGATTTATTACGGATCATTAGTCACTCACTTTCTCAACAGTTAAAACAGAATTGTGAATTGTACCTTTATTTGGTGCCCTGGAGATTTTTATACCCTAGGGCAGCTCAAGATGAGTGAGATTCCTGGCTTCCTTTTGTAAAGTGGGACAAAGGCATTTATAAAAGGAGCCTCTTTATCCTCAGATTCTTGAGAAATAGTGAAAATGGAAGCTGAGAATCTGAAAATTTCCCTAAAGCTCTCTGCCAACTGGAGCCCTTGGAAAATCCTTGGGTACCTCTGGCTGTACAGTGCATAGCAGTTTGAAAATTGCTATATGAGATATCTTTTCTCTAATTATAATAATTATATTCAGTCTCCCCAGAGAGGCAGCATAGTTGTACAGGTATCAACAATAAGACAGGAATGCAGAGCAGCCAGAAGTCAAGTCCATATTGAATTATATGAACCAGATTCTATAACTCAGAAGTGGGAAAAACTAACTTGTGTTTTAGCAATCTAGCTTGACTTCATGAATGAGCTAGGATTCAAATGAATCCTTGAATTATGGAAACAGAATGTCAAATCTGGAATAAACTTCAGAGATCATGTAGTCTGGAGAAGGTGATTAAGGCTTGCCTTTTATATCAACTTGGATTAATTGTGAGTAACTGCTTATATAGCCCTTCTGTATCAAGAAGGATTCAGAGGATCTGTAGGAAGGAATGGTGTGAGTGATTAATCATGCCTGTTGGAGGAGGCAAGGAGAGAAGTGATACCGGTCCTCTGTATTTGCTGTCCTTGAGTTGATCTGAGTATACATAGTCCCTGTCATAGGTACCGCAGGGACAGCTGAAGCCCAGGGAGAAGCTGAAGCCCAGCTGAAGCTTGATCAAAATTCCACAGCTCACTAGTGGCAGGATGGGCAGAATTCCTTATTTTTTCTTCAATATTTGGTGCTCACCATAAACTCGGTAACATTTGCAGCTAGAAAAACTGTTGGATGTTTTAGAGCTAAAAGGGAGCAAAATCTGGTTGTGCCAATATGAACTGTTGTTTTCGTTTAGGGAGTTTTTAGGTTCCTTTACATTTGTTCTCTGTGCTGTTTGTTGAAAGAAGGAAATGGGTCATCCATTATGAAGAGACTGAAAACCTGGAAATACTGACAGTATGCTTTTAGTTGCCCATTTAAACGGAGCTCAGAAAAAATCATCAACCACCTAAGCAACTTATCACCTATCTGGCTATTGAGTCCACTTCACCCTGGCCCAGGAAAACAGACCTACGGAGTAAAGTTAATAGAGGCCTGCAAGACCTCTCATCCCTCCGTCTACCTATGGCAGGAGTCCTTTTGCCATGTGAGATCGTCACATCTTGGGAGTGGGGTGGGACTAGACAGAAGTCTAAGCAGAAGTACAGCAGGATGTATACATTGATAGAGCGGTTAACTTTATATGTAGCAAATGGATTTTACTGTACATAGAAAACTACATTTTGCTTTACTCCTTTTTCGTTTGGACCTCTCTCCACATAAATCTACATGTACCCCGTTCTTTTTAACTACAACATAATATTCAGTTGATTCCAAATGTTTACTAGTTCAGACAGTGCTGCAATAAACATCCTCCTGCATTCATCTTGGTGCACTTCTGAGAATTTATCTGAAGGATGAATTCCTGGAAATGGACCGCTATAACAAACTTTCAGTTTCCATAAATACTGCCAAATGGGTCTCTAAAGAGGTTACATCAATTTAGAGGTTACTCCTAATCATGGTACATGGGAACACTGGCTCTCCCACATCCAGCCAACACTGGGTATTTTCAAATGTGAAGAAGGGGAGGATTTGAAGAGTTACAGCTTTGAATTAGAAATGAGGTATCTCGGGCTTCCCTGGTGGCGCAGTGGTTGAGAGTCCGCCTGCCGATGCAGGGGACACGGGTTCGTGCCCCGGTCCGGGAAGATCCCACATGCCGCAGAGCGGCTGGGCCCGTGAGCCATGGCCCCTGAGCCTGCGCGTCCGGAGCCTGTGCTCCACAACGGGAGAGGCCACAACAGTGAGAGGCCCGCGTACTGCAAAAAAAAAAGAAAGAAAGAAAGAAATGAGGCATCTCTCTTGACTACTCCAACCTGTGTCTCCCCAAACCACTACAGCTGAGTCATGGCTAATGCCACAGACTCTGCTCAGAAGGCTGAATGCTCCTGCTTCAGTGGGAACAGGGGGTGTTTCTTCAGTCTGTGCCCTACTTGGCATCTGTCCCTGACAGACCCAGTCAATGTGGGGAGCCAGCCTCTCTGACGGTAAGAGAAAGTGGATTGGAAACAAATTGATCTTTTCACAGCTGGCTGTTCCCTTCTTTCCAGACTTGGACCCAGCTCAGAACAAGGTCGCCGATGTTCTGCAGCAACAAAGATGGCATTATTGAGGACGGCCTCCTTTGGGGGGATGTCTCATTCCCCCCCGAGTTGCCTCTGTCATGTCGGCTATGACAAGCCTGGAGACCGCATAGCTGTGAGTCTCCAAGGGTCTCCAAAGAGACACCCAAACTGTCCATCCTGTTGACCATGTGCTCTTCTATTGGTGTCTACTACTTTATTTAAAAGATGTCAGACGACTCAGTTCAATAGACTATAACCTCTTATTCGTGCTTCCTGGAAGCCAGGATTGGAGGGTGGGAGAGTTTGGAATTCAAAAGGAGAAGAACCGTGTGAGCAAAGGGGAAAAAATCTTGTGCTTATTTCCAGCACGATCACTCTTCCCACTGTTCATCCTATTGTTCTACTTCCTTTCCTTCATAGCCCACTTGATGGCTGGGAGAAATCTATTTGCTTATCTTTTTATTGCCTGTCTTCTCTACTGGAGTAAAGTCCTCATGAGGGCAGAGGCATTATTTAGCTCACCACTGCTTCACAGATCCCTAGGGTACCTCCGGGCACGTTCGGGGTGCTTAATGCATATTTGTCACATGAATGAGTGAATGAAGGAAGGAAGTTGATGAGTACCTCCTGTATTAGACACTTTCATATATATGGTATGTTCTAATATTTAAACCTTATGAGGTATAGATACTATCTTCAGTTATGGCAAAGGAAATGGGGTTTCAGAGATTAAATAACACTTTCAGAACCACACAATGGTAACAGGTAGAACTGAGATTTTCATTTAGGCATGACTGACCCCAATCCTATCTTCGAGACCTGATTGTGATTTTTCAAAGTTTAAACTGAGAAATATTAATGGTTTTGCAAGCAATGCGAGGTACAGTCATTAAGACCCTTCCAGGTGGGGCTTCCCTGGTGGCACAGTGGTTGAGAGTCCGCCTGCCGATGCAGGGGACACGGGTTTGTGCCCTGGTCTGGGAGGATCCCACATGCCGCGGAGCGGCTGGGCCCGTGAGCCATGGCCGCTGAGCCTGCGCTTCCGGAGCCTGTGCTCTGCAACGGGAAAGGCCACAACAGTGAAAGGCCCGCGTACAAAAAAAACCCAACAAAAAACCAACAAACAAAAAGACCCTTCCAGGTGAGCGTATGCGTCCACCAGGAGCATATGTTCCTCCTTGCCCTCCAAACACGGGCATGTCCCTGAATGCTCTGTTTATTAAATCCTTATTCATTTGGGGACAAGAGTAGAGCTAATTTATGTGCATTTGTACAAATTTTGGAACCTCCAAACTGAGTAACAAGGGGATTTTTAAAAGCCCTTATGTTGACAGTGAGCAAGTATAAGGAAGGACACTAATATTTAATAAAGTCATGTTGTGTGCAAGGAACTGTGCCTTAAATAGGTGATTTCATTTAGTTCTTACAACAGCATTTTTCTGTTTTTTCTCTTTCTCCCTTTCTTCCTTCCCTTCTACCTTCCTTCCTTTCTTCCTTATTTCTTTCCTTTCTTTTTCTTCCTTCCTCCCTGTCTCCCTCCCTCCCTTCTTTCTTCCTTCCTTCCTTCCTTTCTTTCTCTCTCTCTCTTTCTTTCTTTCTTTTTCTCTTTTTTCTTTCTTTCTTCCTTTCTTTCTTTCTTTCTTTCTTTCTTTCTTTCTTTCTTTCTTTCTTTCTTTCTTTCTTTCTTCTCTCTCTCTCTTTCTCCCTCCTCCCTCCCTCCCTCCCTCCCTCCCTTCCTGCTTCCCTCCCTCCCTCCCTTTCTTCCTTCCTTCCTTCCATCCTTTCTTTCTTTCTTTCTTTCTTTTTTTTTAATTTCCAGACAAGATTGGAAGATTTACCTTGGGTAAGCAATGCGTAATGGTAGGACCAGCATTTGAGGTACGTCTTCATGTCTGTAGGGCCTCTTGTCTTTCTACCCACCATGCCACTGAGTGTTGAACAGGGACTGCGGTCTCAGCTGACTAAGTACAGTCACAGGCACAGAGGGTGCTGCGTATATGACTGATTGGCAGACCCCTGACCTCCTGGTCCTTAGCCAGTGACCCCCAGGGCTACTTGGGGTCTGGCACCATGCCTGGTATGACTTTATGCTTTAATAGTTTCTTTCTTCTGTTAGCCAACCCCCTAAGGGAACCTTGTCTCCTTCTTGAAACCCTGTGCTGGAACAAGAGGTTTCCATAGGATTCCGGAAGCCCACACTCAATGCTGTGTTTTTTCCCGAGATCTGGCTGCAAGGTAGTGCTCTGAGGTCAGTCTTTCCAGCTCTCAGCTCAAAGAACTACAAACTCCAGGCCCCCAGGGGTGTTGAACTACCAGTTATGATGAAATATTAGCATAAAAGAAAATAATTCTTTTCTATTTGGGGTTTCTAATCAGGACAGCATAGCTATAGGACGATTTATGTACTTGTATTTTCAAAAAAGTTTCTTTTACTATTGTTTCTTCTCTAGTCATTTCTCTTATCACCTGGGCTCAGCTTGATGCTTCTCTGGAATCTGCCCTTTTTTTCTTCCATCTATAAAACACCAAACACATGTCCCCAGTCTGGCTCCATGAAACTGGAAATCTTTGGGGAACTCTTTAGAAAAAGTACTATGAATTGTGCTTTGGACACAGTGAGACCAAACAGGCTGTATTCAGAATATTTGGGGATGAAATTGTCCCTCTCAAATAGTAGAAATCCTTAAAATAAGAAACAAAAGGAGTTGCTCCAAATTCCTAAGAGCATTCTGCTCTTTGTCCATAACTTGTCCATTCAAGCAATCATTTGACAAATACTTCTTAAGTACTTATTCTGTGTTAGACGTTGTGCTGGGTATGCCGAACATGGTAGTAAGTGAGCTAGCATCCCTTCCTCAGGAGCCCCTGGGCTCTGACACTAGCCCTGCTCTGCTGACCGCCCCACCTCTCCAGTTCAGCTTTGGCGGCCCTTCTCTCCTGGTACTACTCCCCGTCCCACTCCCCAGCTTTTCCTACCTATGTTCTCCTTCTGTCTTTCCATCATGTACCTCTTTCCACCCTAGAACATGTTTACAACTTTCCTCCATCCAAATAGCCCACTCTTCAAGCCCAAACCTAGATGTCACATGTCCCAGGAAGCCTTCTCCTACACCCTCCCAACGTGGGTCTGCTCGCCTTCCATATGCTCTCAGGGCCCCTCCTATCATAAGACTTAGTATATTGTATTGTAATTAGCTGCTTCCTTGCCTGCCTCTCCCATTAGACTGTTAGCTCCTTGAGAACAGAAGCAATGATATCTTGTTCACAGATATGGGCCTAACGCGTGGCCATAGTGGGTGCTCCGTAATTATTTATGGAACAAGCAAGTGGACTGGAAAACAGATAAGGCAAATACATTTAAAGAACTTCATAGGAGTTCTTATGAAAATTAAAACAATTAATATTTGTAAACTACTTATAATAATGCCGGTATCTAAAAAATGGATTTGAACTCTGTATAATAAATGCTAGGATAAACCTTGTTGTAAGGAATTATAGAAGAAAGAAAAAGGCTGCTCTAATGCAGCCTGGGAACCAGGATGGAAGGAGCTCTTAGGAAACATTTTAAAGAGAAGATAAATACCAAAGATGAATAGGAGTTACTGAGATGAGCAGAGAGGTAGTGCCTCTAAGGTAGAGGGAACAGCATGTATAAAAGCACAAAGGTAGCGGAGAGCATGACTTGTTTGGGGGACTTCAGCTTTCTCATGGGTTGGAGGAAAGTGGATTTGGGGGGGTGTGAGTGGGTAGTTGGTAAGAGGAGATTGTAAATGACCTACAAGTGGCCCTATGGTCTAGTGGAAAGAGTACTGGGGGGAGAATGAGGGGACTAGAATTTGAGCCCAAACTCTGACATTAACTCCAAGTGATCTCACATGGGTCACTTCACTTCTCTTGACCTTAGTGTTCTCACCTCTGTAATGTGGGCTGGGCACTAGATGACCCCCAAAGCCCACTTTCATCTTGGACCGTCAAGGAATCTGGGGGAGTAGGAGCTCCTTGAGTGCAAGGGCCCATGTCTGGTGCCTAGCAAATACTACTACTATTACTGCTATGCTTCAGTACTATTACTTCTACTAGTACTACTATAACACTATTTCTAGTGTCTTACTAGTATGATACTACTACTACCATTAATACTATATAACTATACCTACCATTCTACTACTATCACCACTATACTGTTAACTATTGCTATTAATATACTACTTCACCATTACTACAACGTGACTACTACTAATATTACTGTCATGCTACTATGACTACTATACTACTAGTGCTATTATGTTCCTCTATTACCGTACAGTTCTAACTACTAGTACTCTCAGTACTTCTGTCCAACCACTGTCTCTATGCTACTACTGCTACTCCCAGAAATAACGGCTAACACCTACTGAGATCCTACTCAATGTTGAGCGCTACTTTACGCGTGTTGACCCTTCATCCTCCCAACAAGCCTAGGAGATAGGTTCTCTTATTATTGCCATTTTATGATTTAGAAAACTGAGGCTCAGAGGGATTAGAAAACTTGCTCAGGAGGCTGGGACTGAAATTCGGGTAACGTGGCTTCTGAGCCTTGCTTCTCCAGGGCTTCCGCGAAGGCCTGGTGAGTGACTGATGGAAGATTCATGGTCTGAATCAAATTGAGTCTTCTATTACTGTTTCTGAAGTGTTCTTTTAATAAGAAGCCACAGGCGAATTAGGATCTACTAGAGAGAGGAATAGGAGCCATTTCCTAAGTCAGGTGGGCCCAGAGTCTTTATTTTAATCTATTCAGCCCTTACCTCTGCATTCATCATGCATCAAACATTAGCTCTATGAGATGAAAGAGAAAGTGATTTATCAAATTTATTCTTAATTCAGCAATATGAGAACATGAGGGTGAGTATATGCCTGAGGTCCCCTGAGACGTTCGTTGTCCTCTTTTTTTTTTTTTTTTTTTTTGCTGTACGCAGGCCTCTCACTGTTGTGGCCTCTCCCGTTGTGGAGCACAGGCTCCGGACGCGCAGGCTCAGCGGCCATGGCTCAGGGGCCCAGCCGCTCCACGGCATGTGGGATCTTCCCGGACCGGGGCACGAACCCGTGTCCCCTGCATCGGCAGGCGGACTCACAACCACTGCGCCACCAGGGAAGCCCCGTGGTCCTCTTGAAGAGAGTAGTGGGGATGTTCACCTGAAGGGTCCCATGCCTGCGGGGAGGGAGCTGCTGCCAGTCTGTCAAGTAAGGAGTTACATGCACCCTACAGTGTGCTTAGCTCTGTTTTTTTTTAAGGGTCCCCAACATTTTGGAAGCATAGGGAGAAGAAACATCATTTGTGGCATCAGGGGGCCATTGATGGATGAAGGTGTCTATGAGAAGACAAGTACTTTCACATTTTATCCATTTCCAAATCCTCTAGAAGCATATCTAAGAACTTCCCATTAACTGTACTTTAAGACTACTAGATCTACTAACTTGGAATTTCCCCAAATGGATTTGGAGCCTGTGCTTTACCTCCCTGGATCTTCTTGGCTCTGTCTTAGGCTGCTGGAACATTTTGCTCCCACAGCTGTTGGAAGCAGCCCCTTGATGTAGTCAGAGACAGTTGCTCAGCATCTTAACGCCAAGACCAAAAGGGGTGAAAAAAAAAAGGGAGTTACGGAAAGTGAGTGACTGACCTCATTCAGTAGGAATCCCTTCTGGAAAGGGAGCTGCAGAGTGTTGTGACAGGCAGTAAGTCACGTGTAAGAATGTTTACCATGGAATTCTAGCAAAAGAAACGGCTCCAGAACCTTCCTGGGTAATACAAATGGAGTCTGCCCAGAGGCCTCAAAGGGGAGTCCTGGAAAACCTTAGCCTTGTGAGGGAGGCCATCTCCTCCCGTGTCGGTGTCGGCTGAAGCTGCAACAGCGCTTGAGCTATCCAAACTGCCGGGTGGTGTTTATAAAAGAATCATCTGGTTCTTAAGTCAGCTTGACTTAAAAGGCTAGTCATGGGATATATGAAGAGGGGCAAAGCAAGGTACTGTTTATTGAGCTAGGAGTTACTATTTCTGTTTTATGGATGCTTAGACCGATTGATGCATTTTTCCTAAATTCACGGAGTTTGTAAGTTCCAGCGTCTGGGTTCAAACCCAACTGGGTTTGACTCTAAATCCTGCGTGGTTGCCTTTTTTGAGAGCAGGGTATGCATTCTACATATTTTTTTTTACTCCATTTGCAGTATTCACTATCCTGAGTATGTCGAATCCTGGAATACCATGGGCACCTTTAGCCATCCCGTGGTCTCATCTTCTCACTGTACAGATGGGAATGGCCCAGAGCGGGAAGGGCCTTGTTCAGACTCACATAAAGGCCATGGCTGGAATAGAGGTTGGCTGTCCCTCAGTTCAAAATGCTGCCTGCCCTAGAGATTCTTATACTGAGTGAAGTAAGTCAGACAGAGAAAGAGAAATATCGTATGTTATCCCTTATATGGGTCATCTAAAAAGAAATGATACAAATGAACTTATTTTCAGAACAGAAACAGACTCACAGACTTAGAGAACGAGCTTAGTGTTACCAGGGGGCAACGATGGGGGGAAGGATTAGTCAGGGAGTTTGGGGTCATCATGTATACACTGCTATATTTAAAATGGATAACCTACACAGGGAACTCTGCTCAATATCCTATGGCAGCCTGGATGGGAGGGAAGTTTGGGGGTAAAATGGATACATGTATATGTATGGCCGAGTCCCTTTGCTGTGCACCCGAAACTACCACAACATTGTTGATCGGCTATACTACAATGTAAAATAAAAAGTTTTTTAAAAATGCCTGCTGACCAGGTGCGTCACCCTGAATGGTTACTGAATATATTTTGTTGATTGATTTAAATGTAATTTATGGCAACGCCATCTCTCCTTCTTCTAGATGAGTCATTGCTAAATCCCAAGAGTCCACCTTTTGTCCCACTGCTTGGTTATTGGTATTTAGTGTGTAAAACCTTTTGCCTTCAGTCCAGTGAACAACGATTGTTGTGTGAGACACCAGAGACAAAGATAAATCAGCCATGCCTCAGGAACTTCAGGAACTTACCAACATCTGGGAGAGCCAGACACGAGAACTTCTTATTCTAATACATTATATAATCCTATGAGATAAGCACCTGGAAGGTGTAAAAGCAGAGATGAGGGGCACCTACCCGAGCCTGCTCCCAGAAGCGCCTTACTGGAGGATTAATGAATTAAACTGATTCACGATTTCACCCATTCACCAAATAATTATTGGGCACCTCTTCTGTGCCAGGGACTCTTCCAGATATTAGGAGATACAGCACTAAGAAAGGCAAAATATTCCTCTGTCTAGTGGAAGAGATGGAACACATAAGTAAGTATTCAAAGTAGAAGTAATGTGGGAGAATATAACAAGGCAAAGGTCTAGAAAATCATATGGGTTTGGGATTTATTTTTAAAAGAGTGGCTAGGGAAGGCCTTTTCAGGGGGATGTCTTTTGATCAGAGAGGAAATGGAGAAGAACCTTGAAAATATGTTCGATAAGTGCTTTCCGGACAGAGGCAAAAACAGAACCGATGTCTTGAGGCAGGCCCAGTTGGGTGTGAAAACAGTGTGAATAACAGTGAAAATGAGTGTGAGTGGAGTGGCATTGGTGAGGGTTACTGCTGGAAGCGATGGGGATAGAGATGTAGGCAAGGACCAGGTCATGGGCTGTGTAGGTCATAGATATGTGGATGGCAGTCAGATGGAGAAGGGCTTTTCCATCTTTTCCTTCCTGGGAGGCGTCACTGACAATATCACAATATCAACACAAAGAAAGATAAGAGCTAACAGCAAATGGATCATTCTGATTGCCCATCTTGAGACGTTCCTACAGATCATGATTAATGCATTCCTGCCCATAAGGCCAAATTCCATCAAAATGTCTCTCTGAAAATGTAGCACTCAGAACCGCTACCTCAGGCACTCCCACCCACCTCACCATGCATCCTGCATTCGTCATCTCTCTCTGGTTCTTTGTCATGTTGCTAACATCCCTTGAAGGATATGGTGTAACTCCAAGTAAAGCCCTCTCCATAAATATTTAGACTGAATAGAAGATGTGCCAAAGATGCAAAGAATCTGTCCAGAAGGAGAGGAGACCTTTCTCTTTGTTGTCTCTTCAGGCTTGTAATTTAATTCATGGATACGTGTCTTTGAATAATACATAAGCATCAATTTACCTAAAAGAGTCGCACAGAAACCTTAGCTTCTCATCCTTCTGCTGTGCCCTGCATGGCATTTTCTTCTCATCCTGGAATATACATTCTTCTGTTTTACCTTCATCACTTTCTTCTCTGTTCCCATGTTTCTGATCGTATCCTGTATGTCCGGCTCTGTTAAACGTGTCCTTACAGAGTCTGTATTCACCACCTCCCCTCTTCTCAGAGTCATTTGCCAATTCATTTTGTTCAGGCTTCTCCCTCTGCCCCCACTTCCCTGAGTCTGTTCCCACCGAGGTCAAGCCAGTCTTCATATTACTAAACCCAGTGGCCATCTTTCTAGTTCTTATTTTACTAGCACTCATCACCGACATGGATAGTTTAATTGGTCCTTGCTGAGGCTCACATCTCTTTCGGCATCTGTTTGCACCACTCTTTTGCTTGGATAACTCTGACTGTTCCTTCTCTGTCTCTTAAGTCTTTGGCTTCCCGTGGGTTGTGTCTTCGCCATCTTCTTTCTCTAACTCTCAGCTATGCCTGGGTTTCAGCTCTAATAGCTTCCAACCCTCTGTGCCCTGCCCAGACTTAATAGCTGGCTCCCATCTGTGGGCTTGGAATGCTACATCTCAGCCAACCCGCATTCTCAGCTGATGAATGGGTTTTAAAGTAACCCCTGATGTACCTTCATATTTCTATTCCAGGGCTGAGAGCCTTCCACCTCCAGTTAGCTTGCTGAGTGAAGCTGAGTAAATGCGTTCCCCTCTCTGGGCTTCAGTTGCCTTAAGTGTAGAGTGAGTGAGTTGGACCCCTCCAAATCTCCTTCAGCTTTAGATGGGTGTGATATGTGGCCATAAAGAAACATAACTAACTACTGTGGTTTTAAGGGGCCCAATAAATGATACCCCTTCCTTCTCCCCAAATTCAGAACCAACAGTATAACTGAAATTAGAGCCACATTTAAACAAGAGAATCCAGATGTCAGCTTCATCAGATAAAAGTAGACCCATCTACTTGTTCCTCTTTACCTGTATCCAAATCCTCCTAGCAGATATTTCCTAAGAAGGCAGAGACCACGCTCTCCTAGTAATTGCATGATGAAAATTATTCCTCTCGAATGTTTGATGATGACACATTTTGATTTGATTTAGCTTTTTCAACCTTGGGAGAAATTCTAAACTTGGAAGAATGTTTAAACTCCTTCCAGCTGCCTGTGAGCTCTTCTCTAGACCTGGGGGTGAGAGTGACTCTTATCTTCTCCTTTAATCAAATCAATTCAGGCTGAAAAGAAGGCCAAATTGACAGCCAGCATTTCACCAGCCTTCTACTTCTCTAAGTATCCATGATTTTTTTCTGCTTTACTGAATGAGCTGAGTTACTGGATTTTAAGGGCTCTCAATCAACAAGCACCAAATGAACTGTATCATGCAAAAATAGGAAGTACTCAAAGCTGAACAGAGAAAGGTACGAGGGTACAAACCTTTTCATTGTCTTTCACAGATGAGGAAAGAGGGTCAGAAAGGGGATGTGACATACTGAATGTCACCCAACTGAAAAAGCAGCCAAGGTGCACCATAATCCTGATCTTGGAACTCCTAGTACATCGACTTTTGCCAGCATGCAGTGTAGCAGGAGATACTAAGCTCCTCGATGTTTCCTTAATGAAGACTGCCAACTGTTTAAATCAGTAGCACAAGTGTAAAGTCTAGGGCAATATCTAATTCAAGATTGCTTATAATTTCAAAGAAAAAAATTATAAGAATTCTCCTCCTGCTCTGTCTGTTATACTGTTTCATTTTAGGCCAACACACTGAAAATTATGAAACTTTATTTTTAATCAGAAGAGTAATATAACTATTCTTAAGAATTATACTGGTATTCTTACGAATGATCAAATCTTAGTGTTAATGTAATAAAGCACAATTGTAGTAACATTGCTTTTCTTTATTTTTATCAGTAAATCAATAAGCACTCCGTGAATAAGTATCGCTAAAATGTAATCGTTGGTGCTGGGGGCACTCATCCCTCACTCCATGTGGAGAGCTGTCTGCCTGGGGTCCCTGCAGACTCTGGATGTCCTCCCCGCTCCCTGCTGCCCGCCAGCAGGGGAACAGTGACTTGATCAGGTTGCTGAGTTTGGGAGAATTTGTTGAGGATACTTAGCTTAGGTTAGTGGTTCTCAATGAGGTCCCAGGACCAGCCACATCGATATCATTAGGGAAGATGTTAGATGTGCAGATTCTCAGGCCACAGCCGAGGCTACTGAATCAGAAACTCCTGGGATGGGCCCACCCTTCTGTGTGTTAAGCCCACTAGGTGGTTGTGATGCCCACTTAAGTTTGAGAGCCACTGGTTAGCTGATTTCTCCTTTCCCTCTTTGGATCTCTCTGCCTTCAGGGGGGCAATGTTCTGGTCTGCTTTCTGCCATGTGGTTAAAAAAAAATTGGCCGCATGGGGCTGTAGAGGATACATAGTCATGCAGAGCTGCCCTTGACTGGGTGCACCCATATGCGACTTTCAGGTGCAGCATTAGGAAGCCCATGATTTCACAGACCTAAACCATGTTCTCAAACCAAACTTTTATCTGATGAATCTGACATTTGGATTCCCTTGTTTAAATATGACTCTAATTCAATTGTGCAGTTGGTTCTGAATTTGGGGAGAGGAATGGGGTGTCATTTACTGGACCCCTTGAAACCACAACAAGAGTCAGTTATTTATGTTTCTTTATGGCCACATGTCATGTCCACCTAAAGCTGAAGGAGATTTGGAGTGGTCCAGCTCAGTCGCTTTACACTTAAGGTAACTGAAGCCCAGAGAGGGAAAGGCATTTACCCAAGGTCACTTAGTAAGTTACCTGGAGGTAGCAGCCTCCCAGCCCTGGGCTCAGACCCACACATCTAAGCCAACACAACCACGAGGCACCTTAACCAGTTCCAAGTTGAAACAGAAGAAATTCATATCTGGAGAAGTTCATGTCACCACGTTGAAGATTTCCTGATTTACCTTTCAGCATGGGAATCATGGATGCGTCTGTATCTACCTCATTTCCATGGTCCCCTGGTGAACATGGCCTCTCTGGATGTCACGTCCTTGCATTCCTGCCCCAGCTTCTTGCATCCAAGTGTCTTGACATGAATTGAAAATGAATTGCAGCTGTTCAGCATCTCCATGGAGAGGACCAAATTCTTAATCCTAAACTGAGGTCATTCCTGGGAAAACCGCAGTGCAGTGAGGAAGTGCTCTCAGCTACGACACTCTGCCACACTCTTTTCCTTTTAGTCATTGTCGTTTCCAGTCTGCAGTCTAATTATTTCTCCAAACTGGGTTACTCGGTCCCCTGCCAGGGACATTTCCTGAGTTAACAAATCTGGCTTTCAGAATTGTGTTTTGGCCAGTCTCATTTTTATTGATATTATACTTTTCACTTCTCTGATTCCTTTCCTTGGTTGTCTACTCTCATGCAATTTTCATGTTCAAAAGGTTCACAGAAGTTCCTGGCTTTGGTGCTGGAGACCAACCAATTTAGTTTACCTCTATCTTTGTAGCTTGATAGTGTGCCAGCTAAAATTTACTGAGCAATTACTGTGTGCCACACAACATGCTAAATATTTTATATGTGTTAGTTTAATTGACCCTCACTGCAATCTGTGAGGTAGGTGGTGTTATAATGCCCACTTTTTAGATGAGAAACTAAGCTACAGTGAGGTTATTATACTTTTTCAAGGTCACACAGATATTAAGTGGTGGACCCAACATTTGAGCCCTGGTTATCCAAGTCCACAGGTTGTGCTTTAGCCCTGATTATACCATGATCTCCGTGCACAAGGATCTGGAAGATGTCTTTACACTCCAACCCATTTTTGAGGTGTCACTCTTTTCTTTGTTCTGCTTTGGTAGGGGTTTGAGCCTAGGGCTAGAGTTTCCAAGACAGTTTCACACCATGAGATGTGATGGTTTTCTGGGATGGTTTGCTGGGCTAGAGAGCAGTGTAATTAACAGCCTTTGCAGAAGATAAACAGAGGGCACATTTAGTCCAAGTCCCATGCCAAGAAGAACTGGAGTTAGATGATTCTTGGGGAAATATTCAGGAATTCACCAGTAGTGTACCACAACTAAGACCCATCCTCACAGACATCTTTAGGTTTGAATATATCCAGCTAAAATGTGCAATCCAGAGAGAAAGGATTAGTTGGGGACACCTAGCATATATCAAAGATCTGAGCAGAATTGTCATTAGGAAGTGTAGGTATAATACAGCTAGCTCTTCATAGAAAATTCACGTGGCAAATGTATCCACTTAGAAATGAGCTTGTTTGACTGATCCAGGCAGAATAGATTAGGGTTTGTGCTTTGCTATACAAACTAGACTTTAGAAGGACTATGTGACCAAGTGGAGTCTTGCAAGGTAGTAGGAGTTAAACAATGAAGGCAAATGGCAAATGTAGGTGTTCCAAAAATAAACAACCCATTTCCTTTATCAGTTAGGATGTATTTAGTTGCTAGTGACAGAAAACCTAACAATGGGAAAAACAACTCGGAATTTATTTTTTCACCTATCAGGAAGTCTGGCCTTAACAATGTCAAGGCTGGTGTCTACTTTCTAAATTTTGTTTGTTTCTTTGTTTGTTTGTTTTCCCATAACCATGTTGGCAGTCACAGCTCCAGGCATCTCATTCACCTTCAGATCAGCAAGAAGAGAGATGGGTGGCATTATCTACACTCAATCCTTTTATCAGAAAAGCAAAAGTTTTCCTAGAGTACCCAGAAAATTTCCTCTTATATTTCATTGCCTAGAACCAAGTTACATGACCATTCTTGGTAGCTTTTCCAGCTACTAAAGAGGAGATGAGTAAGGGAGAATGCCACCAGGGATGCATGTTAGTTTAGCTAACTGACAATATTTGCCCTACCATCCCTGCTCTCCTGGGAGCTTTATGAAGGCAACATTGGTATTTACATTATTTTTCCCAATTGTACAGCACAGTGTTATACCCAAAGAAGGGCTAACCAAAACATCAATTTCAGGGATAAATAAGTTCAGTTTATTTCAATAAGCATTTATTAAGTGGGGTCCATACGTTAGGAATTCTATAGGTACAGATCAAGACTTAGAACCTGGGGACTGGTGGACAGATACGCACATGTGAGGATATAGGAACACATAGGGGGCTGTTTCAGGGAACCCGGAGAGGAAGCACATGGCCCATGTTAGTGAGTTGGAGAAGAAAGGCAAAAAGAGAGTCAGAGGATAGTTTAGGTTATGCTTATGTAACAAATGACCCCCTAAATCTCAGTGTGCAACCACAGAGTTTACTTCTCCATTATGCTAGATGGCCACCATTCTCAGCTGTGGTTTTCATCCACCTCAGCTGCAGCCTGGGACCCAAACCAAGTGAGCAGCCTCTATCTGGAGCATTAACAGCAGGAACAGAGAATGGGGCAACCCCCCATTGGCTCTTAGAAGCTTCTTCTTAGAAGTGACACATGTCAGTTCTGGTCATGCAAAAGCAAGTCACATGTCTCTGCCAAAATTAACAGTGTAAGGTTGTATGATCCTCCACTGAGAAGGACAAGACGGATGCACAGTAATGTTGTCAGCCACAGGGGGCCAGGGCAGGGCCTAACCATGTGCCTTCTGGGCCTTCTGGTCTACCTCTCCCAACTTCTCCTCTTCCTAGTGGCTAGTTATCAAGCTTGCTTAGTGGGAGAGAGTTTGGGCTGAGCTGAGTGGCCAGGAATGAGCTGAGGGAGCCAGGAGGCTGTCTTCATCTCTACCTGGTCCAGAAAGGGAGACTGAGAGAAAAAGCCTATATCCAGAGCCAAGAAGATCCTGGCAGGATGCGGCTTTTCAGGAGGTAGAAAGATAGATTTCACCATCTCTGTCTTTCCTGTTGCTGTTTGGAGGGGAGTTCTCCCAGGATATAGAAGCTGGTGGCCCAGACTCCTGAGAAATTTTTGTTGGCTGCCACCACCGGCTCAGCAAGTGCCAGTCATGAGGATGGACTGGTGGCCTGCATGGGGCTTGGTGTCTGCAGAGGCCAGGGGAAGTGAGCCAGGCATGGGGACAGTGACCAGACTCTTCCTTGTTGTCAGTGGGGATAAACATGCAGAAATATGGATTTAGCACACAAAGAGCCAGGTTAAGATTCAGCTTTGGAGGAGAGACTGTCTTAGGTTTTTTGCCTCCTTAAGGTGTTTCAAGCTCCCTTGCCTTCCCTCCGCCTCTCAGCTGCATTTGTGTACCTTGCATTCAAATCCTCCTTTAAAAGCGTGTCTAGACAATCCATTTTAAGATCAATTGTTATTAGGACACTCACAAACTCAGAGTCCTGCCCGTAGGTGCCAAGAATTGTGACCTTGGACTCCAGCATGGAGGTGCATAAAATACGTAGCTAAGACCACACGAAATTTAGTTTCATTCCTAGTTCTGGAATTTTCTTGGACCGTCAAGTGCTCATTAACTTCTCCAAGCCTCAGTTTTCCCATCTGTAAAAGAAAGGTGCTGATGACAGCTCTCCTGCTTACCTCAAAGAACTATTTGGGGAATCTAGCGAAAGCCTGCATGTATTGGATACCTACTGGATAGCAGACTTATCCGGGTTTAAGTGAGAACACATTGTCATTTATAATATTTATGTAAGTGTAAGGAATTTTTATTGTTGTAGTTACTGTATTTGAGAAAATTGTAGTTGCACCCACAAAAGGTACATAATTAAGGAAGATACACCATTAATTCTGGCATCAGAATTAAGCCTTCAGAATATTCTGAACAATCTCCAGTTGTCCAATTTGGAACATGAACCTTCTGGCACACAAACTGCCTTAACTTAGGTCGTCAACATTTCCCACTTGGCTTATGGCAGTAGCCTCTTGTCTCTCTGCTTCCAACTGCTCCAATCCTTTCCATGTACAGCAGACAAATCTAAAGACATTTCACTCCTGCTGAGAACATTCTCATGGTTTTCATCTCTTCTAAGACGTCCACATTCTTAGATTCTCTTTCCATATTTTTACAAACCTAGCCTCTGTCCGTCTCTGCAGGGTCACCTCTTGACACACCTGTTCCTGCCCCAGCAGTGCCGTCCCGTGCCTTCCCGCACATAGACCCACGACCGTGCGTGCAGCTTCTCTGAGATACTCAAACCCTTGAAAGAGGTCCCAGCACCTTGAGCCTTTGCACCATCTTTCTTCTCATAAATTATGACTTAGGTTCAGCTAAAATGTGTCTTCCAGATCTCAACTTGAAAGTCAACTTCCGGGCTTCCCTGGTGGCGCACTCGTTAAGAATACGCCTGCCAAGGCAGGGGACACGGGTTTGAGTCCTGGTCTGGGAAGATCCCACGTGCCGTGGAGCAACTAAGCCTGCGTGCCACAACTACTGAGCCTGTGCTCTAGAGCCCGCGAGCCACAACTCTTGAGCCCGCGCACCACAACTACTGAAGCCCGCGCACCTAGAGCCTGTGCTCTGCAACAAGAGAAGCCACAGCAATGAGAAGCCCATGCACCACAACGAAGAGTAGCCCCCGCTCACCTCAACTAGGGAAAGCCCGCACACAACAACGAAGACCCAAGGCAGCCAAAAATTAATTAATTAATTAATTTAAAAAAAAAAGAAAGGAAATCAACTTCCTCTGGGGAGCCTTGCATGACGTTTGTCTTTTCCTTCTTCCTTCCTAGGTTGCCTCACAACTGACATCTAATGATTGGACTCACTCTTATGCACTGTGTTTCCTTTTCAGGTTGATATTGACTTTGAGCTCTTTGAAGACAGGGGCGAAATCTCATTTATTTTCTCTTTTCCTCACTTCTTGCCTTCCTTAAGTAGTGCACGAGTTCCTACTTTGGGTCAGACACTGTTCTGAAGATTCTCACATCTTTAAGCCTAATATGGTGCCAGATACAAAGCAAGCAAGCAATAAATATGAGTGATGGAATGAACCCACCAGTTAATCAAAGGTTCGGTTCAAACAAGTTCAGCCCTTTCTCCCATCTAAAGCCATGTGGAGGTTCAGGAAGATCAACAGCTTTTCTGACCTTTGCTTTTTTTTTCATATTGTTACTCATTTTCTGGTTTCAGCCTTTGACAGACAGAAATAGACTGCCACATTTTTCTAGGATAGATCATCTAACTGGTGAATCACCCAGGCCCTTAATCTTAATCTAGCTTGTTATTTTGTTTTGTGGTCTTGTTAGCTTGTTCTCCTGTGTAGTGGAAAAAACATGGGCATAGAGTCCAAGGGGCTTGGGTGCTCCTGCTTATGGATGTGTCCTCTGGACCAGTCATTTACCCTCATTGAGCAGCATTGTCCTTATCTATAAAAAGGAAATGCTAATATGTGGTCCTGTGAGGAATAATTTGGAAGATGTATAATAAGTAGCTGACACAGTGCTTGGTAAAGAATGGATTCTCCTGGGACTGCCCTGGTGGCACAGTGGTTAAGAATCCGCCTGCCAATGCAGAGGACACATGTTCGATCCCCGGTCCAGGAAGATCCCACATGCCGCGGAGCAACTAAGGCCATGTGCCACCACTACGGAGCCCGCGTGCCACAACTACTGAAGCCCACATGCCTAAAGCCCGTGCTTCGCACCAAAGAGAAGCCACCACAGTGAAAAGCCCGCGCACCGCAACGAAGAGTAGCCCCTGCTCGCCGCAACTAGAGAAAAGCCCATGAGCGGCAACAAAGACCCAACACAGCCAAAAAATAAATAAATACATTTATTTTAAAAATGAATGGATGGGCTTCCCTGGTGGCGCAGTGGTTGGGAGTCCGCCTGCTGATGCAGGGGACACGGGTTCGTGCCCCGGTCTGGAAAGATACCACATGCCGCAGAGCGGCTGGGCCCGTGAGCCATGGCCGCTGAGCCTGCGTGTCCGGAGCCTGTGCTCCGCAACAGGAGAGTCCACAACAGTGAGAGGTCCTAGTACCGCAAAAAAAAAAAAAGAATGGACTCTCCCAAAATGTGCCTGTGTTCTTCACCCAACACCCACCCTGCCAGGGGAAGACTCTAAAGGGACAGAGGGGGATTAAAAATAAAAGTTAATGGATATTATCTACTGAGAAGGTGGGGAGTTGGAACCACTGGCTCAGGAAAAATGTCATATTACTCTCAGAATTGTTGGGCAAATGATTAAGGCTCATTGCTTTCATGTAAAAAATTGAGATATTTTGATTTCTATGAGGGTGTCACGGTTACTAAATGAGAGAATGAATGTGAGGTCCTTCCCCGAGGCGTTGTCACATAGGGAAGGCTCAGTCAATTTTGGTGACAATATATTGTATTACCCAACTTCATTCCATCAATTTGGACAGCTGAGCTGCACTTTAACTCTGAGATTCTTTAACTCTGACAGCTCGCCCAGACAGGCATAGATCTTAGGGGCAGTGACAGAGTCCAGATGCCCTCCTGGGCATGACCTGCAAATTCTGTACTCTGACAGAATGTGGTGAGACAAGAACCAGACCACGCATCACTTTATTCTCCAGCCAACTGCAGAGCCCAGATGTGTTTTCTGACACCTCTGAACCTTCCTGGGTATGGGCTTTCTGTGCCGGGTGCTGGGACATGTGGGGATTTTGTTGTTCTCCCTCTCTTGTGGGTCTTAACGGAAAAGCTAAATCACCGGCAACAGAAAAATCGTGGTGTCAGCATTGTTGAGACTTACCATGAATTCCAATTACACATCATTTCCAGTTACAAAAAAAGAGTGGAGGTGTTGGGCCCTGTTGCCTAACCACAGTGTTCAGAACACCCTTTTACCAGAATGCATTTCTCAACATGGCACGGTGACCAGTGACCTGCGGTGCAACCTTGCGTAAGTCTATAACTCTGCGTGATCTTGATGTTCCCCGCTGTGGGGAGGGGTGGAGACCATATATGAGGCAGCTCAAGGTCATGATTAGAGCTCAGGTTCTGACAGGGGACAGAATCAGGCTTAGAGTGCAGCTCTACACAGACCAGTGTGTGACATCAGGAGCATTACTTGATCTCTCTGAACCTCAGTTTTCCCTCCTATTAAGTGGGCATCCCAGTCTTTAATGGGAGGATTCAATGAGATAATGTATGTAAATCCTTTAGCCGACTGCCGGGTACATACTAAGGAATCAGCTCACTTCTGCTTCCATTATTAATAGCAACAGATACTCACTGAGAACCTACCATGTTCAGTATCCTCTGCATGATTATCACATTCAGTCCTCACAACAGCTCTGCAAATGGGATATTACCGTAATGTTGAATGTGAGAAAAATGAGGCTTAGAGAGTTCAAGTAACTCACCCAGAGTCACCGGGGGTAAGTGGCAGAGCTGGAATTTAAACTGAGGCCTCTTTGATGCCAGCGCCTATGGTGATCTTTCTACTGATAGAAAGATATTGACCAGATGACACTTGACTTTTCCTGACAAACACAGACAGTGAATGACTAATCAAATGGAATGAATTCATTTCAGACAAAACAAATATTTTTAGAAGACCTAGTAATGTGCCTGGTGGTGTAAGAGATGAAAAGTAGACGTCCTGATCCTTGGTCACAGTTTATTGTTTATTTGAGGATGAAGGACAGAAAGATTGATGGGAGTATAAAATACAGCATGACTGCTCTGGACCCCAGGGGATCCTAGGATCACAGACAGTGTCTTAAAAGTTTGGGCTGCTGTAACAAGAATTCTATAGACTATGTGGTTTAAACAACAAACTTTTATTTCTCACAGCTCTGGAGCCTGGGAAGCCCAAGATGGAAGAGCTGGCAGATTTCATGTTTGGTGAAAACCCACTTCCCGGTTCATAGATGGCCACCTTCACTCTGTGTCCTCACATAGTGGAAAAGGGGCAAGAGAACTCTCTGGGGTCTCTTTTATAAAGACACGAATCTCATTCATGAGGGCTTCACCCTCATGACCTAATCACCTCCCATAGGCCCCACCTCCCAATACCATGATATTGGAGGTTAAGATTTTAACCTATGAATTTTGAGGGGGACACAAACATAACAGACAGTGATTCCCGGGTCAAATGGCCAAAATAGCTTCCAAGAAGGGCTGAGGAGCTTGTTGGAGATTCTGGCAGAGTCACAGGAGCTGCCGTAGGGGAAGGAAGGTCACCCAATCCTTGGTAGTGCGGAGCTGCTATAAACCCCAGGAGTCAGCTCAGGTGGCCCTTCTTGTGAGAGGTCTTCCCTGATGCCCAGGTCCATGCTTCCTGCATCCCTCCTTTCCGCACTCACTGCTTTGTCATTGGAACTTTACGTGACTGCTGCTTTGCTAGCTGTGAGCTCCTTGAGAGCCAGGCTGGATCTTTCTTCTTTGCCATGCTGTCTCCATAGCACACTGCCTGGTACATAGCAAGTACAAGGATCTTATTCCCATAGACTTGTAGTGAGGAATGAACATCTGCCTTGCTGGCTGGATTGCCCTGATCCAGTCTGGTGACGTTGGGAGCTGTTTCCCTGTCAGCTTTCTGGCAGAGGGATAACAAGCGCTGGGTCTCAGAGGAAAGAGGCATTGGACAAGTCCTGGGCTTTCCCGCCAGAAAGGCATTGGACAAGTCCTGAGCTTTCCCGCCAGCTCCGTGTAGTGGTGAGTTTCTCCTGCTCCTGCAGACACGGGTCTTGGGATATACCGTGAGCATTGTCCCCACCTTGCCGTGCTTCCTACGTGATGTTTCCCTGGGCATCCAGACAGCTCCTTGTGATGTTCTCATCCTGCAGCCTCTCTGGGGCTATCAGAGATGCTGACTTCAGTGTGGGTCAGAACTACCAGGTAGAAATATAAGCCAAAGTTAACGTCTATCCTTCAGTTTTCAGGATATACTGTTTTCTTTTGCTCACAGACTCTTTTTCCTTCTCCTCTGATAACTCCTACTGCCCTTTTGAGCTCAGCATACATCTTCCATTGGGAAGCCTTTGTACCCTTAGGTATCCCCTCTTTGGGCCTCTCTCCCCTTAGCCGTCATCATGCTACAGATTAATTGCTCAATTATCTTTCTGTATTGTCAGTCATCTTTAGCTTTAATTAGTTTATCAGATGAGTTTATCATCTATAGGACTTCGGAGACTTAAGAGAAACCTTTCACAGGACTGACAGCTTTTAATGGAGGGCAGTAGGAAGTAGAAAGAAAATGTGCCCCAGTGGGGGTCTCTGAACCTGATAGCATTAGACAACTTTCTGAGTAAGACGCAGGAGGAGAGGCTGGAGAGAAGGAATGTAGCAATGAAAAACTTGACTCACTTGAAAATTTGTCCATGCACCAGTCCTGAAATCAAATATGATCTCATCAAAGCGTTCCCCCATGATCATAGCCATAGATTCATGTGTGTGTGTGTGAATGCGTGCATGTGTGTGTGTGTGTGTGCTTTTCACACTACAAAGTGCTGTCACAGAGTGTTTCAGCAGCTTTGTGTATTAATGATAGCATTCCTGTCATTTGTTAATGAGGACTGTAGGATTTAAGGAGTGACCTGCCCAAGTCCGGCAGCAAGGTCATATGCCCCTGGCCTTCTGACTTCCGTGGCAGCTGGCCTATTCCCTTTTCATGCCTTGAAGCTGAAAGGTCTTCAGACACCTACGAGATAGATATTTGCCTCCATTTCTTTCCTCAAAGAATTCAATGCACCTTATTGTCTTGAATTTTACCAAGAAGGTTTACAATGATATTCCATAGTAGTAGCATATGGTATTCTTTACCATGAAATAAGATGGCAAAAACCCACCCTGAGAAAATGTAATTAAAATTAGGATATCAATAAACAAAATGAAGAGACAAACTATGGACTGGGAGAAAATATTTGCAAATGAGGCTACTGACAAGGAATTCATTTCCAAAATATACAAACAGCTCATACAGCTTAATATCAACAAAACCCCAAACAGCCCAATCAAAAAATGGTCAGAAGACCTAAATAGACATTTTTCAAAGAAGACATACAGATGACCAGCAAGCACATGAAAAGATGCTCAGTATCACTAATTATTAGAGAAATGCAAATCAAAACTACAATGAGGTATCACCTCACACCAGTCGGAATGGCCATCATTAAAAAGTCTACAAATAATAAATTCTGGAGGGGTTGTGGAGAAAAGGGAACCCGCCTACACTGTTGGTGGGATTGTAAACTGGTGCAGCCACTATGGAGAACTGTATGGAGGTTCCTTAAAAAACTAAAAATAGAACTACCATATGATCTAGCAATCTCATTCCTGGGCATATTTCCAGAAAAGATGAATACTCTAATTCAAAAAGATACATGCACCCCAGTGTTCATAGCAGCACTGTTTACAATAGCCAAGACATGGAAGCAACCTAAATGTCCATCTACAGAGGAATGGATAAAGAAGATGTGGTATATACAACATATACAATGGAATACTATTCAGCCATAAAAAAGAATGAAATAAGGCCTTTTGAAGCAACATGGATGGACCTAAAAATTATCATATTAAGTGAAGTAAGTCAGACAAAGACAAATATCATATGCTATCACTTATATGTGGAATCTAAAATATAATACAAATGATCTTATTTGAAAAACAGAAATAGACTCAGACAAATTTATGGTTACCAAAGGAGATAGCAGAGGGTGGGAGGGAGAGATATATTAGGAGTTTGAGATGAGCATATACAAACTACCATATATAAAATATTGGGTTGGCCAAAAAGTCGTTTGGGCTTTTCTGTAAGATGTTATGAATGAAATTTTTGGCCAACCCAATAGATAATCAACGAGGCCAACCCAGTAGATAAACAACAAGGACCTACTGTATAGCACAGGGAACTATATACAATAACTTGTAATAACCTATAATGGAAAAGAATTTGAAAAAGAAGATAGATATGTGTGTGTGTGTATAACTGAATCACTTTGCTGTACACCTGAAACTAACACAATATTGTAAGTTAACTATACTTCGACTTTAAAAATGGTTTAAAAAAAGTAGGAAATCAAGACCAAGGGAAGAGAAAATACAAATAGCAAACCCCATGTATCCCCAGGATTGGAATGCTTGAGCTTCACTGGGGGCTTTGGATTTCTCAGCACCCAAGAAATATCTATCTATCCAAGGTAGATAGATTTAGTCATTTGTTCTTAGGAAAATAACAGTTCCTGAGCCAAAGAAATCTTTTGCAAGCCTTTAGGTATCAGAGAATTCTTTTCAAGAAGCTTTATCATTTATTCAACAATTACTTATTTACTAGATACTATGTACCAGGCACTGTGCTAAGACACAGGTGCAGAGGGTGACAAAATATTGTCCTTGTTCCTGTAAAGATTAGTCAGTGATGAATAATGTCCTTCCTGCCTCAGTTTGCTGGGCAGCAGGAGACATCTAGGGAGAATATCTACACTCAAAACCCAGATGTGGGGCTTCCCTGGTGGCGCAGTGGTTGAGAGTCCGCCTGCCGATGCAGGGGATACGGGTTCGTGCCCCGGTCCGGGCGGATCCCACATGCCGCGGAGCGGCTGGGCCCGTGAGCCATGGCCGCTGATCCTGTGCGTCCGGAGCCTGTGCTCCGCAACGGGAGAGGCCACAACAGTGAGAGGCCCGCGTACCACAAAAAAAAAAAAAAAACCCAGATGTGTGCCCCACAGAGCCATTGTAGCTCACATCTGGGAGTTTTCAGTAAGCAATTAAAAATAAGCTATTTTTGGTTCTTTTCTTATGATTTTTTGGTCCTAAGTGGGAGTTTGGTCCTACAGTTGCAGCAGTGAGAAGCCAACTTGACAGCTTCTGGCACAGCAAAGTGCAAGTACTGCAGGCAGATTTTTTTTCCCTGAGTAAGTGGGCCTTTCTCTGAGGGCAGATGCTGGCGCTTCTTGATGACTCACTTCTGAGGGGCTCAAGCCCCGTCAGGGGTTTGAAGAAAGGAAGAGGCCTGGCGCCAGGCCCAGTGCTGGTGACATCCTGGCTTCTATGCCCGCCTTTTAGTAGTTGCCCCAGCGGGCACATCTGTGCCCGGAAATGGTTGGCTTGTGTCAAAAGACAATGAAGGTTTGTTGCCTGTATCTGACATGATGACTTCATGGTTCTTTTAAGGCAGAATAACAGTTAGGATGGAGGAGGCAGGGGATTGGTGGAGTTAAAGGGACACATTACAAAGTTTGAGTTTCATACTGGATCAAATCTAGAATGTTTCTTATCTGGGAGACTGTAAAATCCAAAACATTAACCATGTTGGCAATAGGAC
This sequence comes from Mesoplodon bidens, assembly GCF_964165515.1. NCBI lineage: Eukaryota > Metazoa > Chordata > Mammalia > Artiodactyla > Ziphiidae > Mesoplodon > Mesoplodon bidens. The sequence goes on along the minus strand of NC_138162.1, from coordinate 19,078,169 downwards.
CCAAGTTTCCTCTCATTGAGCTAATTTTAAAATGAATGATGAGGGCTTCCCTGGTGGCACAGTGGTTGAGAGTCCGCCTGCTGATGCAGGGGACACGGGTTCGTGCCCCAGTCCGGGAAGACCCCACATGCCACGGAGCGGCTAGGCCCGTGAGCCATGGCCGCTGAGCCTGCGCGTCCGGAGCCTGTGCTCCGCAACGGGAGAGGCCACAATAGTGAGAGGCCCGCATACCGCAAAAAAAAAAAAAAAAAGGAATGATGAGTCTCCAAGTCGTTGGGGTGACGTGTGAAGACTTATTTTCCTTTCCTGTGCTGAAAAGCATGATGTAGAGCAGCAGCTTTTAATATTTTTTGACAGTGATCCATAGCTAGAGGTAATTTTTTTTTTTTTTTTGCGGTACACGGGCCTCTCACTGTTGTGGCCTCTCCCATTGCGGAGCACAGGCTCCGGACACGCAGGTTTAGCAGCCATGGTTCACGGGCCCAGCCGCTCCGTGGCATGTGGGATCCTCCCGGACCGGGGCACCAACCTGTGACCCCTGCATCGGCAGGAGGACTCTCAACCACTGCACCACCAGGGAAGCCCCCAACCCACCTTTCACTGATCAGCTGAAACCCAGCCTCCTCCCCAAAGATCCCCTGTGCAGGGTGAAAAGACTCCCTCCCTCCTCTGAATTCCTATGTGTGTTTCTTGGAATTTGGCATATATCTTGACATGGTAGGCAATTCACCCAATGTCTTGGTTGCATTTTCAACTGGGTCTGTGTTCCAGAGAATAGGGACAATAAGGAGATTGGCCCATTGTGTCAGCCATACTCTCGGGGAGACCCCTGAAGTGAAGGGCTACTTACTGCAGAGATTGCTTGTGGATTTTCCTGATCCCTTCAGCTGGTGTGAATCATCCCTCCTCCTCTGGGCCCTCTTGGCACTTTGCACATCCCTCTAGCGTAGCACCACTTTCCATTCGAGTTATTTCTTGACATGACCGGCTCCGCCGCTAGGCATGTCTTATTTATTATTGCAGCTCCAATGCCTCTCTCAGGGCTTGGTGCTCAGTCAGCACTCAGGAAATGGATGGATAGATGAAAAGACAGAGACCCAGGTAGAAAGGGAAGTTCCTGGCTATTGTAGGTGTGTGCGGCAGGGAGGGTCCTGCATGTATCTCTAAGTGTAAGATAAGTTAGGCTGAGATGGCAATTGATTCCCAAGTCTCATTGATTCTAAACAACAAATATTTGTTTCTCATTCAAACTCATGTCCGCTGGGAGGCAATCAAAATTCTGCTTTATTCTCTCTTCATTCTGGGACCAAGACTGATGTCGGTCACTGGGACATGACAGTCTACGACAGAAGAAAAGGAAAGATGGCGGAGGCACGCAGTGGCTCTGGGGAGAAATGGCTCATATCATTTCAACTCACATCTTGTTGACCAAAGCAAGTCTTACGGCCGCAGGAAAGATAATACTCTCATAGGGATGGGCCCAGTAGAGAGGGACAGTGGGTATTTTGACAACATAATCTGCTACAGTGGGATAATGCTCTAATGTGTGGTAATACCCCAGCATTACTGGGGTGATGCTCTGGGTCTCTGTGCACCCACACTCACTCTGACCCTGGGGTGGTGCCAGAGGGGCTCATCCACTTGGTGGGTTTGGAGCCAGGAACTGGACCCACAGAGCTTGGCGTCTGCCCCAACCTTTCTTATTGGGCATGAATTGCCCATAGGGAGTGTGTTTTCTACCTTGCCCTTTCAGGGATCGGGGGAGAGAGTCTCTGGTCCAGAGTTTCTATGACTTGGTAAGTAGGTCTGTCTAATCCTGAAGTCCCGTTTGTTCATTGGTAGAAGCCACATTCTCTGATACCAGGTGTACATGTAACAAAGATGATATTTTGGTCTTCCTGCTCCTTATTCCTCTGTCCTATTTCTCAGTTGGTTTCTAGCTTGGATGAGGAAGAGGGTATAATTTCTTGAGACCCTTCTAGTGCCTCAATACCTGAGTTTGCAGAAATATCAGGTTCCAAAAATGATGTGCTTATTCCTGGGAACGTGGGAACGCGAAGAGAGGTTCCAATATTGCTATTGTCAATATTGTTTCACTTAAAGGACTTCTCCAGGGGGGAAAGAAAGACTGATATTCTGAAACACAGTATCTAACATGCTGCATGCTTCCTGCCCCAGGATCATCTACAAAGGACTCTCTGTTCACCCTGGACCAACATGGTTTGTTTACAATCAGAAATCAGAGCACTCTAGGAAATGGCCATGGGGGGACATCTGTAGTGAACACTGTCCTTTTTCATTCAAAGCAGACCCTCTGGAAAAATCCTGAAACCTGACTATTCACACCTATTTTGGCCAGTACACATGGCATCCAGAGGGTCCTTGTGAAGGGATGTGCTCAAAAGCAGAACACGTCTATTCTTACTTAATAGGGTGTCTTGCAGAGGCCAGGCCTGGGATTCATACGTTTCTGGCAAGTGGAGTCATTGATTCCTCTCCCTACCGAGAGCATCTATTTGCATCTGCTATTATACGTGGAGGGTGCCTCAGTTCTTAACCAGAGGAAAAGGGACACATCAGATGGGAGGTGGGGGGGTGCTTGTGGGTGGGGAGAGAAAGGTGAGGCAAAGGTGAGAGGGGAGCTGTCATGATTTGTTTCTACTCAGCCTGGCTGCATGAGAGAATGTGTGTGGGGGGGGATGTGGAGGGGTGATATCTAAAGCAGGAGTCCTGTTTATGAAAAATTGTAAGACTCAGGGAAGAAGCAGTGCAGCTTTGGGAATAGGCACCAGATTTGGCAATTTGCTCAAAAGATTTCTCCTCCCGCTGGACCCAGAACTCAGTGACAGTATTTGGCAAGGCTTGTGGACCACGAAGTTGACAAGAGGAGGGTCAGAGAGAGAAGCAGGGCTCTCACCAAGGGTGCCACGTGTCTGTGGCACTCATGAGTTTCCTCCTAAAACTGTTTCCTCATAGCGGATTTCAGAGAGAGACTGGGTGAACTTGTTCCTGAGGCTACCTGAAGTATAGGAGAAAACAAAATGATAAAGACTAAGTTATTAAGAATTGATGGTGGTGGTGGGGAGCAGTTAAGAATCATTATCATTTATCCATCGATGAATGTATGAACTCATATATATTACCAGGATGTTGGACCCTGAGACATTGGGGCACATCTACAGGTAAGCCCTCAATTTTGGGGTGAATGTTTTGCTTGTGATATACCCTTCTGTATTAGTTTCTTATTGCCGATGTAACAAATTAGCACAAACTTAGTGGCTTAAAAAAACACACATTTATTATCTTATAGTTCTGGAGGTCAGAAGTCCAAGATCAGTCTTACAGAGCTAAAATCAAGGTGTCGGCTGGCTATGTTTCTTCTGAGGCCTCTAGAGGAAAGCTCTTTTTTTTTTTTGGTATTTTCTACATTCTGGCAATCACCAACATTCCTTGGCTCATGGCCTTTCATTCATCATCAAAGCCAGCAGTGTAGCATCCTTCAATCTCTTTCCCCTGACTCTGACACTCCTGCACCCTTTCATAAGGACCTTGTGAAAATATCCTCATCTCAAGATCCTTAGCTAATTGCGCATGCAAACTCCCTTTTGCCATATATTCAGCGTACTATATCCTCCAAATAGTTTTCATTGGCTTTGGTTCAACCTTATCAAGAGGACACAAATCCAACCTTCATTAAGCACCTGCTGTATACCTTTTCTCTGCTAGAAACTTTTCATACTTTTTAAAGTGAATCCCCATTGTGACTGTAAGAGAGGTATTTATTATGTCCGTTTCTATAAATGAGGAGATGAGGGTGGCATATGTTAAATTACCTGTTCCTTCTGTAAGAGATGGAGATAGGATTTGAGTGCAAATTGGTCTGGCTTAAAAAGTCACTCCTGGGACTTCCCTGGTGGCACAGTGGTTGAGAATATGCCTGCCAATGCAGTGGGCACGGGTTCAAGCCCTGGTCTGGGAAGATCCCACATGCCGTGGATCAACTAAGCCCACGCGCCACAACTCCTGAGCCCGCGTGCCTAGAGCCCGTGCTCTGCAACAAGAGAAGCCACCGCATTGAGAAACCCGCTCACTGCAACGAAGAGTAGCCCTTGCTCATTGCAACTAGAGAAAGCCCGCGCACAGCAACAAAGACCCAACGCAGACAAAAAAAAAAAATCGCTCTTTCCCTACAACTTCAAATACTCCATCTCTAAAGGTGTTACTTTCTCATGATTGAAATGATTAGATAAAAAATGCCGAGAAATGTCATGTCCATTCTCTCCTGGTGGCTACAGAGCAATATTCAAGGGGCCTTTCAGTACTTCTTGATAGCCACTTTCTCTGTCCTTAGAGTAGGGGAGATTGCTGATTCCTTCTGTCTTTCTTCTGAGACTCTGCTCAGGATACCCTGGCTTTGTGGAAGAGACACACCCAAATGCCCCAGATGAGTCACAGACTCTGCCCAGGGCTAAAATGTGATGAGGAGGGAAGGATTCCGCTCCCCCCAGCCTGTGAAATAGTTTCCATTATGGTATTTCTGCCGAGAACAGCAGTGTCGTCCTTTGATCCTCCTCCCCATGACTACAGAGCCTCAGGCATCTGACTAAGTTAGAAGCAGTGTGAACAGGGCACTAGAAAAAGCCCCAGACTGGAGCCCACAGGCCAGGAAACTTGTGTCAGCATTACCACTGACCTGTCCTTTGACTGATCCATTCTCTGAGTCTTGGGTCCTCCCTAGACTAAATGTCTGCAGCCTTCTCTTCCCTGACAGTTTAGAGTATCACTGCTTAGCCAAAGGGTACCATTCTCAATGGAAGAGAGAATATCAGAAAGATACCATGTATATGGAGATAACTTTGCCACGTGCTGCACTCTTTCTCAACAAGTATAGAGTGCCTAAGAGCCTGGACTCTGCGTTAGAATTCCGGCTCTGCCCCTACTGGTTGGGTTATTGTGAGCAAATCTCACTTTCTTCACTTATAAAATGGATATAATGATAATCATACTGCCCTCCTTCTAGGGTTGTTACGGGGATTGCACAACAGCTAGAAAAGCACTGGTAACTCTTCAGTTCTGAGCAAATGCTCATCTCATGCCTCCCTATCACTCTTATTGAAGCTCTAGTAGAGTAAGGAACTTCAGCTCTAGAGTCAGAACCACTTGGCTTTTCTATTAAGTTCTGCTAGCCATCAGCTGCATGACAGTAGACCACTCAATTCAACCCTCTGGTCCTCAGGACTTTTCATCTGTAAACTGAGGATAATGATAATAGCAACTTTTCATTTTATTTTATTTATTTTTGTACACAGCAGGTTCTTATTAGTTATCTATTTTATACATATTAGTGTATATATGTCAATCCCACTCTCCCAATTCATCCCCTCCCCACTTTTCCCCCCTTAGTGTCCATACATTTGTTCTCTACATCTGTGTCTCTATTTCTGCCTTGCAAACCTGTTCATCTGTACCATTTTTTTTAGATTCCACATATATGCTTTAATATATGATATTTGTCTTTCTCTTTCTGACTTACTTCACTCTGTATGACAGTCTCTAGGTCCATCTACATCTCTACAAATGACCCAGTTTCATTACTTTTTATAGCTGAGTAATATTCCATTGTATAAATGTACCACATGTTCTTTATCCATTTGTCTGTTGAGGGGCATTTAGGTTGCTTCCATGACTTGGCTATTGTAAATAGTGCTACAGTGAACATTGGGGTGCATGTATCTTTTTGAATTGTGGTTTTCTCTGGGTATATGCCCAGTAGTGGGATTGCTGGGTCATATGGTAATTCTAGTTGTAGTTTTTTAAGGAACCTCCATACTGTTCTCTATAATGGTTGTATCAATTTACATTCCAACCAACAGTGCAAGAGGGTTCCCTTTTCTGCACACTCTCTCCAGCATTTGTGGTTTGTAGATTCTCTGATGATGCCCATTCTAACTGGTATGAGGTGATACCTCATTGTAGTTTTGATTTGCATTTCTCTAATAATTAGTGATGTTGACCAGCTTTTCATGTGCCTCTTGGCCATCTGTATGTCTTCTTTGGAGAAATGTCTATTTAGGTCTTCTGCCCATTTTCGATTGGGTTGTTTGTTTCTTTAATATTGAGCTGCATGAGCTGTTTATATATTTGGGAGATTAATCCTTTGTCCATTGATTCATTTGCAAATATTTTCTCCCATTCTGAGGGTTGTCTTTTTGTCTTGTTTATAGTTTCCTTTGCTGTGCAAAAGCTTTTAACTTTCATTAGGTCCCAATTGTTTATTTTTGGTTTTATTTCCATTACTCTAGGAGGTGGGTCAAAAAAGATCTTGCTGTGATTTAACTCAGAGAGTGTTCTGCCTATGTTTTCCTTTAGGAGTGTTATAGTATCTGGTCGTACATTTAGGTCTTTAATCCATTTTGAGTTTATTTTTGTGTATGGTGTTAGGGAATGTTCTAATTTCATTGTTTTACATGTTTTCCCTTCATCACTTATCAAAGAGACTGTCTTTTCTCCATTGTATATCCTTGCCTCCTTTGTCATCGATTAATTGACCATAGGGGCATGGGTTTATGTCTGGGCTTTCTATCCTGTTCCATTGATCTATATTTCTGTTTTTGTGCCAGTACCATATTGTCTTGATTACTGTAGCTTTGTAGTATAGCCTGAAGTCAGGGAGTCTGATTCCTCCAGCTTCGCTTTTTCCCCTCAAGTTTGCTTTGGCTATTTGGGGTCTTTTGTGTCTCCATACAAATTTTAAAATTTTTGTTCTAGCTCTGTAAAAAATGCCATTGGTAGTTTGATAGGGATTGCATTGAATCTGTAGATTGCTTTGGGTAGTATAGTCATTTTCACAATATTGATTCTTCCAATCCAAGAACATGGTATATCTCTCCATCTGTTTGTGTCACCTTTGATTTCTTTCATCAGTGTCTTATAGTTTTCTGAGTACAGGTCTTTTACCTCCTTAGGTAGGTTTATTCCTAGGTATTTTATTCTTTTTGTTGCACTGGTGAATGAGATTGTTTCCTTAATTTCTCTTTCTGATCTTTTGTTGTTAGTGTATAGGAATGTAAGTGATTTCTGCGAATTAATTTTGTATCATGCAACTTTACCAGATTCACTGATTAGCTCTAGTCGTTTTCTGTGGCATCTTTAGGATTATCTATGTATAGTATCATGTCATCTGCAAACAGTGACAGTTTTATTTCTTCTTTTCCAATTTGTATTCCTTTTATTTATTTTTCTTCTCTGATTGCCGTGGCTAGGGCATCCAAAACTATGTTGAATAATAGTGGTGAGAGTGGACATCCTTGTTTTGTTCCTGATTTTAGAGGAAATGCTTTCAGTTTCTTTCACCATTGAGAATGATATTTGCTGTGGGTTTGTTGTATATGGCCATTATTATGTTGAGGTAGGTTCCCTCTATGCCCACTTTCTGGAGAGCTTTTATCATAAATGGGTGTTGAATTTTGTCAAAAGATTTTTCTGCATCTATTGAGATGATCATATGGTTTTTATTCTTCAGTTTGTTAATATGGTGTATCACATTGATTGATTTGTGTATATTGAAGAATCTGTGCATCCCTGGGATAAACCCCACTTGCTCATGGTGTATGATCCTCTTAATGTGTTGTTGGATTCTGTTTGCTAGTATTTTGTTGAGGATTTTTGAATCGATATTCATCAGTGATACTGCTCTGTAATTTTCTTTTAGTATCTTTGTCTGGTTTTGGTATCAGGGTGATGGCAGACTCATAGCATGAGTTTGGGAGTGTTCCTACCTCTGCAATATTTTGGAAGGGTTTGAGAAAGATAGGTGTTATCTCTTCTCTAAATGTTTGATAGAATTCACCTGTGAAGCCATCTGGTCCTGGACTTTTGTTTGGTGGAAGATTTTTAATCCCAGTTTCAATTTCATTACTTGTGATCGGTCTGTTCATATTTTCTATTTCTTCCTGGTTCAGTCTTGGAAGGTTACACCTTTCTAAGAATTTGTCAATTTCTTCCAGGTTGTCCATTTTGTTGGCATAGAGTTGCTTGTAGTCATCTCTTAGGATGCTTTGTGTTTCTGCTGTGTCTGTTGTAACTTCTCCTTTTTCATTTCTAATTTTATTGATTTGAGTCCTTCCCTCTTTTACTTGATGAGTCTGGCTGAAGGTTTATCAATTTTGTTTATCTTCCTAAAGAAACACCTTTTTGTTTTATTGATCTTTGCTAGTGTTTTCTTTGTTTCTGTTTCATTTATTCCTACTCTGATCTTTATGATTTCTTTCCTTCTACTAATTTTGGTTTGTTTTGTTCTTCTTTCTCTAGTTCCTTCACGTGTAAAGTTAGATTGTTTATTTGAGATTTTCCTTGGTTCTTGAGGTAGGATTCTATTGGTATAAACTTCCTTCTTAGAACTGCTTTTGCTGCATCCCATAGGTTTTGGATCATCGTATCTTTGTTGTCATTTGTCTCTAGGTATTTTTTGATTTCCTCTTTGATTTCTTCAGTGCTCTCTTGGTTATTTAGTAACATATTGTTTAGCCTCTATGTGTTTGTGTTTTTTACAGTTTTTTCCCTGTAATTGATTTCTAATCTCATAGCATTGTGGTCGGAAAAGATGCTTGATATGATTTCAGTTTTCTTAAATTTACTGAGGCTTGATTTGTGACCCAAGATGTGAACTATCCTGGAGAATGTGCTGTGTGCCCTTGAAAAGAAAGTGTAATCTGCTGTTTTCAAAAAGAATGTCCTTATCAATTAACTCTATCTGGTCTATTGTGTCATTTAATGCTTCTGTTTCCTTATTTATTTTCATTTTGGATGATCTGTCCATTGGTGTAAGTGAGGTGTTAAAGTCCTCCACTATTATGTGTTACTATTGAGTTCCTCTTTTATAGCTGTTAGCAGTTGCCTTATGTATTGAGGTACTCCTATGTTGGGTGCATATATATTTATAATTTTTATATCTTCTTCTTGGATTGATCCCTTGATCATTATGCAGTGTCCTTCCTTGTCTCTTGTAACATTCTTTATTTTAAAGTCTATTTTATCTGATATGAGTATTGCTACTCCAGCTTTCTTTTGATTTCCATTTGCATGGAATATCTTTTTCCATCCCCTCACTTTCAGTCTGTATGTGTCCCTAGGTCTGAAATGGGTTTCTTGTAGACAGCATATATACAGGTCTTGTTTTTGTATCCATTCAGTGAGCCTGTATCTTTTGGTTGGAGCATTTAATCCATTTACATTTAAGGTAATTATTGATATGTTTGTTACTATTACCATTTTCTTTATTATTTGGGGTTTGTTTTTGTAGGTCATTTTATTCTCTTTTGTTTCCCAGATAGAGAAGTTTCTTTAGCATTTGTTGTAAAGCTGGTTTGGTGGTGCTGAATTCCCTTAGCTTTTGCTTGTCTGTAAAGCTTTTGATTTCTTTGTCAAATCTGAATGAGATCCTTGCCAGGTAGAGTAATCTTGGTTGTAGTTTATTTCCTTTCATCACTTTAAGTATATTGTGCCACTCCCTTCTGGCTTGTAGAGTTTCTGCTGAGAAATCAGCTGTTAACCTTATGGGAGTTCCCATGTGTGTTATTTGTCATTTTTCCCTTGCTGCTTTCAATAATTTTTCTTTGTCTTTAATTTTTGCCAGTTTGATTACTATGTGTCTCGGCGTGTTTCTCCTTGGGCTTATCCTGCCCGGGACTCTCTGCACTTCCTGCACTTGTGTGGCTATTTCCTTTCCCATGTTAGGGAAGTTTTCGACTATAATCTCTTCAAATATTTGCTCAGGTCCTTCCTGTCTCTCCTCTCCTCCTGGACCCCTATAATGTGAATGTTGGTGGGTTTAATGTTGTCCTAGAGTTCTCTTAGGCTCTCCTCATTTCTTTTCATTCTTTTTTCTTTAGTCTGTTCCACAGCAGTGATTTCCACCATTCTGTCTTCCAGGTCACTTACCCGTTCTTCTGCCTCAGTTATTCTGCTATTGATTCCTTCTAGTGTATTTTTCTTTTCAGTTATTGTATTGTTCATCTCTGATTTTTTGTTCTTTAATTCTTCTAGGTCTTTGTTAAACATTTCTTGCATCTTCTCAATCTTTGCCTCCATTCTTTTTCCGAGGTCCTGGATCATCTTCACTGTTATTCTTCTGAATTCTTTTTCTGGAAGGTTTTCTATCTCTACCTCATTTAGTTGTTTTTCTGGGGTTTTATCTTGTTGTTTCATCTGGTACATAGTCCTCTGCCTTTTCATTTTGCCTCTCTGTCTGTGAATGTGGTTTTTGTTCCACAGGCTGCAGGATTGTAGTTCTTCTTGCTTCTGCTGTCTGCCCTCTGGCGGATGAGGCTATGTAAGAGGCTTCTGCAAGCTTCCTGATGGGCAGGACTGGTGGTGGGTAGAGCTGGGTGTTGCTCTGGTGGGCAGAACTCAGTAAACCTTTAATCTGCTTGTCTGCTGATGGGTGGGGCTGGCTTCCCTCCCTGTTGGTTGTTTGGTCTGAGGCAACCCAGCCCTGGAGCCTACAGGCTTTTTGGGGGGGCTAATGGCAGACTCTAGGAGAGCTCATGCCAAGGAGTACTTTCCAGAACTTCTGCTGCCAGTGTCCTTGTCCTCACGGTGAGACACAACCACCCTCCACCTCTGCAGGAGACCCTCCAACACTAGCAGGTAGGTCTGGTTCAGTCTCCTATGCGGTCACTGCTCCTTCCCCCGGGTCCTGATGTGCACACTACTTTATGTGTCCCCTCCAAGAGTGGAGTCTCTGTTTCCCCCAGTCCTGTCTAAGTCCCGCAGTCAAATCCTGCTAGCCTTCAAAGTCTGATTCTCTGGGAATTCCTCCTCCCGTTGCCAGACCCCCAGGTTGGGAAGCCTGACATGGGGCTCAGAACCTTCACTCCAGTGGGTGAGCTTCTGTGGTATAAGTTTTCTCCAGTTTGTGAGTCACCCAGCCAGTGGTTATGGGGTTTGATTTTATTGTGATTGTGTCCCTCCTACCGTCTCACTGCAGCTTCTCCTTTGTCTTTGGATGTGGGGTGTATTTTTTGGTGAGTTCCACTATCTTCCTGTTGATGATTGTTCAGCAGTTAGTTGTGATTCTGCTGCTCTCACAAGAGGGAGTGAGTGCATGTCCTTCTATTCCGCCACCGTGAAGCAATCTCCCGGTAATAGCAACTTCTTAATCAGGGGATGAGAATTAATAGGATAATACATGTAAAGTTCCTAACAGAGTATCTGGCATATGGAAAGTGTTTACTCCCTTTGGGTGTCATTCTCGTGTGATGGATTTCTTTAGCATTTCTAGGATGCTTTGAATTTAATTCCATTTTCAAAGGTGTCAGGAAGCATTTTAATATTTTGGGTAAAGCCAAGGTTTTATATTGAACTCACACACTTGTAAATATGCGTATTAAACTATGTGCTGATGCAGAACAAGTGGCACAGATTTTTCTAGTGCCTTCTGCCCCCTATCTCATAGCCTCAATGTCTGCAAATAGTTAGTGCAAAGAGGAGGTTTATAGTTAGCTACCCAAATGCATGTTAAACATTTAATTTATAAAGCTAAAAGGATGAACCCAACAAGCTGCTATAATCTTCAAAAGATCCATTAAGGACTTAGACATATGGGATTAAATGATAAAGGCATGACTTCTGGCTTCGGACCCACTAAAAAATTGTGGAGCCACTGCTTCTATGTGGAATATCAGAAAAAGGGACTGCAGAGGTGAGTCTTGTGCCCTGGTTTCTGGCTCAGACTGACCTTGAGAGTAGAATCAAATAGCAGTAGACTTAACTCAACTTTTGGCTCTTCCAGATGCAACCAAAAATTCAGAAAGCTTGGGGCAGTGAGAATATACTGGACAGAGAACTGCCAAGGGCAGAAAATAGATCATCTTTGGATTTAGCTCTTTTCTAGCTGGAACAGAGGCAGTGGTAATTATGGCAACTGACATTTATTGAGCAATTGTAATTTACTGGATGGCTTTATATTATTCCCATTTTACAGATGAGGAAACTGAGGCTCAGGAAGTTTCCATAACTTGCTCAGAGCCATATAGCTCATAAATGCAATCCAGAATTTGAATACAGGTCTATTTGATACTGGACTACTTTTGTGAAACTGTTAAAGGGAACTTATAACAACTAATATGAATGGTTCAGCCACTGATCTCCTTGCTTAAAGGCTGAGCAGTGGATCAAATGATCTTTTGGAAAGCCAAGATTTTGGTAGTTTAAGCCTCCCTACATCTTTCTGAATTGGACATGTTATACATCTTCATGAGTCCTTCCAAATAAGCTGCTCTTACATTCCTAGTCTGTGGATCCCTTGTAACCACTTCCTCGCCTCAAAAGCATAGCATTGATTTTACCAAGTCAGAAGTTATTTGTCTGCCTGCCCTTGACTAGAGAGTAAATTTCCTCTTTGACCAAATTCTTACAAAACTCAGTACAGGCGAGACCCAGGATGTGGTTTTAAATTGATAGTAATGTTTGTTGAGCATTTATTTCCCTGGTTTTGATGGAGGGAGGAACAGAAATGTTTCCATCTGACTTTGATTGGCGTTGACTGTTGCTACCAGTGTGATCTCAAGCCTAAAGTTTGGGGATGGGGTTTTCTGCCCTTGGTCTTGGTTTTCAATGTCCCCTGAGGTGTGGCACCCTCCCCCACACTCCCACCATCCACCATCCATCCATCATGGTCCAGACTACCACTGTGCTTTGCCTAGATGTTGAATGACTTGATTGTTCTCCCTGCCTAGAGCTTTGCTTCCTCTAATTCATTTCATACATAAAAAGGTTTTTGTATTATAAAATTTATTATAAAATTTATTCTTTTTGATGTGATGGTAAATGGGATTGTTTCTTAATTTCTCTTTTTGATCTTTTGTTGTTAATGTATAGAAATGCTACAATTAGTCCGTAGATAAGACATTATTTATAATAACTATTTTCTCTCTTCCTTTCTTTTTTGTACTCTTCTAGTGTGATATTGATTTATCCTTTGAGTTTTAAAAAATTATTTTAATTATAGTTTTTAGTTACACATTTTCTCTGAGATTCTTTTTCCTCTTCAGTATTCCTGCTGCCATTTTGTCTACTTCTGGCTCACAATTTCTTGTTCTTTATTATTTCCTTGAGAATTACAACCTTACTTGCTACTTTTATTAGATTAGAAAATTCTCCTCTGCTTGTAGTTAATTTATCTCATGATCATTGTTTTGATTCCTGATTTTTATATGGTTTGATGTTATTTTTATTTGGTTTTGGTTTTGCAGTTTGTTTGGATGGTGGACCTTCTTTTTTAAGATTAGCTTCTTCATGTGTTTTGTCATTTTGTTTTGCCGGATAATCTTACATAGAAGGACTTTTGTTTTGTTCTGATATATTTCCCCCCTTCTCTAAAAGATTTATGTTTTCCTCCAATGGACTCTGGGTCTGCTATCCAGAACTATGTTTTATGTCAACCATTTGAGATTCCTGCTCCATGGACACAGTGGGAATATTTTGATGATGTTACTTCAGGGAGCATATGGCTTGGTTTAGCTTGATTCCTAGGTACGAGAATGGGTCTGCATACACTGGTCTCTTTTGTCAGGTGGCTGTAGCCCCTAACAGTGGTCACAGCAGCATTTAATTTTCCATCTCTTCTTATTAACAAGGGATCTCAATCTCCATCTCTCTCAGCAGAGAGACTGACTGGAATCTTCAACCTTGTTTCATGTGAAGCAAATTGAATTTTATTCCCTGTTCTTCCCAGGAGCAGAAATCCTGAATGCCTCTGCCTGCTTTGGACGGGGAGTCCAGGGGCCTTTAGCTTCACCCCATTCCTTACCTTGTTTTTATTCTGTTTCTCATCCACAGAGATGTTTATGGTGGGCTTGAGGCCAGCTATGTGTTTTGAATGTTCTCTTTGCAACTGTTATTTATCATTATTGTGACTTTGGAGCAATGCCATCTTGCCTGGATTTCTCCCTTTGTTTCCTAGCTGGCAGGACAAATTGTATTCCCTAAGCTCTCTGCACGTCATCCCCCTGTTTATAATGTTTCTTTGTGTCCCCATCAAATGTAGAATAAGTGAAAATGCATTACCAGATATTTTTAGATCTTTATTCACCTGGCCTCCGCCTGCTATTTATATGGAGCTGCTTTTAATTCCCTGAATACACCTTGCTTCCTCTTACACCAGGCTTTAACTCAGGCTGTTTTTCCATCTGATACACGTTCGACCCTCTGTCTTGTTTGTATTTAATCCCCCCCGATCTTTCTCACCTCCCCCTAATGTCACTTCTTTCACTATTCCTCATTCCACATACTTTCATTCTCCTGCCCCCACCTCCCTATGATAACACCTGTCTCCTTCCTGTAACTACTGTTTCATCAGTCTCTCCTCCCAGACTGAAGCTCCTTGTGAGTCTTTCTCATTCAGTCCTTAACCACTGCACCTAGTATGACAGAGACACCCAGTAAATGTTAGGAAAACAGATAAATGAAAGAAAGCACAATTCTTTCATGCACCTCATTTCTTCCTTGCTGTCCGGAGGGAACCCTGACTTGCATGCGATGTGGAGGAGAGAATCATTCCATCTACATCACCAGCTGTCTGACAAGTTCAGCTGTCTGACAATTCAGCCTTGAATTCCGTCAAGGAAATCTGGAACTTTTTGAAGTGATGGAGGGGGAAGAGGTGGGATTCCAGTGTGGAACTGGGAGGGTCCAGAGGAGGTGAGTCAGAATGTCCAGTGCTCTGTGACAAAGACATCCCTTCACCACTGCTTCATGTTGCTGGGGAGGGACACACAGACTTTCCAGGACGGCTGTGGCTTGTGGCTCTGTGGTAGTTATTAGGGTGTATCCCACCTCTTAAACCTGCTGATCCTTGCAGATTCACAAGTGAAAGCTGGTCTGAACTCAGGGGCCCTGGGGAAGCAAGGTCACCCCTCTCCACTCTAAAGCAGACGTGATTCTGTGCATTTGGACACAATCTTGTGACCTTGGCTGAAGCCAGGTGGTGCTGGGGAATCTGAGTTCTGGTATTATTCATCAGAGCAGCTGTTGAGCCTGGCTTTCAAGGCCCTCCCTCACAGGGAGGCTTTAGGGTGCCAAAATCTCTCTCACCCCCTTTCCTCCACCATTTTTATATGCAATCTTAGTTAAAGCACTCGCCTTTCATGTATAGGCCAAGATGGTGACTTCACAAAGGTCAGGAACTGGGGAAGCAAAAAAAATTCCTTGAAAGCTTTAAAGTAAATTATTTATAGAAATAATAAATGGTAAATTGAAAGATTTAAGATGAGGAGCCTGGTATTTGGATGGGTTGAAATCTGTGATGTTGGGGGATTGTTTCCAGTCTTTTCCCAGGACTTGAGTGGTTTTGTCTTCACACTTTCTCTATCTACTACCCTTATATGCTATCTTTCCTTTAGAATGGAGGTAGGTGTAAATTTTTAAAATTTCCTTCTTCATACTGTGGTAACGGGTTGGAATTGAATTACCCCATTCCTCTTTCCTGAAATTCCCTGTTCTGCTGTGGGACATGAGACAGCTGTTCAGGCTAAAAGTGCAGTTGAGGGGAGGAGAGACAAGAGCTGAGCAAGCGAATGCCCTGAGGTTATTTTGAAGCCTATTCATGAAAGAAGCTGAGGAGTGTTTTGGGAAGAGTGTCAACTGAGACAGGAAAGTAACCCACCACTGTCTTTGCCCTACCACTTACCAGTCAATTGGCCTCGGGCAAGTCATTGAATAGATGTCAGCCCACCAACTGTCAAGACTCCAGTTTGCCTACCTATAAATTGGAAAGTTGCGTTAAATCAAGAGTAGACATTTAAATGGCTTGTGGAAAATAAGAAGGGAATTTAAGCAAGCAGAGGGGAGGCAGGAACCCTGGCAGACAAGGAATCGTGTAACCAAAATGTAACCCCGGTACATGGTTACCATGCAGAAAAATAGACCAGGCTTTATCAGCATTTCTGATTATTTCAAGGGAAGCCCCGGATCTAGATTTTTATGTGAAATATCCTAATTTCACATCTAGTCAGCAACTCATTAAAAAAATAGAACAAACTAGCAATGCCCTGTTTAGGTCAAACAGACATACCTGTGAGCTGGACACAGTCTATGGACAGTCAGTTTGCAACCTCGGGGGCAAATGATCTTTGATCTTAGATTCACAGTCTGTCTTCAGAATCAGGAAACATGCACTGACTCAGCCCCAGATGGGGATTCTGAGATGCTGGTAATTGGCTGCAGCATCAGCATCCTGTTGGAGGCTGGGGAGTCCATCTAACTCCTGTCTAGATAACATTGCCTGAAGAAAGCTTAACCCTAGGGCATCTTGTTTCTTTGTTAATAAGGGAGATGAACAAGTGTTTAAGGGATGTTGAAGGCAAGTTGGCATCAAACTGAGACTTTCTCCTGGAAGTAAACAAAAGAGTTGAAAGGAAACTAAGCAGGGAATAACTTTCTCACAATGAGATTTGATGTCAAAATGCCCTCTCTCTTTATGTCCCCAAACCATCTTGTAGGGCTGCCTCAACATTTAAGTGTTACTACTAATGTAATGCCTTTTGATTATTGAGAGATGTACCATTTATATATCCCTGCAGCATTCACTGGGCTCTTGTAGCAACCAAGAGAGTAGACCTGTCCAAGGATTATCATCTCTAAAGTGACGGTTCAGGAAGCTCAGAGAAGGGACATAGTGCATCCTTAATCACTCAACTAGGAGTTAGCAGAGCTGGGTTAAAACCTGGATCTCCTGACTCCTGTGTTCCCTGTACTACCTTATGCTGCCCACACAGATTCACTTCCCCAGCCTCTTCACAGGTGTGGTTTGCACCCCAGCTGGATCCCTGAGCAGCTGTAACACATCAGGGCCTAAAGAAAGAGCAGCACACACACACATTCTAATACCCACGTGGTATCAAATACACCCCAGACAATGCTCCGATCCCACGAGATGCTCAAATGAATACCCAGTCTCTTCAACTCCTTGGCTAACTCCCCAGCCCCCCAGCTTGGCAGTTTGAATTCAATTCCTGTTAAAAAAAACACTTCTGAGTCTTTGTACATCTTGGATTTGTCCAGTACTGAAGAGAGAAAGGTTTATTTTAATGTGCAGGAGTGCTTGGAGTCTTGTGACTCTCTACCCAGTAGAGTAGAATTTTTATGAGTATGGGGTGACAAGACATTCAAACCAGATAGAAAGCAAACATCTTAAAGTATTTTGATGAAATAGTTTGGTGGCAAATTCTAGATCTAAAAATATTCCTGTCTTTCAGTTGTGTTCTTTGTCCTATTTAAACACTGACTGTCAGAACTACTAATTAACTGTATTTTCCTAAGACAGTTTACAGGTCCTGGAACACAGGATTGCAGCACTGGAAGGTTCTGATCTTCTCATCCTACCAGAGGAGAGGCCAAGGCACAGTGGGGACGAAGGCATGGCACAAGGGACCTTAGTGAGTGAGCCATTAACAGATGGGGGACTAGTTGATTTTATAAAAGAAGTCACATTTTTATAAAGAAAGCACATTTTGATATCTTTCTCTTTTTTAAAAAATTAGTTTTAAACTGCTAAATGGCTTCCCCCCACCACTGCACCCCCCCTTCAAGTAGGGAAACCAATGATATTCCAGGGAGGCAGAGATCTGGTGATAAAGGACTTGCTACAGGCTTCAGACGTGAATCCCTTTTACAATTTGCTTGTATAGCTCTGCAAGTTGGCCTAATGATGGAAAGGCTGATGCTGTCAAATGCTAACTGGTGCAATTAGAGGGACATTCAGATCTCTCTGAGCCCGTCCTTTCCTCCTGGCGCCCAAAGGCACAGGTCATTCCTGGCCACCTATCAGGCTCCTCATTACTTTCTGGGGTCAGCACATGGGTCTGCTCTGTCAAGGTCCAGGCCCAGTGAGTCAGCAAAACGCAGTGGCTGACAGAGAGCAGGGGCAGGGCTTCCGTACCTGCAGCCAGGGATGGTCGTGAGCAAGTAGAACCACAGGGATGCTGCAATGTGGAATTCAAATGAGCACATGTTTCCCAGAAACCAAAGCAGTGACAAAGATCCAGGGACATCTTTTACAGGCTGCTTCTGCTTTCTTGTTTGAGCTGATGCTTAATCAGTTAATGGTTTAGAGGGAGGGTATGAGAGTGGCACTATTCCTTGTAATTTTTATTTTTTTTTTACAATTTACAATAGAAAAGCTGGTTCAGACCATAACATTTTGCCTGACACAAACTTATCTCAACATAGATCAGAGGAAAGTTGTTGAGTCATTCAGTTCAGGCCAAATCCTAAAGTATGGGTCATCTTCAACTACTCCATTATACAGTCTATATCAGGAAAAATGGCTTTTGTCAGTAACAATCCAAGTCAAAACTAGCAAAAATTCTGAGAGTACCATTTTTAATACAATATTTTCAATTTCAGATATGAATATCTGAGCTAAATAGCTAAATGTAATCGGAGACATTTATGAAGAGGTGGTAATAATAACAAAAATAATACATTTATAACAGCTGGCATTTATTCAGCACACACTGTGCTATGTTCCAGCCACAGTGCTGAGAAATTTACTTTGCTTGGTTGTGGCCTCCATGGTTCCTGCAACTCTAAACTATTTTGTCTAAACTTTCAGGCAATTTTATGAAGTAGTTGTGATCATCTTCAGAAACATTTATTATCAACAGATATTTGTTGAGTGTTTATTATGTTCCAGGTGTTGTTCTAGGCCCTTGGGATCCAAAAAAGTTAGATAATACACATAGGCCCCCCCGTCCTGGTGCTTACAGTCTTGTGGAGAGAAAACATTAACCACAGAATGATTCTGTTACAAATTGATGAGAAAGAGAGTAATGAGGGAATGGGAGTTTTCAGATAGGATACAGAGGGAAGGCATCTTTCTGTATAGTGAGTTTGCAGACAGTTCCAGACCAAACTCTGAATGGGGCAAGATGTTAGCATGTTCTGGAAGCTGAAAGAGGGTCCATGTGATTGGTGATGGTGGAGGAAGTGATAAGAAGTGAGGCTGATGAGGTCAGGAGGGGCCAGATTGACCAGGGACATTCACATCTCCTCTCTGAGTCCTTCCTCTCCTCCTGGCACCCAGTATAGAATCCTGTGGGTTCTGGGGGGAATTGAGATGAGGGAACTGAGTCATGGAGGCCTTAAGTCTCTTTTTCATGGCCACATAGCTTATAAGAACTAAAGCACAGAAGAGCCAAATGGGGATTTTTTTCTCTCTCTCATCAGTATATAAATATTCATCTGTCTCCTCCTCGTCCTCTTCCTCCTCCTCCTCCTCCCCCTCCCCTCCCTCCTCCCCCTCCTCCTCCTCCTCCTTCTTCTTCTTCTCCTCCTCCTCCTCCTTCTTCTTCTCCTCCTCCTCCTCCTCCTCCTTCTTCTTCTTCTCCTCCTCCTCCTCCTCCTTCTTCTTCTTCTCCTCCTCCTCCTCCCCCTCCTCTCCCTCCTCCTCCTCCCCTCCTCCCCCTCCTCCCCCTCCTCCCCTCCCCCTCCTCCCCTCCCCCTCCTCCTCCTCCTCCTCCTTCTTCTTCTTCTCCTTCTTCTTCTTCTTCTTCCTCTCTCTCTGTCTCTCTCTCTCTCCATCAGCAAGTATGTGCCAGGAATTCTAGGCTCAAGATATGTGATTGAGTTCCTATTCTCATGGCTCTTTTTTCCAGTAACTTCAATGATGCAAACTAAAGCAGGGAAAATGGATATAGACTGAAGGGAAGGGGCTCTTTTAGATAAGGTGCCTTCCACAAAGGATACCTCTGAGCAGAGGCATGAATTCATGAGGAAGCAGCCATCAACTCTGCAGCTAAGAGAGCTTTGTAATTAGCATTTTCAAAGTGGAGAAAAACATGGTTGTCCTCATGAAGTCGTTTGACACACACTATGACGTGTGTGTGTGTGTGTGTGTGTGTGTGTGTGTGTGTGTGTGTGTGTTGGTCAAATTTTTTCCTAGACCAGAGCCAGCAAGAAAAGGTCAGCCTAGGTTGTATAAACAAGGAGGATTTGGAGGCTTCATGTTAATAAAATTTTGCTAGGTTTAGAGAATCATGGAGGCGGTGTTCACAAAAAGACAAGACGTAGCCAGATGGAAGTTCACGTGTGTTTGGGCCATAAAGAAATGGAGCCTTTGGTGTCCACACATCAGGAATCAGTTACACCTGGAGAGACAATAATGGCATTTTCAGTAGAACATTCTTTTGGCTCATTCAAGAACAGACTTCCATAAAAGAGTGAGGGGGATTAATGAGCCCAGCAACAGCCAATAAGAATTCATGGGAAGACCTAATGTTGGCGCTTAATTACCATTGGGTCTGACAAGTACACTATATCCCCATAAAAGATTGAAGATTAAGCCATATTCCGCTCTCACCATTGTATTCTCAATTTTTTTTCTTTTTCCGAATGGAATTACTGTTGCTTGGAAAATGTAATACAGAGCAGAATTCTGAACATGATTAGGATTAGCTGTTATAGTATAAGGTGAGTGGCAAAGGACCATTTGTCATGTTGATCTTTTGGTACTGTCTAGACGTGAATGAAAAATTAAAAGGCATAATTCTTTTTTTTATGGTTGTCAAGTGGAATAATCTATTCAGAATTAAATCTGACAATTCACAGATCAATTCCAACCATCTTGGGTTTCTTTATGACTATGGCCAAGATATTTCAGAGGGTGCTAGGTGATTTATTGGATCTTTTGAAATTATTATTCAGAGAAGAATGATGTGCCTTTGACCTGTTCTAGAAATTGCCTGTAAGTCTATCCATGCTTCTGTCCATCCATCCAGAGGTATTTATGCAATATCATGAATGACACAGAGATGGATAAGTCATGACCTCTGTTCCAAAAAGCTCACAGGCTAGTGACCAAAAAGCAAAAAGGATATTACCTCCCAAAAGTGGAGAAATGCAAGATGGTGGCAGGGATCAGATGCTTTGGCAGTGGGGGAAAGGATCTTACATAGGATGAGGGTGCGTGGGGACAGTTTCTCATAAACATCAATGTTGATGCTCATCCTTGAAGAAGAATGTGTGGGAATCGTTCAGGCAGAAAAGGCAAGAAGTTCTCCAAGAGAAGAAAATTCTGTGAGCCTGTGTACAGGCACAGAGGGATAGAAGAGCAAGACTTCCCCAGGGAACCATAGGAAGCTGGCATAGCTGGAGTCTAGTCTGCATATGTGGTCAGGTGCTGAGAGGAGGGAATGGCTGGGGGAAGAGGGCTCAGCTCTGAGGCTCAGAAGCATTCACGGGCAAGGTCATAAGAGTGTGGGGACCACTAGAGTGAACTTGGATTTAATGCTGGTAGGTATAAGGAACCATGTCCATATTTTAAATTGAAAGTATCTGGCCAACATTTTAGAAGTTGCATTGGCCTCTTATGGAATAATTGCTACTACGTGGGCAATTTTTTGCAAGGATTTTCTCAGTGGCATGAGGCCTAGAGTAAATGGTTGCAGGTTATGGAGTGTGAGGAAGCCACTTAATTCTTTGTCTGTTGGTCCTAACGGTGTGAGTAGCCCTTTCATAGACCTTTTCTAGATCAAGTAAATAATCCCAACCTAAAATCTTGCAGATAATATTAAAAGGAAAGGAAAAAAACCCTTCAAAAATGAAAAGTTCTCTATTATACTTCCATGCTATGTATTACCCTGGAAACATGGCCATGGTCTGATGTAGTTTCTTGTTCTGTTTGGAACACTTCTGTTTTGAATCCTCAGCAGTGCCTGGCACAGTGACTGGGACAGAGAAGATGCTCAGTTAAATATGCAAGACGTTGGTTTGCTAATGACCCAAACCAAGCAGTGCGAGACCCATTTGAGTATTTAGTGAATTCCATGTGTGTTAAATATGTGGAATACCAGTGATAACAGCAAAAGTAGGTCACTAACAGCACTAGAGCAACAGCTTAATAGTTACCACTTACTGGGGACCTAGTCTAAGCTACGGCACAGTGTCAGGCTCTCTAGACATCATCTGACTTAACCGTCCCTTCCCCTCACTGCTCAGAATTACTATCCCTCTTCACAGAGGGGAACACTGAGGTTGACTGAGTTCACTCTCAAGGTCACACAGATGAAGAATAAAAGGGCAGGATATGAACCCAGGTCTACTTGGCAGCAAAGTTCCTGCCTTTTCTCTCCTATTTTTCTCTCCTGTTTCTTGTGAAAGAGGAAGCACATTTGTAGCCCTGGCCCCAGAGGAGAGAAAGCAGATCAGGGGGCTCCCTTGCTGGGAAGGTGAAGGGCTTTGGCAGGACTTTGTGACCACCACGGCTCCCAGAGAACAGAACTGACTTTTCTGAAAGGCTGTGGCCACCTGTCCCTGGAGATGAGACACTGATGTGAGAGGTAGACAACCATCTCTCAGGGGATCTGTAGAATAATTTCTACTCTGGCGGGTAGAATAAAATATATTTACTTCCATATTTGCAATCTTGAGTTATTCTTCAGATAGTAACAGCAGTTCCTGACATCTGGATAATATTTCACATCAGTCATAACACTTACATGGAGCTTCTTATTTAATCCCAAGTGGCCTCCTTTTGGGGATGAAGTAGCTGCTGCTCAGAGAAGCATCATGACTTGCCCAAGGATACACAGATTGAATGGAAGACTCAGAAGACAGACCTGGATCAAATAATTCCAGGATCAGTGCTCCTTCCTCTCTGCATGTTGTCTCTGCAATGGAATGAAAATCCAGGTCTGTGGGGAAGTATCTTATAGATGCGGTAGTCCCTTCCCACAAGGAGCATGGGCCACATGCTGAGGCTCTTTCTGAGACAATTATCCCTTTCTTTGTGGCTCAATATCCCCAAGGCCTCCACCTCCCTCTGGGAACAAAGCATCCTTCAGGGTCTCCCTTAATCATCCTTATCAGTGTAATAGGTTGCTTCCTGTCCAACTGCCCCGTTTCCACAGGCAGTTTATGCCAGAGTGTGGATTCTCACCCCAATCATTTCATGTCTAGGTTATCCTTCCTGACATGTGAATCCAGGACACAAGTCTAAGTCCCGTACTTATACAGCCTAGAGGAGCCAACCCCTGCTCACCCAGGAGCACGCTGACTCCTGACTATGGAAAGTTTGCCTGTGTCTAAGTGTAAGCAGATGTCTCCAGCTGCCAGATCGTGCAACCATATGAAAGCAATCACCCACTCTGCACAAACATGCATCATCAGGCCAAAGTCTGCAGATGCAACCAACTCATCATGCTTCCCATAAAACAGTGGGTGCGTATGGCGTGTGGGGTATGGGGAGATGGGTCAGAGCAGTCCATCTAAGAGTAAAATTTGTGTGGGCCAAAGGAAGTGCTGCTCAAAGTTAAGATAGATACTCAAACTTGTCCTGTGATACCATCTGAACACTTTCAACACTGTACTCAAGGGGTAACCAAGGTTATCCCTTAATTATGTGGAGGTGACTTCCTATGATCTCAGAGCAATCTAGTGGTTCAGACAGGGCTCTATCAAAAATCAAAAATTTAGTCCAGTACTCATTTCATTATGTAAGGCTGCCTGTGCCATTGGCTTTGTGGTGGGCTCCTCCATGTGCAGTCTCTTTTGTTTTGAATCCCATTGGCTTTTGGGGTGACTTTTCCTAGCTGAGTAAACTTTTCTAAAGAATGATGATAATTAATGCCATTTAATGAGGGTTAATATTATGTTAGGCTAGATGTTCTATGTAGTGGGTTATACATAAAAATGTGCAAATACCATGAAGTAGGCTTTTCCCTCTCCTGTTTTTTTTTTAACATCTTTATTAGAGTATAATTGCTTTACAATGGTGTATTAATTTCTGCTTTATAACAAAGTGAATCAGCTATACATATACATATATCCTCATATCTCTTCCCTCTTGCATCTCCCTCCCTCCCACCTTCCCTATCCCACCTCTCTAGGTGGTCACAAAGCACCAAGCTGATCTCCCTGTGCTATCTGGCTGCTTCCCACTAGCTATCTATTTTACGTTTGATAGTGTATATATGTCCATGCCACTCTCTCACTTTGTCCCAGCTTACCCTTCCCCCTCCCCGTATCCTCAAGTCCATTCTCTAGTAGGTCTGTGTCTTTATTCCTGTCTTACCCCTAGGTTCTTCATGACCCCCTTTTTTCCCCCCTTAGATTCCAAATATATGTGTTAGCATACGGTATTTGTTTTTCTCTTTCTGACTTACTTCACTCTGTGTGACAGACTCTAGGTCCATCCACCTCACTACAAATAACTCAATTTCATTTCTTTTTATGGCTGAGTAATATTCCATTGTATATATGTGTCACATCTTCTTTATCCATTCGTCTGACGATGGACACTTAGGTTGCTTCTATGTCTTGACTATTGTAAATAGAGCTGCAATGAACATTGTCCCTCTCCTGTTTTAAAGGAGAGGAAACTGATACTCAGAAACAGAAAGTTGCTCAAAGTCACAGAGCTTTGTAGGTGGTACAGCCTAAATTCACATCAAGATGGACTCCAAATGCTTCCTTTAAAGGAATCAATAAAGTCATATTGAGGCATTCAGTTGATCAGCCCTGGCAGATGGCTGGGTAATCAACATTTACACAGTTAAAAGGAATTTTTTGAGCATCTATTTGTGCCTGGCAGCATAAGTGGCTTCAGAGATACATATGACACCATTCCATCCCTCTAGGAAAGCAGTCAGTGGTGGAGTCAGAAGTAAAGATAACCTCTTAGTTTGTGTTGAAGTGATGGTTAAAGGGATGACTGATTAGGTACAACTGGAATAGGGTAGATGGAACATACATGTTTGCCCAAGGGGTAAGAGATGGTTTGTCAGAGAAAGTGGCACTTTTCTGTCAAATGAGTGAAGATGACATTCAAAGCAGAAGTTGACAATATGTGTAGAGACATTCACAGGACAAACTGTGAATACTTAGGGACATGCAAATCATTAGGTATTGCTGCTTTGTTAAAACATAAATGGGAAGCTTAAAATAGTAGTTAAAAAAGTACTTAAAATAGTAGTTTAAAAAATATACAGTTTGTTAGGACCTTGAATGTTTTGCTAAGGGGGTTGGAATTTTCTCTGAGATCAGTTGGGAACCATGGATAGGTGACATGATTGACCTATTATTTATGGATTAGGTTTGATTGCTAGTAATGGAAAATTCCAAATTAATACTGGTTTTAAGGCAGCAGAAGTTTGTTTTTCATGCAAAAGTCTGGAGTTAAGTGGCCCAGGACTGCTATAGTGGCTCTTCTCAGGAAATCTAAGTCTTTCCAGCCATCCTTGTATTTGGCCTTTAGATTCATATTCCAAATTGTTAGTCCAGGTGGCAAGCAGAGAATGGTGATAAATAAGAATAGAACTATGGGAAGTGTCTTAGTTCATCCAGGCTGCTATAACAAAATGTCAGAGACTGGGTGGCTTGTAAACAGTTCTGGTGGCTGGAAGTCCAAAATCAAGGTGCCAGGATGATGGGTTTCTGGGGAAAGTCCTCTTTCAGGTTGTAGACTGCCGACCTCTCGCTGTGCCCTCACATGGTGGAAGGGCTAGGGAGCTCTGTGGAGTCTCTTTTATAAGAAGACTAATCTCATTCATGAGGGCTCCACTCTCTAGTCACCTCCTAATATCATAAAGTTGGGCATTAAGATTTCAACATATGATTTTTGGGTGGGCACAAACATTCAGACCATAGCAGGAAGTCTTCAACAGTCCCTTAAAGAAGACACTCAGAGGCTTGCACAACACACTTCGACTTTATTCATCCATCAGAAATTAGCCACAGGTTCATATCCAGCTACAAAGAAGATCGAAAAATGTAATCTTTACATGGACAACCATTGGGCCCACATAAAAACCAGGTTTTGTGTTTCTAGAACTGGAGAATGGATATTTAGAAATTTTACCAATCTATGACACAAATAGGTCTGAAATTTAGAGATCACTTCAATATCCTTGCAGTAGATGGACAAAGATACAGGGACATGACCGAAGATTTGGGGCTAAGGCAGTGGGCATCAGTGGGATGGGGAGATGCTCTCCCCTCCCCGCCCCCAATTACTTAGGCTTTGCCCATTTAAGGAAACTGCTCTTACCTTTATTTCCCCACTGTTGAGTCAGAGGTGATACACATTTGCTTCAGCAAATGAGTCATACTCAACGTTGGGTAAACCTGTTTGGATACACAGAATGGACCATAATATGAACCTGGTTTAGACCGCATCCTTCATGGACTTGAAACACTGCTCGCTGTACTTCTGACCTCGAATGGATATATCAGATTTCTCATTCTGATCATTTATAGAGCCAGGATACGGAAGAGGAAGTCTCTATACATATTATTCAGGTTAGCAGAGTTAGTACATTTTATCTATGGATGTTTACAGAGTTAATTAGTTAAGAGCATGTACTTTAGAAGCAAAAAAATATAAATTCAAAACTCCGCTGTGGTCAGTATCTCAGGCTGTCTAATTTCGGAGTCAGTCTTCTTAATCACCATACTGTATTGCCTCCTGTCTGGCGTTTTGTTTACTTTTGCCCCTTTCCTAAACTTCCTTCCAGTAACGTGAGAGAAACAGTCTCAGCAGCCTTGATGAGTATCCCTAGAAGGTGGTGGCAGGAGGGACTTAAAGATATAAGAGTTTAACTTTGGTCCCTGACTGCACTTCTCTGGCTACCTCCCTCCATGCAGCCCCTTTAAAAATCAACTCCTGTCCCAGCAAGTATGTCTAGGGACCCATAAAGGGAAGAGCCCAGCATACGCCCAGTGTTGGCTCACCCAGTTCTCATCATCCCCAAGCTACCTGCACTCACTTTGTATCTCACTTTTTCTGCTAATGTCCTTATGCCCCCTCCCTTCCAGGGTCCTGGCCTCTCCAGTTTACTCACCACACCTTACAGTAAGCACCCACATTATATACATTTGTCTCGTTATCTTGAGATGATTTTTCCTTGTATATTTTCAAGGATTCCAAGCCTTTTCATGAGGCCTGCCAGTTAATTCTCAAAAACTCAGTAGAAAATTTATTGTCTTTGCAGTTTAGGTGCTGAAGAAATTTAACTTAAGTACTATTAATTATCTCATGATTCCCCTTTACCTGTGGGACTTAGGGGCGAGTGACAGGGGTGCTTTGAGAAGCAACTCATCCCTGTTGACTGTGCTGGGAGAGCCTTGGGCCTGAACATGCAGGACTCCTGGGGAAAAAAAGCCTGGCTTTCTTCAACAATTTAAAGCAGGAGTCTGACATGGGAAACCCTACAGCTTTCTGGCTATAGTGGTGTAATCATTCTGTTCGTGGTTCTGGGACTTTTTGCTTACAAAGTACTGGTCTCATGACCTGCCCCGTTTGAGGACATCATCAAAGGTCTGCAAGACAGGATCAAATGAGTTTTTAAAAATACCCCAGGATCCCTCTCCACTGCAGTGCCTACCCAGTATAACAGAATTAGACTCAAAGCAGCATTTGCTGAAGATCGCACTGTTTGCATAAATTTTCCATCGATACATCTGGTTTTCCTTTTGAAAGGGCCTTCAAACCTCATAAAGCCAAAGTCTTTTGAACCAAACCACAAATTCCTTATAGCTAACCTCAGGGAAACTCCCTCCCTGCTCTGTATACTTAGTCCTTCTAACCCCCATTTCTCTTCTCTCTTCCGTCTTCATTAACTTAGCCCAAGCCAAGTTCACAAGGATAAATCATGTTTTTTTTTCAATTCACTTCATATTAATAAAAATTACAGGTCATTTTTTCTGTCTGAGACCTTTGATTTAGAATAGACACCATTTATTGAGCTCTAACAATGTGCCAAGTGCTTTACGTAGGATCCCATTTAATCCTACGATAGTCTTGCGAGGTAGGTGGTATTTTTCCAGTCTTTTTGATGAGGAAAAAGAAACAAAGAGAAGTCAAATAACATGTCTTGCTCCTGCTAAGTGGTGGATTCAGTAACTCAAATCCAGTTGGTCAATTCCAATGCCCTCACTTCTCATGTTTGTCTCTCTACATAATATATTCCTAAGACTTAATTTTCAAGTGTGATTTGATATTTAAAGTAACTCCTCATTTGCCTCAGGCAATCATTATCCTGCTTGTTGACTTCACATGATGATGATTCTCGCTGTCACTAAAAATATCGGCTACTAGACTCTGAGTGTATTGCTAATCATGTACCATACCTTGGATTCTTACTATAATCTTTTGAGGCAAATGTTGTTATCTCTATTTGTAAACTGAGATGCAAAAAGGTTTGTTAACCTGCCCAAGGTCACACAGCAATAAATTAATTGGAACTGCAGATATTTTTTAAATTAATTTTTATTGCAGTACAGTTGATTTACAATGTTGTGTTAGTTTATGCTATACAGCAAAGTGAATCAGTTATACATATACATATATCCACTCTTTTTTAGATTCTTTTCCCATATAGGTCATTACAGAGTATTGAGTAGAGTTCCCTGTGCTATACAGCAGGTTCTTATTAGTTATCTGTTTTATGTATAAATAGTAGTGTGTATATGTCAATCTCAGAAATCAAACGTTTGTGTATGCCAACACCCAGTTAACTCATTCAATTCCCACGACAATCTTGTAAAGTAAGTTGCACTATCATCTGCATTGCACAAGTGAGGAAACTGAGGCAAAGAGAAATGAACTCACTTCTCAAAGCCACACAGTCAGTGGTGCATGGGGGCTTGACTGTGAATCAGTTAGTTCAGCTCTGCTTCCTGACTCAGAGCTTGGAACCAACCCCCTGCTGCCCAGTTGTCTGATTTCAGAACCTCTTTGCTCTGGACAGGTGTCTATGTGAATGCATTTAAAACTACATAACTCATCCAGTTCTTTTAGTCTCTGGTGACCTCATTGTGTCGAAAGGACAGGACTTGATGCATGCTATGTCAGTGGCGATCGTAGTTACTGAGATGGATCTGCACTGATGTCTGGCAGTTTGGACTGAATGTTAATGACACACGAAGGTGACCCGCAAGAAATATATCGCTCTGTCGGAAAGCTGGAGCTAGGCAGGAAAACTCATCACAGACGGTGGCTGATCCCCCTCCCACCAGGCTCTTTTATAAGCAGTGTTCAGGTAGTCAAAGCTTATCTGAAGGCTGAACAAATCACACTGGAATCTTCTGGAATGTGGGAAAAGGGGGAAAAGTAAGTATTGGGTGTGAGTGGAGAGGTGGGGGGAGGTTCAGCTGGAAGATGGAACATGAACTAGAGCAAAGGGGAAATTTATGTCAGCCAGTTTTCTTTTCAGGAATGAAGGACCGGGAATGGAAGAAAAAGCAGAGGGAATTTTTTTTCAGTTGTAGGCATGGAAGTAGAGAAATCAATATCTCTAAGAATCCCTAATGGCAAGATGGGCTCTGGGTGGGTATTACCCTACATTTGATTCTTAAACTTTTACCTCTGGGCTTCCCTGGTGGCGCAGTGGTTGAGCGTCCGCTTGCCGATGCAGGGGACACGGGTTCCTGCCCCGGTCCAGGAAGATCCCACATGCCGCAGAGCGGCTGGGCCCGTGAGCCATGGCCGCTGAGCCTGCGTGTCCAGAGCCTGTGCTTTGCAGCGGGAGAGGCCACAAAAAAACAAAACAAAAAAAACCAAAACACTTTTACCTCCAAAATCTGCTCAACTATAGGGACATACCTATAGTATAGCCTAAAGTGGACTCCTGCCCATTGGAAATTTCTTTGAAGCCACATGTTTTATTAATT
Organism: Mesoplodon bidens; assembly: GCF_964165515.1. Lineage (NCBI taxonomy): Eukaryota > Metazoa > Chordata > Mammalia > Artiodactyla > Ziphiidae > Mesoplodon > Mesoplodon bidens. The sequence goes on along the minus strand of NC_138162.1, from coordinate 19,048,502 downwards.
AAATACTGGCCAGATACGAATTCACACGTATGTTTTTTAATATGAAATACTGGTTTAAATTGCTGTTCAGTTAAGTTACTTAACTTACTCTAATTTTCAGTGAAAATGATGCCCAATGTTTACTATTGGATTTGAGTATTCCCAGAACGATGTTTCAAGAAGCTTCTTCCTATCCTGGATTTATGGGAAGGTACCCTCCAGCAGTGCAGAGAGGCTCAGGGAAGAAAGATTTGAAGGAGAATAATATTTATTTGTGACCTATGTTGTGTCTGGCACCGTATTAAGTGCTGTGCATATACCATCTCATTTAATAATCATAATAGACATGCATAGTGGTTATTATTCATCCCCATCTTATAAAGAAACCAACCCGGAAGAGTGAGTTTACTAGGCCATGTGACTAGAGCATGCAGGAGGCAGAATTTGAAACTCAGTCTGCCTGACTTCAAAGCATGTTCTTTCACCAAATCATCCAACACTGCCTCTCAGGGTAAAACAGAGAATTGGCACCATTAACTTAAATCCATGCAGACAATTAGGTCAGGAGACTCTTGTTCTCCCAAGGGAAAAACCAAACCAAAACAAAAACCATGAACTTCAGTCTTCTAATCTGGAACATCAAACCTTTCGTGTCTCGTGTCCTGGTCTTTGCCGCGTGTGGAATATGGGCTATCTCACATTTGCGATTGGAGACCTCTATCTCCTTCTTCTGGGTTAGAAAGTAAACTATTTATGAGGGGGGCATTAATTTTGGTGAGAAAACAGATCTCATATGATAATTTGATATGCTGTGCATTTCATTCATGACAAATATTTTGTGGTCAGTTGGCAAAATGGCTCTGATTCTCTGCTCATCCCACATCCATTGCCATGTGATGGTGCCGCCCGTTCATCAAAGGGTAGTCTATTTCCCCAGGCTTTGAATCTGGCTGCCCTTGTATCTTGATTCACCTAACAGAATGTGACAGATGTTATAATGTGCCAGTCTGAGTCTAGGCTGTAAGAAGTGTTGTTTCGGTGTGCTTCTGTTTCTCTCGCTTGCTCTTGCCATGCCTGTCATGCCGTGGGAACAGAATTGGGCCAGAGTGCAGGAGGGGGAGGGACACATGTGGGCAGCCACACTCAGAAACTGAACTGCCTGGCTGTACACAGCTAACCTCATTCTCATGAGGAAGCCGGGCAGCAACCAGAAGAGCCACCAGCTCTACCTGCCTAAATTGCTGACCCGCAGAATTGTGAGCTAAAGAAATGGTTTTTGCTTTAAGCCACACGTTTTGGAGTGTTTTGTTTTGCAGCAGCAGATAACTGGCACCAGTTTACTAAAATCTGATGGAGTGCCAACACTGTGGCATGCTATGGGGACACAGAGATGACTAAGGCATGGTACCCGTTCTCCAGGGTCAGCCAGCATTCCCAATGGAAAGTCAGCCATGTAAACAAATAATCACCACCTGATAAGTTACGCGATGAATCAAAGTAACTTGTGAAATAATTTTAGTGGGAATAGTTCTACTTCCTCTGTAAAGAAGCCATCATTCTAAGCATCACAATGCTAGTTGCTTCCAGTACTTCCTGTGACAGTGTCATCCAAACCTCTAAGTGCATCAGTGGTCGCCCGGCAAGGAGCCTTGAGGATTACCCAGTGCTATTTATGTCTATTATAGGAGCCCCGCTGAATATCCTCAAATGGGAGCCAGGAGCTGGGGGGCCAGAACTTTTTGGAATACTTATTTTAAAGGGATATTACCCTCTGTTTAAAGATGGAACTGCTAGAATTTCGGTGTACCAGGCAAAAATTTCAGTCTCTTGGGCTTTTAATGATCAACAATTTTAATAGAGCTGTAGACACCAGAAATCATGGACTTTTTGACTATCTCTGACTTTTCAGAGAGAAAATGAAGGCCTTAGCAGATAGATTCGTAGAGAGAAGCTAAACCTGGGTTTGAATCTCAACTGAGGCGTTCACCAGCTATTTGATCTTTAGCTCTTTCTGGAATCTTCATAAACTTCACATTGTCGTTATACAGGAATAAAGATATCTACCTTATATGGTTATGATGAGTACTAAGTGTGCCTGGTACATAATTAATGTTAATTCATTTCCCCATTTCCTTCATTCTTAACTCTCCTTTCCTTTCTGTTACCATTTCTTCCTTTTTTTTAAAAAAAAATAGACCCAATCAGAGCCTCCACACACTAAGCTTCATGAAACTGGGTCCTAATTATTAGCAAAATGGATGAGTTTGAAGGCTTCCCCAGTGGTTATCTGTAAAAGAACCTTTTGAAAGTGGTTTTAGTGACAGTTTGAGTAATAATATCTGTTCATGATTATGAAGGGCTAAGACAAAAGGTTGACACAAGCTGGTTTGGAGCAACTCTTTGCACTGAATGCAAGTGCCCATAGCAACAGCCAGCCTGTCCCTTCCGTCCACAGAAAGAATGGTGGTTTTCTGTCATCCTGGGCACCAGGATGGAGTGGAATGGAATGGAATAACTCTCAACTGGCTGGTGCCAGATAGTCTAGATAGACTGTCTAGAGCATTTTCTTCAAAAGTAGCAAGACCTTCAATATTCATATGCAAACCAGAGAGGAAGTGGGAGAATTCTTCCCTCTTGCTTTTCTTTGCTATTAATCTCAATCACAAAACTCTTACTTTAATTTTCCTTCTATAGAAAGAATGTCTAACAGAAAGCACATGTGAGAATTAAATAAAAGCAGAACTGAGTGAGGGCTGAATCTGCGCTATATAAGATATAAATATATAATATATATATATATATATATATAGATATATATATAGATATATAGATATATATATATAGACTTGTTTACAGAGAAGGTGTATGACACCATCTTGGATATACAGTTTTATCACTTGTATGACTGTATGATGATGGAGAGAATCTCTCCTGGGGTTAGCATGGGGCTATGGGATTATAGAGATGCTCCAAGGGGCTATGGGATTATAGAGATGCTCCAAGATAATGGATGTGAAAACCAGTAGCCTCTCTAACTAAAACACTCTGTAGTCTCAGAACCTTTGCCCTTGCTGTTCTCTCTGCTTGGAGATCTCTTGCTTTCCTCCAGAGACATTTGTTGGTACATGCTTCAATTCATTCTGGCCTCTGCACAAACGTCACCTTGTTAGAGGGACTTACCTTGATTATCTTATCCAAAATAGCCATCCTGTACGCTCTATTTTCTCATCCTGCTTCATTTTTTACTTCGGAGGACTTCTCTGACCATGTATTATATAGTTAGGTGTTGATTTGTTAATTGGCCATCTCTTGCAGTAAAATGTCTGCCACGTGAAGGCAGGGATTTTTATGTGTCTTGTTCACCTCTCTATCCCCAGCACCTATAATAGTACCTGTCATGTAGTAAACACTCAAAATAAACACTTATTAAGTAAATGAACAAGTTAATGAATGTGCAAGATTATCTTTACATTGAACATCTCAGGCACATGGTGGGCATTCTGTAACTGTTGGCAGAGTTAACGGGAGTGCGTGCTCCTGTGTGAGCAGAGTTGGGGAATCACGACATAGCAAGCAGCATCTCCTTGGCTTCACACCCCTGCAGATTGTGTAAGGAGTATCCAGACGCTTTCTCTTTCCAGCATGATGTAATGTGGAATGAGAAGGCCTGAGGAGCATGCTGCTCACAGACCAGACAGATGATCTCATCCCCTTCCTGGGCATTCCCAGGCTTTTCTGTTCAAAAAGGAATAAATAAAACCTGCAAAGTTCAGTTCACAGGTGGTTGTTTCAGCCACAGTCCTTTGTTGGCAAAATCCTGGAGTTCATCTCACAGCTCTCTGGCGGCCAGGGAGAGGGAAGTCATGTTGGATATTGCCTGGCCTCTTCCTTCAGCCAAATGGAATGGATTTAGCCTGAGAAACTGGGACATACAGGGGGTGAAATACATTTTAACATCAGCCACAGGGGACAAGCTGTGAGTAACTAACTGGGGGTGATGGGAGAGTTTAAAACACAAAGTAAGCAAAGTGTTTCATTGACTCCAGAAGCCTGAGATTGTTCTTGGTATTGTTTCAAAGGTTTAGGGCCTGAAAAAAGAATGTACCCAATTTTTCTTACATGGCTCACTTTCAAATAAAAATTCCTTTGGTTTTGATGTCTGTGTATATATTAAAATGATCATAATTCTGATTTATAGATATTTATTGTTCTACAGTTTGCAATACCTTTTTTTAGTCAAAAAAAATTTAATATAGTTCATTGTAGATATAACCTAAGTCAAACAAATATTTGTTACCATGAGTTTTTTTTTTTTAATTGGGGTGACATTGGTTTATAACATTATGTAAGTTTCATGTGTACGACATTACTATTTTGACTTCTGTATACACTGAAGGTTGCTCACCACCTAAAATTTAGTTTCCATCCATCACCATACAGTTGATCCCCTTTACTCATTTCGCCCTCGCCCTGCCCCTTCCCCTCTGGTAACCACTACTCTGTTTTCTGTAACTACATGTTTGTTTTTGTGTGGTTTGGTTTGTTCATTTCATTTGTTGTTTGTTTTTCATATTCCACATCTGCGTGAAATCGTACTGTATGCGATACCTTTTAACATGCAGATCTCCAAAAAAGCTCTGAAATTGAGGGATGTAGAATTATCCCCACTTATCGTTGAGGAAGCTCCGGTTCAGAGAGGGATGGTGCATTGACCAAGATCACACAGCCAGCGTGTAACAGAGCTGGTAATAGAACTCAGATCTGGTTATCTGGTTGTCGTAAGTGCAAATTTCTCCAGTGATAATTTCAGGACTTAAACGGTGATCTCTATTTGTCAATCACAGTGTCTGTATTCCCTAGATTTTTCTACATTTTTTCTTCCCCGGTCAGCTACTAGATACCATATTTTAGACCCAGGTCTGGGGCAGGTATGGGCAGACAATCTGTGCACAAACCAAACTGAAGTCCACCTAAATGTCCCATGAACAATGAACATATCCAAATAGAACTGTCGACTCTGCCCTCCAGACGTGCCCCTCCTCTCTCTGCTGTTCTCTTCCCACCAGTGTCTCTTTATCCAGACACTGGTATCACCAATTGCTCAAGTCCTAAGTGAAGAAGTCGTCCTTGCTTTCTCCCTTTCCATAACCACTTTCTCCATCCGATCCATGATCAAATCTTCCAATTTTCATTTCCAAAGTGTATCCTGCCTCTGTCCGCTCTTCTCCATCTTTATATCCAGCATCTTAGTTCGAGCCACCAGACTCGTGCTCCCTATGTTTTCTTGTTTTAATTTTATTTATTTATTTATGGCTGTGTTGGGTCTTCATTTCTGTGCGAGGGCTTCCTCTAGTTGCGGCAAGTGGGGGCCACTCCTCATCGCGGTGCGCGGGCCTCTCACTATCGCGGCCTCTCTTGTTGCGGAGCACAGGCTCCAGACGCGCAGGCTCAGTAATTGTGGCTCACGGGGCTAGTTGCTCCGCGGCATGTGGGATCTTCCCAGACCAGGGCTCGAACCCGTTTCCCCTGCATTGGCAGGCAGATTCTCAACCACTGCGCCACCAGGGAAGCCCATCCCTACGTTCTTATACAGCCTCATAGCTGCTGACCCTGTCCCACGCTCTGCCTCTCCCATTCATTTTCTCCAGTGGAAACAAAAGTGACTGTCTTAGTGTGTATCTATTTCTCGTGTTTAAATCCCCCAAGGCTTTCTGATGCATTTATAAAACCCAAAGTCCTTAACATGACCACGACCCTCTGCTTGATCTAGCCCTTGGCTTTCCCTCCAAACTTATTTGTGCCCTTTTCACACTTGCTTATTCTATTCTAGGAGCTGCTGTGTGGAGGGAAATGTTTCTTGAGAATAAAGTCTGTATAGAAAAGAAGGAAAGAAAGTAGAGCTTGAATACTAGGGGAGGTAGAATTCCGGGGATATCACTTGAGCTGCAGAGTCCAGCTGTGCCCTAAGTACTATGCTGAGTTAACTGAGCCAATACGTTCCCTCTCCTATTTTGAAAAAAGTAAGGTCACGTTGATTCGTGTTTACTATCATTTGCAACAAGATATTCCTGGATTTTTAGAAACTCATAGTCAGGTGGGGAAAAGTTGACATGGGAATAGGCAAACACTCTACAAAGTGGTTGGTATGATGCAGGTAAATACCAGAGACTTTTGATCAGCCTGGGAGAGGAAAAAGCGTCAGGGAAAGCTTCCCTGCAGGAAGCCTGGTCTGAATCTTGAAGCATGCCTAGAAGTTGACATGATGCCTTTACCGACCAGAGGGTGGGGCTGAGGCATTCCAGGCATTTCCAGGTCAGGAAAAGCAAGAGTCAAGGTATGGAGTGAAACCGTACCATAGGTCAAGGAAGTACAAGTAGTTCAGCATAACTTTTTTTTTTTTTTTTTTTTTTGCGGTACGCGGGCGTCTCACTGTTGTGGCCTCTCCCGTTGCGGAGCACAGGCTCCGGACGCGCAGGCTCAGCGGCCATGGCTCACGGGCCCAGCCGCGGATGGGATCTTCCCGGACCGGGGCACAAACCCACGTCCCCTGCATCGGCAGGCGGACTCTCAACCTCGGCGCCACCAGGGAAGCCCTCCAGCATAAATTTAATGCATCACAGGGGATAGATTTAAGGAAAGAGAAGCTGGAGAGGGAGGCAGAGGCCAGACGAGGAAGTGGCTAATATATATGTCATCCTAACAAGATGAACATTTTCCTGGAAGTTTTGATGGGACATTGAAAAATTGATATCACCACTTTTAAGATGGGAATTCTAATCCCTGCCTAGCTTAGCCAAAAATATTAGGTTGAAAGTCTCTCAATAAAATGGTTGTGAAAGTACTTTGAACCAGGTATGAATAAGCGGTTTATGCAAAGGACAAAGAAGACTGGAATCTATTGGGCATCTCCCGTTTCAGGCTCTGGACCAGGAGAGAGACTCAGGCCAGGTAGGAGAAGCTGAGGAGCTGTGCAGGTGGGTTTGGTGAGTCCCCTGAGCTTTTTGTTCCCGGCAGCAGAGACAGTGGTGGAGCACCTTTCGGAGTTGAGAGTTATCCCTGGAGGGAGAGCAGAAAATACTCCTTACGAGCCTAGCCTATTTCACAAGTGCCCTGAGCTGGATTTGCTCCCTGCCCCCCTGTGCCTCCTTCTGGCATCCCAGCGACATGATCCCAGAATGGCTTGACAGCCCTTGTCAAGGCAGAATCCCATGGGAAATCATACATCTACACATTGGCTTTATTATGAATTTCCCCTCATTTTATTCCCAGCTAATTGAGTTGGAAAGCCTCATTAAGAAAAGACACCTCCAGCATTTAACAATACCATCTTCCCTAAGACTCTAAATGGGAAAAGCAAAGAATTTTCCCTTTCTCTTCTCTGTTATATAAATTTAAGATTTATAAGACATCTCAGGGGAAAGGAAATGATTGTTGACTTTCTGATAATGTTACCTCTTGTCTGTCCTCATCCGTATGGGCCAGAGCAGTAAGAGCTGTGTGAGGAGAATAACAACATTTAAAGGAGGGGATGTGGGAAACCATCACAGTTTTGAAGAAGTAAAGTTTTTACAAACTCACTTTTCTCTGAGTCCAGTTGATCTGACACATTAGCTGTCCCCATGGGATGGATCATTCCACGTGGTCCATAAAATCTCCTGAGATATTTCCTGTTAAATGGCCTCTGCCACTTCTATATTTATTTATTTTATCCTAGAAGCCTAGAAATATAGTTCAGCTCTATAGGTGGGCTCTGGCTAGCTATTAAAGTCTTCATATAACTTGATTGGATGCATCTGTAGAAAAGAGGGATGGGGCATGTTTTTATTTACTCTAATTAATGTAAACTCTTCAGAATAGAACTTTGGGCATTCAGGATTTACATATGACCCATAGCTGCTGCTGCTCTGTGTGGAAAGAAAATCATGTTTAATAGCTTTGTGAAAAGTTTTTGCTTGTTCCGACCTCGTTGCTGTAGAGTCCAACTCAATCTGTGTGTGTTTAAGAAAGAAGGGGAAACAGGCTGGGAGCAAAACTGTGCTCTGGTCTCTACCCAAAACATCTTTTCTTTGCAAACTCTGAAAGCCTTTTAAAAGCGGCTTTGATTAGCTTCCTCACCACTCCCCCACCACAGGGCGAGATGCTAGTTTGTGGCCCCGGATGAGAGAAAGAAGGGAACCACAACTCTCACAGGACTACTGGGCCACTCAAGTCTTCCAAACCCAGGAGACTTTACATAAATCGGAGATTCCCTGGAAGGGGACCAGCAGCCTTTTGAGCTCTTTACCCATCACTGATTCTGGCTCCAGCTGGACTCCGGCTCTGGTGATGAAAGGGGCTGCATGCAGCGGCTTCAGCAAGCATTTTGGATGGGATCTATTCAGTCTGCATTTACTCACCCTGCATTATGGGGTTTCCATGGCAACAGGTGCATGTTTCGGTGTGTTGCATGTGGAGGGGCTGTACCTTATAGTCTCCCCTTGTCGGGGAAGTCTGATCATGTGTCCCTTCCTTCCTACTTGTCTGAATGGGCCCCACCAGGAGCCAGTCTCTCTTTCCATGTGATATGCAGAGACAAATGCCTGAGGCCAATGTCCAAGATCCTAAAACATGGATCCCACTGGAGACATAGGAGAATGGAGTCGGCTCCAAAGATACTTGGCAAGGTTGTGGCAGATCAGAAATTGAGGGCCAGGCCCCTTGCCTGCTCTCACTTGGCTCCCAGCCTTGGCTGGGTTTTGAGGGCCACGAGATGAAAAGATCATCTGGACATTGTCCATCGTGATTCTGCTCCAAGGAGTGCAGTTCATGAGGCAGCTGGTAACAAAGAGAACTCCTTGCATGAGCCTGGAGTAATTGTCCTCTGTGATGTCTGTCTACTGGTCATTCGACAAACCTGAGAGTTGGGTGTTCAAACAGTTCATGGGATCATCGAATTGTATTCAAGGGGAATCTAGTTTATTACCACTATTGTAGGAGAAATATCCTCTCTCTTATTCTCTTGTTCCCACCCACCTCAGTTCACAGAATAGGAGCCTCTGTCTTCTGAGAAGTTTCAGGGAGAAAGAACTGGTTCTTCTTTCCAGCCCCTTCACTTACTCATCCTCACAGGAGAAGGTGTCACTTTGGTGTTGGCAAGGGTTGACCCACTCTGTCGGGTGGGTCCGTATGTTAACGATTGTGTGATAGGTTGGCAAGGGTTGACCCACTCTGTCGGGTAGGTCTGTATGTTAACGATTGCATGATAGGTGAGCTATCTTAGGTTCTCATGTGTCTTGGTGCCTGTCCTCTGTACTAGACTATAATTTCCATTTCTTTTTTTATTCCGTTCAGTAATTTCATTTATGAATCGTTATAATTCAGAGTTGAAACATCAGTAGCCATTACGACAGATCTAATCCTTTGATGCATTATTGTTTCATTTGCAGAATAATCATGGAGTTTTGAATTAGATATTAAACTTTGAGCATTGAGAAATTGTACAGTAAAATTCCAAATTTCCAACTTATCTTGGAAAATCTGGCAACATGGGGCCTACATGGAAATAATCAGTAGGAAGTAGCCAAATTTGCCCCTCTAGCTGGGGCTGTTCTTTTCAGTTTTCCGGCTCCCTCCATGCCCACTCACACATTCACAGTATCTACCACCCCAGTGGATGTTTGAGTGTGTGACCCCTGCTAACATGAGATGTGTGCCTCACTCTCTGTAGGGGTCACAGGATACAGTTCGTGTGTCGTGTTACCTGTCCTTTTGTGTGTTTCGATGGGGTGTGTAGGAAGCCAGAATGTCCCTCATGACTGGCTGGGTTAGGGCTTTACAGAGCCAGCCTCCTCATGTCAGGGTGCTGAGGTCTAATGATAATCCCAGATGCCTAGGTGCTGCAGAGATGTCAGAGAAGAGGAGACGAGCAGCTTCACCTGGGAAGAGCAGAGAAAATAGTACTTGAGCTGGGTTCTGGAGAACGGCTAGGATGTCACTAGGCAAAGAAGGAAGAGAGAGGCTTTCTGAGCTAAAGGATCATCATGTGGGGAAAAATAGGCAATTATGAAGCACATGAAACTTTAAAAGACTATAAACATTTTGGTATGCCAGAAATGTCAGATGCATGAGAGGGAGCTGGGAGAGAGAGGCAGGGATCAGGTAACAAAGGGTCCTCCATTGTCAATGGAAATCTACTGAAAGTTAATTTCCAATTAATTTATAATTACATAAGGAATGTACAATTGCATGTTATTCGAAAGGTCTAAACATTAAAGATAAACTTCTTTGACATCTGTGTAATCCTTAGGCCCTCTTTGTTTATCTAGGGCTTCTCAACCTTGTTACTACTGACATTTTGAGCTGAATAATTTCCTTGCTGGGGGTGACCTGTGCACCCTGGACTCCATCCACTACATACCAATAGCATCATCCCTCCTCCAAACTGTTTTGATCACCACCAGTGTTCTTGAAACATTGCCAAATGTCCCCTGAGGGCAAAAAGTTTGCTCCCAGTTGAGAACCAATAACCTAGCAGTAACCAGAATCCTCCATTTGCTGTAAAAGCTTATTTCTATACATTTACCTGTACATATATTTACCATGTTCTGTCCATTTTCTGGTTCTGTTGTGTTTTTCTTTTTCACGTATGTAGTATTTTGTTAGTACATGTTCTGTTTTTCTTTTTCACAAACGCTATTATGTGATATGCATCAATTTTTAACTTGCTTATTTCATACATCTTTGTGTTTTTTGATACCTATGTACATGCTGGTACATAGCAAGCTATCGGCTTTTTTTAAAATGGCATAATATTCTGTAGTAAGGCTATAGCACAGTTTATTTATCTGTATCTATGTTATTTGATCTTTAGTTTGTTATTCTTTCTTTCTTTTTCCTTTTTTGTATTTCAAACAACTTGGCAATGAACGTCCTAATATATTACCTCATGTACACAAATGTCTGTACCAGGAAGACAAGGCAGCCTTGCTGTTATTCATCTCCAAAACGACTAAACCATTAACTAGAGTCTCTGTGCTTCTTAGAGAAATGATTCTTTTCCGTTGGAAACAGCCCTAAAGGGAAAAGAAAAAGGGGGGCAAAGAAGAGAAGGGTGGAGGAGAGAGTAAGGGCGAAGAAAACAAAGAAGGGTTTCCTGGCTACTCCAGTGATTAGAGCTGAGCATTCGTTCAGAAAAAAAGATTTTTTGGTGAGAAGGTGAATAGCACGACAGGGTATTTCAAATGTCAAAGGAGACATCCTGGTGCAGCAGGAGGGAGAGAGAAAGATGATGCTTCCAGATTTTCCCCAAAGCTTCACAAGACTTTTCCTCTCAGCCTCTGATTTGACTCACAGCCAAAACCAACAGGCCTCTCATATTCCTTATCCCAAAGAAATGTGTCCCTTTAATTCCTGCTTAAGCCAATTATCTGAGATATGTTTTATATTCTGAAAAAAAAATCATGTGCTTTTAATAGACCCCTTCCTTCGTGGGCTGATAGGCTGGCACTGGGCTGGACTCCTCCAAGGGGGATTAGTTCATTACCTTGCCCTTGTTCATCTCACCGCATGAGTGGGTGTTCAGTATCTGATAGCCTTCCCTGTAATTTATCCAAAGGGTAGAGGGCCAGAGCCTTTGGGATAAATCAGCTCTGTCTTGGGAGAAGCTGAATATTCCCATTCTGCATGTGCCCTCGACATGCCTGATCAGTGAGCTCCCTCCCATCCTTCAGGACCTGGCTTCCCCTGGGAAATAGTTTAACCCCCTTGCCCTCCTGATTCACTTCCTTGATGCCCCCCCAACCCTAGCACCTCCTACCCTCTCCCCTCTATAATAAGTTTCCCTGTGTACCTTAGAACCTCTACTGCTTCCTCTGCTATGTTCTGGACCATCCCTTGGGTCAAGACTCCAACACCTTGAGGGTAAGACTGTATCTAAGGCAGCCTCAGGTTCTCATCTCCGTGTACTGTGCTGCATTCCACTGATCAGTGAGTCATGGAGCCTGCCCAAACTCAAGAGCTGGAGAAAACGATACTGCCTTACAAGGGGAGGAGCCACAGATTTCATGTTGCAAAGGAGCCTGGATACAGGGTGGGAATTTTTGCCGCTATCTTTATAAGCAATCTATTGGAGGCAGTTTTATTAAAAGTAAAAATGCGGGGGCTTCCCTGGTGGCGCAGTGGTTGGGAGTCCGCCTGCCGATGCAGGGGACACGGGTTCGTGCCCCGGTCAGGGAGGATCCCACATGCCGCGGAGCGGCTGGACCCGTGAGCCATGGCCGCTGAGCCTGAGCGTCCGGAGCCTGTGCTCCGCAACGGGAGAGGCCACAGCAGTGAGAGGCCCGCGTACCGCAAAAAAAAAAAAAAAAAAAAAAAAAAAAATGCATATACTCTGGGAGCCAACAATTCCATGTTTGTCTACCTGAGAGACAATTTACACACGTGCATAAGGAAGTATATGTCAGAACATTTATTGCAAATTTATTTGAAATACAAAACAAGTTCAAGGTTAGCTAACATAGATACAGATATACTGTGATATATATATATATATATATATATATATATATACTACAGAATACTATTTCATATTAAAAAAAAACAAAAAAACCTGGCAGTTTCCTATGTACCAGCATAGTTAGCTATCCCAAATACTAAGGCATGTGAAATAAGCAAGTTAAAAGTCGATGCATATAACATAAAAGAATGTATGTGAAAAAGTTAAAAAGAACATGTACTATTGGTAAATACAGGTACAGGTCAGTCTATAGAAATAGGTCCAGGAACTTCTACAGCAAATAGATAACACTGGTTACTGCCAGGTCCATGGTTCTCACCTGGGAGTGGTCTTACCCTCAGGGGACATGTGGCAATGTCTGGAGACAGTTTTGTCTGTTCTGATTTAGGAGATAAGTGAAGCCACTAGCACGTAGCAGGCAGAGGTCAGGATGCTGCTAAACATCCTCCAGTGCACAGGACAGGTACCTCTAGCAAAGAACTGCCCAGCACCAAATGTCAATAGTACCAAGGCTGAGAAGCCCTGCTGCTCTAGGTAGACAAAGAAGAGATGTTTTAGACCACTTCAAAGAAAATATAATTGTGAATTGCATATGTATTTACAAATTGACTCAAAAGTAACCTTCAATAGATTTCCACTGAACACGGAGGACTATTTGTAACCTGGTCTCTGCCTTGTCTCTCCCTGGTTCCTATAATACACCTTACATTTTTTGCATGCCAAAATATTTGTAATCCTTCAAAGTTGCATGTGTTTCATGATGATGTTCTTTAATTCACACGATATTCTGAGCTGCATACACCTGGAGTGTCTATTCTACGTTTCTTCTTGGATGTCTAATAAGTAGGCCATAACTAACCTGCACAGAAGAGATCTCTTGATTTCTACCAGCCCCAAACTTGCTCTTCTCCCAAGCTTTCCTTTATCAGGACTTGGCATCTCTTTCTGCCTGGTTGCTCACTTTCCTCACCCACATCCACTCCATCAACAGGCCCTGGCCTCTGTACCAGCAAACTATATCCTGCACTGACCATTTCTCACAACCTCCTGTCACTTTCCTGTCTCCCTAAGTATGCCATCTTTATATCTTTCTTAAGCCACAGAAAAGGGCTAGGGAGGATGACAGGGGCTGGTACCACATGGCCAGGAAAGCAGATTGTGGAAAGTGAAAACAGAGCTGAGGGAAGCATATTCTCTAAGAGAATTTCAATGAGAACCAGAACATGGAAATATGCCCCCTGCCTTTTTTTCTGGTAATAGAAAAAAATGTTAAATTAGAAGGCTAAAAAGAAGACAGCCAGCTGCGTTCTGAGGGAGGTTTTCCAAGCTGGGTTTGTGTGTGGTAATCAGACCTTGTGTGCAGGATTTAGTCAGAGGGCACAGCAGCCCTTTGTTAGTGGGGCCGCATGGGGTTTGCCATGGCAACAGAGGGGGACTGCCCGATGTTCTTGAGGAGGAAGAGAGCAGGAATGGATCCTCTCAGTGGGTAGACTGGAAAGCCAGTCCAGGTTGGAGCTTGGGTTGCAGTTTCATCTATTAATGGGATTGAAGTGGAAGGTGGATTAAGTTTGATGAGCCCTGGAGTTTGAGACAGAGAGACTAGTGTAAATTCTAGTCTCAACCTACACTAAATGTTTGAGCTTACTAAACATCTGAACGTCTCATTTTCTTTACCTATAAAAATAGATATAATAATTTCTGGCTAGCCTCTATTCACCATTGGACTGGAAGAGCAATTAGAAAATAAAAGAGATAAAAGGCATCCAAACTGGGAAGGAAGAAGTAAAAGTGTCCCTGTTTGGAGATGACATAATTATTTATGTAGAAAACCCTAAACATTCAACAGAAAACTGTTGGAACTAATAAACACATTCAGTAAAAATGCAGGATACAAAATCAACCTACAAAAACCAGTGGTATCTCTGTACACAATCAATGGACTCTCTGGAAAAGAAATGATGAAAACATTCCCAATTACAATAGCAATAACCAGAATAAAATGTTTAGGAACAAACTTAACCAAAGAGGTGAGAGATTTGTACACTGAAAACTCTAATACATTAATGAAAGAAACGAAAGAAGATACAGATAAATAAAAAGCCATCCCATGTTCATCACTGGAAGAATTATGGACAAGTATGGACATTGTTAACAAGTATGGACATTGTTAAAATGTCCATACTTCAGATTTAATAAAATCTCTATCAGAATCCCAGTGATGATCTTTACAGAAATAGAAAAAGCTGTTCTAAAATTTGTATGGAACTACAAAAGACCCAGAATAGTAAAAACAATCTTGGGCAAGAAGAGCAAAGCCAGAGGCATCACACTGCCTAATTTCAAAATACACGACAAAGCTATAGTAGTCAAAACAGTATGATACTGGAATAACAATAGACTTATTAACAAATGGAACAGCATAGAGAGCCCAGAAATAAATCCATACATCTATGGTCAACTGATCTTTGACAAGGATGCCAAGAGCACACAATGAGGAAAGGATAATCTCTTCAATAAATGGTATTGGGAAAACTAGGTACCCATATTGCTGAAGAGTGAAATTGAATCCTTATCTCACACCATATACAAAAATCAACTCAAAATGGATTAAAGCCTTAAATGTAAGACCTAAAGCTATAAGACTACTGGAAGAAAACAGGGAAAAACCTTCTTGATGTTGGTCCGGGCAATGAATTTTTTGATTATGACCCCAAAAGCACATTGTCAACAAAAACAAAAATAGACAAGTAAGATTGAATCAAACTAAAACCCTTCCGCTCAGTAAAGAAAACAATCAACAGAGTGAAGAGACAACCTGTGGAATGAGAGAAAATATTTACAGACCATGTCTTTGATAAAGGCTTAGTATCCAAAACATGTAAAGAGCTCGACTCAATCGCACACTTATTTTGTAAAGTGTATTTACGTGTTTCATTGAGATACGAGTAACATACCATAAAATTCTTCCTTTTTAAGTGCACAACTCAGTGATTTTTAATATATTCACAAAGTTGTGAAACCATTATTACTATCTAGTTCTAGAACATTTACATTAGCACAAAAGGAATTCTGTACCCACGAGCAGTCACTCCCATTAGTCGTCTTCTAGCCCTTGACAATCCATCCAGTAATCTGTTTTCTATCTCTATAGAGTTTGCCTATTGTGGATGTTTTAAACAAATGGAACCATATGATATATGCCCTTTTGTGTCTGGCTTCTTTAGCTTACCATGACATTTTCAAGGTTTTTCCATATTGTAGAATGTATCAGTACTTCAGTACTTTTTCATAGCTCAGTGACTTTCTACTGTATGAAAACAAGTCCACGCAAAAACCTGTGTGCACATGTTCATAGCATAACATTACTCATAACAACCAAAAGGTGAAACAACCCAGTGTTGTGTAATTAATGAATGGATTTTTAAATTTATGGAGCTGGGAACTCCCTGATGGCAGGAACTCTGTCTTATTCGATGTTTTATACATAACAGCTATTAGGTGAATGTTTGGTCAATTAGTAAATGAATGACTACTACTACTATACTATAATATGGTATAGTACTACTATACTATAATAATATGCAATAATTGACTATTACATTAATTATGATGGAGATGACAGTATTGAAGATGATGGAAATTACTGCTTAATTGAGCTTGGTTAGGTTTCTGACTCTCTCTGGATTTCAGTTCCTTTGTTAATAAAACAGGGCTAATAGTGATTGTTAAAATGAAATCAGGGATGTGATCATTATTCCTATACGTAAACTTAATTCCCCACTGCAACCTTCCTTTGCCAGGCCTGCCGTACATATTGCAACAAAAGACAATCACTGGGCATTTAATAAATGTACCAGTAACCAAGAGTAAAGGACTCACTGCTCAAGAATTTCTTTGTATCGAGTAAAATTTCATTTCTTTTGAAATTAAAAGAAACTACACTTGTTCTCCTGGATAGTACACAATTAGTTATAAAAAGTTGATGGATATCTGAGGGAAGGTTGAGGTTGAGCCTCATATGTATTTTAGGATTTTAGTGTTTGTTTCATGTTTTCTCGGTTTCAATAAAAATCGCTGAATCTCAAGTTTCCTAAGGCAGGGCTGTGTCTTTATCATCCTGTCTTCAGTGACAAGCAGAGGGGTTGGCACTTAGAATGTGCTTCATTATTGTTTTGCAGATGACTACATAGACAGTATTTGATATAAAAAGGTGTCAAAACTGATCTCTAGGGCTTCCCTGGTGGCGCAGTGGTTGAGAGTCCGCCTGCCGATGCAGGAGACACGGGTTCGTGCCCCGGTCCGGGAAGATCCCACATGCCGCGGAGCGGCTGGGCCCGTGAGCCATGGCCGCTGAGCCTGCGCGTCCGGAGCCTGTGCTCCGCAACGGGAGAGGCCACAACAGTGAGAGGCCCACGTACCACACAAAAAAACAAAAAACAAAAAAAAAACTGATCTCTAGGCTCTGTGTCACCATGCGAACTCAATGCTCCATAAATTTCACCCCCAAAAATATGAGCAACAGTGAATTGGAGTTCCATCCAAGGAAACTGTGCCTTGCAGACCTGTTTCCCAGCCTAACTTCTTGGAAAAAGGTATGAGCTCGTGCAGGCAGACTGCCTCCGCCTGCCTCCGCCTGCCTCCCACCGCACAAGGGTAAAGCCTTTCAGAGACTCAGCCTTCCAGGATCTGGGTTTGCTGCAGGGGAAGTCATGTCATGGGAAATCAAATATAGAGCCTGCAGCCTTTCACAGACGGAGGGACAAAAGCAGATTTTTTGTGGTTGGAATAGAGACAGTCATTTTAGCCAATATCTCCAGACTTTAAAAAAAATATCTAGCCAGTGTTTGTGGCTGAGCCTTGGAGAAACTAACCTCAGAGCCATATGGCTGATGGGGATGAGGAAGCTAATTTCATCTGTAAAGTGATAGGTCTGGATGAGATAATAATCACTCTTCTCCTTCCCAGCTCTGCCCCGTGGTTTCTTTGATAAACCCTACAGAGGGGGATGTGGGATCCCAGGGTCCCCAGGGCCTAGGGGAGCCTGGAGAGGGCCACAGGGCTGCCATGGGGTTCCTGCTGGGGGGTTTCTGACTTTTTTCCTGCTGCTGTGTGCGCTCAGCTTCCCCCTCTTTCTACATGCTGAGCTTCTCCTCTGCTCACTCATGCTCTCCTACAGTACACGTGTTACCTACACAACAGAGATGCTGAGCCTGAGGAAGGAGGGCTTTTAGCCATACTCTGGTATCTGGAGCCACCACTGTCACTGATGTGTTTCTGAAACAGAAATCTGACGTCCCTCTGTGAACTCTTCCATAGCATCCATTGCACTGGGTTAAAGTCTAAATCTTTGTCACAGCCCCCAAGACCTCAGGACCCCTGGGTCCCAGACAACCTCTCCAGGATCATCCTTGGCTACTCCCTCCCTCAGCTGGACTAGGTGATTTTCTTTCCCTTTTTTCCTTTTTTTCTTCTATAGACCAGGTCCTCTCTCATCGGGAACATTTGCATACACAGTTGACCCTTGAACAACATGGGGTTGAACTGTGTGGGTCCACTTACACACAGACTTTTTTCAATAATACAGTAGCTGCATTTTCATTTTACAGATCTTTGAATTAAGTAAGTGTGGATTGGTTAGATCACAATATTTGAATTGAAAGAACTTAGGGTTTTAGTCCGGATTCTATCCAAACTGTTTTAGCTTTCTGCCCTTGGGTGAGTCCTTTACCAATTGCTTTGTTTTTGAGGCAGAGAGAGCAGTAAATGCATTTCTGTAGGGCTGGAGCCCCAAACCCCACATTGTTCAAGGGTCAGCTGTATTGCCTTTACAAGAACTAGAGTGATCTTTAAATATGTAAATCAGATCACAACTCTCCCCTCTTAAAACCTCCAATGGCTTCCCATCACACTTAGAATGTAATTCAAACAGCTTACTCTTCCCTACATGGTTTTACAAGATCTGGCCCTGTCCTCTTTCTTATGTTTCCTATCTTCTTTTTGCTCCCTAAGGCAGCCATGATCACCTTCTTTATGTGCCCAGAACAGACCAGGCTTGCTCTGAATTTAAGACCTTGGTGCTAGTGCTTCTCTCTGTTTATACTTTAGTTGTCCGCATGGTCACATGGCTGGACTCTTCTCCTCTCTCAGGTTTCAGTTGAAATGGAACTTCCTCGGAGTGGTCTTCGACGTCTTTCAAGTCTGAAATAGCTCCTTTCCATTGCAGTCTTCATGTCATGGATCACTTCCTGATATTTTGTTAATTATTTATTGTTGATCGACCAGCTGAAAGGTTGACTCTGTAAGATCAAAGACCTTGTCTGTCATGTTCAGTACTGTACCCTCAATTTTTAGAATAGTTCCCAGAATATATTAGGCACTCAGGACTTGTTTGTTGAATGAATGAATGAATGAATGAACATCTCCCATCATCCTTTCCCTTCTTTCATGTGTCTAACTTCACTTAGACATCATTTCCTCCAGGAAATGTGTCATCATTTCCTCTGTGACCCTGGAAAATGAGCTAGGTGGCCCTCATCTGTGTTCCCTTAGCAGTTGCTACTTTCAGAAACGTAGGATGTATGATGCTGAAGTCTCATTGCCTCTTAACTTGTCTTTCTTCCCTTGACTGTGTTCTTATGGGCAAAACCTCTAACCTGTACATTGCCACGTGCCATACCTAGTTTACTTGTGAACAGTTCAGTGGCTTTAAGAACGCAGAATAAACTGTGTATTCTTTCGCTCAAAGTGTGTGGTGCTTCCTAGGTAGTCGCCCTGCTGTCCTCTGGGTTAATTCACTCAAGGATGAGAATGAGGAACTATTTGGGGTTGCTGGACCCAATTCCAACGTGTATGCGTTGGGGGGCTTCCCACAGAATAGCAAGCAATTTTTGGACCCCGCTGGTGTCCAAGAATTCAACTCAATTCTGATACTATCTACCCAGAGATAACATCAGATTCCACAGGCTAAGAGTTCAGTCCTGTAAGACTGTTCCCCTCCCCATTTCAGAAACCAGTCACAAGTCCAGGTTGTTACCTGTTCTTCTGACTAACTGGCTATAAATCAGAGGTTCCCACAACCTCCTCCTCAGGTTTGATTAATGTGCTAGAGCAGATCTCAGAACTCAGAGAAACATTTTACTTACTAGAATAGCAGTTTGTTATAAAAAGATATAACTCAGGAACAGCCAGACGGAAGAGATGTATCAGGCAAAGAAAGCATGGGGAAGGGGCACAGAGCTTCTATGCCTTCTCTGAGCACGCCACTCTCCCCAAATCTCCCCCAACCTGGAAGCTTACTGGATGCCACCTCTTTCAGGATTTTTATGGAGGCTTCACTATGTAGGCGTGATTGAGTGAATCATTGGCCATTGGTGATTGAGGTCAATCTCCAGCTCCTCTACCTTCCCTGGAGGTCAGGGAGGTGAAACTGCCTTCCAAAACTCTAATCCCATGGTTGGTCCTCCTGGCAGCCCTCCTCCAACCTTAGATGCTTTCCACTAATCACCTCAGTCACATAACAAAAGACACCTTTATGCTCTCATCACTTAGGAAATTCCAAAGGCTTTAGAAGCTCTGTGCCAGATGTGAAGATGAAGACCAAATATAAATTTCATCTTATACATGACAACATCACAGGGAGCGCTAGGTGAGTGCCTGCTAAGTGCTGATAGTTTACTTACATTTTCTCCTCTTATTCTCAGAAAGCCCTCAATGGGAGTCAATGCTGACTCCACTCTCTGGGTGTGGGAATTGAGGCTCAGAGAGAGCAGTGACTTGGTCAAGGTCAAGGTCAAGGTCCAGAAGCTGTGTTCCGTCCTCACTCTACACTTTCTCCTCTTCTCAACACCTCTCCACAACAACGGTGCAGGACACGCAGCTGGCATCCCCTGAGAATTTTATTGGCCCTCTTCAAATTAACAGCTTCCCTTCTGACCTCCCAGAAAGGAGGCCACAATCAGAAGTCGAGCCTCAGAAGAGGAAGAGACCCTGAGACTCTTGTTCCAGGTATTGTCTGGGGAAGCGGCTGATGGAAGCCAGTGTTATTACCTGGCTAAGCCTCAATCTGCTCCCTTTCCTGAGATCACCTGCTGCATGACCTTGGGAAGGTCATTCCACCTCCTTGAGCAGCAAGCTTACTGAGCCATTAACTGAGTGGTTCAGCTACGTAGTGCTAGGCGGTGTAATCTTATCTCAAGAGCCCCCTCTGGCTTTTTAATTTTGTGATTTTAAAGCCACTCTGAACTGACAGAGGATGGTGCCCAACATATATTAAGTAGAAGAAGACTGTTTTGATGGAAAACAGTCATCAAAGTACCCCACATGTGTTTAAATACATATGTCTGCATTGTGTATGTTGTTTTGGTAAGTTAAAATAACAACTTATTATAAGTAATCTTTTGTAAGTTGATCGTTCCACTAAATAATCGATTCATTCCAAAGGCTGCAAGGGCCTACTTGATATCAGACATTCGGGATACAGAAATAAAGAAACCAGGATCATTGTCCTGCAGGGTCTGAAGTCTAGGGAGTTTATGGGGACTTATGATTTATTTTTAAAAGCTTTTCACAAAGTAATTACTCTGCCTTGAGGCTGGCTTGCCTCCGTGGCTGATACATGGAAAGGGCACTGGAGCTCCTTTTCTTATGACGAAGTATGTATTGTTCACATTCTCTTCAGGGAGACATCCTCTCCTTAGTGCTCACACTGGACTCACCCTTCCTGAACTCCTACCCAGGCCTGCGTTTGTGCCAATAATTTGGTACTAAGCCATACAGCATCTTCTTCCTCCATTTCCACCTCCTCACCGCCCATTCTCTCCTTAGCTCACTCCAACCAGGGTCTGTCCCCTCCATTCCACTGAAAATTCTCGTGTCAAGGTTACAATGCTGTAGGTCTTTCGTTCCACAAGAGAAGGGCAAACATGCACATTTTCAACAACATCAAGCGGTAGAATGGGCTGCTGATGTCCATCTGTTGTTGCCTCCTGGATCCTGCAGACTGTAAGGTGGCTCTTGAGTGCCGTGCCCCTGACCTTTCATTCTCTGGTGTCTGTTTATGCTGTCAGTCTCACCCCCACTTTGCTGTCTCAGGATTCTCTGTTCCCTTAGTGTGTCTTTCTCACCATCAGACCTTAATTCATGCTGCTTTTCCTGCCTCGGTGACCATCTTTGTCTTGTCTAAGTAGAAAATTCCTACTCTTCTTTGTAATGGACCTCTTTCTGTCTTATTCCCCCCACCCTTTTTTTGTTTAGTTTTCCTCTGTTTCTTCTTCCCAGAGCACCTTGATTTCCCTTTGGGGAATTATATCTCCCCAGTGGCAGGCAGGAATGCCCTGCTGGGTCCTTCATCTCACCTACTTGGTACAGTCATGGAATGGGCATTGACTTACGCTAGGCCGACTGGACTCTCTCTCCAGGAGAATGCATGAAATGTATGGATTCTCTCATTTCAGCAGCTGTTCCAGGTCCCGATATCAGGTAATTTCAGTCTCCATCTATTCCAGTCTCTTTCTTTAGCCTTCCACCCTGACCTCAGAGTCTACTCTTACACTCCTGACATATGCTTTTTGAGACTCTCATCCAAAATGGGTTTCTGCCTCTCGCAATGGAAAAGCAACAGCAATAACAAGGTTGATACATCTTTGGAGACTCAGATAAACAGTGACCTTCCCTGCAAATTTCACAGGCTTCCTCCTTTGTCCTTCCTTGGCCTCTGGTTGCTCTAGTGGATTCCTCTTCTATGGCACTGTAGCTGACCTCTCCTCCCCTGAGGGGGTTCCAGGGGGTAGAGATCAGAGCTCATTCAAAGGTGGGTCCCTAGAGCCTAGGATACTTTATCTGGTTTACTGCTGGGATGAAGATCAAGTTTGTTCAAGGGAGAATGAAGAATCAGAACCCTTGTACCGACAGGTCTAGTACATTCTTCTTATTGACAGAGATGATCGCTTGACAGAGTAGTTTCCTTTTCAAGCAGTTAACATTTTGTTTTTTATAGAATTGTCCTTGTAAGAGATTTGACAATACTACATTTAAAGCTATGGATGCCCTTTGTATCCATCAGGTTCCAGTCAGGAAAATGGAAAGCATATCAGGAATTTCAAATAGAGGGGTTTAATATAGGAAATTGACTACACATGTGTTTGAAAAACCAACTAGCAAACAGAGGACATGAGATAATCCAGACGTTTGTAATTGCAGGAAGTAACTACTACCCCTCTGGCAGGGAGAACAAAAATGGAAAGATGATATTAGAAGAACTTAGGAAGGAGGAGATGGAAACCTGCATGGCTGATTCTCATACTTCTGAGGCGGGGGTGGGTGGTTGGAGGGAGTGTCTTATAACTGAGCTTCAACCTCTGGGGAGGGGGCACCCTGCAGTCAATGCTTAGACATCTGGGGAGGTGCCCCAAGGGCTGGTACTCAGATTTCAGTGGGGGGTACACTGTGGCCAGTACCAGGACTCTGGGAGTGTGAACTCAGCACTTGAGCTCAGACCTGATGGGCCATTTGGCTCTGGTACCTCTAATGAGGCATCTCATGGTGGGTACCGGGAGTGCTGGAGTAGGCTGAGGCTGGAACCTCAGCTGTCTTGCTTCTGGAAGGTGTCTGGCTGGATCTGGAAATAGGGAGAGTCTTCTTTCATCCTGCCACCTTGTAGTCTCCTGTCAAGTCCTCCTGCTGAGGGAGCCTCATGGGAAGTGAGCCAGCAAGGAGTCTGGGAAATGTAGTTTGCAGACTCCCAGCTCCAGCAACACAGAGTGTAGAGGAGGGTGGGGAGCCTTGAGGCTGAGAGACACTGGGTAAATAACTGACATAGACTCTTCCAGTAAGGAGAGACTAAGCAGAGTTGGCCTCCAAGGTAATGTGGCAAAACACAGTCTTCCTATTTTGTAACCCATTTCCAGCCTGATTCCCAATAACTCTGGAGTAAGAAATTACAGCTTGGGATAGGACTTCAGTGGAAAATTCTGATGCCAACGTGAAAAGTGGCTCCAAAGTCAAAGCATTCCTGCAAGCCCGGGCACACGGAGCCCATGATTTATTCTAGCTTTTCCTTATTTTGCCTCTTTCTGCAGTCCCTGCTTCCAAGAACATCTTCTTGGACAGATGACCCCATGGCTCAGATACTTGGAAACATAGCCATTTACTACAAAGCCTGCTGCTCCTCAGACCACCCTGCCAAACCCCTTGCTGTGCAGCCACACCCTGTTCCTGCAGGCTTGCCTCTCTCCATGTGTCACTGCCCCATGTGTCATCACCCCTTTCTTTGGGAAGAAAACGCCGTGACTCGACATGTCCCATCTCCGGACTCAGTTTTTTCCTTCTTCATTTTCCATTGCTTTTGCTCATCCCTTCACTCTGATGCAGGATGGAGGTCCCTGAATCTCTTTCTAACTTTTATGCTCTTCTCCTAGGATCCTACTGTGTAAAGAGCACCCTGTTATAATAGTGACAGTGAAATTTCACACAGCCACAATCTTTTCTCATCTACAACTTCTTTGACACACTGTTAGGAGGAGAACAGGTTTTTGGATTCAAGTAATCATATCTAAATCCTAACTGTAATTTAACTTGAAAAAATTTAGCTACTTAATTCCCCTGAGCCTGACTTTCCTCTATTTTAAGAGGACTCATAACTACTTTCAAAGATTGCTAGGAATATTAAATGACACAAGGTACTTGCTGCATCCACACATAGTAAGACAGGGTAAATCTCGGTTCTCCTTCCCCATGTAAGAGTGGTGTTTTTCTTATACATTTATGGGGAAAGGAGAATAAAGCATTATATAAGCCTAGCCTGAGCCATATAATAGATATTGTAATAAAAAAGGACTTAAGGTTTAAAATCTGGGCAATGCTACGTGGAGGGGAATTACTTATCTATTCCTACAGGAAGACGAGAGTGATACTATCATCAGATGAGTTCTGACTGTGGACTGACCTATCCCTCCCCCGACTTTACCTGGCTTCTGGAAGGTGTCTTTTGTTATTTGTACAACTCTGTTATTTGTATATGCATAAGAGCTGGGAATAAGGAGGCTGGAAGCAAAAGCACAGGGCTGGGACAATATGAGGTATTCCTAGGGAAAGAATGGCAGATTATAGGACCAGAAAGGAAGCTTTGAGTCACACTCTGCCAATCCTTGAATGACCTGCTAAGGAGTTTTGCATTTTATTTCTTAGGCAATAGAAAGTTAAAATCAGAGAGAATAAAAAATAGAGAACCTTGTAAAATGGATTTGACATTTTATTTACAAAAGCTCTCACTTAAGGAATGACAGGCAAAGAGATTCAGAAAAATGCAAAATCCAGAAAGATCTCTCTTGGCAATTCTTTTTTTCTTTTTTCTGCTAAATGACTTTAGGAAAGATGTACTTAAAGTAAGTGCTAGAAGCTGAGGTGTCCCTGTCACTTTATCTTTTCTTTTTCCCATTCACATAGAACATGACTTGCCACTGCTTCAAACACAGGAAAGATTTCAGCAGTGGATAAACTGCAATTCTCAGTATCTCATGATGGGTTTATTCTGTTAGATGCATTTGGATCATTGCTGCCTCTAAGGAGTTAACATTCTGGTTGAGAAGACAGATGCAAAAAGAGATCAGAATAATCAATAAGGTAAATGTAATGAGGAGTACTGGCTAGTATTGGATCCTCAAGATGGAGCTTGTAGGGCTTCAAGGAGAACTTTCCGGGAACACAAAATATTGGAAAGAAATAGCTAAGATGAGCCTTAAAGGATAAGAAGGAGTCAACCATGTGGAGGAAGAGGCTGGAGGAGAGCAGTCTAGGTAGAGTAACAACCTGGGCAGAGATGAGAAACACCATCATTCACGAGGGGAGACCACAGGCAATTTGTGATCCTGGAGCCCAACGAGACAGAGAGGAGTGGGGAGAGAGGAGCTGAGCAGGTGAGTTGGGGCCAGAAGGAATAGGGTCTCATGTGCTTGGCCAAGAAGCTTGCAAATTATCCTGTAGTCAGTGATTTGAGGATGGGGAGGGGCTCTGAGCAGGGTAATGACCCTGGAGATTTAACATTTCATCCGCTCTCGTGGCTGCATGAAGGAGGTTAACAAGATGAGACCAGATGGGAGGTATTAGCAGTATTCTAGGCAGGCTCTTAGGAGGAATGGGACTCTTGGGGGTGCCAAGGAGAGTATGGAAATGGGATCTGGGAGGGGTTGGTGCTTGACTGACATAGGGAGATGAGCCATCCCAGGTGTTTAACCACCATGACTGGTAGGTGTGGCTGCCAACCACAAAACAGGGGGCACATGAGGAGTGGCCACTTCGGAGGAAGACGGTGCGCTTAGCTTTAGAAACAATGAACTTGATGTGCCTTGAGGAGGCTGAAAACTCATCCTCCCAGCTGTATCAGTTACCAGCTCTTTGACCTTGGGTAAATGATTTAATCTCCTGAGCCTCAACTTCCTCATCTCACTTGAGGATGGGAAAATAATGAGTAGTTTTCAGGGAAAGATAAATTTGCTCAAGGAACTCAAGGTGTTGCTTTTTTCAAACTCTTTCCATTTGTACCTTCTTCACAGTAACTAAAAGGAAACAAAGGAACAAACTTCTATCTTGAAAGTTGACAAATGTTCCTTTCTGAGCCAAGGTTCTGCTTCTGTTGGTCATCTTAAGCCTCGGGAAATCCCCCACCTGTAGGACTGGCCCTTGGGTTTCATGTGTGTCATGTGGGATGTTCTTTCTGCTTCATCTTAATATCAAAGTGACAGATTACAATGTGAAGGTCCCAGAGGTGGAGACACTCCTGCTGAGAATCCACATCGAAAAATTCAGAAGCCTTGAGAAATAAAGGTGATCCAGAAAGAATTTTGAGGTGTGTGAAAGCTTTGAAATAATCTTTATTTTATATTTATTTCTCTCCTATCATATTTCTAAAGATTTTGAAATTCATTTCATCCTTAAATATTGTCTTTTTCTATAAAAACAATGATACATAAATTTTTCATCTCTATAAAAGCCATCATTTTTGAACCCAAAGATGGGGTGTGTGTGTGTGTGTGTGTGTGTGTGTGTGTGTGTGTGTTTTAGTGGCAGGATAGAAAAAGGGACAGACCCAAACCCCTCGGCCCACATTTACTCCTAGTAACCCATAAAATAAACAAGTCTCACCATCCCCACCTCATGTGCTCCTACAGCAAAAAGGATTTGGGTGTGATGGGTCCAATTTTTGCTATGAACTGTGAACTAGCATATTTTAAACTTGACTTCTGAGGTTGATGAAGGAAGCTTTCTTGTCCTCTAATAAAAATGCAGATGGCTCTCCTTTGCAAGCTCGTAAATCCACAAAGCTGTGTTTGAGTATGAATCTCATCTTCATCAAGGATAAGAATAGACTGGTAATTCAATAAGTCACATTGTGCATCATTTCCATTCCTCATCCCAAGACAATTTCTAAAGGGTTTGACATACAGTAAGTGTGCTTTAAATATGTATTAAATGAGTATATAGGAAGGCATTAGCGCTAGCCTGAGAATATGAAGATCTGGGTTTAAATCCTGGCATTGTAGGCCACTGTCTACAATGACAGGGAGTCTTGGGGTCTTTAGAATAAAGTCCTTTAAGTTGGTTAGATCAGGATTTGGATCCTGGTTCCATGCCTACCTGGCCATGTGTGGGGAGGATTGGGGTCAAATTTCATAACCTCTCTATAACTCAGTAGGCTGCAGTGGTTGAGCTTGAGGATTCTGGATTTGAATCTGGTTCTGTCTCTTATTGTCTAGAGGACTTTGGTAGTTCACTCAAATGCCTTGATTTTCTCATTTGCAAAATATAAAAAAATTATTGTACCTATTGTTATGAGTTTGCTCTGAGGATTTACGATTTAATATATGCAAAGCACTTTGAGTAGAGCTTGGCACATGGTAAGCACTTTGTATGTGTTAACTATTATTCTATTATTTTTATTACACTACCTCTTACTGTGCTGTTGGAACTCTGAAAATGTACTTTTTTTTCCTAGGGAGAGAGGTTCCAAAGCACTCAACAACTTGAGGGTGGTGTTAGGATGGTCAGTCATTCAACCTTGGCCACTTTGGGTTTCAGTTTCCACACATGCCAATGAGATAATGTTCCCCATCCCTTCTCTCTCTGTATATAGCATAGGCTTTAGTGTGGCTCAAATAAGATTAAATGTGAAAACACTTAGCTAACTCTCAAGTGCTCCATAAATGTGGGTTTATTAGTTGGAACCCTTTCCACTACAAATGACAAAGACCCAACTCAAATTGACGTATGCCAGAACAGAGGATTTATTGGTTCTTGCAACTGGATTCTAGAGTAGCTTACAGTCCCAAAGGAAGAACTTTGGAAACTCAAACTGATGCTCATTATAACATGAACATGTAATTTACATCTGTATGTCATCTCTGATGGCTGCATTCTCTCTCTCTCTCTACACAGACTTTTTTTTTTTAATATAATGAGGAAGATGAAACCAGGAGACCAACTTCATATTGTTCCATTATTCCAAGCCAGCAAAAAGAGGAAATCTCCCAATCATCTCCTGTAGATTCACTTCAAGGAAGAATTCTAGTTGACTCTGATTTAATCTCCTGTCTAACCTTGAGCCAGTCATTGGATATAAGGGAATGGATAACTAAGGTTGTTTAGGCTTGGTCACAACCATTTCCATATAACATGGGACAGAGGGATAGTGTATTAGTCAGAGTTCTCCAGAGAAACAGAACCAATAAGAGATATACATCTATATATAGAGAGATTTATTATAAGTAAATGGCCAATTATGGAAGTTGGCAAGTCCCAAGATCTTTAGTGAGTCAACAAGCTGGGGACCCAAGAGAGTGGATGGTATAATTCCAGTCCAATTCTGAAACCCTGAGAATCAGGAGAGCTGATGGCATAGTTCTAATCCAAAGGTCAACAGGGTCAAAACCAAGGATAGCCAATGTTTCAGTTCAAGTCTGAAGGCAGAAAATAAGCAAATATCCCAGTTCAAAGGAAATCGGCATCAAAAATTCCCTTACGTGGGGGAGAGTCAGCTTATTTGTTTTATTCAGGCCTCCAACTAGTTGGATGAGGCCCACCCAGAACAGGGAGAGCAATTTGCTTTACCCATTCAGCTGATCTAAATGTTAATCTCATCCAAAAACGCCCTCACAGAAACACCCAGGGTAGTGTTTGACCAAATATCTGGACATCCTGCGGCCCAGACAATTTGACTCATAAAGTTAACCATCATAAATATGTTGCCAGAAGAAGGAAAAAAAGAGGAAAAAAAGGTATTGAGCAGATTTTTAAAAACAATACTATCATAGATGATCATTACTAATAGTAGTTTCTTTGACTTCTATAGAGATGATTACAATAAGCCTGGATTAATTATACCCCAAACCCTTGAGTATTTCTCAGTTTCTGGCAGAGATAGGTTACCAGGATATTGATCCCATTAGAAACTGTCTTGGTAGAGGAGAAGTCCTACTAGTACAAGGTTCTCAACCTTGAATATATTGACATCTGTGCTGGAAAATTCTTTGTTGAGGGGTGTTGTCCTGTGCAGTATAAGATGTTTACAGCATTCCTGACCTCTACCCACCAGATGCCAGTAGCACCCAACCCCCTGCACTATCCACCTTGCAACAGTCAAAAATGTCTCCAGGCATTGTCAGATGTTCCCTGGGGAACAAAATCTCCTCCCACCTCTGACTGAGAAGAATTATACTAATAGCTCCTGGCTAAGTAGTAAGTCATACCTCTCTATTCTTCACCCTTACTCCCAAATGATGGAGGGAATGCTGCCATGCTGGGTTGGTTTTACAACTTTATAACTCCCCCTGCCATCCCCTCTATGCACAGCCATTACACTGAAGCTCTCCACCACTGGGGCACTGAGCAAGCATACTATTGAGAAAAAACTGCAGGGTATACAACTCAAGATATTTGGGGGTCTAGTCCCTCCTCTGTCACTGACTTGTGTACGGCTGGGCATCTCTTTTCTCTCCTGGCCTTGGTTTTCCATATTGGCAAAACGAGAAGATGTCCTGTAATTCTTCATGTTACTCTAAAATTGTTTGATACAGATTGATGAGATGTGAACTATGAAATGGGAAATCACCATACAGAATTCACTGACTGAGTACTTTGTGACTAAGATCCTAAATTTCCCATAAGCATCTCTTTTGCTTCTTGGAAGTGAAGATTGCACTGGGTAACTTGAATAAGGAACCTGGGCAAAAGTGAGGACTGACCTACATCTGGATTTCTGCTGCTACTTGATGTTTTGCTTTGGGGTGTCACTCCAGATTCCATCTGTGCGTAGGAAAACAGTGTCGAGTGGAAAATCATTCAGTGTGGCTAAACGATTGGGAGATTGTGCAAACTTAGATGCCAGAGTAACGGATACATTACCAGAGTGGGGGGTGGTGGAATGCATAATAAAACCCATGTCTCTATAACTGGGTGAATTATTTCTCATCCTTATGTTTGAAATTTAGATATATGGGAGAGTGAACTTAGCCAGATGAAATTTGGAGTAGACAATAGTTGTTGCCTCTTTATTTTTCTTGTCAAAAATTATAGGGCACTGAATATTGACTTTATTGATGAGAAAACTGATGCTCATAAAGGAAGAATTATGAGCAGTGGACATACTATGAATTATTGGCAGGGTTTAGACACACTTCCAGGGCTCACAACATCTAGCCCAGTGATGTTTCTACCATATTAACTCCCTGGGACAAGGCCTTATGGGAAACAAGTGTAGAAACACCCTTTCCTCTTTCCACCTAATATCAGAGTTCAAAAAAGAAAGTCAAGTTGATGCTGGTTTTTCCGTCTTCCTCTCCTCTGCCTCCCCACTCTTGGATGGGTTTTGCACAAAGATGTCAGTCTTATTCTTGCCACTTGTTCCTATCTAGAGGCATAGCAGAGCTTATACTAGGGCCCAGAACAGAGCTCGTGGAGCAAATGTCTCATAGTCCCAGCCCCCTTCCGGCCCAGCTGAAGAAAAAGCAAAAGAAAAGAAATAAAGGCATCAGTTGTGTTTTCATAATGACCTCTCTGGCAGATAGAGAGGAGAAGTTATATACAGTTTTTGAACAGTCAAGTTTCTAGTTCCTATGTTAGTTTCCTGTGGCTGTCATAACACATTATCACAAACTTGGTGGCTTAAAACAACAGAAATGTATTCTCTCACAGTTCTGGAGGACAGAAGTGTGAAATCGAGGTGTCGGCATGGTCACACCCTCTCCGGAGGCTCTAGGGGAGATTATGTTTGTAGTCTCTTCCCGCTTCTGGTGGTTCCAGGTGTTCCCTGGCTTGTGGCTGTATCATTCCAATCTCTACCTCTCTGGTCACCTTTCTCCTCCTCTTCTCTGTGTGTCTCTCACCTGTCACCTGTCACTGGGTTTCAGGCCCACCTGGGTAACCCTGCATGACCTCCTCATCTCGACATCCTTAACTTGATTACATCTGCAAAGACCCTGTTTCCAACTAAGGTTACATTCACAGGGTCTAGGTATTTGGACAGGCACATGTATTTTGAGGGCACCATCATTTAGCCCACTACACCTAGGAACTGTGCTAATCTTTTAAAATAAATTTATTTGTTTAGTTATTTATTTTTGGCTGTGTTGGGTCTTCGTTACTGCGTGCGGGCTTTCTCTAGTTGCGGCGAGCAGGGGCTACTCTTCGTTGCGGTGCATGGGCTTCTCACTGTGGGTGGCTTCTCTTGTTGTGGAGCATGGGCTCTAGGCACACGGGCTTCAGTAGTTGTGGCACGTGGGCTCAGTAGTTGTGGCTCGCAGGCTGTAGAACGCAGGCTCAGTAGTTGTGGCTCAGAGGCTTAGCTGCTCTGCGGCTTGTGGGATCTTCCCGGACCGAACCCATGTCCCCTGCACTGGCAGGCAGATTCTTAACCACTGCGCCACCAGGGAAGTCCCGGAACTGTGCTAACTTTTCTACATAGGTATAGTATCTCTCAGACTTCTCACAGGTCTTTGAGTTATGAGTGAATATTCATTTTACAGATGAGGAGGTGAAGAAACAGCAGTGAATTTGGAAAAGGATGCAGAGTTAGAAAGTGTCAGAGGCAGGGTGCACAGACTTGAGTAATTTTTAGTGAGTTTATATTCTTCCTCAGCTATGGATCTTCCTTCAAAGAGTTTAGTTACAGTCACTTTTGTTGTTAATAACTTTATTTTAGGGTGAGGCCATGCAGAATAGGGAGTGTCATCTATAGAAGACATAGGTACTGACACACTAGGTTGATGGGGGGGTTCCCTCTAGGTTATTCTATTGGACCCAATTGTTACCCTCATGACTTAAGAGAATCTTGATTCAGTTCTTCAATTCTGGCCCTGTCTCTATGTATGTTGAATACATTTTGTCAAGTCTATTTACCCCTTGTTTCTCAGATTTTTCACCTGTGAAATGAGCACACTGGTCTTGAGCTCTCAGTTGATGAATCATACCTTTCAACAACATCAATCCTCAAGGACACAGTTTCTAAAGAAATGATGCCACCTTTGCAAGTATCACGACTACTGAAAATATTCGAACTCTTCCCACCACTACTCGACTGGTGGAACAGGACTCAGATGCTGGGAAGCTTTAGGAGTCACTCTGGTGAGACTCATCTTCCCCAGCTACTCTTCTCTCCCAGGCTGTATCTCTTCCTTGGCCTTGAAAATTCATCTCAAACATTCCTCCTGCCCTGATCTTCCTGGGCCAAATTAACTATTCCTTTCTCTCACTTCCTACCTTGTACACACTTGGATAATGACATTTATCTTTATGTATGATTGTTTTCCTTATCTCACTCCTCTAGAGGGTGTGTAAACAAACAAGGGAATCTAGACTTTCTTTCAGGTGGTATGAAGACAGGGAACCTGCATTCTCACTTTTTTTTCTTGATATTTGACTAAAAAAGTGCCAGAGCCCTTAGAGGGAAACAGCTTGAGTTGGTGAGATACTGAAGCCATTTTTCACAGAAGATTAGAGTTTGCTTCTTTGCAAGATAATTATTTCCTTTGTTTCCTTCCTCCTTTTCATCCTTTCCTTTCCATTCCTGTCCTTCCTTATCAAAAACACACCCTGAACTCCTACTAATTGTCAGATGCTTCTAGATCTACAGATATAATGGCCCATAAGTTACTGCCCTGCAGTCAAGTAGATCACAGTCTCATGGCCAACATAGTCAAGGAAACAAAGAATTACAGCCCATCATAGTATATGGCATTATATCATATATAATATATACAGTATAATATAATACATTGAGTACATATTGCTTTGTTATATATTTTTGCATCGCATTTTACACTATGATATGCGCCACATGGCATACTACAAGGAAAATGTACTGAACACTAGTATAGTTTTCTTCTTGGCTTCAGGGGAGGTCCTAGAGAAAAAGGGATAGAAAATGAACATGTGTTCATCAGACAGAGGGGTCATGTTTAGAATGGAACATTGTCTAAAGCTCAGAGCCCGTGAGCTTGAAAGGCAAACTCAGATATATGATAGCCAACAAAATTCACTGGGGCCACTTTTTATGAGTTATTTTGGGGGCCTACCTGGGCGTTCCAGGGCTACTGTAGAGCCTGCCTCTCCCCTACCTCTACCTGGCAGCAGGCTGAGCCGGCATCACCATCTGCCCACAGTTCAGAACTCTGTCCAAACCAGACTGCAGGACACCAGCGAGTAGAGACCCAGCACATGACCTTTCTCCCCAAACACTCAGC
Source organism: Mesoplodon bidens (assembly GCF_964165515.1). NCBI lineage: Eukaryota > Metazoa > Chordata > Mammalia > Artiodactyla > Ziphiidae > Mesoplodon > Mesoplodon bidens. The sequence continues at coordinate 19,015,304 of NC_138162.1, read as the reverse complement.
CTGGTCCTCATTAACTGCCCTCTCAGCTACTCTGGACTCCACAGAAACCATGTGTATTTCCACTGCTAACTTAATCTGCAAAGCATTCAGTGAACTTCTTAATTTTCTTTTATTTCCCTGTAATCTGATGTTGCAAATAAAAACAAATTATAAAATGGGGGCAATCAGTGAATGGGCTAAGTTATCGATCACTGTATTTTAATGCTGCAAATAGCTGTTCATTGTTAGGTAATGAAAGTACAAAGTAAGGTCCATTTTATCTTGATATCCCTGTGCTTGGCATAAATTGGGTAATGAGTAAATGGGAATTAAATTAAGTTGAGCAATACTGAAAGATTGAATGAAGCAGGCATTATGGATTCTCTTCATATACAAGAAGATGGATCAGAATTTAACCGGGAAGGGAGCTGACCCTCCCTATTTGTGTGCTAGTTAGCTGAAGAGCTATTGTTGCCTTCACTGCTAAACACTCATAACTATCCCGTTGGCCTGTTTCTGCTGGTGATTTAATAGAAGTCTGAGCACATGGCTTTTCTCTTTTCAGCCCTCCTCTCCTTCATTCCATCTTTTTCCAGGTTTCTGGCTGTGGGTTCTTTCTGAAATGCACATTGGATCATCTGTGCTCTGCTTGTTTATATACCATTTTATGGTCTGGCTCTTGCCTGAGCCCCATCTCTCACACTCAACCACATGTGCCCTATACTTGAGCTGCCATGGGGCTCCTCCAACACCCTTGTGATTTCTCCGTCCTTCCTGCCTACACAGGCTGTACCATTTTCCAGAAGGATGTCTGTCCATCACTTCTCCATTCAATTAACTTGTATTTCAAAGCCTAGCTCAGACCTTAATACCTCCTAGAGGCCTTTTCTGAAGGCCCTTACTTGATAAGGAAGTCACTCTTCTGTTGCCTACAGTCCCTGTTGTATACTTACCACACTAAACACACTATGTATGTTGTATATATACCAACAGGTCATGTGTCTGCCTGTTTCTCCAACTCAGCTCTGAGCTCCATGAAGATGGAGACCATGTCTTTGTTCTCAGTTCTAATCCTAGGATCTGACATCTATCAATTGCTCAACTAATGAAAGAGAGAAAGAAAGAGAGAACAAAAGGGAAGAAGGAAGGAAGGGAGGAAGGGAGGGAGGAAATAATTATGAAATGGATGAATAAGGAGAGTGGGACGGTCACAACCAAATGGCAGCAGGAGATGTACACGGTCCCATAGTCACTCCCAGACTGAATTAGTTTGTGTATAAGCATATAAGCTCTTCAGGAAGAATTTCCAACAGCTCCCCCCTGTCTGGCTTTGGAGGACCAGGGATATATGACCACTCAGCTACTCCATAAACAGTGCTGGGAGCTAAGGAGGACTTCAACCATGGAAGCCCGTGATTGCTTTTATTTGTTGTGTCTCTGCTGCCATGGCTCCCAGATGACACCCCATCTCCTCAAGTGCTGTTAAAATAGACTTGAAGCTGCCAGGTGGGTTTTCTCAAACCTAAGAGCTCAGCAAAGCAGCAGCTGACAAAGGTTAGGAGTAGGCCTCAGACAGAGGGGAAGGAATGCAGGTTTGTCTTGATCTGCCTCATTGGAGGGGAAATGATAAAGAAGGAGTCATAAAAGACTGGCAGCAGCTCAACTATTTGACGCCAAAGTCCTCTTCCAAGGAATCATTGTGCAGCAGCTCAACTATTTGACACAAAGGCCTCTTCCAAGGAATCATTTTCCAAGCAGGGTCTGCGCTCCTGCAAACATGCTCACATTCATATAATGTTCTGCTTGTCTTTTCTTTTTTCCTATCTTTCTTTCCTCTTTTAAAAATTTCCCTGATCTTTCAGTGAGAAGAATTAGTAGAAGGGTCAGGTCTCAGGCATCAGGTAAAAATAGAAGAGAAACAAGATAGGGAAGTGAAGCAAACATCCCTCTGGGGAGAAGGCAGGTCTGTTTGGAAGAAGGGCCACTCTCAGACCCCACTCCCTCTCACTCCTCGGGCTGTTTCTGGTCTGGGAGCCATGGATGCAGAGCCCATTGAGTTCTTCCTGTCTGTTGACCTGATCCCAGAAATTCTAACCCCATCATTTTCCCCTAATGGCTCTCCTCCAATTATCTGCCTGCCTGTTCTCTGGGGGAAGATATGACACTGAGATGTTCTTTGTCAGCTTTTCTTTCTATTCTGTAGTAACTCACCACTGACAGCAGGTATAACTAAATTCTTTCCTTTCCCCAAGACAGGGGTGCGTCTCCCTTCCCGTCGTTCTCCTGACATCTTGTCTGTTGGTTTTCTCATTTCCTTGGCGTCAGCCCCCCACATGTCCCCTAGCCCTTCAGCCTGCAGGGGTCACCTTGTTGGTTATGACGAAGGTGCACTTTGGCTCGAAGCCCCATTCCACGATGGTGAGATCCCAACTGTCCTGTGTGACCTCTGCGGACTCAGGCCGGTCCCCTCGGGCCCTGGTTTCATGTCTCTCCCATTGTCCATCCTTTTGCTTCTCCCCACAAGCCATTCCCACCCTCTGCCATTCATCAATGCTTGGAAGACAGCTCCTTGTAATTTATCTCTCCCAAACTCCCACATGGGAGCTGTGGATAGCAGACTTTTACAGAGAACCCACCCTAAGTGTGAGCGTGTGTGTAAGTGTGTAACTTTGCAGCTCAGGAGGGATGTCGTTTTAGCCCAGGCTTTGGTCTTATTGTTCCTCTTCCACCCTCCCCCTTTCTAGTACCTTAAAACTCCCCCTCCAATGTTCTGGTTTATTTCCTGGGTAGAACAGTTTAACTATTTTATTCTAGTCCTGACCAGTGCTACTATTTAATAACAAAATAAGCTATAAGAGATTTTGCTACTAAAAAGCTGTCTTCTCCCTCAAGTACCATTTCATCACCAGTTCTTAACCTCACAACCTTCTATACCAGTGGTCCCCAGCCTTTTTGGCACCAGGGACCGGTTTCATGGAAGAGAATTTTTCCACAGATGGGGCGGGGCTGGGGAGGAATGGTTCAGGCAGTAATGGGAGCGATGGGGAGCAATGGGGAGCGGTGGGGAGCAATGGGGAGCGATGGGGAGGGATGGGGAGCGGTGGGGAGCGATGGGGAGCGGTGGGGAGCCGTGGGGAGCGGTGGGGAGGGATGGGGAGCGGTGGGGAGCCGTGGGGAGCAGTGGGGAGCGACGGGGAGTGATGGGCAGCGGCAGATGAAGCTTTGCTCACTCGCCCGCCACTCACCTCCTGCTATGCGGCCCGGTTCCTAACAGGCCTCCGACCAGTACCGGTCCACGGCCCAGGGGTTGGGGACCCCTGTTCTACACATTCACTCAGTAGACACGCAGCGGATATCACTGCGTGGTATCCTAGGCCCTGCTGACTATGGAGGTGAAAAAAGGACGATTCTGATTTCCCTCATGCAGTTAATTTTTTTTTTTTTTTTGCGGTACGCGGGCCTCTCACTGTTGTGGCCTCGCCCGTTGTGGAGCACAGGCTCCGGACGCGCAGGCTCAGCGGCCATGGCTCACGGGCCCAGCCACTCCGCGGCATGTGGGTTCTTCCCAGACCAGGGCTCGAACCCGTGTCCCCTGCATCGGCAGGCGGACTCTCAACCACTGCGCCACCAGGGAAGCCCCAGTTAATTTTTTTACATAACAATCTTTCTCAAGTCTTGCGGGCGGGTGCCACGTTTCATTTATTTCTATATTCCTGGCTTCCAGCATAATGTCTAGTATACACTGATAATGTGCAATAGATAATTGTGACAACATAGTTTCAGATATTATTATGATACACATTTTACAGGTGAGAAGAAGAGTCAGAAACCTCCTACAGCAAGGCCTTAGTCACACAGTAAATGGCAGAATGAAGTCTTGAAATACCCAGATGTTCAGACACCAAACACCACACTTATATTTCTCTACCATATCGGTGGCATGTTTCCTGCAAACAGTAATTTTTTCAGATTTTACACACACATGAAGTCATGTGTTCCGATCATACTGGCTCCCCATACCCATAGGGTGATCTCCCACTGCTCTCCAGCGTTTGTGCAGGGATGGGTGGTGGGCAAGGCTTGGGGGAGGGCCATGCAGGCTCCATTCTTGACCCCCCTCAGGTACCAGCTGCTCCAGCCATCTCTAAGCCTCGCTGCTGAAAAAAGTCTCTGTTCGTCAGTCCAGAAGAGTTCCTGAGCTCTTTCTTACACAGCTGGCTCTTGAAGGCACAGCCTCGGTCATAGCAGCAGAATATTACCATCTTAGAGAAGGGAAAAATGAGCAGAGGGGTGTTGCCCAGTGTATCAGTTTTCTATTGTATGACAAATCATCACAAATTTATCAGCTAAGAAATAGCACTTGGACATTATCTCACACTTTTTGTAGACCAGGAGTCCAGGCATGGCTTAACTGGGTCCCAGAAAATTGCAGTCAAAGTGATGACTGAACTGTATTTACATCTGGGCATGTGACTGGAGAAGAATTCATTTCCAAGCTCATTCAGGTTATTTGCAGAATTCATTTCCATGTGGCTATATGGCTAAGGCCAACATTTTGGTGGTGGTGCATAGGTTTAAATATCTTCTCTCTGGATTCATTTCCACTTCCATTTTAATGAAAACAATATAAATAATTTTCCTTAAGTGTAAAGTACTAAAATTCACTAAAAAATCATATGGGCATCAATTTTGCAGTGAATACTTGAGTATTAAACTCAACCCAAATAATAAGAATGCCAGAAATTTATCCTGTAGAAATAATGATCAAAGCAGAATTATGGTGACCTGACTTTTTTTCTCTAGTATGTGGTCTACGAGTTGCACTGATAGCAGGAGTGTTGCTTGAACTCAGTGAGAAGTTCCCAGATCTTCGATTGGTACCACTTCATTTACTCTCCCACTCCTACCCCCTCAGTACCCTTCTCTCCTACCGAAGCACTGGAGACTCATCTGGGAGCCAATTCCTAAAGGTTCAGCTCAGCTCAATACATGTTAACTTGGAGTTGAATGTATCAGAGTTCCAGCAGCTGAAACTTAAGGTCATTTTGAAGATGAAAAAGTTGTCATTTAAGTAGTTATAAATCGTTTCTACTTTTCTGGGGTAAAGATGTGGACTTGCTTTACGAGGAGATTGTGTCTTTTGTACTTATCTGAAGAGGGACCACATCAGAAGGCTCTTTCAATCATATAGGTCAGGGGTTGACAAACTTTATTTGTAAAGCACCAGGTAGCAAATATATCAGAATTTTCGGGAAGTCAGTGCTGCCATTTTGGCATGAAAGTTGCCCTAGACAATATATAAATGAAGAAAGCATGACTGCATTCCAATAAATCTTTGTGTATGGACCCTAAAATTTGAATTTTATATTATTCTCATGGGTCGTAAAATATTCTTCTTCTTTTGACTTTTTTTCAACCATTTACAAATGCAGAAACCATTCTTGGCTTGTGGGCCATATGTAATGGGCAGCAGGCTCGATTTGGCCCACGGGGCATTATCTGTCAACTCCTGCTACAGATGTAAAACAAGCACCTATCCACTGCTCTTGGGAAATTTAACTTTTCTCCCTCACCCCCTTGGAAGTCAGTTGGAGTTGCACGGAGAGTTGCAAGGATCTCTGAAGATTCTTGGTGGTGAGAACTGTCCCTGAGTTTGGGCTTTCAAAAGAAGTCCTTTCTATGTTTGGAGGTGTCAGCCAAAGGAAGAGCTTTTTAGACTCCTGGGACCATTGCATCTCAGTGAAGGACAGCTGGGCCCAGCCAAGCTAGGATATCAGTGATCTCATGGGCAGGTGAGGCTGCCACAACAGGGAGATGAAGATGTGAAGCGACTGCAACTTGGGTGAAATCATCTCAGTAGAGAAAAGAGTGACCTGCAGAGGAGCAGATGGTGGTCTGGGGACAAGTGACGGGTTTATACAAAAAGTGACAATTAGGACAGATTGGCGGAACTTTCCCAGAGATACTTGGTGGAGTATGGTAAAAGAAAGAATTTTCGATATTTGAGTAGCTTGCGGGATAATGCCACTATAATTTGGAAATACAAGGAAGTACAGCATTTTTTGGTAGGGTCTGGCTTGAGAGGCCTGAGATGTGTGTTATCATAAACACACTTGGTTGCCAAGCAACTTGCATATTCCCATTCTTCCTCTTTTTTTTTAAACATTCTATTTTGAAATAATGTAAAATCTTCAGAAAAGTTGCAAAATAGTACATATCTCCACCACCCAGATTCCTTGATTATTAGCATTTTCCTACATTTGTCTTAACATTCTTTCTCTATTACATACACACCCATACACACAGCACACATATTCATATTTATCATTGTTTCTGAACCATTTGCAAGTTTGTATTTCTTTTTTTTTTTTTTTGCAAGTTTGTATTTCTTAAAAACAAAGATAATCTCCCATATAATGACAGTACAACTATCAAAATAAGAACGTTAGCATTGACCCAATATTGCTTTCTAATACATATACCCACCTGAAATTTCCCTGATGTCTGAATAATGTCCTTTTTATATTCTGGTTCAAATGCAGTAATGTAAGTTCACTTAGTTGTCATGTATTTTTAATTTCCTTCCATCTGAAACAATTCCTCAGTCTTTTCTAAAATTTAAATTGTAGTTGACTTACAATATTATATTAGTTTCCGGTGTACAACATAGTAATTTGATATTTTTATAGATTAGACTCCAAACAAGGTTATTATAAAATATTGACTATATTCCCTGTATTGTACATTACATCCTTATAAATTATTTATTTTATACCTAGTAGTTCTTTATCTTTCATGACTGACAGTTTTGAACAGGCCAGGCCAGTTACTTTGTAGAACAGTCCTCAGTTGGAGTTTGTATGATGTTTCCTAATGATTTATGAGCTCTTTAGCAGCAATATCTGCCAAATATTCTTCTCACAGGATTATATCATTAAGCACCAAATGCTAATTTGTCCCATTACTGGTGATGCTAACTTTTATCACTTGGTTAAAAGTGTCTATAAGGTTTCTCTACTATGAGGTTAGTTAATAAGTATTTTGTATTGAATATTAATTAATGATTGATAAAATATATTTTGGGCATTGATACTTCAAGTCTTCTACTGTAAACTGGAGCTTTTCCTTCTCCCCCATTTATTTAAATCAGTATAAACAAATAGATATCTATTTCACTCAAAGGATTACAACCTGTCGATAATGTTATTCATTTTGATGCACAAATGTCGTAGATCTGGCCAGTGGAGCACCTCAAACTAGCTTCAGTAGTGTATTGACCCGTCCCCATCATTCTTTCAGCAATTCCTTGCTTTATGGTACAACAAAATGTTTTTGACCTATCTTGAATTTTCCCTTCTTCAGCTCTGGATAAGCCATTACTCTTAGGGACTCTAGTTTCTTTACTGCAGAACAGTACATAGAAACCAAGAACTAGGCATACTCATTGTGAAAGATGTGCCACTGTTTCTAGGTCCTTTTAATGGGCAGAGATAGAACAGACAGACCCACATACACAAAATCTCTATCTATCTATATTTGTGTATGTATGTAAGTTAAAAACCACACGTTTACCTCATCACTTTCCATTTCAATCTACAACACAGTGTGAGATTTACTCTAGTCTTACCCCTCTCCATTTTTGTTAATACCTTCTCCATCAGTGAAAAACCAAACCTGAAGCATTTTCAGTGTACTTACTTATTTTTTCAGTCCCTCCTATTTATAACGCACTGAAAGATGCATGAGGGAAAGACCAAGAGAATCACACAGGTGCCAGTTCCGATAAATTTAGGTGACTGAATTAATTCTGGCAGGCACTTCACTCTAGTTATGTGAAAAAATAAACCCCTATTAATTTAACTACTGCAGGTCTAGTAGTTACTTTTAGCTGAATACATTCTCAACTTGACCTAAGCTTGGGACAGTGTCTGTGTGCTGCGTGGGAAGTTGATGCCCCCTCTAGCTCTGGGGATAGATCTGATTGATCTCAGCGTCCTCTCATTTCACTTTCCAGTAATTGACTTAGGGATGGGCATGTGGCTCAATTCTGTAAGTGATGTGGGAGGTGAATTTGGCCATGGGAACAATCAGTGTCTCTCTTCCTCTATAAGTTACTACGCATGAGTATAAGGCTCATGATTGCTGTGGCCGTCTAGCTACATGCCTGAGATGAAAGAGGTACTTGGAGAGGAGCCCAATCCAAAACTGCAACAGGAAATCCAAAATAGAGTCTGCCTCTAGGGTCACCTTTTGACCCTCAATTATTTGAATTGGTACGTTTTCCTATTAACTAAACCAATTTGAATTGGATTTTCTGTTACTTGCTATTAAAAGCGACCTAACTGATAAATGCAGATAACAATAATATATATCAGGGTCAGTTCTTGGCAGTAAGAATACAGAGAGAAATAAGTCTACTTTTTTTTTTTTTTTTTTTTTTGCCACAACGTGTGGCATGTGGGATCTTAATTCCCCGACCAGGGATTGAACCCACATCCTCTGCCTTGGAAGCGTGGAGTCTTAACCACTGGACAGGGAAGTCCCAATAAGTCTACTTTCAATGAGATCAAACTACATATTACTATATCAATATGTGCCATCAATGATAAGGAAGATGTAGGACACAATAAGAGCTCACTCAGAGGAAGTCTGGATGAAAGTTTGCCTTAACTAACCAGGATTTTACAGTGCATAGAAGACACATGGGGAATAAAGACTATCATAGACAAAATACTTAGTACAAAGGCTTGACACACTAAATGCTGGTGGGAGGTTGGGGATAGGAGTGCTAATATTAGAATGAAACTATTGAGCCATTGCTGACTTAATGAAGAAACATATGTTGGTAGCATATAGGTGCTATAAAGATATCTCTGGTGACTAAAGGGAATAAATATGTGCAGAAGTTTTGGGCAACTAAACAGGAAAGGCTAAATGTTCCCAGGACAGAAGGAACTCCTAAGTTATAAACTCAATCCTCAGAAATGCCTCTTCTTGTGAGAATATATTGTGGGGTAGACCCTACTTCTTTCAAGGGTATACTGAGTTGGATGCAAGAATTTGAATTTTCTTCATTTTACTGACAACCCATGTTTCATGGACCTGAAAGTAGAGGCCAGGAAGCTGTCCATCTCAAGACCTGAGGCTGTTCTCTAATCCAAGATGGTGGATATACCTACATATAAATTTTCTTCAATGAGATTATTATTTTTTAACACCTTCATTGGAGTATAATTGCTTTACAATGGTGTAAAGCATTAGCATTAGTTAGTTTCTGCTTTATAACAAAGTGAATCAGCTATACATACACATATATCCCCATATCCCCTCCCTCTTGCGTCTCCCTCCCACCCTCCCTATCCCACCCCTCTAGGTGGTCACAAAGCACTGAGTTGATCTCCCGGCGCTATGTGGTTGCTTCCCACTAGCTATCTATTTTACATTTGGTAGTATGTACAAGTTCATGCCACTCTCTCACTTCGTCCCAGCTTACCCTTCCCCCTCCCCATGTCCTCAAGTCCATTCTGTACGTCGGAGTCTTTATTCCTGTCCTGCCCCTAGGTTCCTCAGAACCATTTTTTTTTAAGATTCCATATATATATGTGTTAGCATACGATATTTGTTTTTCTCTTTCTGACTTACTTCACTATGTGTGACAGACTCTATGTCCATCCACCTCACTACAAATAACTCAATTTCGTTTCTTATATGGCTGAGTAATATTCCATTATATATATGTGCCACATCATCTTTATCCATTCATCTGTCGATGGACACTTAGGTTGCTTCCATGTCCTGGCTATTGTAAATAGAGCTGCAATGACCATTGTGGTACATGACTCTTTTGGATTATGGTTTTCTCAGGGTATATGCCCAGTAGTGGAATTCTGGGTAGTATGGTAGTTCTATTTTTAGTTTTTTAAGGAATCTCCATACTGTTCTCCATAATGGTTGTATCAGTTTACATTCTCACCAACAGTGCAAGAGGGTTCCCTTTTTCCCACACCCTTCTTTTTATTGTTTGTAGATTTTTTATGATGACCATTCTGACTGGTGTGAGGTGATACCTCATTGTAATTTTGATTTGTATTTCTCTAATGATTAGTGATGTTGAGCATTCTTTCATCTGTTTGTTGGCAACCTGTATATCTTCTTTGGAGAAATGTCTATTTAGGTCTTCTGCCCATTTTTGGATTGGGTTGTTTGTTTTTTTGATATTGAACTGCATGAGCTGCTTGTAAATTTTGGAGATTAATCCTTTGTCAGTTGCTTCATTTGTAAATATTTTTTCCCCTTCTGAGGGTTGTCTTTTCGTTTTGTTTATGGTTTCCTTTGCTGTGTAAAAGCTTTTAAGTTTCATGAGGTCCCATTTGTTTATTTTTTATTTATTTATTTTTTTTTGTTACGTGGGCCTCTCACTGTTGCGGCCTCTCCCCTTGCGGAGCACAGGCTCCGGACGCACAGGCTCAGCAGCCATGGCCCACGGGCCCAGCCGCTCCGCGGCATGTGGGATCTTCCCGGACCGGGGCACGAACCCGTGTCCCCTGCATCGGCAGGCGGACTCTCAACCACTGCGCCACCAGGGAAGCCCCCATTTGTTTATTTTTGTTTTTATTTCCATTTCTCTAGGAGGTGGATCAAAAAGGATCTTGCTGTGATTTATGTAATAGAGTATTCTGCCTATGTTTTCCTCTAAGAGTTTCATAGTGTCTGGCTTTACATTTAGGTCTTTAATCCATTTTGAGTTTATTTTTGTGTATGGTGTTAGGGAGTGTTCTAATTTCAATCTTTTAAATGTAGCTGTCCAGTTTGTGCCGCAGCACTTAGTGAAGAGGCTGTCTTTTCTCCATTGTATATTCTTGCCTCCTTTATCACAAATAAGGTGACCATATGTGCGTGGGTTTATCTCTGGGCTTTCTATCCTATTCCATTGATCTATATTTCTGTTTTTGTGCCAATACCATACTGTCATGATAACTGTAGCTTTGTAGTATAGTCTGAAGTCAGGGAGCCTGATTCCTCCAGCTCCATTTTTCTTTCTCAAGATTGTCTGGGCTATTCGGGGTCTTTTGTGTTTCCATTCAAATTGTGAATTTTTTTGTTCTAGTTCTGTGAAAAATGCCATTGGTAGTTTGATAGGGATTGCATTAAATCTGTAGATTGCTTTGGGTAGTATAGTCATTTTCACAATATTGATTCTTCCAATCCAAGAACATGGCATATCTCCCCAACTGTTTGTATCATCTTTAATTTCTTTCATCAGTGTCTTATAGTTTTCTGCATAAAGGTCTTTTGGCTCCTTAGGTAGGTTTATTCCTAGGTATTTTATTCTTTTTATTGCAATGGTAAATGGGAGTGTTTCCTTAATTTCTCTTTCATATTTTTCATCATTAATGTATAGGAATGCAAGCGATTTCTGTACATTAACTTTGTATCCTGCTACTTTACCAGATTCATTGATTAGCTCTAGTAGTTTTCTGGTAGAGTCTTTAGGATTCTCTATGTATAATATCATGTCATCTGCAAACAGTGACAGCTTTACTTCTTTTCCGATTTGGATTCCTTTTATTTCTTTTTCTTCTCTGATTGCTGTGGCCAAAACTTCCAAAACTATGTTGAATAATATTGGTGAGAGTGGGCAACCTTATCTTGTTCCTGATCTTAGTGGAAATAGTTTCAGTTTTCCACCATTGAGTACGCTGTTGGCTGTGGGTTTGTCATATATGGCCTTTATTATGTTAAGGTAAATTCCCTCTATGCCTACTTTCTGGATGGTTTTTATCATAAATGGGTGTTGAATTTTGTCAAAAGCTTTTTCTGCATCTATTGAGACGATCATACAGTTTTTCTCCTTCAATTTGTTTATATGGTGTATCACATTGATTGTTTTGCATATATTGAAGAATCCTGGCATTCCTGGGATAAACCCCACTTGATCACGGTGTATGATCCTTTTAATGTGCTGTTGGATTCTGTTTGTATTTTGTTGAGGATTTTTGCGTCTATGTTCATCAGTGATAATGGCCTGTATATTTTCTTTCTTTGTAACATCTTTGTCTGGTTTTGGTATCAGGATGATGGTGGTCTCGTCGAATGAGTTTGGGAGTGTTCCTCCCTCTGCTATATCTTGGAAGAGTTTGAGAAAGATAGGTGTTCGCTCTTCTCTAAATGTTTGATAGAATTCACCAGTGAAGCCATTGGTCCTGGGATTTTGTTTGTTGGAAGATTTTTAATCACAGTCTCAATTTCAGTGCTTGTGATTGGTCTGTTTATATTTTCTATTTTTTCCTGGTTCAGTCTCTGAAGGTTGTGCTTTTCTAAGAATTTGTCCATTTCTTCCAGGTTGTCCATTTTATTCACATAGACTTGCTTGTAGTAATCTCTCATGATCCTTTATGTTTCTGCAGTGTCAGTTGTTACTTCTCCTTTTTCATTTCTAATTCTACTGATTTGAGTTTTCTCCCTTTTTTTCTTGATGGGTCTCTCTAATAGTTTATCAATTTTGTTTATCTTCTCAAAGAACCAGCTTTTAGTTTTATTGATATTTGCTATTGTTTCCTTCATTTCTTTTGCATTTATTTGTGATCTGATCTTTATGATTTCTTTCCTTCTGCTAACTTTGGGGTTTTTTGTTGTTCTTTCTCTAATTGCTTTAGGTGTAAGGTTAGGTTTTTTATTTGAGATGTTTCTTGTTTCTTGAGGTAGGATTGTATTGCTATAAACTTCCATCTTAGAACTGCTTTTGCTGAATCCTATAGGTTTTGGGTGGTCGTGTTTTCACTGTCATTAGTTTCTAGGTATTTTTTGATTTCCTCTTTGATTTCTTCAGTGATCTCTTCGTTATTAAGTAGTGTATTGTTTAGCCTCCATGTGTTTGTATATTTTACAGATCTTTTCCTGTAATTGATATCTAGTCTCATAGCATTGTGGTTGGAAAAGATACTTGATATGATTTCAATTTTCTTGAATTTACCAAGGCTTGACTTGTGACCCAAGATATAATCTATCCTCAAGAATGTTCATGAGCATTTGAGAAGAAAGTGTATTCTCTTGTTTTTGGATGAAATGTCCTATAAATATCAATTAAGTCCTTCTTGTTTAATGTATCATTTAAAGCTTGTGTTTCCTTATGTATTTTCATTTTGGATGACCCGTCCTTTGGTGAAAGGGGGGTGTTAAAGTCCTCTACTATGATTGTGTCACTGTCGATTTCCCCTTTTATGGGTATTAGCATTTGCCTTATGTATTGAGGTGCTCGTATGTTTGGTGCATAAATATTTACAATTGTTATATCTTCTTCTTGGATTGATCCCTTGATCATTATGTAGTGTCCTTCTTTGTCTCTTGTAATAGTCTTTATTTTAAAGTCTATTTTTTCTGATATGAGTATTGCTACTCCAGCTTTCTTTGGATTTCCATTTGCATGGAATACCTTTTTCCATCCCCTCACTTTCAGTCCTTATGTGTCCCTAGGTCTGAAGTGGTTCTCTTGTAGTCAGCATATATATGGGTCTTGTTTTTATATCCATTCAGCCTGTCTATGTCTTTTGGTTGGAGTATTTAAGCCATTTACATTTACAATAATTATTGAAGTGTATGTTCCTATTACCATTTTATTAGTTGTTTTGGGTTTGTTATTGTAGGTCTTTTCCTTCTCTTGTGTTTCCTACCTAGAGAAGTTCCTTTAACATTTGTTGTAAAGGTGGTCTGGTGGTGAGGAATTCTCTTAGCTTTTGCTTGTCTGTAAATGTTTTAATTTCTCTGTCAAATCTGAATGAAATCCTTGCTGGGTAGAGTAATCTTGGTTGTAGATTTTTCCCCTTCATCACTTTAAATATGTCTTGCAACTCCCTTCTGGCTTGCAGAGTTTCTGCTGAAAGATAAGTTGTTAACTTTATGGGGGTTCCCTTGTACATTATTTGTTGTTTTTCCCTTGCTGCTTTTAATATTTTTTCTTTGTATTTAATTTTTGATTGTTTGATTAATATGTGTCTTGGTGTGTTTCTCCTTGGATTTATCCTGTATGGGACTCTCTGCGCTTCTGGACTTGATTAACTATTTCCTTTCCTGTATTAGGGAAGTTTTCAACTATAATCTCTTCAAATATTTTTTCAGTCCCTTTCTTTTTCTCTTCTTCTTTTGGGACCCCTATAATTTGAATGTTGATGTGTTTAATTTTGTCCTAGAGGTCTCTGAGACTGTCCTCAAGTCTTTTCATTCTTCTTTCTTTATTCTGCTCTGCAGTAGTTATTTCCATTATTTTAACTTCTAGGTCACTTATCTGTTCTTCTGCATCATTTATTCTGATACTGATTCCTTCTACATAATTTTTAATTTCATTTATTGTGTTGTTCATCACTGTTTGTTTGCTCTTTAGTTCTTCTAGGTCCTTGTTAAACATTTCTTGTATTTTCTCCATTCTATTTCTAAGATTTTAGATCATCTTTACTATCATTACTCTGAATTCTTTTTGAGGTAGACTGCTTATTTCCTCTTCATTTATTTGGTCTGGTGGATTTTTACCTTGCTCCTTCATTTGCTGTGCGTTTCTCAGTCTTCTCATTTTACTTTAACTTACTGTGTTTGGGGGGGGTCTCCTTTTTGCAGGCTTCAGGTTCATAGTTCCCATTGTTTTTGGCGTCTGCTTTCAGTGGCTAAGCTTGGTTAAGTGGGTTGTGTAGGCTTCCTGGTGGAGGGGACTAGTGCCTGTGTTCTGGTGAATGAGGCTGGATCTTGTCTTTCTGGTGGGCAGGACTCCATCTGGTGGTGTGTTGTGGGGTGCCTGTGACCTTATTATGATTTTAGGCTGCCTCTCTGCTAATGGATGTGGTTGTGTTGCTGTCTTGCTAGTTGTTTGGCATAGGGTGTGCAGCACTGTAGCTTGTTGGTCATTGAGTGGAGCTGGGTCTTAATGCTGAGATGGAGATCTCTGGGAGAGCTTTTGCCATTTGATTTTATGTGTAGCTGGGAAGTCTCTGGTGGACCAATGTCCTGAACTCAGCTGTCCCGCCTCAGAAGCACAGGCCTGACACCCGGCCAGAGCACCAAGACCCTGTCATCCACACAGCTCAGAAGAAAAGGGAGGAAGAAAGAAAGAAAGAAAGAATGAAAGAAAGAAAGAAAGAAAGAAAGAAAGAAAGAAAGAAAGAAAGAAAGAAAGAAGAAAGAAAGAAAAGTCATTAAAATAAAAAATAATTATTGAAAATTAAAAAAATTAAAAAGTAATGAAAAAAGAAGAGAGCAACCAAACCAAAAAACAAATCCACCAATGATAACAAGCACTAATAACTATACTAAGAAAAACAACAACAAAAAATGGACAGACAGAACTGTAGGACAAATGGTAAAAGCAAAGCTATACAGACAAAATCACACAAAGAAGCATACATGTACACACTCACAAAAAGAGAAAAAGGAAAAAAATATGTATATATCTTTGCTCCCAAAGTCCACTGCCTCAACTTTGGGAAGATTTGTTGTCTATTTAGGTGTTCCACAGATGCAGGGTACATCAAGTTGACTGTGGAGATTTAATCCACTGCTCCTGGGGCTGCTGGGAGAGATTTCCCTTTCTCTTCTTTGTTCACACAGCTCCTGGGGTTCAACTTTGGATTTAGCTTCGCCTCTGCATGTAGGTTGCCTGAGGGTGTCTGTTTTTCGTTCAGACAAGACGGGGTTAAAGGAGCCGCTGACTCGGGGGCTCTGGCTCACTCAGGCCGGGGGGAGGGAGGGGTACGGAATGCGGGGCGAGCCTGCAGCAGCAGAGGCCGGGCGTGATGTTGCACCAGCCTGAGGCGCTCCATGTGTTTTCCCGGGGAAGTTGTCCCTGGGTCACGGGACACTGGCAGTGGCGGGCTGCACAGGCTTCCAGAGGGGAGGTGTGGATAGTGACCTGTGCTTGCACACAGGCTTCTTGGTGGCTGCAGCAGCAGCCTTACTATCTCATACCCGTCTCTAGGGTCTGCGCTGATAGCCGTGGCTCGCGCCTGTCTCTGGAGCTCGTTTAGGCAGTGCTCTGAATCCCCTCTCCTCTTGCACCCTGAAACAACTGTCTCTTGCCTCTTAGGCAGGTCCAGACTTTTTCCCAGACTCCTTCCTGGCTAGCTGTAGTGCACTAGCCCCCTTCAGGCTGTGCTCACGCAGCCAACCCCTGTCCTCTCCCTGGGGTCTGACCTCCAAAGCCCGAGCCTCAGCTCCCAGTCCCTGCCCGCCCCGGTGGGTGAGCAGACAAGCCTCTCGGGCTGGTGAGTGCTGGTCGGCACCGATCCTCTGTGTGGGAGTTTCTCTGCTTTGCCCTCAGCACCCCTGTTGCTGAGCTCTCCTCCGTGGCTCCAAAGCTTCCCCCCGCCATCCCACATCTCCTCCTAGTGTGTGGAAACCTTTCCTCCTTCACAGCTCCCTCCCAGTGGTGCCGGTCCCTTCTCTATTCTTTTGTCTCTGTTTTTTCTTTTTTCTTTTGCCTTACCCAGGTACGTGGGGAGTTTCTTGCCTTTTAGGAAGTCTGAGGTCTTCTGCCAGCGTTCAGTAGGTGTTCTGTAGTTGTTCCACGTGTAGATGTATTTCTGATGTTTTTGTGGGGAGGAAGGCGATCTCCACGTCTTACTCTTCTGCCGTCTTGAAGGTCTCTCCTCCTTCAATGAGATTATGAGACAAATCCCCTGAGGCAAAGCTCAGCCTTGCTCTGAACTAGCAGCATCTCTGTCTGGTGGCTTCTTTCTACTGCTCCAGAATTTGTCTCCACCCAATTGCCTAGATCTGGTGCAGTTTTGATATGATGCTCTTGATAGATGCACCTTTTGGGAAAACACAATAGAAAGGTCTCCTCGTTCGCTATCACCATGGAAACCTGAACACCAATCAAGTCACTATGTTGGTTGCCTCATTCCAAAGAAAATTTACCTTGTATTACTTGAATTAATTAAAATCCAACAAAAGACAATGATGTAATGGAAAATAAAGAGATAAATGTTGGAAAAAAGACAAAATAATAATTATTTTAGAGTATGGGATTTTATACCTGGAGAATCAAAAATAATTAGAAAAAAATAACTTTTTTTAGACAACTTAGAAAGTTGGCCAGATACAGGCTAAATATACTAAAATCTAATAATCTTTTATGTATCAGCATCCAGGAGATAGAAAATTTAATGATGTACATTAAACAAAATAACCAAAGCATTAACCCTTGATGGAGAGATCCAGAATGTCCATCAGACAACCAAATATCACTATCTATTGAATGGAATTGAGGGTGGAGACACCCTATTTATTTAGCAAATGCTATGTCTCCTCTTGTTGCCAAGTACTCGTGCAACTTGTGCCATGATCCTCACAGCAATCTTTATAATACACACTATGAGCCCTGTTTTGCGTATGAGCAAATTGAGACAGGAGAAAGCTCCAAGGTCATACAGTTGGTAAGTGGCACCATGGAATTAAAATTCCTCTCTGTTTCTCTGTTTGACTCCCAGATTCATAGTTGTGTCACTGTTTTTGCCAGAACATGACATTAGGTTGAGTCCTCTGTTGTAGAATTCTCTCTTTAAGCTGATGATGTTCCTCTTTATGGGAAGACTACTACTACTATTTCCCTCCTTGGCTTTTCCATACATGTAGGTCAATATTTTTTATATTTGGCTTTTGTTGCAATTTCTCTCCCATTTCCACAGGTAAAATGCACCTCCTTAAAGTCAGTAGCTGATATCTGGTTTGACTTAGAATAGCTGCTGGTTTGTAAATAGGGAAAACACAACTGTAGCCATATTCTTTTCAAATTGGCCCTTTTGTTTTAAAAGTGGAATGTAGAGAATTTGTGGCATTTTGTCTTGGTTGTTCAAATTAAAACTTGAAAGAGGAGGAGAAGGGATGGTGGAGGTTCTGTGTGTCTCTAACTTGGTTGGATTAAGTGTCCTCACTGGACTGACATTCTCATGGAGCATTCCTTAACTGTGATTTCCCAAATGTCAGGGCCTTATTAATCAGTGTCATAGCTCAGCACCCTTCCTGCCTTGTCTCTAATGACAGTTTCCGCAGGAATGGGATCTTTCCATTATCCTTGCTTTTGAGAAATGTGTCTGTGTATAAACTGGAAGGAAGGAAAACACAGGAGAGTCCTTTGAAACTTTTTGGTTTTAGCCTAAAATAACTAATGCAGAGTGTCTTGGGGAGTTATTTTATGGAGAATTTTTTTTTTTCAGTATGCGGGCCTCTCACTGCTGTGGCCTCTCCCGTTGTGGAGCACAGGCTCCGGACGCGCAGGCTCAGCGGCCATGGTTCACGGGCCCAGCTGCTCCGCAGCACGTGGGATCCTCCCGGACCGGGGCACGAACCCGCGTCCCCTGCATCGGCAGGCAGGCTCTCAACCACTGCGCCACCAGGGAAGCCCTGGAGAATTTTTTTAAAAAGGAAAAGTAATGTGAAGCCCAGAAATTGCCTTCAATTCAGGATACTTACTCTTAAGAAGCAGATCTCATTATTCCTTCTTCTGTTGATTAGTATTTCACATTTGGTGGAATGATAATAAATAAGAATTAATAGCTATACATTGGTGAGGTTTCAGATATGAATGGCAAATATAATATGATATAGTGGAAAGAACATGGGTTTGGAATTGTATGTAGCTCCATTCAACACTAGGTTCTCTCCCTTATAAAGTACACAAAATAGTTACATGGCTGCTTTTGTTTACATATAAAAATAAAGTAAGAAAATGTAATTTACCTGCTTGATTTGCCATTTAGCATTTTTCCCCCATGTTTTTCCTTCTGCTTGGAATGTCTTCTCCTACCCATATGCTCAGATAATGTTTACTTAGGCTTCAAGACTTAACTCAGTGTTCACCTCCACTGGGAAGACGTCTTTGGTTGTTCTTCTCTCCTGGGAAGAGTTGCTTTTTCCTCTCTGGCTCCCAGGTTACTTCTCACTATTATAAATATCATGCTAAATTAAAGATATTTATTTCCCCAAGTGTGTCCTTGGTTAAACCCTGTCTTCTTCATCTTCACATCCACAATGCCTAGACTAGTGTCTGATGTCCTGGAGGTGTTAGAAAATGTTTATTTAGATAGACTTGGAATATATAAATGGAGTCATTTTCAAAAGACTTTGTCTGTATTGTCCAGAAAGTTTTCCCAGTTAGCCATTGGCTGTAGAATTGCAGAGCCAAACCCTAGGATGACAGATCCTGCCTGGACAACTCATCTAACACCAGTGATTTGTGATCCACTTTCCCAGTTTCTTTCACATCCACATACCCCCTCTACCCATATTCATAATGTCTAATGTTGATTCTTTTTAAAAACTGAGCTATTTACTTTGCATTCATCTAATCAATTACTTATGTGATGTCAAGTATTTGCTATGATAATTATTTTCTAGTGCACATTACAATAATTCACAGCTGCTAAAATGTTTACAAGTTTGTCCAAGTTGTACCTGTAAACATTCCACATACCACCAGTGGTACACAGAGCCTCTATGGGAAACACTGAGCTTTGGGTCCTTATTTACAAGTGAGGACTTTACTTGCTCAGAGAAGTACATGTCCAACCAGGAGTCTCAGAGCAGCAGAGCCTTGACAAAAATCCCAGTCTTCTGAGCAGGTCTTCAATAGAAGCTTCATGAATTAAGCCAAATATGTACATTTCCTCGGATCTCCAGCACTTCGAGCAGCCTTTGTCATCACTCCAGGCCTTTGTGGCTCTGGTGAAAGCAAGACACTACATAGCTCCCTGCCTGTGCCCTAGCAACCAAGCACAACACAGATGGCTGGCTTGGCAATCTGCCCACGAGACGCTGATCGCATACCTGGTGGTGAGATACAATGACAGCTTCCCCCATGCAGGGATAGTGTGTATTTGCACAGTGTGACTAGAGTTTATGTGATATGCAACAAAGATTGTGCCCTGTGCCTTCAGGCCAATTTGCTGGTTTCGAGTCTAGAGGCAATAACTTTCCACTGGTGTAATGACAACTTGTCTCTTGCAGCTGGATCATGTTAGGACAGTAGACATTTTTTTTTGGTCCCCTTTCAATGGTGCCTTGTAATAAGGTAGCATTTTCCTAAGACGTTTCTTGCCAGTTGCATACATGTATTGGCTCACGAAGTCTTGAGCATTTCCTGGCATTAAAGAATGAGAACTGTCTCTATTGCCAGGAGAGAATAGTCCCCATTTTACAGGTGGAGAGACCAAACCTCATTCCAACTCATGAAGTATTTATTATGTACTCATTGTTTTTTGTTAAATTGAATGAATGACTATAGTGTATAAGACATTCCACCAGGCCCTGGACATACAAAGATAAATAATGCACAATGTGATTGAATAGGCACTCAGACAAGTAGAGGAGATAGATATTTATGCTAAGATCTCTGATACAACATGGTGAGTGGTCCAAAAGCGGGGTGTACCCAGTACTGTGGGAGCACAGAGGAGGGGGCGGTTAATTCTCCCTGGAGGAGGTTGAAAATGAAAGCTACATTTGAGCTGGACATTACATTCAGGGAAATGCATTCTGGCAGAATGGTGAGAGCTTTTGCTTGGCTGCCTGATTAATCTGTGCTCAAGGTCTCACTTTACTACTTACTCATTTTGTAACTTTAGGCAAGTCACTAAATGTTCCAGATCTGTTTCTTTATCTATAAAATGGGGGCAGAAAGAGTTCATGTCATATATATTTATATAAAGTGAGAACAGAATGAAATAATTATGAAGTGCTTAGCGTCCTTTCTGGAGTCTGATGCTAGGGCAATAAATATTAGCTCTGGTTGTCATTCATATCATTATGATTATTATGTGATGATGATGTGAGTTGCCTTTCAGGCAGACTTGTGATGTGGTATTATCACTGGCATCAGAAAGCACTGACTAGTCTTACACTTAGGTCTTTAATCAGTTTGGAGTTTATTTTTGTGTATGGTGTTAGGTAGTGTTCTAATATCATTCTTTTACATGTAGCTGTCCAGTTTTCCCAGTACCACTTACTGAAGCGGCTCTCTTTTCTCCATTGTATTTTCTTGCCTCCTTTGTTGTAAATTAGGTAACCATATGTGCGTGGGTTTATCCGTGGGTTTATCTCTGGGCATTCTATCCTGTACCATTTATCTATATTTCTGATTTTGTGCCAGTACCATACTGTCTTGATTACTGTAGCTTTGTGGTATAGTTTGAAGTCGGGGAGCCTGATTCCTCTAGCTCCATTTTTCTTTCTCAAGATTGCTTTGGAAAGGGTGTGGTGAAAAGGGAACCCTCCTGCACTGTTGGTGGGAATGTAAATTGATACAACCTCTATGGAAAACAGTATAGAGGTTCCTTAAAAAACTAAAAATAGAACTACCCAGCAATCCCACTACTGGGCATATACCCTGAGAAAACCATAATTCAAAAAGCGACATGTACCATAATGTTCACTGTAGCACTATTTACAATAGCCAGGACATGGAAGCAACCTAAATGTCCACTAACAGATGAATGGATAAAGAAGTGTGGCACAAATATACAATGGAATATTACTCAGCCATGAAAAGAAACAAAATTGAGTTATTTGTAGTGAGGTGGATGGACCTAGAGTCTGTCATACAGAGTGAAGTCAGAAAGAGAAAAACAAATACTGTATGCTAACGCATGTATATGGAATCTAAAAAAAAAAAGGTACTGATGAACCTAGTTGCAGGGCAGGAATAAAGACATAGACATAGAGAATGGACTTGAGGACATGGGGTGGGAGGGGCAAGCTGTGGCAAATTGAGAGTAGCAACGACATATATACACTACAGAATGTAAGATAGCTAGTGGAAAACAGCAGCATAGCACAAGGAGATCAGCTCTGTGCTTTGTGATGACATAGAGGGGTGGAATAGGGAGGACAGGAGGGAGGCTCAAGAGGAAGGGGATATGGGGACATGTGTATGCATATGGCTGATTCACTTTGATGTACAACAGAAACTAACACAGTATTGTGAAGCAATTATACTTCAATAAAGATCTATTAAAAAAAAAAGAAAGAAAGCACTGGCTATAAATTTGGCTCAGAATTTTACTACCTGTTTGTCCTTGAGCAGTCTTCACTATTCTGAAGTAATGTATACTAGTTGACCAAGATGGATAAGTAAGTCCCTGTAAATAAGAAATAAGAAATATATATTTTGTCTTTGTCCCTGATTCCTGGCAAACAGCTCCTAAAACTGTTGGAATTTCTGGAGTGATAAGACTGTTCTTTGTATGCTAATGAGATGACTGGCATTTGGGGACCCCTAGATAGCTTCGGTATGGGGGCTGGTCTCCAGAAAGACCAAAACATGATTAGTGGATTGGAACTTTCAGCCCCACTCCCTATCTCTGGGGAGGGGAGAGGGGATGGAAATCGTGCTAATCGCCAATGGCCAATAACTTAGTCAATCATTCCTGTATCATGGAACCTCCATAAAAACCTCAAAAGTTTTGGGGTTGGTGAGGACATCAAGGAGCAGGAGTGGGGGGTTAGTGTACCTGGAGAGGGCATGGACATTCCTTGAACAGCAGCCCCATCCTCATTCTTTGCCCAACTCTTCCATTTGGCTATTCCTGAGTTGTATCCTTTATAGTAAACCAGTAATATCAATAGTAAGTAAAGTGCTTTCCTGAGTTCTATGACTGTTCTAGCAAATTATCAAACCTGAGTAGGGGGTTTGTTGTGGGAAGCCCCTAAATATATAGTTGGTTGGTCTGGGTACTGGTGACAACCCAGGACTTGCAACTGACATCGAAATAGGGCCTTGTGGCCCTGAGTCCTAAAGTTACGGGATCTGATGCTAAGTCCAGGAAGATAGTGTCAGAATTGAATTGAACTGTAGGACACCCAGCTGGTGTTGGAGAGTTGGAGAAGTCATACTGGAAAAGACACTACGCAGTTGGTGTCAGACAGGTTGTGAGTAAAAATCAGTTCAGAGCCACTATCTTCATCCATTAGGTTTCATTCTAAATGCAAATCATTTGAACATGGTGGCATTTCTAGAATTGTGATTCTTTGCAAACATCTCACTGTATCACTCATTAAGTTTTGGGGGTCACATTTTTCAGAGAACTAGCACAATGTGATCATGGCACATTCCGTTTTCCAGTATGAGTCAAGTTTGGACTAAGTATACCATTGCAAGATGCATATCATACTCAGAACTTGAATTCTGATAAAGCAGAGACAATAGACAGAAGTTGAGGTGATGTCCAGGAAGTGAAGAAGGCTGTGTTGAAAGGAGTTGCTTCCAGGCAGGGGAATGCTCACAGCTAATGGGAATTCAGTGTAGGTGTTGTGCAGTGTGTTCATCCTTCTCAGGGAGCTGGGGAAGTGAGGCTGGTAGAGTCCTGAAAGCTGAATCAGAGTCACCAAGTGGAATAGATGAGAAAGGATTGTCTGGGCAGAGAGAAGAGAATTGCAAAGACCTGGGAGAATAGGTGTTTGTAGTATATTTGAGGAATGATGAGATGTGAGTAGTCTAGTGTATCGGAGAAGGAGTGTCAGAATAGACTGGAAAGAGTGGTTGGGGGCAAATTTGGGGAAGGGAAGACAATGGAAAACTGCTTTCAGTTGAGTAGTTTCAATGTGTTTCACTACCTACCCAATCACTCTCACCACCATAAATGAAAACTGTCAGGAATGAATGCCAGCAATGTGCTATGCATCATGCTAAATGGTTTACACATTAAATATCTTTTAGTCCTCACAAAAATGGAAAGAATTTGTGTTTCAACTAGGATACATTTGTCTGAGAATAATATTTGCACATCCCCACCCTTGGATAACAGTGACATAAGCAAGATACAAATTTGTTTTTCTCTCATGTACAGTCTGGAGTTCAAGGATATAATGGTGGCTGTGATCCAAGAGGGTCTCAGGTACCTGGGCTTCACCTATTTTGTTGTTTCTCTATCTGCATGCCCCAGGCCATGTCATAGGCTAAATCTGGCTACTCTAACTCTAGGTATTTTGTCTGCATTCTTGTCAGTAGCAAGGAGGAAGGGTTGAAAGAAAATAGGGTCATGAGAATATACTGGAGGTGTTCTGAGAAAGCTTTCTAGAAGCTACCTCACAATATTTTTCCTTGCAATCTTTTGGTCCAGAAGTTAGTCCTGTGGCTACACCTAACTGCAGAGGATGCTAGGAAATATGGTATTTATCCTGGGTAGCCATGTACTCAGCTAAAAATGTAGAAAAAGGAAGAATGGATTGCTATATCTACTAGATATATTTCCAGATAAGGAAATTAAGGTTTAGAGAATCAAGGTAACTTGCCTATAGGGACACAGCTATCAAGTGCCTAAGATTTCAATTGATTCATGCTCCAGTGGTCTTAACAACAGGACTTTCTCTTCAACATTACTTATATATCCTAGTTAAGATTTCCCCGAAAATGTAGCCAAGGACAAAGACTTGGATGAGAATATTTGGAAGGGATTCATAGGGTGGCCAACCATTCTGGTTGGTCTACAGCTGAAGGGTTTCCTGGGATGCAGGACTTTCAGTTTTAAAGGTGAGACTCTTGTCTAGGGAAGGGAGACAGACAAGGGAAAAAAGCCAACGTGAGGGTGACTCATGAGGCAACGGGGCTCCATTTCATCAGGGCCTCTGAGATGCATGCAGAATTCCCTTCCGAATGTTCACCTGAAAGACAGGTGTCTGCAGCATGCATCCAGGAGCTCCCTTCCTCATCCGCTGAGAGCTGGGCCCAGAGGCAGTAACTCCAGAGGCACTTCTGGGCTGGGCCTGCCTGTACCATGAGCTAGCCTGTAGTGAGTCAAAGAAAGCTCTTGGGCAATGTTTAGAGAGGCATATTTTAGCAGTTGATGAGGGAGGGGCCTTAGCAGTATCAGGTGAGGGGGAATGCTCTACCAAGGTGAGGGCTGTGATTGCAGGTGAGTTGAGAGGATAAGACGGGTGCTAGGGGAGTCGGCTACATCCTGTGTGTTGTCTTAAGAGCATCGAGAGCTCAGATATTATCCATAGGACAGTGGTTTTTTAAACTGAACTCCTTTAATTCCTTAGGGATTCTAGGAGCTATTTCTGTATGAGGCCTGCTCTGTGTGTGTGTGTGTGTGTGTGTGTGTGTGTGTGTTGCAGGAATATTTTAGTACTTTGCTTCTCTTCTTAAGCCAGAGCAGTTCTAATTTTATCTCTTTCACATTCTGTATTGTAACTTTCACTCAAAGAAGAAATTCCATAGTGTAAAATGTTTGCAAAGCACTGTATTGGGTAATGGAGAGTCACTGCAGCCTGGAGAATGAGTAGGAACAGCAAGCCTATAGGCAAAGAAAACAACCTTGATAGTGCAACAATCACCCAGTCAAGGGGTGATCTAGGACAGGCCAGGGAAAGAGAATGGACTAGGTGACCAGTTGGATTTGGATGGTAAAGGAGAAGAGATTGAGGAGTCTCCACCTACTACAGATTTTTTATTCGGCTAGCTGAGGATCAGAATGGGGCCACTTATTGAGAAAGGACACACAGTGGAAGGAGCTGACTTGGGGGGATAATGATTCATCCATTTAATGAGTAATGACCAGCACCTGAGGCCCTTTGTTCTATAATATGAGAGAGTCTGCAGTTGGGGAAGCCACTGACAATTTAGAGAAGATCCCAGGCCTCTGCCTCCTCTTCGGCCACCACCCCCCCCCCATAGGGAGAATTATCCAGGCAGAATATCCTTTGTCCCCAGGGCCCATGGAGAAAGGAATTCAGTTCTTCCTTCTCTGAATAAACTAACCAAGGTGTGTTGCCTAAAGCCTCACTTCTCCATCCCTTGAAGAAGCACTGAGCACTAAATTCACTAATGGTGCTCAGGAGATAATGTCACATGGAGGCAAATTGCTCTTCATTAATTCATTCATATGTGGGACATCAATGGAAAAGCTTTGCTGACAAAACTACTTGAAAAAGAACAGTAAGTTGGAAATGGCATAGCTTCTAGCCTTGATGAGCTCTTTGGGGGGCTTCCTAGTCATTTGGTCATTTGAGACTTACTGTGTTTTGCTCATGGTAACACATAATGATAAAATTAGTAAAAATTAAACAACAACAACACTAAAAAAATCCATCATGCAATAACAAATAGAATAAAGTCAATAATCTTTAAAGCCTACTTGGAAACTATTAGATATGAAAGAAAAAAAGAATGGATTTCTCAAAATCTGAATCTCAGTCATTTATGTATGTATGTGTTGTATGTATGTATGTTGTCATTTTGATTTTTTAAGGTATAACATGAGACAGCAAAGATCTTTTGCGATGACTACTTTAGGGATATGCTTCCATTCTTTTAAAGCCATTCCTGCCTCAGAATTCACCCTTATCCTCTTTTTTTTAATAATGGGTGTTTGGGGGGGGAAATTTGAAGAAGTATAAAAGTATCTGAAAGTACTTTTAAATTATGTGTGTGTTAAGAGAATAATAAATATTTATGATTATAATAATGATTTATTCTAACTCATATCAACTGGCTACACAAGCAAAGCCTGCCAACCAAGCATCTCTGCAGCCCAAACTATCTTTCCCTTGATTAGACATAGGCCTCCAGGAACTTAGTTGCAGGGCTGCTGTTCATGAAAAGAGTGCTGAAACTCTAGGGCTATTTAGTGCCCAGTTGAGGGGATGGAGGCCGTCATGCCTGAGTTACCCTATACTCTTTCCCAATTGAGAAGACTCACCCATGAGTACCAACAGGAACAGAGCCAGACCTTGTACAAATTATGTGAAAGCCAACATTGTATTAAGTGTGGTCATTCCCCTGACTCTGGGGTTCTGACTCTGCCCCAGCCATGCCAGCACCTCATGAACTTCTACTCTGTGAAGCCCACTCTTTCCAGACCAAGTGATTTAATGCTTGTCAGTGACAAAATCCTTTATTTAAATGAGACCTTTTATGAAAAATCTACATATAAAATTAATAAGAACAACTCTGCTGAAATGGATTTGAAGACCCTGCAGCCCATCTCTCATAGATTATTTCTCACCACACTTTGGCAGCTCCTAGAATTTCGCAGAACCTAGTCTGCAAGTAAATGATATAGACAATTCCCACTTGTAAGTGCCCATGGGAAACTTGTCTTAGTCAGACTTTCTGGGTTTGAATCCCGGCTCTTCCAAGCTCAAAGTTTCACTATCTCTGTGACTTTGGAAGCCATTACTTAACTTCCCTGTGCTTCAGTTTCTTCACCTCCTAAGTGAATAACATTTTGTTTACTAAAAACTGGGTTGCTGTGGGAATGACACAAGGTAAGACACGTGAAAGAACCTAGAAGGATGCCTGTCACATAGTACTCACCCAGCCAATATTATGTGTCATTGTTTTGATTATTCCTATAGCTCAAAATTAAGGCATTAGTTATATAAGTTAGTCTAATAAATCAATCCATGCTTATGTGCTCATCTTTCCTGGGATAGAAATAATAAAAATAACAATAACGAGAAAAACATCAACAACCACGAAACACACCAGTAATCACAGGAGTTGCTTTGCAATGATCACTCTGTTTAGCCACTGTTTTAATATGTAGCCCTACAACGTAAATACTTCTTAGGCCCATTTTACAGATGAGAAAATCAAGATTCTAAAAGATGAAGCCACTTGCCCACTGCCAGAGAACTAATATGTGCCATAGCTGGGGTACACAGCTTAGAATTGTTTAATTCAAAAGCCCAAGCTCGGGACTTCCCTGGTGGTCCAGTAGGTAAGACTCCATGCTTCCACTGCAGAGGGCACAGGTTTGAGCCCTGGTCGGGGAACTAAGATCTCACATGCCGTGCGGTGTGGCCAAAACTTAAAAATAAAAATAATCTTAAAAAATAAAAATATTTGGGCTTCCCTGGTGGCGCAGTCATTGGGAGTCCGCCTGCCGATGCAGGGGACATGGGTTCGTGCCCCAGTCCGGGAGGATCCCACGTGCCGCAGAGCGGCTGGGCCCGTGAGCCATGGCCGCTGAGCCTGCGCGTCCGGAGCCTGTGCTCTGCAAAGGGAGAGGCCGCAGCGGTGGGGGGCCCGCGTACCGCAAAAAAAAAAATTAAATTAAATTAAAAAATTAAAAAAAAAATAAAAATACTTAAAAACAAAACAAAAGAACCAAAAGCCCAAGCTCTTCACTTTTCCACTAATGTCCCCATGCCCTCCCTATTTTTTTTTTTCTCAAAGAACTTTTCAAGAGATGGTTCTAAGGATGAAGGTTTCAGGTCCTGGTGCCTACATGCATGGATGATGCTCAGGAATAAGTAGCACCTTCCTTGCTGATGTCCTATAAACTCTTAACACATGGGGATGGCAGTAGTTATATAACCAAGGCCTCCAGGTCCTTCTTTTTCACTGTTAAAGGAAGGTGGCCTCATGGTTGTCACATATGAAATCCTAACTCATGAAAATGCTCCTCCACTTTCTACATCCTAGATACGCCTTGTTTTAAACTTGCTTTGTAGATCTAGCATTCCCTTTCCTCAGACACTGAAAGATGAGACATTATAATGGTGGATTTTGTTGTCAGACTGGGGTTGACGTAATGCCTTGGCTACGTCCTACCCCTGGGATATTTGCAAGTCTTTTCTCTTCTCTGAGATTCAACTTTTTCCTTTATAAGGTAATTAATTTTATCCACAGAGTGGGTATGAGGCTAAATGCAATAGAAAGCTCTCGGCCCCATGCCTGGAGTCCTCAGTATACAGGAGCTATTACTGTAATTATTAAGTTCAACATCCCCATCAGTTTCAGGAATCTGTTTCCAGCCACATTTCACCCAAATGTGAGTTTCTTTCCCAGGAGTCTGTGTGCTCTGCATGGTTGAGAAGGCGCCGGGCTATTCTCTCCGCTCCCTTGATAAAGGCATTTTCACCATCAAATGTCTCCACTGAATCAACCCAACATTTTCCCCTCCCCTGCTCCCTCCCTGCTAACTACATTTTGGCACTTCTTCAAGGGGCTTTCTGTAATGAGCAGGTTCCCAGAGAAAGCTGTTTCCTGAAAGGCTTACAGCATTTAAAAGAAAACAAGTTTAGGGTCTCAGAATTCTTGCTTTTGAAGAAAGAAAGAAAGAAGCTCAATCTGCAGGCCTGGCAGCTATAGCAGGAGCCTCAGGCTTTCCTGATCACAACCCTAAAGAACCACCAACTCATCATGCGTGCTATTTCCCAGCTCCTTTTGCAACTTCATTCTGGCTTGCCTGTTTGCCTGGGGAGGGTTTGGTGGGAAACCCAGCCTCTCCCCTAATTCTTTGTTCCTCAAATTAAGTCTGAGTACTGTTGCCATCCCTTTCAGATAAGCATAAATAAGCCCTTTCCTTACAGCAGCATGAAATATAGCTGTGTGGGTGTGCGCACTGCTTCTCAGACAGGCTTAGAAACCTGCGATGTCGTGGCAGAAAGTACATGACTAAGAGCCAGACCAATGTGATATTGTTGATCGGCCACCAGCTGTGGCACCTTGAACAAATCACTGATTCTCTCTGAACCTCCATTGTCTTTCTTAGTTAAACTGGAATCACTGTGTCTACTTTGCTTGTGTTGTGAAGACTGTGTAGGCAATGCACATTTAGGTCTGGAATATTCTATGTGCTTAACAAATGTCGATTCATTTACAAAGTATGCATTCATTCATTTGATGGAATATTTTCTGAGCTCTTTCTGTGTCTCATACAGTACTAGGCATTGTAAATAAAGAAGTCTGACACAGTATCCCTGTTTTCATGGTGCTTACAGACTGGGGAACCATGCTTTTTACCATGGGTAAGGAGAGGCGGGGATAAATGACCAGTATGATATAGTTCATCATAAAACCATTGAGTCTGTTCTGTCACACAGAGTGAAGTAAGTCAGAAAGAGAAAAACAAATACCGTATGCTAACACATATATATGGAATCTAAGGAAAAAAATGTCATGAAGAACCTAGGGGTAAGACGGGAATAAAGACACAGACCTACTAGAGAATGGACCTGAGGATATGGGGAGGGGGAAGGGTAAGCTGGGACAAAGTGAGAGAGTGGAATGGACATATATGCACTACCAAACGTAAAATAGATAGCTAGTGGGAAGCAGCCGCATAGCACAGGGAGATCAGCTTGGTGGTCTGTGACCACCTAGAGGGGAGGGATAAGTAGGGTAGGAGGGAGGGAGATGCAAGAGGGAAGAGATATGGGAACATATGTATATGTATAACTGATTCACTTTGTTATAAAGCAGAAACTAACACACCATTGTAAAGCAATTATACTCCAATAAAGATGTTTAAAAAAAATTCCAGAAAAAAACCCCAAAAAACAAAAAAAACATTGAATATTAAAGTTGTATGCGGGCTTAGAAACCAAATAATCTTTTTATAAATGAGAGCAAATGGCATAGCCGGGAAGAAAAGTGATCTATTTAAAATCACATGGAAAGCCACTGAGAAAGCTGGAACTTCATGAATAGTTAGGTACTTTTCCTTTTCTCTGCTCTCAAGAAGGCTATAGTTTCACTGGCGTGTAAAATGATTTGCGAAGAGAACGTGTGAGTATGTATTATTTGGTTAAAAAAATACTTGGAAGGAGCTCTGCAGTTGGGGAGGTACGTAGGGAAGACTATAAGAGAGGAGGTCGCATCTAGATCTTGGGTGAGAAGAGATCATGAGATCTTGAGTTGAGAGAGAACATTCTGGACACAAAGAAATGCATGAGAAACACTGCCTTTTTGGGACTTTCTTTAAGAACCTAAAATCAGCTCTTTTGTTTTGTTTTTCTTTGTTTTTGGTTTTACAAACTCTTAATCTAAAGAGTCTTTTCTCTTGGAAGCAGCTCTGTTCAATGCAGATATTAGGCTTAGCAGGTGATAAATTACAAATAAACAGGCATTATACACATAGATTTATGTTTCCATGACTCTGGATTATAAAAACACTACCCCACAGGAAGATTATACTACGTCTCTGATCTTTTTCTGAGGGGCATTGGAGATTAAGTTTACTCCAGCCTCACCATGAGTATCTCATTAAAGAGTCATTAACAAAATAACTTTTCTATCTCTAAAATCTATGAATTGGAAAGTAGTTATACCCTTTTTCTTTTTCTTTTTCCAGTGGAACCTCACATAGACTTTTCTATAGAAGACTTTTTGTGCTTCCAGAAAGCATCACTTGCCAAAAAGAATATTATTTACTCAGCCTAAATCTATTGGAAGGAGGTTGAAGTCAACAATCAATATGACACATAGGTATTTGGGCTATAAGGAAAAACCATAAACATTAGGAGAATTAACTTAGAAACAAGAATATGTACCTAGTTTCATTCTAACCCCAGGACTTAGGGCAGGGGTTTCCATCAAGTGTAATTATATCCTGTGGGATTTGTATAATGCTCATTTTCTTGGAAACTGGAGTCCAAATTATTTTTGATACGGTAAGAGCTCTTGGAAGCTTATCCCTGCTTGTGAAATGGGCAAATTGGCTCTCTTTTGGAAAGCTCCGTGTCCAGGTGGACTGGGCCAAGATATCTTGGGCATCTGAAATGCCTTATGGAGTTGGTTTGTAAGGGCAACTCTCCAGCTTCAGCTGATTCTAGCAGCTGCTTTCCACTGCATGGTGAAAAGGGTGTATTGGAACTGTCCTAGGTTGGAGCTCTCACAGCTTTCCACTCAAATGCTGAAACAGCTTTTGACAGGTTGCTGAGCTGGGTGGGGGCCACTCCTTAGGACTAGGTGAGTGTAGGTTTTTTACAGCCTAGAGATAAGGTAAGAGGATTTTCATACTTCAGAACCTTTTCTCCCCCTTCTTGTCAAAGACAATCCAGGGGGAAAAGGCCACAGGGTGTGGTGGACTTGGGGTTGACTGTGGGCTCTATCTTTATTCACTGAACTCTTGGACAAGTTCCTTGATCCTTTTCAGCTTTGGCCTCATCTGTAAACTAGAGACACTGACATCTAATTTATAGGGTTGTCATAATGCTCGAATGAAAGATGACAAGTAAAGCACCTGACAGATAACACAACACTTAACACAACATTTTAAATCAACTATACTCCAATTAAAAATTTTTAAATAAATAAATAAATAAATATCAGATAAAAATGGCAGTGATTTTAAAAAAAACAAGCATCAGGTTGTAAAAGAATTTGGGGGGATTTTAAAGGATGAGTGATCTAAGAAGCCGACACACTGAGACTCAGAAAGATGCCCATTGGAATGAAACAATAGAGTTTTGAATTTTAGCTCAGGTTTTCCACACCTGTTCCCTTTCATCAGGGTACCCTCATTTCATCATTGTACCCCGCAGCGATTGACTGAGTGAACTCACAAAAAACACATCTGCAGGTGACTAAAGTCTAAAGCCAAACAGCAATTTACTCATTTATACATAGAAGGAATTATGCTTACGAATGGGCTTGAGTCCTCGTTATCCCTGGCCAGCTGATTCTTTCCCCTGTGCATAGACATGTTTACAAGGGGAGCCAACCTCTACTAGGTAGAGGGTGATTAGAAGATACAGAGTGAAAAAATGGGTCAACTCAAGGCTCTTATTGGCTAATGGGAAAGAGGCATGACTTTTGGTTGACCTTATCCAAGGTAGGGATAAAACTACCAAGCACCTGGTATGTTTATATTAACGGGACAATGTCTATCTTGAAACACTTTTTCGCCCTCCCTCCCTTCTTTTCTTCTGCTCCTAGCATGTTTCATGAGCAGAATAGGTGGGATACAACCAGAAAATGACTGTCTTTTTTCTCATAGCTACACCTGTGGACCCCACCTGGCCTCTTCTATCCCTGACCCTTTGGATAAAAATCTCTGGCAGACCAACAGCTGATCTGCTCACTCTTAAAGAAAATGTGCCTTCTATCCATTACAAATCACAATATAATTTCGTTTCAGTAATCAAAATATCCAGTTTCCTTCAGCAGTCAAAATGCTGAACTTCATTAAAATCTAAGTTTCCCCCCACTTCTTAGCTCAGAAAGCCCACAATAGGTAAGGGGTGTAAGTGTGGGTATTTTTTTTTAACTTTTTATTTTATATTGGAGTATAGCTGATTGACAATGTTTTGATAGTTTCAGGTGCACAGCAAAGCGACTCAGCGATACATATACATGTATCCATTCTCCTCCAGACTTCCCTCCCATCTAGGCCACCACATAACATGGAGCAGAGTTCCCTGTGCTATAACAGTAGGTCCTTGTTGGTTATCAGTTTTAAATATATCAGTGTGTACGTGTCAGTCTCAAACTCCCTAACTATCCCTTCCCTCCATCCTTCCCCCCAACCCGTAACCGTAAGTTCATTCTCTAAGTCTGTGAGTCTGTTTCTGTTTTGTAAATATGTTCATTTGCATCATTTCTTTTTAGATTCTGTGTATAAGTCATATCATAGATATTTCTCTTTCTCTGACTTACTTCACTCAGTATAAGAATCTCTAGGTCCATCCATGTCGCTACAAATGGCATTATTTCATTCTTTTTTATGGATGAGTAATATCCCATTGTATATATGTACCACATCTTCTTTATCCATTCATCTGTTGATGGACATTTAGGTTGCTTCCATGTCTTGTTCACTGTAGTGCTGCAATGAACATTGGGGTGCATGTATCGTTTTGGACCATGTTTTTCTCTGGATATATGCCCAGGTGTGGAATTGCAGGGTCATATGGTAGCTCTGTTTTTAGTTTTTTAAGGAACCTCCATACTGTTCTCCATAGTGGCTGTACTAATTTACATTCCCACCAACAGTGTAGGAGGGTTCCCTTCTCTACACAAGTCTCCAGCATTTATTGCTTATAGATTTTTTGATGCTAGCCATTTTGACTTGTGGGAGGTAAAACCAGACACTATAAAACTCCTAGAGGAAAACATAGGCAGAATATTCTCTGACATAAATCGCAGCAATATCTTTTTTGATCTGTCTCCCAGAGTAATGGAAGTGTGGGTATTCTTTGATCAGTTGTTTTAAATCTTTTTCTCCACCTTACACTTTTAATTCTCCTTCTCATTTGTAGAAAATTCTGTTTCTGATTCCTTCAGGAGCAAAACTGAGTCAAGGATGGAGAGGTGAGCTGGTCAGGAAAAGGTTTTGAGACTAGCATTGCTGTATGCTGGCATCAGTGTTTTATGGCCTTGGAAATAGTTTAAAAGTAACTCTCTTATGGAGCATTCTGTGCATAGCTGGAGACCTATTTGCCTCTGTCTCTTTTCTGGGGATTTCTCTCTTCCATGAATGACATGGATGAATGCATCTCCTCTAGCTGGTCACTTAGGAGGCCACCACCCTCTACACAATCTTTGGTGAATTTGCATCATCCCTCCTGGCACCTCTTTCAAACAAAGCCTGTTCAAATGCCCCCTGACTGGCTCATTTTCCCCCTTTCTTGGACCAATGATGAGTCAGTGTGCAGTGACTCCCCAACCTGCTCTATTTGGCTCTACAGGCTGCTTCAGCCAACCTCCTTCTCTTTAAAATTCTCAGGCATGTCAAACTGATCAGTCACCAGCCCTCTGACTGTTCCCAAACTCCAGGAAATATGTGTAGGCTCTGTGGTCTTAAAATTGAGTTAGCTTGAGGTGAAGGGATAATCATCCCTATCTTGGGGTGAGCTTGAAATTAGAGTTCATGGTATGCTTCAGTGACAATCCATCTCTAAAGCCCAACTGAAATCATTTATTCCTTTAGGATAGATTGTAAGCCACCTCCTTTCCCAGTCCTGCATAGATGGGCAAACATCTTATGTTGAAATCGCCGAGTCTTTGACACCCATTGTTTTGGGGACCTAGATGAAAATGAGGCAGAATCCTATTAAAATATCCTGTTACCTTTCCTTCCTTTTCTCCTTCCAATTTTTGTCATTTAATCTTCTGAAAATATTACATACACTTCAGTTATATGATATGTACTCTGTTAGATGTTGGGGAAATAAAAAGTAAACACAGACAAACAAATAGAGTATTATAATCAGTGTGATAAGTAACATTATGAAAGAAAATGTGGGGTTCTATGGGAAGACAGAGAAGGTACATCTAACTCTGGTCTGTAGTTTTAGATAAGGCCTTAACTACATTCCAGTAGGAGGCCTTGTCTGAGCTGAGACCTGAAAAACTAATAGAAGTTGTTAAGGCCAAAGACTTGGGATGGGGGAAGCATTGGGAGACATGGAAGAATGGGGAACAGGTGCACAGGCTGGAAGGAAGGCAGAAGATGGTGCCTTCCAGACACTAAAAGAAATCCAGTTTGGCTGAAACATTTTCTGAGAGAGAGGAGGTGGAATGCAAGATAAGATTAGAAGGGAAATTGCAGCCAGATCATAAAAACATTAGAGGGGTACAAATGGAACCATCTGTGCTTTTGAGGAAATGAATCTATTTACACCGTGTGTACTATGTGAGGTGGGTTTGGTTATATTCCATTTCAGAGGATCTAGCACATTTATCTTGATTTTACTTGGAGCTTCTGGACCCTTCTCAGTCATATTTCTCACATACCGTCTCATTCTTTCATCATGTTGGCAAGCATACATTGAGTCTCAACTCTGAGCCACGGCCTAGACAGGACCCTAGGAATTCATATATGAATGAGATGTATTCTGTCCATCAAGTCTTGTCAGAGACAGAGAAGGAAATTAATGGTGATGACTCTGAGTTCTATAATAGGGGATCTACTATGTATTCTAAATTCTACAGTAGATGTTTTCCATTGGGGAATAGAGGAGGCGAGTGGGAGAAAACGGAAGAAGAAAAGTGAAGGCAACTTGGAGGCAGGTGACAGTGGTAAACAGATACTTCTAAGAGTAAGTGATCTGCCTGAGCCAAGGACTGAGAGGTGTGCTGTTAACCAGGTGAGTGATGGGCTCAGAGGAGCCCTAGAGGCAGAGGGAACATCTGTGAAGAGTCAGGAAGTACACGAAGGTGTGATGGATTCAGGAAAGTGTAAGTTTCCCAGATTGGCTGGAAGACGGCATGTGTGTACATGGGAGTTGCAAGAGATGTGGCTGGAAATATAAATATGGGCTGGATCAGGAAATCCTTGTGTGCCTTATTAAATGTGTCAATTGCCTTAGTTTAATTCTGAAAAGGTGATGTCATCTCTGAGTTTTGGGAGCATCTTTCTATGTCTGTTCTGAAATAGCAACCCTTAGTTATTGCTACACGAATGAGGAGTCTGGCTCTAGGATTCACAGGAGAATACCAAATTTAAAACTGCTTGGCAATCATTTTCTGAGGTTGTCTTGTAGAGGAAATCAGTAGTAAAATGAATAGTTGGTAACACAACTCATTCACCAACTCAAGAGGCAGTTCATAGAACTTGGAGTTAAGTGTCCTGGAAAAGTGTGAGGCTCATGAAGACAGGCTGAAACCATTCTGTCTGAAATGATGCTGAGTTGCTCATGTTCTACACCAGGAGAATCCAGGAGCCCAAGTTATCCTGCAAGAGGCTGGAGTTCTGAGATGCAGATACAGTGGGTTAATTATCATCTAAAGCTCAGTGTTCCCCAAACATCCTAACTTGGCTCCTTGTTGCTACAGTGGAAACTTTGCCGTTGGAAGATTTTTGGTTTTTGTTGTTGGTACCAACTCTCTCTTCTTCCCCTGCCTAGCAACTCCTTGGATACCAGAGCATTACCTGCTGCCCTGAAGGGCAGGGACCCAGTTGATCTGATTCTGATTTTTTTAACAGTTAAAAGTTGTTTTAGGGCTTCCCTGGTGGCGCAGTGGTTGAGAGTCCGCCTGCCGACGCAGGGGACACAGGTTCGTGCCCCGGTCCGGGAAGATCTCACATGCCGCAGAGCGGCTGGGACCGTGAGCCATGGCCGCTGAGCCTGTGCGTCCGGAGCCTGTGCTCCGCAACGGGAGAGGCCACAACAGTGAGAGGCCCGCGTACCGCAAAAAAAAAAAAAAGTTGTTTTATTTTGCCGGCAGTCAACCAGTACTGATTCAGGTCTCGTGTGTGTGTGTGTGTGTGTGTGTGTGTGTGTGTGTTTGAAAAATGTGGTCTGTGAGTCTGGAGCACACCAGGATGTGGGAGACTCAAAGGTTACTATTTAATTTTTTTCAATTTTTCAATTTATTTTCTAATTTTTATTGGTGTATAGTTGATTTACAATGTTGTGTTAGTTTCAGGTGTACAGCAAAGTAAATCAGTTATACATATACATATATCCACTCTTTTTTAGATTCTTTTCCCATATAGACCATTACAGTGTACTGAGTAGAGTTCCCTGTGTTATACAGTAGGGCCTTATTAATTATCTAATATATATATATATATATATATATATATATATATATATATATATATAAAATAGTGTGTATATGTCAATCCCAATCTCCAAATTTCTACCTTCTCGCCCTGCCCCCGTTTTCCCTCCTGGTAACCATAAGTTTGTTCTATATCTGTGACTCTATTTCTGTTTTGTAAATAAGTTCATTTGTACCATTTTTCAGAAGTTATTGTTTAATATGTAGAAAACATTTGTGCAGAGCCAAGGAGGCGAAACAGTTCTCTAATAAAAAGACCATGAGACTGAAGAGGGGCTCCTGGGAAGTAAACGTTGATCGAAAGATGAGCCTGGAGGTGTCACCACGTCTTCCTACCGGGAAGGAAACCACAGGGCATGAATCTCACCTCGCACTTGCCGTCTGTTGATTCCCTCGTAATAGCAGCCTCGTTCCATCTGTGAAAGGGGTCGGGCTTCGCAGTTAAACCTCATGTTGTGGTTTGATGCCCCTCTGACTCATGGGGGCAAGAGAGAGGCAACCCTCCAGCCTGGGATCAGGTGAGCCCTCACTCACACCCCACATTAGCGCCTCAGTTCTGGAGGTCAGACGTCCAATGCAGGCCTCCCTGGGTGAAAATTAAGGTGTTGGCAGGGCTGTGTTCCTTCTGGAAGTTCTAGGGGAGAATACGATTCTTGGCTTTTCCATCTTAGAGGCGTCCTGCACTCCCAGGCTCATGGTGCCTTCCTGCATCTTCAAAACCAGCAACATCTGATCCCTCTAGGACTTGCTTTTATAGTCACTGATTCTGATTGTTAATAGTATATACTTTAGTGTACATATGTGTGTGTGGATAGATATGGATAGCTAGCTAACTAGCTAGAGATATTTGCATGGTACCCATGGGGGGTGGGGCGGGACAATTGTATCTGTCTCCTTTCAACTGTGTATAAGAAATGTAGAGCAGGAATAGAGATGCAGACACAGAGAACGGACGGTGTACACTGGGTGGGGGGAGGGGAGATTAATTAGGAGATTAGGATTGACGTATATACACTACCATGTGTAAAGTGGATAGCTAGTTGGAACCTGCTGTAAAGTGCAGGGAGCTCAGCTCGGGGCTCAGGGGTGAACTAGAGGGGTGGGGTGGGGGGATGGGAGGGAGGTCCAAGAGGGAGGGGGTATATGTATACATATAGCTGATTCACTTCACTATACGGCAGAAACTAACACAACATTGTAGAGCAACTATACCCCAATAAAAAAAAAGAAAAAAAAGAAATGTAGTCCAGTAAAGAAATCACTTGACTGTCATTGATGTTTGTTTATTTTGTTAAATTCCTATTTCATCTTTTCATTTTTCTGAACTACAATTTATAGCTTACTGTGACTACCTAGAGTAGATTATATTCTGGACATCAGGATCTAAACTTTCCACAAAGTCAGCTTTCTCCTGGCATGGAACAAAATTGAGCTCTTATTTTCATGACTCAACCATGACATGAAGCATTGGTCCTATCATCTGATCAATTTTGGAGGCTCAGTCTTGTCCTTAAAGTGTATTAAGACAACCATGATCCATGTTGCCCACATCTGACAAGAACCCACTCACCTTTTTCCCAACCTGAGTCGTGAACCTTTCACCTCTATTCACCTTACAGCTTTCCAACCTGTATCTGGATTCACTGGATTCTTTTCTCTTGCACAATCCCTGAAGCCTAAATCGACAAAGCTACCATGTGTTGGTTTCTGATTTCCTTTTTCAATGACACTCCACACTGTTCTAAGGAATAAATGAGATAATGCATGTAAAGAACGTAGCACTCAATACATAGAAGAATAAAATTTGCTATTTTATTAAGCGTCACTAGCCTTAGAATGGATTTTAGTAACGTATGGGTCTCTCTTAAACCCTATCCAAGACTATTTATGACTGGAAATCCCTTCAATGGAGTTCTAAATTAGATGTCTATTTCCTTACCCCCACCCTCCTCCTTACCCCACCCACCCATCTCAGTGGGTCACTGGGATGCAAAGGCCAGCTAACCTCTTCCCAGTTAGAGTGTCCATCAAGATACCTGAGTTTGAATCCAGTTTCTGCTGCTTACTAGCTGTGTGAACCCAGGTAAGTTACTTCTCTGTGTCTTAGTTTACTCCTCTGTAGAGAGAGGATCCTATAGTGCTTGTCTCTTAAGGTTCCTACAAGGGTTAATTGGGTTAAAATGTCCAAAGCAATTTGCAAACTGTCTGACCCAAGAAATTACCATATGAGGGAATATTACTACTACAGTGGATCTCCCTGAATTTAGTCCAGAGCTCATCTGAAATTCTCCAAGAAAGGAAAAAAATCACACGATGACTTCATGAACGGAAAAAATAATCTGCAGAGCTGCACATCTACCCACAACGCTGACCAACTGTACGCCATTATGCAAAGAACACTTTCTTTTCTCATTGTCTTGAAATAAAATGGGATTTTGACCTTATCTTTGGGAAATAAAAGGTTCAGTAAAGGGCTGAATTCCCCTCTCCCCCAGACAAAGGCACCATCAGCCCTCAAAGGTGAATTCGAACATCTGCTTTTAGATAAACTTGGAAAGTAACTAATTACTCATTAAAATAAAATATATCCTGCCAAAAATATTGCAGGGCTGTTTTACCTAGGGTCCCTGATGACATACAAAATGTATGTGAGATGTGGTGGATTTTCTGTAAATGCAGCAGACTCTCAAATAGGATTTTAATGGTAGTAATGAATTGCCATACAAATGTAAAAGATTAGAATATATTACACTAATCCAAACACAATCATATTAACATGATTACCTTCATCACCTTCATTTGATACTGAAGGAAGGTCTTCTATCATATTTTGCACCTAGAGATCTCATTTGCACTTAAATGATCCCACAGTACAAGTAATATGAGCAACCTTGATCAATATCAGAGTACCTTTCCGAGGACTTGGGACCTGCATTTACATTTCACAGACAGTTTTCACATTAGGGTGGATAATGTCATTTGCTCCTCCCTCCCTCCCTCTCTCCCTCTCTCTCTCTCTCTGATTTGAACCTATACCTGAATAAGATGTGAAAGGATTTGAAACAGTAAAAGCTTCTCCTGAATCAAATTGTTGGCAATTCTCTTTTAGCAAAGTAATAAGGTCCTTATAAACTTTCAAAATTAAATCACAAATATCAAAAAACAATCTGTATGTATTTTAAGACACATTATTTCAAGGATAGAAAACTTTTGTCAGTATGTACACAAAAGGATCCAATTTTAACTTCTGTGACAAAATAAGTGTGAGATTGTTATCATACCCCAAGGCTAGCAGAACTGGAAATCTTCTCTACAGTGAAAATATCATTAAAATTGTCCTTAAAGCTCAACTACCTAAATGTTTCTGAATTACCTGCAGTGACAATTGTTTACATTTGACAATGTTGATAATGATAATCCATATGAGAACAGCATGTAGAGCCTACATGAATTTCTACAAAAGAAATGTAGTGAATTAAGGTCATATTGCTGCATTACAAGATTTAAAGAAAGAAATCCACAGATCTCTGTTATGGACTGAAATGTGTCCTCCTCCCCCCAACTCCCAAATTCCTGTGTTGAAGACCTAACCCTCAAAGCGACTGTATTTGTAGGGAGGCAATTAAGGTTAAACAAGGTCATAAGGGTGGGGCCCTAATCCAATAGAACGGATGTCCTTCTGAGAAGAAGAAGAGACACCAGAGATTTCACTCTTTCTCTCTGAAAAGAGAAGAGACCGTGTGAAGACACAGTGACAAGGCAGTCATCCACAAGCCAAGAAGAGAAACCTCACTAGAAACCAATTCTAAAAACACCTTGATCTTGGACTTCTAACTTCCAGAATTGTGAGAAGGTAAATTTCTGTTAAGTCACTCAGTCTGTGGTGTTTTGTTATGGCAGCCCGAGCAGACAAATGCAATGTTATTTATTAATCATTCCATGATCATTAATTATGCTGTCAAGAATCAGACCATGTGCTAAAGACTTGGACAGAGGTAAACTAGATATGGCCCCTCACATTGGACAGGTCCCTAAAGTTTCTCTAATGCTCAGTGAGAAGACAGACTCACAGAGGGGACAATTTTGCTCAAGGTCCCAGAGCTAGTTCATAGCAAAGCTGGGTACAAATTGCATCTCTCTTGATTAATTTAGCCTGATGTTGGGACCCATGCTCTTTTCATGGAGATATATGGTAATTTCAGTTAAGACAGGGAGTATTAGGAATGCCATTTTGGAAAATTCAAAGTCCACTAGAGAAAAACTCATTTGAATTAGAGACTGTGTCTTACAACTTCCTATTTCTGGTTCTTGACCTTGAGCCTCCCATGTGCACTCAGAGCTTGATCGTGTCTTTGTGACTTTGAGCCAAGCAAAGGTTGGTTTCTCTCCATTAACTAACTGTGGTTTAGCAACAAGGCCTGCTCTCTACTGGGAATAGAATTGGAACCTTTAATTTCCTGTCAGCCATGGCCCACACTGGATTTCCCTAGAATTTTCTGGAGGCAAAAGGCTACCACAGGAAGAAAACCATAGAATTCAACTGGAAACCATCCACATTTCCTCATTCTTAGCTCCATCTCTGACAAGCCTCGGTCAAAGAGACTCAGACCACAAGGCTATGACATAATTCTTGCTTGTCTGCCAAATCAGAGAGAAAATGATGAGGAAGAAGAGTTTTATTTGAAAAAAAAAAAAAGCTTGGAGAAATTGTGTTTTTTAAACTTAGGGAAACAAAATTTTGAGACTAAAATCGGTCAAAGTATAACATGTATAGAGATGTTAAATCAAAGCAGATAAAGGGAGATGGGTAAGTTACAAGGGTAAAAAAGCTTTAATCCGTGGTGTTTTCTTTGGGCAATGGAAAAAAATTATCTGCATATTACACTACCATTCGTGTTTTAAGTAAATGCCAGAGGAAAGGAATTGGGTCAAGAGGGAGGCACAGGTATTACATACTGAACCTGACCTAAAGAGTTGGAATGGAACGGTTGCAGATTTACGAAGAGATGATAAAGTCAGAATATCTGATCAATTTTGTTTTCTTAAGAGTGGAGACTTGCATGAGAGAACGCTTGTTGAAGGAAACACACTCATGGCGCTGTGAATTGCCCATAACCTGCTAGTATTACTGATACCCTTGCTCTCCTAGACATTGCCCAGCCTCCCCTGCGTGGGGGTTTGTCATGTGACTATTTCTGACCAATGGAATGTGAGTGGAAGTAATATAGTCACTTCCAGGGGAGGTGGTTAAGTCTCAAGTGTGCCTCCCCTTGACCCTTCACCCCTGCAGCTGGAAGAGGAGGCTTTGAGTTGGCAGAAACATAGGCTGGAAGGGTTCTGGATACATAAATCACTGGGGGAGAGCCATAAAGGTGAGCTGCCAGGCCTACATCAGACTCAGAGTAAATGAGAAATAAATTTTCATAAAAGGAAGCCACAAAGATTTGTAGATTGTTAGTGCAGCTAAGGACGAATACAGGTGTTCTAAATGCCTTCTCCTCATTTTCTTGCATCTGCAGCTCTGATCTTGTTCAGATGTCAACCCTACCCCATAAAGCTCAGGGAGGGTGATCCTATCCCTTGCTCTAGAAGAAAATCCTTATTCGTTTCTTCTTGTCCATTCCCTTTGCCAGTGATTGGTTTGGAAGTGGACACGGGACCAGATTGTGAAGCTTTCTGGGGAACTCTTTTCTCGTTTTTAAGAAAAAGCCACTGACTGTGAGTTTTTCCTTACTGATTAGAGATGGAGAGTTGGTGGGAGGGGTAATGTAACAAAGCAAGCTAAGGGGGTTTGCTTAATAAAGTAGTTTAATTGCCTAGATGAAATGACTAAATACTTTTCTTTGGGGCCCTGGAACTGAGGACAAGAGTAGAGGGACAAGATGAGGTCCCAGGAGCACTGTGGGGGGCAAGGGCAGGGACACGCAGAGAAATAGCCTCTCAGGAAGGCAATGGCCTGTGACCTTTTAGAATAGTAATGTCTGACCCCGATTTAGCTGAACAGAAATATACTCAGAGCAGATAAGCACCCTCCATCCCTGCAAACCTCAGAAGTATGCCAGATGGGGAACACGGTATAAAATTTGAATGCTAACAAAAATAAAGGAGTAGGGAAAGCACTATAGAAAGGGGGAAGAAACTACATGTGTTGCACCAGACAGACTTAGTTTGAAGTCTTGGCTTTGCCATTTACAGATTTTGTTTCATTCAGAAGTTTACATCACCTCTCTGAGCTTCAGAGAAATAGTAGTCTTTGTGCTTCTATTACTAAACATACTCTTTAAAATGTTTTTCTGCATGCTCTGTACCATGTATACTTATACAATCTTAACTAGGATTCAGAAGCTCGGCATCCTGGTATTTACCCTGCAGCATTTAGGTGTTTGCATAAACTGTTTCATTTGTAAAATGAGGAAGATGCCATGGTCATACCCATCAGCTTCTCTGGAGGGACACACGTGACACACGTCTTGTAAACCCTGTTAAAACAGGCCAAGAGACTATTATTAATGTTATTACACCCATGCAATCTGAGGACCCCTGCTTTGCCTGATGAATGTGCTGTGACTTTTTATAAACAGCCACTCTTCCCCATTATTTAGACAAAAGGTGACAAAGTCAACCTTAGTTACCAGAAAAATCTGGATCGTTTTCACTTGACCTTGTTTTTGGTCTGGCTTTGGGACCTCAGGAGCTGATAAACATCATTATTGGAAACTCTGAGAATGCCCTGTCACCCACACAGCTCTGCCCTTTCTGGATTTTCAGCCGTCCGCCCACCAGCTGCAAATGGCTGAGGCTTTGGTCAGTGTGGGAGAAGAGAGAGGAATTTGTTCAGCTGAGTCATGACCCAGGCCCCCGCGTATGATACAAAACCAGTTAAAGCCCCCTTGTCTGCATCCTGAATCCATGACACAGTGGCCTTGAGGAAAGCAGAATCTCGGCTTCGTTTCACCTGGCAGCCCCTTTTCCCTTGGAAGGTAAGGGGTTGGGGTCCTTGATGGCCATAAAAGATGAATAAGGCACACAGGCAAGGGGGGTCATTGCTTCCACTTCACCCCCGCTCCCTCCCCCAGAAATGTTCTCTGGCCAAACCAAATCCAGGGCTCCCAGAAGACCCAGCCTACCCAGAGCCAAGAGCAAGTCCCACCTCCCCGCCACCACTTACTGTCCCCAAGGGCCTATCCAGAAGATCTGGTCAGTAAGCTTAAAAATAGTTGAGTGCGTGGTGACAAGCTTTGTGGATTTGCTTGTAAAAATATTCTGAGCAGGGAAATAAACCTTTCAGCAGCTTATTTTTCCACTGCTCTGGGGAGAAACCACTTTCTGCTGCCGTAAGCACTTCAGGTACCTTGAGGGTAGGGGGGGCAGGGGTGCTGGAGGAAAGGGGCAGAACCCACTCAGGGCATGGATGGGGGATACTCGGTAAAGGGGAGAAGTGTCTTGTCAGAGAAGCAGGTCTAAGAGTGCCAGCAGCCCCTAGGATTCAGACAGACATGATCCAGGCAAGGTAACCTTTCTACACATGCTGCATAGAGAAGGAAATTCCAAGCTCCTGAGTCTTGGCATCCAAGGCCCCTCCGGATCTAGCTCTTTGCACCTAGCATGGCCCCTCCCAGACATAATTAAGTCTAACAAACAGAATTGTTAGCAGTTTTCTCATCACATCATGATGCTTCATGGGGCCATACCTTCCCACACTCTGTTCCTTCTGCTAGGAAGGCCCTTTCCAGCCCTGGACCCTCACCACCATCCCCAACTCCCCAGCCACCTATTCAGTCG
Source organism: Mesoplodon bidens (assembly GCF_964165515.1). Taxonomy (NCBI): domain Eukaryota; kingdom Metazoa; phylum Chordata; class Mammalia; order Artiodactyla; family Ziphiidae; genus Mesoplodon; species Mesoplodon bidens. The sequence goes on along the minus strand of NC_138162.1, from coordinate 18,970,327 downwards.
TTAAAATCCAGCCAGGAAGTTTGCCTTCTCCTTGAAATGTTTCCTGATTCCCTTCACAGTGAATCACTCTATTTCCTAAGCAACAGTTCTGCCATCATTGCATGTATCACATGCTGGGCTGTTCCCTCGCAGGGTTTGTTTTATTCATCTTGATGTTTTTGTAACCTCACACAGGATCTGGCAAATAGTAGGTACCGCCAAACAGGTTAATTGAACAAATAAAAGGCTGTAGTATTACTGCCAAAGAGGAAGAAGAGACACAACTGCTGGGTTTCAGGGAGCTTGGGTAAATTCAGGACCCTGGGGGGTTGAGAGTTTATGCTCTCTTCCTTCCAAGTGGACATCTGTCCCAGTAAATCACTCGGTTAGAAGGTGTCACAAATTACCCAGTAAAAGACTCTGAGAACTTTTGAGTTAACAGAGAACCTTAGCATCATCTTTTTCCTTTCCAGCATTCCCTTGAGTTAAGATGCAATGATCCTATTTTTACAGGTGAGAAAACAGTTTCCACAGAAGAGGCAGGAGATGAGGAGAGCAGAGCTGGGGCTCAACACAGATTGCCTGTTTCCAGGAATTTTCTCTTTCTACAAATGGCCAAAAACTACCAAAAACAGAAAAAAAAAATGTGTGCAAAACTCTTTATGTTAGATGATGATGATGATTTTCAGAAACTGTAAAACCCAAATAAGGTTTTGTTTGTCCGAATTCAAGAAAATCACCGGGGGGCCAGGCATAGGGCAGCAGAGAATAGGATGTGTCCCCACCAGGATCCCTAATTCAGAAGAGCTGGACCACCCTCCTTGGTACGATGTTGATACTGATACTGCCATCCATTGAGAACCACTATCAAGATGGGGGCGGTGTGGTCATCAGAGGTCAGGCTCTGGGACCAGGCTGTCCAGGCTCAAATCCATGCTACTCAATCTCCCTGTGCCTCAGTTTCCCCATCTTTAAACTGATGGCTGCAATTAGACCTAACTCACAGAGTTAAGTTATACCATAGAAAACATTAAATAATCAGTAAGTGTCGCTTCTTAGGTTCTGGCTATCACCCTGAAACCATCAGATTCTTTACTTTTTCATCCTAATATCAACTCATTCAAGTCTTGTCATTTCTGTCTTACCTATTAAATACCTGGGGCTCAGAGATTAGGTATTTTTCCCAGTGGGTATTCTGGAGTTTGAATCCCAATCTTTCTGAATTTAAAATTCTATGTATGGGCTTCCCTGGTGGCGCAGTGGTTGAGAGTCCGCCTGCCGATGCAGGGGACACGGGTTCGTGCCCTGGTCCGGGAGGATCCCACATGCCGCGGAGCCTGCGTGTCCGGAGCCTGTGCTCCGCAACGGGAGAGGCCACAACGGTGAGAGGCCCGCGAACCGCAAAAAAAAAAAAAAAAAAAGAAAAATTCTATGTATACTGTCTTTGTTTCTCTGAAGCTCCTGGAAACAGTGCTCCTTTGAGACTCTGCAAGAGGATAATCTGTGAGGGTCCAGATGACAGACTGGGATTCCCTGAGCTCTCATCAGCTTTCCAAGTGAGAGGCTGAAAGTTCTGCATGGAGCATGCAGAACTTGCATAAATACCCAGAGGCTTGGGAGGTAGAGGGAAAAATATTTGGAGCCGGCAAGTCTAGTCAATTAATATGTGCTTGTGAGTCAATTTTAAAGCTGAACGATCTTTTGTAAGTACCAAGCGACATTAAATTAGTCTGAGGGCAGATCCTGCCCGCAGAGTAAGAGGTGCCCAAACTGATGCGTGTGAGTGTGAATTATCTGCTGGTGATACGTAGGTGCTGACTCTCCAGTTGTGAGGGCAGAATTCAGTAAATGGGTGATCTTGGGGAGTGGGGCAGGAAGAGTCCAAACCTCTCTTTCACACGGTGCAGGCATTTGGTCTTGCAGAAAAGGTTCCCCATCAGTCTTGATGGAGTCATACTTGGAAGGTAAAGGTCTGGGAGGGACCACCCATAGGGAACCAGTGTGCCGATGCCTATAGCCTGGTTTGGATCAGGCAAAGCGGGAGAAGTGTGGTTAGTGTTTAGCCAAAGGGTACAGCAGGGCTATAAATGGGAGAAAAATGAACGCTGAGCTCAGAGACGGAAACGATATACAACCTGTCAGGAAGTGGAGTCCAGTTGTAGGTCTGGAAAGTGGCTCAGAAAGGAGTGATGAATGGTGTGAGGGCCTGGCGGCTCTGGGAGTGCTGGATGCCTCCTCCTCAGTGTAGGGTGAACTGGTCTCTGCAAAGCTCTCAGGAGGGTCAGGGAGTCACTCTTCCCTTTTTGAACCTAAAGTCTTCTGTGGTGGATCTCACTTTATATCTCAGGAATATTTCTGTTTTTCCTTCTCTGGGGGTGTGGGAGTGGGGAGGTGGGTAGAGAAGAGTTTCCTTGTGGAGCACAGAAGTTTGAATCCAGGTCCATTCACCAGCTAGCTCTCTGCGGCTGCGAGCAAAGTCCCTCTTTTCTTTCGAAATCAGTTCCTGATCTGGGAAATGAGGAATAGGCTCAAAAGAGTCCCCAAGCTTTCTTCCAGTGTCAACTTTCCATAAGTTACCGAACTGGCAGCTCTCTGTTTTTGTGAATTTTCTGCAGAACTCCAGAGTCTTTCTGAGATGTCCTGTCAACCAGTTCAGTAAATTTGGGGATAGCTAGTGGGTAAGGCTGTGTTCAAAAGAACAGCCTTGTTTTTATCTGTTTTAGGGGTTCATTAAATTCTCATAAGACATCCTTTGGGGAAAAAATGATACTTACATACACATTTATTTATATGTATGGTTTATTTTGTGAGCTTAATTCTTTAAATGAAATTTATGGCAGGGTTTAAAGATAACTTTTGCAATGTGAATAATAATTGCCTCTTGTTGTTTAGAATATCACCTTTTATTAATAATAATTCCACCTTGTATCTGTGAAGCATGTTAGAGCTTATAAAAGCTAATTTTTTGTGTAATCTTAACTCGTCCTCAAAACCACCTGTGAACTAGGCTTTTTTCTTTTTATTAGTTTTTTAAATTGCTTTTTCAATTATAAAATGAATACAGGTATAGCAGGGTGCCATGTTAAATATTTAACATTTTTTTTTCTTCTGGTGAAAAAGGAGCTACAGGCTACAATGGTCATCCTTGAAAAGATGATCCAGTTTTTAATTTTGTTAAATAGAAGTATGGTTGATTTACAACATTGTGTTAGTTTCTGGTGTACAGCAAAGTGATTCAGTTATGTATATGTATATGTATATGTATATATGTGTGTATATATATACATATATTCTTTTTCATATTCTTTTCCATAATGGTTTATTACAGGATATTGAATATAGTTCCCTGTGCTATACAGTAGGACCTTGTTGTTTATCCATTCTATATATAGTAGTTTGTACCTTCTAATCCCAAACTCCTGATTTATCCCTGCCCTACCCTCTTTCCCCTTTGGTTACCATAAGTTTGTTTTCTAGTCTGTGAGTCTATTTCTGTTTTGTAAATAAGTTTATTTATATAATTTTTTAAAGATTCCACATATAAGTGATATCATATGATATTTGTCTTTCTCTGTCTGGCTTACTTCACTTACTATGATCATCTCCAAGTCCATCCATGTTGCTGCAAATGGCATCATTTCATTCTTTTTTATGGTTGAGTAATATTCCATTGTGTATACATATATGCCACCTCTTCTTTATCCATTAAGATGATTCTCTTTTGAGTCAAGAACGAGGCTCCCTTTCCCCAAGTGGAAGGAGGGGGTTTACCACCAGAGGCAACCAGTGCTCCTTGTTAGGGGAAATGAGCTTTGCAAATCTCGTCTCTGCTATGGTGATCCAGATGCTCTCAAAGAGTTCAGGGAAGGAAGGAAATGAGAACTTTTATTCTGGGTATCTAAATAGGGGGAAAAAAGAGTAGCCCCCACTATCAGCAACTAGAGAAAACCCGCATGCAGCAGCAAAGACTCAATGCAGCCAAAAAAATTAAATAAATGAATAAAGAAAGAAAGAAAGAAAGAAAAGAAAAAGGACCCCTGTTCTAGGCTGGGAGGAAGACTATGCATTACTGGTACACAGTTGATTGAGCCGCTATGTCTGATATGGCACCCCTGGCAGCATTTGCCCTTTGGTTCCAGATGGAGCTGAACAAGCTGAGCTTGGAGATCTCTGGGCCTGAAAACTAAGGACATTATGGCCACAGGCTTGGGGCCAAGGGTGGAAGCCCTGTCCTTAGAAGAAGCACAGTGGTGGCTCATGCAAGGACCTGAATCAGCAGTGGCCCAGTGATATTTTCATGACCGTGTAGCAGGGGTCAGCAGACTTTTACCATAAAGGTCCAAATAGTAAATATTTGGGGCTTTGTGGGCCATGTGGTCTCTGTTGGAAAGACTCAGCTCTGCCCTTGTAACATACAAGCAGCCATAGGTGATATGTGACAGAATAGGTGTAGCTGTATTACAGGAAAACTTACAGATATAGTTAGTGAGCTGAATTTGGCCTGTGGGCCATGATGTGATATCTCTGGCTTAGGAATTTCCCAGAAATAGAATTACTGAGTCCAAGTGTACACATTTTTTTCCAGTTGTTTTAGGTGTTATCAAGTCACCCTCTAGAAAAGTTGGATCGAATCCTTACCATCCATGCATTAAGGTACTTGTTTCCTTCCATGGTCCTCAATTCTTGGTATTTTTATTTTTTAAAAGAACCAGAGAAAATATGTGTACTCTAATTTTGCATATGAAAAACGTTTACAAATGTTAATCTTCTTTTCTCACCAAAGATCACAAAGCGAGAAATCAGCAAATTTATGACTAGAAGGTGACTTCAAATTAAATCAGTACATTGAACGTGGAGAATCTCTGCAACGTGGGGATGGATTGTGTGTGGGGAGGTACGAACAGCAAAGATAGGGAAAGGCTGAGGGGGGGGTCACATGAATTGCAATTGAAGATAACTTCTGCCTTCTTCATGACTGAATGAGCACATGGCTGATCAAGGAACTCTCAACACATCTGCTTCGGATTCTTGTTACCCAAGACATTATGTGACTTTTGTGGGCTTGCTTCTTCATGAGAAATGTGCTGGCTTGAATTTATGCCCCTCCCTTTACTGCATATCTACCCAATAGGAGCCAGGCACCAGAAAGAAGGACACCCATTGGGGTTTTAGGCTAACCCCTTTAAAATCTTTTAGGGTGGGAGACATATTGGCTCATTTGTTAAAATTCTCTTTTGTTTTCTGATCTGCCAATGACCAGCCATACACTAGCCAGGGAGGTGTGAGGTTAACGGGTAGAGTTCATTCTTTGGGGACACAGACCTGATTTGAGTTTCAGCTCCGCTCTAGAGTGGCTGTGGAATCTTAGATATACTCTCGCTGAGCCCATTTCTTCAAATGTAAAATTGAGAAGAGTAAAACCTCCCCCTTAAGGTGTTCATGAAGATTCAATAAACACACATAGGTAGAGTGTCTAGTCAAGTATGAGGTATGATTTATCCAATCCTAGGGCATTGCTCACAAACCTGGAATGTAACTTAGAGAGCACTGGGTATCCAGGGAGAAGACCTGGGTTGCACTGACTAGTTCAGGTGGGCAAGGATTGGCTGGGTTACTGGGGTCTCTCAAATCACATTTCATAAAAAATAACCTGCATGGAGAGAAACTAGGGATTACTAATTAGGGATTAGGTCCATCAGTCTAGTTCAGGAGAAGTTGATTTGGTCCCAAAAAACACTTTAAGTACTTACAGTGCAAGGTCATGTGTTTTAGTCTTGGAATACAGAAATTAATCCTGGTGCTAAGGAGACTCATACCAGAGAGAGAAATAGCAGAACTTAACATGAAACATTTTGAACATATTCTGAGAAAGGGTTTAATGGATACATCATAGGATGCTACAGAGACAAAGAGAAAAGTACCTAACCTAATGGTTTGAATGGCTGGTATTAGGAAAGACTTCTCATAGGGGGCACTTAAAAGTTTAAGCCTTATAGAGTGGCAATATGGAGTATATGTGAGTGAGTTAGTGTCAGTGTGTGATGTGTGTGTGTGTAAGAGAGAGAGAGGAGAGACAGAGAGAGAGAGAGAGAGAGAGAGAGAGAGAATAAAGGCACTCAAGCAAGGGAATTCATGAGTGAAGGAATGAAACTGAATGGTACATATAAGGGAATAGGAGTTTGGTGTTGCAAGAGATGTAAGGTGATAGTTGGGGTAATAGCAAAAAAAATGAGGTCGGTTATGAAATACTGGTCAAAGTCTTGAGGTCTTCATTCTTTGGAAGCCATTGAAAGGTGTTATGCAGGACAGTGGCAAGATCAGATTCATGTTTCAATGCTTTACAAAGATCCCCTTGGCTTCAGCGTGGAGCATGGATAGAGTGGCCAAACCAGAGGCAGAAGTACTAGTTAGGAGGTTTGCAGTAGCTCGGAGGAGAGACGGTGGTGGTTGAACTGTAGAAACATGGTGGGGAAGGGGAAGGAGATCTGTTCAGTCACTATTAATTGGTAAAATTAGCAAGAGTGGGCGTGGCTTTCATGTGGAGTGTGAAAGAGGGTGATGATAACTCCCAAGCTTTTGATTTGAGCTCTGGAGCTTGATGGGACCATCCCTTGAGACTGGAACAGTGGAGGAGGTGGAGATGAAGAGTTTAGAGAGAAGAAGAGAGACTTCAATCAGGGAGTTCTGGACTGGAAGCAGATGTTCTGGCTTCTGAAAATTTTTTCTGCTGTCTATGGGCAAATTGTGATCCTTCCTTAGCTTTAGCTTCTCCAGTTCTATCATGAAGGTACCAAACTCAAGACTGTTTCCCAAACATGCGTCTGTAGCCTCATAATTGTCAGTTCTGATTCAGTAGGTCTGGTGTGTACTCTGGGAATCAATATTTTCAAAAGTTTCCCTGGTGATGTTGCTGTCTGGTTTTGGGGACCTGTGCATCAGGAGAGCCCTGAGGATTCTGATAGCTCAACGATCTCAGTGCCCTTTTCCCTAGTCCTTTCTCCGTCCTGCTGACTCTGCAGAGGCAAGCTGGCCTCTGGCCTTCAGTGTGGCTCCACAGTCCCTGCCACTGTGTGCCAGTAACCACAGCGTGTCTCACTCTTGTCCCCGTGCCCTTCCCCACTACCCCCACATAGGGGGAAGAAGCGAAGATGATTGCCTCTCACACATATTGAGGCAACTCCCTGCTGTGTTTTTTTTTTAAGGACATATGGTTACTCTCCTACTGGGGTAATCTGTAAAAAATTGCTTCTGTGGCTCACTGGAATGAAGTGTTGGTTATTTTTTTCCAAGTGTGGTAGTCAATGCAGAAAAAAAAAAAAAACCCAACTTCTTCAAAAACCAATGTTTTGTAGATAGAGCACATTTAGACATTGAGTTTTATTCTTCCAGCTATGCTCAGAGAACACATTGCCTGCCCTCAGTGTTTTCACTGATCCCACTTACTGCTACAGATGAGCTCAGCAGATGCTACATGTAGACATGAGGAAAAATCATTCAATGCATCTGAAAAATTCACTGGAGCTTGGCCATCAATAGAGAGGCTTTAGGTGTTACTTCTCACAACTTGCAAACAACATTAATTGCACTGAGACCTCCAGGTTGGACCAGGAAGTGGTTCCCTTACACCACACATGAGAATTTGGGGCTGGAATGAGACAGTACAGGTCTTTCCCTCACTGCAAGACTGAGATCAATTGTTGACTCCTAAAACCAAAAGGGATGTGGGAATCGGGTGAGAATCGCAAAGGCCTGGAATATGAGAGTTACGTGCAAAGATGAAAGGTAGCAGGCTTTTTTAGCCTGGAGGCACCGTAGAATGGCTTAATTATAACCTCCTCCCATATACAGAGGGTTCTCCAATGAGGTAAGCCCACTACTGGATCCCAGGCTGTTCTGCAGCAGAGACCATACCTTATTTATTTTTTATTCTTTCCATGGTGTCCAGTACAAAACTCTGAATGAAGTGGTGGCTGAGGAAGCTGATTCAACAACTATATTCCCAGATCTCATTATAGAGTTTAACTTTGGGGTCCTTCAAACCTAGGTTTGAAATCCAGTTACACCAGTTACAAACTGTGTAACTTTGGATAAGACACTTGAACTGCGTGTGTTGAAATTCTCTTACCTATAAAATGAGGTTAAAATACTGACCATGTAGGGCAATTTTGAGGATTAAGAGAGAGTATATGTATCTAAAATACCTACTAGAAAGCCTGGAGAATTGATTGTTTGTTGAGTGAAGGAGTACATAAAGCTCTGGAGAGCGTTTAGATCGGCTACAGAAGACAGGTAAGTAGAGTGACTTGAAGTACTGATTTGCCTTGGACAGCACTGGCTTAAGCAGGTTGAAGAGACGTGAGGATAGATACCTTGTGTGTGTGTGTGTATGTGAGAGCATGTACATGCATGTGATGTCTAGTGTCTACTACCTGGATGTATTTTGAGCTTTCTGGAAACTTGGCTGGTACCTAATCCACCTCTGCATTTCCCTCTCTCCTGGAAACTGGAAACACCCTGGGTTTCAATACATGTGAGAGGAGAACCAACAGTGATTAGGTGTCTTCTACAGTCTGAGAACAGAAAGAAAAACAAACAAACAGAAATTACTCTCTCCCTCCTACTGCTTACATTCTTGTGGCAAAGTCAGATTGTCTCTTGGAAGCCTTCTCCAACTATAGTTGTTATAATGTATTCACCATACAATTGATTTATTTAAAAAGACTAGAACATTACAGATAAAATTGCAGCTCCTTTTTCCTCTCTCTTTTATCCTCCTCCCTACAAGGCAATCAACAGCATGAATTTTGTAGTCCCTATTTTCTATGTTTATTATGGAATGTATCCATAAATGATATATGTAGTTGCTGGGATTTAAAAAAAACCTTTTTACATAGTGATTTCATACAATATTCTTTTTAACAACTTGCTTTCCCCCTTTTTTTCTACTCAATATTGCATTTTTAAGATCCATTTATATCTTTATATACAGGTCTCATTCATTCATTTAGTTTTTATTATTGGAGTACATTGTATGAACATACAACCATGTAATTGCCTATTTCCTGTTGAAAGACATAAAGGTTGCTTACAATTTTTCTCCATTCCAAACAAACAATGTTACAATGAACATCCAGGATACCCTGGTACATGTGAGCAAGCATTTCTCTAAAATAGAATTGCTAAGTCATTGGGTATGCATATTTTAAATGTCATTATCCTCAGCCAATTTCTCTCCAAAGTGACTGTACTAATTTACACTCCCACCAGCAGGGTATGAGAGTTCTGTTTTCTCATGTCTTTACCAACAGTTGTTGTGTACAGACTCTTTAATGCCTGTCAGACTATTTGGTATGAAATGGTGTTTCACTCTTGTTTTAGTTTTCATTTCCTTTATCACTAGTGAGGATAATCATCTTTTCATATGTTCACTGAATTGTCTGCTTCCATCATTTGCCCACTTTTAAGTTACATTGTTGGTTTGTTTAAACTGACATATAATTTCTCTACCTATTCAGGATTCTAATTCATGTTGGTTTTATATATTACAAATATATTTTCTAAGCCTGCCATTTTTTTCTTTAGTACCTTTTGTGGAAGAGAACCATTTAATTTTGAGGTCGCCAGCTTTATCAATACTTTCCTATAAACTACTGATCTGAGAGTTTTCTAAGAAATCTGGTTCTTTTCTCCTAAAATTATTACCCTAGATTTTCTTCTAATTAATTTTTTATGGTTTTATTTAATGATTTTCATGTGAGATGCAAGTTTTAAATGGAAAATCTTGCCATTTATTGTTTACTTTTTCCTTTCACTGATTTATAATGCCACCTGTGTCATATGCCAGTTCCTCACACGTATTTGAGCTTATTTAAGAGCTTCAAATTCTGTTCCATTGATCTGACTTTCTCCCCCTGTTCCAATATCACTGTTTTAATTTCAATAGCTTTAAAATATAAATGTCTTAAGAGATACATAGTTAAGTGCTACCTCTTTTTTTTCCTCCAGAATCAGCTTGGTTAATATTTGTTATTTGCAAATTCAGACGGATTTTAGAATAAGTATGCAGTGTTGTAAAGGAAAAATCTTGTTGAGATTTTATTTGAAATCTCATTGAATATGTTAAGGATTTAGATCAAATTAATAGCTTTGTGAATTTTAACATCTCCATCCATGGAAGTGGCACAGTTGTTTTCTCTTATGTTTCTTGTAACATTTTATAATGTTCTCCACAAGGTTTTACTTAAGTTTATTTATAAACAATTTTGATTTTTTTAATAATGACTATACTTATATTACATTATTACTGATATGTATACATTTTTGTGTATTATTCAACCATTCTGAAATCTTGTAGTTGCTCCATTAGTTCATTTACAGTTTTTCTTGATTTACTATATTGATAATCTTAATATAATCTCTAAGTATGTAATTACAACTTCCAATTCTTATGCCTCATTTGTTTCTCTTGTCTTATTTCATAGTTAGGACATGCAGTTGACTAGCAATGGTGAATTACGTGGACTATACTGTTATCTTTTCTTGACTTTCATAGAAATGCTTCTAAATTTCAGCATTAAGTTTTATTTGCAGGGTTTTGATAGCTACTTATTAGATTAAGGAAGTTTCCTGCTGTTGATAATTTACTAAGAATTTTGTCTTAAATAAATGTTGAATTTTATTGCAAGTTTTATATATTCAATATCTATTGAGACATCCATTTGTTTTCTCGTTTAAATTGCTCATATGTTGAATAATCATACCTTGATAGATTTATTTTTTTTCTTAGTGACTCATACCTGTTTTTCTGTGATAAATTCTACTAGGCCACGGTGCTTGGTGGTTAGGCTTAGAACAGTGCTAGGTTTAATATGCTAGTATTTTGCTTAAGATGTTTAAAATGAAGATTTTTGCAGCCTAATAAATTCTTTTTTGTACTTAAATTCTTTTGAGAGGGATTTGTGTCTAGTGTTACTATCTTTTCTGACATTCTAATTTCAATCTATACAATTCTTTTCTACTAAACTCTTCCACCTGCTATTTTCTCCATACCTGCTAGAACTTAAAAGCCACATTCTATCTTGGTCTGCACTCTACTTGTATTACCTAAATGTGCACTTTTCCAATTGTATGACAAATTGTTATTTTTTGATACTCATTTGCTATGCCAATTGTACTCTCACAGTAGTAAGTGGGATTCTTAAGTAGAGAAAATCAAGGTATTCTTCATTTAGTCAACTCATCTTAGCAATGGCTAATAGTGAAATTCCCAGAAAAATCAAAGAAATATCTCAACCACTTTCCACAAAATAATTCATGAATAAGTATTAATTAAAATGGTAGCATCCTGTGTGCTAGACACTGTGCTCAGCACTTTATATACATGATATTGCATAAAACTTACAAATATTGTATGGGATAGGTAGTGTTATTCTCAGTTTAGAGATATTAAACCTTGAGTTTATGGAGTTAACTAACTTACTTAAGTTACATGAGTGTTAAATGGGATTTTCATCCTGTCCTATCTGATGCCAAACAATATACTCTTAGCCATTTTGCTACAGTGTGTCTACACCAAGGTTTGGAGACCCTAATGCCATCCATGATAACTCCATGCCAGGACACAACAGAGTTTAACCTGTCGACTGAAAATAATGCACACCCTAAAGTTGAGAATTATGTTTTTAATTCAGTGGACTTGCTGAGAACTTAAGCCTGGGAGACAGCCTCTCAGATAGCCCTGAGGGACTGTTCTGATGAGGTGAGGGAGAAGCCAGGACATATAGGAATTCAAACAGATGAACAAAAAAAACCCAGGAAGTTGAACATCACAAGATTACTGCTAATTAAAGAAAACCAGACATCTCAAGTTAATGAATTTAGCACTTTTTTGTGTGTCTGAGAAGATGCAAGGACCTGGGCTCATTGAAATCATTCCTTTGCTATGCACCTTAACTTTCCAGGGCCAGTATCCTGTTTTTCTCCATGCTGAATCCCCTCAGGGTGCACAGTTGGAGGTGACTGCAGTGACTGATGACTTGATGGCCGCAACATCCTTTGTTTATTCATATGGCAGACAACATTTTTCATCCACAAACCCAGCACTGTCTCCTGGGTAACATACTCCTTATATCTTAGCTCTCTGATTAGCAGATAAGAATTCTGTTCCAGGGCATACACATTTTGTTTGTTTGCTTTGTTTTATCTTATGTATGTCTCATTTTCCTTTATTTCTTCTTACACTACTTCATAGAAATACCTACTCATGCTTTGACATCTTCTTTCTTCTGTCTTCCTGCCCTTATGTTCAATTTCCTCATTTCTAGTTATTCTCATTCATGCTTATTGATTTTTTTTTTTTTTGCTTTTATACTAAACAAAAAGAAATCAGGAAAGAATTTAAAAAGAAAAGAAGTTGTCCTACATTGGAATATCATGCCTCCAATGCGGGAAGCTGATGTTGGACTCTCCCTCGGATGCCCTGGAGTCCTGGTTGGTGGCTGAAGCTGAGAGAAGGTCAACAGTTTCGTGAACTAACTTGGATGCTTCTCTACCCTGGGCCTCTCTGACAGGCAATATGCCTCATCTTTGTCAATGGGTAAGGGTTTCTTTGACTAGCCAGGCATAAGACAGAACATGAAGATGGAGCTGCTTGCCCAGTGGTGAATGTATTTCTATTTTTGTAATCTACTTGCTGTCAACTCTCTTTTTTCCTTTATGATGTTTAATTGAAATCACAGCCTAATGAGGTCTGGCCAGTCTCTTTCCTTCGGCTGAAGACTTGATGTTACTGCCAATATATCTAAATAAGAGGAGAACAATTTCTGAGAAATGGAAAACTTCAAGGGTTCTTAAAGGCCACTAGAAATGAGTTGTTTATATGATGCATTCCCCTCCCCCCTGTTTTTTTTTGCGGTACGCGGGCCTCTCACTGTTGTGGCCTCTCCCATTGCGGAGCACAGGCTCCGGATGCACAGGCTCAGCGGCCACGGCTCACGGGCCCAGCCACTCCGCGGCATGTGGGATCCTCCCACACCGGGGCACGAACCCGTGTCCCCTGCATCGGCAGGTGGACTCTCAACCACTGCGCCACCAGGGAAGCCCTCCCCCTTACATTTTAACAGATTAATTTGTTACTAAGCTGGTGTTTCCTTCAACAATGATGATTTTTTTTTGATGGTCTTGGAATATCCCTGGAACTCAAGTCCGGCCAATGAATCTAGATATTTTGTTGGTTGAAGTTCAGGGTCTCTGATCTCACCTGAATTAGCTCCTGGAAGTATGCTTGGAAATTTAAAAATTTGTGCTTTTACTTTTCCTCTTTCTTTTTAGCCCAGTTCAGATGTCATGTCCCTACAGATTTTTCCTTAATTCCTAAATTGTGATAGTGCATCCGTCATCTGCACATCTAGAGAACTTGTATTTGAACCGTTTCATTTGCCCTGTGCAATGAGATGCAATGCGGTTGAGGAGAGGATATGAGTATTGGAGCAGGGCAGGAATGTGTTTGCATCTTGGGATAGTATTTACCAGCTGGGTGATCGTGACATCTCAGTATTTCATTTCTGTGAATGATAATCTTCAAAATAATAATGCTGATAATAATACCTGCCTCATCTGGTTGTTGGGACAATTCAATGAGGTCACATATATATTAGACTCAGTGCACAGGAGAGACAATAACTATGATTTCCCATTTCTTTGAGTTCATTTCCACCATCACTAGTACATGTAAAGTGCGTTCTACAGCACTTGTAGAAACAATGAGTCTATCTTTCCATAACATTAACTTTGCAAGCTAAGAGATTTTTATCAGGGGAATATATCTCATGAACTGGCATGCCTTGTTTTGGACACTTAGTCAACCTCATAGGCTTTATTGGAGATAACTTCATAAAAGTATTATTTTGTTTCATGTAGGGACTTAATTCTTGAAAGTTACTTAGTGTTATTTTTTACAAAATTAAATCCTTTTTTAGAGCCAGCTGGGGAATGCACTATTAAAGTGAGTCATGTGGTTAATCCTTTTGTGTAAAGTAACCTTTTGGAAAGTGAGTAATCCTCTGTAACTTATCATGCTTATATTCCGATACCAGTGCTCCTTGGAGAGGCGCCTGACCCATGTGCATCAAGTACTCTGTACAATCTTACATTTCTATTAAAAAAAAATTCCCACTGAAGCCAGGGATGGGTCTACATGGGTGATACACTTCTATTGTGTGTAGTTTGTCTTTACATTTTAATGAATTAATGTAGAAAGAGGTTGGTATTAGATTTGCCACAGCACAAACTCATAAGGCTTTATTTTTAGGAAGGCTCTAAGAGCCAAGGGAAAACAGAAAGGAAAGTAATATTACTGAGTATCTGCATGCTAAGCATTGTGGTAAACATTTTCACCAACATATCATGGTGTTATGAATAGCATTATTCCCACTTTATTCGTCAGAAAAATAAGCAAAGTAATCTATGCAAGTGTCAAAATCAAGATTTGAAATCAGGTCTGCATAGTGCTAAATCCCTTGCTAATTCTAATAATGTATTCCTTCTTGAGTACAATCTACTGAGTTTAGGCAGGAAGTAAAATCTAAGATTTGTGTGGTATTTACCTTATTGGGAGTCACTTTAAAAATACCTTATTGTGCATTATCTTGGGGCCTAATTTTTATTTGGGTATGCAGCATGGACCTAAACCTTGGCTCTGAGGTTAGCTTCAGTGAGGTTTTGAAGGAGTTAATACTTTCCCTTTTTTTTCCATAGAAGATGAAATGTGGACTGTTGCTAGAAGCCACAAAGCTGAGTATTTATTAAGTACACTTATTATCTCCCTTTCGTCTATTTGGCCGATGTTCCCAACAATAATCTAATTTCCTCTAAAATTTTCCATGGAGCAGGATGGTGACTCTAAATCCTGAAACGCTAAAGGAATCATTTAATGACCTGTGGTGAATTGCTATGAAGTCATTCCAGACTTGTTATTGAGTATTTGGAGAAGACTCATGGGTAAGCTCCAAGTCTCTCCAAAATGATCCTGCTAGTTGCAGTCAAGGACTTTCTGGGGGTTTCTGGAAGTTCTAGATGACTCTTAAGGGAGTCTATTTAGTTCAGTTTGAGAATATAGTGCTAATAAGGCCAGTGGTTTGAGCCCTCTGTGCTAGTGCTCATAGACTATACTCTTCACTTTGGACAGCCATTTAGCATATAAATGATGTAGGTTGTACATAGGCAAAACAAAACAAAACAAAAAAACCCAGTGGGGATGGCTTAGTGTGTACATTAACTCTACTCATTCAACCTGAATTTTTTGTTTGTTTGTTTGTTTTTTTGGCCACACTGCTTGGGCGTGTAGGATCTTAGTTCCATGACCAGGGATTGAACCTGTGCCCCTTGTAGTGGAAGCGTGGAGTCCTGACCATTGGACCACCAAGGGAGTCCCCAACCTGAATTTTCTAAGAGCACATTTGGTACTAAACTCTAGGGATACATGGCCAGTTTGAACTAAGACTGTCATTAAGTCTCTGACTATGAGGGATACATAAACAGATAATTATGTAATGTTATGATGCATACCATGCTAAAGGTAGCTATAGATAACATGTCTAAAATTAACAAAGGAAGGGTGTTGATTAATAACAAGTTGAGTTTATTAAGTACCATAAAAATGAGAATTATTATAATGGTGATTATCACTATTATCATTGATCTCTTAGTGCTAATCCCACTGTTAACACCTGTACTTCAATTATTCAATCCAACAACCTTGAGATACTGGTGATGATGATGATGATAAAGAATGCAACACTAAACACTATTTTCAAGACACTGTGTTGGATATTTAAAGATATTATTTTATTGGATCATGCCAGCAACTCTCTGGGTTCTTTTTTTTTTTTCCTTTTTTTTTTACTATTTTGGGTATTAAAAACTTTCTGAGGTGTTGTTATCACCATTTTGGAGAGGACCAATCTGACGTTAAGAGTCTGCATAAATTCCCCAATCACTCAGTGATAACAAAGAAGTTTCAACACTTGGACTAATTGACTTGCTCTTTTCATTTTTCGATCTTTCCTACCTGTAATTTTTCCTCTTCTTCCCTTGACTTCTTTTCGTCTGCATTTCTTTTCCCATCTGCTATATCATTCTCTTTTTCATCTTAGTTTCCCTGACTCACGTTTTGGTCACCAAAAGTGTGCCACTCTGCTGGGAACTGGGAATACAGAAAAGAGCAAAATACAGTCCCTGCCCTCCTGGTGCTCATGGTCCAGTGAGAAAAAGAAATAAGTAAATATGTAATTATAGTACAGTGTGGTAGATGTTGTGATAAAGATGTCTGCTGTGGAATTACAGTAGTCCCACCCTTATCCACGGTTTCACTTTCTGTGGTTTCAGTTATCCATGGTCAACCACAGTCTAAAAATATGAAATGGAAAATTCCAAGAATACACAATTCGTGTTTTAAATTGCATACCGTTCTGAGTAGTGTGGCAAAATCTCCCACCCTCTCACTTTGTCCTGCCTTGGACTTGGATCATCCCTTTGTCCAGCGTATCCCATTAGTTAGTCACTTAGTAGGCACCTAGGTAATCAGATCAACTGTCATGGTGTTGCAGTGCTTGTGTTCAAGGAACCCTTATTTTACTTAATAATGGCCCCAAAGCACATGAGTAGTGATGCTGGCAATTTAGATATGCCAAAGAGAGGCTGTAAAGTTTTTCCTTTAAATGAAAGGTGAAAGTTCTCAACTTAATAAGGAAAGAAAAAAAATCATATGCTGAGGTTGCTAAGATGTAAGGCAAGAAAGAATCTTCTACCCATGAAATTGTGAAGAAGGAAAAAGAAATTTGTTCTAGTTGTACCGTCACACCTCAAACTGCCACAATTACTACCACGGTGCATGGTAAGTGCTTAGTTAAGCTGGAAAAAGCATTAAATTTGTACAGTAAGATAGTTTGGAAGAGAGAGCAAAAGACCACATTCACATAACTTTTATTACAGTATATTGTATATATAATAGATTATAATTGTTCTATTTTATTATTAGTTATTATTGTTAATCTCTTACTCTGCTTAATTTATAAACTAAACTTTACCATAGGTATGTATGTATAGGGAAAAACATAATATTTATAGGATTTGATACTATCCATGTTTTCAGACACCCACTGGGGGTCCTGGAAAATATTTTGCCACTGATAAGCAGGAACTACTATACAAAGTTCGGGCACATGGTCCCAGTTCAAAGTCTGTGAAGTCTTCCTGGAAGTGGTGCCTGGAAATGAGTTTTAAGGTAATATTTACACTCAGAGAATCACTAATGCAAAGGTATGAGAGGCTGGAACAGTGGGATGCATTGGGGGTCTGTGGAAGCTTCAGAAAGGCAGAAACTAAGGGGGCTTGGGGAGGAGCTGGGTAGAGTAGATCCTTGTTTCCTGTGAAATTAAAGTCTATTTTAGGTTTCCTCTTGAGAGGCCAGGTCATGTCACCATTTCCAATGCAAGTAACATGTGTGCCTCCAAATTGCTATTGACTGTGGCTTGCAAAGCTGGATGGCTCAGGTTGACTTGCCCTCAATGGCTGCTGTGACAAGATGATCAAGTGTTGGCTGTCCACTCCATTTTAGTGTAAAATGAAAGCAGACCACAGCTTAAACAGACACAGGCTCAGAGGAGAAGAAACTTCCATGTTCAGACCATTGAATTTGTGACAAACTGTGCTCTGGGTTTGGCATATACAGTCTCACTTAATCTGCAGCATTCTCCTTTGTGGAAGGAAAGAACCCTAAAAGAAATCAACTGGGTTGCATAGAAATCTGGCTGTTGGTCTTAAAGAAACACTGTTTCTGATTGGTTCTGGAGTTATTCTTAACTGGAAGGGTCTTTTTTTTGTTCCTAGACCTAATTCCAATGTGTGTGTGTGTGTGTGTGTGTGTGTGTGTGTGTGTGTGTGTGTGTGTGTGTAGGCTTTCCCACACCAACAAGCAATTCTTGGACACCAGTAGGGTGTCCAAGTTGATGTGAGTTCAAATCAACTCAATTCTGACACTAACCAGAGATAGCATCAGATGCCACAGGTAAAAGGCTCAGTTCCACAAGAGCACCCTCCACTTTAGATGCCAATTGCAAGCCCTGGTTGTGTTTCTGGGGCTATACAAAAGATAACTAGAAATGGATCATGGACCTAAATGTAGTAGCTCAAAGTAGAAGAAAATACAGGAATCAAATCTTTGCTACCTGATGTAGGAAAATTTTTCTTAGGACACAAAAAATATGACCTACAAAAATATTATATTTCATCTAATATAAACGCTTCTGCTCTTCAAAGGATACTGTTAATAGAATGGAAAGACAAGCTATAGACTGGGAGAAAATATTTGCAATATGTATGTCTAACAAAGGACTTTATCTAGAATATATTGACACAACTGAAAAATAAAAAGAAACAGCTAAATAAAAATAGGCAAAAATTTTAACGGACACTTCACAAAAGAACACACAAATGGCCAATAAGCCTATGGAAATATGCTCAATATCATGAGTCATCAGGCAAATAAAAACTAAAGCTGCAAAGAGATACCACTACACAACCACTATAATGGCTGTAGTTAAAATGACCGACACTAAGTTTTGGTGAGTAGGGCAGAAACTAGAATCTCAAATGTTGCTAGCAGGAATGCATAATATTTTGGAAAACAGTTTGGCAGTTTATTATAAAGTTAAACATTTATGATATGATCCAGCAATTCCACTCCTAGGTGTTTACCCCAGAGAAATGTAAACATGTCCACACAAAGATTTGTGCTTAGATATTCACAACAGTTTTCTTCATAACAACCCCAAATGGGACATGATCTAAATATATAGGGCTGGCCAAAAAGTTCGTTCGGTTTTAAGTAAAAATAAAAGACACATTTTTCATTTTTACCAAGAATTTACTGAACAACATATTCATTAACTGAATGAACTTTCTGGCCAGCCCAATACAGTAATTGGTGAATGAATGGATAAACAATTTGTGGTCTATGCAAATGGTGAAATACTATTCTGCAATAAAAATGAATGAACTGATATCACACAATATCATAAATGCACCTCAAAAGCATTATGCTAAGTGAAAGAAGCCAGACTCAGAAGACTGCTCCCCATATGAATTAAACTGCAAAAAGTGTTAGAAAAGGCAAAACTGTAGTGATAGAAATAGATAAGTCATTGCCAGGAGTTCCATGGGGAAGGGAAGAGATTTACTGCACAGAGTCACAAGGGTAATTTTTCCAGTGGTAGAAATTTTTTATATTATTATTGTAGTGTTAGTTATACTATATACATTTGTCAAAACTCATTGAAATTTGCACTTAATATTAGTGAATTTTATCGTATGTAAATTATAATTCAGTAAAGCTGACTTTTAAAAGAACAGCCATATACTCATTGAGTAATATGAGTTTGTATGCCACTGCACAACTGATAGAAAAGAAAGTTATAGTTTAAAAATAAATCATTCGGGGGCTTCCCTGGTGGTGCAGTGGTTGAGAGTCCATCTGCCGATGCAGGGGACACGGGTTCGTGCCCCGGTCCGGGAAGATCCCACATGCCGCGGAGTGGCTGGGCCCGTGAGCCATGGCCGCTGAGCCTGCACATCCAGAGCCTGTGCTCCGCAGCGGGAGAGGCCACAACAGTGAGAGGCCCGTGTACCGCAAAAATAATAATAATAATAAAATAAAATAAATAAATCATTCATTGAACAAATATTGAATAATCACTTATATGTCAAAGTCTGGGCTAGGAGTTAAAGACAAAGTTATAAACTAGACAGTGGGTGGTAAGACAGGTTAGTAAACAGAAAATTAAAATACAGTGTAACTGATATGATGGGGATAATCACAAGATGCTACAGGTACACAGAGAAGTGGTACGCAGCCCAGCCTTGGGGTTACAAAAGGCTTCTTATTAAAGATAATAGAATGCAAATATGATGGAAGAATATATGTAAGTTAAGCAAACAGAGGCATGTGGACAGTGATCCAAAGGGAGGATAACATGCAGCTGAAACCTGGAGTAAGAAAGCAGGTGGTGAGGGCTTCCCTGGTGGCGCAGTGGTTGAGAGTCCGCCTGCCGATGCATGGGACACGGGTTCGTGCCCCGGTCCGGGAAGATCCCACATGCCGCGGAGTGGCTGGGCCCATGAGCCATGGCCACTGAGCCTGCGCGTCCGGAGCCTGTGCTCCGCAACGGGAGAGGCCACAGCAGTGAGAGGCCTGCGTACCGAAAAAAAAAAAAAAGAAAGCAGGTGGTGACCTGTGAGTGAAATTGAAGCGAGATGTAAGCAGGTATAATCAAGATACAGCTGAGAAACAGAATTCATAGAATTTCATAATTCTTACATATGGGAGCTGAGGCAAAGCAAGAGGACAAGGGCATTGTTACTTTCCTAGCTTGAGAAACTGGGCAAAGGATGACATTGTTCACTGAAACTGAAATGCAGGAGCACAAGGAATGGGTGTAGTGAAGGGGGGGATGTGTTTTATGAGTGTTAACTACAAAGCTCCTGTGAGTCATCCCAGTACAATCGGTAGAAGATCATTGAATATAAAAGTCTGGAGCACAGAAAACTGACCAGAAAGAGAGATGCAGGTTTAGGAGGTACGAACCTATCACAAGAGAGGATGAGATCAACCAGGGAGATGGAAGCAGGAAACAAGATGGCCCCAGATTAAAAAAGGAAGGAATAGCCAGACAGCTAGGAGAATAAATAGAATACCGTGTCTCAGAAATCAAGGAAAGAGAACGCTTTGAGTGACCAACGGTATTAAAGTGCAGAAAAGTCAAGCGAGAAGAAAGGTGAAAATTGCACATGCAATCTAAAAGAGGGAGATAATGGGTCAGTTTTTCAAGTATAGCTTCAGTGGTGTGAAGGTGGGGAAGCCAGATACAGAGGCCTGAGGGGTGAGTGGGAGGGGATGAAATGGAGATATTCAATACACTTCAGGGAAACTTCTCCATGACAGAGAAAAGAGAGAATGTGGAATCTGGAGGAGGACCTGGGGATTGGAGGCAGTGCCTTGCCCACATGCTCATGGGATGCAGCCAGTAGGGAGGGAGAGATGGATGGAGTAACATTCCTGAGATGGCAGTAATGGATGGGATCCAGTTTTCAGTAGAGCAAAGGATATTTCTTCCAGGCCATCAAGAGGGGAGAAGGGAGGTAGTGAGTGAAGATGCAAATGTGTAAGTTTTACGGCAGGAAGTTGAAGGAATTTTGACCCGTGTCTTCTATTTTTCTGTAGGACGCAAGGTCATAGGGAAACTAAGGATGAAATGGGGGTCATGCACGTTAGAGAAGAGGTGACACTTTGAAATAGCTGCCGTGCAGAAGGGGGAAGGACTCTCTATTGAAACTTAATGGGACTCCTGGGCATCACTAAAGGCCCAGTTAAGGTTGGGGACCATGAATTAAGACTGTTTCCAGTTCAGAGTGATTTTTTCCCCCCAAGTTACCCAGTAACCCAAGTGCAAGTATAGAGAAGAGCAAGCTGAGTTCATTCAGGTTTTGGTCTACACAGGATTCTATGCGATCCTTACAAAGCAAAACAATGAGGATTTTGAGAAAAGTAATTGCTGTGATGTGAATGTAATCTTAGCTGGATAATGAAGGAAATGAAAATAAGGGACTCCTGGGAGATAAGGAGAAAGTAGAGGCATTTGTAAACTGGAAGTTCCTAGAAGGTTTATAAAATGATATATTGGGGATAATTGAATTGAGATAAGGTGGAAAGATGGGTAAGATCATAGGAAATGAAGAAGGCAAGGAATCTGAAAGGCCAGGATGTTGAATTATCCCATGCTGAAGTCACTAAAGATGAAAGTACTACGTGGGGTGGGCAGAAAGCCTGGACGACTGGATCTTCAGAGCATCAGGAGGAGTAACCAGGACAGAATGTATAGGATGACAGTGCCAAGGGGTATAGTGAGGCAAAACCCCAAGGCGAACATCTCCAGTGAGTGGGAGCTGTGCAGAGGTCTGAGGAAATCTAACCCAGAAGGGGGTGTTAGAAGCAAAGAGGACACAAACCTGTGACTTTTCACAACATGGGAGTCGGAAGGAAGAAGAGCCTCCACTTGGGTGTCTATGGCGTAGCCTTAATGCGTTGGGTCCATGAAGAGTTTCAGGGCTTAACATCACTGATACAAATAGAGTAAATAGAGGCGTTTAGGTGATGGGAGCCTTTTCAGGCAGATGAGGGAGCAGACAGTCTGGTGGTGGTGGCAGTGAGAACTCTGCTGCCTTCTCTACCAGTGTTGGTGGTGTGTCTCAGCTGGAGCCATTAGTGCAGTAATTAAAGCTCTGGAATCAGCTAGACTTGGGTTGAGTCCAAATTCTATCCTTCGCCACTGCTCATGGGAACTTCTCTGCACGTTGGTTTCTTCAACTCTAAAATGAAGACAATATTGTTTACTTCAGAGCTGTCTTCGAACTTCCATGAGATTATGCTTGCCAAACAGCATGGTGTAATCATATAGTAAGTATTTAACAAAGAGTATCATTATTATCATTACAATTCTGGGTGTATGTCATGCTGGAGTCCCCAAAGAAAGTACATACTGTGCTTAATGAGATAACCTTTCCATTAGTCTGGGTAGAGGGAAAGGTGAGGGTATGAGAGTTTGCCATATGGCAAAGATGAAATCATTCAGTAAATGAGAAATTTTTACTCAAGAGAGATCTTTAAACCACGTCAAATGTCAGAGAACCTAACCACCAGAGTGATCTTCCTTCTATTCCTTAATAATGGGTCTGGAAATTCAGGATGATTGAACTTTTCCTTTGTCAACAGGAGCAAAGTGTTTAGAAAAAGGAGGCTTGGGAGAGAACTATAACTCCCTGAACTCATTAAGACACCCAGCCCTGGTTGCACAGTCCATTGACTTTTGATTAGAGAGCTGTACTCTTATAACAGACATCATTGTCCAGATGTAGACGCACTACAGTCGTTTCCAAGTAGGAAACAAAGATCACTTGGAAGTGGAAAATTTCCTGACTTTACTCCTCTGATGAGGGGCCCTTACTTTGCACCCACTTGAGTCTTCTTCATGCAGCGGAGAGCACTCTCCTCCTGTCTCTTTACAACCTCCATCTCCTCCCAAAGGCCTCCAAAAGGAAGCAGCCTGTGCAGCGGCCATGGTGCTTTTCCTGCTGGTATGGAAGACAGATTATACGATCTAAAACACAATCCTTCCCTGACCCAATTTAACGCCTGCACATAACTTCCCGGAGTCTGATCAATGTTCCTGAGGCTTGCTTGTCCCAGGGGCTGCCTCTGTTCCTTCTGCAACTACCCTCTTAGATCTTATTATTATTTTTTAACCCTGACAGTTTCTGTCCTATGTTTTGTGGTTAACATTTTTTACACATTTTCCAAAACCCCAAAGTTTTTCTTCAGATTTTACTCATTCATTTATTTTGTAAATAACTACATTATTTTATCTTATACTGAGTTGAGAGAGGGAAATATCTGGCTGTCCATCTTTCTCTCTATCTGATGAGTCTAAAGACATTAATAGCACAGACTCCAGAATCAGACTGTCGGAGACTGAATCACAGGTCTACCACTATCTACGTGACCTCGAACAAGTTGCTTAACCTCTCTTTGCCTCAGTTCCCATCTGTGAAATGGGAATATAATAACAATCTCATGGAGTTGTGAGGATTAAATTAGATAATAAATACAACATGCTTGAAACAGTGCCTGGTGTAACGTAAGAGGTATAGACATGTTTGTTATTTATCTATTATCCTAATATTCAGTATTAGAATGCCTCCAGGGAAGAAGGGTAGGTGGAGATGAATTAATCCTTTTGAGGTAAGTGAGATCTTCAATGTGTGGGTGTTGGTAAATGCCAAAAGATCATGGATGAGAGTGTCAGCTTTCTGTGGGTTAGGAGTGTGATTTATCAATTTTGTTCCTTAACTGGAATGGTTCAGAGATGAATATTGACATGAAATAAGGGAGGACAGGACAAGAATGGAGAAGTTAGGAAAACAGAGAGAGGTTGATACTGGATGCTATGAAGGATCGATGGACTATCTTGGTAGTGAGGTGGTTGGAGGACATTTCTAGATGGGTGATATTCTGCTCCATTCACAGTTGTTTTCATGATGACAGTGGAGATTTCTCTGCTGGAAGCCCTCTCTCTAGTATTGAGTGAAGTCTGCTCTTTCCACAGATGTGTGAGGGGAGTTTCAGAGACTCAAAGAAATAGTCGTTTCCTGCCCCTGCCCCCAGGCTGCGTCTTTATGGAAGAGAACAAAGATATCCATCTAGAAACAAGATCCTTAGAGACAAGAAGCTCCTGGGTTCCTGAAAATTTGCAAAAGTAGTGGAGAAGAAGCCTTGGATGTCCACAGGTTGCACAGGTGGGAAAGGTGTCTAGCTAATTTTGCTAAGATCTCAAAGGTCAAGAAACCTCAGCTGACATCTTAACCAACATTTACTGAAAAGCAGTTATGTAGTAGACATTGAGAGAGGCCCTAGAACCAACCAAGCCTTATCACTAGTCCTTTGACATAGTTAGCACAGTGGCAAGACCAAGTTCCCAGCCTAGCAGAGGGTGAGCGTGGTGCACGGGAACCAGAAGGATGCTGCTCTCTCTTTCTACACCCTCCCCCTGCAACACGCTGTTGCCGTAAACTTCTCCAAACAACTGAGGCTTCAGTCCCTATGCCGGTAGCATTTCATATACAACCACCAAAAAGGTACAGAAAGTAGATTCTATTTAATCCTCCCAACAACCCCAAGATACAGTTCATACCACCATTTTGAAGAAGGGCCTGGTGAGAAGAGGAGATTCATAGTTACAGGTGTGAGTAGATTTTAAAGTCTGCTAAGCCAAAGTTGACTGATTGATGGCTTTGCCACGGTCTCTCCGTAGGACCTTGAGCAAAATTCCTCACCTCTACGAGCTTCCGTTTTCTCTGAACAAAGAGATCTTACAGGTTTGTCTGAGGATTACAGCAGAGTGCTGGTCTCTTTGCAAATACCAATAAAATGGTGGTGTTACTATTTTGGTATTTTCTTGCAAACAATTTTTCACATCTGTAGGCATTAGATGTCTAATATTTTAGAGAGAAAAATTAAATAAAAATAAAATTATCTTCCTAAACTAGACCGCCATAGTCGTTAACTCCTGCATATAGTTTACAATGAATCTTTATGTTCTTTGTGTGGAAAAATCTGCTTAATTGATCAGCTCTGCCAAGTTCTCATAAAGACAAAAAAAAAAAAAGGTGAAGAGATAGCAGAGAGAAAAAAAAAAGAAAAATATTCTTTATGTGGTCTTTTTCTGTTGACATTATGTATTTCCTCTCCAGCAGAGAGAAGTAAAACTAATACTGGGGTGCGTCATACTCAGAAGGAACCAGAGCTGGTCTGGAATTAGCTGGTTCTTACCTGGAAGGGTTAGGCCATCTCAAAATCGTTCATGGGCCAGTTCAAACAGGGTTCTTTGGTTTATTGTTCTCTTTTTAAAGAAGTTCCAGGTCATAAAGAAGGAAACTGCACGAACTGTTCTGACTTTGGCCCTTGCCCCGGTCATGTTGGTGCAGCAATGGAGTGAGTGTGCATGGCCCAGATGCATAAGCAGAGAATGGGTTGCAACCCAGACTCTTGATTGAGAAACCTTCTGTGCTGCTTCAGATGAGGGGCTGTTTCTTTCCCCTTCCTTCCTCTTGAGGCTGAAATGTGGAGGCACTGAGAGCCTCATACAAGACTGACCTGGATGAAAGGGTCTTTGTGAAGAGAAGGCCATTTATCAACCACAGAGCCATTTTGGCTAATGATTGAACTGTAGTCACTCTGCTGCTTATGGCAACTTTACATCCAGCCCTAGAGTCTCACCTTCGCCAGCCAATCTGCAGGCCTACACTGATGCACACCTACGCTGACCTGGTGTTTTGGGGGGACTTTCTCTAGGTTTCCAAGTGTTTAATTTTTATTGCATTTGAGGGACTAAGGAGAAGGCCTGGGCGGGTGGGGGTGGGACAAAGAAAACACTTTAAAAGGGAGACTTGTTTCAGGGACTTTAGCCAATGTTCCAAAGAGCTGTGTTGATGAAATGAGGCAGCTCAAGTGAAAACAAATTGAATTTGGAAAAAAAAAATTTCCTCCACTCAGTGGCAGTTGGAGCTTCCATTCTGAGTTACTTCTAACTTCCTGGAGCCACGTTTGCTTTGCTAAGCAGACTGAGTCATTTAATCTGTCAGCTTCTCTCTGCCCCTGCCAGACCTCACTCAAGGAACACTTCCAGGGCCATGGGAGTTCACCAAGGCCTCTCTGCCTGTCCGAGCCACTCCCTGGAGGCCACGTACCCACAAGCGCAAGTTTCTCTGTCCTAATTCAAGGCTGCTTAAAGTCAGGGGAGAGCATTTCTGTTCCTATCCACAAAATAGATCCAAAGGATATGATAACAGCAAAAACTAGGATTTTATTGCATCTCCTCGTGTGTAGCAAGCACCATACTGAGAACTTCATATCCATCAATTCATGAGTTCTTTACAGTGAGGTGATATGGAGAGCGAATATTCTTCTGGCTTTACCGATGAGATGCCTGAGTAGGACTCTACTCAGAAGGAGTGGAAATTCTAGAGGGGAGGCCAGCACATAAAGAAACCACAGGACAGAGTGACAGTGTGGGCCAAGTCTAGAGATACTAAGGAGGAATGAGCAAGTAGCTCTAGCTCTGGACCCAGTAGAGGAAGACTTGAAGAGAAGGTAATGCTGAAAGATAGAAAGAAGTTTACCTAAAGAGTTGTTGACAGAGAGACCAGCAGGGTCCAAAGCATGGAGCTGTGGACCTGAATGGTACGGCAGAACGATAGAAGGGGTCTAGTGTTGCCCCCATGTCAATGTAAGGGAAGAGGGCAAAGAATGTGAATGATCACCAATATCAAGTTTTCCAGCCTCCTCTGTGGTTAGATGAAGCAATATTCTGATTTCCTTTCCAGCCAGTAGAATGGGGCAGGAATTGATAGGCATGTCTTCCAGGTCCATAAACATTTTCGTGAGCGATCCTTTCTCTCTTTCCCCATATTCTGGCAGACAGAGAGAACTCTGAGAACCCAGAGGAGGGTGACCCACGAGACCAAAGGAAACAAGGGCTCTGAATTATGGCCTGAAGCAATCACCCCTTTCTCAGCCAACCTACATTAGGTGGTGTCAGGAATGAGAAACAGATTCTTGCTGTGTCATTCTGTGGAAATATGGGGATTATTTGTTCCGGCACTTTGCCTACCCTAACTAATCTGGGGGCTCAGCGAAAGGAAGACAACAACCTAATCCCTGAGAGCCTTACATACGGGGAGGAAGAGTTTAGGATTTCTCTTTAAAGGGATGGGGAGCTGCTGGAGAATATTTAGCCATGGAATGCCCAGAGTTCAGGTTAGAAGTTGGCTCTGGATGTTGTGTGTGCAGTGGGTCGGAGCTAGAGGCAAGATAGTGGAAATGGAGAGAGGTGTGGTTGACTAGGGGTCTATCTGTGCTGCCCTCCAGTGTGTGCCTACCTCTTATCCTCTTGTTCTATTTTTGTACCCTGTGGACATTGTAGATAGCAAGGCCTTGTGAAGGCCTTGTGAAATCGTAGAAGCATCCAATGGCATAAATGAATGAATGACTTCATCACTGCCAACCACTTTATGCTAACCACGGTGCATGGTGATGACACACACCATCTCATTCCAAACTCAGCGCAGTCCCAGGAGGAAGATATCATCATTGTGATCAAATGGGTAAGAACACAGTGACTTAGACACCTTGTGCTACTTTCTGGAAGACCTATAGCCACTAAATTCTAGAGCTGAGGCTCAAACCCTGGACTCTCTGACTCCAGAGCTCACATCCCATTCATTACACCCTGCTTGCTCAGTAATCTTTAAGTAAGAAGGAACTTTTAGGGTTGAGTTTAACAATCCCCATGGTGGGGAATCCCTTTTACTACATACTATTTATGTGGCTTCTGCCTGGTATATGTTGTGATAGGAAATAGCCTCACTTATCACAAGTGCAATGAGATTTAGAACCCTTTAAGTCCTCAGATATGTGGAGCAAGTTTTTCATTTTACAGATGAGGGAATTGCCTCCTTCAAACATGGGAAGGAAAGGGTTACACAGGCCTGCAATATAGTCTTTCCCTTTCCTGGGGACACCCTGGGGGAAGAAATGTGACCTGGTCAAATCTCCTTGTAAATAAACTATTAAGGATTCCAGGGGAAACCACTGATGGTATTTATTAGTGGCAGAATTTTTATCTTTGGGATACTTTTAGCAGCCTGTATCTCATCCTTCTAGGATTGCTTATGGTAAATAAACCTGGAATCCACCGATTCACGGGGCATGGCGCCCTGAAAAATGTCACCTAAGCTATGTAATTACTGGAGTATAAAATGGAAATGTTTCGTGACTAGAAGAGCTGGCTTTCATGTAAGCAATGTGTTTGGATACATCTTTTAGAGACCTGTGTGTTAAATCTGGGCCAGATCAAGTCCTAATATGACAAGAAAGGGCCCGGGAAGTGGTATTGGCTATCCCAGTCTCTCCCCACTTTCCCTGTGCCTCATGATTCCCTGTAGCTTAGAAATGATTTGTAAAGCTTGATACTTGGTAAGATATTTGTTTCTTGTGAGTCTAATTTGAAAATCCAACCTTTGTGTTATGTCTGAAACATACTGCTTTATCCAAGATCACAGAGTTTGTCAGCAATGGAAGATTAAGTCTCAGACCTCTTACCTCCCATATCCCAGATCAGTTTAATGCTGAGGTTTCCTCTGCTTCTACATCATCCTCATCTTCTGCAGCTTCTTCGTGACTTAGACTGATGATGATAATGATGATGATGAAGGGGATGACAACAGTCATGGCAAAGCAACTCCCTTTGATTAAATACCTACTATGTATCAGACACAGTGCTATGTACTCTATAAATACAGTGTGAACAACACAAACATGTATAAAAACTCACTACTGGGCTTCCCTGGTGGCGCAGTGGTTGAGAGTCCGCCTGCCGATGCAGGGGACACGGGTTCGTGCCCCGGTCTGGGAAGATCCCACATGCCGCGGAGCGGTTGGGCCCGTGAGCCATGGCCGCTGAGCCTGCGCGTCCGGAGCCTGTGCTCCGCAGCGGGAGAGGCCACAACAGTGAGAGTCCCGTGTACCGCAAAAAAACAAAGACAAAACCAAACAAAAAAAACCCTCACTACTTATATAAAACAGATGTTCACAGAGCTTTCATTAGTTTGAACCTTATGAAACTTCCAATATTCAACCCACCGAACAGCAATTTCATATGGCTCCGCCTAATTCTATATGTCAAGTAATCTAAGTTAGGTGACCAAAGAAAGCACCTCTGAAGATCTTCAGTCTGAGTGATAAGAGGGAGCGTAGTATATAAAAATCAGAAGAGAGAATATCCCATGAAAAGGGAAGCTTCAACTGTAAGGGCTCTTAGCAGGGAACCAACCTGGGAATTTGAGACACTGAAAGAGTACTGATATGATTGGGGCAGAGTGGGTGAGACAGAATGACAGGAGTCAAGTGTGGACAGGGAGGCAGGAACAAAGCCCCTGGGCTTTATAGGCAGAACTAAAGAGGTTAAGTTTATCCTAAGTGGGTTTTGACTTCGGGTAGGAGCAGGGGAAATGAGATGGGATTTACATTTTTAAAGAGTCTCTCCAGCTGCCAAGTGGAGAATGGATGACAGGGTACAAAACTGGTGACAGAGAGACCACGTGGGATGCTTCTGTCGTGGGTCAAGTTAAGAGCTAATGGTGGCCTAAGCTGGAGTGATAGCAGTGGGGATGGAGATAACTCATTAAATGTGGGATTAGTTTGGTTGCTTCTGATAGGCAGACATTGCCCATGTACCCGACAGCCACATTATGAAAGCTCTTATTGGTGTTTCAGAGAATGTTTGCTAACAACCTATCAGCTTAGAGAAGGCTGTGGAAGCAGACAAGGGTTGTACTCATTTACTTTGATATATGACTTGTGAATAAGATATCACAAGTTTATTCTCTCCTTTGTCTCAGAGAAGGATTTGCTTTGGGTAGGGGGCGGAGAACTTGACAGGAGGCACTTATAGGGGTCTGTCTTTGGTATACGAGAAGCTGGAGACTGGAGCTCCTATGTGCCTCTCCAGAAAATGAAACTGCTTCCAGGTCCAGAGATAATTAGATAAAAGTCTCACGGTTGCAGTGAGCAGAAGAGAAGGGCTATGATGGGCAGATTCTTGGCATAGCTGTTCAAGACACACAAGGGCTTGCCCAGTGACCAGGAGAGTAGGGGCTACTGAGGGAAACTGGCTGAAGATTAATTGAATGATGAGAAGGAGGATGAGGATGAGAGGAAAGGGAGTTTGGGGTCTGGGACAGCGCCCGGGCTGCCTTTGTAGGCCAGTTCCCTAACAATGCGTTCTGGGCGAAGTCAGGGGCTTGATTGAAGCTTAATTCAGATTCTTTGAATGTGCCTTAAGGAGACAGACTAAGAAATGATCTGATGAAATGCAATGGGAAGCAAAACTTGGCAAAGGCACAGTGGCAAATGAGCTAAGAATATGGGGGGATATCCTGCCAGACCCCCTTCCTCCAAGGACCACCCTCAGCGTATCCGGAGAAATCAATCAATCGGACAGGACTGGATGGCTCCCACAGGACAGCAATGGGGGACCCCTGTGAGGGTTGGGGGTCTTTCATTTACAAACAGGATTTGAGTCTCAACAGAGCATTAAGACGGGTCAATGAAGGCACAGGGGAGGAGCTCAACGTCTCTTAGTATCCTGTGGGCTACTCAGCAGGGCCAAATGCTATGCCCACTCCTGGGCTCTGCCCACGGAATTATAGGCCCGCCTCCCACTTTGTGTGAAGGCCCTGGAGCAGGAGATGTGACTTGATTTCAATGTCCCACCACACTGTGGAAATTTGTAAGAACCTTGTCGAGGGGCCACAAAGGTCAGCAAGTCCGCAAACCATTCCCTGCCCTTGCACTTGAGCAGCCCAAATTTCCCTGTGCTGCCTCTTTCCACTCTTGGGCATTCTTAGTTCTCTTCTCTGAATGTCTAGCTTGATATATGCATGATCCACTCAGGCGGTCACCTTCCCATGAATGTCTTCCTATCTGCCACTCACAGGGTCATCTGCCAGGGACATCCAAATGAAAGGTTGGAAAAAACTTCATATAGATATTCTCCTTTTTATATATTCAACTCCTTCCTGCACCTCTCACCAGTTTTATAAGTGAATTTATACCAAAAAACCCTCTTTACAGTATCCAAAGTGCTTTACCCAATATATCTCTGCATCTCACTCTAATTTTGTGAAGTAGCTATTATTCTCCCCAACTGACTGGTGAGAAAACAGGTTCAGAGAGGGTGAGACCTGCCCAAAGTCACACAGCACGTTTCATGCAAGAGAGGGGCCTGGCACCCAGGTGTCCTGGTTTCCATCTATCTCACTCACCCCTATCTAATGCTGTTTTCATGATCTTCTTTGCTTAGTCTGCCATCTCAAAGGGTAAAATAGAACAAAATAGTATCCTCTGTTCCCGTGTCTACGCAAATGTGGATACAGCCTCTAGATTACTTTCCTTTAGCTCAGCTGAGACAAACGCTCATCTGGAAAAAATTTGTTTCTTAACATTTCCAGGCTCATTGACTGCCCCCTCCAACCTCATACTTTTTGATCCAACCCTCTCCCCCGTGACTATTCGTAATGATTAAAAAAACACAAAAAACAAAAAAAAACCTGTTATTTCACACTACTGTCTGCTCCTTTGCAAAATCTCCCTTCCCTATCCAATTACCCCCTCCCCAATCTTTGACTTAGGAGACTTCTACTCATGCTTTGAGGGCCAGGAATACTACCCTTGACTTCCAAGTGGGTTGAATGGGTTGTCTCTGCTCTCACAGCCTCTTCTCTGTGTTTCTTCTGTCATAGCACCTATCAGACTATATTATAATTGCCTGTTCACATGCCTTGCCTCCCCTTCTGGCCCACAAGCCCCTTGAGGGCAGGGAGTTCCCATCTTTAGCATTTAACACAGATTTTGACCCATACAAGCAGGCGCTCAAGAAATATTTCTGGCCCTGATCGGAAATCACACACTACACAGAGATAGTTACATTTCTAGGCAATTGGTTTCTAATAAGTAAATAACCATTTTCTTGCATCTAGAAGCGATTTCACTGGCCTTTTCTTATAATCGTACATGCAATAAAATATACGGTTCTGAAGCACTCAGTTAGATGAGTTTTGACTTCTGGAAATACCTTAGTAACCAACATCCCAAATAAGCATAGACTACTTCCACCTGTATTCTTCCTTGCGTTCAGCCCACAAGAGCAGTCTTCTAAACACTTTGGCCCAAGCTAAGAATCCTAGTTTTAAATCCATATCTGAATGTGATCTGTCCTTTACAAGTGCAAATCTTGGCCCAAAGGACCATGATGGCTGCAGCCAATTGGCAGGATCATGGTAAATGATGCAATGCATGGCATGACTCTTTTGAGCAGAAATGGCACATCTGTAATGTATAGTCAGCTGAATAACATTTTGTATCCCTCTCATTCATGGTCAGTGGTCAATGCAAAACCTTCCCTTCTGGCCGAAGCAAAGAAGTCCCAAGCAATCCAAATCAGCTAGGAACAGATAATGGAGTCCAGGGTCTTAAATAATCCTTAGGCTTGTGGCCTGGTTTTCATTTGGTCCTGGAGAATGTCTTTTCCTTCCATGGATTGTGAGCCAATGTTTCTTTTCCTGCTGATTTATGACCTCCTATAAATTAACAGAGGCCTTTCAACTGGGAAATTCACATCCCAAAGACATGAATCTTCCATACATAATTCCTCCCCAAGGAAGCCAGAGTTAGCTCTCAATTACATACAGTGATGGAGATGCATGGTGGCTAAAACGATACAAGTGCTACTTCTATTCCAATTGGAACCGTCACGCCAAGTCCTAGGAAGAGAACAGTCAGATTTGTATACCAGAAGCATGAAAGCTTTGCCTGCTCAGGGCAGAGGAAGGGGTTTGATCCATCTTTAGTTACAGTAAATATTGGTTTGTTGAATACCTCCCATGAGATGAGAGATACAGGGGCACAGGAACACATTGTCTCCTTTCAAAGGATTCTCAGTTGGTAGTGAAGAGAGACACATCTATGACTGTATGCAAGCTAATGTTTTCCCCTTGTTTGGAGATTATTTTTTACGAGTATTTTAGTGACTTGGGCATCAAAAGTCACAATGAAATGGAAAACAAGACACTAAATCACAATTTTGTTGTCTGGTACTGGATTCCTTTTACTCGTCTCTTCTTTTCTTTTAACATTTGCCAAGTGTCGTTAGGTACCAGATTTTGTGCCTGGGACCATGAATAATGTCAGAAAGAAGAGGTGGTCCTTACCTGCAAGGGGTTCATAATGATGGTGGCTGAGGATTTGTGGGCTGTGCTCACAAATTGTACATCAGGTAGGCACAAGTGTGGAGTAAAACAGAGATTCAAAGTTTGAGGTAGAAAATTTACTTATGGATTGTATCTCTCTTAAGCTGATTTTTTTTTCTTACTGAGAAAGGAAAAAATGGGTTACAGTAGAAAAAGCTCAGAACAAGGAATCAGAAGGCTGGCCGTCTACTCCCAGATCCTTTTCCCATTAGCTGGTGATTTGATAAAAGTCATTTGAACTCTTAGCCCCAATTCCTTCATATGTACAATGGGAGAAATGCTTACCCTGGGAGCTGGAAGTTGTGCGTGTGTGTGAGTGTTTGATAAGAATCATCTATGTACAAGTCATTCTTCCACACATTCACCACCCATTTATTCATTCCTCTGAATAAACCTTTGTTTATCCTACACAGTAGTTTTTTGTAGCTGCTGCAACAAATTACCACTAACTTGGTGACTGAAAAGAACAGAAATCTATAATCTCACAGTTCTAGATGCCAGAAATCAAAAATTGTATCACTGGGCTGAAATCAAGGTGTAAGCAGGGAAGACTCTAGGGGAGAATCTTGCCTCTTCCAGCTTCTGATGGCTGCCAGCATTCCTTTGCTTGGGGCCACATCACTCTAATCTATATCTCTGTGGTCGTATTGCCTTGTCTTCTTCTGTCTGTAATTTCCTTCAACCTCCCTCTTATAAGGACACTTGTGATTACATTTAGGGCCCACCCAAATAATCCAGGGTAATTTCTCCATTTCAAAATCCTTAACCTGATTACATCTGCAAAATCCTACTTTTGCCATATAAGGTAATATTCACAGGCTCCCAGTGTTAGGATATCTTTTATAGGGCCATTATTTAGCCTACCACATCCTGTATTTGTGTGTTTGCTTGGCACTTTGAGAGTGGGTAAAATATATGGATTAAGAGCATGGACTTTGGAATCAGAGTACTGTCTCTGCCACTTCCTAGCTGTGCTTTTGGGTAAGCTACTTCCATTATAATAATATGGACCACATGAGATTATATGCATCAAGTATTTAGCACCATTAGTTCAGGATATTAAGTAAGTACTCGACAGATATCAGAAACTACCAACATTAGGCACTCATGGTCTAGAGTTAAAAGTCTTTGTCCTGGGCTTCCCTGGTGGCACAGTGGTTGAGAGTCTGCCTGCCGATGCAGGGGACACGGGTTCGTGCCCCGGTCTGGGAAGATCGCACATGCCACGGAGCATCTGGGCCCGTAAGCCATGGCTGCTGAGCCTGCGTGTCCGGAGCCTGTGCTCCGCAACGGGAGAGGCCACAACAGTGAGAGGCCCGCGTACCACAAAAAAAAAAAAAAAAAAAAAAAAAAAAACACAAAAGTCTTTGTCCTTTCCATTGGAGAACTCAAGATCTAGTTGAGAAAATATGAAATAAACAGGTTCAATGAAGTACAATAATTGCTATTAGCAAGGAAAGTCATGGCTGTGGGAACACAGAGTTGAGCCATATATCCTGCAGGAGAGGGAGGAGATGGAGGAATCTTGATGGATAAGAAGTTGTTAACCCAGAAGGAAAAGAGAATGCAGGTGGGGCAGCATGTGCAAAATAAGGGCATGATAGCAGATGAATGGATAAGGAAGATGTGGTACATATATACTATGGAATACTACTCAGCCATAAAAAAGAACAAACTAATGCCATTTGCAGCAACATGCATGCAAATAGAGATTATCATACTAAGTGAAGTAAGTCAGAAAGAGAAAGACAAATACCATATGATATCACTGATATGTGGAATCTAAAATATGGCACAAATGAACTTATCTACAAAGCAGAAACAGACTCACAGACATAGAGAACAGACTTGTGGTTGCTAAGGGATGGGGGAAAGGAGAGGGATGGACTGGGAATTTGGGGTTGGTAGATGGAAACGATTACATTTAGAATGGATAAACAACAAGGTCCTACTGCATAGTGCAGGGAACTATATCAATCTCCTGAGCTAAACCATAATGGAAAAGAATATTAAAAAAGAATGTATATATGTGTAAAACTGAGTCACTTTACTGTACAGCAGAGATTGGTACAACATTGTAAATCAACTATATTTCAATTAAAAAAAACAAAAAAATCAATAAAAAATTTTAAACTTCTGTTTGATAAAAACTGTTTAAAAGGTGAAAAAAAAAGGTGATGATAAAGGGCAAGGCTTACTGGGGAATAATATGGAATCTGAGCAGCACCAGAGAGAGGCCAGGGGCTTGTTAGTGTGGGGCTGTTAGTGCCAGGCGGGGTCTGCCTGCTGGGCACGCAGCCTGTGCAGTTGCCCACACCCTGCATTTACAAAGGTCTTGTGCTTTGCTTAATGCTTTGCTCTTGCTGTCTTGAAATTCCTAATAAGTTTTTAACAAGTTCTGCATTTTCATTTTGCACGGGGCCCTGCAAATTCTGTAGCTAGTCCTGGTGCCAAGAAAAAGAATGTAGGCTTTTTCTTAAGGACAAGAGCTTCCTATTAAAGGATTTTAAGCAGAGGAGAGCATAAGCAGACACAGGTTTTAAAAACCTCAGTCACAAGTTGTTTCTGGGGAGAAAGATGGATGGGATGGCAGTGGAGAGGCTGTGGTCACCGTTGAGGTTAGAGGGTCTGGCCTAAGTCAGGGAGGACAGGATGGAGGCAACATCAGAGCTGATATATTTAGTGAGTAGAAGTAGTGGTAATTGGATGCTGAAGGTACAGAGAAGAGAGAACATCAGGATCATTCCCATGTTTTTAGCCCCAATGTTGGAACGAGGCAAGACCACTGATGAGACAGGGAACCCAGGCAGTAAGTAGCAGCAAATTCCGTAAGGAATAATGCTCTTGAGTTGCAAGGGATTGAAGAACTCTCCTCCTCCTTTTCCTCCCTGGTGTCTCCCCTTCTCCGTGTCCTTCTCCCTTTCCTCTCCCTCCTCCTTCTTTCTTTTGTGGAGCTGGGGAAACCAGACTAATCCAGTAGAAAAAAGTGAGACAGATTTCAGACTTTACAAAAAGTGTCTTTTCCTTTCTGTCCCCCAAACAGCTTTCAAGCTGCCAAGAGCTTTCCTACCTAGTGGTCTTTTTCCTGCAGATCTGATCCCTCTGACACTAAGGTTTGTCTAAGTATCCTCACCTCCCTCCCCACACCCATGCCCTTCCACACTCACCACACACACATAGACACTTAACTCACTTATATCCTCATTCTTCTGGCCGTTTAATTGACAAGTCCTCGGGAAAGTCATCACTGTTTTAAGCATTGCCTCCAAGCCCATTACCATGACACACATGTGACACACCACACACGCACACAAAGGCACATACACTTCATTCTCCACTATATACTTCCCTGATTTCCTGTCCTTTCCGTTTTTTTCAGGACTGTCACACAACAATAATATGTAAATGTTTGTGTAATGCCCCTTCTCTCCCATGAATCTATAACATCAAGAGACAAAAACCGGGCTTCCCTGGTGGCGCAGTGGTTGAGAGTCCGCCTGCCAATGCAGGGGACACGGGTTCGTGTCCCGGTCTGGGAAGATCCCACATGCCGCGGAGTGGCTGGGCCCGTGAGCCATGGCCGCTGAGCCTGTGTGTCCGGAGCCTGTGCTCCGCAACGGGAGAGGCCACAGCGGTGAGAGGCCCGCGTACCGCAAAAAAAAAAAAAAAAGAGACAAAAACCATGACGATTTTGCTCACTGTGTCACAGAACCTGGAAAAGAATAAGTGATAAATTAATATTTTCTGAATGCAGCAATATAAGTGAATGATTGAATGATGAACGCAAGAGGTGGGTTATAATGATGACGGAGGAAGCCACCCGGAATACACAGAACACGTAATGCAAATCTTTGGGAGGCTGGTGTACTCTGACCCTGTAAACTGGGTCTCTGGCTAGAAAGATCTAAGAATGGCAGCTCTCAAAGTGGGATATTAGACGACTTGATTACAGTGAGAATTGCATATTGATCAGCACTTTACAGTTTATAAGCTGCTTTTACTAGAATTATCTCATGTGATTCACCCAGCAGTGCTGAATCAGAGGAGTTATTATTCCCAATTGCAAATGAGAAAAAGGAGACTTGGGAGATGCTATAATTGCCCAAGATGTCACCGAGGCAAAGGGGCAGGATTAGTGTTCCCATCCACGTGTATTTGACTCTGCAGCCTGTGCTTGCTTCTGCGCACCTTGGTGCCACTTAAGCTGGTAGGCGTTTACCAGGCACCAGCTCTGCGTCAGGCCCTGTGCTGTGTGCTCTGGCTGCCGAGATGAACCTGATTCTGCAGTGAGAGGTAAGTGGATGACTAGGCAGGATGGCACGTACCCATTGTGAAAGGGGCCCCATAGAGGGGACAACTGAGTCAGCTCTGGGGTTGGCTGGGCGTTGGGGGCCAAGCACACAGAGCCAGGCAGAGGCAGTGGCTTCCAGATGAATCCCTGGTGAGCTGGGGTGGCGGAGTACTTGAGAAATGATCTCAGAGGCACGTGGGGAGGGCCTTGGCCCGGCTCACTCGGCTGCTGACTGTGAGCTCCAGGGGGGCCCACTCAGCGGGGAATGCGGGAACTGACTTCTATCCTCAGTCCTTCCATGGCCTTTTGCCCTCCTTCCAGTCCTCTCTCCCTTTCCTGGCATTTTCTCTTCCTGGATTCTTGTCACAGACCTCATTCTTTGTCCTCGGTTTTGAGTAAAGAAATAGCTGACAAGATTCAACGGTGATGCTCCCATGAATAAGCAGAGAAGGGAACTGTGTCTATTAAGAAAAGGTAAAGGAAAGGGATATGAAAAAGAATTTGTATATACGTATGTATAACTGAATCACTTTGCTGTACACCAGAACCTAAGACAACATTGTAGATCAACTATTCCTCAATTAAAAAATTTAAAAAAAAGAAAAGGTAAAGTCACACTGACCCTAAGAGAAGTAAAGACCAATAGTGGGATGCCATTCAGTGTGGCTGTGCCTTTACGTACCTGTGTGAGTGGTATTTGAAGTGGAGTGATGAGGTCTGTTACAGAGAAAGCTAATTTCTTCACTGACTTTGGAGCAGGGCACAGCATGTCTTTTGAAGGGGCATAATTTGGTGTACTTCCCCACTCTACCATTTAAGTATGATGGTGGTGAATTGCCTCATCACCTTGAGGCTTAGTTTCCTCCTCTATAAAGTGAGGACAATAATACCTACCCTATGGGGTGATTGTGAGAATTAAATCAGAGAACATATGGGAAGTGCTTGGTCCAGCATGTGTTTTATGACTGCTTTTTGCTAAAGGGGAGCTGTTCATATGATCTTTCATTCAACTCATATTTACTCTGATCTTCTGGACACCAGATGGAGAATGTACAGATAGGTCACAGACCTTGATCTCAGGAACTAGTTTAAGAGTGGAGAAAGATACGTGAAAGCAAGTATCCAATGAGTTAGAAGTACTCATTGAGATAGAAAAATGACAGGGGCTTCCCTGGTGGCGCAGTGGTTCAGAGTCCGCCTGCCGATGCAGGGGACACGGGTTCGTGCCCCGGTCCGGGAAGATCCCACATGCTGCGGAGCGGCTGGGCCTGTGAGCCATGGGCGCTGAGCCTGCACGTCCAGGGCCTGTGCTCTGCAACGGGAGAGGCCACAACAGTGAGAGGCCCGCGTGCCACCGAAAAAAAAAAAAAAAAAACAAAACGATAGAAAAATGACAAAGAAATTTGAAAGCACAGAAGAAAATGGGATGTTTCTGAATTGGGGGATAGAGGGAGTCAGAGAATCCTTCACAGGGAGAGGAATGAGTTGAAGTTCTCTGCTAGAGACATCTGGGGGAGGGATCCACCAGCACAAGGCCACAGAGTTATCCGGTGACTCAGTCAGTATGGGGGCTTCCTGACAATGGCCCTTTATCAACCTGATGCATTTTGAAGACTTTGGTTTGGGTTAGGAAGAGAACTTGTGATACCTTGGGTGACTGATGTGAAATGAAACAGTCGGAACATTTAAGAACACAGGCTTTGGAGTCAAAGATCTAGGTTCAAACCTGGACTTCATTGCTTTCCTTACTAGTTGTGCCATTTCAGGTGAGCTACTTCACATCTATGGACCTCGCTTTCATCATCTGCAAAATAGTGGAACTAGATCCAACTTCGTAGAGCTGGCCCAAGGATACAGGCACAGCACTTATTACAGCAGCTGGTACCCAGTGAATGATGTGCATGCATGTGTGTGTGTGTGTGTGCGCATGAGAGACAGCAAGAGTGAGAGAGTTTGTGCCTATGAGTTAGCATTTAGTGAGTGCTTACTCTCTATGGGAGAAACTGTGCTAATTATTATATGTG
The DNA here is from genome assembly GCF_964165515.1 of Mesoplodon bidens. Taxonomy (NCBI): domain Eukaryota; kingdom Metazoa; phylum Chordata; class Mammalia; order Artiodactyla; family Ziphiidae; genus Mesoplodon; species Mesoplodon bidens. The sequence goes on along the minus strand of NC_138162.1, from coordinate 18,930,562 downwards.
CATGATCAGGTGAAATGGGTTCTATTGAACCCATCTTACAGAGGGGAAAATAAAGTTTCAGAGAAGTCAAGTAACTTGTCTTAGGTCACAAGGCTAGAAAATGGCAGAGCCAGGATTCGAATCAGTTTGCTCGATGTAAAAGCACTTAAGTATTTGTTGTCCTTCTAATACCCACTTAAGTGCAAGCAGCCTCTCTTAGCCTTGACCTACTCTCTGTGGCTAAGTTTCCAGTTAACATGCAGCCCAGTCAGAATTAGAGACCCTTTGAAGCATGAAGCCCCCAAAATAGCAGGTTGCAACTCTTGGGTGAGAAGGTGCCCTACCCAATGCTTCCTCCAAAGCCTCGGAGGAGGGAAAAAGAAGCGAGAAGAGAGGACTTTACTCAAAAAGGGGACAAATGTTTTCCAGGAGCTGCCTCCAGAAATGGGATGGAGATTCTGAGTATAGTGGTTTTAAACGTTTCATTCAAGTTTTCATTATTGCTTCAGGCCTGGGCAAGGTTGGACCGTTGAGTCCAAAGCAAAAATGGAAAAAAAAAAGGCTTTAAACTGCAGGTCGAAGGAAACCATTTCACTGTGTCTGTTTCACATGGTTCTGCTTGCGGGAATGAGCTAACCAGATTCTACTGCCCTGGTTATCTCCGGAAAGGGGGATCCTGTTCAGGGAAGCTGTAGGGAGTGAGAAAGAGGTTTGGAAAAAATGGGCTTTAGCTTTGAAAAGATGGGATTGACTTTGCACAGTGGGTTTCCTGAATTGCACTGCTTGATTGCCCACTGTTTGAGTGGTACTGTGCGCCCTGCCTGGTGCTGGGCATTAGAGGGGTCCTGTAGGAGCGGAAGAGATGTAGTTTCTAAGTGATTTGATAGTGGAGTTTGTCTGAAGTACAGAGCTAGCACAGAGAAGGGCATGATGAACTAACTCTAGGTCAATTTTTTCCTTTTATAAGTCTTATTGTAAACACAGGGGGAAATATGTCTTTTCCAAACAATTACTTCCATGGAAGAAGGCTGAGTAAATATAAAGATTCATAGGAAGATGAAGATGTGCACCAGGGCACTTATTTCTTAAGAACCACACTGGCAAGTTCAAGTTTCCATCTGCCCTTTTCTCATCACAAGTGCAGCTACCATCCCTCCCTCACATACTCACTCTGGCTTTTCTCTAGTTGGAAGCAGAGCAGTGGAAATTATAAGGGCACAGAGGAGCCTCCCTAACACAAGTTTCCCTCACCATGCATGGTACTGTTCAGCACAGACTTTCTCACGTTCAAAAAATTATCAGAAATAAATAAGCTTAAAAATGTTCCTTCTTAGAATGGCTTCCGTTGAGCATTCAAAGAAGAGATTTTGGTTTAAAGGTTGGTGTAAAGATTGGGAAATCCTTCCTTTAAATCTAATGAAAATGATAACAAGAAAAAGAAAGAAAAGCAGAAGGAGAGATAAAACCTACTTTGTCTTCAGTGAAAGTGGAAATAGTTATGACCCCAAACCACAAACTTTGATAATATTCTTATCTGTGAAATCTGGTCTGTGGCAAGCGGGTGGATGCCCAGAACATGTGTGACTTCTCAAACCTGGAACTGGATGCAGATTTCCCTAGAAGTGTCACAATCCTGAAAAGACTATTCTGTGATCCTTTCATTAAGCAGGAGAATCTAAGATTGTGGGCAACCCAGGAAGAAGAGAGATGATGCTATGCGAAACCACTGGCTTAGAGGCAGGCTCTGTGCACTGGCATTTGGAATTGTTTATGATTTAGCTCACCAAATCCTCCTTCTCCATCTAGTCTTGACACTCCATCTCTGAGAAAGAGGATCTGAAGGGTGGAATGAATACGATGATCACCAGATCACAAATCAGAAGGCCTGTGACATACAGAGTTTAAATGGGAGCCTACCTGATCGCCCAAATACCTAAAACCGAAGGAAACATTTCCATTTCCAGCAATGGAAATGTTAAATTTGGTGAAAGTGTTCTGGAAAACCAACAAAATAAAAATCCTGCCTCCTTCACAGACTTTCCCATCTTTTACTTCTGCACCCCTCACCATGCACAATAATTGTTCAGCCAATATTTTGTCACATTCAAAAAATTATCAGCAAGAAATAAGCATAAAAATCTATGCATAGATACTTAATAGTCAAAGACATGGGGAAAAAAAAGAAAATATATCCCTGGGGGAAGAGTTCAAGCAAATAGATTTTTAGTTCCTAAAGGTTTCAAGGAAATTAGTTACCTTGATAGCTCATTTGCATAAAAAAATGAGCTATAAGCTGAAAAGCAAGGATTTTAGTAAAAGAATTAAATCATAATAGAAGGTGAGAAGAGCTCGAGAAATAACTGAAGAAAAATGTAAAGTGTCACTGAGGTTAAAGTCACATGAAAATTTCCCAAAGTAGAATAAACTTAACTGAAAGCATAGTCAAGGACAACGTTCTCCTTGGGAAAAAAAAAAAAAATCACATAAGAAAATGTTTTATAAAATAAAAAATGCTTTAATGGAAAGAAACATCAGCGTATCCTGCCCAAAATTTTTATATAGAATGATGAGCACAGATCCTAGTAAATTTATTATATTCCAGTGCTACTATTATACTACTGATAATAATAATAGAAATAATATAGAAGGAAAAAGTTCAGACTTGCCTTATGCTTTTCCACAGCAAACACTCAGAAAATAGTGGAATAGTGTCCATAAAGTTTGGAGGGAAGGAAATTGGACTCATTAATTTTATATCCAGCTGAGTTTGTCCTTGGAATATTAAGGTAATAGATCTACATCCTGAAACATGCAGAAATTCAATGTACAGCATGCATAAATCATCCTTGGAATTAAAGAACAGAGACTAGACAAAGAAATGCACCCATTGAAGAGATGAAATTTAAAAACTTAGGAGTAGAGAAGTCGTAGTGAAACGGATTGATGGTGAACTTTAAATCCATTTAAATATATAACCAATATTAATGACTCTGAGTGTTCTTGTTACCTAGTAGAAAAATATTATAAAACTTGCCAATGAGAAATAATATTTAAAATCAGGAAATGGGGAAAGCGAGGATTCAAGAGATACTATTTAGGGTGGAAGCATATAATTTTTAAATATGTCTCCAATTACAATGTTTTAAATAACATTTCCCCTCTTAAACTTTAGAGGGGGTTTTAATAAGTGAGGTCTATTTTTAAATTTTTTAATTTAATTTTTATTTTATATTGGAGTATATTTGATTTACAATGCTGTGTTAGTTTCAAGTGTACAGCAGAGTGATTCAGTTAAGTGGGATCTACTTTTATAAGAAAATTTTAATTTAAATTTCAGTAACTCCTTTAGTTTTGGGTTGGGTTCTATTTTCTGTTAAATTCAAGAAAACTGAAAATAATCCTTTATATTTTAAATGGCCTATATTGGACCGTAATTTCACTGAGCAGTGACATAGGTAATGACTGGTTTTAAAAATGTATTTATCAGATGTAAAGAACAAACTTATGGATACCAAGGGGGGAAGGGGGGGTGGCATGAACTGGGAGATTGGGATTGACATATATACACTACTATGTATAAAATAGATAACTAATGAGAACCTACTGTATAGCACAGGGAACTCTACTCAGTGCTCTATGGTGACCTAAATGGGAAGGAAATCTAAAAAACAGGAGATATATGTATATGTATAGCTGATTCACTTTGCTGTACAGCAGAAACTAACACAACATTGTAAAGCAACTATACTCCAATAAAAATTGATTATAAAAGTGTATTTAGGGCTTCCCTGGTGGCGCAGTGGTTGAGAGTCTGCCTGCCGATGCAGGGGACACGGGTTCGTGCCCAGGTCCGGGAAGATCCCACATGCCGCGGAGCGGCTGGGCCCGTGAGCCATGGCCGCTGAGCCTGCGCGTTCGGAGCCTGTGCTCCGCAACGGGAGAGGCCACAACAGTGAGAGGCCCATGTACTGCAAAAAAAAAAAAAAAAAAAAAAGTGTATTTATCTGTGCCTTTTTTTCTTTTTTCTTTTTTTTTTAAATTTTATTTATTTATTTATGGCTGTGTTGGTTCTTCGTTTTTTTTGTGTGTGCGAGGGCTTTCTCTAGTTGCGGCAAGTGGGGGCCACTCCTCATTGCGGTGCGCAGGCCTCTGACTATCGCGGCCTTTCTTGTTGCGGAGCACAGGCTCCAGACGCGCAGGCTCAGTAATTGTGGCTTACGGGGCTAGTTGCTCCGCGGCATGTGGGATCTTCCCAGACCAGGGCTCGAACCCCTGTCCCCTGCATTGGCAGGCAGATTCTCAACCACTGTGCCACCAGGGAAGCCCCGTGTGCCTTTTTTTCTTAATCAAAGAATACATTCTAATGAAATAGTAGAATGCCAATCAATTAGAGTTAGGTTGAAATGAAAATCTATGAACGCGAAGAAGGAAAAAGAATAAAGATATGATAATTGGAAATTGGGAAAAATGTACTGTGCCTTTGGACAGCTCAATATAATAATAAGCCATAATCAGTACTAAAGGAGAATGTTGTAGGAAATAAGTGTTCCCACTGTGAGTTCTGCAGAGCTTAACAACTCTCATATTCTATAGACCTCTTATTGCATCTGATATTAATATGCCCTTTGCATTCAAAATACAACAGTTTCTGACATATTTAACCCTTTCAAAGGTCATCAGAGAAGTCTTCAGGACTCACATTTGGTGGAATCTGCTTCTATCTTCTGAAATCTGTAACGAAGGATTACTATATTTCTCTTTCCAGGGTTCTATCATTGGACTCTGGACTCTGAGATCTGTTACCCTGATGAGTGTACGTATGCTCTGTGAAGGATTTAGATTGTGTGTTGTGTTTTCTTATGTTTATTCACCATCCTTCAGAATCTGGCAGAGTGCTTGGCATATAGTGGTACTTAATAAATATTTGTGAACTGAATAGATGAATGAATAATGCATGCATAAATGTTAAGCATACATGAACATTCCCTAGCTTTATTTTTTAATTTTCATTTTATATTGAAGTATAGTTGATTAACAATATTGTATTAGTTTCAGGTGTACAGCAAAGTGATACAGTTATATATATACATGTATCTATTTATTTTCAAATTCTTTACCCATATAGGTTATTACAGAATGTTGAACAGAGCTCCCTGTGCTATACAGTCGGTCCTTGTTGGCAATCTATTTTAAATATATTAGCAGTGTATATGTCAATCCCAAATTCCCAATCTATCCCTCTCCCTCACCTTTCCCCCCTGGTAACCATAAGTTCATTCTCCATGGCTTCCCTAACTTTAAAGAGCCTTTGCTCTCTGCTACACTATACTCCCTTTCCTAAGCTCTGGAGAAAGGAACAGTAGACATTCTAATCAAGAAATCTGTTGTCAGTGTCAAGGAACACTTCAGCAACCTACACTGGCCTGTGGTCCTGCCATGTATGGTTATCCTTCTGATATGTTATGAGTTTGAGAAAGAAAAAAGTATTAGAAGAGATTCTGTCTGCAGATACAAAGAAATAAAAGATGACGTTCCAAGATCCTTAAGCACTGACACTGCTTTGGTAACAGGCTCACAGGTTGGAAAGACCCCTCTTCACACACTTTCTACTCAGCTCTCCCTTCTGACCAAAAAGGATGGGAATGCTGGGATTCTGTCCCCCTGATGGTACAGCCTTGTCACACAACTTCAGGGGTCACTATAAGACTTCAATACAGTGGTAACTTTGGTATTTTGGAAGGTTGTTGTCCATAATGAGATGTTAAAATGGGACCTTCTGTGAGTTAGTTGCAGAATATACAGTATAGTGTTAACTACTTCTAGATGCTAGTGTGGTGTTAGATGACACAAGCAGAACTTATAAAGGATGAGGTCAAAGGTTATGGAACCATTAGCCCAATATAAAAGTATAAAAGTGAGTGAAGAGAAGATTTTAAAAGTGAGAAGCATTTTAATGGGAAAAAGTTGTCAGAGATGTAGCCTTTTGCACATGGTGGGGGACAAGAGCTCATTCTACCTCACTTCAAGCTGAATGATCTAAATTTTAAGGAGACTGGAATCTGTAGTCCATCTGATAATGGACTCTTGCTTGTTAAAGCTTAATGGAAAAAAACTGTGTCTGGTATCTGTTCTGGTGATAGATGAAGAGGGACAGTTTTATTGGGAATGACCCACTCTCCCAGAGTTCACTGGAGCAAATAACATATGCTTCTAGTGGACCAGATGGGTCACCAGGAAAGAAGGGGCTGGGAGTCATCCTGAAAAATGTTTTTCCCAAAAAGAACTCCTGAAGGGGTGTTGGGACCCCAATAAAGAGAGGCTCATTGAGACTATCAGAAGCCAGAGAGGAAGCTGTAAATGCCCCCCTTGCAGGGAACTGAACGTGAGAGATCCAGAAGCAATGGTGGACCACCTATAAAGAACTCACAAATATGTCACAAGAAGGGATCGGCTTTGAACATTCACTGAACCTAGTCTCTGTATTTACCCACTATGATGCCCAAAGGAAATCAATGTCAGATTACATCAGCACTGATGTAGAAAGACTTTTCCTGGCCTTCGCTTCTCCTCAGTCTTTCACTTCAATCCTGGAGGAGCGAGAGGCATCCTCATGAGGGGGTGGAGAAAAAAGAAAGAAAGGCAATTGTGAGCACCAAACCTGATGTAGGCCTGACCTGGGGTAGGAAGAACCTTAAACTGCAAAGGAAGTTAAAATTGTGATAATTCCATAGGACTGAACATATTAATCACTGAACTGAGGCTGTCCAGGGGGTGGAGAGCAACCAGACAAGCCATGGAGCCAATTCAATATTACATCTAGAGTAGAACTAGCATCCAGAATACGTCTGAATGAGCAACGGGGAAAAAAGAATAAAATGCTTCCCTCCTACCATGCCACTTGGAGTGCTGATCTTTCAACGTCTTGGTTATACTTTTATTGTTTGCAGGAGGGTAACTAGAGGGCACAAAGCTCACTATAGTTGAATTCCACCTATTTTCCTAGCCCAACCCTACCCTGTGCAAGATTTCCCTCTAATATAATTAAAATAACTAGTATCAATGACAGAGCATTTGCTTCATTCCACATACCATGCTAAGTGCTTTATGAACGTGAACTAATTTAATCTTGTTGTTAACCATCCAGAGGCGGTAGGTATCGTAGTCTCTTATTACAGTTTAGGAAGCTGGGGCTAAGCTAGGAGAAGCACTTTAACCAATACCATATGACTAGACAGTGGCAAAGTCCAGCTTCCAGCAAAAATCTCACCAACTCAAAAGTCTCCTCTACTAACCATGACCCCACTGCCTATCTCTCAAGCAGATGTTAAGGAGATACTTGTGATTAAGACTTTGTTAGTCTCTAATTAAACTCTGATGCCTGGGAAAGAACTAACCTTAAACAACACATTCTAGCTGAACTCTCCCATTGCCGTAAGAGTATCCTTTGTCAAGCAGCAGAAATCAATTCCCTGATATTTCTGCTCATTGTTATTAGTTCTGCCTTTTAACACCACATTAAACCAGTTTAAATACTTGAATACATGAGACTCTTTTTGCTACAATGGCCATATCTCCTTCAAATTTCTCTTTTTCCAGTTGAAGGATCTCAGTAATTTCTAACATTTGTCATCCTTTAACTTGTCCTTAAATGATACCAGTTAAACTTAGGTTCCCTGACAAGTCTGTCCACTGTGGGATACAGACAGCACTTTGCTTGCTACACCATATTGTAGGCAATTTAAACATCTAGAAGAAATTAGTCTTTAATAGTGAATGTTTGTTGGTTGGTTGGGTTGATGATTCCTCATCAGATTGTTCTTCAATCCGAATTCCTTAATCTAGACTCCCCACAGTTTGTTAACGTATCTCTAAAATCGTTCTGATCGTATTAAATCTTGACTTTGCCCCTCAAGGGATTTGATATCTGTTTTGTTTTGTTGAGGGCCATGGCCTCAATTGAGTCATTTAAACGGTTCATGCTTCTGCTTCCACTTAGTGATCTTTTAATTCATCCCTGATACATCTGAGCTTGTTTGCTTTTTGACATTCTGCTTTGGATATAATCCCATGACATGCAAGTAGAGCTGTTTTCTAGACTTAGAAGCAGAGGGTTAGACTTCAGGGAGCATGTTAATGATAGAGCAACTTTTTGCATGATCTTAATTTAAAGATGGATTGACTTTAAGAGAATATGTGAATACAGAAAGAACGATAAGCAGGGAAGGAAGAACAAACTTGAAAAAGTTGGAGGGGGGAGGCCTCTAAACAGTAGAGATGAATAATAATGACTAGCAAATGACAACTTCGATTTGTGAAGTAGTTACTACATTCCAGACTCTGAAAAGTGCTTTACCTGCATCATATTATATAATTCTTTTTTTTTTTTTTTTTTTTTTTTTTTTTTTTTTTTTTTTGCGGTACGCGGGCCTCTCACTGTTGTGGCCTCTCCTGTTGCGGAGCACAGGCTCCGGACGCGCAGGCTCAGCGGCCATGGCTCACGGGCCCAGCCGCTCCGCGGCATGTGGGATCTTCTTGGACCGGGGCACGGACCCGTATCCCCTGCATCGGCAGGCGGACTCTCAACCACTGCGCCACCAGGGAAGCCCATATTATATAATTCTTGACACAATATTAAAAGGTAAACATTCTTTCCCTCATGTTACTAAGGAAACCGAGGCTTGGGGATGTTAAATCACTTGCTATAGGTCTTATAGCCATTAAAGTGCAGAGGTTAGATTCAAACTTACTTTCCTTTTAACTTCAAAGTCTAAGTATATATACAATGGAATACTACTCAGCCAGAACAAAGAATGCCATTCGTAGTGACGTGGATGGACCTAGAGATTGTCATACTGAGTGAAGTAAGTCAGACATAGAAAGACAAATATATGATATCGCTTACATGTGGAATCCAAAAAAAATGATACAAATGAACCTATTTACAAAACAGAAATAGAGTCACAGATGTAGAAAACAAACTTATGGTTACCAAGGGGGGAAAGGGGAGGAGGGATAAATTGGGAGATTGGGACTGACATATACACACTACTATACATAAAATAGGTAACTAATAAGAACCTACTGTATAGCACAGGGAACTCTACTCAATATTCTGTAATGACCTATATGGAATAGAATCTAAAAAAGTGTGGATATATGTATAACTGATTCACTTTGCTGTACACCTGAAACTAACACAGCACTGTAAATTGACTATACTCCAATAAAAATTAATTAATAAAAAAAATTAAGGTCCCCCCAAAAGTCTATCATGCCTTAACCACTGTGCAGTATTGCCTCCCAAGTCAGAAAGAATCTAAAAGAGGATGCCTAAGACACACAAACAAAAACCCCAGAAGTCTCTGATGTAGAAGAGAGATCGAAGAGAATATAAGACTACTGGATTTCATTAGAAAGTTGGAACTCGAGGGAATAGTGATCAATGTTTCAGCAGTGTGATGTAGAACTGTGTTCTCCACTATATTGGAGGTGTGAGAAGATGATTCTACCACTTTCAGACTAAGAATAGATCTGTGGTTTTCAACCTGGGACAAGTTTGTCTCCCAGAAGATATTTAGAATGTTTGGAGACATTTCTGGTTGTCACAGCTGCTGAGGGATGATAGTTTCATTTACTGGGAAGAGGATAGAGATGCCACTAAATGTCCTGCAGTGCACAGGATGGTCCCACCACATTTACTTGGGCCAACTTGTCAATAATATTGAGACTGAGAAATCCTGGAATGAACTCAAGTTAGTAATCTTTACTAAAATTGAATTTTGATCTCCTTAATACCGAGTAGCACTATCATGGCTGGAAGGAGTTGAGACTTGAGTACACAAGGAAATGGGCTCACCATGCAGGAAGAAGAGGAAAAGGAATATACTTTGGGGAGGGGGACTTAGAGCCTTGGGAGGAATGTGCTGACCACGAACATGTCCTTTTTAATATTCAGTTCTGAGTTGAGACTTCGTGCCGGCCGTCCTTTGCATAGGTGGTTTTTGGGTCTAGCTAGAAAGAATTGGCCTTTGAATCAATACTCAATGATTGTAGCAGATTTGCCTGTCTCGTGTGTTTTTGCTATTCCTTCTTTATGAAAAAAAATCAATGTCCGCTGTAAGTTGAAAAAGGAGGATCTGTGACTTGTTATATTTAGCATCATGAGGGAGGAGAACTGCAATATTTGCTTTCCATAAATTTGTAAAGAAAAAGATATTTTCCACCCACCCCACCCATTCCATGGCTTTCCACTGACAGCTGCATATATGGATATCCTGCCATATATCTCTGGAGAAAAGGAGAGCTGAGATGCAAGGACAGGCCCATGAATGGGCCCATTGACTCAGTTATTCTTCAATGGGCAGGCACGATTGCTTTTGCAGGGGGTGGGGGTCAGTCCTCTCGCTGTGAATGAATTGCTGGGGCACAGCTAGTGAATGGGCTTCACCCAGTAATTCCTGGTTGATTCCTGTTTGGGCCAGTGAGGAGGTGGGCAGCATCAGCTGTAACCCTAGGATCCAAAAGCAACTCTCCAAGCTGGGATGCCTTACAATCATGCCCTGCTGATGCAGCCTAGGGGGGAAATGTAGGGTGGATCCCTCTAGGTATTAGTAGAGGAAGAGAGGAAAAAGAAGGAAATGGTTTCCATGAATTATTGCTAGGGGTTTCGAGAAATAAAAGCGTAGTTTAAGGGGGGAGATGGAAGGATCTCCATAGCTGCCACTCCCATTGCTCTTGGGGTAAAGTTCAAATTGCCTAATGTGACTGACTCCATCTGACATGAACAAGTCCCTGGCTTCTCTCTAGCCTCTTTCTGGGGTGCTCTTATCTTCTCCAGCCAGGCTGACCACCATCTTTTAGTCCCTCTAGTCCTTGAGGTCTTTGAAAATGCTATTCCCTCATCCTAGAAAGGTTTGCCCCCAATCCTTCTCCTGGCTAACTTCTACTCATCCTTAGGATGTAGTTGGAACATAACTTCTCTGACCTCCCAGACTAGGTTAGATTCCTGTCACATGTTTCCACAGTAACCCAATCTTTTTCACTGTGGTTATCCCAATTGCCATTCCATAGCTATGTTTCACACCTGTGAGCTCAGATGAAAGCTAGGACATAACTGCCTTAGTCATCCCTGTATTCCCAATACCTAACCCAGCAACTGGCCCCTGGTAGGTATGGCTGAACACAGTACTAAAGAGTAACTAATGAGGGAGAGGAAGAGTGAAGGAAGGAAGGAGGGGAGGAAGGAAGGAAGGAAGGGAGAAGGAAGGAGGAAAGAAAAGAAAGAAGGAAGAAGAGAAGTTCATATAAAAAAACATTATCAATCATCAGGTTTAACTTCTGAGCTTATCTGTAAGTCAGTGGAAGAACTGAAGGCTAAAATCTAGACCTCCTGAATCTGAAGCTGATAAAGTAAACAGACAAATAAATACAATAAATCTAGAGAGAGTATTCAGAAAGAGGCCAACTCTCCCCATAACTTGGAGGGAGAATCGAGTTTGTTATGTTTTAGTGTGAGCCAGTGCCTTGGGGTATTCTATCAAGCAGCCACATGTTCTTTCTCCTGCCATTATTGAGAGAATGATTAGGGGCATTGCATTTGTAAAGCAGAAACTTTACGCCAATGGCTGTGAGTAGTACTTAAAGTACATTTCCTCATTTATCCTCAAAAACCACACTTTGAGGGACTTCCCTGGTGGTGCAGTGGTTAAGAGGCCTCCTGCCAATGCAGGGGACATGGGTTCGAGCCCTGGTCGGGGAGGATCCCACATGCTGCGGAGCAACTAAGCCCATGCGCCACAACTACTGAGCCTGTGCTCTAGAGCCCGTGAGCCACAACTACTGAGCCTGTGTGCCACAACTACTGAAGCTTGCATGCCTAGAGCCCCTGCTCCGAAACAAAAGAAGTCACTGCAGTGGGAAGCCTGCTCACCACAACAAAGAGTAGCCCCCCGCTCAACACAACTAGAGAAACCCTGTGTGCAGCAACAAAGACCCAATGCAACCCAAACTAAATAAATAAATAAATAAATTTAAAAAAACGAACAAACACACACACACATTGAGATAAGGATTGATCCCTAGTGGTGATGGAGAAATTGAGCCTCAGAATCTCAGGGTCTATTAGGAAAAACCACACTCCCCTGGGTACCTGGAAAACGTACTCATTTATCCCCTCTCTGATCCCCCACCTTCCTGATGACTCTCACTTGTACTTCACATGTTACTTTCTCTGGGGAGGTTTGCCTTACTGTCTTCCCTCACTGGGTCAAAGCCTCTCTTAAGGGCCTCCATCTCTTCTTTTCTGTACCTGTAATAATTCTAACTGAGCATTTTTGAGTGATCAGTTGACTACTACATCAAGGCAAGGCACGTGCCTGGTTCGGATTGCCCTTGTTTCCCCAGGCCCCTGAATAATCCCTGACACATAATATGTTGCCACTAACTACTTATAAGCAGATGAGTTGAATCCTTTTGATGAGTATTTACTGCATTTTGAACCCTGTGCTGGTCTCTGGATACAAAGAAAATTAGTACATGGCTATTGCTCTAAAAAAGCTCGTAGTCACATGGGGGAAAAGTACTACTTTAAAAAATAAGAGAATTGAAGCGTTATTGGTAATAGGAAGCCCAGGGGAATCCCTGGGTGGGGAGAGGGTAGAGTTAGTTACTTTTATGAGAGGGTAGGAAACATTCAGAAAATGTTTACAGGAGGAGAGGAAGCTTGGTGGGAGTCCCCCAAGGTGAGAAGGCTTTTGTCAGGTGAGCAAGAGTTAAGGTGTGGTTAAGGTGAAGGAAATGCGGATGGAGGGAGCCATATGTGCAGAGGAAAAAGAAAAGGAGGGAGGAAATTGCATTATGTGTTCGGTAATTGCAAATAGATGGGTTTGTCTGGAGCACAGGGCTGGTTCAGAGGCATGGCCAGGATGAGATTGAAGAGGCAGATGTGGCCTAGATCATGAAGTGGTTTTCACGTTTGCCTTGAGAATTTGAACTCCTCACTATAGGTGATAAGAAACACGTGTTGACAGCAAAGAATCCTTGGAAGAATATTGAACTGTTCATTCATTATCTGAATACACACTCACTGGGTTCTAACACTGTGCCACGCCCTGTACTACTGAAGAACGTGAGTGGAAATGAATAAGACAAATGCGCTCCTCCAAGAAGACTGCTGTTTATTAAATACATAACGGAAGCCAAGCCCTGAAGTCAGCAGACTTCATGCCAACCCAACCCTCACTTGTTTCACAGTAGGAATCTGAGGCCCAGGGAAATTCAGCACTGGCCCCAGGTATGTTAGTGGCAGAGCCAGGACTGGGACCTATGTTTATAATTCCTGTTCTCCTGATCTTGCCACTAAAATTATAGATTCTAATGCTAGGTTCAGCCTCTTGCTTCTCATTTTATGTTCTCCTTGCAGTAACGTGTGTTGGGAAAGGAGGGGGTTTTGAAGCCAGTTGGACCTCGGTCCAGATGCAAGCTCTACCACTGACTTACTCCATGACTATGAAAAGTTCCTCCCTGGGTTTCAATGTCCTGTCAAATGGGGTGGAAGCTATCTCTCTAGTAGGTTTCTAATGAGTGTAAATAAGTTGGCACGTGTAGAGTATCTAGCACAGGGTGCAACAACACGTGATATAACTGAATCCATGTTAGTGCTCCAGATCCCTTGCTGGAAGACAGAAGGAAGGAACATCTTCCAGTATCACCAGGATACCCCAGGACACATCCCATAGGATGTGAACTGTTTTTGCTCTCTCCCTCCTTGCAACCAGGATTTATCTCTTAGGTCTGTGCCCTTGCCATCTGAGGGGGAGAATTGGTTGGAAATACTTTCTTAAACTAGAAAGACTGGCTGGGATTCAAAAAATGTCTCTCTGGAGTCTCCATGTCAGCAGGCCTCTCCATTCACCAGTTGAGCAGACAGTTACTGTTCTGGGTAGATAAGGCCATTTCATTATTCATCTGCCCATAAAACTCTGTCTTCCCTTGTCAGGACTGAGATGTTAGTTTTATGATATAAGGGCAGAGGCTACTCTTCAGTCTCTAGTTTCAAAGAGCAGCTTTTCTTAGAAAATGGTAGGAACAGGCTTGCCTGTTCGTGGAAGGACACTTCGCTGAAATAGTGGGGCTTTGTAGGTCCCTGAAGGAATGGAGGTGGCTGAATTTCCAGACTTGGATTTGGCTGAAGGAATTTCTGACAGACACATTCCCTCAATGGTAACTTTGGACTCACTAGAGCTTTGGGAGCAAAATGAAGCATGTTTTGCATTTGGGGAATAAAAACCATGCCCTTCCTTCTGTTCTCCCTTCCTCCCTCTTAATAATTAAAAAAAAAAAACTTTACAATGGCTATATGTGCAGAAAGACATGCACCCCACGTTCTACATTTTCAGTGGAAAAGAACAAGATTCAGACACTTCTCCAGATGTCTCCAACCCTATAGCTTTCTAGAATTATAGAATTTTTTCAAAATTTGAGAAGATTCCTTGACCCGATGTTCTCAGTGTATAGACACAAGTGAGATCTTCTATTGTTTTTCTTTTCATTTTCCTCTAAAATTCACTTTTAAGTACTCCCATGAGTTGTTGGGTTTTCTTTTTAATAAAATTTTGACCTGCCTAACTCCCATGATGAGACACTGCAGACACTGTATATTACAAGTGAGTGAGGCCATGGCATTGGCTGGGATGCAAACAGAGACCATGAAGTAATGAATCATTTCCTACTTATTCAAGGAAGATGTGCAGAGTGCCTGCCCTGTGGCATATACAGTGCTGGGAGCTGAAATTACAGCAGAGAAAAAGAAAAGACACGATCCTTTCCCATACAGAGCTATCCTCCTGTAAATTTTTGGCAGAATTCATGAATTTGGGTAGTCTTTAAATATTAAGACTTTATTTTGTTAGAGCCATTTAAAGTAAGAAGAAGGCACAGGGACCTCCCTGGTGGCGCAGTGGTTAAGAATCCGCCTGCTAATGTAGGGGACACGGGTTTGAGCCCTGGTTCCGGAAGATCCCACATGCCACAGAGCAGCTAAGCCCGTGCGCCGCAACTACTAAGCCTGCACTCTAGAGCCTGCGAGCCACAACTACTGAGCCCACACACTGCAGCTACTGAAACCTGCACACCTAAAGTCCATGCTCCGCAACGAGAGAAACCTGCACACCGCAACGAAGAGTAGCCCCCACTCACAGCAATTAGAGAAAGCCCGTGCGCAGCAGCAAAGACCCAATGCAGTCAAAAATAAATAAATAAATTTAAAGAAAAGAGGAAGGTACAGAGAGTTCCCATATACTCCCTGACACCATACATGTATAGCCTCCTCTATCATCAACATCCCCCATCACAGTGGTACATTTATTACAACCGATGACCCTACATCAACACATCATAATCACCCAAAGTCCATAGTTTACATTAGGGTTCACTCTTGGGCTTGTACATTCTACGGGTTTAGACAAACTTATAATGATAGGTATCCATCATTATATGACCATACAGAGTATTTTTTACTGTCCTAAATATCTTCTATGCTCGGCCTATTCATCCCTTTCTCTTGGATATATAATACATGCTCAATATAAGATAGCAGCCAGATGCTCTAGGTCTGCATGTTTATTTATAAGCGGGGACAGGAAGAACTTCACTCTCATTAGGGCTCCTTAAAATGTGAGAAAGCTTCACTCCCAGAAGCTTCATTCTCAGCTTATGTCTCCTTGCATCTCATTGGCTTAAACTGTGGCACATGACCATTTCTAAACCAACTATGCTGCCAGGTAGATGGGCTTCACGGATTAGCATACACCAATCAAAGTCTACCTCTGGAGTTGGAGGTGAGTCAGTCCTACCTAAAACGCATAGCTAAGAATGGCAGAGTCAGTTCTCCAAAGGAAATTTGTGGAACCATTACCCTCAAGAAAGAGAAATGGGTGGTAAATGGTAAACCAAGTTATACACAGTCATCTCTTTCTAGGAGAGAGTCTAAGTTTGCAAGTTCAAAGCATTGTCTTAAAGCAAGTTGTGGAAATCCAAACAACATTTACATTAAGAAGGAAGTTTTCATCAATTGGATTATAAAATCTGGGTTCACTCAGCATGATTGGATCATCTGGCCCATAACTATCTGGAGATCATTCTCAGAGCTTAGAGGAATATTAAAGTGGGAGTGTTTTATTTCCCAGGGAAACTGATCTGGGAGAGAAGTTGCCTTGTCTAAGCCCCCCAAGGTGATAAATCCAAAGCAGGCATGAGAATAACACTCTTCCTTGCTGTCTTAAGAAAGCACACAGAGATTAAGTGAGGTTTCAACTAGTCACGACAAGCGCCAAACTATTCAAGAGATTACCCAAACAACTGATTATTTCAAACATTAACTCACAAATAAGGCAGGACAAGAGTTAAGTAGAGGCACACACATGCACTTTAGACAGGCGTGTGAGTGGTAGCATGTTTGTGTTCTTATTTATTTACAGGGCTTAGTATCCAAGGGACATGTTGTATTGCCATTTATCAAAACTGGGGCTTGAGTTTGACTCTGGTTTAAGTTTTCCATGAGCTGCTCACAATATTTCTTCCTTTAGGCAGCTCTTCCATAATGGTAAAAGCATTAGGCAGCAGCTTCCATCTGGCCGATCCCAAGTTAATTTTCATGTAATTCATCATTTTTAGAAGCTACCTCCCAACATGTTGGGCCCAGCTCAACCAGTCATGGCCTTTTATGAGACAACATTCAACTGTCTTAACATCTCAGAAGGAAGAACTCCACAATTATCTTTTATGGAAAGACTTTGGACACACATTTTGAAATTGCATGCCCAGGACTTTATGTGCAGAAGAATCAAGGTATCGTATTATCCAATGTCCTTGGCAAGTCCCTAGGACTAAATTTCAAGCTACAAGATGTTTATTGTTCATCTCAAAGGTCAGCTTTGACCACATTTATTAAATTGCAAACTTGCTTGTCTTTTGTCATCAGAAGATGGTATGAATTAAGGCTTTCTCACTCTGGTCACAGTGCAGATGAGAGCTGAAAAACAGCTAAAGGAATTGGAGTGACCAAGAACATTGATCCAAAAAAGCATAATAAACACTCATTGCTCTTGGGGGTCCCCACACTATTTGAGACAACACAGAAATGTACTATTTTTTAAAATATAAGGTGGACTAAGTATCAACCCCTTCCTTAAAATAAATAAAGCTGTAAGAAGATAACCTCCCACACCACTGAGCTTGCCTCCTCCAGTTCCCACCATCACGATCTGTTCTTATCACTTTTGCAATCAGTTTTAATGGGTTTTTTTTGCCTTGGTTATAGAGTTCGAATGCCTTAGAAGATGTGCAAAGCCTCCTCTAGCCCCGTCTCCTGCTGTTCTTCAAGTTCCCATTTTATCACCAAATGAATAATGAGTTAATTTTCTATTACATGCTATGTATCTAGTCACAAACCTAAGCTTTTTGCAAATACTGCTTCTTTGGCCTGAAATGACCTCCCCTACTTATCTAAATAATGGCATCACCTTTCATGATTTAGCTTAAATATTGAAACTCTTGGGAAGGGTGAATTTTATGGTAAGTGAATTATATTTTAATAAACACCTTATTAAAATTAACAAAACCTTGAGAACTCTTTTTCTGACAAATTCTCTTCTCTTACCTAACTCTACCACACACAGATACCTGCAAGCAGATATCAACACACACACACACACACACACACACACACACACATGCGCGCGCGCACGATACCAGGTTAGAGACCCATAATTTGCCCTCCTCAAACACCTTATATACCTATCTATCTTGTGTATTTATGGAGTTACTTGTTTATTTTCCATCTAGACTTGGGGTCTCCAATATGGTAGCCATTAATGACATGTGGATGTTGAGCACTTGAAATGTGGTTCAAACTGAGATGTCCTGGAAAGGTAAAAATCACACAATAAAGAGTCTTGCTATAAAAAATATTGTAGGGCTTCCCTGGTGGCGCAGTGGTTGAGAGTCCACCTGCCGATGCAGGGGACACGGGTTCATGCCCCGGTCTGGGAAGATCCCACATGCCGTGGAGCGGCTGGGCCCGTGAGCTATGGCCGCTGAGCCTGTGCATCCGGAGCCTGTGCTCCGCAGCGGGAGAGGCCACAACAGTGAGAGGCCCGTGTACCACAAAAAAAAAAGTAAAATGTCTTATGCATAACTGTGTAATGATTACATGTTGAAATTAAAATATTTTGGATACATTGGTCAAATAAAAAGACTAGAATTAATTTCATCCCTTTTTTTAAACCCGTTTAAATGCATCTACTTGAAAATTCAAAATGATATTTGTGGCTCACATTATTTCATTTGGACAGCAGTGATCTAGACTGTGAGCTCCTTGAAGGTAGGAATAGTGTCCTGTTGGTCTCTGTAAGAATCGGGCCCATGGTAGGCACTCAAGAATACATCTCTGCATAAGGTGAATGAATGAATATAATTAAGTCCCAAACCAAGAACACTGGGACCATGGGGGAGAAGACATGCAAGGCAATCTGTACAAAGGAGGTAAGACTTGAGCCTTGAAGCTGGGAGGGATTTGAGTAATTGAGAAGAGATTATAGGGTGACTTTCCCAAGTCACTTCCTCTCTCTGAACTTAGGTTTCCCATATAAAAATAAAAAGGCAGGGCGAAATGGGCTTTGATGCCGCTCCATTAAGAATCTATGATAAAGATGATATCCACCAACTAATGGTGACCACTCCAGTTGGAATATTTATTTTACTCTTGATTGCACATTGCCAATTAACTCCTCCCTATGTGTGTAGAGGGTCCAGGCATGCCTGGGGTTTCTCTTAAGAATTTTCATATACTTGTGTGTTTTGTGCCTGTCTCAGTCTATCAATAACCAGTATTGAAGTTGGACAGGCCTTTGTGATTCTTATTATGATTGTAGGAAGCCGTTCAGCAATAACTACTGTGAAACTTTGAAAACATAGTGGTGTGGAGTGTTGTGCCGGAGGGGTGCGGGGTAGAGTAAGGGCCTGGGGTTCTGTTTTTATTGGGGTCAAGGCTGGAGGCCTAGGGTTTCAGGGCTCATTCTTTATTGGTGAATTTAAAACATAAAAGCGGGAATTTAAAGCATGAGGAAAAAAAAACAAAAAACAAGTAGCCCAAATGAGCTCTAAAACAATAGAGCCTCAGTGGGGGCAGGTGACCTGACTGTTTATCTAGTCCTGTGGCTGGCAATGGTTTATTTGAGATAGGCTTCTTTGAAGTGGATGCCTCTTTGAAATGGATGCCTCAGCAATCAAAGCTTAAGTCGGGCCTTATACTCCAAAAAAGGGAAAACCCAACTGTCAGGGCTTACACTACAAAGTGGTTGGTTCAGCTGATAAGCTGGACGAATCAACCTAAGGTCTACTCTACTTGAAACATCATGTCCATGGTCTCAATTCATGAAAGGCTCTGTAAGCTGTGCTTTGGGCCTCTGGTTAGGCCTTAAGTGGACATGTGACCCAAGGCAGCCGCTGACAGATGACCCAGAGGTAATGTATTCTAAATAATCCATTCAGACAGACTACCTCTAACATTCAGATCTGAAACTACAACAGAAAAATAGGGTAGCTCTTTGCAAAAGAACTCTCACCCAACCATAAATATAAATGTATGTAATATGTGTTATAAAAACAATACTATTATTTAATGGTCTTGACTAAAAGTTTGTACTGTGTTAGGCTGTGCGTGCTCTTTGCATTATCTCATTCAGACTCTGCAAGAACAAAGTTTGGACTGTTGTTTTACACTCATAGATGACATGAATGGCTCAGGAAGTGGAAGCAACTTGGCCAAGTAGTAGAGGAAGAATTAGAACCCGCGTCTGTTTTGCTTGGCTTTGCCACGATGTGATGCTCTATTTAGTGTCCCCGGGTGTAAATCTGGTCCATGCTGTCCTGCTGCTGACTTGATAAATTGATCCTTCAGGTGGAAATGACATACACACAAAAACCTCCAACTCATTTGAGAAAACAGAAGCTTGGAACCCTGAGTTTCTGCTGAGTATCACCCTCAGCACGTAATTGGAACTAGCACTGTGGTTCCATGAATGCCAGCCCTGTCATTCATGTGTCCTCATGAAGCCAGCTCTTCAAGGATCACCTTAGGTCTGACCCTTATTATAAGAAGGAGCCTCTCTGCTCAGCCCTTCAGGCTGGCTGAAACAGCCCCTTCTCCCTGAGATCCAGCAAATGTATTTCAACCTTTATTTCATTTTGATGGCCTCATACAGACTGACTTTTGTGAATTGACACAGATAAAAGAAAACAAAAACCTGGTCCTGAACCACATGTCTGAGTCTGTAAACCAGACCCTTTCCCGAATGTGTGGAAAATATAACTGCTGGCTTTTTCCTTCCTCTTAGACTGTTAGTACAAGGTCCTTCTTTTAGAAAGGGCAGGAGTCTATAGGGAGCTTTCATTTTTTCTCCCTGACTCTACTTTTTTTCCAGATTAAAATTTATATCTGAAAATATTTCCTATGGTTTAGAGATATTTTTAGAAGTAGGAGGGTGGCCTCAGGCAAAATATGAAATACTCTGAATTTTTTTAGAAAATGGAAGTGTTTTGGAAACTTCCAACTTCTCAGTCTCTATCCTTAGATTCCAATCTGGATCTTGCCCTCCCTCTTGCCCTTTCCACTACCCCAGCAAGTCATCCTTGTCCCCTGCTTAATTCTCTCGGGAAAGGATAGAATAGGAGCTGGCAACTCTGATATTTGTCATTGATAAGTCACCTCCTTCCAGAGATCACAATTTCATTCTCACGGAAGAAGCTTTTGTGCCTTAAATCAGAGAAACAGAAATTTCCAGGTTGAGAGGGTCGGGGAGGAAGAAAATTTCCCCTACCCTTTTAGGTTCTTCTGGCTGGCCTAAGAATTAAATTGACATGAGGCAAAATTAACAGCAGAAAATCACACAAAAGTTTAATCACATGTATAGGCAGCAGAGACCCAGAAGAATGGAGTACCTGCCAAATGTCTGAAACCCTCACCTTCAATACCATCTTCAGCTAAAGACAAAAGAGGATGTTGGGGGTAAAGGTTTGGGACTTCAAAGGTGAGGAAGGCAACTCACATGGAGATGGATAAGTAGATGTTCGGTAAATGAATGTTTGCTGGGTTCGTGCAGAGACAATGGGACGCAGAGAGGAATTTTCACAAACAGGCTTTGCAAAGCTCTTCCCTGTCTCCACACCTAGTTCACACTTCACTTATCCATGGGAATAGTTCCCTTCCTGGAACAGGTCCCCGATCCACATTCTTTAGGCAGCTAGGGGGAGGTAAAAAGAAAGACTTCCGTTTCTTAAAAATAATCAGCCTGAATTAACCCTCATGCCATAGAGACACATTTTGGGGTGGAAATTTTTGTTCCCCTACGAGACTGTCATGTGTGGATTGTACACTTGGGAAGGAGGGAGGGGTGGCACTGCAGTGTTATTTTATAGGCAGCTTCCTACCTCATATAAGCACAGAAAGGCAGAGGAGACCCTTATTGTATATCTCTATCAAAGGTGGGATTTTAGTGCTGAGGAGATCTTAGATCGATGCTCTAGTTAATCTGTAATGTTCATTATACAACACCCCTGACAAAGGACCATCAAGCCTCTATTGGTATATTTCTGGTAGTGGGGAGCTCACTCCTTTAGGAAGCTTGCTGTTATTATCTTGTGCTTCTCATCCTGAAGCCCATTCTTAGAGTCCATTGAGTGCTAGGAGGATCTCACGTCCTTTGGAGAAATCCAGTGCTGTGTGTTTGCCCATCAGACAGATCATCCTCCAGGCCAAGGTCATCATGTCTGGTGCAAAACTAAATAGTGCAAAGGCAATATGGGGTTCACAGGCATTTTTACCCACACTTGGTAGGAGGAGAGGGGATTTTGGAGATCTGGTTTCTGTAACCAAGCAAAGAGCTTGTTTGCCTGCGGCACAGAAAGCCCAACTCAGACAGCAGGAGTTCGCGGCAAAGTAAGGATTTATTGCGGGGCACCCAGCAAGAGAGCAGAAGGCAAGGCTCAGATGCACTCCAACCTGGCCTTTGAGTTGATTTTTTTTTAAAGGGGAAGAACAAAGAGGCTGGGATTAATCATGGTTTCGTGACATTTCTGTGATATTTCTTATTGGGAGTCAGGGTGTCTCCGGTTTAGAATTCTCTGGCCAGGTGGTCCACAGCTTGGGGGTCTGTGAGCTCATCTTGCCCTAGAGAAACAACCTGAGTTTGAACAGTAATGATGATATGACAACAGCAATCTTAGCCGTCTGACTCTGGTTGGTAAGTGTTCAGTTAGCACAGGATTGAGGTCAGAGGGGACGAGAAAGGGAACACAGTTTTGGACAGAGAGATTTAATCATAAACTTGGTAAGGGAACTCGGTTTTAGGGGGACTCGTAAAGGGGGACAGTTTCATCTCAAAGACAGTTCCAAAACAAAATTACTACGATTTATGTCAAAGAGTGTTCTGCCTATGTTCTCTTTGAGGATTTTTGTGGTTTCAGGTCTTACAATCTATTCTGAGTTTATTTTTATAATGGTGTGAGGGAGTGTTCTGATTTCATTCTTTTACATGTAGCTGTCCAGTTTTCCCAGCACCACTTATTGAAGAGACTGTCTTTTCTCCATTGTATATTCTTGCCTCTTTTGTCATAGAATAATTGACCACAGATGTGTGGTGTCTCTAAAGCAAAAGAAACAAAAGCAAAAATAAGCAAATGGGACCTAATTAAACTTAACAGCTTTTGCACAGCAAAGGAAAACATCGTCACAATGAAAAGACAACCTACTGAATGGAGAAAATATTTGCAGATGATATGACGGACAAAGGGTTAATATCCAAAATATATAAACAGCTCATACAACTCAATATCAAAAAAACAAACAACCCAATCAAAAAATGGGCAGAATACCTGAATAGACATTTTTCCAAAGAAGACACACAGTTGGCTAACAGGCCCATGAAAAGATGCTCAATATCACTAATTACTAGAGAAATGCAAATCAAAACAACAGTGAGGTATCATCTCACATCTGTCAGTTGACTGTCACCAAAAGCCTACAAGAAATGTTGGATAGGATGTGGACAAAAGGGAACCCTTTCACACTGTTGGTGGGAATGTAAATTGGTGCAGCCACTATGGAAAACAGGCTGGAGGTTCCTCAAAAAATTAAGACTAGAGCTACCATATGACCCAGTACTTCCATTCCGAGAATATATATCTGGAAAAAAATGAAAACACTAATTAGAAAAGATCCAACGTTCATAAGCAAGATATGAAAGCAACTCACATTGTCTATCAACAGAGGAATGGATAAAGAAGATGTGGTATATACATACAATGGAATATTACTCAACCATAAATAGAGTGAAATTCTGTCATTTGCAGCAATGTGGTTGGACCTAAAGAATATTATACTTACTGAAATAATTCAGACAAACACTGTATGATATCACATGTGGAATCTAAAGAATAAAACAAAAAATGTATACAGCAAAATAAAAATAGACTCACAGATATAGAAAACAAACTAGTGGTTACCAGTGGGGCGAAGGAAGGGCAGAGAAGCAGGATAAGGGTATGGGATTAAGAGACGTAAATTACTCTGCATAAAATAGATAAGCAACAGGGTATATTATACAGCACAGGGAATTATAGCCATTAGTTTGTAATAACTTTTAATGCAGTGCTGAATCACTATGCTATACACATGAAGCTAATATAATATTGTAAATCAGCTGTACCTAATAAAAAAAAAGGCAATTATAGGTGAAATAGCAAAGTTTGATGGTGAGGACACTGCCTCGGGATCCAGAGCACCTGAGTCCAAAGCCTGGCTCCACCAGGCTATCTGCATAAAATTGGCCACTGACTCAACCTCTGTGAGCCTTGGTTTCAGCATCTGTAAAATGAAACTAATGATACTGTTTGCTTCTTAGAGGGATTAAGGGGATTAAATCATCTCATACATGCAAAGTATTGAGAGCACTGCCTTGCACATAGTAAGCACTCAGTAAACTTTTTTTAATATTTATTTTTATTTGGTTGTGGCAGGTGGGCTCCTTAGTTGTGGCTTGTGAACTCTTAGTTGTGGCATGCACATGGGATCTAGTTCCCTGACCAGGGATCGAACCTGGGCCCCCTGCATTGGGAGAGCAGAGTCTTAACCACTGCACAACCAGGGAAGTCCCAACTTTTGTTATTACTACTGCTACTACTACTAGTACTATGGTTTACTCTCATACTGAGGAATCCTAAATCTTCAGGTACAAATTGCTTCATATAGCAATTCAGCACTCGAGTGTTAAATCCTTGCATTTGCAAGGATCTTACTGTGCACTAAGCAATTAGCCTTCACAGTCCCATGTGCTTCTCTCCAAAATCCTGTTGTCTGGGCACATTTTATTATTCCCCATATTGCAGCTGGGAAACCCGAAGCTCAGAGAGGTCAGTTGCTTTTCCCAAGGTCACAGCTTGAATGTCACATCTTCAGAGAGAGATGCTTCAAACCACCCAATAGCAAGCAGCCACCCACTCCTTCTTTACATTCACTCTAAACTTATTGCCTGTATCTTATTTACTATTATCTGCAATTTTTTGTATATTTCTATTGATGATTTTGCTTATTTTCTGCCACCTCCCAGCTAGAATACAAGTTCTCTGAAAACAGGAGCCCTTTCTGTCTCGCCACAGAATCACCCCCTAGCACCTGTTTGCTGCAGGCCTTCCTTTGGTAAACGTTTGTGAAAGGGAAAAATGAAGGACACCAGGAGGTATAACAGGATAGAAGAGCTATTCTGTGGGAGCACCTGAAGGAGGTGGCTTTGCATTCTAGAGCTGTCCCTGATTTCATGACCTTGGGCAATTGACTTCCTGTCTCTAATTAGTGAAGTGAGAATAATTATCTCTACGTCCTCTTTGCTGTGGTGAGGAAAAATGAAATAAAGTTTATAGGTCACTTAGCATAGTGACTGCAAATCATGAGGGCTCAGTAAATATCGGGTCTTACTCATCTGATGAGACAGGATTTGTGGGATTTTGTTGAGAATCCTTCCTGCCATGGTCTTTACATATAGAGCAAATTATGAATAATAACTGATGGGCACAGAGTTCAATAAACCAAAAATCAACTTCTTTTTGTTCCATTCAGCTACTTCAACTTTGACAGTTATCTTTTTTTGTTTTTAATTTTTATTGGGATATAGTTGATTTATAATGTTGTGTAAGTTTCAGGCATACAGCAAAGTGCATCAGTTATACATATACATATATCCACTTTTTTTTAGAGTCTTTTCCCATATAGGCCATTACAGAGTATTGAGTAGAGTTCCCTGTGCTATACAGTAGGTCCTTATTAGTTATCTATTTCATATGTTGGGATTGACAGTTATCTTTTAATTGGAGAGCTGAACAGAACTTTCTCATTATTTTTCTTCCAGACTAAATGTTCCTTTTTAAACGAAGTCTCTCAGAGATTCCACCTCAAAGGCAACCATTTTATTTCTTTCCACAAGCCCAGGGAATGTATGAAAAGGAATCCTAAGATGTTAAACTTAGTGGAATGGCAGGGAGGGCTTTGAGGTTGCCCAATGCGACTCCTTCCTATGTCCGGGAAACTGAGGCCCAGAGAAGGGAAGGGATCAACCTCAGGATGACACAGTAGGCAAGCCGGGACTTGAGCCCAGGTCTCTTGAGTTCACTTTTTGCCTCATTTCACTGACACTTCTAGAGAAAAACAAAAAACACAGAAAAACAAATACAGACCCCAAATTGTGTGTCCCCCCCCACCATCAACCTTGCATTCTTCGTAACCACTCCCAAAAGAAGAAGGAAGACAGTTACAGGAATACTGTGATGCTTCCCCATTTTAAATTTCCAGCCAGGGACTCCTTTTCCTAACATGTTTATGTAAAAGATTAGGCTACGCTTTGCTCTAATTGGCCATTTTTCCACTGAGAAAGAGAGCTGCATCAGTGTTGGATTAGCTCAGACTGAAGCAGGAAGGCCCACTGATAGATGTATGTTTTAATCTGTCAGCATCAATGAAGAAAGAAAACTGTTACTAACTTTTTGTTCCGACCTCACCATTTAGCCACGGATTTTTGAGAGAGGACTTCATTTACTAAACAAACTGCTCAGTAGCGTCAAAATTCGTCTTTTAGGAGGACTTCATGTGACACTCAATCCTTGATTCCCCAATAAAACAACACAGCTGTTCCCTTGCTGCTCATCTCTCAGCAGGAGCTGCAAAATCATATTTAATCAACTCTGCTTTAAAAGCCATCCAATTTCCTCTAGGGCTCTGGCATGCTTCCCCAGGCCAAGATGGCCGCTGCTGACAGCTCAAGGGCAACAGCCCAGGCGGAGTGGTCTGCCATTTTTCAGAGCACTTCCTCATGTGCCGGGCCCTCCACTGGGTACTTTATATTTAAGATTTCATTTAATCCACCTTGCAGTCCCCTGAAATAGAGACAATTGTCATATTTCAAGACAAAGAAACTGAGGCTTAGAAGTGAGCGGATTGGGATTCAGACAAGTACTCTCAACTTCCAAAATCTGAGCGTCTTCCAATCTTCAGTCTGGCTTTGCATTGACATAGACCAAAGACTTATACAGGGGGATGAGTATGAGTCAATCTGACCAGCATAATCAAAGCTGGCAACAAAGAGTCCCTGCCAAATGTTATAGGTCTTAAACTCCCTTAAGCTCACAGCTTTGTCTCCCCATGATGACACTTTCTGTTAGAATGTGAATGCCCTTGGGGACTTCCCTGGAGTTCCAGTGGTTAAGACTGTGCGCTTCCACTGCAGGGGCCACTGGATTCGATCCCTGGTCAGTGTAAATGAGATCCTGCATCCTCCATGCTGTGTCATGTGGCCAAA
The DNA here is from genome assembly GCF_964165515.1 of Mesoplodon bidens. Taxonomy (NCBI): domain Eukaryota; kingdom Metazoa; phylum Chordata; class Mammalia; order Artiodactyla; family Ziphiidae; genus Mesoplodon; species Mesoplodon bidens. The sequence goes on along the minus strand of NC_138162.1, from coordinate 18,903,683 downwards.
AAAAAAGAAAAGAGTGTGAATGCCTTCATGTCATCTTTTATCCAACAATCCTTGATGACTACCATATACAATTCATTCTCCAAAGTGAGGTGGAGGGATACAGAGATGAAATGGATATAGATCTTGCCTTCAAGAAGCTCAAAGTCTAGGAATAGAGGTATAATAGCAACATAAATCATTCTAATGAGAGGTAGACAATGATATCTATTATGAGTGGGCCAAAATATTATATTATGGGAGTCTGAGAAAAAAAAAAGTCTATTCCAGCCAAGGCATAAGATTAGGCTATAGGAAGAGTGCAAGAGTCAGAATAATTAGCACTAGCTGCTGTGACATAAAGCCCCCAAACATAGAGGCTTAACATAACGAGAATGTCTTCCTCATATTCTGTTGGGGTTCCTCAGGGTTCTCTTCTAAGTGGTGACGAAGGACACAGGTGTCTTGCATCATGTGGCTCTATCCTTTGACAGCTCTATGCTTCTGGCCATATGACCAAAGAAGAGAGAGAGGGAAAGAGTGGAGAATCAATGAAAGGTTGAGAAGCCACGCCTGGAAGGGGCTTAATCCATTTCATTCACATCACAAGGGACAGACTCAGTAGCATGGCCCTAACCCTAACCCTAACTTCAAAGGATCCTGGGAAATATGTTTTATTCTGTATGCCTTGAACAGCAGAAGTTTCATTGAACACATAATATTATTTCTGTTACAAAGGATATTGACACAGATACTGTGGAATGGTTTTAATTGAGCAAATTGAGAGACAAGCAGGATGTAGATAGTGTAGGGGATGTTAGAGGAACACCGATTCAAAGGATATTTGGTTTGGAAAGATAGTTGATATCAGATATGAAAAGGCCTTGAGTGACAAGGCACATTTCCCAAAATGTGTTTTCCTCAGTGTTAGTGATTATAATGTTAAGAATGATTTGTGTGGTCAGACAGATTTGGGAAAATCTGGGTTACCAAACTGTAATTGTTTTGGTCCCTGTAGGAGCTCTTGAGATTTTTGGAAAGAGTCATGATATGTCAATTATAATAAACCTTTTGACTACAAAACCTCTTTTTTCACAGAATATTTTGTCAGATTAAAGTTTTGTGAAACATGCTTTACATAAGGAATCTTAGGCAATGGAGAGCCATTAAGTAGCAGAGAAAAACAGAACTGCTTTTAAAAGTATAAGCTTGCCAGAATTGATCAATTGGTAATAGCTGGCAGCAATGCTGTTAGGAGAAGAATCACAAAACCTCATCTGAATTCATCTGGGAAAGTGCAGTGATTGATTAATAATGTCTTCTATGGGCTAAAGAATGTAGAGTTGTCACCACAACAACTAATTCATTGTCTAATTAATTTTATGTGTCAACTTAGCTAGGCTATGGTGCCCAGCTGCTTGGTCAAACAATAGTTTCGATGTTGGCTGAAGGTACTTTGTAGATGTGGTGAACATTTACTATCAGGGACTTTAAATAAAGGAGATTACCCTTGATAATGTGTCTCATTCAATCAATTGAAGACCATAAGAATAAAACTAAGGTTTACCTGAGAAAAGAGAATTCTGCCTCAAGACTGCAACATATAAATCCAGCCTGAGTTTCCAGCATGCTGGTCTCTGTATAGATTTTGGACTTAAGGTTGCAATGTCAACTCTTACCTGAATTTCCATACTGCTGTCCTGCCCTACAAATTTTAGATTCACTAGCCCTCACAATCATGTGAGCCAATTTTATCTATCATCTGTCTTTCTATCTATCTATCTATCTGTCTGTCTGTCTGTCTATCTATCTATCTAACTATCTCTCCTACTGGTTTTCTTTCTCTGGAGAACCCTGGCTGATAAAACATGTGACAATAGCATAAAGATCTTTGACTTCCTTGTTTTAAGTAAAGGTGGCAAGTTGGGTAAAAAAGAGTGCTTGGGTATTGGGACGTCAACTCCAAAATAGGGAAGGAATTCAAGAAGAGAAAGAGATGAGTTTTGATTTGGGGTTTTGTATTTCAGATGTCTGAAGAGAAAGTAACTAATGGACATCCATTAGAAGCGCATTCATGCAGGGATAAAGAAAAGCCAGCATTATTTCCAGTGTGTAAAAATATTTTGGTGAGAAGGGCATATCTCCTTTAGAATCTTTTGAGAGATACACCTGTCTGTCCCTAACAGTTTCCTGAGGCTGAAATCTGGGAGAAATGTCACCAATGACATGGGGACAAAGAGCTACTTTGTCCTGAAAGGAGGGAGGCGTCTTTTGGGGCTAAATGTCCAAGGCACACCTGAGTGTGTGAGTTAAAGGAGAAGAATGAACATAGAGAAAGGAGGAGAGGAATGCCATTAGAGAAAGCTGGATGGAGCTGAGTCACTGGGCATGACTAAGGCATGACTAAGACCTCCAGGGTGATGGATGAAGGTCTCACCCCTAGGAGAGAGTAATTATTAATGCATGTGTTCATGGTGAGCCACTTGGTTATGAGAACCACAGTGGAAGCTCTTTATTGTAACAGCTCAACAATCATATACTGATTCCCACAATGCTGCAGGCACTCAGCAGGCATTGAAGTCAGACAGGGGAAGACAAATTCAGCCTTGTTCTGGATCAGTCTCCCCTGTGTTCTCACAGCACCCTCAACTAACTCTGTCTCACCATTCACAGGTGTCATGAGGTAGCTTTGTTCTTACCTTCATTCAACAAAGATCTATTGAGCTCCTACAATGAGTCATGCACTGGTCTTCTCATGGTAAACATATCAGGGAACAAAAATGGCAACATTCCTTGCTCTCACAGAGCTAGCATTTTAGTGTGGAGGGCAGAAGATAGCATGACAAATATTTCAACTATATGATGAGTAATGACACGTTAAGCACAAATAAAATAAAGCATCTGTGTCCATCAGGGGAGGCAGGTTATGATGGAGTCATCAACAACTCTGGGATCTCAGTGGCTTCTCCTACAAGCCTCATGCCCATCATGGGCCAAGAGAGACCTCTGCTCCCACATGTTCACTGTCTTCCTCACTCTAGAACCCAGAATGATGAAGCAACTACTGTCTGTAATATTGCTGGTAACCTTGGCATAAGGAAAAAAGAGATTCCCCCCTCCGCCCACCCCCGCCCCGCCCCAGTGTCACCTGGGTAATGCAATAATACAGCCTGGAAGTGACACAGATTATTTCTGCACATAACTCTTCGGACTGAACCGATTACTTGGACTGACCCAAAATATGGAGTCCACAAGTACAGTCCAATCATGTGTCCAGACTGAGGGGAAACCTATACATTTGGCAAATGACAGTAGAGCTGTTTAGGTCATAGTAAGAAATCTGGCTTTTCCTATGAGCAAAATGAGGAGCCATTATGGGGGTATGAACAGAGAGTGAATGTAGAAGGAAACAGATGTTTGTTGAGATCTTGGCTTGCTACTTGCCTTGTGTGTGTTGGGTGCTGTGAACTGGGATAATAAAACCTACCTTATTGGGTTGATATGAAGAGTAAATGATATATATGTATAATGTTGGGTATGGAAAAGTTTTTGTAAACAGATAGTAATATACTGAATTTTCTATATATATATTTGTTTTTCTTAAAGATAAGCATTAATTTCCTCAAAAGCAAAAAGCAAGTATTATTCAGCATTGAATTCCCAAGGCCTAATAAGGTTTGACCCACTTTATTCTCTTAATATGTGTGCTTAATCATCCAAAGGATGGCTGCGAGTAGGAGCGAGATGCAGACGACATCTGTGTATGTGTCTTTCTCCTAAGAATTCACATTTTGTCCAAAAAAAGGAGAGCTGTCACCTTGAATATGAAAGGTCAGGATAGCAATTCATAAGCCATAGTTAATGATCAAGCTCCTGGCATCCCAGCTGCCAAGTCTGGGAGAGCCATGTTCTCTGTGGCCTCATGGCTTGGGGGACTGTTTTGGAATAGGATTATCTGTCAGCTTCTATTTCTGAGATAAGATATGACCTCCCCGTAGCTGACACATCTGTCAGCCCCACAGAGTCTTTGTTCAAAGAGAAATGTAGCCTAGCAGCAGTTGCAATGCATAGAGATAGAATTACAAGAATCCTGAAAAATCTTGTTCTGAGTATGTGTCATTATTATGAATAGAGGCGCCACGGTCCAGGGTCAACCTTAAAGCACGACGGAGAAGTTAGGAATATTCTGTAAACTCGTCTGCATGTGTCTCCTCTTGCTGCAGTCTCTTTTCCACAGCCCTCTCATCTCGATCTGGCAGTAATTTAACTTTGGCCCATCCAGTCAGCTCTTTTCCCTGCTCCCTTCCTTGTGTTTTCTCCAGAGGCATTCATCTTTCATATTATTGAGCACATTCGGTTAGTAGCTGTGAATTTAGAGAGATCAGCATATCATAGCTATGATGATCATACTTCTTGGTTTGCTCAGGACCATCATGGCTTTTGCCTAATGTCCAGGTGTAATTATTAATAGTGTCCCCTTTTGCTTTCAGTGTTTTCTCAGTTTGAAAAATATGTGGGTTCATTCATCATCGCAGAACTTTATCCCTTTCTAAAGGATCACAAAAAGATCGGGAACTATCAAGCCTCTCCAACAGAGTGATCTTAGAGTTAGTTTAAAGATTCATATAATATTAGAGCTGGGGGGAGGGGGGAGGGGGAGTGTTGGTGGCCACCAACCAGCATAAACTTCTGAGGCTCAGGGTGGGCAGTGAATTGTCCACTCTGCTGCTAAGTCATCTGGAGCTTGACCTCCCCATCAAGTTCTGATGTCACATTCTTCCCTTTTGAGAGAGGCAAATGGTATGATAAAACACCCAGCCTCTGGTCTCTGATGATCCTGGGTTCAAAATTTGACTTTGTCAATTAATCTAGGACAGTTGCTTCTTAATTTCAAGTTCTTAATAAGAATAGTAATATATAACTTAGCCAGATTGACTTAGCCACATTTAGTCACATAATATGTGAAAACTGTTTAATGTCGTTTATTGATAATAATTTAGAGCATCAATTAATATTATTAAGAAAGTAAAAATTTACTTTCCATATCACTGCACGTATCCATACCTGACACCTAGTAGACAGTATGCATTGGTGGATTCAAACTGTTGAAATAACTGTAAGCAAACTCTTCATCTTGGATCTTGAGATATCTATATAGATATATATATCTCATAAATTGGTCCTCCAAATATTTTATTTTGATTAAGATAGGAGAAATCTTGGGTGTGGAGAGAAAAAAGAGAAATATGAACACAGCCCAGATATTAGAATGAATGGTAAGATATTCCCCTGACTTGAGTTCTGCACTTACATAATAAATACGTGGATCTGCTACCATCCATTACAGAACAAGCAAGATATAAAAATTATGTAAGCAGTCTTGGAGAAATTAGCACCATTTTTTTTCAGTGTGTCTTAAGAGTTTACTGGGCGTATAAGAACAGATTGCTGGGCTTCCCTGGTGGCGCAGTGGTTGAGAGTCCGCCTGCCGATGCAGGGGACACGGGTTCATGGCCCGGTTCGGGAAGATCCCACATGCCGCGGAGCGGCTGGGCCCGTGAGCCATGGCCGCTGAGCCTGCGCGTCCGGAGCCTGTGCTCCGCAACGGGAGAGGCCACGACAGTGAGAGGCCCGCGTACAGCAAAAAAAACCCCAGATTGCTGTGAGTGTGAGTGATAACAGGAGTGAAGCTGCTCCCTCAACAAGTGAAAAGGAATCCAACCAAGTCCAATTGTTCATAATAACAATTGAATGGAATCTGCTGAGTGGGACCACAGTCGGGTACACTGAGCACAGGCCCTCACAAAGGTGTGGTGGGACATGCTCTGGGGTGTCCTACACAGTGTGGCAGCAGGGGAATGGCCCCGTCACCTGCCACCTGGTTAAGATTTGAGATGCAAATGGATGCACTTAACTCACAACCACTCTAGCCCAAAAGCAAAGCTTTTCACTCCCTGGTCCTGCCTGTTTGTCATTTTTCCCCCTCTGAGTATGTCCTTGAGATTCAGCCCAGCTTGACACCCCAGGGGCAAGAGCACACATGGGGTTTGCCCCTAAGCGCTAAAGACATCACCTCAAATTTGGGCTTAACCTGTTTGGGGGCCCATAATTGCCTAGGGAGTTGAAATTTGCATTAGAGAAATGCGAAGAACCATTGGAGAGAGACATCAAATTATGGTCTTTAGACCATTTGGGTTAAAATACCTTGGAAACCGTCTTGAAAATGCTGATTTCTGGGTCTTATCTTTGACCTACCTAATTAAACCATTGGGAAATGGGATCTGAAGATACATAAGCTCACAGGCTATTTCAATCCTCATGAACGTTTAGAAACCACCTGGTTAGTGGCTCTACGAACAGTTCAAGGAAAATTACCTTTATCAAGATCCAATAATGGTAGCCGCCACTATCCCCCTCCGACCATTGAGAAAACTAAGGATCACAGGAATTACAACTGGCAGAAGACACAAAGGGTTTGGTTACAGAAGAGAGAGATAATTGTTCTTTGTTACCTTACAAGGAAGTGACCTTACAAGGAAGTGGCAGTAAGGTGCTTGCCCAGATTCACATCTCCCTGAAGCTGTAGGGGCATTTCCATGGTCTGGGGAACATAAAATTAAATCTTATTTTGATTATTTGGTGGAATTTATTTATTTATTTATTTATTTATTTATTATTTTTATTATTATTTTTTTTTGGTGGTACGCGGGCCTCTCACTGTTGTGGCCTCTCCTGTTGTGGAGCACAGGCTCTGGACGTGCAGGCTCAGCGGCCATGGCTCACGGGCCTAGCCGCTCCGCGGCATGTGGTATCTTCCCAGACCGGGGCACGAACCCGTGTCCCCTGCATCGGCAGGCGGACTCTCAACCACTGCACCACCAGGGAAGCCCCCATTTTTATTATGTCTGAAAAAAATTACAATCAAGCATAAAATAGTCCTACCACTTTGAATGAACCCCTCTAGATCCTGCCACCTCCGAATATATCTAGAAAGTCAGAGGCATTTTCCAGGGGCAAAAGTGACTCTTGCCTTAAGTTTGTCTTTTTATTCATGTTAAATGAATTGGAAAAAGTTTAGATTTTCAGGAAATAGTAACTCACAAGTTACTCAGCAGATGGCAATTTCCCCTCTGCTTCTTGCCTAAAAACACACATTGGGTGCGTCATAAGCAAAGCCCAGCCTGATCACAGCTCGTTACTCAGGACTACAGCATTTGCTTCTGTAGTTATCATGCAGCCAAGGGTATAAATACAGACGTTAGACATTTGTAGTAAGATGGTTTTAGGAGCCTACAGGAGCAGCACAATCAGTACAGAATCTGGAGAAAGAACATTTGTTTTGGAATAGGTTTCATTTATACAGTGAGCACTTTGAACCCTTCCCTTCGAGCACAATGTTCGTCTGACCAGTTTGTTTTTTGCTATTGCATAGAAAGCAGTCATTCGTTTACTCCTTTCCTTATTCAATCAACAGAGAGCCTAGCATGCTGATTTAGAGCAAAGATTCTCAAACCCTAATGTGCATACAAATCACCTGAGGACCTTGTTAAAGTGCAGATTAGGATTCAACGGGCCTGAGCTTCTGCATTTCTAATCAGTTCCCAGGTGATGTCACATCTGCTGGTCGGTGGGCCACACTGAGTAACCAGGTCTTAGAGCATGGTCTTTCACCCAAGTTCACATCCAAGCTTTACCACTCACTAGCTATGAGACCATGAGAACATGACCGAACTTCTGAGTCTCTGTGTCTTCATTTTAAACATTTGTTTGTAATATTTACAGATAATGAGAGTGCCTGACATACAGGACTGTTTTAAGGACCCAGTAGTGGTAGATCCTATAGTGATCCAGGCCAAGTGCTAAAACAATTTCTTGTAACATTATGTTGTATCAGTGAATGTTTGCTATCATTATAATCAGGCACTTAGTGTATGCCTCTCATATGCTAGGGCTCTAGGAAAAGAAATAGAAGATGTGATTCTTATCTTCCTAGATCTAATAGCCTGCTGGGTAAAACAGATATGTAATATATAGACACATACATCTCCTGTAAGTTAGCAGATGGGCCAGGTTAGCAGATGCTGTGATGGCAGGAACATTGGTCGTGGAATCAGGAAGCCTGTGTTTCCTTTTCCTTTGTCATAAAGGATTTTGTTCAAGCCCCTTTCCTTCTCCAGATTGCTGTCTCCCCATTCGTAACAGAAAAATTATCCCAGACCATAGAGTCCCAGATCCCAAGCCACGACTTGCTAACTTTATGACCTTGGGCAAGTTTCTTCTACTCTCAGGCCTTATTTTCCTTATTTATAAATTTGAGATTATAAAATGATAGTCGTGAGGATTAAATGTATTCGTGTAAAGAATTTAGATAATTATCTTGCTTCCTTGAACAGTCAATAGTGTCATTATCAACATATCATCACCATCATCATCATCATCATCATCATCATCATCATCATCATCCTTTACTGGTTCTTTTTCTTACTCTTTCTCACCAGCTCTGTGACCTTAGCCAACTCATATTAGCCATTACACAGAGCTTTCTGAAACTGCGCAACTCTATACTGTACTTATTTTAAAATTTTATTTAGAATGGTTCACAAAACCAATCAATTCTTTAAACCAGAGTTCAGCAAACAAAGATTTTTTTTTCTGTAAAGGGCCAGACAGTAAATGTTTTAGGCTTTGTCAAGAAATGAGAGTGGCTGTGTTCCAAGAAAACATTATTTACTAAAAAAGGAAGTGGACTGGATTTGACCCACAGGCCGTAGTTTGCTCGCCCCTGCTTTAAACTAAAGAAAGTATAAATGTTTTTTGATTTATGAGGAAGTAACACAAACCATGAAATGCATGATATTGTAGCAAAGTTCATGGCTCTGTGCTCTTCTCCAGCTATCATCAGCCATACCTGCACCTTAGAAACACAGAGTTTTACATTGGAGAAGGGCTTCCAAGGTCAAATCTCCCCTTTTTATAGCTAAGGTAAACTGAGACCCAGAGAGGAGAGCTGGTTTATTCAGTCAGCTGCTCTGGGGACAGAGCCAGCCCCAGAATCTTGGTTTCCTGACTCCAAATCAGGAACTATATACATTTATTTTTTCTTTCAATTGAAAGGAGGAAGAAATCATTTCCTTCAGAAAAAGAGAAAAAAAAAACCTGTATTTTTACTAGAGTTCTAATACAGAAATGGATTTTTTCAGTCTTCCCGTTAATGGAGATGCCATAGTCAGACATGAAAACACTACTATGTCTGCTTAATGGAAATACCAGTTCCCTGTCCTTGTCACTTGGATCTCATATTAAAGGTCTCTTTTCATTTCTAATAGACCATAAAAACACCCTCTCCCTCCATTCACATCTACTCAGATTCCAGAATCATTTCTTTGGCAGTAAATCAGCAGCGAATGAGATGGCCACTCACATCCATCCATATCCTATCCCCAAAGAAGAAATGGGAACAGAAAGCCCTAGAATAGAAACAGGCTTCCTTCTGCTAGAATCTGAATGGAAATAATTCCTCTCCTTTTTAACGTGCCATTTTGATGTCTTTGTTCTGGTCTTGCTGCACTGTGCTGGGGTGAAAATCTTAGAGATGGTAATAATAACAACAACAGCAGCAGCAGCAACAATAGTTATGATTTACTGAGCACGTACTATTTACCAGTTATTGCACTAAATGCCTTAATCATGTGTGGGAGCATTGTGGATCCCATTTTATAGATGAAAAAACTGAGGCACAAAAAGGGTAAGTCAGCCATGCAAAAAAATTAAAATGGTATGCTCAAATTCTCCCTCCAGATAACAAACAGGTATACAATTTGACATAAAAATTAATGATGTGGACTTGTATGATTCCATTTATGTGACATGTCCATAGAAGGTATATCTATAGAGATAGAATGCAGATTAGTGGTTGCCTGAGGCTGGGGGTGGGGATGGGAAGTGAAGATAATGGCCCTGAGAGAGATTCTTGGGGTGATGGGAATGTTCTAAAATTGTATCATGGGATGGCTGCACAACTTTATAAATCTACTACAAATCACTGATTATTTCATACTTGAAAGAAATGAATTTTATGTCATGTAAATTAAACCTCAATAGAGCTGTTAAAAATTAATCATGTGGACAGAGGTTGTAAAGGCTTTTCTTCATCCTTATAGCTACTCTCCCTACTTAGGTATCTTCATTTCTCAGCCACAGACAGATCTGAGCGCAGGAAGGTCCCTGCTCCCCCAAGATTTTTAGTTCCATTTCTTTTTCGATGATCGAATGCAGAGGGATGAGTGCTGCTTCTCCTTCAATGCTAATTTCTTGCCAAAACAATAATCCTGGAATTTGAGTGGGTGCAGGTAGAGGAAGAGGGTGCTTCCTTTCATTAATAGAAATGAAAGGAGACTATTATTATAAATGGAATATGACAAGAACAGGGGACTGTTTTTTCCATTAAATGGACACAAGCATATTTTAATCTATTTTAGAAATGGTTATTGCAATAGCTCATTCACGTATTTGTTTATTCACTCAATACATATTCATGAAGCCCCTGTAATGTGCCAGGCACATTTCTTAACTCTGGAGATAAGACAATGAACACAATAGTCAGTATCCTTATCCTTCCAGAGCTCACAGCCCAGCAAGCAAACCACCCTCTTCTTTCTATCTTCATGAAAATCCTAGCTATTCTCCTTGGCTCTGACTCTATGTGGAGTTAACCTCTCCCATACAATCCCCCACATCATTTTATCTATTTCTTTTCTATGACTCCAGTCATGTCTAAATAGCACTGGAGTTATATTTGTTCACTACCAATTACTAGAATCCCCTTCTCTATGAGTCTGTAACATCCTCCCTAGTAGATGCCATGACAAATTCATCTCCTTGCCCCCAGGGTACCCACCACAATGTGCATAGTAGATACCCCATAAGCCTCTATTATATGAATGTGTTCATTTATTCATTAACCAAATACAGTGGGCAACTTTCAAGGTGACAGGTGATTTTCTGAGCATTAAGAGACTTAGTGGTGAACAGGTCGCTGTCCTCTAGGAACTTACCTTGGCTTAGACACAGCGAGTTCAGATAATGAAGAATATCACAGAGGAAATAAGCAGAGGGTAACGTATTGTGGATGGCAGCAGGGGGCTGCTTCACTACAACAGTCAGAGAAGGCTTCTTTGAAAACTTGGTATTTGATCTTAGACATGACAAATGGAAAGGGGTCAGTCTTAGGAATAGTTAGGAAGAAGAATATTCTAGGTGGAGAGAGCAACAAGTAAAAAAACCCAGAGGCAAGAAAGAATTTTGAGCGTTGGAGAAAAATGAAAAAAAAAAAGAAAGAAACAGACCAGTAGGACCAGTAGCTGGAGCCTACTGAGGAAGAAGGAGAGCAGAAGACTGGGGAGGTGGTCAGGCTAATGTCATTAGGGGCTGGGAGGCCGCTATGAGGAGTTCAAATTTCATTCTAAGTGTGATGGATGAAGGCTATTAAAAAGCCAAGTGACATAGATCTGATTTATAGTTTAACCAGATCATGCTGAATTCTTTGCGAAGAATGTACAGAGGAAGGAAGCCTGAAGCAGTGAGACCAAGAAAAAATACTTGTAGAGTAAGATGCCCTGGGTAGTAGTCTGGAGACCTGGGTCTAGATTACAGAGTGATCCCAGCATTATCAGACAGGTACATCAGAGTTTACTGTTTTCAAACCCAACTCATTGAACTTTCTGGCATCAAATCTTCCTATTAATTTCATGCATCTCCCTATGCACATCTGAAATCATATACATGTACTACGACCAAGAATCATCAGGGAGGTCACCCAGAGCTCTGGGCATCTCTTGATGTTGTATCATATATTTGGGGAGCTTCTGTGTCTCACTCCTTCTCCAGGGAATCTGATGCACTTCCTATCACCCCAGTGTAACTGTAACTGCAGCTCTCATTACAGCCTTTTATTGGCCAAATTCTGCTGGCTTTGGCACTCCACACACTTCCTCTCATTAAGAGAAATCCATTTCAATCCCAGGCTCCTCATTAGAACAAATATTTTACGTGGGCAGCATCCCATTCCATGCATCCCAGGAAGAGGAAAATATGGAGAACATTGGCTTGAGGCATCAAGAGAAGTGATTCAATTCTCTTACTAGACTATAACTCATTGTCTGGCCATTTCTCGTCTCTGTGCCCCAGATTCCCTAGTTGTAAAATAAGAGGATTGAACTTGTTAAGCTGTGGGTGTTTCTTTACTGACTCTCTAGAATGCGCTTCTCTTGATCCCTAACTGGTCTTGCTCATCCTTGTGCTGTCCTCTCCGTTGTCCTCAGGGCTGTCAGGGACTGTGGTTTATTAGGTTGCCTAAGCTTCGGCGTGTACAACAACTGATTGCAACGATTCTCAAATTTTATTCCATCCAGCTATCCAGCCAGCAAGACATACTCTGATTTGTTCATGTCAGAAATATCCTTAGAATGTCTACTGTGCATCAGACACCGTGTTGAGTGGTGGGGATGCAATACAGATATGGTCTATCTACTCAAAGGCTTCAAAGTATGAGGGGAGGGGAAGGTAGACAGATCCCCTCACAAGCACAGGGCAGCACGATGAGTGCTACAGTGGGAAGCAGCTTGGGATGTGGAGGAAGTATACAAAGGAGACATCTAAGCCATGCTCAGAGCAACCCAGCGAAAGACTTCTGGATGAAGCAACTCCTAGGCCAAATCTTGAAAGCATTGAAGAAGTAAGCTAAGTGAATGGGCAGGGAGAGGTGCTCCAGGAAGCTAACACATGTGACAATGAACCAGAGGTGAGACTCTGCCAGGGCTCCAACATGCCCAGATGACAGAATGAGAGGAGCTAAGGCTGAGATTTAGGCAAGGAACAGACTATGCAGGGCCTTGTCTATCATGCTAAAGAGTCACAATGAATGAAGGATAGAAGGAGGAGAGAGTCACTCACTACCCACTGCACTAAGTGCTGCAGCAGTGTGCATGGTGTCATGTGAAGTGTCTAGCACAGCACCTGCCACCTATGAGGCATTATTGCCTTGTGCTAAAACCTGCAGGTTCCCTGAGCAACCAGCTCTGGGTCTGAATCCCATCTCCACCACTAACCAGCTGTGTGACCTAAAGAAATTTCTTAACCTCAGCAGGGGCCATCTTTCTCACTTGCATTAGGGTTGCTGGAAGGATTCAGTGAGATTACATATGTAGAGCTCCTAGTGCAATTCACTAACCAGTGCAACTCAATAAACGTTAACTACTATTACAAATAAATGCTACACTTTCCTTCTCTTCCTCGCTCCTTCACTCCTCCCTTTTCTTCCTCTTTTTGTCTTTCCTTCCTTCAATTCCTAGATTAACAGACAAGGATTCTCAGATGAACAGACAAGATTGCAAGCCCTCCCATTTTCCCACTATACATAATAGTGACCCATCATCTATTTGGCTCAAATGATGTCTAGATGTTGGTTCATTTAGGCAGGACTGTTCACAGCTGGATGATTTTGCGTGTGCATTGGCGAGAATGGAGGGTAACTAGCCAAACCCAGTAGAAGTGGAGGCTGTAGGTTCAACTCCAATCTTCCCTTATGCAGATTCTTCTATGAAGACAGAGGACCAAACCCCACTCTGTTCTAACGGATGGTTTACCTGACCCCATGGATGAGAAGAGAAGCAGAGTGTTAATTGCATGGGCTTCCCAGTCAGCTCTGGGCATTCTCCCTGGTCCTGGTCTTTATTAGCTGTATGATATAGGCAAGTTACTTAGCACTTTGGGATCTTAGTTTCTTTAGATGTAAAATGAAGATTATATGATCCACTCACAGCTACCCAGAGATAGTGCAAGAGAAATCTTGATACAGAGTGAGTTTTCAATATAAGACATATGTTTCTTGTTTGTTTTTTATTGAAGTACAGTTGATTTACAATGTTGTGTTACTTTCAGGTGTACAGCAAGATGATTCACATATATATATATATATATATATATACATGTATTCTTTTTCAGATTCTTTTCCCTTATAGGTTATTACAAAATATTGAGTATAGTTCCCTGTGCTATTCATCAGGTCCTTGTTGGTTATCTATTTTATATATAGTAGTGTGTATACATTAATCCCAAACTCCTAATTTATCCCTCCCCACCCCTCTTTCCCCTTTGGTAACCATAAGTTTGTTTTCTATGTCTGTGGGTCTATTTCTGTTTTGTATATTCTTATTAATGTTAAAGTTTTTACTAGTGTGTATATCAGAGCTATTACTAATAGAAACATGAATTTATTATTAATGTTATCTAACAATATTTATTCATGTTAGTGTTAATACATTTTGTATGTGTGTGTTCTTGTTATTTGTATTCATATTATGCAGTAATAAAGAAGATAAAAATACCCCTGGTCGAAGTCTACACTTGGACCATTGTTCCCATGTGAAGACCAACAGTTAGGCAAGGTGAGATAATCTTTTGAAACGATGGACCAGGACTAAGTTTGTCTTCTCTACAAAGCCTATGCTCAGAAAACCAAACTTGAGTTTGCTGTTGTATTAGAAGTCATCTGGATGATCTTTTTGGGGACTGGGGGCTAGAAAGAGGACAGGGGAATGTGCTGGCTGGATGTGTGGGCAGCTGCAGATGAGTGGTGCTAATCCTGGTATGCTCAGGTTCACAGCACCTGCTCCAACCAGAAAGCACAATTCTCCCCAAAGAACAGTGCGGCAACAAATTCCTGGGAGGAAAGTGCCAGTGGACTCAGAAAGGAGGAATGAGGGCAGGGCTTGGCTATCTGGGTCAGAAAGTATTTGTAGGGAAATAAACACAATAACTCGTGAGACGTCAGAGAGAATTATCTTTAAGAAAAAGACAGGCTTGGCTTAACTCATTTTTCCATGTGATTACATTTTATTGGTGCTTGCTAGGTGACAAATCACCCATTTTTAGCATTAATTTAGCTTTAGTTTTGATCTTATGAGTTAAGAATGACTAATACCCCAAAGAGTATGACCCTGGAGGAAAGCATGCTGGGAGAGCACATTTCTGGGTGCGTGTTCCTTCTGAGCCTGGAGACATGGATTCAAATAAAAGTCAAGACTACTACCCCACCAGGGGCCATTGCTTTGGAAAGTAAAACAGGGTTTTTGAATAGTCTTTGTTTGCCACTCTTATTCGACGTTATCCAAGGACGAATCTGCTTCATGAGAGGAGAAAGTAGTAAATTTAACTGGAACTTTCAAACAATGTTCAGTCCAAAGCTGAGAAGCTCAAGATCAAATAAATATTTAAAATCTCTGGCCAAAACCCAAAATGAGTGTCTTCAATGGACATTACTTCCTGGGTCTCGCTGGCTCAGCAGAGCAAGTGCAAGGGATGGAATTCTGTTCTTGCTTAATTCCACGAATGGTCAGACTGTTGGGGGAAAAAGCTAATCACCTCACTTCCTTTTCTGACTGTTTTTGCTGTTTAGAGTTATGCCCACTAAGAGTTCAACCTGCTATGGCTGAAAGGAAGGGAGGATTGTGGATATCTATGTGTGAACTTTTACATGCACTGGCTGTGATGGGCTAGTCAGAGGTTAACCCTGTCTCTGGGGCTAATTTGTTCCCCTCAGCAATCCTGGGAGGGAAGCATGGTTATGAGGACCCCTGTGGCCAAACCCTACATCTGGCCTTATTTCGCTTGACCTCTGGGTGGAGATGTCTCCTCTTTCTGAGCCATATAGAATTGCCAGTTGGAACCTTCTCAGTAGACTTAGTAAAAGCCGGTATGTGAGTTTACAAACTGGGGATCTGGCAAGTCACTTGCTGCCATCCTTTGCATCCTTAGAGTCCAAGGATGTTGGAGCATGAACAAAGCTTAACCCTGTCATATTATTTTACAGAAAGGGAAATTGGATTTTGGAGAGAAAAAAGGGATTGCTCAAGGTCACACAGATGTTGTGACGTACTGCAGACCCCTCAGTGTCCTCCAAGAAATGATGATGTAGCTGATAAAGGACATTCATGGGGAAGTTAAGAAACAAGAAGTGTGCATTATTATAAGACAACCTCTGCCACTTCCTAGCTGCATAGCCTCAGATGAGTCTCTTAAACTCTGACTCTCAGCTTCCTTCTGTGTAAGAACAATAGAACCTACTCCGTAGGGCATGTGAGGATTAAATGATGCTATACCTGCAAGTCCCTCAGCACAGGGCCTGGCCTGCTGTAGGAACTCAATACCTAAAAGCAGTCATAAATGCTTATCGGGTAAGAAGCACGAGAGAGAGGGGGTTCTGTGAGTCAGGGACAGTGCTGGAGGGAGCGGAGGCAGTGATTTATGTCCGGCTGTTCCCATACTTGGTTCTATTTGGGAAAACAGAGGGGTGAAGATAACAGGAAAAGGGGGCATGTCCTTCAGTACATCGTCTATTGTTGCCCAGATGACATTCTGGTAACAAGGAAACCCCCTGAAGTCGGTTTGTGTGTAGCTCCAGATATGACTCCCCAGGGCTTTCAGTGGCAAGTTCAGGGGTTCCAAGAAGGGTCCAGGAATGCGGCAGTCACAGATGGGAACACTTATTTCTTTGGGAGTCTTCCTCTTCGGATGTTCCCAGAGCTTCAGGTGAACTAGAGGGGATCTTCAGGCTAGAACCTGGTTGGGGAGGCATGTTTCCCCTTTACCTTTCCCCTGTTTATCTGACTCCCAACATGGGAAAGATGCCAACTTTCCTATCCAGTCAATAGATGAGACTCTGGGAGGTTTATAAATAGCTTCTGTAAACACGTTCTGAAACCTCCCCTAGGACTTCTAAACACTCAATAGGGACATATTGCAAGAGAAAAAAGAAACAATTTTCTAAAGGCAAGTTGATAGGGCTGAAAAAGGTGAACAGAATGTAGATAAAAATCATAGTGAAAGTGGGAATTTGGGGGTGGTGGTCTGCTTAGGAACATTTTCTAATTTCAAGTTTATAAATAAAACATAGAGATGAATAAAAATATAGATGAACACTCAAAGACAGGCTGTGGTTTAGATTGGCTCCTTCATGATAATAATTTTTCCACATCAAACAACAATTAATATTAATAGAATAGACACAGCTACCAACTCAGGGTGCTTATTGTCTAGGGAAGTGGGGGACACAGGTGATAGATGATAATCAAAATACTAGCTTAAATACTAAAGAAAATGTGGTAAGGGATCTGGAAGAAAGAGAGTGGGGTCAAGGGGATCAGGGATGTTGGGTAGAGGGACAAGTAACATTTTACATAGGATGGCCATGGTAAAATTCATTGAAAAGGTAAATTTGAACTTGATCGAGTTAAGAGATAGAGTCATCTGGGTAAGAGCTTTTCAGGCCAAGTCCACAGCAAAGAAGAGACCCTAAGGAGCCTGGGATGGCTGGAGTGGGGAAGAGAGCAGTCAAAGTTGAAGTCCACAAGATAAGGGGCCAAATCCTGCAAGGCCATGCCAGCGATGGTGATGATTTTAGCTTTTGCTCTGCAACAATCACAAAGCCTCTGAATAGTTTCAATCACAGAAATGGCATAATCTAATTATATTCAATATATTAAAATCATTCTATTGACCTGCTGGGTCGAGCTTAGGTTGAAGAGAGCAGGGTAGAAGAGAGAAATCCAAAGAGTTTTGTGTATGACAGAGACAATGCAATATGTTCTTGAAACCTTTCAAGTTTGCCCTAGACGCACAAGAAGAGATTTCCCATTCTCTTTTTGCAATAAGGTGAGCGTGACACGATGGCGTTTTGTCTGGAAGTGAGAGTACCCCTTCCAGTCCTGGCCCTAACACCTGATGCGTGACCCTCAAAACTAGGGCCCCTCTGAAGCATCCCTGGAGACCCTGTGTTGAGGAGAGAAGCACCGTAAGATGGAAGGAGCCAGGCCCCCCGTGATACCGTGTGGGGCAGGGCTGCTTCGCCCACACCAGCCACATTGCCCGGTGGCTTGAATATGTGTGGAAACTGTGCAAAAGAAAAAAGGTGAACATTTCTTAAAAAGTCCCAATCCTCCTCTATTTCTTTCAGCCTTGTCACTAGTGCTTGTCGAGATACACTTCCTGTTTTGATTTTCCAAAGCAAGAAGAGCTGTGCACAGATGGGCTGCACCTCTCCTCCCTGTCTCACTAACAGCTGCTCAAAATCACACCTACATGCTGTCACACTTGTCAGCATCACAGCGTGCATCAGAACTCTGATGGCGGAGAATCTCTACATCCCTGCAGTACTGGCAGTGGACAGTCAGACAACAGCACAACAATAACAACAAAATAATTACAATTAAACACACACTTCCCTTTTTTTCATCTTAAAAAGATATCAAATTTGTAGTAAGGTTTCCTTGAACATTTCAACATTTTTACTCTTTGCTAGAATTCTTTTTGAAATAGAACATCATTCACTACACCAGCCACTGAAAAATACTTAAACTCCTCACCACGATATTTTGTATCTATCTATCTATCATCTATCTATCTATCTATCTATCATCTATCTATCTATATCTATAATATATCCTTTCATCCATCGATTTTGTGATGTTTTATCAAATATCACTTGTTATATAAAATTCCCAAAGACAGAAACCTAACTGGCCTAATGATAGGCAGACACTGAACTTTTCTCCAAGAAACTAGCATGATTCTCCCCTTGGGCACAGGAAAGGGGAGAGGAGAATTAACGTGGCTCTGTGTGCCAGGTTCTGCACTGGGGAAATTATTTAGAAGATCTCATTGGTCGCTTCAGGGTCAATCTCAGCGGGTTGGTAGTTAAGGTGGAGAGAGCCCGTACTAGTATGATCTCCCTCTGACTAACAGGTGATCAGACTCAGCGAGCTGACATGACTGCCACACCACCAGAAAGAGCCTCTAGGTGCAAGGGACACATGACATCACCATCATCACGGATGCTGCTGCTTTCTTAAGCTGGAGAGGCCAGAGGCTGAGCAACACTGCAAGACCAGCCCAGGCCAATCACGAGAAGCACAGCAGCAGAGAGGTTTAGGAAACCGACTTTGGATTCAGCCAGAATTAGGTGTGGACCCTGGTTTTGTCACTTTCTAGATGTAGTCCTTGTCAGTGTTGCTTAATCTCTCTTACTCTTCATGTCCTTAAGTATCAGTAGTGGCTATAAAACATTTACCACAATGCTCGGGCTTACAGTGAGTACTCAAATCGTAACCGCTGTGGTTACTCTTGTGCCACTAAAAGGTCTCCTGACTCAGAAAGGAGCATCCCCAGAGCATTGGTAGATCCAGTCACAGATCTGTAAAACATCACACTTAGTTACAACTCTCACAGCTGCAAAATGCTCTCAACAGGCCATGGCTGTGGGTCAGAACCGACCTAGGCAAGGAGGCTTTTTCAGGGGTTCAAACAAGAAGGGTGGTTCCTAGGGGCAGAGAGGGAACCACCCCTGGCCATCTCCTTTCTTTGCTCTCGTCTCCTTCCACATAAGTGGGTGTTGTGTGGGTGGGCTGGGGAGCAGCAGTCTTGTCCTCTCCCCACATCCCCTCCCCCTCGCACCAAGGGCAGGGAAGGACAGATGGTAGGACAGGCACTGGAGAACCAGGGAGCAGGGTGGAAGGTTAGAAGGCAGGAGGGGATGTGACGAACACCAGTCAGTTATGTATCCTAGGGTATCCGATGTGTTTGCTATCTAGGCAACGCCAAAAAATCCAACAAGACAAAAGATGACTGTTTCTCATCTTCCTCTCTATAAACCCTTTATGGTGAGATTGTCAGAAAGAACTTGCCCTGAAGATTTCCTTTATCACCACCTCTTACAGGGAATAGAGTGATTTCCACTGGATCTGCTAGGTAGGTTGGGGAAAAAATGGGGACTAATAAATTATAAGCATATGCTTTGTACCACACAGGAACGTGTATCTTACACTATTTCATTACATCTTTACAAAAGGTGGCTATCCCCTTTTTAGAGATAAGGAATGTGCATTTGAAGAAAAATTGCATAGCAAGAAAGTGCCAGAGCTGGAATTGACCCAGGTTTGTCTTTTCCAGGCCCTTAGCCGCCCACATGTCTCTGTTACATCGCCAGATTTAAGACAAAAGCAGTGTGACATGTGGTCCTACCTTACCGAGAGACCACTGGGGACTTGCTGCTAGAATTCCTGAGAGAGGTCCCACATCCAGAGAGCTGGTGTCTGGCCTCAGCCTGTACAGGAGGAGAAGGCATTCATCTGTTAGTCTTTAGCACATGTCATTGAAATTTTTTTCTTTTTAAAATTTTATTTATTTTTTTATATAGCAGGTTCTTATTACTCATCAATTTTATATACATCAGTGTATATGTGTCAATCCCAATCTCCCGATTCATTACACCACCACCCCACCCCCTGCCGCTTTCCCCCCTTGGTGTCTATACGTTTGTTCTCTACATATGTGTCTCAATTTCTGCCCTGCAAACCAGTTCATCTGTGCCATTTTTCTAGGTTCCACATATAGGCGTTAATATACAATATTTGTTTTTCTCTTTCTGACTTATTTTACTCTGTATGACAGTCTCTAGATCCATCTGCGTCTCAGCAAATGACCCAGTTTCATTCCTTTTTATGGCTGAGTAATATTCCACTGTGTATATGTACCACATCTTTATCCATTCGTCTGCCGATGGACATTTAGGTTGCTTCCATGACCTGGCTATTGTAAATAATGCTGCAATGAACATTGGGGTGCATGTGTCTTTTTGAATTATGGTTTTCTCTGGGTATATGCCCAGTAGTGGGATTGCTGGATCATATGGTAGTTCTATTTTTAGTTTTGTAAGGAACCTCCATACTGTTCTCCTTAGTGGCTGCATCAGTTTACATTCCCACCAACAGTGCAAGAGGGTTCCCTTTTCTCCACACCTACTCCAGCATTTGTTGTTTGTAGATTTTCTGATGATGCCCACTCTAACTGGTGTGAGGTGATACCTCATTGTAGTTTTGATTTCCATTTCTCTAATAATTAGTGATGTTGACCAGCTTTTCATCTGCTTCTTGGCCATCTGTATGTCTTCTTTGGAGAAATGTCTATTTAGGTCTTCTTCCCATTTTTGGATTGGGTTGTTTTTTTCCTTAATATTGAGTGCATGAGCTGTTTATATATTTTGGAGATTAATCCTTCGTCTGTTGATGCATCTGCAAATATTTTCTCCCATTCTGAGGGTTGTCTTTTCGTCTTGTTTATGGTTTCCTTTGCTGTGCAAAAGCTTTGAAGTTTCATTAGGTCCTATTTCTTTATTTTTGTCTTTATTTCCATTACTCTAGGAGGTGGGTCAAAAAAGATCTTGCTGTTATGTCAAAGAGTGTTCTTCCTATGTTTTCCTCTAAGAGTTTTATAGTGTCCGGTCTTACGTTTAGATCTCTAATCCATTTTGAGTTTAATTCTGCGTATGGTGTTAGGGAGTGTTCTAATTTCATTCTTTTACATGTAGCTGTCCAGTTTTCCCAGCACCACTTATTGAAGAGACTGTCTTTTCTCTATTGAATATCTTTGCCTCCTTAGTCATAGATTAGTTGACCATAGGTTCGTGGGGTTATCTCCGGGCTTTCTATCTTGTTCCATTGATCTATATTTCTGTTTTTGTGCCAGTACCATATTGTCTTGATTACTGTAGCTTTGTAGAATAGTCTGAAGTCATGGAGCCTGATTCCTCCAGCTCCGTATTTTGCCCTCAAGACTGCTTTGGCTATTTGGGGTCTTTTGTGTCTCCATAAAAATTTTAAGTTTTTTTGTTCTAGTTCCGTAAAAAATGCCATTGGTAATTTGATAGGGATTGCATTGAATCTGTAGATTGATTTGGATAGTATAGTCATTTTCACAATATTGATTCTTCTAATCCAAGAACATGGTATATCTCTCCATCTGTTGGTATCATCTTTAATTTCCTTCATCAGTGTCTTATAGTTTTCTGCATACAGGTCTTTTGTCTCCCTACGTAGGTTTATTCCTAGGTATTTTATTCTTTTTGTTGCAGTGGTAAATGGGAGTGTTTCCTTAACTTCTCTTTCAGATTTTTCATCATTAGTATATAGGAATGAAAGAGACTTCTGTGCATTAATTTTGTATCCTGCTACTTTACCAAATTAATTGATTAGCTCTAGTAGTTTTCCGGTGGCATCTTTAGGATTCTCTAGGCATAGGATCATGTCATCTGCAAACAGTGACAATATTACTTCTTATTTTGCAACTTGTAATCCTTTTATTTCTTTTTCTTCTCTGATTGCCATGGCTAGGACTTCCAAAACTATGTTGAATAATAGTGGTGAGAGCGGACATCCTTGTCTTGTTCCTGATCTTAAAGGAAATGCTTTCAGTTTTTCACCATTGAGAATGACGTTTGCTGTGGGTTTGTCATATATGGCCTTTATTATGTTGAGGTAGGTTCCCTCTATGCCCACTTTCTAGCGAGTTTTTATCATAAATTGGTGTTGAATTTCGTCAAAAGCTTTTTCTGCATCTATTGAGATGATCATATGGTTTTTATTCTTTAATTTGTTAATATGGTGTATCACATTGATTGATTTGCATATACTGAAGAATCCTTGCATCCCTGGGATAAATCCCACTTGATCATGGTGTATGATCCTTTTAATGTGTTGTTGGATTCTTTTTGCTAGTATTTTGTTGAGGATTTTTGAATCTGTATTCATGAGTGATATTGGTCTGTAATTTTCTTTTTTTATAGTATCTTTGTCTGGCTTTGGTATCAGGGTGATGGTGGCCTCATAGAGTGAGTTTGGGAGTGTTCCTTCCTCTGCAATTTTCTGGAAGAGTTTGAGAAGGATGGGTGTTAGCTCTTCTCTAAATGTTTGATAGAATTCACCTGTGAAGCCATCTGGTCCTGGACTTTTATTTGGTGGAAGATTTTTAATCACAGTTTCAATTTCACTACTTGTGATTGGTCTGCTCATATTTTCTATTTCTTCCTGGTTCAGTCTTGGAAGGTTATACCTTTGTAAGAATTTGTCCATTTCTTCCAGGTTATCCATTTTATTGGCATAGAGTTGCTTGTAGTCATCTCTTATGTTGCCTTGTATTTCTGTGGTGTCTGTTGTAACTTCTCCTTTTTCATTTCTAATTTTATTGATTTGAGTCCTCTCCCTTTTTTTCTTGATGAGTCTGGCTAATGGTTTATCAATTTTGCTTATTTTCTCAAGGAACCAGCTTTTAGTTTTATGGATCTTTGATATTGTTTTCTTTGTTTCTATTTCATTTATTTCTGCTCTGTTCTTTAGGATTTCTTTCCTTCTGCTAACTTTGAGTTTTGTTTGTTCTTCTTTTTCTAGTTCCTTTAGGTGTAAGGTTAGATTGTTTGAGATTTTTTGAGATTTTTCTAGCTATAAACTTCCCTTTTATAACTGCTTTTGCTGCATCCCATAAGTTTTGGATCTTCGTGTTTTCATTGTCATTTGTCTCTAGGTATTTTTTGATTTCCTCTTTGATTTCTTTGGTGATCTCTTGGTTATTTAGTAACGTATTGTTTAGCCTCCATGTGTTTGTGTTTTTTACGTTTTTTTCCCCTGTAATTCATTTCTCATCTCATAGTGTTGTGGTCAGAAAAGATGCTGGATATGACTTCAATTTTCTTAAATTTACTGAGGCTTGATTTGTGACCCAAGGTGTGATCTATCCTGAAAATGTTCCGTTCACACTTGAGAAGAAAGTGTAGTCTGCTGTTTTTGG
This sequence comes from Mesoplodon bidens, assembly GCF_964165515.1. Taxonomy (NCBI): domain Eukaryota; kingdom Metazoa; phylum Chordata; class Mammalia; order Artiodactyla; family Ziphiidae; genus Mesoplodon; species Mesoplodon bidens. The sequence continues at coordinate 18,880,037 of NC_138162.1, read as the reverse complement.
ATGGAATGTCCTATAAATATCAATTAAATCTATCTGATCTATTGTGTCATTTAATGCTTGTTTCCTTATTTATTTTCACTTTGGATGATCTGTCCATTGGTGTAAGTGAGTTGTTAAAGTGCCCCACTATTATTGTGTTACTGTCGATTTCCTCTTTTATAGATGTTAGCAGTTGCCTTATGTATAGTGGTGTTCCTATGTTGGGGGCATATATATTTATATTTGTTATATCTTCTTCTTGGATTGATCCCTTGATCATTATGTAGTGTCCTTCCTTGTCTCTTGTAACATTCTTTATTTTACAGTCTATTTTATCTGATATGAGTATTGCTACTCCCGCTTTCTTTTGATTTCCATTTGCATGGAATATCTTTTTCCATCCCCTCACTTTCAGTCTGTATGTGTCCCTAGGTCTGAAATGGGTTTCTTGTAGACAGCATATATATGGGTCTTGTTTTTGTATCCATTCAGCAAGCCCGTGTCTTTTGGTTGGAGCATTTAATCCATTCACGTTTAAGGTAATTATCAATATGTATGTTCCTATGACCATTTTCTTAATTGTTTTGGGTTTGTTTTTGTAGGTCCTTTTCTTCTCTTGTGTGTTCCACTTAGAGAAGTTCCTTTAGCAATTGTTGTAGAGCTGGTTTGGTGGTGCTGAATTCTCTTAACCTTTGCTTGTCTGTAAAGCTTTTGATTTCTCCATTGAATCTGAATGGGATTCTTGCCGGGTAGAGTAATCTTGGTTGTAGGTTCTTCCCTTTCATCACTTTTAGTATATCATGCCACTCCCTTCTGGCTTGTAGAGTTTCTGCTGAGAAATCAGCTTTTAACCTTATGGGAGTTCCTTTGTATGTTATTTGTTGTTTTTCCCTGGCTGCTTTCAATAATTTTTCTTTGTCTTTAATTTTTGCCAGTTTGATTACTATGTGTTTCAGTGTGTTTCTCCTTGGGTTTCTCCTGTTTATCTCTGTGCTTCCTGGACTTGGGTGGCTATTTCCTTTCCCATGTTAGGTAAGTTTTTGACTATAATCTCTTCAAATATTTTCTTGTGTCCTTTTTCTCTCTCTTCTCCTTCTGGGACCCCTATAATGTGAATGTTGTTACATTTAATGTTGTCCCAGAGGTCTCTTAGGCCGTCTTCATTTCTTTTCATTCTTTTTTCTTTAGTCTGTTCTGCAGCAGTGAATTCCACCATTCTGTCTTCCAGGTCACTTATTCATTCTTCTGCCTCAGTTATTCTGCTATTGATTCCTTCTAGTGTAGTTTTCATTTCAGTTATTGTATTGTTCATCTCTGTTGGTTTGTTTTTTAATTCTTCTAGGTCTTTGTTAAACATTTCTTGCATCTTCTCAATCTTTGCCTCCATTCTTTTTCCGAGGTCCTGGATCATCTTCACTATCATTCTTCTGAATTCTTTTTCTGGAAGGTTGCCTATCTCCACTTCATTTAGTTGTTTTTCTGGGGTTTTATCTTCTTCCTTCATCTGGTACATATCCCTCTGCCTTTTCATGTTGTCTATCTTTCTGTGAATGTGGTTTTTGTTCCACAGGCTGCAGGATTGTAGTTCTTCTTGCTTCTGCTGTCTGCCCTCTGGTGGATGAGGCTATCTAAGGGGCTTGTGCAAGTTTCCTGATGGGAGGGACTGGTGGTGGGTAGAGCTGGCTGTTGCTCTGGTGAGCAGAGCTCAGTAAAACTTTAGTCTGCTTGACTGCCGATGCATGGGGCTGGCTTCCCTCCCTGTTGGTTGTTTGGTCTGAGGCAACCCAACACTGGAGCCTAGTGGGGCTCTTTGGTGGGGTTAATGGTGGACTCTGGGAGGGCTCACACCAAGGAGTACTTTCCAGAACTCTGCTGCCAGTGTCCTTGTCTTCACATTGAGCCACAGCCACCCACCACCTCTGCAGGAGACCCTCGAACACTAGCAGGTAAGTCTGGTTCAGTCTCCCCTGGGGTCACTTCTCCTTCCCCTGGGTCCCAATGCACACACTACTTTGTGTGTGCCCTCCAAGAGTGGAGTCTCTGTTTCCCCCAGTCTTGTCAGAGCCCTGCAATCAAATCCCACTAGCCTTCAAAGTCTGATTCTCTGGGAATTCCTCCTCCTGTTGCGGCCCCCCAGGTTCTGAAGCCTAATGTGGGGCTCAGAACCTTCACTCCAGTTTGTGGACTTTTGTGGTGTAAGTGTTCTCCAGCATGTGAGTCACCCACCCCGCAGTTATGGGATTTGAGTTTCTGTGATTTCACCCCTCCTACCGTCTCATTTTGGCTTCTCCTTTGTCTTTGGATATGGGGTATCTTTTTTGGCGATTTCCAGTGTCTTCCTGTCAATGACTGTTCAGCAGTTAGTTGTGATTCTGGTGTTCTCGCAAGAGGGAGTGAGAACACGTCCTTCTACTCAGCCATCTTGTTTTCAGGAATCCTGTCATTGAAATTCTTGCAAGGAGTCTTGTCAGAGCTGGTGCTGGTCCCCGAGCATGACCTCAGTCCAGCAAGCGGCCAGCGAGAGAGAAACACACCGAGGTTCCCAGGGCGACCTCTGCTGAACGTCTGTAGCCTTTCCCGGAATTGCTCCTCCTGCTCAGCCTAGTGTAGAAGTAATGAGGTGAGTCGGGGTGCAGGAGAGACTGTCCATACAAACAGCTTCTTTGTGTCTCTATTTTCTGGGGTTTTGCTAATGCAAAAGCCTCCTGCCTGCAGGAAGGGAGGTCTGTAAACTGGCAGGTGGGACCCTGCTACCATGGAGGAAAAGATTTTATTCCATCTTTGGTTAGGTCTAAGGTTGCTGAGGGGCTTGGTAATACACCTGGCTTAATAATAGTGTTTTTAAAATATGTCATCACTTCATTGTATGAGGTAGATATGATTGGCCTCACTTTACAGAGGAAAAGAGAGAAATCTGGGGTCCAGAGATGCTTGCTTGTGAGTTCCTTGTGGATTTCAGACTAGAATCCAAGTCTCTTGACTCTTGGGCCAGTCCTCTTTCCAATATGGGATCTTAAACATGGCAATAAGAGATGTAAAAATTCTTCTTTGAGGCTTGGATAAAGGTTTCGGACGTGGGTTTTCACCTAAGTGCAGAGTCGATTCTAGTCTGATATTTTAAAGGCTTTGAAATGGTCCATAGTTTATGAGTCTCCTTTCCCTGTGTTCTAAGTAGTAGATAAACATTTTGACCTTGCTTACCTCAAATACAAGATCAAAACAAAAGATTATGTGTGTTGATGCTTTGTGAGATGAGGAAATCCACACATATATAGGCAGAGAGGTTCAGTGATTAATCAAATCTTCAAAGCTCACAAGTTCACAGTATTGACCATTCACAACTTAGCCATAAACTCAGACATTTGAAAAGGCTCCTGAAAATGGGAATATACTTTTTCAAAAAGTTACAGCCCCCAAACAACCTGCTTTACTGCCTAGAACAAGTCACAGTATGTGGGTTACCACAAGGAGCCCCAGTAAATATTTATAGATGGAATTTAATGAATGAAGGCACAAACCATCTGGGTCTCCTGCTGGGGTTCATGAAATCTTATTAAAAACACTTTTTTAGCAAGCTTGGTTATTTGATGTTTTTTTTCATCCCACAGCAGGTGAACTATAAGCGAATTGGAAAAGAAAGAGGAGCTGTTGGAAACAGTGAAAATGTCAATAGAAGGCTTGACAGCTTGAGAATAGAAGAGGAAAAATAAAAGCAAAGCAGACAAAGAAACTTAGCTCCTCTACAATATAGCACTGGGTTGCTGAACCAAAAAAAAGCTAGCTAAGTTTAATATCAGAGATGTGCACAGACTATTTTAGAGTGACTTTCACCTATAATAATTTGCTTTAAACTGTTTTTGCAAACCCCCTTTGAAGAGGGGGTTAAGCATGAGTAATCATTTATTAGAAAGGCCTCTTTCTATGAGAAGATACAGATGAGTTTCCTCTGAGCATTTGACTGGACTTCCCTGAAGGGTATGTGTACCCTTCATGACCTAGAAGACCCGTGAATATAATCTCTATGGCATACTTTACACCTTATGGTTCTTTTGTATTCTAGACAGTCTGGGGAGTTTGAAGTCAGGGGTAATGCAAAAACAAACAAACCAACAAACAAAACCCTCCTTTTCATCTTATCTCTGTGAGTCCATTATGGTGCAGCTGTCAGAAAGTGCTTACTCCAGAGATTTCCTTTATCACCAGCTCTTACAGTGAATGAAGTGGGTCAGCCATGATCTATTCTGGCTTCAAGATCTGGTCTTACATCTTTTTCCCATTTTGTGACAAAATACAAAAAAACAAACTAGCAAACAAAAACAACAAAATAAAGGAACATACATTAACATACACACACAGACACACACACACACACACATATATATATATATATGATAATGGTTGTTAGCAAGGAATGATGAGCAAATTGTCTGCAGAAAGCAAAAAAAGCTCTGTTTCCATGCTGAGCTTTCCTGATTCCTAAGTCCACAACCTGTATTAATTGTTCAGTCACTATCCACTTGGGATCAATGAAGAGGTAAATTCAATGTGTGGCTCTAATCTTACCCAGGAATGAATGGATAAATGACACTCAAGTGGCTCACTGGGGGCCATAATAGATTTATTGTGCTAAGCCACAAGGGTTTCCTGGAGAGTAAAACACAAGAAGCAATGCTTAATAATGTCAACAATGGACACAATGATGGAATAGTAATGTCAACTGAGGAAATAATAATGGCAACAATAGATAAGAACTGCCCTTTGTTGGACATCTGGTGTTTGTCTGCAGTACTCTGAACACTTTCCTTGCACTCTTGCAATTAATCCTCACAAGAACATGTTGAGAAAGAAGTCATTAACTGCACATTAGTGATCAGGAAACTGAGGTTCAAAGAAGTTAACTCAAAGCCCCAGCTCACACAGCTAGTAAGTGACAGGGCTAGACTTGAACCCTAGGTTTACCTGTCTTCAAAATTCAGTCCTCCATCTTTCCCTCCTCTTCCCCGTCTCTCTTCCTCCTCTGCCTTCTTCTTCATCTTCTTCTACTCTAACTCCATAGATAGCTAACTCTATGGATATCCTCTTTGATCCATTACTTCCTAATAGCTTTTTCAGGAGTAAAATGATTCAAATAGCAACATAAGTTTCTGAGCATCTACATATTACAAGGCAACACGGCATAAAAACTCACAGTTTACAGAAATAATGGAGGAAAAGAGCACATATGTATTAAGCGCCTATGATGACTCAGGCCTTATAAATTTTATTATATTACCTCTTAATTTTCTCAACTATAATGTGTATTTTATCCCCATTTTACAAGCTAAGGAACTGAGGCCAAGAAATTTTAAAGAAGAAGATAATCTAGAATCATACATTCAGTAGAAACTCTGACTTGACTAAATATTCACCAATCCAGGCAAGGTGTCTGGCTGGACCGAGATATGTACAGCCATAATCAGTGCTCTGAACTTCCAGGACATCAGGGCTTGGAAAGCACCTGTGCTCAGGTACATGCCCAGACATTCTTGTACAGCATGTGGAGGGCACTTCGATGATAGCTCTCAAATAGGTAAAGGAGTGCATTTGTTGACAAAACAGTTATATTTCTGTAAATAATAGGACAAATGCTAAAAATGCACTATATAGTGATGTTTATTGTGTGTGCTTATAAAAATAATAGTGAAGAAGTAGTAGTGGAAAATAAAAATGTAAATATAATAAATAACATCATTAGTAAAATATTGTCATTGCCATATAATGGAACAAAATACAGCTATTAAAATGATGAATTACACTGACATTTATTGACATAAAAAGATGTCTAAGATAGAGTCCAGTTAAAAAGCACTTCAAAAACTACGTATCAGATGATGAATAAATCCATATTTCTGAAATAGAGACCCCACTCCCACCCTCAACATACACACATCATGGAACAAATGTATATAAACTCTGCAATTTTAATTGTGGTTGGCTTTAGACAGCGGAATAAAGGATAATCTTAATTTACTTTTTCAAATTTTCCAGAATTTTCTTAATTTCATTTTGCAATAACAACTAGCATTTATTGTTCTAACTTAATTACACTTTTTTCATTATCAAAATAATCCTACTTTATAGATATGCAATTTGAAGCTTAGAGAGGCTCATAATTTGCCTAAGGAGTGGCGGAGCTGAGATTTAAGTAGATTTTCTGCTTCTACAAAACTATGCTCCTCAGTATTATTCGACACTACAATAAATGTATAACAATTTTGATATAAAATGCAATTTAATTATAACAATAATTTATAATTTTTGCTGTCCAGAAAATGTATGATTATCCCTGCATTCTGCACAACATATTAAATTGTGTTTCAACTATTTCATCATTTTAGGGCTCAGCCATTCTTTATTTTCAGATCCCTCCCTTTCTAAATTTCAATACATACTTAAAGTAAATATTGTCTAATGTTTCCTTAACTCCTGAGAGAGACTGTTTCACAAGAACTATTTAGTCTCCAAGATGCCACGAAAGCTTTAAGAAGAAGAACATGTGGTTTTATGGTGGTGTGGTTGGTTATTTTTCGTAAAGGAATTCCTAGATTGCCAGGTGTCAAAACTCAAGGGGTTTAATCGGAAGTTACCCTCCAAGCCACAGCCTTCAAGTGCATTTTGTGCTTTATGAGATATAGAGCTGCTCCTCTCAGACCCCACAGCCCTGTGGGATGCCCTACTGTGGTACTTAACGGCTGATAAAACCACTTGTCTTCTTGTTTAAAGGTCTCATTAGACTGAAGTCTGGGTCTGACTTATTAAACTGTTGCATCCTCAGAACCTAAACACTCACCTTCATAAGTCTGCTTGTTCACAGGGTCAGAATGCCCTCAAAACTCCCCGCAAGCCTCCTTAAATTTAGTTCCAAAATGTCAGTGATTGGTTTCTGCATTCTGTAGAGAAAGATGAAATCTATGACTTAGCAGAGGCTCTTGGGTGAGACTTTGTTGCCTTAGAGATGTCATTTCTCACTTCCTGTGCCAGGGAAAGTTTAGAACCAAAGTGGTAATATGAAAGGTTTGTGCTCAGCCTAGACTAAGTTTCTCAAACAAATGTTGTGCACTGTAAGCAGGGTATATCTCTTGGGGATTATGATGTTAATTAATTTTATTTTTTCATTCTTTTGATGAGGTTATGAGACTGCAGGCTGAGGTCTTAGGTTCATAAAGAGGCAACGTAAGAAGAGAACTGTTTTTCATGGCATCACAAGAGAGGGATTAAATCATCTGCTAGGGAGAAAGATGACCACAGGGGATGCCCTGTAAAGAGAAATGCTGTGCGCTCAAGGAGAGAAATGTTTGGTATTCAGCTCTGGATTTCCTTTTTCTGCATTGTCATTCCCTTCAACCATCCTCAAGCTTTAGCAAAGTCTGATGAAGTTGAGTGCATCTCAGTTGGACTTAAAGAAATAAAGTGAGATGGTTCTTTCCATACAAGGGTAGAAAGAATGAAATGTAGCGGAGAGAAAAGGTGGCAAAATGGAGGAGAAGTTGAGGGTACTGACCTAGAGTGAGAGACATGGCCCAACTAAGATAAATTTGTGGACCATATAACCACTTCCTAAGGATTCTCAGAAACACCTGAGAAACAGTCAAGTCTTCCTGTGTACACCACTGGGGCCTGGATGAAGTCATTTGGATATGAAAGAGAAAGCTGCCCTAAGAATGGAGAGCTTGGGGACACTTGGTTTAGGAAATTTAAGTTTCCCATAAGATGAAGAGAACAGGGAAGATATTTGTCAAACATCTAATAACCACCAGTAACTGAATCTGTTATTATCCCCGAATCGCTGTAGCTTTACAACAATGATTTGATTTTTTATTCCCAAACATATGATATAAGGTAAATGCTTCATACAGCTTAAATGTCTTTGAGAAAACATAGATTTTTTTTTCTGAATCCTGATCTCCTGACAATTTCATCAAAGCACAATGGAGCTCCAGCTTGGAAAAATCAAAATCATGGTCAGAGAAAGGTCCTTGCAGGCCAGGCCTGGTTCTTGAATTGATTATAATAATGACTAAACAATTTTCATACTTTTCTAAGAACAAATTGCCAACATCCCGAGGAGACATTTCAACACATCATCAACTTGGAAGCTAATACTGGTAATGTCAACTGGGAAAAAGTTTTAGACACATATGATGGGCCAGCCATAGGCACAAGTCTCTTAGACTGATTTGGGTAAACCCAAGACCTGGAGGGTCAGGGGCAAATGAACAAGCCCACTCAGAATCTTCTTCCCCCTGAACATATGTGATTACTGCTGTGCAAACTACCCCCCACATTCTGTCAAAAATTTTTCTGTGACAAAGGCAAGGATCTGAATGGGAAAAGGAGGTAATTGATGGTCCATCTGATAGGATTTCCAGAGCAGAAGTTGAGGCCTCTGAATACAGACTCTGTTTGCTTGACATCCTCTGTCACCCCCCTCTTGATTGATGCAACATGCACCAGGGAAAGTCATTTGCTTTCCCAGCATGTCTGCAAAACATCATCATCTCTGGGTGCCCAGCTCTCAAGTATACTGCCCATGAGTATGTGATCTGAACTGGTGTCTCCAATGTCCTTAACAACTAAGGGAGAGCACGGATCAAAGTCTTTAGGAAAAGAGGCCAGACCAGGGCTGAGGGGAATTTTTTCCAGGAGGGAAAGGTAATAATTTCTCAAGACTTAATCTGATTGAGCCAGTTAATCTCATTTGCATCTTGCATGACTTCTGTTGATGGGGCTAGGCCAACTTGACATTTTGTTTTAGTGTTTACTTCTTCTAAATAAGACCATGACTATTCATATGACTGTTATGCATAAATTAAACAGAAGTGACTTTTAATGTGTGTAATGACTGATCTCAGTTTTTAAGTAAAACACATGGAAAGATACATATTAAAGTTGAAACTTTAAACTTATTTGAACATTTGGAGTTTTGCTTTGCTTAGAAGGATAGAAATGTTCATTTTTTATTGTTAGTACTCTCATTCAACACACAAACAAATGAAGATTAGATGAGCCAAGGGCTTGAAATGGGGCAAAGCTGGGAGCTTTACAGGTAAAGCTTTACAGCTTTACCTGAGGTAGAGGCAGTGTTTTGCAGTGAGAAAGAGTATTGGTAGCAAGTAATCAGAAAGATTTGGCCAGTGTGCTGGACTTGGAGATACAGTGGCCAGAAAAACATGTCTTTTGTCCTCAGCATTGTCAGTCTCATTGTGGAGACCTCTTAGAAGCAGGAATTTATAGTAAAGTAATACGAGATGGTAAAAGCTGAAAGGGGAGAAGAATGAGGTGCTGGAGGAGCCTTATGAAGACCACCGTTTCCATCTGGGGGCAAAGTGATAGGCCAAGGAACATGGACTATGACAACAGACTGTGAAGACAGAAAGAGTTTTGTATAAACTTTAAGTAGGTATTTAAGTGTGGCTGGGACACAGGGTACATGAGTGTAGGTGAGTTGTAGTATGGTTGCCATTGAGGGGTAAAGCTCAAGACAGAGTCAAGAGATTCTGGGAGGCCTTGTGCTCTAATGAATTTGAACTTTATTCTAGGGCAATGGAGAGCCATCAATGACGCAATGAGATTTATTTATTTGTGCATCCATTCATTAAATATTCACCATCTAATACTTTTTATTTAATAAACATTTTTTAGCACAGACAGGCACAAACACAAAAATAAACAACAAAACCAAAAACCAGATAAAATATCCTGCCTTGAACGAGCAGGTGGCAATTTTAGATATAGTGGACAGGGAAAGCGTCACTGAGAAGGTGGCACTTGGGCAAAGAGATGAAGGAGGATATCCAGGAGAAAAATGTTCTAGGTGAAGGGAAAAGCCAGGGCAAAGTTCTGGAGGCAAGAGAATGCCTGGTGTGTTTGAGAAACACCAAGCCAGTCCACTGGGCTGGAGTGTAGAAGTCAGAGATGGTGGACTTTCAGCTTCCGTGCTGAGTCAGGAGGGAGGCTGGCTGCCTGATTGTTCTGAGCAGAGACAGGAAGTGCCTGGCCTTCTGGCTTAAAAGGGGGTCACAATGGGTCAAGAGCAGAAGCAGGGAAACAAGTTAGGAGGCTAGTATAGTAACCCAGGGAGAAAAAATGGCGGGCACTTGGACTGCTGTGGAGCAGTGGGTATGGTCAGAAACCCGACAAGGTTTGCTGACCATTGAAGGGGTGTGCAAGGACAGGTGACAAGTCCAGAGAATGAATTTATATTTTCGGTCAAGGCCCTGGAAGGATGGGTTGCCTGAGTACCATGGGGAAGACTGTGGAAGTGACATGGGGAACAGATACTGGGGGATGATCAGGAATTTTGTTTTCAATGTGTTCAGTTTGAAATATTGATTAGAAATGCAAGAGCAAAAACCAAATCAACAGATGTCAAAGTTCTGGGGGAAGATATGATCCAGACACATAAATTTGGGAGTTTTTAGTCTACAGAAGCTATTTAGAAATAGAAGAATGGATTAGAACACTGAGAATGTAGTGTCAGACATTGTTAGGCACTGAACATCCAGCGGTGAGAAGAATAAACCAATCCCTTGTCCTTGAAGACCTCACAATAAAACAAAATAATCAAACAATAGTGTATATGAAATTATGGTTAAAATGGTATTAGAATGAATTCTGGATGCAGAGTAGAGAACAAAGTGGGAGGGAAGACCCAGCAGAGATTGTTCCACAGGCTGCTGTCATGATTCCCAGAGGATGTCTTGTCTTGAGTTTGGTGTTGGCAGTGGGAATGGAGAAAAGATTTGGGGGACACGTAGGAGGCTTAATCCTCAGAATTGGATAATTGTTTAGTTCCACCAAAATACCTGACTCAGAAGACACAAAAAGAGTTTTGCTCCTTAAAGAAAAAGTCTTGGCAGGGTGAGATTGTCACTCATTGGACTGACCTTAGGTGTAATACCTCCTCTGCTGCGTAATCTCTTTGTCAGCTTGGGTAGATTTTAAACTTTTCTATTTTTCAGTTTCCTTACCTGAATGAGATAAATAATGCTTCCTAATGTTCTTATGAGGATTAAAGGGGAAATTACACAGAGGCTCCTAGCAGGGTTGTCATAGAGCACTTAGCAGATGGACAGGAGGAAAAAATTCCTTTTCTTCTCCTCATCTTAGGTTCACTGCCCGGTCCCAGCACATTAGACGGAAAAAAGACAGATTAACAAGAGAAAACCAAACAGAAGTGTATTAACGTAGCAATCACACAAACACACGGGAGTACTTACTTAGTGATGAGGAACTCAAAGAGATGATTGGATCTTGGGCTTATATAGCATCTTAGCAAAGAACAAAATTGTGGAGAAGTGACAAAACAAAGGAAATGGCCTTTGAGCTTCTAAGGTTGGCAAATTTTAGGAAGGGAAATATATGGGGAGACTAATGATAGAGAAGGGTTAGTTTTAGCAAGGTTTATTATGCAGACACTTCTGGTGCCATGTCTGGGGTGAGAAGGGTCTAGAGTTGTCTCTTGTGATTAACTTGTGTCCCTCCTGGTAGAGAGAAGAGAGGGAACATTTTATAAATTTACGGCCTGCTTTTAGGCAAACAGGGGGAAGTCAGAGAGCTTTCCTTCTCTCTGTTTCTTCTCAGTTATCTTCAGCTCAAAATAACCAATATGTCAAAGCAGTATATTCTGCTATACCTTTCACAGCCATTTAGAAGATATTACTTCCCTTTCTATTGAGTTAAGAAGCTTAAAAAATCAATAAAACAAGATAAAAACAAAACTCATTAGATCATACAACTAAAAACATACATTGAAAGAAGAAATGGTTGTAGGCATGGCTGGATCCACAGTGATCAGCCCTCAGCTTGTCTTCCTGCCTCAGCCTGCTTGCAGATCTATTCATTTTATCATCACACGGACTTGACTTAATAATGTCAGAACCTGAGGTGGTAAAGCTGGACACTGAAAATATCAGGCTACAGCCTGTTAACTGTTTCATCATCAAACTGTCCCACCTCAAGTCCAGTATTTGTAAACTATCCACCACCCATGTCCTTCTGATACTGAATTGGTACACTGACCGTTGGCAACCCAAGTAGAAAGAATGTCACTTTCCCAATATCTTCAGTGAACTTTCCGGATATGACCCTTCTTGGCCCATCCTATGTACGGCACACTGCATCCTTGACTGTGAACTGGACGGTGGAATTCTCATCCAAGGGCAGGGATCAGCCTCACCCAAACCTCATAGAAAAAGGGTAAGGGAAGAACACGGAAGCAAAGACATAGGTCCTCTAGCTTGCCTTTTGTTATTGCGTTATACTCACAAATATCTCAGCGTTCCTGACCTGCAAGCTCCTTACTTAGCTATCTAATAACCATGTTGAATTCCACGGCTCAAACACTATAACCTGCAAACTCCTTGAAAACGGTAACCTTGGGCTTAGGGGAAACTTGCTAAGTGTATGGTCCCACTCCCTCCTACCACTTCCCCCCTCTGCCCAAGGTACTCACTCCCTCTTCTTGGGCTTGCTCCACAGTTATCCATCAAAAACATTATGCAGGGCTTCCCTGGTGGCGCAGTGGTTGAGAGTCCGCCTGCCGATGCAGGGGACACGGGTTCATGCCCAGGTCCGGGAAGATCCCACATGCCGCGGAGCGGCTGGGCCCGTGGGCCATGGCCGCTGAGCCTGCGCGTCTGGAGCCTGTGCTCCGCAATGGGAGAGGCCACAACAGTGAGAGGCCCGCCTACTGCAAAATAAAACAAAACAAAACATTATGCAGTGAGAAACAAAACATACACTTCATTTCCACCCAGACTTTTAACAACTGAAGGCAAAACTACTGTAGTTAACTACAGGATAAATAAAGGGATTCCTAAGGCCATAGTGCAGAATGACAGATTAGCAAGAACATGGCCCTAGGACAGGAGGGAGCTTCCCACCCAGGCTGAATCACCAGCTCACTGTTGGGAACAATTTATTTGATGCAAATGAAAAACCAAACATTTATAAATCAGCTAAATAAGAAGCTTAGGGGACAGCTTCTGGGATTTGGACAAAAAAAAAAAATTGTTCTCCATGGGAGTTGGAGGATTGGAAATCTGTCAGGACTTGGAGCATGCACACTTCTGGTATGTGTTGCTGGGTCACTTTGTAAAGTCTTGATCAATTTAAGACTTCTGTTTATGGACCTTGCACTCTTACGGTTGGAAAGACTTTTCTTAATGTCAAAAGGACATTCTGGAACTGTCATTTCTACTTCCAAAAGGAAAGCCCTGATTTGTCCCTCTCTGGCTATCTTAACGACCTTACTATAGCCCATTCTATTGCCTACACAACTGTCTGCAATAGTCATTTAACACATTTTCCTGCTTCTATTTTTTTCAAATAAACTTTTTATTTGAGAATAATGGTAGATTTATGGAACAGCTGCAAAATTAATACAGAGAGTTCCTGTAGATCCCTTGCTTAGTTTCCCCTAATGTTGACATTTTACATTAATGATATATTTGTCAAAACTAAGAAACTAATACTGATATATTATTCTTAACTGCAGATTTTGTTCAGATTTGACCAATTTTTACACTAAAGTCTTCTTTTCTGTTCCAGAACCCAATCCACTATACCACATTGCATTTAGTCGTCACATTTCCTTAGTCCCCTCTGATCCGTGACAGTGTCTTTGTCTTTTCTTACTTTTCATGCCTTGATAATTTTTTTTGTTTTTTTTGTTTGTTTTGTTTTGTTTGCGGTACGAGGGCCTCTCACTGTTGTGGCCTCTCCCGTTGCAGAGCACAGGCTCTGGACGCGCAGGCTCAGCGGCCATGGCTCACGGGCCTAGCCGCTCCGCGGCATGTGGGATCTTCCCGGACTGGGGCACGAACCCGCGTCCCTTGCATCGGCAGGTGGACTCTCAACCACTGCGCCACCAGGGAAGCCCCATGCCTTGACAATTTTGAGGAGTACGTGAGGGAAGCTATTTTGTAGAATGTCCTTCAATTTGAGTTTGTCTGATGTTTGCTGCATGATTAGACGAAGTGTACAGATTTGGGGGAAGAATTCCACAGAGGTGAAGTTCCTCTTTATCACATTGTATCAGGAGGTACTTATTATCAGCAGGGCCTATTGCTGGTGTCTTAGTCCACTTAGGCTTCTGTAACAAAATACCAGAGACTGGGTAGCTTATAAACAACAGAAATTTCTCTCTTACAGCTCTGGAGGATGGAAGTCCAAGATCAGGGTGCCAGCAAGTTCAGCATATGGAACGAAGCAGGTTTTGCTTAACTATAAAGCCATAAATAAAAGCACGAGATATGCCCCAGGTCATTAAGTGACGAAATGAAGTCTGCATTCTGCTGGTCGAGTTCAGCAAGATAACAGTCCTTAGGATCAAGGACAGGAATTTAAGGGAAAGATGACATTCCAAAGTAGGAGACCCTCATTATACGGAAGTCTGAAATGATTCAACATATTTTAGTATATGTTACCACCCTTCTGTTGATTTGAATAAGCACTGTGACAGTCCCAGTTTGACCTCATAGGGTCAAATACTCTCCTGCCCAATACAGAGGAGGAGCTAGTGATGTAAGCCTGACGTCTACTTAAAGAATGAGAAAAAAGCCAGTCTTTTCCCCTCCCCCACTTTCCTTTGATTATAAAAATGTAGGCCACTTAATTCTCAGGGCAGAGCCCCCTCACCTGCATGCTTGTATCCCTCACAAGCATCCTGTATTAATAAATCTACTTCTTGCCTATCACTTTGTCTCTCTCTGAATTCCTTCTGCGCTGAGACACAAAGAACCTGAGCCTCAGTAAGTCCAGACACCAGGTGAATGATTCTAATTAAAAGACGGTGGGTTCAAGTCCCAATCTGGGTCTTGGCTGGGTTCGAGTCTTGGCACGTGGGTTCAAGTCCCAATCTGAAGTGCACAGTTTCAGCTCCATTCTACCTTTGTGAGACAGGATTCAGAAAGCTAGAAACCCCTGAAAACATAATATGGGAAATCAAAAGGTGCTGGGTAGCAAGAAAATAAGAAAAAGGTCCCATTCACTAACATGTGATTGATTCTCAATAAATATCTGTCAAAGGCAGGGAGGATTATAGGATTTCCAGGCTTAGCAAATAAAACTATAAAATGCTTAGTTCAAGTTGAATTTCAGATGAACAATGAATGATTTTTTTTTTTTAATGTTGAGCCTTCTTTTAATTTATTTATATTTATTTTTGGCTGTGTTGGGTCTTCGTTTCTGTGCAAGGGCCTTCTCTAGTTGTGGCAAGCAGGGTCCACTCTTCATCGCGGTGCGCAGGCCTCTCACTGTCGTGGCCTCTCTTGCTGTGGAGCACAGGCTCCAGACGCGCAGGCTCAGTAGTTGTGGCTCACGGGCCCAGCCGCTCCGTGGCATGTGGGATCCCCCCAGACCAGGGCTCGAACCCGTGTCCCCTGCACTAGCAGGCAGACTCTCAACCACTGCGCCACCAGGGAAGCCCAATGAATGATTTTTAAAAATAAGTATGTCTCATGCAATATTTGGGACACAGTTATACTAGAAATTTATTTGTTGTTTACCTGAAGTTCAAATTTAACTGGGTGTTTTGTATTTTGTCTTGCAACCCTGAGGAAGGAGGATGAAGGAAGCATGGAAGGAAGGGAAGGAGGGAGGGAGGGAAGAAGATAGGAATCAGGCTACCTTAGGTTCATGCAGTTAGATTTTTGGTTCATCTGACTCCAGATTTACCAGGAGAACATCTGTCTATAATTTGATGTTTCATGAGAAACTAGCCCCTAGGAAAGAATAAACTGGTCAGACTGCCTGGAATTTCTCACTGTTAACTGACAAATTAGCTTTTGACGAAGATGTGGCATCCTCTGTAGCTTGGTACAGGAAAGGAATGTACTGACTTCAGGGACAATCATATTCTTGTTCATGTGTCAGATTTTGCAATATAAGTTAATAAATTAAAATTCCAATTTTATGTCCCGTTCCTTAGAGTTCAATTACTGCTATGCCAACCTTGAGAGATAAATCTGCTCCCCTGGGTGTGCTCAGGGCGGGGATTGCAAGGCTCTGTTATGATGTTCCCATGTTTTATTTCTTAAACTGAATGGTAAGGATATGGTGTTATTTATTTTATTCTTTGCAACATTTTGTACATCAAAATATTTTATAAGGTATTTTCAAACAAAATGAAATAAAAGCCAGAGCGGTTTAATGGAAGAAGGATGGATTTGCTTTGAGAAGATATTTGTTTGAGCCCAGATTAGCCACTATTTTATTTCCTTCTATTTTATACTGCAGCAACATTGAGTTAATCAGAGGGTTTCTAGTGCCATCTCATGCTGTGCACCTTCTCTTACATTTCCATGCCTTATGCTTTGCCTTTTGTCTTGGAAAGCCTTTCTTTATTCTTTCTTCCAGCCTCTCCCACTCACTTTTTTTTTTTTTTTTTTTTTTTTTTCCTTTTTGCGGTATGCGGGCCTCTCACTGTTGTGGCCTCTCCCGTTGCGGAGCACAGGCTCCGGATGCGCAGGCCCAGCGGCCATGGCTCACGGGCCCAGCCGCTCCGCGGCATATGGGATCCTCCCAGACCGGGGCACGAACCCGTATCCCCTGCATCGGCAGGCGGACTCTCAACCACTGCGCCACCAGGGAGGCCCTCCCACTCACTTTTTTGAAAGACAACCCATAATCATCATACAGTTCTTTCCTGTTGGCAACTCTCTCCACCACCCAACCCCTCCACTCACTGCAGGAGGGCCTACTTTTGCCACTGCCTTATTTCTCTATCTCCAATCAATGTTAGGTTCTCTGTCGCCTCCACCACATTGTGCTATGATTATCTTTTTACAGGTCTGTCTTGCCACCAATCGGAATCTTCTCAAGAGAAGAACTGAGCTTTATTCATTCCTCTACTCGCTGAACCTAGCAACACGACTAACCCATGTTTACCCATCTGAACTGACCATAGGAAATGCCTATCTGTGAGCCTTAGTTCCAGCCATTATAAAGTTGATACATAAACACACACACACACCAGCAAGTACATTTTCAGCCACATATTAGCTGCTTAAAGCAAAGCTCACTTCTCTATATTCCCAAAGCATCAACTTCCTAATCCAACTTCCTTCTTTTAACAGTGAGAAAACTAAGGCCCAGAGAGGGAGAGTAACCTGCACAGTATCACACGAGAGTGGGGCAGCTGATTCATAGCGAGAACCCAGGTGTCTTACAGTGGTGCCTGTTGCTAGGGGATGATAAGCGGGTTGTCCAACTTCCCAGCTTCCCTAACTCTTTAGAGAATTTAAGTGGAAGCGACTCTCCCTAGCACAGCCCCATAGCCGATCCAGGCCTCGAAAAGGAAGCCTGTGGAAGTCTCCATGGTCCCATGGCCATATTTATGCAGCATTTTCACACTTCCCAGAGCCTGGCTCAACCCAGCGGTCCCGCTTTGTTTTGGTCAGAAGTCTCACTGGCAGACACAGTAAGTAATATCTGTGGACTCTTTGAAGCCCTTTCCCCTAGAGCCTAGTTAGCCTTGACTATCGGTGGCATTGACTGAGGCCGTCCTTTCCATACTCTGCTGACCTGAGGTCATTTGGTGTGAATGGAAACAGAGGCGCTGGCGCCCCAGGATTGCTTGCAACACAAGTTACTCCTTTTTCAAGCTGTGGATTCCATTAACTAACTGGAATGGTCTTTATGTATTTGGCATCAGATGTAGGCTTGCCCTCCCCTTGCCCCTTCAACATTTTGGAGGTAAGAATGCTCTATGGTCAGGGATTTCCAGGGCCAACCCGGAAGGAACATTCCGGCATGGATTTCCCAGACGGGTTGTCCTCTGTTTTGGAAAGTGTCATCCTATTTATCGCCAGTCCCCATTGCTGTGCTTTAAGGGCCATAAGCATGACTGTTAATCACTCCTTCTTTCCTTCTTTCCCGGCTTTAGAGGGCAACTCCAGAATAACTCCATTTGGTGCCAGGTGGATTAGAATATGAACATTCTCAAAGCTTCAAGGGCCTTTGGCCTTCACCTGGGAGAATCCTTCATCCTTACAAATGGAGAAACAAGACGGAGAGGGGAGAGCTTTGACTAAGCGCCCACAATATTAGAACTGGGACTCAATCTAGTTTCCCTGGCTTCCTATTCAGGACTCAGAACTTCAAGGAATTCTCAAACAACAAACAAACAAACAAAGTCCTCAAACACTGATAGTACTTATCTGAAATTTCCTACCAGTTTGTTCTTTCAGATGCTGTCTTACTCTCTCGCTTGCTTTCTTTTTGTTTATCCGTTTATTTATTCCTAGTTTTTCATCTTTGTTTCCTTGGCCTAAATGTTTTTCTAATCCCTTCAATTTGTCCTTCAAAACCTAGCTCAGGGAACTTCCATGAAGTAAATGGAAGGGAGGGAGTTTGAGTTGTTGGTCTTGATTCTTCAATCCCCTATAACCGTATTAACTATCCACACCCTTGCTATGGCCTCACTGTAGCTGGAATATATATTCCACTATGTGACTTTGGGCCCTTGGCTTGTCATCAACATGACATGACAGGCTATCTTCTGCTTCTGTCATCACCATAAGCACATGGCCTGGTATGTACCGTCCCTTTAGCCTGGGCTGCAGAATGAGACAGAAAGAATAGACCTGACCCAGACCTACAGCTGGAAGCTAAACCCAGCAGAGCCCAGCAAAACCTACTGAAGTCACAAGGTGTGCCTGCAAACCTCTTGGAAGAGCTTCTGCCTCAGAAGGGAAAAGTGGTACCCAAGTATACCTATGAGATAGCCTTGTCCTAAGACAAAATAGGTTGCAACATTTATTCATTCGGTCATTCATTGTTATTCAACAAATAATCACTGAGCACCAACTATGACCTCTTCTACTCTCTGAAACTATACATCATGAAAACTATTTGTCCATTAATGCATATTTCTGAGGAAAGGGTTTATGGCTTTCCTGAGCTACTGCTATTTGTCCTTAATCTCAACCAAATGAGTAAAGGCCCCTGGTAATAAGGGTTCACTTGGGGCTTGATTCATTTGCCACAGAAGGTCAGTATCGAATAGTACTATTGTATGGCTGCTCACCTGTGAGTACAGACTAAAGAAAAAAATTTGCTCAAATAATTTGAGTTTTACTAGAAGAGTTGACCAGAAAGGTGGAATGTTAATTTGCTAATTACTAAATGAGTGCATTAGTCATTTGGGATGATCACCTATGCTATTTGCAGTTGACTCTCAACATATAACTTGTATCCTAAAATTGTAATAAAAATACTGAGGGCTTCCCTGGTGGCGCAGTGGTTGAGAGTCCGCCTGCCGACGCAGGGGACACGGGTTCGTGCCCCAGTCTGGGAAGATCCCACATGCCACGGAGCTGCTGGGCCCGTGAGCCATGGCTGCTGAGCCTGCGCGTCCGGAGCCTGTGCTCCGCAACGGGAGAGGCCACAACAGTGAGATGCCCACATACTGCAAAAAAAAAAAAAAAAAAAAAAAAAA
This sequence comes from Mesoplodon bidens, assembly GCF_964165515.1. Taxonomy (NCBI): domain Eukaryota; kingdom Metazoa; phylum Chordata; class Mammalia; order Artiodactyla; family Ziphiidae; genus Mesoplodon; species Mesoplodon bidens. Next base: position 18,860,578 of record NC_138162.1, on the reverse strand, counting down.
AAAAAAATACTGAATGTTTGTCAATACCATGTTAAATTTTAACTATCACCTGATAATTTTGTAGGTTGGGCTCCTGTAATACGTCTGTCTGTTAGCACCTTAACATTTTAAACTATTTTCTCCTGTTGCACTAGTACAAGTCCCCACTGGTTCCTTTATGGTTGACTTACTATTTTTCTTTCTTGAATAATATGATTTTAAGATCCTTTACTATTCTGATCTCTCTTCTCTGCATTTCCTAGTTTGTCCCTGATTCTCTTAAATATATTATTGAAAATTGACCAGTCTCGAAATGTAACCAAATGATTACCTCCTGCTGTGGACTGAATTACGTCCAGAATACCTATGTTGAAACCCTAACCCCTTATTGTGATGGTATTTGGAGATGTGACCTTTGGGAGGTGATTAGATTTGAGCTCATGAAAGTGGGGCTTGATGATGGGCTTGGTGCCCTTATAAGAAGAAACACCAGAGAGCTTGTTCATTCTCTCTCTCCACCGTGTGGTAACACAGCAAGAAGGCAGCCATCTTCAAGTCAGAAAGAGATCTCTCACCAGAAACCGACCATGAAGGTACCCTGATCTCAGACTTCCAGCCTCCAGAACTCTGAAAAAATAAATGTCTGTTGCTTAAACCACCCATGGCAGCCTGGGCAAACCAAGACACCTCCCTCCCTGCTCCCTGCACAGTGTCTAGCATGGTGCTTGTCTTCCATGGTGTGATTGATGGACTGGACCAGGGGATGCCAGCCTTAGGAGACCAATCTTGGTTTGCCCAGAATTGACACAGGCTGATGAACCCAGCAGGTCCCCAAATTCACACCAAACTTTTCTACTGCTGGTCTGGATTTCTGGGCTCCCAGCGCCAGCCTCTCCATGCTAGCCTTTGGGGAGCCAATGCTTCTTGTGGAAGATACCACATGCATGAATAATATGACGAGTGTCTGAGTTGGCAGCGAGGGGTGGCAGAACTTGCCTAGGGATGAAGCCAAGGCTGGCAGATTTCCCACCTCCATTCAGCTCCTGAAAACCCAGCAAATTCACGTGGCCATGTATGGTGCCGAGGACTCACTGGTGGGAAGATTTAGAGACAGCTGGGATAACGTGCTTCTCTGCAGCCCCTGGGCAATCTGCACAGTCCAGTCACCCTTCGATCTCCTTCAGGGAGCACTGGTGATCACCTGCTGTCACCACACTTGCTCTATAGGTGCCTCGTGCTGCTCATGAGAACAGGTGGGAGGCACGAACTAGTCAATTCAATTCCTTTACCTTTAAAATGGTAATTTATTTATGGTAATAAAAATATTGCTTAAGATCATCATGACAATCAAATGGAGTAAAAAGGTCAGACATAGAGGCCAAATCGTCAGAGCCACCATCACTGGTCACCGTTCTCAGAACCATCAGTATACAGTTTCTTATAAAGCTGAGAGCACCCTGAGGTAGACTGTGTTACGTTATTTTACAGCTGAGGAAACTGAGCTTTGGGGAATGTATTTACCTGCATGAGTTCACAAAGCTAGTGAGTGTGAAATTTCTTTCCCAGTGCTTGGTATATAGAGAGCACTTAATTTGTACTTACTGAAGTATCAGATTTGTGTTTTTAATTCAGGCTGACATCAAAGTCCATGTCACCAACCCCTGTGCTGGTACTGTTTAACTCTAAACTGTAGAGTGCTGTTCCCCCTGTGAGGAACTGTTTCCATTTGGTCATCAGTTCTGATCCCCAAACTGATTGCCCTGTGAGTGGGCTCCCAACAGACCTCCTGGGCCTTACATCCTGTCCATTACATCTTTTGTGGGCTACAGATCTGGGACAGGTTTCTATGTGAGCCAGAAATAAGAGGAATGTTAGCACTGACACTATCCTTGAAGATATTATGTGCCAGAGGAGGGAGGGGAATAAGGTAAATGACATTCAAAGAGAATATGTAGTAATAGCTACTCACTTTTCTTTTTTGGTTTAATTAATTAATTAATTAATTAACATCTTTATTGGAGTATAATTGCTCTACAATGGTGTGTTAGTTTCTGCTGTATAACAAAGTGAATCAGCTATACATATACATATATCCCCATATCTCCTCCCTCTTGAATCTCCCTCCCGCCACTGACTTATTGAATGTTGATCTTGACAGATACTTTTTAAAGTATTTTATGTATCTATCATTTTCTCCTCCTCATGAAGTAGGGACTCTTTCTAGCTCTCTTTTGTAGAAGAGGAATCTGAGAATATTAATTTAGTTGTTCCATGCAACTCTCTTTTTCCATGGTGAAAACAATCATGGTTAATCCACATTCTTTGACTTGAAGGTCAAAATTTAGCAAAGTCACCAGCATGATACAGAGGCCTGTGTCAGGGCTCTGGGCCCCTGGAGCCCTGACTTCAGATCCTTTTTCCGTCAGGGAGTCCAGATGAATCAGACACAGGGGATAGCTCTTTGATTCTCAGTTTACTCACATGTAAAATAGCAATTCTTATCATACAATAATAAGATGTGAGGTAGCCATAAAGATAGAATCAGAAATGCCTGTACAGTACAATTTGCCTGGCACAAGTTAAACACTTAATAAACATTCGCTGTCAACATTATCATGAACACGTAATAGAAAAGAACAAAACCAAAACCAAACTAAGGCAGCAGATTCAAAGTGCAGAAGAGGATTTCAGACCCTTTCACAGTTTCCAGGGTTCCCTCACGTGCAGGATTTCACCCATGTGGCTCCCTCTCCAACCCTGCAAGAGCCCCGACTCCTCCTTGTGAGATGCAGTCATTTAATGATCATCTAGTTCTCCTGGGTGTTCAGGGACAGGGTCAGCCCTCAAACTCTGGTCAGCCAGTGTTCTGTCAGCTCCTACAATGTGTCAATGAATGAGTTGCCTGGATGGAATGGAAGGGTTATTCAGGGAACATTCCTTAGAAGAGAGGGCAGTGAGTTCCAGTGACCCCACCTGCCACAGGTATGTCCTGGTTGGTGGGACGGCTGGGCAGTTCTCCACTTTAGGCACCAGTGAGAATGGCTGGCCCAGAAGGAGGGTCTTTTTTACTCCATTCCACTGCAGATGAAAAACAAGTGTTTCCAAATAAATCATTTTTCTTTATTGACTCTTTAAGTACTGCATATCCTGCTCTGAAACATTGAGAATCACCACCATGGAATGGTAAGAAGACAGACTTTGGAATCAGAAGGATGTGGTGTCTAACACCAACTCGGACAGTTGTCAGCTGCATGACTTTGGACAAGCCATTAAGCCCCCAAGCCTTTGTCTCTTCCTCTGTGAAATGGGGACAGTAATACCTACTTGTATGATTGTTGAGGGGATTAATTATATAATGTATTCAAGGTGACTGGATCACAGGGGATCCTTAGAAAAAGTCACAATTTTTCATCGTTACCTTTTCATTAGTAAACTAATAAATTGTAGTTACAAAAAAAAACTGGTTTTCTAGATCCTGTCATCTTCACACATGGTGCCTTATGATTCTAATACCAGAGACTGCCAGGCAGTTAGCTTGATTCACAGCTTCAAAAGGAAAGTTGTGTTTGGTGGTAGGAGGGGAGAGAAACTCACTCTCCAGGCAGACAAACATGTGGTCAGTTGACATGTGTGTCAGAGGGAAGATAGAACAGTAAAGAGAAATTTTCAGATCTCTAGAATAGATAAGAGTAGTCTGGCATGTAAGCCAGTCCATGGGCAACTGAGGATTGTTTCTGGAGCATGACATTTGTTCCAGCTGTTTGGGCTTTGTCCATACAGTGCATTGTTGGAGGTTTGTCTTGCTATCACATTGGATAGGTGGGATTGAAAATGTCATGTCACCTACAGTGACTCAAAACAGTCTGGTTCCTTCATCTTCTCACATCTATGCTCTGGACAGTAGACTTCAGATCTGGTCACACTGCTGAACAGAGCTCTGGAGTTTAACAGGACGTTTATACCATCTGAAGTCATCCAGCTGAAAAGCCACCCCAAAGGCTGAAATTCAGTGGGAGATACACTAGGAAAAAGGCAATTACAACAGACTGTTGACAGTGTCATATTAGGGAAAGTGTGAGCTGCTGTAGAAGCTGATAGGAGTGCTACCTAGTGTAGTATTGGTGATCAAGGCACTATCAATTTACCCACAGGAAATGACCTTTTTGAAAAAATAACCAAATGGAGGTAGTGAAGGGGGAAGGTAGGGTTGGAGACAACAGCCTTGGATAAAGAAACAGCATGTTCAGAGCGTAGAGGTGGAAGAGAGTATGGCACATTCAAAGATCATTCATGGCTGGAATAGAGAGTGGTTGGTGGGAAAATGGCAAGAGATGAGAATGAAAAGGGACAAAAGTTCTCACAAACCATGCAAGGAGATTGGACTTCATCCCTGGGGTGTTGGGAAGCATCTAAAGTGTTAAGCAGGGGCATGCCAGAATCACATCTTATAGGAAGTAATATAGAAGGTGAACTGGAGGTGAGATGTGATGGTGATGATGATGACAAGGATGAGGAAGGAGAGGCGAACCACCACCATCAACACCACCACCACCACCAAAGTGGAATATGTGGCCAAGCATTCAAGAGCCACGCCCCCCTCCTTGTGGCCTCAGACGACTCTACTCAATGCAAAGAATAGGGTCAACACATGAAAGGAATTTGATAAATAAACACTGAATTATACACTTGATTACATAGCTCTCCCTGTGGTGGCTGGCATGTGACTCTCAGAATGTGGCATTAGATGGGTGACTGATCTAAAAGGAAAACTATCAAATAAATTCATGTGTTACTCTTGAAAACCACAGAATAAGTTGTGGTTTTATGTTTCACAAAATGATTTACAAGAGTAGGTTTAGGGGCTTCCCTGGTGGCGCAGTTGTTGAGAGTCCGCCTGCTGATGCAGGGGACACGGGTTCGTGCCCCAGACTGAGCCTGCGCGTCCGGAGCCTGTGCTCCACAACGGGAGAGGCCACAACAGTGAGAGGCCCGCGTACAGCAAAAAAAAAAAAAAAAAAAAGAGTAGGTTTAACCAAAGATGATTGCATTCTATCCCCATCTAATGGACCTCATTGCAGGCATCGAAGGGTAGGGCAGTAAAGGGAATTGTGTATTATTTTGTACAATTGATGTATTTTTATTAAAGAGTTGGGGAAACCAGTGCAGAGAAAGAGGAGGGTCCTGCTCATGATTATAAAGCAAATTAATGAAAAAATAATAGTAGCGTCTTCTGAATTACAGCCTTCTATTCTTTCAGTTGTATCTGTGACTTTACCATTTACAAATTGAAGATTAGGTAAATAAACATAATCATCTTTCCATAGGGTAATATGCCTTAAGGTGTGTTCACCAGGATGCAGCACTGGTAAATGGTAGTAGCTGGTGTGTGTGTGTGGGGGTGGGGGTGGTAGGGGGAGTTCTAGTTTCACATATGTTTAGAAATGATGGTGAAAACAAAGTTAAGTATATTTCTTTATTATGGATATTTAAGAGGTTTTAGTAAACTAATATACCTTTTGAAATCCTGAAAGGAAGATTTCATCAGCCTACGGTGTTCAACATCAGATTGACATGTTGTTTTTCATAAATTATGCTCATCATATTGACTTATTCAACACCTTCAGGATTGACATCATAATTCTATATTATATGAAAGGCTTTTAGGGTTTTATATGCTTTTCCGATTACATATTTAATTTAAGTATGTCTCTCTAGAAGTTAATCGGCATCTCTTGGAATTCAACTGGAAGACTTTGACAGATAAAACAGTTCAATGACTAAATAAATCACATCAACTTCTCCCAGCTTTCAACATTTTATGATCTACTTCAAGAGTCTGGCAACGTCTACCATCTTAAATTGGATTTCTTGTCATTTGACTGTCAATATTCTGCCTTCATAAAAATGTTCATTTCAATGCAACCTGAAAATGTAATCTTTTATAAGCAACAATTGAGGACTCAAGTTAAATCTAGCCACAAGAGGTACAACAAATGCAGATAAGCCGACTGAAGTGAGCACCAGATGAAAGGTCTCATCCATGCACAGCTAAGATTGCCAAATCAAGGCCTAGTTGCTAAAAAATATCCTTTAACATTGTGTAACATGTAACATGCAGCCTAATTTCAGAGGCGTTAAAATCAGGTCTGGGGGGCTTCCCTGGTGGCGCAGTGGTTGAGAGTCCGCCTGCCGATGCAGGGGACACGGGTTCGTGCCCCGGTCTGGGAAGATCCCACATGCCGCGGAGCGGCTGGGCCCGTGAGCCATGGCTGCTGAGCCTGCGCGTCCAGAGCCTGTGCTCCGCAATGGGAGAGGCCACAACAGTGAGAGGCCCGCATAACGAAAAAAAAAAAAAAAATCAGGGCTGGGTATGTGTTAGAATTAAAGAACTGAATATTATGCAGCTGTTTTATAGACCATGTTTGGGAAATGCTGTTTCCCAAGAACAAGGAACAAAATGCCCTAGAATCTTGCCAAGCTCTTACCACCCTCTAACCATTCCAACTAGAGATTCACAGATGACTTAGTCCATTCAGGCTGTATAACAAATTACCATATACCAGGTGGCTTATCAATAACAGAAACTTATTTCTCACATTTCTGGAGCCTGGGAAGTCCAAGATCAAGGTGCCAACAGATTCCTTATATGGGGGGGGCCCAGTTCCTGATTCATAGAGAGCAGTCTTCTTCCTGTGTCCTCACATGGTAAAAGAAGGAGAGACCTTTCTGGGGTCTCTTTTATAAGGTCATTAATCCCACTAATGAGAGCTGAACCATCCTGATCTATTCATCTTCTCAAGGCCCCACTTCCTAATACCGTTACATTGGGGGTTAGGATTTCAAACTATGAATCTTGGGGGAACACAAACATTCACTCAACAGTAACAAACATTCAGATAAATCTTCAGGTTATTTCTCAAAGGCATTATGATATCCCCACAACCATAATCTCATCTTTTCTATAAGGACTCAAACTATTTCCAGTTTTATTTTTGTTTTTTTTTGTTGATTTTTTGGTGTTTTTTTTGCGGTATGCGGGCCTCTCATTGCTGTGGCCTCTCCCATTGCGGAGCACAGGCCCCGGACGCGCAGGCCCAGCGCCCATGGCTCACGGGCCCAGCCGCTCCGCGGCACGTGGGATCCTCCTGGACCGGGGCACGAACCCGTGTCCCCTGCATCGGCAGGCAGACTCTCAACCACTGCGCCACCAGGGAAGCCCCCAGTTTTAAATCAATGAAAATTTCTTGAGATTTTAAGATTTCTGATACTCAAAAACGTATGAGCTGAAAAATGTAGATGATAAGTGATAATGCACGTTCCAGTATTGAAAGTAATATATGAATGTATCTTTATCCTTAAAACTTATTTCCCTTTTTCATTTTTTAAATCTTTTACTCATTTTCCCCAGTTTTATTTTCCTCTTTTTGCCAAGTTAACACATCTGAATGACATTTTAAAGCCTGTCAAAGAGTAAAAACTAAAACATATGATCTTAATTAAGTTTGAGTGAGTGTTTTGCCAATTCAAAGTTGTAGTTAAGAAAGTATTTTAGAGAGAGAGAGAGAGTGGAAGTTTACAGATCTACTCTATTCTTTTTTTTAAAATTAATTTATTTTTTATTTTTTTTCGCTGTGTTGGGTCTTCATTGCTGCGTGCGAGCTTTCTCTAGTTGCAGCGAGCGGGGGCTACTCTTCATTGCAGTACGTGGGCTTCTCACTGCGGTGGCTTCTCTTGTTGGGGAGCATGGGCTCTAGGCGTGGACTTCAGTAGTTGTGGCACACGGGCTCAGGAGTTGTGGCTCACAGGCTCTAGAGCACAGGCTCGGTAGCTGTGGCACACAGGCTTAGTTGCTCCACGGCTTGTATGATCGTCCCGGACCAGGGCTTGAACTTAACCACTGTGCCACCAGGGAAGCCCAGGTCTACTCTATTCTTGTCCTATTAATTCAAAACAAGCCTCTCCCTTGCTCAAAATTTTTTTATCTTCTTAGGTCAGAGTCCTTTATTTGATTATGGCCCCAGGGCATTCATTGTGACGCTCTGGGGAATTACCTCCATTATATCAATAAGTAAACTATTTAGAATTGTGTTTTGAACACCACTAAGTTCTTAGAAGAACTTGCCTAATTATTTATAGTGGGTTGCATGGTACCTCCCCAACCCCACTGTCCTACTTCTAAAACCTATAAATGTGACTTTATTTGGGAAAAAGTTCTTTGCAGATGTAATTAAATCAAATGTTGTGAGATAAGAGCATCCTAAATTACCCCAGTGGGTCCTACCTCCAAGGAGAGTGGGAAAAATATATGCAGCACAAGCCAAAAAATGCCTGGAGCCACCAGCAACTGGAAGAGGCAATGAAAGAGTCTCCCTTGGAGCCTTCAGAGGAAGCTTACTCCAGCTGACAACTGGATTTCAGACTTCTGGGCTCCAGAACTGTGCCTGAATACATTTCATTGTTTAAAGCCACCAAATTTGTGGTAATTTGTATGGCAGCCCTGGGAAACTCATATAATACTCCAATGCTCCATGGCTTCCCTCTTCTGGAATCTTCAGAGACCAATACTGCTGACTTGAGAACTGACGCCAGAAATGCGGGGGCAGTGATTTCAGTTTTCAGTGATTTTATCAAAGAATGGGGGTGGGATATTCTTCTGTTCTTTATGTGATGGTTTGGATGACTTTTTTTTTTTTAATAAAGCATATAGTGAACTGTAAGCACTATATCTGAGGTAATTGTTAAAACCTTCCTCTGTGCCATAAAATTGATACATCATATTTTACGTTGCCTTGTTTACAATTAATTTACCAAGTGTTCCTTAAAAAATTTCCAATAAAAGATTGAGTGAAATGAAAATGGCTGATATCTTCCACTCTCCTCACTGTGTCTCAGTTTTCTTATCTGTAAAAGGGAGATCATTGGATAGTACTGAACTTAGAGTTGTTGAGAGGGCTTATCCAGTCAATACATGTAAAAAGTTTAGGAGAATTCCTGACACATTATAAAAGTTCTATAAATGTGGACTGGTGTTGTTATCATCATCATCATCATCATTATCATCATCACCATTGTTATTATTGTAATTATTATATTTACCAGCATGGTAATCATGAAATGGAAACCCAACACTTGTGCCCTGAGTAAATACCTAGCCTAAGATTCATTTAGCTTGTCTCCCTAATTGAAGTTTAGATGCCCACTGAGGTATGGAGAAATTTTTATGGTCTTTCTTCAAACTAAAAAGCATAATGGCATTATTGTGTGGTAAAGACATCTTGGACTTCAGACAGACTTAAGCTCCAATCCTTGTTCAACAGTGAACTTGCTCTGTAACCAGAGTCAAACTGTAGTACATGCATCATAGGCTGTCTGCTAAACGTTGCTTCTCTTTTCCACTCACATGCTGAGTCCCAGAAGCTGTGAACTAGTCAGAGGCCACTGATGACAGAATCAAAGATGAGGCTGTAATGCCAGCTGAGACATCAGAGTATGGGGATTTTTGTGGGGACTTATAAAGTGACCAAAGAGAAAAATAGATGAATTATTTTCCAGGAAATGAAAACCCAAAAGTAGCCTGGAGAAGAATGGGGAGAGAGGAACAAGGTAATGAGAATAAGACAAGACATGCTAAGTGGAGCAGAAAGGAGAGAGGGTCCTTTCTTTCTTTTGACCTCTTCTTCATTATCTTTATTATTATCACAGTCCCTCTGCTCTCATATAAAGAAAAAGAAGAAACACAAATGATGAGTTTGTATTTGGATCGTGAATGGACACAGAATTTTTAAATAAATATGTAGGGACACAATTTTGTTACTCTCTAAGGCTTAACAAAGCCCATGGATTTCATCATACTTTTTTTTTCCCCTAAAAGCTTCAACTAGGATTAAAAGATATCAAAGCATTTAGTCTATATTACTATATATTTTTGTCTATACTAGTCCAAATAAACAGATGTTCCTAAGTCCTTTTCTGAAATTGTTTTGATATGTGTACACACCCTTGACTACTAGACGGATGGTTCTGATTAGTCTGACCAACTGAATCAAATAATCAGTCATTCAGTCAAGCAGTCCGTTGGCCTCTTTCTACCCTTGTCTCCTTACCAAATTGGCTTATTTGATTGCATTGTTGATCAGTTTCAAGTTTAGTCTTCTTATATTTCCCCTTAAATGGAAAACTTAGGCATTACAAAGTGTAACATGATTTTCCCAATGAAAATTAGGGATACAGCCAGGGATAGATTTGAGATTTTCTAATTTTCAGAGCAGCTACTTTTCTTCTACAAATTGTACACACACACACACACACACACACACGCATCAAGTAATCTTCACTTTACAGGTAGGGAAACTGAAGTTCAGAGAGGTGTGGTGAGTCCTCTGATGTCACAGAGCATTAAGACACAGGGTATCCCAAGGGACCAAACCATAAACCACAAAATCTGGATCAGTTATTCAGGAACACTACCCAAACAGTACCTAAACAACAAGAGCCTAGTCTGGGGCTCCCAGGAACACAGTTTTTCCAACAAGATTAAACCATCAAAACTTGTGAGGAGGGCTTCCCTGGTGGCTCAGTTGTTGAGAGTCCGCCTGCTGATGCAGGGGACACGGGTTCATGCCCCGGTCCGGGAAGATCCCACATGCCGTGGAGCGGCTGGGCCCGTGAGCCATGGCCGCTGAGCCTGCGCGTCCGGAGCCTGTGCTCCGCAACGGGAGAGGCCACAACAGTGAGAGGCCCGCGTACCGCAAAACACACACACACACACACACACACACAAACTTGTGAGGATAGCTTCTGACAAAAGAAGGACTAGAAAATTCATTCTAGAGAGGAATGATCACCCCTGTGGCCTGAGCATAAAGAGGAAAGAGTATAGGGAGGCAAAACAGGTCTGAATAAGAAAGCCTACATTCTGTACACTGTCTCCTTTACCATTATCGAAGACAATAAAAATACAATCCAAGAAACACCATCAATAGAGAATAAACTGGATGTGCATTTGTCGTGAGCAAAATAAGCTAACCCCGTGTTCTTGTTCCCTTCTTGCTACCTCATATTAAATTGTTTTCTCCAATGGCTTATATGAGACAGAAAATTCCTTGAGTCAAGGTTAACGTCTTTTTTTGCTATATGCTTGAGGTTCAGCAAAAAACACAAGAAATATTTGTAAGATGCTGAATGGACATTTAGGTATGGCCTTCTCTCAGCTTCAAAATTCCTTTTCCTTGCTGTTGACTCTAAAAGGTCCTGTTTAAAGGTTACATCCTCAAGGAATTCTTTCCCATCCCCACCATTTCCCTATTAAAATCAATCTCTCTACTCCCTAAGAGCGTTGTGTATGTCCCTTGTTATAAGCATTTTGTTCTGTTTTATCATTGTGTTACTTAAATGACATGAGATAGGCTGGCATCTTAGCTGTAAGGTCCCATAAATTTCTAACCATTCTCTACTAAACTCTGTTTTACCACAGTACCTAGGATAGTGATTTTCATTTAGCAGGGAAAAGCTTGATAAATAAAGTGAATACAAGTATGGTTATTAAATGTTGAGTTGGCTCCAGGCAAATGCTGACAAAGTTTGCTTTTGGTATTTTTTCTCAAAGACTTGGTATATATGACTTTCTCTTCTCTCCCTGATTAGTGCTCTTCTGCTCGTTTCTCATCCAGGAATATCTCCATGAGATTATCACAAATTAACTCACACTAAGATATAAAAACTAAAAAATCCAAAGGAGTTTCATTTTAACCTGGAAAAGGTTTTAAGCTGGAGAATTATGATGTCACTAGCTATCAGAGATGACTGTACTTGGAGAAGCGGACCAAGAAAACAGTGTTTATTACATTGGTCTATGCCTGTGCATTTTTTTTTTTTTTTTTTTTTTTTTTTGTGATACGCGGGCCTCTCACTGTCGCGGCCTCTCCCGCTGCAGAGCACAGGCTCTGGACATGCAGGCTCAGCAGCCATGGCTCACGGGCCCAGCCACTTCGCGGCATGTGGGATCCTCCCGGACCGGGGCACGAACCCGTGTCCCCTGCATCGGCAGGCAGACTCTCAACCACTGCACCACCAGGGAAGCCCTGCCTGTGCATTTTTAAACATGGTTTACCCTGTAGGAGATGTAGGCATGGTTAATTATGATTAGAAATGAGGTCACTGGCATCCTGGGATTTGGATGAGTCTTAGTTCTGTCAACCCAGTAACCCTGGATCACATAAAATGAGTCTCAGATTCCTCATCTATAAAAAGAACTCTGAAGTATTTCCAAAGTTTTTTATTCACTATTTCTAGGATATCAATTAAAGATAAAATTTTAGAAGTTACTTTGGAACCTGGGGCTAGAATGGAATGCCAGCCAGGGATAATGTAATCAAACAACGAAGCAGGGCATGTTAAGGATCATCCTGACACTTTATAAAGTTTTTTAAAAAATTTAATTCAAAGCCAGGAATTAGTGTAAGGAAAGAATCTAAGAGTATTAGCCATTTTGTGTATCCAAAACTGGAAATAGGTAGGCAAAATATATGGGAACAGGTCATTATAAGGAAGGAAGGAAGAGAAAGAGAAAAGGAGAAAGGAAAGAAGAAAGGAAAGAAAAAAAAGGAGAGAGAAAATAGTCAAGAGCTAATCTGAGCGCATTAAATATCATGTCATTAACTATTGGAAAAATAGACATATCCCACAAAACCCAAGTGCATAGTAACCGACATAAATATTTTCTGCAAAGATCCACTCCGTCCTGGGTTTATGTCTGTTTATGATTGATGACAGCTACATCTTGGCCCCAGAGGACAACCTTTATTCACATTCACTCAGCTAAGCTAGTTTTAATTGTCTAAATATAATTCAATCTTTAAAGTCTGTATCTTTGACTAGGTAATGTCAACATTGGACTTGGCCAATGGAGCTTCAATGGAAAGACAGCTACCTCCTTCTCAAACTTTCTCTTAAGGTGGCCCATAACCAGAACCTTCTACTGACTTGGTTTCTCACTCCTTTCTCCTTTTTGTATTCCATAGAATAAGATTATAAAAAGACCAAATATATTTGTCAGCTATTTACTTTTATCCTTCACTCCGATTTGTAGTAATCAGAAAATATTTAATGTTAATTGAATATTGCCCACTGTTAGTACTTCGATCTTATGTATAGAGCATTGGAACTTACTGGGCACATACACTTTTATTTTCATTCTCACAATGATCCAATAAAGACATTTTTCTCTCCCCCCACACCTCCTGCTACCACATCTCACAGATGAAACATCTGAAGCTTAGGAAATTTGATTAGTTTAGACAAAATCCCAAGCCAGTAAATGACAGAGGTGAGATTGGCACATGAGTCTGTTACAGTCCAAAAATTCATGCTCGTTCTTATCATGTCATCAGAGATGATTTGAAGCTAAATGTGACACAATTCCTTTATGAAAAGCCACAGCAAGTATTGTCTGGAACATTTTCTTTAGCATGTATTTATAGAGATATTTGATAATAAAAACTTGCCACAAGAAAGCTTTTCATCCAAATTATTGACAAATAACATTTAGCATACTTTACTGAACACTTGAAAAATACTTTCTTATTTAATTCTTATGACAGCTATTTAAGTGAACCAGTTAGAATAGGCGAGCCTGTGATGCAGTGACAAATATACCCCTAACTCTCAATGGCTTTATACAACAAAAGTTTGTTTCTTACTCATACCAATTTGATGGGAGATAGGCAACTCTTCTAGACAGCTTTTTATGTGGCAATGCAAGGAGCTAGGGTGCTTCCACCCTGTGGCTCTGACATCAACATATGTTTTACTTCAGTGGTCCCCAACGTTTTTGGCACCACGGACCGGTTTCATGGAAGACAATTTTTCCACGGACGGATGGGGTGGGGGTAAGGGGGATGGTTCAGTTGGTAATGTGAGTGATGAGGAATGAAGGGGAGTGACAGATGAAGCTTTGCACATTCACCCGCCACTCACCTCCTTCTGTGCAGCCTGGTTCCTAACAGGCTGAAGACCAGTAACAGTCTGCGGTCCGGGGGATTGGGGATCCCTGTTTTACTTGATTGCTGCATCAGGGGAAGAGAAAGTATGGAGAATTCATCCTTGCTTCTCTAAAAGCCTCCCCTTGGAAGTGATGCTTGTCACAGCCCATTGGCCAAGATTGGTCACATGACCGCAGCCTAGCTGCAAGGGAATCTGGGAAGTCTTCCCACACTTCCAGGAAGGAGAAGAAAACCAGATATGGTGTTAGTAATTTCTACTTGTACTCTTCTCTCCACTTTGCCTAACTCTACACTTATGCCTGAAAAGTCTGGATCGCTCAGTACCAAAAAGAATCCAGTCTTATTCATGGCCATTCACAAGCAAGTGCAGGCATCACATTATTTACTGTTTAGATCATCTGAGTTAGATGTTCATAGATCTCACTTTCCTTTTCTTCCCTTTTTCTCTCCCCCCTTTTTTTTTCTCCCAGGGTCCCCAAACATCTTATTACCACCATCTGTTTTCAAGCTTCCCAGTCAGGTTTAGCCTCACTTCTTTAGATTGGTTCACCAGCAGTAAAAATGAAACTCTCAACTATAGATTAATAACCTCTCATAGCATGACACCGATGCTTCATTACCTTAAACATATCTCACGACTGGAGAGAGGATGGGGAAAAATACATAACGCGAAAAGAGAAAGACCCCTTTCTTTCCACGTACAAAAAGAGAACTAAGACTCAGTGATTTTTAAGGAATTTGCCTAAGGTCACCGGACTGTTCATTATGGCTGGTGTGGGGATAGTGATGTTTATGAGCAGAAGAGGGGTGAGAGAGGACGGCAATGACCTTTGGAGTAAGTCCTCTTCAGCAATTCTAGGGTTGTTTCATGTCATATTGATGAAAAAGAGAAATAGTTCATCTTTCTACTACTCAAAAGCATTTTTTGTTTTTGGTGGAAAAATAAAAGGACAGCTTCCATCGTTGTGCAAAAATTTCCTTTTCCTGAAGTTCCTGTCATTCACATATACTAATCTCTACCTGGTGAAGCAGGATCACTTATACACTTACTTTTTTTCAATAAATATATTTTAAAATTATTTTTATTGGAGTATAGCTGCTTTACATTGTTGTATTAGTTTCTGCTGTACAGCAAAATGAATCAGCTATACATATACATATATCCCCTCTTTTCTGGATTTCCTTCCCATTTAGGTCACTGCAGTGCATTAGGTAAGAGTTCCCTGTGCTATACAGTATGTTCTCATTTGTTATATATTTTATACATAGTATCAATAGTGTATATATGTCAATCCCAATCTCCCTATTCCTCCCACCCCCCTTCCCCCTTAGTATCCACACATTTGCTCTCTATATCTGTGTTCAACAAATATTTTTTGAACAATTACTATATGCAATATTTTAGGTGCTAAGGATACAGTGCCCACTAAAATGACTGTTCTTTCATTTTCTCACCAAAAATGCTGTCTATAACATCTCTGAAGTCTCCAGTTCAGCTCCTCCTACCCTTCTATATCTTGATTCGCTTATGAAGAAGCAATGCTGGTGGCTGATACATATCACTCAATGTTCTTCTCCCCTTATCATCCACACTAGGACACTGCTGTTTCCCCCTTTCTGCAAAGGAATCCAGGAATTCCCCAAATTAACACAAGAGTAAGCACAATTAGACTTATTTAAACTCGGGAGAGATGTTTTTCTCATGAAGTAGTGGAAAACTTGACATCATATTTAAACTTAATCCAACTGCAGAGAGATTTCTAAAGTTGAGAACTGAAATGTCAAAGACAGGAAAAAAGTGTTATCCCCATAGCTACTGTGCTCTGAGCTGAAGATGACTCATGAAAGATTGTGTGTGTGTGTGTGTGTGTGTGTTATCCTCAGATCACTGACAAATTACTAGAACTAGGAACTTGGAAATTACAATATGCTTGAACAACCAGAAAATGTGGACTAATTAGAGATTTGAGTTCTCTTTGGGTGGTTCTGAAATTTTCTTGAAACATGTACAGAATTAAAAGTAAACTGCAGACATAAGGATTTTCTTTCTCGATCTGATGAACACTTTTACATAGCATTTTTTTTAGCTTTCTGGTTTCCACTTTGCCACAGTTAAATTATTCACAAGCAGGCTGGAAAATTTTTCCGGAAAATGAGTTTTAGATTTCAAAATATGAAATTTGTTAGTCAGTAAAGTTTAAATTTTTTCTCCTGGTAAACAGTATACATTTATATCATTTTTTTAAATCAGTAAAGAAATAACTATTGAATTAAGGCATTAGAGAAATTTATTTTAAAATACGTTTGTTGTTTACACAATTTTTTTTTCTTATTGAACTAATTTCTCTTTCCTCCTTTTCCTGGCTACTCACTTATGCTTTCTCTCTGAATTTGGAAAACTCTTACCAAACATCTTCTATGTACCAGGCATTGGTGTGCCCTAAAATTAAAGTTGTCAAGTAGCTCATGATTTTACTAAAGAGCAAATTACAAAACTACAGGATCAGTGCTGTGAAGTGTGACATGAAAGTCATGCTGAATGGAGAGAGGAGAGCCTAACTCTGCTTAGGAAACTGGGGGACTATTTCACAGAAGATGTGCAACTCGTGTCATGCTTTGCAGGAAGCTGTCTAGCAGACGGCACATGAGGGTACTGTAGGCAACTGAAATTGCTCATACAAGTTCACAGATGCAGGAGAGAACAGCATGGCTGGGATGCAGGAAAGGTCAAGTGAGTTTCAGTGAGAGATGAGGCCGTAGGGAGAACAATCATGAAGAACATGGCAGGCCATATAAAGAAGGCTTTACTTGTGACTGAGTATGTATTTTGGCCTCTCTGTCTTCCAACTTGTACAATTAAAACAATACAAATTGGGCATGTTCCAAGAGTGGTGAAATTAATGTGGTGTGTCTACATAACTCTCAAATGGCATGCTACTTGGATGATGAGTTGTGTGTCTTCCCAGGAGAGCATCCACAAGTTCATTAAGTAAAATGATGCACTGAGCTCTATTGAGAACTTCCTATACACCTAACGCAGAATCAGAGTGGGTGGAAGAGAACTAAGAAATATCAAGTGTGTATTATTCAAAGCAACACATGTATTGATCACCAAGAATGTGCAGACCATTGTGCTAGGAACAGAGGGTACAAAGATGAGTAAGATATTGTCCCTCCCTTCAGGAATCTCAGAACCCAAGGTACAAATTAAAGGGAATGAAATGTCTCCAATTACTTCAATTACTTACTCCCTTTGTTGAATTTCTACTATATGATACTCACTGTGTTTAAAGCAGGGAACAACACACCTTTTTTTTTTAAAACTAATTTATTTATTTTTGACTGCACTGGGTCTTCGTTGCTGCACTCGGGCTTTCTCTAGTTGCGGCGAGTAGGGGCTACTCTTCGTTGCAGTGCACGTGCTTCTCATTGCAGTGGCTTCTCTTGTTGCAGAGCATGGACTCTAGGCACATGGGCTTCAGTAGTTACGGCACAAGGGCTCAGTAGTTGTGGCTCTCAGCCTCTAGAGCATAGGCTCAGTAGTTGTGGCTCATGGGCTTAGTTGCTACGCGGCATGTGGGGACCAGGGATCCCCATTGTCAGGTGGCTTCTTAACCACTGTGCCACCAGGGAAGTCCCACAACACACCTTTATACCTACTGCATCATTTACCAGAAAACCACCTCTCTTCAGGAAGCTCATGATGTGTTGTCTAAATAATGTATATAAACAATGATAATATAAGGAGAATTATAGACAAAGAGGCTTTGAGAGAGTTTCCTTTAGGGTTATTCAGATGGAGGGAAAGCACCCTCTATAAAGCCAGAAGTTGTACAAGTACAGTCCCATAATCGTCACAATGATTCACCAAAATAGACATCCTTAGCTCCATTTTTTGACCATGGAAATAGCTTGAAAAAGTTAAAGTAACTTGCCTAAAGATAAACGTTGCTTCAGATAAGGGCTTGAACTTAGGTGTTTCTAGTTACATAGTCATGTTTTCTCCACTCTTTCTGGGCTACGTGGAATTAAGAAGAGTGTAGAGAAAGAAGTGGCATTCAAGAAAACCTGATTCTGGGGCTTCCCTGGTGGCCCAGTGGTTGAGCGTCCGCCTGCCGATGCAGGGGACACGGGTTCGTGCCCCGGTCTGGGAAGATCCCACATGCCATGGAGCGACTGGTCCTGTGAGCCATGGCCGCTGAGCCTGCACATCCAGAGCCTGTGCTCCGCAACGGGAGAGGCCACAACAGTGAGAGGCCCGCATACCGGGAAAAAAAAAAAAAAAAGAAAACCTGATTCTGACATTCTCTTAAAGACACAGCCTTATGTCAGAGACATGGTTCTTCTAGTAGAAGCTGATCCATCTGTCTCATGGTCCAAAGAGGTCAAACTCGAATAAAAAACAGCACTGGAAACTTTCAGACTCAGTATGTTCAGATGGTCTTGTGTGCAGACATGGCATATAATGTGTAGGTATCCTTTCTGGCTTGCTGGAAATCTGGTGCCATTCCTATGGCAGGAACCAGTTTGCAATCACTCCTGTTTGTTTTTTGAACATTTATAATGACATTGGATACATTAATATTAGTCCATGTCCACTGTTCCTGGCCAGGGAATGTAGTAACATAAATCTCCAGTCTTCCAAGTACAGTTTTGGTTGAGAAGACCTATCCTAGTCTCTGGTATTAAAAACGTTACGATATGGGAATTCCCTGGTGGTCCAGTGGTTAGGACTCAGCGCTTTCACTGCTGGGGCCGGGTTCAGTCCCTGGTCGGGGACCCAAGATGCCACAAGCTGCGTAGGGACTTCAGTTTGAAGGTCTGTCATTTGAAATGTAGACAGAGCTATGAGAGGCCTTAGAGAAAAAATGAATATAGGATTGTAAATAATGCCTGAGCTGACATGTCCCTTGTGGGGACTCCGGTAATGGGGCCCAGCTGCCCAACAGGATGCTCCATTGATTTGTAAGGGAAAACAACATTTTTTTCAAACTGATATTGTGAGTTAAGATCCATGGCTGAATGCCGTGTGTTTTTGTACTTTACAACAATTCAAACCAGATTATTTTATACTGAAGCCACGGAAAAACAATCCCTACTGCCAACCCCCATCTTTCCTTCCTCCTGACAGATCTGCTCAAAATACAGGTTGGAAATGGGAGCTGTTTACCCAACTTTTCTAACTGAGGTTACATGATGAAAAGCTTTCATAGCAGAGCCTGAAGTATTAGGGATGCTTTTAATCAGTGTGTAGGATTGTAATTAAACCCAGGGTTTCCCCCTCCTGCAGATGTTCAGGTGCAGGGCTATATTCCTCTAAGGGTTATGTTTGAGAACAGGCTGAAAGACACCTTCAGAAGAAAGGCTGGAGAATATTAAGAGATTTTTGCTGGGAGACAGAAGACTGGATTTTGTCTTGTTTCTGTTATTCTGGGGCTATTGTTCCTTCTACGAAATAAGGAGATTTGAGGAAGAATGACTGCACAGCTACTAGTCCATATAAGATACTGAGAGAATATGCAGACATTTTGAATTTAAGTGTTATTTATGGGTACTCCGTAATCACTGAAGTCAAAGACTAATGCAAGTTCTACTCACAGCTTTAGAATTCATAAAGTCAAATCTAGACAGCTATAATTAAATGTGTCATTCTAATAATTCTATCTCGGCGTACTCATTTGTAGAATAAAAGGAGGGACCTAGGGGTCTAAGTAGAGACTCTATGGCTTCCAGGACAAAGTCTAAACTCCCTGGCTTGTCAATCAAGTTCCTTCATGATCTGGCCACTTGACACACTCCTGATTGCCTCCTTCAACCATTCTGCACATTCACATGCCCTCAATCTTTTTTTTTTCCTTGTTCATGTATTTTATTTTATTATTACTATTTTTAACATCTTTATTGGAGTATAATTGCTTTACAATGGTGTGTTAGTTTCTGCTCTATCACAAAGTGAAACAGCTGTACATATACATACATCCTCATATCCCCTCCCTCTTGTGTCTCCCTCCCACCCTCCCTATCCCACCCCTCTAGGTGGTCACAAAGCACCGAGCTGATCTCCCTGTGAGATGCAGCTCCTTCCCACTAGCTATCTATTTTACATTTGGGAGTGTGTATAAGTCCATGCCACTCTCTCACTTCGTCCCAGCTTACCCTTCCCCCTCCCCGTGTCCTTAAATCCATTCTCTGTGTTTGCATCTTTATTCCTGTCCTTCCCCTAGGTTCTTCAGAAACATTTTATTTTTAATTTTTTTAGATTCTATATATATGTGTTAGAATATGGTATTTGTTTATCTCTTTCTGACTTACTTCACTCTGTATGACAGTCTGGAGATCCATCCACCTCACTACAAATAACTAAATTTTGTTTCTTTTTATGGCTAATATTCCATTGTATATATGTGCCACATCCTCTTTATCCATTCATTTGTCGATGGACACTTAGGTTGCTTCCATGTCCTGGCTATTGTAAATAGAGCTGCAATGAACATTGTGGTACAAGACTTTGTTTGAATTATGGTTTTTCTCAGCATATATGCCCAGCAGTGGGATTGCTGGGTCATATGGTAGTTCTATTTTTAGTTTTTTAAGGAACATCCATACTGTTCTCCATAGTGGCTGTATCAATTTACATTCCCAACAACAGTGCAAGAGGGTTCCCTTTTCTCCACACCCTCTCCAGCACTTACTGTTTGTAGGTTTTTGGATGATGGCTATTCTGACTGGTGTGAGGTGATACCTCACTGTAGTTTTGATTTGCACTTCTCTAATGATTAGTGATGTTGAGCATCTTTTCATGTGTTTGTTGGCAATCTGTATATCTTCTTTTGAGAAATGTCTATTTAGGTCTTCTGCCCATTTTTGGATTGGGTTGTTTGTTTCTTTGATATTGAGCTGCATGAGCCGCTTGTAAATTTTGGAGATTAATCCTTTGTCAGTTGTTTCATTTGCAAATATTTTCTTCCATTCTGAGGGCTGTCTTTTTGTCTTGTTTATGGTTTCCTTTGCTGTGCAAAAGCATTTAAGTTTCATTAGGTCCCTTTTCTTTTGTTTTGTTTTTATTTCCATTTCTCTAGGAGGTGGGTCAAAAAGGATCTTGCTGTGATTCATGTCAAGAGTGTTCTCTCTGTGTTTTCCTCTAAGACTTTTATAGTGTCTGGCCTTACATTTAGGTCTTTAATCCATTTTGAGTTTATTTTTGTGTATGGCATTAGATGCCCTCAATCCTGATCTATATTATTAGATCTATATTATTTTATGCTTTTGTGCCTTCTGATAAGTTACTGCTTCTGCTTAGAATTTCCTTGCTTCCATTATAAAGCTGGAGTAACAAATAGCATATTCTCTAGACATTGGCATTTTCTTAAGTAAATTCCATGGATTACCACTCTCAAAAATGTTTTTCTGATGTGTTGAGCATGAGTTTTGAGGAGGAGAGGAGGAGCTAAGTCTCAATGATCAAGACATTAGGGAAAATGCTGTTTATTTTACCAATCACTTGAAAAACCACAAGAAGTATAATCAAGGTTCTGAGAATTCTTGAAAAAGGGAAATGTATTTAAGCCAGCATTTTCCAAAGGCACATGATGACAAATTTTTTTCTCCTATATAAGAGCTATAAATACCCTTCAGTTCATAGTGGGAAACACCTGTTCAAGTTAATATAGAACATACGTCACAGACAGATTATAAATTTTCAAGGAATTATGATATACGCTATCCTTATCAATAAATTTTAATTATTTTTTAAAGTTCAGGAAAATTGTAGTTGTAACATGAAATTGTAGGAAATAATAGTGACATCATATATCTTTTACCAAGTTTCTCCCAATGATAATATCTTGCAAATTTATAGAGTAGTATCACAAACAAGATATTGACATTGGTACAGTAAAGACTGAGATCCACTACTCCCTTCCTTACCCCTGGTAACCACTGATTAGTTCTCTATTTGTAAAATTTTGTCATTTCAAAAAGTTATATAGGGCTTCCCTGGTGGCGCAGTGGTTGAGAGTCTGCCTGCCGATGCAGGGGACACGGGTTTGTGCCCCGGTCTGGGAGGATCCCACATGTTGTGGAGCGGCTGGGCCTGTGAGCCATGGCCGCTGAGCCTGCGCGTCCGGAGCCTGTGCTCCGCAACGAGAGAGGCCACAACAGTGAGAGGCCCGCGTACCGCAAAAAAAAAAAAAAATTATATAAATGGACTAATACATTATACAGCCTTTTGAGATTGACTTTTTCACTTGGCATAATTCAACTGTATTTAGATTGATGAATGCATCAATAGTTTGTTTCTTCTTATTGCTGAGTAGTATTCCATGACATGAATGTATCACAATTTGTTTAACCATTCTCCTATTGAAGGACATCTGGGTTATTTCCAGTTTTAGACCATTATGAATAAAACTACTATCAACATTAGTATACTGGACTGGTTTTTGTGTGAATATATGCTTTCATTTCTCTGAGTTAAGTTCCCAGTAGTGAAAAGGCTGGGTCATATGGTAGTTGAATGTTTAATTTTTTAAGGAAACTGCCAAACTGTTTCCAGAGTTGTTTGCAGCCTTTCTTTGTTTTCTTTTTTTTTGCGGTACGCGGGCCTCTCACTGTTGTGGCCTCTCCCGTTGCGGAGCACAGGCTCCGGACGTGCAGGCTCAGTGGCCATGGCTCACAGGCCCAGCCGCTCTGCGGCATGTGGGATCTTCCCAGACCGGGGCACGAACCCATGTCCCCTGCATCGGCAGGTGGACTCTCAACCACTGCGCCACCAGGGAAGCCCAATTTTGGCATCTATTGATTGTCATTTTTTATCCACTTTGAGATCATCCTGGTTCTTGGTACAATGAGTGATTTTCCATTGAAATTGGGAGATTATATTATAAAATTCTGGGTTTTATTTAAATGTATTACTTATATAAGAACTGGCTTTCTCTGACACCATCCTGGCAGAGGAATGGAGAGCACTATCTTGTTACTGCCAGATGGAAGTAAAAATCCAGTTTTCTCACTTGGTCTTGGTTGATACCCAAGAATGGGAGGTTCCTCATTACCGCTAGGCAGGAATCTGGCTCCCTATGTGATCTCCACAGACACTGCAATGGTCATGGTTTTAGGATTGTTGGGTGATAGTTAAAGTCCTGATGCCCCACTAGGCTTTCTCTCACACTCTTCTAGTGGGGAGGGAAATGGTGGACTGGATTAGAAAAAACAGGCATTCCAGATGGTCTCCAGGGACACAAGTAGGAGGGTTCTTTACTAGCTGGTGGCAATGAAAGCTCTGTTCCCAACTTGGCTTTTCTGGTATCACCTCAGTCTTGGATGTTGGGATGTTTTGTTACAGCATTGTGAGGATGGAATTCTGGGATGCTCCTTGCTTGGTACTTGTTGATGTGGGTGTGGGTGGACCACCAGTTCTTCTGTGGTGTTCGGCTTCAGTAGATTGGTTATTGTTTAAAATTTTAATATCTTGCTAATCTGTCCCTTTTCTAGACCTTTGAATAAGAGAATATGCTTTTGTTGGGGCTCTTTTTTTCTGTATCCATTGGTGTTTCCAGATTGTTGGCTTCTTCATCTCCCAGTTTTGGATATATGAGACAAAAAGAAAACCCAGGGAATGCCTCATCCTGTTGTTCCTTGAGTCCTGAGTTTCCTGGCTTGTCCGCCTTCTTTTGCTTAACTTTCAGAGTCTTCTTATGTATGTCTAACGTGTAATATCTAGAGTTTTTTGGTACTTATTGGGAGAAAATTAAATTAGGTCTACTCCATCTTCCCTGAGATGAAAGTCCTTTATCAATCATTTTAAGCCATCATTTTGAATGCTTATTACCTGCAAGCACAATATAATATACTTTTTTCAGACTTTATTTTTAGAGCAGTTTTAAGTAATATGATATTCTCTGTACATTATTTTATTTTGTCCCTAATAAACAATGGGTGAGATGTCATTATCTCAACTTAACAGGTGAGGACTGAGGTTCAGAGAAGGTAAGGGACTTAGCTAAGCAAAATGCAAAGTCGGGATTTAAACCTCATCTCCTGCATGTATTCTTCCTAAGATGACTCAATTTTAAAGTCATGCTGTTAATTCTGATCTCTAAAGGACTGTTGGTCTACTTCTGGAGCTTTTTGTAATTCTTGATGGCTGAAAGAGAAATTCTAAGTGAATAATAAAAATGTCAAGAGATCCAGGAATCAGGACACATGAAAGGTAACTGAAGGAAACAAGATACTGAAGAGAGAAGACAGTGTCTTCACATCTTTGAACAACTCTCAGGTGGATGACACACTAACTATCATGTGGGTCTCAAGGGAACATGACCGGTACTAGTAATTAAATGTTACAAAGACACAAAGTTCAGCTTCACTGTAAGGAAAAGCAGTTGCAGATCTGAAATGAAGATTAATTGTTCCTGGTGGTAATGAACCCCCAATCCTGAGTGATTTCAAGCAGGAGCTGGATTAATGTCCTGTTGCTCAGAGATATACAGAGGTTTGGCAGATATGATCTCAAAGCCCTCTCTATTCTTACGGTCTTAAATGTAGGCTCCCATGGAAGAGCTATGTGATATTGGACATGTTACTTCTTTCTCAACTTAATTTTTCTCTTCTATAGAATGGGGATAATAATAATACCAACCTAATCATAAGATGATTGTGAAGAAAAGATGATGTGTGTAAAAAGTTTAGTGCTATGCCTGCCATGTATAAACCACTGAATAAACATCAGCAGTAGTGATGATGATGATGATGATAGTGTAGTTTCTGAAGGTACTGCAGGATCTCTGAAGGGTTCAACTTATTGTTGTAGAGAAGATAGTTTGAGGAACTGATTAATAGAGTTTTAAATAATAAAATAGATTTAAGTAAAAAAATGTTTACTATACCCAACCTGTCCATGAATATTTTATCATTCTAGAACTTATCATTAATACTTAAAATGTCTTGTATTTGTGATACATCCATGCATAGAGCAAATACACAATGAATGTCACTCATTTACAGGCATATGCTAATTCAAATCCTTCAAACTTTGTCCATCACCTGAGTCAACAAGTCTCCACCTTCGAATTCCTCTTTGATCTTTGACAAGTCTGTTAATATCTCTTAGATTACAACTCTCTCTTTTAAAAAATGAGATTTAGGGGCTTCCCTGGTGGCGCAGTGGTTGAGAGTCCGCCTGCCAATGCAGGGGACGCGGGTTTGTGCCCCGGTCAGAGAGGATCCCACGTGCCGCGGAGCGGCTGGGCCCGTGAGCCATGGCCACTGAGCCTGCGCGTCCGGAGCCTGTGCTCAGCAGCGGGGGAGGCCGCAGCAGTGAGGGACCCGCATACCGCAAAAAAAAAAAAAAAAAAAAAAAAGAGATTTAGAGAATCTCATCTCTACTCTGTGACCTACCTCTGGGATTTGGTTATTTTCCATTTCAAAATGAAGTCATATATCTTAAAAAGGCCAGAAAAATTTGTTTATTTCACTCAATTGGCCTTTTTTTTTTTCTCACTGTCTGTCTCAGAGTCACCAATCAAAGGATTTCATATTATCAGGTCAGGGAAAGACTGCACTGTAGCCAGATTCCATTTCAATTTTTTTTCAGTTTTAGAAGCAGTGATTCCATGGACCACTGCCATCCCGGCTGGGCTTCGCTTTCATAGATGAATTAGCTATTCCCAGCATTTCTTCTTGCAAAATTCCTAAGCCTGTGGGGAAGAAGTTAGACTTGCTTATTTCACTTTCCTCTTGAGAGGAAAAGGCTTCAAGGAGTTTGAGAATTGTGACTGGTTCCAAATAGACACATTCACAGTTAAATCACTTTTAACGATGAAACATTTTCCAGACAACCTGTTTCAGTATTTCCATCTATTTAAGCACTGTAGGCATCAAGAAGGTGACCACTTCCTACAAAGGAGTTCTGTAAGAAGTCACAGCCTTCCAAAGGCTGTGGGATATGCCCAGTCATAAGAGCTATTTCCGACTATAAGTTTGTGGTGAAAACATCATTGGAGAAACATTTACTTCTATTGCTTCTCATCCAGTTGATGGTACCCACGTTTCCCAGTAACTCAAACCAAAAGTCTCCCCACTCTCTCATTCCTCAATCAATTACTCTCTATGTCCCGTACATTCTACATTTTTTTTTCTTATGTTTAGCACATCTTCACTATTAACACTTCCGGTAAGCTGGACTATTGCTGGGACTATTATAAGATCCTGAAATTCAGTCTCCTTGCTTCACTATTCAGTCTCACTATGTGCTTCAACCTCATTTATGCTAGTTGACCAAGCCATCACTTTTAGTTATAAATCTGGGCACAGTCATTCCTTTTCTAAGTCTTTCAGTCACTTTCCATCACCTATAGGACAAAGCTTACATCTCATACACAGCATGCAGGGTTTCTCATGATCCATCCTGTTCTGCTTTGCCAATTTTATTTCCATTAAGAACCCTTTTGCATCCAAAATCTAAACCACTGAACTACTGGCATTTTATAAATATGCCTTTATTCTTTTGTAATTCTATTCCCTTTACATAAATGATCTTCCCCTTAAAATCCTGTACCTAGCAAACTCATACTTTTTCACCATAAAGCATCACTTTAATTGTAACCTCTTCTGAATATCTTCCCTGAATACCCAAGCAATGTTTTTTCTATGTGCCTATTGTGCTTTTATAAAAGTATGCTATTATAGTTATTTTTATCATTTTTCTTTTATAGACCAGACACTACAGACACTAGAAGGAAATAAGCTATCTCCTTTCCTCTTTTTATGCACAGATCTGGTTTTTTATTAATGTTTTAAGAAACAATAAATACATATATTTTTGTGGAAAACTAGCTATTTATTATGCAGATGTCAGAGCATCTGAGGGGAAGTAACTTTGGTCTATTAAATGGCAACAGCCCATGACTGGAGTCTCTGTTGATGGCCAGGCTATAAAACTGCAAGGGGTTATGAAGGATTCAGTTGAAGGTTGATTCCAAGACACCTGGGGGCTAGGGTTGTTAGTAAATCTTGCTCTTATGAAAGTTTTGATTGGAGATTAGTCATCAAGGAAGGAAGTCATGCCTATATTTCTAACATTTATCATTCCACTCTGTTTCTGGACATGGAAGGAATATTTTTGTGGGAATAAATATGCAGAATAGGAGAGATCAAGAGTCAACCATCCCTTCTACTCCCAGGTGTAGGAATCCCAGGTGTAGGAGTGTAGGGTCTTTGATGACTCACACTGTGAGAAAGAGAGCAGAGGTAGCTAGAACCCAGGCACTACTGTCCCTCCATGTGGTGGCAGCACTGCTAGACACTCTACCTTGATGTTAAGTATAAGCAACTCTGCTTGTTGAGCCACAGAAAGATTAAATTATAAAGGGAGAATGAGCAACAGAACAATGGAGAATAAGCAGGGGTGGATCTAAAAGTGACTGACCAGCAAAGGAAATGGCACTTGACCAAAAACATGAGGGAATTCCCTGGTGGTTCAGTGGTTAAGATTCAGCACTCTCACTGCTGGGGCCCCGGGTTCGATCCCTGATCAGGGAACTAAGATCCCACAAGCTGCCTGGTGAGGCCAAAAAAAAAAAAAGAGAGAGAATGTGCAAAAAAAAAAAAAAATGACGACTCTTCCAGGCATCCTCATAGAGGAGGTTTATTACATGTTATCTGGTTCTCTTGAGTTTCAATACCTGGGCAGAATCAGTTACACTGTCAAGACCTCTCCTGCCTTCCATGCCTCTGTCCTTTCTTTGTGTTCATTCCTCCACCAGAAGATTTTTTAAGTGTTAACTCAAACCCCATCCCTTCCAGGAAACATCTCTGATAATCTTTTACAAACCCTAATCCATATGATTCCCCTGCCTTGGGTCAGAGGCCAAGTGTTGTGCTTCTAGAAGCATCTCCCATAAAATACCTCCTCCCTTCTTAATTGTATCAAACATGTAAATTTGCTTGATCCCTCAGTATCTCACAAACTCTGCCCTTATTTCTATGAGAAAACAGAGACACAACATTGCAAAAGGCTTATATCAGATTCTTTTATGATGTTTGCTGTGATGGAGGTGTCAAAGAAAAATCAGAGCTCTTGACACTTGTTAAAGGTGGAGAAAACAAATTTTATTAGGACTCTTGTAGTAGAGAAGAGAGACATCAGTATAGACTGAGCTCAACTCCAGCTATGACACAGGTAACTAAGGATTTACAAGGGATAACAGATATGGAACAAAAAGGGACTATGGAGAGGTGAAAAGGGAGGAACAAAAAAGGACTAGAGGAAGATGTAAAAATGGAAAATTTAGAAGGGGGTAAGTGGAGGATTACTGAAAATGGCTTGGCGAGATGGGTTGAGACAATGTACATTTTGAGTTTGGTAGACTTGCATTTTCTTGAGCAGACTCGGCACGGGGTCTCAGATCATCTTTAGAGACATAGTCCAGTGTAGGTGGAAGCCACGCTAAAGTTTGCTCAAATATTTTAGCACAGTGTTTGGGCAACTCCTTTGTGCTATAGGAGAGTTCATGGTTCATATAAGAAAGAGCAGAAAATACAGGGAGGTGCTATTGTAGGGAGTGTGGTAGACAGAATAATCTCCCCAGAGATGTACACATCCTAATCCCTGGAACCTGTAACTATGTTACCTTCCTGGACAAAACGGACTTTGCAAGTGTGATTAAGGATTTTGGGATGAGTAGATGACCCTAGATTATCTGGTTGGGACTTATAAGAGGGAGTGTCAGGGTTAGAGAAGGAGATGTGATGACAGAAGCGGAGGTTAGAGAGAGAAAGCGATGTGAGAATGCCATGGACCTTGAGGATGGAAAAGGGACCAGCACCAAGGAATGAGGTGGCCTTTAGAAGCTGGACTCGGCAAGGAAATGGATTTTCCCCTAGAGCCTCCAGAGGGAACACAGCCCTGCAGACACCTAGAGTTTGCCCTGTAAGACCCATTTCAGACTTCTGACATCCAGAACAGTAAGACCATTAATTTGTGTTATTTTAAGCCACTAAAGCTTGTTTGTGTTTGTGGTCGTTTGCTACAGCAGCAATAAGACAACACAGGACAATAAACAAGAGCCTCCAACTGCCCATTTCACCATTACCCCCGGACCCTGGCATCACATCCTGAGGACTGTAGCCTCCAGGGGACTGAAGGAAAGTGTGTGCACTGGAGTTTACTCCCAGGAGCACAATTACTGAGTAGGGCAGGAACATGGTTGATATTCATTTCCCCAGGAATGTTCTGGCATTTGCTCTGTTGCTGCGGTTTTGATATTAATATTAAAGATCTTAATGCAATCATCATTTTATCATTTGATTACATTTCCTTGGTGAATCAAATTACTCCCAAGCTAATTGACATTTAAGGATAGGGTGCACACTCCCTACACTGGTTTACTTAAACAGGAAAATGTTGGGGTGATTAGCACAAGAGAAAGCTAATTTTTAAGCTATTTCAGTAGTCTTTTCACTTCGGCCAATAACCTCTATTCCAAAAGCAATATTGGCTGGGACACTGGAAGAATGTGCTAGTATTTTCAGACAGGCTGCAAACTACCAACCAAGTTTACTGAGCAGCCTTGTTACTCAAGCCACAGAGATGATAATTCTTTCCTCCAGGGAAATCATATGTTCCCCTTCCTTGTTACTTCTCGCCTCTACTGTGCAAGTTACAGTGGCCAACGCTTAGCATATAACGTCCTGGAAATGTGGCACTGTATATTTTGTCAGTTCCTCCTCTGAGTCCTAGTTCTGTTCCCCACCAGACCTCATTCTTTCACATTGATGTAACTGAGTTACAGACTCAGGTTTGAAGTAAGTTGTCAGGGTGCAAATGATTGCCATGATACTTAGAGCTACTGGGAATAAAGGGTATCTTATAAGCCAGAAACTGTGCTAGGCATTTTGTATTTATTTCATTTATTCAGCCTGAGTTTTCATGTATTTAGTCTGACATTGGTTAATGATGTTTTCACTATTGGTTGGAGTCACAGTTGGGCTTGGATAGTAGGAAGCCAAGATTCCTAATAGCTGGTAGGGTTTCAGGGGTAATGTATGCTTCCGCTCTCTTTGTCCCAAGAAAGAGATCTTATTCTCTTATTACAGAGCACGGGCAGGGGGAGTGTGCCACATGAGGCATATAGAATGAATGATGCCAAACATTTATGGAGGAGCATATGGGCACACAGAAAGTTTGAAATACTCTTTGCAGATTAGGCTTTTTAAATATATACAGCGTGAACGCTGGAATTATATTGTCTAGTTTGGTCCTGTCTCCACCAGTTCATTCATTCAAGCATTCCCTCATTTATTAATTCAACAACTATTTACCAACATCTGTGAGCACACCTCTGAGAATTGGGCATACCATTTGAACAAAACAAAGTTGTTTATTTCATGAAGTTTATATTCCAGTGGAAATAAAAAACAGGCAAAAACAGGAACAGCAACAATAAAAACCCACTTATATTAATATATGTCCAATGATGATAACTATTATGTGGAAAAATAAAACAGGGAAGGAGATGGGGAGAAACAAACAAACAGAAGTTTTCTCTGGAGGCAGGGATGTTTGAGAGGAGACCTACGTAAAGTAAGAGCTGCATGCCACATTCTCTCTGGGAAGACAGTTCCAGGTTTAGGGATAACAAGTACAAAGGCAGGCTTCGGAGTAACAAGTGGGAGTGTGTCTGAGGCCAGTGGCTTAGGATGGGCTGCCCAGATTCCCTTATAAATGATGCATTAAGGAAGTGCTCTCAGAAGGAACCTAAAAAGGAGTAAGGGAGGTGGGGCAGGAAAGGGTGAGAATTCAGGCAAGTTCTTGCCGTCAGCATGATCTTTCCTGGAGATTCTACTATTCCCCAAGAAGCCTGGGAGGCAAGAGGGCTAGTTCCAGGCATGCAAAGACAGTCCTTTAAAGAAGGTCTCAGGGGTCAGCCATTAGAGGGTATGGCACCCAGAAGCTGCAGGATGAGCACAGAGAAACAACAAAAGGACACGAGGGAATCTGGTGGAGCATCGACTGTGTCTGCTAGAGTCAGCACCCTGGAGACAATGAAAAAGAGCAGAGGGGTTGAAAACTGCGTCAAGGAGGAGTCTGGGGACCAGATCGTGGAAGGACTTTGAAATTTTACTTCATTGATAATGGGACGTATTGGAGATATTTTGGCACGATGCTGGCACACTCACCTGATTTACATTTTAAAAGGGTCAAATAAGCTACGGTGTGAATCATAGACTCAGAAGAATAAGAACAAAAGCACAGAGCTTGCTAGGAGGCTAGTGTAGAATTCTTGGATATGCACTGTCCAACACAGAAGCCACTGGCCAAATATGGTTACTGAGCACTTGGAATGTGGCTCATTCAAACTGAGATGTGCTGTAAGTGTAAAGTAAGCATCAGACTTTAAAGGCTTACTAGGAGAGAGACCTTCAAGATGGCGGAGGAGTAAGACGTGGAGATCACCTTCCTCCCCACAGAAATACATCTGCATGTGGAACAACTCCTACAGAACACCTAATGAACGCTGGCAGACGACCTCAGACTTCCCAAAAGGCAAGAAACTCCCCACATACCTGGGTAGGGAAAAAGGAAAAAGAATAAACCTGCACCACTGGGAAGGAGTCCGGGAAGGAGTCCGGGAAAAAGTCTGGACCTGCCGAAGAGGCAAGAGACCATTGTTTCGGGGTGCGCAAGGAGAGTGGGTTCAGAGCACCACCTAAACGAGCTCCAGAGACGGGCGCGAGCCGCGGCTACCAGCGCGGACCCCAGAGACGGGCATGAGACATTAAGGCTGCTGCCGCCGCCACCAAGAAGCCTGTGAGCACAGGTCACTATCCACACCTCCCCTCCCGGGAGCCTGTGCAGCCCGCCACTGCCAGGGTCCCGTGATCCAGGGACAACTTCCCCAGGAGAACGCACGGCACGCCTTAGGCTGGTGCAATGTCACGCTGGCCTCTGCCGCTGCAGGCTTGCCCCGCACTCCGTGCCCCTCCCTCCCCCCACCCCGGCCTGAGTGAGCCAGAGCCCCCGAAACAGCGGCTCCTTTAACCCCGTCCTGTCCAGGCAGGAACAGATGCCCTCAGGCGACCTACACGCAGAGGCGGGGCCAAATCCAAATGTGAACCCCGGGAGCCGTGCGAACAAAGAAGAGAAAGGGAAATCTCTCCCAGCAGCCTCAGGAACAGAGGATTAAAGCTCCACAGTCTTGATACTTGCATCTGTGGAATACCTGAACAGACAACGAATCATCCCAAATTGAGGTGGTGGACTTTGGGAGCAACTGTAGACTTGGGGTTTGCTTCCACATCGAATTTGTTCCTGCCTTTATGTTTATCTTAGTTTAGTATTTAGAGATTATAATCATTGGAGATTTGTTTATTGATTTGGTTGCTCTATTCCTCCATTTTTTTATATATAGAGATTTTTTTTTCCTTTTTCCCTTTTTGTGAGTGTGTATGTCTATGCTTCTTTTTGTGATTTTGTCTGTATAGCTTTGCTTTCACCATTTGTCCTGGTGTTCTGTCTGTTCTTTTTTTTTTTTAGTATAGATTTAGCTCTTGTTATTATCAGTGGATTTGTTTTTTGGTTGGTTGCTGTCTTCTTTCTTTCTTTCTTTTTATTAATTTTCTTATTTTTAATAATTATTTTTTATTTTAATAACTTTATTTTATTTTATTTTTTCTTTCTTTCTTTCCTTCTCATTTTTCTTCTGAGCAGTGTGGTTGACAGGGTCTTGGTGCTCCAGCCGGAGGTCAGGCCTGTGTCTCTAAGGTGGGACGGGCAAGTTCAGGACATTGGTCCACCAGAGACCTCCCAGCCCCACATAATATCAAATGGCAAAAGCTCTCCCAGAGATCTCCATCTCAACACCAAGACCCAGCTCCACTCAATGACCAGCAAGCTACAGTGCTGGACACCCTATGCCAAACAACTAGCAAGAGAGGAACACAACCCCACCCATTAGCAAAACCGTTGTCTAAAATCATAATAAGGTCACAGACACCCCAAAGCACACCACTGGATGTGGTCCTGCCCACCAAAAAGATAAGATGCAGCGTCATCCACCAAAACACAGGAACTAGTCCCCTCCACCAGGAAACCTACACAAGCCACTGAACCAACTTTAGCCACTGGGGGCAGACACCAAAAACAATGGGAACTACAAACCTGCTGTCTGGGAAAAGGAGAACCCCAAAACAGTAAGTTAAGCAAAATGAGAAGACAGAGAAACACAAAGGAGATAAAGAGAAAGGTAAAAACCCACCAGACAAAAGAAATGAAGAGGATGTAGGCAGTCTACCTGGAAAAGAATTCAGAATAATGATAGTAAAGATGATGCAAAATCTTGGAAATAG
Source organism: Mesoplodon bidens (assembly GCF_964165515.1). Taxonomy (NCBI): domain Eukaryota; kingdom Metazoa; phylum Chordata; class Mammalia; order Artiodactyla; family Ziphiidae; genus Mesoplodon; species Mesoplodon bidens. Next base: position 18,827,252 of record NC_138162.1, on the reverse strand, counting down.
AATGGAGAAAATATAAGAAAAATTTAACAAGGACCTAGAAGAACAAAAGAGCAAACAAACAGTGATGGACAACACAATAAAAGAAATTAAAAATTCCCTAGAAGGAATCAATAGCAGAATAACGAGGCAGAAGAACAGATAAGTGACATGGAAGATAAAATAGACAAAATAGCTACTGCAAAGCAGAATAAAAAAAAAAAGAATGAAAAGAATTGAGGACAGTCTTAGTGACCTCTGGAACAACATTAAACTCACCAACATTTGAATTACAGGGGTCTGAGAAGAAGAAGAGAAAAAAAAAGGGACTGAGAAAATATTTGAAGAGATTATAGCTGAAAACTTCCCTAATAGGGGAAAGGAAATAGTCAACCAAGTCCAGGAAGCACAGAGGTCCCATATAGGATAAATCCAAGGAGAAACACGCCGAGACACATACTTATCAAACTATCAAAAATTAAATACGGGGCTTCCCTGGTGGCGCAGTGGCTGAGAGTCCATCTGCCGATGCAGGGGACACGGGTTCGTGTCCCGGTCCGGGAAGATCCCACATGCCACAGAGCGGCTAGGCCTGTGAGCCATGGCTGCTGAGCCAGCGTGTCTGGAGCCTGTGCTCCGCAATGGGAGAGGTCACAACAGTGAGAGGCCCGCGTACTGCAAAAAAAAAAAAAAATTAAATACAAACAAAAAATATTAAAAGCAGCAAGGGAAAAACAACAAATAATATACAAGGGAATCCCCATAAGGTTAACAGCTGATCTTTCAGCAGAAACTCTGTAAGCCAGAAGGGAGTGGCAGGACATATTTAAAGTGATGAAAGGGAAAAAACTACAATGAAGATTACCCAGCAAGGATCTCATTCAGATTCAATGGAGAAATTCAAACATTTACAGACAAGCAAAAGCTAAGAGAATTCAGCACCAAAAAACCAGCTTTACAACAAATGCTAAAGGAACTTATCTAGGCAGGAAACACAAGAGAAGGAAAAGACCTATAATAACAAATCCAAAACAATTAAGAAAATGGTAATAGGAACATACCTATCACTAATTACCTTAAACATAATGGATTAAATGCTCCAACAAAAAGACATAGAATGGCTGAATGGATACAAAAACAAGACCTGTATATATGCTGACTACAAGAGACACACTTCAGACCTAGTGACACATAAGGACTGAAAGTGAGGGGATGGAAAAAGATATTCCATGCAAATGGAAATCAAAGTGGAGTAGCAATTCTTATATCAGACAAAATAGACTTTAAAATAACGACTATTACAAGAGACAAAAAAAGTCACTACATAATGATCAAGGGATCAATCCAAGAAGAAGATATAACAATTGTAAATATTTATGCACCCAACATAGGAACACCTCAATACATAAGGCAAATGCTAACAGACATAAAGGGGGAAATCAACAGTAACACAATCATAGTAGGGGACTTTAACACCCCACTTTCACCAATGGACAAAAATGAAAATAAATAAGGAAACACAAGCTTTAAATGACACATTAAACAGGACGGACTTAATTGATATTTATATGACATACCATCCAAAACCAAGAGAATACACTTTCTTCTCAAGTGCTCATGGAACATTCTCCAGGGTAGATCATATCTTGGGCCACAAATCAAGCCTTGGAAAATTTAAGAAAACTGAAATTTTATCAAGTATCTTTTCTGACCACAAGGCTATGAGACTAGATATCAATTACAGGAAAATATATGTACAAAATACAAACACATGGAGGCTAAACAATACATTACTTAATAACCAAGAGATCACTGAGGAAATCAAAAAATTGATTTTTGATTTTTCAAATGGAAAATTGATTTTGATTTTCATTTTTTGATTGACAGTGAAAACAGTGAAAACACAGCGACCCAAAACCTATGGGATACAGCAAAACCAGTTCTAAGAGGGAAGTTTACAGCATTATAATCCTACCTCAAGAAACAAGAAACATCTCAAATACACAACCTAACCTGCCACCTAAAGTCATTAGAGAAAGAACAAAAAAACCCCAAAGTTAGCAGAAGGAAAGAAATCATAAAGATCAGATCAGAAATAAATGAAAAAGAAATGAAGGAAACAATAGCAAATATCAATAAAACTAAAAGCTGGTTCTTTGAGAAGACAAACAAAATTGATAAAACCAAAAGTAACAACTGACACTGAAGAAATACAAAGGATCATAAGCGATTACTACAATCAACTATATGCCAATAAAATGGACAACCTGGAAGAAATAGAACAATTCTTAGAAAAGCAAAGCCTTCCAAGACTGAACCAGGAAGAAATAGAAAATATAAACTGACCAATCACAAGCACTGAAATTGAAACTGTGATTAAAAATCTTCCAACAAACAAAAGCACATGACTTGATGGCTTACTAGGTGAATTCTATCAAACATTTAGAGAAGAGCTAACACCTATCCTTCTCAAACTCTTCAAAATACAGCAGAGGGAGGAGCACTCCCAAACTCATTCTATGAGACCACCATCACCCTGATACCAAAACCAGACAAAGATGTCACAAAGAAAGAAAACTACAGGCCACCATCCCTGATGAACATAGATGCAAAAATCCTCAGCAAAATACTAGCAAAAAGAATCCAACAGCACGCTAAAAAGATCATACACCATGTTCAAGTGGGGTTTATCCCAGGAATGCAAGGATTCTTCAATATACACAAATCAATCAATGTGATACACCATATTAACAAACTGAACGATAAAAACCACATGATCATCTCAATAGATTCAGAAAATGCTTTCAACAAAATTCAACACCCATTTATGATAAAAGCCATCCAAAAAGGAGGCATAGAGGGAACTTACCTCAAAATAATAAAGGCCATGTATGACAAACCCACAGCCAACATCGCTCTCAATGGTGAAAACCTGAAACCATTTTCACTAAGATCAGGAACAAGACAAGCTGCCCACTCTCACTGCTATTATTCAACATAGTTTTGGAAGTTTTAGCCACAGCAATCAGAGAAGAAAAAGAAATAAAAGGAATCCAAACTGGAAAAGAAGAAGTAAAGCTGTCACTGTTTGCAGATGACATGATACTATGCATAGAGTATCCTAAAGATGCTACCAGAAAACTATTAGCGCTAATCAAATTTGGTAAAATAGCAGGATACAAATTTAATGAACAGAAATCTCTTGCATTCCTATACATTAATGATGAAAAATCTGAAAGAGAAATCAAGGAAACACTCCCATTTACCATTGCAACAAAAAGAATAAAATACCTAGAATAAAGAATAAAAAACCTGCCTAAGGAGACAAAAGACCTCTATGCAGAAAACTATAAGACACTGATGAAAGAAATTAAAGATGATACAAACAGATGGAGAGATATATCACATTCCTGGATTGGAAGAAACAACATTGTGAAAATGACTATACTACCCAAAGCAATCTACAGATTTAATGCAATCCCTATCAAACTACCAATGGCATTGTTCACAGAACTAAAACAAAAAATTTCACAATTTGTATGGAAACACAAATGACCCCGAATAGCCAGAGCAATCTTGAGAAAGAAAAACTGAGCTGGAGGCATCAGGCTCCCTGACTTCAGACTATACTACAAAGCTACAGTAATCAAGACAGTATGGTACTGGCACAAAATCAGAAATATAGATCAATGGAACAGGATAGAAAACCCAGAGATAAACCCACATACATATGGTCACCTTATTTTTGATAAAGGAGGCAAGAACATATGATGGAGAAAAGACAGCCTCTTCAATAAGTGGTGCTGGGAAAACTGGACAGCTACATGTAAAAGAATGAAATTAGAACACTCCCTAACACCACACACAAAAATAAACTCAAAATGGATTAAAGACCTAAATGTTATGGCCAGACACTATAAAACTCTGAGATGAAAATATAGGCAGAACACTCTATGACATAAATCACAGCAAGATCCTTTTTGACCCACCTCCTAGAGAAATGGAAATAAAAACAAAAATAAACAAGTGGACCTAATGAAACTTAAAAGCTTTTACACAGCAAAGGAAACCATAAACAAGACGAAAAGACAAACCTCAGAATGGGAGAAAAATTTGCAAATGAAGCAACTGACAAGGCATTAATCTCCAAAATATACAAGCAGCTCATGCAGCTCAATATCAAAAAAAGAAACAACTGAATCCAAAAATGGGCCAAAGACCTAAACAGACATTTCTCCAAAGAAGATATACAGATTGCCAACAAACACATGAAAGGATGCTCAACATCACTAACCATCAGAGAAATGTAAATCAAAACTACAATGAGGTATGACCTCACACCAGTCAGAATGGCCATCATCCAAAAATCTACAAACAATAAATGGTGGAGGGGGTGTGGAGAAAAGGGAACCCTCTTGCACTGTTAGTGGGAATGTAAACTGATACAGCCACTATGGAGATCGGTATGGAGGTTCCTTAAAAAACTAAAGTTATAAATACCATACGACCCAGCAATCCCACTACTGGGCATATACCCTGAGAGAACCGTAATTCAGAAAGAGTCATGTATCACAATGCTCATTGCAGCACTATTTACAATAGCCAGGACATGGAAGCAACCTAAGTATCCATCGACAGATGAATGGATAAAGAAGATGTGGCACACATATACAATGGAATATTACTCAGCCATAAAAAGAAACGAAATTGAGTTATTTGTAGTGAGGTGGATGGACCTAGGGTCTGTCATACAAATTGAAGTAAGTCAGAAAGAGAAAAACAAATACTGTATGCTAACACATATATATGGATTCTAAAAAAAATAAAATAAAGTAAAATGGTTCTGAAGAACCTAGGGGCAGGACAGGAATAAAGACGCAGGCATAGAGAATGGACTTGAGGATACAGGGAGGGGGAAGGGTAAGCTGGGACGAAGTGAGAGAGTGGCATGGACTTATATATACTACCAAGTGTAAAATAGATAGCTAGTGGGAAGCAGCTGCATAGCACAGGGAGATTAGCTCGGTGCTCTGTGACCACCTAGAGGGGTGGGATAGGGAAAGTGGGAGGGAGACACATGAGGCAGGAGATATGCGGATATATGTATATGTATAGCTGATTCACTTTGTTATAAAGCAGAAACTAACAAACTATTGTAAAGCAATTATACTCCAATAAAGATTTAAAAAAAGAAATTTCACAAGAATAAGAAAATGGCTGGGGACTCTGGTTCATGCAACTTGGTTTGTGTCAAGGGTTTTTGAGCCAGAAGGGTCTGAATTCAAATCCCAACTCTAGATCTATCTCAGGGCACTATTTATCCATTCACTAAATTGAAACAGCTAAATGAGCAACTCCGATGATAAATTCAGGAAAACGTTTTACAAATGGTAAAGTGCTCTTAACATGTGAATTTTTATATTCTACTGGTCTGGATCTGGAGGATTGGTTTGGGCAAATGGAGACGGAGCCAAAAAGGCAGCATTTTCAGACCAGGCCTTCCTTCTGGCCCCCTGCCTTTCCCATCTTCACATTCTCACATCGGGGCTCAGACTGAGGGGAGCACGCCCTAGAGACTGGTGGTTTCCATTAGAACACAAGCTCCAAGATCCTCAACAGCAGGGTTCTCCACCTCTGCGCATGTTGGCCCAGACTCTACAAATCCCCAGCTCCACTCCTCCAAACTGTTATCAGTCCCCACGGGATGGCTTCTTGCAAAGTATTGTTTTGTCTGTCCTCTTGTTGCTATAGCAATCCAAGAAAGGTTTGTTTCCAATTCTCTAAAATGGAGACATCTGCGTGCAATTTTGAAAATCCTTGTCAGGGTCCTTATTTACTGTTTTGATCAGCTCTCTCTGACATATGGAGTCCCCAGAGAAGTTCAAAGGGAACAGACCCCTCTAGGCAAACAAGTGCTTCCCATAAGGGCAGCCTGCCTGTGGATTCCTGTCCCCTGTCGAATGAAAGCACATGGCAAAGCCACAAATTCTCAGACACTGATTCTATCCCCCTAGCCCCAGCCTGTGAGGGAGAGTAATCAAATCAAAAGGCTCAGTTTCAGAGCCCCTAGAAGTTCACTTCCATGACGGGGGTTGTCTCCTACATTTCCACGTGAGCCCACGTGAATCCTAAAAATTCTGCCCCTTACACATGCCCCATTTGAGAGGTGATGGGGGTTAACCCTGTTTAGTATTGGACAGCAGGAATCCTGGGGTTGGCTGCTCATTCTAATCAACCATGTGACCTTCGGTGTCCGAATCACATCTGGCTTCAGTTCTCTCATGTGTAAAATAAGTTGATTGGATGTCCATGGCCCCTTTCAAGTCTAAAATGATTCTATGCATAAAGATTAACCAGGAGAGAGGCTCCCACACACCTGTTAACCCCGGGCAGAAATTTACCATTTTAATCGTTGGACTATTTCTGGGATAATATTAAAAAGGACTCTTTTTCAGCTCCACAATGGAGTGGTTCATCTAGATCTTACAGTCAAGATGCAAGTTCAAGCCCTAGTATGCCCCTCTTCGGGAGTATGAGCCAGGGAAATTTATGTAAGGCCCCTAGGAAATTGGCAGCAACTTTATAGATAACTCATGAGAAGTAGGTAAAATAATGAATGCAAAGTATAAAGCACGGTGCATGGAACAAAGCAACATGTATGTAAATTCCCATCCCTCTCCTTTTTTTTTTTTTTTGCGGTACGCAGGCCTCTCACTGTTGGGGCCCCTCCCGTTGCGGAGCACAGGCTCCGGACGCGCAGGCTCAGTGGCCATGGCTCACGGGCCCAGCCGCTCCGCGGCATGTGGGATCTTCCCGGACCGGGGCACGAACCCGCGTTCCCTGCATCGGCAGGCGGACTCTCAACCACTGCACCACCAGGGAAGCCCCCCACCCCTCTCCTTTTTGCAGTCTATCAACTTTCTTCACTCAAGCTTTCCCAAATCCAAGCATAAACAGACATTTAAAGTCCTTAATACGCATCTGTATACGTATGCTTACACACCTATGTACAGCTGAGAAGTCACCCAAACCATACTCTGAGCATGAATTCTTGCTTAATTAGGGTTAAAACTTTTGAGAAACAATTTTTAAAATGAAATTTAACCCTCTTTTTTTTGGGGGGGGGTGGAAAGCTTATGAAATATACTCAGTTCTTTCTTGAGTACCTGAGCATTCCAAACCCATTTTTCCCTTGGAGTTTCAAAGATAGCGTTTATGTTATTTTTAATATATGTAGTATATTGATGCTTCCATCAGTGCAGGGCACCTGTTTACTCCTATGCCAATGAGCTCTGTGAGATGCTTTTCTGCATCCCTCACACCTTGCCCTGTTGTGAGGCTGAGAACTGTTATGCCTTCCACTTCTGTCAAATTCCTTTCCCCCAACAATTCTTCCCCCTATTTCAATTTGATGCTTCTCATTTGTGGCAGGCCAAGTTGGTGGAATTTTTGTTAAAATAACAGTGCATAGGCTCTGGCGCTGTGAAAGTTTGAGGCCTTTAGTTTAGTTTATAAATAACATCTGTTTGAATGGCTCTGAAGTCTTCTGTTTCTTTTCTCCTTAGCCATGTTCCAGATTTATGAAATTATTAGAAAACTGAGTCTGGATGGGTAAGTTTCCACCATAGTTATGACTCAAAGCCCATGACTTTTAAGAGTTACTGAGTTAGTTTTCTAAGGCTGCTGCAACAAATGAGCACAAACTAAGTAGCTTAAAACAACACAAATTTATCATCTCATAGTTCCAGAGCTAAGAAGTTTAAAATGGGTTTCACTGGGCTAAAATCAAGGTGCCAGCAGGACTGTGTTCCTTCAGGGGGCTCTAGAGGAGAAGCTGTCTCCTCGCATTTTCTAGCTTCTAGAGGCTGCCTGCATTCCTGGGCTTTATAGCCTCTTCCTCTATATTCAAACCCAGCAGCAGTCTGCATATCAAAATTTCAGTCTCTCTCTCTCATCTCAGTTTCCACCTTCACATCTTATTCCATGACTGTAAAACTCCTGCCTCCTTCTTAGAATGACCCTGTGATTACATTGGGCCTAGTAGGATAATCCAGGATAACCTTCCCATTTTAATACTTAATTTCATCTGCATAGTCCCTTTTGCCATGTGAGATACCACCATATTCACAGATTTCAAGAATTAGGACGTGGACATCTTTAGGAAGCCTTTATGCTCCCTCCCATGGTTGCCAATATAGGATTGGCCTAAGCCATCTCCATTCCACTGTGCTCCCTCTTCCCCAACAAACCACTTTGGCAGCCTGGAGACTGGCCTTTGAAATATTTATCTAACTAGAATAGCATTTCTACTGGGTCAACCAAGAAGACACTTGTGCTGCCTCTCCAGCCATAACAGTATGGGTGCCTCACCTCCTTAGACCCAGGTTCCCAAAATGAATCTTCTCCGTCTAGTTCTTGTTAAAAACCAAGCAGGTTTTCCCACAGGGATCCATTCTAAGCAAATGTACATATGGTATTGCATCTGGAAAAGTGACAAATGTCAGCAAAGGCAGTGGGGGAAATACGGTGCCTAGCTCTTGCCTGGCACAGACTGAGCAGACAAAAATATTAATTTTTTCCGTACTAGAAAAACTGGACAAACACCCAAGAATTGGAGGCTTCTTTGCTCCTGATGACTGATCCAATAAGATACCTCTGAAGGGGAGATTAATGTAACAGGTAACACTTACTGGGTTCTTACTTTTGACCAGACACTGTGCTAAGTGTGGATACGTCTTATCCCAATCACTTATCATTTCCACCCATATGAAGTATGTACTATTATTAGTCCCTTTTTATATATAATGAAGCAAAGGCTTAAATAAAGGAGTTGACCAAGTTTGAGCAACTAGCAAGATTCATTTTTAAGATCCCCCACTATCTCCTAATCTTCCAAATGATTGTCTTCTCCATGATATTGTCCATATACCGCATTTAATGCTCACTTCTTAGGTGATGGCGCCCAGTGCCATAGCTTTAAAAACTATTTATAGACAAAGCATCCTTAAAGTTAAATCTCCAGCCTGGATTTCTCTAAGGAACTCCAGACTCATATATCCACCCATTCATCACTTCCATTTCAAGGTCCATTAGACATCTCCAACTTGTGTCTAAAACCAAATTCCATTTCCCACTCTCCCAATATGCTTCCAACACCTCCAGTGATTTTCAAGTTAGAAAATGTCACCATCCTGCAGTGGTTACCTTTTACACCCTTACATACTATCCGTCAGCAAATCCTAGCCTCTCTACTTTCATAAAATATACAGAAGCAAAGCACATTTCACCATTTGAGTCTAAACTGAGATGTCCAGTAGAAATATAATGTGAGCCTCACATGTGATTTAAAATTTTAAAAAGTAAAAAGAAACAGTTGAATAACATATTTAATAATATTTTATGGCATTATGTGAAGAAAATAGCATTTCAGGATGTGATTAATACAAAATAAATATTAATGAGGTATTTTACAGTCTATTTCCTACTAAGCCTTAAAAAATTTTTTTTAACATCTTTATTGGAGTATAATTGCTTTATAATGGTGTGTTAGTTTCTGCTTTATAAAAAAGTGAATCAGCTATACATATACATATATCCCCATATCTCCTCCCTCTTGTGTCTCCCCCCCACCCTCCCTATCCCACCCCTCTAGGTGGTCACAAAGCACCGAGCTGACCTCCCTGTGCTATGCGGCTGCTTCCCACTAGCTATCTATTTTACATTTGGAAGTATTTATTAAGTCCATGCCACTCTCTCACTTTGTCCCAGCTAACCCTTCCCCCTCCCTGTATCCTCAAGTCCATTCTCTATGCCTGCGTCTTTATTCCTGTCCTGCCCCTAGGTTCTTCAGAACCATTTTACTTTATTTTATTTTTTTTTAGAATCCATATATATGTGTTAGCATACGGTATTTGTTTTTCTCTTTCTGACTTACTTCAATTTGTATGACAGACCCTAGGTCCATCCACCTCACTACAAATAACTCAATTTCATTTCTTTTTATGGCTGAGTAATATTCCATTGTATATGTGTGCCACATCTTCTTTATCCATTCATCTGTCGATGGACACTTAGGTTGCTTCCATGTCCTGGCTATTGTAAATAGTGCTGCAATGAACATTGTGATACATGACTCTTTCTGAATTACAGTTCTCTCAGGGTATATGCCCAGTAGTGGGATTGCTGGGTCGTATGGTATTTATAACTTTAGTTTTTTAAGGAATCTCCATACTGTTCTGCATAGTGGCTGTATCAGTTTACATTCCCACTAACAGTGCAAGAGGGTTCCCTTTTCTCCACACTCTCTCCACCATTTATTGTTTGTAGATTTTTGGATGATGGCCATTCTGACTGGTATAAGGTCATACCTCATAGTAGTTTTAATTTGCATTTCTCTAATGGTTAGTGATGTTGAGCATCCTTTCATGTGTTTGTTGGCAATCTGTATATCTTCTTTGGAGAAATGTCTATTTAGGTCTTCAGCCCATTTTTGGATTCAGTAGTTTCTTTTTTTGATATTGAGCTGCATGAGCTGCTGGTAAATTTTGGAGATGAATCCTTTGTCAGTTGCATCATTGGCAAAAATTTTCTCCCATTCTGAGAGTTGTATTTTCATCTTGTTTATGGTTTCCTTTGCTGTGTAAAAGCTTTTAAGTTTCATTAGGTCCATTTGTTTTGTTTGTTTGTTTTTATTTCCATTTCTCTAGGAGGTGGGTCAAAAAGGATCTTGCTGTGATTTATGTCATAGAGTGTTCTGCCTATATTTTCATCTCAGAGTTTTATAGTGTCTGGCCATAACATTTAGGTCTTTAATCCATTTTGAGTTTATTTTTGTGTGTGGTGTTAGGGAGTGTTCTAATTTCATTCTTTTACATGTAGCTGTCCAGTTTTCCCAGCACCACTTATTGAAGAGGCTGTCTTTTCTCCATCATATGTTCTTGCCTCCTTTATCAAAAATAAGGTGACCATATGTATGTGGGTTTATCTCTGGGTTTTCTATCCTGTTCCATTGATCTATATTTCTGATTTTGTGCCAGTACCATACTGTCTTGATTACTGTAGCTTTGTAGTATAGTCTGAAGTCAGGGAGCCTGATGCCTCAGCTCAGTTTTTCTTTCTCAAGATTGCTCTGGCTATTTGGGGTCTTTTGTGTTTCCATACAAATTGTGAAATTTTTTGTTCTAGTTCTGTGAACAATGCCATTGGTAGTTTGATAGGGATTGCATTAAATCTGTAGATTGCTTTGGGTAGTATGGTCATTTTCACAATGTTGATTCTTCCAATACAAGATCATGGCATATCTCTCCATCTGTTTGTATCATCTTTAATTTCTTTCATCAGTGTCTTATAGTTTTCTGCATAGAGGTCTTTTGTCTCCTTAGGCAGGTTTTTAATTCTTTATTCTAGGTATTTTATTCTTTTTGTTGCAATGGTAAATGGGAGTGTTTCCTTGATTTCTCTTTCAGATTTTTCATCATTAGTGTATAGGAATGCAAGAGATTTCTGTGCATTAATTTTGTTTCCTGCTGCTTTACCAAATTCATTGATTAGCACTAGTAGTTTTCTGGTAGCATGTTTAGGATTCTCTATGTATAGTATCATGTCATCTGCAAACAGTGACAGCTTTACTTCTTCTTTTCCCTTTTGGATTCATTTCTTTTTCTTCTCTGATTGCTGTGGCTAAAACTTCCAAAACTATGTTGAATGACAGCAGTGAGAGTGGGCAACCTTGTCTTGTTCCTGATCTTAGTGAAAACGGTTTCAGGTTTTCACCATTGAGAGCGATGTTGGCTGTGGGTTTGTCATACATGGCCTTTATTATTTTGAGGTAAGTTCCCTCTATGCCTCCTTTTTGGATGGTTTTTATCATAAATGGGTGTTGAATTTTGTTGAAAGCTTTTTCTGCATCTATTGAGATGATCATGTGGTTTTTATTGTTCAATTTGTAAATATGGTGTATCACATTGATTGATTTGTGTATATTGAAGAATCCTTGCATTCTTGGGATAAACCCCACTTGAAGGTGGTGTATGATCCTTTTAATGTGCTGTTGGGATTCTGTTTGCTAGTATTGTGCTGAGGATTTTTCCATCTATGTTCATCAGGGATATTGGCCTGTAGTTTTCTTTCTTTGTGACATCTTTGTCTGGTTTTGGTATTAGGGTGACGGTGGTCTCATGGAATGAGTTTGGAAGTGTTCCTCCCTCTGCTGTATTTTGGAAGAGTTTGAGAAGGATAGGTGTTAGCTCTTCTCTAAATGTTTGATGGAATTCCCCTAGGAAGCCATCAAGTCATGTGCTTTTGTTTGTTGGAAGATTTTTTAATCACAGTCTCAATTTCAATGCCTGTGATTGGTCTGTTTATATTTTCTATTTCTTCTTGGTTCAATCTCAGAAGGCTTTGCTTTTCTAAGAATTGTTCTATTTCTTCCAGGTTGTCCATTTTATTGGCATATAGTTGCTTGTATTAATCGCTCATGATCCTTTGTATTTCTGCAGTGTCAGTTGTTACTTCTCCTTTTTCATTTCTAATTCTATTGGCTTGAGTCTTCTCCCTTTTTTTCTTGATGAGTCTGGCTAATGGTTTATCAATTTTGTTTTATCTTCTCAAAGAACTAGCTTTTAGTTTTATTGATATTTGCTAGTGTTTCCTTCATTTCTTTTTCATTTATTTCTGATCTGATCTTTATGATCTCTTTCCTTCTGCTAACTTTGGGTTTTTTTTGTTCTTTCTCTAATGGCTTTAGGTGTAATGTTAGGTTGTTTATTTAAGATGTTTCTTGGTTCTTGAGGTAGGACTGTATTGCTATAAACTTCCTTCTTAGAACTGCTTTTGCTGTATCCCATAGGTTTTGGTCGCCATGTTTTCACTGTCATTTATTTCTAGGTATTTTTTGATTTCCTTAGTGACCTCTTGGTTATTAAGTAGTGTATTGTTTAGCCTCCATGTGTTTGTATTTTGTACAGATTTTTCCTGTAATTGATATCTAGTCTCATAGCCTTGTGGTCGGAAAAGATAATTGATACGATTTCAATTTTCTTAAATTTACCAAGGCTTGATTTGTGACCCAAAATATGATCTACCTTGGAGAATGTTCCATGAGCACTTGAGAAGAAAGTGTATTCTCTTGTTGTTGGATGGTATGTTGTATAAATATCAATTAAGTCCATCTTGTTCAAGGCATCATTTTAAGCTTGTGTTTCCTTATTTATTTTCATTTTTGGATGATCTGTCCATTGGTGAAAGTGGAGTGTTAAAGTCCCCTACTATGATTGTGTTACTGTTGATTTCCCCTTTTATGGCTGTTAGCATTCGCCTTACGTATTGAGGTGCTCCTATGTTGGGTGCATAAATATTTACAATTGTTATATCTTCTTCTTGGATTGATCCCTTGATCATTACGTAGTATCTTTGTCTCTTGTAATAGTTGTTATTTTAAAGTGTACTTTGTCTGATATGAGAATTGCTACTTCGGCTTTCTTTTGATATCCATTTGAATGGAATATCTTTTACCATCCCCTCACTTTCAGTCCTTATGTGTCCCTAGGTCTGAAGTGGGTCTCCTGTAGACAGCATATTTATGGGTCTTGTTTTTCTATCCTTTCAGCCATTCTATGCCTTTTGGTTGGAGCATTTAATCCATTTACATTTAAGGTAATTATCGATAGGTATGTTCCTATTACCATTTTGTTAATTGTTTGGGGTTTGTTGTTGTAGGTCTTTTCCTTCTCTTGCATTTCCTGCCTAGAGAAGTTCCTTTAGCATTTGTTGTAAAGCTGATTTTTGTGGTGCTGAATTTTCTTAGCTTTTGCTTGTCTGTAAAGCTTTTAATTTCTCCATCGAATCTGAATGAGATCCTTGCTGGGTAGAGTAATCTTGGTTGTAGGTTTTTCCCTTTCATCACTTAAAATATGTCTTGCCACTCCCCTCTGGCTTGCAGAGTTTCTGCTGAAAGATCAGATGTTAAACTTATGGGGATGCCCTTGTATGTTATTTGTTGTTTTTCCCTTGCTGCTTTTAATATTTTTTCTTTGTACTTAATTTTTGATACTTTGATTACTATGTGTCTTGGTGTGTTTCTCCTTGGATTTATCTTGTATGGGACTCTCTGTGCTTCCTGGACTTGATTAACTATTTCCTTTCCCCTATTAGGGAAGTTTTCAACTACAATCTCTTCAAATATTTTCTCAATCCCTTTCTTTTTCTTTTCTTCTTCTGGGCCCCCTATAATTCGAATGTTGATGCATTTAATGTTGCCCCAGAGGTCTCTGAGACTGTCCTTAAGTCTTTTCATTCATTTTTCTTTATTCTGGTGTGCAGTAGTTATTTCCACTATTTTAACTTCCAGGTCACTTATCCATTCTTCTGCCTCAGTTATTCTGCTACTGATTCCTTCTAGAGAATTTTTAATTTCATGTATTGTGTTGTTCATAATTGTTTGTTTGCTCTTTAGTTCTTCTAGGTCCTTGTTAAATGTTTCTTGTATTTTCTCCATTCTATTTCCAAGATTTTGGATCATCTTTACTATTATTACTCTGAATTATTTTTCAGGTAGACTGCCTATTTCCTCTTCATTTGTTTGGTCCTCTGGGTTTTAACCTTGCTCCTTCATCTGCTGTGTGTTTCTCTGCCTTCTTATTTTGCTTAACTTACTGTGTTTGAGGTCTCCTTTTCACAGGCTGCAGGTTCTGTTGGTTCTGTTGGTTCAACTGCAGGTTGAACCTGCAGGTTCAACAGTTCCTGTTGTTTTTGGTGTCTGCACCCAGTGGCTAATGTTGGTTCAGTGGGTTGTGTAGCCTTCCTGGTGGAGGAGACTAGTTCCTGTGTTCTGGTGGATGAGGCTGTATCTTGTCTTTCTACTGAGCAGGACTGCATCTGGTGGTGTGTTTTTGGGTGTCTGTGATCTTATTATGATTTTAGGCAGCTTCTGTGCTAATGAGTGTGTTTCTGTTCCTGTCTTGCTAGTTGTTTGGCCGAGGGTGTCCAGCACTGTAGCTTTCTGGTCGTTGAGTGGAGCTGGGTCTTAGTGTTGAGATGGAGATCTCTGGGAGCGCTTTCACCGTTTGATATTACATGGAGCTGGGAGGTCTCTGGTGGACCAATGTCCCGAACTCGGCTCTCCCACCTCAGAGGCACAGGCCTGACACCCGACTGGAGCACCAAGACCCTTTCAGCCTGGTCGGCATCAATCCTCTGCGCAGGAATCTGTCCACTTTGCCCTCCACACCCCCGTTGCTGCACTCTCCTCCGTGGCTCCGAAGTTTCCCCCACCTCTGTCTCCACCCGCAAAGGAGCTTCCTAGCATGTGGAAACTTTTTCTCCTTCACAGCTTCCTCCCAGAGGTGCAGGTCCCGTCCCTATTCTTTTGTCTCTGTTTTTCCTTTTTCCTTTTGCCCTACTCAGGTACGTGGGGAGTTTCTTGCCTTTTGGAAAGTCTGTGGTCTTCTACCAGCGTTCAGTAGGTGTTCTGTAGGAGTTGTTCCACAGGTAGGTGTATTTCTGATGTATTTGTGGCGAGGAAGGTGATCTCTACGTCTTACTCTTCTGCCATCTTGAAGGTCTCCCCTGTCCTTGTGAAATTTTAACTTTCTTCCTACTTTGCTTGTTAGACTTTGATCACCCTCTGAGTAGCAAACTGATGCTAGTGGAAGAGGCTCTAGCCTTTATTTCTGAGTTATCAGGTGGGAAAATGAGAGACTGCAAAGTTCAGGGTTAAGTAGTTAGCCAGAATTTGGGAGCAATTGATAAAATCTAAATCATCTCAATAGCTAAAGGATCTTTACAGGTCTTCTGATCTCAGTCTCTAATGACGCATGATGTTTAAGCCACATCCCCAAACAAGCAGTCTCTCAGTCACAGCTTGAACCGTGGTTGATTTGAATAAAGTATTTAAACTGATCACCTGACAAGAGCTAGTTGTACCATCATGACCGTGTTTTTGACATCATGGCATTAACCAGTGTGTTTCTCCATATGGTTTTGTATCATGGTGGCCTGAGTTAATAATAATCATATTTATACAAAACAAGGGGTTAACTGAAGAAGCTGCTTTGAGGACAGAAGTGACCAGTCCAAGGGCTCTGGCCATCTCAAGAATTGAGGGGTTCAATATCCGTGCATCCCCTAAATGGCATTAAAGGAGCAATGACAATTAGAATAAATTTTAGGAGGCAGAGGGAGAGTATAAAAGCTTAGACTCTGCCTTGTGACTTAAAATAACACCGATAAGTCTTATTACATTTATATAGTATGATGTTTCAAAGGCATTTTAGTTCCTCTATTTCTATTGCAAACGCTGCTATCAACACAACACCAAGAGTGACAACATAGATAATGCTTCACATATATTTATAATGAAGATCTGTTGTGCTTCATAAATACTTTTTTTTTTCAGTCTTGCAATCATCCTGAGAGCTGGATATTTTCTTCATCATTTAACAGAGAATAAGCCGAAGCTACTAGAAGTAAAGAAATTTGTTCTAGGTCACAGTCAGTGAGACTCAGAGCAAAGACTTGAATTCATATTTGCTTGAATTCAAGGCCATGCTCTTTCTACTTCAGAACTGCACATGGAGGCAATATTAAAAATAGAATTTTTAAAGGAAGAAACTGGCAGGTGGTTTCTTATAAATCAACTAATAAAATAAATTAAAGGAAAGTCAAACAGAAAAGAGAATGTAAAAGAGAGAAGTAACTACATAAGGTTGGTGTGAGAAGAAGAAAAGAATAGCAGGACTAGATCCAGTTTTTTGTTTGTTTTGTTTGTTTTATTTTGTTTTAGTTTGTTCTTTAAGTATATTCCAGTTACCATTAGTTCTACCAGAGTCACAGTGTAAAAAAAGTGTTTTCAACTAAGCCACATATTCTGTCCTCTGGTGCAATTACAAAGTATATTATCATAATAAAGATTTTCTTCAGTTAAAAAGTGGTTGAAGAATATTAGATTGTGTTTAACCCAGTGCTTCCAACATTTATTTAGCAGCATTACTATTCTCTTTAATATACCTATTAACATTCCACAGAAGTAGTATTCTCAGGAAGTCATTCTGGGGAGCCACATATTACATAGTGGAAAAGATTCCTCCAGGTTTGCCAAGGGGCCCAGTATAGATAAAGGATTCTAAGGACACCATATAAATCTTTTCAAACTTGTCTTTAATAGGCCACCAGTGTCCAGGAAGCTCAAACTACAGGACTATTTCCCATTTCTCTCAGGCAAGTCAAATGGCATTCCCATTAGAAATGGCAGAAATTTTAATTTCAAACTGCAAGTGATATGTGAATAGCCCACTACACCTCCAAAGGGAAGGATGAAACTGGTTAGAGATTCAGATGCCCAAGTATTTGAATCATAGGGACTGGATGTGGGTGCAGGCCTTTGTGTCTTTCTGCCTTGCATCTTACTGCCCTTGAGTCTTTTACTGCATGTTTCTGCCAGCTGGCCGTGATTAAATCTCTGATGTTGATAGGCAATGAGTGAGACAATTATGACTACATGAGTATTCTGAGAATTCGATGGGTGGGTTTAGAGGGGCAGCTCAGTGTGCTGTGCAGCAGTTTGGGCTGACAAAGACATTTATGGACTTCAAAATGCCAGATGGATTCCCAGATGGAGGGTTTGGACTTTGCAGTTGGGACTGCCGGATGTGAGACCTCCCAAGGTCCCAGGACAAGTGAAGATGATTTCATTCTTTACTCTGAGTCAAGCCATGCATCGCTGGCTTGGAGCCTCCAGTGTGAAGCCAGGGACAGGAGGGAGGTCCTCACTCAAGGTCAAAATTGGAAGTCAAAGCCAAGTTTCAAGCTAAAATGGAAAAAGACCAGAACTGGAGCTCAGAAGATGTAGGTGCTCTTTTTTTGTTAGTTTGTCTTTGACTTTGGCCAATGGCAGTCAACACACATTTATAGAATGCTTATTGGTGTCAGTGACTATAGAAGTTATCAAGAGGAAGAAAGCACAGTTCTCAGATTCTGGGGATCACATTTTAGGGGGACGGAAAAGTAAAGATATGATTACTGCCTAAAGTAAAAAATATAAAATATTCATTAACGATAGTAACCCAATCAACTAAAGCAGCTCTGAGAAACTAGGTGTGGTGTCTGAGGTAATCATTAAAAGATTTTGACACATAGAGTTATTCAGGACAAGGGAAGACCAAAATCAAAAGCACAGAGGCTTGGACATAATTAGAAGTTTTGGGGAAGTTGTGATTTGAAGGTAGGGTGTTAAGGTTGTGATGGTATTCAATAAGAAGTTAGCAAGGGGCTTCCCTGGTGGAGCAGTGGTTGAGAGTCCGCCTGCCGATGCAGGGGACACGGGTTCGTGCCCCTGCCCGGGAGGATCCCACATGCCGCGGAGCGGCTGGGCCCGTGAGCCATGGCCGCTGAGCCTGCGCATCCGGAGCCTGTGCTCCGCAATGGGAGAGGCCACAGAAGTGAGAGGCCCGCGTACCGCAAAAATTAAATAAATAAATAAATAAATAAATAAAAAGGAAGGGACTTGTGTACAATTCCTTAAATGGCATCCCATGGTAAAGAGTAATTAGTATTTTGAAGAACGTCCATGTTTGGCCCCTTAAGGAACAAGAACAATAATACTATGTTACAGAGGCTCAATGGCAAGTAAAACCCATAAACTTCCAAAGATTTTCATGACCATCGGAATTCTCATTTTAAAAATTTCGTATGGAGCCATGGCATTTGGAAAACTCAAAGGCAATGGTAAATATATGCAACACATGTGTTTAACACTGTTTCAGACTGGGGTAAATTCTTCTCTACCCTCAGGCTGCATCTCAGGCTCTCGTGGAAATTTGGTACTTAAACTAGGATTCAGAGGATAAGTGGGGTTTGTGTAGAGAGGGAGGTTCAGAGACAGTACACCTGATAAAAGAAAAAGCAGGTTCAAAGATTAAGATGGGTGTCATTTATGAGTATGGAAGAGATAAAAAATAGTATGCAGACTGATTTAACTAAAATCATGAATCCTGTGCAAAAACCATAAGCTTACTGTGAGCACCTAATTCAAAATTCATAAATAACAGAATGGGTAGCTTTGATTTTATTTCAGCTTTTTTTGAAGCTCTTCCATAATTATTAATCAGCTAATTTTCACAGTGTAGTGAGGTGGGTAGTATCATGCCCCTGGTAAATAGGGGCACACATCGCTTAGAGAAATGAGGACTTGTGTCCAAAAGCTAAGAGCTGGCAGTGGGGAAAATCAGGGCAAAAGCCCAAAGCCTTCGGTTTCCAGGTGTCTGGCCTTTTCAAACAGCAAGTAGCCATTGCAATTTCTGGTTTCAGTCATTTAACTACACTCCAAATGTAAACAAAGATTTCAAAAAGCAACATGGGATCCCACAGAGAGATCCTGGCAAAATACGCCCCATGCTTTTATGCACACACGGCACTGTTTCTCTAGAGATAGTAAAAGAAGAAAAAATAAATAATACAGCTTCCAGCAAGTCCTCCTATAAGGCCACCTGAATTTTCAGGATGGCTCTGTTATTCTGATGTGACAATTATGAAAAGTTACAAAAAGTTTATGGGAGGAAATGCTCCTACTTTTGCTCAAAGACTACCCCTTAATATTTTCCATTTTAAGAAAATATACAAGAAAGCTCTGAGCATCAGGATACTGAAATATATAGTGACTGAGGATTACTTTGCATTTTTGGTGCGCTTTATGTTATTTTATTTTTTAACATCTTTATTGGAGCATAATTGCTTTACAATGGTGTGTTAGTTTCTGCTGTATAACAAAGTGAATCAGCTATACATATACATATATCCCCATATCTCCTCCCTCTTTGGTGCTCTTTAAATTGTGTTCATAACTCCCCTCTCGGAGAATATTGCTTGGCAAGCCCTTGCCTCTCACAAAACAAATAACACTATAAAGTAACAGTGCTCCTCTTATAAAGAAAGTGAACAGAAATCATCCCAAACCAACCATCCTGGAATTTTTTTCTTAGAGAACACCTAATCCCTAGAGTAGGTCAGATTTGGTGTATATTTCGTTAATTGTTTTCATATGCTCCTAGGCGTGCTTCGCAAGAGCTCTTAGATACTCCATGAGGAATTTTTTTTTTTTTTTTTTTTTTTTTTTTTTTTTTTGCGGTACGCAGGCCTCTCACTGCTGTGGCCTCTCCCATTGCAGAGCACAGGCTCCGGACGCCCAGGCTCAGCGGCCATGGCTCATGGGCCCAGCCGCTCTGCCGCATGTGGGATCCTCACGGACCGGGGCATGAACCCGTGTCCCCTGCATCGGCAGGCAGACTCTCAACCACTGCGCCACCAGGGAAGCTCCCATGAGTAATTTTTAATCAATATCTAACCTTCCAGAGGCTCCTGGAAGCCAGCATGACATTTTGGGGTGGGGGGCAGTTTTTAAATTTGTTTTATTGAATTATAGTTGATTTACAATGTTGTGTTAGTTTTTGGTGTATGACAAAGTGATTGAGTTATACATATATATAATAGTTTGTGTTTGCAAATCCCAAACTCCCAGTCCACCCCTCCCCCACCTCCTTTCCTCTTTGGTAGCCATAAGCTTGTTTTCAGTGTGTGTGAGTCTGTTTCTGTTTTGTAAATAAGTTGATTTGTGTCATATTTTAGATTCTACATATAAATGTTATCATGTGGTATTTTTCTTTCTCTGTCTGACTTACTTCACTTAGTGTGATAATCTCTACGTCCATCCATGTTGCTGCAAATGGCATTATTTCATTCTTTTTTATGACTGAGTAGTATTCCATTGTGTATATATCCCACATCTTCTTTATCCATTCATCTGTCGATGGACATTTAGGTGGTTTCCATGTCTTGGCTATTGTGAATAATGCTGCTATGAACATAAGAGTGCATGTATCTTTTTGAATTATAGTTTTGTCTGGATATATACCCATGAGTGGGATTGCTGGATCATATGGAGACTCTATTTTTAGTTTTTTGAGGAACCTCCAAACTGTTTTCCACAGTGGCTGCACTAATTCACATTCCCACCAACAGTGTAGGAGGGTTCCTTTTCTCCACACCCTCTCTGACATTTGTTATTTGTAGACTTTTTAATGATGGCCATTCTGACTGGTGTGAAGCAGTACCTCATTGTAGTGTTAGTTTGCATTTCTCTAATAATTAGCAATGTTCAGGATCTCTTCATATACCTATTGGCCATCTGTATGTCTTCTTTGGAGAAATGTCTGTTTAGGTCTTCTGCCCATTTTTTGATTGGGTTGTTTGTTTTTTTGTTATTGAGTTGTATGGGCTGTTTGTATATTTCAGAAGTTAGTCCTTTGTTGGTCATATCATTTGCAAATATTTTCTCCCAGTCTTTTTGTTTTGTTTATGGTTTCCTTTGCTGTGCAAAAGCTTATAAGTTTGATTAGGTCTCATTTGTTTATTTTTGCTTTTAATTCTATTGCCTTGGGAGACTGACCTAAGAAGACATTGGTACGAATTATGTCAGAGAATGTGTTGCCTATGTTCTCTTCTAGAAGTTTTGTGGTGTCGTATCTTCTATTTAAGTCTTTAAGCAATTTTGAGTTTATTTTTGTGTATGGTGCACTGCTCACAATCTTTCTATGGCTCCCTTGTGTCAAGAAGATAAAGCCAAAGCTCTTTATGCACTATTCAAAGCTCTTCATAATCTGGGCCCTCCCTAGAGCCTCTTCTCTCTCTTTCGTACCAACGTTTGAACCCTCAAAAACTCTTTTTAACTCTCAGGACACACCGTGCACATGTTCTTCCCTCTTCCTAGAGTGCACATCTTTCTCCTGTCTGCCTGGAAGATCCCTGCCAATCATTAAAACCCTGTGCAGGGGGCTTCCCTGGTGGCGCAGTGGTTGAGAGTCCGCCTGCCGATGCAGGGGACACAGGCTCGTGCCCCGGTCCGGGAAGGTCCCACATGCCGCGGCACGGCTGGGCCCGTGAGCCATGGCCACTGAGCCTGCGCATCCGGAGCCCGTGCTCCACAACGGGAGAGGCCACAACAGTGAAAGGCCCGTGTACCGCAAAAAAAAAAAAAAAAACCCTGTGCAGGCATTAACTTTTTACATGAAGGGCTCCCTGCCCTCCAGACTCTGTTAATTGCTTTCTCCATGGTACCTCTTATGTTCTTATATAGAATTTGCTATTTTGTGCATTACACAGTGAAGTTTTATTTGTTGACAAGTTCATCCTTACCAGACTTTGTCTATGAAGGTGGAGACTATGTCCTTCTCAGCATGGTGCTGGGCAGACAGTAGACACTGATCTCAACTTCAGTACCTATGATGGGCTGAACCAAATCCCAAGCAGAGAGCCATGTGGGATGGACAAGGCTCCCTTCTCCACTGTGACTTCAGGACCTGACTTATCCTAGCAATCAGACCTGTGGGGTACGGATTGACATTTCTAATCCTAACCCACCTCCTCCCCTCTTGCCAATGATACTCTGGCAGAGGACAGGGATTGACAACCTCTCCACAAAATTCCTTGGATGTTGGATACTCAGGCTATTAGAAAATCAAATGCTGACTGCTCTTCTCTTACTTGCTACTAATGCCCTAAAATAGCTGAGAACACTTCAAAGAAACATGCACCATTATTTTTACCCCAGTTGTTTTCAAAAGCAGCAGTACTTTTATTGGGACATCTACGTTCTCTATACTTCAGAACAGTGTGTTGAGAGGAGAGAGGTATCCTGGAGCTCTGTCCTGAGAGTAAACCTTTAGCATAAGTACTGCCTGATTTAGGAGCTGTAGAATCACTGATTTTGCCAAATGCTAAAGAATATAGGAATCACATTTTAGAGTAATAGGGGGTAGGAAAGTCAAAGGCATCAAATAAACTCAAAGTTGTTGCACAATTTTAGTTATTCTGTTTACAATTATTAATTACCTACTATAGATACCTATAGTTGATTCAATACCTAACTGGGGCCTGGAAATGTTATAATAAAAAGTCGGGTGAATCTTTGTCTTGGAATTTTCAATCTAGTGGCCCAACCCAACCCAGGAATCTCTTCTGCAGTATTTCTGGTATGGAGACAACCTACAACTGTTTGGATATCTCTAAAGATGAAGGTCTAGCACTTATCATAATTTTCAACACATAATTGACCCTTAATAACCTGTTTCTGATTTAGATTCAACTCTCATTTATTGAAATCTAGTAAGTTCCACCAATAATCACTTTCTTGTATATGGCATCCCGCTGATTTGAACCCTCAAACAGTGCTGTGAAGTGGGAATTGATTGACCTTTTTTGTTTGTTTGTTTGTTTCCAGACGGGGAAATTAAGATTCTGAACAAGAAGTAACGGTACAAATTACTCAGGTAAAGAATCAAAGTTCTACAATGAAACAATTCTAATGCGTTAGCTGTGAAGATCAAATGAATATAATGGAGCTTACACTGTTTGTAAAAGAGGCTAATGCTGTTTTATAAGTAGTAAATAACAGAACTGAACTGTTTTGTAAACACAAGTGTAAGGACTTATCTATATAAGCCTCCCATTAAGATTTTATTTGAAGCATGACTTGACCCTCTTCAATTAGGTAGATCTTTCGTCATCAGACAGACTAATGCTGCTCTTTACCCATATTAACTAACACGCAGTGAAATCCCTTCATAATCCTCACATGATCTAAAATTACCATGTTTATTTACCCATTTATTTGATTTGTGTATGCTCTTCCACTTCCTGCAAACACACAAAACAAGAAAGCTCCACGACTGCAAGGATTTTGATCGTTTTGTTCTCCAGTGAATTTCCTGTCCTCGACCAGAGTCTAAACCCCTGTAGGTGTTCAATAAAGGTTTGAAAAATGAATAAATAACTTTCTTGAATTCTTCAAGGAGGGATTATATATATGTGTGTTGTATTTTTGTACTGAGATTTTTCTCACTATAGATTCAGTTTCTACATGCCAAGGACTATGTCCCAGTCATCTCTGAACCTTCAGTACTCAGCATAGGGCCCAGCCTAGAATAGCCTCAGTCAGTTTATATTTGCTAATGAAGGAGCCATCCCTCAGAGTGTCCATCTTTCTAGCACATCTGAGAATACAGGCAGAGAGACTCAAACTGTCAATGAATACACAGGCAGTACTATGGTGAGGAAGATGGACCAGTATACACAGAAACAGAAAAGATAATAAAGGGGCATTGAGGTGACTGTAATCACTTAATGTAGTTCAGGTATTTTTACCCAGGCTTATTCCATGGCTTTGGAAATTATGCTTGGACTGCAGTCATTCTCACTAAATTGTCTTAGTCCTAGAATTCAACAGAACTAAGCAGCCTCCTCCTTTTTGAACTCATCTGATCTCCATATTATTGAACAGTGTTTTCTCTGGTTCTCACTCATTCATTGTGATTGTTTTCCTTAGTGTCTACTAAGTTAAAGACATTTCTGATACAATTGTTGCTCAGTTATTGGAAGGAGCCCTCTGTCCCTCAGAGTACCAGAGGACTTGGGATGAATTCCCTGACAGTACCATAGCCTATGAAAGCCCAGAGCTCGTGTCATAGTCTGCCATAATCTCTACCCATTCTTCTGTCTGGAACACCTGCATCCCCATGTGTGGTATCCTGCTGCATGCCTGGCTTTAAGAATAGATCTTAGCCGTTTTGTGAGTCCTTGGGGAGACTCTTTCCATATAAATGCATTAGTAAAGATTGGAAACTGTTTTGAAGATTTTGTAGAGACCTGTGGGACATCATCAAGTATACCAACATATACATAATGGGAGTCCTAGAAGGAGAGGAGAGAAAGGAACAGAAAGAATATTTGAAGGAATAAGAGCTGAAAATTTCCCAAATCTACACATTCAAGAAGTTCAACAAATTTCAAGAAGGGTAAACATAAAGAGATCCACACTGGGACACTTAAACAATAAAACTATCAAAAGACAAAGAGACAATTTTGAAATCAGCAAGAGAGAATTGAATCATCATGTACAAGGGATCCTCAATAAGATTAACAGGTAAATATCTCAGCAGAAACAACAGAGGCTGGAAGGCAGTGGGATGGCATATTTAAGGTGTTGAAAGAAAAAAATAATACAAACTGTTAACCAAGAATTCCGTATCCAATAATACTATCCTTCAAAATTAGAGAAATTAAGACATTTCCAGATAAACAAAAGCTGAGCACATTTTTCAATAGGAGACACTCTCTACAAGAAATGCTAAAGGAAGTTCTTCAGGTGAAAATGAAGGGACTCTTGAGAATAACCCAACCAAAGAAATAAAGAACCCTGGAAAATGTAACTGCATGTGTAAATATGTAACATAACCAAGTCCAACTTTAGGGGCTTCTTTAGGGTTTCCATCAATTTCTCTTTTCTTCCCTGAAAATGGGTTACACTTTCCTATTGTTTGGTATGCTTTGTAATTTTTTATTGTTGAAAACTAGATGTTTTGAGTATTTCAGTGTGGTAGCTCTGGAAATCAGCTTCTCTCTCCCTCCCTAGGGTTTGTAGTTGTTGCTGGCTGAGGGCTGCAGTCATCTATTTGCTTAGTGACTATTCTAAACTATTTTACTTGTCAGTAAAATACTTTAGTAGTCTAAATTCTCAGTTTCATTATCTCAGTAGTCAGTCAGTGATCTGACAGAGATTTCCTTAGATGCCTGGAAACAAAAGACAAAAAATAAAAATACTCTTCTGGTCTTTCTTTGCAGATGGGCCCTGAGCTGGAGTACTCCTTCAATGCTTTGCCAGTGTTGCCTACAACTCTGCCTTAGCCTTCACCTCTTGCTTGTAAAGAAACCAAAGATCAGAGGGAGATGCAAGCCTAGGGTTCTCTTAGGACTCTTCAGACCATGTGTCTAGCCTTAGGTATGCACATTGTACTTGGGATTCCCTTGTAGAAATGGCAGCCTTTCAAATCATTATTCCCACAAGAATCTTCCTTCTCAGTTTCCTCCTCCCCAGGCTTTATGGTCTGTCTGCTACTTGCTCCATATGTCATCCCTTGCCCTAGGCAGCTATGGGTAATTAATCTTTAATGTTTTCAACAGATGCCACCCAGCCTGAGTGGGGTAAACAAAAGCAAGTCTTAGTGATAGTCCCTCAGGCAACTGCCAGATAGATCAAAATACACAATTTTTTGAGAACAAAGTCTGTATTGTTCCCTATCCTCTGGCATCAGCAGCTGCACCAGAAATGTGGACCACTCTCCCATGGCTGCCAGTGAACTGAGGAATGGGGGATGATAGACAGGTAAGAAAGAACAATTTCTTACCAACATTTAGCAGGGTTTTTTCTTCATTAAGTACTCCCTTGGTTGCCATAAGATTTGTATTAGATTTTGGAGTTCCTTAGAGATTGATTATGTCCGTTTTGGCCCCTTATGGTTATTTCAGTAAAAAGACCAATTCTTGGAACTCCCTAACCTGCCATTTCTCAAAAACATACACCTTTTGATTCACAGATTTCTCTTCTAGGAATTTATCCCACTGATAGACTTGTGCACATGGCAAAAAGATATTTGCTCACAACTATTAGTTTTGGCATTGTTTGTTACAGTAAAATACTAAAAAACAAACAAAAAACCAAAAAGCAAAAAAAAAAAAAAAAAAAAAGAACCCAAATCCACTGGTTAAACAACTTATGGCATATCTGTGAGATGGAGTGTTCTGTACGTATGAAAAACAATCAAGTAGATTTTTTTACGCTTATACAGAAAGATTGCCAAGACATGTTAACTGATAAAAGCAACTGGTAGAACAGTGTATTCTGTGTGTGAATTAGGAGCATACACAGGAAGTGTGTGTCATGTTTCCTTTTATGTGAAGGAAACCTGAGAAACTACGAACAACATTTAACTGTGAAGGGCAGGGTGGGGATGGGAACTGTGCAGTTGGGATAGAGATGATAGGGACACTTTCCATGGATACTTTCTTAAATTGATAAATTGTGTGAACCATATAAATGTACCAGTTATTCAAAAGGTAAGTTAAACATTCAATACATATCAGTACCCTTAGAAAAAAGCTCTAACATCCGTCATCTTCAAGGCCATGCTTGACCCCACCTCTGCCTCAGCTGCGTCATCTTTCCCCCTCTGTCTCCTGATACAACAGGATCCAAGCACAACCAACCCAATGGTATTTTTTCCCCCAGATCTAAACACTTTCCAAATTCTTTCTCCTTCAGGGCTTTTGTACAAGCCGTTTCCTCTTCCAGACATGTTGACTGCTCTGAGATCCACATGCATAGCCCTTCTGCCAGGGGAGATTTCCTGCGTTCCCATCATTCTCTCTCAGTACCTTGGTTTTATTTTCCCTTCATAGTAATTACTATACTAGAGTAGTATGCATTTGTTTACTTTTAGTGACCTGTCTCTCCTACGAAACTCTAGGAACTCTGTCCGTCCTGCTCACTGTCGGATCCTCAGCAGTACCTGGACCAGTGTTTGGTCCACTGATACATGTTGAGTTGCATGAATGAATGTGTTAATGAAGGGGGGGGCACATTAAATCCTCACGTACAGTGCATGTCTTTTTAAGATCATTTTTCTTTTGTCTCTTGGGGTAGATTCTTAGTTTATTTCATCTGTAAAAAAGGGATGCTGAATTCGAGGGTCTCGAAGGTTCCCAGAGAGACTGTGCTCAACACTGCTGCCCCTTCACTTCTAACAGCTAGCACACATGTGAACTTGACCTGGCTCTTTTTCCCTAGTAAGACAGTGAGCTCCTCTTGCCAGCAAAACGGCCTCTTCTGCTGGTATCAGAGAGAGGAGGGGAGCCAGTTGTCTTGAGTGAGGGTCTTTCTCTTCTGACACTGCTCTTCTGCCACAGAACCTACCCTATAGTGCTGCCTCTTGGCACCTCCCCTACTTTACCTGCAATACGTCTCTACCAATAGGGACCCATAGGTACCTTTTTCTCCACTTCCCCTCTCATGCCCAGGGTCCAGACAATAATGACTTTCAAAACCCAAATTAAAAATCTGGGCCACACATAACACCTCAATGGTCATTTGGCTCTGAACAGGGGCACAAGCATGGTCCAACAAACTGGTCCAATCTAATGAATCTTAGAAAAGGTAAAAAACCAAAGCAACAACAACAACAATAAAAAAGCTTGAAGTTAATACTCTGTCTCCAAAATCCATAGACAGTTAGACCACATGATTGTGGAGGGACAAGATTTAATTTCCTAGCAACCAAAAATAGCAGGGAGAGACCTGCCAACCATCCCCTCATGCAATCTCTCAAAAGGCAAGCATCCAGGGTCCCACGAGCCAAGGGACAATTTGGGTACATGGATATTCTGGCTAACATGGAGGGGAGGGTATGATAAAACAATGTGGGGGGCTTCCCTGGTCGCGCAGTGTTTGAGAGTCCACCTGCCGATGCAGGGGACACGGGTTCGTGCCCCGGTCTGGGAGGATCCTACATGCTATGGAGCGGCTGGGCCCGTGAGCCATGGCCGCTGAGCCTGTGTGTCCGGAGCGTGTGCTCCACAACGGGAGAGGCCACAACAGTGAGAGGCCCGCGTACCGCAAATAAAAAAAAAAAAACAATTTGGGACACACTGTCTGCCTTTATAGTCCAGGAGGACCCACCCCACTTCCCCTGCCTCTGGAGCTCCTTACAGAGAAGGCACTGAGGTGTGCCATTCACTGGATGGTTACTAATTTCAGGCTCTAGAGACAACCACATCTACTGCTAATGGTGCTCAGATGCCTTTTTGACAAGGTCAGACATAAACCAGTCATCAAGGGGGTGGAAACCATCACAGAATAGAATGAACCAGGCCTCTGGACTTTGACCAAGAGGTGGGTCTGCTTGAGACAAGCAGATACCTACTTCCAAACTGGCTGGCGACTTCTTTGAGAGTATTCATCTGGAAAGCAACCCAAGTCTCTGTTTCCCTGTTGCTCTCTACGAAGAGCTACAAAGTCAAGGGACTTGGAAAAGCAGAGGGCCTTGAGAAAAGCCAACATCAATACTGGATTTTAATAAATGGCAGGAGCATAGATTTTCAGATCTGACAGATAAAAGTTCCAGAGCAGTTTTATTTCAAGCAAATAGATTGATTTCTTTGAGACTCTTTCTACATTGGTAGAGGAATTATCTTTCTCATGTATTATCATGAAAGTTAAATTAGATCATGCTTACAAACACTGGACTCATTGCTTTACACAGTAATTGGCTCTTTTTTTTTTAAAGAATACACATATTCTCATTAACCCTTGTATTTATTGATAGTGAATATTATGAAATATCTCCAATATAGATAAATTGACACGTTTGCCCCCCCCCCCAAAAGTGAAAGGGGTATCCACAGAATGCCTCGAGGATTCTAAAACTGAAATTGCTGGCCCAGGCTCAAATTTATATCCTTGAAGTGTGATGCCTCTTTCACATTTTCCACTTCAAAGTAGCACTTTAAATATATCTGGGTCACACAAGCATCCATCACTCTTCTGCCACTTTGAACTTCAGCAGGTTGAACCTTGTGGCAGTTAGCGCCATCATATCATGTCATCATTGTGAATGATACAGAATTCTCAGTGCACAGATGTGTAAAGGACTGGCCTTTAGCTTATGTTGGAAACTAACCTAGAGATAATTCAACTGTAATCATATTTTACCCAAACACCCTAATCTCAAAAGGCAGATGGATCAATAAAATTAGCAAATGAAAAGAAGACAAATAGCATTCTAGGCAGAGGAAGCAGAACATGCAAAGGCCCACAGGAGGAAAACCGTTGACCTCAGGCAGCCTGGTTCTGATAGACTACACATCCCATCCTTGTCAAGCCATCATCTTTGCTAAGGCATCTGTATCCATTCTCCACAGTCTTACCCACCAACTGGCATTGCGAATCTGGATGCAGAGAACATGGTTTAAGACCAGTCCCAGCTGGGGAAGTGGATGTGCTAAGGACTGGTGGTCCACACTCTGGGAAAGGTAGAGACAAGGTTTCCCTGTAGAGTCAGGGAGGGGTGTGGATAAAGCATCAGAGAGTGTAGTTCTCAGGATCTGGCATCAGCATTAAAACAGATGTGAAGTGTCATCATAGTCTCTTTACTGAAGGAATTATACCCAAGAGCTCACCTCCCCTGACTAGTTTCCATTTGCTGCCTTAAGTGCGGGTGGGGAAAGAGTGGAGAGTGCAGACCACTCTCTTCTAGTTTAGAGTGCACTAAAGGACAGACTGATACTGGTGCTTCCAGATCTCTGGTGCTGTGAACCAAACCTGGAGGGGTGATGGAGCAGATGGAAAAATGCCACTACCAGATACACATATGCAAATTTCAGTGAACATTCCAGATACCGTCTAACCCCCTGCAGCCACATACTCTATTACCTACTCAGCCTCTCCATCTCAGTGGAACGTTTTCCAATCTACATACAGTGATTGCTGCTGGTCTCCAAGAGGTAAGTCTCAGATATGCTTTTCCTCTGGAGTCAATGAAGAAATAAAGACAAACCCTTACTGGGTACCTAATATGTGACTTGAGTTAGGTGATTCATTAGTAGGACAACCACAGAACACTGGTGTTGGGCTACACAGGATTTAAATGACAAGCTTAGGTGTCTTCATCTTTGAATGAGCCAAAGGATTATTTTCACTCATGAAGAAAGAGAAGGTAGAGAAATGAAGCTGGAGGGAGGATAGCAAAACAGCACAAGAGAGGGCTTCCCTGGTGGCGCAGCGGTCGAGAGTCCGCCTGCCGATGCAGGGGACACGGGTTTGTGCCCTGGTCCGGGAAGATCCCACATGCTGCGGAGCGGCTAGGCCCGTGAGCCATGGCCGCTGAGCCTGCGCGTCCGGAGCCTGTGCTCCACAACGGGAGAGGCCCACGTACTGCAAAAAAAAAAAAAAAATCCAGCACAAGAGAAAAGCACAGAGATTATATGCTAAAGAGCTGATAGGTACGAATGTAGAGTCAGACACACCGGCTTTGACTATGAGCTCTGAGCTCTGGATTCTCTCACTGATGTGGTTTCCAAGTCCAGGAAAGTCCTGGATTATCCTTCAACCTCAGGGTTCATTAGTCAAATGAATTCTATGATGACTCAATTTTAGAAATTTTAAGTAGGACAGGGACTAGCACACAACAAATGGTTCTGCTCTTAATATCCTTTTAATTTTTTCCATCTGTTTCTCCCAAATATGCTGTGAAGTTAATATTTTCTCCATCTTTCAGATGAGCACAGTAAATCTTGGAGAAGATAAGTTACTTGGTAAAGTTCACACAGCAATTTCAGTAAGGGATTTGAACCTTGTTTTCTCTTACTTCAAAACCCTATTCCCTTCATTAGTAAAATGTCACTTGGGGGTTTATATAACTGGATTGGAAAGCAGTGGATCTTTTTTGATCAGATTGAATTTTCATTTTATGTGAAATTACTTGGCTCCATGCAAAGAAGGTGGCATCTGAGTTGATTTTCCTATTTCCAGAACTTAAAACAGACAGGCACAGTGCCATGGCCCAGAGGAGGCTTGGGACAGATAGACACATGACCCAGAGGTTTGCCTCAGAAGGGGCCATTCTCCCCCTGGAAGGGCTACTTAGCCAATAGCCCTCTGATTTGCTGTCTCCCAGGTCTCCTGACCCACATGTATAGGAGAGAAAATTCCTGCCAGATGCCATTCCAGGGTCTGAGCTCCCCAGACAGGGTGAGAGCATCCTTTCAGGCCTTGCCTGCTTTAATAAGCTGGATGACATCCTGAATGAATATATAAATGAACAAGTGAATGACTCCACAGGAATCCATGAACAGAGTCTATGTCATGAAGCCATTTAGGCTCCTGTAAGATGTACCAGTCTGCAACAGAAGAGCAACATCACCCGCCTGGCAGGTTGGTGCCAGGGTGATTCAGCAACCTGAGCATGGATTCTCCTTGACTAGCGAGTTCTTCCACTGATTTTGGCTTTGGTACCTCCTTGGGGAGACTATTACAGGGCTGAAGTCTCTCTACAGACTACCTTCTGGGGATGCATATTATTAACTGCTACAGAGAGACTAATGAAATAAAAATGGATCTGAAATTAGAGAATGTAATTTCAAGTCTACACTTCTTGGCCATGTAATGAATAAATGATATTAACTTCTGTAAAGTCTCAGTTACCTCATGCAACAAATGGATATAATCAAAAAGATTACCTATTTTGCATTGCTTTCTGGGCATCATAAAGGTAGGGGATGAGAAGATTCTTTGTAAATGGATATGGGCTTTAAAATTGTCAGTTAAATTTTTTATTCACTTAAAACCCTGGACAATAAGTGACAGCTATACCTTAATTTATTTAGTCATTTGCTCAATGAATTTTAGTCCATACATATTACTGAGAAACGTTTATGAGCCTGGGATTAAGCCTGGAAAGAACGTCAAAATGTTTCTTAAAAACATGTCAATAATTTTACCACCCTGGATTGTGACGTCCATGGTGGGTGGGTGGAGGGGAGGGGAAATCCTTTGATGTACTGTGTTTCCACTCTTTGCCCTTATCCCAACCTTAACAGTCAGCAACATGCCCTTCACATAAGTGGTGTTTAGGATAGATCAAATCAATCGAGTGTATTGAAGGTAGCATATCAAATACTTCTAGTCTGACCCCCTGCAATTCATAGCCCACAGAATTGCCAAAGAGATGTCTCTAAATGCAAATCAGAATCAACTATTCCTTGATTAAAACCCACCAAAGCCTTTCCATGCTCTGAGGAGTTAGTCCAGATGTCTTAGCCTAGTATCACGCTGCTCACCTTCCCATCCAAATAGAACCTCTCCTGCCCAGTATAAATGTTTCTGCATAGTCACACTGTTCCTAAATACCAGGGCATTGGCCTGTCCCCAGTCTTGTCTTACACACACAGACACACAGACACACAAACACATACACACACAGAGAGATGTATTATAAGGAATTGAGTCCTGTGATTCTGGAGGCTTAAAAAAAAAATCTCAGGACTTCTGCAAGCTGGAGACTCATGGAAGACAATGGTATAGAGTCAGTCCGAGTCTGAGGGCCTGAGAATTGGGAGAGCTGACAGGGTAAGTTCCAATCGGAAAGCAGGCCGGCATGCTTGAAACCCAAGAAGAGCTGATGTTCTGGCAGTAAAATAACGATGTCCCAGCTCAAGGCAGTCAGACAGGAGGAGTTCCCTCTTACTCAAACCTTTTGTTCCGGGCCTCCCTGGTGGCGCAGTGGTTGAGAGTCCGCCTGCCGATGCAGGGGACGCGGGTTCGTGCCCCAGTCTGGGAGGATCCCACATGCCGCGGAGCGGCTGGGCCCGTGAGCCATGGCCGCTGGGCCTGCGCGTCCAGAGCCTGTGCTCCGCAACGGGAGAGGCCACAGCAGTGAGAGGCCCACATACCGCAAAAAGAAAAAAAAAAAAAAAAAACCTTTTGTTCCATGCAGGTCCTTACACAATATTACATTTTATCTTCTTCTAGTTAAAAGTAATTTATTAGTCATTCCAACACATGCACTGAAGGTCTACTGTGTGTTCATCTCTGTGTTTGGAAGATATATTTATCATGTATACCTGACTAGGTCTCCAGTTAAATGCTATCCATTGCTCTTCAGAGCCTTGCTGGGCAAGTGCTGATTGTTTTGAGATGAATCAAAGGGAAACCCTGTTCTCCAGGCATGGTAGATGCCTAAAAGTTATTGAAGTGCAATGTACGAGCTGTCACGATAGAGGTGGAATTGGAGATAGTATGACAATTCAACTCATGGATATGAGGACAAAATTCTCAGGAGGAGTGATCTGAGGGGCTCTCCCAGGAAGTGCCAGGATGGCTAGGTGGTGGAGGGCATCCCTCACAGATGGCACAGTTTGGACAAAGAGATATCATAGAGTATTTGGGGAACTCCAAGCAGAACATTATTATAGGAACATAAGGGAAAGGTAAGGAGTCAGAGGCATGAGATGAGGAAACCAGTCTGGACTATGCTATTGCAAGCATGTATGGCAGATTTCTGAGAGTATTTTCTCAGAACCTTCCAACTGTCCCATTGTGAAAACATGGGCTCTTTGAGCGTGAGGGAACTAGTTTAAGCATGTTATCAGTTTTCCAAAACTGATCTTATAGTTGAGGAATGAAGAGATGTCAACATTCTTTCCACCTAGCCTCGTTGCAACATTCTGTGGCCACATTTAGAGATCAGGGAAGGAAAAATTCCTATTTTATAGCAATCCCCAATGGGAAGTTAGTTCCACCCTTATATCTTTAGCCTTGCACTTACTTGGGACACCTTCCTTAGATGGTAGAAAAGTGGGTGCCATGACAAACTGTCCTTGAGAAATTGAAAAACTGTTTTAGATCGCTGAAATATTAATAGTTGTTTAGAATGGCTTCCCTCCACAAAATTATAGCAATGCTGTTTCTGGTTTTGTTTTTGTTTGGTCACAGGAGAAACATGGAAAAATCATCCAAGGAGACGTACGGGAAACCATGCTAGACGAATGAAGAGAGCTTCAAGAGGCGGGAAAAGGCAGTGGTGTTCTTTGGCTCAAAGAAACAGGGGGAAGATTGTATAAGCCATCACAGGCTCATGGTTGGGTATTAAGCTCTTCCTTAGATCCAACTCCTGGAAAATATATAATTTTTGAAAACAAGTTGCAAGAAACTCAATCTTTCTGCCAGCAACTTAGAAAAACAAATTATTAAACTTTAGTGCCGGGAGGAATCTGAAAATCAGCCAGTCCAATCAGTCTCCCTGGACAGATATGAGGAACGAAACTGAAAAAGTGGTTTGCTCAAGGTCAAACAGCTTATCTCTCGCATTCCTAACCTGGGCTCTAGGAAGGATAGAACTCAAGTGGAACTCTCTTGAAGTTTGTGCAATACGGTAATTAAATGATCTATTTCCTCAAAAGAGAAATTGTCTTTAAGTGACTTTTGAGAATGAAGTAGTAGGGAAGAAAACAGAGGAGAGGGAGGAAGGGGAGGAGGAAGCTGGGTCAAATTCGAAATTTCCACCTGGGTCAATTTAAAGTGACTCAAGGGATGTCCCTGGTGGTCCAGTGGTAAAGAATCTGCCTTCCAATGCAGGGGACAAGGGTTCCATCCCTGGTCAGGGAACTAAAGATCTCACATGCCGTGGGGCCCATGGACCACAACTACAGAGCCCAAGTGCCCTGGAGCCTGCGCGCCACAACTAGAGAAGAGAAAACCCTCACGCCACAACTAGAGAGAAGCACGCGCGCCACAAGAAAGAGCCCTCATGCCGCAACTGAAGGTCCCACGTGCCTCAACGAAGATCTTGGGTGCCACAACTAAGACCTGATGCAGCCAAATAAATAAATAAATGAAATATTTTAAAAAATAAAATTACTCAAAGGAATTTTTCAAAATAACAGTAACTAAGACCCACCCCCATTAGAAAGTTAGAGGCATTCCATGATTTGTTCGTCCCATAACCAACTCCAACGAATCCTTCATCTAGCAAAGCAGGTGGTCTTGGATATCTCATGCAACCTGTGGTGAGGAATTTTGCTTGGGATAACTGGAATGTTTATAGGAACTTTAACCAACAATGAGGTCTTGGAATGCAGGCTAAACATGCAGAACAAAGACCTCACACTGGCATAGAAAACCAGTGATCTGGAGTCAGAAAGCTAGTGTTCTCCTCTGTGCTCTGACAATTTCTCTAAAATATTAGTTAACTACATCAGACCCACACCGCTCTCTAAAGGCAAGGAAACCTATCTGTAAAATGATGGTGTTCGCCTTGGAGAACGTTTTAAATATCCTACTGTTTTACACCATCATGGATTTATCCAAAGGATCTCTGCCTGGAACATCGCTCTTCTTCACTCTTTCTGTAAATTCATCTTTCTGATTCTTCAGGCATTGCCTCCTTTGAGAAGACATCCCTATCATACAGCCTCACCCCCATTCCTACTGCAGCCTGAATCAAGATCTCCTCTTTGGGCCTCCACCCCACCTTTTACTTCTTATTACCTTTATCACAACATTTTATAAAATATGCCAGACATTCAAAAAGCCATTAAGAAAATGAGTCATCCAATTAACTATCTCCCAATTAAAACATGCTTTAAGTCCATTTTTGTCACAGGATTTAAAAAAGTATTTTCTTGAAATGACCTTTACACCCAGCACTCTACTCATTATCTTTAAGGAAGTTTAGAACTGAAATGGAATTTTTCAGAATTCATGAAATATGCTAATTAAGGGATATTTCCTCCAAACTATAAATTGTCTTCAGTGACTAAAAAATTAAAATGAAGTAGTGGAGGAAAGCAGCAGAGCAGGGGAGCAAGGAGAGATATCAGGGGTAATATTTAATTCATTCTGAAATTATCAGCCTCAAACCCCATGCTTGGTACATAGTAGACACAAAATATGCATTTCTGAAAGTGATCTGAACTACTACGGTCAGAGGCAAGTTACCTAAAATAATGAGGTTGTAATAAAGATCCATTTTCTCAGAAGCCCAAGATAAAGATCAACCCTTCAAGTGTTCCTTTTCAATAACTTAAATGGACTCCTTTGCAAAATCTCCATGCAAAGCCATGACATCACCGGTGGGGTTTGTGTCATTTATGTGAGCAATGTTTCAATTGTGCTGTTCCCAAACTGTAGCCAAAACAAGCTGTCTTATTCCCCGAGGCAGTGGCCAAGGCTTGGAAACCCTGAGTGTATACACACACATAAATCTCAAGGGGAAGAATCATGTTTAAACCTTTAAAGAACTTACACGTATTTAGACCTTCAAAGTTGTTTGGTTTTATGGTAAACTGGATAGGGTTATCCAGAGAAATGTGAACATTTAGGGAAGGAGATGTGCATGCATTTGCTTCATTAAAGGTGATAGCATTCTTTGACGTATCCAGAGAGTTACAAAAGAAGACTCAGACTCATGAGACTCCTTCTCTAGCTAGGAGTTCTCAGCAGTGAGAAGCATGTTTTACATCTGCATAAAGTCTCACGAACTTATTGAGAGAAACTGTAATCCATTACAATTGTGTAAAGACCCTTGCAGGGGAAAGGACCCTGAGTTGGGTCTGGAACTATCTCCCTCTATAGAGAGAGAGAGACAGAGAGACAGAGAGACAGAGACAGAGAGAGAGAGAGAGAGAGAGATTGGGAACCTGGAAAACGGACGGGTTTATCAGAGATGTTCAAACAATTGTATGTTTTCCTTCCTTCCTTATATTTGACCATAACATATGTTCCCATGACTATATTCCTATATGATACCTACCTACCTACTTACCTATCTACAGGCTGAACTAGTTTACCTACCTGGTAAACATCAGACAGAACTGTTCATCTAAAGTTAGCCTGCAAACAGACAAACATCATATTATGGCCCCTGAATATCTCTGTGGCCTTATCACTTGTGACAACTCCTTAGTTTGCTTATGACAAGCTATTTGTGATTCCCTAAATACCTCATGCATTGTCAGGGCTCACATTTTTATCTTTGTTGTACCTTCTGCCGTAGTGCTTTTTCCTAACTTCCCTGCCTAAAAGATTGCCAGATAAAATACAGGATACCCAGCACAATATAAATTTCAGACTAAAAAAAATTTTTTTAAATATTGTCCTAAATATTGCATAAGATACACTCTATTTCTATTTGTTAATTCTGGCAACAGTATCAGCCTGGTTAATGCCCACTCACCTTTTCAAATGTTTCCTTGTCTATGCTGCTTCGCTAATCCTTTCTCCCCTTTCCCATGGAGTTTAGTAATTTGTTTTTGTATCTGCCTTGGTTGTCCTTTGTCCACGTTGCCATTATAGTATTGTACTTACATGTTGTATTACAACATAACATCTGTATCTACATGTATCCCTACCTTCTTTTTCTCTTTCCCACTTATCACAAGACAACGCGTCCCTCTACCTTTCAAAGACCCAATCCCTCCACCTTTGTTCTCCATCCCATCTTTTGTAATACCTCTGTCAACAAGCGCCATATCTGTATTTCCAGCCTAGACTCTTCATTTGAGTTCTAGACCTGTATGTA
This sequence comes from Mesoplodon bidens, assembly GCF_964165515.1. Classification (NCBI taxonomy): domain Eukaryota; kingdom Metazoa; phylum Chordata; class Mammalia; order Artiodactyla; family Ziphiidae; genus Mesoplodon; species Mesoplodon bidens. Next base: position 18,789,324 of record NC_138162.1, on the reverse strand, counting down.
AGATAGCCTACCTGAAACTTCTGCTTGGCTGTATCATAAGGATTTCAGGCTTAGTAGATGCAAAAGGGATCTCTTTCCCCACCCCAGTAATTCTGCTTTTATCCTGTTCCCCACCCCAGTAATTCTGCTTCCATTGACAGAGTGACTTAGGCCAGTACCCCTATTTTGCACCTAGCCCTACTCATTCTCCAGGTCTTAGCCCTATTATCACTTCCTCAAGGAAAACCTCTATTTTTTGCCACACCAGATTGCGACCCATTCTCTTGTTATGCACTCACCAGGTATCCTACACTTCTCCTTAATACCATTTAGCACAACTCAAACAGTATATGTACTTGGGTGGCTATGCTTTTCACTTTTTAAGCCCTTTGAAGTGAGGATTATGTCTATTGTAGGCATTGCATCCTCATTGCCAAGATAGTATTTGACTCAGAGCCTGCTCTGTGAATATAAATTAGATTTCTGAATAAATGAGTGAGTGACAGTTTACTTGCATTCCTCCTTCTTTCCTTATGATGAGTCCTTCACAGATCTGATATTTTTGCTTTGGACATCATAAGGGTTAAAAATGCAGACTTTGGAGTTCAACAGACATGGAATCAAGTCTAGTGCTACAACTAATCTGATTGTAGTCAAACTACTTCCCCTCATTAAACCTTATTCTCTGCATTGGTATATGGGGGATAATAATACATATCTCATAAGGTTTTTCTGAAGATGAAATAAAAGGCATTTTAAATTCTTGAGAATACTGGTGCATAGTTCATTAAATGTGAGCTATCTTACTGATTTTATTATTTATTTTGTTAGAAATCCCTTGACTCTCACCCAATTCCACTCCATTCTAGGTAAAAATGCAACTACAAAACTATAATGTCAAATTATTTTAAAATTAAGAAAATGTATGCGTGGAAACAAAATTAAACAACAGAAGATATTCATCAAGATCTCTTCAGCAAGAGGTGAAGAGAGAAGACCTTTTCTAAAATTGAAGAACTCGCATTCTTTAAAAACTAATAATGTGTTCAGAAGGGGGAGTTCAAGGGAAATAAATGATGTAACTTCTCCATAGTAACAACTCACATTTTCCCCATAACTTAAGAAGGCTTGCTGAAGTAAGATATTGGCCATTTAAGGGATTATTTTTCTGTAAAAGATGTGCAAAGAGTCAAGCTCAATGTTCATTATTTTGGGGGGCATTTTGCACTGTTTGAAATGCCATGTGCTATTGAAATTCTCAAAAGCCTTACCCAGAGCTATCAGTCCATGTGAGGCCTCAGACCCAACCATAAACACATGAGAGGTTTTATTGCATTTAATAATTCTAAGTTGGCCCAAACCAGCTTTTATTCAAGATGGCTTTATGCTTCCATATACGGACTGCACCAGTCTGTGAAAATAAAGTGAGGAGGAAATAAGAAACCCTCAGTCTTATGTCTCCTTTTAAAGAAGAAGAGTTAGACGTGGGTCTAGAAATGGGTCAAAGTAGAGAACAAGACTTACCATTTGTATTTAGCGAGCACATCACACACCAAGCTGGTTGGGAACTTTCCTAAGTTCCCCTCTTAATCCTCATGATGATCCTAAACAACAAATATTGCTCTTCTCATTTTAGAGATGGAGAAGCTATGTTTTGGGAAGATTAACCTCAAGACTGGCTAAATCATGGCAGGACCCAGTGAAACATGAAAGTGCAAGGCTCCTTGTTCAAAAAATAACTGAGAATTTCAAGATGGCAACAGGAGAATATTCAACCAAGCACAGGGCCTTTCTAAGTGGAGGGCTTTTTGTGACCACACGGGTCACATGTCCATGAAGCTGGCCCTGGTTTAAGCAATGCATCTGGTGTCACAAAGACAATAAAAGGTAGAGTCAAGGGTTAGTATTCAGCCATCTAAACTTTAAGCCATGGTTTTTGCTCCTCTGAAACTCCCAAGTCTATTAGTCTTCCTCCACCCCTGCCACCCCATTGACTCTGTTTAGCTGTTTACATTGCCCTTGCTCTATTTGACAGAACTTCTGAATTTTCAAAATTTGATTTTTTATTTTTCATGTAAAAGCTTTGGAGGTATATTGATGGCTGAATTGGGCAATATCCCAACTTCCTATTTTCACCCTGCTCTCTGATTTCCCAAGGTATGTATTCACATCAGCCAGCTCCTCCTGTGTCCTGGGCATGAATCAGAGATTGTCTTTGAGAATTAATCCCCACAGAAGACTTGCTCCTGGAAACAGCCTCTTAGATAGTGATAGCTGGGACTTGTGGTTGCCCAACCACAAGGGGAGGGGCAGGATTGGGAGTTTGGGATTAGCAGATGCTAATGTTTATAGGATGGATAAACAACAAGGTCCTACTGTATAGCACAAGGAACTGTATTCAAAATCCTGTGATAAGCCGTAATGGAAAAAAATATGAAAAAGAATATACATATGTATAACTGAGTCACTTTGCTGTACAGCAGAAATTAACACAACATTGGAAATCAACTATACTTCAATAAAATTTTTTTTAAAAAGGACTTGTTAGGGGCTTTCCTGGTGGCACAGTGGTTAAGAATCCGCCTACCAATGTAGGGGACGCAGGTTCGAGCCCTGGTACGGGAAGATCTCACATGCTGCAGAGCAACTAAGCCCACGCACCACAACCACGGAGCCTGCGCTCTAGAGCCCGTGAACCACAGCTACTGAAGCCCGTGCGTCTGGAGCCCATGCTCGGCAACAAGAGAAGCCACCACAATGAGAAGACCACGCACCACAACGAAGAGTAGCCCCCGCTCACTGCAACTAGAGAAAGCCCGTGTGCAGCAATGAAGACCCAATGCAGCCAAAAATAAATGTAAATAAAATAAATAAATTTATTTTTTAAAAAAAGGACTTGTTAGATGTTAGTCCCAATTGAAAACCACACATCTTTGAAACAGAAGTAATCCTAGTGATTACTTAATCCCATTTTTGTTTTGTGATAGTTGTTTTGTATTATTTTATTTTATTTTTATTGATTTATTTTTTTTGCAATACGCGGGCCTCTCACTGTTGTGGCCTCTACCTTTGCGGTGCACAGGCTCTGGACGCGCAGGCTCAGCGGCCATGTCTCACGGGCCTAGCTGCTCGGCGGGATGTGGGATCTTCCCAGACCGGGGCACGAACCTGTGTCCCCTGCCTCGGCAGGCGGACTCTCAATCACTGCGCCACCAGAGAAGCCCATGTTTTGTATTATTTTAATTCCTTTTTGTCATAGGTATACTGAGACCCAGATGAATCAATAAGTAGCCCAAGGTAATACAGTAAATTAATGGCAAATCTGTGACTCGAATTCAAGTATTTTAAACAAGAGACGTGATTATTTGTAAAAAGTGAACAGTTGATATCTAAATTATCTTTTCCTTGGCTTGTAAAGCAGATTATTCAAGAGTCAGATATGTTTTTGGATTAACAGATAACCACTTAAAAGAGAGAAATTCCACTGTGCCATATAGCCAAGACTGAGAGAAGACCAGGTCTCCCATTCTATGCCTCTCTCTCTCTGTGATACAGAGATATACTGACTGGGTCATCTTGGATCAGATGGGCACCCCTCAAAAACTGTAACGTGCTACTTACATGCTTGAAATCTTAACTCAGGTAGCCTATAAAATTTTATAGCTTTTTTAAGACAGTCTGATGTCTCTGAAATTTTCATTAACTGCTGTTTGGAAAAACTTCAGTTGCTGCAAAATAAACAGGAGCAGAAAAAAGCAAGCTGTCTTCTGTTCCTGGGAAAAATTAGTCATGCAAACAGCTCCGAACCCACAAGGGACTGTACAGTGCCAGGTGAAGAGTGGCTCACTGGATTTCTGAATATTTTGTCTATTGGGTAAGCGAAAACTGAGGCTGTTGAGGATATATTTTACTGTCCTCTGTAGGTACCACACTATTTGGAACAATGTCTTGCCCCTGATGACTCTACCATAAAATCCTGACTACATTCTCATAAGTGACCTTGATATTATGAGATAGTAACAACAGGCACACGATAAGTTCATGTTGAGTTTCTTGTCAGATGCCAACTAACTGTGAATGTAGAAACTGATTATTTGGTTTTATCTAGTGATCCATAAAATCTAGAGTAAACCTCCGGGACATCTAACTCAGATCAAGCCTCCTGGCAAACTTAAATGTCTCATAAATATTTATCTAGCTAATACTATGTCAGTCCATATGCCAGAACTCAGCTAGACAGTCACAGACAATTTAGAGTTCATTTCTTTACTACTCCCAGTGCTTGATGTAGTTAAGAATTCCCAATGCCTCCAGGAAGCCCTCTTCTTGAACTCAGCATTCATCTGTACCATTCACTGGACCCTTGAATTCAATACAGGGCTGGAAGATCATCCAGCCCAGTGTTTCATAATGTGAAGTATGTATACTACTAGTGATACACAAGGTGGTTTGGGGGAGTAAATCGATAAACTTAAAAAAACTAATAAGTAAACATTCAACCATACAGTGTGATAATCATTGTGATGAAGCCATAATCTAAACCCAGCATTAATCCATTATCACTCTAATCCAGACAACAAAATTGATTCAACATTGTAAAATCTATTAAGATATTTTATCATATTGATATTAAAGGATAAAAATAAATCTCAGTAGATGCAGAAAAAATATTCCGTACAAGTTAACCTCTATTAGTGAATAACCATGTCAACTTTCAAGAAGCAATACTTTTTTTTCCTGTTGCTCCCCCCAGATTTATTGAGGTATAATTGACAAAATTGTATATGTTTAAGGTGTACAAACTTGATTATTTGACACGCACATACATTATGAAATGCGTATCACCTCAAATAGTTACCCTTTTGTTTTGCTGTGGTGAGATGCTTAGATCTACTCTCTTAACTAATTTCAAGTATACAATACCTTATTATTAATTGTAGTCACCATGCTGTACATTAGATCCCCAGAACTTAATTCATCTTATAACTGGAAATTTGTACCTGTGACCAATATCTTCTCATTTTTCCCACCACCACCCTTCACACCCTGGCAACCACCATTCTACTTTATGTTTCTATGAGTTTGACTTTTTTTTTGCAGATTCCACAAGTAAGTGAGATCATACAGTATGTGTCTTTCTCTCTCTGGTTTATTTCACTTAGCATAACGTCCTCGAGGTTCATCCATGTCGCAAATGGCAGGGTTTCTTCCTTTCTCATGGCTGAATGATATTCCATTATGTATATACTTTTAGTATGTTATATAAATATATAATTTTATATAATATATCAATATATTATCTTGTATATTATAATATACATAAAATGTATCACTTTTTCTTTATCTGTTCACTGATTGACAGACACTTAGATTGTTTCCATATGTTGGCTATTATAAATAAAGTGCAATGAACATGGGAGTGCATGTATTTCTTGGAGTTACTGATTTTATTTCCTTCAGATGTATATCCAGAAGTGGGATTGCTGGATCATGTAGTAGTTCTATTTTTAATATTTTGAGGAATGTACATACTATTTTCCATAACGACTGTATCAATGTTACATTCCCACCAACAGTGCACAAGGGTTCTTTTTTTTCCACAACCTTGCCAACATTTATCTTTTTTTTTTTTTTTTGATAAAAGACATCCTAACATGCATTTGTTGATTTTTCACTGTGGTTTTAATTTTCATGTTCCTGATGATTAATTATGTTGAGCACATTTTCATGTACTTTTTGGCCATTTGTATGTCTTCTTTAGAAAAATATCTATTCCAATCCTTTGCATATTTTAAAATTGTATTATTACTATTTTGCTGCTGAGTTATATGAGTTCCTTACGTATTTTGGAAATCAACCCCATATCATATGTATGGTTTGCAATTATTTTCTCCCACTCCATAGATTACCTTTTCACTCAATTGACTAGTTTCCTTTGCTGTGCAGAAGTTTTCCTAAGAAGCAAATCCACTTAGCCTGACAGAATACTGTATCACTCAGGGCAGGTTAGGTTATATATGGCATGGTGACAAACAGCCCCCAAATCTCTGTGGCTCAAAACAACAAGGATTTATTTCTCATTCACACTAAATATCTATTAGGTATCAGTAGGGACCTCTGCTAATTGTACATCCTTGGGGACCCAGGCAAGGAAGCAGCAACTTTTGGACATCACTATTCACCATGCTAAAGGGAAAGACCTCTGGAGAATCTTGAAAGGGCAAGTAACTGCTCTGACTAGAAGGAAGACACTTTTTTCTGCTCACTACTCACTAACCAGAGTTAGTCATATGTTCTAGAGGAGGCCAGGAAGCTTATCCCAGAAGACAAAAAACACTACTTGTTTGGCAAACAGCACTAAGGAATCATGCAGGAATCTACAAAAATTATATAGCTATCTTCATGCTTAATGCCACAACATTGAAATATAACTTTGCCCGTGAAACCAAGAACCAGACAAGATTCAATAACATACTGGCGAGCCTAGTCATCTCAGAAAGGCAACATTAATTAACTAGAAATCAAATTAAACTAGTAAATAAGAAAAAAATGCTCATATACATTCTATATATGAAATAAAAAAGACAAATATAGGTAAAAAATTAATAAGAAAGTATAAGACACTTGCTTAATATAAAATTAATAACGATACCCAAGTGTTTTCTTGTCTCAGGAACAGTTAGACAATTCAATTAAAAATATTACTTTCTAATAACAAATAGACAAGTTCCCTAGAAATGAATCTATCAAATGATGTGTTGGACATTTTGTGTAGAGGTTTTAAAAAAAGTCTGTATTAAAAGAGGTTTTTAGGGTTTCCCTGGTGGCGCAGGGTTCAGAGTCCACCTGCTGATGCAGGGGACACAGGTTCGTGTCCTGGTCCGGGAAGATCCCACATGCCGCGGAGCGGCTAGGCCCGTGAGCCATGGCCGCTGAGCCTGCGCATCCAGAGCCTGTGCTCCGCAACGGGAGAGGCCCGCATATCGCAAAAAAAAAAAAAAAAAAAAGATTTTTAAAAGTCCTAAATAAGTGGATTAATATGACATATTCATAGATAGAAATACTCAAGCCAATAAAGATATTAATTCTTCCCAAACTGATAGACAAAATTAATACAATACCAATCAACATCTCTGAAAGATTTTCTCTCTTTTTTGTCAAATTGACAAACTAATTCTGAAATTTATATTAAAGGGCTAACAGAAGCTAAGCCACTCCTGAAGAAGAAAAATGAGAGAGGAACTTGCTAGGGCATTTAGTAATACTTATTTGAAGTCATATAATTAAAGCACTTTAGATTGCTCGGGTATAGATATGTAAACTAATGAAATCAAGCAGAAAGCTAAGCAATGGGACAGGCATTTATATAAACAGTGTATGACAAAAATGACATTGCAGAACAACGGAGGAATGGATCTGGCCATTGGTAAAATAAAAGAACATATTTCTTTATACTACCTGTAAACATCAATTAAAAACTTTATAAAGTTTTTAAAAAGAAGAATATATATGTGATCTTGAAGTACGAAAATAAGAAAAAAAGATACATAAATAGAAATTAAAAATGGAGAAATTGATAAAGCTAATTACAGTTTAAAATTAAGAATCTGTATCAGAAAATATCATAAAGAAAGTAAAAATATAAGCCCCAAATCGGAAAAGGTATCTCTGACATTTAGCAACAATAAAAGAGTGTCATTATCTAGAATATATAAAGTATAGATCATGCAACCACATATAAAAGTGAACACAGATGTGGACAGACACCATGAAAGCAGAAACACAAATATACATTTGAAAAAATGCTCAATCTCATTAATTAAAAAGGAGATAAGATAACCATTTAATACCCTTGAGACTAGTGAAAAAAGAAAGTCTAAAGATACTGATTGTTGTAAAGGGTATAGAGCAATAGTAACTCTCATATCTGGCTGATGGAACATAAATTAATCCAACATATTGAAAATAAATTGACATTTGGTTACTAAACTTCAAAAACCCTAAATGCAGCAATTATATTCCTAGGAATATTTCCTAGAGAAACTTGCACATTTATGTCAGGAGACCTTATATAAGCATGACTCTAGCAACATTGATTTTACTAGCAAAAAACTTGAAAAATATCAAATTCCCAGAATCAGGAGTATGGATGCATTGTAGCATAGTTATTACACTAGAATACCATACAGCAGAAAGAAAATGAAATACAATGCAAAAAATGAATGTAGGTTCATTTCAAGACATAAGATTAATTGAAAGCAGTAATTCCTGAGGAAAATATATGTAGTATGATTCCATCTATGTAAAGGTATAAAACAGGTACAATAAACAGAGGGATACATTGGTAGGAAAATCTGTACAGAAAAACAAGGAGTAGTTAACACAAAATTCAGAATAGTGGACACCTCTGGAGGTTGGGAGAGAGACAGATAATGAAATACACATAGAAAAAGGCACATAGGCAGCTTCAAAGGTTCTGTAATGTATTTCTGAAGCTGGATGGAGTATACATAGTTCTTTGTTCCTACCTATCTATCTATCTATCATCTATCTACATGCATTAGATATATTTATATATACATATACACATAATATAGAATATTTCATAAGAAAAATAAATGCAAATTGACTAGGAGCTTTCCAACAAATAGAAAAATGCAGGAGAAAAATTCAGACAAAAACAGCATGGACAAAGGAATTAACATGTGAAAAACAGGTATGTATTGATGTATTTTTGAAAAGTGACACCTCATTCACATATTCGACCTTGAGGCTGGAGAAAGTTTCAGAGTCAACTGAAAAAACAAGTGAAAGCACTGCTGCTGCTCAGATCTCTGCCCCTTTTGGAGTAGGAAATTGGAGATGCACGTCCTTGTCTTGTTTCCCCTTTCTGAGATATCTAAGCACATGTTAGGTACAATCTACCTTCTGCTCTCAGGGGAAAGGGAACCTCTTAAGAGGAGTTGGAAGCGGGCCGAAGTCCTGGGAGCTGTGGCTTGTTTGCGGGAAGAACATGCAGCGAGATAAAGAATGGCTAGCTCAGGTTAGCATTAATGATGTGTCGCTGGTGCTTACTGCAATGCTTGGCATGCAGTTATTCTCAATAAATATTTGGAGAATGAATGAATGGAGACAGTGAGGGGTCCTGGTACCATGCCTCCTTTGTTAATGCTGTCGTGTTCTCTTTTCTCTTTTTGGCTATTCTCACAGTGGCTACAGAAACTTTATAACTTTTTCCCCTTTCCTTTTCAGTAGCCGGTAAGGGTGGGAAGACCTAAAGAAGTCCAAGACAAACTGTGAATGGCCTTGATTCCCAGTGGTCCTCACAAAGTGCTGACAGATGTCTGACATGGGAGCAAGATTGGAGACACTGTCAGCTGAGGCCAAGAGCCAACCTCCTTTTCTGAGGAAATCTCCATAGATGGTGGTGGATAAGGCGCCTCTGCATGTCGACTCTGTGCTTTTTCTTTCCTCCTCTTTACCCCTCATTTCTCCAGGGTACATCTCCTTTCATCCCCTACCTGATCATTTTCCTTTCCTTACGCTTCTTAAAGGAGTGCTTTACATGCCTTTGCTTTGGTTAATTTCTTCTTGTACTCTTTGGACCATTATTTCTCCTCATGGCCAGGAGGATACACAAGAAACTGGGGGTATGGTTGAGGCAACATAACTTGATTATAAATTTCATGGTTTTGAGAGCTCAAGTTTTCCTCCCATAGTGTAATTTCTATCTAGATTTAATTTCTTCTCATTTTTGAATTTTTAAATAATTTTTCTTTGGCAGAAATATAATGCAAATTCACTATAAATGAAATGTAGAGAGATATAAAAGAGAAAAAAGAATTATAAAAATCACCCAGAGATAACAGTCATTCCATGTATTTTGCGGAATACTATTCTAGTCTCTCTCTGTTTGATTTTTACTATTCATTTTTCTTTCGGAAATTAAGGGCACCACTCATTCAATGTCCTTCCTTTCCAGCTTATAACAAACATTGGGAAGAAGCATAGGAAGTAAAATATGGAGCTAGTAGTAATAGAGACAATAATTTTTAACATGTGGGGCTCTATAAGGCAGAATTGAAGAGGGGTCCTCCTATAACCTGTCCACCAAACCTGTTATCTACTGTGGGGAGAATTGCATCTGACTGTGCTCGCCTAGCTAGCTGCCTGGAAAATGGTATCCACCTCACAAAAAAGAATGGACAGCTGAGGAAAAGGGTGAAGAGTGGTACTACGGGCTCGTCTATAGGAGGCTGAGCCTAAGCCTATCTCCAGGTGTTCTTAGACTTGAAATCAGGTAAACCAAAGAGAAACCCAAGCTCTTCTTCAAAATCTGTGAGGCAGAGAAAGGTGACTGCCTACTTCCAAAGTTTTGTACAGAACAGCCTCTCCCACCAGTGCAAATTTCAGTTTGTATCAGGAAGGATCAAATCAGGAAAACAGAAACCATACTAATCATTTTAACAGAGAGATTTAATAGAGGGAATTGGAGAAGTAAAAAGTAAAACTAGGTAAATAAGTAAGCAAATAAATAAGGCAACAAAAAAGTAACTTTAGGAAGCAGGTACTAGAGTGGGAAGAACAAAGAGAAGAGGCTGAGATTATCCCATCCCAGGAGCAGAGAGGGGTGATCTTGCAGGTTCTGGCCAGCAGGTACTGGGATATCAGGAGCTTGGAGAAGGAGCTTCTAGAGCTATGACTCAGATCTCCAAGAAGAACAGAGTCTGGCTGGAGCTGGTCTTTCTCAGGGTACATGATGAAACTGGCTCTGTGTGGGGAAAATACGGAAGCTAGAACTTTGCCATTACTTGGGTGAGGGGTCATTGCTAGAGCTAGGCTAATGAGAAAAGTAAGTAATCCAGAAGGAATAAGTGCCTTGTCAGACCAATGCTGTTTCTAGAGCCTAATGGGAGGAGAAGTGGCAAAGGCGAGATATGGTTTGCAAAGTCCAGACCCCAGACTCACAGTTCAGAGTGTAGATGGATGCCAAGTTCAGTGTTGTAGCCACTCTGCAGAGACAGGATGGACCCTCATCCCAAATTTGGCTTCGATGTAGAGACTGATGGCCCCATGCACATGAAGAAGGTATGAAAAGATTTCTTACCCACAGAATTAAGTTTTCTGGGGAGAGCAGAGGATGATCCCAGGCTGATCTGAAAATGAACTTGAGAGTGCAGGCAAAGGGGACTGGCTTGGGTTGTTAATGTGACCAAGGGGTGAGCTGGAGTGAGGGCTCCCCTGTGTGGACAGGGGCTTGCATGGTTTGAATCTTCCACTGGCCCCAAAGGAGGGAACACCAGGCTTTCTCATCACCCTGCTCAGATGTGGGACAGAAGGGGAAAAGGGAAGATTGAGACTTAAAAGCCATCAGCAGTCAAGCATTAAAAAGTGGAGTCAGGGCTTCCCTGGTGGCGCAGTGGTTGAGAGTCCGCCTGCCGATGCAGGGGACATGGGTTCGTGCCCCAGTCCGGGAAGATCCCACGTGCCGCGGAGCGGCTAGGCCCGTGAGCCATGGCCGCTGAGTCTGCGTGTCCGGAGCCTGTGCTCCACAATGGGAGAGACCGCAACAGTGAGAGGCCCGCGTACCGCAAAAAAAAAAAAAGTGGAGTCAGACTCTTTATTACACTCAGAAGACAGAACAGAGACTTTTCCTCCTGAAAAGGCTGAAAGTGCTCCTGTTGGCATTCTCCAAGGGGAGAACATTTATGGGTAACTGGTGGAATGGGGGAAAGGGAAGATTCTGTCTTTCAGTTCCTAACCTGAGTTACCAACCTGAGTTCTAGCTGTACACTGCATCTAGGAGCTTCCATTTCTTACCTTACATTATAGTCTGAACATATTACCAGATTATTCACTGTTCTTATAAAACAGTTTCTGATAGCTGCATGCTATTCTCTCTTTGGGTATTTGGATAAACTATGCTTTATATTATATCTGTTCTAAACTGATGGACATTTAGGTTGTTCCTGGATTTCCTTATATATTTGAAATATGTATTCTATGCTGAGAAGTCACTACTGCAGTCCCCAAGGATCCATTGAGCCCTTATTAGGTGCTTGGCACAGGATAAGAAGTGAAAGACAAAAAACAGCCTCTGCTCTCCAGATGAAATGACCCCATACAAACAGGACTGTGCTGTTACACCCAGAGGCAGGTGAAAACAACCAGGGAAAGCATAAGGTCACATTTTTTCTTTTTATTTCTTTTTAATTAAAGGATAAATCATGAATACATTCTCATTCAAAAAACTTTATCAAAATACATAGGTGGAAAAGCATAAATATCATCTGATTTGAGCAACCCTGACTACCCATCCTTCTAGGCTTTTTTGTGGTGTGAAAAAAGTACACAGACACACACACACATATATAGATACAGAATACACAGTACATATTCATATAATCTGCAGATTCTTTGAATATGAGGAGGACCAGAAAATAGAAAAATAGAAAGATAGGTGCATACATTATACATAGTTCTGGCATTTAAACTCTTTCCAGTTAATATGATACCTTAGAAATGCTCTGTTCTTTGTAAAGACTGCACTGTTCTCACAGGAAGAATCCTTGGGGATTAATGTAACCTTTTCTCCACTATTAGACATTCGTTTTTTCCATTTTTAATAATTACAAAAATGCTACAATATAAGAGCATTTTTATACGAATATCTGTATGCAAATGTGAACATAAATCTGAGCATAGTATCCTAGAAATAAAATTGTTGGATGAAAGGATATATGCAAGTCAATTTTTTTCTATAGATTCTTCCTCTCAAAAAGAGTACTGATTCAAATTCTCTGCAAGTGTTCCTCTTTCAACATTATTTTGCTATGATTGGTTACTTTTGATATTTCTAAATATTACCATTCTAATGGGAAAAATCTCCCATTCTACTGTTATATTTTTAGCTCTTTAAACACATAGACTTATTAATGTTAAAGATCTTATTTACTGGAGATTAGGAACCAAGATCACAGAGCAGAAAGACGTGCTCTCACTCCCTCTTGCGAGAACACCAGAATCACAACTACCTGCTGGACAATCAATGACAGGAAGACACTGGAACTCACCTAAAAAGATACCCCACATCCAAACACAACAGAGAAGCCACAATGAGATGGTAGGGGGGGCGCAATCACAGTAAAATCAAATCCTATAACTGCTGGGTGGGTGACTCACAGACTGGAGAACACTTATACCACAGAAGTCCACCCACTGGAGTGAAGGTTCTGAGCCCCACATCAGGTTCCCAACCTGGGGGTCTGGCAACGGGAGGATAATTCCTAGAGAATCAGACTTTGAAGGCTAGTGGGATTTGAATGCGGGACTTTGACATACTGGGGGAAACAGAGACTCCACTCTTGGAGGGCACACACAAAGTAGTGTGCGCATCGGGACCCAGGGGAAGGAGCAGTGACCCCAGGGGAGACTGAACCAGACCTACCTGCTAGTGTTGGAGGGTCTACTGAAGAGGCGGGTGGTGGCTGTGGCTCACCATGGAGACAAGGACACTGGCAGCAGAAGTTCTGGGAAGTACTCCTTGACATGAGCCCTCCCAGAGTCTGCCATTAGCCTCCCCAATGACCCAGGTAGGCTCCAGTGTTGGATTGCCTCAGGCCAAAAAACCAACAGGTAGGGAAACCAGCCGCACCCATCGGCAGTCAAGCAGATTAAAGATTTACTGAGCTCTGCCCACCAGAGCAACAGTCAGCTCTACCCACCACCAGTCCCTCCCATCAGGAAACTTGCACATGCCCCTGAGATAGCCTCATCCACCAGAGGGCAGACAGCAGAAGCAAGAAGAACTACAATCCTGTAGCCTGTGGAACAAAAACCACATTCACAGAAAGATAGACAACATGGAAAGGCAGAGGGCTACGTACCAGATGAAGGAAGAAGATAAAACCCCAGAAAAACAACTAAATGAAGTGGAGATAGGCAACCTTCCAGAAAAAGAATGATAGTGAAGATGATCCAGGACCTCGGAAAAAGAATGGAGGCAAACATCGAGAAAATGCAAGAAATGTTTAACAAAGACCTAAAAGAATTAAAGAACAAACAGAGATGAACAATACAATAACTGAAATGAAAACTACACTAGAAGGAATCAATAGCAGAATAACTGAGGCAGAAGAACGGATAAGTGACCTGGAAGACGGAATGGTGGAATTCACTGCTGCGAAACAGAATAAAGATAAAAGAATGAAAAGAAATGAAGACAGCCTAAGAGACCCCTAGGACAACATTAAACGCAACAACATTCGCATTATAGGGGTCCCAGAAGGAGAAGAGAGAGAGAAGGAACCCAAGAAAATATTTAAAGAGATTATAGTTGAAAACTTCCCTAACATGGGAAAGGAAATAGACACCCAAGCCCAGGAAGCACAGTGAGACCCATACAGGATAAACCCAAGGAGAAACACGCTGAGACACATAGTAATCAAACTGGCAAAAATTAAAGACAAAGAAAAATTATTGAAAGCAGCAAGGGAAAAATGACAAATAACATACAAGGGAACTCCCATAAGGTTAAAAGCTGATTTCTCAGCAGAAACTCTACAAGCCAGAAGGGAGTGGCATGATATACTTAGAGTGATGAAAGGGAAGAACCTACAACCAAGATTACACCACCTGGCAAGGATGTCATTCAGATTTGAGGGAGAAATCAAAATCTTTACAGACAAGCAAAAGCTAAGAGAATTCAGCACCACCAAACCAGCTTTACAACAATTGCTAAAGGAACTTCTCTAATGGGGAAACACAAGAGAGAAAAGGACCTACAAAAACAAGCCCAAAATAATTAAGAAAATGGTCATAGGAACATACATATTGATAATTACCTTAAACGTGAATGGATTAAATGCTCCAACCAAAAGACACAGGCTTGCTGAATGGATACAAAATCAAGACCCATATATATGCTGTCTACAAGAGACCCACTTCAGACCTAGGAACACATACAGACTGAAAGTGAGGGGATGGAAAAAGATATTCCATGCAAATGGAAATCCAAAGAAAGCTGGAGTAGCAATACTCATATCAGAAAAAATAGACTTTAAAATAAAGAATGTTACAAGAGACAAGGAAGGACACTACATAATGATCAAAGGATCAATCCATGAAGAAGATATAAAAATTATAAATATATATGCACCCAACATAGGAGCACCTCAATACATAAGGCAACTGCTAACAGCTATAAAAGAGGAAATCGACAGTAACACAACAATAGTGGGGGACTTTAACACCTCATTTACACCAATGGACAGATCATCCAAAATGAAAATTAATAAGGAACAGAAGCCTTAAATGACACAATAGACAAGATAGATTTAATTGATATTTATACGACATTCCATCCAAAAACAGCAGATTATACTTTCTTCTGAAGCACACATGGAACATTCTCCAGGATAGATCATATCTTGGGTCACAAATCAAGCCTCAGTAAATTTAAGAAAATTGAAATCATATCCAGCATCTTGTCTGACCACAATGTTATGAGATTAGAAATGAATTACAGGGAAAAAACGTAAAAAACACAAACACATGGAGGCTAAACAATACGTTACTAAATAACCAAGAGAGCACTGAAGAAATCAAAGAGGAAATCAAAAAATACCTAGAGACAAATGACAGTGAAAACACGACAATCCAACACCTATGGGATGCAGCAAAAGCAGTTCTAAGAGGGAAGTTTATAGCTATAGAAGCCTACCTCAAGAAACAAGAAAAATCTCAAGTAAACAATCTAACCTTACACCTAAAGGGACTAGAGAAAGAACAATAAACAAAACCCAAAGTTAGCAGAAGGAAAGAAATCATAATGATCAAAGCAGAAATAAATGAAATAGAAACAAAGAAAACAATAGGAAAGATCAATAAAACTAAAAGTTGGTTCTTTGAGAAGATAAACAAAATTGATAAACCATTGGCCAGACTCATCAAGGAAAAGAGGGAGAGGACTCAAATTAATAAAATTAGAAATGAAAAAGGAGGAGTTACAACAGACACCGCAGAAATACAAAGCATCATAAGAGACTACTACAAGCAACTCTATGCCAATAAAATGGACAACTTGGAAGAAATGGACAAATTCTTAGAAAAGTATAACCTTCCAAGACTGAACTGGGAAGAAATAGAAAATATGAACAGACCAATCACAAGTAATTAAATTGAAACTGGGATTAAAAATTCTTCCAACAAACAAAAGTCCAGGACTAGATGGCTTCACAGGTGAATTCTATCAAACATTTAGAGAAGAGCTAACACCCATCCTTCTCAAACTCTTCCAAAAAATTGCAGAGGAAGGGACACACCCAAACTCCCTCTACGAGGCCACCATCACCCTGATACCAAAACCAGACAAAGATACTAGAAAAAAAGAAAATTACAGACCAATATCACTCATGAATATAGATGCAAAAATCCTCAACAAAATACTAGCAAAAAGAATCCAACAACACATTAAAAGGATCATACACCATGATCAAGTGGGATTTATCCCAGGGATGCAAGGATTCTTCAGTGTATGCAAGTCAATCAATGTGATACACCATATTAACAAATTGAAGAATAAAAACAATATGATCATCTCAATAGATGCAGAAAAAGCTTCTGACAAAATTCAACACCGATTTATGATAAAAACTCTCCAGAAAGTGGGCATAGAGGGAACCTACCTCAACATAATAAAAGCCATATATGACAAACCCACAGCAAATATCATTCTCAATGGTGAAAAACTGAAAGCATTCCCTCTAAGATCAGGAACAAGACAAGGATGTCCACACTCACCACTAATATTCAACATAGTTTTGGAAGTCCTAGCCACAGCAATCAGAGAAGAAAAAGAAATAAAATGAATACAAATTGGAAAAGAAGAAGTAAAAGTGTCACTGTTTGCAGATGACATGATACTATACATAGAGAATCCTAAAGATGCTACCAGAATACTACTCGAGCTAATGAATGAATTTGGTAAAGTTGCAGGATACAAAATTAATGCGCAGAAATCTCTTGTATTCCTATGCACTAATGATGAAAAGTCTGAAAGAGAAATTGAAGAAACACTCCCAGTTACCATTGCAACAAATGAATAAAATACTTAGGAATAAACCTACCTAAGGACACAAAAGACCTGTATGCAGGAAACTATAAGACACTGATGAAAGAATTAAAGATGATACCAACAGATGGAGAGATATACCATGTTCTTAGATTGGAAGAATCAATATTGTGAAAATGACTATGCTACCCAAAGCAATCAACAGATTCAGTGCAATCCTTATCAAAGTACCAGTGGCAGTTTTTACAGAAATAGAACAAAAAAATCTTAAAATCTGTATGGAGACACAATGGACCCCGAATAACAAAAGCAGTCTTGAGGGAAAAAAATGGAGTGGGAGGAATCAGTCTCCCTGACTTCAGACTATACTACAAAGCTACAGTAATCAAGGCAATATGGTACTGGCACAAAAACAGAAACATAAATCAATGGAACAAGATAGAAAGCACAGAGATAAACCCACGCACCTATGGTCAACTAATCTATGACAAAGGAGGCAAGGATATACAATGGAGAAAAGACAGTCTCTTCAATAAGTGGTGCTGGGAAAACTGGACAGCTACATGTAAAAGAATGAAATTAGAACACTCTCTAACACCATACACAAAAATAAACTCAAAATGGATTTGAGACCTAAATGTAAGATCGGACACTATAAAACTCTTAGAAGAAAACATAGGATGAACACTCTTTGACATAAATCATGGCAAGATCTTTTTTGATCCACCTCCTAGAGTAACGGAAATAAAAACAAAAATAAATAAATGGGACCTAATAAAACTTCAAAGCTTTTGCACAGCAAAGGAAACCATAAATAAGATGAAAAGACAACCCTCAGAATGGGAGAAAATATTTGAAAACGAATCAACGGCAAAGGATTAATCTCCAAAATATATAAACAGCTCATGCAGCTCAATATTAAAAAAACAAACAACCCAATCCAAAAATGGGCAGAAGACCTAAAGAGACATTTCTCCAAAGAAGACATACAGATGGCCAAGAAGCACATGAAAAGCTGCTCAACATCACTAATTATTACAGAAATGCAAATCAAAACTACAATGAGGTATCACCTCATACCAGTTAGAATGGGCATCATCAGAAAATCTACAAACAACAAATGCTGGAGAGGGTGTGGAGAAAAGGGAACCCTCTTGCACTGTTGGTGGGAATGTAAATTGGTACAGCCACTATGGAGAACAGTATGAGGTTCCTTAAAAAACTAAAAATAGAATTACCATATGATCCAGCAATGCCACTACTGGGCATATACCCAGAGAAAACCATAATTCTAAGAGACACATGCTCCCCAATGTTCATTGCAGCACTATTTACAATAGCCAGGTCATGAAAGCAACCTAAATGCCCATCGACAGATGAATGGGTAAAGAAGATGTGGTACTTATATACAATGGAATATTACTCACCCATAAAAAGGAACAAAATAGGGTCATTTGTAGAGACGTGGATGGATCTAGAGACTGTCATACAGAGTGAAGTAAGTCAGAAAGAGAAAAACAAATATCATATATTAACGCATATATGTGGAACCTAGAAAAATGGTACAGATGAACCGGTTTGCAGGGCAGAAATTGAGACACAGGAAGTAGAGAAAAAACGTATGGACACCAAGGGTGGAAAGCGGAAGATGGGTGGTGGGGGTGTGATGAATTGGGCGATTGGGATTGACATGTATACACTGATGTGTATTAAACTGATGACTAATAAGGACCTGCTGTATAAAAAATATAAATAAAATAAAATTCAAAAGTTAAAAAAAAAACAAAGAAAACCAATCAATCTACCAAAGTAATAAAAAAGCAACAACAACAAAAAAGAAATATTTGGGCCACAAGGTTAGTAGTACCAACGTTGAGAAACCCTGGGTTAGAGAATAGTAGAAACCGTGAACCTCCTACTTAGTCCAAATTTTTTGGAATACTGAGCCTAAAAAGAAAAGAAAAGAAAAAACTCTTGAATATCATTGTTCCTTTCAGCATTTGGTTGGCAGAGGTGCTCTTGCTTGAAGACATAAGTCAGTGATGAACGCAATTATCTCATTATATTGATTCTAGAGACTATCAAGGAATTTTTGGACTCTACAAAGATCCTACCATAGACCATTATTTATTTGGGTAAAAATCTGTGATGAATATAATATCTGTAATGGATCAAATCAGTGATTTTACCAGGAATTCAACAGATTAGTTGAACAGTTTTTTAGGAAGTCTAAACAAACAGTGCTGCTCTGCGGTGACACAGAATAAACCTACCAGGCTCAGTAGACCCTTTAGAATTTATCCCTCAATCTTACCTTCTTTCCGAGCATTGTATACTTGAATTCTTTCTTCCTTTCTAAAAGACAGAAGAAAAATGTCTTCCTTCCAGAAATAAAGGAAAAGAATTCATTTTGAGAAGGAGAGTCTTAGTGCCCAATAGTATCTCAAAGTTTTTCCTGCCTCCACCAAGGCAATTTGCTGTTTCTTCAGCAGGATTTTTGTCTAAAGTTATGATGCACATTGAATGCACAAATGAGCAAATTAATTGCATAAAAGTCAGAATGAAAACCATTCTAATTACACTGGAGTTTTGTATCAACCACTTAATCCTCATGTGTTTAGGTCAATAGGTAAAACTACTCCAAGCTTCTCTTGGTTACATGAGTCAGTTATATTATTAACTCTTGAGTATTAAACTATAGTTACTATATATTACATATAACATACATATTATATTTATTTTTTAAAAGATCTTATTTACCTTATTGGTTTATAAGAAGATTTGATGATTAAGGTGTAGAATAACAGTATTTTATTTCTTTGACCTTCACGTTAAATCAGGCAGAAGCTCTTTACCACCTTTTTAAGTAACATTTTGTTTCTAGAAAGAAAAAGCTAAAGACTTGAGTAAGTTCTCAAAAGAATTATTTGTAAAACTTCAGAGCAATTTTTTTATACATCTTTACTGGAGTATAATTGCTTTACAACGTTGTATTACTTTCTGCTGTACAACAAAATGAATCAGCTATATGCATACATATGTCCCCATATCCCCTCCCTCTTGAGCCTCCCTCCCATCTTCCCTATCCCACCCCTCTAGGTGGTCACAAGGCACCGAGCTGATCTCCCTGTGCTATGCAGCAGCTTCCCACTAGTCATCCATTTTACATTTGATAGTGTATATATGTCAATGCTGCTCTCCACTACGTCCCAGCCTCCCCTTCTCCCTCTGTGTCCTCAAGTGCGTTCTCAACGTCTGCATCTTTATTCCTGCCCTACGACTAGGTTCATCAGTACCATTTCTTTAGATTCCATATATATGCGTTAGCATATGGCATTTGTTTTTCACTTTCTGACTTACTTCACTCTGTATGACAGATTCTAGGTCCATCCATCAGAGCAAGTTTTAACTTGTCAAATATAGACTTGTAGACTTGTCTACAAGGGAATGTGATGGTTATTAAGTTATTGAATAGCTACCTAAGATGGATTGGGATGAACCACATTGGGCTTTTATATCACCTGAGTGCCTCTACCTTTTCATACCATTTCATTTTGGTCTTTAAGGCAACTTGATGCACATTGTCTGCTTTCTTGATCTTCTTCCCTGAGATGTTGTGATGTTTTTTTTTCGAGGTGAAGTTTGCACTTCCTATTACAGACTTTCATAGGATCCTGACTTCCTTAATAGGACATAACACTTATGTAGTAATTTCCTTCATTGCTGTTCCTTCTGCTAGAACATAAGCCAGGGCCGGGCCATGTCTGGTTTGTTCACTGCTGTATCCCCGGCACCTAGCACAAGGTGTGGCGCACTTTGTAAACTCTCCAATCATTTACTTTTGTGAAAGGAAGCACAACTCTCCCTTCTACAAAAGTGTTGAGGACCATTGAGCTGTTGTATATATTTAAATTACAGCAAAACTCCACGTGCAGTGTGGTGAGATGGATGATTTCTAGAAAACTCACTTTTTAAAGAATATTTATTTATTTGGCTGCTCCAGGTCTTAGTTGTGGCATGTGGGATCTTTTAGTTGCGGTACATGGGATCTAATTCCCTGACCAGGGATCAAACCCAGGCCCCCTGCATTGGGCGTGTGGAGTCTTAACCACTGGACCACCAGGGAAGTCCCTAGACAACTCGTACATTTATGTAACTCAATTATCATTTGGATCTCCTGCCTGAACCCGCTTCTTCCTCCTTTCTGATTCCGTGACCTGTGCATTTCCATGGAAGTCAAAGACTTAACCAAATATCCGACAGACACCCAGCTCATTTCTCAAGGTCTCCTCTGCCTCCTGAGCTCCTTCTTATTCTGGTCCCTGGTTCTCTGATAACATGTTTATGAGAAACTCAGGCCTGTCTTCAGGTTCCATTCACACGAGGCAGCCATTGACTCAGTAGAGTTTAGAGTTAGGGTTCATATCAGATTAATTCAAGTAGTGAAATGAAATACAGGAGTATGTTCATTTTTAAAATATTCTTCCATTCCACCAAAGACTTCCTCTCATCTTTTCTGAACTTGCTTCACTCTCTATCTTCCCTTTCTCCAAAGAACCACAAATCCACCCCTCCCCTATTCTTACGAAGAGCTACTTTGCCTCTTTTCTCTGAAGTCCTGGAACCAGCCAACGTCGAGGTCCTTGAGACCTCAATTTCTATCACAGCCACATATTAAGGAACTTTTGCCTGATGAAAGATAATTTTTTTATTAGTTTCTGCTTTATAACAAAGTGAATCAGTCATACATATACATCTGTTCCCATATCCCTTCCCTCTTGCGTCTCCCTCCATGAAAGATAATTTACTCCCAAAGAGGAAAGTGGTGCTGGTTTCTACAACAGTAATATGCTGCTGTATTAGTTACATTTACATCTATTACATCTACAATCTAGGAATGTTTTACATAGGTGAATTTCAGTTTGGTTTCTGTAAACAAAAGAGCAGCACAGTAGTTACTGCTCTCTCCTTCCATAAGCAGGCATGCCTATGTTATCATTCAGAGAAAGCAGAGCTGGTTTCTCTTTACCCTTTCAGAACGTAGATCATGGATAAGGCCCAGAAAAACACGCCTTTAACACCACAGTAATTCGTGAGAAGGTTGGATTCAGAAGCATTCTGCTGAGAATTGCCAAAGAAAAACCAAAAGAAGCATGGAAGAATGCAAGTGCAAAAGTCATTAATTTTCAAACCAGTGAGGACTAGTTTGGAATTTTTTAAAAGGCGATATGCATTACATCACAACACATCTATGGGAATAACTTAGCTATCTTTCCTGAACAATTGATGTAGATGATTCAGGGCAAGGTTTATCTAAAAAAAATTCTTTTACATTCCATAGAAGTATAACATATGTATGGAAAAGTGTACAAATCACAAGTGCATGGCTCAATAAATTTTCACAAATGGAACACATGTAACTAGGTGAGAAACAAAACCTTGCCATCTACCCAGAAGGCTTTCTCCTATGCCCCTCCAGGACCTCCACCAAGCTAATCACCCTCTTCACTTCTGATACCATGGCTTCCAATAGATTCATTTTGTCTGTTGTTGAACTTTATATTGATGCAATCATGTATCATGCACTTTTGGGGGTCTGGCTTCCTTACCTCAACATTATGTTTGTGGGATTCTTCCCTACTATTGCTATTGACTATTATCATTATTATTATTTGATATTATTAAATTTATACTATAAATACCATTTATTGAATTGCAACATTGAATTCTCTTGGTTGGAATATTTTATCCTTTTTTTCTATTCTTATTTAGAAAATATAATTTAAAAAACCCACAGAGGGACTTCTCTGGTGGTGCAGCAGTTAAGAATCCGCTTGCCCATGCAGGGGAAATGGCTTCGATCCCTGGTCTGGGAAGATCCTACATGCCACAGAGCAACTAAGCCCGTTGCACCACAACTACTGAGCCTGCCCTCTAGAGCCCGCGAGCCACAACTACTGAGTCCACATGCTGCAAGAACTAAAGCCCGCATGCCTAGATCCCATGCTCCACAACAAGAGAAGCCACAGCAATGAGAAGCCCACGCACCACAACGAAGAGCCACCTCCACTCCCCACAACTAGAGAAAGCTCGCACGCAGCAACAAAGAACCAATACAGCCTAAAATGAATAAATAAATTAATTAATAATTTTAAAAACCTACAGAAAACACACACACACACCCAAACACACACACACTTATAATAATATGTGCTGTCCAGGGAGTGGAACTGACTTCAGTTATGGTAGATTCTACAGGTTCTAAGTCTTAAATGATCTCCTCCTTCCACTTGCTCTTCCTCTCCCTCCTCCTCCTCCCCTCTTCTTTTTCTTCTCCTCTCTGTCTCTCTCTCTCTCTCTGTCCCTCTCTTTCTGTCTCTCTCTCTCTCACACACACACTCACAGACACACACACACATAACCCCCTCGTTGGCACATTCTCTGTTCAGTGAGATCCAGTATTATTCCTGGCCAAACCTAGATCTCCCTATGGTTGGGCAATTGGAAGCTAAAAGAATGACAAGGTTCCTTCTCCCACCAGGACCTTATAGATTGAGGGACAATTTTACCATAGGAAGGGGGATGCTGTTACCAGACAAAGGGAATTGTCCAGTCAAGCTGATTAGGAGAAAAATATAGACACAGTGCACATCGTACCTACTCTAGAGATGATGTCTAAATTTGTGTCAGTACAAAAATGATCCAATGAGATAAGAACAGAGACTGTCAGTCAGTTGCACGCCTGATGTCTAGATCTAAGGGATGTCTCTTTTCTGATGCACATACATTTTTGGCAGTGTTTACAGAAAGCTTGGCATGAGTCCCATTTGGTTGGCTAGGGAGTCAAGCATGGCCCAATTATATCTCTAGAGAAAGGGGGATAAGCTATGTGCTGCAGGACCAAAACCCAAGTGGGATAGTCAACCCAGGGCCACACTCCCAGCATTGGCCCCAAAGGAGGCTCAATGCATTAATAGTCTCCCTGGAGAACCTCTGGAGACTAATGTGCCAACACAGTGGGAGCCTGGGCTTGCCTGCTGGAGACGTGCATCCAGGCTTTCCAGCTGGTGGTCATGGTAACGGCACACATGTCTGACTTCCCTATCTCACTAGTGCCTGCTATTCCTGGACAAAGGTGGGGTGAGAATGATGAGTTATCAGAGTTTCTCTGGTGTCTCCATTTCTGGTAGCAGATAGCCCTTAATTGGTATAATTACTGCATGGGCTGCTACTTGTCTACATCTCCAGAAAACTAGGTTAAGTATTTCTTTTCATGGATGTTGATGTGCACCTTTTGGATGCAGAGAACTGATAGATGTAGACCCCTTTAACATAGTGGGTTTCTGGTACTGCCTTGGAGACTTAAGTCACTGTTTCCCAGACATTTATAATGGAAGATTAAAATGGAATGAAGGTGGGCTTCCCTGGTGGCACAGTGGTTGGGAGTCCGCCTGCCGATGCAGGGGACACAGGTTCATACCCTGGTCCGGGAAGATCCCACATGCCACGGAGCGGCTGGGCCCGTGAGCCACGGCCGCTGAGCCTGCGCATCTGGAGCCTGTGCTCCGCAACGGGAGAGACCACAGCAGTGAGAGGCCCGTGTACCGCAAAAAAAAAAAAAAAGAAAAAAAAAAATTAAAATGGAATGAAGGCATCTCATGCTGTGTTAATTTTAAGAATTGTGGGCTCATATATATTTAAAGGATGGGGAATCTCCCATTCATTGATACATTTAATGCAATAGATGGATAGATAGATAGATGATAGATAGATAGATGATAGATAGATAGATAGATAGATAGTGATGGTTAGTGTTATGTGTCAACTTGGCTAGGCCACAGTACCCAGATATTTGATCAAACATTATTCTAGATGTTTCTGTGAGGGTATTATTTAGATGAGATTAAAATTATATCAGTAGAATGAGTAAAGCAGATTACCCTCCATCATGTGGGTGAGCCTTATGTGATCAATTGAAGACCTGAAGGAAAAAGACTGACCCTTCCCAAGGAAGAAAGAATTCTGCCAGCAGACTGCCTTCGGGCTGGATCTGCAACATTACCTCTTGCCCAGGTCTTTAGCTGGCCACCCCACCCTGCAGATTTTGGACTTGCCAGCCTCCACAACTACTTGAGCCAATTCCTTAACATTTCTCTCTCTCTCTCTCTCTCTCTCTCTCTTTTTCTCTCTCTCCATCTTATTGGTTCTATTTCTCTGGAGAACCCTGACAGGGAGAGAGAGAGAGAGAGAGAGAGAGAGATGACAGACAAAGCCTACTAAACACTCAGCACTCCTTGAAGAAGCCCATGGGAATTATTTCATCTTCAGCATCTTTAGAACATGCCTAAGAGTTGGGCACTGATATTAATCTAATTTCACAGATAAGAAGCTGGAGTTAAGGAAGGTAAATCCCTTGCCCAAGGTCTTCCCGATGGTTAGTGCAGACCTGCATTCTCACTCCAGGATATGTGCCTCCACATTAGGTCCCCTTGTCTTTGAGGGTCTTTAACTCTCGTTTATTCGCCTTTACACCTGCCTACCCTGCCTGCTCTCTCCGCATGCATTTGGAAGGGCTCCGTTCACACCAGGGGCATTCTTCCCAGCTGCAACTCTAGCCCAGGTCTGTTCACACAGCCTGGTGTTAATAGAGATCCCAGACACTCCTGGCTTCACTGACAACATCAGGGACAAAAGAATGCAAAATAGAAGCCAGGGACACTTTTCAGAGGAAAATGGGCTCCTTTCTTGAGTAGACCTTGCTTGACCCCTTGAGCAAGGCCAGAATATGGGAATATGGGGCTTCCCTGGTGGCGCAGTGGTTGAGAGTCTGCCTGCTGATGCAGGGGACATGGGTTCGTGCCCTGGTCTGGGAAGATCACACATGCCGCGGAGCAGCTAGCCCTGTGAGCCATGGCCGATAAGCCTGCGTGTCCAGAGCCTGTACTCCACAACGGAGAGGCCACAACAGTGAGAGGCCCACGTACTGCAAAAAAAAAAAAAAAAAAAGAATATGGGTATATGGCTGTGAGAGACTGGAGAGAGGTGCCCCAAGCTGCCATGGAAACATAGGCGTGTAATACACTGCAACATTGTTACATTTCTCCTCACCCCCCCCTTTAAATTCTTGCAAATTTTCTGCACTAGTTTGTTCAGTCATTCATTTATTTCCTCATCCAATCAATATATATTTTTTGAGCAGGCATGATTGTCAAATGCCACACTTGGTGCTGGAGAGATGATGGAGATTAAAATAACCCTCCCTACTAGTTGCTAGAGTCTATTTCTCTGATGGAAAAGACAAGCAAATAGCCAGGAAATTCCAGTACATTGTGATAGGTGTTAGGGAAGAAGGAAGTGCACTGTGAAATCAAAGGGAGGACACAGAAATAAACCTATTCAATGAATCAGGGACGGGTTTCTGAAGGAGGTGACATCTAAGCCAAGTCCTGAGCAAAGAACGGGAATTCTCCCATTATGGGGATGCAGATGGGGATGGAAAGGATTGTTTTTTGGAAGAGGTGAAAATGTGCTAAGGTTGGAGGGCTGGATTTCAGAGTGCACATGCTGGTTGCAAAGAATTCAAAGTTATTCACTGTGACTTAGGTGAGGTATCAGGAGTGGGGTGGCATGGGTTGAGTATCAGGAGATGAAGCAGGAGGAGAAATTGCTTGGAGTCAGATTCTGTAACAAAGCTAGGCTAAAGAAAGCAATAAGGAGAAGAGAGGGGAAATGATGGAAATCACGAGCAGAACATAAACTGCTTATGTCACCTGTGGCTGCTGGTGTGAGTCTGGGTTCTGGCCGTCTCCCAGGCACCGTGTGTTCTAGAGCACATGCTTCTCCCCCATCAAAGGAGAATAGCCCTGCCCTGTTTACCTCCTGGATCAACAGTGACTGGGAAATGACAGTGTACTTTTTGACCCCCTCCCTCCTTTCAGGTCTCCAGCTCAGGATAGAGACACTTATCAGTGCACCACATTTGGGGTTGGCGTGGAGGGTTATTCCAGAAGCCAAGAGGTTCATTCTCTTCAGTGTTTTCCACAGCCTGGAAGATAAACTGTGACTCTAACCCACTGAGCAAGGCCAGAGGCCTCTTTTCTTTCTGCTCACAAACCCCATCCTCTGGCCATACAGAATTCCAAAGCTGGCGTGCCAAAAACAAAACAAAGCAAGCAAACAAAATAAAATTAAACCCTCCACTAATCTAAAAGTTTGATCCCCCCAACAATACAAGATTAATGAAAAAGACTTGAGACTTGGATGTGATTTTCAGGCATCTATGCCTTTGCCTAGATGGAAAACTACCCACTTCCCAAACTTCCCTTTTTTGATCATTTTCCTGAGTTCATCTGCACTCATTTTCTGGCCTCTCTCCTTAGGAAGGCTTTCCTGGCATGTGGTGCAGCCATAGTTGGGGTTCCTCTATACGTGCATAGCAAACTGCACCTTCAGTATCATTTTAACCTCTACAAATCGCCTATTAAATGCAGAGTAAAAAATGGTCCCATGTGTTTTATATTCTTAATCTCTCAGATCCCCATTTGCATCATTACTGTGTATTACTCCATTACTTCATTATTACACAGTATTGATTTTTTAGAATACCCTTTCCCAAAAAACTGTCAAAAATAAGCAAAACAGTAATAGCAACAGCAACAAACAAAACTTGGGCTTATAAAATCCAAAAGTCAAGTCAGTTTAACCTCTGAAATAAAGTAAGAGGAGTGGCATCAAATACGAACATTTTTGCCATTGCTTTTAAAGCCATCAAGTCTATCCCTTTGGAAATCCCCAATCCCCACTCTGACAGGCCACGCTGGCTCATCTTTCCACAAAGCCTCACTTGTCTAATCGCTGTTCCACCTGCTATGATTTTTCAAGGGAGAACATGCTCAGATCCTCTGAACTAAACCAGGCCAAGAGGCCCCTTGGCTGGGCTCTCCATTTGAAAATCCTCACGCTAAATTCTTTCAAGTACATACTCAGCCCCTCTCAGGTTATCAGCTACACATAAGAATTCTGGTCAAATTGATTATGATATCTGATATATCACCAACTTAGAATCCCTGTGCCCCTTTCCTGGGAATCAGCTTAAGAGGAAAGGCAGATTTTTCATACACATAGGATAGGATTGTCCTTCCCCTGTATGGTGAAGTTCCACACTCATCCTTCCAAGATATGTGCCTTAGTTTCTAGCTCCCTTTTGTGAGACTCTAATCTCAGTGTCTCAGGAGTGATTGACTTTCCAATCAATTGATTGCAATGTATTTACATGTGCATCCATATCTACAAGGTACCCTGCTCTGTTCATGATTCCTTGTAAGAGAGACTACTCTTGGTGAGTTGAAAGTGGATTCCTGGCAGATACCTTGTTGGTGCAAAGAAGGAAAAACAACTGGCAGGTATCCTATCACAATAAAATTTATGATTCTGTATTGCAGTTATCTAGTTTCTTACCAGGATGAGCCACTGGACTGTGGAACTGTATCTCATTTACAGCCATAAGGCATTATGTCTTATTTCTAATCATTCCCACAGTTTCAAATATAGATCCTGATGCAGAGTTGGACTCCAGTAACTTATTATTTAATGAAAGGAAGAAGAATAAATGAATACATTGACTTCCTGATAGAGTCATTTCTGGGTACCATATTCAAAATGAGAAAGATTCTTTATCTGTGGCCACCACAATTATATATTTGAAAAAGACATTTGAGTTTTCCTTTAATAGGTCCACTTTCATGTTACCTGGATTTCTGGCTGTCTTCTGTCGAGATGCAATAAGCCCAGGATTGTCTAATAGCAATGCAAATGGAAGTACTATGTGCAAAGCCCTCTCTCTACGAAGTCCCAGGATGGAAAGACCCACCATGAAGAAAACTTGCAGTCTCCTCTTCAATAATACCAGATAGAGTGGTATCAAAATCTTTCACACATAGGTACCTACTTGTCCACAAGTGAGTTTGTGCGTGAACATGGTGTCTATGGGTTCTGGCTCTAGCTCAGCACGACCCTGGATAAGTCTCTCTCTCACTCTGGGCCTCAGTTTCCCCTTCTCTAACAAGCAGTGACATGAATGTATTATCTCCGTGCTCACTTGGAGAATTATACCCCCGTTTATTCAATTCCTTGAAGCTCTTATGGTCTACATGTCTATAATTAGGGGTGACATTGTTCTGGCTCCCAGGTCCCTACCTTCATCCTTTACCCACAGGTGACAACTTGGCTAAGGGAGACTTACTCAGCATATGCTAGCCGGTTGTATCCCCAGAGAAACGCAGTTATCTGATACTGAGTACTTGGAGTCTTCAAAATCCTCAATCGTGGCTGTTTGCTGCCCCCTGGTGGTTCAAGGAGGCTTCTGCAGATGCCCAAAGAAAATGTCGCTGAAATGTAGATCCCTCTCTTTTCTTATTGGAAGGCTTATTGAGCGAAAACATGTAACATGCCAACACAATGCCTGCTACCAAATAAGTGATGAATAAATTCATGTTCACTTGTCTCTTCCAAAGGAAACTGGCTTCAGTTGTTGTGTTTAGAAGAGCCTTTAAAAATATTATAGTGGTAAAACAGGAATTTAGAGCATATAATACTAAAAAAATCAACAGTAAATGATGGGTATGTATTGAGTAATACCAAGATATTAAAAGTGATCAAAGCAGAAAGGCAAAGAAACTCTGAAAAAAAAGAATATTCATTCATTCCTTTTTTATTCATAGTTCATGGAGGTGATAGGAATAGGGAAAGTCTAACACTTATCAGCTTCTCCATGTTCCATGTTTTTATAAGTTTTATTACATTCGATGCACAGAAAAACCTAATGATGTAGGAGTTAATAGCCTCATTCTACACAGGAGGGAACTGAGGCTCAGAGAGGCAAATAACTATCTGAATGTCCATGGTTGACACATGTCCAGCATCTAGGATTTAATCTAAGTCTGTGCTGCTCCAAACTATGGTTTCTCCTAATACATCACCCAGACTTCTGGGGGGTTTACAATGATTTCACCCTTCTACCCCTTTTACAGGTGGAGAAACCCTGACTCAAAGAGAGATGCTACTCCAGGGGCGTAGTGGTAAGGGTTTAACAACCAGCTCAAGGTGGTGGTGTCAGTCTAATTTACATAGTAGTTGCTAATTTACATGGTCTACTTTATTGAACGTGGAGTTGGGAAGAAATGTACATAATCAAGCCCAAGACTGACTTCATGTCTTATAGTGACATCTCACAAGTACATATTGAGTACAAACATGTACTAGACTGACATGAACAAGAGCTGAAGCGCCTGGGTCAGATTCCAGCCTTCTTCTTCTTTCCAGTCTAGACAATACAACTGAGAATTGCTGATGTCACTCTGCTGATGGTCTCACCAGTTGACCATGTTCATTTCTGACTCCTGCTTTTTCCTACTGACTCTGGCTTCCTGACATGAGGAGATTAATACTAAGATTCATCAGCTTGAAATGAGTGAGTGGCCATCAATCTGGAGAAATACCCCTCATTGCAGAGAAGAGGTGTTTGCCCGCATGGTGTGGCTCCAGCCAGCATCATCCAGATCTCTGCAATGTATCTTATCCCAATGGACTGTGTGCCCCATGGAAGCATAATATTTGTCTTTTTTATACACATTGCTTCCCTAACTCATAGAACAATGGACTGCTCCACAATAGGTAATGAATCAATAGTAGTTGAATGACTCTATCTCTGGACATTGTATTAAAATTTCACTGTAAAGTGAATTTCTTACTACTCTGAGATACTGCAGAGGTCACTTGAACTCTCTGGAAATCAGCTTTTCCATCTTTCAAATGAAGAAAATACTAGCTACCATGAGGGTTTGTTGTAAGATTAGAGTAATATACTGTATATCATGTGCTAGGTACACAGTAGACAATTGACAAAGAGCAATTCTTTTTGTTATTATTATTAGACTTTTCAATTTTTAAGATACTCATAATATAAAGCAGGATTCCTGAGAAAAGTACATACTGATCATAATACCTTATATATGTTTGGTGGACCATTTTATATCATCTATCTCAGTCGATAATCATAACTTCTCTATTTATGAAAGGTATCAAATATTCTATTTTAGAAATGAAAATAAAATGAAGCCTGAACAATCAGTAGCTTCTGGGATTTCTTCCACCAAAAAGCTTCTCTGCTTGGATAACTCTTCTGTGGTGGTTTTTTTTTTTTTAACATCTTTATTGGAGTATAATTGTTTTACAATGGTGTGTTAGTTTCTGCTGTATAACAAAGTGAATCAGCCATACATATACATATATCCCCATATCTCCTCCCTCTTGCGTCTCCCTCCCACCCTCCCTATCCCACCCCTCTAGGTGATCACAAAGCACCCAGCTGATCTCCTTGTGCTATGTGGCTGCTTCCCACCAGCTATCCATTTTACACTTGGTAGTATATATAAGTCCATGCCACTGTGCTTTAAAGCCAAGCTTCATTGTCCTATTCTCCGTGAAGGATTCCCCACTTCCTCCTCTCAAAGCAGACTTTGCCATTCCCCTCTCTGTGTTCGCGTGGCATGGGATAACTAGGTCTGCCATAGTAGCTCTCAGCTGTCAATCATTCTTCCATTTATTTAAAAACTTTTTATTGACTGCCTCTTAATAGTCAGGAATACTGCTCAGTTTAAGGTTTTGGGAGGTGAAACAGATAAGACTTCTTGCCCAAACAGAGCTCAGAACTAGTGAAAGAGACAGACATTAATCAGATAGCCATAAACATGACATATATATATGTGTGTGTGTGTGTATATATATATATATATATATATATATATATATATATATATATATATATATATATATATATATATATATATATCAAGTGGCTGCAGTTGAGATAGTAAAGGGTAGCTTGAGATTAGATTGATTTTTTTATTAAGCAGGGGCGACATAATATCCTACATGGTCTTGTGTGTCATCCTAAGGATTTCATGTTCTTATCCTAGGAACAATAGGAATCCCCAAAAGACTTGAGAAGAGGAATGAATTAATCAGAATTTAATTTTAAAAGATCAGTGTCTCCCTTTTTTTTTTTTTAGAGAATGTGGTTATTTTCCATGCTACTTGAAGTCAGAGACTGTATTCAGTATTCCTGTAGCATCTAGCAAGGTGGCTGGCATAATAGTAGGCACTTAGGGCTGTTGCTAAATAATGATGTAGGCATATATATACACACACACATACATATTCAGTAATCCTGTCAATGACTCACCCAAATAGCCATTGTTATGTCAACTGAGAGATTAGAAGACTAGAATACAGAGAGATGGTATCATTTGGTAGTGTTGGTAGTTGGGTGAGCCAGGATTCAAACCTGGTCCAGAATATTCTTTAGGGTCTACATTCTTCCCACAATAATATGCCCTGACTCTCATTAGGCCATGTGGCCTCTCATGGAAGTTGCTCAACAACGTAGACTTTGAGTACATGAGAGCTTTGCCTACTAGCCTGCCTCTCCCAATTTTCTAGGCATCCTCATCCGGTACCTCTCCTGACACCATAATTGTTCTACCTGCTCAGGCACCCATCTATCTTCCTGTTGCAATCCCCCTCCAGCCCCACTGGATAGACTTTTTCTCATCATCAATTCCAACACCAGCCCCGAGTGCTTGACCATTACTCAGTGTCCCAGGCCCCTAGTCAACTCACTTCTAAGCCAGCCTGTGTCAAACAGCATTGGACCTTCATTTTCCTTATCGAGAAATCAGAAACCTACACCAGGGTTCTAGAAGTTGAGTCCCAACGTGTAAAGTGAAATCTATCCTGTAGTGTTTTTTTCATCTTTTTTTTTTCTTTCCAGCTTTATTGTGATATAATTGATTTGAAACATGTTGACAATTGATTTCAAACATGTTGCAAAGTGATAACCATCATAGGTGTTAACTAATACCTCCATCATATCATGTAATTATCATTTTTTTGTGTGGTGAGAACATCTAAGATGTACTCTCTAAGCAACTTTAAAATATATAATACAGCATTGTTAACTATAATCACCATGCAGTACACTAGATTCGCAGAACTTATTCATTTTACAACCGAGAGTTTGTACCCTTTGGCCAAAATCTTTCCATTTCCCCCACCTCTAGCCCCTGGAAACCACCGTTTTATTCTCTGTGTCTATGAATTTGGTTCTTTTTGACTTCCACATACAAGTGACAGCACACAGTATTAATCCTATAGTGGTTTTTTTTGTTTTTTGTTTTTTTTGCGGTACGCGGGCCTCTCACTGTTGTGGCCTCTCCCGTTGCGGAGCACAGGCTCCGGACGCGCAGGCTCAGCGGCCATGGCTCACGGGCCCAGCCGCTCCACGGCATGTGGGATCTTCCCGGACTGGGGCACGAACCCGTGTCCCCTGCATCGGCAGGCGGACTCTCAACCACTGCGCCACCAGGGAAGCCCAATCCTACAGTGTTTTGAACTCTATGTTTTCGATGATGTTTTGTAAGCTCATGTATTAAGAATTGCTTTGGCTCCTAGTAAGAGAAACCCAAAACCACATGTCACAAGTAAATCAGGAACTTTGTTATTCTTACATAACAAGAAATCTGGAGGGCAGCAAATGAGGGCTTCTACTGCTATTTCAAGATGCCAGCAGGAACCCAAGCTGTTCCTGTTCCCCCCTCCCCAGTCCTTCCTTAGCACGTGTATGCCACCAAAATGGCTGAACCACTTCCAGTAATACAGTCATGGTCTAGACAAGAAGGAGGGGAAGAGGCTGAATAAAAGGTATTTGCTGGCTGAGAGGACTCCTTTTAAAAACGATTCTCCAAAACCCTACCAACAGCTCTGCTTATGTCTGATTGGCTAGACCTAGTCACATGGCCACTCTGTTAGTGTTTTTGGTTGAGTTTTTGGTATTGTCACACCAAAGCCATCATTTACTGAATGTCAAGGTCCTCCCTATATATTATTTCATTTACCCCTTGAAACAAGCCTTTTAAGAAAAGTATGAATTGTAGGTATGAAGTCACTTTTTACGTAGCTTTGGAGAGCTCTGTGATCCCCTCTGCATGGAAATATTTTCTGCATACATAGCCTTTGTCAGGCATTTTCTCTTTGTTTTGTGAAGGCACAGCCTCACTGAAGCCTAATATTTGTATGAGATAGATGTCATTTGTTATTCCCATTTTCCAGATAATGCAACTGAGGCTTATGACGTTAAGTCACTTGATTAAGGGCACATGGCTAATATATGGTGTTTCCAGAATTCCAACCCAGGTCAGTCGGACTCTGAAGCCCATGGATTTTTCCATTCTGATATGTTGCCATGTCTGAATCTGTCTAGCTAAGGAGGAGGGACATCCTTGAGGCATACCAGGATCATTTCTCACCAGCATCCCCACAGACTAATAAATGCCGACACACATCTTGTATCACGGCTACCCATCAGTCCCTGCCTCCGCGTTTTCCCCAGCCCTGTTCCAAAGGTCCCCAAAGGACTGAAAATGTCATCTATGCAGACAAATTGGAAGCAAGTTAAAAGAGAACAAAGGGATATTGAGCCAGGGTAAAAAATTAACGTTCCGAACAATTTTCAGTTGGCACAGATTGATTTTTCCTGGGCATTTTTCCTCTTCCAATTTTGTAATTTATGTTTATTTTCAGTGAAATTCAGTCCATCTGTATCTGATTCATTCACACGTAATTCATCAGCTGACAGCCCTGTCAGAGAAAAAGATTCCGATGTGCCTCTTGCGTTTGACTTTGGACTCGAGGTCTGTCTGGAACACCAGGGCAAGGTGACCCGTGAGAAACATGGAGAGAAGCAGGTGAAGTGGCTTCACACCTCCCCTTCCAATATGCACGGCCCTCTGTTGTTTTCTCTTTGTTTTAGGCAGCTCTCATTGTCTTCTCAATTATTTTGTAATTGGGCTTATGCACAAATCTTTCCAACTCTGCTGGCTCCATTTTGTCTATCCATAAACATGCTCACATTTCTCTCATTTTAACATGAAACAGACAAGTCACCCCTAGACAAAGGGATCACAAACGACAATGCCCTTCCCCACCTCCATTCATCCTCAAACACATTTCTACACCAGCATCTCAGAAGTTTGCACTCTGCATTCATCACCTCCAGTTTATTTCTCACTCCCCCATTATGTACCTCTGCCTCCTGTACCCGACCGAGACCTTCTAATGAAAGTCACCTTTCAATTGCCAAGTCCAACAGTTATGTTCTGCTACTATGTGATTAGTGTCTCGGTAGCACTGGCTGCTGTTGACAGTTCCCTCCTTCCTTACACTCTCTGCTCTGTGGGCTTCCTTCCATCCCTCCTCTTCTTTCTTCCCTTTTTTTTGGTCTCATATGTCTCCATCTTTCCTTATTCATAAAAAATTTATGCACTATGGCCCCCAAGTTTTGATTGAAGGTTCTGGAGCCAGAATGTCTGGGTGCAAAGCCCGCTATGCCATTTCCAAATGTGCGACCTTGGGCAAGTTTCTTAAACATTTCTATGCCTCAACTGAAAATTGGGGAAAATTATAGTTCTTACCTCATAGGGTTGGATAGGGATTAAATTAATTTATTACCTATAAAGTTCTTCAAATGGCACCTAATATCATAACCACTTAATAGATTTTAACTGATAGGACCAGTACTAAACATGATCTAATAATATGTAAATGCTTATGATTGATGATAGATGGGAATGTATTCTAATACAATCATTGTGATGATTTTAAAATTATGTTGGATGCATATTCTAGTCTATAGGAGATTATGGCCAAGCCTACGGATGTACGTAAAATACGTCCACATGCTTTTACTAATTATATACACCTAAAGATTGAAACTAAGGTTAAACTGTTGCGTAATGATACAATAAAAGGAAAAGTAATGGAAAAATATATAACTTACCAACACTAATTACAAGAAAGCTGTAGTGGTCATATAAATATTAAAATAGACCTTAAGACAAATAGTATTACCAGAGGAATGTAGAGATATTTCATAAAGATAAAAGGGTCAATTCATTGGAAAAACATGAACTTATCTATGTGTATGTACCAAATTAAAGGAAACAATAAATACATCCACAACTAGATCTGAGAATTTTAACTCTCTTCCCTCAACTTTAAAAAACAAAAACAGGGCTTCCCTGGTGGTGCAGTGGTTGAAAGTCCGCCTGCCTGCCGATGCAGGGGACACGGGTTCGTGCCCCAGTCCGGGAGGATCCCACATGCCACGGAGCGGCTGGGCCTGTGAGCCATGGGTGATGAGCCTATGCGTCCGGAGCCTGTGCTCCATGGTGGGAGAGACCACAGCAGTGAGAGGCCCTCATAACGCAAAAAACAAAAACAAAAACAAGCAAACAAACAAAAAGTAAACCAAAAAATCACTAAAGCTATAAAACATTTAAACCCTGTCAATCACCACTGGTCTGACATTTATAGCAAACTATATCCAACAACTGCATAAAACACAGTTTCTTCAACTTCATTTGGAATGTTCACCAAGATAAACAATATGTTGGGACATAGAAAGTCTCAGTGAACTAGAAAAAATTTGTTTTCTTATTGACTTTATTCATTGATCTCAATGAAATTAAATATGAAGTCCAAAAAATAACTAACACTATATCTTACATATGGAAACTAAACAGCACACTTCTACATAACTTATGAGCCAGTGGAAAAATAATGAGGAAAACTAGAAATTATTATCAACTAAATGACATAGAAGGAACACATGTTAAAATTGTCGGAATGTATTTAAAGCAGTGTTTAGAAAAAAATAGTGTAAATGCTTATATTAGAAAACAAAAAAGCTTTAGAATTAATTACTTAAATTTCTACCTTAAGAAGATGAACAAATAAACCTAAAATTAGTAAATGAAAGGAAACAGAAAATCAAGAGCAGAAGCCAATAAAACAGAAAAGCAATAGGGAAAATTAATAAAGCCAAATGTAAGTCTCTAGAAAATTAAAAAACATTGATAAATCTCTAACAAGATTCATTAAGAAAAAGACAGAAGCATAAAGTCTCCTTACCATAACAGAGAGGACATTATTAAATATCCTATACATATAACAAACATAGTAAGATAATATTATTAACAATTTTATGTAAATAGATTCAACAACTTAGATGAAATGGAAAAAAAGAATCCTTGAAAAAAACACAACTTAGAAAAAAACTGTTACAAGAAGAAATATAAAATCTAAATAGCTCTATGTCTTTTTTTTTGTCATTGAAATGCATTTTATTTTAAATATAGCAGTGTGTACATGTCAATCCCAAACTCCCAATCTACCCCTCTCCCCTCCCATCCCCCCCGGTAACCATAAGTTCGTTCTCTAAGTCTGTGAGTCTGTTTCTGTTTTGTAAATAAGTTCATTTGTATCTTTTTTTTTTCAGATTCCGCATATAAGTGATATCATATATTTGCCTTTCTCTGTCTTACTTCACTTAGTATGATAATTTCCAGATCCATCCATGTTGCTGCAAATGGCATTATTTCATTCTTTTTAATGGCTGAGTAATATCCCATTGTATATATGTACCACATCTTCCTTACCCACTCATCTGTCCATGGACATTTAGGTTGCTTTCATGTCTTGGCTATTGTAAACTGTGCTGCAATGAACATTGGGGTACATGTATCCTTTTGAATCATGTTTTTCTCTGGATATATGCCCAAGAGTGGGATTGATGTATCACATGATAACTCTACTTTTAGTTTTTTAAGTAACCTTCATACTGTTCTCCATAGTGGCTGTACCAATTTACATTCCCACCGACAGTGTAGGAGGGTTCCCTTTTCTCCACACCCTCTCCAGCATTTGTTGTTTGTAGATTTTCTGATGATGCCCATTCTAACTGGTGTGAGGTGATACCTCATTGTAGTTTTGATTTGCATTTCTCTAATAATTAGCGATGTTGAACAGTTTTTCATGTGCTTCTTGGCCATCTGTATGTCTTCTTTGGAGAAATGTCTCTTTAGGTCTTCTGCCCATTTTTGGATTGGGTTGTTTGTTTTTTTTGATATTGAGCTGCATGAGCTGTTTGTAAATTTTGTTGGTCACAGTGTTTGCAGCTATATAGCTCTATATCTTTTAAAGCCATGGTTTTCAAAGTCTGGCCCTCCCAAACCAGGACTAACGACGTCATTTATTGCTGTATTAAAATGAAAATTCTGTAGCCTCACCTCAAAACTACTGAACCAGGAACTCTGAAAACAATGTTCAACAGTTTGTGTTTAAAAGCCCTCTAGGCATGAATTTAGCAGAAACATCCTAAAAAAAATATTAACAAATTGAATCTAAAAACACATAAAAAGGATTAAGTGACCTCTGTCCCAAGAGAAATAGGTCATTTTTATATTTT
Organism: Mesoplodon bidens; assembly: GCF_964165515.1. Taxonomy (NCBI): domain Eukaryota; kingdom Metazoa; phylum Chordata; class Mammalia; order Artiodactyla; family Ziphiidae; genus Mesoplodon; species Mesoplodon bidens. The sequence goes on along the minus strand of NC_138162.1, from coordinate 18,750,913 downwards.
AAAAATCAAGCAATGAAATTACAAAAGAGAAAAACATAGTAATACCTTAATAAATTCCAAGAAACTATTTTTAACAGTTCAATACCTATTCATAATAAAAAGTTTTAACAAGCTAGGAATAGAACACAACTTTTTTTTTTTTTTTTTTTTTTTTTTTTTTTTTTTTGCAGTACGCGGGCCTCTCACTGTTGTGGCCTCTCCCGTTGCGGAGCACAGGCTCCGGACACGCAAGCTCAGCGTGCTCATGGGCCTAGCCACTCCACGGCATGTGGGATCTTCCCGGACCAGGGCACGAATCCGTGTCCCCTGCACCGGCAGGCGGACTCTCAACCACTGCGCCACCAGGGAAGTCCCCAGAGCACTTTTATCAATATGTTGAAAGCATCTCCAATAGCAATACTAACAAAGGATGAACCATGAATAGCCAATAAGCACATAAGAAGTTCTCAGCACTACTGATCATCAGGGAAATGCACACTTGAACCACAATGAGGTGTCACTAAGAGAATGGTAACACTAAATATTGGTAACGTTGGGAGTACCAAACTCTAATATATTTCTGGTGGAAGTGTAAAACTGCACAACTACTTTGGGAATAAGTTTTGATATTTTCTTATAAACAACCTCTGCTGTGTGACCTGGTAATTCTAGGTGTTTAGCTAAGGGAAATGAAAATCTATGTTTACAAAATGACCTCTAAAAAAATGTTCACAGAAACCTTATTCATAATAGCCTAAAACTAAAATGGTTAAGCAAATGGTAGTATGTTCACATAATGGAATTATATTAAGTAATAAAAACACCAACAACTTACTTTTATACTCAGCAACATGGTTGGATTGCACAGTCATTATGCTGAGCGCAGAAGCCAGACACAAAAGAGAATGCACTGTACAATTCCATTTATATGAATTCCTAGCATAGGCAAAACTAATGTAAGTTGAAGAAAAATTCAGAGCATTTGTGCCTCTGGGGGATACTTTAGCTGAGAAGAGGCTGAAGGGAAAATTCTGGGTTGACAGTTACATTCTGCAGATAGGTATGTAGGTTGCACCGGTGGGTGCATTTGCCAAACCTAGTGGAATTGTGATTGTGCATCTCCCAGAATTTAATCTTTTTTTTTGTGTGTGGTACGTGGGCCTCTCACTGTTGTGGCCTCTCCCATTGCGGAGCACAGGCTCTGGACGTGCAGGATCAGTGGCCATGGCTCACGGGCCCAGCTGCACCACAGCATGTGGGATCCTCCCGGACCAGGGCATGAACCCATGTCCCCTGCACTGGCAGGCGGACTCTCAACCACTGGGCCACCAGGGAAGCCCTAATTTTATCTTTTAAAAAAATGTGCATTAAGGAAAAAAATTGTATGCTTCTTGAATTGACAGCCAAATTGCTGGCTTGGTTAACCTTCAACAGCAAAAATGCTGATTAAAGTCTAACGTGAATGGAAAGATACGGAATGCAACATTGTAAGGTTCCTCAAGTCTTCCATATGTCTGTTATAACTGATTTTGTGTGTGATTTTTGCAGTCTTAAAGCCAATATCAATATTTGTCTGCAACTTGGGAAGCCCTTTTCTTGCCAGAAATGTGTAAGCTCTTTTTTCCTCTTGCTATAAATGGGATAAGTCCTACCAAACATTCTTCAAAAATAAATGAGTGGAACATTAATTTCCTGATAGCTCAACACCCCAGCTTTTCAACAGCATTAACTGTTTTCATGTGTTTAGTTATTCATTGGTGGAGTTATTCATTTCTGAATATAAATCTTTTTTTAGAAATTAAAGATACATTTAGTTTAGTTTATATTTCCCATATAATCAATTTTCAAAACTTAATAACCTTTAAATTTTAACGTTGCTTAGCAGGAAAACACACCTGAAATCATCTGTTGGTGCCTACAATTGGATAGATATATAAATGGGAAAACTATTATCTTGTTTTTATACAATATTGAATATATTAGAGAATGGAACAAGATGAAGAGAGGTAAATAAAATTTTGGTGGAATTTTTGGTGTTGATTTACATTAAAAAATTTTATGTATTATATAATACATATATTTTTAAAAATTGGAATTTCATTCAACACCTGCTTACTCTATAGGTCTAGCAGCTATCATGTTCTATCACTTTGACAAAGATTTCTGAAAATGACTGAGTCCCAATACTTGAAAATACAGAAATGAAAACAAAATTCTACCAAGAAATGCAGTCTAGGGTAGGGGGACAGACAACCATATTAACAATAGTAATTTTTTAAAATTTATTTATTTTTGGCTGTGTTGGGTCTTTGTTGCTGTGCACGGGCTTTCTCTAGTTGCGGCGAGCGGGGGCTACTCTTCGCTGCTGGTGTGTGGGCTTCTCATGGCGGTGGCTTCTCTTGCTGCAAAGCACAAGCTCTAGGCACACGGGCTTCAGTAGCTGTGGCATGCGGGCTCAGTAGTTGTGGCTTGCAGACTCTAGAGCACAGGCTAAGTAGTTGCGGCGGAGGGGCTTAGTTGCTCAACGGCATGTGGGATCTTCTGGATCAGGGCTCAAACCCGTGTCCCCTGCGTTGGCAGGCAGATTCCTAACCGCTGCATCACCAGGGAAGCCCCAACAATAATAAGTTTAATAGGATATGTTAAATGTTAATACATGGAAACAATGGGCTATGGATGTAGTTATACGTAGACACTGACCCAATTATGTGGGAGTATACTGGGCAAGATTCCAGAATTCTTCTCCACTCTCCTTACCTTTCCCTTCCATCACCTTCACCTTCACCTGGCTTATGTTAATTTCTTTCAGGTCTCAGATTAAATAGCTTGGTTTTAGAGACATCTTTTCTAAACTCTCAGACCATGAGGTATCCTTATTATATACTTTTATGGTACCGCATAATTTTCTTCATAACATTTATCACAATTGTAATTTAAAGATTTGGGGATAATTATTTCTCTAACATTGAGTTCACTTGCTGGAGTGTAGATACCTTGTTTGTTCTAGTCTTTGCTTTATTGCCAGTGATTACCATGCTATTTGGTATACATTGGATGATCGACAGATTCTTATTTAACAACAGCAACAACAAAGAATGAGCTAAGTCTTGAAGGACCAATGTTTTTCAATGCAGAGCTTTCCGAAGTTCTCTTCTTCTGATACCTAAACTATAGCATTGCAGCTGGTGTGGTTACTCTATCAACCAAGTTACTAATCGGAAGAAGCCTACAGTGAACTTCCATGCAGTGTGAGCAAAATTAAACCTGCATTGCTGTAAGCTACTAAGATTCGGGGGTTGTTTGTTATAGCAACATAATTTAACTTATCCTAACTGATACAGTGGTCATATCCAAAAATCCACTTTTGCTAACTAAGCCAGTATCAAATATGCACTGAGCACTATGGAGGTACATACAAATTAATTAAATGTGGCCCCTGAGCTACTACACCTCATAATTTCACAGTTCCTTCTTTCTAATGAAATAGAGCCCTCCCTTAGTCCAGAAAAAAATGCTACCTTTGTATTTAATATGAACTTTTAGATATGAGTAGTGTAGTTATGAGTCATGAAGTCAGATCTCAGTTATAAAACCTAGAGGTTAAGTTTTCTAATCTCTCTGGAATTTAGATTTTTGTTGTTGTCATTGTTAAGATGGGAATAAACCTCATCACATAGAAGTTAACTCTAACATTAGAAATGTGTCTATCTCGGGCTAGGTAGTAATTGTAGTTATTTATAATAAAATAAGAAGAGGGAGAATGTGGTATGTTGTTATCATAAGAATATTCTTTTAAGTTCTGCTATATGAAATCATCTCTTATTCATTATTAGAGAAGAATTGTGTCTTGCTTGTCTTTATATATCTGGTGGTTAGCACAGAGCTGGACACACGGTTGGCATATGATAAATGAATGTTGACTTGAATTCTATGAGGGTTGAGAGGAGAATAAGAGGAATTTCCAGTCTGAAGATGTCAAGGGAAATTTCAAAATGTCAAGGAAGCAGAAACGTTTCAACTTAAATCTTGAAAGCTATGGAAAATTTTGACATGCTGGAGATAGAGCATGATTGTCAGAGAAAATAGGAAAAGCAAAGACATGAGTTAGGACCTTCTGGGATATGTGAGGCAAATAGTGAGTAGTTTAGTTTGGTTATATGTAGGGCACATAAAGTAAGAGTTTTGTAAAAGGTAGGCCAAGGTCAGAATATAGAGAGCATCTTGCAGGCTGTGTAAGGAACTGAGTTTTTAGTCTATAGCAAGAAAGAGTTATTGAGAGCAGTAAAGGAAGAGTGAGAGGAGGAAAGAGCAGTGGTTTAGGAACCTGTTTTGGGATGCAGTGTTGTATTAAGTGCTTTACAACTGCAATTATCCTATGAGATGCAGAATATTATTTTGATTTTCCATGATAAAACTGAGGCTCAGATGTTAAATAACTTGCCCAAGTTATAGCCACCCATAAGTGGAAAAGATACAATTTTAATCCAACATTTTGTTTGATGTCAATCTGTATTTTTTCCATTTAAGACCACAACAGAATAAAATTTACTTCAAGATTTTCCAAATGTATGGGAAAAATCATTCTTGTGGATAATGTAGCTCTATGGTTTGTTAAGCAAGTCCAAATGAGTTTCCTTAAAATATTTATTTTTCCTTAAAATGTATTTCAAACATGATTTGCGAAGTGTAAAGTGTTAAAAGAATACAAACTGTTAATACTAATGCTAATTAGATAAACTATGCTTAGAACAGTGTTGTTTGGATCTTTTAGATCTTATGTCACTCTAGCACAAAAAAAGAGATTATTAATTTAATTACTTTCTCATTTCTAATCTAATTTCCCTAAGCACAATATTTACAAATCAAGAAGAAATTCATCCCAGCACCTATTTTTCATTTAAAGTTCTTTAGAAGGTTAAAAAAGATGTCCAGGGCTTCCCTGGTGGCGCAGTGGTTGAGAGTCCGCCTGCCGATGCAGGGGACACGGGTTCGTGCCCTGGTCCAGGAAGATCCCACATGCCGCGGAGCGTCTGGGCCCGTGAGCCATGGCCGCTGAGCCTGCGTGTCCGGAGCCTGTGCTCCGCAACGGGAGAGGCCACAGCAGTGAGCAGCCCACGTAACGCAAAAAAAAACAAAAACAAAAAGATGTCCAGACTATGAAGGTTGGAAAAAATCCAAGTGCTTATCCTATAATGGAGACCAAAACTGAGGAACACTTTGGTGGTGTGGGATATGACCTTTTTAGTCCAAGTGACACAGGGCATCTGCACAGGCTTCAGATGGTTTAAAAAATGTTTTAAAGGATCCCTGTGTGCTGAGCACTTATTCTTAGTAATTCAGCCTTTACATTCAGAGGATGAATCCTAGGACAAGGTAAATAAAGGGGGTCAATATAATAGTATTTGTCTTTTACTAAATGTCCACCATGAACTGGATCCTTTATTCATTTTATTTCTAACCTTCACAACATCTTTTCAGGGCCTGTATTGCTATCTCCATTTTGTAGATAAAGAAAATAACAATCAGAATACTTTTAAAAACTAACATGTGCCTAAGTGGAGATCTTTAACTTACATTTTTGGAGTCATAAGCTCACATGCTTTCTGTTTAACCAACTTGCCCAAGTTCCCTTCAACTGTGATGCTCTGTGATTCTACCTGTCACCTCTGGTTCTTCCTCTTAAGATGGAAAGAGAGGGTGATTGCAGTTGAGTCCACATGAGTTAGCTCGTTTTAGCCAAGAATGACCTCAATGGAACATTGTCTTGCTTTTTGTTCCCCAAGCATTGAGACACAACTATAATCCAGTTGTTCTATGGTTTATGGCCACTCTTCCCATTATACCTTTGATGAACAACAACTGTTGACATGGAACTCTATAGAAGAGTCAGTCCTGTTAAGACCTGAGGAAGTCCCTTCTTTCTTCATCCCACCTCATCCTTTCTCCTGCAGAAGAGATCAGTGCCCTGAAAATGGTAGAAATTATGCCACTCATGAGGCTAATGATGGTTAGTGTAAAAGTCTCAGTGTACAGAACATCTCAGAGTAAAAACAAAGACTGTGGGGCAATTGAATCTATCTTAAATGGATTAAGTGCACATAGAAATTGATCCCTGGGCTAGGCAGGCTTTGTTTGACTCAATCTCATGGACATTTTGTAATTGTTATTTATCAGAAGCTGGCTCTAAAGGCTTTTGTCTAAAGGCTTAGAGTAAGGAGCAAACTCCAAAAGAATGCTGGTGTCTCCAGACCTAGGGAGTAAGAATAAGAAACAGAGAAAAACTCTTTAAAATCCAGCCCTGGACTCCTCTTCCATCTCCCCTCCTTTCGCATGTCTTCATCCACACCAAAGAAACGCCTTTCTTTCTCTTTCTGTCTTTCTCTCCCTACTTGTGAGCCTCTCTGCTTTTTGCTGCCAGGCTGGTCTTTTTCCACCTTATCAGTTTAAGCAAGCTTTTACTCTTTTTTTTCAGGTCTTAGTAAGATGCCCCTACTCTCTAGAGCTTTCCCTACACCATCACCACCACACAGAATAAATCACTCCCTCATCTGTACATCCTTCGGATGCACATCCTTCCTGTCTTGTAGCATCTTACATGGTTCATCATTGCTTACTGTGTTGTTTTCTCCCCCTATCAAATCCCCAAGTACAGTGCCAGAGACCCAGCATGAGTTCAGTAAATTTCTAGTTAATGCACACAACTTAGATCAGATGTCCATTACTCAGGGAGCTACTACTCCATTTATACCAGCAGTCTTTAGCCCCACACCAAACCAGACTGGAGCACACAATGCAGAGTTCCACAGTGACTTCTCTGGCTGCAAAGCAATGTAAACTTTACTGAAGATCTCACTGCAGAGACTGAGATAAACACAAACATCGCACACAACTAAAATTTCTCATTAGATAGGTCTATACTCGCTAAAGTCCTTTTCCCTTCAGGTCACTACTAGGATGTTTTTCTTTTTATCCTATTTCCCAAACAGCAAATAACATTTTTCAGACTCTCTTTTCACCTAATTCTCCCCCAACAATAGTCACCAGTTGAACTTTAATTTTCTTACTTTTGTATTATTATTTTATTATACATAAAAATAGGCCTGGGGCTTCCCTGGTGGCACAGTGGTTGAGAGTCCGCCTGCCGATGCAGGGGACACGGGTTCGTGCCCCGGTCCGGGAGGATCCCACATGCCGTGGAGTGGCTGGGCCCATGAGCCATGGCCGCTGAGCCTGCGTGTCCGGAGCCTGTGCTCCACAACGGGAGAGGCCACAACAGTGAGAGGCCCACATTCCGCAAAAAAAAAATTAATTAAAAATTAATTCAGTTCATCATGCTTGACAGCCATCGGCAATTCAGTGTGGGAAGACAAGGGAGGGAGAAACACACGTAGCCTTGCAGAAGAGACAATGTTGACATTACTCTTTAAGACAGGAGTTAATGGGCAAAGAGGAAGTGATGATAGTCATCTCAGGAAGAGAAAACAGTGCATGACAATGCACTGAGGGTAGGGCAAGAGCATTCTGGGTTTGTACTTGTACCTGAGATGTGGATGCAGAGTTGGTGAGGAGAACCAGGAGATGCTACTGAGGAACTTTCAGAAACTACATCATTAAAAGCCCTTTAAGTCAGCAAACGGATTTAGACTTTATCCTGAAGGCAAGTAGTAGCCACTGATGAATCTGCCATACAGAGTGAAGTAAGTCAGAAAGAGAAAAACAAAAACCGTATGCTAACACACATATATGGAATCTAAAAAAAAAAATGGTACTGATGAACCTAGTTGTGGGGCAGGAATAAAGATAAAGACATAGAGGATGGACTTGAGGACACGGGGTATGGAGGGGGAAGCTGGGGGGAAGTCACAGGAGCATCGACATATATACACTACTGAATGTAAAATAGTTAGCTAGTCGGAAGCAGCCACATAGCACAGGGAGATCAGCTCGGTGCTTTGTGACCACCTAGAGGGGTGGGATAGGGAGGATGGGAGGGAGGCTCACGAGGGAGGGGATATGGGGTCACGTGTATACATATGGCTGATTCACTTTGGTGTACAACAGAAACTAACACAATATTGTGAAGCAATTATACTCCAATAAAGATCTATTTTAAAAAAACTATAAAGAAAAAAGTCAGTTGGAAATCTGACTCTAAACAAAACACAAAGTACCTCAAACTAGTATATGGCAAAGACTTCATAAATAAAGAAGAAAGACAAGTAGAATAAAGACTGGCAATTTAGGGTACTAAATATCCCTAATAGAAACAGGAAATTCACCGAGATGATCTTATTACATACTTATGAAATCAAGCTTGATCTCACTAGTCACCTAGGGAATACAAAATAAAACAGTAAGTAATAATTCATGCCAACTGATCAACATATTTTAAGGCATTAAAAACATCTTCTGCTAATAAGGCTGCATATACAGTGTTGTGGTGAAATCACTACAGTTTTTTGGGGGTAATTCGGTAGCATCTGTAAACATTTAAAACTTCCAACACCCTTTGAGTTGACCATCCCACAACTAGCCAGCTATCTAACACGGTTAAAAGCCCAGTGTGCAAAGATGTATGTATGATGTTCATTATAGCATTTCTTGTAAAAAGCCAAACAGACTAACCTGTTGCTTAGTCTCCTTTTACCTTTCTAGATCCATTCTTAGCCTCTACTGACATCTCATGGGCTCCTGGCCCTCTGGTTTCCAGCAGACACGGGAAGATGGGAGGAGGGAAAGGTTGGGGTATTTATCCCTTATGTTGCCCCTGCTCCCTGCAGGTGCTTGGTCTTAACACTGGTTGTGTTTCCTTGTTATGACCATGGCTTTACGATGGCCATCTCTCTCCTGCAACCACAGCTCTCTCCAGGTTCTTGTAATTATGTTCTGTTACCTTTCCTCTGCAGGCTTTGGGGTTTAACGGCTTCTCTCCCTAAATACTTGCTCATTTCACTCTAACTCAGTTTCTGTGTGTGTCAACTGTCCCCTGCTGGAACTCAAATGAAGAGTACAGGATGAGTTGGAGAGGGTAAAATTGTATACGACAGGTGGGCTGGTCCTTACGGGATTTCCATGTGACCCGACAGAGAGAATGGGGACAAATTCTAGTGATAGCTAAGACAATAGTTTGTGTAGTTCACAAAGTCAGTGTCTTTCTCGGTTACTCCCAATCTGTTGTCAACTTGCTGTTGTGTAGGACACTGGGATCAGGGAAGGAGGATCCAAAGACAGGAGAGGTGCTGTCCTACCCATAAGAAACTTTCAAGGTGACTTAACTTTCCTTAAAGTCACTCATCTCTAGCTTCAGGAATATTTGTTAATTCTCCTAAAGATTCGGGAGCTCACAGAGGCAGTAAAGAGCTGGGGGTTATGCATGCCAGCTCTGGGAGCTTCCTGACTCCACACCCTGGTTCCTCATTGTCTAGCTATGTGATCTTAGCAAGTTGCCTAACCTTCCCAGGCCTGACTTCCCTCATTTGTGTAGTGGGGATACTGCTAGTACCTCTTGGATTTAGTAGTTATAAGGAGTAAATGAGTTACTAGATATGAATATCTTACAACCCTGCCCAGTGCATGTGTAGGGGTTTGATAAATATGGACAGTTGTCATTATCTACTCATGCCGTATACAGTATGGACACAGAGTCCAGCTACAAAGACAAAAAGGAACAAACGAAAATGATGACCTCACTCTGCTTCTCTGCCTATGCATGTGGTTTGGAACCCACAAATCATATAAAAAGAGAACATGTGGTAACCATTATCCAGACAGTCTCATTTCCTTTTTTGATAGGGTTACTAGACTGATAGATTGGGGATGGTTTTGGAAGTAGAGAGTCTTGATTTTTGAAAAGCACTTGACAGGATTCTCCCCTGGCTCAGTTCAAATTCCTCCCTTTCCAGGAAGCTCCCAGAGCAACTGCAATGGGATTATCCTCTCACTACTTTAAATGCTGGCAGTCCTGTGATCTCCTTTGCAGCAGAGATGCCAGTTTGCCATTTGAGTGCTTTATGCGTGTTCACGACAGTCTCCTAGACTGAGCTGCTGGAGATTAGTGTTCTCGGTCTTATGAAGCTGGCAGACAACAGAGGGTAGCATAAACGCCCTAGACTTTGCAGTCAGACCAACAAGAATTCAAGCACCCGTTCTGCCTCTTACCAGTGGGGTGTGCTCGAACGGTTACTTTCTTTGAGTTTCCATTTCTTCATCTGTGAACCTGAGCTAGTGATATCATCCTTGTAACATAAATACCATTTATTACACTCATTCTGTTTGAGGTAAAGCCTCACATCACTCCAAGGTACTCTCAAGTATATAATACAATATTATAAGTGGAAGTCTATACTCTGACTAACATCCTTTATTTCCTTCATCTCCCAGCCCCTGATAACTACCATTCTACTCTGTCTCTATGAGTTCAGCTTTTTTGGATTCCATAAGTGGTATCATACAGTATTTGTCTTCCTCTGTCTGAATTATTTTACTTTGCGTAATGCCCTCAAAATTTGTCTAAGTTGTTGCAAATGGTAGGATTTCCTTCTGTCTCTTGGCTGAATAATATTCAATTGTGTGTATATATGTGTATATATATAGTATCTTTATCCATTCATCTATTGATGGACACTTAGGTTGTTTCCATGTCTTGGCTATTGTGAATAATGCTGCAACAAACATGGGAGTGCAGATATCTCTTCAAGATCCTGTTTTCATATCCTTTGGATATACACCCAGAAGTGGGATTGCTGGATCATATGATAGTTCTATCTCCAATTTTTTGAAGTACCTCTGTACTGTTTTCCATCGTGGCTGAACCAATTTACCTGCCCACTAACAGTGCATTGGGCTCCCTCATCTCCACATGGGTGTACTTGAAAATTGCTAAGTGAGTAGATCTTAAATGTTCTTACCACAAAATAGAAATGTTAATCAGGTGACACGATGGAAGTACTAGCTACTGCTACAGTGGTCATCATTTTGCATTATATAAGTGTAACAAATCAACATGTTGTACACCTTAAACTTACACAACATCAGTTATATCAGTAATATCTCAATAAAGCTGGAAAAAAAGAGAGTACCATTATTTCCTACTTACAGAGACGAATACATTGAGACCCAGAAAGGTGTCCAACAGAAGCTCATCCAAGCTACAGAACTAGTAAGTGGTCCAGTTAGAATCTAGCCCCAGGCAGTTGAAACCAATATTGCTAACCATTGCACTACATAGCTTCACAGATGGGCAGTGCCTGGCTTATCACAGATGCTTTGTGCCATTGTTTGTTGAACAAAGGTTTATTAAACTCCTAAGGTGTGCCTGGTATTAGATTTGGGGCATAAAGTAGTGATGAAGGCCTGATCTCAGAGACATTACCCTCTAATGTAGAATATGGACAATACAATAGTCAAATAAAAAAATAAAGAAGTACCTACACTTGTAATTAGTGCTCTGAAGGAAATAAACAGGGTAATGAAATAGAGAAGCTTGGGATAGTAGAGAAGACCTGGTGCAATACCTTTGCCCTGGTAAGGACTCAAAATATTTATTAACTTTAAATAGGCCTGGAAAGGAATAATAGGAGGCTGCTGTGAAACGCAAGGTAGATTTACAACTGGTTAACTAACCCTTTCCAAAGGCTGCTCATCAGTACACTGCTGTCAGCTTGGAGAGAGTGCTAACTCTGTCCAGGTCCTGAATCATTTAAAAAATGATATCCAGTTTAATACCTTCCAGAAGGTATTAAATTATGAGATTGGATTTTGAAATACGGGAAGTTTTAGCCAGATAGAGTGGAAATGATAGTGAAATGCCTGCTTTTTTTGCAAAATAATATGGAAGTCATTCATTTTAAACATCCACAAACACTGTATTTTAAATTGAGAAACCCCAGTGTTTCCAAACCTTACCTTCTGTGTTACGTCTACATATTTCGGTGATTAGCTAAGAACAAACAAAATCATCCTGACTAGCTGAGTCTCCCTTATGGAGCCTCTATATTGGTTCCAGGGTAGGTAAAATGTTCCAAGTCCTTTCAGCAAATTATTTCTCATCCACACACAAAGGAATTTATGAAGAAGAAAGGACTCAGTGTTCTATGTCATATGACAGTCATCCTAAACATCTTCTCCCCTACTGTAGTATGCACTACTGGCACCTTTCAGTTTTCCCTCTCTTTATCCTGGTCCCAGTTCCTCAGGCTCTGAATTCCTGGATGAAAATGTTATCTTGATCAGAAATGGTCTCAGAAATCTGACACCAGCTGATAACTTACTCAGGCATCAAATACTGGTTCCAATTAAAGTTAGTGGGTCTTGCTGGGTTCTAAATGTGCACCAGGATGAATGAATTTAGAAAATTAACTTCTATTGGCAGATAAACTCTCCACATATTTTTTTTAAATGACAGTATTTGTTTCAGAATTGAGTATCTGAAATGCTGTAGAATGGATATTACCAAAAGAGAAGAAAAAGCGGGATGGCCATGTAACAACAGCATAAGGGAGAAGAAAGACTGGGGGATTCGGGAGTGGGGGGCTGAACAGACCTATTTGTCAGAGCTGGCTCTGTCACTGAATGGTTGTGCATTTCAGACAAGTCCTTTATACATTCTAGGCCTCTTATATGCTCAAGGCCTCAAGTTCTTTCTTTGAAAAATAAGAATATGGGACTACATAAGAGGTGGCATTCTGGGTCCATAGAAAAAACCTGACCTGCAGACTTCTGTGTTATGGCTTCTGTTTTTTTGGGTGGTTTTGATTAATTTTTTTCTTTTGAGTTTTTTGATAACATTTTTTGGATAAAATTTCCATCTTATAGAAACGTTGCAAGGAAAGCACAAGAGACAGCAAATATGAGACTCACCAATGGTTATGTTATCTCTGATCCATTTGAGAGGAAGTTGGGGCCTTCATGCTCCTTTACTCTAACTATTTCAGTGTATTTCCTCAGAACAAGGAAAGCATGTCCATAACCATGGTACACTTATCCAAATCTTTTGCTCTGTTATTGTCATACAAATTACATCTTCAGCTTGGCTTCTTTTCCTTCTGACAGAATCGCATTATTTTATGAGAAATTCCTCTACTTTTTAGCACAATATGAAATTCCAGGCTTCTGCTTTACCATGAATACGAGTTTTGTTTAGACTTGTTTGTCCTTTTAAAAATTCATTTCTCATATAAGGGCAGGTTACTCATTTCTTTGGAAAAATAATAATATATTTTATTACTGGGTCTGAACTTTAATGGTTTTCAGCTGGAAGCAATTGACCCATTGAGATAAGGCCTTACTAGTTTCCATTTTTAGTGATAACTCACTCCCAGTGATAACTCCTCTGGCTCATATCACTCATTACCTGCCTAGTCTTCTGCCTGGTGTTTGAGTTTTGCAACATCTCTATAGGACAACCATATAGTTTAACATCCAAACTAGGATACTTTTGACAGTAAAAAGGACTACAATTAATAATTACCCAAGAGAGCAATACTGATACTTTCTACCTTAACATTATATATGGATAGGGTCCTACCTCCCATTGATTCTTAACTGAAAATGGAAAATGAATGTTGGAATCTGAGTGATACCTTACTGAGAAGTTCTCTGAATAACAAAAATGAAGAGACCTCTCTACAGACATTCTGAGAGCATAGAATGCTGAGTTTCCTGTTTTGATCTCAAGGATCATTATGGAGACAAGCAGATATCTCACTCTTTCAGCATGGCAAAATTAGTGTTAAGGGAGCCAGCTTCTTGAAGCAGCCTAAACCTCACCTTGCCCTGCACAATAAGTTCCTGTTGCCTTTTGGAAAGAAAATAAATAAAAGTTACCTAAATTGGAATAGAAGAAATGAAATTGTCTTTAATCATAAATAACATAATCATCTTTCTAGAAAATCAAATGGAATCTACAAAAAAAATCTATAATGAAACAGTTGAGTTCAGCAAGATTGCAGGATACAAAATCAATTTATAAAAATAAATGTGTTTTTGTATATTGGCAACAAACAATTAGAAATTGAAATTAAAATTTATAATATATAAAAAATAGACACTTTCAGGGATAAATCTGACAAAAGACATGCAAGACAAAGTACACTGAAAACTACAAAAAACTGTTGAGATAAATTCAAGAAGACCTAAATAAATGTGGATATAGTTAATATTTATTGATCAAATGATATCCACAAGTTAAGATACTGATGACCCCTAAATTGATCTATAGATTCAAAGCAATTCTAATCAAAGTCCCATCATGCTTCTTTCTTATAGAAATTGACAAACTAATTCTAAAATTATAAAGAAATGCAGAGGACCTAGAAGACCCAGAATAGCCAAAATAACTTTGAAAGAGAACGAATTTGGACAACTTATGCTGTCTGACCTCATGATTTATTATAAAGCTACATTATTTCAGACAATGTGGTATTGCCATCAAAATAGACAAATAGATCAATGGAACAGAACAAAGAGTCCAAAAATATGCCCAAACATATGATAAATAGATTTTTAACAAAATTGCAAAAGCAATTAAAAGGAGAGCTAGTAATTCTTTCAACAAAGGCCCTAGAAAAATTAGATATGGGTATGCAAAAAAATTAACTTTGATGCACATCTCATAGCATGTACCAAAATTAACTCACAATGTATCATACATCTACATATAAGTCCAAAAAGTATAACATTTCTAGTAGAAAACATAAAAGAAAATCTTGGCAGTCTCAGGTTATGCAAGGATTTCTTAGATATGAGAGAATAAAAGGAAAAAATGGATAAATTGAATTTCATCAAGTTAATAAGTTCTGTTCTTTGAAAGGCATTGTTAAGAGAATGAAAAGACAAAATATGGACTTCCAGAAAATAACTGTAAATCATATATATGATAAGGGATTTTTCCCATATTGTGTAACAACCTTTCAAAGACTCAAATAATAGGAAAAGAAAGCACCCTATTTTAAAAAAAAAAAGGTGTTGAAAGATAGTTTTATCAAAGAAAGTATACATCTGGCAAATAAGTACACAAAAATATGCTCACTATTGTTAGTCCTGAAAGGGAAAATAAAACCACATTGAGATATAGGTTTCCCCACTATCTAAAAGCAGCGCATTCCTATGAAACCTTTCCTAAGCCAAAATGGCATAAAGCAAAGAGTATCCCCTGCTTTCTGAAAGTTGGAGTTAAGCCACTTTGCTTTTTTGAAAGACGTATGTTAGTATGGTAATTTTGTAAAAGGGAAAATCCTACTTGAACGTCTTTCAGTTAGTGAAAACAGGCACTAATGTAGGTCTTTTGTAAAAGCAAAGTGGCATTACTCAAACTTTCAGAAAGCAGAGGATATATAACTATACCTATTACAATTACTAAAATTAAAACAACTGACCATACCAAACCAAGTGTTGACAATAACATGGGATAACTTTCATACCCTTGTAGTGAAAAGGTAGAATAGCACTTCTGCTTTAGAAAACAGTTCATCAATTTCTTAAAGATTTAAACATACATCACCTATCATATGACCTACCCATTCCACTCCTAGGTATTATCCAAGAGAAGGGAAAGCATATGCACATACAAAGGCTTGTATCAAAATATTCTTAGTAGCTGTGTTTGTAATGGTCAAAAATAGAAACAATCCAAATATTAATCAAAGGGTAAATAGATAAACAAATTATGGCATCACCGTGTTACAGAATATTACTTAGGAATATAAAGGAATAAACTATTGACGCACTCTGAAATAAGAATAAATCTTAAAATAATCATATTGAGTGAAATAAATAAGGCAAAAACCCAGCATGTACTGTAGGAGTCCATTTGTATAATTCTTAAGACAACACAGAGTAATGTATCATAACAGAAGACAGATGTATGGGGGGTAGGGAGAGGAAGGGGATGGGCAAGAGGGTGGGATTACAAGGCGATGCTAGAAAACTTGTGGGAGATGATATATATTTTCATTATCTTGACCGTGGTGATGGTTTTACAGTTGCATACATATGTAGAACTTGTGAAATAGTACAATTTCAATATGTGAAGCTTATTGTAGTTAAATTAACCTCAACAAAGTTGTTAAAACATACATCAATAAATTTGATTAAATAAAAGCAACAAACTGCAAGAAATAAGTATAACAGATGTCCAAGACATCAAAATGTAAATAACAGAACACACCTGAAAGTAAATTAAACCTAAATAAATGGAAAGACACCCTATATTCATGAATCAGAAGGCTTAACTGTTCAGATGCAAATTTTCCCCAAGTTGACTTGTAGACTCATTGAACAGACCTGAAGACTTATGGACATTATAAGGGACTTCTACAAATCAGTATGGGAAAGGCAGAGAAAGCAATAGGTAAATAAGCAAAATATTTGAACAGCACTTGATGAAAAGAGAATAAAATATACACATGAAAATGTGCACAATTTCACCCATTCTCAGAGAAATGAAAATCAAAACCACAAGATTCCTCTACACAACCAATATATTGCCAGAGTAAAAGAACAGACACTAACAAAGTTGGCATCGGACAGGACTTAGCCTCGGTATTCTTGAAACTTTGGGTCATATAATCATTTATTGTCGGGGGCTGTCCTGTGCACTGTAGGATGTTTAGCAGAATCCCTGGCCTCTACCCACTAGATGCCAGTAGCACTCACCCCTTCACCCCCTCCACACTTCCAGGTATGACAACCAAAAATGTTTAGCTAGAGAAGAGTGTGGGAATGAGACTATTTAATGGACACTTTGCTGACCTGAGCTATATTGGAATTTGTTAGCCAGAGAGTGGAAACAAATTTGCGATGGCAAATAATGGGGCCATTGGGGCAGTGTCTGTCACATGAATGAAATAATGCAAGTTTTAAAAAGATAAACATAAATGCCTAGAAAAAATACTGGAAACACATGGCAAAATACTGAGTGGCTATAATTGAATGGAAACATAAACATTATTTTCCACCTTTGTCTGCATGTACATTATTAGAATTGAATACATACATCCATACATATATACATGTATTCATATATATAATTTGCACTTTGTATGAAAAACTCATTTTAAGAAAATAAAGCAAAACGCAGCTAAATATGATTCTGTGATAACTTATTTGTCAATATTCCTCTCTGTCCAGTAGAGGAAATTGGTACCTATGAAGTATTTTAAAAAATTGATCTCTACCAAAAACGTCAGCCAGTATACACAGATATAACATAAAATGAATATAACAGAAAATGAGCCCATTTGTTTTTTTTTTATTATTATTATTTTTTTGCGGTGCGCGGGCCTCTCACTGTTGTGGCCTCTCCCGTTGCGGAGCACGGGCTCCGGACGCGCAGGCTCAGTGGCCATGGCTCACGGGCCGAGCCGCTCCGCGGCATATGGGATCTTCCCAGATCGGGGCACGAACCCGTGTTCCCTGCATTGGCAAGCGGACTCTCAACCACTGCGCCACCAGGGAAGCCCCTATGAGCCCATTTGTAAAAAGCCATTGACATTCAGGGCTGGGTCACAGATGGCTGATTATTTTAGTATATGTGCTGCCGAAGCGAGCACTGTGGCTGATTATTTTATCTATCCAGACGGGTTCATGTTTTAGAAACCCAATACTGAAAATTAAGAAAATTCTTGGGGTTAATGATTAGGTGTAATAATAACATCATCGTATGTTTGACCTTATCAAAACTAATTCCTTAAGCCTTGCTTGCTGAGATGGGTTGTTCAGATGTGACTCTTCCCACTTGAAAATGGCACAGAGGGCCAAAGGGTTGATATAAAACCACCCTAGTAGATGGAGGGATAAGATCAAGAATTCATGACATGACCAAGACTAGTGTATTGTTAGCCTATGGATAGATTAGAAGCAGAACTTTCCTGGACACATTCTGCTGAAATATGATAGTAAATAAATGACTGTGTTCTTACTCTATTGCTGGTATTGTTCTAAGTGCTTAAGATATACAGACTCATTAGATAACCACATCAACACATGGCTTAAATTATTATATACCTACTTTATTGATGAGAAAGATGAAGTGCACAGAAGTTGAGGAATTTTCCCAAGGACACTTAGCTAACAGGTGGCAGAACTGGAATTCAAGCCCAGATGTTATGACTCCAGAACCAGTCCTCTTAAGTACAGCAGGTACTTCCCTCCCAAACAACCTCATTTTATTTATTTTTAATTTTATTGAAGTATATTTGATTTACAACGTTGTGTTAATTTCTGCTGTACAGCAAAGCAACACAGTTATACATATATATATTCTTTTTCATATTTTTTCCACTATGGTTTACCACAGGATATTAACTATTGTTCCCTGTGCTATACAGTAGGACCTTGTTGTTTATCCATCCTGTATATATTATACTAGTTTGCATCTGCTAATCCCAAACTCCCAATCCTTCCCTTCTCAATCCCCTCTCCTCCTTGGCAACCACAAGTCTATTCTCTATGTCTGTGAGTTTGTTTTGTAGGTATGATATGTTCATTTGTGCAAACGACCTCATTTTAAAACAGTGCTATTTAATATATATTTTGAGGCATAAAGGCAAGACAGTCAGATAGCATCTCCTTTTTGTATGTACTTGCTTGTCTGATAGTAGATAGTAGGCAAGTGTGTCCTAAAAAACATCCAGCTTGCTCTCCACTCATGGGGACAAGTACCCCTGGTTGCATCTCTCCTGAGAGATCTCCTATTTTCACAAAAGCTCTATATTCTCTATGTTCTTATAGTTGTTCATAATAATGCTAATCAGTATGGAGTGTCTATGTATTCATGCAGTTCCTCCAATATTCCTTACAGAGTTTGCATTGCTTTCCATGTTTTTCAATTGAGGAAGGTGAAGAAACTTAGATACTTTTCCCAAAGCTGAACATCTTTAAGTGGGAGATTCTGGATTCAATCCAGATCAGTGTTATTTTTTAAAATGCCCCTACAGAAAAAACAAAAGGAGATGCGCCACTTTCTCTTGACTTTAGCACCTCTGTTAAATGAAGAACTGCAACCTCTCCACAACGTCTCCTGTTCCCTCAAAATATAAGCAAACAACAACAACATTAATGACCATCCCATGATGGTTATCCCATCCTATACACCATCTTTAAAAGTCTTGTTCTTTTAATTTTTCAGGGGGTAGTGAGAAAGATATCAACAGCCTGCCATCTTCTGCCCCGACAGAGTCATCGTTAATCTGTTTCAGTCAAACTCCAATCCTAACACCTTGTCATGCATTTGAGATTTCTTATAATGGCCACCAGGAATGGGTTTACAAAGGGTAAGGGAACATGGTGAATTGTATGCAGTACAATATTTGTCTGTTTTTTCATGGTTAATTTCTATTTTATTTTGAGATCATTTTAGACTTACAGAGGAGTTGCAAAAACAGTATAGACCTCATAAATCCTTCACTCAGCTTTCCCCTTATATTAGTATCTTACATTATCAGAAGATATGGCCCAAACTAATAAATCAACCTTGGTATAACACTATTCATAAAGTAGAGAGCTTATTGACTTCACCAGTTTTTACACTAATGTCCTTTTTCTGTTCTAGGATCCAATCCAGAATTCCACACCACATTTAGTTATTCTGTCTCTATAGACACCTTTAATCTTGACAAATTCTCAGTTTTTGCTCATCTTTTATGACTTTAATACTTCTGAAGAGTAATGGTCAGTTATTTTGTGGAACATCCCTCAATGCGGATGTTCTTATATTTTCTTTTGATTATATTCAGATTTTGTCTTACTTCCCACTAAGGAAACCCTAAAGGTGATTTGTCCCTTTTCAGTGTACATGTCTTTCACTTTTTGTTTGGATTTATTCCTACGTACTCTACTCTTCTGGATGCCATTATATGTAATTTCAAGGAAAATTTCTGGCCCTTTCCAGGAAAAAGAGGGGACAGAAGCATTTTTGTTTTGTTTTGTTTTTTTGTTTGTTTGTTTTCCTTGCTGTACGCGGGCCTCTCACTGTTGTGGCCTCTCCCGTTGTGGAGCACAGGCTCCGGACGCGCAGGCTCAGCGGCCATGGCTCACAGGCCCAGACGCTCCGCGGCATGTGGGATCTTCCCGGACCGGGGCACGAACCCGTGTCCCCTGCATCGGCAGGCGGACTCTCAACCACTGCGCCACCAGGGAAGCCCCAGCATTTTTGTTTTTAATAAGTCTCCCAAGCTTCGAGCGAGATTTATCTCTAACCATGCAAGCAGGATCTGATGAAATTTCTATCTTGTGAGACTCTCCTCAGACAGCACTACTGCAAGCAAAGGAATGCACACGGTTCAGACTCTATGCAGTACTCACTGCATCATGTTAGGAGGTACCATGTCAATATGTAGTACTGGTTATGTTAACCTTGATCATTTGGTAAGGTGAGGGATGACAGAATTATCCCCCATAAACTTAGTAGCTTCACTTTATAATCATGTAATATATTGGTGCAAATATTCCATTTTGACATTGTGCAAATATCCCATTTCTGTTTAATGTTCTATGACCCATTTTAGCAACCTTTGATGGATCTTGCCCGTAGCAATTATTGCTGTGGTGTTCTAATGGTTATTTTCTATTGCTTGCCTTCGCTCTACATTTATTAATTGGAATTCTTCTGTAAGGAATTGTGTATTTTTCTATGTCTATTTATCTGAAATCTGGAAAACTGGGTCCTTTTTTTTTCCCCTTTGGAGGACTTTCAAAGGGAAAAAAAATGACCTTAAAAAATAGTTTTTAAAGCTACCACTTGGTAATGAGAACTAATTTCAAGGAAAATGTCCAGCCCTTTCTAGGAAAAAGAGGGGACTGAAACGTTTTTGTTTCTAGTAAACGTTCCAGACCTTGAGTGAGATTTACCTCTAGTCATGTAGGCAGGATCTGATAAAATTTTCTGTCTTCTAGGCTTTCCTCAGACACCTCTAGTGGTAGCAGAGGAATACACAGAATTTAGACCTGCAGTACCCTTACAGCAATTTCCCTCCTCTTCCTACCTTCCTCTTATGCTTGGGAGCCAAACCTTGCTCAGTTATACTGGTGAATTCAAGAATCATTAGCTTTGAGTCCAGAACTAAACCCATGTACCGAGGTCAATTAATCTATGACAAAGGAGGCAAGAATATACAATGGAGAAAAGACAGTCTCTTCAGCAAGTGGTGTTGGGAAGCTGGACAGCTACATGTAAATCAATTAAATTAGAACACTTACCCACACCATATTCAAAAATAAACTGAAAATGGTCTAAAGACCTAAATATCAGACATGACACCATAAAACCCCTAGAAGAGAACACAGGCAAAACATTCTCTGACATAAATTGTAGCAATCTTTTCTTGGATCAGTCTCCCAAGACAAAAGAAATAAAAGCAAAAATAAACACGTGGGACCTAATCAAACTTAAAAGCGTTTACATAACAAAGGGAACTATCAGCAAAATGAAAAGACAAACTACAGAATGGGAGAAAATATCTGCAGATGATGTGACCAACAGGAGTTTAATAACCAAAATATACAAACAACTCATACAACTCAGTATCAATAAAACAAACGACTCAATCAAAAAATGGGCAGAAGACCTAAATAGACATTTTCCCAAGGAAGACATACGGGTGGCCAGCAGGCACATGAAAAGATGCTCAACATTGCTAATTATTAAAGAAATGTAAATCAAAACCACAAATCTCACACCTATCAGAATGGCTATGTCATAACGTCATCAAAAAGCCTACAAGTAATAAATGCTGGAGAGGGTGTGAAGAAAAGAGAACCCTCCTACACTGTTGGTGGGAATATAAATTGATGCAGCCACTATGGAAAACAGTATGGAGCTTCCTTAAAAAACTAAAAATAGAACTACCATATGATCCAGCAATCCCACTCCTGGGTATATATCCAGAAAAAATGAAAACACTAATTCAAAAAAATACATGTAGCCCAATGTTCATAGCAGCACTATTTACAGTAGCCAAGACATGGAAACGATACAAGTGCCTATCAGCAGATGATTAGCTTCAGAAGATGTGGTGTATATATATACAATGGAATATTACTCAGCCAATAAAAGAATGAAATATTGCCATTTGCAGCAACGTGGATGGACCTACAGAATATTATACTTAGTGAAGTAAGTCAGACAAAGAAAGACAAACGTTGTATGATATCACTTATGTGTGGAATCTAAAAAATAATACAAATGAATCTATATACAAAACAGAAGCAGTCTCATAGAAAACAAATTTACAGTTACCAAAGGGGAGAGGGAGGTGGGGAGGAACAAATTAAGAGTAAGGGATTAACAGATACGAATTACTATATGTAAAATAGATAAGCAACAGGGATGTACTGTATAACAGGTAATTATATTCAGTATTTTGTAATAACCTATAAAGGAATATAATCAGAAAAAATAACTGAATCACTATGCTGTATACCTGAAATTAACACAATATTGCAAACCAACTATTCTTCAATAAAAAAAAAAGAATCATAGCTTTTTTTTTTTAATTTATTTTTTGGCTGTGTTGGATCTTCATTGCTGCATGCGGGCTTTCTCTAGTTGCGATGAGCAGGGGCTACTATTTGTTGCAGTGTGCGGGCTTCTCATTGCGGTGGCTTCTCTTGTTGCGGAGCACGGGCTCTAGGCGCGTGGGCTTCAGTAGTTGTGGCACACAGGCTTCAGTAGTTGTGGCTCACAGGCAGTAGAGTACAGGCTCAGTAGTTGTGGTGCACGGGCTTAGTTGCTCCGCGGCATGTGGGATCTTCCCAGACCAGGGCTCGAACCTGTGTCCCCTGCATTGGCAGGAGGATTCTTAACCACTGCACCACCAGGAAGCCCAGAATCATTAGCTTTAATTGGAGATTTTTTTTCAAGATCCCAAACCTTAAGATTTTTCCAACCTTCTTTTCCACAAAAGTATCCCTAATGACAAAAGATTACCTTTTAGATTTTGAGAGACAGTATAAGATAGATAAACAAAAATCAGTTATATTTCTATATACTAACTATGAACAACCCTAAAAGGAAATTATAAAAACAATTCCATTTACAATAGCATTCAAAACTACAAAATACCTAGGAATAAATTTAACCAAAGGGGCTTCCCTGGTGGCACAGTGGTTGAGAGTCCA
The DNA here is from genome assembly GCF_964165515.1 of Mesoplodon bidens. Lineage (NCBI taxonomy): Eukaryota > Metazoa > Chordata > Mammalia > Artiodactyla > Ziphiidae > Mesoplodon > Mesoplodon bidens. Next base: position 18,727,819 of record NC_138162.1, on the reverse strand, counting down.
CCTGCCGATGCAGGGGACACGGGTTCGTGCCCCGGGAAGATCCCACATGCCGCAGAGCGGCTGGGCCCATGAGCCATGGCCGCTGGGCCTGCACGTCCAGAGCCTGTGCTCCGCAACGGGAGAGGCCACAACAGTGAGAGGCCCGCGTACAGCAAAAAAAAAAAGAAAAAAAAAAATTTAACCAAGGAAGTGGAAAACTTTTACACTGAAATCAACAAAACTTTGCTGAAAGAAATTTTAAAAGAACAAACAAATGGAAAGATCCTGTGTTCACGGATTACAAGACAATACTGTTAAGATGGCACAACTGCCCAAAGTGATCCACATATTCAATTCAATTTCCATTAAAATTAACAGCATGTTTTGAAGAAATTGAAAAACTGATCCAGATTCATATGGGATTACAAAAGGCCCAGAATCACCAAAAGTATATTGTAAAAGAAGAACCAAGCTAGAGAAATTGCACTTTCCAATTTCAAAGTTTACCATAAAGCTACAGTGATGAAAACAGTGTGGCACTGATAAAAAGCTAAACATATACACCAAAAGAATAGAATTGATAACCCAGTAATAAACCCTAAACATCTAAGGGCAATTGATTTTGGACAAGTGTACCAAGACCATTCAAATGGGAAAAAATAGTCTCTTTAACAAATGTTGCTGGGATGACTGGATATTTATATGGAAAGAATTAATGTAGATTTCTACCTTACGCCATATAAAAAAAATTAGCTCAAAATGTAACAAACTATTAAAAATGACCAATTGTTGTCTTTGCCCCTTCCCCAAACATGTAGAAACAAAATGACTAAGAACATTTTTTAAAGTCTTACCCACAAATTAAAACTCTAAGAAATGAAAATTCAAATCATTAAATTAAAACCTTAGTAGATGGATGAAACAGCATATTAGGTATAACTCAAGAGAAAATTATTATAAAGTAGTTCTGAAAATAACGCTTGAGTACAACACAAAGAAACAGAGATGTACCATAACAGAATTGGTTAAAGGGACATAGAGAATGGAATGGAATAAAATGGTCTAATAATACACACCGTTTTGCAAGTGAAGAACAATTCCACCACAATAATGCAAAGAACATCTTTAAAGCAGCCATACCGAAAAGCCACTAGCTACAAAGGGACAGCAAATGGACTAAGAATAGACTTGTCAACAATAAAAATCAAAGAACATTGGCAAAATAACTTCAAAGTAGTGAGAAAAGACAAATATGTATCCAATGTGTACACATAAGTGTGTACTTACCGAATTCTCTTTCAAGGAAGAGAATGAAGAAGACGGCAGAGTAGGAAGACCCCCTAGCTCACCTCCTCCCAGCAACACACCAGCTACAACTCCATATAGAACAACTCTCTCTGAGAATGACCTGGAGACTAGCAGAATAGCTCTTCTACAATTAAGGATATCACACACACACACACACACACACACTCTCTCTCTCTCTCTCTCTCTCTCTCTCTCTCTCTCTCTCTCTCTCTCTCAAGGGGTTACAGCCCCACATTGGGCACCACAGCTCTGGGGACTAGCACTAGGAAGACAAGCCCTCTTTACTGGTTTTGAAAACCAGCTGAGTTTACAACCAGGAAAACCTGAGGGCTGTAGGAAACTGAGACTCTGCTTTTAAAGGGTGTGTGCAAAAACTTACTTGCTCCGAGTCCCACTCACAGGCTGCAGATTGGAAAGTGCCTGACACTCTAGCCAGTCTGCCAAGGCTGCTCCGGCACACCCCCCAGCCTGCACCTGACTCTGACTCCACCCTCAACCCCCACCAAGGCGGTGGCTTCTGACATTTCCGGGGAGGAGCTCTAGCCTGTGCTAAGCTCCAACTCTACCCTTTTGACTCCAACCCACCCCTGCCAAGGCAGTGACTTCTGACATACCTGGGGAGGACATATCTCCAGCTGTGGCCCTTCTGGTTTCAGCCCACCCCTGCCAAGGTGGCAGCTTCTGACGCACCCAGGGAAAAGCCCCAGCCCATAATCGCTTCAGCTCCAGCTCTTCCACTAAAGCCACCAGGCACACACAATCTACATGGGAAAACTCCTACATGCATAAGTGTAATAAAACACTAACTTGTCAAAACTGTGGTATATGGTGAAAACAGTATTTCAAGAGGTATGATCGCCTCAATAATAGAAAAGGGAAATGGCTATGGATCAACAATGCAAGCAAGCATCCAGCAAGCTAGAAAATAACAAGACTAAAGAAAATAGAATTAATGAGTTAATTAATAATGATATGAATTTAAAAATGAAACTTAAACACAGATAAAAAAAAGTTAACAAAATCAAGAAGGGATTTATTGAAAATGAGGCTTGGATTCAACCCAGTAAATGTGGAAGGGAAAAGAAAGGCTAACTGCTTTGGATCAGAGCCAGGAGAAGCTGTTGCATTGCGACAGACCTGCAGTTAGGTTTATCAGGGCAGGGGGACTGTGCTTGCTTCCCCAGGAACATATGTGGGCTAAGTGAGAAATAGAGTTAAGTGGGGTCTTCTTGGTGGGTCTTGTCCAATAGGCGTGTGGAGGAACAAGGAAAACTCAGCAAAAAGGGACTGGTGGCGGACATTTGAAAGCCTGTGGAATAAGGACAGATCCCCAGAGGCCTCCCAGAATAGAGCTGGAGAAGCCTGGGGTCAAGGAAACTGCAGGGAGAGGTGTTCAACATGGAAACTCTGACAAGTGAGGGAAATTATCCTCAAGAGAGAAAAAAAAAAGCTGCAATTTTCTACTAGACCTGGAGAGTGAGAAGTCCAGCAGGCATGAGAAATGGCCAGTCTTCTTGCCCTCAGCACCCCTTAACCCAGAGGGGAGCTCAACAGAAGCTGGCAAGTGGAAGATGTGACCTATTACTCTGGATAGGCAAGGTTCTCTTATAGTAGTGAATAACCCAAAGCTCTCAATGACTTAACAGAGTTGATTTCTTATTCTCACTGCAGTCCATCATGGGTTGCCATGGGTGTCTGCTGAGCACAGCTCATGCAGGTGCACAGGCTGATGAAGCCTCTGTCTGGATACATACTTCCAAAAGACAATGTCATTGTATAAGCACTACATTGGACCACTGCATGATGACTGTCCTTCTGTGAGTCAATGGTCTCATCTTAAAATGGAAATTAATGTTTTAGTACAGCAAAAAAAGCACTAGATCAGCACTTCTCAGATTGTGCTCCAAGGAGCATGTGTTGTCTGTGTGTCTGTGTGTGTGCGTGCGTGCACACGCAAATCTTAGATTAGAAAAATTTAAAGAATGTTTTCCTCTAATGTATATTTCAGACAACACACTGTTGCAAAGACCAGAATAAAAGTAACTCCCAGTATTTTGTGTTATTGTTGCTGTTGTTATCATCGTCCTCTGAGACTCTCTGTGTAACCACACCAGACAGGTCCTTGTGAAACAGCATTCTACTTTTATGTTGCGATTCTTAATTCTGAGATGCCATTGTAAGCATCTTCTTGCTTGACGGCAATATGACCACTAGAGGGCAGCAACCACAAGACAGAGCAGTCCCTTTACAACACGGATACATTTAATCTCTCTGGATGAGGCTTCAAGGGTTTGAGCAAATGAGTAGTTGCATCAGGATTTTGGAGAAATGGGAGCTGAGTTTTGTCAAGCTCTTTCTCTGACTTTGAGCAAACTGGTTTCGGGCTCTCTGTGTCTCTGGGTCCCTCTAGGCACATAGTACAGGGACTAAAAGAAACGAGCGGCTTCTGTGTTTCTTTTCCTAACCATTCCCAGTAGCTGTCTTTGTAAGCCCCTTCAGTCTCCATTTTTAAAGCTAACCATAGAGCAACAGCTTCTCAGTGGACTCAGAACTTACCTCCTCTCCATCCAGCCAGTGAGAACTCCATCCTCACGAGGCAGTTCATGCTTCTCTGAGCTGTAGGGGACTTTGTACATGAAAGCTAACCCTCACTCCCCTGTGGGCAAGAAAACAGATCACAATTAGATAAACCAGGGACCTTAATAAATGCAGATGTCTTTAAGTAAACAAGTATCTTTGGGGATATAAATATGAACAGAACCATACTTCACAATTAGAGATGAATGATGAGTGAATGAGTCAGTCGAGGGTGGATTGAAGCATTAGGTCTGCAATGAGGAAGTCCGAATCCCAGCTCTCTCACTCATTGCTGATGTTTGTTTCATTATTTAGTCTCTCTGTGCTTCAGCTTCTCCATCTGTACAGAGAAAATGAGGATACCCACATTTCAGTTGAATAAAATAATGCATGCACAAAGCCAAATACATGACAGTGACTAAATATTCATCTTAAGGAAAAACAGAGAGAGGGAGCAAAAGCAAACTTTGTGTGTCTACTAACTGGTACAGTGGAATCAACAAGAGCTTGGAACATATCAAATTTGTGCTCAAATTTGGTACAAACACGGAACACAGACTATAGGTGTTCTGCCACCTATAGGCTATGTGACCTTGGACTTGTCATCAACTCATACTGAACTTCAGTTTCTTATTTGGAAAACTAAGGTATTGATGGCTACTTGTGTTGAGATCTAAAGATGACAAGGGGGCTTCCCTGGTGGCGCAGTGGTTGGGAGTCCGCCTGCCGATGCAGGAGACACGGGTTCGTGCCCTGGTCTGGGAAGATCCCACGTGCCGCGGAGCGGCTGGGCCCGTGAGCCATGGCCGCTGAGCCTGCGCATCCGGAGCCTGTGCTCCGCAACGGGAGAGGCCGCAACAGTGAGAGGCCCGCGTACCGCAAAAAAAAAAAAATAATAAAAAAATAAAAATAAAAAATAAAGATGACAAGGGATGTGAAGTAGCATCAAGTCGGTAGATACCAAACTGATTATTATTTTCCATATCAGACTCTTTTCCAAATGCCTACAGATTAATGCTATAATACAATCTCATTATCAACCTTCTAAATCAGACATTATCATTACCATTTTACAGGCCAAGAAACTGAGGGTTAGAGAGTTTGTTACCTGCCCAGAGGCACAGAGTCTCAAAGTGGACAGTGTCTGGTTTCTGACAGGATCGTGTCCTTAGTCTAATGCCCCGTGATGCCGTTAGCTGTGGTATAGACCTGTTGACCTATGCTGACTACCAGAGCTACCCCCTAATGTTCCTACTTACAGGGGCTGTTACCACTGCAGAACCTCCCAAAAGCTGAAAAAGTACACTTTTCCTTTGCTCACCTTTTTCTCCTGCACTGTGTGCACTGGCTACATACACCCACTAGATGGTGCCGATACCCTAGCTTTGGTTTACTTTGGTTTCCATCTTCTGTGTGAATTAAAAATTTACCTTCTGCATGAACAGATCTAAATCTCTACATAAATCCCAGCTTGTGAGACTCATTTACTTGTAAAGATTTAAAAAAAATATTCAGGGTGAACTCTGGAGGCTTAGTTATCTTGCTTAAAAATGCGGACCAACCCTCTATAAATTCACTCGCTGAGGCCCCTCAATAGCTATGAGCCATCACAGTGCTATGTGTGTCTCTGCTCTAGGGTGAACTGGGAATTATAAGCAGCTTTTTCTTGGAGTGTATAGATCGATGGGCCCAGGAGAGCCCATCAGGACTTCATGGCTTTTGCTTACTGCTCTATGGAATGAGACACGGAATATGGGTAGGCTCACAGCTGATACCAGGACAGGGCAGGCTACCCCAGGAGGTTAAATGACTCCCTTACCCCAAATTCTTCCCCTCGTAGCCTGTTACAAATGTCTATGATACCACCATTTGTTTAAGGCATTGTACTCCTTTATATAAGAACCATAATAACATAGCAACAATAAACAACCTCTATATCGTCTTGCGCAGTTTACAAAGCACAGCTCTCTCAATTATTGTATTTCACACACCTGAATTGACAGGGTATTTATTCCATTTTACAGAGGAGAAATTGAGCTCAAGAGAGTAAGTGAAATCCTAAAAATCTCCAAGCTACTCAATTAAAATGCTAGAACTCAAACCCAAGACTTCTGATTATCAGCATCATATACGTGTCACTGCGTGCGATTCAAAACCTGTATGACACCCTGTCATTTACAATGACAGTTCCTCTACTGCTATTCCTTTACTCTTCTTATTGTCTCTGAATTTCACCTCTCCCCAAAATTCAGAGTCCCTGGAGGGAAACTCCCATTCTCCTTCCCTCCCCTCCTCTCTGCCTTGTCCCATCCTCCATCCTAGTACCCAGCCCAACAGTACATGCTGTAGGAGCCAACAGAGGAGACATGTCTGTGTCCCATGCACAGAGCACCAGAGTTGGAACGGATGATTGGGATTATCTCATCTAACCACCCTCTTTATATGTAAGGAACCCAAGCCAGGAAGGAGAAGTATTCCTAAATGCGATACCAGGGGATTATCTCAGAGGACCTATTTTTCATGAGAGCCAGTCTTCACCTTGGTATCCATTAGTTTGGAAACTATGTTCATGCCAACTGCGTTATCCTTTAAAACAGGGTCTCATATAAGTTTTCCACAGATGCAGCTGCTTCCCCCACCCATATGCCTAATCACCAAATAAAATATCATTGGGATTGACATATATACACAAAAATGTATAAAATGGATAACTAATAAGAACCTGCTGTATAAAAATATTAATAAAATAAAATTCAAAGAAAACCAAAAAAACAAAACAAAAAAAAACTTTGTGCTGTGAAATCTCATCAGAGTTGAAATCTTTATGTCAGAACTTTTTTACTTTAGGCCCTAAGAAATCTGAGCTGTAATTAGCCCTTTTGTTTTTCATTTGTCTCGTAGCCTCTATTTGTCTTGTACACACTTCTGCTATTTACTCACCTCAGTGTATCGTGGTTGTCTTTCTCTTTGCCTGATTCCCCCATGGAGCAGAATATCCCCAAGGACAAGAACTACATCTTAGAAATCTTTGTAACTCCGGATGCTAGTTTAGTTTTTGGCAAAGAGTAGATGATCAATAATTAATTGCCAAATGGAATTACACTGCATTGAATTGGACCTACCCATTAAAAACCACCTCCCTGCACATGTATCATCAAGGCTTTAAAATCCAGGTGGGTATGCAAAGGCACCTATTAATAGATAGTTAAGCTTTAAGAGCTTTTGAGACATTTACGGTTTAACAAGCATTCTCCTTATCCTGAGCTCAAGATCCGTACTGCCTCACCCGTCAGATGAAGGCAGATGAATGAAAGATTAAGCTACACGGAAACTGGTAATTAAGTATTTATTGAGCTCCTTCTATGGGGAAAAGGAAGTAATCAAGAGTTCTAAAGATGGCAGAATTCCTATGGGCAGCAACAAGTCAAGGACCACCAGCAACAGGATAGGTGGAACCAGGCCTTGAATGGAGGGTTGAATTCGGAAAGGCACAGAGGAATCCTTCCAGCAGGAATGAGTATTGTGTGGTTTAGGCGTCGCCGTGATAAGAAAGTCTGCCTAGTGCCCTGGCTCCAAGGATGTAGAGTTCCATCATCTTTGGAGAGAGAAGGGGCGTTCAGGTCTTCTAGCTCAACCTCTCCTTCTCTAGCTGGGGAGACTGAGGCCCCTAGAGGGGAGGTGACTTAGGCAAGGTCCCCCAGTGAGTGAGTGACAGAGCTGGGATCAGAGCCCAGTCTCCTGACTCCCAGTCCATTGCTCTTTTCACCACATTTCTTGAATAATCCACTGTGCACCTGGCGATGCTTTTCTTTCAGAGTCCAGCCACTATTTCGTTTTCTCTGCATGGCAGGCAGCCAAGAGCCTTCTTGAACTTCTTCATGTTACCATTTTGCCCTCTGCAGAATGGGATATTAAAGTGTTCACTTGGGGGATGGGTCATGGGGTTCCATCAGTAAATGTTTGTGAATTGCTCTGAGCTATTTGGGCCAGAGGGACTCCAGAAATGGGAGACCCCAGTGGCAGTGGTGGTGGTATCGGAGCCCTTCTTGAGGTCTTGCCTTTGCTCTGAAGAATTAAAGAGATGGTGGAAGTGATAAACTATTCCTTATGAGCTGTATTTGTGTTGAAAGCACAGCATGAGTTCCCTGAGCGCTCCCTCTTGCACAACCACAGCTATGCACCAATCCTCCTGGGTCCAGAGATGGAACTTTGCTTAAATGCATGGAATTTATTCTTAGTCCTTTTCTTAATTACGACTTTATTTTTATTTCTCTGGCGTTCTCTAGGGGAGGGGTTAGAGAGGAGAGGAAAAGGAAGGAAGGAGGCAGGGAAATGTGTTACAGATTCAAGACTTTTTTTTTTTTTTCATGTTTCTGAGCTGCTTGCTGTCTGCAAAGTAAAGGGATTTAACGGATCTTGCAGAGATGCAAACTTCATTCCAAGGAAGCCAGAGCCCAGAAGACACGTAACACACACAATGAAAACATAACTTGAGGTGAGGGCAATTATTATTTGACTAATAAATCCCCTAGGCTGATGGAAAAAAAGACTGAACCTTTTATTCATCATTGAATTCAATAAACAAAGGGGGTGGACGTTCAGGGTAAGAGGACTATGTAGTCATGCTGAGGGTATTTCAGCAAATTGCTATATAATAACCACCACCATTGCTACTCCAGGTTAGTCATGCAGCCTTCCCTCCTGTGTCCAATTTGGCCCAATTTGGCATCTCACAACACTGAAAACTTTATTCACTCTCATGCGATGGTCCTTGTTCAAAATCCGGTTCAGAACAGGTCCCCTGAATGTCTACATCTGTGTCCTGTCTTAGTGAGTCTTCTTCAATATCTGGAGCTCCTTTACAGTAAGTAAGTTGAGTGTAGGCGCATTCCAGTTACCTGTTCTCTCACTCCTCTCCCGCCTCCATCTGTATCTTCCTTTCCTTCTTCTTCCTCCCTGACCTCTTTTATTTTCCTTTTTCACCATGATCATTATGCCACAGCTCTAGGACACTTTATAGTCTACAGAGGAAGGGAGTAAAAAGAAAATGGACTTCGGAGGGAAATATCTTACTTGTGAATCCTGGCCCGCGTAGGGACGGGCTGTGGGAAATGGAGCACATCCTGAAACTACACAAGACTTGAGATTTCTCATCCACAAATTGAAGGAAAAAAATCAGTGGTCTAAAGGCTTCTTGTAAGGATAACCTGAGAGAGTGAAGTAAAACACCACAGTGCCACCTGGGGTAGAATAAGCACTTGACAGATTTGAGTGTCTGCACTCTCCTTTGATCTTGGGCTCAGATGGTGGAGACTGGAAGTTCTGTCTCATCCAAGCACAGCTACAGAGCAAATTCATGACCCTGGGGGAGATCCAAGGGGACTTCTCCCCACGTGCTTCCACAAGCTCCCTTCTCTCTTTACCTCCTTTCTGCTATGGAATATTTAAGCCATCTGCCCAAGGAGGTGGTGAGCATGATCTTTAAGAAGGTGGCTTAAGGGGTAGAAGACAACTGGGATGGAGCCCAACTGCTCCACTGACTAACTGCGACGTTGGACAAATGACTCATATTTTATCTCTTCTCCAGTTTCCACATCCACAAAAATAGGGATAATACCTTCCTCATATGCCTTTGTGGTGAGTAGCTAGTGAGGGTGAAGTACTTCAAATGATACCTGGCACACAGCAATTTTGGTTACTATTATTTTTGCAAGAGTGGCCCTGCAAGGGCAGCTGCTTTGTGCCATGGGACTTCAGTGGGACAAGAAGGCCCAGGGAACTGGTGGAGACCATGCTTTCCACTGACTGGGCAATGCTCCCACCTCCCTCCCTCACTTACAACTGATTAGTAGGGCATACACACTTTTGGTCCAGCTCAAGGGTTTCCTGCCCCATGTAGCCTTCTAGTTCCATCTCTTTCCTCCTTTCCACCTCTAGACGTGGCCACCGCTTCCTCTGAGCTTCCAGAGCACCATAATCCTCGTTGGTGTTAGTGAGTACTGTCTAACTAGTGCCATTGAAATGGATACTCAGGGTTCAGTTGTCATGCCAGGACACGAGCTCCTGGAGGGCACAGACCATAGCTTTTACCTCTCACCCTATCTATTGGCCTGGGTTGATGTAGTCGGTGCCCATACAATAAACAGGTTGGTAAATGAATGGCCTACCAGTTGCGACTCACCTATGTCAAGATAGTGGTTATCTGAACTATGTGGTATTCTTTCCAAAGGAAACATCATAAGCAATGAGATGTGATGAACCTTGGAAAGTGATTTGGCTTCTAAGAAACATCCTGTAAGATATTTTCGATGGTGGTTTTGAACTTACTCAGTTCAGCTATTCAGAACGAAGCATGATCATTGATTTGTATTAGCAAATAGCAAAGGGATAGACGAACGAAACAAAAGGGGAGACTTGCTCATACCCTGCACTGGGTGTTGAAGTTGTCAAAGTAACCCACTGTTGTTGAATGCTGTCAAAGAACAGACTGAAAGGAAAACAACTACATCTCAAATGCCCAGTGCCTGAATGGGTAGAGAGGTTTTATTGTGTTGGTCATAAATAGCTTTCACGAAGTTAGAGTGCTTACTTGAACCCTACTTGAACTAGCTGGATGCTGGTGCATTCATGACTCAGAGAAGATTTTTTTTTTAAAGGTTTTGGGTTGCTCCCACTTCTTGTCATGGAGTGAGCCAATTTATAAAAATTGTTTATTACTCTGTAGCCCAGCTGGACCCCAGAAGGATGGGGCTGTTGTGACCATGGAAAATAACACAAATGCACACAGACACCAAAATGAAGTCAGAGATCTTCTGGAGGCTTAGATAAACATTTAGTCTCATAAATAAATACATTATCAGACCACACAAAGCACTTCCTACCCAGTCTCTTCCTCAGAAGTCACAGTCCAAATAGCTTCTTTAATTTGTCCAGGTTCAAATGATCAAGATGTATTTATTGATTACCTACTGGATGACCAATTCCAAGCCCCATGTTCCAAGAGAAACAGTAGCAGAAAACATGGTCCCTTGCTTCTTCTAATAATTTGGAACCATAGATATAGAGGCAAAATGCACAAACTTAAATCAATTAGTAACAAACGTAAGCCAGGATGAACACTAACTTGTGATGTCTTGGGAAATGGATTGCAAGGTAAGAGGTCTGAGTCCCAGAGCTACTACCAATTTGCTGGATGACCATTTATTCATCCACTCATTGGATAAACAAATCAGCACTTATTATGGATCAGGTACTATGATAGGTAGTGCAGATATCTTGAACAAATCATTTAATTTATTTTTTCATTCACTTATTCAACAGAGAGTTAATGATTATGCAATAGGTGAAGCATTGTGCCAGGTGCTAGGGAAGAGGGGAAGATAAGTCCCTGCCCTCTGCAGGTCCGACTCCTCATCAAGACAATGGTGAGTGTTGGCGTGGGGGAGGGTGGTAGATTCATTGGTTTCTAATGTCCTTTCTGCCAAGAATATGCTAAGCAGTAGATTGGAGGATTATGTGGTTCATTTGCTAAGTGTCAGGTCAAGAAGATGAATGGTCATTTGTAAAAATGGGATAAACCCCTGGCCTTTGAATTGCAGACGTTTGGATGGGAATCCCTTGAGAGCCTCAAAGCACAGCACTCACACGCCTATGTGTTCCGTTAAGAATGCAAGTCAGCCCTGTTCATCCCCTTGAACATATACATTTCTTTATAGTTTACAAGTCACTTCCATGTGGACAGTTTTATTTGCTCCACATAACAATCTTATGAAGTCAGGGGTTTAATCTTCTCTTTTTAAAGATAAAGAAACTGAGGCCACAAGTGGTTGAATTTACTTACTAATGTCTGGGAGGAGTACAGCTGGGGTCAGAGCCCAGGGCTCCTACTTCCCAGTCTGGTTCTTCTGCAACAGCAACAGTATTTATTCATTCGGGATGCGTGTTCTGAGGGCCAGTTACGGCTCAGGCATTTGGCAAAGTCCTGGGAAGTCATGAAGAACCACGCAGCCATCTAAACGATGTAACAGTCAGTTCTCCTCTAATTCTTGCTGAAAATTAATAGGTTATTACGCTGCTTTGTAGCTTATTGTGTAGTTTTACATGCAGTTTAAAGTACAAGTTCCTAGATCATAAGCTCCTTATACTCAGGTGCCAGGTAAACAACTCTTGATGAAGCACTTTCATATCTTCATATCAGTTCAACTGATATTGATGGCAATGTTCGTGTGTGTACAAAACATTATTCCTATTCATTAACCATGAAGTGTATATTCGGAGAGACCCAAAATTATATACTTGATTAGTAGAAGATCTAGAATTTAATCCTAAGTCATTTGTCAATCAGCACTTTATCATGTCCATTCCTTAAACAACACTCCATCCCACTGTGTCATGTATAGGACATAGAAGAGTATTTTTCCTACAGTAGCAACTCAAACACTTACCGTAGAATGAGTAGATTGGACATGGATTCATTTAATCTATGAATGGGCTATACATTCAGCCCCTAACATCTAACTGTCACTAAGTCTAAGAAATAACTTTCCTCCTAGACACAAGAGTACTTTGAGAGTTTGAGATATAGGGAAGAAGTGAGAAGAAATCAACGAGTGAAAGATGAAGGAATGCTAAGTAAGAGAGGCAGAAAGACCGAGTGCTTTGGCATCAGACCTGGGTTCGATGTTAGTATCGCCACTGACGTGAGTATACCTTCAGGCAAGTATTTTAACTCTCGGGTCTTAAGGAATGGTTAAGAGGATTAAGGACAATAATGTATGGTGAACATTTAGCACAGTGCCTCATCTACAATAAATACTCAGTAAACACTAACTCTCCATTCTAATACAAGCAGAGACAACTGTAAGAGCAAATACAGAGTTGTGAGGAAGTGTAGCATATGTTTGGGGAGAACTCTGAGGAGCATAAAGTATATGCATAGGGACATAGGAAGAGATGAATTTGAAAGAGTAATACGGGTCCAGATTTTAAAGAGCTGTCAGTGCCATTCTAAAGGGTTAGAATCTATCCTGTTGCTACAAGGGTCTCTAACCAGTTGGGTCTTTTATAAACGTTGTGGGTTTAGGCAGGGGAGAGTTGGTAAGTAGGGAGATGCCAGGAAGCTACACAAAACTGGAGTAACATTCACAAAGATCCTTTTCCCCTGATTTGCCTTGAGTAATGGCTGAAGGAAAAAGTACCTGGTGCCCAACTGTACAAACCTGAACCACTCGGAGTTCCTCCAGGACACAAATCTTTATCCACTGCATGGTTGGAAAAGGATATATACATATATTTTACAATGGATTAGCCATTTTTGGACTGTGGCCACACCATAGAGGGTTTTCTAATCTATTTTGAGTTCTAATTGATTACAGCATTTGGAAAAATGTACAGCAAATTGCTCCGTTAATCAAGGTAAATCAAGCTGATGTCATAGATGCTAAATATATGTTTTTGCAGTAATACTATGTACGTGGCTGGAACCAAGGCTGCTGTCAGTGTTTCCACTTGACAGCCCTGCCTTCTCAGGAGCTCATGGCTTATCTCTGAAAGCATTTAGTGGTTCATCTTCAAGGCTGGATTCCTGGGTCCTTCTGCCTACATCTAAGGAAGGGGTCTTGGGAGAGGGCAAGGCTGCCTCCTTCTGTACAGACTCAAAGGCAGTGGGAATGAGGTCATGCCACAAAGGCTAGGAAGACAAGGAAGGGGATATCAAAGGCAGATGATTTTATGAAACCAGAAGGACCCTGGCATGTCACATCCTTTGGCTGATGAGAGAATTCAGGGATAAGCAGAGAACTTTGTTGAGATACAGAAGATCGCAGTATGGAAGAATCCTCAAAGACCATCTAGTCTTCCTCATAAGACCCTTGAAGCATAGCTACAAAAAGGAGTTTATCAGCAATCACAAAGCAAGTTAGTTTCAGAGCTAAGATTAAAAATTAGGTGTCCTGGGCTTCCCTGGTGGCACAGTGGTTGGGCGTCCGCCTGCCGATGCAGGGGACGCGGGTTCGTGCCCTGGTCGGGGAGGATCCCACATGCCGTGGAGCGGTTGGGCACGTGAGCCATGGCTGCTGATCCTGCGTGTCCGGAGCCTGTGCTCCGCAACGGGAGAGGCCACAGCAGTGAGAGGCACGCGTACCGCCAAAAAAAAAAAAAAAAAAAAAAAATTAGGTGTCCTCACTCCTCATGCTCTTTCTAAATGATAGAAAATGTTGTTGTCTTGTTCTTTTCTTTTCTTTTCCCTTTTCCTTCTTTCTCATCATCATCCCTAATATTCAATGTTATCCGTAATGCTCACTATGTACCAGGCTATGTAATAAGCACTCAATATTATTATAACCATGTAAGGTTAACATTACTTATATTCTTACTTTTTAAATGAAGAAATGGAGACTTAGAAACAAAGTAGTTTGATCAAAGAAACTCTGCTAATGAGTAGCAGTAACAGGGATTAAAACTTGGAAATATCTAACGCGTATGCTTGTGCACTTAATCATCATAATCCATTTTCTATCATGTTTGCATACCTTTTTATTTATTTATTCATTTATTTTTGGCTGCGTTGGGTCCTGTTGCTGCGCACGGGCTTTCTCTAGTTGTGGCGAGCAGGGGCTACTCTTAGTTGTGGTGCGCGGGCTTCTCATTGCGGTGGCTTCTCTTGTTGCGGAGCACGGGCTCTAGGCACGCGGGCTTCAGTAGTTGTGGCACGTGGGCTCAGTAGTTGTGGCTCACAGGCTCTAGAGCTCAGGCTCGGTAGTTGTGGTGCGTGGGCTTAGTTGCTCCGCGGCATGTGGGATCTTCCCGGACCAGGGCTCGAACCCGTGTCCCCTGCATTGGCAGGCGGATTCTTAACCTCTGTGCCACCAGGGAAGTCCCTGCTTTCTAAACAACTCTTTTAACATAGTGCTATGTACTTCATGAACAATATTTTAAAAACTCACTGATGATGAATTTTAAATGATGCTGAGAGTCATAGCTATCACTGTCTTGCAAGTTGAGGGGAAGTAACTTGTTGAAAGTCACACAGCTAGGAGGTTTTAGAACTAGCCATCGAACCTATGGATATTTCTGTGAGTCTGAGTATAGTAGTGAGTATATGATAATGAAGGAAGGTAAGAGATAAAAGAACTAAAACTCAGCTCTGTCCCTGAATGGCTGTATCCTGATCCTGACCAACTTCCTCTTCTTCTCTGGGTCCTAGTTAGCATGTTCGTACCATGAAGACACTGAGGTTCCTGTCGAGTAGTGTTATTCAAAGAGAAACCCCAATAGCAGGAGCAAGAAGAGGAAGAAGGAGGAGGAGGAAGGGGAAAGCAGAGGGAGAAAGAGACCCAAGAATACACATGCAGAACTTCTAAAACCAGGAAGGCTTGAAAGAAAGGATTCAGGATGAAAAAAGAGAACCAGAAAATTCACGCTGAGGGTCATCCATGGCCTGGGTGGTGCCCCATCAGGACGAGATCAAAAGCAGAACAGTGATGCAATCAGCTGTTTGTGTACAGATGCTGGCCTTCACATTCCCACATGGGAACATCTGCTGGGGACAACCACTTGACAAATAAGCAGGCAATTAGGTAGCAGATATATCTGTGTCAAGAACATGGGACCACCAGCAGCGGGGAGGCTGCAGCAGAGGGAGATGGCTGTGCTGGGAAAGATTCTCATGTGACAGTCAGACAACCTAAGGCAGAAGAAGGGAGACAGGGTCAGGGACAGAGTCCAGCAGAGAAGATCATTTGCTGCTTGTTTCGAAGCATGGCTTTATGATTCTCAGTCTTGGCTATAAAGGATAATCACCTGAAGATTTTAAATGTCCTGATGCCCAGGTTGTACCCCCAAACAAGTCAATCAGAGTCTTTTGGAATGGAGCACAGGCAGCAGTGTTTTTTACAGCTATTTAGGCAATTCTAATGTGCTGATAAGGTGGAAGAACAATGGTCTGGAGGTCTCTAACCTTAACTACTCGGGTTGGTGACAAAAAGACAGTGAGTGGTCTAGAAAAGCTATCATCTTCATTCTTCTATGCTTCTCTTTGGAATAAATCTAAATATGCATTTTGAGTTTATACAATCCCATTTCCATGGTCTAGGACTCAAGCAAAGTCCATCTATTCCATGAAACAAATACAAACTACTTCTACCTCTGCTACTAGCTAATCTTAAACAAGTTGGTGCTCTCTTCAAGATTCCATTACCTGATCTGTTGTCCCATAGAGTTGGTTGTTGGGAAGTAAAATGGGATAATGTATACTTAAGGGTTTAAAACAGGCTGGGAACATAATAGGTGCTCAACAAGGGTTGGTGGAATTTAATCTGAGTCACACACACACAAAAGGAAACATTATAGCAAGTCAGTTTGGGCATTGTTCTTGACGCTCTTCTCTCCATCAGACACCACAGCCAATCCGTCATCAATCTTGCAGATATTATGCCCTAACTATTTCTTAAGGCTATTTCTTTTTCTCCAGTCTCAGTGCTATTGTTCAGGCTCTTACCATCTCTCCTCTGAACCACTGCAACAGCCAAGAACGAAGAGCTTTATATCCCCAACTGTGTAGCATTAAATGTGTTCCATACACCACAGAGGAATTCACAACAAACAAATATCACCTCAGCTAAAAACCTGTCAGGGATTCTCTATCATCCAGAGGACAAAGACCAAGCTCTTCAATGTAGCATGTAAGACTCTTTAGGACTTGTTTCCACTGGTCTTCCCACACTCACCTGTTTATATAGCTCTCTCCACCTGTTCACCTCTCTCCCACCATAACCAAGCTCATATCCCAATGCTATCAATCTACTTATATTTTCCTCTGAATGCACTTGGATGTTTTACACATCAGACCCTTTTCTTATGCTGTTTGCTCATCTCAGAATACCTTTCTGACCTTTATCCTTCACCTAGCTAACATAATTCTACTCCTTAAGCTCAACTTAGGCATTACCTTTCTCAGGAAGCCTTCCCTGATTCCTTTGCCTTGGTTTCCATTTGGTTCTATGCCTTGCATTTCCCTCTATCATAACATTTCACATTTTGCTGGAATTATCCAAACACACTTATGAATTTCAGCCAGAAGACTGTTAGCTCCTCCACGACAGAGACCTTCTCTGGTCCTCCACTACGTACAGTCAGGATATAGAGGATGTAGATGCTGCTTTGACTCATAGCAGATGCCCCATCACTTGTAAAACTTCAGCACAGTGAACCTGAGACATTGTAGTGAGCTTTGTTCCCAAGGAAGAGGTTGTTTTCTCTCCCACGTCTTCTTTTCCACTTACTCATGGGGAAGGGCCAGGACTGGGAGATCTGTGTTCAAACCCTGCTGGTCAGTCAGCTCCTAACTAAGGCCAAGGTCCTGAAGGCAGTCCTCTGGGAATCTTTTGCAGACAGAAATGGAGCCATGCAGGAATAGATCTCAGTCTTATTTCTTTCCTCTGGACCAAATTGGCTCTGAGTAATGCCTCTGTGATCCTAACCACATCCTCCTTTTCCACTGCCAAAAACAAGGGGATAGAGATAAACCATAGCTCAAGCTCTAAGAATTTGGAGAAGGTGACTCGCTTGCTGGGTCAGGGCCATATTCTAGGAAGGCTGTTTCCACCCCCTTGGGTCTTAGATTAGACCGTGTCCTTCCAGTCTTATAAAAAATGGATTGTCAACAGCAAGTCAGAAAATATTAATTAGGTGGGCAAGAGATGCCCCCCAAAGGGGGAGGATTGCAGAAATTGCTGAGGAAACACTCAGTAAGATGACATTTCTAAAGAATTTGTCCTCTATTTCTAGTGACTTTCATACAAAGTTACTGTTAACTCCCCCAACTGCATTGGAAATATTTAGATTCTATATTTGATTTCAAAAAATTAAGCATGATTTGAATTGGAAGCAATGTCAGAGATAATCTGGGCCAAACTCTGAGCTTTTGCTTTTTTGAAGGGAAGTGGGGGATTTTGTTTTCCTGGTCGCCCAACATTTAATGTCCTCCTTTTAACCAGACTCCCATTTTCCTTTGGTTGGTTTGCAGTAGCCAGAATTTGAAGATGGCCCCTAAGATTCCTGCTCCTGTGTACATTCTATGTGTAACAGAACCAATGGAATATAATGGTATATCACTCTCATAATTAGATTAGCAATCAGTCAACCTTGAGTTGATCAAAAAGGAGATTATCCTGGATTACCTGGTCTAATCAGATGAGTCATTAAAAAAAAGTCATTGAAAAGAAGTGTCAGAGGGACCCTCTTGCTGACTTGAGGACAAAGAAAACTGCCATATTGTGAGGTTCAGGCCATGAGGCAAGGACTTGAGGGTGGCCTCTAAGAGTTGAGAGAGGTCCCTGGCAAAAAGCCAGCAAGAGAATAGGGACTTTGGTCACATAGCCAAAAGGAATTGAATTCTACCAACAAACACGTGGACTTGGAAGAGTACTCTGAGTCTCAGGTGAGACCTCAGCCCAGGCTGACTGACACCTTGATTTCAGCCTGGTGAGACTGAGCAGAGAATGTATTTATGCATTGCCCAGACTTCTGACATACTGAAACTGTGAGATAATAAAATTGTGTTGTTTGAGCTGTTACGTTTGTGGTAATTCCTTATACAGTGCTAGAAACTAATACAGGGTCCATTTCTCAACTCTTGGTTATATGAACAGGGCCATCTCACCTCCATTTCGGCAATGGCATGTGACCCAAGCTTAAGCTAAACACGGCGTTACCTCCTCCTGTCCACAAGGATTGGCTCAAGACGAACATGTGAGCCAATCTGTGCCTATGAGAATCAGGCCGAGTTCTTTTGTTGGATCTGTTTAGGAAAGAAAAGTGCTCTCTTTTCACTGAAATTGAAGCTGAGGGCCTTTAGCTCTGGAGCGAATGTCAACCATACTGCCCCCACGTGGAATTTGGGAGTGAAGCCAACATTGAGAAGAAGAACAGGTTTCAGCAGTGGAGAAAAACGGATTTCTTGACATATTTTGAGTCCTGGATCAAACTGAGCCTAAAGGAGAGCTTACCCATGGAGGTTTCAGTTACCTAAACCTGTAGCATCCACATTTAGTTTAAGACAGCTTGAGAGCAGGTTTTTGTCCCATGCAATAGAAAATGCTCTCTCTGAAATACGGACAACTTGGCGCCAGAGAAGGAATATGCTGATCCAATCACACAATGTTATAAGTATGACATAGAAGGAACCAGGTTTCCTCACGTCCATTCAAAAGGACTCAATATTACCTTACTTCTGTGCCGAGCCCCTACCTGGGAGCCATGAATTATTGATTTCCCAAGAAAAGAATATAATATAACAGCGACAGCAACAACAATAATTACAGTTCAATGAGGGTTTATTACTAGCCAAGCTTTTTGTTATGAATACAAATGGTATTTAATTTTATATTTCTATAAACCTTAAGAATTTTGTATCTTAATCATCTCTATTTTAAAGATGGAAGTTCAGAAATGTAATAACCTAATCAAGGTCACATAGAGGAGCCAGAACTTAATCCTTATCTGTCTGGCTCCAAAGTCTATTCTCTTAACTAATGTGTTAATTGTTGCTAGGATAAAATAGGAACAAAACAAACCTAGGGGATGTTTCTGTATTACTTCAAATTTATTGTAAGAATATGTCATAAAGGCATCTTTTTTAAATTTTTATTTATTTATTTATTATTTATTTATTTATTTTTGGCTATGTTGGGTCTTCGTTGCTGCACGCTGGCTTTCTCTAGTTGCGGTGAGCAGGGGCTATTCTTTGTTGTGGTGCGCAGGCTTCTCATTGCGGTGGCTTCTCTTGTTGGGGGGCACAGGCTTTAGGTGCGCAGGCTTCAGTAGTTGTGGCTCACGGGCTCTAGAACGCAGGCTCAGTAGTTGTGGCACACAGGCTTAGTTGCTCTGTGGCATGTGGGATCTTCCCGGACCAGGGCTCGAACCCGTGTCCTCTGCATTGGCAGGCGGATTCTTAACCACTGTGCCACCAGGGAAGCCCAAGGCATCTTTTTTGATTAATACAGATCCACAAAGACTGGTGATGTTTCTTAGCCAAGCAGCACTACATGCTAGAAGAAATCTTTAATCCCTAAAGTTGGACTATTAAATTGCACAACTCTTAACCCTCCTTTATTTTGAAGATTATACAGGAAGTATACTTGGAAGGAAAAAATGCAACTTGTTATGAGGGAAAAAAAATTCAAACTAGCATTTGGGACACTTGTATTCAAGTTCCTATTCTTCCCACAATTCCCTATGTGATCTTGGCCAAATCATCTCTCTATTGGCCTTTCACGTGTAGAAAACTTTGTCCTATTATGAAGACATTTTGATGGGACTCCAAATACTCCACGAACCTTTTTGGCTAAACCTATGTTAACTTCAATTTAGATCCTTTGGTTCAGTCCTGGAGTGTCTCTGAGATGTTCAGCCACTGGAAAGCCACTATGCCCAAAGTATAAAAATACGGTTCATTAGTTAAGCACTTATCTGCTAAGATGCTTACAGAATTGCACATGGCATCCTGTTTATTAAACACACATTACCAATGAGGAAATAGAGCTACAAAAAGTTACATAACTTCACTAAGGAGCAGAACATAAACATACGTCTACCTGACTCCCAAGCGGTTATGTGAATGGGAGGTTTGTTTGGCTTTCCTGACTGCTCTCCCCATTGCTGTGATACCATTAACCCAAGAGGCCACACTTCGAATCTGTTGAAGAGCCAATGGTTTTGAGATGCATTATATCGGCAGTGGGTTATAATGCAGGTTTTTTTCTTTTTATGCCATAAGACAAGGTATCAGGGGATGTGGATTTTGGTTATGTTTCTGATTCACAGTACCAGGGAGAACAGACATGCTTTCAACCCCTCATGATAACACCTACATTCACATAGGACTTTAGTTTTTTTAAATATTTTTGTTTATTTAATCTGTATCCCCAGATTCACTCAATAAAATTTTTTTGAATGAATGAATGAATGAATACATTCCCAGCTCAAGACGGCACTGGCAAGTGAAAATGGTAAAGAGTTTAGATTTAGATGGACCTGGGTTTGATTCCTTCCTCTGCAGCTTACTGACTCTGGGATCTTAAGTATGAGAGTTGATTTTATGAAATCTGCTTTTGATGAGGGTGGTCAAATGCATCTCAAGATGACAGAAACAGTTCAATGCAATTGACACAGAGATCACATCCTATACTTTTGTTACCACGTAGAACTGGAGCAGTAAAACACCGGATAGTGTATGCCAAGATAGATACAGCAAATTAATGATTACAGTTCCCTCAAAGATAATAACACAAATAAGTAATCTCATGAGGGAGGGGTTATTTATTATTATTATTATCATCATCATTTGACAACGGAGGGAGCTGAGGCTCAGAGAGGTTAAGTAAGTTGCATGAGGGAAGAGCCAGAACTTGAACTCAGTACTGTCTGACTCTTGAACCTGTGCAGAAAAGCACTAGATTATAACTATGCACCCTTTCCTCTTCTGGAGAGAATTTCCTTGTCTGATGTAACTGTAGTGTTCTATTTGGGGATTGCTTTGGGATGAAGCAGAGCCATCACTTTTAATGATTCAACTCATCTGAAGTATACCAGATCCTTTCTAGAAGCACAGAGGGGAACTAAAAATTCCCTATAAATGGAGATCACTTTGTTCCCCTGAAAAGAGCTTGCTTTATAAGCCACACTGTAGAAATCACTCTAGGGTTTGTTTCACTTTATTTTTTTTTCTTTTTTCAGTCTTTGTTTCTTTCTTTAAGAGAGAGTCATAATTGCTAAGATTTATGCAGGAAACATTTCTCTAGAGGATTCCAAACAATTTTGCAGAGTTTCTTAAACTCCTTAGCTGCCCCCTTGGGGTCCCTCCAAACTTCTGTCTCATGAAAGAAGGAGTGCCCTACACAGCCTTTTGGGGAGAACATATTCAAGCATTTCTCAGATGTATCATATACATGAGAGATGGGTGGCAGTGGTGGGGGGTGTCCTCAGGCATTAGATCATCTGGTTTATCCCAGCACTGGGAGATTGTTCCCAGTTGGATATCTCAAGTGTTGTGAATGGCTGCTAATCTGAAGGACTGCACATCTGTTATTTGACGCCCGCCCTTGAGCAGCAAGAGCTACTGATGGAACAGGTATTGCTTTTCTTTTTTTAGATTATCCATGGCAAGCCTGCTAGATAAGAAAAGCCCAGAGATCATCACTGTACACACTAGTAAGACTGAATTATGCTGGTTTTATGATCTGATGCTAGAGAAGGCACAGACACCATGTGCCCACTCCTTGTCTCTAGCCAGAGGAGGAGGGGGAGTTGAAGTAGGCAGAAAAAGTAACAGGAGGAATGTGGAAAGATGGAAGAGGATTGCCCTCTGTGCTTTCTGCCTTTGTAACCAGCATCATCCCCATCCATCTCCTAACACAGGTCTCATTTCTTTCCCTGCACTTCCAGTGTAACTGAGGGTTTAATCTACTCAGACAGTGGCAGAATCAGTTGTACTTTCTCTTTTACTGCATTTGCAGTGGGTGTACAACACGTCTTCATTAACTCTCCATGACATTCAGAATAGCTTGGGATAAAAAAGACACTCAATCAAAAAGGAAAAACAGTTCCCCGCCCTCCCATCTCCAATCCAAGCATCCCCCAGGGCATGTATTAATTATTGAAGATGAATGCTGGACTTTCCTTCTCTGCAGGGGCTTTTAAATTGTATTGCTCTGTCCCGTCAGAAGATGGTGCTTCATCTTACAAATGGGGAAAGGAGTTTCAACTTCTTATGGAAGTAGCAGCTAATAAGGGCTTCTGTTACTGAGTTCCTATAATGTATCTAGCATTGTTAGATTCTTTTCATGAATTAGCCCACATAATCCTCACACCTACCCTGCAGAACACATTATTATCCCCATTTGTTGGATGGAGAAACTGACTCCAAATATCATGCTATTTCCAGACAATAGGTGGCTCCTGATGGTTCAAAAATGGAGAGAGGTCTATAGTTCCACAAAGTGGTCTTGCGTCCACGAAGACATTGTCACAGTATCTCCACTGTTGAAGCCTGATGGGAATTGAGAAGATGATTCTCAAATCCTAGTTTATGCATCAACCTTCCAAGGAAGGTTTCCTAGCTGCAAATAAGATGAAACTTTTCTTTTTTTATATCAAGTGGGGTTGTTACTGTTTCCATAGGGGAAACAATGTTCAGGTGCAGTTGACCTGCCTTTGCTTAACTGTTGTGTTGCCAAAGTCCCTTCTAGACATCCCCTTTTTCTCTCATCCATGCCCAGACTCACCTGAGTAGTTATCAACATTCCATAGGTGAAGCTAAAGAGATATTAAGAGTCCAAAAGGACAATATATATCAACGTGTTTTTCTGGGAACACTAGTCTCAATGCTAATTTTCAGAACAATAATTTTTTGAGAAATCCTAAATATTCTCCCCATCCTTTACTCATTATTTCAAGACACATGTGCTCGTTGAATATTCTGAGATGTCCGACAGGAAAACAAACAAACTAAAAGAGAAAGAAAACAAAGCACAAATAAAAAACATTTGTTTCACCAGTCTGCCTTTTCCTCTATTTAAATTTTAAAAAAGAAAAATTCCCCCTGGAAACATCTGCTCATAGATGGAACTATGGCACAAATAAAATGAGGATTTCACTGATTCTCCAGACAGATGGACACTCTCCCTCTTCTGAAATCCTGCATTGCTTTATCTTTATTGCTCTTTTGGTTTATAGGTTAAAGATGATAAGCTAATGGTGAAAGACAGATGTATAAACAGATAAAGGTGAGCAATATGTCCTATCTTGTTCTTCTTTCCCCTCTAACTTGCTTTCCCTGATTACAAATGAATATATGTTCATTACATAAAATTCAGACTTATACAAACATAGAATCCATATGACCTCCTTGGGTTGTGCCAGGATTTCCTTCACATTCTCTCACAACAGTATAAACGCTCTTAGAATGGGCACATAGCCTGATGCCTCGAACGCTGCAGGTTCTCAGGAGAGGTGAGTTGAATAGGTGAATGAGTTTTGTTTTATTAATTTTACTCAACTATGAGTCTTATTCAAGTTGACTAACTAATCTTTGCTCCCCCATACCTAGCACAGTGCCTAGTGCCTAGTAGACACCCCAAACAAACACAAAAGCAAACAAAACCTGCTACAATCATTTGCCCTTTAAGAGTGTTTCTGAGCAGCCCTTGAAGGAAGGTCTCTGCAGTTAGAGCCAGATACACTGCGTTTATATTACCATTCTGTCATGTGCTTGCCATATAAGTTTATTCAGAAACTTGGCCTCTGTATCTATTAAATGGGGCTAGCCCCACCTGTCCTATAAAGGTGCCCTTATGCTCACGTGTAGAAATATTTGTAAACGTGCTTTGTAAACGCTGGAGGGTTACTCAAGCTAGCTATTTTATGATTATAGGAAAAAAATGGTCTATTCTTGAAATGAGCCAAGTTTATTCAAATAAGCAAGCATTAACTGAGCTTTAATGTCAAAGAGAGAAACAAAGAGATAATGGTCAGCTAATGTGATAAATGGTAAGGGTCAAGATTAGGATAGGCAGAGGATGCTTTGGGAGCACAGAGGAGGAAGATCTTCTGATGATACTGAGGCTGCAGGTGAAGGAGGTGATGTCGCATATATATTTGGAGGGGGGACCCCTCCAGGCAAAGGGAAGAATTTCAGCAAAAATAACCAAAAAGATGGGTAATACATACATGTGTAGGGAACTACCACTGTTCCAATAGGGGTGCCAGATGAAAGGTCTTGTGACAAATCATCACCTACTTTATGTGATGCTGTGCACAGCTTTGAAGAAAAGAAAGTCAAGGGTACTTTGTCGAGCTGCCTCCCGTCTATCATGTGATAGAGCATGGACACACAACCCCACAATGTCTTGAGGGTTTCTAGAGCTCAGAGAAGTTACCTACCAGCATCACACAGGCGGTAGGGGGTCTAAGCCAGGATCACAACTATGGCCTGGACCAAATGGCCCTGTCCATCACACTTCCAGCCTTAACCCATCTCTGCTTATTTACTGTGAATTGAAGAGAGGAGAGGATGGGAATTCCTTTTCTGTAATAAATATTCCTTTTTGTGGTGGGCTAGTGAAGGGCACTGAGGGCCTGAGCTGGGTCTTTTGTTCCAAATGGCCAAGTTAAGTCAATTGTGGCTGCTGTGCAAGTGGGGTCCCATGAAACCTGGCTGGCTGGTGGTAATTAATCACTACAAGGCAGCAAAGAAGGAGCTCAAGCTGTCAGAACACCCAGGAGGCTGTGGTTGAGGAGTTCCAACAATTCACATTTACAACTCAGTGTCTCCGCAGGAGCCTGAAGTTTCGGAAACTCTGGAGCTCAGCACAGATTCTGAGGCTTGGGAGCCTTGTCCTTTTGGACACCTTACCCCAAGGAGCTCTCCAAGCCCCTGACATTTGGGGGATTGTCAGAGCTCTGGGCCGCCAGAGAAAGGCCTTGTCTCAGAAGCCAAAGGCATCAACAGAAATGGAATTGAATGAGCAGGTTTTTCAGAGGCTGGAAGAGAAACTGTTTCGAAAATCTGTTTTGACTTTTGCAAACACTGCCTTTCCCTCTGGTCCCGTAATTGAGTGGGGCTGGCGATACTTATTCATCTCTTAGTCTATGGCTGAGTCACCCCCTCCTTCTCATCAGAATGTTATGAGCATGCAGAGGAAAGGTGTTTATGGAGCAGTCTCGCTCCATTCTAGGGTGGTAGTGATGCTGGAGGTCATGGCTGTTGTCCCCAGGCAAAATCCAGAAGGGTCCTGCACCAACTAACTGAGCAGGAAAATAACAGACGGTATGTAACTGGTCCAGATAACTTCGATTTTCTTTTGGTAAGGATGGGAGAAGGGAATCTATTTGGGCAACAAATCAGGCAGCAATGTTCATTGTGTTCATCAGGACCTCTTTGACAGTTAAGCAAATGCCTATGAAGGTAGCCAGCAAATGCTTGGGGTACCAAGTGCTCTGGATTGTCTTATATGTGCCTTCTGGTTTTGTCTTCTTTTTTATCCTTCCTTTCCTTCTGACCCAGTTCCTTCCCTCTGATTCTATTTGCAAACCCAGACTAAGTTCTAAAGAGCTTCTTTTAGCCAAGGGTCATATATGAAAATAGTGCTCTTGGTAGAGATGATGTAATAAATCTAATAAAATTACGCCCCAGGGCTCTACAGTGAACAAGAAACACCTTGCAGTTGTATAGCACCATAGAGTTTACCAACTAACTTCAGATTCACTACCTCACTCACTCTGCACTTCAATTTTATGAAGTAAATAGGTAAATAGTCTTTTCCCCATTTACGAAAGCTGAGATCCAAGAACAGCTATGAGCTGATGATACCCCGAATATATTCTTCTGGTTGTTTTCTATTTTGTGTTGCTTTCAATTTTAGTTTGGGACATATCCATCTACTTACTTGACATCACTACCATGATAACCCATGGGCCCCTTCAAACTCAGCATATCCATAACTGGCCTTATCACCTCTCATCCCTCCCTCTTTACCCTTCTTAGTTTCTCCTGGTACTGGTTCAGTGGAAAGCCCCTGCTATTCATCCATTCATCCAAGAGAGAGACCCCCTTTTTTTCTCTCTGCAGCCCCACATCCAGTAAGTTACCATCTTGTATAAATTCTTCCTTCTTATCATCTCAAAAAGATTCCTCCATGGTTTCCAATCTAAGCTGCCATCATTGCCAGCCTCCTAACCAACCTCTGTATATTGAGTTTGGTCCCCCTTCCCCAGTCCATTTTACACAACAGACTGAGTGTTCTTTGTAATATGAAAGTCTGATCATAGCCCTTTCTCCCTCCTGGACATTGAAACTTTCTTTGGTTTCATGGGCCTAGGGGGAAAATTCATAGACTTGATTATTTGTGATCTGAAAATTGGTAGTAGTTATTCTATTTTAGTCTCATTTTTTATTAGATTCCCATATGAGCCCATTTTACAGCTCATCCCAAGCTATGTGACTGTTTCAACCAGATTGAAATGTCTCACTTTTACCCATGCCTCACTCATCTGTGTTCCCCACTTCTTGTCTGGCTAACATTGCTGTGCTTTCAGCTTCCACACTACCTCCTCCAGGAGGTCTTCCTTGAGTGTATTTCCAAGTTGTCTCTACTAGGTTTTCATAGTATTTTGTGTTTCCCTCTACTGTTGCCCTTATTTCACTCTGGTTTTATCTTTGCATTTTTTTCCTCTGCTTCCTTTCTGAGTGCAGAGTCTGTGTCTTATTCACCCTTAGTTTCAAAGGCTCTAACAGCTGTCATGCACACTGTAGGTTCTAGAAGCAGTCTGCGCATTGTAGATCCTTGGTGAATGCTTGAGAGGTACAGTTACCTGTCTGAGGTCCTCCACTCAGAGTGAAGGGCCTGATATTCAGACTGACATGTACACACTACTATATTTCAAGTAGATAACCAACAAGGACCTACTGTACAACAAGGATTATACAGTTCCCTATACAGTACAGCACAGGGAACTCTGCTCAATATTCTGTATAACCTACATGGGAAAAGAATTTGAAAAAGAATAGATATATGGGTAAGTATAACTGAATCACTTTGCTGTACACCTGAAACTAACACAACATTGTAAATCAACTCCACTGTAATAAAGTTTAAAAACAAAATAGAACAAAACAAAACAAAAACCAAAAAAACCTAAATCTTATTTCTCTGAGTCAGGTGTTGCATGGAGGAAAGAAATAACCAAGAGGCTACATTGCAGGAATGGTCAGAATTTTTTCTGCTCCAGTCAATGGATATGGTATCGCATATAATTTATGATATAATATAATGAAATGTAGTTGGGCTGTCTACACATCATCTACTAAGAAACTTTTTTGGTTTCATCTTGTCTCCATGATCTCTCCACTATCTTCTTCTCCAGCTATTCACTTGAGGACACTCTGAGTCTGCACCCCATATCGTCTTTGACTCTCTTGGAAGAAGAGAGATGTTCCCAAGAAGTTTTGTGGTTCCTGCTTTTTCTGTTTTTCCTGGAAAGGTGAAAGAAATGTGGGTCCACTAACAAGACTCACTCTCGCCAATCTCTCAGGAAGCCCCCTACACCACAAAGGGAAATGCAAATAAACTAGCAGTCACTGTGCCTGTAAAACCAAACACATGGATCAGTACTTTACTCCCCCATCATATGCTTCCACCAGTGTTTACTTAGTTAGAAGTTTTAACATAACTAAAATAGCTTTCATCGCTCTGGGGAGGACTGCAGAGTCCCACAAGGAACATCTCTGCCAACAAGCGTGGTATTGCACTTGAAGATTGTTGTGAAGTTTCCCATTTCTTTACGAAGAAAAAGGAGGTCGGGGGTGAAAGATGTGCCTAAGACCACTCACTCAGTAACAAAGCCACAGAACTGGAGCCCAGGTCTGTGGATTCCCTATCCTTTGCTCTTTCAGCTGTTCTAACAACTCCAAGGACACTCAAGGATAAAAGGCCAGAAAAATGAATTCCATTTACCCTGGATCCAGTGGCAGTTAGCATCTCAGTAAGTTTTTGAGTGCATTTTGAGGGATGGGATGCTCCATTAATCACGGAAACCAATAATATGCATTCATTTGACCAATTTTTTCAGAGGCAATACTAAATGTCCGCTATTTTCCATTACATTGATAATCTCTGTATTTTGGAGAAGAAAAAAAGAGAAAAGAAGAAAGAAAGAAAGGGAGAGAGAGAAAGAAGGAAAGAAAGAAAGAAAGAAAGAAAGAAAGAAAGAAAGAAAGAAAGAAAGAAAGAAAGAAAGAAAGAAAGAGAAAGAAAGAAAGAAAAAAAGAAAGAAAGAGAGGAAGGAAGGAAGGAAAGAAGGAATGAAGGAAGAAAGAAAAAAGAAAGAGAGAGAGAGGGAGGGAGGAAGGAAGGAGGAAAGAAAGAGAGACAGAAAGAGAAAGAGAGAAAGGAAGAAAGAGAGAAAGAAAGAGGAAGGAAAGGCAGCAGGATGACTCCATGCATGTGTTTAGCTGTGGTGGAACAGATAGGCTAGTTTAAATGTGTCAGTTGCTGGCTCAGGTTCCCAGTGTCCTGCCTCTGAAGCATGTTTCTGTTGAATTTTAAAAGGGAATGAAATTAGGTCTCCACGTAGGACCCCTTCGTACTTTTATTTCCTTGGGTGTTCTTGAATGGCACACCAGGATGGAAAGCAGTGCTATGCATTTGACCCTGTTGAAGAAACCATTATGCTCTGAAGAAGAAATTACTCACTGTCTCTGTGTTATTCGTTGAAACACATCTAAAGCCTGGCCATGCAGATGTTAATCATGAGTATTTGGAGGCTTTAAAATATATCAGGAAAGAAAATTTAGACTATGAGGAAACATTGCTGATGTATCCGAATCTGTTTTGTCTTTTTGTTTTTTTAAATGGAGAAAATCATAGGGAAGAGTCAGGAGGTTGCATATCCCAAGGTCAAACAGTGAGTTACTAACAAATCAAGGAAGGATATCCCGCTTTCCTAGCTAAGTTTTACTAATGATGTGAGCCTTTTAGGCACTGTCACCATGGTTGATTGATGTGAGCCTTTTAGGCACTGTCACCATGGTTGATTGCAGAGGCCCTGTGGACAAAACAGGGCTTGGTCCTTTCTCTTTCATTGCTTTCCATGCAAAAGTATAATCTATAAGGTCTTTTGCAGTTAACTCTCGTTTTTATGGATAGAAACTCTTCCAGGGCTTCACTCTGCTACTTGTCCAGGGTCTGCCCCTTCACTCTCTACTTTCTTCACAATGTTGCAACTTCCTCTATTTTCCTTAGACTTTCTTTAGAGTTACATTGAGTTGCGTCCCTGAAAAGCCTCTTTCCTTCAAACACGAGAGACTGAAGCAATGCTTACGTTCTAATACTTTCTTGCAACTTCCACCACAAAGGAGGGATGGAGGGAAGGAAGTGAGGCAGAGACAAAAGCAAAGCAAGGACAAGAGGATGAGTTACTGAGTTATCCACAGCTTCACAAGAACGTCCACCTGAGGGCTAGCTCATGGAGGTTGTCTCTGGAGAGGCATATAGAATCACTATGTATCAGAACAATTCAGGGTTGAGGGAAGAGGAAGGGAAAGCAATTTATCTGTTTAGTCTTCACTTGTGCTGTATCTCACCAGTCATAATGTTCTCCAAAGAACTTAATTCTCCAACATTTCCAGTTAGCATCATCTGACACCTCCAGAGACTGCTGTAGCAGTCAGAGCATCTATCAGTTTGTGGCACCTGAGCGAGCTGGATGCTGGAGCTGCTGGAGCCCACATCACAATGGAGGGTGACAGAGGCCATGCAGCATCCCAGTCCTTGCCCCTGGGGAAGGCTCAGACACTCAGATGTCCAGAGCTGAGGTGATACAAAAATCCAGGAAATGCTAGCTCAGATGATTGTATCAGACAGATCTGAGATGTGCAACTATAATTGGAAGCATCTGCATCTCATGGATGGAGAATATCAAAGTCCATAACTTAAAGAGGGGCCTTGAGAAAGCATTTTTCTATTTGAATCCTATGTTTTGCCAAAATATATCAACTGTTTATCAACCATTCTTCCCTTCTGTTCGGCTATCCCCCATCCTCTGATTCTCTACCTCGCCTTTCTCGCTCTTATATATTCCTATCTCCTTAGATAAAACCTCTTAACCTTAGTTATTAAAGATGGATTGATACATGTCACACCCCCATTGCCGAAACAAAGCAAAAGTTTGAAGAGAATGATTAAGGGTAGGTTTCAGAGAGCCTTGAAAGTGCAGTTTAGGAGCTTGGACATTATTTCCCTCTAGTGGAGAGTGATGCTGTATTTTTGCTCAGAGCAATCCTCACCCCATTCCCCATACTATAGATCCTTTCTTTTCTCCCCTCTAATTCAAGTCTTACCCATTTTTCAAGACAAACATAGTTTTATCACCTTTGTTTCACCCATGCTTCCATTTGTGCGATGCTCTGTAGTTATGGAGCATCTCCTCAATTCTTGGTACAGAGCAAGGCTCTGGGTATAGTATGGTTTCCTCATGCTAGTTAAGTCTGGCAAGAAGAACTGTTGAAAAGAGAACATTACAGTCTCCTGTGAAAAGTTCTGGGATGTGGGAGATACCAGGTGCCTGGAGGAGGGGTCCCTGAACTGCCTGGGAAAGATTTAGGCAAGACTCCTCAGGAAAAATGGCATCTAACGTACACAATGAAGGATGAGAAAGGGTTAAGCTAGATCTCGGCAGAGGAAACTCTGCATAGAGCTTCTGAGACCTCATTGTGAACTGACCTACTGAAATACTTAGAGAGGTGTGGTAGCCAGGCTCCAAAATGATCTTTGGTGATTCTAGTCTCCTGGTATTTATTTATACTCTTGTGTAGTTTCCTCCTGCATTAAATAGGGTGAATCTGTGTAATCACTAAGATATTTTGAAAATGATAGTGTGTGAAATTCAAGGCCAGGTCAAAAGGACATTACAGTTTGTACCATGCCCTTCCTTGGATCACTCAGTCTCGGAGAATGCCAACTGCTATGTCATGGAGACACTCAAGTAGTCCTATGGAGAGGACCGCATAAGGAAGAACCAAGACCTTCTGCCAACAATGAGCCTTCCCTTGCCAGCTATATGAGTCAGCTCCATTGGAGAAGATCCTCCAGTTCCAGTCCAGCCTTTAGATAACTGCAACCCCAGATGACATCTTGACTACAACTTCACAATATCCTGAGCCAGAGCTCCCCAGCTGAGCTGTGTGAGAAACTGTGTGAGATAATAAATACTTACTGTTTTGAGGCATTAAACTTTGGGGTAATTTGCTGTACGGCAATAGAGAACTGATACAAGAGGAAAGGGGGCATGCACTAAACCTGGAAAAGTAGGCAGGAGTCAAATCATGTAGGGATTTGTAGGTCCCATTAAGACGCTGGAACTTTTAGAACAGCAGCAAATCATTAATGGGCTTTAAGCAGAGGAGTGAAGTCATCAGGTTTATGATCCTGTGGACCCTTTGAGATCAACTGTGTGCTTAAATTTCTCTTTCTTACATGGCGCTGAATACAATGCTTTTGCATTAAGCATGACAAATGTAAATTTCAACTGGAGAATGATAGATTGAAGACAGTATAGGATCACTCAGTAGCAGCAAGAAAGGAGGATCTCTGGTTCCCAGACTAAGTAAAATTGATGGAATGCAATGTTCCCGCTCCCCACCAAACCCATATGTATGGATGAGTGAAGTGCAATGGCTGCTGTCAAGCATGTTCAATGCAGTCTCTTTACAATGTGGGTGTGTGTGGTGGGGGACAGGAAGAACATCTGCCTAACAGACGTACCATGATTTTTCCAAATATATTTATATTCTTGGTGTGGGAGTTGGAGTAATGATTTGACCCCAAAATGTCAAAATATGTGAAATAAAACTATAGAATCATATGGTCTTAGAGTAATAAAGAGACTATAGAAGTACGTTAGCTCAACTTCCAACTCAGTGTTGGATTCGTCTGTAGAGAGACTAATAATAGCCCTACAATTTATTAACTGTTAGGCACTCTGCTGAAACCTTCCATAACATGATCTGATTTACTGTTGAAGCACACCTGAGAGGTAGGTATTATTTTCACTTTTTAAATAAATAAATAACCAAGCCAAGGTTTAGAAAACCTAGGTCAGTGCTTCTCAAACTCCAGTGTGCGTGTGAATGGCCTGAAGACCTTGTTAAAATCTAGATTCGGACTCTGCGTCTGGAGCGGGGCCCAAGTTTCTTCATTTCTAACAGACTCCCAGGTGATGCTAGCATAGGATGGGTAATGCAACGTCTCAAGGTTGGGATGTGGCAGATTTAAAGCCTCTTCTGTCTGACTTCAAAGAGTGAGCTCTTAACACACTAACAAGCCCTTCTCCTTCCCACTGAAGTGGTGGCTATCCAGTCTCTACTGGAAGGCTTCCACTTATTTGGAGCCCTCTACTTTGCCAGGTGGCTCTCCTTTCCAAGTTTGAATACTAACTATAAAGTTTTTTTCTTGTGTTGAGGCAAATTCTGTACCCATGCAACCTCAGTGGATCACTTGTTGAACCATTACTAAAGACACACTTTCTCCATGATTGCATTACTATTCCTTTGAGTGCTTGCTCCATTTGTCAGGGAACCATGGAGAGAAGGAGGGGAGAATTTGGATACCAGCATACTTCTTGAACCCATAACGTTCGCTAATGAATGATTGGATAAAGGATGGGAGACAGAGGGGCAGCATTCTAGAACAAGTCCAGGCATTTACTAATCTGAGCCAGAACTAAAGCAATCGACATGTAGCAGGAACCAATTGTAATCAGGACCAACTTCCCCTTTGCACACTATGTCCAGTCACCAATAGGGATATGGCCTTGGACATATTGATAAATAAAATATATCATGAGTCATATTAATTAGATCCTCTCCATAAAAATGAGCCCTCTTGATGAACTGAGTCTACTCTTGCTCCCATTCATATCAGATAAGGCGTAACAAGTTGCCCATGAGAAAATGAGTCAGAGCTCTCTCTGGTGGACGGAATTCATAATTTATAGAGTAGTGAGAGTAACTTTCCTGTAAACTGGCTGTAGGCTCTCGAATACTAAGCTAAATAATTTAGTCTCCAAGAAAACAGAGCAGTATATAGAAAAGACATTAAGCTGGGAGTCAGAAAACCTGAGTTCTAAAACTGCCTATAGAGCTAATTTCTTTATGTCATCATCTAACCTGCAAAAAGAGAGCCTGGGTGGGAATCAGACCAGTCACTCATTCCTCTTCTCGATCGGAAATTCTAGGCATCTACTTCATAGAGAGCAAGCGAAGCTTTGGGTTCCAAAGGAGACAGGCACTAAATATCTCACAACCAAGAACCGAACCACCAATTACTTTTCTTCTCTTTCTAACAACAGCAGCAGGAAGAAAAAAAAAAATCAGGGATGTTAGAAAAAGAAACAGAGATGTTGAAAAGGGTTCTAATCTGTTACTCAATTTTTCAGGGCAGGATGTATTTCTCTCAAAAGCCAGCTGAGATAAAAGGCTCTCAGACGGATGGTGGCAATGCATGCTGCCTTGCCACTCAGTTCAGAAAATACTGAATTAATAGACACTTGGAAACCTCTCTCAGGTCCATATTCTCCACTCACAAATAGGAATTATGAGGTCTTTGATGTCCTGCTGATATTATATTGCTTCTTGATGTTCTTTGGGGAAATTTCTTTAAGTGTCTCTATCCTCGGCTGAAATGGTATCTTATAATTTTTTCCACCAATAATCCTTAGTGACTTGTAGAAGGTAAGCCCTAAAATGTTGCCATCGACCATAGGGGGACCAAGTTTCCATTTAGAAGATGAACCACAAGAATTTTAGAAGCTATGGGCCAATTTTTATGGAGGGTTCTTGTTAATATTACTCACGATATATTTTCCCTCTTATTACTCCAAAGCCATATCCTTTTCAACGACTGGAAACAGTGTGTATTGTCTGAGTTTAGTAGAGACAGAGGTTTGGGGAAATTGAGGCTTCTTCGGTGTGGATTCAGCACCAGGAAAGTGTTCCAATTACAGAATTGCAGGATCAAAAGTGTAAAAGAACCAGTCATTTTAAAATCAGATTTTAGAGAGTGAAGGGCAAAGAGAAAGGGGGAGCTAATGTTTATCAACACCAGCTATGTGCCGAACACATGCTAGTATCTTTACTCATATTTACCTACAACCTGAGAGGGCGCTATTCTCTGCTGTCCAGGTAAGGACATTAAGTGAGACTGCCACAGTTTAAATAACAAACCCATGTTCACACAGCTAGCAAGTTGCAGAGAACCAGTGGCTCCAACAGGCCTTTGAGATTTAGAGTCTAAACTCCTTTCAACATTCCTGGCTCTGCTGCTTGTTTGCTAAGTTCCCTTGGAAGAGCTACTTAACCCGGGCGGGGAACCTTTACTTCTTCATCTATAAAAGAAGGTGTGTAGGGTGCTTGGGATGGTTATACCCAGAGGGAACAGAGTCCTTAGCAACAAATAAGCACACTAAAGACTGTAAATATTAAAGCTGTCAACATCATCATTATTGCAGCATGCTGCCTCTTTTAAACAAATAAACAAATAAGTAAATAAAATATTAGAGTAATGCTAAGGCAGAGGAGGAGAGGAGAGGGAGAAGAATACAATGCCATTCTCTCCCTGAATCATACGCTGACATGTGTTTTGAC
Source organism: Mesoplodon bidens (assembly GCF_964165515.1). NCBI lineage: Eukaryota > Metazoa > Chordata > Mammalia > Artiodactyla > Ziphiidae > Mesoplodon > Mesoplodon bidens. The sequence goes on along the minus strand of NC_138162.1, from coordinate 18,692,760 downwards.
CCCATGGTCATGAAGGTGACACTTCAGGACTCCACCATGTGCTCCTGGGACCATAGTCAAGACGAATGCGGACAACTTTCATAAATAAAATCCCACTTTTCTCCTTTCGTCCTTCCTCCAGTTACACCATCTCCTCCTCACTTCTTACTCTGGCTCCTTGTCTATCTGTATAAAGCCTCCTTATCCTCTCTTATCTCTGGATGCATCCTCATCTTGAGAGGTGGGCTGTAGAGTCAGGGAAGAGGTGGTCATGATGTTGGTCAGATTCACGTGGGTGAGAAGAGCCCTCTACTCAGAGAGAATGTAGAGGAGTGGATAGGTTGTACACTATCCAGAATTACCTCAATTTAGCTTCCTAAACTGCCAGCGTTGAGTACAACTCTGAATTATTTCCTAAAAGCTAAACCGGATTGAATAGGAGCACCCTTAGAAATCATCTAGTATCCTTGGTCCATTTTACACATGAGGAAACTGAGGTACAAGGCAAGGGGTTGGAGGCAAAGGCTGTTCTGGCTGTCAATCTCTCTCTGATACACTCTAGCCCGCCAGCCCTATCTCATCTTCTGCTTGGAAATGTATCAGAGTGACCTCAAGTATTTTGACTTGCCACTTTTGTTCTGTCAACCTTACCCCCAGGTTCCTGACTTGGGGGGCTTCAAAAGATGCTCATCAATCTTACTTTCTTTGTCCACTTCAAAACCATCTAACTTTCCCCCAAATGGATTGCTGTCTTTTCCAATCCTGAAATTAAACCCTGGAACATTCTCCAGTAAGAACTCAACAGAGGGAAGTCAACCAACAAATATGTTCCAGACTTATAAAACTAATATCTTTGCATATATTTTTAGGGCCCTGTGTGTGTGTTTGTGTGTGTGTGTGTGTGTGTGTGTGTGTATTCCACAACATACTTATCGGCAACCGACTTGCTTTTGAACACTGGACAAGTGAGTCCACGTTTCTTGTCTCAGACTTTAAGCCCTTAAGGATGAGAGGGTTTGGCTAGATTGCTCTAAGCTTTCATCTTACCCTGGAAGTCCAGTGTCCTTCTCAGTTGGTTGTTGTATTGGAGAATGCTCTCTTTTCTAACTGACCACCTTGGATTATCAGATGTACAAACCAAGTCGACTACCGAAAAGAGGTATAACCAGGTAGTAGGGGTGCATTTTAGGGAGCTCCAACCTAAGTTTTGCAGAATTGTGATAATTCATTTCTTTCTTTCTTTTTTTTAAAATAAGTTTTGAAGACCCAGGATTAAATGTCTTGGTAAAACTAGATAGATGATAGATAGATAGATAGGTAGATAGATAGGGCAAGCTAATAAATTTGTTTTGTTTTCCATTTGGAAACGTTTGTGTTTTTGTTTGTGGTATTCCTTACCCCACCCATTTTTGGAGATCAAAAGGTCCCCTTTTGGACCAAGGGAAAAAAATCAGGTTTTAGAAATTGCCACACTTTCCCCACCCTCCCTCAGAACAGGCGGCAGCTTCGGCTCCTTGGATCTTGGCAATTGCATTCCCCCTTTGTCCCTGAGGTTGTCCATGGGAGGACGAAGGCCATTGTCCGAGGCTTCAACCTTTGTTGGATTCTTGAGAAAGGGCTGCTGAGGCAGACGTGAGGCCTGCTTTTAAGTTTTCCCGCCTCAAGGAGTCTATTGAGAAGTTTTGTGTGGTTACTTGTGGGGGTCAGGCTTCTGATCTGACCCCTCGCATCCCCGGGTAATTAGAGCATGCAGAACAGCACCTCCTCCTTGGCTAATTGGCTCTCTCAATGAACCTGTCAGAGAGGAAGTCTGTCTATGACTCACTTGCCCTCTGCAGCAAACTTCAGGCCCCAACACATTCATTTGTCTACGTGATGGGATGGCGACTTAGGAAGTGATTAGAACTGGGATCAAACAGGCTCCTGATTGCCCCATTAGGAATGGGGCCCATTAACTCTTTGAGAGCTCTCTACCACCCTGGTGGGAAACTGATTGCAACTGAAGACACTTTCTCAGGTTTGGTGATGCTAACTTGTTTATAACTCATTCCAAGAAAGTATGGTAGCTCCTGGAATCTCCCTGGAAATCAACTGGCATGGCATAAAAACAGTGACATATAACTTGATATTAATAAACACCTTAGAAAAAGACAGGAAGTGGCCAAGAATGGGAGCTGAAGTAGAAACTAGTTATTTTAATAAATCGTAGCAGACATTGGGGTAAAGGAGGCAATAAGGGGTCTGTCCTACACCTATCATTGTGGTCCTCAGCTCTATGGAGATTTGTGCAGTTTGATTCAGGGAAGCAAGTGTGAGCGCTCCTAAAATATCCTAGACACAAGACCTCCCTGTACACAATCCTTATAAACTGCCCTCAAGCCAGGCCACTCCATCTGGTAATGGCCACATTACATTTCCTGCTGGAAGGAGTAAGAAGGATTCTTAGCAGGCTCCAGTGCAGACAAATTAGGCCCTGGTTTTGTAGGTCATCTCTTGTTTTTCATGAATGATTTACATCTTACTTTCTTGGCTGATGCCCAGTTCATTCACAGACTGTAACTTGAATCTTCCCTGACAGGTTGTGACTTTTAGGAGTTCTTAAGTGGTGACTTATGTGAGCAAGAAATGTTAACTGTTAAAAATAAAGACAAACACCAGGCTGTTAAGGCTGGTTACTTCAAGGGTGCTGAGGAAGAAAGGAGGAGTGAGGGGGTGGGAAAAGAGTAGTTTTTCTTTTTTACAGCTTTGATTATATACTTCTTACAATGATGCAGTAATTTCTACTTTTAACAATGTTAAAAAAACTTTAAAATGTGTTTGTGTATTTTCATAAAGAGAATATAGACAAGTTGGCTTTTATTAATCTTAGCTCTTTTACTCCATGCATCTTGTGTCACATGGATTACTAAGCATGATATTTTGCTAATGAAAGAAACATACTGAAGAGTTCATATAGGTCAACCAATATATTTACATATTGAATCTCAGTTCTACCTCTTAGTTGCTGGATAGTTTGGGGAAGGTAATTTATCCAATTTCATCAAAGATCCAAGATCTTCATCTACTAAATGGAGTCATTTCATAAACGTCTTAGGGAGTTGCCATGTGGATGAAAAAAAGACAGTGCACGTACAGTGTTCGGCAGGGCACAGAATGCTATGGAATGGCTTTGTCAATGGAGCTAATGTCGGTGCTATCATTGTAGTTGAGAGGACCGCGGTCCAGGGGAGTTAAGTCAAGATAACCCAAGAAGAGAGAGAGTATACACTTCAGACACTCTGATTCCGAGCTTGCTTCCCTCTCAGGACCCCAGGTGGGTCCTTCTGGGTCCCTACTGTCATCTGCTTTATTGTCTCCACTTTATACAAGAAGAAATAAAAGAAGACTTTTAATCCTGGCTCAAATAGTCCAGGACTCCCTTCACAGCCTAACCAGTGCTACGTTTTCTCAGGAATCCTCCTGAGATTCAGGAGGTACCACAGATGATTTCCTCATCGGAGAGGGGGCAAATAGTCTTGTGATTTTTCTCACTGTGGGCTTTTAACAAATTGAACCCGCTAGAGGAGATGGTTTGATCCCTTTCTCCTGCATTGTGAGCTCTTTGGAAACATACATTAGTCATCTATTTACAGTGTCTATCACTTGTCTTAACCTTTGGATGGGCAATGATCAACATTTAAAATTAACAAATCTGTGAATATAGCATAGAGAATTTTCCCACCTAGATCTTAAACATTAATGGTGAGACAATCATATTCATTCTTATATCCCAAGCAATGTGTGCTGTGCCTGGGGCATAGTAGAGACTCAATAAATGCTTGTTGAATGAATATAGCTACTATGCAAAAGTCTAAAAAAAACAATCAAGGCACCACCACTTCATTTGCTGCTTGCAAGGCATGTCCTTGGGTAATCACCCAGAAAGAAAGATAAGGCTGGACTTTGAATCTTTCTGGACCAAAAGAAAGACAGGGAGGGAGGGGTGGAGGCCATAGGGAGAGGAGGGACAGGAGGGATTATGCGGAGGGGGTGGAGAAAGAAAGAGGAAGGAAGAGAGAAGAAAGAAATCAGGTTGGTGCCCCTAAATCCTGCCTTATGGAAAGTGCACACAAGGGGCTGTCATGCAAATGAGCCTTGGCATGTGAAAGGGACAAGACGAAGGGCCAGAACTTTCTGAATTAACAATGGAGGTGCTTGTAACACACTCAGTGGAGTACGTGACAAAGACTTCTATTTTCAGGGCTTACTATGAATTCACGCCAACTTTACACAGATGCACGTCAGCTTCCCGCCGTCATTTTCTCTCTCTACACACACACATGCACACACACACATGTGCACACACACACATACATTTTTATCTTCCTATATATATACGTTGCAGGCAGCAGTATCTGCTGGAAACTTTTCTTAAGTTTCACATTCAGGTTCATTTTCTCAGGTTCAGAGAAAAGACCACGACTGGAAGCAGTTATGTTTCTCCCTGGCCACTTAGGACTGTGCTGGCTTGGCTGGGAGCACTTAGATGCAAGATGCTCTGCTAGAAAGCTTACGGGCCCAGGGTCAGAAGACCAGGTTTCCAGGCCTTTGAGTTCTGCCACCACTTACCTGTAGACTTAGACCTATTCTTTCTCTCTTACAGCCTCAGTTTTGCTCTTGTGAAAGGAAGAATTCAGAACAAAAAATCTTTAATGTTTCTTCAGTTTTGAAATTTTCTATTTTGTCTTTTTTCCATGACTACTTAGGCCCAGGCCTTGGAAGGACGGCACTCCATGGGCTGGTAGCTACTTTCACTGAGTGTGTTGTCTGGCTTCATGCTAAGGGCTTTATGTGCAGTATCTCACTGAATCCTCATAGCAACCTGGAAGAGGCCATTCCTCTTCCGTTTGGTAGGTAAGGGCTGGAAGTTCAGGGAAATGAAGTTGGATCGTGCTCTTTTATTGTAACTCTTGAGATGGCCCCTTTTATAGGAATGCCTTCATTAGGTATTCACAGTGTGAACTCTACACAGATATCAGATGACTGCATTTCTTCCTTTCAAGTTCTCTACTGCATGGGGCACCCAGCTACACAAATAATGGTAATGTAAAGGCAATGCCCGGTAAGTCATTTGTTGACGTCCTCTCCTCCAAGAAACTGTCTAGTGAGAAGTCCATACATAGGCTGGGAAGTGGGAGACACAGGGTTTACTCTTTCTCTTCGTAAGCTCACTGTTCATCCTTGAGAAAAACATTTCCTTTACTTGGATTCAGTTGCCCCAACTGTAAACGAGAGGGCAAATATGGCACTGATCTGAGTCATTATGGGCACTGGATAACAGCATACAAAGGCTCTGGTGCTTAGTTTAAATCCTAAGTGCTTCCTTTCTAGATGTGTGCCCTTTGGCAAGTTACTTAACCTCACTCAAATTCAGTTATTCTAGCTATAAAATGGGAACAATATGACTCAGTTCCCTGCAGGATTTGTGTGAGTATTGAGTGAGCTAATGCAGGTGAAATGATTAGCATGACGCCTAGCAGCTAGTGAGGCACTAATGAACTATTATTAGCCACCTCGGGATGACAAAGTACTCGTGAGCTGCATGTTGTAGACCAGTTGGTTTCTAAGAACTCCCCGCTATCTTTTAAGAATGGACTCTGGGTACAGATGTTGAACCCTGGGCTATGAGTATAGTCATCAACTGGGGAAGGGCATTCTAGGAGGAGGGCTCAGCACATACACAGGGTGGAAGCAAGATAGCAAGTTACATTGAGAAATAAAATAATTCCGTACTGTTGGGGTACTGGGCATGTGTCTATGGAGTGGGGTGGGCCTCAGCGAGAAAAGAGACTGGGAACACAGGCAGGGGGCAATCCGCAGAGCCTTAGACCTCAGGTTACAGAAACAGGGCTGTATCCTGAAGGCGGTGGGGACCAGCGCGTCAGATCAGGTTTGCATGGTGAAGTGAAGAACAGCGGTGACGTACATATTTCGATGGAGCACACGCTCAGCGGATGAGCTGGATTTATGTAGACTGTATGTTGATTTGGAAATGATTTGGGAGGCCGGGCTTGAATGAGTGATGAGATATCCTGGGGGCTCTCCCAAAACCACTTCTTGGCACTGCTGGGATTCAGAGGGAAAAGAGAGAAACTGGACGCTGGGAGGTCTGCAAAGAGGCTCTGCAGAGGGAGGCTGTGAGCTGGACTCGGGCAGCAGCCCTGGGCACGGGGAGCAGCAAGTCCCAACCCACTTGGAGGCTGGAAAGGCAGCTGTCTCTAGCCTTGCCGCCAGCCTGGCCTTCATGCTTTGGTGTAGAAACCTGACCACCAAGACACTGATCCGCCCCAGGGCTGCTCTGTGGACCTGAGGGCCAGCACCCGTGAAGGATGGTGAGCTCAGCTCCTGGGCCCCTAGGGACCATCGCTTTGCAGGAGGAGAACAGACGTGCCAGGTAGGAGTTTCTCAACGCTCGTCTTCCCCCAGCCCTCGATTTCGGGAATGCATAGAGAACCTCTGTGGTTTGGATGTGAGACTTGGAGCTCAGGAGCCAAATGAAGTCAGGCTGTCCGTCTGTTCTAAATTTAACTCCTTAACCACGTTTGGGCACAGTACCTTGTCTGAGGTTGTTTTCTACCCAAAATGTATAATGTCAGGGTGTGCCAGGGAGGGATGAGGGTGATGACGGCAGAGAGCCTAGGAGAAGAAAATACGAGCAGCTCCTGTAGCCAATCTGATTAGCGCATAAACTCCTAATTCCCCTCCGCCCGAAACCTCACTTGGTCAACAGTGCCGAACTACAGGCAAGCTGCTTTCTTCAAACGGAATTTAACAAAATGACCATTTGAGTCTCTGTGCATAAGTATGATTCAGTACTCTTTTCCTTTAACTTCTTTTAGGGGCATACCATTTGGAAAATATTAATAATTGCTATTTTAAGCATTCTCCACGTACAAAACACTGGGCTAAGCATTCCCTATTTGTTATCTCCTCAGGGAAACTCCACGGATTAAGTACTATTATTAGCTTCCTTCTAAAGATTAGGGAAAATTAATCATTCAGTGATTAAATAACTTGCCCAAGTCCTCACAGTAAGTGAGGAGTCCTAGCCAGTAGAAGGATCTAGACTTGAATTCAATGTTACCTCAAATTGAACAGTACTGCATAGATTCCTAAGTTCAGTGAAGTACCTCTGTGGACCACCTGAGCCAGCCTGCTACTCGTGCAGAGGTAAAATAGCATCATCCCATTATAAAGATGGGGAAAAGGAGGACCAGAAAAGGTTAGTGACGTGCCCTAAATCATGCAGAGAAGGAAGAGAACAGGGGAGCAAGTACTGGAACCAGGACCCTTGTCTTCAAGAAAATGATGCAGAATAAACAGCCAGTTTGCTGTCAGATATCTTAAAAACAAACAAACAAACAAAAGACCCTTTTTATTTTGAACTACTTTTAAACTTACTAAAAAATGGCAAAAATAGATTACAGAGTTTCCATATATCCTTTTTTTTAAACATCTTTATCAGAGTATAACTGCTTTACAATGGTGTGTTAGTTTCTGCTTTACAACAAAGTGAATGAGCTTTACGTACGTATACATCTATCACCATATCTCTTCCCTCTTGCGTCTCCCTTCCTCCCACCCTCCCTATCCCACCCCTCTAGGTGGTCACAAAGCACCGAGCTGATCTCCCTGTGCTATGCGGCTGCTTCCCACTAGCTATCTATTTTACGCTTGGTAGTGTATATATGTCCATGCCACTCTCTCACTTCGTCCCAGCTTACCCTTCCCCCTCCTTGTGTCCTCAAGTCCATTCTCTACGTCTTTGTCTTTATTCCATCTATCCTTTGCTCAAATTCCCCCGAGAGTAACATCTTATATAATTAGAGTCCCACAATCAGAACCAGAAAATGAACATAGGTACACCACCATTCACTAAAGGTTTTACTGAAGTTTTACCAGTTTGTCCACTTATGTGCTTTTTCTGTTCCAGAATCCTATCAGGATCCCATGTTACATTTAGTTGTTACTTCTTAGTCTCCTACAGCCTATAACAGTTCTTTAGTCTTTTTCACGACTTTGACACCTTTGGAAGGTATCGGTCAGTTATTTCATGACCGATGAACCGAGGGACTGTCCCTCGGTTTGTGTTTGCCTAGAGTTTTCACACGACTGGACTGAGGCTCTGCATCTGGGGCAAGAATATAACAGAAGTGATGCTGTTGCTTTCTCAGTGCACCATATCACCCGGCTCATGATATCTACGTGCCTTATTACTGGTGAAGTAACCTTGATCACTCGGAAAAGGTGGTTTCTGCTGGGTTGCTGCACTACAAAGTTGCTATCCTTCCCATCCCTGCCCCTGTGGTAAGCAAATATCTCAGAGGACGTACTTTGAGACTATATCTCTCCTCTTTCTCCTCCAACTTTCACTCACTGGTTAGCATCCATTAGTAAAACTTGTACGCAACAAGTGCTATGCTGCTCGCCCACTACTGACTTTCAATCTCCCTTTCCTTCTACTTACATTAATGTGAAGTCTGTTGTAAGGGAGGACTGTCCATTCACTGCTGTCTATCTATTTAATCAAATATTTTTATATCCTCATAAACTCATGGATATGTATTTTAGCCTATGGATTATAATCCAATACTATCGTTTTCTATTTTGTTGCTCAAATTGTTCAGCTTTGGCCACTTGGAGCTCCCGTAGGCTTGCTGCCAGATCTCTTGCATCACAGTGTTCCTCAACTTTCTTTTCTTTAATTGCAGCAGATGCCTAAAATAGAAACAGCCACGATTTCTTTGGTTCTCTTTTTCTCTTATTTCCTACACCCTCTTCCAACTTCATCCCTTGTTTCCAAAGTCTGTTAGTTTCAGCTCCAAAATGTCTCTCAAATCTCCCCTCAGGGTCTTTTCCCAGTTTGGAATGCATTACTTCTCATTTTAACCATGATGACATTTTGGTCTTTGTCTTTCCAGTCCCCACCCCCTCACCAATGAACCTGTTTTCCACACTGCAGCTTAAATAATGTTCTGAAAATGTGAAGATCAGATTACCGCCCCCCTACAAAGGCTCCTGCTTGCTCTCAAACAGAGAACTGGTGTTTTTTGAGCCTGTTTGTAAGACCATCCATGATTTGGCCACAATCAACTTCTTCAATTCCATCTACTGCTTCTCCGTCTGTTTTGTGCTCCCATCCCCTGGTTCCTCACCTTTCCTATCATGTGCTACAGCATTTCATCTTTTTGTGTTTTGGCACATGCTGTTGCTTTTGCTTTGAATGTCCTTAATCTGGAAGATATGTTAACACCCCAACTCAGAGCTGGTTAAAATCTGTGGAACCTATGAGGGAGTGCCTCCTTCAGTAGCTACCCATTGATTCAAAGGATCCTCAATTATTTTCACAACTCTCTGAAGACCTACTTTATGTTTTTTTTCTGGAATAGAGAGAAGGAGGTCTTATGGAATAGCCTTAATTATTCTATTTGAGTTGCAATCTTGTGGTAGAGCCAGAAGAATTATGCACTTTGATGGAGGTTAAATCCATCTTTGTTGAGTTTTTCTCTCCTTTTAGAGGATAACACCATCACCACTCTCATTATTACCTCATCATCACCACCATTGCCTAGCCACTACTACCACACAAGGTTTAACACTACCAGAATCACCACCACCACCACCAATAACTTTGCACTACCATTATGACTGCTACCACCAGTACCATCAAACCAACACCAGAACTAGACAACCATCACCTCACCACCACCATCACCATCAGTTCTGGTACCCACCACACTACTAAACCACCAAGAACTAACTTTTATTGAGTGTCAAAAGGGTCCTAAGCATCTCACATATGTTAATTCATTTATCACTCTTTATATATACCTTTGTGCTGAGACATGAAGAAACTAAGCAGTTGTTTAAGATTACTCAACTGGTAAGTGCTGGAAAAAATAGAAATATTGAATATAAGTACTGAGTGAATTTAGATGTCTGCTAATTCAACTCTCATATTGTCTCGTATTTAACTTTCTTATTTTACAGGTGGGAAAAAACTGAGGACAAGAGAGGTAGGGAATGGCCCATATCTTGCTTTGACTCTTAAACCAGGACTATGTTCACTGTGCTATACAGACCCACGTTCCCTTTTGTTATTATCTGATATTATCTTTGGATTTTTCCCATTGTATAATTTTTTTAAAGCATCTCAGACATGCATGTATTGGACCAAAAGAAAATGAATACAGAACCCCAGAAAAAGACTTAAAAGGTATAAGAGTAATTTTTCTTCTTCCCCAAATCCCAAAACTAAACTTGACAATAAATAATCTTTTTATTCACTTGAATTCACCCCATTAACAGTGCATGAATCTAATGTGCTATCTCAGAATGAAAATGGCGGCATCACTTAGTGCCTCAGATCACAGCTTGGCAGCCAAAAGAGAATCCTGAGTCCACGACGAGGGAGAAGAGGTGACGTCTTTCAATGTGATTTACACAGATGGAGAGGCAATGAAGCAGAGGAATAAAGGAGGTCAGTGCCAGAGGGCAGGGATGGATTTGGAGAGCCCTCTTTAATCTCAGTGGTAGGAAAAGGCTTGGCCTTGAGTGACATGGATTAGTTGCATATTTGAGGGATGAAATGGTTTGTAGTTTCTGAATGGTTTTCTTCCTCAGGTGAGGCACAGCCAGGTCTATGGGAGGAAGGAGCAAAGCTGCCACACGTTGAAAAGAGTTTAGAACTGGGGCTTCCAGGAATTGGCTTGGACACAGAGCCTCTGGCCTAGGTCTCAGAGATATTCTGCTGGGCAGGTTAGGATATGCTGTGAACATCCTACTCCTCCTCCTTTTGTAAATTCTGGGCTATGCAAGGCACCGTCTGCACTCAGCCTTTCTAATGTGCTCATTCCTCTGGACACTGAAGTCCCAGTTGAGGCAAAGTCATGACTTAATTGCCAACTCTAGATTCTCTGTGGACACCTGGTCTACCCTGTAGTGATCCCTCATTTCTATATCCCGATTAGAGTATTCATGGATGTAGGAGGTAGTAGAAAGAGCACCAAACGGAGAGACAGAAGGCTAGAACTTGGTTCTAGAATGTACATGGAATGAAGGAAACAAGCATCTACACACAAGGCCTCAGATTGATTTTTAATCTTATTGAATGTTGCAGTTATTAATAGTTGGATCAGCTGTGCTTATTGCTTTCTGGCCCGTGTTTCTCCATCCAACTTCCACATATTTTCCAGGAAACTTTACTGGTTCCTCATCGTGCCAGAACCCAGCAAAACTCTGCCTCAGTATTTTGGCCTTGGTCATGTTTGGTACTGCACATTGAATTTGTCACTCAGAGAGTCAATAAATATTTTTGTGACTCTACTATGCACACATATATATACATATGTATATATACACACACAGAGAGAGGGAGGGAGGGAGAGAGGAGGAGGAAGAAGAAGAAGACGATGAAGGGAAGAAAGAAGAAGAAGAAGAAGGAGGAGGGGGAGGGGGAGAGGGGAGGAGGAGGAGGAGAAGGAGGAGGAGGAGGAGGAGGAGAAGAAGAAGAAGAAGAAGAAGAAGAAGAAGAAGAAGAAGAAGAAGAAGAAGAAGAAGAAGAAGAAGGAGAAGAAGAAGGAGAAGAAGGAAGAGAAGAAGGAGGAGAAGGAGGAGGAGGAAGAAAAGGGGGAGGGAAGGGGAGGGGGAGGGGAGGGGGAAGAGGGGAAGGAGGAGGAGGAGAAGGAGATTATAGTCAAAAGAGGAATTCAAAAAGTAATACACAATTACAAAAATTCGAGTGTCCCAAGCATTGTGAAAGAGAAGCACAAAGAAAATTTTACTTGCGGACCTAATCTGGGTAGGGAGTGTGGATGGCTTTTTCTGTGTAGTCACATTTTGACTGAGAGATGAAGGATGAATAGATTTCAGCCAGCTGAAAAGAGCAAAATTTGTTCCAGGAAGAGCAAAAACTCAATGAGTAAACCCCACAAATGCAAGAGAACACTGGAGAAACTTCAGCTGAAGTTGTAGGGAATATCAGGGTGGGGGGGGTAGTGGTAAGAGTTGAGGCAGGACAGCTAAGCAGTGCCTAGGTCGTGCAAGGCCTTGTAAGTGAGGTGAAGGATGCTAGACTCTAGTCTAGGGCTGTGCATGTGTTTATGGGTCCACTGCTGAGTACAGCTTTGCCTACAGTAGCCTCTTAATAAATGCAAAATTCAATGTGCTGTGTGAGGAGGCAACTGACCCAGAAGAATCCACTGAAGTGTTGCTCTTTGTTCACCCCTCAGACTCCTCTACTGTAATAGAGGTATTATGGGAAATGGGAAATTCACATACCCGGGCCTCAGTTTTTTCATTTGTTTAATGGGGCATTATGATAACTGCATGAAGCAGTACATGGAAAAGTGCCTAGTCCTAGGGTATTGAGTAAAAGTTCTTAACCTTTGCCTCCCTTCCATGCTTTTAAATTCAGATAATCATTGATACTATCATCTAAGGGAAAAAATATTCTAAATTGTTAGGTAAGATATACACACCAGAAGATCCCAGGCAGAATGTCAAAATTAAACAATATTGCTAATAATTACATATATATATTCCTTGGTCTCTTTTACAAAGCATATTGATGTCAGAAAGCTGAGGCTCAGAAAGCTGGAGCAACTCAACTGTCACTTAGCTGCTTGGTGATAATACTGGAACAAGAACCCAAACTGTCTTACTGGTCTAGGCCTCTTCCCCTCTGGTCCCTTTTATCTCCAGCTCCTCATCTCCAATCCCCTTCCATCTCCACCACTCATATCAACGCTTAATCCTCACTGTGCCTCTAAATATGTGGCCCAAGTCTAGTCACTCGGGTGTTTATTGTGCACCTCTGTTTGGTCTTCTGTAATATAAGGACAGGAAGACCTTATCCATATATTCTCAGATCAGCTAAGGTGGTCACAGGAAGCAAAGCAAGTGAGAGAATACACTCTCACTAGACTGTCCGTCCACTGTGAATCCTTTCATGACATCTGTGCTACCCAGTCCCGTAGGAAATGAGGAGAGTAGAAGGAAAAGAAAGGACATTCATTAAAACCCCAGAGAAAGATAAAGTCTTATTACTTATATGTAGAAAAAGAATAACTTGGAACCCCAATAGTGCTTTGGCATGAATTCAAATACTAAATGTTCTAATCCTAACAGTCTCTTCCAGTCGAAACCTTTTGTCTCTATTTGGTCTATAAAACCTGGCTTTCCCCTTATACAGTCTCTCAGCAAATCATTCCGATTTTACCCTTCAAATACCTCGCCCATCAGTTGTTCTCCTCTCCATCTATTTGCTATTGTCATGATCCAAGGTCTCAGAACCTTTCCCTAGGTCTCTCCACTTCTGGTTCTTTCTATCTCAATCTATTGCTATACTTTCCCAGATGAATCTTTTTATATCCCAGTGCTGGTCAAGTTTTTACCAAAATTAGGTTATGCTTCCCAATCAACTATAGAAGAGGTTACAAACTCAACTCCCAAGCCTGAAATCCCAGGCCCTTCATAACTGTTCATGCTTTGCCCTTGTCAACATTACCAGGTGCTTGTCTCCTTTACCTTCCCTAAACTTGAGCCAAACTATTGTCTTTGTTTGCTGGTACTGCTCTTTTGAACAAAAGCTCCCTCTGGCTGTGTTCCTCCCTGCCCTCATCTCCAAACTATGCTTATTTACATGTTCAGCTCAAATGTTTCTTCTTCCATGAAGACCCCAATGGTTATCCAGCCTCATCCCCAAACAGCACCCATTTCCAGTTGGAAATGTCTTCCAAAGTCTTTGTACTCCATTTTTTTTCCTTTCTCATGCAAAACATTGGTTTATTAATTTATTTAAAAATTCATTTTTGACAATTTTTTTGTCTCTGACTTGAAAATATGATCCCCTTGAGGGGAGGGGCTATATCTGATTCCTAACATCAGCCCCAGTGCCTACCATGATGCTTGACACATAACAACACAATATACCTCCTGGGAATGAATTGGTTATTCTGAGCGCTTTCTGTAAATTGCAGCAAAGAGGAAGTCTGTGAAGAGAGCCAAAGGTAGCTCTCATAGAACAAGAATAACCCCTGAACAATGGTAATTCACAACGTAATTTAGACTGAGAAACGACAAACCCAGAGAGGGTTTTCTCCCTTACTGTTTACCTTTAGAGGCCTCATGTGAAATATGGCTATGAGAGTCTTGGTCTTGCTCAAAATTGTTTTGTTTTTCTTCTTTTTCCTGGCCCTCCCTTACCCCACTTTCTTTTTATAATGTTCTTAAAAAGTTGAGAATGGTTTATCTTAGCATTTGTAAGTTTATTTGTGGATGCAACTGCAAAGCTCATCATGTCATTTTTATGAGAATTCTGAGTCCATTGTCCTTAGAAAACGAAAATGATTAACATTGATTTGTTTTGTTACCCAACTGTTTAAATTATAATAACTCCCCATCAGGGTTTTTTAAGTACAGCTGTGTTTATGGATTAAGATCTACTGACTCAAATATTTACAGTGTTTCAAAAATTACGAGAACATACAGTGTGAGGAATTTTCCATAGGCTGCTCCTTTGAACTGGAGTGAGTTTCTGTTCAAATTGAAGAGGAGGCTTTAGACAGTTTCATGGACAGGTCCATGTAATTGCATCCCCGGACAGGCACCAAATGGAATAGCTCCAAAGAAGGGAAACATTGGCTAAAATGGCCATATTAACAGTTATCACAGGCTGTGTTAATGGAGCAAATATAAAAGGCTAGAGGTCCTAACACTATGAAGGATAGACTCTACTAGCTTATAAAATCTAGACTGTTGCTTTCACTTAACTTCTATATTGCTTAAAGACGCCTCTGCCTTGACACATTTGAAGTTCAACTGGCCTGGAGTGGGAACAGAGCTATGCCATTTTCTAGTTCTATGATCTAGGACGAAGCATTTTTCTAGACCTTTTGTTCCAATGTATGGAATAAAGGTACTTGGGGGAACATGAAAAGATAGCATGACGTTCTGCATGTATACACGGTCAGTGGACTCTCAGTGGTCTCTTTTTTCTTTAAACCAGATTCTGCTCTTGGAAACACTGGCTTAGAAGTGGTACTTTCCCCAGAAGAATCATATAAACGGGTAGAGAGAATACTATCTTGGAATTTGAAACTGAGGGTTCTGGCTGGTCTCTTCAGTTATTCCACTTTTCCTGCCTTGGTCCCATCATGTATCTGTCTACTCCTTGTGCCCAGTTTGAGGCTGCTTTATGACGGAGTTATGCCTTAACTGGTCTTGTGTGCTGTGTCACAGTGCCAAGTTCATGGTAAGACATAAAAAGCGGTTCATTGAAAAAACAGAAGGAAGGAAGGAGGTAGAGAGGGAGGAAAATGCAAGGGAAGAAAAGAAGGAAGGAAGAAATCTGCAAATAAGGTAAGCATATTTGTCCTACCTAATTCATAGGATAGATGGGAGATGGAGAGAGAAAACACACACACACACACACGCACGCACACACAAAACCTACACCATCTTCATTGTCTTTTATAGTTTACAAACTACTTTCACATCCATTATCTCATCTGATTCCCCAAAGTCCCTTGAACTAAGTTGGGCAGGGAAAATCACCCCCACCTGGTGGGTGATTGAACTGATACTCAGACCACTGAAATTATTCACTCAAGGTTACACAGGTAAATTGCAGGTTGGGACTACGGCCCCTATTTCCTAACTTAAAATGCAGAGCTCTGGCTAATACACTGTGCTAGTTAGATGCACTTCTGGAATTCAGAGAAATAAAGTATGAATTGGAACTAAAATAATGAGACAGAAGACAGTGAGGAATCACATTTTAGATGAACCAGTCATCAAAGTGTTATTTGTCTGGAAAAGGAATTAAGTTTTATAAGAATTGCCAAAGGGACTGGCAGAACATAATGCTTGTACTAGAACACTAAGCAGATCCAAATAACCAGCACTGCTGTGGTATTTCGAGGGTAAAGAGAAAGCCATTTGAAGTCAGACAGGTCTGCTTTTCAGTACGATCTCGGCTACTTATCCATTCTGTGACCCTGAATCATGTGAACTTTGAGTCTCAGGTTTTCAATCTGTAAGTGGGTTTAATAATACCTGCTTCAGAGGACCTTCAAGATGGCAGAGGAGTAAGAGGTGGAGATCACCTTCCTCCCAACAAATACATCAGAAATACATCTACAAGTGGAACAACTCCTACAGAACACCTACTGAATGCTGGCAGAAGACCTAAGACTTTCCCAAACATATGTATTTTCTTTTCTGTTTTCTCTTTTTGTGAGTGTGTATGTGTATGCTTCTTTGTGTGATTTTTGTCTTTATAGCTTTGCTTTTATGATTTGTCCTAGGATTCTGTCTGTCTGTTTTTGATTTTTTTTTTTTTTTTCTTTTTGCAGTATGCGGGCCTCTCACTGTTGTGGCCTCTCCCGTTGTGGAGCACAGGCTCCGGACGCGCAGGCCCAGAGGCCATGGCTCACGGGCCCAGCCGCTCCGCGGCATATGGGATCCTCCCAGACCGGGGCACGAACCCGTATCCCCTGCATCGGCAGGCGGACTCTCAACCACTGCGCCACCAGGGAGGCCCTGTTTTTGATTTTTTTTTAATATAGTCTTTAGCGCTTTTTGTCACTGGTGTTTTTGGGTTTGGTTGCTCTCTTCTTTCTTTTTCTTTTTTCTTTTTTTTCAATAACTTTAAAATTTTTTCGCTTTTAATAATTTTTTGTTATTTTAATAACTATTTCTTTTTATTTCCTTCCTTCCTTCCTTTCTCTCTCTCTCTCTCTCTCTCCTCTTTCTTTCTTTCTTCATTTCATCCTTTTCTTCTGAGCCGTGTGGCTAACAGGGTATTGGTGCTCCACTTAGGTGTCACGCATGTGCCTCTCAGGTGGGAGAGCTGAGTTCAGGACGTTGGTCCACCAGAGACCTCCTGGCTCCACATAATAACAAACAGCGAACATTCTCCCAGAGAACTCCATCTCAATGCTAAGACCCAGCTTCACTAAACAACCAGCAAGCTACAGTGCTGGACACCCTATGTCAAACAACTAGCAAGACAGGAACACAACACTACTCATTAGCAGAACGGTTGCCTAAAATCATAATAAGGTCACAGAAAGCACAAAACACACCATCGGACGTGGTCCTGCCCACTAGAAAGCCAAGATCCAGCCTCATCCACCAGAACACAGGCACTAGTCCCCTCCACCAGGAAGCCTACACAACCCACTGAAACCAACCTTAGCCACTGGGGACAGACACCAAAAACAACAGAAACTACGAACCTGCAGCCTGCGAAAAGGAGACCCCAAACACAGTAAGATAAGCAAAATGAGAAGACAGAAAAACACAGCAGGTGAAAGAGCAAGATAAAAACCCACCAGACCTAACAAATGAAGAAGAAATAGTCAGTCTACCTGAAAAGGAATTCAGAGTAATGATAGTAAAGATGATCCAAAATCTTGGAAATAGAATGGAGAAAATACAAGAAACATTCAACAAGGACCTAGAAGAACTAAAGAGCAAATAAGCAATGATGAACAACACAATATATGAAATTAAAAATTCTCTAGAAGGCATCAATAGCAGAATAACTGAGGCAGAAGAACGGATAAGTAACCTGGAAGATAAAATAGTGGAAATAACTACTGCAGAGCAGAATAAAGAAAAAAGAATGAAAAGAACTGAGGACAGTCTCAGAGACCTCTGGGACAACATTAAACGCACCAACATTTGAATTATACGGGTCCCAGAGAAGAAGAGAAAAAGAAAGGGACTGAGAAAATATTTGAAGAGATTATAGTTGAAAACTTCCCTAATATGGGAAAGGAAATAATCAAGTCCAGCAAGCACAGAGAGTCCCATACAGGATAAATCTAAGTAGAAACAAACAAAGGTACATATTAATCAAACTATCAAAAAGTAAATGCAAAGAAAAAAATATTAAAATCAGCAAGGGAAAAGCAACAAGTAACATAGAAGGGAATCCCCATAAGGTTAACAGCTGATCTTTCAGCAAAAACTCTACAAGCTAGAAGGGAGTGGCAAGACATGTTTAAAGTTATGAAAGGGAAAAACCTACAACCAAGATTACTCTACCCAGCAAGGACCTCATTCAGATTTGATGGAGAAGTTAAATCCTTTACAGACAAGCAAAAGCTGAGAGAGTTCAGCACCACCAAACCAGCTTTACAACAAATGCTAAAGGATCTTCTCTAGGCAAGAAACACAAGAGATGGAAAAGACCTACAATAACAAACCCAAAACAAGTAAGAAAATGGGAATAGGAACATACATATCGATAATTACCTTAAATGTAAATGGATTAAATGCTCCCACCAAAAGACACAGACTGGCTGAATGGATACAAAAACAAGACCCATATATATGCTGTCTACAAGAGACCCACTAGAGACCCACTAGAGACCTAGAGACACATACAGACTGAAAGTGAGGGGATGGAAAAAGATATTCCATGCAAATGGAAACCAAAAGAAAGCTGGAGTAGCAATTCTCATATCAGACAAAATAGACTTTAAAATAAAGACTATTACAAGATACAAAGAAGGACACTATATAATGATCACGGGATCAATTCAAGAGGATATAACAATCGTAAATATTTATGCACCCTACATAGGAGCACCTCAATACATAAGGCAAATGCTAACAGCCACAAAAGGGGAAATCAACAGTAACACAATCATAGTAGGGGATTTTATCACCGCACTTTCACCAATGGACAGATCATCCAAAATGAAAATAAATAAGGAAACACAAGCTTTAAATGATACATTAAACAAGGTGGACTTAACTGATATTTATAGGACATTCCATCCAAAAAAAACAGCATACACTTTCTTCTCAACTACTCATGGAAAATTCTCCAGGAAAGATCATATCTTGGATCACAAATCAAGCCTTGGTAAATTTAAGAAAATTGAAAGCATATAAGTATCTTCTCTGACCATAATGCTATGAGACTAGATATCAATTACAGGAAAAAATCTGTAAAAAATACAAACACATGGAGGCTAAACAATACACTACTTAATAACCAGGAGATCACTGAAGAAATCAAAGAGGAAATAAAAAAAACACCTAGAAACAAATGACAATGAAAACACGACAACCCAAAACCTATGGGATGCAGCTAAAGCAGTTCTAAGAGGGAAATTTATAGCAATACAATCCTACCTCATGAAACAAGAAACAACTCAAATAAACAACCTAATATTACACCTAAGGCAACTAGAGAAAGAAGAACAGAAAAAGCCCAAAGTTAGCAGAAGGAAAGAAATCAAAAAGATCAGATCAGAAATAAATGAAAAAGAAATGAAGGAAACGATAGCAAAGATCAATGAAACTAAAAGCTGGTTCTTTGAGAAAATAAACAAAATCCATGAACCATTAGCCAGACTCATCAAGAAAAAAAAGGGAGAAGACTCAAATCAATAGAATTAGAAATGAAAAAGGAGAAATAACAAATAACACTGCAGAGATACAAAGGATCATGAGAAATTACTACAAGCAACTATATGCCAATAAAATGGACACCAGGAAGAAATGGACAAACTCTTAGAAATGCACCTTCCAAGACTGAACCAGGAAGAAATAGAAAACATAAACAGACCAATCCCAACCACTGAAATTGAGACTGTGATTAAAAATCTTCCAACAAACAAAAGCCTGGGACAAGAGGGCTTCACAGGCAAATTCTATCAAACATTTAGAGAAGAGCTAACACCTATCCTTCTCAAACTCTTCCAAAATATAGCAGAGGGAGGAACACTCCCAAACTCATTCTACAAGACCATCATCACCCTGATACCCAAACCAGACAAAGATGTCACAAAGAAAGAAAACTACAGGCCAATATCACTGATGAACATAGATGCAAAAGTCCTCAACAAAATACTAACAAACAGAATCCAAGAGCACATTAAAAGGATCATACACCATGATCAAGTGGGGTTTATCCCAGGAATGCAAGGATTCCTCAATATACGCAAATCAATCAATGTGATAAACCATATTAACGAATTGAAGAAGAAAAACTATATGATCAACTCAAAAGATGCAGACAAAGCTTTCGACAAATATCAACACCCATTTATGATAAAAATCCTCCAGAAAATAGGCATAGAGGGAACTTACTTCAACATAATAAAGGCCATATATGAGAAACCCACAGCCAACATCATTCTCAATGGTGAAAAATTGAAACCATTTCCTCTAAGATCAGGAACAAGACAAAGTTGTCCACTCTTACCACTATTATTCAACATAGTTTTGGAACTTTTGGCCACAGCCATCAGAGAAGAAAAAGAAATAAAAGGAATCCAAATTGGAAAAGAAGAAGTAAAGCTATAACTGTTTGCAGACGACATGATTCTATACACAGAGAATCCTAAAGATGCTACCAGAAAACTACTAGAGCTAATCAATGAATTTGATAAAGTAGCAGGATACAAAATTAATGCACAGAAATCACTTGCATTCCTATACACTAATGATGAAAAATCTGAAAGAGAAATTAAGGAAACATTTCCACTTACCACTGCAACAAAAAGAATAAAATACCTAGGAATAAACCTACCTAAGGAGACAAAAGACCTGTATGTAGAAAATGATAAGACACTGATGAAAGAAATTAAAGATGATACAAACAGATGGAGAGATATACCATGCTCTTGGATTGGAAGAATCAACATTGTGAAAATGACTATACTACCCAAAGCAATCTATAGATTCAGTGCAATGCCTATCAAACTACCAATGGCATTTTTCACAGAACTCGAACAAAAAATTTCACAATTTGTATGGAAATACAAAAGACCCCGAATAACCAAAGCAATCTTGAGAAAGAAAAACGAAGCTGGAGGAATAAGGCTCCCTGACTTCAGATTATACTACAAAGCTACAGGAATCAAGACAGTATGGTACTGGCACCAGAAAAAGAAATATAGATCAATGGAAGAGGATAGAAAGCCCAGAGATAACCCCCTGCACATATGGTCATCTTATTATTATTTTTTTGTGTGTGTGGTACGCGGGCCTCTCACTGTTGTGGCCTCTCCTGTTGCGGAGCACAGGCTCCGGATGCGCAGGCTCAGCGGCCATGGCTCACAGGCCCAGCTGCTCCGTGGCATGTGGGATCTTCCCGGACCGGGGCATGAACCCGTGTCCCCTGCATAGGCAGGCGGACTCTCAACCACTGCTCCACCAGGGAAGCCCTGGTCATCTTATTTTTGATAAAGGAGGCAAGAATATGCAATGGAGAAAAGACAGCCTCTTCAATAAGTGGTGTTGGGAAAACTGGACATGTAGAAGAATGAAATTAGAACACTCCTTAACACCATACACAAAAATAAACTCAAATTAGATTAAAGACCTAAATGTAAGGGGCAGACACTCTTAGAGAAAAACATAGGAAGAACACTCTATGACATAAATCACAGGAGGATCCTTTTTGACCCACCTCCTACAGAAATGGAAATAAGAACAAAAATAAACAGATGGGGCCTAATGAAACTTAAAAGCTTTTTGCACAGCAAAGGAAACCATAAACAAGAGGAAAAGACAACCCTTAGAATGGGAGAAAATATTTGCAAATGAAGCATCTGACAAAGGATTAATCTCCAAAATTTACTAGCAGCTAGTGCAGCTCAATATCAAGAAAACAAACAACCCAATCCAAAAATGGGCAGAAGACCTAAATAGACATCTCTCCAAAGAAGATATACAGAGTGCCAATAAACACACGAAAGAATGCTCAACATCACTAATCATTAGAGAAATGCAAATCAAAACTGCAAAGAGGTATCACCTCAAACCAGTCAGAATGGCCATCATCAAAAGATCTACAAACAGTAAATGATGGAGAGGGTGTGGAGAAAAGGGAACCCTCTTGCACTGTTGGTGGGAATGTAATTTGATACAGCCACTCTGGAGAACAGTATGGGGTTCCTTAAAAAAACTAAAAATAGAACTACCAGACGACTCAGCAATCCCACTACTGGGCATAAACCCTAAGAAAACCATAATTCAAAAAGAGTCATGTACCACAGTGTTCATTCCAGCTCTATTTACAATAGTCAGGACAGGGAAGCAACCTAAATGTACATCGACAGATGAACGGATAAAGAATATGTGGCACATATATACAATGGAATATTATTCAGCCATAAAAAGAAACGAAATTGAGTTATTTGTAGTGAGGTGGATGGACCTCGAGACTGTCATACAGAGTGAAGTCAGTCAGAAAGAGAAAAAAAAGTACCGTATGCCAACACATATATATGGAATCTTAAAAAAGAAAAAATGGTTCTGAAGAACCTAGGGGTTGGACCGGAATAAAGATACAGATGTAGAGAATGGACTTGAGGACATGTGGAGAGGGAAGTGTAAGTTCGGACAAAATGAGAGTGTGGCATGGACTTATATATACTACCAAATATAAAATAGATAGCTAGTTGGAAGCAGCCGCATAGCACAGGGAGATCAGCTCGGTGCTTTGTGACCACCTAGAGGGTTGAGATAGGAGGGTGGGAGGGAGTTGCAAGAGGGAGGAAATATGGAGATATATGTATATGTATAGCCGATTCACTTTGTTATAAAGCAGATACTAAGACACCATTGTAAAGCAATTATACTACAATAAAGATGTTTTAAAAAATAATACATGCTTCATTCAGTGGTTATGAAGCTTAAATATAATAAGCTATGGAAAACATAATGCATGTTCTTAATATGGCCATTACCCAGAAAGGGAGAACTGTTACCTTTGGGAAACTCCTTGCATTTCTGGGGTGAAGTCAGATTTTGTTCCTCTGTGCTATCATTCTAGGTGAGAACAGTGCTTTGTCCAGGCATTCTCTCCATAGCCATATAACAACATGCATAATACTTGTTGATCCACCTAACAACAGATGTAATCCTGAAGAATGCTAAAACATGGGTAATTCCCCTCCATGGGAACATTCTGTGCCTGACAGTAGGAAAGAGCTCAAAGGGCAGCAGTGGAGGCTTGTTGAACCCTGCTTACATCAAGTACCTCCTCTTCCTAGAGACACTCCCACCCAGGAGTTCCAGCCAATATCCTAGCCCCTGGCTTTGGCCACCTTTTGCATCAATCTGTGTGTCTGCTTCTGACTTCGTTACGGAAGTGAAACTCCCCTGCAAAAATTTGTTCGCTCATTCATCCATTGATTGCTTCAATCATTCATTCATTTATTCAAAACATCTTAACTGCATCCATGTGCATGGTCCCTTGCTGATTTTGCACATCAACAATGATTTTAAGGCAAGGGCCACTGAATCCTCCTCCTAATAGCTGAGGACTTAAAGACAACCTAGTTAAAGGAAAGGCTGCAGAACTAAGGAAAAGAGAGCTGAATCTGAATTCTCACTAGCATTATGAATTTGGAAAAGTAAGTTATCTTATCTCTATGAGCCTCAATTTCCTAATTTGATTAAAGGATATGATCCTTTCTCTTATGGGTTCCTGGAAGAATTGTTGAAGAGATGTGTTTAAAGCACCTGGCAGATATAAATATTCATCATATGTCTCTTTTTCTTTGACATAATATTTCAGAGGAAAAGGAAATTGGTTGTTTTAAAGGAGATAAGAAGACTTAGGAGCTGGCTAAGACATTTATCTCTCCTTGGCATGTTCACAATTAAATATTTTTGAATGAATTATTGAAAGAGCAAGAGTCTCAAAGACACTTGATGTGTCTTTACTTCTTTGTGTTCTTCAACATTTCTACCAAAACTAACCACTCAACAAATTTCAAATTGTAAAGAGTTCATGCATTCTGAGAAGCAAGGAATTACAACATTCTAAATAGATAAGGGTCCACAGAAATGATCCAATACATCTCAATTTTTTTTCCAGGCAGGATCAACTTGGCACACATAAGAGGGATAATACAGGAGTGATTAACGAAGAGATGATTTATGAAGGCACGACCAAGGTCAGAGAAACCAGCAAGAGATGGTGCAGCACCACAAGGCTAGCAATAGTGGGGAGCTACTAGCACCCTTAGGCCTGATGGGACAAGTAGAGGGAACAGTGTTACTGGAGTCTACAGAGAGCAGACTACTGTTGTAGGAGATGACCTCTTAAAGGGGTTGTGGGCTTTAGATGAAGGACTAGCCACTTCTCATATGTGACTTGACAAGGAGCAGAATAAAATCCCAACCTCAGTCATCTCCTTCCCTTCAATCTCTTATCTGTTCTTCCCAGTGGCCAAATCCAAGTGAACATCAACGGGCAAGGGACCTCACTGATACTGCATGTAGAGGTCTGTCTCTCAGCTCAGAGAGCAGAGGGGAAAAGGAAAAAGGGTGGTGATGCAAAGGAAGACTATTCAACAAATGCATCACAACTGAGGCTTGGGAAGGAATGGCAACTTGACGTGCCCATATGAAGTTTCCTTAGCAGAGCTGAGATGACCGTTCCTGCTTATAGAGCAGTTACTTTGTGGCAGGCACTATCCCATATGCATTTACTTGCATTGATTAACCCACTGAATTCTTATAACAATCTTATGAAGTAGCACTCTCATAACTACCAAGTGAAATTGAAATAGTCCATATTAAATTGTTCTTGATTGGGTCACACAAAATGCCAGAAGAACTTAATCAGAGTTGACAAAATGTTGATAGAGGGGGGGAAACTGGAACAGATTGTGGGAGGTGAAACCCCAAATTCCAACCTCTTCATCTACCAGAGGTCTGGGCATTAGTCACCTAAAGGAGCTGTGGTAGAAGAGTAATGGCCCCCAAAGAAGTCCGTGTCCTAATCCCTGGATCATGTGAATATGTTACATTACATGGCAAGAGAGACTTTGTCGATGTGATTAAGGTTACAGATTTTCAGATAGAAAGATTATCCTGATTTATCCAGGCTGGTCTTAATGACATGGGCTCTTCAAAGCCAAGAACTTTCTCCAGTTAGAAGCGGAAGAGTTGTGGCAGAAGGGTAAGTTAGAGAGGTTGCAAGTATGAGAACCATCCCCAAACAGCTAGTTTCTGTGAAGGCGGGGGCCAGGTGGGAGGGCTAAAAGGAGGCCCTGGAGAACTAAAGGTGGCCTCCAGCTGACAGCCAGGAAGGAAATATGAACTTTAGTTCTAAAACCTCAAGGAACTGGACTCTGCCAACAACCTAAATGAATTCTTCCTTGGAGCCTCCTGATAAGAGCCCAAGCCAGCTGGCAACTTGATTTCAGCCTTGTGAGAACTGAGACAGAGAAACAGCTGAGTCTACCCAGATTTCTGGCCTAGAGGACAGTGAGATAATAAATATGTGCTGTTTTAATTCACTATGTGCATGGTAGATTTTTTTATGGTAGCAATATAAAGCTAATACAGGGATACATGTAACTTGGATTGGATCCCCAGGAGCTCTGAGCTCTGTGGAGACATTCTTGTCCAAGCTCCTCATTCTACAGGGATCTTTGCTACTATATGCCTGTTAAATATTGCTGGACCCACCAGAATAGTCCAAATTTTTTTTAAAAATGACAACACCAGGCGGCTGAGCATGTAGAGCAACTGGAATGCTCATACAATGTTCATGGAAATATAAAATGGTAGGACCACTTTGGAAATATTTGTTGCAGTTTCTTATAGAACTAGACATACACCTAATACTGCCCCTCAGTAATCCTAATCATAGGCACTGTCCCAAGAAAATGAAAACATATGTCCACAAAACACCTTTTACATGAATATTCATAGAAGCTTATTCAAAACAGCTCAAAACTGGAAACAGCCCAGGTTTATGTCAACAGGATAATGGAAAAATAAACTGTGATAAGTTCATACAATAGAATACTATATGAAATGTCTAGAATAGGCAAATCCATAGAGATGTAAAGTAGAATAAAAGTTGCCAGAGTCTGGGGTGGAAAGGGGGATTGGGTGTAACTGTTGATGTGTGCAGGATTTCTTTTGGTGGTGATGAAAATGTTCTGGAATTAGAGGGTGGTGACGGTTGCATAACACACTAAAAACCACTGATTTGTACACTTTAAAAGGGTAAGTTTTGGTATATTATATATATCTCAAATTTTTTAAAACAGCAAAAAAGAGAAAGAATTACAGATACATATAATGTAATGTAATGACACAGGTGAAACTCAAAAATTTACTGTGAAAGAAGCTTCACACAAAAGAGTAGATACTTTATAATCTCACTGATGTGAAAACTTAGAAGAGGCAAAATTAAACTATGGTGAAAACAATTTGGAAGAATGGTTGCACTTAGGGTGATACAAGTGAGGATTGACTGTGGAGTGGGATGAAAAATCTTTTTGGTGTGATGGTACTGTTTTATATCTTGATAGGTGTTTGGGTCACACAGGTATATGCATTTGTCAAACCTCATCAAATGGTACACTTTGGATTTGCGCACCCACTGCACGTGAATTTCACCCCACAGAAAAAGAAACAAATACTGAACTTCAGTAAAGGAATGTAGGCTAAAATATTTAGAGGGAAGTGTATCGATGTCTGCGACTTAATTTGAAATGCATAAAAAACAACACTGCACTGTCAGGTAAACAGAGGGATGAATGGATGAATGGTTATGGGATAAAGCAAGTATAGTAAGATGCTAATTTTAGAATCCAGGACAGAGGCATGCGCTATCCATGCTACTTTTATGTTTGAAATGTTCTTAGTAAAATGTTAGAAAAATACTCCTTGGTCTTTGCTTGAATATTTATAATGAAGGGAATACAGTCCATATTATCGTCCATCAGCTCTTGATGTCAGAATCATCTTCCAGTTACCAAGATTTTGCTTTAATTCCATCCAGCAGCTCTTGTTTCATCTTCTGGGGTCCCCTAGAAAAGTCTACTCCCCAAACCCTTTAGAAGGCTGCCTGGGGTAGTGTAGGAACATGGGCTATGGAGGGTTCAAGACCTGGTTCTGCCCCTAGTGCCTCACTACTCTAAGTGCAGTTCTCCGACCAACAGCATAGACATCACTTGGGAGTTTCTTAGAAATGCATAATCCTGGGCCTCATCTCAGAGCTACTGAATCAGAATCTGCAATTTAACAAGACGCTTGAATCCTCTGGATGCAAATCAAATTTTAAGGTATGACCAGGGCAATAAAGCAAAAATATAAATGTGATTTGTGCCAGGGTAATAGCATTAGGGAGAGTGAATTCAACAGAATAAAGACATATTTAGGAGAGGTAAAGAACTAGGAGATTAGAGTGAGAGTGGGGAGGGATGAGGGGAGTTGAAGATGATACAGAAGTTTAAAACTGTGGGTGACTGGGTGGGTAAGAGGGAATCTGGACCTGAGTAGGCATAGCGTCTGCTGTTTGGCTGACATGGATACAATGCCAGACTTACAGGAATATGTCCATCCTTAGCTGCTATACCTCTTGAGATTTACTTTGATATCCTCTCCAAATATAAACCCTTCTCCTAGTCTGGTGCTTCTATGAGCAAAACTCCTGAAACCCTCCTTGCCAAGGTTTTGCCCTTGTTTCACTCATCCAAAAGCACTTTCCAAGTGAATAATGTGGCTTTCCTTCCATTTCCCGCCTCCTCCTTCCAATTATGTAAACATACCACCAGTGTTTTAAACATTAGAAAAACGGACAAAAAAAAAAAAACCCTGATATGGATCAATTCATCAATACTTCTAAATGAGGCTTTTCCACGACAGAACATCTGCCCAGGGACTAGGGCTCTGCTTTCTTAATACTGATGACCTTGGTTACCAGGACTTCCCAGAGGATCTTTTGTTTTGATGTTGTTTTAATGAACACACAACACTATTTCCCAACTTAGAGCAAACATCCAGGAGCATGTCCCTTCCTCACCCTTCACGAGCCCTTCACTGAGTCTGCAACTTCTATTAACTCTAATGGTCCTTGCTGGTGGTGAATGTTCCCTCTGAGCATGCTGGGAGCTCACCTAATTGGGTCTATCTCCTTGCGGCCTGAAATAGCCCTGAGGGGAGCAGTGACCTAGGGCTGACTATCTGGTTATCTCATCCTTCAAGGTTCAGCTCAAATAGCTCAAATAATATATGCTTAGTGAAGCCCTCTCTAACTTCCCCACCTGCCTCTAAATGTGGCTCAGGTAGTTAGTAACCTCTTGAATTATGTACATCCTTCTGTTCTAATTGTAGAGGGAAGAAATATATACATTAACCTAACAGTTGGCAAGAAAAATCCCTCCTGGGGTGGGAAATGTTTGTCTATTAAAGTACCCTGGTTAACTCCTTGCAGTGGAAGGTGAGACCCTGAGGACATGGTTAGAAAAAGTCAGGAAATAAAAGAGATTCATAAATTGCTCAGTATTGGAAAATCAGTGAAGCTGAGGAATAGAAGAGGGAAGAGAAGTGAGGGGGAAAGAGCAACGTGGCAAAGGATTAGAGACTGAATCCTGAGCATGTCTGAAGCTTGAAGCTTGAACTCAGGTCATCCAAATACCATAACTGATGGCACAATGGCCATCTCCACCTCTCCTTGGACGAGAAAGGGCATGGGATGTCTTTATGGAAATGGTGCTATGAACATGCAGATACATTTATAAGCACAATATCTCACTTATTCAAAAATAACAATTTCTAATACAGTCCATGACCTCTGGATAGGCAATGAAAGGCTCTGAGTAGCTGACATAAAGATATAAATAGCAATTCTCAATCATAAGGCATAGCTGTCATAGACAGAGCTTGCACAAGGCATCAGACATTTTGTTGAGTTCTTCCTCATACATTATATCTTGTTATATATGCAAAAATAACATACATATTTGTCATATTTCTGATAAGGAAACTAAATCTTGGGAGGCTAAATGGATGCCAAAGTTCTCTGAGTTAGAATATGATGGAGTTGGCTCTAGCACGCTGATTCCAAAAAGCCCATTCTTCACCAAACATTCTTCTTTTTCACAACTTTACTGGAGTGTAATTGCTTTACAATGTTGTTAGTTTCTGCTGTATAACAAAGTGAACCACCTATATGTACACATATATCCCCATATCCCCTCCCTCTTACGCCTCCCTCTCACCCTCCCGATCCCACCCCTCTAGGTGGTCACAAAGCATTGAGTTAATCTCCCTATGCTATGCAGCAGCTTCCCACTAGCGATCCATTTTATATTTGGCAGTGTATATATGTCAGTGCTACTTTCTCACTTCGTCCCAGCTTCCCCTTCCCCGTGTCCTCAAGTCCATTCTCTATGTCTGCGTCTTTATTCCTGCCCTGCCACTAGGTTCATCAGTACCGTTTTTTCAGATTCCATAATATATGCGTTAGCATATGGTATTTGTTTTTCACTTTCTGACTTAACTTCACTCTGTATGACAGACTCTAGGTCCATTCACCTCACTACAAATAACTCAATTTCATTTCTTTTTATGGCTGAGTAGTATTCCATTGTATATATGTGCCACATCTTTATCCATTCATCTATTGATGGACATTTAGGTTGCTTCCATGTCCTGGCTATTGTAAATAGTGCTACAATAAACACTGGAGTACATGTATCTTTTTGAATTATGATTTTCTCAGGGTATATGTCCAGTAGTGGGATTGCTGGGTCATATGGTAGTTCTATTTGTAGTTTTTTAAGGAACCTCCATACTGTTCTCCATAGTGGCTGTATCAATTTACATTCCCACCAACAGTGCAAGAGGGTTCCTTTTTCTCCACACCCTCTCCAGCATTTATTGTTTGCAAATTTTTTGATGATGGCCATTCTGACTGGTGTGAGGTGATACCTCATTTTGGTTTTGATTTGCATTTGTCTCATGATTAGTGATGTTGAGCATCTTTTCATGTGTTTGTTGGCAATCTGTATATCTTCTTTGGAGAAATGTCTAATTAGGTCTTCTGCCCATTTTTGGACTGGGTTGTTTGTTTCTTTGATATTGAGCTGCATGAGCTGCTTGTATATTTTGGAGATTAATCCTTTGTCAGTTGCTTCATTTGCAAATATTTGCTCCCATTCTGAGGGTTGTCTTTTCATCTTGTTTATGGTCTCCTTTGCTGTGCAGAAGCTTTTAAGTTTCATTAGGCCCCATTTGTTTATTTTTGTTTTTATTTCCATTACTCTAGGAGGTGGGTCGAAAAGGATCTTGCTGTGATTTATGTCATAGAGTGTTCTGCCTATGTTTTCCTCTAAGAGTTTTATAGTGTCTGGCCTTACTTTTAGGTCTTTAATCCACTTTGAGTTTATTTTTGTGTCTGGTGTTAGGGAGTGTTCTAATTTCATTCTTTTACATGTAGTTGTCCAGTTTCCCTAGCATCACTTATTGAAGAGGCTGTCTTTTCTCCATTGTATACTCTTGCCTCCTTTGTCAAAGATAAGGTGACCATATGTGTGTGTGGGTTTACCTCTGGACTTTCTATCCTGTTCCATTGATCTATATTTCTGTTTTTATGCCACTACCATACTGTCTTGATTCCTGTAGCTTTGTAGTATAGTCTGAAGTCAGGGAGCCTTATTCCTCCAGCTCTGTTTTTCTTTCTCAAGATTGCTTTGGCTATTCAGGGTCTTTTGGGTTTCCATACAAACTGTAAAATTTATTGTTGTAGTTCTGTGAAAAATGCCATTGGTAATTTGACAAAGATTACATTGAATCTGTAGATTGCCTTGGGCAGTATAGTCATTTTCACAATGTTGATTCTTCCAATCCAAGAACATGGTATATCTCTCCATCTGTTTGTATCATCTTTAATTTCTTTCATCAGTGTCTTATAGTTTTCTGCATACAGGTCTTTTGTATCCTTATGTATACAAAAGACCTGTTTATTCCTAGGTATTTTATTCTTTTTGTTGCAGTGGTAAATGGGAGTGTTTCCTTAATTTCTCTTTCTGAATTTTTGCTGTTAGTGTATAGGAATGCAAGAGACTTCTGTGTATTAATTTTGTATCCTGCTACTTTACCAAATTCACTGATTAGCTCTAGTAGTTTGCTGGTGGCATCTTTAGGATTTTCTATGTATAGTATCATGTCATCTGCAAAAAGTGACAGCTTTACTTCTTCTTTTCCAACTTGGATTCCTTTTATTTCTTTTTTCTTCTGCGATTGCCATGGCTAAAACTTCCAAAACTATGTTGAATAATAGTTTCACCAAATAGTCTTAACCAGAAGCATCTTTCTCTAGATAACCAAAACCGAGTCTCCATCTTTTTTTTTTTTTTTTGTCGTATGCGGGCCTCTCACTGTTGTGGCCTCTCCCATTGTGGAGCACAGGCTCCGGACGTGCAGGTTCAGCGGCCATGGCTCATGGGCCCAGCCGCTCTGCGGCATGTGGGATCTTCCCGGACCGGGGCACGAACCCATGTCCCCTGCATCAGCAGGCAGACTCTCAACCACTGTGCCACCAGGGAAGCCTCCAAGTCTCCATCTTTTAACCATAAAATAGTCTCTTGGGTTCCAGAGGAGAGCTTATTTACACTTTATATAACAACTTACTTCTGTGTGACTATTTGGTTGATTTATTAAAACATCCAAAACTAAACATTTAATGAGGAACGGTGGTAAGGGCATCTGAGAAGTAGATCCATCAACAACCTCAACAAGTGTCGGGAAATTGAATACCTCTGAGTGAAGATAAAAGGAACAAAAACAAAACAAAAAACACAGCCCAAACAAACAAACAACCGAATGTTAAAAAATTGGGCTCTAGGTCAAGCAGTCGAAGTTGTCACTGTACTTCGGTACAGAATGTGGCCGTGAAAAGTGTGAAAAAGAAATCTTGTTATTCTATTTCCCATTTTGAAGAAGCATGAAAGGATGAAATACATTTCAGGGGACAAAAATCCAACACAAATGGCTAAAATTAACAGTGGTGCAATGGAACAGCTCTAGCTATGGAAAGCGTAGACTTACGTGCTCACGCTGGCCTTGCACGTGCTAGTGCTGTGACAGGGGGCCTCACCATTCTGAGTCATACTTTGCTCCACTCTACAGCTTGAATACTAACTGTATCTATTTCTGAGGGTCCTTGTGAAGAGGAAATGGATGGCATCTATAACATGCTTGGAACATGTTATGTTCAGTACAGCTCTATTAAATCACATTTAAGGACAGACTCGATGCCCAAATGGAAAAGTTCTGGCATTTGGAAGGGATTTCCAACATGGAGCTGGTCTTGTTTGAAAATGGTGCATGTGTGCAGTATTCATTCATCATTAGGAGAAGAAACAGGAGGCGGCTTTCCCACTCCTGGGTTATCTATCTCCACTCTGTGAGGAGTGCCATAACATGTCTGATAGACTAGCTCTCGCTCTTCACATCCCAGCCAGCATAGCCCAGGAGACAGAAATAGCATTCATCGAAAGCCGCAATTACCTCATTTCACTGGCCTGTTTGTGCGAGATGTGCCTTGCCTCACAGTGACTGCACAGGGCCAAAAGTCCAGCAAACAGAGCCACTGCTTGTCCAAGAAATGGCCCTGCAAACAGGAGAGGACAGCATGTTCCCTGAGTAGATTGGGACCCTTGGCTGTTTTGCGGGTGTTTTTGTTTTTCAAGCCAGAAACAGTGTCTGAAAGTGCTGGGGATTTCCCAAGCCCCATTCGTCAGATGGCCAGGCTTCCTCTGACATCATCTCTGAGTGATGCAGTGCAGAGAGAGGGTCACACACGAGGCAGTCGCGGGGCAACCTTAGCACGATTGCGGGAAATGTGAGAGTTAGTGCCAAGGTGGTCAGAAAAACAAGGCGGACTTTCTGAAACAGTGCATGGCAGATGGTGGGCACTCAAGGAGTACTTCTTGAATGAAACATGGAGGGATTAAATAAGTGACTTCCAGATTGTGCATCTAGTATATGGTAGAGATGAGATTTCAACTAGGGTGACCAACTGTTTGTGGTTTACCTGGGACTAAGGGGTTTCTCTGGATATGTGACTTTGGATGCTAAAATCAGGAAAGGCTGGGGCAAACTGGAATGAGTTTGTCACATTAATTTCAACCCAGGTTTGCCTGACTCCAAAGCTCATGCCTTTAAACATAAATCAAAAACCTGTCCTCAAGGAGACTTAAGTTTAATAGGGGATTAAACTTGGGAACAGACAACTGTAATATACATTGAAAGGGCTTACTTGCTCGAGAGAAGGATTAGCAGCTTAGTCAAGCACCATTCATCAACACCCGTGACTCCTCCTTTCTAAGAGCAGTCCAGTTTCGTTCAGGAAATCCTTCTCCTAAACATGTGCTTCAATGAGCCAGTCCCGGAAACTGCACTACCCTTGCCAGTGAATGGTTTAGGAATGAGCATGTGACATAATGTTGGCCAGTGAAACATGAGAAGAAGTCTGATGGTCAGATTCTTGGAAAGGTTCCCTTGTTCTTAAAAAGAAACCAGCATCAACAAAAGCTCTTTTCACCCACTGGACATATTTATGTCTGTAAGTGACAGAACTGTGGTGGCTGTTTTAGATTTACCAAGGGAACTAGAGCTAGGATGGAAGATGCGGAAGGTGGAAAGGGCCTGTGTCTTTTATGATATTGTTGAGTTATTCAATGAACTGACCTGCAGCTGTCCTAACTCAGGATTGAGGTGCATTGCCTTTATGATTGAAGCTATTTGAGACAAGGCATTCTGTTCTGCAGTCGACAATATTCTATGTTTTTTTCAATTGTTACTGCTTTAAAGAAATTATCATCCATCATTAAACACACAAATCCCTCTGTGCCCTGCCCTAGAGCACCTTACATGGAGTTGCCCATTTGAAAAGTAACTCAAATGCCAAATAATGCTTGTGATTCAAGAGTCCGGTATTTTGATTTTTGCCTTTAGGACGAAGGTGAATATGTATTACAGTTTGTTCAGGACAGTGCTGGTTTGTACCTGTGCAGTCGACAACATTCTAAAAAGACACAGTATCCAAAATGTGACATGCCATCAGAGGAAGGGGAGATGCTCACCAGTTGATGGCACAAGGGAAGGCTTTAGGAAGGATACAACACTTGAATTGTACTGTGGAGGAAGGATATTCTTTCAATAGACAAAAGCAGGCATAGGAAATAACACTA
Organism: Mesoplodon bidens; assembly: GCF_964165515.1. Taxonomy (NCBI): domain Eukaryota; kingdom Metazoa; phylum Chordata; class Mammalia; order Artiodactyla; family Ziphiidae; genus Mesoplodon; species Mesoplodon bidens. The sequence continues at coordinate 18,658,762 of NC_138162.1, read as the reverse complement.
TTAAAACTAGAGAGGATGTGTAATCTAGGAATAGCTGGAGAAAAGCAAGTAGTCTAATTTGGCTAAAGCAAAGGTTTATGGAAGTGATTGATGGAACAGAAGCAGGAAATGTACTCAGGAAGTAAAGCATAGAAGACTTTTAATTCCAGGCTAAGTAAACTAGATTTTCCCCATAGATGATGGAGAGTCACTGAAAATGGGTGGCTAGACCCAAATTACTGTTGACCACCTGGACTTCTCCTTCATTTAGATTTACTGAATACTTAGAGCTATAATTCTCAACTTTAGAAGCATGCTAGAATCATCCAAAGGCCATTAATCACCTCTTTCTCTATATGCCACATATAAGGGATGTAAGCAGACTGTATTGCTCTGGGGAGAGAGGCCTGGATGTTTTTTACTTTCTGTTAAGCTCCTTGGTGATTCTGAAGTGCAATCATGTTTGAGAACCATTGACTTAGCCATCTATTATTCTGTATATTTTCAGTGTACTAATATCAGAAGTCTACTAGAAAGTCAAGCCATAAGGAATATTGGAGATTTTCTAAGTAAACACCTTTCATTTTTGGCTAATCACTGTCCTGCCTACCTTTAAAATAAAGGCATTATAAATGCTTAAGGGCCGTGAAAGTGTACCATTACCACCACCACTATTATCATTTTAATTGGGATTAAAAGGAAATACATAGCAGTTAAATGATGTGTCCAAAGCCAACCTGCATATTAGTATCAGATCTGGGACTGGAAACAAGTTTTCAAAATTATCTAGCATACTTTCCACTAAACTGAGTTGTTTCAGTAATGTATATTTCCCCAAAAGTTTTTAAATTCCTCTTTGTGTAGAAAACATGTGTTATATTTCTTTGTATCCTCCCAGCAACATCCTCCTCAAACGGCAACCTTCCTGAGTAACTGCCTCTTATATAATTGATTAAATACCAATCAACTTTGGAATCAACTTATCCGGTGATTCCAAAGCAGTAGTGGGCATCAGAATTACCCAGAGGGCTTGTTAAAACAGATTTCTGGGCTTCACCCTCAGCATTTTTGATTCAGTAGGTCCGAACTGATTCATATTCATAGAATATTCTCAGGTGAGGTCTATGCTCCTAGTCCAGAGATAATACTTTGGGAATCACTACACTTGTCCCAATCCAGAGGTAGATTTTTTTGTCTAAAATTTATTTTTTAGTCAAATAAAGCTGGTCTGGATTCTAGATCTGGCGCTCGCTCTCTGTCTGACTTTGAGCAAACTGCCTCCTCTATTTAAGTCTCTGTTTTCAGATCTATAAAATGGAGCTGTTAATAAATACCTAGAAAGTATTATCATACAGTGGTTAGCATATAGAAAGGACTCACTCACTGTCCACTTACTAGCTCCTTTTCCCTTTACTGACTTTCCGTTGACAATCTACCTTTTCCAGGAAGAGAAATGCTGCCTGGCTCCAGTGGTAGATTCATGACTCCTCTTGTAGCTGGCTCTCCTTCAATGAGCTTGAGTTTCTTCCACCAATTGCTAACACACATATGGAGCCTATTTCTAGGAAATGTTATACAAATCATTTCAAAGGGGGAAAATGTGATAGGCAAATTATGTCAATATTATCCTCAAAGCAGTATTTTGGAGATAAAACCTATCCCATATGTTCTGTTTCACTTACTTTGGAGTTTTTAACAGTTTAACCATAGCAGCTGCTCCTGATCACTAATTGCCTGCAACATTAAACAATGGATACATATCAGTTCCCAGACTTTTCCTTCTGTGTCAACCTCAGAGCTTCCAGATATTTACAGACTTCTCCAGGTCGTTTCATTCCTCTTGTGCTGAACCCTGTCAGCCTATGACTGAGCAAAAGATGGTATGGGATGGATCCAGGTGACCTTTGGCATGAGCCTTGGTGAAACCAGAGCAGTAACAGATGGGGTTCCAGACCCGGAGACAATCTGGCTCCACACAATCTTTCCATGACTCAAAGGACCTTGACTAAATTTCCGTCACCACTCCTGGTTGATGGGTGATTTTCCATGTGAATTTTCTGGGACCTTCTTCATCAGAAACTATGTACAGCCATGTATCTTATTGTCCATGCAAGGAACTTGAAATTTGCTGCTTATTCTTTTTTTTTTTTTGAATCTACTATTTCAAGTCAGTTTCCAAGTCCTATCAGTGCTTCCACCTAAGCTCTTGATTCTCTCTGTTCTCTCAGTCTCCACTGCTCTTACATAAGCCACCATCTTTTTAAGCTAAGGTTACTATAATATCATCCCAAGCAATATTTCCTGACTTCTATTGAACCCCATTCCACCTATGCCTTACCACAGCTGGAATGATCTTTCTAAGACACAAATTGTATCATGTCATTCCCTTGAATCCCTTTCCAGTGACTTCCAACTAGACTCAGAAACTGAGTCTAATCTCATCATCCTGGTTGACTCTAAATCTGCACTGTTCAATATGGTAGCCACGAGCCACATGTGGCTATTTAATTTACATTTAAATTAATTACAATTTCATAAAGTTGAAAATGAAGTTCCTCAGTCACACTAGCCACATTTCAAGCGCTCAATAACCATGTGTAGCTAGGACCTAGTATTTTGGACAATGAAGATACAGACTATTTCCATCATCACAAAACTTTCTATTGGAAAGCGCTGCTCTAAATATTGAAAAATGGTTAACATTACTTACCTTATTGTGATGCTCTACATGGCCATCATATTGGGAAACGGTGCCTGCGAACACAGATGAAGGGAATGTAAACTGATGTGAGCATTCTACAGTGCAACAGTTCTTAATGAAATTAAGGATGCTTATAAGCCCCAGAGAACTATCACACAGCTCTCAAAGGGAATACACTCGAGGTTGGTTATCACAGCATTATTTGGGTTAGCAGTTTATGGAAGACAACCTAAGAGTTCATGACCAGGGGACTGGATGAGTAAAATATGGAAGATGCCTACTGCAGAATACTGTGAAGCAGCCAGAAGCAAATGACTAGATACACACATACTTACCTTTAAAACATATTGTTATATTCTTACTGTGGAATATGAGTTAGCAGTAAAATAATTTTAAAAGTACTAATATATGCCAAAACTTGGATGGATCTCACAGATATTAAGTTGAATAAAAAAAGTCAGACATAAGAGGGTACATACTTTATGATTCCATGCTTATGAAGTTCATTGAACATGCAAAATAATTTTTTGGTGATAGAAATCAGAACAGTGGTTGCATCTAACTTGGGATTTACTATAAAGGGACAGAAGGAAACTTTCTGGGGAGATGGAAATGTTCTATATTTTGATCAGCGTGTCCATTACATGGAAATATACATTTGTCAAACTTATTTAACTATATGCTTAAGATCTGTGTGTTTTACCGTATGTAAACAGACCCCAATAAAATTAGTTATTTTTTTAAAATATATAGTTTTAAGGGCAAAAAGATTAGTTTCCGATGAGATATACAGCCATGTATATATGCATTCAAAACCACAATAAGTATTTTATAAAGTTACTCATAAACAAAAGTATACATAACAAAAACTTTGAATCAGTATTTTTGCTAAGGATCAGGGGACATAAATGCTTGTAGGGATTAGGGATGAAAGAGATATAAATTAGGATAAAGTAAACTAGTGAGGGTCCTTAAATGGACTAGAGGTGACTGAGCCGTGACTGGGGAGTGTGATCAAGTCAACTCAACTTTCTGTACCAGAAACCAATAAGACCTTCACTGGGAGAGAGCTTCTCTCTTTTTTTCCAGGGGTGGCTGAACTAGGATTGTGTAATACTTGTGTGAGGTGGAGTCTAGAGGAGAGAAAGGGGATGAGGTGGACAGGAGGGATGGAGATACTGCGGGAGGGGAAGAGGGAGATGGGGAGAGAGAAGGGGGAAGAAATGGAACATCTAGACATTTGAATCTTCAGAGTTTCTGAGACAGCTCCATCTCTGGAATTTTCAGGAATATAAACACATATATTTCCTTTCCCCCCCCCCGCCAAACTAGTTTGAGTGGGTTTCTCTCATTTGCTTTCAAAAATGTACTAATATCCTAAAGTAGTTTAATATTTTAAAGAATCTGTGTTAAGTCCTATTTTAGCATTTTAAAAACTTTTTGTCATAGAAATAGTCAAATATATACACAAATTGAAAGATTAGTATAAGGAATTCTCAGCTTTAACAAGTTTTAGAATATTGCTAATATACTATATATCTCACACAAAAATACTTATGTATGTCTAAAGTTAAGAACTGTTTTTAAAAATATAACCATGATACTAAGATTACACCAATTTTCCCCATAACATTACTAAATACACAATGTTCAAATTTCCCTGATTTTTTAATAAATATCATTTTATCATATTTTTTCAAAGCAAGATCCAAACAATACCTAAAACAATTAATATGTTTCTTGAATTTATTTTTACAGTTTCCCCATCCCTCTGTATGTGTGTGTGCCCATACATGTGAGCCTGTGTATAACTTATTTGTTGAAGAAACTCGCACTTTGCTCCCACAGAATTTTCCTTATTCTGGATTTTTAGACTGCACTCTTGCTTCATATCTTACCCTGGTCCTGTATTTTCTATGAACTAATAAGTTTTACTTTAATTCTTAGGCAAGAATACTTTATGGAGGTATTCTATAATTTCTGTTGCATCACATCAGAAGAAAATTAATGTCTGATAATGTCTCTTCCAGTGATGTTAAGAGTGATCAGTACATTCAGGGGTTTTCAGCTGGATCCATCTATTTAAACTTCCTTATCAGCTTTTCACCTAAGGTTTCAGAATCCACTGATGATCGTTCATCACTTCATTAAAGGTGCTAAAATGTTGATTTTTTATACTCCTGTGTTTAATAGCTGTAAATGGTCTAAAAAGAAAGCTTTTCTTTTCACATTATTTGGATACGTGAGGTAGAGTTCTTATAGGAAAGATACATTAATGCTTGATTCTTTCCCCATGTTTAACAGTTTTCAGAGTAAGCTGACACTTATAAAGGCAAAAAAATGAGTTTGGGATTTTTGTTTAAAAATATCTTTATGAGCTCATAGATTATAAAATATTTTATGTTTAAATCTATTTCATTTATTATTCTCTTTGTGGCCCAAATGTTCTATTTTTGGCCAATGGCAGCTCATGAGTCCTCTTGATCCAATGTCATTCATTGATAGACCTACTTTTTCTTTTTATTAGAGTATAATTGCTTTACAATGTTGTGTTAGTTTCTGCTGTACAATGAAGTGAATCAGCTCTATGTATACCTCTATCCCCTCCCTCTTGGACCTCCCTCCCACCCACCCCCATCCTACCCATCTAGTGTGATAAGATGTCCCAGGCTCCTCTCATGTTCCTGACCTGAGACCTGGGGAATTAATTATTTCTCCAAGGTACCCTTTTTCTTTTTTTGGTGGGAAATAGCATTTTGAAACAACACCATCTGGGAACTAACAGTGATCGTCACTGCTAGTCATTATGGATCGGATATTGCTTCTCAGTATTTTCAGTGGACAGAGCTAGGAAATATATATATTTTTTAAAAGAAAATATTTTTCTATTTCCAACCACATGTAGACAATTTGTGGTTTGGTTAGCATCTTGATTTTAAATTTTTATCTCATCTGCTGAAAAATTTTTGATTTTTAAATACTTATTTGCTTTATCCAACTATAAGATAATAGTATTGGAATAAGGAGGCCAATATTATTACTATCAATATCATTGTTGCAAGCAAGACTGTTTTGGCAGTTCATGTTGTCCTTGGTATATGTTACCACATTATCCTATTTATAGTCAATTAAAATGAGTCTTCCATGTGTAGCTAAGTCACTGACTTAACACACAGACCCATTTGTTACATTTTACTTTTTGATGGATTGTTATTTGACTTTTATGGATTGCCATTTTTATTTCTGATTTAAAAAAAATTTTTTAATATTTACATGGCTCCAAAGTCCTGTTTACAAAATGAGATATATTCAGACAAAGTTAGATTTTATTTTAACCTTTACCTGTCTCCCTCCTCCTCCCTATAGATAACTGCTTTAATTTGCTTATTTTTGCTTATTCTTCTATTTTTATGTATGTGCATATGTGGATCTTAGATAACAGGTAACATGTGCTATACATGCTGTTCTGCACCTTGTCAAGTCTTATTTCAGAAGTGAAGAATCCTTCCTTTGAGACATTCTATTTTCCTGCACCTACCTCAATTATTTAAGTAAAAGTAGGGGTTTATGTAGAGCAAGTTTTCTAAACAGAAGGCGCACGTATATCTTGTAACCAATGTGAAAAGGACTTGAAAAGTTAAGAAGTTCCTTTGAAGGCTAATGTCTAGGATTATTAAGATTCACAGCAGAGTTTCTTTCCTCTTTGGAGTTGAACAGATTTTAGATGAAGAAAGTGTAGGCTTTGCTAATGGAGATGGCCTTGTGTATATACCGAACTGGGTTTGTGGACATTAAAAGCTACTTGACATGCACTGATCTTTTACTGGTAAGAATTTGGGAATAGCAATTTCTTTCCTGCTTCTTTGATCTCCTCCCAAACCCCGTGGTGGTACATTATGGCTGCAGAGAACTGTAAATGTTAGCAAGCAGCAATTTGAAAGCCCTAAAAAATGTAGTTGCAGAGGCAATTCAAACATCAGGTATCCTTCTCATCATCTGGACTCTGGTTTTAGAGCTATTGAGGGAATTCTGTCAAATCTCAAACTGCATTGGATCGCTGATCTGGTATGAATACTCAAGTTACTCTGAATAGCTGCATTTTCAATGCATGAAAGCAGCTGTTACTTCTTTCTGTCCTCTCCTTAAAACAAAAACCAAAAAACATACATATACGTACATATATATGTGTGTATATATACATATATATGTGTATATATATATATACACACACATACATACACACACACATACATATATTTCACTGAAAAGGCATTTCTTTCTGAGGACAAATACAGCAGTTTTGAATAGGGAGGTTGAAATATCTACCCAGTCTAGATGTATGTCTGATCCTTAATGTTCTCTCACTGAGGTCTTTTCATACCCATTTGCAGTTTGGGAGTCCTATTCAGTAAGTGTGCTTGGGTGGTTAATGACAAAGAGAGACATTGTACACCTCCTACTACAATCACTGTGAAGAGACTGAAGGTTAATAAAAAGGACAAAGGTACAGACTGAAAATCCTATGCTCTTTTTCTCTTTCCTATAAATTGTAGTATAGAAGATAAATGCATAGTTTATTTTTAGCTGCACAAAATAAATTTTATTTTACTAATATTGTTCACATTCAAACACACACACACATTGTATGTTAATTATCTCTAATTCTGTCAATGCTATTTATTGGGGTTTCCCATCTTCCAGCATTCTGAATTATCAAAAAATGATTTGTGTCTACAAAAATGGAAGCTACTTGCCTCAAGGAGACTGAAGAATGGGGAAGAGGGTGGTGGGGAGGATTCACCTTTCCTTAAAGATCTTTGTCACTAACACTTAAGGATCTTTTTGACCTCAAAACCTTTCAGTATCAGTCACCATCCTTCTTAGGTAAATAAAAGAGAAATTGATGTCAAAACAAATGGCTGTCTCCATAAATTCTAACCAAGCCAGTAATAACTCCAGAAGAGAATGAGCTGACGCTTGCTGTGTCCTTTGAGATTTTAAAACTGTCTGGCTGAGTATTTAAGCAGAAAAACACCTTTTCTAATCTGACCTGCCCACACTCGACTCCTACTGCATCCCTGCCTACCTTCCCCAAACCTTCCTTCTCCAGAATTAATGGAGACACGATCGGGAGAAACAGCTGAAGTAGGAGCCGCATGAAATTCTTGTTCATCTAGCAGCATGCTGTGCGAGCTGAGGCCAGCTTTTTTCCTCTCTGCACCTCAGTTCCTCTCACCATAAAATGAGAGGCTTGGAATAATGATCTCCATGGCTCCTTTCAACTCTGACATTTGGGGGAATCTACAAAAATGCTCCAAGATATTAGAAGAGTTCCATTTAAACACCTGGCCACTTTAGAAGGGCTTTGCATATATATTGTATTTCACTTGCTAAATCGCCAAATAAACCTGATGTGAGTGATCCCCAAGAGGACACGAGACCAAATTGCAAATGTCTGTTTGTGATGATGGAGGTCTTGTAATCTGAGCATTGATCCTAGAAAGCCTTTGGGTGCTTCTCAGAGTAACGTAAGATTATAAAGTGATGTATTACCCACGAGAAATCCTTTCCCATTTACATTTCATTTTCCTCTGTGGTATTTAACTTATTTTTTTATTATGTGCCACCATCATAAATATTTATACTGCAATGTATGATTGGTCAATAAAGAAAAATCAATACTGGGTTTTTGCTGCCCAGGAAAGAGATTGTTCTTAACCTGATTCTAATCAAGAATCTCAAAAAAAAAAAAAAAAAATCACAGGTGGGAAGGTGGAATAGGGACCCAACTGGGAAAAGGAAAACATGTATTATTTATTTTATATTTTTATATTATATATATTTTATACTTACACACACTCACACTGATACACAAAGCCTTTTTGTTTAAAACTGTCTTGTTAGCAACCTTCAACTCAGTCTAACTGCCTTCCTATAGTGCCTATGAATTACAGAAAGTGATGAACTTTAACACAGAAAGCCATGACAGTTACTCCATTGTGGTTGCATCTGCCATTATATACAAGGGAGATGAACTTGGAAGTAAGAAAAAAAAGTTTTCTCATCACTTCCATAAACCATATTTACCAAGTACCGACTCTATGCCAGGTAATATTTTAATGCTTGTGTTCCAGCTGAAAGGATCATGCTCTTACTTTATAATAAAGGGAGTAGACAAACAAAGGGGATAAGTCCTGTTACGCGATTAAAACAAGCTTGGGTGATAGAGAGTCACTGAATGTCTGTTTAGATTGGTTAGAGAAATTCTTGAGAAGTAACTGTAGAAGCTACAATCAGATCATCAATAAAATTACTACAATCCAACTGAGGAAGTCACACGCACAAACAAGTAATTGTAATATAAGGCAAGAAGTGGCCAGTGCTCCAAAAACTCTTGCTATACTCAGCGGGTGGTTTATGGACCAGCAACATCAGCATCATCTGGGAGCTTGATAGCAATGGAGAATCAGAGATCCCACCCTAGATCTGCTGCATTTTAACACATTTTCCAGGTAATTCAAAGGCACATGAACATTAGAGCAACACTGTTCTTAACAAAACAGAATTCAGAGGAAAAAGAAATCATATCCAGCTTGCAGATGGAAGGGTTCCTGGAGGAAGAATTATAAAGGCAACCGAAGAAAATGGATAAGATGCAAGTCATTCTTTGTTTATCATTTCTTCTCCATGTTATCTAGAGGAATTCACAACAAGACCATACAATGAGAGCCATCATGCTAAACTTAACAACAGCATAAAAAAGAATAATATACTTAGGAATAAATTCAATCAAGGAGGTGAAAGATATGTACACTGAAAACTATAAACACTGAGGAAAGAAATTGAAGAAGTCACAAATAAATGGAAAGATATCCCACTTTCATGTATTGGAAGAATTAATATCGTTAAAAAATTTATACTACCCAAAGAGATATAAAGATTCAATGTGATTACTACCATAATTCCAATTGCATCTTTCACAGAAATAAAAAAAAAATTCTAAAATTTATATAGAACCATAGAAGTCTCCAAACAGCCAAATTAATCTTGTGAAAGAAGAAGAGAGTTGGAAGCATCACACTTCCTGATTTCAAATTACATTACTAAGTTATAGTAATCAAAATAGTATGATACTGTCATAAAAACAGACACATAGACCAATGGAACAGAATCAAGAGCCCAGAAATAAACCTGTGCATATACAGTCAACTAATTTTCAACAAAGGTGCCAAAAGTATACAATGACAAAAGGATAGCCTTCAATAAATAGTGCTGAGCAAAGTGTATACACATGTGCAGAAGAATGAAATTGGCCCCTTATCTTACACCATGAGCAAAAACCAACTCAAAATGGATTAAAGACAAATATAAGACCTGGAATCATAAAACTTCTAGAAGAAAACATAGGGTAAAAGCTCCTTGATACTGGTCTTAGCAATGATTTTTTGGATATGACATCAAATGCTTATGTAACAAAAGGAAAAATAAACAAATGGGACTCTATCAAACTAAAAAGGTTCTGCATAGAAAAGGAAAAAAATCAATAAATGAAAAGGCAATGACGATTGGGAGAAAATATTTGCAAACCATATATCTGAAAAGGGATTAATATTCAAAATATATAAGAAACTCATACAACTCAATAGCAAAAAACAACCCAATTAAAAATTGGGCATCCTGGGTTGGCATAGCCATGGCAGCTCGTGTCCTTTGCGCCTGTGTCCACCGACTGCCTGCGGCCTTTGTGCCGCTGACCAGGCTCCCCACGCTGGCCACGACCCAGCCACTCAGCACTACCCTTTTCCCCGCGGGGGCCCAGAGGAGGCCTGGGGCTCTGCAGTCGGCCTCGCTGCTTGCACAGTTTCCAGTTGGAGTTACATAGCTGTGCCCCCAGTATAGTGATGCACTCCTTTGACATTAGAGGGCATCAAGGACCCTGTCCTTTACGTCTTGAAACTCTATGACAAGATTGACCCAGAAAGGCTCTCAGTAAATTCCCATTTTATGAAAGACCTGGGCTTAGACAGTTTGGACCAAGTGGAGATCATAACGGCCATGGAAGATGAATTTGGGTTTGAAATTCCTGATGTAGATACAGAGAAGTTAATGTGCCCACAAGAAATTGTAGATTACATTGCAGATAAGAAGGATGTATATGAATAAAATACCAGACCCCCCCTTTTTTTAACATCTTTATTGGAGTATAACTGCTTTACAATGGTGTGTTAGTTCCTGCTTTATAAAAGAGTGAATCAGCTATACATATACATATATCCCCATATCTCATCCCTCTTGTGTCTCCCTCCCACCCTCCCTATCCCACCCCTCTAGGTGGTCACAAAGCACCGAGCTGATCTCCCTGTGCTATGCGGCTGCTTCCCACCAGCTATCTATTTTACATTTGGTAGTATATATATATCCATGCCACTCTCTCACTTCGTCCCAGTTTACCCTTCCTCCTCCCCGTGTCCTCAAGTCCATTCTCTATGTCTGCATTTTTATTCCTGTCCTGCCCCTAGGTTCTTCAGAACCATTAAACAAATTTTTTTTTAATTCCATATATGTGTTAGCATATGGAATTTGTTTTTCTCTTTCTGACTTACTTCACTCTGTATGACAGACTCTAGGTCCGTCCACCTCACTACACATAACTCAATTTCATATCTTTTTATGGCTGAGTAATATTCCATTGTATATATGGATCTTCTTTATCCATTCATCTGTCGATGGACACGTAGGTTGCTTCCATGTCCTGGCTATTGTAAATAGAGCTGGAATGAACATTTTGGCGCATGACTTTTTTTGAATTATGGTTTTCTCAGGGTATATGCCCAGTAGTGGGATTGCTGGGTCATATGGTAGTTCTACTTTTAGTTTTTTAAGGAACCTCCATACTGTTCTCCATAGTGGCTGTATCAATTTACATTCCCACCAACAGTGCAAGAGGGTTCCTTTTTCTCCACACCCTCTCCAGCATTTATTGTTTGTAGATTTTTTGATGATGGCCATTCTGACTGGTGTGAGGTGATACCTCATTGTAGTTTTGATTTACATTTCTCTAATGATTAGTGATGTTGAGCATCCTTTCATATGTTTGTTGGCAATCTGTATATCTTCTTTGGAGAAATGTCTATTTAGGTCTTCTGCCCATTTTTGGATTGGGTTGTTTGTTTCTTTGATATTGAGCTGCATGAGCTGCTTGTAAATTCTGGAGATTAATCCTTTGTCAGATGCTTCATTTGCAAATATTTTCTCCCATTCTGAGGGTTGTCTTTTCATCTTCTTTATGGTTTCCTTTGCTGTGCAAAAGGTTTTGAGTTTTATTAGGTCCCATTTGTTTAGTTTTATTTCCATTTCTCTAGAAGGTGGGTCAAAAAGGATCTTGCTGTGATTTATATCATAGAGTGTTCTGCCTATGCTTTCCTCTAAGAGTTTTATAGTGTCTGGGCTTATATTTAGGTTTTTAATCCATTTTGAGTTTATTTTTGTGTATGGTGTTAGGGAGTGTTCTAATTTCATTCTTTTACATATAGCTGTCCACTTTTCCCAGCACCACTTATTGAAGAGGCTGTCTTTTCTCCATTGCATATTCTTGCCTCCTTTATCAAAGTTAAGGTGACCATATGTGTGTGGGTTTATCCCTGGGCTGTCTATCCTGTTCCATTGATCTATATTTCTGTTTTTGTGCCAGTACCATACTGTCTTGATTCCTGTAGCTTTGTAGTATAGTCTGAAGTCAGGGAGCCTGATTCCTCCAGCTCCGTTTTGCTTTCTCAAGATTGCTTTGGTTATTCGGGGTCTTTTGTGCTTCCATACAAATTGTGAAATTTTTTGTTCTAGTTCTATGAAGAATCCCATCGGTAGTTTGATAAGGATTGCATTGAATCTGTAGATTTCTTTGGGTAGTATAGTCATTTTCACAGTGTTGATTCTTCCACTCCAAGAACGTGGTATCTCTCTCCATCTGTTTGTATCATCTTTAATTTCTTTCATCAGGGTCTTATAGTTTTCTGCATACAGGTCTTTTATCTCCTTAGTTAGGTTTATTCCTAGGTATTTTATTCTTTTTGTTGAAATGGTAAATGGGAGTGTTTCCTTAATTTCTTTTTCAGATTTTTCATCATTAGTGTATAGGAATGCAAGAGATTTCTGTGCATTAATTTTGTATCCTGCAACTTTACCAAATTCATTGATTAGCTCTAGTAGTTTTCTGGTAGCACCTTTAGGATTCTCTATGTATGTCATCTGCAAACAGTGACAGCTTTACTTCTTCTTTTCCGATTTGGATTCCTTTTATTTCTTTTTCTTCTCTGATTGTTGTGGCTAAAATTTCCAAAACTATGTTGAATAACAGTGGCAAGAGTGGACAATCTTGTCTTGTCCCTGATCTTAGAGGAAATGCTTTCAGTTTTTCACCATCGAGAATGATGTTGGCTGTGGGTTTCAGACCCCTTTTCTTCACTGAGAGAAGACTCAGAAGGTGCTGGCGAGTGTCTGGAAGTGAGAACACATTTCTGCATCATTGCTGACTTTGACGGAGTAATTCTGTTTAGACTTGTACTTAAATCATCTTAAGTGTTTTGCCCTTTGAAAATAAATCTATAAAACCAAACAACAACAAAAAAAGGGAGCAAAGTACTTGAATAGATATTTTTCCAAAGAATACATACAAGTGGCCGATAGGTATATGAAAAGATGCTCACTAACCATCAGGGAAGTGCAAATCAAAATGACAATGAGATACCTGTTAGGCTGATTATTGTCAGAGAGACAAAGGATAACAAGTGTTGGTGAGGATGTGGAGAAAAGGGAACTCTTGTACACTGTTGGCAGGAATATAAATTGGTACAACCATTATGAAAAAGTATAGGGGTTCCTCAAAAGCTTAAAAATAGAACTACTATATGATCCAGCAATCCCACTTCTGGGTATATATCCAAAGGAAATAAAATCACTATATTGAAGAGATATCTGCACTTCCATTTTAATTGTAGCATTATTCACAGTAGCTGAGATATGGAAACAATCTAAGTGTACCTTCACAGATGAATGGATAAAGAAAATGTAATATTTGTATCTGGGTAGCTAGCTAGCTAGAATAGGATATTATGCAGGCTGTAAAAAGAAGGAAATCCTGCGATTTGTGACAACATAGATGAATCTGGAGGACATTATGCTAACTGAAATAAGCCAGACAAAGAAAGAAAAAGCTGCATGATCTCACTTATATGTAGAACATAAAAAGTCAAATACATAGAAGCAGAGAGTAGAATGGTGGTTACCAACGGCAGAGGGTTGGGGGAAATGGGGAGATATTGGTCAAAGAGTACAAATTTGCAGCTGTGTAGGATGAATAAGTATAAATACTTAATATACAGCATGATGACTATAGATAATAATAAACTTAATATTGGAGATTTTCTAAGAGAGTGTATTTCAGATACTCTATGCATAAAAAAAGGGGGAAAGGGGTAATTAAGTGGGGAGATATGTTAGCTTGACTGCAGTAAGCATTTCACTATGCATATATATGTCAAACCATTATGTACACCTTAAATATATACAATTGTTACTTGTAAACTCCCTCAAAAAGAGAGTATATATTGGGAATGTTTGGTCTTTCTATACCTGGGGATGGAAATATAAACCCCGAATATAAAAGTTTTGCTGTGTAACAAGAATTTGGTGATATCCTCAGCTCTTGGCAGTACCTTATCTATATTGAGAATGGTCCCTAAAATCTGTCTCATTAGGGCAAAGCCATCTTGAGACATGCTTCATTAGCTACTGCACTATGGGACTCCCTTTGTAAACTTGGGTAAAAAATCTTGATATTTTATTAGGGAAAAAGGGACAACTTTTGTGTTCTCACCAACACATTTAGGTATTTTGGAGGGGTCACAAATTAAAATGGTGTGGTCTGTGTGTGGTGACTTCTGGATGTGTGATCCTGGAAGAACGCAACTAAATGGATCATTCATCCTATTCTACCTTATGTCAAATTAGAAGAATTGCAGCACAAATACAAATTGACACGTGTGTTTGTGTGTGCGTGCATATGTACTGTGATGCAGAAAAAAGAACATAGCCTTGCAAATCAGATAAATCTGATTCCAATCATTTTACTTCTCTAAGCTTCAGAGTTTTCTACAAAATGGGATTAATAAAAACTACCTCATAAGGTTTTTGGAAGAATTAAATGAGATAATTAGAAGTCACTTAGTCCCATGCCTGGCACAGTGTATGTGCTCAACGCTAGTTACTTTCTGTTTAATAAAAATATTATCTATACCTCCTGTTCTAAGAAAAAACATCTAGACATATTATCTCTACAACTAGGAGACATTATTTGGAATCATCTCACCACAGATTATGAGAAATAAGTAAGATTTCTGGATACTGAGGTTATTAACATTGGAGTGCCAGATAGATGTTTTTGGACAAAGGTATGGCATAAATAATAAATATATGAAAATAATATATTATATGAACAAATCAACATCTCTTGGGCTTTCCTTGTCATTGTGGCACAATTCCATTTGGGAAAGGAACAGAAGAAATAATGCTCTGTCAGTTCCTAGGTTAATTACTAGTTATCATGTTGGCTGTTTTATGAGGAAAACATGTATTGTAATTGTCACATGTTCAGCTCTAACTTTGCTAAAAACCCTTTAAGAAGATCTCTGCTAATTGTCTAATTTGTCTGGCAAATTAGGCTGATTTAAGAACCCAATATGCCTGCTACAATCTCCCTATAGTTCAAAATTTTCAGAACGTGTGTGAAAATATGATTGGCTTAAGTTTTGCATTACGGTGGTATAATTCTTTATTAGCTTCTACCCCGTCACCCACCCCAATTCCTAAATTACGTTTGATGAGGCACCAAGAAAGACAGGACTTTGGAGAGGGCCCCTCGGGGCTACGCTAATTGAATATTCCTATCAAAACAAAGCAATCACGAGTCTTGAAAGTATTAAAATCTGGTGCAGAGAAAGCGACAACAGCATAGCCAAGAATAAGAAAAAAATGAAAATGAAATGAAGACACATTAAAGGCAGGGCAAACGTACGCACACCGTTCTGGCTCATTCGCCCTTGTCCAGCCAGAGGAGTCAAGGTCTTTATGAAAGGAGCCAAGATAATTGATAACAGTCTCTGCTGTAAGCAGTGGTTAAAAGGGAGAGAGTGGTGGAGTTTTGCTGCTGATATCCATTGAAAGACATTCGAGGCTCTTTTCTTTTCTTTTCTTTTTTTTTTTTTTTTTGCTTTACGCGGGCCCCTCACTGTTGTGGCCTCTCCCTTTGCAGAGCACAGGCTTCAGACGCACAGGCTCAGAGGCCATGGCTCACGGGCCCAGCCTCACCGCGGCATGTGGGATCCTCCCGGATCGGGGCACGAACCCGTGTCCCCTGCATCGGCAGGCGGACTCTCAACCACTGCGCCACCAGGGGAGCCCTCTTTTCTTTTCTTTTTTCTTCCCTCCCACTCCCCACTCCCGACTCCTGCATAGCAAGACAACAGCATCTTGAAGTGGTTCCTTTCATGGCATGTTTTCATGGGAAAAGGAGGAAAACTCTTGGTATTTCAGCCTTGCCTGAGATATGACAGCAATGCATCCCACTGCACCACTACCACCTCGCCGGCCCACTGGAATACTTGAAGTGTACGCCCGTCTTAGTCGTGTCCTTTCCTAGACTGAAACAGAATTAAGTCGAGGAGGGATAAAGAGAGAAGTTTCTACACAGCCGAGCAGGAGACCTGAGCTGGAGTCTAGGATGGGATGAACCGGGAGGACTCCCTGTCTTCTTTGCTGCAGGGCCCTCATCTGTTAAATGAAGGGGGAAAGTAGTTTCAACTGCTATGTCACGGGGCTACAAATACCTGACGGCTGCCTGGATTTCACCGTGGAAGGATTATAGCTTTCAGCAAAGTGGTTTTATAGCACTCTGGTGGTTAAAGGCCCACCCTTTGGAATATTTTAGCCCTGAGTTTCAATTCTGGGCCCATATCGTGAGCAAATTGAATAATCCTTAGATTGCCTTATCTGTAAGGTGTAGACAATATTATAACTTTTTCAATGTTATTTGCATGTGTACGTGTGAAAATTAAATGAGATAAACACAATGCCTGACACAAGAGTTAAGTCTCTGATAAAAAAGACAGAGCCTTTTACAGAACCCTTCCCCCCCGCCTTAGGACACTAGTGTGAGCATTTGGGGCCTGGTGCTACAGAAACCATTTTAAAATCATGAGATAGCAAGCACACAGATAAAATCCTGGGTCCTTTTTTTTCTTTTAAAAATTAATTAATTTATTTTTATTTATTTTTGCCTGCGTTGGGTCTTCATTGCTGTGCACGGGCTTTCTCTAGTTGCAGCGAGCGGGGGCTACTCTTCATTGCGGTGCGTGGGCTTCTCATTGCACTGGCTTCTCTTGTTGTGGAGCACAGTCTCTAGGCACGTGGGCTTCAGTAGTTGTGGCATATGGGCTCAGGAGTTGTGGCTCGCGGGCTCTAGAGCGCAGGTTCTGTAGTTGTGGCACACAAGCTTAGTTGCTCCGCGGCATGTGGGATCTTCCCGGACCAGGGATCAAACCTGTGTCCCCTGTATTGGCAGGCGGATTCTTAACCACTGCGCCACCAGGGAAGTCCTGAAATCCTGGGTCCTTGATGGCATCACTGAGCCACAAAACCAGCCCTGGAATTGTCGACTACCAGACTTCTTAATAAATCAGTTAATAAATACCTGTTTTGTCTTAATGACTATTAGTCAGAACTTGCTTATTTCTAATGGGCACCCTAGATGGTACACAATAAGTGTTTAATTGTGGAGAGCTCGTGGTAAACACTCAAGTATGACCTTTTGAAATTGTCAGTATTCAGAATGGTAGTTGTAATTTAGGTGCTGTATTAAAGCTTCTTTTTTCTTTTGCCTTTTCCCAACTTGACTCAGAGCTCCTTGGGGGCACTGAGCTCCAACACTGCAGATGACACATTGTAAAACTTCTGGTCCATTGGCAGGAATCAAATTCACCTCTACAGTACAATTTTATTACAAAGTCTGATGGAAAGGGGGGTATGTAAATCTGGGTGAGAATCCCAGTCTCACTAAATCTTTCTTGCTGTGTCACTTTGGGTAAGTCACTGGCCCCCTCTTAGTTTCCCCCTCTAAAAAATGATGACAACACTTTCTACGTCTCAGGGCTATAGGGATTCAAAGACATAAAATGAATAGAAGACGTTATAAATGTTACAAATTTTTAAAGGGTACCCCCACTCCCATTTGAGTTTTTACCCCAAATTTGGCCACTGGAACAAACCAGAAAAGTGAGGGTTCTCTTCAAATCTGCATCTCAAATGTGGCTGAGCTGTGGTCATCACTGTACATTCTCTAGCGTGTTCGGAGGCTTTGCTCCAAAACATCCGGGTGTTTTATGACTTTAATCCCAATTTAAAATTCCACAATACCTCACACAGTCATCTTTCTTTATCCAGAAAATGCTTTGCATCAGACCAAATAAGAAAAGCAAGAGCCTGGTGTGTAATCCTTTCAGCTGTCTTTTGATCTCTCTTCTGCTTCTACTAAGAGTTCAACGCACAAGTCACTTCTCCACCACTAAAACACGGGTTGTACCATAAAGGCCAGTGATTCTTTTATTTCATAGTGGTAAAAGCATTTTAGCAAGTAAGCTGGGCTTAGGTCTCTGTTCTGACACGTATTAGCTATGGTATCCTGGGCAGATAACTCACTGAACTACTGTCTTCTCATGAATAAAATAACATGAGAAATACAGGCTTCGCATGGGAACAAAATGAGACCGTGCATTTGAAAGGAAGGTCCTGGTAAACAAAGAAGTTCTGCGCGGTATCATCCATATTAAAAATCACATGATTTATGAATCATTTCAGTGGCCTGTGTCTTTTTTTACAAAAAGCAACTGGAACAATGGTTTGCAATTCGCTGTAGGTGCTTCCCCTAATTTTTCCAAGGAAATTTATTTTAAGAACTCTTGCTTGTGTAATTGAATCAACGGATCCAGATAAGGCTTGCAAAACAGCCATCAGTTATCAACTATTTTCTTTGAATTCTTTTTCTAACCAGTACCTAGAGAATCTTCCTGTTGAGGGACTACTTGAGACTAGGAAGTAAGCTAAAGAAAGAAAAGTATATAGAAGAAGCTATAAGATGTGAAAAAAAAAAAAAAAGCACAGGTGTATTCATTTCCTAGGACTGCTGAAACAAATTATGACAAACTTGGTGGTCTAAACCAACAGAAGTTTATTCTCTATAGATCTGGAGGCCAGGAGTCTGAAGTCAATGTGTTGGCAGTGTTGGATCCTTCTGGAGGGTCTGAGGACAAATCTGTTCCAGGCTTTTCCCCTCGCTTCAGGTGGCTGCCAGCAACCTCACACTCCGCCTTATACCCACATCACTCCAATCTCTGCCTTCATCTTCACACCACCTTCTCCTCTGTGTGTCTGTGTCTTCTTGTGTGTCTCTTTATAAGGACAGTTATCACTGGATTTAGGATTCACCAGTAATCCAGAATGATCTCATCTCAAGATCCTTAGCTTAATTATATTGGCAAAGACTCTCTTCCCAAATACGGTCACATTCACAAGTTCCAAGTGGACTTATCCTTTGGGATCCATTCAACCTACTACAATGCTCTCAGAGTTATACTAACCTGGATTTGAATCCCATCTTACACACTAACTATGCAACTTCTACGCTTTGGAGAAATCACATCCTCACTTGTAAAATGTTGCCATGATAATATCTTTACAAGATTGTTGTGACCTTAAAAGAAACCATGAATAATGAGTGCCTGCCAGGCACTAGCCACTCAATACATGGTAACAATTTTTTAAAATAAATGCTAGCTTTGGCACGTCTAATATTCATGAAATAAAAATCACTCCAAAGGAAGAAAGAAATACTCAGATTTAGTAGAAAGTGCCCTGGACTAGGTCTCAGAAGTCCTTTATCTAAATTCTGCTACTCACCCATTAATTCTAACAACTTTGAACAGTTTTGTCTCACTTAGTGGTGCAGAATTTACTCTCCCCATTTGCAAATTGTATGAGTTGAACTAGAAAACCTTTGATTTCTTCTCTTTTTCTGACATTCCGGAGTTTTACAAGTATAACATTTTAGATTGCGTTGGGAATAACTGGGTGGGAAAACACCCCAAAATTCCTACAGTCCAACAGGAAAGAAAACCTTTAGCCACCATTCTGACTTCACATAGTTTTGAAGGTTTGTTTTTAGGGATAGACTTTAGTTAGGCGCCCCTCCTATCCACTTCCGAAAAGTGCAGTGGGCAGGCTAAAGTGAAACTTTGGGGACAGCTCTGATCCTGTCAGACTTTCAGCTGAGATCCTCCAACCCCAACTGCCAATTGCTTACCCCCCACTCTTCAGAACTCTGTCACTGCCTTTGAGAAATGGTCTCCCTGCCTTCTTGGGCAGGTAAAGTCTGGGGGTAGGAATGCAGAGATGATCTGGACAGTCAAAAAACTATGCATGCAACCAGGGCTGGCTATATAATTTGTGGGGCTTCTTGTTCAAAATTAGGACAGAAGAGCCATTAAAGGTACAAAAACACAGCTTCCTTTCTTCCACAGTCTCTCTCCCAGGCTGTCAGGATGTTTTATGTTTGCTACTGAATGCTGCACTCCCTCTGGCAGGAAGACACTCATAGTGTGAGTGCAGACCTTCCTGGGTGCACAGGGCCCCAGGCCACACATTTTTGTATTCACCTGGCTGTCGGCAGGATCCTCCAGCCTGATGTGGCATGCCCTGCATGGACACTGAGATGCAACCTTCCCTTTCCAGGGTCCCCTGCTCCAACACCCGGGGGTGTGCAGCCACCAAAGAACAGCAACCTCCACACTGGGTCACACTTGGTACCTGGATCATGGGTGGGTGAGAGGCTGACCCCCACCACTGACTCACCTGCAGCATGGGCAGAGATGCTGCCAACCTGGGGCAGGGAATGCTGCTGCCATGCCCCTCCCAGATTCACCATGGAGCCTGTGTGCTTGACCCCCAAACATCCTGCACTCAGGACCCCGCAGGAGGTAGAGGGCAACAGTGGAACACGGGCCTCACCCTGCCCATCACTACCTGGTCAGCATTCTGGATGATGAAGGCAAAGGACAGGGCTGGGAGGGGGAAGCCTGCTTGGAGCTCAGGCTCCAAGCCCCTGGTGCATGATCTACTGTACCATCAGACTTCACGTACGCAATACAATACAAATCCAAACAAAACATTAAGGATTTCAAGACAGTGACCGGGGAGCATTAAACCCAGATTGTGTGGCCCTTCTGAGTGCAGGGTCTGTGTGGCCGCACTCGTCCCACACCCATGGAGCTGAGCCCACCAGCAACATAAGCCTAAACATACGTCCGGCAACTGCCCTCCTCTGGGATGTGACTGACTTGATCTTCCCCTCCAGACTAAAGAACATGTTTCCCTGGGATTAGGGAAAGTTTCCAGAAGCCCCTTTCCATGTGGAGTTCTGCTAGGCTCTAGGAAGGACTCAGCTATTTTCCAACTATTGCACTTCGCTCCTGGGGGGACATAGGAAGGATTGTGAGGGTTCTGAGAGGCTGCAACTACTTAGCCCACGGTAAGCTCCCTGAAGGTCACTCTGTGTCCTCTCATCTCTATGTGAGCTGTTCACCTCTGGACAAGCAGCCTATGACTCCAAAATTAGCAACACTTCTTTTTATAACCCAATTATTGTAGCATGTACTCCAACCAGTCTAAACCCCCAAAGTGGTATACCACCCCACCTAGTGTTTCTTGGCTGTTTAAGAGACCTTTGCAAGGTATACTCTGATACAAACAGGCAGAAGGAAGTCCTTCCTTCTTCCACACCATCTGGTTGGGACATTATCTACCTTTGTAGGTTGCCTTGATCCTCACTAGACTGCCATTCCACTGGGCACAGCTGTCCTCACTGGGCTAGGTTCATTTCTACCTCCTGCTCTGACCAAGGATGAGGAAACACTCTTAGATACTGAGGATAACAAAATGGACATAGGACACAGAGTGTAACATATAATTGCTCCAAGAAGTGGCTTCATTCAAAATCCACTGGTCAAGTACAACTTGACGGTCCCTTATGTAGTCATGCTTGCCCAGCTCTCAGTCTTACGCAGGAACCAGTTCCCAGCACGCCCCCCTCACCTATTACATCCCAGTTGCTTGGGGTTGCTAAGCATCTCTCCATCACAGTCAAGTCTAATGAAGCCTGCCTCCGTATAAAAGTGGCAACCTTTCCCTCCTAGTTTCTAAAGAGTTCTTGACCCAGTCCGTATCTTCTGCAACAGGATTAGATTGCTCCCCAGATGACTGACAAAGGGGATTATACATTCTTTTCAGGGAAAGCTTCACATTCGCCCACAAGTGGGTATTATGTCCCCTTGATCTAGAGTAGACAGTCTTGATTATTTGGTGCTCTTCTATGCACTGGTAAATAATACCAGGTGAGGGTAATTCACTCTATGTTCTCTCTACTGCTGAGTTCCGTTCTGTTCTCTTTCTCTCTCTCTCTCTAACAAGCTTCCCACTAGATCAATATGATGAATGTATCAGATCTACACACCCCTTACTTATAATTCCTTTTTATCTACTCTGCTTCTCCTATACACAGCTGCTCATAATTCCACAAGAACACTCTATGATTTAGGAGAATATTTTTTCCAGGGAAGTAACTTTCTGAAGCCTGATTTTATTTAAAATACATATAAATATTATGTATGTATATGTGCGCTTATCAACTTGTCATCTAAATCTGAGGAATTTACATTAGGTGGGTGGTGGTGTTCAACTGAGATCATCTTGAATAACTAGGAGTGATTTTTGGAGTTTTTGTTCTACGTTGATACCTAAAAGGGGCTATAAAGTGATTTTCTCAGTATAAAAGGGTCTACTTCATCCACTCTAAATAGACTGATTGGGAGGTTCTTTTGTCCTAGATGCTATTCCATGCCTGTGTCAAGGTGAGACTGGCAACCAGGTAGAGTATGGAAGTAGATAAATAAGAAAGATTCCTGTTTTCATGGAGTTTCTGGTATAGGTGGAAACAGACAACAAAGGTGTAAACAGATAAACAGCATACTTGCAGATAATGATGAATGCCAGGAAAATAAAAGGTAGCATAGTGAGAAAGTGACTAGGCTGGTAGTCCTTAGACTAGGTGGTCAGAGAAGCATTTCTGAGGTCAAGATGTTTGACTGAGGCTTGACTAAGAAGACGAGGAGGCAGCCACGCAAAGATCTGGGCTCAAAGCTTTCAGGCAAAGGAAACAGCTAGGGAAATGCCCTGAGGTGGGAATAATCAGCTCTTAAGGACCAGAATGAATGTTGGTATGACTAGAGCAGAGTGAAAATGTGGAGGATGAGCTGAGCTCTGACTAGAGACAGAGCCCAGTCCTGCAGGGCATGAGTAAGCCATGTTAAGCAACTTGAAATCCAGATAATTTGATGCTTTTAAGCAAGAAAATGACATGGTATATTTAAAAGATCCTTTTGACTACTTTGGAGAAAAGATATGGTAGATGATAATAGTGGAAACAGAGAAAGCAGTTGGAAAGCCATCATGACAGGCAGGGTGAGAGATGAGTATGGCTTGTGTCTGAACGGTAGCAGTAGAGTTGGCCAGGGAGGAGAGATTTCAGGATATTTTCTGCAGGTGAAGGAAGTAGGACTCAGTGATAGACTAGATGTGGAAGAGGTAAAGGAAAGAGAAATCAAAGATGACTCCCATAATTTTGACTTGAGCAATTGGGTAAGTGTCATGTGAAAGCATCTTCTGAGATGGAAAGACTGGAGGAGGAAGGAGTGTGGCTAGATAATGAGTAACTGCCTCCTAAGGTGAGGCCAAGGGAACCAGGGAAACTGTTTATACCTTTCAAATTACCACTATTTTCACCTTTATAAGCAAACCAAACAATTTTAAATTTCTGTCTCGACTGGGTACTTCACTGTGGTTCAGTCTCCAGACTTAGAACAGGGCCATACACAGAGTGAGTCTTGAAAATAAATATAGACACATATTAGTTGAACGGTATGAGAGTAAAGCAAACTTAACACTGGCAACGACTTTGTAGTTTACAAAGCACTTTCCCATCCTGATCCTCACTTTAACCCTACAGAAGAAATAATATTGCGACCCCTATTTTACAGAAGAGAAAACTTAAGCCAAAGGAATAAAGTGACCATTTCAGGCTTACGTAACTCCACTGGATCCTGAAACACAGGTATCTTGAAACTGTGGTCCCAGCCTTTGTCAGTAAGACAAAGAGTCCTGGAAAATCTCCCTGTGTATAAACTCCCAGGAGCTTTTCCCTCCATCACTTTACATCAGCCAGACTCTGACTCACAGCTGGAGAATTAGCCTCCTTATTATGTAGTTAATTCCATGAGTACACACCAAGTGTTGTTTTCTGTAACAGGCTGAAGTTGCTACCTCTTTCAGTCTCTTTCTTCCATTAAACATGGGAGTATTTTTCCTTGGAAAACTGTGCCCAGGTTAAGGGGGCTTCTCCCTGGTTTTGTGTAGATGCTTTGATATGCTCCAAACTCAATAACTTTCCTTCAATCCCTGGGGCCTTGGGAACAGCCAACCCACATGTGGTGGGAAGCGAGGCAAGAGGGAAAGAGGAATGTGAGGGAGACACAAACACAGCACAATGTTTTCTTTCTGAGAAACTTCATCAAGGCTCCGATTCCAGTGACCTCACCTTCAAGCAATGCCAGCTCCTTTGCTCTAAATCAAAGTTGACTTGTGGTGGTGGTTCACATGCTTTGAGTCTAATGAGCCTACAGCTTCTGATGTTGCAAAAGAATTCCTGAGGGTAGTTAGCATCTGCCCTCCGAGATCAGGACAGTCAATGACCCTGACATATGTCAACATCCATGTTTCAGTGCAGAATCCTGAAGGAAGGTGTACATGGGACACTAGGCTGTCCATGTGGTGAGCCTCATTCAAACTGGGACACTTGTTGCAAACTAGCAGGGTGTATTCTGTACTCTCCTTTCAAGGAAATGAAACTAAATTATAGAAACAGGCTCTCAAGGGAGCTCCCTGCTTTTGTTCTTGTCTCTCACCCTTAATGTCTTTTCTCAAAGCACTTCATGTCACTTCTCTGCTCATAATCTTCTAGTGCCGACTTTTCAGAAATAGAATATAATCCATGTGTTTTTGATGTCCTACAAGGCCATTCATGATCTGACCCCTGGCTATATCTGACTTCTTTTATCACCGTTTCCAGTACTCATTCCCATACAAGCTACTCCAGTCTTCTTGCTATTCCTAAAGCATATTAAGGACTCTCTGACTCACAGTCATTGGAACTGTTGTTTCCTTTCTAACTGAATGGAAGTCTCTTTCCGTAAGAGTCTCATGGCTCATTTCTTCAGTGCATTCAGGTTTCTGCTCAAATATGACATCTTAAGAGCATCTTGGCACTGCCATGGTGGTCTCTTTAATAGTCCTGTGATGATTAATTTCATGAGTCAACTTGACTGGGCCATGGGGTGCCCAGATATTTTCTTAAACATTATTCTGAGGGCATTTTAAAATTTTATTTATTTATTTATTTATTTTTGGCTGCATTGGGTCCTCATTGCTGCATGCGGGCTTTCTCTATTTGCGGCGAGCAGGGGCTACTCTTTGTTGCGGCACGCAGGCTTCTCATTGCAGTGGCCTCCCCTGTTGCAGAGCAGGGGCTCTAGGCACGCAGGCTTCAGTAGTTGTGGCACATGGACTCAGTAGTTGTGGTGCACAGGCTTAGTTGTTCCACGGCATGTGGGATCTTCCCGGACCAGGGCTCGAACCCGTGTCCCTTGCACTGGCAGGCGGATTCCCAAACACTGTGCCGCCCACTGAGAGAATTTTTGATGAGATTAACATTTAAATCTGTAGACTGAGTGAAGCAGATTGCCCTCCCTAATATGGGTGGGCCTCATCCAATCAGTTGAAGGCATGAATGAAATAAGAAGGCTGACCCTCCCTGATAAGAGAGAATTCTTCTTGCCTGATAGCTTTTGAACTGGGGTTATCAGCTCTTTTCCTGCTTGATACTCTTCAAACTAGGACATCTGCTTTTTTGTGTCTTCAGATTAAAACTGACACATTGTCTTTTCCTGAGTCTCAAGCCTGCTGCCCTTCTGACTAAAACTATACTACTGGCTTACCTGGTTTTCAGACCTTGATACTCAGACTGGAACTAAACCATTGGCTCTCATGGGTCTCAAACTTGCTGGCTTGGGCTTCCCTGGTGGCGCAGTGGTTGAGAGTCGACCTGCTGATGCAGGGGACACGGGTTCGGGTCCCGGTCCGGGAGGATCCTGCATGCTGCGGAGCGGCTGGGCCCGTGGGCCGTGGCCACTTGGCCTGCGCGTCTGGAGCCTGTGCTCTGCAGTGGGAGAGGCCGCAACAGTGAGAGGCCCGCGTACCGCAAAAAAACCCCCCAAAAAACCTGCTGACTTATCCTGTACATCTTAGGACTTACCAGCCTCCATAACTGCATGAGTTAATTCCTTATAATAAATCTATCTATCTATCTATCTATCTATCTATCTATCCTATTTGTTCTGTTTTTCTGGATAACCCTGAGTAATACAAATACCAAATTAAGAATAAAATAGGATAAAATATAACAAAATTAAAACGTTTTAAATTCAACACCAATATACCCATCACCTAGATTCCACTTCTAATATTTATAATACTTGTCTCCTCTGATATGAACTTGAACACCTCAAAGAAGTCTAACATGTCATCAGCAACTGTGACAAAGTTATGCCTTTTAATAAATTTAAATCTGTCTTCAAGTGTCAATTTATTGCTCTTAATAAGTTTGTCATTTAAATATTAAATTACTAAGAAAACATCTTTTAAATGCCAAACCATAAGTTGAATCTTTATAACAAAGTAAATTAATTCCTTTGTCAATTTTATATAAATTTAAATATATTTTCTATAAAATATTTTCTATTAAAATGTTTGCTAGAACTTTTATTGGGATGGCATTGAATCTACAGATCAATTTGGGAGCACTGACATTTTAATAACATTGAGTTTTTGACCCAGAACACAATATATTTCTATATTTATTTAGTTCTTATTTAATTTTCTCAGCAATGTTGTGGAAGTGGCAGCATACAGGTCTTTTGTCAGATTCGTTCCTAAGTATTTCATATTTAAATGGTATTGTAAATGGTTGTATTCCTTTAATTAGAATTCCAGTTTGTTGCAAACACACACACACACACACATAATTTTTTTAACCTTTTTCTTGTATCTTGCAACTTTGCTAATCTAATTTATTAAGTTCAGGTTTTAAAAAAATAGAGGAGGGGGTGCTTCCCTGGTGGTGCAGTGACTAAGAATCCATCTGCTAATGCAGGGGACACAGGTTCAAGCCCTGGTCCAGGAGGAGCCTACATGCCACGGAGTAAATAAGGCCATGCGCCACAACTACTGAACCTGCACTCTAGAGCCCGTGAGCCACAACTACTGAGGTCTGTGCACTTAGAGCCCATGCTCTGCAACAAGAGAAGCCACTGCAGTGAGAAGCCTGTACACTGCAACGAAGAGCAGCCCCTGCTCGTCACAACTACAGAAAGCCCACATGCAGCAACGAAGACCCAATGCAGCCAAAAATAAATAAATAATAAATAAATAAATTTTAAAAAAGAAAAAATATGGGGGTGTGTAGATTTTGTTGAATTTTCTACTTAAAAGATCATGTCATCTGTAGATTAAGCTGTTTATTTTCACCTTTTAATCTAGGAGTTTTTATTTTCTTTTTCTTGTCTTATTTCACTTGCTACATACAACCTCCACTACAATGTAAAAAATTAAAGCTAAGAGTAATCATTGTTATCTTATTTGAGATCTTAGGAGAAACCATTCAATCTTTCACCATTAAGTATGATATTAGCTTCAGGGTTGTTTGTTTTATTTGTTATCAGATTGGGAAGTTACCTTTTTAGTTTGCTTAGAGGTTTGTTTTTGTTTTCTTTTGTTTAATTAGGAATAGATGTTTGATTGTGTCAAATGTTTTTTCTGCATGTATTGATATGATCATATTTTTTATTCCTTTAGTCTGTTAATATGAAAAATTATATTATTTTCAAATGTTAAATTAACCTGACATTCCTGGGATAAACCTCACTTGGTTACTGTGCATTGTTTTTGTCACATATTGTTTGTTTGATTTACTAAATATTTAGAATTTTTCATTTATATTCATCAGGGATACTGGAATGCAGTTTTCCTTTTATTTGTAATGTCCTTTTTTGGTTTTTGGATAAGAATAGTGTTTGCCTAATAGAATGAGTTGGGCAACAGTCCCTCCTCTACAATTTTCTGGAAGAGGTCATGTAGAATGGCAATTATTGTTCCCATAAATGTTTGGTAGAATCATCAGTGAAACCATTGGGGACTGGGGTTTTCCCTGTGGGATGTTTAACTACAAAGTCAATTTATTTAATAGATATGGATTATTTCCTTTTCTCTTCTTGAATGAACTTTGGAATTTTCTGTCTTTCAGGGAATTTTTCCATTTCATTTAATTGTTGAATTTGTTAGCATAAAGTTGCTATAATATTTCCTTATTGACCTTTTAAAATCAGTAGACTCTATAATGATGTCAATTTTCTCATTCACAAATGATGTGTGTCCTCTCTCTCAGTATCTCACTGTCTCTCTGTCTCCATCTGTCTATTTCTATTCTATCTCTCAAACAGTCTTACTAGTTATTAATCAATTTTATTGATATTCTACAAGAAGCAGATATTTGATTCAATGATTTATCTCTATTATTTTTCTGTTTTCTAATTTATTGATTTCTGTGCTGATTTTTAGTACGTCCCTTCTCCAACTTACTTTAGATTCAATATACTCTTCTTTTTCTACTTTTTAATACTGGAAATGATGTCATGGTATTGGGATATTTCTTCTTTCCTAATAAAGGTATTAGTGCCATAAATCTCCCTTAAAGAACTGCATTAGAAGTAACACATATTTTGATATACTGTGTTTTTATTTTTATTTAGCTCAAAATTTTTCCAATTTACCTTTTAATTTTCTTTTTTCTATGGTTATTTAGAAGTGAGTTATTTATTTACCAAATGTCTTTGGATTTTCTGGAGATCTTTCTAATTTAATTCCATTCTGGTTAAAGACAATACTTTGTATAAACTTAATCTTTTAAAATTTATTGAGACTTATTTTATGGCCCAGAATGTATTCCATCTAGGTAAAAAATTTTGTGCACTTGAATGTTTATCATTCTGTTGTTGAGTGGTGTACTGTAAAAGTCAGTTAAGTCAAGTGGGTTGATAGTTTTGCTCAAATCTTTTATATCTGTTCCTGTTTTCTGTCAACTACTTCCATTAATTACTGAGATGAGTGTTGATATCTTTAAGTATAATTGTGGATTTGTCTACTTTTTAAAATTTTTTTATTGGAGTAAAGTTGACTTACAGTCTTGTGTTAGTTTCACGTGTACAGCAAAGTGAATCTGTTATACATATACATATATCCACTCTTTTTTAGATTTTTTTCCCATATAGACCATTACCTGTGCTACACAGTAGGTCCTTATTAGTTATCTACATTATATATAGTCACGTGTTTATGTCAATCCCAATCTTCCAATTTATGCCTCCCCCACTTACCCCCTGGTAACCATAAGTTTGTTTTCTACATCTGTAACTCTATTTCTGCTTTGTAGATAAGTTCATTTGTACCCTTTCTTAGGTTCCACATGTAAGCAGTATATGATATTTGTCTTTGTCTGACTTACCACACTTAGTATGAGAATCTCTAGCTCCATCCATGTTGCTGCAAATGGCATTATTTTGTTCTTTTTTATGGCTGAGTAATATTCCATTATATATATGTACCACAGCTTCTTTATCCATGTCTCTGTTGATGGATATTTAGGTTGCTTCCATGTCCTGGCTATAGTAAATAGTGCTGCAATGAACACTGGGGTTCATGTATCTTTTTGAATTACGGTTTTCTCCAGATATATGCCCAGGGGAGCAGACACCTAAGGGTGGCCCACACGCAGAGGTGGGGCTGAAACCAAAGCTAAGCCCCAAGGGCTGTGCAACTAAAGAAGAAGAAGTCTCTCCCTGCAGCTGCACAAGCCATGGATTAAACCCCCACAACTGGCTTGGTAAACTCAGCACCTGCAGAACATCTAGATGGACAGTGAGTGCTCCCACAACTGAGATGTGTCTAGCTGTAGCAGCTGTGGACTTTGTGGGCATGTAAATGTAGGGGTTGGGCCAGGTGAGAGTCTGAGCTTCCCCCACAGTGTCCACAATGGGTCCAGAGACTTCCCTAGAGGTTTGGAGGGTCTTCTGGGAAGATGGGGGTTTGCTGTAGCTCACCATGGGGGCAAAGACACTGGTAGTGGAGGTCCCAGGGAATTTGTTCTTGTTGTTTTACTTATTTTTATTAAAAATTTTAAACAATTTTTTAATTTTTATCTATTTAATTAAATTAATTTATTTATTGCTTCTTTCTTGTATCTTTTGTTTTTGTTTTGTGTTTTTTCTTTTGTTTTTGTTAGTTGTGTTTTTATTGTTTGTTTTTGGTGTTTGTTTTTTTTTGTTTGCTTCTTTTGTTTTTATTGTTTGCTTTGGTTTTTGTTTGCCTTTTTTGTCTACTTTTTATGGCATTACTTTTGATTTTTGCTTTGTGTATATTGAAGATCTGTTATTAGGTTTAGGATGATCATATTCTTTTGATGAACCCCCTCTTGTATGGAATGACTTTCTTTGTCCTTTGCACTATTCTTTACTCTGAAATCTACTTATCCTGATATCGATATAGTCACTTTCGCTTTCTTTTAATTAGTGTTAGCATGGTATGTCATTTTGTATCTATCAAATTTTAACCTATTTGTCTTTTTATATTTAATAAATTGTGTTTCTTATAGGATTTCTCATCTGTTTTATAATCTTTGACTTTTAATGAGGGTATTTTCATCATTTATATTAAAATTGTAATAGATATTAGTATTAAATTGATCATTACTAATTAAGTTGCTATTTGTTTTCTGTTTGTCACATCTGTTCTTTGTTCCCTTTTTTTGCCTTTATTTGGAAGTAATTGAATATTTTGATTGTATTTATTTCCTTTATTGACTTATAAATTATAATACTTTGTTATTTTAGGATGTATAATATATGTTTTAACATATCAGTCTACCTTCAAGTGATATTTTATCACTTTTCTGCTTCTGAATTTTATTTATTGTTGGCATACATTTTACTTTTACATGTCATAAATCCCATTATTATATTATTATTATTTTTGTTTAAAAAATTATCATTTAAATGCTTTAAATATTCAATAGTAAGAAAAACTCATATATTTACCCACATAGCTGCCATTTCCAGTGTCCCTCATTCCTTTGTGCTGATCCATATTTCCTTCTGGTATTGTCCTACCACCTAAAGGAATTCCTTTGACGCTTCTTTTAATTTGTGTCTAGTGGTGGTGAGTTGTTTCAGCTTTTCTATTCCTGAAAATGTCTATTTTTCCTTTGTTTTACAAAGATATTTTCACTCTGCATAAAATTCTAGGTTCTAGGTTGACATAAATTTTAAAAACTATAACTTTTTAAAAGTTATAATTTCACTACTTTAAAGATGTTGTTTTCCTGTCTTCTTGCATGACTTCTGACTGTTTTAGTGTCTTTGCCTGCTACTTTTAAAATCTGTGTCAGTTTTGGACTGGTTTCTGGTGACTGATTTTTCTCCTCATTATGAGCCATGCTTTTTTGCTTCCATTTTTTTAAAATTAATTTATTTATTTATTTTTGTCTGCGTTGGGTGTTCGTTGCTGCTCACAGGCTTTCTCTAGTTGCAGCAAGTGGGGGCTACTCTTCATTGCAGTGCGTGGGGTTCTCATTGCAGTGGCTTCTCTTGTTGCAGATCATGGGCTCTAGCCGCACGAGCTTCAGTGGTTGTGGCACGTGGGCTCAGTAGTTGTGACACATGGGCTTAGCTGTGGCACACGTGGCATGTGGGATCTTCCCAGACCAGGGCTCGAATCCATGTCCCCTGCATTGGAAGGCGGATTCTTAACCACTGTGCCACCAGGGAGGTCCCTCTCTTTCATTTTATGCTCGGTAGTTTTATCCTGGATTCTGAACATTGTAAATATTACCTTATTGGGGGCTGGTTATATTTATGTACTTGTAAATATTATTTAGCTATTTTCTGAGATACAGTTAAGTTAGTTGGAAATATTATGATCCTCCTATGTCTT
Organism: Mesoplodon bidens; assembly: GCF_964165515.1. Lineage (NCBI taxonomy): Eukaryota > Metazoa > Chordata > Mammalia > Artiodactyla > Ziphiidae > Mesoplodon > Mesoplodon bidens. The sequence goes on along the minus strand of NC_138162.1, from coordinate 18,626,772 downwards.
GCTTTTAAGATTTGTTGATTGAGATAAGAACAATCTTCAGTCTAGATGTAATTATTTCCCACTACTGTGGCAACACCCTTTTTTGTTTTCTACCTCATGTCCCACGAATCACAAGATTTTCTATTCTGGCTGATGGGAAACTGCACTACTTCTGGTCCTGAATGAATATTTTTTGGTTGTTTTCTCCCAGTTTTCAGTAGTTTCTTTACATGAAAGCACTGTTCAGTAGTCAATTAAATACTAGACAAGGATCCTCTGCATGTCTGTGAATTTCTCTCCATGTACTGCTCTCTCCTCATCAATATTCTGTTCCATGAACACTAACCACTTTGTTCTCTCTGGATTCACCAGTCTATCATTTCAATTCAGAGAGTTCACTGGGCTTTGTCTGTGTTTCCTCTCTTTGTGCTATGACCCAGAAAACTTCTCAAGACAGTAAACTGAGGCAATTATAAGACTCATCTAATTTTTTTGGCCTAAAGTCCAGTGTCTTGAAAACCATGATCTCATATATTTTGTCTGTTTGCTGTTGTTTTAGTGCCTCTAGTACTCCATCTTTGCTAGAAGTGGATATCAGACTGTCAGGAGAAGGAAACCAAGTAGAATGAAAGGATTTAAGGATCAGGTTTAACTGGATTTTTATTTCTGAATTTTCCACTTATTCTGTAAGCTTGTAAATATTTTTTCTCTTTTGAAGACTTCAGTTGTCCAACTGTAAGATGGAGAAAATAAAACTTGTCTCAAATTGTTGCTCTGAGGACTAAATAAAGTGTTGGTAATAATCCAACAGAGTGCACAATAAATGTCTGTGTCCCGTTCTTTTTTTTCTTTGGTACGCGGGCCTCTCACTGCTGTGGCCTCTCCCATTGCGGAGCACAGGCTCCGGACACGCAGGCTCAGCGGCCATGGCTCATGGGCCTAGCCGCTCCACGGCATGTGGGATCCACCCGGACCGGGGCACGAACCCGTGTCCCCTGCATCGGCAAGCAGACTCTCAACCACTGCGCCACCAGGGAAGCCCCTGTGTCCCGTTCTTTTGGTGGCACATGGTACGGTTGATTTGTTGAGATTGTGTCAACGAATCATAGCCTTCTCTATCAGTGTTCCTGCTTAGAGACAACTTCTCAAACAGTTCTTGTGGAATCACTTATTTGTACTTGACAGCAGGAATTCAAATTCATTTCTGCTAAATATTATTGTTAGAAACAGATTTATCCTTGTCTCACTCCATTCCTGTTTCTCTGGATATTAACTCTGATGGCTAACCATTTTCTCTACATCTTCCAAACAAAACTGTCATTTACAAATTGGCTAAGCACACCTTTCATCTAAAGTGTAACTCTCCATCTTGAAGTACTATCTTGTAATAAACACCTAAACATCTCCATTTGCCTCCCATATTCTGGTAAAAAAAAAAGCACACATATCGAGTGTATTTATAGTTTCTAAAAACCGTAAATCCAGAAAAATAAGACCACTTGTTATGAGTCAAGGGCATGACCAATGCATTACTTCACAACCAGAAAACCAGCGAATTTCACAACATGTGACATCAGAACCAATATACAAGCATCTTTTAACATTGAGTAATTTTAAGAATGACATACTTTATGAGCCAACATGATCTCTAGATGGTATTAATATCTGATTGATGTTTCAAATGTCTCTAATAGTCAGCCTGAGTAGTCAGATAAAAAGAAAAGAGAAGAGACTTCATAAGAAGTCTGATACAGAACCTAGCATTGATCATCAGAATGTTTGCTTGGAGCGTCCATTGATACCAAGTTAAAACACTAGTGGTGGGACAAATTGGGAGATTAAGTTTGACATAAATACCCTACCATGTGTAAAACAGATAGTTAGTGGGAACCTGCTGTATAGCATAGGGAGCTCAGCTCGGGGCTCTGTGATGACCTAAATGGGTGGAATGGGGGTGTGGGAAGGAGGTCCAAGAGGGAGGGGATAGAGATATACATAGAGCTGATTCACTTCATTGTACAGCAGAAACTAACAAAACATTGTAAAGCAATTTTACTTGAATAAAAAAAAAACAACAACGAAGAAACACTAGTTGCTGGATAAATATTTCCCTTTATAGTGGAAAGCTTCACATAAAACAAGTAACTGGTACTTTATAGGTTCTCATGGTAAAATGACATAGGATATTAAACAAGTGGGGGTAAATTATGCAAATAAGGATATAATAATGACAATAATGGATTCCATTATAATCATTATAATATCTAAAACGTGTACATTCTTTTTAACCTTCTAATGATAACAACCTTCAGTATGTTTAAGTAATGTTCCTAATACACTTACTGTCTGACAGAATGGGGGTTCAAGTCCAGATCATTTTTATTCTCTTTTAACACACTTCCCTATTTCTCTCCATACTGCCAAGCTTGCCTACCTGCCTGCCTGCATTTGTAAATAAATAAATAAATAAATATTCATTGTATAATGTTTCCATCTGAGGTCCAGCCATGAGAAGGAGTAAGTCAAATGCAAGGAGGGTTCTGGGAGAAAGAATATGCAGAGACAAAGGAACACTTAGTGTGTTTGGAAACTGAAATTGCTGTGAGGAGGCTGGATCTCAAGAAGTGGTTTCCATCCTGGTTGCACAGCAGAATCACCAGGGAAGAGTTCTTTGATAACTACTGATGAGTGACTTCATCCCAGACCAACAAAATCATCATATTTGTGCATAGGAGGGGAGGCATGTATCTATTTATTATATTTTTCAAACATTTCCAGGTGATTTTAAGGTGTAGCCAGGTTTGAGAACACTGAATTAAGAGATTAGGTCTCGATTTCATCAAGATCTGAAAGCCATGTAAATGAGTTGGATTTAATCTAAAAGGCAGTTGGAACCACTGAGAAGTTTTCAGCAGAGAAGTAACAAAATCCCATTCACATCTGAGGCTGCCACATGGAGAACTCACTGATCAACAGAGTGGCACCATTAAGAAGCCAGTTGCAAAGATGATGGTGGTAATATATATACTAGAGATAGAAGAAAAATAAAAATATATGAGAATGTTAGGTGTTAGGAGTGTAAAGACTTGGGAAATAATTCTTTGTAAAAGGTGCAACAGAAAGAGGACCCAAGAATAATTCCCCACATTTTTGTCTTGTTTTTGTCATTCATTAAGTCACCATGGATAACGGAGGAGGTTTGAATAGAAATTGGTTCAGTTTTGAGCAATTTGGTTAGGAGTACTTGTGGGATATTCAGGTAGAAATATTTGAGAGGCACCAAGCACGCAAGACTGAAGCCCAGGAGAGCAATCTGGCCTGGGTCTATGGAGTTAAAGTCCTTTGCAATAGGTGGTGATTGAAGCTATGTGTTTTCTGTTGTTGCTGGCAGTGCTGGTGGTTGGTTGGGTGGTTGATTGGTTTTAAGAATTTGCTTTTGGAATGAATATATGTATATGTATAACCGAATCACTTTGCTGTACACCTGTAGAAGGGTTTATTCTGCTTTCTGCCACAGAACCAATGTTCGCTTTCTATACTGTGGATATCATGAGACATTTTGCAAAAGAATACCATAAACTGGGTTCTGTGCCTGTGGCCTAGGGTTTAGCAGATAACCATTTCTGTTGGTATTTTCTAAAGTGCTCTGAGAAATGCTTGAACAATATCTGAGTAGTTGTGATTATGTGGGCAATTAATACTACTTTGACAAAAAATTTAGTGAAGTGGAATCACACAGCTCATTTTACATATGGGGAAATTGAGTCTAATGAGGGGAAGTAACATGCCTGAGGGTGCAGAGCTGGGATCAAAGCAGGATCTGTCTGGATCCAATGTTTTCCGTTACAAAGTTCCTAAATTGGAAAAGGTGGGTCCAATGTCCTAGCACAAATGAAGGTAAAGAACAGGGTACAAATGGGATTTAGCTGGTCTCAACTGGGCCAGATGATGGGCTAGGGAACACAATAAATTATTGCTATTTTAGTTAAACTATGTAGGACACCACTTCCACTGAGAAGAGCTTTTCCTCTCATCATACAAATGTAGAGAAAAGAAGACCTCACACACAATTACATTAGTGCTTGATGATGTCTAATATGAATTTGGAAATGGAAAAATTAGATTAAATCAATAAGTGAGGCTTCATCACCTACTGGGTGGGACAAAGAAAGTCAGGAGGTAGAAGAAAGAAAGTCAGTGGGTGGGACTAGCTGTGCATTTCATACTGAAACACTGGACTTTTTAAACCAGTGGACCTCTTGAATTTCCTGAGAGAGGAAATAGTGCTAAAAAGGGAAGATAGCCCTTCAGATGGAAAGAAAACATATGATTCCAGCACATTTGTTTAGTCTTTCTGCAACTCAGATAAAGCAAAAAGCTCATTAATTTAGAATTGGTGATAATTTGTACAGGGCCTATTCTGAAGTTTACCTTTGCTTTATCTGGCTAAAAGGATTTGGAAAGCAAATTAACAGTGTAAACAGGATGGCAGGCAGCAATATTTAACCTCTTTAAGAGAGCAAACTTTCTCCCAATATCTTTAAAACACAATTTATACATACAGATATGACATGCTAGTTACGGATTATTTTTATCTATTGAGTATAGCGGGACCCCAATGATTTCTACCTAGGACACTTAGCTTAGTTTGACCCAACGCATGTGTTTCTGAAAGAAGTCAATTTGCATTGACTTTATAATTATCAAACTTTTAAAATATTGATACTAACTGGACAGGCCTTGTGTGTCACAATTAGTTCCACTTAATAACCTCTAACTTTGCTTCTATCAAGCCAGAAACACAGTGCTTTAAGCACCATGTGTTATAGAACAAAGACTAGATATGGAAACCAGAGGTCTTGGGTTCAAGTCCATGTTCATGTGTTCATTTGTGTTATGTTACCTTGCACACATTTTAGATTCGATGGGGATTAATCTCATTTCTAGAACCACCTTAAATGGGGATAAAGATAGCTCTGCTGTAGTACTCATAGGGTTGAATCAAAGATGAATTCTGCTAATAGATATGAAAATTCATGATGAGGCAGTATTAGAATGCAAAACAATTCCATTATTACTTTTAGCCTTATTAAAGACTGAAAACTGAAGCAAAAAAAAAAAAGACCATCTTTTATAAACCAACTCATTATTTTTTCCAGAAATGCCACTGTTTGTCAGTTCACTGCTAACATCCTAGCTAGAATTGCACATTTCTGGTGTACTTAGCTACATTAAGCTGTTACTAATCACTGCAACCTCCATTAAGAATTCCTTGAATTAAGGAGTCCTGGTACCTTTGCCTTCCTCCTGCTCTATTACCTAGGCTCTTCTTCTGTGTAAAAGTTGGCCCTCTTTAATTTTGTATGCACACTTGGACATACTTCTGCACTAGCACCCTAAGGTGCCTTTGTAAATCTCCCCTTACACGTCTGTATCCACACCAAGACCATGGACTGCTTTACTTCTGCCCTATGTTTTAGTCATCTCTGTGTCCAGAGGGCTTGGCATAGTAGGTACTCAACACAGGCTTAATAAACAAGAAACTGAATAAATGAGAAAGATGAGGACATATAGACAATGAGTGGGAGAGAAAATTTTGTACTGGGCACAGGATCATGGTTCTAACAACTCCTCAAGCCCCATCTGAAGAAAAATGCCCCATTCACAGTTTCTGCCACAGAGAAAGCTGCCTTTTCTACCATGTGAACCCTTGACCACAATTTACTAGATTTATGGTGGGTACCAGACCCAAGGGTAGACATATCCATAGGTTAGCTGGACAGCAAGGATGTGTCATGGCATCTCATCTTGCCTGGTTGTAGAAGAAAGGACAGGAAGTGGCTACTCAACCCAAAGCTGGCTGAATCAGACATAATTACCACCCACAACCAACTCCACCTTTTTTTTCCTTGGTAACACAATCTGATGTTTGTACGGGTATCAATCATTTAGGAAAGTTGACTGTATCTTCTGCTCAGAAGTAAAACCTAAGCCAATCATAGTAATCTCATTCTCTTTGCCAGCGTTTCATTTAGGCGTGGCATGTGTCATAATTCCAGTAAATGAAATGTGAAGTCGATGTGGGAAAGTCTCCTGATGAACTTCTGGGAAAAGTTTCTTCATTCTTAAAAAGTAAAACTTAGTGTCTTCTTATACAGGATGTAGCCATGTTTGGTTGAGATGCTTAGATTGGCTACAACAAAGATCATGAGGGGGAGGGAGCCTTAGAACACACCCAGCATGCCAGGAACAGCAAAGCAGAATGAAGTAAAGAATCCAGATCCTTAGGTCTTCAAAAAGATACTGAATTAAAGGACTCAGGAGAAGCCCTACTGCAGGACTTCATATGATTAGATGGTAAAATTACCTTGTTGTTTAAGTCAATTCAATCAGGGTTTTCTGTTACTTGTAACCAAAGACACAGTAACAAATACAACCATCAATCCATACACAGACCAATTTTCTATGTAGCTGCCTAGTGCAAATCATGAACTGACCTTTTTAGACTCTTTTTTTTTTCTTCAGAAATAGAACTTGGAATTACTGAAAGAAGAAAAATTTAAGTTAGGAGCTAAATCCCTGAGATTACTAATTAGAGAAAGAGTTTGGAGCTGCCTTAATGAGTCATGGACAAATTCAACTCTTAAGGAAGTAATAATTGTATGTAAGCAAAGGTAGCCAGCTGGTGGAAAGAGAATAGCCCAAAAGGTCAGAAAGACATCAAAGACTGACGCTGAGCTCCCTGAAGGCAAGAGAGTGATGGAGGGAGTATTAAGCCCTATAAAATACCTTGATTTTTAATGACATTTTCCCCCCATTTCGTGTACACATGAAATGCTTACCTGGAGTTAAACTGGGTCCCATTTGGCTCTTTATAATCAAAAGAACTGAACATATCTACTGAACGAACAGAAGTAAAATGATCTCATGACTGATTCTGAATTTCTTCATTTATATATAGGAATTAATGAAACCAAACAAAAAACCCACCTACCTGACATCCCTCTTTTCCCTACTGCATTTCTAACTAGTATTTACCCAGTTTGGGATCATCTCCAAACATACAGATCAGTAGTTATCAACTAGGACTAATCTCCTTCCCATTCCCCCCCCCCACCAGGGGACAATTGATAAAGTTCAGAGACATTTTTAGCTGTCACGACTGAGGGGTTGCTACTGGCATCTGGTGCGTGAAGGCAAGGGATGCTGCTAAATGTCCTGCGAGGGACAGAGCAGCCTCTCAAAATAAACAATTATCCAGCCCCTAATGTCAACAGTGCCAAAGCAGGGAAGCCCTGACCTAACGGGGTCTTAGACATAGTAAATAAATCCCTCTTTTGGAGGAGGAGACAAAAAAAATACTGTAGTTTTGGAGCATTTCCATTAAGCCCTTCACATTTTCTATTAGTACCACAGCACAGGTATTAATTAAATGGTCATATATAATACCTGGTCCCCAGGTCCTAAAATACAGTTGACCCTTGAACAACATGGATTTGAATTGTGTAGGTCTACATATATAACAAAAATGTAAGACAGATTGTGTAATCAGCAGTTGGTTGAATCCACAGATGCAGAACTGTGGATAGGGAAGGCCAACTGTAGATTTATATGCGGATTTTCAGCTGTGCAGAGGGTTCGTGCCCCTATTCCCTGAGTTGTTCAAGCATTAACTGTAGTTGAAAGTGAAACAGCCCTTATTTGGAGATCAATGGAGCAAAGAATACTGAGGAAGAAGTACATCAGATACTTAGAGGTGCGCAGTTAATGGCTTTCCATGCTTTGGAGCTAAGGCATCTGCGATGCATAGGGAGCCCTCCCATGTGAATACGTGCTGTGGCCTATGAGTAGATGCTTCGTGACTCTACTTTGGAAATGCCTGAGTCATATCCTTGGCTTTGTTCCTGCAGTGGACATCTGTTGTTTTTGTCTCCCTTCTCCCTTCTTTTGGGAATAGCACTCGATTTCCTTTGGGAACACACTTCTCCCTATAGAGGTACTTCCTAAAATGTCTTAAAGGAACCATCAGTCAGAGGCTCATACTTTCTTGTCATGTGTTGGCAAGTGTTATCAAGCTAGGCCAATCAGTCTTCATCTCCTTGGGATTTAAATCTTGAGTGAAGTAATATGAGACTGGGAAACATTTGAAGCTGATTTATAATGAATTGGGATGGTGTCCTAAAGAGAATGCCTACCATTCCTTCTACATAGATTCCCAACTGTTTTTTGTTTCTGATCCAATTGTCCAACTAACCTCTCAATTTTACAAGTTGCCCCCACATACTTTTACCACCATCCCAGGACTAGCTTTAGTTTCTTAAACTTAATAATCCTCAATTTTTATTAACCACAGAATTAGGTACTAGGAAGGGAGTCAATCCATTTGGATTCTCAGGCTATGGCCGCTCTTCATTGACTATTATGGTCATGGGAAGAGTACTTTTCCTCTCTGAGTCTGTCTCCTCACCCATAAAATAGAAATAACAGAGTAGGTCATTCCTTAAGGGGCTTCTAGCTCTAAGGTCCTAAACTGCTAGTAAGTATTGGACCTTCTTTGACTAAGAAAGGCAAACGAAACCTCTAACACAGCCAGGAGGTGGTGCTCCAGTACCACGATGATACAACCACTAACGGTGTCCAAGTAGTGCTGCCCCTGTAGGGGATAAGGGCTTCCAAGAATCCTGCAAGGTCATTTCCACAGTCTGGTTGATTTGGGCACGTTTTCCTCCTCTATTGCTAAACACAACTCTGTGTGCGGCTAACGTGAGAAGTCTTTGCTTGATCTCTGTTGGGATGGATAAATGTTCCTCCTCAAATATTTCCCTATTGGACAGTGGAACTATTTCTCAATATTTGGTAAGTCACAATGATGTTTGGTAGAGATGGGTGGTAGAATTATGCATGTATCAGGTGTATCAGTGAGACAAGCAGCTCCGAATGCCATGGGGGATGAAACAAATATGGGCCTTGCCTTCTGGTACCAGCTCTGCCATGTATTTGCTGTGTAACATTGGGAAAATGATATTGTATTTTCCTTCAGTTACTTCCTCTGTAAGCAGTTACATTGGATGAGATCAGTGGTTCCCAAATTTATATTTTGTCAGAGAAAAAGAGTGGAAAAAATCTTTCCTTAAATAAAGTCATACATGAAATCCTCATAAATACTTCTCAAAACTTTTTACATTACAAGTGGCAGAAATGGAATTCAAACAAGCTTGAAAGTAAAACAGGAGAAAAAAAAAAGTAAAACATGTCAGATATGGCTGAGTCAGGGATCAAAAGCTGTCATCAGAGATCCATCACTCCACCTCTCATGTACCTGTAACTACTTGGCTTCATTCTCAGCCAGACCTTCAACGTGTGGTAGCAAGATGGTCCTAGAAGAGAGAGGGAGGGAGAACAGTTCTGCCCCTGACCCCTACTCCCTATCTCTTTCATTTTGAGAGATTCCAATGAAATGGCATATCTCTGTTGTTAAAGAGACAAGGCTGCATGCTTGCCAGCTCTATTAAAATAACACGGAGTGAGAAAGGGAATATTCCACATGGGAGACAACAAGAAGGAAGGAAGGATGGAAGGAGAGATAGTCAGTACTCAAAATGTATATAAAACTGGGATGTCTCTGACTGGGGGAGATAAAAGAACTATCTTTCCACCAGGTTATGGTGGAACAGAAACTAAAAACCATAGGACTAGGGGTCTATAAAATTTCTTGAGACTCTGAGGGTCCAGACCTCAAAATTGAGAAAAAGGTGACACAGTTCTTTCCTCACTCTCTCTTTGTCGTGTTAAACCTGAAATTTCCCCATTTTCTATGAGCTAGCTATTTATTTAGAAAACAAACTGATAACTTGCCATCTTTGCTTTTCTCCTTCTTCAGAATGATTTTAACCTTGTTTATAGCATGAACTTTCTTTGTACATGGGAGAAAACCCAGAGATGATTCTACTATTTAAATGATGCAATTGAGGAACATATAATTAAATAAGCCAGTTACCAAAGGATTGGTATAAAATATTATATTATATATGTGCATATATTATACACATATATTATATGTGTAATAAAATATTATATGTGTAATATTATGTGTATTATATGTGTGTATGTGTAAGAGCCCAGTGAAATCACCTTGTCCAGCTCAATCATTTTCCATTGGAGGAGACTGAGATCCAGAAAGGAAAACCTGTCCTCCCAATGCCATGCAATAATTTAGTCCCAAAACAGGAATTAGAAGCCCCGACTGCTGTTTCCAGATCCATTATTCCCTCTAATTGGTGCTTTGGTGTGTGTTGTACATAGTGATATCTTTTTCCTAACACAGTTCTGATCATGTCACTTCTTAATTATTTACATCATTCCCATCTTTATGGAATGGTACAAACACTTAGCATGACATTCAAGACCCTTTTTGATGCGAACCCTTGCTTACTTGTAGCTTTATTTCTACCACTCCTTTATGAGCTAGCACAACTGGCTTTTCCTGCCATCTCTCTCAGACATTGTGGTATTTCTGGCTTCTGGTCTTTGCTCAGACAATCCCTCTGTCTAGAATACTATGCCTCTCCTCTCTCATCTCGTAAACCTCTCCCCCTTCTCCTTCTCTAAGGCTCAGTTCATCTGTTATTCCCTTTGAAGCACCCTGTGACACATTCTCTTTCTCTAAACGAGTTGTGATATCACTCTGTTTCCCTCATGGCATCTCATGATTATTTCTATGGTTGCTCTTACTAAGTTGAATAGAATTTTCAGTTTATTGAGTTAGCACTGTCCATGTCATTTTGAATAAATGAATCATTTGATGTTAGGCTTTGTGAGAGACAAATCTGGGTACAAAAATGCTTTCCCAGGACCTCTGAAAATACATTAGAACAGGCTAATGATTTTCTTTCTTGAAAGCCTGTGAAAAACTCCAGAATCCTCTACAATGTGATGTAGCCACTACCATTCAATTGAAGTTGGTAACCAAATGGAAACTTAACTTACCATCTCCATATTTATCTAAAACAAAAGGCTTTAAAAAGGTATATTTCTTCTAAGATGTCACATTCATTTGATACTGAAGTCATTGAAGATCCTGAGGCTACATCTTGGATCAATAAAAAAGAACACTGTGATTTGATAGTAATGTCTGTCAAAGCATCAGAAGGTATAATAGTGACATACATTAGGTCCATTTGCTGACTCCACCTCAATTCAATTAAAAGATTCTCAGTCTTTTAATCCCTGTTCCACGTTTGAGGTTTAACTTTCACTGTTTGACACACCTTAAACACATCATAGTGATGGCTCACTATTGACCATCCTTCCACAGGTAAAGCAAGCGGCAATTTACATGCACTCCCTACATCTAACTATCACGGCACTCATTTCTCTTTCTGCAGAAAGTGAAATTAGCCCTCCTGCAACCTAAACCTTCCATTTATCTGGCTCTCTCTGCTAAGCATCATAGTGATTTGGGTTCTCTCCTACCCGAAGTGCATATGATACTCAAGGATAAAGGAAGCAACTTTTCCATCTTTGCATCCAACTTCCTCCTCATGTAAGATACGTTCAAACTATGTCACTTGTTCCTGTCTTTGCACCAGTACCTTACAAATATGATCTCATTTCATCTTTATTGCAGTTCTATAAAGTAAGTATGATCATCCTCACTTTCAGGAAAATGGTGTTAAGATCAGATAAAATAACTGATTTACTCAAAATCAAACTGTTTATACATCCCAGAGTTGGAGTTTGAACCAAGCCATTCTAAATACAAAATGTATTTATTTTAATTCTGTTAATAAGTATTTTCCAAATGACTAAGTGGACAAATGGATGAACGTCCAGACCTGTTTGAAATATTTTCCACCTTTGGCACAATTTATGTATTTGCCCAGACATTTATATATTGTTCTACCTTTGTGCCCATGTCAGATGACAGATTATAATCCCACTTGGAAGTTTTAACTAGGTTTGACTAGGTTTCTGTAACTAGAGACTGAAGGGGTCCTGATTAATACATGTAAAAGAAGCGAATATATGGTACAGTTAGCTAAGAGTGGAAAGTCAGGTTAATAAAGAAAAACTCCTGGAAAAGTGCCAGTGCTGAATGTGAGCTAAGTATCTGGAACCTCAAGTCATAAGGCATGTGTACTCTTCACAGTGACATAGATTAAATCCCAAAGAAATATCTGAAAATACTTCATCCAGCATTTCCCAAAGACTTCTATAGGACTTTGTTTCTATAGGATGCTTTTAAGTGGTTCCATGGAAAAAACGAGTTTCACTGCTAAAGGATTTATCAGGGATTTTGATTGTTAATATGTATCATGAATCATATAGTGTTATGTGTCTTGTTATATCTACCAAACTCATTTTACCACAGATTCTGTACTTAAGCATCTTGAAAACTGATGTCCTGAGGGGTGTGCTCTGTGGAGTTCTGGCATAGTTTGAGTTCCTCATTTTAAAAGTGGGGGATCAGAGGCTCAGAGAATTTGTGTCACTTGCTTGAGGTATATAGGAGCAGAACTTGAGGGCTGTCTCTGAGTTTCTAGTCCAAAGTTTTATTATTCTCCATCCGGCTGAAGTGTGGTCACTGTTAAATCAGGTAAACAAGGAGGTCATTACATAGACTGAATTGGCTCTAATGCTGTGTGACAGTCTATGTAAGCAAAGCAAAATCTAAGCCTGTAAATGCCTTAAGTTTATGGAATAAAATGCTAAGGCCCTCAATTACAAATAGCCAACTAGGTTCTAAGCTATAGTCAATCAATAATTCCTTTACTTCACTTCTGCCTTTCCTCTATAAATGTCTCTCCCCAGCTGCTGTTGGTGGAACATCCCTAAACTACTTCTGATTTGGAGCTGCCCAATTTGACTTGCCTTTTGCTCCAATAAACTCTGAAAATTTTAATGTGCATCAGTTTATCTTTTAACAGTCCTAGTGATGGAAGAAGGAACCAAAAGAGACTCCGAAGAGCCCCCAAGAGCAGTGAGCAACAAGGCGTAGGCACCTGCTGAGCTCCTTGAACTCACTGCTTCCTTGACGCCTCTGGAGGTGGTGGGTAAGTTGCTCTCGGATCCTGGATCCTAGCTCCACAGCTTATCATCATGAACTTTTAGACTTTATATGTGCTTTTATTTTTTTTTCTGGACAGAGTCCAGAAACCACTGGAGTTGGACTGGGTCCAACTTAAAAACCAGACCAGGTCTGGGGTTGGAGTGCTTCCAACTTAGAAATCTGACTGGGTCTGGGGTTAGACTGGGTCAAACTTAGAAACTGGACCGCATCCCAATTAAATTCGACTGGGTCCAGTGTGAAGGTTCAGGTGAATAAAATTTTGTTTTAAGGCTAACCTTAAATGGGTTATCTTTACCAAAGATACTCAAATTACAGTGGCCACAGAGAAGAACTTTTAATAGTCTTAGATAAGCTTATCCATTTACAAGGTGCCCTAGAGAAAATGGTGTCTCAGCTAGGCACTCACTATAAAGGGTAGGGAAGAAATATGTTGCTTCCTCTACAGTTTCTGGTGACCAGAATGACATCCACTGGGATACCCCACTTGCCCTGGAGCCTGCAGATGGCATCCTGGAAAAGTTGGCAGAAGCTGGAAAAGAATTCTTACCAAAGTCTGGTTGAGAGAGGAGGGGAGAATTTCACATTGGCAGGGGAAAAAAAAAAAAAGAAAAGAAGAAGAAGAAGGAAAACAAACAAAATAAAAACAAAACCAAAAAATGCATTAGTTATATATCCTTTTTTTTTTGCAAGGACAGCTACTGCCTTCTTGTTCGTCTCATTTTGTGTCCTGAGAACTTGGCTTGGCAACTGTCATGGTGTTGGCCCCCACAGTATTGTCAAACAGAAATATGGGTTGTACCTCACTTGTGGCTAAATATGGCTGGATTGTATGGTGTGGTTTGGTATGTCTTTATGGTGTGTCTACTTAAAACTATTTTCCAAAATATTTTTGGTAACTTAAAACTCTAAAATTATACTGAGATAAGTTAAATAATGCGTATTCACTGAATATCTAGATTACTTACAAATAAGATAAAAAACTGAGACATTAATTAGTGAAAATAGTTTTATCCACTTTAGGTTTACTTTTACCTAGAAACTTAAGATATTTGGATCTATTAGTAAAAATGTTTTGTGCCACATTGAAAAATTTACTATGAGGAAGAATATACTTCTAGAAATCGTGAAATTTATTTATAATTTGCCAATCCACAGAATGCTAGTGTAGCAGAGAGTCCACAATTGCTTACTTCTTAGTTTTCACTAGGAATAAAGAATTCTAATGGTTAAGAATTCTAATCAATATATGTAAATTAATTAAAGTGATTTAGAAATAATAAGGGTGAAAGGAAACAACCATGTATGAAAAGTAGGTGGGGAAACTAGAATGACCAGCTGTTCCAGAATGAGAGAGAGAAAAAACACAGGACAAAAGCTGAATGGACAAAAAAAGCTGTAGAGGATTTGTGAAAAAGGAAGGTTTTTTGTTTTTGGTTTGGTTTGTTTGTTTGTGGGCTCAAGCTGACTAAAATTGGAATGGATTTATTTAAGTTTTTGAAGAATGAGTTTTACTATCAAAACTATACTGGTGGGAGAGGGGGAAGATGGCGGAAGAGTAAGACGCGGAGATCACCTTCCTCCCCACAGATACATCAGAAATTCATCTACACGTGGAACAACTCCTACAGAACACCCACTGAACGCTGGCAGAAGACCTCAGACCTCCCAAAAGGCAAGAAACTCCCCCCACGTACCTGGGTAGGGCAAAAGAAAAAAGAATAAACAGAGACAAAAGAATAGGGACGGGACCTGCACCAGTGGGAGGGAGCCGTGAAGGAGGAAAGGTTTCCACACACCAGAATGCCCTTCGCGGGCGGAGACTGCGGGTGGCGAAGGGGGGTAGCTTTGGGGCCGCGGAGGAGAGCACTGCAACAGGGGTGCAGAGGGCAAAGCAGAGAGATTCCCGCACAGATGATCGATGCCGACCAACACTCACCAGCTCGAGAGGCTTGTCTGCTCACCCGCTGGGGCGGGCGGGGCTGGGAGCTGAGGCTCGGGCTTCGGTCGGAGCGCAGGGAGAGCACTGGCGTTGTGAACACAGCCTGAAGGGGTTAGTGCACCACGACTAGCCGGGAGGGAGTCCGGGGAAAAGTCTGGACCTGCCGAAGAGGCAAGAGACTTTTTCTTGCCTCTCTGTTTCCTGGTGCGCGAGGAGAGGGGATTAAGAGCGCTGCTTAAAGGAGCTTCAGAGACGGGCGCGAGCCGCGGCTATCAGCGCGGACCCCAGAGATGGGCAGAAGACGCTAAGGCTGCTGCTGCCGCCACCAAGAAGCCTGTGTGCGAGCACAGGTCACTCTCCACACCTCCCTTCGGGGGAGTCTGTGCAGCCCGCCACTGCCAGGGTCTCGGGATCCAGGGGCAACTTCCCCGGGAGAACGCACGGCGCGCCTCACGCTGCTGCAACGTCACGCCGGCCTCTGCCGCCGCAGGCTCGCCCCGCCCTACGTGCCCCTCCCTCCCCCCAGCCTGAGTGAGCCAGAATCAGCGGCTCCTTTAACTCCGTTCTGTTTGAGCGAAGAACAGACGCCCTCTGGCGACCTACACGCAGAGGCGGGGCCAAATCCAAAGCTGAACCCCGGGAGCTGTGCGAACAAAGAAGAGAAAGGGAAATCTCTCCCAGCAGCCTCAGGAGCAGCGGATTAAATCTCCACAATCAACTTGATGTACCCTGCATCTGTGGAATACCTGAATAGACAACGAATAATCCCAAATTGAGGAGGTGGACTGTGAGAGCAAGATTTATGATTTTTTCCCCGTTTCCTCTTTTTGTGAGTGTGTATGTGTATGCTTCTGTGTGAGATTTTGGCTGTATAGCTTTGCTTTCACCATTTGTCCTAGGGTTCTATCCATCCGTTTTTTTTTTTTTTACTTAAAAAAATTTTTTTAATAATAATTTTTTTATTTTAATAACTTTATTTTACCTTACTTTATTTTATTTTCTTTTATACTCTTTCTTTCTTTCTACTTTTTCTCCCTTTTATTTGGAGCCGTGTGGATGAAAGGCTCTTGGTGCTGCAGCCAGGAGTCAGTGCTGTGCCTCTGACGTGGGAGAGCCAGCTTCAGGACACTGGTCCACAAGAGACCTCCCAGCTCCACGTAATATCAAATGGCGAAAATCTCTCAGACATCTCCATCTCAACACCAACACCCAGCTTCACTCAACGACCAGCAAGCTACAGTGCTGGACACCCTATGCCAAACAACTAGCAAGACAGGAACACAACCCCACCCATTAGCAGAGAGGCTACCTAAAATCATAATAAGTCCACAGACACCCCAAAACACACCACCAGATGTGGACCTGCCCACCAGAAAGACAAGATCCAGCCTCATCCATCAGAACACAGGCACTAGTCCCCTCCGCCAGGAAGCCTACACAACCCACTGAACCAACCTTAGCCACTGGGGACAGACACCAAAAACAATGGGAACTACGAATCTGCAGCCTGCAAAAAGGAGACCCCAAACACAGTAAGATAAGCAAAAGGAGAAGACAGAAAAACACACAGCAGATGAAGGAGCAAGATAAAAACCCACCAGACCTGACAAATGAAGAGGAAATAGGCAGTCTACCTGAAAAAGAATTCAGAATAATGATAGTAAAGATGATCCAAAATCTTGGAAATAGAATAGAGAAAATGCAAGAACATTTAACAAGGACCTAGAAAAACTAAAGATGAAACAAGCAACGATGAACAACACAATAAATGAAACTAAAAATACTCTAGAAGGGATCAATAGCAGACTAACTGAGGCAGAAGAACGGATAAGTAACCTGTCAGATAAAATAGTGGAAATAACTACTGCAGAGCAGAATAAAGAAAAAAGAATGAAAAGAACTGAGGACAGTCTCAGAGACCTCTGGGACAACATTACATGCACCAACATTCGAATTATAGGGGTTCCAGAAGAAGAAGAGAAAAAGAAAGGGAGTGAGAAAATATTTGAAGAGATTATAGTTGAAAACTTCCCTAATATGGGAAAGGAAATAGTTAATCAAGTCCAGGAAGCACAGAGAGTCCCATACAGGATAAATCCAAGGAGAAAGACACCAAGACACATATTAATCAAACTGTCAAAAATTAAATACAAAGAAAACATATTAAAAGCAGCAAGGGAAAAACAACAAATAACACACAAGGGAATCCCCATCAGGTTAACAGCTGAACTTTCAGCAGAAGCTCAGCAAGCCAGAAGGGACTGGCAGGACATATTTAAAGTGATGAAGGAGAAAAACCTACAACCAAGATTACTCTACCCAGCAAGGACCTCATTCAGATTTGATGGAGAAATTAAAACCTTTACAGACAAGCAAAAGCTGAGAGAGTTCAGCACCACCAAACCAGCTTTACAACAAATGCTAAAGGATCTTCTCTAGGCAAGAAACACAAGAGATGGAAAAGACCTACAATAACGAACCCAAAACAAGTAAGAAAATGGGAATAGGAACATACATATAGATAATTACCTTAAATGTAAATGGATTAAGTACTCCCACCAAAAGACACAGACTGGCTGAATGGATACAAAAACAAGACCCATATATATGCTGTCTACAAGAGACCCACTAGAGACCTAGAGACACATACAGACTGAAAGTGAGGGGATGGAAAAAGATATTCCATGCAAATGGAAACCAAAAGAAAGCTGGAGTAGCAATTCTCATATCAGACAAAATAGACTTTAAAATAAAGACTATTAGAATAGACAAAGAAGGACACTACATAATGATCAAGGGATCGATCCAAGAAGAAGATGTAACAATTGTAAATATTTATGCACCCAACATAGGAGCACCTCAATACATAAGACAAATGCATGGAAATCAACAGTAACACATTCATAGTAGGGGACTTTAACACCCCACTTTCACCAATGGACAGATCCACAAATTCACCAATGGAATGTAATTTGATACAGCCACTATGGAGAACAGTATGGAGGTTCCTTAAAAAACTACAAATAGAACTACCATATGACCCAGCAATCCCACTACTGGGCATATACCCTGAGAAAACCATAATTCAAAAAGAGTCATGTACCAAAATATTCATTGCAGCTCTATTTACAATAGCCAGGAGATGGAAACAACCTAAGTGTCCATCATCGGATGAATGGATAAAGATGTAGCACATATATACAATGGAATACTACTCAGCCATAAAAAGAAACGAAATTGAGCTATTTGTAATGAGGTGGATGGACCTAGAGTCTGTCATACAGAGTAAAGTAAGTCAGAAAGAGAAAGACAAATACGGTATGCTAACACATATATATGGAATTTAAGAAAAAAAAAGTCATGAAGAACCTAGGGGTAAGACGGGAATAAAGACACAGACCTACTAGAGAATGGACTTGAGGATATGGGGAGTGGGAAGGGTAAGCTGGGACAAAGTGAGAGAGTGGCATGGACATATATACACTACCAAACGTAAAATAGATAGCTAGTGGGAAGCAGCCGCATAGCACAGGGAGATCAGCTGGGTGCTTTGTGACCACATAGCGGGGTGGGATAGGGAGGGTAGGAGGGAGGGAGACGCAAGAGGGGAGAGATATGGGAATATATGTATATGTATAACTGAGTCACTTTGTTATAAAGCAGAAACTAACACACCATTGTAAAGCAATTATACTCCAATAAAGATGTAAAAAAAAAAGTATACTGGTTCAAAAATCAGAATTTGATTTTCTCTCTGTTAAAATGACAACGTGCCTTTGGACTACTGGTCTTCTCTTGATAAGAGATTATGAAAGGTTTTTTTGTTTGTTTTTGTATTTACCTTTTGGGTAATCTACCCAGAAAGCAAAGATTTTGTGTCTTATCAGAATACTGTATTGTGCTTCATGTTGTCATTATCAGGTGTTTGATTACTTAAGAAAGCCCAGTCTTCTCAATATTAGAAGAGGTAAGTTTTATTCACAGCTGTGTAACCTTCTGTTATTTGCCTTTAACATCTTCTGTTGTCATAGTTAAATAGATAGTTAAATATCATTTCATAATTATCTGAGATGTTACTTAGTCAAATGTTCAAACCTTTTGACATTTGACAACTTCCCCAAATCAAATTCTAAATGGAGATTTTTTTTGTTTAACCTCGAAAGAACTTTGAGATTTCCCAGAGAGCTCCTGGAAAATCTCAAAGGTTTTGTCTCTCCCCTTATAAATGAGAGATGTTAAAATAATTAGGTTTATTTGGAACATTAAATTACATGGGAAACACTGTTAAATAAGAAGTGATGATTAACTTTCTTGGGTTATATGTGCATAGATGTATGTTACTAATATAGGTATTCCAGAAATTGTTTCAAGTTTCTAGAAATCTGTCAATACTCTTTGTCCTATTATTATCTTAAATTATCATATGTCATGAAAATAAGTACATTTTCTTACCAAAAGAACTCTTGTCAGATCTTTAAACATGACCATTTTAAAAAGTCTTTCCTTTCTTTCTTTCTTTCATTGATTGACTGATTGCCACAGCCTGCAGCATGTGGGATCTTAGTTCCCCAACCAGGGATTGAAACCGTGCCCCCTGCATTGGAAGCTCAGATTCTTAACCACTGGACTGCCAGGGAAGTCCCTGAAAGTCTTTTTGTCATTTATAGACAGTTATCGTTTTACTCTGATACTTTTGCAAAGGTGCTTCATCTTCAGAGAGAGATTCATGGAAAGGACTCTGACAGGTACTCTAGAATATAGGTTTCTGACAATTTTAAGATCATAAAACTGAACTGCCTAGTAATTTTCAGAAATAATGAAAAAACTGGATTCAAGCCGAACAAGAATTAAAAATATGGGATTGAATACATTTATGAGAATGATTATCATTTTTTCACAACCTTTTCTTGAAACATTGCTGGTTCCTTAATGTTTTATTTTTCCAGATTTAAGGAAAGCTTTTTCTCTTAAGCTATCTATGACTTACAATAATTTTATAAAGTATATCTCTATAAATAGAATTGAAACATTTACTTCTTCTCCATACCTGATCCTTCTAGAATTCAGAAACTTGTTGAGTAGTCTTAGTTTCATGGCAATATAGTTATTCACACAAGTTCAATAAGAATCTGTTCTCCTTATAACAGGACACAACTGGAAACATGGTTATATAACCAAGGCTTTGACCGGAATGTCACATTTGAGAATATGCCTAAAATCATATATGACCAGACAGTCTTAAGGAGCTAAGACTGACTTTATAAAGCCAATGGAAGCCCCTTGGAAAGACTGGCCTAGTATCTTGCTTACATGGTTCTCAGTAGCCTTACCAGGTGAATAAGGAAGGTCACTTCCTGGCATGCCCGGGAACCTCAGGATATCCTGGGAAACTCAAGAAGAGAGAAATTTACCCAAATATATAGGTATTCCAGGCAAATTCTGATGGTGGTTCTTGTCGTGGCTTCTTAGCCTGCAGTGACTTTTAAAATCTATTAATTTAAAATTCCTTTTTTTTGTTTTTTGTTTTTTTGCGGTATGCGGGCCTCTCACTGTTGTGGCCTCTCCCGTTGTGGAGCACAGGCTCTGGACGCGCAGGCTCAGCGGCCATGGCTCACGGGCCCAGCCGCTCCGCGGCATGTGGGATCTTCCCGGACCGGGGCATGAACCCGTGTCCCCTGCATCGGCAGGTGGACTCTCAACCACTGCGCCACCAGGGAAGCCCGTGATTATTTTTGATAGAAATGAGAGTGACTGTTTTAACAGAAAATTATAACACAACCTTATGGATATTAGATTATAGTCGTGTTCATAGCCTTTGAGGCTTTGTTACATATTGTAAACCAAACCGAATCCTGAAATCTTCTAGTTTGCTCAAACATCTAGCTACAACTCTCCAAACTAATGTTTCCAACTTCCCCCAAATTCTCTGATACAGAATCAGTAAGAGTGACAGCTGCCTTTGAATCTCCTTGGAAGGGATTGTACCAAGTCCTCCTCACTACCCAGGTGGAAGCCAAACTGCAGAGATTTTACACTTGGGTACACATCCGCCAATTAAAAAGGGCTCCTCTAGACTCTTAGAACAGCCACTGGAGATCTAAAATTAAGATTGACTAAGGAGGTTCTTTCCCCAAAGACAGCATCTTGTGGTGGCCAGCTCTCTTAGGATCATGGGTCAAGATCTTCATCTCCAATATGAAAGCTTTATTCCTTTTGCCTCTTTGCTACTTGCTTTTTCTCTCTGTTAATGCACAAGAAGACAATGCTCCTTAACTATGGCAACTATTGTTGAATCTACTGCTGAGGCCATTGCTGTACAACAAAAGTCCCTAACTTTTCTGGCTGAGGTGGTTTTAGATAATAGAATTGCTTTAGTTTACTTATTGGCTGAACAAGGAAGCGTATGAAGCATAGCAAATACGTTCTGCTGTGACTGGATCAGCACCTGTGGTATTGTAGCAAATACAAGAAATTAACAACTTACTCAGGTAAAACAGGTTGATGTGACTTCAGGTACATTCTTTATTTATTTGGTACCAACTGATTTGGTCATTGGGGGGCCCTGCCTAAAGAATATACTTCAGTCTTGAGGTATTACCCTGCTAATAGTTACCACTGTAGTCTCCCTGGTGTGCTATGTTTTAATCCATGATCACAGCCACACCAGTATATCAGAGGGTCTCACTGTGCTTGGAGAAACAGAAACAAGATGAACAATGAGAATAACAGCAAAGATTCTTCCAGGGATCTGACATCATAACCTATGAGGTTCACCATGAGCTGTGAGCAACTCCACACTGATGGTGACTGAGTGTGGCACTAATACCAAATCTTTGGTCAATCTCTCATGTATAACAGGATGACCAAAAGGATAGAATGGTTAAATTAATTAACCAAGGAGGCCAGGGGCTTCCCTGGTGGCGCAGTGGTTGAGAGTCTGCTTGCTAATGCAGGGGACACGGGTTCGAGCCCTGGTCTGGGAGGATCCCACGTGCCACGGAGCAGCTGGGCCCGTGAGCCACAACTGCTGAGCCTGCGCGTCTGGAGCCTGTGCTCCGCAACAGGAGAGGCCGCGATAGTGAGAGGCCCGCGCACCACGATGAAAAGCGGCCCCCACTTGCCACAACTAGAGAAAGCCCTCGCACAGAAACGAGGACCCAACGCAGCCAAAAAGTAATTAATTAATTAATTAATTTTTAAAAAAGGAAAAGAAGTAACTGTTTAAAAAAAAAAACAAAACAAGGAGGCCGTTAGATTGATGTGGCTTAACGCCTAGGTGACATATGTAAGCAAACCAAAATCTAAACATGTAAATGCCTCAAGGTTAAGCAATCAAAACACTAAGGACAACCAATCACAAACAGCCAACCAGGTTCTAGCTAGAGTCAATTGATAATTACCTTACTTTGCTTCTGCCTTTTCTCTATAAAAGTGTTCCTAACCATTTCTGGTGTGATTTGAATTGATTTTTGCTGAAATAAACTCTTAAAAATTGTGATATAACTCAGTTTATCTTTTAACAACACATATCACAGGAGTATGATTTTTCCTGCTACTTTAAGTTCCTTGAATCCTCTCTTTATTCATTCTTTTTACACCCAATCCATTCTGTAAGACTCCACAACTGTGGAACGACAGAAAGATAGCCTCATGTCAAGTTGACATATATGAGGCATCGGCAAGCATCCTGTCAGAACCTCAGTACCAGGTTTCCCCATGGTTGGAGATGTCATCGTGCTATTATTAAGAAATATCTGAAATTAGTGCTCTTTTATTACCAAAGGTCTTATAAGAAAGATTTCTCTCTGGAGCTCATTCTGATACTTCATGGATTGTCATCTTCCACATATTTTTTGCAAAAACTTCCATTGTACTAAACCAATTTCCAAAACCTCCATCCTTTTCCTTGAAAACACACACTTTTGAGCACCTATGTGTGTTTTCCAGAAAACCTAAGTGCTTTGGACACATTCTCCTTGACAAACTTGGAGTTCTGGGCTTGTGTGAAAACATTCCACCCTTTCATGTTTTCCAGACCGTGTCTAATTGGAATGGAAACTAGCACAGAATTGGGTGTTTGGTGAAGGAGATGACATGTGGCCCTCTTAGAACTAAGGCGTGATGTCACTCCCTAAGGTGAAGACTCTGTTGACTGATGCCTTTTTGACCAGGGACTAGTGAGGTGTGGTGGGCACAGCACTGGACTGGGAGTCAGGAGGCTCAGATTCCAGTCCTAGTATAGCTGCTACCTTTCTGTTTGACCCTGTGCATTTCATTTTACACCAATTTGGTTGGATTCCTTATCCATACTATAAACCCTCCCCACCGGAGTCTTGTTTTCACTAAGCTAGATCTATCAACTTAGAAAGTCTTAGTATAGGGGCTAAGGGATATATAATTGGAAAGGAAATTGCAAGGGGATTGCAAAGTGTCCACTTTCTACACAAACACTAGATGAACAACAAACAGAAAGTTCTGTAGAAGAAACAGAGGAGGAATCACTTAATTTTGCTTGGTTAGTTCATTCATTCAAGGGAAGATTTTATGCAGAAGAGTGAAATAACCTGATTAATATTTTATGAGATCTCTCTGGCTTCTGTGTAGACCATGGATCATAGAAGACATCAGAGGAAGCAGAAGGGATAGGTAGGAGACTAATCAAATACAGCAGGGCTCCCCAACCCCCATGCCTCAGACCGGTGCCTGTTAGGAACCGGGCCACACAGCGGGAGCTGAGTGGCGGGCGAGCGAGCAAAGCTTCATCTGCCGCTCCCCATCGCTCCCCATCGCTTGCATTGCTGCCTGAACCATCCCCCTCCTGCCCCCATCCGTGGAAAAATTGTCTTCCACAAAACCGGTCCCTGGTGCCAAAAATATTGGGGACCGCTGAAATACAGGCATACCTCATTTTATTGTGCTTCACTTTATTGAGCTTTGCAATAATAAATTAAGATACTGTGCTTTTTACAAATTGAAAATCTGTGGCAACCCTACATCAAACAATTCTACGCATGCCAGTTTTCCAACAGCATTTGCTCGCTTTATGTCTCTGTGTCACATTTTTGGTAATTCTTGCAATATTTCAAACTTTTTCATTATTATTATATTTGTTATAGTTATCTGTGATCAGTGATCTTTGATGTTACTGCAAAGTAACATAAACTTTTGTTATTGCAAAAAGATTGTGACTCCCTGAAGGCTTAGATGATGGTTCACATTTTTGAGCAATAAGATATTTTTTAATCAAGGCATGTACATTAATTTTTAGACATAATGCTGTTGCACACTTAATAGACTATAGTACAATGTAAACATAACTTTTATATGCACTGGGAAACCAAAAAATTCATATGGCTCACTTATTACCCTGGTCTCAAACTGAACCCACAATATCTCCAAGGTATGCCTGTAGTTCAAATAAGAAATGTTATTGGATTGGGCTACGGTGATGGCATCAGAAGTTCAGGCAATTTAGAGTAAATAATGAATGGGGAATTATTAAAACTTACCAATAGATTGATTGTGGCTAGTGAAGAAAAAGATGGAATGAAGAATGATTCAAGGATTTTGGCTTTAACAATGGAGTTGGTTTTGTTCCCATTTGCTAAAATGGCAGAGATTGGGAGTAGAATATGTTGGAAGTGAAATGAGAGTATTTTAGACATGTACATTCTGCAACTTCCAAGTACAGATATCAAAAAGAATATTGAGTATATGGACTTGACTCCCAAAGAGGTCTGGGCTAGAGATAAAATTCAGGAGTGATAAGCATTTAGATGATACTTGATAAGCTTCAGAGACAGGTACCATTTGAACTGATTCTTGAAGGCTGAGCAGGACTTTGCCAATGATTGAGAATATGGACAAGGGGTGTAAATGCAAAGGCGACTGAGTGAGAAAAGGCAGGGAGGTGAAGAGGCCAGGCCAAGGTCTACTAGGTTCTCTGGGCATGAGCTTAGACCACTGAAGAGCACTCTTTGTTACAGCAACACTACCTTCTCTCTAGAAACATCCACTAGCCATCCTAGGTCCCTGGACAGTTGGGTTCAAAGCCAATAAAGCATTACAGCTAAGTGGTGGGAATGTAAAATGGTGCAGCCACTATGGAAAACGGTATGGAGGTTCCTCAAAAAACTAAAAATAGAGTTGCCATACGATCCAGCAATCTCACTACTGGGAATATCTCCAGACAAAACTGTAATTCGAAAAGATAGCTGCACCCCTATGTTCACAGCAGCACTATTGACAATAGCCAAGACATGGAGGCAACCTAAATGGCCATCAAAAGATGAATGGATAAAGAAGATGTGGTATATGTATACAATGGAATACTACTCAGCCATAAAAATGAGTGAAATAATGCCATTTGCAGTAACACGGATGCAACTAGAGATTATCATACGAAGTGCAGTAAGTCAGAAAGAAAAAGAAATATACCATATGATATCACTTGCATGTGGAATCTAAAATATGACACAAATGAACTTATCTATGAAACAGAAACAGACTCATAAACATAGAGAATAGACTAGTGGTTGCCAAGGGGGAGGGGGTTAGAGGAGGGCTGGAATGGGAGTTTGGGATTATCAGATGCAAACTATTATATGTAGAATGGATAAACAACAAGGTCCTACAGTACAGCACAGGGAACTATATTCAATATCCTGTGATAAACCATAATGGAAAAGAATATGAAAAAGAATATATGTATGTATAATGAATCACTTTGCTGTACACCAGAAACTAGAACAACATTGTAAATTAACTATATTTCAATTAAAAAAATAACTAAAGGATTATAGCTAAGGATAATGATAGAGCCTACAGTTTATTTCATTTTTCCTCAGACCAGAGAAAATTTCCCTAATTTTTTAAAATAACATTAAATTCATTAGTGTTTGTCTTTTCCTACGTCTGGCAACTTCATCCAGTGTAATTCAGTTCAGACTTCAGTGTCACTACCTGGGAGAGTAGTATAGATTAAAAGCCATCTAGAGATTACTTGTCACATTTAATTTGTCTTTGGTAAGGGATTTTGAGTTTATTTCTGAACTTTTTTGTTTCAAATCAGTTCCAAAAATAAGCCATGATGTCCTTCTTTTAGACTCTGCCCAGCAGAAAGGGTTCCTACAACACAAGCATTCAGGAACCCTCTGGCCCCATGTCACCTTAGGTTATATTATCTCAGGATGCTCCCACAAGTCTCTTCCTCCATAAGCAGAGTTCTTGCTCTCTTTGCCCTCTCTGTCTCTGTCCCTCACTCCTGAGTTCACTGGTTCTCATTCTCACTCCTGCTCTCATGCCTGCCCTAGTAAACTAGAAGACTCTGATATGGTCTAGCTTGATATTTTCACTTTAGAGGTGATGCATCACTTTTCCATTGCTGCTGTAACAAGTTACTATAACCTTAGTGGCTTTAAACAACTCAAATTTATTATCTTACAGTCTACACGTTGGAAGTTTGGTATGAGTCTCACAGGACTAAAATCAAGGTGTTGAAAGCCTGTGTCCCTTTTTGGATAGTCTAGGGGGGAATCAATTCAGTCTCGTGTGGTTATAGCACTTAGATCTCTGTCTCCTTGCTGGGGACTTCTCTTAGACCTCCACATCTCAGAAACCACTACAGGGTGGGTGTCAAGTCTTGCTCACACTGTATCTCTCTTGCCTACTCTTCTGCGTTCCTCCTTTATTCCTAAGGACTCATCTAGAATAATCTCCCCACCTCAAGATCTTTAATCTTAATCACATAAAGTCTCTTTTGCCGTGTTACCTTGGAATGTATTCATAGGCTCTGGGAATTAGGGGCTGGACGTCTTTGGGGGACATTATTCTGCCTATCACAGTTGAGAAAACTGAGGCTCAGAAGATCAGCATGCCTTGTCCATGACCAATAAATAAAGTTTAAATCTGAATCCAGGAGTGAGATTTCTAACTTCAAGTTCCTTCCACTGTGAAAAAAAATGCATGCAGCTCAAGTATGAATTTTGGTCAATCCTAAGGGTAGAATGATGTTTTGGGATGAATATAATCTCTAAGATAAGGCACACATGGATTTAGAAGCTTATTCCTCCACGCACTAGCCCCTTGACATTGAACAAATCAGTTTACATCTCTGAGCCACAGTTTTCTCACCTATAAAATGAAAAGGATAGGACCCATGTAGCGGGGATTTAGGGAGCATTTAATAAGCTGTTTCTTGAGCACTTAGCACAGGGTTTATATAAAAAAAAAATTCACTGAAAGGGCCAATTTGAGTTCCTATATTGCACAGATGAGAAAACATGCCCAGAGAGGAGGAGCAATTGGACAAGGTCATACAGTGGGTTAGTGGCAAACCCCAAGCCAGATTACACAATGGCATGAGAATTTGGAGGGAGGGTAATTACAAGAATGAAATTCCACACCTGCTTTCTACAACATTCCACAACCAGCCTGGAGGCTGAGCCTCTTCATTCCCTTCTACCGGGGCATCCCACAGGAATAGAGGCTGAAAGGCAGGCATGCTGGATTCATCTGATGTGAGAACTTTGGTCTTCCTTGTCATTTTCAGTTTCCACATTCTTCTATGAACCTCTGCCCTACAGCCCAATCGATGTCAGCTCACTTAGCGTTAAATGCCTCCTGCACACCAAGCCATTTTGCATGTGCTTAGTAAAAATGGAGCCATCCAGCATCAATTCACATGAAATAATATTCCACTTCATGTCAACCGAAAATCACCAATTTCCTGCTACAAGTGACACAGTACTGGGAGGCATTTGGAGTCGTTATGAGTCATCGTCGCCTAGGCTGCCTGCCTTTGTGTGACCAAATCCAATATCTAGAGAGAATATGGATCGAAACTCTATTTTCATGTAATTAAACATAAGGATTAAAATCTAGCCCATCTTCTTACCAAGCTGAAATTTTTTCACCACCTAAAGACAAAAAATAAATTGTCATTGCGTTTGTAACGCCAATGGGGCAGGTCAGAGCAGAGCTGTTCAATCATTCGATGAGCCTATAGAGATCTCCTACATTCTAGCCACTCTTGCAAACACAAAGATAAATAAAATAAAATCTCTACTCTTAAAAGAATCTTACTGTCCACCAGGGATTGTTAAATATGTATATAGTCAACTACAATAAAAGGCATATTTAATCATATGCAGCTGTTAAAATATTATGTCTTAAGTTGGGGGTCCCCTACCCCCAAGGCCAGGGACCGGTACTGGTCCTGTAAGGAACCAGGCCGCACAGCAGCTCCCGTCGTCCGTGAAAAAACTGTCTTCCACAAAACCGGTCCCTGGTGCCAAAAAGGTTGGGGACCTCTGTCTTAAGCTAATGATGTTCAAATACTTTCAACTGTGAAAATCTTCTTTTAAGTGCAATGCAGTAAATAAAACTGATAATAGGGGACCTGCAGTGGCGGAAGTGGGAACAAGAGACCTGGAGACCTAGCCATTAACACATTATAGTTTCTGATAGCTCTTCATAATATATTCAAAAGGATCTGTTTTACAATATTTGTAACTGCTTTATTGAATGTACTGATCTGTAGATACAAGTAGAAAGTCATTCTTCTTATCACTACCTCTTTAACTTACGCTATAGACTGATTTTCCTCATACTCTTCGCTTGTACTTAGGGGGATTCTATAGTTTCTCTGGTCCTTCTCAGGTATTAATAAATAATCTTGTTTCCCAGCTCATTGTGGAACTAAAGCCAATCTCAGCCAATTAAAATTTTTTTCCCTTTCCCAAGCTTTGGTCCACAAAATTGGAAAATGTAAGGAAAAGTAAAGAGACTTGTCATCTTCCTCTCCCCCATTTCCCCATCACGTTCTTCTATTCCACTTCCCCCACTTATTATGACTCCTATGACTTCTCCTGGAATGGAGAGCCCTAGGGTGATGTGACAGAAGAAAGAGGCAAAGGATGTCTTACTTGCCCACCAGGGCTGCCATATACAGTTGTGTAGGTTGCATACTGCACAAGGGTCCCCAGCCAATGGAACATGGAATCTAGCTCACTCTGCTTGGGAAGCTACACTTACCAAGTACTCTGGTGTGGAGCTGCATCCATCTAAGGGAAGGAAACATTTTTATAAATTATCATCTTGTTTTATCACCTGGTTCTGTGCTGCCTCCAAAAGGAGGGTATGTCTTTCATAAAATTTTCACAAGGTATATAGGGATAGAGGCAACCTTGTTGACCAGTACAATTTAAAGCTGACATTTAAAGGACTAAAGGTGGCAGGTGTTCAAAGACTGGTTCTTCCCTTTGTGAGGTGCTTTGGGAGTTATTAGACATTCTCCCGCTCTAGGACCCTCCCGTTTGTTGACCTCTGATTCCAATGGCTGAATATTTCTGATCACACTTCAGTCCTGCAAGCCAAGCCTTCACCCCACATAGACCACCTCTGTTGGGTCTCCTCACGCTGCAGGAGGTCTTTGAATAAAGTCCCTTTCAGGACATCTGGAGGCTTATTCCCTTGCCTGCCCCAGGGACAGACAGCCCTTCCTCCATCTAGGAAGTGGGACTCCATAGACACCCCAGCCCCTGACCCAGTTGCCAAAGACTCCTCAGCATGTCTCTCCCTGTTAGGCCCTTTCAGGAATTAATCAAATTCCTGTCTCCATATTCACCAAAGTCCAGGATATTTAAATGATTTTCTGAAGTCTCCTCCATCTGAATCAGTCCTCTAGCATCTCCTCTGTACCCACACCTGGAGGATACACCAAGTGGCAAAGCCAGTTCCACAGCTCTTACCCTATCTGACATCAATAGGTGGTAACTGATAATCTGGGCCTTTGGAGCATCTGCTGAGACTTAAAGACATAAGGAAATGACTTGGTACATAATGTTTAATGACATGAGTAAATTCTCAAGTAATAATAAATGGAAAGACAGATAAACATATAAACTTGAATGTATGTATATACGTGCATATTGTGTGTATCTATATACTTTACCTATCAATCCATCTATCGTCTATATCTGTCCTAATAGAACCAGATGAGGTGGAGGAGTGGTGGATATTGTTGAGATCCTCTCATTTAAAATATGACTTATGGGGAATCCCCTGGTGGTCCAGTGGTTAGGACTCTGTGCTTTCACTGCTGAGGTCCCGGGTTCAATCCCTGGTCGGGGAACTAAGATCCCACAAGCCATGTGATGTGGCCAAAAAAAAATAAAATAAAATATCAATAAAATAAAATAATAAATGGCTTCATAGAGCTGTCAGTGGTAATTAAAAAAATAAAATAAAATAAAATATGATTTATGTAGCACCTGTGAATGTCACTTAGGGGCCCTGCCTACAACTCAAAGACATAGGATATAAATTCTAGGTGCCACCTGTATTAGTTTCCTATTGCTGCTTTAACAAATTACCACCAACATAGTGACTTAAAACAGCACAGATTTATTATCTTCATGTTCTGGAGGTCAGAAATCTGAAAAACGGGTCTTACAAGGCTAAAATCAAGGTGTCACTAGAGCTGATTCCTTCTGGAGGCTCTAGGAGGGACTCTCTTTTCTTGCCTACAGTAGTTTCTAGAGTCTGTCTACATTCCTTGGCTCATGGTCCCATAGCACTCCAACGTCTGCTTCTGTCATCACGTGTTTTCTCTAACTTTGACACTCTTGCCTCCTTCTTATAAAGACTCATGATTTCATGGGACTCCCCCAGGTAATCCAGGGTGGACTTCCCATCTCAGGATCCTTTTATTACTTCTGGTCCATTTTGCCATGTAAGGTAACGTGTTCATAGGTATTGGGGATTAGGACATGGACATCTTCGATGGGTTTCTAGTATTCTGCCTACCACACCATCCTTAACAGGATGCCATAGATAGAGAAAATGAAAAATGGTAACAAATATGAGAGCTTTAAAGTATGAACTTGGGTGAGTAACTTAAGCCCAGTCAGCCCTCAGTTTCTTCATCTATAAAGTAATAGTACCTGCCTCATGCAATTATTAGTGTTAAATGAGTTACTATTTTCAAAATACTGAGGACAGGGCTGGCTCATGGAGAGTGCTACATAAGTGTTTTTAAAAGTCACAAGGGAGGGAATTCCCTGGTTGTCCAGTGGTTAGGACTTGGCGCTTTCACTGCCAAGGGCTCGGGTTCAATCCCTGGTCGGGGAAATAAGACCGCCAAAAAAAAAAAAAAACCAGAGGTTAAAAAAAAAGTCACAAGGGAGGACACTCTACATTACAAAGTAGACCTGGGATCCAGCTGCTTCTTATTTGGCCGACACTGTGTTACATATTCCAGGATTAATAGCATCAGGGGCTTATTAACTTAATGGACGTTAATAAATCTCTGGTGTGAGTCTGATACAATAGTATATGTATTTACTATTTTTTTAAGAAAATAATCTAAAACATTAACAGTTCTCATGTGAGATTATGGGTGATTTTTACACTCTCCTTTATAGTTGATCTATGTTCTATATTTTGTTCAATTAACTATATATCAGTTATATCAGAGGAAAAAAATAATGCATGCAATTTAAACATTTATATATTTAAAGAGATCAGAGGTTTTTTCCTGGGTTCCTGGGCTTGATTTCTGATGTGTGGAGGACAGCGTTCCCTACACATTCAAGCAATGCTCCAACACCAGCTGGGTGTCCTATAATTCAATTAAATTCTGACGCTGTCTACCTGGAGATGGCATCAGATTCACAGGTTGATGGCTCAGTCCCACAAGACTGCCCCCCACTCCCTTCAGATGTCTGTTGCAAGCCCAGGTTATTCCTCACATTTCTGAGCAACTGGCTACAGGTTGTAGATTCCCATGATGTTCTCCTTGGACTTCAAAGTCAGTTGCAAGTGCAGGCTGTCCCTTGCACTTCTGACTGACTGGCTATAAACAGGAAGCTCCCAAGACCCCTCCTCAGGTTCTATTAATTTGCTAGTGTGGCTCACAGAATTCAGAGGAACATTTCACTTACTGGATTACCAGTTTATTATAAGAGAATATAACTCAAGAATAGCCAGATGGAAGTGATGCATAGGGCAAGGGCACGAGCTTCCCTGCGCTCTGAGAGTACGACTCTGTCCCCAAATCTCCACTTGTTCACCAACCTCGGAACCCAGTCTACTGGAAGCCCTTGGTACCCAGTTCACTGGATTTTTGTGGAGGCTTCAGTACAGAGGCATGATTGATTAAATCATTTGCCACTGGCAATTGAGCACAATCTCTAACCCTTCTCTCTTCCCAGGAGGTCAGGGAATGGGATAGAAAGTTCCAACCCTCTTATCTCCTGGCCAGTTCTCAGGGCAGTCAGCCCCACCCTTAGGTATGGTCAGAAGTCACCTTATTAACATAACAAAATCTACCTTGATCACTCCGATCTATTAGGAAATTCCAAGGGTTCTAGGAACTCTGTGCCAGAAAGTAGGGGGCGGGGATGAAGACCAAATATATATTTCTTATTATAAATCACAATATCATTAGTCATTGGAGAAAAACAGAAAAATAAAAGTGTCTACACTCTATTCAAGCCATGTAAACAAAACCAAGACAATAATCCTTAACGGACCTCTTTCGACCATTGGATACAATCTAGACACACAGATCCAGCATTTAAGACTTTTTAGAAACCAGCTCAAATCACCCTGCACACTGTAATTTTTCCCATCCCCTTGTTGCTGTGAATCAATCTAGCAAAGCCCTATTTAGAAGCTGTGATGTGAAGCTCTACATTGTGTTCTGGGTCTACAACTACTACAGCAAACCCTGTCTATTCTCAAGTAGTTAATAATCTAAAAGACGGGGTAGAGTTCTATACAACAAAAGACCAAAAAAATGGTCTCAGTGGCATCTTCGTTATTGTTATCATCAAATGCTATGAGACATGATTGATCCTAATAGGACTAGGGCTGGCTTCTGGGATATGCAACCTGGGCAGTCAGTGCCCTGGCTCAGGAGGGCCCATGCTTAGTGCAGAGCTAAGTGCAGAGCTAAGAATTTCAAGCCACAGTCCGCTTGAAATTCTTTGGGGTTTTTTGTTTTTTGTTTTTGTTTGTTTGCTTGTGGTACGTGGACCTCTCATTGTTGTGGCCTCTCCCGTTGCGGAGCACAGGCTCCGGACGCACAGGCTCAGCGGCCATGGCTCACGGGCACAGCCGCTCCGTGGCATGTGGGATCTTCCCGGACCGGGGCACGAACCCGCGTCCCCTGCATCGGCAGGCGGACTCTCAACCACTGCGCCACCAGGGAAGCCCGATATTCTTAATCATTTCTGAGCAAGGAGCCATGCATTTTCATTTTGCACTGGGTGGGCCCCACAAATTATGTAACCAGTCCTGAAAAAGGGTCTGAGGGTGGAGGGCAATTGGACGTGGAGGCTCCAAGTACATCGTCATTGAGAAATACCAGTCAAGTGGCCACATCCACAGGGTTTACTTTGCCTCTCCTACGCTTTGGACACCACGCTGAGAACTACATGTACGTATATGTATATACACACATCTGCTTTCTCTACCAGTATATATACACACACACTTAAAATTTCACCAGTTCATAGCTATCTACTTGCTTCTTCTCCACCAACCATCCACCTTACCATTTCTCTCTCCATAGGTGCAACAGGAAAAGATTTTCTACAAATTTAACTTCCTTTGCCTTCTCACTCTCCCTCCTTCCCTTCCTCCCTTCCTTGATCCCTTCCTCCTTTTCTTCCTTCTTCCTTTTTGTTGATTAATGAGGTTCTATGACTCTTAAGTCCTTATGTCAACTTCAATGGGCCTCACTTGGGCTGCTTATTTCAAATGCAGATTTTTATACTTCAGTCCTAGAAATTCTGATCAGTAAGCCTGAATTGGGGCTGCAGGAATCTACACTGAAAACACACACACACACACACACACACACACACACACACACACACACACCCAGGTGATTCTGGTGCCTACCAGAACGTTGAGGAACATTGCTCAAATGTGATCCAATCCCCTCACCTAATGGTTCTCAGAAACTGAAACCCAGAAAGAGAAAGTAACCTCCCTAAAAGTCAACTGTTGATTTGGTAACAATTTTGAAGAAGGAAGGTCCATACCTGACCACCTAATTTCTACTTCAGAGCCCTTAAAAGCGTAAGTTCTTGAAATCATGGAAATGCAAGAGTCTCCAAAAGCACTTGGGTGATCCCTAGGGGAATGCAGTGTTTGAGTCAAGTCACACCTTTTCATCTTCTTATCCCACAGTGAAAATCAGACTGAAAAGAACACATGGGGGCATGCTGGAAGTGGGGAGAAATCAGAAAAGAGAAACTTGCAGCCCTGCCCCGGTGTGGAGACGAGAAGGACTGGCTTCCCAGGGTCCAAGCTTCTTGCGCTGGGCGGTGCTCCACGTGCCAGTCAGGATGTTTTTTATTAAAATACAAACTTCCCTGGACACCCTCAGCCCTGACACAGCACCTTCCACGTGGAGTGTGGCATGATGGGGACACATGAACACTGAGATTGGACGGTCTAGAATTCACCTCCTGTCTCTGGCACACCACCTTCAAGCTGTGTAACCTGCAGCAAATCACTTCAGCTCTCTGTGCCTTGGTTTCAAGATTTATAAAAATGACAGAATGGTAATGAACACGCAGGGCTTGTGGTTGAGAGACTGTATAATACTAACACTTTAAGAGAATAGGCTGTGAAGTTGGAAACCTAAGTTCAAATTCTGGCTCCTCTTCTTAATAGCTGTGACCTTGAGGAGATTACTTCACTCTCTGGGACAGAGAAGGATTATGATCACACATTCCTTGTGGGTCATTGCTAAGATGAAATGAAACAATGTATCAAATGCTCTTGACTAAGCATCTAGCAAGGATTCAATGAATGTTAGTTGTATGAAGCATGGTAGATGCTTGATGAAGCATGGTAGATGCTTGATAAAGCAATGGGAAATCAAATGAATGGGAAAAAGGAGAATTTGAGGCAAAGTGTAGTCACACAAAGCAATCTGTCTTTTCTCCTCTACAAGAATGCTCTCTGAACCCAGTGAATTTCCACTGATGGGGGAGAAGCTGGGATGGCAGACCAGATTAAGGTAATTGTCTTCCTTGGAAGCTGAAAAGCAACAGTTAGTTTGCCTCCGGCACCTCTATTACTGACTGCAACTTCAGTTCAATCCCCACATCCCACTGAAATAGTGAATGAAATTTAAAAGCTGCAAAAGAAGAGAAGGAAGAATTGAGGAGTGGAGCCAAAATGCTTCAGGCTTCATTTGGATCCTCTCCTGCCATCTCCCCACCCTGTCTTTGGCCCAAGCCTCTGCAAGCTTCCTCTCTTTCTGTCCCTTTTCGGGGAAAAAATCTTTGTCCCTGCAGTTGGCCGTGAGAAGTTCTTCTTTTCTTTTCCTTATGGGCAAGTGCAGGGGAAGGGTGAGCACGCTGAGGCATTGAGGGGGAGAGCCCAGAGGAATACGAGAGCAGGGCTTTGGTCTCGGACTGAAAACACAAATAATACAGCTCTTGGTCAAGGTTCTCATCAAGTCACTGTAGCTGCCTCTTTACTTGCTTGTGTTTTCACCGGGCAGGGGGGTGTCCAGGCCGCAATGTCAAGGCCATGAGCAGTCAGATGTGGTATAACGCCAGGCCATCGACAGCTGCATAGTTCATCTGTTTCAACGTTTGTAACACGGGATAAGATGGGTAAAATACGTGGCACCACATGCTCAGTAAAACGCCTTTTTCTCCGTCTCGTCCTCCTTCTTCTTCTCCTTCTCTTCCACCACCTCTTTCTTCTTGTCCTTTTTCATCCTTATGCTTTTCCTCCTCTTTCACTCTCTGTCTCTGCTACCCAAAGTCAGGGGCCATGTTTTACTCACCTCTGCCTCCCCTGAGACCTTGTACACAGCAGATGCTCAATGGATCCTTGTATAATGGAGAAAGAAAGAAACTCTCCGCTGCCCTTTCTCTGCATATTAGAAAGCATTATCTTGTCAAGGAGTACTAGCTAGTAAAATGCAAAACTTCTAAGTAAAGAATTAGAGAAACATAAAAACCTAGAACAACCCATGCACTGGCTGAGGCTCCAACTCTGACTTTACATGAAAGACACTGGAGACTCAGAGTAGAGTTGGGATTTATTTATGGCCCTTGTGGGGGGCAGGGGCCGAGTGATCTGTTTTTCTCCTCCTCCGTTTCAATTTCTCTGTATCATGACATCTCCCTCTATGCAGGTGAGTCTCCTGATTGTCCCATTAATACATTCACTCATTTATTCATCCAGGAAAGAAATGTCTGATAGCACTTACAATGTGTCAAGTAGTCATGGTGCTAGGTGCCAAGGTCAACTATACATAAAAATAGGCCTGGGGCTTCCCTGGTGGCGCAGTGGTTGAGAGTCCGCCTGCTGATGCAGGGGACACGGGTTCGTGCCCCAGTCCGGGAAGATCCCACATGCCGCAGAGCGGCTGGGCCCGTGAGCCATGGCCACTGAGCCTGCACGTCCAGAGCCTGTGCTCCGCAATGGGAGAGGCCACAGCAGTGAGAGGCCCACGTACCACACACAAAAAAAAGGCCTGATTTTCACCCTCATAAAGCAAACGAAGGACACTGCTGTTAACTGAAAACATGTAAACTCCACTGTACTCTTCTCAACATACGTGGATATATATTCAGTTTTAAATAATAATAACGTGTTTTAAAGGAAAACTCTAAAGTGCTAGGAGAGGGGAAAATAAAAGGTGAACACTACTGAACGGAGGCATGGAGGAAAGCATTTCTGACTGAATGACTTTTAAACGGAGGCCTAAAGATTAAAAAATATTCTTATGGGCAAGTTCTGCTAGTCCGCTACACCTCTGCTTACGTGGCTGGCCCATCTGGAATGCCCTCTTTGTTTCTTCCTTCATCTAAGGTCCACAGGTTCTTCAAGTCCCAGTACAAAGGCCACAAGTCTTCCCTTATCATTATAGCCCTGCACTTTCTAAAAGAAGATCAAGTCTTCCCTCCAAAAATACAGTCTCATCATTTCAATTCATATTCAGCGAACACTTTGTCAGAGATGTTTGACTCCGTTTGCCAAGACAAATCCATCTGTATTCTTTATACGGATGAAACAGGTCCATGTTTATCTGGTTAATATTTATTAAAGCATGTTGGATTTGTATGAGCTGAGGCCTGGTCTAAGAAGTTCTATAGGCAAACTATTACCTAATTGCTTCATAGATATATAGAATAGATTGATAGACAGATAGATAGATCACCAGGTGTTATATATTGGAACAGTGAAACCTGCTGAAAAAATATAAAATCTTAATCAAGAGATTAGAAATGACAGAATGGTGAAAAAAAGAAGGGTGAATTTGAAGATGGGAGACATGAATATAGATTCTACTTCTATTTTTTTAATGACTTAAACAGCAACAATAACAATGAGACATCTCTAGGCTTTATGGAGCTCTTAATACATTCTAGGCATTGTGCTAAGAATTTCATGTAAATTACCATGTTAATCCTATTAAATAAGAATTATTATGAGTTTTATATATGAGTTTTACTCCAGTTTTTACAGATAAGGAAGCCCGAAGCTTGGGGAAGTTAAGTAACTTTCTCAAGGTAACACACTTAATAAGTAATAAATGCAGTGTTTAAACTGGGTGGTTTAATTCTAGAACCCACACTACATACTCACTTGCAAGTTCAGGGCAAGCTTAATAAGCATCTTAGCTATAGTTGGCAACAATTTTTGTAACCTAAAATAACAAGGGGAGTGGACACAGTCAATGACAACTCAAGCACCTCTATTTCTTCCTGTTCTTTCTCTGCATGGGAGGATCAAGAGAGGCTTCCTAGAAGAGTTACAGGAAGATCTGGAATCTGGAGAAATTTTCAGTCTCTTGGGTTCCTTTCACTTCATTCAAACCCCGGTCCTGCAATTCTTTGATTATTTATAGAGGATGGATATTCCCAAAGGAAGGCAGCTCCATATTCTGCCTTAGAGATTGCAAAGAGAGATAAATAAAACATTCCTCATTCTCTTACTCGCTGGGGAAATTGGGGGCTGTGTTTACATCGCTTCCTTGGTATTTATCCTCCTGCTGACTGTTCCATCCCCTCTATTTCATCTTGTTATTTTACTTCCATTAGGGGAGCAGAAAAAACATGAGAAGCCATTCTGATCCACCCCAATCCTCAGAGGGCATTGCTCGGTCAAAGTTAGCATCCTCTCCCTTGTAATTTTCCCTACAAACATCTCATTCAAGAGGCATTTTCCTCCCGCTGAGTACTAATGTCCTGATGATGATAAAAATAAATAAATATCACACACATACACACACACACACACATCAAAACAAAACAGAAGGGGAGAAAAGAGAACAGAAAATCGATTGCACGCTTGGTTCATTTCATGTTTATATACTTCTGGATTTCCTTCCTGGGCTCCTGAGAATTGCCTAGTTAGCAGTTAGGAAGGGCTGGCGGGGTCACAGCAGTTTTAACGTGGCAGGCCTGTCTTCCCTGGCTTTTCCTCTTTGGGAAGGGGCTGAGGTTTATTAAGAAATCTTCTGAACATATGAGCTCCTTTATTTACCCATCACGTCCACAGAGACATTGATGCAGTCCATTCTGTGTGGGGAACTGACAGGATTATTTGTTGTTTTCAGTACTTTTCCGGAAATAGCAGCTTTGCTTCACGAAAATCCTGTGGTTGGTTAAAACAATTTTGATCACTGGAGCCCTTATTTGCTTAATTTTTCTTTACCCTGGCTGGCTCTTCAGTGTAGGACAACATACTCTGAGCATCTAGCTGTGTGTTAAGATCTATACCGAGCACTTTCCATGTGTTATTCCACTTGATTAAATAAACAAATATATTGAAGTAAACAGCAATGTCCTAATGCTATAGATGGAGAAACTGAGACTCGGAGTATAAACATAATTCTGATTGGGAGACGGTGAGAAATCTTTGCAGCTCATTGATATAAATAAATTTACTTCCCTCTGATAAGTTTCTTTTTAAATTTTATTTTACAGTAGAGTTGATTTAAAATGTTGTGTTCATCTCAGGTGTACAGCAAAGAGATTCATTTATACATATACATATATCCATTCTTTTTCAGATTCTTTTCCCATATAGGTTATTACATAATATTGAGTATAGTTCCCTGTGCTATACAATAGGTCCTGGTTGATTATTTATTTTATATATAGTCGTGTGTATTTGTTAATCCCAAGCTCTTAATTTATCCCTCCCCCCACCCCAACATGTTTCCCTTTGGTAACCATAAGTTTGTTTTCGAAGTCTAATATGTTTTAAAAGGCAATGGGGGTACGGCTGACATCACTGGGTTTTTGAATACTAGATTTGTGTCCCTTACAAGATACACGGCCTTAAGCAAAAAACATGAAACTATCTAACTCTTATTTTCCTCCTCTCTGTGGTATAAAAGGGACTGTATGAAAATTTTTTTAAATTTATTTTTTAAATTAATTAATGTTTTAACATCTTATTGGAGTATAATTGTTTTCCCATGGTGTGTTAGTTTCTGCTGTATAACAAAGTGAATCAGCTATACATATACATATATCCCCATATCTCCTCCCTCTTGCGTCTCCCTCCCACCTTCCCTATCCCACCTCTTTAGGTGGTCACAAAGCACGAGCTGATCTCCCTGTGGTATGCGGCTGCTTCCCACTAGCTAATTATTTTACATTTAGTAGTGTATACATGTCCATGTCACTCTCTTACTTTGTCCCAGCTTACCCTTCCCCCTTCCCGTGTCCTCAAGTCCATTCACTAGTAGGTCTGAGTCTTTATTCCCGTCCTGCCCCTAGGTTTTTCACGACCTTTTTTTTTATAGATTCCATATATATGTGTTAGCATACAGTATTTGCTTTTCTCTTTCTGACTTACTTCACTCTGTATGGAGACTGTATGAAATTTTGATACAGAAATCAGATACAGAAATTCTGGCTCCACCATTTACTAATGCTATGTCTTAGGTTAGCTTTCCCAAAAGCAATGCTTGGAATGAGGATTCATGCATGTGTTATTTATTAAGGACACGCTCCCAGGAGAGAATGATAAGGGAGAAGCAGGAGAGGGATGGGATGGAATCAAGCAAGGGTGAGATGTCAAGTGAGTCCCCATCTCAGCCTGATCCCACAGGGAGCTCTGGAGCATATGACTCCTCATTTTGTCCTTACTCAAGGCAAAGGAGCTGGATTTTCACACTGTCATCCTTGTCTGTCACTGGTAAGAGCCCCCCAGGAAGGCTATGAACTCCTAGGTAATTTTGACTCTCTGCTTGTGCTGGGCAGTGGCCAGAGGTAAGACAGACATAAGAAGATCTGGGTGGAGCACTCTGTGGTTCTGGGTATGACATTTCACGTTTCTATTTTATTTTCCTGTCTTTAAATTGGTCAGCTAGGTTCTACAACTTCAATTTGTTTAATTGTTCCACATGAAATTGGAAAGAAAAAGTAAGTTCCTTCCACTGGAACTTAAGTTTCTTGGGCCAGGGATCTTGATTTTCCTCAATCACGTAGCCCACACTCCTACAAGACTGACTAATAGAAGGGGCTAAATAAATACCTAACCAAGAAATGAATGGTGAACAAATGGGTTGTGGGATAAGGGTTGTCATGACTATCAGACCAATCTGCTAATTAGATCATCAAAATATTTCGTATTCTCACATTGGGCTTGTCACACATATAGGAAAGACACCAGTGGACCCAGAGAATGTAAAGATACCTTAATGAAAAATAACACAGAGGGACTTCCCTGGTGGCGCAGTGGTTAAGAACCTGCCTGCCAATGCAG
Organism: Mesoplodon bidens; assembly: GCF_964165515.1. Lineage (NCBI taxonomy): Eukaryota > Metazoa > Chordata > Mammalia > Artiodactyla > Ziphiidae > Mesoplodon > Mesoplodon bidens. Next base: position 18,586,021 of record NC_138162.1, on the reverse strand, counting down.
GGGACACAGGTTTGACCCCTGGTGCACAAAGATCTCACATGCCACAGAGCAGCTAAGCCCATGAGCCACAACTACTGAGCCTGCATGCCATAACTACTGAAGCCCCTGCTCCTAGAGCCCATGCTCCGCAACAAGAGAAGCCACCGCAATGAGAAGCCCGCGCACCGCGACGAAGAGTAGCACTCGCTCGCCACAGCTAGAGAAAGCCCACGCGTAGCAACAAACACCCAACACAGCCAAAAATAAATAAATAAGTTTTTACAAACCCAGAAATATACAAAGATATTTACTTAAAGAAAGGGATAACACAGTACATCCTAGACCAGGGTTTAACTTCCCAGTCCCCAAACTACCCACAAGAACTGCTATGGATGATACAACTGCTTAAAATGAGGATTACCCCTTTTCCATTTTTATGGGGCTTTATGCCCTCCAAGTGCCTCCCACCTTGGAGGCTTAGCTAAACAATAGCCTTCCCACTAGATACAAGAAACTAGGATTGGTAACAACCCCAGACTCCATAAATATGGATGTGAGCATCATGTGGGTTTGAAGATTTAATTTATATAACTAGCATTGTCCATTAATCTTCATGCTGAGAAAGTAATATAAAAATATTTTGCTTAGTGAAAGAATACAGTCATAAAAAACACGTATTGTATGATATCATTTATATGAAATGTTCCAAGTTGTCCTCTGTACCAATGGGGACAACAGGACCTATCCTTTAGGATTTATTATAAGGATTCAATGAATAATAGCAAGTCAAGCATTGAAAACGGTGCTTGACACTGACATGAATGCTGTGTAAATATTAAGTATAATTATCAACAATAAAAACAAACACAAAAGCAGCCAGACTGAAAAATGGAAATTGACACAGACATGTAACAATAATTCACAAGTGACACAGCTGAAACACACATGAAGGGGTGTTCGACTTCACAAGAAAACAACTACATGCACCTTAAATTTTAAAAGATATTATTCTATCAGATTGGCAAAGATTACTTTTTGTAGCACACCCAGAAGTTAGTAAGGAGAGACAGCAAAGGGCTTTGTCATACACAGATGGAGAGCATGTAAACTGGAACAAACCCTTCTAATGAGCATTTGGACAAGTTTATCAAAAAGCACTTCATATCATTATGAAATTGCTCATTATATTTTTTCAACTGAGAGCCAAGGACAAGAGAGAGAAACTTTCTTTAATGGAAAGTGACACAGAACACGTAGAGGTTGTTACACAAAAAGGAGATCACAGCATACTTTAGACTGGGTAGTAACTTCCCAGGCTCTGCTGGGATAGACTGCCACGAAAGATACCTTTGCTCAGCAGGGAGAATTCAAGTTCAGTTCACCTTTAACTGAGGTGTAGAATTTTGAGAGGCCTGGCTTATTGCACAGGTCTGAATTTCAACTCCTATCTATGAGCATGCCCAAATTCTCCTCTCCTGATCCTTGTATCACCAAGACCCCAAGAACAGCCCTCCACATTTCCCCCACCTTCCTAGGGCAGCTACAGCATCCATTTACTTGCTTATTTTCTGGATCTCAATTGCTTCTTCATTTGTGTGTGTGTGTGTGTGTGTGTGTGTGTGTGTGTGCACGCTTATAAATTTCTCCTATTTTGCTGTGAATTCAGCTGTGTATTTAAAAGGACCTCTCATATAATATCTAGGGTTTCCAAGTATTGTATAGCAGTAGAGCTTTCCAATTCTCTAGCCCATTCTATGGCCCAAATCAGATATCTATTTTAAAATGATCTACAAACTTGCCAAATCCCATGGTCCTATGGTTCTAAGAGGAAAACCTAGAATCACACATAATTAGAGGCCTCTTTGAATGAGAATAAGCATGAGAGAACAAGAAAACGCTACATTTGGCCAAGCACTGAAGCAGTTTGGGTTTTCATCTCTTTCTACAGCTATCAATATAGACCTCCACAATGCTCTTCCGGCCCCATGTGCACGTGCCTAGGACTAATGACACTGTTGGATATGATCCGTCTACAAGCCTGTCTGTCCTAGAAGACAGCTGCCTCTCTAGAAGCTAGCATTCTCTCTCCTATAAATCTGTATCCCAGTTTCTAGGACTACGTCTCCCACGAGAATACATGCTCTGTGCATGCTTGTTGAAAGAATTAGTGACTTTTCTTTTAGAAATATATCTGATGGGGTGGTAGAGAGAAAAGGTCTTAGATGAAATGCTTTGGGTCAACTGTAATAAATGATGCATTTTTAATTTCACAAATATCAATTGAACACCAAACCTAACTGTAGCCACTTTCTAGGTCCTGAAAGATGAATACACTTTGTTTGAGAAAATGGCTGTTTTTATCAGGATTTCATTTACATTCTATAGGAAGAATTTCTGTGCATGTGTGTATTTTGTGTGTGTCTGTGTGTGTAAGAGAGAGAGAAAGAGAGAGAAAGAGATTTCTCCCTTGCAAAATAATATGTTTTTTATATGATCTGGAGAGAAATACTTCAGTGTAGTAGCAGAAACATCTGCCAGACAAGCCTGCCTGAGTTAGATATTTTCTAGCTATGTGATCTTCAGCAACGTACTTCCTTTCACCAAGTATCAGTTTTCTCCTACATGCCTTCCAGGGTTGTTATGAGAATTGAGAATTGTAAATAATGTCTATAAAATACATGGCCCATAGTAGGTGCTCAATAAATCATAGCTGCTGCTATTACATCATAACATGAGAATCCTTCTCAAATGTGAGGGTTAACTCCCTTATTGAGTCTGTCTTCCAGGTTCAGGGCCTGGACACTTGTTTTCTTTAAAATAGGGTACAATGTGACTTCTTGTTACTAATTCTAATCCTGTGAAATGCATATTATGATGGGCAGTTCTGCCAGTTAGGGTCAGACAAGATTGGGCTTGCACATTTTCTTTAGTAAGCATGAAGCCAACCTCCTTTACTGGCATTTCCAAATCAGAGCCAGCAGCAGAAATACAGATAGTGCCATAACCCTGATGCCTTGAGATTCTCTAAAACGTAAACCTATTTGATATGACAAAAGGTCGACCACATTGGTTACTAGGAAAACCTCAGGAAGTGCAGACAAGCCCTTAGGGCATCAAGGGCTAGGGTATTTCACTGCTCCCCTGTCTCTACATGGATAGCATCTCACAGGGCCATTTTACCGCATTACCACATTACTCTCATCTGGTGCCAAGAATGTTCAGGAAAAGCCAACAGGAAACAAAGACTAGCCAATTTGTAAATTTTTCTCATGCCTCTTTTATTTCCCAGTGTATGCTCTCATTGATCTTGCAGAGTTCTTGAGGCTGGAATGGTGAATAATAACCTCAGGCCATGCATGGTCTGACCTTGGCAGAGGTCTTTCCTTTTGCCTTTCCTGGTTGCAGTGGGTCAGATTCCCATGCGTGTGCATCATAGCCCCAGAAGAATCGCCTCTATAGCTCCTCTGTCTACTTACTGAGAGGAAGACGTGGAAAGGGGTGGCAGGGAGAGTATCAGACTTGGAGTTCTACCACTCATGAACTTAGAGGTCTTGGGTAAATCATTTTATATCCCCAGACCTTCATTTGTCATCTGTAAAATAGAATCAATGTCTAGCTCGCCTGAGAACACACTTGTGAGAATAGTTTATAATATTAAATATAATATTTATATTCATTATAATATAACTTAATCCCTATACATGCAGAGGCTTTTTATTTTTGCCATGTCCATCACCAGAGGGAAATGAAACACCCTCCATTCTTCTTTCAAGCTAATGCCATTTCTAACATTGTCTTATCCACAATATGAGCAACAAGCTAGAAATATGATTATGAAAAGATCTAGGGAGAAGGAGAGGAAGTTATTAAGGAATTGGCTTATGTGAATGTGGAGCCCTCTGGGCCTGAAATCTCTAGGGCAAGCTGACAGGCTGAAAATTCAGGTAAGAGCTGATGTTGATACTGCAGTCAAGTTCTGCAGGGTTGCAAGCTGGAAATTCAGACAGAATTTCTATCTTCTAGTCTTGAGAGTTCCTTCTACTTTTGGAGAACCTCAGTCTTTGCTCTTAAGGCCTTCAAGTGATTGGATGAGGCCCACCCACATGATGGAGAATAATTTACTTTATTGACAGTCTAGTGACTTAAATGTTAATCACATCTAAAATATATCCTCCCAGGCATTCACATCCAGATTGGTGTTGACCAAACAAATGGGTACCATAGCCTAACCAAGTTCACACATAAAGTTAACCATCACAGCACCAACTACTGTAGAGGATTTCCAAGTGGAAAGAACTGGGTGGTGGTTTGGAATGAAGAAGACTTAGGGAGCACATGATCTCTGGTCTTCAATACCTGAAGGGCAGGTGTCAAATGGGACTTGCTTCTAGAGGTCCCTGAAGGCCCAACAATGACCAAGAAGTACAGCTCCAGAGAGACCAACTCTGGCTGAAAATAAGGAAGAATATACTATCAGCTACATGTGTTGGATGCTACATATTTTGATTCCATGGAAGTCTTCAAATAAAGCTGAGCTGTTGCACTTCATGAATGCCACACTTGGATGGATGGGATGCTGCATCCGATGGGATGCCCCTAAAAGTAGCATGTAAGGTCCTCCTAAAGTATGAGATTCCATGATGTTACATAGATATTCTGAATCATTTAGAGCGATTTTTAAATTGCAGTTCATTACTATGTGAGGACACAGATTGCCTCTTTTCAAGAAGCAAACGTAAACATTTTATTTATTTAATGTTTTACTTTTCCCTGTTGGCATTTTTTTCAAAGGTGCTCATTCCTACCTGACATAAGACTCATTTTAGGCTGACTGTTTTTTTTAATATTATGCCAGAGCAAGGGTGAAGTAAGTAGAAGATGGCATTACAATCATGAATTAGCATTCTCCTTCCTTGTTGTACTGATCATATAAGCCTGAAAGTTGGAACTGGAGTGGTTTTAATAACATTTCAAATTAATGTACTCAACTATATAAGAGACAAATAAATATGATTATCTACCCACATGTTTCAGGTTTGCCTAAATTTGATGGTATGTGTAGTATTTTGTCTTTGACTCATTCTCTAATCTTAGGCAAGTTAACTTCTTCATGTCTTAGCTTCTCCATCTGTAAAATGGGTATGTTTCATCGACTTGATCACTCAAATTTTCAGATTCTTTCTAACTCTTACATTTGGTGGCACTGATTCCAAGTTATCTTCAGAAATCTTTCAGAACTCTACTAAAGCACTATTGCTAACCTTGTATAATATCTAGGATTAATCGTTATTTTCTTCTTGCAAACCAAATCTGTTAGAATATCAGAGCTTCTCAGACAAGTGTTGGCTCATAAAGAAATCCGGTTTATTTTCCATTAAAAGAAAATGCATTTAGTAGAATCTGTCATACTTTCCTCTCAAGTGAAAGGTATTTAGAGGGGTAACTGTGTCCCTGGGTACAGATCTGATTGGAAAAATAATTTCTAAATACTCCCATGGGTTGACTCTCAGTGCAGCCACTCTCTTATCCCATGCTGTTCATCTTCTTCTGCTGTGTTTGTCCCTTTGTGAGGCTCATGTATTCTTACTATTTTCAAGGTTTTACATTTTTGTTTCCAGGGTAGAATTACAAAGGAGGGAGCAATTGGAAACATCTGCTCTGCTTTTGGACACTGGGCAGGCGCCTCCATCACGTGCCTTTCTGCTGCTGGGTGATTAGGTACAACTAGAGGCAGAATTGCTTTTACTTTTGACTGGGATTCTCTTCTTGGCGGAGAATGAATGAATGCACCAGACGGAGCTCTCTTTTCTCACCCACTGAACAGACGTGAACTGTCGGTCACTCAATCTGATTAGGAATACCTATCCCACCAAGAAAGGAGTGGCAGAAATCTTGATTAGTCGAACACCCGAAAGCCTCTGTTTGTTTTCTTAATGCTTGGGCTGACTTTGAGGCAGCATAATGGTGGATTTTGTCTATGTTGCCATGGGGGGTTTTATTTTAAAAAAAGATAAAAAGAGCTTCTCCTATCATGAGTTTCCAAAGTGAAAGAAGGCTGAAGATGCTGAACAAACCATGTACATCACTGCTTTAGACATAGGCTTGAGAGCTGTACCAACACAGTTACTTGACAGCTGAGCATACAGCCATAGATTATCAGAGCTGGAAAAACTCTGGAGACTTCTAGTCCAGATATGTTCATTCATAAACGGGCAGAAAAATAGGCCCAGAAAAATAGGTTGGTATAATATTACTAATAACACCTAAGGTTTACTGAGAACTTATCATATTAAGTACCATGGAAAGCACTTCACAAAGACAAACTCAATTCTCATGAATCCTTTCAGAGTTTGGTACTATTTTCCTTCCTTCCTTCCTTCCTTCCTTCCTCCTCCCTCCCTCCCTCCCTTTTTCTTCCTTCCTTCCTTCCTTCCTTCCTTCTTTCCTTCCTCCCTCCCTCCCTCCCTCCCTCCCTCTCTCTCTCCCTCTCTCTTTCCTTTCTTTCTTCCTTCCTTCCTTCCTACCTTTCTTTCTTTCTTTCCTTCTTTCTTTTTCTTTTTCTTCCAGATGAAGAGAGAGGTTGTCAGGCCAGGGCTGTACAGTTTAAAAGCAAAGACTCAGGGTCCAAACTCAATTCTAACTGACACCAAAATCTGTGCCCCTGGGCAGGTGGGGTGGGGAGGCGGGGAAAGCAAGCCTGGTTGAATAGCAGTTCTACAACTAACTTGCCCTGAACTTTGTACAAAATATCTCATCTCTCTCAGAATCAATTTTCTCACTTGTATAGAAAATAACAATTACTTCATAAGGTGTTGTTGGAATTAAATTAGTAACACTGAAATGATGGTTTTAGTACATGATGGGTCCTCAGAAAATGGGACAGGTACTTGACATATACTTCAGAGGTCATTACATTACTACCCTCTGTGTATGGAGGGTGCGGGGTGGGTGGTAAGATGGCATTTCTAATGCTTTTCAACCTGGTACTCCCATGATGCTGTGAGTCATTTGTTTAGGATCAGAGGAACATGTCCTGCCTGATTCCTAGCTCCAGAATCTTACTCCAACTCAGTGATGTCAGAAAGAGAGAAGCATACATATTGCCCTAATTTTTCTAATAGAAATATGAAATCTCAAATCTAAAAGCTTTACATTTTCTGCTAAAGTTTTGGTCTCTGCAATATATGCTTATAAAAACAAAACGCAAACCTTTACCCTGAAGAATCAATGCACTATTTGATTTTTTTCCTCGGGAAAGAAGAAGCACAGATTTGGTAAAGAAGGAGCTGAATGGAGGTTAGATGTAGTGGATTCTTGTCTGCGTCCTGGCACTCTCTACTGGTATGAATTTACCCTAGACTCCTACTTGGGCTTAGTTTTCCCATCTTTTAAATGAGCAAATCAATTTAGAACTAGATGGACTCTTAGAAACTTTCCAACACAGTGTAATATCTATATGAAAAGTAGAAAACGCTAGTCTCTTACCTAGATGGGAGCAGCCATGTAACAATATCTACATGTCTTGGACTGAAATGGGATTGAGTCCCTGCCAGTGTGCCTGGCACTGTGTCACTTAATCCTTGAGAGCATCTAGCAGTGAAAGCCATTTACGATGACAGCAGACCTTATTGCTATATTCCCCAAAATCTTTCCCACGTCCATCCTGACCACTGTAGAAGTGTGTCTGGCATATTGCATTCCACTGTGGTTGGAAGATGCATCCGGGGTCTCTAGTATATTCCTCTTCCTCATGTTTCCATTATTCAGGGAACATTTTCAAAGGATGAGATCTGCTCGATGTTTGAATAGTTTCCAGAGGGATATGGCAGAGTGCCACCTCATTTGATTCACTTAAAATTAGACCACAGTGAGGAATCCCAGTGTCCCGCTGGGAGCAGTTCTATACCAGTGGGAGGGTAGGAGGAGAGACATACCCGTTTGCTGCTGGAATACAAGAAGGGCTCTCCATCATTACCTCACATGTCTCCCCGATTCTGATTGTTTCGAGCACTAACCCTCTCAGTGAGAACACAATATAACATAATTTCTGAGTCCCCCCTCCCTTCTTTCACCCATCACCTAGCATTACCATTTGGAATTCACTGATACTAATTCTAGCAGAATTGAAGAGCACTTATTGGGAAAAAAAAAAGTCATTGCAAATTCATGTCCTATTCCCAGTCTCTAATAAGTCAACCATATGTTTTATTGGTTAAGGACTTAAAATGTACTCATACTGCATATGGGATATAATCCTGGGTATCTTAGATAACTTGGGTTGTCATAACAAAATAGCTTAGATTGGGTGACTTAAATAACATAAATTAATTTTCTTACACTTCTGGATGCTGGAAACCCAAGATTAGGGTGCCAGCATGATCAGTTCTGGTGAGAGCATATACACAGAGAAAGAAAGAAAGAGAGAGAGAACAAGCTCTTTTCCCCTTCTTATAAGGCCACAGTCCCATCAGATTAGAGCTCCACCCTTATGACCTTATTTAATTTTAATAACCTCCGAAAAGACCTTATCTCCAAATACAATCACACTGAGAGTTAGGGCTTCAATACATAAGTTTTGGCAGGGTGGAGGGGGAAACAATTCAGTCCGTAGCACTGGGATTTCCAAAATTTTCTCTAATTTCTCTATCCTCAGAGATAGGTCCCAAAAGAGACATCAAACTTGGCTTAGATTTCCCAAAGATTTCCATATCTATATACTAAAAGAAAATTTGGACTAATTTGTCTAAAATGGGTAAGTTCAGTGATCTGTTTTTTTTTTTTTCATGTACCTATTTATGGGTTGGAAAGAATTCAATCTTTGGAGAGGGTAGATTTAGTTCTAATCTTGGTAATATTACTAACTTTATGACCTCAGCTTTATCCATCTGTAAAGTAAGGTCTTCTGGGAAGATTCCTTCCCACTCTGACATTCTGGGGATCTGAGACGTATGGATTGGCATTTGTGTTCCTTTTGGAATAGATACTTGCTATCAAAATCCAAAGGGTGCTCTAACATCATTGGGCCTACATTTTCATTGGCCTCATGGTCAGGAAAATGGAATAGAGATGACTTAAACAGAATATTGAAATCAAACTTTACAGGGAGAGGTAGAAGATAGACATTGAGCCATAATCTAGAAGTGAAATTGGGAGCAGTCAGGTGAAAGATTCATGGGTCAAAAGGGGCAGTTCTTGGAGTACTCTTCCTGCCTACTGGTTTATGTCTTGTGGAGTGGTTGGGATAGAGGAGACATCACAGTGATTTATAGCGTCTAGTAGTTAGTTAAAGGACAGAATAATGATAGGTGCTTTCTTCACTAGCAGGCACTTTCTAAGTGTAAGACACTTATAAGCACTTTACACTTATTATTAGATTCAAATTAATTATAACCACAAACCTTGGAGTATCATTTTTATTCTTAAATTCCAGAAAAGAAAAATGACAGAGAGCTTAAAGCAAGTTGTCCTAAATCATATGGCTGGAGAGAAGCAGGGTACAGATTCCAAACAAGCCAGTTGACTTGAGATCTCCTAATGACTAGTCCATTCTGTCTTGGTGGGAAAACTGAGGATTAGTAATGTGGTCTATGTCTTCTCCACCAGACAGTGTTCCAGGAAGACAGGGATGCATGCAACCTTTTACCTCCAAGCCTTAGGCAGTGTAAAAAATACGTGGGTGTAGAAAATACATGATGATAGCAAACTCCAAATGAGTATCCTCAAACCCAAACAGAATCAGGACCATCCTCAAGGAGGAAACAACATCTAAAGTGAGACCTAAAGACTAAGAATGACTTATACAGGTGAGAATAGGGGAAATACAGTGGGAGAAGAGGGATAGAAGAGTTTCATACCAAAAGGTATCTGTCTTATACTCTTAGTTACTCCAATATCCCCAAAAGCATTATTTACTCAAAAGTACATTCTGAATACCACAACAATTATCTGTGCCATAGCATACTCATCACATCCTAATTGCATGTTTATTTATCTCTCTTTACTGATGGTGAATTCCTTGAGAACACAGCCATTTCCTTGTGTTCCCAGTACCAAGCATACAGTAGATGTTCAATGCTTGTTGAATGCTTACTGCCTGAATCACAAAATGCATTGAGGGTTCCTGACCTCCCCACTGACTGGCTATCTGTCTTGGATTTACCATTTTATCTTGTCCAGTCGACGTTTCCTTTTCTCTCCATTTGTACCAGGTAGCTCTGCTAGACATCAGAGAGGTGAATAAATAAGACACAATGTGCTGCTTTCCAGGACCTATCATCTCTGGTGGGGATGGAAGACAAATATGCAAGTTGCTGAGCCTCAGGGTCTCTTCCAGCTACCTCACAGGATAATGCAGTGACCAGTAAAATAATGCATCAAAAATACTTCATAAAGTATAATCTGTATCTAAGTTAATAGTTATAAATTGCTAAATGGAAGAAAAGTAAAGCTCTTTCCTTAGTAGAATCTCAATTAATAAATGAAGAAGCATAGTTGGATATCATCACTTAGTAAACACCATGGCACTAATTGTTGCAGGCGAGGTTCATCAATAGAAATTAAAATTAATGGGTTAAGGTATAAAGAGAAATGCATTTTCTGGATTTAAGTATGAGAGAACAGTAGATAATAGACCTTCTACCAACTGATTGACCTGTATCCTGTATTCTTCCAAAGTGTCACAATTATTTAAAAAAAAACAACAACTGTGGAATTGCCCCAGATCAGGGGAGACTAAGGAGGCATGACAACTAAAAGTAACGTGCAATACGGGATTGAATCCTGGGCCTGAGAAAGGTCATCCATGGGACAAGGGGAAAGCTTCATGTAAGGCCTGTTATAGAGTCACATCCATAATTTCATAATTTTAATAACTGCACCAAGGTTTTGTAAGATGTTAACATCTGGGAAAGTCTGGTGAAAAGTATACAGGGACATTTTGTACTATGTTTTCAAATTATTGTATGCCTAATTTTTTTTTTCCAAATAATAATTAAAAAAAGGTATGTCACTCATGTATCTTGGTCCCTGAAGTTAGAAAAAAGTGATCATTAGATCTGTTGCCAGAACCCTGAGGGAGTATTTTGTTGTTCCTATAATCCAATGGGATTATCTGTCCAACCTCCACAGTGTCTCAGAACCAACAAATTCATATTCAGAATCTTTGGGTGATAAAAACAGAAAAACACCAACACACACTGTGCCAGGCACTGTGCTGCCCACTTTATTTACGCCCCTGTGTCACTCATCATTTTGTGTCATGTCCTTTCTGTGCCCTCTACCTTGTCCCATAATTTGAATTCTGTGTTATAGAAAGAGGTCCAAACCAGTCCACTCTGCCCTCTGAACACAGAAAGCAAACAGCTTAATTGGAAATTGCTGTTTTTCTTCTTGAGATGGTAAAAATCATTTTCCATTTCTTCAGGCAGTTGAGAGTCACTGCCCTCCAGGAAATGAGGAACGTTTCCCTGGACTGTATTATAAAATTAATTACAGTTTCGTTTCATTTCAGGGTTGAGGTAGGGTTAACAGAGGAGAGATGCATTAAGGCAAAGGAGTAAATAATATACAAACCTAAAAGGTGTTTTGAAGGGTTGCCAGAAACCAGGTGAATAATTGATGATGCTGTGAAGCATCCAGATCTTTCCCATGAAATGGTAGTTATGCCAAAATGAATTGCAAGCTATCTTCCTCTCTTTTTTCCCTTACACCCCCCCCCCCACACACACACCCCCACACACGAGTCCTTTTACTGACCCCTCTCACAGATAAGGGATATGGTTATTCATCTATTCAGAGTGTCCTGAAAGTCAGACCCATTCACCTCTTCCCTCATTCCCAAGCCCACTGCCTTTGCCTGAATCTAGCCCGCACTTATTTGCATGTAATCTTACGTACCCAGTCTCCCTGCCCAAGTCTGGATGGACCACTGCCTCCTATGGAGCTTTTCCTGCTCTGCTTTTACTGTGCTCTGCTCAACAAAACCTATCAGTCCTCAATGCCTTCCTGTGAACAATAATCCATGTCTGTTAATTCATCACGCCAGGCCTTCTGAAGTCTGGCTTTTGACTTTATTTCCACTGGACAGTACAGCAACCCTGAGTATCTTTTCATTAAATTAACATTTATTCCCTGAACATGCCTGACATTTCTCACTGCCCTGCCTTTGTCCACATAGCCTTTCCACCAGGAATGAATGTTCTCTGGCCTCATTTCAGCCTGCTGAAATTCTACCTTTCATACCTATGTTAAGTGATAACCTCTTTCCTGAAACCCTCCCCTAGTTTTCAGTTATTCTCTTAGTAACCTGCCTGAGATTACATGTGTAGGCAGTTGCCTCTACTTGACTACAAACGTCTTGAAGGTAGGGAATGTGCATTCTAGTGTCTATTCCTCTTAAGAATGTATAGGTATAGTTCAGAAAGATTGTAAGTGGAAACGTTTAGAGAATGTTGGGAGATTATATCTATTTTATATCTGATGAATACATGGAAAATCGAATTCTGTGGAACACAGCATGTCACTGTGATTTTGAAAAATGGAGTGATGCTCTGTGTACATTTTCATAGCACTATTTTACAATATTTCTTTCCACATCGTTAATTCTCAAAAGCCACTCATCAGAGTAGGCTTGATTCTCCTCATCATTATGATGAGAAAGCTAGGAGTTGGGCAGAGATCAAGTCTAGCCAGGGGCAGAGTGAGAGGACTTATAGCTGTACAGATTTAGGTGAAAGTTGGAAGACGAAGCCATAGAAAGGGGTGGGGGAGGGGTACACCAGACTCGGAGATCTGCAGACTGACTTTCCAAGCCCAGCTCTTCTATCCAGGAGCTTGGTGGTCTTGCATAAGTCATTCCAGGCTTTTATTTCCTGTCCATTTTTTCTATGTGTGTGGTATTCAAATATTTAATCATTTAACCATTTTTATATTTTTGGACATGGAGGATGTTTCTTTTTAAAACTATGATGAATAGTGCTATGATGAATATCTTTTTTAAAAAATTTATTGGGGTATAGTTGATTTACAATGTTGTGTTAGTTTCAGGTGTATAGCAAAGTGAATCAGTTATACATATACATATATCCACTCTTTTTCAGATTCTTTTCCCATATAGGATATTACAGAGTATTGAATAGAGTTCCCTGTGCTATACAGTAGGTCCTTATTAGTTATCTATTTTATATAGAGGAGTGTGTATATGTCAATCCCACAGATGGCACTACTAGGGACACCTGCACTTAAAAAGTGATTCTTTGAGATGACACATAATTTGGTGAGCTATGTCCATAGTGGAGGCCCCATTCAGCTAGGCTAAGAGGCCCCAAAGTTCTTTGAACTGTTAGGGGCCAGTCCTCTACACTACACCTTGCCCATCGAGAGGCCATTCTGTCATGTTCATGCTTCAACATATTATCTTTCTTTATGCGAGTTGTGAAGAATGAGCATCACTGTGGTTTCAGGAGACAATCTGGTTAAGAACACAACCTATGGAGCCAGACTGCCTGGGTTTGTACCTCAGCATGTCACCCAAACTAGCTGTTAGGGTTAGGGTTAGCGTTAGGGTTAGGGTTAGGGTTAGGGCTAGGGCTAGGGTTAGGGATTAGGGTTAGGAAAGTTGCTTCCCTTCCCCATGCCTCACTCTCCCCATCTGCAAAATGGCAGTAATAGTATTTATCTCCTAGGGTTGCTTGAGTGTCTATGAGGTAAATCTCCGCTAAATAGTAGCTATTTTTACTTCTGTGCCAACCACTCAGGCTCCTGGGAGGATCAAATAAGAACAGTTTATAAACCTGAAAGTACTAATGGAAAATAAATACTTAGTAGAACTAATATGATTTTTTTTTCTCTAAAACTGGAAATAAAATGTGCTCTCTTGTTCCAAAATCCTTCTGAGATCATGAGCTAAAAAACCCAAACACTGTTCATGCCATTTATGGGACACAGTTTTCTTCTAAGACATTTTCAAAGTTAACTTTACAGTGAACTCTTCCAAAATGGCTCTTGTTGGAATCGGCTTTCAGACTTGAGATTTGGAGTAGATTATTTTAAATACCCCCCCCCTTCCAAAGTCAGAAAAGCAATTACAATAAACAAATAACATGAAGTTACAAAAGCCATTTTTAATCTGTGAAGATCTTTAACTTGAAATAGATATATCTTATACTCTCCACAGATGTCTTCTCCCTATAAATTATGTATTCAAATAGTAACATTAAGCCATAAACTCAGAGATCAGTGAGGGAAAGTGTCCTTTTATTTTGGAAGCACATCAGTGCTAAATGAAGTGGATGGTTGATGTATGCTTTTCCTATTATTTGCAAAGTCATAAATAAGAGCAGAATAATAGTATATTTTAGAATGCCACACCAATATATAAACACTGACTGAATATACACGTTTAGTAATTAACTTGGGAAATGGTTTAGAACAGTTTCCAAACTGGTTTATGGTCATAATTTGGTACAATCAGCCAATTTTTAGTAATACTTTAAGAAGGGTATTGTCCTAGGAGCTGTGAAGGATACGAGAGAGCTGGGATCTAGTAACAATAAAATACTGATTTCAATCCAAAATCCACACTTATTGACAAGACTTTATTTGAGCTTGATACGGTTGGGTGAAGCTTCTGGAATAGATTTGATCTGGCTCAGTGCTCTCTGTCCTCATATCTGTCCACCATCAGCTTCCCATCGTTTGCTTCACTAACTCTGATCACCTTTTCCACGGATTGCAAGTTCCAACATGATGTTATACTAAACACATACATTTCTGAGGTCAAATAAACTTGGTCTAAATTGGGCTAAACATAGATTTCATTCTTACAGGACTTCTCAGAGCCTTTAATAAGTTCATGGCTCTCTTATCAGGAGATGGAGGATGTTGTATTGCTCAAACACATTAGACCAATAGATTTTTTTTTAAACAGCATATTCACAGACTAGTGTTTTGCAGAATAATTGGGGAAACACTGGATTAAGACATCAGCTTAGATTTATTTGTTCAATAAATAGGAATTTGATGTGGGTAATGGAGATACAGTTGTTAACACATAGCCACTGTCCTATTCTCATGCAGCTCACATCTGGGAGGTGTAGCTTATAAGCACAAACATTTTAGCAGCAAGTGTGAAAGGCTGGGGAACACCTTGCAGGGAGAGAGATGTCTTATTGATCTTTATATGCCTGACATTTTGCCTGATGTAGAACCGATGCATAGCTGGTGTTCAACTGATGTTGGTGAAAAGGTTGGGGAGGGAGAAAGAAATCAAGGGAGCCTGGGCTTCCCTGGTGGCGCAGTGGTTAAGAATCCGCCTGCCAGTGCAGTGGACATGGGTTCGAGCTCTAGTCTGGGAAGATTCCATATGCCGTGGAGCAACTAAGCCTGTGAGCCACAACTACTGAGCCCACGTGCCACAACTACTGAAGCCCACGTGCCTAGAGCCTGTGCTCCACAACAAGAGAAGCCACTGCAATGAGAGGCCTGAGCACTGCAACAAAGAGTAGCCCCCGCTCGCTGCAACTAGAGAAAAACCCACGCAGAGCAACAAAGGCCCAATGCAGCCAAAAATAAATAAAATAAAATAAATTCAAAAAAAAAAAAAAGAGAGAGAGAGAGAGAAATCAAGGGAGCCAGGAGGGAAAAGATCTGGTGAGGGAGAGAAAAATGGGATGAGAAGAGACCCATTTGGGAGCATAACCAGAATGCAGGCAGGTAGTTGACCAACACTGAAAAATCCTGAGAGCTTCTAAAGGAACTGGGGTGAGTCTGTCTGGGAAAACTGAGAGTAGCAGTTAAAATGACATATCCTGAATCACAGAGCTGCTTCAAGTTGGTCTCATTATAGATACAGACATACTCTAAGCCATAAAGCCAGACAGCCTAGAAAGTTCCTGCTGGAAGAGATCTTGGAGATGCTCCAGTATGACCTTCTTTGCTTGATCTCTCCTTATGACCTCACACACTGAATTTTTTCTGTTGGTTTTTGAGCAGACAATGAGATCCATTTAATCCATTGTGCACCCTTCTGCTTTGACCTTTAGGAAGTTCAGAGCTTAATTTAGTATGTGATTGCAGTAACTGTTAGCTATCAGGTTCCAGTTATAGCCGTATCTCCCCTTTTGTCGACACAGTCAGAACAGCTACAATGGCTCGAAGACTATCCTAGGCTCTGTGGAGGCTATACATACTGCCTCAGAGAGCTCTGACCAGTCACGGGACATGAAATTTTTAGTCATTGGTTCGTTCATTAACTCATGAAGTTATTGGCTATTTATCATGTGCCAGGATCTTTACCAGGAATAGTAAAGAAGATAAAAAATGTAAAATAAATAAATAAATAACTTTAAAAGATTTTCTGTATTCATTCTTTTAATAATTTGTTTAATATGCATATATTGATAATAAATTATGTAATATGCAAACTATTTCAAAAACTGGTTGTAATGAGTGCTCAAATATATATATATTTTTTACCACAGATATCCTTAAATGTTTTGGTAACATAGATTCATAATACCCCAATCCTGCAAAGTCACAAATCTAAGTATGTAAAATCTAAGTGGGTATAAATTGTAATGAAAGAGTCCTGAAGCCCTTAAAAATGACAGGACTTGCCCATTGTCATGTATCTAGTTAGTCTCCCAGCCAGATTTCTTCTATTGAGTTACACTCAATTTGGGATAATTGCACAAGAACATTCCCACCATTGCAAAGGTAATTCTAGCTCATTCATTTAGCGTGTGTTTGGAGGGTCCCTACAAATGCCAGGTCCTGGGCTAGGCAACAGGTCACAGAGGTTGTTTCTGAGTTTCTTTCTTGGGTGACTCTGAGTGAGAGCCTTCTGCCGATCACTACTGTAAATATATTATCTAAGTGCTCAGCATAGAGAACCCATGTCTTATGATTGCATAACTACCATGACAAATATCTGGGCAGAGCCATCAGCAAATAACTGCTCTTCAGCTTCACATTTCTTAGTTGAGCTTAGCCCTCACAATAGAAGGATTATACAAGGAAGTAAGAGATAAATTGACGACACTTTACATAAGCACGTTCTTTGCAGAATGGAGCAAACTGCATGAGGAGAAAGACATGGCAAATGTTTCACAAAATCCAGTAAAGAAAATTTAGGGTATGGACCTGACATTCTCTGACACTTTTAGTTCCTCATCATTGGCCAAAGCACCCTGTCGACAGCATTTTCTTGGTGGCCATAAAGTAGAGAGGCTTGTGTTTGGCACAGAAGAGGGAAAATGTAGACGAGTTGGGAATACTTCCAGACACAACTCCAGGGGGCACCCTTCACATAGACTGAAGCATAAATGGCACCTTCTAGACTTGTGCAGTGCACAGTCTTTACAGTTGTGTAAAATGAGGTTGAGAAACATGCCCCATGTCCACGTGTTGGTATATGGATAGCAGGAATGAATAAGGTGGAAATACAAGGCCATGTGTAAAGAAAACATTGATGGGAGAAAGAAGCAAATTGTACAGCTGAAGCTTAGAGGTGGGTATGAGAGATTTAGATTTGTCAAGCTCAGATTTGAGTCCAGTCTGTGGAACAATATTAGGAATCCATGCTGCAGGCTGATGGGAAAATAGACCTGATTAGAAGCTGTGACTGAAATTAGAAATTTGGGTTTAGGATTTGTCAATTGAAAGTTGATAACTGGGAAGCATGAGAAGGGGGTAATGTCTCCCATGGAAATAGAGCATAAAATTATAATAGAAGGGCTTCCCTGGTGGCGCAGTGGTTGAGGGTCCGCCTGTCGATGCAAGGGACGCGGGTTCATGCCCCGGTCCGGGAAGATCCCGCATGCCGCGGAGCGGCTGGGCCCGTGAGCCACGGCCGCTGAGCCTGCGCGTCCGGAGCCTGTGCTCCGCAACGGGAGAGGCCACAACAGTGAGAGGCCCGCGTACCGCAAAAAAAAAAAAAAAAAAAAAAAAGAATTATAATAGAAGTAAAAGGGGTGTAGGCTTAGACCTTGGCAAGCCCCTGTTAGGGAAAAGGATTAGAAGGAAGAGGACCTGGAAAAGCAGCTGGAAGCTTATGCTTTCATCCTCTGGAAAACACCGTCCAGTGTCACTGAGTGAATTGCAGGGGCATATCTCAGACCACAAGGACTCTGCAGGTTTGTGAGACTTTGTTTGGCAAAATCTAGTTTGCCATATAAAGGTACAAACTGTCATTTTTCACAGATTCCAACTTTCTGTTTCTCAAGATATGCCTCAAATACATTCATCAATTTCATCAAGGATGTTTCCTGTTTGTGACGGAATCATAAATCTCACAAAGTTCTTAATAATCCTTTTTTAAAAAGACTTTGGTTATTTAGATAGTAAATTAGTTTAAACTACCACTGTTTTCATATTCAGGGGGAGCTTAGACTCAATAAACGTCCTATGAAATACAATAGATGGGCAGAACTTACAAGAAATTCCTTTCATTCAGTAGGTATTCAATCCAGCCCTGACCATGCAACAGTGTTAGGGGCTGAGATAACATGGGGAACAAGGTTGACAGGATCCTTACCTTGTGAATTTACATTCTGATGGGAGAAACATACAAAAAAATAAAATAAAGTCAATAAACCAGTACACATATCACATATGTGATAAATACTGTGAACACGGAATTAAAGTTGAGACTAACAGGGGCTCACCACTTAGACTGGGTAGTAAGCAAAGGACATTCTGCAGAGATACTATTTTAGCCAAGGTCCAAAGGAGAAAAAAGTGCTGCCTTATGAACAGGTGGAAGGAAGAACATTTCAGGTAAAGGGAATGGCATTTCCAGAGGCTCTGAAGGAGCAAAGAGCTGGACAAGATTTAGGAGCTGGCTGAGTGAGGGGAAGAGCTGAAAGGATGGAATTGGGAGGAGTCAGGGGCCAGATTATTGCTGTGTGTGCACAAGGGATTAAAGGGGGACAATAACGGACCTGGAAACCACAAAGCGATGACTATCACAGCCATCCTGGGCTTCCGGATTAAGACACTAGCCATCAGCAAGGCGAGAGAGAGAGAGAGAGAGAGAGAGACAGAGAGAGAGACAGAGAGAGAGAGAGAGAGAGAGCGCGAGCGAGCATGAGAGAGAGAGAGCTGAATGCATTCAGTGATATGTGTGGAGACAGAATTTACACCACTCATGGATCTGTATGTAGAGCCAAAGACAGGGATATCTCTCCAAGTTTTCTGTTTGAGAAACAAGGTGAATGGTGGAGCCATTTGTTGAGATAAAGATGTGAGGGAGAGACATATTTCTGGAGGAAAATCCACTGTTTTATTTTAAATGTACTACTCTTGAGATATCTATGGATGACACAGTTAAAGATAAGATTAGTACAATCTGAGAGTGAAAAGGAACCCTTTGCCCTGCGGTAAGAAAACTGGTAGGGCTCTCAGCAAGGTGAACACAAGTGTGATCAGGTCATTTGTTAGCTTAAGTCTGTCTATGACTCCAATTTACCTCTTGCATGAGGATCTTGATTTTTAGCCTGGTATTCATTTCTGAAAACATGCAATACTCTTTTTTTTTTCCTTCTCAGGTATATGTCATCTAAATAGAGCGATGTTATGAAAAATCAAAGAATGAAAAATAAAGGAAATGTTGCTTTATTCTGATCCATGAATCATCGACTTATGTCCCAAGGCTGTTGTATTAGGGATGAGTTTGAAAAGTAAAAAATAAATACTTGCTAATCTGCCTGGTTTTTGCTTTTCTGCTGTCAGCTGACAAGCTCACTATGAAGTGTGAAGAACTGGCTACTAGATAAGCAAATTGCCAGAATGCTAAACCTTTAGACCTTCTCAAAGAAGCAGGAGTGGTTATTGATAGTACAAATGTACAGAATGTGTGTCACCAGAAAAATGACCTCCAAAACCCACTGGCTAATTTCCCTACAGTATTCAGGGCAGGTACTTGGTACTCTAAGGGGCATCAGTGACAAGGGAGACACAATCTTCTTTCTCAGAGAACTTGCAGCATCCAGAAGAGACACATATGCAGTACAGTAGAATACAAGGTTGGAAGCTATCAGACTCAGGAAGCCAAGACATATACATTGCTGTTGGAAAAGAAATGATAGAGAGAGGCCCTCCAGCTGAGAATAATATGGAAGAGCTTCATGGAGGAGGGACTGTTTGAATAGAACCTTAAAGGATGGATATGATTTTGAAAACATGACGAGAGGGGCATTACAGGAGGAAAGTAGAATGGAGCAGAAGAAGAAAGATCAAGCCCTGTTTGTCAAACTAGAAATAGCTCAGTATGCATGTATGCATGAAAAGTAAGATCCAAAGTGGGAAGTGAGGATGGAAGAATAGGCTGATTCAGAAGTTCAAGCAACAGTTGATGCTCAAGTATCCAATCCACCAACCGCCACATTTCTGAGCCTTGAAAATTTGATGGGGGACTTCCTTGGTGGTGCAGTGGTTAAGAATCCGCCTGCCAATGCAGGGGACACAAGTTTGATCTCCCGTCCAGGAAGATCCCACATGCCACGGAGCAACTAAGCCCGTGCGCCACAACTACTGAGCCTGCGCTCTATAGCCTGCGAGCCACAACTACTGAAACCTGCACACCTAGAGCCCGCACACTGCAACGAAGAGTAGACCCTGCTCGCGGCAACTAGAGAAAGCCCGTATGCAGCAACGAAGACCCAACACAGCCAAAAATAAAGAAATAAATTTTTTTAAAAAAGAAAGAAAATTTGATGGGATTAGCTCCACTCCCAGTTGATGGGGGTAGGTCCTGTTTAGATTAAACCTATCAGGGTATCCCATTCCCTTTTTCAAAATGATTGATTCAGAGATGTCACCAATCAGGGAGTTAAAAAAAATACTCTTCTACTGGCTTTATGTAAGAAAACCTCTTTTTCTTCAATGTGTATTATAAGATCATGCTCTTTTCTTCCCCATGGATGTGAACAAGGAAACCTGAAGCTCTGGGAACTTCTGACAGCCATCTTGGGACCAGAGGAAAAATAAATTTTAAAAAATTTAAAAAATAAATCTGGCACTGAGAAAACAAGACTGAAAAATGAAGAGAGAGAAAAACTGTGTCCTAACATTTTTTTGAGTCAATGGATTAAGCTTCACATGAGAGCAGTGCTATTTCTGGACTTTTGTGTTACATGAGCCAATAAATCCCCTTAATGGTTTAAACCAGTTTGACTTGAGTGTGCTATTACCTGCCACTTGAAGTATATTGAAACAGATTCCTTGGAAGGCACATTAAGGTTTTGGTTGGCAATCAAGATCTACTGAAATTTGTAGCCCCAAGAGTGCCATAATCTGCAAAGAAACCCTCATAATAGTGGACAATGCAAAACACCATTAAATCAAGGTAGTCCAAAACAGAGGCCATGAAAGTCAGCCAGTGTTTTAAGCTGAGATTTGTCTCACTTTTCTCTCATTCCCTGCCTAGTCATTTGACTTCTGTCTCTGTCCCCCAGAAGGAAAGGAAGTAATTCTACTTAAGTCTTTCCTTGAGACGAGCCACCTCCCCTGGGCTTGGAGCCTGACACCATTTTTCTCTCTTCCACTGACGCCATAGATGTATTCGTTTCTCTTTGGGTATTTAATGTAAACCAGATAAGCCACAAACTTATAATAACTTTAGTCAATTTCAATTCTCAGGCAAGTTGAATCATTGAGGCCAATGTTTCAAATACAAGATACTGTGATTTCACAGATGGTGAGAATGTTTGGGGAATTGCTTTCCTAAACTTTCCTTCCAGTATTTAGATTATGGCATGCAGTCTAGGGGTATATTATGAGTGATCCTCTTGAACTTTGTCAGAAAGTCCTCATAAATCACATTCAAGAAAATATATTTAACTTCCATATACATATATATGAAACTTAAGAACTCAGACAAGTGGAATGAATTCCAAACTGTCAGTTTATAGCAGTAACTTGCTTTTCAATTTGGGGCTTGAAATTTGGGGTGAGAAAGCTCTAATGGAAATAGTATGTTCTTAGAGAAACCAGAGGGTCTGCCTGACTTCTGAAATACTTTATATGGAGTGATAATTAATTTTGGAATTTAAAACATGTTAGGTTATGGTCCGAGGTATTTGTGGGATTCCAATAGATTCCAGTTACTAAACCTTAGTCTTTCATCTATGAAATGGGTTTAATTTTTCCATTTTGTGTTATGATTACAAAAGAAAACATATTCTTGAATTAATATACTACTTATAGTTGACTGTGCTCTTAATATATGCCAGGTGCTGTATTACAGACATTATTTACCATCATTTATTTAGCTCTTAATATGTACCAGCCACTAAGAACTAATATATATTAACATGCTTACTACTCACACCATTCAAATAATTTGGATGTTAATATTTTTACCATTTTATAAATAAAAAAATTGAGGCACAGGAATGTGAAGCATGTTCCCAAGGTCACACAGGTAATATATGGCAGAGGAGAGAATCAAAGGGAGGCCTTGGTATGTCCTATCATTTTTACTCTTCCTAATAGCACTAAAAACTGGGTATTGTGAATACAATTTTTTGGATAAGAAAATTAAGACTTACAGAGGAGATATACCTTTCTCAAGGTTATGCAGCTAATTAATAAGAGAGCCTAGACTTAAAACTTAACTCCAATATTACTTTTATCTTTTAGTTTGCATATTATTTTCCTCATGCGCCCAGTCTCTCCATTTCAAAGCTTTCCATTCCATACTTTCTTCAAATTACATTGTCACCATTCTCTCTCTGAGCTAAATTTGGGTGACATACAAGAGAGGTTGAATATTAGAGAGATCACAAATTACTAGATTTGGTATATACCCACGTTACCTTTAAGAAAATCATTAGAAGAATTTAATGTAAACACGTTACTTTGACGCAATGGTATATCAACTTTAAAATACAATCCATAATTTCATTTTGAAGTTTAGCATACTTTTAAATTTTTTACCACAGTCATTACCAAATTAATGCCTTAAAATCATTAACACATTATCATATTCCCCTAATACAGGGAAGGCCTATTGATTCCAAACTCAAATGTAATCAGGATTAGGATTTCTGAGTTCTCACTCTTTGTTACTGGTAAGGTGTGCAGTCATGTGTAGAAATACTGTTGCATTTTATAGTCAAGTTTGGCAGAGTCTCCTAAAGTCCTTTTTCTCTAAGACAGAGAGTGTAGAATAATTGTTAGAATTTATAGTTTTTGCCTCATTGTCACCTTGTGAAAGCTGGTTTTCACCTTGACCAACATTCATAACCCCATTCCACAAAAGCTGTTCAACTGACAAGGAGCTAAGCTATAAGGCATCATGATTTGACTTAAACTAACTGAAAAGAATTTGTTAGTGTTATGAAACCACCAAAAGTGCAAAATATAAATTGGCCACATTAGAATGAAGACATGGTATAGAAAGTTATTGGTTACAGAGTCATCAGAATTAGAAGGAAGGATATTATGGAACTACTCTACATTAGATGCTCACGTGAATATTGTGTTTTTCAGCTTGCAAAGATCTTTCAGATATATATCATAGAATGCACACAACCACCCTATGAGGCAAGTATTCTTTTTTAAATATCCCCAAAATGAGGATCAGAGACAGGGTAGAACTACCCAAGTGTCTGTAGTTAGCAAGTAGTGGCGCTAGGATACGAATCCAACTCTGACTCCAGAATCCAAGTAGAAGAAGTGTTAAAATCCCATGGGCTTTCGTTCTGGCTGCTCTGGTACTAGAATCTACTGGGGCCCCACTGAATGATTTTGGTTTCTCTTCCTTTTTGTCCTCTTTTTTCTTTTACAGTTTTCTTGGCAACATTTGTGGGAAATGACTCCAATTAAAACTTTGTGAGGCCAAGGCTGATTAATATATCACTGACCACAGATTCTCCAGGATGTGGCCAAACTTCAGTTCCTCAATTGTTTGTCATCTACCTCCATCCTGTCCGGCACCCTCAGGACCTTCTATTGCCAGGACTCAGGGCTGGTCTCCTTGACTGTCTTTGGCCTCCATGGTTAGAGATTGGCCACCTAGTTCATGTTCCCAGATGGGGCCATTTCTGTGCCTTGTTTTCACACGAACACTTTAAAGACTCTACTTTCTTTTCTACCTTCCCTAGAGGAAGGGCTTATCTGCAAGCTCCTCATTTTCTTCTGCCTCAAGATAACATCTTGGGTCTAGAGTAGGGCAAACACTGACTCAGCCTTTGCTTCAGCATTTTCACTTTCTTTGGAGTCTTGTGTACTGAAATTTTGGTTCTTTAGGACCTTGAACTCTAACTCTCTAACACATTGTACCATTTATGCCCTTTGACTCACTTAGATTACCAACATATGTATACATACAAATATATACATACATACACACGCATACATATCAGTACATACATACATACATAAATGCTGCTGTCTTACTAGCCACCATGTATTGTCATAGGATTTGTGTGAAGATGGAAAGAGGTTTCATATCTGGCTCCATTCTTCAAGTAGTGGGTCGGCCAAAAGTTCATTTGGAATCATGGAAAAAGCCAAATGAACTTTTTGGCCAATCCAATAGTTCAATTATATCTGTATCCCCGTCTAACCATTTATCCAGAGAGAAATAGGATGAAACCCAAGTTTGTTTGATGTTGAAGGCAGCAGTCTTCCCACCTCCCTGTAGGGGTACTTTGAGATATGAAATATGGTGAGCCAAAGACTTTTACTTGCCTCCCAATATCCATTCTGCTAAAGTTTCCTTTAGCCAGGACAAAAATTCTAGAGCAAACACTAGGATTTCTATTTTTGGGCCCAATGTCTATCAACTGGGCCAGTTTTCATAGTCCCAGTCCCAGCAGCATTGAGCCACAACTGTCAGCTAAGCACATAACCATCCACCTATAAGATTACCTTTCCCATCCAATTTTCTCTTGTGTAATTGGGTGCCACCATGGGATAAAGTTCTGGCTAAAGATATGTAAGCTGAAGTAGTGTGTAGAAGGTCATTCTAGGAAGTCTTCTTAAATGAGAAGCTATGTGCCCTTCCTTTTCCTCTTTTTCCTTCCTGATGCTTGGAGCAAAGATTTGATGTGTGCCACTGCAGCAGCCAATTTGGTCCATGGGAATGAGGTGCATACGCAAGTAATGTTGGAGAGGAGAGGTAAAAGGATCCTGTTCTCTGACATAAATAGAGCCACCATACCAAATTCAGACCTCCAACCCACAACTCACTTTAAAATAGAGGAGAGCTGGGCTTCCCTGGTGGCGCAGTGGTTAAGAATCCACCTGCCAATGCAGGGGTCATGGGTTTGAACCCTGGTCTGGGAAGAGCAATTAAGCCTGTGTGCTACAACCACTGAGCCTGTGTTCTAGAGCCTGCGAACCACAACTACTGAGCCCACGTGCCACAACTACTGAAGCCTGTGCACCTACAGCCCATGCTCCACGACAAGAGAAGCCCACTCACTACAACAAAGAGTAGCCCCTGCTCGCTGCAACTAGAGAAAGCCCACACACAGCAACAAAGACCCAATGCAGCCAAAAATAAATAAATAAATAGATAAATTTGTAAAATAGAGGAGAGCTAAACTTTTGTCTTATTTTGAGGTATTGTTATTTATTTCCCTTATATACAACTGAAACAAGTGACAATTAATATAGATGGAGATCTTTAAAAAGGATGAATATAAGAAAAAAGGATGAATAGAGAGAGTTAAAAGTTGGTAAACTAAAGGAAGCTGGCATGGATAGAGGAGATCTAACATGGCTACTGTAGCTAAGGGAAATTTGTTCAGAAATGTAGATTATTCCAGTGTTACCTGTTACCTCTGCATTCAGACAACTTACATATAATACCCTCTTATTCCTTCCAGTCTTATCTGAAAGGACAAAGTCTGCAATCAAATCCCTGGAATCTCCACTTGCTAGGTGTTGACATTGGATGAACTCATTTATCTCTCAAAGCCTTATTTCTACATCAAAGATATGGATTATGAGTTATCAATAAATTATGGTATGTGTGCCTGGAATAGAGAAGGCACCAAGTAGTAGAAATTCCCATAGGACCAGACACTCTCTTCAATTTCAGGGACTTCATTTCTGGCTAGCCTTAAAGGAGCTAGCTAACTGTATCCTCCTGAGAAAACCTGTCCCCCATGTTTGTGCTCTGTTTCCTTTCCTCTTTGGACACGTAGCGAGATAAGTTCCAGTGATTTCACTATGATTCCATTAGCATTAAATGGAGTGCACATGACCCAGGAGAATTGAGACTCTGTCAGTGGAAAACTCTAAGTGGAAAGGTTCCTGTCCTTGGAGCTGTGCTTTAGAAACCTTGTCAGTAAGAGCTTTTGTCTTAGGGGTTTGTAAATATTTATATTTTCAAACTACTATGAGAGGAACAACAGCCATTCCACATGAATGGATTACGTTAAATGTACCCAAAGTCTGTAATTTAAGCTGTCAAACGTGAGGAAATACCAGACTTAAGGCTGCCATTCCAATCCGCTCAGAATAAATAAGGACTTTGGGCAGAGATCTTCCACACAATGGCTCACAGACATATGGAAGATGTTACTAGGGAAGACGACTGAAGAGAAGGAAAAACACACTAAGTGAATTCAAGAAATACCTAGTCTTTCTTCCAGAGAGGGAAGGGATTGGGGATTGAGGGAGAAGATTTTTGGCCCAGAAGCAAGGAATTGGGATTAACATTAAACCAAGAATGAGGGGTGGCACGTGGAGGCTTTTCCTGTTCCTAAGACATTTGTCTGTTTTTCATTTATTGTTTGGTCTGGTGATATGACACCAATATAGGAATCAAAATGTGTGTCTGAACTGGCTGGATGAAGGACAGGGGATTTATTTACTGTGGAAGTTCTGTGTTAAGCGTGCGGTGGAGTTTCCTAGCCTATAAAACACAGGTGGAAGGTGTGTTTATTGAACAGGAAAAAAAAATGCATTTCAGGGAGAGATTGACCAGTGGGTCATATAAATTTGATTCAATTCTCCAGGCATGTACTAGTCACCTATTTTGTGCCACACATGGGCAGTGAAGCTTGAGAAACAATCTTATTTAGTGGAAAGAGCTTTAGCTTCTTGTCCTTACTCTGAAGTTCACAAATTTTGCAGAATGAGGCAAATAACTTCCCCTTTCTGAGCATCAGCTCAAAATGCCACTGCTTTCTTTTTAATGACTAAATACTGTTAGGTGACTTGGTGAAGGTATGGGACAAAATGGGCTTGCTAATGCTCTCCTATTAACCCTCCAGTCTAGATTTTGAGAGAGCTCCAGGTGTGGTATTCTGTGTTACTATTCACTCATATTCCATGCTTGTCTCTGTGGTACCCCAACTATGACAGGATATAACATCCCATTCTTTTTAACTCAGGTGTGATCAAAGGACTTGGTTGTCCAGTGGGATAAACAGGAGTGATATATCTGAGAGGAAGATATTAGAGCCAATGAGAGGTTCACTGTATCTATGTTTTCTTTCCTTCTGCCCTGATGACCAACAGTGGTCCAAATAGAAGCTAATCCTCAGCCTGAGTCCTGGAATGATGACACGAAGATATGCTATTGCTCACCTGCCATGGACATACACCATCAGTGGTTTTAAGTCACTGAGATTTGGGGGTCGTTTGTTACTGCAGCAAAACATACCCTTGCTGACTGAAACTCACAGGATAAGAGACAACTCTAATCTACAAAGTATACATTCTTACCTTAGAATATCCTAAGTCATAGTGATCCTAAGTATCACCCTGGTCCATGGCAGAAAGAGAAGAAAGGGCAAATTCTAAATTTTCATGGTCTTTCACCCAGTCAAGAAATGTAGGCCAAACTCTATCACCCAGAAGTTGATTTACTTATTTCTCCTGTATGAGAAGGTGAAAGTAAAATTAGGGTAAATGACAAAATGTGTTACTTTACTGAAGTCTCCTGAGAAAGGAAATATGACTGTTCTCCCCCAACAATACTGAAGATTTTTGAAGAGGGAGGTGACACACTCAGATCTCTTACTGAAATATCTCTCTTGACGCACTTTGGAGGATGGACTAGAGTGTATATGACTGTAGCTAGGTTGACCAAGTAGGAGGGACTACAGCAGTAAGGATAAATGAATGAGGAGGGCAGTTTTAATAAGGACAATTGCAATAGAGATGAAGAGAAGACTGCAAATATGAGAAGTCTTTTGCAGGCAAAATTAATAGTGAGGGTTTAGATGTGTGGAAGAAGTGTAGCTAAAGATGAGTGACAAGACAATAGTCACATCATTCATAGAGAGGAAAACTGCATAAGACAACTCAGTTTAAAATGTTGAGTAAGCATTTTAGTTTGGGGGTTTCCCTTATGCTTCTGCACAGAATCAATGATCACATGGTCCTGCCCTTTGGGACCATGTTCAGACACAGACCACTGGGCAAGATGCATCATTCAACTGGCCAGCTGTGACCCTTTTAGTACATTTACGTTAGATTTACTGGAAGACCACATTGTTTATGGTTCGTGGGAGGCGTTCACAACGAGTAAAAAAAAAAGCAGAGTTTGGACCACAGTTGTGGACCCTGAGACAGGAGACAGCTGGGCAGAATGCCAGGAGAACAACCTGAGGAATTCTACAGGCTTGGGTTCAAATTCCAGCTCTACCATTTTCTAGATGTTTGGTTTACTTAAAACCGCTGAGTCTCAGTTTTCTCACCTATAAAATTAGGTATAATAATATGTACTTCAAAGGATTGTTGTGAAGACCTCAGGACTCTATCAATGTGATGTGACCAAAACATAGCAGGCATTCCATAAATGCTATTTCCTTTTCCTTTTCCTTTCCCACATACCACTTAAATGATGTGGAATGAGATTGTCTTTGAAAGACACCATTGAATGATATGCTTGTTATTGGTCAACTCACCCTTTCATTTTGGGAGCCCCAAAACAATCTTTTATGGTAAATCAAAGGGATTTTGCCATCAAAGAAAAGAAAGGGACCAAACATTTTTGGTTTGCTACCCATCGAAAATAGCTTAAGCCAGAAGGGCATTTTGCCTGGAGGAGAGATGACTTCTTTTGGTATGTGCATGGTGGGAGTGGTAGAGGGGAGCCAGTGGTCACCATTTCCAAATATCAGATGGTCATCAGAAGAGCAGGGGAAGTGATGTGTTCTGTGGTCCAGACAAGAGAACTCTGGCCAGTAGGTCAAAGTTATCACGAGGCATTCCTCAGTTCAATTCACTGCAGCTAATAGCCCTACAATGACTCTTCGGAGGCAGTGAGTAGTGTAACTTTATGTATGAAAGCTGAAGTCGGGTGAACACTGGGCAATTAAGCAAGGAGTAGAGATTCCTACACTTGACGGGAGGGTCTACCAGATGCAATTCAAGGCAGCAAATCTGTAATGAGGGTCTGGTACATGTAAGACTCTGGCTGTAATCTGGGAGAGAAACAGATTCAAAGAAGACAGGGTCTCTCCTCTTAAGCACACATAAGCAACTCTAAATTCTTTGATTCTAGGATAGATTTAGTGACTCAGCCTTCCCCACAGGTTAGTCAGTTCAGTCCCAGGCTAGATATTGTAAATTGTCAATCCTGTGTACTATTTATTCTGATCCTCTCAGGCAGAATTATCCAGTTGGAATTTGTTTCCAAAAGAAAATACTCATGCAAACTTCACTTTTAATAGAGGTGTGTCCTCAAAGTTAACATGAAAATTGAAAAGCAAGTTAATGAATTGTGTCAAAGCATATCTAATAAAAAGTGAAAATGTTATACCAGAAACGACTTCAAGTTTGTAAAATTGGGTTCTAGGCTTATCTGGATAAAAACTAGCTGGATGATTTCCTCAATTCATCTCCCTTCTCTGATCCTCAGTATCCCTTTATGTGCTATAGAGATTGAATTTAGTAATTTCCATGTTCAGGTCTTGCACCAACATGCTAGAGCGATGTTAATCATAAAATAAATATGTACTAAATGTGTACTATATGTTAGATGCCATCTGAGGAAATGAAGTAAAGAAAGTAACAAGGCATACACCCTGTCCTGGAAGAATTCATGTCTTGTAGATAAAGCAGCTAATGATGACGGGAAACAAGACATGAAGTCTTATTGATACTAGACCCTATGGGCATCAAGATGTGTAAACAAATGATTCTGCCTTGAAAGATTATGGAAGGCTTTTAAATGGGGTTGCAATAGGTTTGGAAAATCAAGATGACTCTCTCGATAATACAGATTCTTACATGTGCTTTAGCTAGAACTGTGTAGATTTATGTGCTATAGGCCAGATAGATGAGAGCCAGAAAATAACAGTGAGAAAGAATTGAGTGCCAGGCACTACAGACCATGTGGTGTGCTAGGTACTTTATGTACATTAACTCAGTCCTCCTGACAGCTTGTGGTCAATGGTACCAACTCCATTTTCACTTTACATAAAGGAAACAAAGGTACAATACTTACATTTTAGCTAAAATTACAACTCAGATCCAATGGTAGTGGTGAACCCTCAGGGTGTGTTGAGCAGGATTCAGAAGCCACCTATGATAAGAATGGATAGAACGACATGCTTAATTAGGAATTCATACAACAAATATTACTGAGCTCTTTCTATGTTTTCAGCATTGTTGTAAATGAGTGGAAAACACTGGTGAACAGAAGTAGACATGGGTCTCTGCTCTTCTGTTGCTGGTATTCTAGAAGACACAAGGAGCAATAAATATAAAAGATAAAATGTATTTCTTGTTAGACACTGAAAAGACCTGTGGGAAACCAAGACAATGTAGCCAGGGTATGTGGGCTGTGCAAGCTGGCAAAATTGTTACAAGTTTCATGTGGTGGACAACGTAGGCCTTGTTGAGAAGGTGGCATTTAAGCAAAGACATGAAGAAGGTTCAAGGGTTAGCAGCAGCAGGGACATGGTAATGGTGGCACGTGAGACAACAAAATAGCAAAACGGACAGTAAAATCAGTCTCTAATTATAGGCCTCCGCGGCTCGAAACCTTCAATAACAGAATTCTAGGCAAGAAAACCAAGAATTATGATTTCAAATCTTACTAGAACCATTTTAAGCTTAAGGCAGACTTACATTTTCAAGCTATGAGATTTTGAAAAAAGTGACTTTCCTTTCGCTGAGCTCCCATTTTCTCATCTGTAAAATGGGCAACAAAATGTCTGAGTACTTGTGGTGATTTAATGAGATGGTGATTGTAAAAAAAACCTGGCTTGGAGCCTGACACAGAGTTGGAGCTCTATTATTATTATTTTTTCACCCTTTTGCAACTTTCAGGCACTAAAGGGGAAAGATACAGTGAATGTTTTGCTTTGAAAAACCCACTCATTGGGCAGGTGGTTCGCAAAGTTGCAAGCCACTACCCACCAGTTCAACTGCACTGTTGCAAGCTTATGTTCCAATCTTCGCTCAAATACTGACATAGCTTTGACTCACTTATACTTAGGGGTACCAGGAATATTTCTCTTTCCTATTCCCTGTTGGCCCAAGGACTGGGCGATATGAATTGGATCTTACCATCCCCTTACCAACTCTCTGTGAATGTCAATTTTGTGAATTTAAAGAATTCATCTAATGTCATTGAGCTGTGAAGTTTTTACAATTTTCTTTTTATGGGTGAAAAAAAAGAGGAAATACAAAATTGGTAACGCAGTCGAAGTATATCATGTGAAAGAATTTTAAAGTATGAAGAATAGATGAATCTGATTTGTAGACTGGTGATATTCAAGTAATTGAAACATTTTTTCACATACATCTTTGGGATTAGGAACTCCACCTAAAGATGGTTTAAATAAGCCTCAGTGAAGGGCATGGGAAGTAGTGTTTTATGCAATTTTGCTTTGGTTCAAATCTCACTTACAATACCTATTGTGCATTTATTGAGATTCTGTGTACACCAGGCGCTATGCAAGGAATTTTAATATCCCGTCTAATTTAAGCCTTTAAACAACTCTGTGACATGGGAATTTTATCTCTTTACATAAAGAAACTGAGGCTTTTTATATCCTTACTACATAAGGAAATAGGCTTATTTGGATGAAATTTTTCTTCAAGGTCACAGAACTCCTGTCCTTCAGAGTCAACAGTCAAATCCTGAATCCCCTTTACTCCTATGTTTTTTTCCATTATAAAACACTGTTTCATAGTTTTAATCAAACAGGTTTTGTAAAAGAAGTTCAAAGTATAGATCTGCAGTTTATATCACACAGTTCAAAAAAGTTTGTTTTGGGAGAGAATTTTCATATTGTTCTAGAATAATTTTAAGTGAGGGGGTACACTTTCAAATACAAAAGTTATCTAAGGTAAGAACTAAATTTCAAAGCATTGTTTCCTGTTTCAGCATAACACCTTAAGATGACATGTTATGAATGCCATACCTGCATTTCCTACATCTTTACTCCGTATTGATGCAGAAGTGTAGACAGATGAGACAAGAGAAATGCAGGAGGCCATATCTAAGTGGTTTCCAAGGGCAAAGGGGTAGAACAGAGACAGCTATCCTGGGAGGCAAGAGCAGACATTCTGCTTCTTGATTGGCAGGTAATTTGTTTTGCAAAGATCTTGGGCAATTTGCTTTTTCCTCTCTCAGATTAAAAACAGGTAACTTTTGCCTCCCTGGCACCCAGCCCCCACCTGCAGTTTCAGTGCTTCCCTAGGATCAAATGGGTGTTTCCTGCTCCCTTATATGGGAATCTCCTTGGATTGGCCGTTGAGTGTAGCTCCTCTGATTCAGTTTTTCCTATTATAAACACTGGAAATGAAGAGGTAAAATTGTCTTTAAACATCACCTAGTCCTACACCTTAATGATCAGATGAGAGACACGGAGGATCACAAAAGGCTAAGCTTTGGCTTCCCAAAGCCACATGTCAACTCAAGGCAGAGAGAGGGCCAGACGCAGGCCCCTGCATCCCAGTTCAGTGAAACTGCATTGCTCCAGCACGATTAAATCTGACGTCAGACCTCACAGAGAGATGATGTTTTGTTGTTTTGTTCCGTTATCTTTGTCCAGACCATACAAGTTTTTCCTTCCTAATGAAAAATGATCACCCTTCTTAAAGAATAATTGAAATGAAAAAGGCAGTGTAATCATACTGCATCTGCAGATATTGGCATTTCAAAACACTGAGTGCATAATAAAATAATCCTTAAGGAGATTAGTTATTGTCCAAGTACACTGGCTGCTTTGACTTCCTCCAGTGCACTCTCACCAATATTAATATTGTATTGAAAAATATTCAAGGTCTTCTTTCTTTGGTCTGCATTACAGTGTCTGAGGAGAAATGAGATGTTTTAATATTACAGAGTAGTTTCCTTTAATAGAAGTGCGATGGCCAAAATCGTGGAGGTAAGACTTTAGCTCTGCAATTTACCTGGAATTATGTTTCCCTCCAGACCCTGGGCTTTCTGGGAGACAACCAGAAGCCCTGCATGATAAAAGGGTATGAAGTCAAGTCATATCATGTCAGGTTTGCAAAAAAGAGAAGAAAAGCTAATGCAGCGTGAGGAAAAGAAGAAGACTGCTCACCATGGAGAAGGCTTCTTGCGCTTCCCCTCATTCATTCCTCGTGACAATCCTGTGATATAGTTATTACTTAAAAGTGAAGAAACTGGAGCTCATGGACACTAAATAGAGAGTTCAAAGTCATTAGTGTGCAGGTAGAAGACTAGGTTTTAGAACTGCAGGACTTTCTAAATTCAAAGACTGTGCTTTATTTTGGCTGTTCACATTGCTTCCAATGAAGGAACAGGTTATGTTTATGTTGAAAGATTGCAACTCTTTTTAGAGATGGTATATCATGTTTTCACCTTCAAAACTCAATGTCAATTTAGAGAGTAGAGAACAGATTTTCTTCCCTTGTATCCTCAGAATGCTGAGCAGGGAATACAGATGGGTATAACAGAAGACATACTTTAAGAGAAGAGAGGCTGTCCTAAGGGTAAGAAGTATGATTTTGTTAGGTCAGCCTCAGAGATTGCACACTTTCATAATAAGTGTGATCAATAAGCTAAGCAATGACCTCACAGAGATATAGGGAAGATTCAAGTCTTAGACAGGACTCTGGACTAGGAAATCTCTACATTTCTATGATTTGTCATTTGATCTGCAGCACTTTGGTTAACACAGAAGGTACATTCGATTCCTGTAATTTTAGGTTCCTAAGTTTTGTCCAAATGCATATTTTTGCAAGAAAAAAAAAGATCCTCAGCAGTGTTATATTATGGCTTTTGGCTGAAATCTCATGCCTAAAATGTGCAACTGAAATATGGCTTTATGGAGGAGCTCCAAGTTTTTCAGAATTATGTACTGTTTGAGAGGGGTCAACCACAGAACTGCACATCTCTGCCGTGTCTTCAAACCCTCTGAATCGCTGAGGTCTGCAGAACGAATTTGGAACCCTTCAGAATGGGAGGTCCTTTTGGCTTCCCGTCCTCAAGCTGCTCTCCTGCAGGACAGGAACCAAAAAACAATATACACTCACGCAAAGCCACCAGGTTGGACACTCACTAGTGTCAGATGAAGGCAGGCTCTGGAGAACTGTAAACTAGGTGAAACTCCTCTTTGATGCCCTGAAGCCTCCATAAAACCACAAAATATTGGAGGTGAAAAGTCTCAGCAATAATTTTTGTCAGCCAGGGGCACTACTCTGAGGCTCAGAAAAGGGAAGGAAATTGTTTAAGAAAACACAGTGACTTTGTTTCAAGATTAGTACTAAATTCTAAGTTCCTTGACTCATTTAGTGCTTGAGGAATTACAGAATTTCACGGTGAGACAGAACTTCAGAGATCATCCCTTCAGCAGCGTTACCCCAACTGGGTATTAGTAGGTTTCCATGGGAAGGGGGTTTCCTGATCATGTAAGTTTATGGATCAGTGCCTTCTATATTAGTGATCCATAATGCCCATGTTCAAAGAAGCTCTGAGGCATCTAGCAAAAAAGACATGCATTTGATTTTAATTAAATGTTTCCCAAACTCATTTGACTGCAGAGCCATTTTCCTTCTGGCCACCTATTGACATACTGGGAAACACTTGGACTTTGCAGAATACAGTTTGATAGTGCTGATACTGACTATTCTCTCTGGATACTTAGTTTTTCCACCAGCAGGGCCTCCACATAGTGTCCAGCTAGAGTGTCTACAGCAATGAGGCCCTTATCAAACCATAAGTTCACTGAGCAGATGACCATAATATGTTCTCAGTCAGGTTTCCTGTGATGAAAACAAGGGCTTAATAATTATGTTACTGTTCCTCCCACAGGCATCCCTGACACATTTTTCAACAATTCCAATCATTAGGATGCCAATCCTAATATTAGCTCCAATTGCCTTGCTGCAAGCCTGGTCCTCCTCGATACTGATCTCCCTACACAGATGACAGCCTTGTAAAGACTTCAAAATGCTGATCATGACTCCCCTTCTCTTATAAGCCTGAACCTGTCCTTGGTTATTTTTCTGTTTCTTATACAGCATGGTTTCAGGTCTCCTCACCATTCTGGCCACTGATTCCAGTTAAAACCATGGGCTTTTGTACTATTAGACATAGCTAGATTCAATTTTTTAGTTATTCCACTTGGTAGATGCATGAGATTCTAGAAGAATTCATGACCTTTGTTAATCTCAGTATTTTTTTTACCTAATTAGAGGTATTTAATATCTATCTTATGAAATCAACCCCATACATCTATGGTGATAAATAAATGACAATGCCTGTATGACCTACAACATAGTATTCAATATATTTTAGCCTTGGCACCTTTGTTCCCAGAACCTTGCTAATTTAAAAGAATCTATTCCAAAGCAGTGTCATGTGGGACAATCTTGTGAACATTTGGTTAAATAAGTAAAAATAGAAGGTGATACCAAGGGAGGTGATTGTCCCTCTATATCTGACCACTTCCAGAGAATTGAGTTCCATTTCTTCCTCATATGTTACCAAGGTGCAGCTGACTTCTCTCTCTATCCAGTTCTGCTCCCCTCACTCCTTTACTGGTGTTCCTGAAGCACTTCTCAAGAAACCACCCGCATGCCTCCAGTGCTAGTCTGCTTTTTGGGGCACTCAACCTATGACACTCAGAAATAACATGGGGATTTGGGGGGAGGGAAGGTAACTGAGGTCTTGCATGTCCGAAGGAGTGATAAGCTAGGCAGTTTCAGGTCATAATAGCAATGTGCCCTCACTTCATAGTCTCTTGAGGTGGGGAAGTCTGGAGAATACAGGTGTTTAGCCTCTCTGTCACCTGGATTTAATGTAGTTTCTATTTGGACACAGAATTCTTGTCTTCTCTTTAAGGAGGTACACATTTTATAAAGTTCTGGCTAGTGAGAAGAGATAAGAGAGAAGTGAGCCCTAGTTGAAACATATTCGACCAGTCCTATTTTTTTCCTCTGGGTCTCAGTTTCCCAGCAATGCAACTGATCAGTTGAACCAGGTGATTTCTGAAGGGTTGTATGGCTCTGTCATTGTTCTATTTCTTTTCCAGAACTTCATCAATTATTCTCCTATCCCTTAAGTGGAGTTTTGAGATCTTTCAGGCAATTAACAAATAATGATAGTGCAACGACCATGTGTTATTCCCATTGCTTGGTTTTGAAGACATAATAGTGAGCTTGCTAGAAAAAGTCTAGAAGTTCATGAAGATTTCAATCTAAGTGGTTAGACATACAATTAAATAAACAACATGACAGAGTAGTGAGTAACAGATAAAATCCAGGATGCTACAGGAACACAGTAAAGGGAACTCAGCATGACAAAGAAGTGAGGAAAGGCTTCTCATAAGAAATATCCTTTAAACTAAGGCTTGAAAAATGAGCCACACCAACAGATAAATAAACAGGCTCCAGACAGATAAAACAGGTACAAAATCTAAGAGGCTTCCATATACTTGACTGACTTAAGCAACTAAAAAAAGTTAACCCTTGCAAAAGGATTCTAGATCTGGTGGAGATTAAGAAAATAAATAATGTGTATTTGAAAGAAGGGTCAAATTATATTTTGTCACCAAACTTACATAATCTATGCCATGATTTGTATATGTGGATGGGCACATTTGCATCACCTAGAGGCTTCCAAGAAAGACAAATTCTTGGGTTCCACCCCAGACCAACTGAATCAGAATCTTTTTGGTTAGGGGTCCAAGAATCTGCGCTTCAATAAGTTCTTTGGGTGATTCTTATGCACAATAGAGTTAAGTTGGAGCTTAGACTCATGTTTACTTGATGCATTCAGATGTGTTTGTGATGAATTAGGCTGTATCAATGGCAGAATTTCATGCAAAGTGCATTAGGATGCTTGGTGATGGTTATGATAGGGACAAAGAACTTGTAGCTGTTTCATGTATCAAAACTGACTTTTTCTCAGCCACCTATGGCAGAGGATGATGTCATCAAGTTGCTTTTCGAGTAAACTTCCTTGGGCTATGGATGTTTTCAATGCAAAATTCACTGTTCTATTTCAAGGAGTCAAAAGTAGCCTTCTGAGATATCTGATTCAAATCTTGGCATTTGAGCTTGCATTCATAAAGACAAAGGAAATCAAACATCCAGTCCTGAATCTTTGGTGTTCAGAAGCCTGCCTTATATCCAGAACTCCAAATCCTCTTGCAAAGTCCCTAAAATTTGTGAACAAAACATGAGCTCACTCGAATCTATAACATAGCTCTCTAGAGAGCATGATGTTTATAGGATCTGGGGATATCAGTTATATGACAAAGACACTTTCCTCTCTGCAACCAGCCAACAATAACCCTGTTTCTCCATAAGTATCACTGGGGAGGTGGGGGTGGGGCAGATATGATTTGGTTGGTGCTGCCATGTGAAATACCTTTTATGTGTCAGTTTTTAAAGAAATGGGATAATTGAGCATCACTCTAATATCTTACATTAGCATGCTAAAACCCAGGCCCAGATAAGAAAAACTGCCCTTTACTGCTAAGAGTCATGTTAGCACCTCTTTAGAGCAGTAAAGGAAAAGATAAATGATAATGGTAGGGGAAAAAAAAAAAACAATTTCCATAGTGCTTTCAGCCATGACTAAAGCCCAGTGTATGAGGCAGAGGCTTTTATTGAGAGATCATAACAGATAATGCCTCATAAACTCAACAAGCATCAAGAAGGGCAAATGGCATGTAAGAAAGAAAACCCTCCCCTGGTAAGAGACTTGGTTAGTACACCTGAAAAAAATCCTTGAGGTAAAGGGTAATTCAAGCAATAATTTGGTGCACTGAATTGATAACATAGAGCAATCTCTTCTCAAATGTTATTGTTTTATTTAAGGTCTGAACTAATGTCCCCACTTTGCTTCTCTGGGTTCATATGACAATTAAATACTTAAAGAGAAAATAACGCAGGTTCTATGACTTCTGATAACACTCCCCAAAGAAGGAAATTGTGAAGCCGTAGAGAATGGACTTGAGGACACAGGGAGGGGGAAGGGTAAGCTGGGACGAAGTGAGAGAGTGGCATGGACATATATACACTCCAAATGTAAAATAGATAGCTAGTGGGAAGCAGCCGCATAGCACAGGGAGATCAGCTCGGTGCTTTGTGACCACCTAGAGGGGTGGGATAGGGAGGGTGGGAGGAAGGGGATATGGGGATATATGTATACGTATAGCCGATTCATTTTGTTATACAGCAGAAACTACCACACCACTGTAAAGCAATTATACTCCAATAAAGATGTTTAAAAAAAAGAAAATAGGCATAGCACGGGCATATTGGTCAGAATGAGGCCCCGACCCAGGCCGTTGGACCAAGTTTGAACACGGTGCAGGTTCTGGCTGATGCATAGGGATCTTTTTTTAAATAAATTTATTTATTTATTAAAAAAAAAAAAAAAGAGCTCTAGGTAAGAATGTTGCTCTCTAGGAAAACTGAGTGATTTGGGTCTTCATAGTTCTTATCCCTGAACTCAGCTCCAGGCCTTTTTAGTATAATTATACCCAGTAAGATGCTCAGAACAACAGAAACATCCCTCATTTGTCAGATTCTGCTCTCTTGAGGAGGTAATTTTTGTTTTAAATAGCAAAGATTTTTCTTCATCGCACATTCACAGATAATTTATTCTTATACTTGTCAGTTGGCCTTGTTTTAGAGCAATTAAATATTTGTTGGTCTTCCCTAAATTACATGAGAAGTTTTAAGACGGCACTTACCATGACATAGACATCTTGGTTTTCCTTAGATCATCTAGCGCCATGCTTCGGACATAGAGGCTCTAATTAATCTTATTTTCTCTAAATCATGCACCTAGATCACAACACATCAAAACCCATCTGAGTTCTGAGGAAAGGTTTCAAAGCATCAGGTTAAACTGGAATTTTGACTCATGTTTCTTTGATGCATTCAGATGCATTTGTGATGAATTATGCTGTATCAAGAGTAAGATTTTATGCAAAGTGCATCGGGGTGCTGGGTGATGGTTATAACAGGGACAAAGAAACTGTAGCTGTTCCCTGTATCAAAACGGACTTTTCTTCAGCCCCCTCTGGCACAGTATGATGTCATCTAGTTGCCTTCAGAGTAAAATTTCTTGGGCTATGAAGTACCTATATCTATGGATGTTTTTAATGAAAATTATTGGACCTGATAAAGTAGAGAGAGCACCGTAGTGCTTACCAGGGTCACCTGGAGTCTCATCCTAGCTCTCTACTAACTGCCTGGATGAGCTTAGCAAATTCCTTTCCCTCACTGGTCTTTGTTGTGTTGATCTATATAAGGTGAGCCAAGTAAGTGATCTTTAAGGTCCTCTCAGCTCTAAAGTTTAAAGATCT
Organism: Mesoplodon bidens; assembly: GCF_964165515.1. Taxonomy (NCBI): domain Eukaryota; kingdom Metazoa; phylum Chordata; class Mammalia; order Artiodactyla; family Ziphiidae; genus Mesoplodon; species Mesoplodon bidens. Next base: position 18,546,305 of record NC_138162.1, on the reverse strand, counting down.
CTATCAATTTTGAAATCACCTATTTTGGGTTTCACCATTTTTACACCTAATTTTGCTGTCTCCTGTAAGGCACAGGAAGCTAAGTGTTGTAAATGTAGTGTGATGGATGTGTAAATTTCCCACTAATAAGACTATTCATCAAATTCAGGTTGTATTAAAATGGCAACTAAGATAGAAAAAATGCTAATTTTAATGCCTTATAATAAAGAATGCTGGTGTGCTAATGGAGAGGAAGATACATGAATATGAAAACGTTAACATGAGACAGAACAGGCTTGTGATGCGTGTGGCATAAATAAAATGAAAGGCGTGGAGGGGTCAGAAGAGGAGATTGTTTTCTCATAGAGGGAATCAGGAGTGACTTGACGGAAGCATTTTAATTGACACTCGAAAGATCAATGTTTGCTTGTTTGTTTCTAGTAGGAGACCTACTAGAGTTATGACTGATACACAGAATGTGATAAAACAAGAAGGACATAAAACTAAGAATGAATGTTGAGGCTGAATCATGAAAGGAACTCAGGGCCAGTGCAGGTGTTCAGGAATGTTTTAAAATTAGTAGCTATGAACCCTGGCTGTACATCAAAGTCACCTGGAGAACAGTTAAAAACTATCTATGCTGGTGGTTCATCTTCAGAAATGTAGTTAATGGTTTATATGGGAGCCCAGGCATCAGTATTTTTTTTAAACTCCCCAGATAAATGTAACACACAGGTGTAGGTAAGAATCAATCATTTAGGTTATGGTGGGGTCATGTAAGGTGTGAGGCAGGTGAAGGATATAACTGCAACAGTCCTATAATGAAGTGCAGAGATTATGATCCTCTTGGCAATTGATGTATGGACTGCTTTGGAAGGAGAGATCCTTCTTTTTAAAAGATGCCCTTTATAGTGGAAGTCATCCCTGGTTCCTGGGCAGGTAGCATAAGGAAAAAAGAGTCTACTCTACATAATTAAGGTGAGAGAAAGACCAGAGGAAAGATTGGCGCTGCTTGGCGGAAAAGTTAGCATCAAGAGATGGGAGTGACCTGGATGGGGCTGGAGGTGAGGGGACTCTTAGGAGAGGAGATATGTCTAATGGGTTTATTTCGAGTAAAAAGCTGTTGCCATACTACATTACTCTTTCTCAGAACCTCATAAATCTTCAGTAAAATAGTTAACAAATGAAAAATGTTGGCTGTAGTAGGACTTCTTGTGGAAGCTCATGAAAGACTAGATAGTGGTGCTGAGGCTTTCACGGTGAAAAAGAGCTACTGTGAACAACTAGCACAGTATATTCTAGGTTAGAGAACGGTACGAAGCCCATTGGCATACCTTAGAGAACATTCCCAAACACGACTGAGCCACAGAAACAATGAATCAACTAATTATAAATGCAGATGCCTAGGCTCAATGCCAAACCTTATGTTAATCTGGGTTTTGATGGTGTGGCTTTTAACCAGTTCTGCAGATGCAAACTCTGTCAGAGGTCCTGAGTTCCGGCAAGATTTATATGGAGGACATATAAGAATTGAGAATTAAGAAAGGAAAAAAGGAGGCCTTGGATTTAGGTAATACTAGTAGGTTTGTATGGAGAGAATAAGATGGTTCAAATAACTGCAAGTCATATAAAACAAACAAATATTTCCATGTGTCTAGGCCTGGCCAAAGACATCACAAAACATCTTTTTTTTTTTTTTTTTTTCTTTTCTATTTCTGCTGTCCCCTGGGACAGACAGCTCTGGGCCTCATGGAGTTATGAATCAGAATTGTTCTGACATATGCACCTAATAGAACATGCATTAGCTTTAAAATTAGGAGCTCTGTTCTGAGTGCCCATGATTTTATTCTTTATTCCAAGAATATTAGCCTCGCCTAATATAGAAGAGATGTGAAATTTTCATACAAGTTTCACTGACTCTCTTACAATGGATCCACTACCCATTTAGTCTCTTTTTGTTGTTGTTTTTTTTTTTGCCAATTCTACTCTCTCTACCTAGGAGCCAGATCATAGAAATGATTCCCTACCAGCTTAATTTCAGAATTACTAGGACTATTAACCATAGTGTCTTTGAGTGAGGACTTGTCATTTTAGGGTGTCTATACCTCCTGCAATTAAACAAAAATGAATATGTGTGTGTATGTATTTCAAGTTCCCCTCCCTCCAGGGAGGGTGTCCATGAGATTTTCCAAGAAGGCCACAACCCGTACATTATGAAGTGTCCCTGGTGTATAAGAAAGAGCACTGCTAAATTCAAGTACTGGCCCTGACCCATGCATGTGTGTGACTTTGGAGGAGGTCATCACTCCAAGTCTCAATTTCCTTCCACACAGTACGGGGACGTGAATTCTGTATTTAAACATGCCAAATAGAAAGCCATAGCATGCAGAGGGTTCCTGTAACCTCATAAACAATCTGATGTACAGAGACTGGGACACCATAGCTAGATCCACCACACGTTCCACTTGGAAGAAAAAAATCCACGAATGAAATAAATGTATGTACATTAATGATCTTTGTAACTGAAGTACTGTGTTCATATGAATTAAAGTATCGTGCTCTCTAATTCATTTGGCATCAGGATTGCCATGAGTATGAATGTAAGGCTAATAATATTGATGAGAACGACCCCTGTTTATTGAGTGCTTGCCATGTACAGGCAGTGTTTCATTTAAGCCCACAATCCTATTAGGTGGATATACTTATATCCACCATAGGAATGAGGAAGGAAACCTGAGAGGGGTTGAGTGAGTGAACCAAGGTCAGAGTTAGTGCCAGAGCCAGGGTTAGCAATTTGGGGGAAAGAAGTTTGTACGAAAGCTGCTCTCACTTATCTAAAAAGACAGCCGAAGGGGAGAGAAGTCGCTTTGATTCTGTGGGACTGCAGAGGGTAGCAGAAGCCCGATCAGGAGGGGCTACACTGCGAGGCTGTGCGCGCCCAGCCCATTAGAAACATTCAAGCCACTTGTCTAGAACATTATAGACAAGATTTCTGATTCGGATGGGGGGATTAGGGTGGCCAGCTTTAGGGGTAGCTTCCCAAAGTTGGAGCTTATGTTTGTATGATAAAAATGGTCTGTTCCCTCAGTGATCACTGTAAGCTCCTCCGGTGAGGAAATGGAACTGACATGGACATTGGCCCTTTTGACTCAGATTCGATAGTTTGTCTTAAAAAAACCACAGCCTGATTCAGTCTCAGCTCCCTCCTGAGATCAATGATTGTTTCAACGTCTGTTGCTGACTTCAGAAACAGATGATGCTAGTAAATGCCCCGAACTCCTTGGGATGCTCACTTGAAAGGCCGTTTTGCTATTATTTTCATGGCTATGAAGAAGCTGGCCCATACATTTGTGAACTTACAGATGACGTAATAACACTTCGCCCAAAAGGTGGCTGGGAGGCTCGAATGAGATAATGTATATAAAATGGCTGGACACAGTGTCTGGCACATAGTAAGTTTTCAGTAAATATTAGTATTAGTTGAATCCAGTTCTGTTCTGATAGGCACGGAGATGTGCTGCCCTGGGTCCCCTTTTAAGGAAGGTCATGCTACCCAGGGACCGGGGATGCAGTCAGCAGAGAGCCTCCACCTGCCGGCAACCCTGGACCCACCTGGCTGCAGAGAACTGCCTCGTAGAGCCTGCACCCTCTCTGAGAGAGTCTGCATCCAGAGACTGAGCCAGGCCAGTACTACATCTCACCATACTGGCCTAACGTGAGACACTCTGACAAGTTCCTTTCTGGCCTGGCGGAGCCCTGGCCAGGCCTGCATGGCTGTGTAACTTCTCCCTCAATCAATCCCATACCTCCCTCTGCCTTTCACAGGTATCAATCTCTAATAAGCATATTGCATACTAAACTGCACCTCAGTGTCTGCCCCCAGAGAACCCAACCTGCAACATGTGCCCACATCCCACAGACGTATGTGTAAATTGAGAAGATTCTCATTCCAGCTTCCTGGAATGTGTCACGAGAGCTTGGGTATTTCTCTAGCCTTCAGTTACCTCGTTTCCAGCAGGAAAGTTTGGGCCACGTGACCTCTAAGGGTCCTCCCAGTGCTGACATTGCATGAGCTTTTATTTCCTCCATTCATATTCTCATCACACCCATTAGGAAACCTCCTCTGTGTCTTGTTTTCTATCCTGGGTTCCCAAAGCATCCTGTGTTCACAGCAGAAAACCCTTCCACTGCATTGTCATTTTGCTTTTGAGCATCTATCTTCCTTACTGGATGGATACCTTTGGATTAAAGATGCTGTCTTTTACCTTAAAGTCACCTGTGGCACCTACTGCCTGGTCTAGAGCCTTGAAGGTGTTCGATAAATGGGTACTCAATAAATGAACCCATACAGGCATTCTCTGCGTTATTCTGACTGAGGAATACATGATGAATGGTACTCCATAACTCTCTTTCCAAATGCCCTCTTCTTTTGGTAAACCATACCCCACTTAGTGAAGATCAATTTGCTTTCAAATTGCTGCAGGACACAAACATGTCTAAGTAACTGGTTCAATAAATGAAGACGTGGCACTGTATTTTAGCCAACTGTCAAAATCAGGTGGTACAATACAACAAAACATCATTCTTTCCCAACCAAATCTGTCTTTTTAAAAATGAAATTACAATTGCTTTGTATTTATTTATTTTGTTTCCTTATAAGAAAGCAAGGATGAGAGCTACCAAAAGACAAAAGGTGATGAGGTAGCTGGCATGGGACTGACGACAGATTGCAGGAAAATTTGGGAAAGGAAAGGAAATTATATGTATTAAATGGCTAATACATGCCAGGCACTGTTCCAAGCTCTTAGCATATATATTTAGTTTAATAATTTTCTTTAACAGACAAGAACACTGAGGAACAAATTGGTTAATGATGTGCCATGAGTCCTATGAGAGAGGTTTCAAAGGTGGAAATGGAAACTCAGAGATTTCCTCTCCAATACGTAGATCTGTCTGAACAAATAAATGGAAATGGAGACCTGAGAGGTATCCCGATATCAAATCATCAAGGATGTTCTGTGTAGACTGTTCACGGGGTGGGAAAGGGGGAAGGGAAAGAGAGAGAGAGAGAGAATTACCAGTAATCGTTTAACCAAATAATACTGATCTCACTTAAATGTGGAATCTAAAAAGAAAAAAAGTCAAACTCGTAACAACAGAGAGTAGAATGGTAGCTACCAGAGTCTAGAGGGTGAGGGGAGAGAGGAGCTACTGATCAGAGAGTACAAACTTTCAGTTATAAGATCAATAAATTCTGTAGATCTAACACGCAGCCTGGTGACTACAGTTGATAACCATGTATACTTGAAATTTGCTCAGACAGTAAATCACAAATGTTCTTCCCATCGTCCACCCCCAAAAATGATGACTATGGGAAGTGAGGGCTATGTGAATTCGTTTGATTGTGGTAATCATTTCACCATGTACACATATATCAAAGCATCACATTGTATACCTTAGACACAATTTTGATCTGTCAAAAACAAATAAATACAAACTTTAAAAATACTTCCTGGGCCTCCCTGGTGGCGCAGTGGTTGGGAGTCCGCCTGCCGATGCAGGGGATACGGGTTCGTGCCCCGGTCTGGGAGGATCCCATATGCCGCGGAGCGGCTGGGCCCGTGAGCCGTGGCCGCTGGGCCTGCGCGTCCGGAGCCTGTGCTCCGCAACGGGAGAGGCCACAACAGTGAGAGGCCCGCATACCACAAAAAGAAAAAAAAAAAAAAATACTTCCTGAGTAGAAAGCACTGGCCTAGAGAGGAGGACATGTATAATTGCAAAGCGTATTTCCTGCCCACAAAGAACTTCCAGTATATAGTTGGGAAGACAAGAGATGAGTGCATAAAAAAGAGAATTAGCTACCCAGGGCAATGAGGCAGGAATGTTCCATCCCCTTCACAAAAGTTCAGAGTCAAGAGATTGTTTCAAGTAGGGCAGTCAAGAGTGACCGGAAGGAAGACCTGTCCTCACTCCTAATTAATTTGGTGATGAATGTGAGCAATGTCCTGTTTCCTCTTCTTCTCTCTGATCTCTCCTTTCAGGGTCTCCCCACTAACGCCACAGAGCTACCAGAGGGGGGCTCATGAAAATAGAGGTCTTACCGTGACTCTCCTTGCTTAGCAGTTCCCCACAAGGATAAAGGAGCTTGCTCTACACAGCCATGAGGTTTTTACCTGTCTACTTACTAACTGAATTACTACAAATCCACCAAAAGAGAAGAGGAAAAGAACATCCAGTTTTTCTGAAATCAGCCCTATAGCCAGACAGGATGCCCCATTTCAAGGAGTCATGCGCACACTGCCCTGAAAATTATCCACATTTTTTTCAGTTTACTTTCAAATATGAATTGCCACGTAGACATAGAATTTGCCTATAACCATATCCAGCTGCGTACCTTGAGTATTTTAAAACAGAGAATATATGATATGGAAGAATCAAAGAAATAAGGCTCCCTAATAAACACTATCATTTCAAACAAAGGCTCTTAGCAGGAGAAAGCCTTTTAGTGAAAACACCAGGACTCAAAAATACAAGGCTGCTTTAAGGTGGGAAGCTGTTCTGGTGAAAAACCATAGAAAAGCCAATCCTATCTGTGAAGATTTTGCATCTGGGTGTGTAATATAGGCATAGTGGTCCGATTTCCTTTGCGGAGAAGGAATGTAACATTGTGACGTTTCTGAAATTCTAAACCTGAACAGGGGTCCGGAGGAGTCATTAGAGTCTGAACACACGTGCCAAGGTACGCTTTATGAATGCTAAAGCTGAAAAGATCGCGTTTAAGGACGTCCCCAGGTTTCCCTCCTGGCCACCCTGCATCCGGCCTTTCTTAAAGGGTCTCTCTTGGAAAATAAAGTCAGTGATTTTTTTTTTTTTTCTCTTTTCCGAATGGACCCACAAAGCAGGAACAGATGTGACACAAGTAACCTCTACTTTGTGCATACCTCAGAGAAAAACGACACGGACTAGAGCAGGGGATCTGGCTCCAGGCCAGAGAGAAGGACAATTGGAGTTTAGGCCTCCAATGACAGGGCTCACCTCGGCTCACTCCTTTGTACTTGTGCAGGGAGTGCAGGTGGGGAAAAGGGGCTGTGTCTATGCGTTACAAGCACAAATGAAGGATTTTCAAAAGGCTGCCGTGTTCCTGAGCTCTCGTTCCTCCCTTTTCCCCACGTCCCAATACCTGCACTACTTCAGTGGACCACCTCTAAGCGCATGGAAGATGTGATCGAACACAATGCCTGTGGCTTGGGTGCCAGATTCTGACACCCTGAGTTAGACTTCTGCCTCTGCCACCTACTAACTACTAAAAACTTATTCATGCTCTCTATGCCTCCTTCTTCATTAACAATACAAGGATAATAACATCAGCGACTTCACCAAGTTGATTTTGAGAATTTGATAGAAAATACATAAACAGCACTTCTGACAATGCCAAACACATAGCAAGGTTTCCATCAATGTTATTCGTTTTAAGCGTTAAGAATCACTTTCCATCATGTTTTATATTTATTTGGGTCCATTTCTTATTTTTCCTCACCAGAAAGGAAGGCCCTTGAGTGCAGATTCACTTTCATATTGTACTGTCTGAACTCAGTTTCAGTGGTGTGCTGGTAAATGCTCAACAATGGGCTTTCTGAAAAGGAAGCTCAGATCTGTCGTGTTTGCCAATTTCTGTGGTGTAAATACTCCCACCATGGTTGTTTTCAAGCTATCAACAGGACATCAGCTGACTCACAAAATTCCTGAAAATTTAACAATAGTCTCTTGTGGGGCAATACAAGCCAGCTTCAGTACTCCTCTGAGTGCATGCATGAGAGACAAATGAGAAAGAATAAACATGTCAGCAAACAAATTTAGAAATTAATGATTCCCATCAGGGATTCTCAGTGTTAAGAATGAGCATGCTACCACTTATTTTCCTCCCAGCTTTACTGCGGTAAAATTGACAAATAAAAATTATGTGTATTTAAGGTACACAACATGATGTTTTGATACACCTATACATTATGAAATGATTATCACAACCTAATTAATATATCCATCACCTCACATAGTTATCTTTTTTTGGTATGGGAACACTAAAGATGTGCTTTCTTAGCAAATTTCAAGTATACAATACAGTATTATTAATTATGGTCACCATGCTGTACATTTGATCCCCAGAACTTATTATTTTTTTTTTTCGGTCATGCCATGCAGCCATGCAGCCATGCAGCTTATGGGATCTTAGTTCCCTGACCAGGGATCAAACCCAGGCCCCCTGCAGTGGGAGCACAGAGTCTTACCCACTGGACCACCTGGAAGTCCCAGGACTTCCTTTTTTATGGATGAATAATATATTCATCTCACATTTACTTTATCCCTTCACTTATCAGCAGACAATTCAGTTGTTTCTGTATCTTGATTATTATGAATAATGTTGCAGATATCTCTTTTCTACCATTAATTAGGTTTTAACAATCTTCTCTATCAACTTAAAAGAGGTCTCTGGTCAGAAGGAATCTTTACTGAAGATTTCTACAGAACATTGGTCCCTTGTGTTGCCCCTCCAAAAGGAGAATATTGATCCTAAACCTTGGGTACTGTCGCACATTATGTTTCTTGTGAACATTCATAATGCACATGGGCATGTTAAAGACACTAAGTCATATTAAAGAAACCAATTTCTTTACTGTAACGTAAATGTAAAGAAACATTTCCCGAACACATTTGATCACTAAAAGTGGTCTGTCCCAGTAAATAGTAACATCATAAGGAATTAATATCTCTGAAGAACATACATTGGAAAACACTGACAGAGCTACTTTTTATAATCATATGGAAAGAAGTAAATGTCCTTAGTAATTTTTGGAGAATATGTTTTTTTAAACTTGGAACAAAATACATCTTGGATAGTCATCAAAAGAAAAAATGTCTTAATAAAAATAATAGCTATTCTGTGCCAAGGGCTGTCAATGTCCAATTCTGCAAAGTAGATAAAATTACCCCATTGTACAGATGACAAAATGAAGACTCAGGAAGTTTAATTAATTTACTGTCATGCTGTTGAGCAGAATTCAAATCCAGTTCTTTGTGGCTGCAAAGCCAACATTTTTCTACAACACAGACATGTGATGTCATTATGAAATTATGATCATCTGTTTCCATTTAACCCTTCACTCTTCAAGGCAATTTCAGTTATGTTTTCATTTCCTTTTCTCCACAATAATTATTTCAAAATTTCTACATTCTCTCTGCCACCCCACTTGCAGAAGATTATTTCAGTTCCTTTTAGCCAACTACATGAAAACATTAGAAATAAATGTCCTCAACTGTTCACAAGTGGACCTGTACATTTAGCTTTATATGTATCCATCTTCCCTTGTTCATCTCAAAAAGAAAGAAAGAAAGGAAAGGAAAAGAAAGTTTCTATATCTGTGCTACACAATACATACGCCCAATCCTTTCTTGACTTTTCAGATCCCTTCCTTTAGGCACATCCCTGTCGCATTCTCTACCTCCTCCTCCCCACTGGCTTTTTCCAACATTTTACACATGTTCAATTCTCTCCCTATAAACAATCTAGAACAACTCTTTCTCCTCCCTCTTGCCTCCCCTTCTATCTTCCAGTTCTTTCTTTCCCCTCCTTAGCCAAGCTTCTTGAAAATCTTGTCTACACTAGCTGTTTATGTATCTCCATTTCCCAGCCACTTTTCAAACCTCTCCAATTAGGCTTCTCCCACCTCTTCACTGAAACACTTTCAACAAGATCCTCAGTGACTTCCTTGTTGCCCAATCTTTGGGCACCTTTCAATTGTTGACTTAATTGACCATCCTTTTCTTCTTGAAACACGCTATTCTCTTTCCTTCATTGACAATTCACGTGACTTGGTTACTTTCCACTTCTCTAGTGACTTTGTCTCAAACTGCCCTAGAGATTTCTCTTCCTCTAGATGTCCTCTAAATGCTGGTTTTCCTCAGAGATGAATTCCAGGCTCATATTCCTTCTCAGTAGTCATGCCCTTCTTGAATGATCTCATCTACTCTTGTGGATCCAATTTCACCCTGTTATGCTGATTATTTCAGAGCCACATGCAGTCTAGAAGAACTCCTGGCTCCAAAGCACATCCAATTTCTTACATGAAATTTCAACTTGAATGACCTGCAGGTATGTCTAAATTGAAATTATTGATAATCTACCATCTCAATATGCTTTACCATACATGTTCCCTTTCAAAAGGAACTTGCACTCAGGTGTCTAAGCCAAATGAATGAATGAATGAATGGATAGTAATGCTCAGTTTTTCTCTGTCTTATCTCAAATCTAATCCATCGACAAGTCCCTTTGATTCATCTATCTAATACTTCTAAAATTCATCCATTTCTTTCCAACATACCATAAGCATACTGTGACCCAATCCTTTTCTTCTTGGATATCAACAGCAGCCTTCTGTCTGAACTTCTAACTTCTACTCTTGCCCCTCTGTAGTTCATTCTGTACTCTAAAGCTAGACATATATTTCTTTTTTTATCATTGTTATTCAAATTGATTTCTTTGGTTTTTTAATTTATTTTATTGATGTATAGTTGATTTACAATGTGTGTTAATTTCTGCTCTACAGCAAAGTGATTCAGTTACATATATATATAATATGTATTATTTTCCATTTTCCTTTCCATTATGATTTATCACAGGATATTGAATATAGTTCTCTGTGCTATACAGTAAGACCTTGTTGTTTATCCATCCTGTATATAATAGTTTGCATCTGCTAGTCCCAAACTCCCACTCCATCTCTCCCCCACCCCCTCCCTCCTAAGCAACCACATATCAGTTAGAGAAACGTTTCTAAAATTAAAATCTGATTTTTTCAGGCTTCTTTTTAAAAAGATCCTCCAATGTTCTCCTTCGCTCTACATCCGTACTTAGCATCTCAAATTTACTCTAAGTATGTCAGCCTTTGGCTGAAGCTCTTTAATTCCTCAGTATTTTCTAACACCTTCAGTAAATGCACATGTGCACACATGCTCAACCCTGTTATCCTGGCCAGTCCTTACTCAACCTCCATGTCTCAATGAATATTCATCTCCTCAGAAAGGCCTCTCCTCCTGTAGTTCCTAAGGGCTCCTTGCCACTTATTCTCACATATCCCTGAACTTTCACTGGAATAACATTCACAAGCATTTTTGTCAAATCACGTGCTCCTACTATGCTCCTAGTAGGTGCTCCTAGTACGAGCACTTCAACACCCCACTTTCACCAATGGACAGATCATCCAAAATGAAAATAAATAAGGAAATGCAAGCTTTAAATGATATATTAAACAAGGTGGACTTAATTGATATTTACAGGACATTCCACCCAAAAACAACAGAATACACTTTCTTCTCAAGGGCTCATGGAATAATCACCAGGATAGATCATATCTTGGGTCACAAATCAAGCGTCGGTAAGTTTATGAAAACTGAAATCATATCAAGTATCTTTTCTGACCATAACACTATGAGGCTAGATATCAATTACAGGAAAAAATCTGTAAAAAGTACAAACACATGGAGGCTAAACAATACACTCCTAAATAACCAAGAGTTCACTGAAGAAATCAAAGAAGAAATCAAAAAATACCTAGAAACAAATGACAATGAAAACACGATGACCCAAAACTTATGGGATGCAGCAAAAGCAGCTCTAAAAGGGAAGTTTACAGCAATAAAATCCTACCTCAAAAAACAGGAAACATCTCAAATAAATAACCTAACCTTATACCTAGAGCAATTAGAGAAAGAAAAACAAAGAAACCCCAAAGTTAGCAGAAGGAAAGAAATCATAAAAATCAGTTCACAAATAAATGAAAAAGAAATGAAGGAAATCATAGCAAAGATCAATAAAACTAAAAGCTGGTTGTTTGAGAAGATAAAAAAAATGGATAAACCATTAGCCACACTCATCAAGAAAAAAGGGAGAAGACTCAAATCAATAGAATTAGAAATGAAAAAGGAGAAGTAACAACTGACACTGCAGAAATACAAAGGATCATGAGAGATTACTACAAGCAACTATATGCCAATAAAACGGACAACATGGAAGAAATTGACAAATTCTTAGAAAACCACAACCTTCCGAGACTTAACCAGGAAGAAACAGAAAATATAAACAGGCCAATCACAAGCACTGGGATTGAGACTGTGATTAAAAATCTTCCAACAAACAAACCCCAGGACCAGATGGCTTCACAGGTGAATTCTGTCAAACATTTAGAGAAGAGCCAGCACCTACCCTTCTCAAATTCTTTCAAAATATAGCAGAGGGAGGAATACTCCCAAACTCATTCTATAAGGCCACCATCACCCTGATACCAAAACCAGACAAAGATGTCACAAAGAAAGAAAACTATAGGTGGATATCACTGATGAACACAGATGTAAAAATCCTCAACAAAATACTAGCAAACAGAATCCAACAGCACATTTAAAGGATCATACACGATGATCAAGTGGGGTTTATCCCAGGAATGCAAGAATTCTTCAGTATATCCAAATCAATCAATGTGATAAACCATATTAATAAACTGAAGGAGAAAAACCATATGATCATCTCAATAGGTGCAGAAAAAGCTTTCGACAAAATTCAACACCCATTTATGATAAAACCCTCCAGAAAGTAGGCATAGAGGGAACTTACCTCAACATAATAAAGGCCATATATGACAAACCCACAGCCAATATCATTCTCAATGGTGAAAACCTGAAACCATTTCCTGTATGATCAGGAACAAGACAAGGTTGTCCACTGTCACCACTATTATTCAACATAGTTTTGGAAGTTTTAGCCACAGCAATCAGAAAAGAAAAAGAAATAAAAGGAAGCCAAGTTGGAAAAGAAGAAGTAAAGGTGTCACTGTTTGCAGATGACATGATACTATACATAGAGAATCCTAAACATGCTACCAGAAAACTACTAGAGCTAATAAAGGAATTTGGTAAAGTAGCAGGATACAAAATTAATGCACAGAAATCTCTTGCATTCCTAAACACTAATGATGAAAAATCTGAAAGAGAAATTAAGGAAACACTCCCATTTACCACTGCAACAAAAAGAATAAAATACCTAGGAATAAACCTACCTAAGGATACAAAAGACCTGTATGTGGAAAACTATAAGACACTGATGAAAGAAATTAAAGATGATACAAACAGATGGAGAGATATACCATGTTCTTGGATTGGAAGAATCAACATTGTGAAAATGACTATACTACCCAAAGCAATTTACAGATTCCATGCAATCCCTATCAAACTACCAGTGGCATTGTTCACAGAACTAGAACAAAAAATTTCACAATTTGTATGGAAACACAAAAGACCCTGAATAGCCAAAGCAATCTTAAGAAAGAAAACTGGAGCTGGAGGAATCAGACTCCCAGATTTCAGACTATACTACAAAGCTACAGGAATCAAGGCAGTATGGTACTGGCACAAAAACAGAACTATAGATCAATCGAATAGGATAGAAAGCCCAGAGGTAAACCCACGCACATATGGTCACCTTATTTTTGATAAAGGAGGCAAGAATATACAATGGAGAAAAGACAGCCTCTTCAATAAGTGGTGCTCGGAAAACTGGACAGCTAGATGCAAAAGAATGAAATTGGAACTCTCTGTAACACCATACACAAAAATCAACTCAAAATGGATCAAAGACCTAAATGTAAGGCCAGACACTATAAAACTCTTAGAGGAAAATATAGGCAGATCACTCTATGACATAAATCACAGCAAGATCCTTTTTGACCCACCTCCTAGAGAAATGGAAATAAAAACAAAAATAAACAAATGGGACCTAATGAATCTTAAAAGCTATTGCACAGCAAAGGAAACCATAAAGAAGATGAAAAGACAACCCTCAGAATGGGAGAAAATATTTGCAAATGAAGCAACTGACAAAGGATTAATCTCCAAATTTTACAAGCAGCTCATGCAGCTCAATATCAAAACTAAACAACCCAATCCAAAAATGGGCAGAAGACCTAAATAGACATTTCTCCAAAGAAGATATTCAGATTGCCAACAAACACATGAAAGGATGCTCAACATCACTAATCGTTAGAGAAATGCAAATCAAAGTTACAATGAGGTATTACCTCACACCAGTCAGAATGGCCATCATCAAAAAATCTACACACAGTAAATGCTGAACGGGGTGTGGAGAAAAGGGAACCCTCTTGCACTGTTGTTGGGAATGTAAATTGATACAGCCACTATGGAGAACAGTATGGAGGTTCCTTAAAAACTAAAAGTAGAACTACCATATGACCCAGCAATCCCACTATTGGGCATATACCCTGAGAAAACCATAATTCAAAAAGAGTCATGTACCACAATGTTCATTGCAGCACTATTTACAATAGCCAGGACATGGAAGCAACCTAAGTGTCCATTGACAGATGAATAGATAAAGAAGATGTGGCACATATATACAATGGAATATTACTCAGCCATAAAAAGAAACGAAATTGAGTTATTTGTAGTGAGGTGGGTGGATCCAGAGACTGTCATATAGAGTGAAGTAAGTCAGAAAGAGAAAAACAAATACCGTATGCTAACACATATATATGGAATCTAAAAAAAAAAATTAAAAAAAAATGGTTCTGAAGAATCCAAAGGCAGGACAGGAATAAAGACGCAGATGTAGAGAATGGACTTGAGGACATGGGGAGTGGGAAGTGTTAATTGGGACGAAGTGAGAGAGTGGCATGGGCATATATACACTACCAAATGTAAAATAGATAGCTAGTGGGAAGCAGCCGCATAGCACAGGGAGATCAGCTTGGTGCTTTGTGTCCACCTAGAGGGGTGGGATAGGGAAGGTCGGAGGGAGACACAAGAGGGAGGAGATATGGGGATATATGTATATGTATAGCTGATTCACTTTGTTATAAAGCAGAAACTAACACACTATTGTAAAGCAATTATACGCCAATAAAGATGTTAAAAAAAAAAGTACATGAGAACTAAAAATCCCTATGTAGAGTAGTTCTAAGAAATAATAGCAAAGGAATGGGTTCCAGGATTTCTACTGCATTCTGCTATTCTGGAAAGAATACATTTATATTATCTTTGTCAATAGTCATAATATTCAAATAACCTGTATTTATATGATTTGCATCATACAAGTTAATATTACATGAACATAAAGCAGGAGACTTTCAGTTAAAATGCTAATTTAGCATATGTGTTTTTTCTATGTTTCTTTCTGAATCACCAAGAAAATGATAATAATGAAATTAATCAGAAACAAGATGACCTGGAAAAAAGGCATTAACAAGCTCTTGGAAGATGAAAAGTAAGTGAAGAAGTAGTAACTGACATAACAAACTGGAAAATCCTGAAACCCAAGTGCCTTTCTAAAGGGATATTAATTAAAAAAAAAAAAGCTGATTTGCATTACAGAACCCTGGAAAAGCTCAAAAATGGAAGGTGTTAGGTAGCTTGGAAGGTATAGGGTGAAAAGCCCAGACTAATGAAGAATCTATACAAGGAGTTAGAGCCCCAGATGCTCTTGCATGCCCTGTGCAGCCAGGCAACTGTTCCTTCATGATTCTAGGGGGAGGCATTTTGTCATGTGAGGATGTAGAATGAGGGATGATTTAAAGGGGGAAGGCCAGTAAGGGAGAGGGTAGACATGATATGCCACTTAGAAAATAAGAGAACTTAGTGAATATTCTTGATGGTGACCACACCCTCCCTACCCTCTTTGGCCAACTAAAAGGCAGTCAGGAGATTGAAGGGAGTTCTTCTCTGGGGGTACTGACTGATCCATAGGAATAAACAGAAGATAATGACTTTTGAGGATTCCACTGAAACAACTGGGTCATTACTACGTCATCATACAAAGAGGGCAACCCAATAAATCAACAAACCCCACCCATATTTATTCTTTATCCCTAAATATAAATGGATAGTCAAGTATTCCCAGACATTAGTAGGCAGACTCTAAAGAAAGGTAAAACCCAAAATGTGAAACTATAATCAGAGGCTTAATATTTGTAAAAGAAATTATTATAGTCACAAAACAAGGATATGATGCTATCAAAAAAAATGCTCTGAGCAAAAAATGTTATTAGAAATTAAAATCACAATTGCCCCTCAAAAATATTTTCAAATTGAATTGAAAAATAATGTAGAGAAAACACCCCAGAAAGTAGAGATAATAGATAAATACATGGAAAATAGGAGAAGAAAATGTTATAATATTAGAAAATCAACTCTAAAATCCAAGAAATAAGTAGTAGAGGTTCCAGAAAGAAGGACCAGAGGTAGTGGAGGGGAGGAAATAAGTGTGTATATGTATGTATGTGAAATACTTATACAAATACAAATCAAGGCACAACATGGTGAAGATCAGGAACACTGAGGATGTTGGGAAGACCATTAGAATTTTCAGGGAGTAAACAAGTTCATAAACAAAGTATTGGGGATCAAAATGTCCTCACAGTTCTCAAAATGGAGCAAGGTGTTTAAAATGGTAAAGAATTTCTAACATCTGATTTTCTAGACTCTCATTCAAATGTAAAAGTAAAATAAGGACAGGTTGAAATGTGCAAGGGCTCAAAAATTAACTTTACACAGGAAGCTCATATGCCGCATTAAAATAAGGCACCGAAATGTAAACAAGATGAGGTTGGGATTCAGAAAATAGTAGCTTTTATACTGAAGATGAGACAAAAGGGGTCCCTAGGATGATAATGTAAGAGCTGTTTGAAAAGCCTGGAGAGCAATTAGTATTAGGATGGTGGGCTCCAGGAGGGAGATCTCTAAGGAGAAAAAATAGATACATTATATACATACATACATACATAGATACACAGACATACACCAACACATATAGATGATTGATATATAGATAAATAGATTTTTTAAACAAAAATAATAAAAATTTTACTGTTCTGGTGGATATTTGGAGGCTTAAAAAAGTTCCTGAACAAATGGATTATTAAGATAATTTTTAACCCAAGGGGAGGAAAATTTATACAAAGAAAGGAAATAATTATGCTGTATTTCATGGCTCCGTTTTGAAAATATTTACACAGTCTAATAATATAAACACTGAAATGTTTATTTAATTAAAAGTGTGACAGAGCTATCTTGAAAAGTTAAGGGAAGGAAAATATGTGTGCTTATGTGCTGGTACAAAGGATGGGCCATGGAGCACATTGTAAAACAGTAGCCAGATCATCACAGTTAAGTCAATGGATAATGTCTAAAATTAAGACTAAAAATATATATTGCATAATTTAGAAAAATGGAAGCAAACACCCAAAGAAATATTTTGAAGTGTTGAAATTGTGAATCTCAGGGAAATAAGACTCGGTGATGAAAAGGGGCAAAGGACTGCTACTTTTTGCTAAAAGTTGGATAATACTCTGACTTTTAAAATATATTTCCATACAAATAACAAAGCAGTGAGATGGATGGGGAGGAACACACTGGTCGATGTAAATCAAAGGTCATGTTCTTGTCTTTGAATTGGATGCTGAATTCAAAACTGCTGATTATATTATCATGCGTTATAGCATACGTAAAGCTTACATATATTATTCTGTATGTATCAAATACCTAAAAGGTATTTTAATGCATAATCATTTATTAAAGAAAACATACTAAAAGAAAAAACTTGATAAATTTGTGCAGCCACTTTGGAAAACTGTATGGAACTTCCTCAAAAAACTAAAAATAGAACTATCATATGATCCAGCAATTCCACTCCTGGGTATATATCCAGAAAAAACAAGAAAACTAATTTGAAAAGATACATGCATCCCAATGTTCACAGCACCATGATTTACAATAGTCAACACATGGAAGCAACCCAGGTGTCCATAAACAGAAGAATGGATAAAGAAGATATATAATGGAATATTACTCAGCCATAAAAAATAATGAAACTCTGCTATTTGCAGCAATGTGGATGTAACCTAGAGAATATTATGCTTAGTGAAATAAGTCAAAGACAAATACTGTATGATATCACTTAAATGTGGAATCTAAAAAATAATACAAATGAATGTATATAACAAAACAGAAACAGACTCATAGATATAGAAAACAATCTAGTGGTTACCAGAGGGGAGAGGGAAGAGGGGAGGGGCAAGTTAGGGGTAAATTACGAGATACAAACTACTCTGTATAAAATAGATAAGCAACAAGGATATATTATACAGCACAAGGAATTATAGCCATTATCTTATAATAATTTTTGAAGGAGTATAATCTGTAAAAATGCTGAATCACCATGCTGTACATCTGAAACTAATGTAAAATTATTGTAAATCAACTATATTTCAATTAAAAAAAAAACCTTGAAACTAAAAAACCTCATCTGTATTAAATGTTGACGTTTTTAGAAATGGGAACGTAGATTTCCCTAAGTCTCTAAAGACTATTGGCTGCAGAGTTTCCAATATGTTTATTTTTCTTTGACTAAAAACTAAGTAAAGGAAACAGTAAAGTGTCAGGTGTTTTTGTTACACAAGTCTCTGGTAAACCATGGGTAAATCAATCTTTGGTATGTTTGAACAAAAGGTGCATTGTCAGACATAAGACGACAGAGACCACGGGCTGCGAGAGGGGAGGCTGGATGCTGCATTTCACTGATGTCTGCTCTACTGCTACAGACTCTTACTCAGGGCACCTTGGGGTTACCAGGTGCCCAGGTGCCTTGCCTCTTATCCCGGAATTTGCTGATAAAAACAGTGGGAAACTTATATCAACATAGATCAAAACATTGTCTGTTCTTTCTAATGGATCTGCAAATGGGCAGATCCTATGCTTACTTATTGTTCCCTTCCCTTTTTGTCTGCAAGCTCCATGCAGCTTGGGACCTTGTGTCTTGTGCATTCCTGGATATGCCTGCCATTTGCCTGGCACATTGTGAGAACTGAATACATAGTAATTGAATGAATGATTGAACTATTGATTTTTTTTTTTTTGCTATTGATTAACCTGAGGTTTGGCCTATGAAAAATTGTACAGATTATAGCCAAACCTTACCCTTGTTTATTTATCTGCTTTGCTCTAAAATGACATGATGGCGAGAATATAAAGTTTAGTGACAAAAGACTCCATGGTTAATTCCTGGATATGTCCTTTACTGTGTCGTTTTGAGCAACACTGCACAGTTTTCTAAGCCTAAGCTCTCTCATCCATTCATCCATTCTGTGATGATAATAAGACTTCCGTCATTATAGGGAGGGAAGGAGTTAATAACTGTGTATTTTATAGGCTGTAAAGTAATATATAAGTGTCTATTGTATCTATGACCGAAATCTTTCTGATATATATTTTCTGTATCTATGACCGAAATCTTTCTGATATATATTTTCTATGTATTGTATCCATTTTATTCCCCTCTCTGCATGTTATTTTTCCAAATTGAATTACAAGCGAGAAATTTAAGCACAATGCTAGTCTTCATGAGTTTATATTAAGAATTGTTAAGGTAGGAATTGCCACAAATATTTATATCTACCTCCTTGAGTCACAAGGCCTCAAATGTGTGAACCAACTATATTTTTCCTGCCATTTTTCTGACAAGCAGACACAGAGTTGATCAGTTCTATTATAAAGTCACTAAGATATAGGGAAACATTGAATCATTTTTTATTTTCTTTTTTAAATTGCCTATGTTTTGGACAAGGGCATGCACTATGAAGTTACAGATAAAGTTTGCTTTAACTATTGAAGAACAAATAAACTATTATCATTAAATTACAATGATTTCATTATTAGATCTCTGTGTGTGTGGATAACCCTTCTTTTAGGATCAGTTAACCCCTCTGCAATGTAACAAAGATCAGACCTCTATATTATTTATTTAGAAGAGAATCTGATGCAGTAGGACAAGCCAAGGTTTTGTAGCAACATGCTCTGAATTCAAATTCTGACCCAGCCATTTTATCTCCTTGAGGCTGTTTCCTTCTACGGAAAAAAAAAAAAAGCAGAGATACTTGAAAGGATGAAAGAAATTATACAGGAAGTGCTTGATTGGCAATCAATTAATGTTAGCAATCACTGTTTTAGAGTCTGATTTTAGACTTCTGAACCCCTCATACTCAGATATCATTCTCCAACTATGCTTGTATTTATATACTAAATTGGATTTGAGGAAAGCAGTTGATACCAGCTGGTTTCCAATAAAAAGAAATGTGGCTTGCCTGTGCGGGTATAGCGGAAGTCACATCCCCAGAAGGCAAGGGTGGCTGGGCTGCATCTGTGTAGCTGTGTCACACATGATCAGAGAACCACAGATGCCAGAACTGTGCTAAGTGCTTTACATGTGGAACAAGAACAAAAACAAAGGCAGACAGCAAACCAAGAGTGTCTGCTTGCTATCCCCAAACCACAAGTACGTTCGAAGGAGGATGAAGCCTGTCAGATAGAAAGAGCTTTGTTCTTCTGAAAACTTAATGGCTTTAGATAGGTATGTTTGGTATTAAAACCTGAGAAAAGTGGCCAATGCCCTGCTTTTAGGCCTTGCAGGATGAAGGGGATGAGTGGGAACAAAAGAAAGAGAGAAATGGAGAAGCAGAGAGCCTCAAGACAGAGGTCTGTGCACAGCCTTCCAGGGAAGCCCCCCAAATGCTCGAGTAAAGTCTCCCAAACTTATGCACACTAATGTGAGTGACTGTGTTGTTACAGTTAATGCAAACTGAAGGAGAAAACGATGCTTAAGTCAACGCAGCGAGGAGAAGAGGTGAGCAGAGCATCATATCAAGGGAAACTAAAATATCTTCCAGGGATTCGTATAAACCTTGAGCAGGACTTGGACTTCCACAGTCCAATTTGGGAGTTGGAAGCAATTTGATCAATTTCAAGTATTACATGTGTGTTATGTCTGTTGGGAGACTCTTAGCTAACCCAGAGATTATGCATGGATCATAGTATTACTCTCTCTATTTTACAAACAAGGTTGGAAGATGTTAAATGACTTGCCCAAGGTCACCCAGCTAAGTATTTGGGGCAGGGGGAGCTGATATTTGAACCTATGCCCACCTGTTCCCTGAACAGAGGTCTCAGTTACCATGTCATGCTGTCTCTCTAAGATGATTCTCTGGATCATCTAGCAGGGCTTAGCTGGGTGGCTACAACATAAATCACATCAGAGCTCTTTTGAATAAAACAAACAAGCAGGCCCCAACTGTGCATATTCTGATTCATTAAGCCTAGGTGACATCAGAGGAATCTGTATTTTTAAAAATTTCACCAGACATTTCTAATAGGAATTCAGACTTGGGAACCTAAGATAGCCTAGTCTCTTAATATAAATGTGGGAAGCTCAGGGCCTCAAGTGGGAAGGGTCTTATACAAACACTGAGAACTCGACTTTATTCTAGAGTCGGGGATAGAATCTATTATCTCTAGTCTCAACATTCAGTGGGAAATACACATGAGCACAAACTAAGAATCCATACAATATAGAGCTTACAGGGATCAAGTGACCAAAAAATGGTTTAATGACCACTTAATGATTAAATGGTTTAATCAAGTGACCCTTTCTTTGCAAAGAAACTCACTCAAAAGTCTAAGAACACTTGTGTAATTTTCTAGGTACTAATTCTGTAAGGTAAGAAGTAGTATATTTTGTCAAAAAAGAACCTGAGGCTAAGAGAAGGAAGTGATTTGACGGAGACTACAACAGCAAACCAGGGTTCTCATTCAGTTCTATCACACTGAAAAGAAAGACTACACACTTGATAAACAACACTCTCCTTTTCAAAGTGCGTATGTATTAAATGAGCTTCTCTTCAGGTTGTAAACACAGGGTCATTTTGTGCGTAATAAAAAGAATTCCTTTGGCGCTCATTCCCAGCCACTGTTGTGCAATCCCCAGTCCCTCCTTGAGTGTTGCCCAGGTACTTCTGAGGGTGATCCAAGGAGAAGCCTAGCAAACTGAAAAGTGAGAATGAAAGGCAGCTCAAATGAGAGAGGATGCAAGTAAAATGAAAAGCAGACCCCTGGATAACTAAGGAGCTAAAGGTCAGAGAGAAGAGAACACTGCTAGGGAAATATATGGTGAAATTCAGTCAGGATGAGTTTTACAGTTAAATGTCCTTTACATACTGGAGCACAGTGGACTATACCACAGCTCTACCAATGTCTGTACAGCTGTAACTTGCCAACTGTTGTCTAAGTCTAGACCATGAGATTCCCTACAGCTATAATAAAATAAAAATAACAAACAGAATGTCTCTTCCTTCTCCCCTCTTTCCCTTTTCTCTTCCCTTTTCTTCACAGAGGCAAAAGCATGCCCTGCAGCTGAGGAAGTAGAGTTGGGATGGGATGGAGTCATGGCAGCATCAGTACACCTGGCTGCCCAGAAGTGCTCATGTGTGTGTGCAGTGGGGGAGTGCATGAAGGCAGCTGTATGCCTAGTGGCCAAGGGAATAGATGGGGGAGGGGTGAAGATGAAACCAGGATGGTGGGACGATTGCTTGCACTAAGCAAATAAGTCAAATGACTGAGCAAATGAGTGAATATTTTGTGAACAATGACAGCCAGTTTTCTCAATGTTGGAAAAATGATTTGGAAACATAAAAACGGAGAAATCTAGATAGAATTCTGAGGTACTAGAATTGGAAGTTGTTCTAGTTATTTGTTGCTATATGACAGACCTTCCTGAAATTTAGTTGCATAAAACAATCACTTTTTCTGTTTGCATATCCTGTGGGTCAGGAATCCAGGCAAGCACATGAGGGCACAGAATGACCCTGCTCCATGGTGTCTGGGGCCTCAACTGGGGGTGACCTGACCTGGGGGCTGGAATCATCTGGAGTCCCCAGGGTAGTTGAACTTCTTACATGCTAGCGCAGGGCTTCTGTGGAAGTATTCTGGTGAACAAGGCAGAAGCTGCATAGCATTTTCTGACCTGGCCTCAGAAATCATGTAGCATCATTTCTGCCATAATCATCTGATTACACATGAGTCACAGGTTAACCCAGTTCAAGTGAAGGCGACATCAACATACCCTTTGGTGGAAGGAGTGACAACAAATTTGTGGATGTTCAAAAACAGCCAGAGAGATTGCCATGAACTTGTATATGTATGTATATATACATATTTAAACATATATGTATACATGTATATACATACATGTGCATGTATATACATACATGCATACGGATACATACATACATATATATTTCCCTATCTTTGTCCCTTGAGAGTTCCTAGAGCAATGACAGAAAAATAGTGATGAACACACTGAATACCCAGATGATCTTGGCTTCTAAATATCTTCCTCCACAAGAAGGAATGATGGGTCCTTAGAGAAATGGTTGTCTCCAGAACTAAAAAAGGGGAAGAGATGAGCATGGGTTATCTTGTTTTGCCATAAAGTAAGGAAAAGCTCAAAGAATATGAAGCATGTCAAAAAGACTCTGGAGTCAGAAGGTGCTCCCAATGACCCAAGATGGCACAATTTTAAGCACCAAAATAAACAGTGACAGTAACGTAATAACAACCCATTGAATTCATTGGAATTCATGAGTCCACACTTGATACAAATAAAAATATAAATAAACAGGGTGAGGGGATATTTCTTCCTTGAATGAGATGCCAACTAATAAACATAGAAGGAATGATGGAAACAGAAAAATCACGACTTGGCAATCATCACTGGTCTGGGTGGATTGAGGCAGAAGTCCTCAATGGATGCTCAGGCAGTGGGTGGGGTTCTGGGAAAAAACAAGATGCCAGGACAATTTCTGAATATCTACCCCCCAAGGGCTCATCAGCTACAAAGGAAACATGGTGACTTCACTGTAGGGAAATCTGGCAGTTAGCACTATGACCAGGTGACTGAGGTTGTCATGACCATTGGTGGACGAGTCAACATCATGTGTCTCCTGATGTGAGTCACTGAGAAGAACACAGTGTAATTTCTGTGGAGTTTCTAACAAGAAAGCGTGGCCTGTGTTAGGTCATGAGGAAACAACAGGGAGAGACTGGTTGAAGTTTGCTCTACAAAATGAACAGATTGTGCTCCTAAAAACTGTTAGAGAAAGGACAGAGAAAGGCCAAGCAACTGTTCCCGGCTGCAGGAGAGTGGTGAGATCTATCAACTAAAACAACATATTCCTGAAGAGGTTCCTTGGCCAGAAGAACACACAGGACCCTGTTGAGACAGGGGTGAAATCTGCATGGGGTATGTAGATTGGATGGTAGTCCTGTGTCAGGTGGATTTTCTGACTTGGAGGGTTGTTGGGTGGTGAGGCAGGAGTGTCTTTGCTTGGGAGAAATACACACTGGAGAATTAAGGAGTCATGGGTGGGGGGTTAAATCAGCTATTGCTCTCAAATGGTTCAGAAAAAGACTAATGATCATGGGTGTGGGAGAGAAGAGAGGACACAGTAAAGGTAGAGAATCCACGGGTTGAACCATGCTCCCTCTTTCCAAATTCACATGTTGAAGTCCTATCCCCCAGAACCTCAGAACATGACCTTATTTCAAGATAGGGTCTTGAAAGAGGTAATCAGATTAAAGGGAGGTCATTAAGGTGGGCCTTAATTCACTACGACTGATGTCTTTATAAGAAGAGGAAATCTGGACACAGACACATAGAAGGAAGAAAGGTAAAGAGACATAAGGAGAAGACCACCATCTACAAGCCAAGCGGAGAGAACTGGAACAGATCCTTTTGTTCACAAGCCCTCAGAAGGAATCTACCCTGCCTACACCTTGATTTCAGATTTTAGACTTGATTTTTGTCTCTCCAGAACTGAGACAGTACGCTTCTGTTGTTTAAGCCGTCCAGTCTGTGGTACTTTGTTACAGCATCCCTAGCAAGACAACACCATGTGAAAAGGATACTGATGTTCTTCATATTGTTCTTGTAACTTCTCTGTAACTTTGAAATTACTGCAAAGTAAATTATTATTAAAATAGTGATAAGTTATCATTTTACATGTAATCAACTAGCAACATTTTCACAGGTGCTCTCTCCTTTGATCTTCACTACACCCCCAGAGAGGTAGTGATTAATTATTAATTGATTCATTTCACAGTCCAGTAGTCTCTGAGTAGGTTGCAAAAGGGTCTCTGTAATGGAGAAAAATGAAGCTTAAAGAGGTAACTTCTGAGCCTCTGGTGTTGACAGGGGAGAAGCTACTTGTTCATACATATGACCCTCTGATAAAGTTATCAGAAGGAGAAAAGCAAGAAGGGAGGTTCCTTTAGAGTATAGATTTAAAGATTGCCCTAAAGCCTGTTTCCTTAAAGAAAAGACTCGGAGAAAGGATAGAAGAGAACAGGACAGAGAGGAGAAGCAGAGAGAAGTGGGATGCAGAAAAAGGACAGGGGAGAGAGAGGAGCAGGAATGACCACTGACTGCTTTTGCCCCTCACCTGGGAATTGATGAGCAGGCAGATGGGGGGCAAAGGAAGCGTCCTCTCCTCCCAAGCAGAGATGGTTCC
The DNA here is from genome assembly GCF_964165515.1 of Mesoplodon bidens. Lineage (NCBI taxonomy): Eukaryota > Metazoa > Chordata > Mammalia > Artiodactyla > Ziphiidae > Mesoplodon > Mesoplodon bidens. The sequence continues at coordinate 18,520,878 of NC_138162.1, read as the reverse complement.
TTCCTTGTCTCCCCTTCGGATTGTTCATACGATCTCCACAGTGTCCCCTACGAAGTGGTCTTGTCGTAAAATGCTCTTGTTTCTTCTCTACTAAAACCTGAGGCATTGCAGCCTCTTCTGCTCCTTAGTTATAGCCTCTTGGGTAAAGACGGCACCACGATCCTGTAAAAACACAGTCATATGAAGTCATTCCTGGGCTCAGAACTCACTGGTGACTCTCAGTCTCATTCGGAATGAAATCCAAAGTCAGTCCCCAAACCAACATGGCCCTACATGATCTGTCCACCTGTTACCTCCCATATTGTATTACCTCGCTCCAGCCTCCAGAGACTCCTTAAGGTCCCTTAAACTCACCAAGGTGGCTCCAGCATTGGGGCTGTGTACAGTAGCCCCCCCCAGCCCCCTCCCCTTAGCTGCAGTTTCACTTTCCTTGGTTTCAGTAACCCATGGTCAACCATGGTCTGAAAACATTAAATGGAAAATTCCAGAAATAAAAAAATACATTAAGTTTTTTTTTTTTTTTTTGCGGTACGCGGGCCTCTCACTGTTGTGGCCTCTCCCATTGCGGAGCACAGGCTCCGGACGCGCAGGCTCAGCGGCCATGGCTCACGGGCCCAGCCGCTCCGCGGCATGTGGGATCTTCCCGGACCGGGGCACGAACCCATGTCCCCTGCATCGGCAGGCGGACTCTCAACCACTGCGCCACCAGGAAAGCCCCTACATTAAGTTTTAAATCGTGCACCATTCTGAGTGGCATGATGAAATCTCGCGAGGTTCTACCAGGAACGTGGCTCCTCCCTTTGTTCAACATATCCTGCCCCTTAGTTAGTAGCCCTCTTGGTTATCAGATCGACTATCGTGGTATCACAGTGCTTGTGTTTAAGTAACCTTTATTTTACTTAATGATGACCTAAAGCGCAAGAAGAGTGATGCTGAAAATTCAGATCTGCCAAAAAGAAGCTGTCAAGTGCTTCCATTAGGTGAAAAGATGAAAGTTCTTGACTTAATAAAGAAAGAAAAACATCGTATGCTGAGGCTGCTAAGATCTACCATTATAGCAAACCTTCCACCTGTGAAATTGTGAAGAAGAAAAAAGAAATCACCTGAAGCAGATGATTCTCCTGACGTATCATCAGAAGGTCAATAGCAGCCCTACATCCTTCACCTAACTTATCTCATCACACAGGCTTTTTATCATCTTACATCATCACCAGAAGTGTGAGTACAGTATTTTGAAAAAACAGACACATAACTTTTATCAGGGTGTATTGTTATAATTGTTCTATTTTATTACTGTTGGTGTTAATCTTTTATTGTGCCTAATTTATAAATTAAACTTTATCATAGGTACGTATGTATAGGAGAAAACAGAGTATATTTAGGGTTTGCTACTAGCCAAGGTTTCAGGCCTCCACTGGGGGTCTTGAACCATATCCCCTACAGTTAGGGGGGTGGCTACTATACTTGCTATTCCTCCAGCCTCCTGTGCTTCCTTCAGATATCCAGGAGGCTGGTCCCCTTCCTCTCATGTTTTTTTTTTTTTTAACATTTTAAAAAATAACTTTATTTACTTTTGGCTGAGTTGTGTCTTCATTGCTGCAGCGAGCAGGGGCTACTCTACCTTGTGGTGCATGGGCTTCTCACTGTGGTGGTTTCTCTTGTTGCGGACCACCAGCTCTAGGAGCATGGTCTTCAGTAGTTGTGGCTCACGGGCTCTAGAGCACAGGCTCAGTAGTTGTGGCGCACAGGCTTAGTTGCTCTGCGGCATGTGGGATCTTCCCAGACCAGGGCTCGAACCTGTGTCCCCTGCATTGGCAGGCGGATTCTTAACCATTGTGCCACTAGGGAAGTCCCACTTCCTCTTATCTTTACTAAAATGTCACCTTCACAGCAAACCCTTTTTAAAATTTAAAGGCTACCCAAAATGTCCCATTCCCCTTTCCCTACTTGGTTATTGTCCTTAGAGCTGGTTGCTGTGTAACATTCTGTGGTTTTCACTATTTGCCTTTCTTTTACACATTGCTTGACTTTCTCACTGGAATATCTGTTCCACAAGGACAGGGATTTTTGTTTTATTTGCTGCTGTATCCTTAGCACATAGAGTGGTATTTGGCTCAACAAATATTTATTGAATGAATAACTGGGGTTACTTGACCATCCTGTGTCTCAGTTACATGATCAAAACCAGTATAATAAATGTTGTATGCTGGTGAGGATGTGGAGAAACTGATCACTCAGATGTTACTGGTGAAAATCTGAAATGACACAGCCACTCTGGAAAACAGTTTGGCAGTTTCTTATTAAGCTAAACATGCAATAACCATATGACCCAGCAATTGTAGCTTTGGGCATTTATCCCTGAGAATGAAAACTTATGTTCACATTAAAAAAAAACAACTCTACACGGATATTCGTAACAGCTGTGGTACATCTCCATACCATGGACTATGACTCAGCAATTTAAAAAAGTAACTGTTGATACAACTCAGATGAATTTCAAAATAAAAAACAAACAAGCAAAAACAACAACAACAAAAAACGAATCCCAAAAGTCTATATACCGTATGATTCCATTTATATAATATTCTCAAGTGGTAAACTTAAGGAGATGAAGAATTGATTACTGGTTTCCAGGGACTAGGGATGGAGATGGTGGAGAAGGCAAGTAGTCGTGTTTATTAAAAGACAATATAATGGAAAAAAAAGAACAATATAAGGAACACATAGTATCAAATTGCTGTTTGACTGTGGTGGTATATATGCAAACCTATGTATGTGATAAAATTACATACATCTAAACACACACAAATTGTTACTGACCCTTTTGAGTTGGCCCGCAACAAGCGTCCTCCTGCCAGGTGATGCTCGCACCAATGGAACGAGCTGGAGTTTGGTTCAGAAGCAAAGGAAAGCTTGATTCTTTGATTGAAGAAGGCTGAGTTGCCAGCTCCCCCTGTAGAGTCCACGCTCTCCCTGCCAGGGCGCACGCAGGTGGGGCTGCTTTATAGGGATCAGCTTTGTAGGAGGTCTCATCAGCGGGGGAGGGGGTGGAGTTCTCCCCCTGCAATCCTGCGCAGCTGAGCTGCTCACGCTGCAGACCACGGGGCCGGATGCAGGGTCTCTGCACACGGCCCACTGCCGCCATCTTGAATTGCAGTGCCGCGTACAGCGTTTCTGCGCGCAGTTTCTGCAAGCAGCCCAAGCGGCAGCGTCCGGCCGCAGCGTTTCACATTTGGAACTCTGGTCTGAAGTGCCGGGTGGAGGCCTCTGCCTGCAGCATCCTCTGAGCAAGTGAAACTAGATGAAGCACAAAGGAAAACAAACGAGCAAAAAAAAAGGTTAGACTTTCTTTTGTTGCCTGGATTCTATTTTTGTTTCCCTGGGAATTGTGAATGGCCTTTGCTGGTGACAAAATGAATACATATAAATCTTTGGACCTCTGAATAATATAGATGGATTGTATCAATGCAGTTTCATGGTTCTGATATTGCAAGATGCTACCATTGAGGGAGACTAGGTAAATAGTACACGGGATCAAACTGCATTATTTCTTACAAGTGTGTGTGAATCTACAGTTCTCTCAAAAAGTGTAATTGAAACACTACAGTATTATTCTGAAAGTATGCATTGAGTACTCGGTATGTGTGTCACCTTTTTAGGGTAATTGTGAACATTGAATGGATATATACATATACGTGTGTGTGTAAGTAATACAGTTAGAGTGCTGCTCAGCATAGAATAAACCCTCAGTACATTTCAACTATTATTATTCCAATCCTTGAAGGCAGAGCCTCTGTTCAACTCATCTCTGATTCTCAGTATGTGTATTGTTTCTGATACATATTGCAAGCACCTGTCAGTGTGAACTGAATAAATGGCTTATCTAATCCCTTGCACCAGCCTTCAAAGAGCAGGGGTCAATAAGAAGGGTGCTCTCAGTGGAGTCCAGAGAAATCAAGAATTAAACAGGAAAACAATAAGACTACCTAGACTCCACCTCCCAGCTTTGCCACTAATTTATTGTAAGCCCGTTTTCTTCACTAAGTCTCAGTGGCACCATTTGTGAGAGGAGGGATTGGAATGGCATTATTTCCAGCCCTTAAATATACATGGTTCCATGTTTTATAAGAGAATTATTCTTTCTGAAACTTGAGCCTTGGGCCAGGAGTCCAAAGGTAATTATGTACTGGCTCCAAAATTCTGGCCTCCAGTTGTGTTTGGGTAAAGTTGACTCTTCTGTTTCTGGCCTCCATTAAAGCACAGTTATTAGCAGCTGTTCTTTAGCTTTATAGATCTTTGAAGTATGTGGTAGTCAGAATATCTGTAGATGATAGCAAGCCAAGATTTTTGAAACCTTTAGGGGATAAGAAATTGTAGAAACTTAAGCCATAATTATGGTATTAATCACTACCATTGCATCATTATCCTCCAAAGCCAAGGGGAGTTATACTTGCTAAATTTAAAAACAATAAAGGCATGTTGTGATTTATGAAAACACAAAAAAAGCTCTCAAAAAAACACCAGCTTGTTTATTTTACTTAATATTTGCAATACAACCTAATGTATTTGTGTAGTGTTTTTGAGAGGACTCCTGGGTAATTTTTCATGCTAAAGGTTAGCCAAAAGCTGACAGATGTCTTTACTCAAATAGGCCAGGTTTTTACAGTGCAGGGAGCATTACATGTATCATTCTTGCCTGTCCTCTTACCCTGTGTCGGAGCATCTGGAATGTCCAGCCACTTCAGAGTTGAAATTGCTTATATTTTTGTACTAATTTGGGATTCCTTGAACATTACATCACTGAGTACTTATTCAACACCTTGTATGAACTCACTCTTGCAGAGACACTACGAAATAATTACAATGAAATATGCAATGTTCCCTATTAATAATAAATATAATTTGTTGAGGAACTATTATACCTACAGTAACTCACCTAATTTAGCTCTCACAACTCTATCAAAAATATATTAATAACTCCAGTTTATAGAGAAAGCAAACCAGATCAGAGAGTTTATGTAACAAAATCCTAAGTTTTTTCCAATGTGGTAGACGCTTTCAATCAAAAATTATTTTTGAATTCAAATCAATAAATCTATGGATGCTGGCACTTAAATTATAATGACAAGAAATAGAAATCAACTAGGACTAGAGTAATTGAAGAAAATGGGAAAATATTTTCAAAGTGCTGAAAAAAATTGGTTGGCTAGATTGTATTGTCAGCAAAACCATCCTTTAAGAATCAGGCTGAAATAAAGACATTTTATGTAAACAATGAATAGATTATGAATAAATTCTCATAAAAGAAACTTGGAAAGGATGTACATATGGAAAAACATATTCCCAGTAATAAGGACCATGATGCACAGAAACAGCAAACATTTGGTCATACCCAAACAAACGCTGAGTATCTGAAAAACAGTAATAGTGTCTAATTTGAGGTGAAAAAATAAAAACCATCCAAGATGCAACTTAAATACTGGGCAACAATAACACATGTATTGGGAAGGCGTGGGAAGAGTAAAAGTATTTTAAAGTCCATTGCGTTATTCAGCCTGGGAACGAAAATATGTGTTAACTGAGGGCTTAGTGTAAATTATGTATGTAATTATTAGCAAAACCACTAAAACACTAGAAAGAGGAGATTAAATTAGAGCACATATGTTTAAATCCCCAAAATAAAGCAACCAAGCCAAAAACAAAATCTACCAAAACAAGAGAGTAAGATTCTCAGGGCAGAGCAAGGATAAGTAAGGCAAAAGGATGCTCTGTAATCAACAGGAATCTACAGAGGAGAACTTATCCATTCAGAAGCCATTCAAGGAAGATAACATATTGACTAACAGACCTCCCTTTGAAAGAATTCTGTGCAGTGGGGCTTCCAAGCTCTCGTAGCTGAGGACCAGTTCTTAAGAATATAAACAATATAAATCTTCCAGTTAAAACTTGCCAAAGAGATCAGCCTACATCCGTAGTTCTCAAATGTAGGACTCAAGATTATACTTCCAAACATACTGACTCAGTAGGGGTGTTTTTATCACAAATCCCAAGAGATAATAAAGTGGAAGACTTGAAGACCACATTTGATAGTCACTATTCTGCATGAGAATACTGAAGTTCCCCGGCAGTACTATTTCTCAATACAAATGACTACCGAGGTGCTTGGTTTATATCTCAATCTCCGGCAAAATTTGAGAAGAGAAAAAAGAGTGGACATTCATTTGAATAAGACATTACTCTTCACAATGAAAAAAAAAAAAAAAAAGGATTTCTTGGCTTAAAACAACAGACCTGTGTACATTTGCTAGTTAATGTCTGTGAGTCTAATACCTCATGGGAGGCAGCCCACCTGGTCTCACCTGGTGATACCCAGCCCACAGTTCCTGCCATTTTTCTCATTTCAGCAGGACTGGGTAGGAAAAGAGGTTCTGCTAGTAAATCAAGGCCATCTTATTGAAGCCCCCAAGTCCCAATCTCAGGAGATATAGAAGAGTCAAACCTCAGACATTCACAGAACTAAACGCTTCTTCAGGGGAGAATACACTTCAGAATTTATGACTTTGATACAGACAGATAAATTGAACCCTTTCTCTGAGCACTAATTCCTACAAAATGCAGGATTTTTTTTTCTTGTGGAAAAATTGATTTTAATACATTTCTTGTGTAATACATTTCTTCCTTTAATCAATCACATATTCATTTACTTTCATATTCACTTCTCCTTCCTCACCCATATGTATTCATTCATTTGTATTCATTCACATATTCCTGTATCAACTTATATTTTATCAAGTCAGTCATTAACTAATTCATGACTCTCAACCACTTGATCATTTGTTTTCACTTGTATTGTTTTTCAGTTTTCTCATCCTTTGATTCTCCAGTTCATGTATTTGTTCACATCTTTTAATTCATTTCCTCATTCATTTAACACACACACACACACACACACACACAATATCTTCGTGCAAGTTTCCTCCCTGCTAGAGCCACAAGCAGAGATAAGCAATGCACCCGTGACTCCTTCTCAAGCTTTGAATTATTTCCTTTGGCTTTGTCTTTCCCAGATCTCCACCTAGAGAATGCACTGGAGAGTCCATTCTGTAGCTACAGGTTTCTTAGTTCATACCCAGGGACAACATTTTTAGCAGCTTCTAGATGTCAGTCAGGCCAGACTTGGGTCAAAATTCTGTTTCTTCGCATCAGACATTAATCAGCCCAGAAACTTCAACCTAGTTTTAGGGCTCAGGTTTTTTTTTCCTATTTAGGGAAAGCCCAGTTCCTTACTGCTGTGTGTTACCTCCCTGTGAGTCTCTGCTACTCACATAAAACACTTCACTTCTGACACTTCTCACCACCAAATGTGTGGAGACTTTTGCCCACACCAAGCAATTCTCTGCAACACCAGCTTGGTGTCCTGCAATTTAATTCAGTTCCGACATTATTTATCTGGAGATGGCTTCAGATCCCACAGATTAAGGGCTCAGTCCCACAAGACTGCCTTCCCTGACACCCATACACTTCAGACACCCATTGTAAGCCCAGTTTATCACCTGTGCTTCTGACCAGTTGGCTATAGGTAGGAGTTTCCATTTGATTAATTTGCTAGAGCAGCTCACAGAACTCAGGGAAACACTTACGCTTTCCAGTTTAATACAGGATATCATAAAGGATATAGATGAACAGCCAGATGAAGACATATATAGGGTGAGGTCTCGGAGAGTCCCCAGTGCAGGAGCTTCTGTTGCTGTGGAGTTGGGGTGCATCACCCTCCCAGTGTGTATGTGTTCTGCAACCCCCATGCTCTCTGACCCTTGTCATTTTGTTTTTTTTTATGGAGCCTGCCTTACATAGGCATGATTGATTAACTCATTGGACATTGATGATTGATTCAACCTCCAGCACCGCTCCCCTCCTTAGAGATTGAGGGGTGGGAAGTACTGAAACTTCCAACCCTCTAACCTTGTGGTTTGTTGCCCTGGAAGCCAGCCCCCTTCCTTAGGTAACCTAAGGGATTTTGGAAAGTCACCTTATTAACATAACAAAATAAATCTTTATGGCTCTAATCACAGGAAAGTCCAAGGGTTTTAGGAGCTCTGTGCCAATAAGAGGGTTTAAGACCAAATATATATATATATATATATATATATATATTTCTTGTTATAAATCAAAATATCACAGCCTCACAGGGCTCTTGCCCCTGCCTTAAATGAGTGGGTCTTGATCATGACCTTGGTGGTGGCTGTGTAGTCCCTGAGTTCTAGTATTTTCTTAGCCTTCAATTGATCTATGTCAAAAGAAGAATGTTTACCCTAACTCCCTCCTCCATGATTATAATTAATATATTATGTTATAATCCAGTACAAATGACAATTGGCTTGTTTAAGCTCAAGTCTGTACTCTCCAAGTGCAAAGTATTTTTCTTAATAACCCACACAACTGGTAATTGTTTACTATTTGTCTTTACTGCTAGGGAGTGTCAGGAGGGGAAAATTTCTCCTCTACCCGTCTTGGTTCTTTGGCTGTGATTAATTAAATTGACACAAGACAGGTTAACAGGTGAAAAAAACAAATTTAATTTGTATGTATGGAGGTGTCAGAGAAATAGGACCTCCAAAGTGACCAAAGCAGGCTATTTATATAAATTATTTTAACAATTATTTGTGAAGATTTAACAAAACACAGGGGTTTGTGCTTAGGGTTGCAAACTAATGAAGAAGTAACAAAGTTTGTTTATACAGTTTTCTTAGCCTTGAATTCCCTAACTCTGGTGATAAGGATGCTTTCTATCCTCCTGGTGTAGGGAGGGTACCTTCAGATGGGAGATTTATTTCCTGCTTTCAGGGGCAAAGAAGAGGTTCAGAGTATTGTTGTTGTTGCTGTTTTTAATAGCATTTCACCCCACACCAGCTGTAACTGGTGTCAGAATGCCATTGAGGCATATCTTGGGGTAGGATGTCCTGACCCCCAGCAGGAGTAAGTTCTATGATGATAGCAACTTAGATGGTGCTATTCATCAATATATCCCTAGCCACTGGCATAGTGTTTGGCTACATGAATATTTTTCACAGATATAAGGGTAGCGTGTGTTGTAATTGAGTAGATGCAAAGGGTCTAGGGATAGATGTGGAAGAAATTCAGCATCTGAGGGGTGGGAGTGATGGGGAGGATACACAAAGGACTTGACATGTCAGATGTGCTTTGAACATTAGTAGGAGTTTGCCAGGCAACTGTGTGTGTGTGTGTGTGTGTGTATTGGTTCCTGGTAAAGGAAACTGCATTTTCAATGATACAGAAGTGAAACAAAACGGTAGTTCGCTGTGGTTGCATCATAGTGTACAGGGAGATGGGAGTGGGAATGGGGAAATACTGGGTAAATGAGGCTGGGAAGACAGGCAGAGACCAAGTCATGCAATGTGTAATCCGTGTTAAGGACCTTGGACTTAATTCTGAGGGCAAAGGAGTGGCAAAGAAGGGATTTACAGATGGAAGTAAACTGGACAGATTAATTTTTTAAAAATGTTATTTTGGGAAGATCATCAATGACCAAAGCAAGACAAGATAAGGAGTTACAGCTCAGAAAAGATACTATTTTGTCTGTTGGGGAATGTTGTCAGATACTAAAAACAGCTTAATGGGGCCTTGTGAGCCATGCTTGTATCTAAGAACCACATTTCAGTCGTAAGGATGGGATCCATACTCTGTTTTACCTTGCCTCACCTCTCAAATGTGTTAATCAGTACATCCTATCAATGTCATTCCCTAAATTTCACCAGCTTCTCTTTATACCTACTGCCATTTCCCTGGTTCTGACTCCCGTCATCCCTAACCTGAGCTATTGCTACCACTCCTACACCATTTTTGTTGCCTCTTAGATCTTTCCCACTAATCTGTGTCCCCCACTCGTTGTTAGAGTGAACATTCTGAATGGCTTCTTTCCTGTTTAATATTTTCCAATAGCTGCCCGTCCCCTAGAAGATCAAGTCTAAACTCCATAACGCACCTTGTTTCACAATGGTGTCTCAGGTGGCTTCTCCAGCCACAATTTCCTCCATCATTTGATTATTGTATCTTCAAAACACCAGTCAAATCACCTAATTAGGAACTCCTTCCTTACTGTCTGCCATAAGAAATGGCCACCTACTCATTAATATCATTTTTGTATCATGCACACGTCTCTTATTATACATATTTCACTGTTGATATTCATTTGTGTGCACCTACTAATTCTGTCTTCCTTGGAGAAAAACTATATCTTATTATTTGTAAACACTGTCTGTTTAAATAGATGTCTCCCCTTCCTCCAGTTTTTTTTAATGAGCACATACATGAACAATGATTAAAAAAATGAAAAGAATGAATCAAAGTAGAGAAATTGGGTCAGGTTCAGCTAAGGTATTAAAAAAATCATGTGTCCTGGTATTTTTGAGCAGAGTAATATTTTCAGCTTCTTGGAAAGGTGCAGAAGACCTTTTACTCATTATTACTCATCCATTATGAATTTCACTATTAAAAATATAATATGGTCTGATGGTTTTACTGTTGATCAACTCTAAGCATTTATCTATTAATCCTTAGGGAGAAATGACTCACAACGTTTCCAGTTATGCGGCCAGAAAGTACTTTGACTGGATAGTCACTGGGGTCAGGCCTGGAAGAGCTGAGAAATCCTGGTGTTTTCCCTCTATTCCCTACTAGCTTTTTGAATCTATTGAGAGCTACTTGGTCTCATCCTCCTATAAGGTAACTGTGGGTTCTCAAAACCAGATTAGGTGGGAAACCCTTCACAAACTGGGACTAATGACCTGAGAAATTCTATGACCAATGAACTGGGGACTTCTTCAGGTGCAATGGAGAATGTGGAAGCCAAATAGGAAATGAGGAAAAACAGCTGAAAGTACTACGAGAAAGTGAGAAGGAAGGGTTGACGTGGCTGTGAGGATAAGCAGGTCTCTAGGAGGGTAACAAAATTGAGAGAATTGGGAAGAAAAGGCAGTTTGGTGTGGAATTTTAGGATTGCATGAGTGCATATTCTCGCGTATCCTCTCGATAACACTCTGGAGTTGATACTGGCTCCTACAGGCAGCTGGTCATTGAGGATGGACAAAGGATGTAGTCAGACGAGAATTACTCAGACTTGTTATGTGGAAGGTGCCCTACCCATTGCTGGAGGTCAATCTGTAGAAAGACTTTACATTGCCCTAAGTGAACTTTCCAACAACATAAGAGGTAGCTACAGCCATCCCCCATTTATAAGTAAGAAAAACTGAACTTGAAAGAGGTTCAATGGATGGTTCTCACCTAGAAAGTAAGAACTAGACTATCCCAGAGAGTCTGACTAGAAGAAAGGATGGGGAGGGCAGTGTTTTCATGAATTAGTTTTTTCTTCTGCCTATGACACAATGAATCCTGGAAAGATGTGACATTTTTCCTTTCTGAGAGATATTACTGGCATGATGGAGAAGGATGCAGAGAATGGCATTGATCTGTTGGCCTTAACGGTGCTGTGGGGTCAGAAACTAACTGCTCCAGTGTTGCTGTTCTGTGTGACTTGGAGCCCGTCTTTCTCAATACCCCTGGATTCTTTCATCCTAAAAGGAGCTAACAAGGCATGACTCACTCCATCTTTAAGGCTGTTCCAAGAATTGGGGATGTTCCCAGCTTACGTGGGATTATTGTCAAAAGAAGTGTTTTTATTTTCATGTATTCATTCTGTTACTGAGCTAACGCTGATCTGTTATCGTCACTGTAGCAAATGCTATGGAGACTCGACAGAAATATGGTTGGTGTGATATAAATTGATAGGAACAAAAATATAGACTATTTTAGGCGCCAAAGATGACTTTTAGTTTGAATTGTATAATTTAATATCCCAAAATGACTTTGTACAACTTTGAAATCTTCCCATCGTTGTGCATTGCATAACTACAATATGTATCAAATCCAGAGTATAAGATCTTTCTGAATTAGCACCCAATAGGTTAATGTAACTATAGAATATAATAGAATAAGCAATACTATAACTCATGTCTTCATTGAGACCCTAATTTTAATTAACTTTACCTATGAACCTTCTCCTGCAGATAGAACTGAAGTGAGACAAGCACATGCGTCACTATTCATAAAATCATGTAAAAAATTCACTACATTCATTGATACTTTGAAACCCATATATTAGTTAAGAACCTGTGAGCTATGGTAATCCTTCCAGTTTACGGATGAAAACTTGAAGCCCATAGAGGTAAATTGATTTTCCACAAAATACTTTGCATGTAACCACAGGATCCAGAATTTGAACTGAGTTTGAGTTCAATAATTTTTCAGCTGCATTTTGCCCATTTTCTTTGCTATAATATTTTACTTCTTTAGCATGTTTGCATTCCCTGGAAAAAAAATTTAATTGGAGAAACTTATGGGAAACAGCACAATATTTAGGTGACTGAGAAGCAAATAAGAAATGATAATCAATTAAGATAGAATTTTAACAGATAATCCAAGCTGTATGCAGAAATTTGAGGCATTAGTCTCACTTCTACATCCTTTGGATGTGGAATTTTACAGCAGTGGCCCTGCAATATGAATGTTCTCAGTGCTCTATTCATGCGTCAGCTCTAGGACTTTTTGGACTTTGTTCTTAGGTGCCCATCACAGAAACCCTGGAGATACTCTTGCTTACTGGCTTTCTGCCAGGGCTGACCACCAGCGTGACTTGGAGATGTTTCTCCAAATATAAATGATTAGGTCCCACCTGTGAAGATTCTGATTCACTAGATCACAGTGGCTTGAGCATCCTTAGAAGCTCTCACCCAGTAGCTCTTTCAATAGACCTAATTGAGAAATAATCCAGGAACACAGACCCCTCTTTTCCATTTTGCAGGTAGCAAAATGGAAACCAGCAGAGGTAAGAGTCTTTCCAAAATTCACAGAGTTTATTTAGCCTGTTGCTCAAGAACTCCACAATGTAAACTGTCATGATCACATAACCCTTGATGTTCTGGTCTCTCAAGATCATGTCTGGATACAGAAACACACAGGATACAGAATAACACAGGATTCTATGCATTTTCAAAAAGTACAAGTGGGATTTTAGCCTAGGTCTACAGGTACGTATAGATAACCTACTTTGTCCTAAGGATTATGCTAGCTTCTTCTCTAGTTTTCTCTCCTTGGCAAATGACAGTTGATGCTGGGCCTCTACAGTGGTCTCAGGAGCAGGTGATAAACCAAAGGGAAACTGAAGCCTGAGTCCTGGATGGCATTTCCTCCAGAAAATAGTGACCATCCAGAGCATGAAGTTCCATGGGACAAAAAGAGGCAGCTGCCACACTAGCAATAACAGGTCAGTCCTCGTGGTCAGGAGCAAAGAATAAGAGGCAGAATTGGGGGAGATTTCTTAGGCTGAAGGCACACAGGAGGAAGGAGACTTTCTTAAATCTATGCCAGCCCTGAAGGTTGCTCTCAGATGACTGAGCCTATGTGAAGAGCACTGAGAACCAGAGATAAATAAGGAAAAAAATAGTCCTACTTTCAAGAAATCACATTCTGCTTTGTTACATAGGTACAAGGAACAGTGTTATGAGTTGATTAACAAAAGATTTCTGGTGAAGCTCTTCAGAGTAGGCCATGCCTGAGTATCATTGTGGAGGATGTTTTGTGGTTTACCACGCAGACATGGTTATCTGAATGAGGGCATTCCTGGCAGAGGAAAAGCATATGCAAACTGCAGAGCAGTGTAGCAGGGGGATATATGAAGAGAGCTACAAGTCAGTGCTTGTGCTCAGAGTTGAAACACAAAGAGAATTGTTGAATAATGGAGAGGTACCTGGGTGATGTCTCACGAACCACTTACATGCCACGTGAAGACATTCCCTCTGCTTCCTGTAAGCCACTAACTGGCAAGAATGCGGTGTAAGTTGCACTCCTCCACAGCGACAGAGCTGCTTTGGGGAATGTTAAGCTCCCTATGGGGGTCAGTATTCAAGGTTTTTAAGCATCAGACTAAAATTTATATGACTTCAAAGATCTTTCTCCAGCTATAAGATAGATATTCTATAATATCTATTTAGGCATGGTGGCCTTTCAAACCAGACCTCACTCTTGTGGATGAGATGAGAATGAAAAAGAAGAAATAAAAATAAAGATATAATGAGGTGTAGGAGCAGTGGAAGATGCTTAACATCAGCACTGGAATGGATGGTAACAGGAGTAGGGGAGAGAAAGCTAGTCCAAAACATTTTATCCTGCCTGAATACTCAAAAGTCTCTTAACTGTTCTCTCCCATTTATTCTTGTTTCTCTCTGATCCGAGATCATACAGACATCTGTCATGTCCCCGTACTGAAGCCTGGGTAATTTGAACGAAAGGGAAACCAGGTGATGCCATCTCTCTACCCTCAGTACTTTAATAGCTCCCTGTGATTCTTCATGACCAAACTATTTCACATGGGCTGCAGAGACTTTCATGTTTTGCCCATGTCTTGTCTCCTCAGCCTCATTTGCTCTCAGATTCCCCTACATTAGAGTGTCTCAGCGTTGGTACTATTGACTTGTCAGACTGGATAATTCTTTGGGGCTGCCCTAGGATACTTAGTAGCATCCCTGGTCTCTACCCACTAGATAGTACTCACTCCCAGTTATGACAACTAAAAATTTCTCCAGCTTGCCTAATGTCCCTGGGGTTGGGGGAAATTCCCCTGGTTGAGAACTACTGGTCTAGACCTTTCTTTTCCAGGTACCTGTTCATTCAAATGTACCATGCTTCCTCTCATGACAAGACTTCTGAAATCACCACTTCCTTTCTCTGAAATAATCTCCCTCTCCCCACCCCTATGCCAGATTATTAATGTCTAATCATTGCTTCCGTGCAAGTGCAATCATTACTTCCTCCATGGAGCCTATACTGATCCACCAATCACAGTGCTGTAATAACCCTTTCCTTTAGGGCTGTATTTGTAGCCGTGTGTTCATCATTGGCATCATCGGAATAGTTTCTGACTTCCCCTCCAGGCAGTGTACTTCATAGAAACAGGACGTTGCCTATTTTTATTTACCATTATGTCCTCTGTACCTGGCATGGTAGAAACTCAATAAACATTTATTCAATGAATGATTGAAAACTGAACAAAAATTGCAATTATCAGGAAAGTAAAGCAGGACTTCCAGCCTCTGAAGTCAACAACTGTTTGCTGGACACTGATTTTGCATTAGGCAGGGTGCTGAGCCCTGGGACCACAGTGAAGAATAATATACAGCCTTTGCCTAGGAGGCACAGCCTTGGGAAAGAAGTTGACTTGTAAGTAGAAAGGAACGATATGGTATCCTAGGTGGTCAGTGGAGGTCTGAACAACCTCAAGTTGGTTATATACAGAAGACTTCCAAGGTCTGCCTGTAGAGTGAGAAAAAGGTTTCAGAAAAAAGATAATTCTTGAGCTCAGACTAAAGGGTTAGACAGAACTGGCTAGATGGACAAGGGGAATGGGGTAGGCAGGTATTAGAGCTGGTGTGATTGGTGGGAAATTAGTCACAATAATGCTACAGGTGTACAGCAATCCAGCCAGCTGAGAATCTCCACACAGTTTTGAGAAATGAGCTTAAAGACTTAAGCAGGGATAGAGGCATGAGAATTTCTTGTGTAGGCTCAGAAGTCTGTACTTCCTCCTGGAGACAACGGGAGGTCATAGAAGAATGGCAAGCAGTGGCGTGAACCAGATGTGCAATTTCAATGTATGAGCTGAATGTTTGACCAGTAGATAGAGAGAAATACAACTTCATAACTCAGGGTCTCATTAAAAATGTTTTAAAACTTTGAGTGGCTGTGGGCCTGGCACATAGCAGCTTCTCAACAAGGAAAATCAGAATGCAAACTCAGTATAAGGTTCAAGAGCGCGTAGACTCTATTCTCACCAATAGGAGGCCAGAAGGCTTATTGCAACCAGGGAGTCCTTCTAGCCTCACTCCTGTGAATCCATATTTATTGTTAGTGGCAAGATATATATAGGGAGGTATAGGGATCAGGAGGCCAGTTCTAGACTTCAGAGAAAAAGAGGCAAACATAGGCATTTTCTGGACGCTGCAGCATTCTGAAACCTGATGATTGAGTGTTTGTTTTCCCATTGTCTGCATTTCTGCCTAGTCCTCCAACATGAATAATTGTCAAGGTTTTGCTAGGCCAAAGTATATTCCAGAGAAATCGGATCTGCAATTTTGCAGAATTTCACAATGCCTTTTTGCAGTTCTGTGTCAAATTGTTTGTTTAAATCTAGTTTATTTTACCTTCTTGGTCCTGGACGTACTATCAGCTGAAATATTTATATCATTGCCTCTTAGGAGTTGTGCATTTCCCTTGTTCTGTGAAAAAATGTGCTGACCTGTTCTGTGTGTATATGAGTAATTGTTTTTATTTTAATTACTTGAGTGCCTGTGGAAGGAGACCGAGTTGTCTGGCCCGTTCTCTCCTTGACCATTTCTTGTCTCGCTTTCATTCACTCCCTTTCGTGGAGAAAATTCTTGCTCTCAACACCAGCAGTGTGTTTGGAGACCATTTGAAGTTGAAATCTTCATGCTAAATCTAGCCTTTTGAAAGGAGATGTGGGAATCCTAAAGATAAACGTACCTTACCGCACAATGCAGAAATCCCCTTCTCCCAGCCAGGCTCCAGGATGCTGGAAGAAAAAAAAAAAAACAACCCAAGCACATCCCTGCTGTTGTTCAGATCTTAGTTTTGAAACCAAGCTTCCCACACAAACATACACACACATTCCTTATTCCATGTAGCATTCTGTCCTCAACTCACTCCCTTCTGACCTCATTCATTCATTCAACACAATTATTGAATATTCATGGTGTGCCCAGCAGTGAGCAAAACAGGCAAGTCTCTGCCCTCACAGAGACCACAGTCTGACGTAGAAAGCAGACGGTGCAGCAGTTACTACCATCATGGGGGTTGGGGGAGGGAACTCTACAAAAGGGGGTACTATCTGGTTCCAGGAAGTCATGGAATTATGCCAGGAGACGTGCTATTCAAGCTGAGGAAAGAGGAATGGATGGAGGAGACTGGCCCAGGGAGGACCAATGTCCCAGGTTGGAGCTGGAATAACATTTGGTGAGATATTCAGCTAGGGAGGTAAGGAGCTAGATGGTATCTTTTAAAAATCTGGCTTCTACAACCATGTGGTCAGACATACTTGTGCTCAACACCAGCTCCAACTCATCAAAGCTGTTTGATCTTGAGCAAATTGCTGAACCTATCTACGACTGACTGTCATTATTAGTCATTGTTAGTTCATAGGGTGGATGTAAAGGTTGAATAAGTTAGCACATGTACATTGTGTACACACTGGCTGACACGTGGTAACAGCTTGACAAATAATAGGTTGTGTTGTGATTATCATCATTATTATGTATTATTATCTCATCTTCACTGTGCCTTCATTATCTTTTCCACTGTTTTTTGGTTATTGTTGTTGTCCCCTCAAGTCAGGTGATTTGGGATCAACATGTTTCTGGAAGCTAGCCAACCCTGGATCCCCTGTCTACCAGTCTTCTCTTCTTCCCTCTCCATCTTTCTTTTTCTTTTCCTTTTCCTCACCTTCTCACTCCTATGGTTGACACCCCACCATGGTTGGGCCCCAGGAACTGGACAATATGTAATATAAAATAATGGATTCCTGTGTATTATTAACTTCATGCCAGGACCATGCTAAGAACAATTTCTATGCATAGTTCAGTTGGAAATTCACGTTAGCATGCTCTACCACTTAGGAGGGAAAATGAGCAGAGCATAAATTATGGGTAAATTAATATTTCTCACTTAGCTGTCAACATTGAAGAGATGTTTACATTTAACTTTGGTAATGTTTCTCAATTTCTCTGCATTTCCATATTCATACTGCCATATCTGAAGTTAGGATTCATCTCTCATCCAAACTAGTGTGAGATCATCCTCAATGTGCTCTTTCTTTCCCTTTCTCTTTCTCTCTGACACTCTCCCTCTTCCTCTCCCCCACTTCCCCCCTCCCCCTTCTCTCCTTCCAAACTGGCCTGTTCCAGTCCAGCTTCAACTGAAATATCAGAATATTCTTCCTATAATATCACACTGATCCCTATATATTCATGTTTGAAAACCTTCAAAGATGTTCTGTTTTCTGAATAGTAAGTCTATCAGGACACCTTCCACTGCAAGGAACAGTAACAAACCTATCAAATTAAAAGGTAATGAGAATATACTGCTTCACTTACCTGAAAAACCCGGAGGTGATTTGAGCTTTGGGCACAATTTGATCAGGACTTTAGCTCTCTTTCTTGGTTACTCTCTTGGTTCCTGTCCAAATGTCAGTCTTATTCTCTAGCTGGCTTCTTTTATGCTGGCAACATGTTTAAAGCCGTCATAGGTATCCTAAATCCACATCACACTATCCAGCTAGAAAGAGACACACACAAGTCAAGGATTTCTTCCAATTGCTCCATCTTAAGCTGTGGACCCACCTAGGAAGCAATCACTGACTCTAAAGAGATGTCATAGGCTCATTGCCCTAGATTTGAGATTAAGGGCATCTCTGAGTTGAACACTGTCGGAAGGCATGTGGGGTTACTGTATTCTGTTAGTTTAGGGGAATCAGTACAAACCCCTTGCCAAACAACATAAACCATGTGGATGCAATAGAGGGTGCAATAGATACCAGAAAGGCAAACAATGATGCTACCCCCAACCCCCTGAGGATGTCATTCAAGACCTGTCACAGTCTAGCTTCAATCCACAATTCGAAGTTCCCATCATTTCTATTCTTATATTACTCTTGTCGGACTGAATTAACTGCCCCAAGTTTCCATCTGTGCTTTTGCTCCAGGTTGACTTTCTATGTGGCATGCCAAGCTCCTGCCATTCTTTGCCACAGAGAACCCTACCTATCCTTTTAGACCCACCTTGAATGCCCTCTCCTCATGGATCCTATGATATTTTCCTCCCTCTCTCTTCAGCTGTAGTGGAGTAAAAAACACTGAATTTGCCATCATCCAATTTGGACTTGCCTGCTGGAGCTGTCCTGTCCTCAGAGGGTGGCTAATACTGTCTTGTTTCTTTGTCTCTTTCTAGTTTCTTAAAGGACCTGCTCTTTGTCTTTCATTTTCTTATCCAAGAAAGTACCAGTGCTTTGTTTTGGGACATTTCTCTTTAGGTCAGTGATGTCACCTCTTATTTAAATACCTAAACCCTACTGAGTGAAATTTTTGAGCTAAAATTTTGGAAAACCTGGAGGGCTTCTTATTTTTTCAAAGGAATAGTCAAAGAATTATAAGCTAATAACCTATACATTATTACTTGAATGCATAAAAACTAACGAAGGCAGGCTACGAAAGTTACAATTCACCATACGTATGAGGTATTAGTATATATTTTCCTCTCATTTGCAAGTAAATCTTGTTCTGCAGAACACCTGTATTTCTGCAAAGCCATTTGTAAATCAAATATCATATTCTCATTTACATACATTTTAATTATAGAAATGAACTGTATGAATTTAAAAAATATTTTTAGTCACCTCTAATATCTCAGCTCCTTGTCAACTCATCAATAAACTGTCAATACATACAGATCGTCCCTGACTTAACAGTGGTTTCACTCATGATTTGTTGACTTAAGGATGGTGCGAAAGCGGTATGTATTCAGTAGAAACTGTACTTTGAATTTAAAATTTTGAACTTTTCCTGGTCTAGGAATATGCTCTCTCGTGATATTGGGCAGTCAGAGCAGCCGCAGCCCCCCATCAGGCACACGGTCATGAGAGCAGCCAACCAATCCCCGTATGCCATTCTGGACTCATGCAACCATTCTGTTATTCACTTTCAGTACAGTAGTCAGTACAGTATTTTGATTTCCTTTCGGGATAAATAAAGACATAAGTAAATTGACATGAGGGCATTATGAGACAAAATTATGGGTGCAATATATCAATTCCAATTGTGAAGTAAGGACATTTCAAGAACTCATGGTTACCTTTTATGTCAATTCCAAACATTACAGATAAATGACTGTGAACAGCTTTAATCATGCTTTTAAAGATGTGAGAATTTATATGGCTTTTGATATCTTTCCTTCTTGTGGACTACACTGTTTTTCTGGCAGTATCAATTTTACCAGTAATCCTGAAAAGCAACTAAATATCTAAAATCTTATTCACAAAAGTCAGTATAACATTGGGTTAAAAGTGCAAAACTAGGGACTTCCCTAGTGATGCAGTGGTTAAGAATCTGCCTGCCAGTGCAGGGGACATGGGTTCAAGCCCTGATCTAGGAAGATCCCACATGCCACAGAGCAACTAAGCCCATGAACCACAACTGCTGAGCCCACATGCCCCAACTACTGAAGCCCACGTGCCTAGAGCCCGTGCTCCGCAACAAGGAGAAGCCACTGCAATGAGAGGCCCGCGCACCGCAACAAAGAGTAGACCATGCTCGCTGCAACTAGAGAAAGCCCGCGGGCATCAATGAAGACCCAACACAGCCAAAATTAAATAATTTTTTTTAAAAGGTGCAAAACTAGAGGGGAAGAACATGCCTCCATCAAATGATGGAGCTGTAGAAAGGACATAGGAGTCAATTTAAAGAAGTTCCCAGTGGCCAAATCTGGGATGACTTGGGCAACAAAATAGAAGATGAGATTATTGAATTATAAGCCATGAAAGAAAATAAATGTCCGTAAGTCAGTGCTAATATAACAAGTGAACAAGTGAATGAATGAATGAGTGAGTTCATAAATAAATGGAGGAAAGGGGTCACTCTTCCTTATGGTGAAGGAATGCATTATTTTCTTTTTTTCTGTCTTTATAAATGCTTTATTGACGTCTAAACCCATACATAGATAGAAACCATATACATACATGAGCAATATCAATCACTTTTCCTATCAGGCCCAGTCCTATTGTGACGGAATTGTCCATGTCAAACACACAATTTCACTGTCTCTGGCCAAGAGACACCTAAGAAACATTGAGTCTCCCCAATTTCCAGCTTTCCTGTTCTCATAACTTTATTTCTTGTCTTTTTCTTTTTTCAACTATAAGGCATAACTAAGCTACTGATACAAAAAGAGTCCAGAGGGGAGGGAATATTTTTAAACCATGTCAGTCTAACATAGTGGTCACATTCTGGGGACCCTTAGGCCAGATAGAGCATGCAGATATGTTGGCCTCTGAGTGTTAATTTGTTTTCAGATTTTTTTTTTATATTGGAGTATAGTTGGTTAACAGTGTTTTGTTAGTTTCAGGGTACAGTAGAGTGATTCAGTTATATGTATGCTTGTATCTATTTTTCAAATTCTTTTCTCATTTAGGTTATTACAGAATATTGAGCAGAGTTCCCTGTGCTATACAGTAGGTCCTTGTTGGTTATCTATTTTAAATACAGCAGTATGTATACGTCAATCCCAAACTCCTAATCTATCCTCCCCCCCTTCCCCCCGGTAACCATAAATTCATTCTCTAAGTCTGTGAGTCTGTTTCTGTTTTGTACATAAGTTCATTTTATCACTTTTTTTAAGATTCCACATATAAGCGATATCATATGATACTTGTATTTCTCTGTCTGATATACTTTGTATGATAATCTCCAGGTCCATCCATGTTGCTGCAAATGGCATTATTTCAGTATTTTAATGGCTGAGTAATATTCCACATCTTCTTTATCCATTCATCTGTTGCTGGACATTTAGGTTGCTTTCATGTCTTGGCTATTGTAAACAGTGCTGCAATGAACATTGGGGTGCATGTATCCTTTCAAGCCATGTTTTTCTCTGGATATAAGCCCAGGAGTGGGATTGCTAGATTGCATGGTAGCTCTATTTTTAGGTTCTTAAGGAACCTCTATACTGTTCTCCATAGTGGCTGTGACTGTAACAAATTGCCACATATTTAAAAGGTTAAAAAATACAAACTTATTTTAAAATTTAAAAGTTTATAATTCTGGAGGTCAGAAATCTGAAATGGGTTTCAGTGGGCTAAAATGAAGTTGTTGCCAAGAGTGCATTCCTTTCTGGAGGCTCTGTGGGGCAATCTGTTTTCTTGCCTTTTCTGTGTTCTACAGACTTCCAGCATCCTTAGGGGGGAGTACCAATCCCCCCCACAATGTCATTAAAGTCAGGAATGGCCAGTAGAATCTTTCTCACATCACATGATTCTGACATTAACTCTTCTGCCTCCTTCTTCCTCGCTTAAAGGACCTGTGTGATTACACTGGACCACCTAGATAATTCAGGATAATCTCCTTATTAGCAACTATAATTCCATATGCACTCTTATTTCTTCCTTGCCATGTAACATTATAATTCACAGGGGTTTAGTTTGTAAATGTCTTTGGGGGAGGGAGTTATTATTCTGTGTATCACATACAATTACACTTAATAAATGTCAAAGGAATGATGTAAATAGAAAATTACTATTTGGCAAAACTATAGTGATAATTATTGTATGCATCCGTGGATACTGTATAGTTAGGGATGATGAGAAACAGAACATTTGAATAGTTTCAAAGGGTCTCCCCACATGTTACTTACTAATTGCAAATGGAGTTACTTTCCATGCATAAACATGGCAGATACCACCATAATCAAGTGACTAGTGAGCTATATATGTATAATTGGAGTTCCCAAAGGCAAGGAGAGAGACCAAAAATGTATTCAAAGAAATGACTGAAAATTATCCAAATTTGATGAAAACTATAAACCACATATCTAAGAAGCACAACAAACCCTTAGCGGAAGAAATATGAAGAAAACTACACCAAAGCATATCACCATCAAATTTCTTAAATCAGTGTTAAAAAAAAAAAAATCTGAAGAGCAACAGAGGGAAAAAAAAACACATTATAAACAGAGTGTCAAAGACAAGTATAACACTGACAACTCCTCAGGAAAAGTGGAGCTCTGAACGTAACAAATCAACATTATTAAGTATTGAATGAAAAAAAGAAGCCAATCTTCAATCTGGAATTTTATAACCAGAAAAAATATTTAAAAATTTAAAGCAAAATGGAGTATTATACAAACAAAAAGAAAGCTGAACGTACTCATGTCTTTAAAAAATCCTTTGAGGATTTGTCTTTAAAAGGAATGTCTTTAGGGCTTCCCTGGTGGCGCAGTGGTTGAGAGTCCGCCTGCCGATGCAGGGTACACGGGTTCGTGCCCTGGTCCGGGAGGATCCCACGTGCCGCGGAGCGGCTGGGCCCGTGAGCCATGGCTGCTGAGCCTGCGCGTCCGGAGCCTGTGCTCCGTGACGGGAGAGGCCACAACAGTGAGAGGCCCGCATACCGCAAAAAAAAAAAAAAAAAAAAAACCAATAAAAGGAATGTCTTTAAAAAAATGTCTTTAAAAAATCCTTTGAGCAGAAAATAATGCCAAAGGGAAATTTGCCTCTATACAAAGGAATAGACAATATTGGAGGTGGTAAATATATGTGTAACAATAAATATTTGTATCCAATTTTATTAAATTTAATTCAAATATAATTAAATGACTTTGGTTTCCCACCAGGAAGGAGTAACATTTACCTTACTCCATTGAAACTAAAAGCAAGCAGAAAATATGAACCAATGGTTTTGAAGACATCAGGCAATGAGGGGCAGTGGTCCTTCAGAGACAGCAAACAAATAATGTGAGCCCTGTAACTGTCACAGCTTGTGCCTTGAGAGAGTTTCCAGACCTAGCAGCAAGAAAATGGAACACAGTCTGAGCCAAAGAGACTCTCTGAGTTCAGATGGAGCTCAGAATCCCAGAAGACCAAGGTAGCTAGAATTTACAATACAAAGTCACAGAGAATTAGCTGCATAGAGAGAGTTCTCTAAACGTATGCAGAGGCGTGTCCCTCAAATTATTTTAGCTCAACATTGTTAGGACGTTAATTCTTCCAAACTTGACCTATAGATTCAATGCAATATACAGAACACTAGCGTGGATTTTTGTAGAAATTAACAAACTGTTCCTGAAATTCAAATGAAAAAGCAAAAGACCTAGAATGGCTAAAATAATTTAAAAAAAAAGTATGGTAGACAAACACTACTTGATATTAAGACTGCTATGAGCTGGCGTTTTTTCAGAATGCAAATATTGCTGATGCTTTGCCTCAGAGCCCACTTCTTTTGAGGTCATGTGAGCCAGAGACATGAAGACATCTGTTTCCCTTCAGGGGCCTCATCAGTAGCAGTTTTCTGTCACAAAGTTACACTCCATGTTTCCAAATACATATAACCTTGTTCTAGTACTGCCTGTCCTCAAACTGTCCTTTTCTTTCTTTCTTTTTTTCCATTCATGGGACTGCTAAAAAAACTCTGTAGATACCTTGAATGAAAAATATCGTCAACACCTTCCACAGTAGGTAGATGGATGATAGGTAGACAGGTCAGCATATACATAGATCTAGCTATCTTGGGGTAAGTGCAGATAGTTGCTTGAACAAGTTGTCATTTCTTAGCGCCAATAAGGATTCTAGACATCATGAGCCTCAGTATCCTGGAGAGCAAGTCTTCTGTTGAACGTAATTTTCACATAGTAGCTCAAGATTTCAGTAATTATTTCCTGTAAAAAATGGGGACTATGAGATTGCTGACTTTTTGAAAATTTTATGTTACTGTGATATGACTACTTTGTATTTCTTTTATTTCTACATTCCTTGAATTATCGCCTAAGCATGTCCTTGCTTCTGTATATTACCATACATCAAATTACCCCAATAATGGACACCAACAGAAACTCTAACATGATCGTCTTATTGGATGCAAATTTAATTTAGTTCGGTTCCACAAACATTTTTGAAGCCCTACTGTATTTTTGACCCTAAGTTACAAACATAAACAGTAGTGGTTTCTCTCCACAGAAAGAAACAGAGTGAAAAGGAAATGGGAATATTAACTTTCATTGCAATTTCTCCAGCCTTCAGATGTAAGTTTGTATTGCCTCTAAATTTCAGAAGGTAATTGTGAGAACCAGAATGAACCAACATGAAATAACGTGTGAATGTGTGATCTTTTCCAGGGCAAAAGCTATATAATCTAGGATAAAGAATGTTGGTTTGGAAAAGACAGTCCTGGATTTGAATCTTAGTTCCACACTTCCTCACTGTGGAACTTTTCCAGGCCTGTTACACTTTCTCGGCCTCTATTCTTACATCTCTAAGATGAGGATAATTATGTCTTTCTAACAGGGCTGTTATGAAGGTAAAACGAGATAATTGATATTAAGCTTCCAGTTTAGGACAGGACAGCCTGGTCAGTGTTCAGTCCAATAAATTTTCTTCCTCTAGAATGGAACAAGGGGCTGTCTGAAAGGCTACTGATCATCAAGAGAATGGAGAAGGCTGTCAGCAGTAGAACATAACAATTTATAAATTTCTTATTTCACAACAAGCTCTGGGACATCCATCGTCCATGGAAATAAACAAACTCTGAGTCTGGGGCCCGTTCCCAGCTGTGGAGTCCAATGCAAATGCACCTGAATGACTAAAGTGTGTTGCAAATGACTCACCAACCCCTGACTGCAATCTGGGTCCATCTGCTGAGCAGGGCCGACCACTCCCCCCAAAAGGGGCCCTTGAGAACTTCTACAGATCATCTCTTGGAAAGAGGAAAGTTTGCTTGCTCTCAAGGTGTGTCTCAAGCCCTCATTCCAATTATTTAGCAGACTGTATTAAAGAAGCAGGCAGCTTTCTTCCAGAATCTTTAGAGCTCATCAAGTTCCAATCCCTCTTTTAGCAAAACTGGTTTCAGGGAGGGGAGGTGTGACTTCCCCCAAGGTCTCACAGACAGACATCCAGATCTCTTTTTCTTCAATCTGACACAGTTCCGATTTGCAATGTGCTATACTCAGTAAAGTGTTTGCTGATATTTTTTCCTTGAGAGTTATAGGATGGGAATGGAATGAAAGTGATGGTGAGCATGTCCCAAATCCCTCCAAGACCCACCCAATATCTTCACATGCTGAGGATTTTTCTCGATTCTTGGACACATGCAGTCTGATCCCTGGCTGCTAAACTACCCACACATGGCTTTTCTCTCTTCATCTGCTGTGATCTTTTGAATCCTTCTTTACAAGAATTCAGTTACACAGTGCTGCAAATACATACTTCCATCCACACTCACTTCTCTTAGCAGATAATGCTGATCACTGAGTCTGGCCCTGTACTCACTGACTCTGAAAGTTGCCTAAAATATTTTCTTAATACAGTCTTCTAAACAGTGAACACGTGTGGGGAACATTTCCAAAGCTACTCGCTGTGCTATCACAAAGAAAGGTGGACCTCCACTAGGCAATGTTCTCCTTCAAAGCCAACTTACACACACATACAAATGTGAATCTAGTGTAACGATGCATCTAGAGGTTTGGCACATAGAAAGTGCTCAACAGTTATTTGTTGAACGAAAGGCTGAAACAACTGAATAAATGTGGTAAGTGTTAGACCCACTTTCCCAAGTAACAATCACTCTTCTAGAGGATCTTGGTTATAAAAGGGACATTACTGATCAAAGGGAACATCAAGAGATTCAGAGAGAGAGGGAACAACTGGGCAAGGATTTCATTTGGTTGTAATAAAAACAGAATAGTACGTAGACTTTTCAGTAGAATGAAAATTAAAATGTCAGACATTTGAGCAGGGATGGGGATCCCATAAAACTTGTATCTACCTACTTGTCCATAAAAATCAATGTGATTTTTTGGATTTTTAATAGTTAATAACCCTTAGAACAGTTTCTAAAATGAAAGCACATGCACACCCACACTTAGGATCTTGCACATTGAATTGTTTTCTCTGTAATCAATAAAACACTGGGAAATGAAATTATCCACTGTGTTTTGTTCCTCTTTGTAGGGCTTTGAACTATATATGTTTATTATACTGTAATATGCTGAGATAAAAGTTTTGGCTTGTTATGGCAATGAGTGGAATTGGCTGCTTCTCTCACATTGGGGTGAATACAGAAATCATGGTGTCCAGAAAAAAGAGAGTGGCGGGGAAATACGATTTTGGGGACATGACGCTACTCCTTCTTTAATACAATGATACTTATCGTCAAGTGTGGTCAAAAGCCAATGAGTCATCTTTATAACAAAACTTGCTAAGGAATCCCAGCTGACTCAAAGGTATATTGAAGACCTATGGCAATAACTGTCTGGGTTTTCTATTAGCGAGCTTTTCCACAAATGGCTACAATGTTTTCGTTTTGTTTTGTTGTTTTTAAATTAATTACTTAGAGAATTTTATCCTGAATTTTTAGAGAAGAGGAAGGAAAACATTTAGGCAGAAGACCAATGATAGACATGAATGAGCAAGTTTTTATTGGACTGGTTCAGAACGGGGAAGGGGAGTGAGCCATTGTGCTGGAAACAGAACTAAGTTTTGGAAGGCAGGCAGCCGGGGCCCAGCTCACTCTTGTTTGGCAAGTCCTTCCTCTCAAAGAACCTCACTTGTGCCATCTGTAAAAATGAAGGGATTTTGTACATCACTTTGGAACATCCTGTGGCAGTATCTCCTACAGCTGATTATACGTATACCCTATGATTCAGCAATTGTACTGCTAAGTGTGTACCAACAGAAACAAGTGAACATGTGCACCAAAAGATACGCACAGCCATGTTCATATCAGTATGACTCGTAATAATAAAACTGGGAGTGTCCCAAGTGTCCATCAACCCTAAAACGTGTTATAATTATAAAATAGAATATTATATAGCAGTGAAAAGGAATGCGCAAAGCCATGGAAATGTTGAGGAAATGTGCCAGGCACAAAAGATTTCATGCTATGCAATGCCATTCGTGTATAGTTCAAAAATAGGCAAATCTAATTCATAATGAGAAAAGTGGTTTGGGATTGAACAGACCTGGATTGGAATCTCATACTGGAAAATTAATGGCTGTGGGGTTTTGGGCATGTTGAATTTCCTCTCAAAGTCTCAGTTTCCCCATCTGGCATAGAAAACACTTAACACAATGTGTTTTATATTAAAAGTACATGGAAAATGGTAGTTCTTGTGAGTTGTATTCCATACTCTGACATCCAGGGTTCCTTTCAGGTACATTATTTTAAGATTAGATAGGGATTCCTAAATCTGTTGCTCTAGGTTTCTATCATGTCCCCTATCACAGACATTTTGGTTCTTTCTTCTTTCTTTCTTCTTTCTTTCTTCTATTCCTCTTCCCAACCTCCTTGCTATTCATTTTTTATTTTTCCTTTCTCCCAGTGCTTCCATCTTGGTTGTTTTTGATCTTTCTGTGGTTCTCTAAGACCCCCCACTGACACCTTCTAAAGCTCTTTCAAGACAAAAAGAAGTGGCTAAAATTTTCTCTTTATATCTCACTCTCTCAATATATCACTCTCCTGTTTTGTGTGTGTGCATGTTACAGTCCCATGTAGATTCATTGCTGAATTCAAGGCACAAATATGTCATGGCACAGATATTTCATAGCGTGTAAAGAAAGGTAATAGCATCCTAAGGCTCATTTGACATGTTCTACTTGGACTGAAGTACTGTGAATCCTTCACTCCTCAGCCAGCCTACTGCCTTGACCACCCCTCTCACCAGGATAGATCAAGTCTCCTAAATAAATTTTTTTTTCCTCTTGGTCATGGGGACTGCCCTTACCCCCTTGCAATAATTTCCTGCAGTTTCTGTTCGGCAGAAAACCTTTTTAAAAAGTGTAAATCATGTCCTGTCTTCTGTGTTTAAATCCCTCCAACAAAGTCCAATGGAATTGGAATAAAACATGAGTCATCACCTTGACTTCCCAGGTCTCCCATGACCCGTCTCAGTACTCACCTACTCTCATCCTCTCCCTTTGTTACAATGGCCACCTTATTTCTGCTTCTCATATACATTATGCTTATGCCCAACTCAGGGAGTTTGTACATGCCAAGCCCCCTATTAGAAAATTCTCCCAGAAAATTTCCTGGATAGCCCCTTATAATCATTCAAGTCCAGGTATCACCTATTGAGAGAGCTTTGCCCAAGACCAACCTAGCTAAAGTAACATTTACCTCACCCCAAATGACTACCATATCACCTTATTATATATTCTTTATAGCAGTTTTCACTGACCTCATTTATGTGCCTTACTTTCTTGTGTTTACATGGTTTTCGATGTGAATGTTTCAGTGAAGGTTGTTGATGTGGCTTACAGGTGATGCCAGTGGTATTGGTAGTACAGGGAGTGGCTATCCAATAACAGTTTTTCTGTGGTCTGGGTTTTCATTACTCCTTCTCATGGTTGAATTCAATAACTCCATGATCCAGTCAGAGGAATCCATGTGGGTAATAAAAGGAGTATGGCCTCAGATATCTTCCTCTCTTCATCTCTCATTCCAACATGATCATATTCACTGGCTTCCACTCACTGGGTAAAGCCATTTCCCAGGCTTGATTTGAGAATGAGAACTTTACAAATTTCTCTCTCTTATTTACAGGCTTTAGTATGATCTGAGCACAGAATTCTCTCAAAAGGAAGAATATTCTTAGCAGATTTCTAGAACATTAACATGAACACCA
This sequence comes from Mesoplodon bidens, assembly GCF_964165515.1. Classification (NCBI taxonomy): domain Eukaryota; kingdom Metazoa; phylum Chordata; class Mammalia; order Artiodactyla; family Ziphiidae; genus Mesoplodon; species Mesoplodon bidens. The sequence continues at coordinate 18,491,361 of NC_138162.1, read as the reverse complement.
ATAGCTGAGTTCCAGTCAATTAACTTCTCCCTTGCATAGTATATCTTGGATAAAATAAAAACACCTTTTTGGTGCTTTGTATTTGTTTGGTTTTTTTATTTGTATTCTAATCCCGAGGAACCCAAGTACTCCCAACAGCATTGAGAGATGACACTTTGCTGCCTGCTGCGTATTGTAGGAAATACGTAGAAGCACCATGAATGCTTAATAAATATAGGTACCCCCAAAATTTGAAGTTCTTTTGAAACCTTTCAGTGCTATGTTTACTGAATATTTACTCTTAGGCAGAGACTGCATATGTTAGTTCCTCCAGACCCTTTTCCCTTCTTTAAAAGAATACGTGGATTTAGGGGAAAAAAAGAAAATAACAGATTGGCATTGAGATGTAGTATAAATATTTTGGAGTTTGATCTGCACTCAAGTCTTGGTTCAACACATAGTAGCTGTGTGAGGTTGACAAATTATTTGACCTCTCTGAGCCGCAATTTCCTCAGTAGTACAATAAGGCACATAATACCTGCTTTGCTTTTTTGCTCGGTTATTGAAGGATGTAAATGAGTTTATTGAATCCTTGGGAATTCAATAATTGTCATTTCTCTTCATCAGCCACAAGATTCCACAAAAGTGGCGTTTACTTGAAATGTAGTCAAATGAAGGAGCTGGGTCTTTTTGTCGACCCTTGAAGAACACAGTTGCTCTACATGGGTAATTGCAGTTCTTTTGCTGTCAGTCTGGAGAGTATTAATCTCAGCTGAATGAAGCCTTGGTGTAAATATGCACCCACTGAGGAGTAGGATGAGTTTACAAACAATTATGCAAATATGGCTGTATGTTTTTCTCCAGACCTAACCACAACATGAGTGGAGATTAATCAATGTGGACATTGTTGGCAAATGGAGCATTTCACTATGTCCTTCCTGAGAAGATAAGAATTCGTGTCTGATGTTGAGTCTCAGTTCAACTGTATGAGTGGGGTCAGGATGAGGATTGGCTGAATTATCTCTGTTCTATTTCAAATAATTTTCCCAAAAGAATCTAAACAGTTAAGCATAGCTGGGGTGATGGAGGTGAGAAAGATCCAAAGAAAGTTTGTAAGTTCATATTATTCCATGGTAATAGAAATGCCCATTTTATGCTATCAAAACCAGCCCCCTAGACTACTATTACCTTTTATTTCTTAAATTTCAATAAAAGAATGAATCCTGCCCTGTATGTAGAAGAGGTAAAAGATCCTTCTACAACTGTGAATTTTTTTAATCATTCATCAAGGACAGTTGGAGAAGGAGGGGCCATTTATATTCATATCTAAATGTATTATTGTATATATTATATCCATATACATATCATATGTATTATATGTCATAAATATTATACATAATATCCAAACTATTGAGTGACGACAGAGTGACCATGCTGAAATCATCATTTCATTTCTATGAGCAAAAGTTTTCTTATTTGTACAGTGGGAATAAATTATATGAAAATTGTCATTTAAGGGTAAAATACTCTAAAATTTAAGAGACAATTTGCATAACTACTATTTCTGTCAAAGGCACACTCATTTATTTGGATAAGAATTTGAATTTATTTTATTTTAAAAGGTTTTTATTTTATATTGGAGTATAGTTGATTAACAATGTTGGGTTAGTTTCAGGTGTACAGCAATGTGATTCAGTTATACATACACATGTTTCTATTTTTCAAATTCTTTTCCCATTTAGGTTATTAGAGAGTATTGAGCAGAATTCCCTGTGCTATACAGTAGGTCCTTGTTGTTTATCTATTTTAAATACAGCAGTGTGTACATATCAATCCCAGACTCCCAATCTGCCCTTCCCTCCCCACCTTTCCCTCTGATAACCATGAGTTCTTTCTCTAAATCAGAGTCTTCTGTTTTGTAAATAAGTTCATTTGTATCATTTTTTTTAAAATTCCACATATAAGTGATATCATACGATGTTTGTGTTTCTCTGTCTGATTTACTTCACTGAGTATGATAATCTCCAGGTCCATCCATGTTCCATGTTACTGCAACATGGAATGGCATTATTTCATTCTTTTTAATGGCTGAGTAATGTTCCATTGTAGATATGTACCACATTTTCTTTATCCATTCCTCTGTTGATGGACCTTTAGGTTGCTTCCACATCTTGGCTATTGTAAACAGCACTGCAATGAACATTGGGGTGCATGTATCTTTTTGTTGTTGTTGTTTGTTTTTTGCAGTTCTATAACTTTATTCAACAATCAGCAGTTAGTTCTCATCCACATTAACTGTCTGTAGATTTTTTTTTTCAAACCATGTTTTTCTCTGGCTATATGCCCAGCGGTAGGATTGCTGGATCATATGGTAGCTCTATTTTTAGTTTCTTAAGGAACCTCCATACTGTTTTCCATAGTGGCTGCACCAATTTACATTCCCACCAACAGTGTAGAAAGGTTCTCTTTTCTCCACACCCTCTCCAGCATTTATTACTTGTTGACTTTTTGATTATGGCCGTTGGGACTGGTGTGAGGTGATATCTCATTGTAGTTTTGATTTGCATTTCTGCATTTCTCTAATAATTAGTGATGTTGAGCATCCTTTCATGTGCCTCTTGGCCATCTGTATGTCTTTGGAGAAATGTCTATTTAGGCTTCTGCCCATTTTTTGATTGGGATTTTTGGGGGTTTTTTGATGTTGAGCTGCATGAGCTCTTTGTAAGTTTGGCGATTAATCCCTTTTTGGTCACATTGTTTGCAAATATTTTCTCCCATTCTGTGGGTTGTTTTATCATTTTGTTTGTGGTTTCCTTTGCTGTGCAAAAGCTTTTGAGTTTAATTAGGTCCCACCGATTTGTTTACTTTTTTAAAGTTTCCATTACTGTAAGAGGTGGATTGAATAAGATATTGCTGCGATTTATGTCAAAGAGTGTCCTGCCTATGCTTTGCTCTAAGAGTTTTATAGTGTCTGGTCTTAATTTTAGGTCTTTAATCCATTTTGAGCTTATTTTTGTGTATGTAAAAGAATGTTCTAATTTCATTTTTTTACATGTAGCTGTCCAGTTTTCCCAGCACCACTACTGAAGAGACTGTCTTTTCTCCATTGTATAGTCTTGCCTCCTTTGTCATAGATTAATTGACCATAGGTGAGTGGGTATATTTCTGGGTTCTCTGTCCTGTTGCAGTGATCTATATTTCTGTTTTTGTGACAGTACCATACTGTTTTGATGACTGTAGCTTTGTAGCGTAGCCTGAAGTCTGGGTGCTTGATTGCTCTAGCTCCATTTTTCTTTCTCAAGATCCTTTTGGCTTTTTGAGGTCTTTTGTGTCTCCATACAAATTTTAAAATTTTTTGTTCTAGTTCGGTGAAAAATGCCATTGGTAATTTGATAGGGATTGCATTGAATCTGTAGTAGAAATTGAATTTGTTAATTCATTTTTTAAACAAATTTTTATTGAGTGCCTATTATGGATCAAGTTCAATTCTAGACACTGGAATAAATTATTAAACTAAAGATACAAAAACCACTGCCTTCATGGAGATTGCATTCTAGCATAGGGGCACAGACAACAGATAAATTATACATATCTGTATATGTATATATACATATATAACCTATTTATGCACACACACAGAAGCTACATAGCGTATAGTACTATAAGTTTGATGGAAAAGAAATTGAATAAGATTTCCTGAGAAGGTTATATTTGAGCCAAGACTTAAATGAGTTGAATCCCCTGAATATATAAAGATATTAATTAAAAGACCAAGTGAATATCTGTGTTGAATACATTGAATTCTATGAGTCTCTGTTTCTCCCTAATAATAGAACTTCCCATTCCTTGAAGACAAGTAAACAGAATGTTTAAATTACACTAGAGAAAATGATAAATTTTCTGATAAAAATTTGATAAAATGATAAATGTGATAAATTAAGTTACATCAGTATGGCTTAAGTAGGAGGAAAGTTTAAAAGAACACATATAAAACTAGGAACTAGAAACTGCAAGATCTGTGTTCTGTTCTCACTCTGGGTGTAACTAGCCTAGAAAACTTGGGTGAAAACTAACCTGAATTTTTCTGTCTCTCAGTAGCCTTTTTTTTTTTTCCCAAAACTTGGATAATATTTGTTCTACCTATACCAAAGATATTTGTGAGGATCATTTGGGTATAGCATAACTGTACCATGAAACATGTAAAAGTCCTATGTGGAAGCAAGATGGTTTAAGCAAGGTTGAATAAACATAATGTCTTATTTGCCTGACAAGATCTTAAGTGTTATAATCAGTCTACATCTTTTCAATAAGTGTCTTACTACAAGTTTACTGTTACAAGTACAGAAGCTCCTCTACTAAAGAAATTTCACATTATATAGGTTCATAGTTTTTTTTTTTCTTAAAAAGCTGCTCACCAGAACAAAAGTACACTGACTATATCCAAGCAGATGAAATAGTCACATGAAATCATCCATACACTTTTTAATTGGTTTTAGTCTCATCCATTCTCTTTTTAGTTGGTTTATGTCATATGCACTCTGATGTAGCACACTTTTACATTTTATGATGAAGACAGCCAAAATGGAAACATTTTTGGATATATATTTTAAGAGTTGACAGGAAACAATAAGATTCAGATTTAATGCTGTCAACATCTCTGGTTCTCCTGTGAAACTTCACTTTACATAGATGTTTAGCAGTATTTTGGACATATAATAGATGGACTTCTGCACAGCTACTTAGAATCTAGCCTTGTCTAAAAGATCCTTCTATGCTCACTTTTATGACTATTTTGGAAATCATGGGCTTGCACAGATAGGTACTATTTTTAGGTGTATGTAGTAGGCTAGATAACAGCTCCCCCAGATGTCCATGTCCTAACCCCCAAAACCTATGAACGTTACTTCGTATGGTAGCAGGGATTTGATCCATGTGGTTCAGGATCTTGAGATGGAGAGAGTATCCCACATTAGCCAGGTGTGCTCTAAATGTAATCACAATGGTTCTATAAGAAGGAGGCAAAAGGAGATTTGACCTCAGAGACAGAAGAGGAGAAAGTGATGTGATGATGAAATAGAGATGTAAAGATGCTATGCTGCTGGCTTTGAAGCTGGAGGAATGGGTCATGAACCCAGAAATGCAGCTCTACAGGTTGGAGTAACCAAGGAAATGGATTCTCCCCAGAGAACTTCCCAAGGTGGCAAAACCATGCTGGCACCTTGGTTTTGACCCAGTGAAACTGATTTCAGACTTTTGAATCCTAGAACTATAAAAAGAATAAATGTGTGTTGTTTTAAGCTACCAAGTTTGTAATAATTTATAACAGCATTAGTAGGAAATTAATACAGGGTGAACCTCAATTTATCAGCAACATCCCCCTCCAGGAGATGCAATTTATTAAATCAACATTGGGCTACACTCTGTTAAACAAGTTTCAGACGCATTGCACCCAGAATTTTGAGAGCATCTGGTACATCTTCACTATATCAGAGAGCAGAAAAATTTTTGTTCTAGAAGGGGATGAAACTAGATTAATACCCTGCTTCTACCTGGAATAATACAGTCTTCAATATGTTGCTGAACTTCTGGGCTTCAATATTCTTGTGTATAAAAGGGAGCTGATAATAATAATACCACAAGTCTTAGGTCAAGATGAGATGAAATAACGCATGCTCAGCACTTAGCATAGATTTTTGGCATGTATTGTGTATCAGGAACATATTAACTTCTTTTTGGGGGGCTGTGTCGGGTCTTAGTTGCGGCATGTGGGATCTTTTGTTGAGGCATGTGGGATCTTTTGTTGTGGTGTGCAGGTTTTCTCTCTCTAGTTGTGGCACGTGGGCTCCAGAGCGCATGGGCTATGTAGTTTGCAGCATGCGGGCTCCCTTGTTGAGGTGCATGGGCTCAGTAGTTGTGGTGCAAGGGCTTGGTTGCCCTGCGGCATGTGGGATCTTAGCTCCCCGACCAGGGATCGAACCCACGTTCCCAGCATTGGAAAGCGGATTCTTTACCACTGGACCACCAGGGAAGTCGCTGTTTTGTTTTGTTTTGTTTTGTTTTCCTTGATCACAGCAAACCCCAAGATGCAGCAATCTATTAGAAAGACCAGCATCTTCTCTAGACACAAGCTAGGTCGCCACAAACACTAAATGTAAGATTCAAAGTAAAAAGAAAACTATATTGAGTGTTTAACTTATTGCACTTATTGATTGAAAACACTTGTCCAGATGACCCACTGTTCCTTGTTCTCACTTCTGCCCCTGTGTGTTACTATAAACTCCCGTCCCCTAAATGCCCATGCAGAGCCCAGATGACACCTGTGTTAAAGAGCACCTGTCACCTGGGTGAAAATTATCATTCAGGGTTGGAGACCTGAGCTCTATCACTGACTAGAAAAATGATGACTGAAGAGTTTTTTTCCATATGTGCCTTAATTTTCTTGTATATAAAATTGAGATATACTAAAGTTTCCTATATCAGTGGGCTATCTTAAAGGTTCAGTGCTACTTGAATACATAGAATTAAGGAAAATAGTAAAGCAAAGTGGCTAAAATGTAGCAACTGCTCAAAAGATGACAATTATGAACAATTATAATTGTTAGACACTGGGAATATAAAATCAATTAAAAATTGTATGATTTATTCAAGGATTTTACAAGTCCTGGTATTAAACTTTGAGTGCTCAAGGAAATAGATGGATTGATAGATAGTTGGATAAATAGATAGATGATACTTAGATAGATAGATAAAAATAATTGTAAGTGGCCTATGTTCTACATCAACTCTGTCCATTAGAAATATAATGCATACTACATATATCATTTTACATTTTCTAGTATCCACATTAAAAAAAAGCAAAAAGAAACAAGCGAAATAAGTAACGAGTAAACGAAATTATTTTAATAACACATATTAACTCACTATATCTAAAATAGTATGTCAATATGTCAAATATTTTGCATTCTTTTTAAAATACTTTGAAACATTGAACATTTTCAATAATTGAATTGAACATCCATTGTTAACTTTAAATTTAAATTAATTAAAATTAATTACCATTTTAAAATGAGTTCCTCAGTCTTAGTAGCTTAAATGTTCAAATAATGGCTACTACATTGGACAATGTAGTTCTCTTTTTGTAAGATTACATATCAAATAGTCTATGCCTTCTGGAAATTTATTCTCCTAGATTTTCAAGTGCCATCCCGGAACTGAGCTGGGGGATTTCTTATTGTACTGTATATATTACTGACTATTACATTATTACACAGCACCCTGCAGAGCTGTGACCACTGCTTTAAAGATGAAATATTATGAACTGCAATTTTATAAAGCATTGGCTTAAGAAACATTCATTTGAAAAAACTAATTGGAAGGAATGTGGTGACAGGCAGAAATGTAAAGCATCAGTAAATGTAAGTTGTTGGGGAAGGAAGTATAAAGTAAATAAGGCATGTGGATATTCATTCATTCTATGGTGGAATTACCAACACTAAGCCAAGAGCCAGGAGACCTGGCTCTGTGATGAGAGTGCTAAAAACTTAGTGGTTTGTTTTTTGTTTTTTGTTTTTCCTTCTGGCCTGACTTCCCACCTCTTGCAATATCATGGGCTGAGCCTTCAGAGACCCACAGTTACTCTGAACAAATAGAGATGCTGCATTAATTATAACAACAACAGCAATATGCTAATCAATAACTAAGATCAAAGAAATAAATTCTGAAGGGTAAGAATTAAGAGGTAGATCTAAGCCAAATGCATATGCTTTCAAGTTAATGCAATGGTGGCTTAAAAAGGTAACAGACAAGATAGGAATTAAACTCTCTGTAGAAACAGGAAGGATGGAGTTATGACTGCAGGAAACTGGGAACTTTATGTGCTGTAAATAAAGCCAGGGCCCTGAAAGATTGTAGAATCCATGTAATAAGGGGACAAAAATCTTCCAACAAGTCCAATAAAGTAACAGGAGAACTCATCTTCTGCCTGTGCTCATGGAGGAAAAAAATGCATCTACATTGAGAAATTGAAAAATCTAGCATGTGCCATGCATGGATTTTGGGTCAGAATATACGTTATTCACATGGAGGAGGGATCATAAGGAGGGAAATAATGCAAAAGACACTCTAAGACCATAAACCCCATGGTTTTGGCAGAAACAAGTAAAAGAAACCACACTGTGAAGATGCTTCCAAGACCCAGAGGACATGTGTCTCCCATTGACAGAGGGGATAGAGTGTGGGGGAAAGACCACCACGAAAAATAAACACATAATCCAAAAATACAAATTACTTGAGGAAATGATCTACCACATGGGAGATCAACAGAAAAAACAAAGCATAAAATTAATACCCCAAGACACTGAAATTACAGAACATAAGAAAGAGGCTATCAAATAAACACATTTTAAATGATTAAAGAGAACATAGAAGGAAGCAAATTAAAATACAACAAGAACTTACCAAAAATGAATAATTAGAATTAAAAAATAGATATTGTAAAACAAAAAAATTTATGTAATCTTAAATTTTAAAAAAGTCAATGTCTGGGTTAAACAGATAAGTGATAGTGAAAGAAGTAAAGACTTGGAAGATAAAAAAGGTCAAGTTACCTAGATGGAAGCACAGAGATATAAGCAGATGTAAGTAAAGAGAAAAGAGGTTAAGAGTTATGGATCAGAAAATTAGAAGTTTCAGTATTTTGTATTAGGAATATACTATTAACAGCCTCAAATAATATGTGGCACATAGAAGGCACTCTAGAAATATTTGCTGAAAGGATGAATGAATGAATAGAAATCCCAGAAAAAGAAGACAGATAATCCATGGCAAGAAAAAAAGTGAAAATTAAAGAGATAATAGCTCTAAATTTTTCAGAATCAGAGAGAGGTATAAGATGTAAGTTAAAGAAATACAGTGAGTCCTAAAGAGGAAAAACTGAAATAAACATACACTTAAAAACCATAGACACAGTAAAAGTCTTACAAAGTAAACAAAGGAAAAAAATAATCTCAAAAACAAAAACAGAAACTAGATGTTCAGTAGACTTAGCAGCAACAATAGATACTAGAATGAAATAATACATTTGACATGCCAAAGGATAGTAATTTTAAGCCAATGATTCTATAAGACCTCAAAGTTATTCAAGATTGATAATAAATTGAATATATTTTCAGCAAACACTGAAGACTCACAAATCATCACAAAAAAGTGTTGCTAAAGGTTGTAGTTCAGAAAGTTGCAAGTTGTATAGAGAAGGAATTAGAGATGACAAAAAATCATAATGAATAAAGAAGTTACTTGATATGTAAGTAAATCTAAATAAAAAGAAACAGAAACAATGTTAACTTAATTGAGGTAATTAGAAATAAGGTGAAAACAAACTTTTCCAAAACAATAACATGAAAGATTGGGGTAATAATATGAACAAGATGAAATATTCTAGGCTCTTTGAATCATTTAGTTGGAGTTTAAAGACATTGATAAACCTTAGACTGTTGTTATATATGCATCTTAAATTTTAAAAGTAAACGCCAAAAAATAGAAATGCCATATAGATAGTGTTTATGCGTACATATAGTGTATATGTACCTTCACACACGTACCTTCAAAACTATTAGAGGAAATAAGAGAATAAACAAAATTTCATCAACCCAAATGAAGGCAGGAAGCAAGAAAAGAAAAACAAAGGAAACACGTATTACATACAGAACACATAGTAGAATAACAGACGTGAACTCAAAAAGTCAGTAATCACCATTAACGTGACAGTATTTATTTTACCCGATTAAGGACAGAAATTCTCAGATTGGATTTTTAAAAATGACAGCTAAATGTTGTATATAAGAAATTCAAGTAAAATACAAAAAATAGAGAAATGTCAGTAATAAAAAGATAGAATGAGATACACAGGCACATAGAGCCAAAAGAAAGCTGGAATAAGGAAATTAGTTTTACACAGAAAGAGCTTTAAGGCAAAAAGCCTTTTTAGGGATTAAAAAGTGCATTAGTTAATAATAAAGTGATAATCCCCCAGAATAAGACTCTTGAACATGCATGTCCTTAACATCAGAACTTTAAAATATATAAAGTAATAATTAACATAATAATGACAGTATGATACATTCATAATTATAGTGGGAGATTTTAATTTACTTCTCTCAGAAACTGGCAAGCAAAGAAAATAAAAAGAATAAATAAGCATATGAAATGTCCTAAAAGACTGTTTCATAAACTAGTGCATAGAAGAGTTCTAAGCAAGTCCAAAGACCTGATATAAAAAAACCATATTATGTGACCACACTGCAAGCAAAATAGAAATTAGTAACAAAAAGGTAAAGTCCTTCTTATACATTTAGGAAACTAAAATTAATTAAATTATCAGTTAAGAAAGCATAATGGAAACCAGGACACTGAGAACTAAACCACAATGGTAACATGCATTATTCAATCTTGTGTGATATGGCTAAAGCAGTGATCAGGGGAAAATTTATAGTCATCATTAAGAAAAGAAGATTATAAATAAATGCAATAGAAGGAACTCCTGCCATTTATGACAACATGGAAGACCCTGGAGGACATCATGCAGAGTGAAATGAGCCAGATACAGAAAGACAAACACTGCATGATCTCACTTATACATGGAATTTAAAATGGTCAAAATAGAAGCAGAGAATAGAATGGTGGTTGCCCAGGGACTAGGGGTTGGGAGAAAGAGAGATGTTGGTTAGAAGATATAAACTTTCAGTTATAAATAAGTTCTGTGGATCTAATGTATACCATGATAACTGTGGTTAACGATACAATGTTGTATTTGCTTAGAGGGTGGTTATTAATTGTTCCCACAAAAAAGAAAGAAAGGAAGGAGGGAGGGAGGGAGGGAAGGAAGGAAGGAAGGAAGGCAAGGAAAGAAAGTGGTAATTAGGTATGGTGATGGATATGTTAATTAGCATGATCGTGGTGATTATTTCACGATGTATATACATCTATCACAACATCAAGTTGTACACCTTAAATATATACAGTTTTCGTTAATTATACCTCAGTAAAACTGAAAACAATAAATGAGACAGCACTGAATTAAAAAAATTAGAAAAAGAAAAAGTGTAGAAGAAAGAAAATAGAAGCAAAACATAAGGAAAATGAAAACAAAGAAACAATGTGATTGTATTCTTGAAAGGACTAACACAACGAAACTAAGCTGACTCAAGAAAAGAGGGAAAAAATGTATATAACTCTAACCACTAAATGACAAATTTCAACGCTTTTCTTACATCACACACAAGAAACAACTTGAAATAGATAGACAAATATAAGAGCTAAAACTATAAAAGTTCTAGAAGAAAACCTAGGGAGAAATTTTCATGACCTTGGATTGAGTAAAAAGTTCATAGATATGACATCAAAAGCATGATCCATAAAATAAAATAAAATTAATAAATTAGACTTCGTAAAAGTCAAAATATTTTTACAGCAAGAAAAGATTATGAAAACGAAAATGCAATTATGGACTTGGGGAAAATATTTGCAATCTCATATTTGATAAAGGACTTTTTTTTCCAGAATATATAAAGAACTTACGGAACTCAATAATAAGATGACAGACAATCCAATTAAAATGGGCAAAATATTTGAATAGACGTTTTATCAAATAAAATAAACAAGTGGCCAATAAGCACAGGAAAATATGCTTAACATTGTTAGTCATTAGGGAAACACAAATGGAAATCGTAATGAGATATCACTATACATCCACTACAATGTCTATAATCAAAAAGACAGACAATAATAGGTGTCAGTGAGGATGTGGAAAAATGGAAATCTTCCTATATCACTAGTAACGTCGAGTGGTGCGGTCACTTTGTAAACCAGTATGGCAGTTTCTTAAGTTATACATAAACTTACTGAATGACCCAGCAATTCTACTCTGGCTCAAATACCCAAAAGAAATATAAACATATGTCACACAGACTTGCATGTGAACATTCATAATAGCATCATTTTTTAAATAAATTTATTTATTTATTTTATTTATTTACTTTTGGCTGCGTTGGGTCTTTGTTGCTCTGCATGGGCTTTCTCTAGTTGCGGTGAGCCGGGGCTACTCTTCATTGTGGTGCACAGGCTTCTCATTGCCGTGGCTTCTCTTGTTGCAGAGCATGGGCTCTAGGTGCGCAGGCTTCAGTAGTTGTGGCACGTGGGCTCAGTAGTTGTGGCTTGCAGGCTCTAGAGCTCAGGCTCAGTAGTTGTGGCACACGGGCTTAGTTGCTCCGCGGCATGTGGGATCTTCACGGGCCAGGGCTCGAACCCGTGTCCCCTGTATTGGCAGGCAGATTCTTAACCACTGCACCACCAGGGAAGCCCCATAATAGCATTATTAATAACAGCCCAGGCATGGAAACAATGGAGATGTCTATAAACTGGTGAATGAGTAAACAAAATGTGATATATCTATATAATGGAATATTATTCAGCAATAAAAAGGAACAAACCATTGATATATATACTACCAAGTAGATAACTTCAGAAACATTATGCTGCAAGTATACTATAGTCCTGATTGAACCTCTGGTTCCAGGCATGCAGAAGGCAGGATGTATTAATTCACTGAACATATTTGAATTTAGCAACTTACTGTGTGCTGGGCCCTGTGTTCAGCCCCCAGGGAACAAGTGGTGACCAAGGCAGACAAGACTGTGGCTCTCCTGGAGCTCACAATTCACAGGGGAGATGGAGGATCAACAGCCAGATAAACTAGGTGACTTCAGAGTGGACCAATGACGATGAAGGGAATAACTAGAAGGAAGGAGAGGCACCTAGGAGAAGTGGGAAAAGAGAAAGCTCTCCGCAGAGGGGCCACTGGAGCTGAGATTTGCAGGATGAGTTAGCCATGAGGAGACCTGCGGGAAACGAAAGAGTTGCAGGCAGGGGAGCAGCACGTGCAGAGGCCCTGAGCTGGGAGAGAAGCTTGTGTGTTCCAGCAGCAGGAGGGAGAGCACTGTGGCTGGAGTCGGGGAGGCATGAGGGAGGGCGTGAGGGGCGCAGAAGCGGACCAGGCAGGGCTTGCACATCTGAGTGAGAGATTTGGATTTCATCCTAAGAGCCACGGGAACCTGTCGGAGGATGTCGATCTGAGAGAGATGGGCTGTGATTTAGATTGTGGAGCAGCTGTGGCTGCCCGGAGCAGGATGGAGAGTGGGAAGCAGCAGGCCCTTGACTTGCCAGGAACCTCAACCCCCCACAAAGCAGAAGCTGGGCGCGGGGGTGAGCAGAGCAGGTGTCAGCGAGGGGCCCCACTTCCGAGCTTCGCAGGAGTATTCTCTGAGATGAGGCCTGACTGGCTCCGGTCTGTCCGCTTTCTGGCTGTGTCAGGGCTGAGCTGGGGACCTCTCCTGTTCCCCGCCAGCCAGCTGGGGTAGAGGTTCCGAGCCCTCCCCAGGAAAAGCCAACAGTCCCTTGGCCGGGTGATCAAGATTAACATTACTAGTGACAAATCATGTTGACCTGGTGTACTCCCTGATAAGATGTGATGAAACGTGCACTTCACCTCTGGACGTTCTTCCCCCAAACCTGTCATCTCAGTCTAAGTATGGGAAAAACATTACACAAGCCTAAATTGAAGGACATTATCCAAATACCTGACTCCAAACAGGTTTTTAAATTTTAGCCATTCTAGTGAGTGGGTGATGACATTGTTGTTTTTATTGCATTTTCAATCTAACATGCAGTAAAATTGACCTTTATTAGTGTACAGTTCAATGACATACAATGTCATGTATCTCTATGATACACATAGAGATAGGTTTGTGTAACCACCATCACAGTCAGGATATGGAAGAGCTTCATCACCTCAGAATATCTCCCTTGGGCTATCCCTTCACAGTCACACCCCCTCCTCTACCCCTGGCCACCACTGATCTGTCAACATAGTTTTGTCTTGGTGAGAGTGCCACCAGCAAAGGAGTCACACAGTGTTTAACGTTTGAGACTGGCTTTTTTTTCACTTGGCATAATGCCTTGGAGATTCATCCAAGTTGATGCATGTGTGAAGTTCATTCCTTTTATTGCTGAGTAGTATTTCACTGTATGAATGTGCAACAATTTGTTTATCCATTCACTGTATGGAGCTGCCATAACTATTCATGTAACAGGTTTTTGTGTGAACTTAAATTTTTATTTCTCTAGGGTAAATGCCCAGGAGTGGAACTGGAGGGTCATATGGCAGTTGTATATTTAACTTCATAAAGTGTCAAACTATAAAAAAAAAAATTATGCTATGTGAAAACAGCTGGATATAAAAGACCACCTATTGTATGTTCAATTTATATGAAATGTCCAGAAAAGTTAAGCCTACAGAGAGAGACACAAGGGATATTTTTGGAGTGATTGAAATGTTCTAAATCTGGATAGTGGTCAGCCCTTTGTATCGTATTCCTAGGTTGCTCATCCAAGAATTCAACTAACCTTGAATTGAATGTGAATCAAATTTGACTGTAATGCAGATTATTTGAGATTAATTAAATTCGATATACATTCAATTGTAAAACTACTAAATGTAGTTCCCAGAGAACATATACTAATATGGTGGCATTCTTGAGAATTCTCAGCTCCCATGTCTCTCATCTGGGGGAGGCAGAATGGCATAGTAGAAAAATCATTTGGAATTGCAATAGTCCTCCCTTATCTGAGGTTTTGCTTTCTGAGGTTTCAGTTACCCATGATCAACCGTGATTTGACAACATTACATGAAAAATTCCAGAAATAAACAATTCATAAGTTTTATATTTTGCACCGTTCTGAGTAGTGTGATGAAACATCGGGCCATCCTGCTCCATCCGGAGTATCCCTTTATCCAGAGTATCCTGTCCATTAGTCAGTTAGTAGCCATCTAGGTTATCAGATCAACTGTGAGGTATCGCAGTGCTCAAGTAACACTTATTTCATTTAATAATGGCCCTGAAGCACATGAGTAATGATGCTGGCAATTTGAATATGCCAAAGACAAGTTGTAAAGTGCTTTCATTAAGTGAAAAGATTAAAATCCTCGACTTAATAAGGAAAGAAAAAATTTGTATGCTGAGGTTGCTAAGACCTACAGTAAGAATGAATCTTCTGTCAATGAAAGTGTGAAAAAGGAAAAATAAATTTGTGCTAGTTTGGCTGTCATACCTCAAACTACAAAAGTTATGGCCACAGGGGGCTTCCCTGGTGGCGCAGTGGTTGAGAGTCCGCCTGCCGATGCAGGGGACACGGATTCGTGTCCCGGTCCGGGAAGATCCCACATGCCGTGGAGCGGCTGGGCCCGTGAGCCATGGCCGCTGAGCCTGCGCGTCCAGAGCCTGTGCTCCGCAACGGGAGAGGCCACAGCAGTGAGAGGCCCGCGTACCGCAAAAAAAAAAAAAAAAAAAAAAGTTATGGCCACAATGCATGATAAGTGCTTAGTTAAGATGGGAAACGAGTGCAATTTGTGGATGGAAAACATAAACGGAAAACAAGTCCCAATTGACAGCGACATGTTTTGCCTGAAACAAGTGGCACCAAACCTTTAAGGATGGTTACGTAGATTCAGAAATAGGTTTGGGCTGGAGACCTAAACAATTACTGGAGAAGCTATGTGTGTCTAGGGAGAAGCTGCTGCCGCCATGTTGACGTTAAGTAAGGAGCGAGGATACCATCCAAACCAAGTCTTCAGTTGTGATGGAATCAGAACCTTCCTTCATAAAACTGCAAAGGAGGCACCAGAGCCTGAGACCTGAAAGGACAGGTGAACTCTTACATTATGTGGCATCTCACACCATTATCACCATCATCATCATCATCATCAGGGTCAGTACCAATAGAACACGGTAAGACATTTTGAGAGAGAGAGACCACCTTCACACAACTTTTATCATAGTATATCGTTATAATTGTTCTATGTTTTTATTCTGCTTGTGAATTTCTTTCTGTTCCTAATTCATAAATTAAACTTTGTTTTGTGTATAGGAAATAACAGTATATACAGGATAACAGTAATATAACAGTAATAACAGTATATACAGGATACTATTCATGGTTTCAGGCATCCACTGGGGGTCTTGAAATAAAGCTCCTGAGGATTAAGGGGGGGCTGCCGTATAGGTCTTAGCCATAACATTTAAAGGCTGCACAAGTAAGTTATTGATTACCTGGGTCTCATATTTCCCACCTGTAAAATGGCCTGATACTGTTTTGATAGTGACGATTAAAGGCTGCATTATATGGAGTAAATATATTGAAAACTGTAAAGTCCTGTGTAAAATATTAAATTGCAATTGCTGGTATGTTTAGGTAACTTCTATGTGCCAGGGGTTATTTTAAATCATATTATGTTGTGTTATCTCGTTAAATATTAAAAAAATATGAGATAAGTAATATCTCCATTTTACAGTGAGGATAAAGAGTTACTACTCAAGGTTATCAGACAGTATATAGCATAGTATTGTCTTCATATTTGATTTTTTTAAATTAATTAATTAATTTTTTTGGCTGTGTTGGGTCTTCGGTTCTGTGCGAGGGCTTTCTCTAGTTGTGGCGAGCGGGGGCCACTCTTCATCGCGGTGCGTGGGCCTCTCACTGTCGCGGCCTCTCTTGTTGCAGAGCACAGGCTCCAGATGCGCAGGCTCAGTAGTTGTGGCTCACGGGCCTAGTTGCTCCGTGGCATGTGGGATCTTCCCAGACCAGGACTCGAACCCGTGTCCCCTGCACTGGCAGGCAGATTCTCAACCACTGCGCCACCAGGGAAGCCCCCCGTATTTGATATTTTTAATTGTGGTTCCCTTCTCCTTTCCAATGTCATAGAACTAGATGAAACCTTTGTCTTTTCATGCTCACAGTATCACGGCGGCTTCCAAGTCATTCTCTCCACCTGCAGTCGCTCCCTTACCTTCATCTCAGAGGTAACATCTTTACTGTTAGACTGAAATCCTCAAAACGTCATGGCCATCATGTAATTTTCTCACCTATTGCATTTTTGTCTTTTAATTCCTTCCAAGATTACAAGGAACTTAAATAGCCATTCTGAAACACAGAATTTCTCATTTCTAGAATTCTACAGTTTTGTGACTTAATCCTCTTTTACTAAGGTAGATTTGCTGGATAACCAGTTAGCTGGTTCAGAGAGGCAGAGGATTGAATGTGGTAGAGGACACCAAGCTCTCCTACCATGCTTTTGTCCAAGTGGTTCTATAGGCAGGGAAATCCCTCTCTCCTTGTACCCACTCCACCCAGATAAGCCCTTCTTTTCTTCCAGATCTTAGTTTAGTCTTCCTTACCTACAGGGAGAGTTCTCTCATAGCCTAAGGCAGGCTCCTCTGACACAAAGTCCCATGGCTCTCTAATTTTCTTTCATAGCCCTATGAAGTGAGTGACTGACTTGCAAGTCTACAACATGAGCTCCAGCAGGCGAACTGTGATGGCGCCACTCACCATTTTGTCATCATTATCTACCATAGTCCCTGAAACACAGAATGTATCCAGTAAATATTCATTGAATGAATGGATAAGTGAAGGAATGAATGAGTGAACGAATGAATCAGTGAATGAAAAGAACAGACTGATTTTGGTGACAACTTTGTCAAAAACCTTGGGAACTCTCAATTACGACATGCCTCCTAATATGCTGAAAACTTTACGGACACTGCTACTAGTCCTCAGAGCCACCCTGAGAAGGAGAAATTTATTGTTCCATTTTATAGAAGAGGAAACTGAAACTCATCAAGGCAAGTGGCTTGCCCAGATGCTGCACCATATATGAGACATACACGTTATGGCACAAACCATCGAAGTTTACATGAGGAATGTGGATGAGCTGTCAAAAGCATTTCACCAAAGGGAAAAGAAAAAGATTTTCTGATAACCACTAGGCTAGTGCTGTGATGAGTATGACAAAGTGGTGTTTTTAAACTTAATGGCACTCTTTTATTTCACATTTTGAGGAATACTAATATATTGTTTCTTATACCTAGAGGGTCTGTATGTCTTGCTTTTCTCCAGAAGGTTTTGGTTTTACATCTTTGTCATAATGTAATTGTGAGTAGCTTTCTCTTTCACTCTCAAAAGCCTCCTCCTTTAGAGATAGATTATATAGCCACCCTCCTTAACATGCCTTTAGCCTTTATCAGAACCCTAGAGGCATATCAGGTACTCATCAAATACCTGCTTAACATATTGCCAAGTCAGGCATTAGAGTTTGGTTCTGTCTCTCTCCTCTCCTCTTTGTTCCTCTCCTTCACAGTTCCTCCCTCCATCCTTTGTCTTTTCTCCTCCCAACGTTCTTCCATGCTTTTGGATTTATAGAAACCCCGCTCCTTGCCCAGACAAGCAGGTGAACTGTAGGATTCTTAGACCTTCTCATGCCAGAGGCAAATAAGGAAATTCAGACTAGTTTCAGAACTGTATCTACATCTTGAAGAATTTGGGGTTGGTTTCATTTCAGATTCTATATAATCCCAAATGTATTTGGCCAAACACTCTCTCTTGATTTTTTAAATCCCAGGTGCAATTTAAAGAAAACTGAATCCCTAGATTTAATTCACAAAATGTGATTTTTCTATAGGATATTTGATATTTTCTTTTAAAAATATACATTAAAATTTATTTTCTTTCCTTTCAAACACCAGAAGGTTAGCGTTGATAGGTTTTGGTTTAAAGAATGCAAACCCCAAATTCTGAGAATTCAAAATATGGATAAAAATATATTTGACCTTCGTAGGCTGCGGTACAGGCACATATGTTATCTGGGTTTGGATATGTTTTATTTCTCTGCCATCCCCCCAGTTCTCCATCTTCAGTTTACAAAAAAATAATACTGCTACCAAACAGTGAAAACTAATTACATGTGACATTATTTTAGATCCATGGTTTGTAAAGATCTATGCTTTAGAAAGAGTTTTTATATTCTTTGTGTCTCATATCTTCTGAAATAGAATTTTTTTTCAGAATTTGTACTCTAAAATATTTTTTCCTACTTAAACCTTGAAATTGACTTTTTTCCTGTATAGTCTATTTTTTTTTTTTTATAGAAGATGTTGGGGGTAGGAGTTTATTTATTTATATTTATTTTTGCTGTGTTGGGTCTTTGTTTCTGTGCGAGGGCTTTCTCTAGTTGTGGCAAGCGGGGGACACTTTTCATCGCGGTGCACGGGCCTCTCACTTTCACGGCCTCTCTTGTTGCGGAGCACAGGCTCCAGACGTGCAGGCTCAGTAGTTGTGGCTCACAGGCCTAGTTGCTCCGCGGCATGTGGGATCCTCCCAGACCAGGGCTCGAACCCGTGTCCCCTGCGTTAGCAGGCAGATTCTCAACCACTGCGCCACCAGGGAAGCCCCCTGCATAGTCTTTTATCGATTTGGTGGGGAAGGGAGGTGTTCAGGCACTTCACATCAAGGTCCTATTTCAGAGAACAGTGGTAACTTACTTTTTTAAAGAATAGTTTTAGATTTACATAAAAATTTCAAAAATGGTACAGACAGCTCCTGCATGTCATTTGCCCATTTTCTCCTATTATTAACATCTTCTGTTACTAGGATTCATTTGTCACAAATAAGAAACTAATATTGGTACATTATTATTAATTAAATGCCACCCTTTATTTAGATTTCATCAGTTTTCTTTAATATCCTTTTCCTGTTTGAGAATTCCATTCAGGATACCACATCACATTTAGTTTGGCAAGTCTCTTTAGATGACTCTGTCCTGTGACAATTTCTCAGACTTTCCTTGTTTTTGATGACCTTGACACTTCTGAGGAATACTAGTCAGGCATTTTGTAGAATGTCCCTCAATGTGGATTTGTCTCATATTTTTCTCATGGTTAAACTGGGGTTTGGGGCTTTGGAGAGGAAGACCTCAGAGATGAAGTGCCATTCTCATCGTGTCATGTAAAGGGTGCATGCCATCAACATGATTTATCACAGAGGGTGTTAACCTTAATGACCCAGCCTACATAGCATTTACCAGGTTGGAAGTGTATTACTTTTCAACAAATTCTTCTTTAGTATTCAGAGAGGCATCGGGGGAGAGGTTTGAGGTATCTGATCTCAGGTCAGGAAATATAAATTCTTAATCCTGGCCCTGCCATGGATTTCCTGTGTCACTTTTCTTCTCTGGGTCTCACTTGCAACCTATGGGGCTTAGAGAAAATGCTAAAAGGAAAAGGGGAAGCTTTTGAGGTCTTCTTATGTCTTAGATTCTATGTTCTCCCCTTTTATTTTTATTGTACTTTATCAGAGTCCTGGTAGAAAGAAGGATGGGTAATTTGAGGAGAATATGATAAAGAAACTTTTGACAAAGGTGAGGATGGGGTATAGGGAAATTGCAAGCTTTAGTGCAGCCCTCTGGGTCTAGTGCCAGCAGGGTGCCTGCATCACACCTAGAACTGAAGGGGTGGGAGGACAGAGTACTTGGGGTGTCCTTAAGACACAGATGCCCACACAGAGGGGGAAGGCTGTCAGAAAGGAGCTGTGGCCATCATCCAGAGAACACAGCCAGCCCATGCCTGTAAGCAGGGAGGAATCAATTCCCTGATTTCATGCTTCTTTCCCCCTCTAATCTGGATGAATCTACCCTAAAGCGAGAAGACAAGGAAAGGAATCCCAGAGAGATAAGACACTTGGGGCACACGTAAGGGTGGAGAAGAGCGGAAAGTGTATCTGGAAGGACAAACCAAAGATATGTATATGGAACGCTGTGAGTTACAAATGAATCAATTCAGCCCAGCGTATAACATGCCCAACATAATTTAATAATTTAATATAACTTTCACTTAAGTATTTGCAGAGACAGAGGACCCAATGAATTCCCAAACAGCCCATGCCAACATATCAGTTCTAATGATTACAATCTGTCACTTAGTCTTTAATCCATTCATCTCAGACAATGGGTGTGATGTCTCTTCTACATCAAAATTTGAAATATATGCAAATAGTTCCGATGGACTATCTCTCCAGCTAAATAATCCAAGTTTCTTCCAGAGTAGGTGGAAAATTAGACCAGGTTACTCTAAAGAGTCACCCAAGTCTAAGATCTGTAATTCCATGTGAATACAAACCACTTCCTTGGAAAGATTTATATCCCTAAGGTTCATTAATGTTGCACTGAGAATTAACATAAGGAGATGAAGAAAGGAGCCCAAGATTCTAAGGGATTAGATAAAAGAATAGAAGTTTAGTGCCTGTATCAGGGCCATATAGGACAAAACATCAATCATAATGGCAAGGGGGAAATTTAAGGCCCCCTTGTGAGTTAGGAACTTTGAATTGCATCAGATAGACAATTGTCCATTGCATAAAAATGACTCCATCTAAAATATAGTTCTAGGGACAGAAAAGGTATAATAAGTGAAAGATACTTTGCAAAAATTGTTTTACATTTGACAAAGCTTTAATATTTGTCACTCACATCATTGTGATATAGACATTATTATACCCATCTCAAAGATGAGGAAAAAGAGGCACACACATTAGGTACCTGGTCCAAAGTCACACCGGTTCTCTCGCACAGGGCAAGACATATATTTGACGCTCAACAAAGAAATCTTAAGGAGTAAAACTTAATTATCTTAAGTGCTGAGCTAATCTTCTAGAAAGGACTGCCCAACACGCCCTACCTTCTGGCACAGTTGTCGGGCACAGAGAGAAGTCAGCCAGGGTTCCTTTTTCATGTTCTAGCCAAAGAGGCTCATTTGGACACCTGAATGAAAATAATTTTTATATTCTCTAATGACTGTAACTCATTTTCTGTTACTTAGTAAATGTGATGAAGAAAAGTGTTCTTGTGAAGCCAGGTAGGACTTGCAAATGGGCTGGTGTGACTTGACGGATGGATTTGGAACCCAAAGCTGGGAATAGAGTGGCTGAAAGCTGCAGATGTTGGCAGAAGCTGACTTCTGAGCCATTTCTCTTTCCTTGGATGGTGATAATCTGGACTTTTTAATTGATTAGAAAATCTAAAAGGTGCTCTTGTGTTTTCAGTTTGTATGTAAGAATCAGCTAACTGTTGGAAGTCAGCAGGCCTTTCCTTCACTCTATCCACCTAGTTGTAGCCTCTCTCTTTACTTTGAGGACTGTCTAGCAAATGGATATAAAGTCCTGAAACCTAAGGGATTAGAAAGACTGACTGAGAGAATATCATCTATATTTCTGCTGGGAGCTAGAAAAATAAGAAAGGCCACAGCATAACTATTTTTACAAGCTACAAATTGTTTATACTGTTGAGTATTTTTTAAAGTATTTTAAGTGTTTGTTCTAAGGAAAGATTGGGTGCTTTAAGTACTATACCATAGCGGGTATAATGGAAAAGAACCTTGGTTTGGAGTTAGACAGCCCTAGGTTTGATTTTGAACATATCACTTAATTTTTTTTTTAACTTTGGGCAGTTTTATTTGTAACCTTTCTATGTCCTGTATGAGAAAGGTAAACTGTTTGAAAATGCACCCTTTAGTGCTGTGGTTCTCAATCTTGGCTACACATCAGAATCTCCTGGGGAGCTTTAAAAAAAAATACAGATGCATGAGTCAATTAAATGCCTAAATGTGGGACCTAGGTATTTGAAAAATACAACCCGAATGTAGAGTGAGAGTAGACAGCTAGTGCTTAACCAATCAGAATGAAAGGATCAGTTTTCCAGGGACACAGAAAATTGCAAGATTTACTCTACACCTCCCATGAATGGGGAAGTTGAAGCTCAGGGAGATTCCTAGTTTGTCCAGAATCACACAATTTAGAGTAGATTTCAGGTCTTCTGAAATCTAGGTCAGAATATTTTCTGCAGTACTATAAACTCAGCCTGAGTTGCTCATAAGCTACCCAGAGCAGAAAACAGAGTTTGAGACATGCCCTTAATAATAATAATAATAATAATAATAATAATAATAATAAACAGTACTAGAGGCAGCTTGGCAGTGAGGTTATCCTCTACAATGGCCTGCCCTCTCATTACCAACATATGAAACCTGGAATTTGGCTTAAACCAGGAGTCACAGGCTCACGTGTCCACCAAGTTCAGGTAGGCAACTGACCTGGCACAAGACAGTGAAGGGAGATGGGAGCCAGGATGAAATGGAGGGTCAATTTTTCGAATTCAAATATTTAACAGATTTCAGAACAAACAGAACACATTGGCAACCTGAATCCCCTTATAGGGTGCTGGTTTACTCAGTTCCCACCAATGTATCACGTTGGATGCTAGATTTTAGGAAGAACTTGATAGCATGATCTGATCCAGAGCTTTGCCTTTAATCTGTTATTGTTGCATCATCTCTTTTCTAGATCTAAGGAAACCGGGGGCTGGAGATGTTGAGTAATTGCCCCAGCTCTCAAGGTGATAGAGTGAGAACCAGAACAGAAGTCTTTGTATTCCCTGCCTCATGCTCTTCTGGGTATTGTCAGAGCTTAAGAGCTGGAGTTAGAAGAGACAGCGCTTGAAATCCTGGTGACACCACTTCCAAGCTGCAAAACGGTAAGTCACTTTCTCCTTACTAAACCTTGTTTTTTTTTCCACTATAAAAATCAGAATGATAAAACCGGTTACCTCATAATGGTAATATGGGGATTAAGTAAAAGAATGCATGTTAAACGCTTAGCTCGGTGCCAAGCACAGAGTGAGGATTCCTTCACTGTTGTTTTGTTATCATCGTTGTTGTTTTGTTGTGCAATATATCACTTCCCATCCTGAAGTATGAACGTTCGGAGTTCTTGGTTTTTTTAGGGACCAGATAGTTTCAAACTGGCTCTCTCTCCTCCTCCAAGCCTAGTCTCTTTGCTATCCACGTGCAGATATACTTGAGTTCACCCGACTGAGAGTTTCATGTGTAGCACCTTCTAATCTGCAGCATGGTGTTTGGAACTCGGATATCACAGATTTAGGGTTGACTGGTATGTGACTGAGGCCAGGGACTTGGTATGTGGCCTTCCTGGGATATAACAATTCCATTTTATAATGTATTCATGAGAAAAAAAAAAGTGGTTATAAGAAGAAATAAATGGAATCAGAAGCTTGCAAATGTTCAGACCTCCTGGACCCTGGAAACAACAATGACATACTTTCCCCATAGCCTGAGTGAGAGGAGTCTGGCCTGGAAAACTGGCTCATCTCCTTTCCGTCTCTGTCTCCAGTGTCTTGCCCCGGCCTCATTTCATCTGTCATTGTCCTGCAGACATAAGGAAGGGCATGTAAGTGTGGAGTGATGGGGGCAGACACGTTTTCCAAGCCTCCAGGCAGCCCCAAACTGTTATGAGAGGACACTCTTAGTATTTCTAAGCTGGATGAAGCTTCCAAGGGCTCTGGGACTTGGACTTGAAAGAAAACTCCTGTATCCCATTCATTGGATCCAGTCTCATGGGGAGGGAAGGGTAAGTGCTCCCTGCCCTTGGTCATCTTCTGACACACAGCCTCCTGCCTGTCCCTAGTGCCGTCCTTGTTGATAACCACAAGGTGGCATTGCAGATTAAAGTGAAATACCGCAAACCTCCTTCCCGCTCCCAGGTGAGGCTCTGTCACTCCACACCTGGGAATTAAGACGACATACATCCCCATCTGCTCATTCTACAGATGGTCACACTGAGGCTCAGAGACAAGGCGTAACCTGCTTGGGGAGTTACAGTGTAGAATGTAAGTCTCTCAAGTGCTAATCAGGCAGGAAAATGCATGACCCATTGTTAGGTACCCAGATAATGAAATATATCCCTTCCATTTCGCAAAGTATGACATATATCAATGTGATTTTCTAAAGAATAATTTCCTTGATTCAAGTGGGTAAAAGAAATTAGAATGTAAATGCCTCAAGGGCAGGGATTTTGTACCTACTTTACTTGCCACATACAAGATCCTGGAATCAGTTTATAGAGTATTGATTTATGATTCCTAATACATGTTAGGTTCCTTCCTCTTTATAGTTTTTCCATCTTCAGCCTAGATTTCTAGAAGTTAATGGGCAAAAATTACTTTTCTCTTGATCTCTCCTTTATTCAGTTAACACATGGTTATTGAGACCCTACCAGGTCCAGAGGCTGGGCTGGGCATCTGCTGGGAGCCTGGCCTTTTGTTTGGTACTGAGTAGATGCTCTGCTTTCATGGATTGACTGTTACCTCACTCACTGACTTAGGGAAACTGTGGGGTTTGAACAGGGATGTTTGACATTCCTTCCTCCTTCCCCCGTCTTTGGTTCCTCCCCAGAATTCAGGGTCCAGCTTTGTTTCTGATCCTTGGGGAAGCCAAGTGGCTTCTGAAGTCCAGTGGCAGAGCCCATTCCCCTGGATGGGACTTGTGACATCACTACTGTTATATTACATGGGGAGTACCCCCTCGTCCCCTCACTCTCTGTGGCACCTTGGGAAGTTCATTTTTCTTTAGGTCTCAGGTCCCTGTGTCTAAAATTCACTCAAAGCCTAACATCGTATAGTTCTAGATCATCTAACACCCTCCCCTCATGAGACTTGTTAGCAATTGAAACTTCTCCCCCATTGCTTCTGTTTGGGTTCCTTTGTACCAAAACATTGGCTGTCCAATGAGGGGTCCCTGATGACTGAATCTGGAATGTGTATTCTTTGGAAAGCTCTGAGGTTGGGACTTGAGGGAGAAAGAAATGCCAGCATGCTGTTTTAGAAAAATTATCTTCCATCAGAGGAAAATTCAGTGATTCTCAGGAGGAAAAATGAAAAAAACATATCATGTGCCCAGATGAAGCTTCGTTGCTGTTGTATATTTTAATGCTCATATAAGCCAAAGGGCCTCACTTGGGACCCCGCATTTCTTAGAGTGAAGTTGAACAGCAGATCAGATTTTCTGATCCAAAATTTAAAAATCCCTACGGGTAAAACCCCCACAGTATGAGAACCCACCAAACTTGGAGAGGGTGCTAATTTCAGTTGTCCATTTACAAGGTATGGGTGCAGAATCCTTCCTTCCTCTGACTGTACTCTAGGTTAGGTCTCTCCAGCCACAAGGAGCTTCGCTGACCAGTTCTCATGCTGCCTGTCATCCCCACCCCACCTTCCATTCTCCTACTTGAGAGCCTTTTCCATTCTTTCACTAGTTGCTCACACGACATGGTTTTCAGGCACAAATCCATTTACTCCAGTGTCCCAGTGTCCTTTCTGAAGAGTGGCGGCCAGAACTGTATGGTCCCCCGTAGCAGCCCCCATGCAAGTTCTTCGTACCCTTTCCTGTGGCAATAACGAGGTGAAGAAGACCTGGACTCTGTCTTTGAAGAGCTCATTGTACAAAACAAAGGTATCATGTGTCTATAAACAGAGAAAACAAAAACAAAAGGCAAGAGGTTTAAAGTTGTTTTCCATGGATGGGACAGAAAATAGCCCCTATAACAGACACGGAGTCCTTAGCACGTCATTTGTATTGTCAAGTTTCTGGGTGTTCTTATTCTGTTCCTAATATTTCATTAAAATGGGTGTCTGCATTTATTGCCAGTGAATGTCACCCGTATGAATATTAAAGAGAGCTGCATTCCCGGCGGAGAGGCTAGTTACATCCTTCCTTTTGTTTGCCTCCTTTCCTCTTTTTAAGTCAGGGATGGCTGAGGACTCAGAGCAGAAATTTTGTCTCATTTCTCCCTTTCTTTTGTGTGACTTGACACAGCTGAGACTCGGGGAGGGAATGGTGCTTGCCCTCAGTCCAGGATGGACCAACAGTGCTGGATTCTTCTTGCAGAGGAACTCATCTTTGCAGCAATGCTTGTTTCTTCTTCGTGGCTGATTGCACTTGTGAGATCGTCAGGCTGAGAAACGCAGTGCTCTGGAGACAGGGTGTGAAAGCTGCTGCTTAGTGATGGGCTCCGCCTCTGTGTCTTTGGTGGCAGAGCCCTGCTGTTGGCTCTTCAGGGCTTCAGTACAGGGGAGAATAATTCCCCAACTAATTTCAGGGGGCCCTCTGCTTTTCTTGTAATTAGCATAGAGCCCACTCTTTACCGTACGTTTGCAGGACATCCTGCCAGTTGCAGGGCAAGGTTATATTCATCTTCTTGCTTCCTCCTCATGACAGCCCTGCAAGGCAAGGGAGAATATCACAGTTTATAGCCACAGGGACCGAAACTGTGAGACTGTAAGAGGTAGGTCCTGGATCATGCAGGAAAGATCAGGCAGAGAAGCAGAGGCTGATGTGAACTCGGGGTTTTTACCTCACGGCTTTGATGAGTCTTCATGCCCTGTACCTGCCTCCACAACATATGCACTGTTGTGCATAATGTGATTGTTGACAAAGCTCTAGTCACATGAACCCAGCTCATTTATTCCTCACAACCACCACATGGGATTGAGATGACCGTCTCTGCTTTACAACCAAGGCACAGAGCTTTCTTTGATTTTCTTCCCTTCATGTTTAGGAGAAATAGGACAACTGTATAAAATTGAAGGATGGAATTGTGTGTGTATGTGTGTGTGTGTGTGTGTGTGTGTTTAATCAACACAGCTCTCCTCCCCACCTCAAGTTCTAGAAAACACAGTGGAGCAAAAAATTAGAATAAACCTAATCCCCTCTGCTTGTCTTCATTCCAGGACAGTGAAAATTTCCATTCACAAAAATGTTCCCAAAGCCAGCTCTAAAATGTTTAAACAAAATTTACATTATTTCAATATAATCTATATCCCATGAGTAAAAACTGGAATTATGTGGTTTGTAAAGATGCTAAATATGCAAATCAAAGTTTGACTCTCTCAGTTAACTATAATTTATGTTTGTTGGTAATTTACAATTGGACAAGAGCTTTTGAATATATTTTATTTAATTCCTCTAGCAATCATACAAGGTAGATATTATCTCTACTTTACAGACCTGGTAACCGAGGCATAGAGATGATCATAAATTTCCCAACCGCTGAGTGGCAGATCTCAGTCATGCAGAACTTGGTCAGGTCTGCTTGATTCAAAATATCATGCACAAGTTCTTGGAATTTTCCACAAGGGGCAACTGCACCTTTTGCTCCACCGTCACTGGAAAATACTCCTTCTGCCGGCAGTTGTCAGTGTCTCAACAGTTTTAGTTCAGGGAAGTTCTTAATTAAACAAACAAACAAACAAACTCAGGTTGCTGGAGATGGGACACAAAATAACTGAGAAATGGAGCTTTATTCATTCTGTCAGCTCAATTTGTGGTCACTTTTACATGTAAAAAATACAGATGACAGTTTCTCTATCTGTGACTTTGAAACCCTAAATCATAAACAGTCCTCTCAGGTTTTGCTGAAACAGCAGGAACAATGTACTTCCAAGTTTTGAACTGCTAAGTAGTTAGGACTGAGACTGTTAGAGTTATTAGCTTAAGTAACGTTCACTCCACTCAGCATGTGGGGTTCCCAGACTTACCAGGAAACTTCTGAAAGCCTGTACTTGGGTGACATCAGACCCTGGAGTTGGAATGAATGCTTTGAAAAAAAAAAATGAAATCACCAAAGCATCTCATCCTGTATAGTTTGATGTATTTAACAGCGTCATATAATTAGAAGGGACCTTAACCATCTTCCGATCCAAACATTCCTAGAAAGGGAAGTGATTTGACTAAGATCCCATGGCAGGTCAGTTACAAGGCTGGATCTCTTGATTCCAATGAAGACCTTTTCCTTGAGTTACGAAGTGAGATTTACTGAACCCCATCCCGTTTTGGTACTAAGGATACAACAAAATTAAGTCACAGAACTGCAGTCCAGATCAAGTAGACAACAGAGCAGTAAATAGAATTACAGTACATGCAACAGAGTCTATAACAATATAGGATAATAAGAATAGCTAACACATTTAAAGTGGAATATCTTGTATTGACCTCAATACATGTAATAACCCCAAAAGGTGGGTGTGTTCTTGTTTTAAAGATGTGAAAGGAACCAACTATGCAGAGATTGAGGATTTACCCAAGGTTATGTCCAGTAAACAAAGGAACTAGAATTATGAGTACAAGTACAAGAAGATTTGGGTAAACAGAGGAGGAGAAATGACTCTATTTAGGAGAAATGAATAAGTGATACCTGAACTGAGTTTTTAAGGGAAGCTAGGAAGTAGCCAGGTAAAGAAGGGAAAAGGGTACTAGAGACTGTGCCTTGGTATAATAACTATTTGATGGTGACTGTAATAAGGTAGAGGCATACTGTAAACCTTAGAGCAAGGACTAAAGAAAATAAAATGAGGGATATGATGTAGCCAATACTGGAGACAAAAAGTAATCCTAGAAAGTACTCATTTACTCCAAGATAAGGCAGAAAAGGGAAAAAAAAAAAAAAGGAGTAAAGAACAAGTTAGACACATTCCAACATGGTAGACTTAAACCCAAACATATCAATAGTTACATTAAACATGAATGATCTAAAGATAAAAACACTCCAATAAAAAATTGGAGATCGTCGTATTAGAACAAGTAAGATCCAGCCAATTGCTGACTACCAGTCCTGTGAGTTTATTGAACAAGTAACCCACTTAAGTTTAAAAAAATATATAGGCCAAAAACTAAAAGTATAAAACATAAAAGTATAAGTAAAATGTATAAAAGTTAAAGTATAAAAATATATACAAAGCGAACATTTACTAAAAGAAAACTAGAGTGTCTATGCTAATATCGGTCAAAATAGACTGTAGAAAAATGGAAATTTCTAAAGATAAAGAGGGACACTTCATAATAATAAAGGCAGTCAAGTCAGTTCACCTAGATGACTTAACAATCCTAAATGTGCATTCTCGAAATAACAGTTTTAATATGCACGGGATCAACTGATAGGAATGAAGAGAAACATACAAATCCATGCGGGAGATTTTGACTCAAACAACACTATTAACAGTCCTTCTAATTGGCATTTATAGACCACTCCACCCAACAACAACAGAAAACACATTCTTTTCATGTGTACATAGACGTTCACCAAGATAAGCCATTTACTGGACAATAAAAAAGCATCAATACCTTTTAAATGACTGGGTAAAAACCAAGGGTAGCATTTAGATCTGTTCTTAGCCTTAACATAAACTGATTATATCTGTATTATGTCAGTAGGATTAATACATTAATATTATTACAATTCAAGCCTGTTACTCTATTAACTCACTGTGTGACTGTTGGCAAGTTTCTCTGTATGTCTAAACCTCAGTTTTCCCGAACCTTAATGTTTGGTATTAAGTAGACAATGTTTTCTTCAATTATTTTCCACTATTTGTTTATGAAGCCAGACCCTTGCACAATGCCTGTCATATAGAAGGGCATCTCAACAAAGATTTGTCCAAAAAATATTAAATGAATGAATAAGCGGTTGTTTTGCTTTAAGAGATGCTTGATAGCACTCTGCTGTATTTCATCCTTTACATTTCTGGCTTTAAAATATGCCTTCTTCCCAAAATGCAATGAATGGGGATTAGAAGTTTTTGTCCTTACTTAAATACTTAGCCCTACTTAATTTATTGTGAACTGTAATGGATACGTAGATTAAGTGCACTTTTCAGTCAGCTGCTTTTTGGAGTAACAGTCTGATGTCTTTAGGTAAATGGCAGTAATAAAAGTATTTGTTTGTTGGAGCAGTGTATAAGAAATGTGCAGACCTATATGCTATACAGAATGTTATTAATGTTTGTGAAATTTCAGGTAGCGGTAATGGAATTCACCTAAAATTTTCAGATTATTAATTCATTTTGTCCCAATTTATGTATGATATCTTACAAAGTCCATTTTGCTATTGAAAACATGAATTCCACAATAATGATTATCACTAACAATGTACCAGTTGTTTTAAGAATAAGAAAAAATATGCCATTTCTTTGCAACTATTTTTGACCTATTCTTAGGGCAAAGAATATTTAATTCAGTATTCTTCAAAGTGAATTCTGCAAAACCATAGTCACACAGTCTGTAAATGTTATAAGGAAAGAGGGAAGGAAAACACTGCAGTTTTAAAAAAGTTTTGGTATCACTGACTTAAACTCAGAGGACTTCAGAGATATTTAAGTATGTTAATGTGTATTATAAAAAATTTCAAAATGATGGGGAGAGGGACCATTGTATAAAGGACTCCCCAAACATTTTAGCATGCTCATTAGTGTCCTGTGGCTGCAACACATTACCACAGGCTTAGTGGCTTATAACAATAGAAAATGATTCTCACACAATTCTGGTATCTAAAAGTCTAAAGTCAGTGTATTGGCAGAGCCAACTTTCCTATGGAACCTGTAGGGGGGAATCTGTTCTTTACCTCTTCCAGCTTCTGGTGGCTGTTTGTATTTCTTGGTGTATGGCTGCATCACTCCAATCCTGCTTTTCCTGGTCCCATTGCCACCTCCTGTGTGTGTGTCTGTTGAATGTCCCTCTGACTCACTCGTATATTTGTCACTGGATTTAGGGCCCACCAAAATAATCCAGGACAAGCTCCTCCTTCCCCAATTCTTAACTTAGTTACATCTTTTGTGATATAAGTTAGTATTCATTTTTTTTAACCTTATAAGGTAACATTCACAGGTTCCAGGGGTGAGGAAGTAGGCATATCCTTTTCAGGGCCACCATTCAGCCTAGTATACCATGGAACAATTTCATGGAATTATCTTTTGTTCATTCATATATCACTGAGAAAGTATCTTTTGAGGCACCACTATATGTCAGGCACTATTCTAGGTACAACAGACTCATCAACAGATAAAATTTTAGTAGAATAAATTTTAGAACACTCTGCCACTCATTAATAAATGTGATTTGAAAATGCTAAAGATTCATCCAAACATTTGAAAAGCTACATAATGAATACAATTTATCTTTTCTTTCAGTCAGAAATGTAGCTAATTTAGGATATACTGTTTGAATTTCTTGTGTTTATCAGGCACTGGGATATAGAAGTGGGTGAATAAGACATGGCCTCTACCTTCATGAAGCTTGGAGCTGCTTGGAAATACAGACATGAGCGTAAAACACCATACCCAGAGTAAAAAGAAAGTCTATTAGGAACAAAAGCAAGAAAATAAAGTCTTTTTAAAAACTGAGATATCAGGTGGACAAAATAAAATAATTGAAATAGAATTCTCATAATGAGGGAATGACAGAATGGATGCAGTGAAGAGTAAAGTAGTTCATTGGAAAATCAGATCAAAGACAATTCCTAGAAGGCATAGAAAATGATAAAAGATAAAAAATATTATTTTAAGTGAAGAAATGTGAAGGAAAAAAAAAGAGTATTAATATTCACATAATAGGAGTACCAGGAAGGAAGGAAAATGGAGAGGATGTCATATTTGAAGAAATAACAATTGAGAATGTCTCCCATTTTTTTTAATCGAAGTACAGTTTGTTTACAATGTTGTGTTAGTTTCTTGTGTGCAGCAAAGTGATTCAGATTCTTTTCCATTATAGTCTATAGCAAGATATTGAATATAGTTCCCTGTGCTATACAGTAGAAACTTGCTGTTTATTTTATATACAGTAGTGTATATCTGCTAATTCCAAACGCCTAATTTATTCCTCCCCCACCTTTCCCCTTTTGTAGCCATGAGTTTGTTTTCTATGTCTATGAGTACGTTTCCGTTTTGTAAATAAGTTCATTTGTATCATTTTTTAGGTTCCACATACAAGCGATATCATATGATATTTATCTTTCTCTGTCTTACTTCACTTAGTATGGTAATTTCTAGGTTCATAGAAATTGACATTATTTCATTTTTTAAAAAAATCTATATTTATTTCTTTCTGGCTGCATTGGGGCTTTGTCACCGTGCACAGACTTTAGTTGTGGCGAGCGGGGGCTACTCTTGGTTGCGGTGCACAGGCTTCTCATTGCAGTGGCTTCTCTTGTTGCGGAGCACGTGTTCTAGGCACACGGGCTTCAGTAATTGTGGCATGTGGGCTCTGTAGTTGTGGCTCACGGGCTGTAGAGCGTAGGCTCCGTAGTTGTGGTGCTTGGGCTTAGGTGCTCCGCGGCATGTGGGATCTTCCTGGACCAGGGCTTGAACCCGTGTCCCCTGCATTGGCAGGTGGATTCCTAACCTCTGTGCCACCAGTGAAGCCCTATTTCATTCTTTTTTTATGGCTGAGTAATATTCCATTGTGTGTGTGTGTGTGTGTGTGTGTGTATTGGCTATTGTAAATAGAGCTGCTGTGAACATTGGGGTGCATGTATCTTTTTCAGTTAAGAGTTTTTCCAGATATATGCCCAGTAGTATGATTGCTGGATCATATGGTAGTTCTATCTTTAGTTTTTTAAGGAACCTTCATACAGTTTTCCACATTGGCTGCACCAATTTATATTCCCACTAACAGTGTAGGAGAGTTCCCTTTTCTCCACACTGTCTCCAGCATTTATTCTCCAGCATTTATTATTTGTAGAGTTGATGATGGCCATTCTGACCAGTGTGAGGTGATACCTCATTATTGTTTTGATTTTCATTTCTCTGATAATTAGTGATGTTGAGCATCTTTTCATGTGCCTGTTGGCCATCTGTATGCCTTCTTTGGAGAAATTTCTATTTCGGTCTTCTACCCATTTTTTGCTTGGGTGGTTTGTTTTTTTGATATTGAGCTGTATGAGCTGTTTGTATATTTTGGAAATTAATCCGTTTATGGTCACATCATTTGCAAATATTTTCTCCCATTCTGTAGGTTGTCTTTTCATTTTGTTTATGGTTTCCTTTAATATGCAAAAGCTTATAAGTTTAATTAAGTCACATTTGTTTATTTTTGTTTTTGTTTCCATTATGGTAGGAGCTGGATCCAAAAAAATACTGCTGTGATTTATGTCAAAGAGTGGCCTGCCTATGTTCTCTCCTAGGAGTTTTATGGTGTCAAATCTTACAGCTAAGTCTTTAAGCCATCTTGAGTTTATTTTTGTGTATGGTGTGAGGGTGTGTTCTAACTTCAGTGATTTACATGCAGCTGTCCAGCTTTCCCAACACCACTTGCTGAAGAGGTGTTTTTTCTCCATTGTATGTTGTTGCCTCCTTTGTCGAAGATTAATTGACTGTAGGTGTGTGGGTTTATTTCTGGGCTTTCTATATTGTTCCATTGATCCATGTGTTTGTTTTTGTGCCAATACCATGCTGTTTTGATTACTGTAGCTTAACAGTATTGTCTGAAGTCTGGGAGGGTTATGCCTCATGCTTTGTTCTTTTTCCTCAGGATTGCTTTGGCAACTCTGGGTCTTCTGTGGTCTCATATAAATTTTAGGATTATTTGTTCTAGTTCTGTGAAAAAAAAAATCCAATTTTTTAAAGAAGTATTTCAAATAGAAAATTCTGAGTACTAAATAACGTGGGTAAAGAAATCAACACAAAGGAGAAACAAAGAAATAACTAATTATAGTACAATACAAATAAAAACTTCAGAAGAAGAGAGAATTCTATCCAATTCTAGAATAAAAATACATGACTTACAAGGGAATAGGAAATCAGGTTGAAATCAACATTCTGTGTGTAGTACTAGATTCAAGAGGAGAGTGGAGAAACATTTTCAAAGTGTTTTTTAAAAAAGCATCTGTATATCAAATTCAAATGCAGAAATAAAATACACTTAATCTTAGGCATACAAAGGCTTAGAATTTTAATGCAAAAATACTATCTTTGGAGACACTTTTTTTTTTGGAAGACACTTTTATAGGCAGTATTACAACAAGTAGATAATTACTTATCTGCAGAAGAACTGGGGAACAATATTAATTACATTAGCAAAAGTTCTTAGTGAAAAATCTCTCACATATAAAAATAGAAGAAAAAGGGAAATATATAGGAATTCAGACTAAAACTCAATATGATTCGGTGAGGGAGTAAAGAGGGCAAGCTCAAGGAAGAAGAGAATGGGCTAAAGTGTTTGTCTTGATCAAAGGAAGATATACACATTGAAATTCTTAAGAATTGACGAGAAAATGAAAACAAAATAATCACAAATTTTAATAAACCAATTCTAACTATCTGAAAAAATTCAATAGAATGTGTAACTTTCAAAAACAGCAAAATGTGTAACTTTCAAAAACAGAAAAAAAAACTTTCAAAATCCATCATTGGACAGTTTGAAAGGGGAAATTAAAAGGAAAATAAAACATGGCAAATAAAAAGTACAAAATAAAGTAGCAAAAATAAGTGGCAGTGTATCAATATAATGATGATAGATTAAATGTGTATGGTTTAAATTCACTGCTTCAAAGCCAGAGATTTTCTGATTATATTTCTTATGCCAAGATCCACCAATTTGTTATCTTTCAGAGAAAATTTTTAAACAAAGGGATATAAAGAGTGTGCACAAAGGTACAGAAACATGCATATGAGGAAGATGGGTACCACAGGAGGATGAGATAGCAGTTTTATAATAGATAAATACAATTTGAGATAAAAGTGGACATAAGAGTTCAAGAAAAGGCTACTTAAAAGAACAACATTTCAAACAGGTACAATATTTTTAAACATAAATGCACCTAAGGTTGACTCAAAATTAATAAAGTAGCACTAGCAGAACTATATGGAGAAATAAATGTGGGAATACTTTGTAGGTTGAGATTTTAACATATTCCTCTAATAGATCAAGTAGACTTTAAAAATAAGAAAAAATATTTTTTTAAGTTATTAAAAATATACTTAGTATGTGTAAACTAAAAGATATATGTAGAACCTATATCCAAGAAAGAATATGAATTTTTTCACAGGGAACAGTCTCAAAAATTAACATGTAAGAGGTCACAAGTACTACTAAATACACAGGTCAGTCAAGGCACATACATGACAAACTTATTCATAACATATCTGTGGTTGTGGGCAAGTAGAGCCAAGTTAAATGTCAATTACCAGCAGACTGGATAAATTAAAAAGGAGAGGGTACTCATGATGGAGTAGTTACAGTCAGAAGAAATAAATTAGATGCCCTTAGAGGAATGATGTTAGCTATTGAAAACATAGTATTTATTGAATAAATTAAGAAATACAATAAAATAAAATAAACAGGAAATTCATAATTTTATTTATGTAAATGAAAAATGTATACACAAAATATTTTTCCAGATTGACTCTATATCTAAGGAAACATCAAATACAATAGTCTGTGTGCCTTGGGGAAGAAAGGGAATAGGAGGAAGGAGAGGAAATGAATGGAACATGAAATATAAAGTAAAATAAAACAAGTATGAAGCCTTGAAAGAATCAGTGATAATTACCATGAAATAAAGAGTAATATTGACTCAATTATATGCGTCATCTGAGGTTAGAAAAAAAACCCCCAATACAATGCAAGCAGACAAATCTGAATATAAAATTATACTAGCAGTATGTAAAGAGGAAAAAAAACACAGAATAAAAACTAGGAAGAAATAGACCAATATACTTATAATATTGTGTGTGTGTAGCAGGGGTGGGTGTGTACATATGTGTACACATGCTTGTGGTTGGTGATATATGGATGTTTTATATTTATCTTAAATTTCCCTTCATTTTTCACATTTTCTCCATTAAGCCTTTGTTCCTTACATAATCAGAAACAAGAAAAAAAACAAAAAGAAAAATGTGTGCCTAAGGCCTCTATAGTCCATTTTGACATGTTGGTTTTTAATGTCATAACATGTGAAAGAAACACAAAATGAATTAGAAGAGATCAAACAGACAAAGAAAATGGCTGATGAAATTATTAAACCAAATAGTCAAGGCAAAGCAAAGTCCTAAATTGTTGACATGCATATTCCCCAATTCTAAAAACCAGTGCACAAGCAGACTTGACTGCCTCTCAAGGCTAGTTTTTGCTGCACCATTAGCTGATTCTGTAGCATATATCAAGCAAAACTTTTTCCCCACACTCTTCAGTTTAAGGATTAAATAAGGAGTCTTCCGTTCTCTCCTAAAGGAGCCTCATCACTGAGACTAAAGTTTAAAAGGAGTGTTATTACTAAGCCTTCAAAAATGGTCATGCCAGTGATGACATGGAGAAAACCAAGACACGTGGCACTTTCTAAAGAAATAATACTTTTTAAAGGGCGATTCCCTGAAGTCAAATCTTGGCTATTTTAAACTTTCATGAGCTATTTAAAAAAAATCAGACTTTGAACCTAAATCAGGAAATCTAGTTGAGACCCTTGCAATTATGCTGCCTTGGGTCACAGAAAGAGAAGCCATGGCCACCTTGGAATTCCACGAAATTCACAAGTAGAGAGCACTTCATCCTAAGAGATGTTGACCCACCTTTTTAAATCATGATGAAAGCAACCTCATCCCACTTCCTCTTATGGTATCCTTTGGTACAGACAAAATCCACTAGGACTGTTCTGGGCTGTAAACACTAAGAAATATTTCCCAGTGATAGCACTTGCTTTGTCTCAGCAACATGGGTATCACATTTTATGCTCCTTAAAAAAAATCCTTACATTTTTTCATCTTTCTATAACAATTTAATTGTTCTCTTCCTCCTCCTCCTCCTCCTCTGCAACCACCACCAATGCCACCACCACCACCGCCAGTGCCACCATTTTCATTAACAGGTGTATATAGAATGTCATCTATTGCCAGTAATTGGGCATACCATCTTCATAGACATGGCTAAAGCCTTAGCTGCATTTTGCCCCAAGATCTTCATTTTATAAATGTGGGGGTGGAGCGGGGGACTTCCCTGGTGATGCAGTGGTTAAAAATCCACCTGCCAATGCAGGGGACCCGGGTTTGAGCCCTGGTCCGGGGGGATCCCGCATGCCATGGAGCAACTAAGCCCGTGCACCACAACTACTGAGCCTGTGCTCTAGAGCCCGCAAGCCACAACAACTGAGCCCATGTGCCACAACTACTGAAGCCCACGCACCTAGAGCCCGTGCTCCCCAACAAGAGAAGCCACCACAATGAGAAGCCCGAGCACTGCAACAAAGAGTAGCCCGCAGGCTTCCCTGGTGGCGCAGTGGTTGAGAGTCTGCCAGCTGATGCAGGGGACACGGGTTCGTGCCCCGGTCCGGGAAGATCCCACATGCTGCGGAGTGGCTGGGCCCGTGAGCCATGGCCGCTGAGCCTGCGCATCCGGAGCCTGTGCTCCGCAAGGGGAGAGGCCACAACAGTGAGAGGCCTGCATACCGCAAAAAAAAAAAAAAGAAAGAAATGCATAAGAAACAGGAAGAGAAAGTTACTTTCTCCAAGTCTCACGTTGACTTAATTGGCAGAGAGAAGTCCAGAATTCATACTCTTTTGTTTATTCATTTAGCTGTTCAATAAATAGTTATTAAGTGCCTATAACAGTGGGAAGGATAATGTGTAAGGTACAGCCTTGCCCTCATGGATTTACCTACCACTTGGTATTTTAAAATAACTACTAGTTATTGAGCTATTACTGTGTACCAGGAATTGTGATGAGCCTTTTGTTATTCCCATTTTTTTCACTGAAATAAGGAATTCTTCTGACTCCCATCCAGTAATTCTGGCTTTGGCCATGTCTTCCCTCTCCCCATTTCCATCCTACCCCACTCCCTGGGAAGCTGGGGAAACAGACACAAATATAATCCCATTTTCAAAGAGCTTGATCTTTCCTCCCAGGGCTCTGACACAACCCCCAGATATGCACGGAGCAAAATGTGTGTCCCAGCAGCCTCTTCTAAGCAGCAGGGAATGGTATCACAGCATGGCTGTGCAGGTGGTACCCATTCTACCACCGGGGAGACAGGACTTTGAGGGGATGTCCCATGTTGGGACAGGATGGTTGATCCTGTAGCACAGGTTCCCAGGGGACTCTGGAAGAAAGTCTACATATGCATCTAGGGCTTTGACAACGGCCCCACCTCCCAAGGCTGCAGGCCTGATGTGGAGACTGAGATATGTGTTCTGGCAAAGCACATGCTACTATTTAAACCCTCTATAGGTTTCATCTGGGACCCAAGGCTGCTTTTACAGGATTCCAGCACACAATTGGGACCACTTGACCTTCTCCACCCTTCTCTCCCTCTCTGCCAATCCTCCCCCCCAAGTCCTCTAACTTCTCATTAAATACTATGTTTAAAATAATAAAAGAGCATTTGGAAAGCTATGGAGTCATAGGCTCATAAAGTTGCAAGAAATCTAAGAGGTCACTGAGCCCAATGTCTCTTAATGCAGGGAAAACGGTCCTTTTAAAAAGTACCCTAGGGCTTCCCTGGTGGCGCAGTGGTTGAGAGTCCGCCTGCCGATGCAGGGGACACGGGTTCGTGCCCCGGTCCGGGAGGATCCCACATGCCGCGGAGCGGCTGGGCCTGTGAGCCATGGCCGCTGAGCCTGCGCATCCGGAGCCTGGGCTCCGCAACGGGAGAGGCCACAAAAGTGAGAAACCCGCGTATCGCCAAAAAAAAAAAAAAAAAAAAAGTACCCTAAAACATGGAAAATTGAAGAGGTGTGAACAAAATCAATTATTATTAATGAAAAGTTTATTTTTGTCTCAGTGCATGGAATAGGCAAACCTCAGAGTCCATAGCAACTGGTAACACCCTGGTTAGGTTTTCCTAACCTACAAATATCCAGAGTGATCGATGAGGTTGAGGGTGGGGAAAGAAGAAACCTTTGGTAAGCAAACATGGGATCAGCAAAGTTTTTAATTTGACTGTGCTCACAGCTGGCTGTGGAGTGAATAATTTACAAAGTAAAGGGCAAGACTTTGCAAGTAAATGAAAAACTTTATGTAAACAAAATCATAGTGCCCCCTGACCTCTTTTACCACAAAAGATTCCGAGGTTGTTTTTTAAAGTGACTAAAATACATAGGACTCAGGATGATTAGACTCTATTGAATTATCAAAAGAATATGTCAGGCGTTTTGATTTTTGATGAGCTGATGAATGTAAAGTGGTCTGTTTTGATGTTGTTATAGATGTTTGTTTCTGTTTTTGTTTTACTTTTCCCTTATTACTGGTGAGGTGGAGCATATTTCCCTAAATTTTAGGCCATTATTGGCTATTAAGTTTTTCTCTTTTGTGAATTAGCTATTCGTAACCTTTGCCCATTTTAATTGACTTATTTTTATTAATTTTTCTTGTTCTTTGTATGTTATGGATATCAATCTTTTATCTGTTTATCTATGAATTTTTTATAATTAAATATTTTTTTTAAAGGCAGCTGTATCAAGCCCGTGAAAATATTTATTTTCCCCCAGAGGTGTATTAGGTTGTTACTATGTTTGGTCCTTGAAGAAGAGGATGAGGAGGTATACATAGCATGTGGATTATGTAGGTCTTATCCTTGCAGTCTCCACGAATGGATGTGCCTGCAAACATCCACTGTTTTCACTGAAGGAAGAGCTGGAGATGTGGTTCTAGGCACCTCCCTCATCTTCTTTCTTTGAGGACTGCAGGTTGCTGCAGCTTTTGGGAGGAAGACAGAGGGAACTCAAACCAGAGCCTACATTAAATCCACCCTCTCTCAATGGGAGCAGTTGGGAGGAGACAGAAAAACTGAAGCATAAGGAGCACTTCAACAAGAACACAACCTGAGATAAACAATTTGCAAAGCACTTTTTCATCTTTGGGTCTTCCTAGTAATTGTCTTAGTGTGATCTGCATTTTTACAGGAGGGCAAATTGAGATTAGGAAGGGTGCCTGTGTTCACACAGCTAAAAATCAACAGGGCTGAGGTTCAAAATTCAGATCTTCTAGTTCTAGATCCTTTTGTCTGTTGAGGGCAGAGGCTGTGTTTTGATGAACTGTGTGTACTCTGCTTCCACTAGTGCATCAGTTCACTAACAGAGCCACACAGTGTATATTTTTGGTAAACTGTTTGTCCTATGGAAACTGCATTAACTTTCCCAAACTTTAAAGGGTGAGGGGATGGGAGCAGTGATCAGTAAATTATAAGTGCAAGTCACTATAAACTAATGTGAGGCAGGAAAGCCCAGATGTGTATCTATAATTATTGAAGGCCATTCATACAAGAATCCTTTGCTCAACACAGCCAGGAGTTGCCATTTAACTATTAGTAATAATAATAATAATGATAATAATAAAGCTTGCTTTTTTTTTCCCATCTTCCCTAACCAGCACAGGTACATAGCCATAATGTTCACTTCCCTCAAGCACATATTTTTTCCTATATTTTTTTCTCTATATATTTTTTTCTCAGAGTGAAGAGACTTCTGGAATGCTGACAGGGGCAATAGATGCTGAATTTTGGATTGTGATCTTCCCACAGCCTGTTGCCCAGTACTCAGCTCTATGAGGCCTTTGTTCATCCTGGGGCCCACACATAGCGCTGCCCTTAGAACCTGAATAAAAGCCCGCTGCTCAACCATGGCTTCCCAGATCCATCCCTGCCAGGTCCCCTCTTCCCAGGGCAATAATCCTTTTATTTATTTTTCTCACATGGAATGCCCCCCTTTCCATCTCATTTTTGCTTATTGAAATACCACATTAAGACTTGGCTCAAATGAAAAATTAAAGCCTCTCCCAACTACTGCTCCTTTCCTCTTGCATGCACAAATGGCACTCTGTAATTCATGGCAACCAGCACACTATAGTGGCTACTTGGGAAGGCCTTGCCTACCCTGTGAGTCTGCAAGCTATGCCCATGTTAATGCTCTTTTTCCCTCCTTGGTGAGAGTCATGGTTGTTGTTGCAGAGGATGTGCTGTATTTTCCTACACATGAGAGACGCATCTTCTGCCTGGGCTTTAAGCCGCAAGTGATGACCACAAAGCCTTTTTCTACACCCTTCTCATGACCTCAGCAGGCGGGAAACACTGATCCCAAAGGGAAGAAAATCACAGAGGATGCAGGGTAAATAGGTGCTCACTTATTCCACAAATGTCTATCAAGCACCTTTCTGTTACAGGGCTGGGAATATAAGAGTGAGGGGGGACCCCAGATTCGGGATGCTTACTATTAGGGGTTGGATATAGACAGTAAACCACAGAAATAAGTAAAATACGTAGCATGTCGGTTTGGAGAAGTGTTATACAGAAAAACAAAGCTGGGAAAGGGGAAAAGCATTCTATGGCAATGTTAAGTGGAGTGGTCACGATGGGCCTTGTTGAGAAGAGGTCTTTGAGCAGAGCCCTGAGGAGGTGGGAAAGTGAGCCAGGCATATATCTAGGGTACATTTCCTCTAGCTGAGGAATGGCAAGTGCAAAGGCCCTGAGATGAAAGCAAGGGGGCCATGTTTGAGGACAGTCAAGGAGACCAAGGGAACTGTGGTGGAGAGAGAAAAGAAAAAGATATTGAAGTCTTGGGGAGGCTGATCAAAGAGAGCTTTGTAGGTCATTTTGAGGACTGGCTTCTGCTCTGCGTAGGATGGAAAATTTAAGATGTTTTTTAAGCTAAGGAGAGATGTCATATGATTTATGTTCTAAAAGAACCACTCAGTCTGCTGAGTTGAAAATAGGGGGACAGGGTGGCAGCAAAGAGAC
The DNA here is from genome assembly GCF_964165515.1 of Mesoplodon bidens. Lineage (NCBI taxonomy): Eukaryota > Metazoa > Chordata > Mammalia > Artiodactyla > Ziphiidae > Mesoplodon > Mesoplodon bidens. The sequence continues at coordinate 18,449,109 of NC_138162.1, read as the reverse complement.
TAGCTAGGAAGCTACTGTAATAATTCAGCGAGAGAAAATGGCACCTTGGACTGTTCTGCAGAATAAAAGCTGAAGAAGGAAAAGAAGTGAATTCATTCTGTATTAGCTGATAGATTAGAAATGGGGATGGGGGTGCGGAGAAAAGGTGAGGGGGAAAAGTGTCAAAAATGACTCCAGTATCAGCAGGTTGAAAAGGTTATTTTCTGAGATGGGGAAAGCACAGGAGAGATTTGTTTGCTTGTGGAGTGTATGTGGAGAAGACAGATAATTTAGTTTTAGACATGTTAAATTAGCGATGCTGATTGGATGTCCATGTGGAGATACTGAGCAGACAGTTGGCTGAATACACAAGTCTGAAGTCTACAAAGCAGGTCTGGACTGGAGAAGTATGCTTGAGATTCATTAGCAATAGGAATATCCCCCCCAGCCACCAAAAAAATAATTGAGTCTGGATGAGAAAAGTCTCAAAGGCTGAAACCTGGGCATTTCGATGTTCAGAAGTTCTAATGAGGAGAACCTAGCAAAGGAGACTGAGAAGATGTGAATCAAAAGGACAAGAAAGGTCAAGGAGAGCTTGATATTCTAGAAACAAGCAAAGTAGGTATTTCAAGGGAAAGTTATTACAGGGTAGTGTGTTAACAAGTTGGTCACAGCTTCTCATGAAAGTGCAGCTGATTGCTTTGTCACTTAGGACCTCTCCAGAGAGGTTCCACATGGAACCAGTGCATCTCAGAATAGCCTGTCAAAGGTAGAATGGAAAAAAGGCATTTATCTACTGGCAGCCTTGCAGCCTTCTGTTTTCCATTGATAAAAGTCCTTCCTGTGGGCATTACGTCTGGGTTGGACCACGCAGCCTGTCTATGGAGCCAAAGGCTTTGTGGGTCCTATCATAGCTTAAGCTCCTGTGGCTCTAACTATGGCGGACCCAATGGAGGTTATGACCAAAGCTGGGGAGAGGTCATAGCTGGACTTTGTAACCATAAGGATGTTATGAATATCAGCAGGACCTCTGTGGCTAGGAAGCAAGGCAAGTGGCTGAGTTTCAGGAGGTATTCTTCACCATGTATCAATAGGCATGGAATATGCATACACTGGGTTAGTACGTTTTGTGAAGGGATAGGAAGTCCTCCGTTATGTTGCTTTGCCTTTCTCAATTCTACTAAAACCAAACTCTTTTTAAAAAAATTTTTATTGGACTATAGTTAATTAACAATGTTGTGTTAGTTTCAGATGTACAGCAAAGTGAATCAGTTATACATACATCCATTCTGTTTTAGATTCTTTTCCCATATAAGCCATTACAGAGTACTGAGTAAAGTTCCCTGTGCTATACAGTAGGTCCTTATTAGTTATCTGTTTTATAGGTAGTAGTGTGTGTATGTCAATCACAGTCTCCCAATTTATCCCTCCCCCCTTAATTCCTGGAAACCATAAGTTTGTTTTCTGCATCTGTAACTCTATTTCTGTTTAGTATATAAGTTCATTTGTACCCTTTTTTTTAGATTCCACATATAAGCTATATTGCATGATATTTGTCTTTGTCTGACTTCACTCTGACAATCTCTAGGTCCATCCACGTTGCTGTAAATGGCATTATTTCATTCTTTTTTATGGCTGAGTAATATTCCATTGTATATACGTACCACATCTTCTTTATCCATTCTTCTGTTGATGGACATTTAGGTTGCTTCCATGTCCTGGCTATTGTAAATAGTGCTGCAACGAACATTGGGGTACACGTATCCTTTCGAATTATGGTTTCCTCCGGATATATACCCAGGAGTGGGTTTGCTCGATCATATGGTAGCTCTATTTTTAGTTTCTTAAGGAACCTCCATACTGTTCTTTATGGTGGCTGTACTAGTTTACATTCCCACCAACAGTGCAGGAGGGTTCCCTTTTCTCCACACCCTCTCCAGCATTTATTGTTTGTTGACTTTTTGATGATGGCCATTGTGACCGGTGTGAGGTGATACCTCATTGTAGTTTTGATTTGCATTTCTCTAATAATTAGTGATGTTGAGCATCTTTCCATGTGCTTTTTGGCCATCCCAAACTCTTCTTACTCATCTTTCATACCCAGTGCATATGTTATCTCTTTCATAAAGCCTTCCCAAACTAGTTCAGCCTTTCTTCCTCTCTTCTTTCTTAGTGCCCATACTGGTCAATCAAGACTTGATTTCAGATTCAGACGTGCTGAGATTCCAAGTTTGGCTCTACCGGCTACCAGCCAGGTGAACCTGATTTGACCATCTTTCCTCTCTTAGTATCAGTTTAATCATGAATAAGCTAGAAAAAATTGTTTGCTCACAGTTTCATTTGAAAAGACTTAATTAAGTTAAGTCTTAAGTTAAAAAAAGTTTAAAAAAGTAATATTTTGATAAACCATAACATTCTATATTATTATTACTCCATCTTCATTTCATGTGATTGAGACCTTGAGGCCAAGGATCACACTTTTTCCTTTATCTGTTCCCCCAATTTCCAGCACAACCATAAGCCTCTCAAAGAAAACTTTTGGCCTGACCAAACTTGGAGAAGAAAAGAATTACAAATCTTTTGCTTCAAATCCTTTTTGGAACTCAGCTAACCATAAATAAATAAATAAATAAGCACATGAAAATGAATTACAAACCCAAATGCATGCCTTGCTCTGAAGTATGTATTTGACTTTAAAAACCGAGCCTCCCTCTTTTAAAATTGAAATATGAAACATTGTGTGTGATTATTTTTTTCCCCTTTAAAGACAGAGCCACAGTTGCAGAAATAATTTAATATACTACACTGCATTTCCCCTGCAATTGTGCCAATTCTGATTACACGTTTCCAGATGCTGCTGTTTGTTGTGGTTCTTTCAATACTACCTGGCCAAGGGGCTGAATGGCTTGTCTCTCTCAGCAGCTCTGGCCAGGAACACTGAGCTGATGTGTGCTCTAGGTGAAAAAAGCACGTGGGTGATTGTTCACCCTGGGATCAGTGTTCTGGAGCCCTCTGGATCCCCAGGCTCAGCACCTGTACCTTATGTGTTAGAGCCAGGAGACTGAGGAAGATGTTGAACTGGCCAAGATAGGACAGCAGGCAACAAGCCTAAAACAGATTTAATAAGAGACCTCATTCCTTTCCACTACGTTTTTGTGAGATATTTCATGGGAATTGCTACTTGAGAGCTACACGGAGCCAACCTGGGGCCTGGCCAGCCATAGACAGGGGGCTTAAAACCTTCATGGGCTGACTCCTGATCTATACACAGAAAACCTTGAGGAATGGAGACCTCTTCCAAGATACTCCAGCCCATGGGCTTTCTGCAGAAGTGTGGGAGTGGGCACTAGAAGGTACACTGTCTGAGTACAGGGACTTGAATTATAATTCTAATTCAACCACCCATCCACGACTACCTGAGATAAGTCGATTTTTCTCTATGGGGCTCAGAATCCCTTTCTCTAAATTGAGGAGGCTTGAGTTTCTAAGGCATCGCTTAGTTCTTTTGTAAGCCTGCATTATTATGCTCTGCGGAAGGGAACAACTGTGTGATATGGGAACACAGCTTTCAGGTTGGAGCCACTCACCCTGGGTTCTCATCTCTACAGTCTTTACTGCCTTCTGGCTGTAAGATGTCACCCAAGTTACCCCCTTCCTGAGCCTCAGTTTCCCAAAATGTAAGTTAAGATAAAGAAGGAACCAAGCAAGCTTACTGAGCTCTGTTTTGATGTTCTGGCATCCTATTCCACTCTACCCTGTTGTTTTACTGGAAGGCTGTACCCTATACACCATCAGTTCCCATACCAAGGGAGAAAGAAACCTGTAGAAACTTCCTAGGGGTATTCAGGGATGCTTTCTTTGAACGCTCCCCCCCCCCCGCATCCTTTTCTGGTTACTAGAACTTCTACTCCAGAGAGAGGATTAGCTTCAAGTCTCATCTGTAGGGATGGAGGGAAAAGGGCTTACATGAGGGGAATCAGAATCTTCTCCTATCTTTGGTTTGTCTTTATTGGTGTAGGGGAGGGGGTAGTGGGTGGGCCCCAGTCCCAGGACTTACTTTCTGGTTCTCCCATTTATAAAGTATTGTCGTTTCACCTGTGTATTCACTGCCCACCCACCACATCACATTTTGGGTTCCAGCCCAAACACACTTGCTCAGGTTGCTCTCATTATCTAGAAAACCTATGCACCTTTTTCCTGCCCCACTCCCTTCAGTTAACAGATAACCATGATCATACTACTGCTACTACTGATGCTATAATAACAATAATTTAAAAACTGTCATTTATTAATTAATGATTATGCTCAAGACAATGCAGTGTCATTTACATCCATATCTCATTTACTCCTCACACCTGTCCTCTGGATAGGTTCTAATCCCCCCCTCCTTTTATGGATATGGACTGAAACAGATGGAGGAAAAATGATAACAGAACTTTCAGTGGCTGAGGCCAGACTTCCATTTGGTGTCTGAGTCGTCTATCCTGCTCTAAATCTAACCATTTAATGCTTGTATTCCTTGTGTTGCTGTTGATTCGTGGAGATAGATCTTACCCCACAATATCTCCTAAATTTAGATTCCATGTATAAATGTCTGTATCTCTCACCTCATCTAGTGTCTGATGGGGAATCAAAGGACAGTAATTCCAGTTGTCTCCTTTAATCATCATGCCAGATTAAAGGAAAAAATGTTAAGAGATGTTAAGAATCTTCTCAAGGTCACACAGCTAATGTAAATGGCAGAGCTGAGATTCAAACAGAAGTCTGTAAGCCTATAAATTCCGTGAGGTTCTGCATCACCACCAAGTACCTGTGTAAATCTCAAGCTTTTTTTTCCCTTAAACTTTGGGGGAAAAGTCATCAGGCAGTAATGGGGGCATGGCAAACTGGGAGTAGCAAGTAAAAGCAAGCTGGATCTAGAAGTTTCTGGTTGTTTCTATGTGTGTGTTTTGTTAGCAGGATTGGAGGGAGTAATGTGTATGGTAGTAGAATGGTTGCTGGCAGAGAATTCTTTTAGCATCCACTTGAACATCCTCTTTCTTTTAAGTTTGTATTGATTAGAGTCCAAATACCTCCATTCTATTCTTAGCCCAGCACTTTAATTACAGTGGATTCTCAGTTAAGCCTGTTGGTTCAGTTCTCTGTCATCCTCTACCCCCATCCTCTTTTTAACATACAGATCAGAATAATGCATTGAAATGACTTCCTTTTTTTAAAAAAAAAAGGTGATCTGCAAGCGAAATATATGAACAATGTCATAATCATGTTGAAATTACAACCTTAATGACCCACAGAACCATTTTCCTTGACAGGCTGATTCCAGCACCTAACTTTAAAAATATAGTTGTGTGTGTGTGTATAGTTATATTGTAAAATTAACAACAGCAGTATTAGTAACAATCAGTGTTAAGCGCTTTCTTTGTGCCAGATAACATGCTAAAGCAAGCATATATATTATTTCATTAAATCTAACCAGCATTGTATTAAAAAGTACTATTATTATTCCCACTTTGCAGAATCTGGGCTTAGAGAAGGAAGGGAATTTGCCCAAGGTTGCAGTTAGTAAGTGAAAAAGTCTGGAAACTTTCTGGCCTGGAGGCTGAATTCTTAATTATTAGCATAAACTGATAGTCTTAGTGAAGAACAGAATGATGATTCAAGCACCATAAGACCATAAATTTGGGCCTCAGGAGGGGTTAATCCTATAAGAGGAAACACCTATCCTATTAGTAGAATAAGAAAATGTGTATGTGAGTGCCTTTGAGTTTCTTTTTTTTTAATGGGTTAGGAAGATGTAAGTGACCTCTCTAGATGTCGTAGAACCTTGCAGCAGAGAGCAGACCTCAGTGATCCCCGGCAACACATATTAATGCCTCTTTTATTTCAGTATCACTTCATAGTTATTTCGCAGAGCTCATCTAGTGCCATGATATTTTGTGAGGTAGCTCACCCAGATGAGGAGCTTTCAGCAGAGAAAGTTTAAATGTCTTGCCTTACTTCACAGAATTAATAAGTAGCAGAGCCAGGAACCAAATCTTTGTCTTCATGTTCTAGGTACGGGACTCTTTTTTTGCAAATAAGAAAAGAGTTCGAGAGATTTTAAGTGCCTTGGCCAAAATCACAGTCATTTGGTGACAGATTCAAAGCTATTGTCAGAGATACTGGGTAAAAATCAGAGCAAAAAATGTGCTTTGAGTAGTTCATCAGAAATATGATAACACCATTCCAGCCTTTCAAGAGAATTGAATGCTGTTACATGCACCAATCCATGATCAGCAAAGATCTAAATGATGAAACTCTGGCTGAAGGACTGATATCATGTAGCTCTTCCTGGACATGGTGAAAGGTTCCAGAATTTCCCTTCCTCATAAAGACTCAGAAATGAGATCCCAGAAGATATGAGAGTTAAGATTTTAATCTTGTGCAGTTTTCTCTACAAGATTCTTAGATCCATCACTAAATCTTTTCTAACTGTTAAAGCTGAACTTTATGTGTGAATTCAAACAGCAGGAACCACTCTGTGTGAGTATATCTACCCAAATTTTCAGTCCAAATAGAATCCAGATCATAGGGGAAGAAGTCTGAGAGGCAGCATTATTTATACCACAGATTATTATTTTTTCTTCCTATTTTGTAAATTCCAGTCCAGGATGAAGCATTCAAGTTGTGGAAATACAAGAGATCAGTTTCTCTTGATGACTGCCATTGCTAGGCTGAAATAAGATGAAGACCTAGCCCTGAGCTTTCTCATGGAAGCTTGTTTGGGATGTCTGTTCCAGGTTTGTTTGTAACCTAGATTTTGTGTGTGTGCGTGTATGTTTCTTATTCTATGCCGGTGATTTTTTCCAGACTGAATTCACTATTGTGGTTTCTATAGAGAAAGAGGATAGCTGGAATAAAATGCCATGGTATGTGTAGTTTGCTATTCTGTGTGGGGGGTTGGAAAGTGAAGAGGGACATAAAATAGCACAGGGCTCCTCCATCTGAGCAGAGGCTCAGTGGTGGGCTGGGCAGGGGAAGCCCTGCATTGTGGGTCAGTACAAAGGCTAGGACAGTCAAGGTGACACGCTTCGATTATTTTTCTACGTGTCATACATTCTGACTCCTTGTTGCTCCTCAGATATGACCAGCATGCTGCTGCCTTGGGGCCTTTGCACTGGTTATTATTTCTCTTTGAAATAATTTTCCACTAAGTGGCTCCCACACCTTCCTCAACTCTCATTGAAAGGTCATTTTCATTTACTCAGTGAAGCTTACCCTGACCATCTTATTTTAAAATGCATCTTGCATCCTTCCTCAAAATTTCCTTATTTTTCCCCATAGCACTTATAACTTTCTAACATACCTATCTGTATATCTATCTATCTATCTATGTATCTATCTACCTACCTACCTACCTACCTATCTGTTTATCTATCTGTTTATCTATGTGTAAATAAATAAATAAAAGGAATGTGCATGTATTTATTTGGTTAAAATAAATAAATATTTAAGCAAATAAATAAATGCACACACAAATGCCTTTTAGAAGATGTACTCTGAAAGAGAGAAGAGCTTCATCTACTTTGTTCACCAATGAATCCCAAGCACACAGGATAGGCTTGGCACGGGCTGTAGGCGCTCAAATATTTGTCAAAGAAATAATTGTTTATTTATTTATTTTTATTTTTTTTCTTTTTATTCCCTAACTATCCCTCCCCCCAGCCCTTCCCTCTGGTAACCATAAGTTTGTTCTCTAAGTCTGTGAGTCTGTTTCTGTTTTGTAAGTAAGTTCATCTGTATCATTTTTTTCTTTAGACTCCACATATAAACAATATCATACAATATGTCACTTTCTGTCTAACTTACTTCACTCAGTATGACAATCTCTAGCTCCATCCATGTTTATTTTATATTGTTTCCTTCAATTACTTTTCATTATGTTTGTGAAACCATTATGTTTTCATTATGACTGTAAATTACTTTTTTTTTTTTTTTTTGCGTTACGCGGGCCTCTCACTGTTGTGGCCTCTCCCCCTTGCGGAGCACAGGCTCCGGACGCACAGGCCCAGCGGCCATGGCTCACGGGCCCAGCCGCTCCACGGCATGTGGGATCCTCCCAGACCAGGGCACGAACCCGTGTCCCCTGCATCGGCAGGCGGACTCTCAACCACTGCGCCACCAGGGAAACCCTGTAAATCACTTTTTATTGTGCTTTTAAATTGTATTTTTTTTTAAAGTCACTGATTTTGAGAACAGGCTCAGGGGATGCAACTATACCTGCCCCCAAGTCATTTTCATTTTACACATACATAATGAGTCCAACCAACATGTTTGACGAATGAATAAATGTTAAACTGATGTTAAATAACCTTTAAGGAGAAAGAGTGAGGAGGCAGAGGTGCTTTGCACATATTACGTCCCGGGAGCCAGACATTGTCATGTACCATTTTGCAAGGGAAAACCTGAAGTTTGAAAAAACGGTACAGATGAACTGGTTTGCAAGGCAGAAATAGAGACACAGATGTAGAGAACAAACGTACGGACACCGAGGGGGGAAAGCCACAGGGTGGTGGTGGTGGTGGGATGAATTGGGAGATTGGGATTGACATGTATACACCGATATGTATAAAATAGATAACTAATAAGAAAATGCTGTATTAAAAAATTAAATTAAATTAAAAAAAAGAAATGGATACAAATGGGCATAGGACTTTATGAACTCATATAGAAAGGGAATCTAAATTCAGTGTATGACAAAATGAGCACCACCAGTTAATGAGAAAGAAACTGTTTAATAAATAATGTTGAGATTTTTTTTAAAAGTTTCTTATGCAGGTCATACAGCTAGTAAAAGGAAGAGACATCAGATTTGTTTTTCCTGACCCCAAAGCCTATAGTTAACTAGCAACACACTACACCATCTTCACACTATGAATTCTCTAGAGATGATAGTCATAGATAATTGGGGTGTTGCATGTGGTAGTGTCCCAGACAGATATCCTCCATTAGCACTAAAGGACTCGTGTGCCCAGACGTTGAGATTGCTGGTCACTGTCAGCTCTCCAGCTACCAGTCATCCTCCATGGAAGGTTGCAGGGTCAGCCCACATCCAATGATTCTTCCATGTGGGGTTCAAAGGTCTGGCCCACTTGCCTCATGTGGAGCAACTCTGAGGGGTCATCCTAGTTCCAGAGCTCCCCAGTGGGATCAGCTGAGGCCTCTCTTGTGACTGCATCGCAGCCCAATCCCTCTGTCTGCTCAGTTCTAGTACCTTCACTCCCCACAGGTATATCTCCCAAAAGCACTTTCTAATAAACATCTGGACATGCAAATCTCTCCCAGAGTCTGTTTCCAAAGAATCTGATCAGAGTCAGTTTATTAGGTAGTACTGCTGAGTTCAGACATTTGCACTAAGAACGCCAGTAGCACATGCCTTAAATCCAGTCTCAGATAGTAGGGCATGTTGGAACCCATGGTTCCACGAAGCTTGAGGCACTCCTCTTAACTTCCAGAAGCATGTTGGAGGAAACAGCTGTGGTACACAAATTTGACCCTTGTGGGATCATCTGTTTTTCAATTAGCTTGATTTGAAATGTCACCAGTTTGACAGTCATCACATCTGGTAAGAACTTGCCCTGAAAGCTCCTTCATTCAATAAGTAAAGCCCACTGTGTGCTGGGCCTTAAGTTGCATTGCACTTGAGAGAATCAAAGATGCATAGACCCAGTTCCTGCTCTCAAGTAGCTCTTGGTTTAGAAAGTGATTCCCTAATGGTTGTACATCAGAACCTCTTAAGAACTTGCTAAAAATGCCCATGACTGATCTTGGAATGGGGACCAAGAATTATTCCTACTTAATTTTTATATTCTGATACAAATGGTTCATGAACCACTTGTGGAGAAACCTGAATCCTGAAAATGATATAAAATATGCACTGAACATGCATTGTTTGATCTGTTCTTACTGAGGAATGTGCTGCGGTGGGCTCTATAAAGTGTGTGTGCACACACACGTACATATGTATTCTGTACTTATGGAATATAGTCCATAGTATATACATTTACTGAGAAACCATTATGTGTCAGATACTATGCTGAGCTTCATGGAAGGATGAAGATGAAAAATTCTTGGGTCCTCTCCTCAAAAAGCTTAATTAGAACTAGATAAAAGTCATTAATTTCTTCCATCATTTATTTACCTTTTTTTTTTTTTTTTTTTTGCTGTACGCGGGCCTCTCACTGCTGTGGCCTCTCCCGTTGCGGAGCACAGGCTCCGGACGCACAGGCTCCGCGGTCATGGCTCGTGGGCCCAGCCGCTCCGTGGCATGTGGGATCTTCCGGGATCGGGGCACGAACCCGTGTCCCCTGCATCGGCAGGTGGACTCTCAACCACTGCGCCACCAGGGAAGCCCTTACCTATTTATTTCATCAATGAATTCATCCCTTCATTTATTTAATAAATACTTACTAAATGAAATGTGCTATCAAAATGATAAATAAGGAAATATATGAGAAGTACCTTACATGGAAATCCCAACCCTGTGGGAGGGTTAGCATCTTAGCTTCCATACGTTTTGCAAACTTTAAGCCTTGGTTAATTAAAATGCTTCCTATGGCAATGAACAAACGCACATCTGGAGGTGGTAATCGCTGCTAAGACCTTTGTGTTTGGATCATCCTAATTCCCTTCAGTTCACAAATCTGGGGATGGGAGGAAGGCAGTAGTGAGTTCCCTCCGGTTTGCCTGACTCAAGTGAACCATTTTTGAATTTGGAGAATTTCACAATCATCGGTCAGACTGGCCCATGCTAGCAGTTTTCTGGATTTCTAGGAAAAGTCTCTGGTGTGTGTCGTGGTAAGGAAATGTTCAAACAAGGAAAAGGGGTAAATGAAGAATCATAATCATTTAGAAAGAATTCACCAAGAAATAGAGGTCTCCGTGGTGTAAGTGAGGCGTTGCACCATGTGGTTACAGGAAATGCCAGATATGTGACAGGTGGGATTGAATTCTCCCCTCACCCCCACAAGACAGACAGCTTGAATCTAGCCTAGCTCTCTTTCCTATAGAGGCAGATGGAACCACAGAATCCTTCTATAAACACTGACTCCAGACATCCATTACCAGTTCATTATCATTGGTAGGAGAGAGGTTACCTAATATGCATTCCCAGTGCAGTGATTTGGATTTAAGAGTGTGCAGATTTGGGATTTAGGTCCAGGTCTTCAGGCAACCAGAGGTTTCCATCTGACAGGCTCTTTGGACATCGGTCCACTAGGCTTTCCAGTGGATTAGTTATCTTCTGCATGCCTCTGTGTGTTTATGAAAATCAAAGGTGAGAAAATATAGGATTCAGTTTCAGAAAAGAAAGTCTGAACTGTTCATAAATACAGGACCCTCCTTGACGTGCCTTCCTCAACCTTGTGCTCTCTCTCCTCCTCCTCCTGCCCCTGGCCCCTGGCCATTTACTTTTTTGGCCATTTTGAACTTCTGTAACTTTCCTGAATGTCCTTTCACTCTCTTCCTTATAGGCTGTGATAAATACTGTTCCCTCTGCCTGGCAAACTTCTCCCTACCCTACTCACCTCATTCTCTATCCCTTGCCCAATCCCAGGCCACTTATCACTTGAATACATGGCGCATTTCAACTTATTCTTTAGCTTTCCTGGTCCTTCCTCTGGGAGTTTTTCTCTGATGACATCAGTCTGACTTGGGCTATACTCTTCCATGATCCCCACTGGTACCCTTATCTGGGCACTAGCCTTTGACTTTGAGTGTAAAGACTATATGCTTTGATCTCCATCTTTTCTACAGTGCCTTGCATGGTGTCAACACATAGTAGGTGCTTAATAAACACACTGGAATTGGTGAATATAGCAGCAAGCATTTGTTGCTAATAATGAACATAATGGTTATACCTCCCTTGTTTTACGTGTCTCTTTTCATCTGTTTTCAGCTTTATTCCATATTTTATGTAATACACATTTGTTTAATAAAATTACATATTTTATTTAATAAAGTAGAGAATAATTTAAAAGAGAGTCATAAAAAATGAGAGACTTTTGGTTGTATGTTTATCCCATTAACATTTACTGAGTACCTTTTAAGTGCCAGAAAATGGAGAAATCAAGAAGAAAATGACACCATCTCTTCCATCAAGAAATTCAGTGTAGCAAAGGAGACAGACAAGAAATACTTGACTAAGATGACCGTGAAATGAGTACTAATCATATATTCATATTAATTGAATATCTACTATATGCCAGGCCCTGTTCTAGGCAGTGAGGTTCTGTGTTCAGGGAGCTTCTATTACAGAGTTACAAGTGAGGGGTATCCAAAGAGATAAGAAGCATGCAAGAGGAAGAAGGGACTTCTATGAGGAGGTGACATTTTTGGTAACCCGAGTGGAGCAAATGCAGTACTAACTTTTAAGGATGAAGGGATGCTTATTTAGTTATGCGATATCTAACGCACGATAGATGTGGCTGTAGGAGCAGGGTTCCTGGCACAAAGTGGTTGCTTGATAAGCATGCCGTTCTGGATAACTAAGCCAAATCCAAAAATGAGTAAAAAGTGGTCCTTTCCCTCAAGATCATGCATTCTAGTGGAAAAGAGGGTGAGGTACATGGTGGTGAATGAGAGGAGAAGCCGAGAGAAGAGTTGGAGCTCTGAAGCTCACACATTCCTCTCCTCCCACCACCCTTCCTGGTGCTTCAATTCCTTCCTCTGAAAAAGAATATTCTTCTTGGGAGTTCTAAGTTCTCTGGTGTTACTGTTTCTTTTGCTGGGTGCTCCACCTTGGCCTCCTCCCAAATGCCTCCTGCAAATGTTTATTTGTATAAATGTTGCATATACAAGGGCAGGAGATAGGGAAAGGGGTGAGCCAGAGTCATTTACGAAAGCACTTTGGCACCTTGCTCCGGAAATCATTTCCTCAGGAGGCTGCCCTGGACAGAGTGCACTTATTCTCAGACCTTCTATCCCCATTTCCAAGCAGAATTGCAATTCTTATTTACAGTCAGAAGCTCCATGGTGTTCCGAGCCAAAAGCCTTCTTTCCTGAAAAGCCAGTAGTGGCCTCCAGCATTCCATTCTTACATTTAACAGGAATGCATTCCCGTTTGATCCAAACAAATAACCAGGTACCTGGACCAGATAGAGAACGGTAGAGCTAATTAATCTCCATCAGAGAGCATTTAATGGGCACCTATTTGGGCAGATCTTATCCCAGTCACTGAGGGCACAAGACATAGAATCCCAAAAGGGCAGGAAGGGACTACCTTTGATGAAGGACATGCCACATACTACCCTGCTTTCCACACAAGACATTGTACAATTCTTGTGAAATAGATATTGTTATCCCACTTTACAGATCAAGGAAAGAGGAAGGAAGAGCAGAAAGAAGGGAGAGAGGGAAGCAGTAAAGTGTGGAGGAAGGGAAGAAAATGGAGGGATGAAGAATTGGAAGTTCTGTAACGTGCACAACTCCTGACACCTGGTGAATCGGCTCTCCACCCATTTTCCTCCATCACCTCTGATCAAGCTTTCACCTTCACATCTCCCTCAAAGTTGTTCTTATCAAGGTCATCATTGACATCCACAGGGCTATACCAAGTAGTCAATTATCAACCCTCATTTTGAGGTCCATCACCTATTAGCAGCATATAAGACACTTCATCACCCCCTCCTCCTTGAAACACTTTCTTCACTTGGCTTCCAAGACATACACACTCTCCTGGTTCTGCTGATGCCTCACTGCCCCTCTTTCTTACTCTCAGCTGACTTCTGCTTATCAACCTGGTGTCTTGATATTGGAGTTTCTCAGAACTCAGTCCTTGGACTGCCTCTGTTCTCTGTCTACATTCACTCCCTGGGTGATCTCATGCTTTCTCATTGCTTCAGATATCATCTGCACACCAACAGCTCTTTTTCCATCCATTCTGGATCATTTCTCTGAACTTCAGATTGGTATATACAACCAGGTACTTGATATATCTCCTTGGATGTCTCGGACTTACTTTCAAAATTAAACTCTTTATCTTACCCATTAAACCCACTCCTGTGATGGACTCCCAATCTCAGTTCTGGAAGCTCCATCGTTCCCATTGCTCAGAACAACAACAACAACAACAACAAACCCCTTCTATTTCACTCATACCCCATACCCAGTATTACAGGATATCTAGTTTGAGTTACCTTCAAAATACATCCTGGTCATCTCCACGGTCACCAGCCTGATGCAAGCCTCCATTGTCTGTCACCCAGATTACTGTGTGGTCTCCCTCCCTTTGCCTTTGCCCTAAAAGCTTGGTCTCAACTTGGTGTCCAGGGTGGTCCTGAAAAACCTATCAGTTCCCCCTTTATAACTCTCCAAAGTCTTCTCATCTCACTCAGAGTGAAATCCAAAGTTCTTAAAATGACCGACAGGGCCCTACTCCATCTGGTCTCATGTCCCACCCTGAACTCATCACCCACTCATCCCGCTCCACGCGCACTCACTCTGCTCCAGTCCCACTGGCTTCCTTGCTATTCCCCCATTCCTGGAATTCTGTCCCCTAGATATCTACATGGCTGATTTCCCCAACGCCTTCAGATCTTCACCTCAATATAACTTTTTCAGAAGGGATGTAATTGACCACTCTACTTAAAATTGTAACCCTACCCCAGCATTTTCTGTCCCCCTCCTTTGCTTTATTTTTCTCCATAAGGCTCACTATCATCTATTATTTCATACAGCTTATTTGTTTTGTGGTTTTCCTCTCTTTCTCCCTCTCCACACTAGAAAGTAAGCTCCTTGAGTGCAGGTTTTTCTGCTGGTTTTCCACTGCTCTATGTAAAGCACTTTAGAGAAGTGTGTATGATATATTGGGCCTTCAATTAATATTTATTAAGTAAATAAATCCCAACAAGTACGGAAAGGGAGGCATCAGTAAGGTTTAATATAGGCAAGGGAGGCTTCATGGAGAAGGAAAAAAAGTTTGTTGAGTACTTATTGTGTGCCAGGTACTAAGTTAATGTCTTACATCCATTATCTCATTAAATCCTCCTACAACCCTGTGAAGTATTATTGTTGTTGTTTCCATTTTACAGAATAGAACACTGTAATGTCAAAAGGCTAATTAACCTTCTCAAGGTCACTACAACAATGTGTATAGACATCCAGAAGTCAGCTCCTTTTCTTTCTGGTTCCCAACCATGGGATACAATTTTAGAGATCTCTCATGGGGGTGGGGCTATCCTACTTAAATTAAAGGAAGGAAAAAAATTAAAGGAAGGCATGTATAAAAAAGTTTTCATTAATGTTAATATTGTTTATTTTTTCAATAACTATTATGATTTAATTCTTATAATAACTCTGTTATAGTATGTGCTATGTACTTAGGGGAGAAGAATGAACAGAATATTCCCTGCCCTCAGTGAGATCACAATCTAGAAAAGCTGACATTAATACAAAAATAAAAGTATTTTAATAGCTTTGTGCTTTAGGAGCACAGAGGAGGGAGCAATTGATTTCACGAGGATGGAGTCAGACAAGGAAGACCTCAGAGAAAGAGGACATCTCAACTTAATCCTACAGAATAGGGAAGACTTTGTAGTCCAGGCAGGGTTGCAGCAGAAGCAAAGGATGGAGCCATGGCAGAGTGGGAAAGAGCTTAGGTACAATAAAGAGAAGGTGTATGTGTATAACTGAATCACTTTGCTGTATACCTGAAACTAACCCAACATTGTTAATCAACTATATTCCAATATATAAAATAAAAAGTAAAAAAAAAAGAAGAAGAAGGTGGGTATGGGGACTTCTCCCTAAGGGCAATAGGAAGCCATTGCAAGATTTAATCTGGGAAGTGGCCTTTTCAGGTCTGTGCTTAGTTGAGATCACTCTGACTCTCATCATGGAGGATGGGTGGCAAGGAAACAAACTGGGGACAGGATGCTAGGATAGGGGGCCTAGCAAAATCTGGGGAGAAATGATGAAACCAATGCTGGGGCAGGAGACGTGGGAATGATGGATGATGATGATGTGGGTATACACATTTAGAGTGTTAAAATCAGCTGTTCATTAAATTTCCTGGGAAGATTAAACAATCCTGCTACCCTGGACACAGCCCAACTCAAATGAATCAGAATTTCTAGGGTTTACAATAGTTTATAAAGCTCCCCAGATGATTTCAATGCATAACCAAGTTAGAGAACCACTGGTTTATGAATTACTGGTATGGATGACTAATTGGATGTGACCAAGAAAGAAGAAGGAAGACAGAAAGGTAAGGTTTTCCAGCCCACATGGCTTAAAGAAAGGCTATTGTTGCAATGACTTTTCTAAAGAATCAGACTGGCTACAGCTAGTACTTGATGAGTAGCCTTGGGCAAATGACATATGTCTCAGCTACAGAAAATGGTAAACTTACCTTATAAAAGTACTGTGGGGATTAAATGAGATAATGCATTTAAAACACATAGCGTAGTGCCGGGAACAATGAAATTTTTATTTCATTTATTTATTTAATTCTTTTAGGCAAAAATGAGTCTATGGGAAAAGGAATGGTTTCCAGATGAGGGGTACTAAGTTTGGATCTCAACATACCGGACTTAAGAGTGTCTGTAGGATATCACATAGTCATTTGGAAGTAATACTTTAGTTTTCAAGAGGTAGTTCAGAAATATAGATACAAATTTGGTACTGTTTGGTGCTAATGTTATTGTTGGCATATAAATGTATATGGCCACATAAATGTATCATACCATTTGAAGGGAGAGTAAAGTGAAAGGAATGGGTGAAGGACTAGTATAGCAGGTATAAGCAGATCATTTTGAACCTCAGTTTCCTTCTCTATAAACTGAAGATAATGGTAAATCATGCTTCAGAACATTTCTTGGAGAGTTAAATACGATAATACGGGTAAAGCACATTAAATCTGTGGGATATAGGAGGCATCAAAGTGCAAAAAAGCCAGAAGAGAAAAAAGGGAACAAATTTTCAAAAGAGTATTTTGTCAAGGAACAAAAGAGTCCCAAATTTGAGGAAAAGATCAACTATGTCAAGTAAATAAAATAAATCATTTGGGACCACAGTGTTCTCACTAGTATAATGAGCGCTCGAATAAAGGATAATTACATAACTGTTAATATATTGTCCTACCTTATTTAGTTTTTTTAACGTTTTATTGGAGTATAATTGCTTTAAAATGGTGTGTTAGTTGCTGCTTTATAACAGTGAATCAGCTATACATATACATATATCACCATATGTCTTCCCTCTTGCGTTTCCCTCCCTCCCACCCTCCCTATCCCACCCCTCTAAGTGGTCAAAAAGCACCGAGCTGATCTCCCTGTGCTATGTGGGTGCTTCCCACGAGCTATCTATTTTACATTTGGTAGAGTATAGATGTCCATACCACTCCCTCACTTCGTCCCAGCTTACCCTTCCCCCTCCCCGTGTCCTCAAGTCCATTCTCTACATAATGTGTCCTTATTCCTGTCCTGCCCCTAGGTTCTTAAGAACCATTTCTTTTTTCAGCTTCTGACTTACTTCACTCTGTTTGACAGACTCTAGGTCCGTCCACCTCACTACAAATAACTCAATTTCATCTCCTTTCATGGCTGAGTAATATTCCATTGTATATATGTGCCACATCTTCTTTATCCATTCGTCTGTCGATGGACACTTAGGGTGCTTCCATGTCCTTATTGTAAATAGACTTTCAGTGAATATTTTGGTACATGACTCTTTTTGAATTATGGTTTTCTCAGGATATATGCCCAGTAGTGGGATTGCTGTGTCTTATGGTAGTTCTATTTTTAGTTTTTTAAGGAATCTCCATACTGTCCTCCACAGATGCTGTATCAGTTTACATTTCCACCAACAGTGCAAGAGGGTTCCCTTTTCTCCACACCCTCTTCAGCAGTTATTGCTTGTATATTTCTTGATGATGGCCATTCTGACTGGTGTGAGGTGATACCTCATTGTAGTTTTGATTTGCATTTCTCTAATGATTAGTGATGTTGAGCATCCTTTCATGTGTTTGTTGGCAGTCTGTATATCTTCTTTGGAGAAATGTCTATTTTGGTCTTCTGCTCATTTTTGGATTGGGTTGTTTGTTTTTTTAATATTGAGCTGCATGAGCTGCTTGTACATTTTGGAGATTAATCCTTTGTCAGTTGCTTCATTTGCAAATATTTTCTCCCATTCTGAGGGTTGTCTTTTGGTCTTGTTTATGGTTTCCTTTGCTGTGCAAAAGCCTTTAAGTTTCATTAGGTCCCATTTGTTTATTTTTGTTTTTATTTCCATTACTCTAGGAGGTGGGTCAAAAAGGATCTTGCTGTGATTTATGTCCTAGAGTGTTCTGCCTGTGTTTTCCTCTAAGAGTTTTATAGTGTCTGGCCTTACATTTAGGTCTTTAATCCATTTGGAGTTTATTTTTCTGTATGGTGTAAGGGAGCGTTCTAATTTGATTCTTTTATGTGTAGCTGTCCAGTTTTCTGAGCACCACTTATTGAAGAGGCTGTCTCTTCTCCATTGTATATTCTTGCCTCCTTTATCAAAAATAAGGTGACCATATATGTGTGGGTTTATCTCTGGGCTTTCTATCCTGTTCCATTGATCTATATTTCTGTTTTTGTGCCAGTACCATACTGTTGATTACTGTAGGTTTGTAGTATAGTCTGAAGTCAGGGAGCCTGATTCCTCCAGCTCCGTGTTTCTTTCTCAGAATTGCTTTGGCTATTCGGGGTCCAGTGTGTTGCCATACAAATTGTGAATTTTTTTGTTCTAGTTCTGTGAAAAATGCCGTTGGAAGTTTGATAAGGATTCCATTGAATCTGTAGATTGCTTAGGGTAGTATAGTCATTTTGTTGATTCTTCCACTCCAAAAACATGGTATATCTCTCCATCTGTTTGTATCATCTTTAATTTCTTTCATCAGTGTCTTATAGTTTCCTGCATACAGGTCTTTTGTCTCCTTAGGTAGGTTTATTCCTAGGTATTTTATTCTTTTTATTGCAATGGTAAATAGGAGTGTTTCCTTAATTTCTCTTTCAGATTTTTCATAATTGGTGTATAGATATGCAAGAGATTTCTGGCATTAATTTTGTATCCTGCTACTTTACCAAATTCACTGATTAGCTCTAGTAGTTCTCTGGTAGCATCCTTAGGATTCTCTATGTATAGATAGTATCATGTCATCTGCAAACAGTGACAGCTTTACTTCTTCTTTTCTGATTTGGAGTCCTTTTATTTCTTTTTCTTCTATGATTGCTGTGGCTAAAACGTCCAAAACTATGTTGAATAATCGCGGTGAGAGTGGGCAACCTTGTCTTGTTCCTGATCTTAGTGAAAATGGTTTCAGTTTTTCACCATTGAGAATGATGTTGGCTGTGGGTTTGTCATATATAGCCTTTATCATGTTGAGGTAAGTTCCCTCTGTGCCTACTTTCTGGAAGGTTTTTTATCATAAATCAGTGTTGAATTTTGTCAGAAGCTTTTTCTGCATCTATTGAGAATATCATATGATTTTTCTCCTTCAATTCGTTAATATGGTGTATCACATATATTGATTTGCATATATTGAAGAATCCTTGCATTCCTGGGATAAAACCCACTTGATCATGGTGTATGATCCTTTTAATGTGCTGTTGGATTCTGTTTGCTAGTATTTCGTTGAGGATTTTTGTGTCCATGTTCATCAGTGATATTGGCCTATAGTTTTCTTTCTTTCTGACATCTTTGTCTAGTTTTGGTATCAGGGTGATGGTGGTCTCGTAGAATGAGTTTGGGCGTGTTCCTCCCTCTGCTATATTTTGGAAGAGTTTGAGAAGGATAGGTGTTAGCTCTTCTCTAAATGTTTGATAGAATTCGCCTGTGAAGCCATCTGGTCCTGGGCTTTTGTTTGTTGGAAGATTTTTAATCACAGTCTCAGTTTCAGTGCTTGGAGTTTGTCTGTTTATATTTTCTATTTCTTCCTGGTTCAGTCTCAGAAGGTTGTGCTTATCTAAGAATTTGTCCATTTCTTCCATGTTGTCTACTTTATTGGCATATAGTTGCTTGTAGTAACATCTCATGATCCTTTGTATTTCTGCAGTGTCATTTGTTCTTTTTCACTTCTAATTCTATTGATTTGAGTCTTCTCTCTTTTTTTCTTAATGAGCCTGGCTAATGGTTTATCAATTTTGTTTATCTTCTCAAAGAACCAGCTTTTAGTTTTATTTATCTTTGCTCTTGTTTCCTTCATTTCTTTTTCATTTATTTCTGATCTGATCTTTATGATTTCTTTCCTTCTGCTAACTTTGGGTTTCTTTTGTTCTTCTTTCTCTAATTGCTTTAGGTGTAAGATTAGGTTGTTTATTTGAGATGTTTCTTGTCTCTTGAGGTAGAATTGTATTGCTATAAACTTCCCTCCTAGAACTGCTTTTGCTGCATCCCATCATTTTTGGGTCATCATGTTTCCATTGTTATTTGTTTCTAGATATTTTTTTATTTCCACCTGATTTCTTCAGTGATCTGTTGGTTATTAAGTAGTGTATTGTTTAGTCTCCATGTGTTTGTATTTTTTACAGATTTTTTCCTGTAATTGATATATAGTCTCATAGTGTTGTGGTAGGAAAAGATACTTGATACAATTTCAATTTTCTTAAATTTACCAGGGTTTGATTTGTGACCCAAGATATGATCTATCCTGGAGAATGTTCCATGAGCACTTGAGAAGAATGTGTATTCTGTTGTTTTGGGATGGAATGTCCTATAAATATCAACTAAGTCCATCTTGTTTAATGTGTCATTTAAAGCTTGTGTTTTCTTATTTAGTTTCATTTTGGATGATATGTCCTTTGGTGAAAGTGGGGTGTTAAAGTCCCCTACTATGATTGTGTTACTGTCGATTTCCCCTTTTATGGCTGTTAGCATTTGTCTTATGTATTGAGGTGCTCCTATGTAGGGTGCATAAATATTTACAAATGTTATATCTTCTTCTTGGATGGATCCCTTGATCATTATGTAGTGTCCTTCTTTGTCTCTTGTAATAGTCTTTATTTTAACGTCTATCTTGTCTGATATGAGAATTGCTACTCCAGCTTTCTTTTGTTTTCCATTTGCATGGAATATCCTTTTCCATCCCTTCACTTTCAGTCTCTATGTGTCCCTAGGTCTGAAGTGGGTCTCTTGTAGACAGTATATATGTGGGTATTGTTTTTGTATCCATTCAGCCAGTCTGTGACTTTTGGTTGGAGTAGTTAATCCATTTACATTTAAGGTAATTAACAATATGTATGTTCCTATTACCATTTCTCTAATTGTTTTGGGTTTGTTATTGTAGGTCTTTCCTTCTCTTGTGTTTCCTGCCTAGAGAAGTTCCTTTAGCATTTGTTGTAAAGCTGGTTTGGTAATGCTGAATTCCCTTACCATTTGCTTGTATGTAAAGGTTTTAATTTCTCCTTCGAATCTGAATGAGATCCTTGGTGGGTAGAGTAATCTTGGTTGTAGGTTTTTCCCTTTCGTCACTTTAAATATGTCCTGCCACTCCCTTCTGGCTTGCAGAGTTTCTGCTGAAAGATCAGCTGTTAACCTTATGGGGATTCCCTTGTATGTTATTTGTTGTTTGTTCTCTTGTTGCTTTTAATATTTTTTCTTTGTGTTTAATTTTTGATAGTTTGATTAATATGTGTCTTGGTGGGTTTCTCCTTGGATTTATCCTGTATGGGACTCTCTGTGCTTGCTGGACTTGATTAACTATATCCTTTCCCATATTAGGGAAGTTTTCAACTATAATCTCTTCAAATATTTTCTCAGTCCCTTTCTGTTTGTCTTCTTCTTCTGGGAGCCCTATAATTTGAACGTTGGTGCGTTTAATGTTGTCCCAGAGGTCTCTGAGACTGTCCTCAATTCTTTTCATTCTTTTTTCTTTATTCTGCTCTGCAGTAGTTATTTCCAGTATTTTATCTTCCAGGTCACTTATCCGTTTTTCTGCCTCAGTTCTTCTGCTATTGGTCCCTTCTAGAGAATTTTTAATTTCATTTATTGTGTTATTCATCATTGTTTGTTTGCTCTTTAGTTCTTCTAGGTCCTTGTTAAACATTTCTTGTATTTTCTCCATTTTATTTCCATGATTTTGGACCATCTTTACTCTCATTCCTCTGAATTCTTTTTCAGATATACTGCCTGTTTCCTCTTCATTTGTTTGGTCTGGTGGGTTTTTACCTTGCTCCTTCTCCTGCTGTGTGTTTGTGTGTCTTCTCATTTTGCTTAACTTACTGTGTTTCGCGTCTCCTTTTCACAGGCTGCACTTTTGTTGTTCCTGTTGTTTTTGGTGTCTCCCCCCAGTGGCTAAGGTTGGTTCAGTGGGTTGTGTAGGCTTCTTGGTGGAGGGGACTGGTGCCTGTGTTCTGGTGGATGAGGCTGGATCTTGTCTTTCTGGTGGGCAGGACTGCATCCACTGGTGTGTCTTGGGGTGTCTGTGACCTTATTATTATTTTAAGCAGCCTTTCTGCTAATGGGTGGGGTTGTGTTTCTGGCTTGCTAGTTGTTTGGTATAGGGTGTCCAGCAGTGAAGCTTGCTGGTCGTTGAGTGGAGCTGGGTCTTAGCGTTGAGATGGAGATCTCTGGGAGACCTTTTGCCGTTTGATATTACATGGAGCTGGGAGGTCTCTGGTGGCCCAGTGTCCTGAGCTTGGCTCTCCCACCTCAGAGGCACAGGCATGACAACCGGCCAGAGCACCAAGACCCTGCCAGTGACACGGCTGAGAAGAAAAGGGAGAAAAAAATTATGAAAGAAAGAAAAAAATAAAATAAAATGTAATAAAGTTGTTATAATAAAAAATAAAAAATAATTTTTAAAAGAAAAAAATTAAAATGTAATTAAAAAAGAAGAAAAAAAAGGAAAGCAAGAAAGAGAGCAACCAAACCAAAAAACAAATCCACCAATGATAACAAGTGCTTAAAACTATACTAAACAAACAAACAAACAAAAAACGGGCAGATAGAACCTTAGGCCAAATGGTAAAAGCAAAGCTATACAGACAGAATCACACAAAGAAGCATACAGATATACACGCTGATAAAAATAGAAAAAGGAAAAATATATATATATCGTTGCTCCCAAAGTCTACCGCCTCAATTTTGGGATGATTCGTTGTCTGTTCAGGTATTCCAGAGATGCAGGTATATCAAGTTGATGGTGGAGATTTAATACTCTGCCCCTGAGGCTCTGGGAGAAATTTCCCTTTCTCTTCTTTGTTCACACAGCTCCTGGGGTTCAGCTTTGGATTTAGTGTCACCTCTGCATATAGGTCGCCTGAGGGGCCTCTGTTCTTCCCTCAGACAGGACGGGGTTAACGGAGCAGCTGATACGGGGGCTCTGGCTCACTCAGGCCAGGGGGAGGGAGGGGTACAGATGTGGGGCGAGCCTGCGGCGGCAGCGACCAGCATGACATTGCACCAGCCTGAGGCGTGCCCTGCGTTCTCCTGGGGAAGTTGTCCCTGGATCACGGGCCCCTGGCAGTGGCGGACTGCACAGGCTTCTGGGAGGGGAAGTGTGGAGAGTGACCTGTGCTTGCACACAGGCTTCTTGGTGGCTGCAGCAGCAGCCTTAGCGTTTCATGCCCGTCTCTGGGGTCCGCCCTGAGAGCCGCAGCTCTCGCCCATCTCTGGAGCTCGTTTAGGCGGTGCTCTGAACCCCCTCTCCTTGCACACCCCGAAACAATGGTCGCTTGCCTCTTAGGCAGGTCCAGACTTTTTCCCGGACTCCCTCCCAGCTAGCTGTGGCACACTAGCCCCCTTCAGGCTCTGTTCACGCAGCCAACCCGAGTCCTCTCCCTGGGTTCTGACCTCCAAACCCTGAGCCTCAGCTCTCAGCCCTCACCTGCCCCGGCAGGTGAACAGACAAGCCTCTCGGGCTGGTGAATGCTGGTTGGCACCGATGCTCTGTGCAGGAATCTCTCCGCTTTGCCCTCCGCACCCCTGTCGCTGCGCTCTCCTCCGTGGCTCCAAAGCTTCCCCCCCGCCACCCCCCATCTCCACCAGTGAAGGGGCTTCCTAGTGTGTGGAAACTTTTCCTCCTTCACGGCTCCCTCCCACTGGTGCAGGTCCCGTCCCTATTCTTTTGTCTCTGTGTTTTCTTTTTTCTTTTGCCCTACCCAGGTACATGGGGAGTTTCTTGCCTTTTGAGAGGTCTGAGGTCTTCTTCCAGCGTTCAGTAGGTGTTCTGTAGGAGTTGTTCCACGTGTAGATGTATTTCTGATGTATTTGTGGGGAGGAAGGTGATCTCCACGTCTTATTCTTCCAGCATCTTGAAGATCTCTCTGTTCTACTTTAAATGTGAGATTCCTACCATTGAAAACGGAAGTGCAGTCAGCCACAAGATTCAAATACCATTTCTCAAGAGAAAACAGTTATTTGCTGGTTTTAAAGCTGAAATCAGTTTCTTTCCTGGGTCCTCACTGAAGAATTCATGTGTGATGTAATGGGAGGTGTCCTCTTCAGTATCTCTAAAATGCTTTTTAAAATTAGTTTTATGAGCTTCCTCCTTATAATGTCTCTCTGTTTATACTACTCCATAAATACATATTTACTAGAGACCAGATGATAATAATAGTGTCTAATATTACCATAATAATGAAATCAGCCACCATTTAGCGAGCATTTATTATGTGTCAAGCACTGTGCAAAATATTTTTATTTACATTGTTTTCATGCATCCCCAGAAGAAGGGAGAGGGCAAGAATTATTATCCACACTTTCCATATGGTGAATCTGAGGTTCCAACAGGCTGGATGACCACCCAAGGTCAAACCACTAATAAGCGTATGTCCAGGAAGCCTACTCACCTCCAAGGTCTGTGCATTTAGTGCTACTTTGCTCCACAGTTCAACTTACTGTTTTGTAAACATGGTTTTCAATATGAGTGGCTAAGGTAGAAATCAACTGATTTTATCAATGAGGGAAAAGAAGCTCTGAAAAGGTGAAATGCATTTCCTAGGTTCCCACGAGTCTTTTGACATAAGGTGCCATATGCTCAGCCCCTTCTGGCTAAAACTGTATTGTGTTCTGTTCTATCAGATATAACACTGGTTGACATGAACAGAGAACAGAGGTTCTTATGTTCCTGCCTTCTTATGGGCAGAGAATATTTTCAGAAAAGTATTGAAAATGTCAGGCAGATTGGTTTAGTTATAACTCCTGACTCCTAAGCAATCAAAAAATGTATTGCTTTCTACTTACTTTTTCTGCACAAAGCACTAATTTTACTTTTAAGGTGAGTCAGAGAAGAAGACTCTTAGTGGAAGAGTTTTCACCTAGATCATCTGGTTCAGTAACACATAATAAGGGCACACTCTCTCCGGGTGAGTGTTGTCAATTAATCTCCTTGATTTCACAATTTACATTCTCTATCTCTCCTCAGCTACAAAGAAAAACCCCTCCTGCACTTCAAACAGCAAAGTCCTGCCTATACCCTGCCCACATCAGTCTCCATTCAGATTCCAGCAAAATGACCCAATGGTTAAAGGTAGTGAGTTAACGAAGCAGCATCCTTTAAGATGTTTTTTCTTTTAACTGACACAGGGAATTGGAATGACCACCTTTGAGAAAGAGGCAATGATGTAATACAGCCTATTGTCTAGACCTTTGGGACCTGCTGACAGGCCTGCTTTCGAATCTGGCCCAGTTGTTTACTTGCCATGTGTCCTAGAGTAAGTCCCTCACTCTCTGAGTCTCAGCTTTCTCATAAAGGCAAATTAATTGCAGCTATTTCCTATGATAGTTGGGAACGTTGTTAGGGAGAAGGTTGTGTGTTTCCCTGTGGAAGGAGGCCCATAAGCAAACACTTCCTTGTAGGTTCTCACTGCCCCCCCATTTGTGTAATTGGGATGAAGAACAAGGAATTCATAGTTCAGCACCATTCCTTTCCTCTCTAGAATCTTTCTGTCTTCTGAGAACCTGTGATCTGCTTTGCCCTCTGTCATGCAGTAAACTAGGCAGTAATGGTCCTGCACATGCCCGCGAGGCCTGGGGATATCCAGGGCTTCTGTGACCAGGTGGACACCTCTGTCTAATTCTGAAAGAACTCCACTGTCCATTCTTAAACAGCTCTTTCAGTAATAAAGCCAACATTTTGCTCTCTATCAGCCCAGTCCTTTGTGTCACTTGGTTACACAACTTCAGAACTTGGGAGACTCCCTAAATTCCCAGTGGGGTTTAAATAAAATAATATGGATGAAGTGATTAATACAGTGCTCTTGGTTCTGTTTAGGAGGCATGTTCTCAGGTGTACTTTCTTCAAATGTGAACTTTGTGTGGCTTAGGAGGCAGCATTCTAATTGGTGCATCTATTCCCCGTTATTAATAATTAGTAATTATTGAGAATTTGCTAGGTGCAAAGTTCTGTGTTTGGCACTGTGTATAATGCAGTTGTGAAAGAGTGAACCTCACTCCGCCCCTGCCAGGATTTACCAGGCTACTGGCGAGAAAAAGAAAAATGTGTGCCTATTTGCACAACCAGGCAGGAAAGAAACATACTGCAAGGGAAAGTAGATGAATTGCTGAGAGAAGCTGGTGTATAGCAGGTACAGTTAATTGGTTTTATTCAAGAAGAAAGCAGTTTCTAATTGTTTTTAATCATGAAATTGATGTAAGGCCTTGAGAAAGCTCCTTATTTTCATGGGGCCTCGGTCCCACATCTGAAAATAGAGGAGGGTCATTGAATGACATGGTCCTTTAGAGTCTTCCCAGGCTGACATGCTTCAGTCCATTCTCTTCCTCTATCTCAAGGTCTGTAAGGGCAGAAAGGCAGGGGAGGATCCTTCAATAAACCTCATGGTGCCTTGAGGACTAGGCTAGGAGGCACGGGGAGGACAAGCCCCGCTTCCCTGTGCCCACCTCACCTCTGCGTGGTTTCATTTTATCCCAGTTCATCCCCCAGAGGAGTGATTCATGCTTCTTGTTGGTGACATGACACCACTCCTGTCCTCCTGGGTACCGTCTTCACTCTGTCTTCAGTCAAAACTAAAACCAGATTCAGAGAGAACCAGGTGTGTCTCTGGTCTTGCCCAGGCAAACCGTAATGAGGCAACACCAGATTTTGGTTCCATCTGTATATAAGCAGAGAGTCACCAGAAGTCCCAGGGGGAGCCCTGCCTCAGGTGCAGAACTCGGCACTTCCATGCTTCCCACTGGGAGAGGGTGAAGAGTGGGGAAGAAGGAGCACACGGTGTGTTCAAAATAGCCCGTCCACTTAGGTCAGTACTGGACTCCCTCGTATCTGAGGCCGAGTTAGGGTGAGAGAAGGAAAAGGTATGATGATGATCATAGTGATTTTTTTAAATTTAGTTAATTAATTAATTTATTGATTTTTGTCTGTGTTGGGTCTTCATGGCTGTGCACGGGCTCTCTCTAGTTGCGGCAAGTGCGGGCTACTCTTCGTTGCGATGCACAGGCTTCTCATTGCAGTGGCTTCTCTTGTTGCGCAGTACGGGCTCTAGGCACATGGGCGTCAGTAGTTGTGGCACACAGGCTCAGTAGTTGTGGCTCCCGGGCTTTAGAGCGCAGGCTCAGTAGTTGTGGCGGACGGGCTTAGTTGCTCCACGGCGTGTGGGATCTTCCCGGACCAAGGCTCGAACCCGTGTCCCCTCCGTTGGCAGGTGGATTCTTAACCACTGCGCCACCAGGGAAGTCCCGATCATAGTGATTATTTATTGAGTATCTACTATGTGCTGATTACTGGTCTAAGTGCTTTATATGCCATTCCTTTTAATTCTTGAAATGACACTATGAGGTAGTTACATTATTATCCTTATTTTACACATGAGGAAACTGAGGCACACCGAGTTGCAGTAGGTCATCCAAGGTCACATATCTAGTAAGTGGCCGAGCTGAGATTGAATTTTTGTCCATCTCCAAAATCTCTGCCCTGTACTGCAGTTTTATATGACATCCCTCTTATGAGGTCTGTGTGTGACAAGACAGTTTTTATCCACTGGCCTCACTTTTCCTTGTCTAAAAAATGGCTCTTTCCCTCAATAGAAATTTTTTTTATATCTGCTTTCTTCTCTCTATCCTGGCAACAGTGCCCTGGTCCAAGGCAATTTTCTTTCTCATCTAAAGTAGGTATTCTTACCCACTCATCTTCCATGATGAAGCATGTGGGATACTTCTTAAAAGCAACACTGGTCCCTGATCTAACCCTTACCTTAACTCTTCAGTCCCGTAGCCCCTTTTACATGCAAAACAAATCTTTCCCATTCCAGTCCTGTGTCTTCCTCCAGCCTCACCCCTTGCCCCTTTTTAAAATATACTTTATTCTCTACACAGAGTAAGTTTCTGCTGCTTCTGCTAAGTGGCATAATTTTCCCATGACCTTGTAACTTAGCATGTGCTGGTCCTTCAGTCTGATTGTGCTCCATCCCCAATGCACCCCACCTCAATAATTCCTCTTTATCCTTCACTGGTAGATATGCTGCCATGAATGTCACTGCTACAGGATGACTCCCCTGATTGTCCTTATCCAGATTTAGGTGGCATCCTATGTGCTTCCACCACAAGATGCACAGACCTTGTTATACCTTCTCTCCTATGTCCTTTTTTTTTTTTTTTTTTTGCGGTACGCGGGCCTCTCACTGTTGTGGCCTCTCCCGTTGTGGAGCACAGGCTCCGGATGCACAGGCTCAGCGGCCATGGCTCACAGGCCCAGCTGCTCCGCGACATGTGGGATCTTCCCGGACCGGGGCACGAACCCGTGTCCCCTGCATTGGCAGGCAGACTCTCAACCACTGTGCCACCAGGGAAGCCCCTATGTCCATGTTTTTATTTCTTTATCTGCCTCACCAGGTTGTCTGTTCTATTAGAGCAAGGACTGTGCTTCTCACTATGTCCCCTTTCCCTACCTCCATTTTATTTGTTGAATGAATGAAGCAATAAATAAGAAACAGATGAGAGAGATTCAGGGTTGGTTATCATGGAAATTAGAATCCAGTCCCACTGTTTCCCTTGTTCTCCAAAGGTTCTTGGAAATTTGAAATATACAAAGGCTAACATAGAGGGAACTGCAGCTCATGTTCAAGTCACCAGTATTCCCACCCTCCTGATTGGACTCTTTCTTCCTGAAAACAGAAGTTACAGTGCCTGAATGCAGTGGGAAACTCAGCAGATGTGCTCTAAGCATGTCACACATCTCCCTGGAAGTGTTAGAGCTGGCTGGATTAATAATGCATTATTAGCCCCACCATAAAATACTGTAAGTATTTTAGATAACAGAAAAGAAGCCCTTTTGCCCTTGAATGCACTTTGATGTTCAGTGAGAGAAGGAGAGCCTCCCAAAAGCAAGCGGGGGAAAAAAAACCTTCCAACTTTCTCATACCAGGAAAGATTGGAATTTTCAAACTTCACCTCATTAAGAATACTGTGCAGTTTCCAGTCCTCTGAAGACCCTCGATAAATATTAATTGAATGTGAATTGAATTAAGTAGAAAACCTATTAATGATTTTCTTTCCTCAGAGCAATTTAGGGAGCACTAATAGCTGCCTATTACCTTTCAATAATGAAAATTTCTATGTTAGGTACAGAGGAGGGAAAGAAGTGAGATGGGGGAGAGGAGAGAAGACAGTCAAACAGATCTGGGTTCAAATTCCAGTTATGCCATTAAATCTCTGTGTCTTCTCAGAGGACTTATTCAAAGGACTTAGCAAATGAGTCTTCACCTTCTTGCCTATAAACTGAAGATACTGATACTTATTTTTTAGATATTACGATGTATTGTGAGAATAAAATACATAAATATTTTAGACTCTAGGTTAGAATCTGCATTAAAGAAATCACTCATCTATCCATACAAGTCATGCCAACATACTACCGTGTCAGCATATTCAGGCATTTACATCTCTCTCTCTTTCTGCATTTAGGTATACTTTATTAAAAATAAGTGATTGTTCCCTTCCAAGATTCTCTTTCTGGGCTAATGTCAGGGAATCGATTGTTCTATACCACTTGAAGACTCTATTTTCACCTCCTAAGTTTTCCACGTTTCTGAGAGCACCAGTCAGTTACATAGGGGATATATTTCTACCTCTGGACTGAAGGATTCCTGGGATTGGGGACTTTTAATGATAAAATCAGGAAAGTCCCAGACAAACTGGGATAAGTTGGTCACACTACTTCCTAGCTTTGGCCCAGTTGAAAAATAGACTCAAGTGTCCTATAGGGAACAAAACCCACTTCAGAACTTACCACATGACAGCAACAGCTGAGAAGAGCAAGCATACCCTAAGATTAAGTTAATCCAAAAAAGGGGGAACTTCCAGGCCAGATGGAAACAGCAATTTTTAACACCCTGATTGTCCAGTAGAATAACAAGGCTCATCAGAAGCCAGACTCCTACTGTCTTCATTAATCAGGGAAGAATGGGTAAGAGTGGGAGTGAGTGAGAGAAGGAGAGAGGGTCTGGCATGTTTTTCTCTTCAAGAAGTCCCTTCACCCGTCTCTGAGGAACTAGGAAGTAGATTTCTTGGTTAGGACACTATGTCTCTTCCAAGTCTCCATCTAAGATGAGCTGTGACATCGGCATGAATTTGAGACACCAGGGGACTACGCTTGAGTCCTGGCTTCCCATGGTCCCCAGCTGTGTGATCTTGGGCAAGTCATTTACTTTCTCAAAGTCTTAAGGGGGAATTTAATATATAACCTGTGTAAAAGACCTTTGCAAAGTACTGCATGAATGTTTTGGTTTGTATCATTTAAAGCAGTAGTTATCAACTGGTGGTAATTTCACTCTCCTCCTGGTGGGCATTTGGCAACATCCGGAGGCATTTGGGGTTGTCATACTTGGGGAGAGGGGCAGTGTGCTATCGGCATCCAGAGGGTAGAGGGCAGGGATGCTACTCAGCATCCGACAATACACAAGGCAGCCTCTATCACCTCCCAAAAGATACATGTCCAGACCCAAACTGCATAGGTTGAGAAATCCTCATTTAAAGTTGATCTATATGCATGAGGGAAGGGATGTGGGAACAGATGTATATGTATGACTGATTCACTTTGTTATAAAGCAGAAACTAATAAAAAAAAAACAGAAAAAAAATAAAATAAATAAAAATAAAGTTGATCTATACTAACTGTCTTCTGCTCCACAGTTTAAAGGTAGTATCTGAATGAAAACACTCAAGGGGATTCTTTTTCCCCACATGATCAACCAGTAATAGTCACCAGTGATTAGATCCATCTCGTATTCTCTTTCGATGCATCCGTATCAGGGGTGAGGATATTTGATTCCTTGATGTATTGGCTTTTCCGAAGAAAGCGTTTGTTCATGTGTGTATGTGTATATGCGTGTGCATGTGTGTTCAGCATCCTCTTTGAATACTTTTTGGTTTTACCTATAAAATAATAGTTCGTGAAAGATCATAACAGGCCTATGAAACTACAGAATAGTATTTTATGCTGGGGAAATGACACTGTCCATAGCCTCTTACAACTGTTGCATATTTACCAGGATTCATAAAATTTTCACTTATCTTAGTTCATCCTCAGAGCACCCCTGTAAGGTAAGAAGAGCAGAAAATATCAATATTGTCCCCATTTAACAAGAAAGCAAACTGATACCCAGGAATTCCATGACTTGCTTAGAATCACAAAGATATTAGGTAGTGAAGATTTTTGTGTCTCAGCACTAGAAAGTTAGCAGGTCTATATATGAAGCCATTATATATATATATATATATATATATATGTATATATATACATATATATATATACATATATATATACATATATATATATACATATATGTGTATATATATACATATATATATATCCATTTGTGCTGAGATTATTTGTTTCGGTTTAACATTTCAGTTAAAATCAGCAAATGTTTGTTAAGCATGGACACTTAAGTTTGGAGAGACCCAAGTGGCACAATTACTGCCATCAAATTTTCAGAGACTAGTTGAAATTTATATCTAAATATTGGCTGGATATAATAATGTTAAGTAAAATTGTGTTGATCTCTAAATTACTAGAAGGAACAGATGTTCAAATGAATTTGCTAGGAAAACTGTGTCATCACATGAAAGTTAATTAAAAAGTTAGCATAAATAATTAACTCATTCCAACATGACATATGTTATATACTAAAACATGCATTTATGCAGATATATTTTGTATTCCCATTGGATTTTAAGGCCCTTGAAAGTAGTGATGCTTCTCATATCACATGTAGGATGTTGCCTAGCTCATATTTGGGCCATAATTTAAAGAAAATGCTTGCAAGGAGGAGGGGCAATGAATGAATGTATTGAAAAGATGGCCTAGAAAACCAAGGAAGAACTACATTGATAAAGTAATAATTATATTTCAAATGTGTGGTGGATTATGGTTTTAAGTGTTTTCTATGATTAATATCACCCTTCCAAAGAAGTAGGACTCTTTACTGCATTGAATGTATGTATTCCCACTTTTATATTAAATTTTCTGTCAGCAAGGAATGGAGAAGAGCCAAAGACAGGCTTGTATTCCAACCCTGTACTTGGAACTTCCTTCAAATTTACCCTGGGACACTGAAGTAGATTCTTCTCTTTGCCTCACTTATGGGACAGAGTTGTTGTGAAGATCTAATAAGACACCTCTGTTCATGCTTAGCCATTGAGTTGACCATGTAGTATCCTAAATTGGCCTAACTCTCATCCAAGTGCCAGTACGTTAAAGGTTCTCCAAGAACTGGTGAACTCATCTATCAAGAATATAACCAACTGAGCAGAAAAGCAGTTTTAAACAAGCATCTCTTTAAGAAGGAGAAGTAGAAGGAGAAGGCTGGTGGGAAGAGGGGAGATAAAAACATATCAGGAAAGGGGCAGGAAACACCTCCAGTTCTTTGACCCCTCTAGTTTCTCCCTATCCATCATGCCCAGACTTCACTTCCTTCTTCCTTCCTCAGCTTAGATTCTGGATGCCCACTTTAAAGGATTCCTTTATCCATAAACTGTTTTCATTTCCTTCACCATGGAACATTCACTGACCTCTCTGGGAGAACTATCCTGAATAAATCCAAAGATCTTCCTTATTGGTGTTGCCATCTGAACTCTGCTGCTGAGCACTGGGAGAATAAATAATTGCCCAGTCCTGTGGATTGAAGCTACAGTAAATTCATAGTCCCAAACCTCACTTTAGCACTCAACACGGAAAGCAGTCTTTCATGTTCCCAATCACACTGCTCCTCTCAGGCTTCCTCCTTTGCAGCTATTTCACCACCTCCTCTTGGTCTGGAAGCTCCATCAGTTCTTTCTTGGCCCTCCACAGATAAACTCTCCTTTATAATAGAAGCCAGCACAGGGGAATTCCTTCAACATTCTCCCCCAAGTCTTCAGGATAAGCTGCCTATCCATCCTCTGTCCTGTGTTCCTCCTATCACAGCAAACATGTGTCTATGTCTCTTCCTTATTCTCTAAAGATAATTCCTTCATCAGAGCTCTGGTGAACTTCTCCAGTACTTTGTCCTTTTACCAACTCCTCATGTGTCATCAACCTCACTCCTCTTTCTCCCATGAACTGTTCCCATCAGCAGTAGAGTTTAGTTCACCCATGTTAAGATATTGAAGTTTCTCTCAGATTAACAAACTACAAAGAAACCTAAATCTTTATGTCTCCTTTCAAATAGTAACATAATTTTTTCTGCCCTTTGAAGTCAGACTTCTTTCAACATTGTCTATTCTTCCAATCTCCTCCTTTCTCATCCTCCATTTTCAATTCTAGCCATTACCATCTGACTTTCTTCCCTTCATTCATTCTTCATCTGAATGGTATACGCCAACATGTAATGTGCAATTTGTAAATATCAGTTGATGAATCAAACTTGCTTTGCCCCACCTCTCCACTAGGTAATTAGCCAATTCATCAAAGACTTCACTGTTGCTAAATCCCATAAATGTTTCTCATTCCTTATATAAATGGTAATTCACAGCATATGACACTGCTGTCCCCATGTCTCCTGGTGTTCTCTTTCCTTTCTATAACAGCTCTATTGAGATACAATTCACACACCATAAAATTTACCTTTTAAGAGTACAATTCAGGGCTTCCCTGGTGGCGCAGTGGTTGAGAGTCTGCCTGCCAATGCAGGGGACATGGGTTCATGCCCCGGTCTGGGAAGATCCCACATGCCGCGGAGCGGCTGGGCCCATGAGCTATGGCCACTGAGCCTGCGCGCCTGGAGCCTGTGCTCTGCAACGGGAGAGGCCACAACAGGGAGAGGCCCGCGTACCACCAAAAAAATAATAATAATAATACAACTCATTGTTTTTTTAGTATATTTACAGAGCTGTGCAACACTAACCACTATCTAATTCCAGAACATTTACGTCACTTGAAAGAAATTTCCTATCCTGTAGCAGAGTCACTTTTAACTACCTTCTACTCATTCCATGGCAACCACTAATCTACTTTTTACTTTTTTTCTGTCTATTCTGGACACTTTAAGCAAGTGAAGCAAATCAGTGTGGTATTTGTTACTGGCACCTTTCACGTAGAATAGTATTTTCAAGGTTAATTCATACCGTAGCCTGTTTCAGTGTATCATTCTTTCATGGCTAAATAATATTCCATTGTATGGATATACCACATTAGTTTATTCATTTATCTGTCAATGGATTTTTTTTGTTTGTTTGTTTTTTAACATCTTTATTGGAGTATAATTGCTTTACAATGGTGTGTTAGTTTCTGCTGTATAACAAAGTGAATCAGCCATACATATACATATACATATATCCCCATATCTCCTCCCTCTTGAGTCTCCCTCTCACCCTCCCTATCCCACGCCTAGGTAAACACACAGCACCTAGCTGCTTTCCTTGTGCGATGCGGCTGCTTCCCACTAGCTATCTATTTTACGTTTGGTAGTGTATATATGTCCATGCCACTCTCTCACTTCGTCTCAGCTTACCCTTCCCCCCACCCCATGTCTTCAAGTCCATTCTCTACATCTGTGTGTTTGCTCCTGTCCTGCCCCTAGGTTCTTCAAAACCACTTTTTTTTTTTTTTAGATTCCATATATATGTGTTAGCATACAATTTTTGTTTTTCTGTTTCTGACTTACTTCACACTGTATGACACACTCTAGGTCCATCCACCTCACTACAAATGACTCAATTTCATTTCTTTTTATGGCTGAGTAATATTCCATTGTATATATGTGCCACATCTTCTTTATCCGTTCATCTGTCGATGGACCCTTAGGTTGCTTCCATGTCCTGGCTATTGTAAATCGAGCTGCATTGAACATTTTGGTACATGACTCTTTTTTTTTTTTATTAGTTTCTCCTTTATAACAAAGTGAATCAGTCATACATATACATCTGTTCCCCCATCCCTTCCCTCTTGTGTCTCCCTCCCTCTCACCCTCCCTATCCCACCCCTCCAGGCGGTCACAAAGCACTGAGCTGATCTCCCTGTGCTATGCGGCTGCTTCCCACTAGCTATCTACCATACGTTTGGTACTGTATATATGTCCATGCCTCTCTTTCGCTTTGTCACAGCTTACCCTTCCCCCTCCCCATATCCTCAAGTCCATTCTCAAGTAGGTCTGTGTCTTTATTCCCGTTTTACCCCTAGGTTCTTCATGACATTTTTTCTCCTTAACTTCCACATATATGTGTTAGCATACGGTATTTGTCTTTCTCTTTCTGACTTACTTCACTCTGTATGACAGACTCTAGGTCTATCCACCTCATTACAAATAGCTCAGTTTCGTTTCTATTTATGGCTGAGTAATATTCCATTGTATATATGTGCCACATCTTCTTTATCCATTCATCCGATGATGGACACTTAGGTTGTTTCCATCTCCGGGCTATTGTGAATAGAGCTGCAATGAACATTTTGGTACATGTCTCTTTTTTTTTTTTTTTTTTTTTTTTTTTTTTTTTTTTATTTTTGGTGTGTGGTATGCGGGCCTCTCACTGTTGTGGCCTCTCCCGTTGCGGAGCACAGGCTCCGGATGCGCAGGCCCAGCGGCCATGGCTCACGGGCCCAGCCGCTCCGCGGCATATGGGATCCTCCCAGACCGGGGCACGAACCCGTATCCCCTGCATCGGCAGGCGGACTCTCAACCACTGCGCCACCAGGGAGGCCCCATGTCTCTTTTTGAATTATGGTTTTCTCAGTGTATATGCCTAGTAGTGGGATTGCTGGGTCATATGGTAGTTCTATTTGTAGTTTTTTAAGGAACCTCCATACTGTTTTCTATAGTGGCTGTACCAATTCACACTCCCAACAGCAGTGCAAGAGTGTTCCCTTTTCTCCACACCCTCTCCAGCATTTATTGTTTCTAGATTTCTTGATGATGGCCATTCTGACTGGTGTGAGATGATATCTCATTGTAGTTTTGATTTGCATTTCTCTAATGATTAAAGATGTTGAGCATTCTTTCATGTGTTTGTTGGCAGTCTGTATATCTTCTTTGGAGAAATGCCTATTTAAGTCTGCCCATTTTTGGATTGGGTTGCTTGTTTTTTTGCTATTGAGCTGCATGAGCTGCTTATAAATATTGGAGATTAATCCTTTGTCAGTTGCTTCATTTGCAAATATCTTCTCCCATTCTGAGGGTTGTCTTTTGGTCTTGTTTATGGTTTCCTTTGCTGTGCAAAAGCTTTGAAGTTTCATTAGGTCCCATTTGTTTATCTTTGTTTTTATTTCCATTTCTCTAGGAGGTGGGTCCAAAAGGATCTTGCTGTGATTTATGTCCTAGAGTGTTCTGCCTATGTTTTCCTCTAAGAGTTTGATAGTTTCTGGCCTTACATTTAGGTCTTTAATCCATTTTGAGCTTATTTTTGTGTATGGTGTTAGGGAATGATCTAATCTCATACTTTTACATGTCCCTGTCCAGTTTTCCCAGCACCACTTATTGAAGAGGCTGTCCTTTCTCCACTGTACATTCCTGCCTCCTTTATCAAAGATAAGTTGCCCATATGTGTGTGGGTTTACCTCTGGGCTTTCTATCCTGTTCCATTGATCTATCTTTCTGTTTTTGTGCCAGTACCACACTGTCTTGATTACTGTAGCTTTGTAGTATAGTCTGAAGTCAGGGAGCCTGATTCCTCCAGCTCCGTGTTTCGTTCTCCAGATTGCTTTGGCTATTCGGGGTCTTTTGTTTTTCCAAACAAATTTTGAAATTTTTTGTTCTAGTTCTGTGAAAAATGCCAGTGGTAGTTTGATAGGGATTGCATTGAATCTGTAGATTGCTTTGGGTAGTAGAGTCATTTTCACAATATTGATTCTTCCAATCCAGGAGCATGGTATATCTCTCCATCTATTTGTATCATCTTTAATTTCTTTCATCAGTGTCTTATAGTTTTCTGCATACAGGTCTTTTGTCTCCTTAGGCAGGTTTATTCCTAGATATTTTATTCTTTTTGTTGCAGTGGTAAATGGGAGTGTTTCCTTAATTTCATTTTCAGATTTTTCATCATTAGTGTACAGGAATGCCAGAGATTTCTGCATTAATTTTGTATCCTGCTACCTTACCAAATTCATTGATTAGCTCTAGTAGTTTTCTGGTAGCATCTTTAGGATTCTCTATGTATGGTATCATGTCATCTGCAAACAGTGACAGCTTTACTTCTTCTTTTCCAATTTGGATTCCTTTTATTTCCTTTTCTTCTCTGATTGCTGTGGCTAAAACTTCCAAAACTATGTTGAATAAGAGTGGTGAGAGTGGGCAGCCTTGTCTTGTTCCTGATCTTAGTGGAAATGGTTTCAGTTTTTCACCATTGAGGACGATGTTGGCTGTGGGTTTGTCATATATGGCCTTTATGATGTTGAGGAAAGTTCCCTCTATGCCTACTTTCTGCAGGGTTTTTATCCTAAATGGGTGTTGAATTTTGTCGAAAGCTTTCTCTGCATCTATTGAGATGATCATATGGTTTTTCTCCTTCAGTTTGTTAATATGCTGTATCACATTGATTGATTTGCATATATTGAAGAATCCTTGCATTCCTGGGATAAACCCCACTTGATCATGGTGTATGATCCTTTTAATGTGCTGTTGGATTCTGTTTGCTAGTATTTTGTTGAGGATTTTTGCATCTATGTTCATCAGTGATATTGGCCTGTAGTTTTCTTTCTTTCTGACATCCTTGCCTGGTTTTGGTATCAGGGTGATGGTGGCCTCGTAGAATGAGATTGACAGTGCTCCTCCCTCTGCTATATTTTGGAAGAGTTTGAGAAGGATAGGTCTTAGCTCTTCTCTAAATGTTTGATAGAATTCGCCTGTGAAGCCATCTGGTCCTCGGCTTTTGTTTGTTGGAAGATTTTTAATCACAGTTTCAATTTCAGTGCTTGTGATTGGTCTATTCATATTTTCTATTTCTTCCTGATTCAGTCTTGGCAGGTTGTGCATTTCTAAGAATTTGTCCATTTCTTCCAGGTTGTCCATTTTATTGGCATAGAGTTGCTTGTAGTAATCTCTCATGATCTTTTGTATTTCTGCAGGGTCAGTTGTTACTTCTCCTTTTTCATTTCTAATTCTATTGATTTGAGTCTTCTCCCTTTTTTTCTTGATGAGTCTGGCTAATGGTTTATCAATTTTGTTTATCTTCTCAAAGAACCAGCTTTTAGTTTTATTGATCTTTACTATTGTTTCCTTCATTTCTTTTTCATTTATTTCTGATCTGATCTTTATGATTTCTTTCCTTCTGCTAACTTTGGGGGTTTTTTGTTCTTCTTTGTCTAATTGCTTTAGGTGCAGGGTCAGGTTGTTTACTCGAGATGTTTACTGTTTCTTCAGGTGGGATTGTATTGTTATAAACTTCCCCCTTAGAACTGCTTTTGCTGCGTCCCATAGGTTTTGGGCCGTCGTGTCTCCATTGTCATTTGTTTCTAGGTATTTTTTTATTTCCTCTTTGACTTCTTCAGTGATCACTTTGTTATTGAGTAGTGTATTGTTTAGCTTCCATGTGTTTGTATTTTTTACAGATCTTTTCCTGTAATTGATGTCTAGTCTCATATCATTGTGGTCGGAAAAGATACTTAATACAATTTCAATTTTCTTAAATTTACCAAGGCTTGATTTGTGACCCAAGATATGATCTATCCTGGAGAATGTTCCATGAGCACTTGAGAAGAATGTGTATTCTGTTGTTTTTGGATGGAATGTCCTATAAATATCAATTAAGTCCATCTTGTTTAATGTATCATTTAAAGCTTGTGTTTCCTTATTTATTTTCATTTTGGATGATCTGTCCATTGGTGAAAGTGGGGTGTTAAAGTCCCCTACTATGATTGTGTTACTGTCGATTTCCCCTTTTAGGGCTGTTAGTATTTGCCTTATGTATTGAGGTGCTCCTATGTTGGGTGCATAAATATTTACAATTGTTATATCTTCTTCTTGGATGGATCCCTTGATCATTATGTAGTGTCCTTCTTTGTCTCTTCTAATAGTCTTTATTTTAAAGTCTATTTTGTCTGATATAAGAATTGCTACTCCAGCTTTCTTTTGATTTCCATTTGCATGGAATATCTTTTTCCATCCCCTTACTTTCAATCTGTATGTGTCTCTAGGTCTGAAGTGGGTCTCTTGTAGACAGCATATATATGGATCTTGTTTTTGTATCCATTCAGCCAATCTGTGTCTTTTGGTGGGAGCATTTAGTCCATTTACATTTAAGGTAATTATCGATATGTATGTTCCTATTCCCATTTCCTTAATTGTTTTGGGTTCGTTATTGTAGGTCTTTTCCTTCTGTTGTGTTTCTTGCCTAGAGAAGTTCCTTTAGCATTTGTTGTAAAGCTGGTTTGGTGGTGCTGAACTCTCTCAGCTTTTGCTTGTCTGTAAACGTTTTAATTTCTCCATCAAATCTGAATGAGATCCTTGCTGGGTAGAGTAGTCTTGGTTGCAGGTTTTTCTCCTTCATCACTTTAATTATGTCCTGCCACTCCCTTCTGGCTTGTAGAGTTTCTGCTGAGAGATCAGCTGTTAACCTGATGGGGATTCCCTTGTGTGTTATTTGTTTTTTTTCCCTTGCTGCTTTTAATATGATTTCTTTGTGTTTAATTTTTGACAGTTTGATTAATATGTGTCTTGGCGTATTTTTCCTTGGATTTATTCTGTATGGGGCTCTCTGTGCCTCCTGGACTTGATTAACTATTTCCTTTCCTATATTAGGGAAGTTTTCAACTATAATCTCTTCAAATATTTTCTCAGTCCCTTTCTTTTTCTCTTCTTCTTCTGGAACCCCTATAATTCGAATGTTGGTGGGTTTAATGTTGTCCCAGAGGTCTCTGAGACTGTCCTCTGTTCTTTTCATTCTTTTTTCTTTATTTTGCTCTGCATCAGTTATTTCCACTATTTTATCTTCCACCTCACTTATCCGTTCTTCTGCCTCAGTTATTCTGCTATTGATCCCATCTAGAGTATTTTTCATTTCATTTATTGTGTTTTTAATCGATGCTTGATTCATCTTTAGTTCTTCTAGGTCCTTGTTAACTGTTTCTTGCATTTTGTCTATTCTATTTCCAAGATTTTGGATCTTGGAAATAGAATCTTGGATCATCTTTACTATCATTATTCTGAATTCTTTTTCAGGTAGACTGCCTATTTCCTCTTCATTTGTTAGGTCTGGTGGGTTTTTATCTTGCTCCTTCTCCTGCTGTGTGTTTTTCTGTCTTCTCATTTTGCTTATCTTACTGTGTTTGGGGTCTCCTTTTTGCAGGCTGCAGGTTCGTAGTTCCTGTTGTTTTTGGTGTCTGTCCCCAGTGGCTAAGGTTGGTTCAGTGGGTTGTGTAGGCTTCCTGGTGGAGGGTACTAGTGCCTGTGTTCTGGTGGATGAGGCTGGATCTTGTCTTTCTGGTGGACAGGTCCACGTCTGGTGGTGTGTTTTGGGGTGTCTGTGGTCTTTTAATGATTTTAGGCAGCCTCTCTGCTAATGGGTGGCATTGTGTTCCTGTCTTGCTAGTTGTTTGGCATAGGGTGTCCAGCACTGTAGCTTGCTGGTCGTTGAGTGAAGCTGGGTGCTGGTGTTGAGATGGAGATCTCTGGAGTATTTTCGCCCTTTGATATTATGTGGAGCTGGGAGGTCTCTTGTGGACCAGTGTCCTGAAGTTGGTTCTCCCACCTCAGAGGCACAGCACTGACTCCTGGGTCCTCAATTTGGGATGATTCGTTGTCTATTCATGTATTCCACAGATGCAGGGTACATCAAGTTGATTGTGGAGCTTTAATCCACTGCCTCTGAGGCTGCTGGGGGAGATTTCCCTTTCTCTTCTTTGTTCTCACAGCTCCCGGGTCTCAGCTTTGGATTTGGCCCCACCTCTCCATGTAGGTCGCCGGAGGGCATCTGTTCTTCGCTCCGACAGGACAGGGTTAAAGGAACCGCCGCTTCGGGGACTCTGGCTCACTCAGGTCAGGGGGCAGGGAGGGGCTCGGGGAGCCTGCAGCGGCAGAGGCCGTTGTGACGTTGCACCAGCCCGAGGTTCGCCGTGCGTTCTCCCAGGGAAGCTGTCCCTGGATCCCAGGACCCCGGCAGTGACGGGCTGCACAGGCTCCCCAGAAGGGGGGCGTGGACAGTGACCTGCACTCTCTCACAGGCCTCGCAGCGGCGGCAGCAGCCCCAGCGTCCCACGCCCGTCTCTGGGGTCCGTGCTTTCAGCCGCGGCTCGCGCCCGTCTCTGGAGCTCCTCCAAGCAGCGCTCTGAATCCCCTCTCCTCACGCACCAGGAAACAAAGAGGGAAGAAAAAGTCTCTTGCCTCTTGGACAGGTCCAAACTTTTTCCCGGACTCCCTCCTGGCTAGCTGTGGTGCATTAGCCCCTTCAGGCTGTGTTCACGCCGCCAACCCCAGTCCTCTCCCTGCGCTCCGACTGAAGCCCGAGCCTCAGCTCCCAGCGCCGCCCGCCCCGGTGGGCGAGCAGACAAGCCTCTCGGGCTGGTGAGTGCTGGTTGGCACCGATCCTCTGTGCGGGAATCTCTCCGCTTTGCCCTACCCAGGTCCGTGGGGAGTTTCTTGCCTTTTGGGAGGTCTGAGGTCTTCTGCCAGTGTACAGTAGGTGTTCTGTAGGAGTTGTTCCACGTGTAGCTGTATTTCTGGTGTATCTTTGGGGAGGAAGGTGATCTCCGCGTCTTACTCGTCCGCCATCTTCCCCGGAAGTCTACATGACTCTTTTGGATTATGGTTTTCTCAGGATATATGCCCAGTAGTGGGATTGCTGGGTCGTATGGTAGTTCTATTTTTAGTTTTTTAAGGAACCTCCGTACTGTTCTCCATAGTGGCTGTATCAATTTACATTCCCACCAACAGTGCAAGAGGGTTCCCTTTTCTCCACACCTTTTCCAGCATTTATTGTTTGTAGATTTTTTGATGATGGCCATTCTGACTGGTGTGAAGTGATACCTCATTGTAGTTTTGATTTGCATTTCTCTAATGATTAGTGATATTGAGCATCCTTTCATGTGTTTGTTTGTTGGCAATTGTTTTTTTTCCTACTTTTTGGCTACTATTAATAATTCTGTTATGAATATTTGTGTACAAGTTTTTGTGTGGGAATATATTTTCAGTTTTCTTGGGTATATTCCTAAGAGATAAATGTGCATTCAGATCTTTTGCCCTTTTTTAAATTGTTACTTGTTTTTTTTTTTTTTTTTTTTTTGCGGTACGCAGGCCTCTCACTGTTGTGGCCTCTCCCGTTGCAGAGCACAGGCTCCAGACGTGCAGGCTCAGCGGCCATGGCTCACGGGCCCAGCCGCTCCACGGCATGTGGGATCTTCCCAGACCGGGGCACGAACCCGTGTCCCCTGCATCGGCAGGTGGACTCTCACCCACTGCGCCACCAGGGAAGCCCATGTTACTTGTTTTTTTTACCAGTGAGTTATAATAACTTTTATATATTTTGGATATAAGTCCTTTATCAGAGGTATAATTTCCAAATATTTCCTCCTAGTCTGTGGATTGTCTTTTTCTTTTCTTTTCTTTTTCTTTTTTTTTTTTTTTTTTGCGGTACGCGGGCCTCTCACTGTTGTGGCCTCTCCCGTTGCGGAGCACAGGCTCTAGACGCGCAGGTTCAGCGGCCTCGGCTCACGGGCCTAGCCGCTCCGCGGCATGTGGGATCTTCCCGGACCAGGGCACGAACCTGTGTCCTCTGCATCATCAGACGGACTGTCAACCACTGTGCCACCAGGGAAGCCCACTTTTTATTTTCTTGATGGTGCTTTTGAAGCAAAAAGATTTTAAACTTGATGAAGTCCAGTTTATGTAGTTATTCTCTTTTCATTTATACTTTTGGTATCATATCTAAGAAAGGTTTGCCTAACTAAAAGGCATGAAGATTAATTCTATGTTTACTTCTAAGAATTTTGTAGTTTTATTTCTGATATTCAGGTCCATGACCCAGATGAGTTAATTTTTCTGTATTGTGAAGGGTCCAACTTCATTCTTTTCCACGTGGATATACAGTTGTCCCAGCACTGTTTGTTGAAAAGACTTTTCTTCTCCTTTTGGTTTGTCTGAGCAACCTTATTAAAAATCAGTTAACTGTAAATGTAAGAATTTATTTCTGGACACTCAGTTCTATTTCATTGAGCTATAGGCCTATCCTTATATCAGTACCACATTGTCTTGAATATTGTATCTTTGTTGTAAGGTATGAAATCAAGAAATATGAGTTCTTTGGCTTTGTTGTCTTTTTTTTTTTTTTTTTTTTTTTTGCGGTATGCGGGCCTCTCACTGTTGTGGCCTCTCCCGTTGCAGAGCACAGGCTCCGGACGCGCAGGCTCGGCGATCATGGCCCACGGGTGCAGCCACTCCGTGACATGTGGGATCTTCCCAGACCGGGGCATGAACCCGTGTCCCCTGCATCGGCAGGTGGACTCTCAACCACTGCGCCACCAGGGAAGCCCTGGTGTCTTTTTCAAGATTTTTTTTGTTCTCCTGTGTTACTTGTACATCCTTAGGAGTTTTAGGATCACCTATTTTTCTGTGGAAAAAGGCAGCTGAGATTTTGATAGTGATTACATTGAATCTGTAGTTACGTTTAGGAGTATTGCCATCTTAACAATATTAAGTCTTCCAGTACATGAATGTGGAATGTATTTCTATTTACTTAGGACTTCTTTGATTTTTTCAACAATGTTTTGTTGTCTCAGTATACATCTTATACTTCTTTAAGACATTTATTCCTTGATTTTTATTATTTTGATGCTATAATAAATGGAATTGTTTTCTTAATTTTCTTTTTGAAATATTTATTGCTAGTATATAAAATACAATTGATTTTTGCATATTGATACTGTATCCTGTAGCCTTGCTGAACTCACTTATTAGTTTTTAAAACTTTTTTGTGGATTCCTTAGAATTTTCTATATAAATAATCATGTCATCTACAAATAGAGATAGTTTCATATTATTCTTTCTAATCTGGATGACTTTTATTTCTTTTCCTTGACCAGTTGTCCTAGTTAGAACCTATAGCAAAAGTCAAATAGAAATGGACAGAATGGATGCCCTTGTCTTGTTTTTGATCCTAAGATTTCAGTCTTTCACTGTTAAGCATGATATTAGCTGTTGGTTTTTCTTAAATGCCTTTTAACAGGTTGAAATATTTCCCTTCTATTCATAGTTTGTTGAGTTGTTTTATGATGAAAGAGTCTTGAATTTTGTCAAGTCATTTTAAGTGTGTCTTGAGATGACAGTGTGGTTTTTGTCCTTTATTAATATGATCTATTACCTTGATTGATTTTTTTAGATATTAAAATAGCCTTATATTTCTGGAGTCTTTGAGTCAGGTCAAACAAAGACAAGCTCTGTGAATGGGGTATTCCA
The DNA here is from genome assembly GCF_964165515.1 of Mesoplodon bidens. Lineage (NCBI taxonomy): Eukaryota > Metazoa > Chordata > Mammalia > Artiodactyla > Ziphiidae > Mesoplodon > Mesoplodon bidens. Next base: position 18,404,380 of record NC_138162.1, on the reverse strand, counting down.
GGGAGCTTCCAGGCAGAGCAAATAGTAATAATTCTCTGAGAATGGGACTTTTGGGAGATCTCTAAACTCTGTGCCTACTAGGCTGTGCTTTTCACAGCTACCATGATTATGAGGCTGTTGGTTTTCATGGCTACTGTGTGGGAAGAAGGAAATAGACAAAGGACATGTTAAAATGCCACAAAGCCGCTTGCTATTGTTACTGAGATTCAGCTGTTTTTCTTCCACAAACACTTCAGATTATTGCAAGCTCTTGGTTAATTTCTAGAATTCTGAAAAGGTTGATTTTGACAGTTTTCCCAGTATTCTCCTTGCTTTGATGGAGGAGTGGATTTTCAGAAGTCCCTGCTCTGCCATTCTGGAAGTGATCCTCCTCCTAATTTCCTCTCATCTTTCTGGCTACTGTTATGAAATTTGAAGGCATCCCTCTTAATGGGCCTGACCCGTTACTATTGTTTTTGTTTATTTTTCACGTTTCTGTATTGGACTCTCTTTCCTGCTCTCACAACTTTTATCATATTCTCAGATGTCCTGATCCATTGCTGTGGCTTCACTTAGCATCTCAGTGCTACCAACTCCACTTTTGTAACTCCAGCCCAAATACTCGCTCTGAACAGCACACTCATACCTCTGTCTATCAGAACCTTGGAGGACCTACAGGCATCTCAAACCCAATCTGTCCCAAACTAAATGCATCATTAAGCTTTTTCTCCTACCTCATATCTGGCACTATGGTATATACACAGCCAAGAAAACTAAGGTACCCTTGACACCTTCCTTTCTTTAACCCCTCCAGCAAATCAAATGATCATTTTATTTGATCATCCCATTTTTGTGCTTCTTGATCATGTTACTTCTTTTCTGGCTCCTTGTCACATTTAGAATTGAATCCGAGTGCCTTAATGCTTAATGGGGTCTACAAAGAACTTCAGGATTTGGATTCTGTCATCTTCTCCAGTATCATCTCTCCCTATTCTCCCAGCCATCTTAAACTTTCTTTCCCATTATACTTTGCACAAGCTATTGCAAGAGAAATCCTTTGTGCTTTTGTTAGTTCTCACTTTTTTTTTTTGGCTTATGCTACCTTGAGTTGGATCCTGTTGCTTGGAATCAAAGGATCCTAAATAACATGCTAAGCTTCTCAGTGTAGCTGCAGCATCTGAAACCTTGTTTTACTCATTATTCTAAGTTCACTCATCAGTGTTTCCATACTCTTAAGCTGAACTGACCAGGCTGCTGAGACACCCACTATTGTCCATGCTTTTCTGTTCCATCTTCTTGGTGTGTCCTCTTACGAGCAAAACTCTTTCATCTCTGCTTATACTATGCTAAGAGATTGGTACCACCCGTTATTTCAACCCCTGAAGAGAAAGTTTCTCTCTGTCTCACTCACTCTTTTTTTCTCTCTTCTCAAATAGAATTCCCCTTCTGATCACTTCTCCAAGGAGAGGAAACATATGAATAGTTACTAGCGAAAATGTACATCTAGTATATGAAATTCTGTTGTCCTTGAGGCAAAACCCTTTTAGGCACTTTTAACTCTTCTGCATCCAGTATGTGTAGATTATATAACCCCTTTGAAAATTGTAAAATCAGGTATGATGGTTATTCTTTATTCTAACTCTGGGGGAGTTTAGGTCCTGGGTTCCTTATTAGTTTAAATCCACGTGCAATGATCATGGGGGCATCTCAAGGTAATACACAGTGGTCTGGGTCTGACTAGCATGTGTTGTAACCCTTTTTTCTCTTACTTGCTAGCCCCTGATTTTGATATAGTTTTTTCACCACTTAATCCCAGTTTCGTTTTTTAAAATGTATTTATAAAATGGGGCAAATCCAGTCCAAATTCAAGATGATTGGTAGAGCTATGTGAATGGACGTGAAAAGCCTAACCCTGGATCTTATCAATGGTAGCCACTCAATAGACGGCAGCTTAGCTTACTAGCATTATTGTGATTACCCAGCCTGCAACCTCCGTTCTGTTAACAGATTTCAGCCCACTAATCTTTTGTTTCTTCATCCTAATCCTTCACTTCCTCTGACTGTTCCTTTTTGGTTCCGAGCAAACAGGCCACTTGTATCTGGATCTGGCAGATTCTGAAATCTCTGCTTGGCTTTGTCAGACAAGTTCAGGCAAGTACAGACATGTCCACGAGTTTCTCAGAAGGTTGACTTTGCCAAAGCCAGAACGCCACTTCCCCTCCCTTCCCACTGGGTCCTGTGCTCCAAGCTGTTGGACATAAGTTCGTGCTTTCGAAACTTCAGTATTTACACAGACTCTGTGCCTCTGATTTACCCAGTGTCCAGCTGCTGACACTTATCTTGAAATTTCTAAGTGCAAGACTGCAATCAAAGTGTCAGGGCACAGAAATGAACAAATAAAGATGTTTGGGGACTGCCTGCTTTTCTCATGCGATTTGCAAATTTTTCTTGGCTTGCGTAATCTGAGGTGGCTGGGACCATGGGCCCCTTCATTCCTTGGCCCAGTGGTACAGCACATGGCAATGGTACAAATACAGGAGCTGGACATGCAGGAGGGGCCTCACCCCTGCTAGGAAAGCGTCCACCTCTGTGCCTCCCAGACAGCGTTGACGCATTCAGACAAGCTGGACAAAGAACGTACAGTCTACATTCCCTGGCCTTTGAAGGGAAGATGTTGCAATGTACAGGCAATTGGAGTGTTTGCCTAATTCATCAAAACATTCACATTTGCTAGTAATACAATGCATCTATGATGAGAAGGACCCAAGGGGAGCTCTGTGGATTGAGGGTAAAATGGCTCATGACTCCTAATTTCTACCATTTGGCTCAGCTTTGAAGCAGCCTTCCCTTCATTCATGAAAGTGTTGCAGTGTTGTTTAAAATGCATGGGCTTTGGAACCAGATGGATCTGTGGCTCAAACTTACTAGCTGTGGGATCTTGGGCAATATACCCTTTCTAAATTCTCTCATCTGGAAAGTAAGGGTAGTAAAACTAAACTCAGAGTTTTTATGAGGATGCTTTGAGATAATGTGTAGTGCTTTAGCAGAGGAACAGACACAGTAAGTGCTATAAATGAACTTTTATCATTCACTTGCTTTATAAGCACCTACCATGTACCAAGCACTCTGCTGGGCCCTTCCCTTAGCATCATTTTCCACCTTAGAGTTGGTTGAACATTTGAATGGGAGTTGGGAGACAGGGAGAAGCATATTTCGAAAGAGGCAAAGAAGGCTTGAGTTTCGTGCCATTATCACCTCTGACTATCTACGTGGTTTTAGACAAGAGACTTCTCTCTAAACCTCAGTTTCCTCCACTGTAAAGCAGATTAATTATTCCTATTCCACAGAGCAAATGGGACAATAATAATAGTAGTTATTATTATTATTATTATAGCTAGTGTTAATATAGAGCTTATTAGTTTCCTAGCAGTTTCTAAGCATTTCAAATTTACTGCTTTATTGAAACTTTGCAACATCTCTAGGAAGAATTATTTTACAAATTTTACAAATGAAAGGACCAAGGACATAGAAGTTAAATGACTTGTCCATAGCTACCAATCAGAAAGCAGCCAGTCTGGTTCCAGAGTCTTTTCTCTCAGTCATCACATTTTGTATTAGGTGGACTATAAAACCCAACATAAATATGGAGATTTATTATTAAACTCTGGAAAATTCTACCTAATGAACTACATTTTGCTTCTATGATTGTAGCACCCAACATGATTCTTTTTAAGGCAACTGAAACAATTGCTCTACAGTGCATTTTTTCCCAACAGTTTATTGTGAAAATGTTCAAACATACAGACACGTTGAAATATTTTACAGTCAACGTATATACCTACCATCTAGATTCTACAATTAACATTTTACTATACTTGACTATCATATACCTAGCTGTCTCTAGACCTCTCTCCCTCTGTCAGTCCGTCTGGTTTGTGATACATTTCAAAATGAGTTGTACTCATCACCATACTTCACTCAAATTCTGCAGTATGCATACCATTCATTAGAATTTAATATACTTTATGATTTTTTTTCTTTTCCAAAATGTGTTTTAGGTTCCATATCTGGGATGAACATTTGACAACCTCAGAAAATAATTAAACTAACCTCAAACCATGGGATGTTTTACTTTTAATATTATCATTTTATTATTGTTGTTGTTGTTACTGCTATTGTTGATTTTCACACCTGTTTTTTTAACACTAAGGGCCAGTCTGCTATTGAGCTGCTTTCTTCCCAGCTCAGACCTTCCATTTCATCCCAGACATAATGACTCCTGCTCAGTTTTTCCCGCTCCCACCCTCACCCTCTTGTGCCCAAATCCAACCACAGTTTGCTCTCTGCCAGACCGCCATATATCCAGTGGCATTCCAACGCTGCCACAGAATTCCACATGGTATCCAAGTATCTGTCTGACCCAGCCAATTATTACAATAACACCTTATATTTAGTTAGTGCTGGTTCATTATTTCATTCAGTAAGTATTTATCAAAAGTCTATTTAACCAGGTGACCAGGAGAGGGAGAGGCAGCGAGTGGGCAGCGGGTACTGAGTAACAAAATAATTAAATCAATCAGCACACAGTTATTGCATGACTTCTGTGTACAGAGCGTCACCATCAAGGAGTTTATAGTCAAGATGAAGGAAGAAAACAAAGCTCAAGAAATAACTGGAGACCAGCTGTAGAGGGAGAAGCAAGCAAAAGGTCTGTTTGTGTGTCTGTCTGCCAAAGAGATGTAGAATCAGGATTTGATTGGGATTTCTGGAGAGAAATGAGGCTGTAAATAAATATTGGATACACCCAGGGCCATGTACTAGTGGAGGGACAAAAGAAGGCTTTTTTGAAAGGAGGAAAGGATTATGTTAGGCAGTTGTTAAAATGTCTTAGAATATGTGGAGGAGTTGAATGATAACATCATGGCTTTAGAGCTGGAAGGGATTGCCACAAGGATAGATTCTGTAAAATTATAAAGATGGCTGTGTTGCAGCATCGAGAACTTTTCTAGGATTGTTGAGGCTGAACTTGTTTGGCAACATGCTAGGTACCCCAGAGACAAAGGTGAGGACTGTTGTTGAACCTGGTGCATGATCAGCACTGCCCTTGAGCACACGTGATGGCTTTGACTGAATAATAAAAAACGTCTTTCAGGGCAAATTAATTTTTTAGATTGATCTCTCTCGGCAGGTTAAAAGCAAAAACAAAAAAACCTCTCATTTCATCAAGCCCAGACACACAGCTTGGGGAGTAGGGCACAGATTGGATTTCAGTCCCCACTCATACTCTCAGGCGAGGATGACATGACAAGCCCTGCCCACGTTTCCAAACAACATGACTGGGAGAGGAGGGAGATGAGTTTACCTTGATACACCAAAAAAGGAGTCAGTAGGTGTCATCAAGGGCATGCAGGGAGTGAAACCATCTCTCTGGGTGGCTGTGACGGTGAACGAAGGCGTGAGAAAACCTCCAGTGCTCTCTCCATCTTGAGGGTTTGGGGGCTGAGACGCTCTACTATGGTAACCTCAATTCCCCCCAGATTACACTGCCCTTTGTATACAAACAGGGTCACATTAAAGATGATAACACCTCTTTTCTTCTGCATAACAAGGACTTCCAACTGCAAATCTCTACATGTTGACTCTCTGAAGACAGCAGGAGATGTCATACATGGGTGACAAACAAACCCAATTACTCTTTGTGGTACTTTATCGGTGTCACCATGCACGTCCTTTACTTTCTCAGTGCCCCCTCGTTTATGGTGGGTGATGATGAGTCCACTTGGAGAGGAGGGGCTCTCAGCACTTCCAAGGGTACTGTTGTATTAGCGTGCTCCCAGGACTGGTACTTCCAGATGCTCTGCATTTTCAGGCATCTTCAAAATGCCCCAGTTTGACTGTGGTCTCCCTCAGAGTGAGGAGGAGGATATTTGCACCCATTCTGTGCTGTGTCTCCTCTCCTGGGCACTGTAGATGCCCTCTTTGTACTTTTGTGCCCCACAGAACCTTTGAATAAATAGCTCCTTCAACTTCAGTCCCTGGGCCATGCCAGACACATCATAGGCACCCAGTTGTTCTCACCATTCCTCTTTCCTCTTTCTCTGCAGCCTTCCCCACTCCACCCCCTCTAACCAGTGCAAACTACACATATAAATAAACACACACCTGGCCAGCTCTCCAGACATGTATGAATCCCAGTGTCAGCCTCAGTTTGGGCTCATACTGCTACATAGTAAATCTATCACGAGTATTTGTGAAGTCCTCACAGGATGTCCAACTGAACTGAGTTCTTGGGATACATTTTAGATGGAAAAATCAGTGGACCCTGCTGTGCAGAAATGCAGTCAAATCAGGACAAGTTTACTCTTAAAACATAACTTCGACTTTTTTTTTCTACAAAATAAAACAGTCTCATTTTAAGCATTTAAAAATTCAAACAAAAATGAAAGAAAAATAATAACTGAAAAATCTCACGATCCAGGCAAGATATCTGCTAATTTTTGATTTTTGTCATTCCAGGACTTTTCATAATTTATTTAACTAGGTCAGAAGTTTGAGAAGTACAAGTTATTTCTAACATTTTGCCGTTGTCAACCATGAACGCTCTTATAATCGTATCTTTGAGGAGATCCATGATTATTACCTTAGAATACATTTCCAGAAGTGAAATTAGTGCCACAGACCTCCACAGTATATTCCATTTGGCAAGTTATGCCAACTCCAACTTCATATTTATCCCAAATCCCAGAACTGTTCACCAGTTCCACTTCTATTCTTCTGCTCCATGTCCTCTTCCTCCTGGTCCACTTCCCGCTAGCCCATCACCCTAGTCCATCTTCCTGTAGTCCATCACCCTAGAGCTTCTCTCCCTAGTGTACCACTCTCGTTCACGTCCCCCTAATCCATCATTCTGGTCTGTCTCCCCCTAGTCCATCCCCCCTAGTCCATCCCCCTAGAATACCTCCCCCAGTCCATCTTCCCCTAGTCCATCCCCCTAGAATACCTCCCCCAGTCCATCTTCCCCTAGGCCATCATCCTGGTCTATCTTCCCCTAGTCCATCACTGTAGTCTATCTCTCCTCCTCTTTACTGCCATAGTTTGACAGTTGGTTTCCCTGTCTCTACATTGACTCCTTTAGGTTTTTTTCCCACCTATCAGAATGAGAAATCTTTTAAATGTAAAGGCAGACCATGTCCATCTCCTACTCCTAGAACACAGATTCAATCCCCCATCATGGCCTTCAGTGCATCAAAGTTCTGTAAGATGTAGCCCCTTCCTGTGCCTAAGGTCTCCTCTCCCTGCTATGCCCTCCCCACAGGCACATTCCTCTCCAGCTAAACTGGCCCTCCTACTGTTCCTTGAATGAAACATGCTCCATTACTGCCTCAAGACTAGCTTTTTCTCCTCCAGAAAGCTCTTTATCCTGATCTTTATATGAGCCCCTCCATTAATTCATTCTAAAATAGTTTGCCACCCGTCACTCTCCCTCCTCCCCCACCTCCAGAATTACCCTGTCAACACCCTGCTTTATTTTCACCATAGCATAAGTCCTCTTATTATATTATAAGTGTACTTTACTGTCTCCCCACACTAGAATTTTTTTTTTTTTTTTTTTTTTGCGGTACACAGGCCTCTCACTGTTGTGGCCTCTCCCGTTGTGGAACACAGGCTCCAGACGCGCAGGCTCGGCAGCCATGGCTCACGGGCCCAGCCGCCCCACGGCATGCGGACCTTCCCGGACCGGGGCACGAACCGGTGTCCCCTGCATCGGCAGGCAGACTCTCAACCACTGCACCACCAGGGAAGCCCCCCACACTAGAATTTTAGCTTCATGAATCCTTCATCACTGTGCCCCCAAAAAACTAGAAAAAAATAACCTGCCTTACTAGATGTTCAATAAATAAATACAAATTGAATGTATAGATGAAAGAATGAATTATTATTCTATTAAAGTGTATGCAGAATATTAAAGTTTTAGATGTCTGTTGCCGAATGGACCTTCAAAAAAAGTATATCTTACCTCTGCTCTCACTAGCAGAAAATTAAAGGAGATAGTTTTAATTTGATGTACCCAGATTTCCTTCATGTTTATTTTCTTAACATCTCCACAAAATGATGTTCTTAAAAGTGCTATTGGTTAGGAAAGAAGTACATTAGAGGGGTGGGATAGGGAGGGTGGGAGGGAGGGAGACGCAAGAGGGAAGGGATGTGGGAACAGATGTATATGTATGACTGATTCACTTTGTTATAAAGCAGAAACTAATTTTAAAAAAGTACATTAGATAGTTCATCTCATTGTAACTTTCCCTAGAAAATGACTCAAAATAAGTGTAATATAAAATTCTCTGAAGGGACTTCCCTGGTGGTGCAGTGGTTAAGAATCCGCCTGCCAATGCAGGGGACACGGGTTCGAGCCCTAGTCTGGGAAGATCCCACATGCTGTGGAGCAACTAAGCCCGTGCACCACAACTACTGAGCCTGCGCTCTAGAGCCTGCAAACCACAACTACTGAGCCCATGTTCCACAACTACTGAAGCCCACACGCCTAGAGCCTGTGCTCCGCAACAAGAGGAGCCACCGCAATGAGAGGCCTGAGCACTATGACTAGTGAAAGCCCACATGCAGCAATGAAAACCCAATGCAGCCAAAAATAAATGAATAAATTAATTAAAATAAAAAGTTATATATAAAAAAAAATCTCTGAAGAGTAAGCAGATTTTTCCCCATAACTGAGCTTCCTTCTCTCTGCTTATAACTATATGTGTGAAGGGGGCAAGTAAAAGGTGAAAAAAGCCAAAGTAGGTAAAACTTAAAAGACAGTTTGGTATATGAGAAAGTTCTTGGTCCCTCAAATCAGACCTATCTGAATTCAAATTCTAGAAACACTGTTTACTGACTGAGCAACCAGGGACATCTCTTAATACCTCAGTGAGACTCAACGCCCTCATGTATAGAATGGAGATAATCATTGCTCCCCTTTCTGAGTTGCAGTTAGGATTAAATAAAATACCAGGCAGGGTTATTTTATTGAGCACATGTAGAGCAGGGTCTAATGTGTTCCATAAATGAAAGCTATTTTTATCTACATTCTTGTCATGTTGGTGACTTCAGCTGCTCATTATGAAACCTTGAGGAGAAAGGATATCATGAGATACAAGAATTGTCCTCCAGTATGTGAGGAATCATTTTGTGAATGAAGGGGACGCATTTAGGAAAGAACTAAAGTTACAGTTTAACAGACCCTGGAGAATAAAGGAACTTGGCTCTCCAAGCTAGATCTGTCCAGCAAATATTGAGGTTCATCATGAAGCAGTACACACCTGAAGAGGCTAGAAGGACAGGCATAGGTAAAATTTGACTCTGGATAATATCAGCTCTGAACTGTTCTTGATGCTTAAATTTCTCTATCAGTGCACCTGTGTTTTGCTTGTCACTAACAGAGGCATTTAAAGGAAGAATTTTCCAATAGCTTCTAAGACCATGCCTCTCCATCTCCTTCTCCACTGATACAGAAACTTGGCCTTGGGCATTCATGGGCAATTATGAGAGAAAATTAACCCCAACATTCTTACTATCTTAGTAGTTGACTGGGAGTGTGCAAATGCCAGTGTTCTGTGAAAACTCTTGTTTACTAAAATAATTTGCAGCTCCCAGGTCTTTTGTTGTCAGCAAATGACAATAAGAATAAAATAACTTCTTTTATTCTGAAACTTACTAAGGAAACCCAACCCGTCGTCCCCTCTTTCTTCTTCTTTTAGCACCTTCCCATCTTTAGTACTGAGGTCAGAGAACTAGACACTTCATTGGGTGAAGACTTAACAGAAATAGAGGATTTACTGGTATCTTCCCAGTGAATTGTAGTTTCGTATTTTCTCCAAAATGGCTTGCGTATATCTATACATAAGTCCTATAGTGGAACATCACCGGGGGTTACCTAGCCTTCTCAGCCAAAACAGGTGCTATGTAACTCCAGTCCCTGTAAAACTCTTGCTTACTGAATGACCTTGAGAAAGTTGTTGCTCAGTCTCTAAGATCATGATTAGCAGTGCAGGCTTTTTTTTTTAAAAATTTTTTAATTAGTTTCTGCTTTATAACAAAGTGAATCAGTCATACATATACATCTGTTCCCACATCCCTTCCCTCATGCATCTCCCTCCCTCCCACCCTCCCCATCCCACCCCTCCAGGCGGTCACAAAGCACCGAGCTGATCTCCCTGTGCTCTGTGGCTGCTTCCCACTATCTATCTACCTTACGTTTGGTAGTGTATATATGTCCATGCCTCTCTTTCGCTTTGTCACAGCTTACCCTTCCCCCTCCCCATATCCTCAAGTCCATTCTCAAGTAGGTCTGTGTCTTTATTCCCGTTTTGCCCCTAGGTCCTTCATGACTTTTTTTTTTTTTAATTCTGTATATATGTGTTAGCATACGGTATTTGTCTTTCTCTTTCTGACTTACTTCACTCTGTATGACAGACTCTAGGTCTATCCACCTCATTACAAATAGCTCAGTTTCGTTTCTTTTTATGGCTGAGTAATATTCCATTGTATATATGTGCCACATCTTCTTTATCCATTCATCCGATGATGGACACTTAGGTTGTTTCCATCTCCGGGCTATTGTGAATAGAGCTGCAATGAACATTTTGGTACATGTCTCTTTTTGAATTATGGTGTTCTCAGGGTATATGCCTAGTAGTGGGATTGCTGGGTCATATGGTAGTTCTATTTTTAGTTTTTTAAGGAACCTCCATACTGTTCTCCATAGTGGCTGTACCAATTCACATTCCCACCAGCAGTGCAAGAGTGTTCCCTTTTTTCCACACCCTCTCCAGCATTTATTGTTTCTAGATTTCTTGATGATGGCCATTCTGACTGGTGTGAGATAATATCTCATTGTAGTTTTGATTTGCATTTCTCTAATGATTAATGATGTTGAGCATTCTTTCATGTGTTTGTTGGCAGTCTGTATATCTTCTTTGGAGAAATGCCTATTTAAGTCTTCTGCCCATTTTTGGATTGGGTTGTTTGTTTTTTTGCTATTGAGCTGCATGAGCTGTTTATAAATTTTGGAGATTAATCCTTTGTCAGTTGCTTCATTTGCAAATATTTTCTCCCATTCTGAGGGTTGTCTTTTGGTCTTGTTTATGGTTTCCTTTGCTGTGCAAAAGCTTTGAAGTTTCATTAGGTCCCATTTGTTTATCTTTGTTTTTATTTCCATTTCTCTAGGAGGTGGGTCCAAAAGGATCTTGCTGTGATTTATGTCATAGAGTGTTCTACCTATGTTTTCCTCTAAGAGTTTGATAGTTTCTGGCCTTACATTTAAGTCTTTAATCCATTTTGAGCTTATTTTTGTGTATGGTGTTAGGGAATGATCTAATCTCAAACTTTTACATGTCCCTGTCCAGTTTTCCCAGCACCACTTATTGAAGAGGCTGTCCTTTCTCCACTGTACATTCCTGCCTCCTTTATCAAAGATAAGTTGGCCATATGTGCGTGGGTTTATCTCTGGGCTTTCTATCCTGATCCACTGATCTATCTTTCTGTTTTTATGCCAGTACCACACTGTCTTGATTACTGTAGCTTTGTAGTATAGTCTGAAGTCAGGGAGCCTGATTCCTCCAGCTCCGTTTTTCGTTCTCCAGATTGCTTTGGCTATTCGGGGTCTTTTGTTTTTCCAAACAAATTTTGAATTTTTTTGTTCTAGTTCTGTGAAAAATGCCAGTGGTAGTTTGATAGGGATTGCATTGAATCTGTAGATTGCTTTGGGTAGTAGAGTCATTTTCACAATATTGATTCTTCCAATCCAGGAGCATGGTATATCTCTCCATCTATTTGTATCATCTTTAATTTCTTTCATCAGTGTCTTATAATTTTCTGCATACAGGTCTTTTGTCTCCTTAGGTAGGTTTATTCCTAGATATTTTATTCTTTTTGTTGCAATGGTAAATGGGAGTGTTTTCTTGATTTCATTTTCAGATTTTTCATCATTAGTGTACAGGAATGCCAGAGATTTCTGTACATTAATTTTGTATCCTGCTACTTTACCAAATTCATTGATTAGTTCTAGTAGTTTTTCGGTAGCATCTTTAGGATTCTCTATGTATAGTATCATGTCATCTGCAAACAGTGACAGCTTTACTTCTTCTTTTCCAATTTGGATTCCTTTTATTTCCTTTTCTTCTCTGATTGCTGTGGCTAAAACTTCCAAAACTATGTTGAATAAGAGTGGTGAGAGTGGGCAGCCTTGTCTTGTTCCTGATCTTAGTGGAAATGGTTTCAGTTTTTCACCATTGAGGACAATGTTGGCTGTGGGTTTGTCATATATGGCCTTTATGATGTTGAGGAAAGTTCCCTCTATGCCTACTTTCTGCAGGGTTTTTATCCTAAATGGGTGTTGAATTTTGTCGAAAGCTTTCTCTGCATCTATTAGCAGTGCAGGCTTTGAATCACACTGACCTGGGTCCAGATCCTAGCTTTGCCACTCACTAGTTTTTTGACCTTGGATGATTTTCTTAACCTTTTAGAGCCTGAGTTTCTACATACCTAAAATGACTATTGCAATAACTGTTCATTCCTCATAGAGGCATCATGACCATTAATTGCAATACCATAATACACAATGCTTAACCAAGTGCCTAGCACATTATAAGAGCTCAATAAATGTTCCATTATTATAATAATTATATAAGTATGTCCTAGTCCTAGAGAAGCCTTATATAAATAAGCTAGTGTCCTCAGTTCTACATCATTAGTTGAATCTTTGTGACAACATGGCTGTTTTCCCAGTCATGCAAGCCAGAAATGCTTATTCATAAACAAGGGGTCATCAAAGTTCTATCATGAGTCGGGCACTGTGCAAATTGTGTTTCAGATGCGTTTCTTCCTCCCAGGGTTCTTACCATTTGCAAAGTCATCTTGGACTTCTTCCTCTCTGATACCCTTCCCCCAGCCAACAAGTGACTAAATTCAATTGATTCTACTGCTTAAATACCTCTCCATCCCATCAGCTTCTCTCACTCCATCTCACTCTCACTCTCACTCATCCTCAATTCTAGTTTCATCATCTCTTGCCTGTATCACCACAGCAGCATCTTCACTATTTTTCTCGGTTCCAGCTTCACACTCCTGCCAGCTACTCTCCAGTCAGGCACAAATGTGTTGCTCAAATACAAACCTTATCCTGCTCAGAACAAAACTCAGACTCCTTGACATTTCATATGAGGTCTTACATCATTTGACTCCATTGGCCTCTAGCCTGATTTTTGGCTGCTTTCCTACATGAGCAGGCTCTGACCCAAGAAGCCACTTAAAATGACCCGAATATGCATTTGCTATTTCACGTTTTATGCTTCCAAGCCTTCCCACATACAGTTTCCTCGTTTCAGAAGGCCCTTCCTCTCTGCCTACTGGGAAAACTCACTCTTCAATATTTATTTCAAATGTCACCTCTACTGTGACCCATTCTCAGAGCATTGATCATTTCATCTTCCGAACTATCTCTATACCTTGAATCTACTACTCTTAGTTTCTCTTAATTATTCATTAGTTTTCAGGTCAGATGTCACCTCCTCAGAGAAGGCTTTCTTGACCACTCCCTACCCCCAAAGAACCCCAAAGCCATGAATTTCTACACCAAATTATTTCTCCTATGACTTCTTGCTATTTACAAATACAGTTCACTGAATCTTACGAACAAACTTTTGCAAAACAACCTCATAGTTGTAAAACTATAAAACAACAGTTTTTCTCATACTACAAATTAAGAAAAATGACATGTGTTTCGTTTTTCATGCAGAAACCAAACAAAATCTTTACCATCTCAAGGTAATGATGGACTAAAAGCAGGCAAACTATTCAGACCTTTAAATGCTCCACGTTTTATTCCTACATTAAGCCAGATCAGGAGAAAATCACATCCCTGGACTGTATTCTTTGGGTCCCCTAAAGAATTGTCTTTATGGAATTATGATTTAACACTGTTGTCAGCGTTCATCCATGCTGCTGCTATTATAAAAAACAGATGTTTGCAGCACATCTTTTGGACTCTTGATCAAAGTGCTACTGAGAACATCTTCCAATGTATTGCTCAGTGTCTTTTGTGACAAGTTCATCTCAGAAGTAAAACCCAGGACACTATATGTAACCTATGTTTTCTTCTATTAAATGCCAACAGATTGATACCCATCCTGTTTCTCTCTTTGCTTAGGCTTCCAGGAAACTCAATGCTCATTTTGACCCTCAATTGCTATAAGTTAACCAAGATTTTTTTAAAATATACTTTTATTTTCTCGTTCCATTACTAACTCCCCTGCCTCTTTTCCAGATTTTAAAATGTGACTTTTTCCAACTACTAGCAGGATTTATCGCCAAGAGAGGTGTGTGGTAGTAGAAAAAGCATGCATTTTAAAGTCACACAGTACTGAGTTTCAAGGTTGGCTCTGTTCGTTATTAGATGTATAACCTTAATTTCCCATATTCTCAGTTATCTCAACTTGAAAACCAAAACATAATGCCATCTAGGTGTGGTTATAAATATTATATGTGAAAATATATAATATAAGAATACTTACTGCAGTCCTTGAGATGTGAGTCTTTTCAATTATGTTTGTTGCCTTCTCAAATCCTATTGGAAAGTGGGGAATAAATGTACGGACAAATGATAAAAGGGAGAATAATAATGAAGGCAGCAAGATTGCCCACGATCAATTGTGTAACGGATGATAAGAACTTGATCTTGGATGACTTCATAGAGAAAATAAAATACTGGGCTTTAAAGGATGCAGAGGATTTACATACATGAAGACGACAAAGAGGATGTTCTGGATGGGTGAGACTTTGGTAGGAAAGAATGAATTGAAAAAAAACTAAAGCAGGCAGACCTGATAGTAAGTTTATGAACAAAAGCACCAGAGTAAGTACTACAATGAAAAGTTAAAAACTCAGAAAGTTTCTGTTTATACAGTTGAGACTCACTGAGCATAGAATGAAGAGTTAATTTCTTAGAATATTAAAGGGAAAAACAAGGGTGATAGTTGAAGCATTCCTCTCCCTCCTCAAAGGTTTAACAATTGAAGATACAGACGCTGGAAACAGAAGTAGCTCTAGGAGCCCCAGGATTATCCATTCACTCTTCAGAAGCCAAGGAACGGATTCACGGAATTAGAGAACAGGAGCTAGATTGGGTTCTCAGCGTCACCTAGGGCTGCACATCTGAAGAAGAGAAGAGAGAGGTCCAAAGTCTCAAAACAAGATAGGGGTAGAATGGGGACCAAAATTCAAGTTCCTGACTCCCAGTCCACCCTGGGACTCCTGCTTTGTCTGTACGCCAGGTCCTCTCCATCTCCAGGTCACCGCCATCTATCCTATCCCATCTGAGTATGTGAAAGGGAAGTTTGTTTAAGAAAAAAATATTTGTATCTTCTACCGCTTGAATCTTGATCCATATTAGTGACAAATTTTATGGTGATCTGTGAGGCCGAAGAGGTCTGCATCGTGTGTGGAACAGGCTTCTTGCTCATGTGTACGTCTGGATCTGAAATACCAGAAGAAAGGGTGTCTTCAGAGTCTGTTGTGCAGTTGCCAACTGAGTGTTTGAATTCAGATGGATCACATGCAACACTTCAAATGGTCTTCAGCTCAGTATCCAAACATTTGGTTTCTTATCTATGCTAATTCCAAATTTTCTAAAGCAGCTGAAAGTTTATTGTGGATAAGTTCATACATGCCTGAAAAAGACACAGCTGAAGTAGGTTTCACTTGTTGGGTGGGGCTGGGATTTGCCTTCCCAAATGTGTAAGAAAAATGTTTAAGTAGAATGAAGAGAAATAATTCCTGGAAATAGAATTTGTTTTTTAATCAAGAAAGAATATAAAGGTGATCTATTCTGGAGATGAACAGTAAATAGGTTGAGTAGTCAGCTGCTCTCTAGTGGAATGTGTTGAGGATCCTGAAGCTAAACTCTTGTAAATCACAAGAGATGATCACGTAGATTGGTGATGTCTGCCATGAGCTTGGAAGGTGTTGGTGGCAGCACACAGGTCAGACATAAGCCATCGATGATCTGATCTAATGCAGTCACTCTCTAAAGTCAGAAGGTAATGGTGACTAGGCAGGTGTCATCCAGGTGCACAACCTACATTTATGGGCTTCTCTTAACATGACTTTTTATCATGCTGGGATGACTTCAGACCTGTTATCTTCCAGTTGATAGAGAAGAGGCACACTACTGCCCATCAGTTTCTCCATGTGTTTTTTAACTTGAAGCAAAAACAAAACTATTAGTGAAATAAGGTCTCTTCCCATCCAAAAAAAAAAAAAAAAAAGGTCTCAGATGGGGCCCCTAGACCTCCATGTGGCCTTGTCATGGCATCTCAACTCTAGCTACTCCATTGGAAGAACGTTTGGATTCCTCATAGATGTCCTCAAGTTAGAAGGAAAAGCCCAGCCTTTCCTGCCTTTCTCTAATTAATGTTTGTCTGCAAAGAGAGTAAACAAGGCCCAGATTTTTATTCATCTGTGGGGTTGTGGGCAGCTGTTTTTTTTTTTTTTTCCCCCTTGAGCCTGCCTGGTTCTATATTACATAAAGGAGAATTTTAGAAAGAAGAGCCCTGCCTAAATGCAGGGAAGAATCAGCCAGGCTAAACATGCTTGTAGCATATGGGAAGAGACTCCAGCGACGTGAGCAGTGTTGGACAGATGTGCTGAGGAGGGTTGGTTAAGGAACAGAATCCTCTCCTCCACTTTTTAGTTCTTCCAGCTGATCCCGTCCAAACAAAGCCTTCTGAGTGTTTCAGAGCCACAGATGGACAGAAAGCTGCCCATACTTTCTGTCTCTCAGTCTCTTATCCCCTTTTTCTCCTTAGTAGGATTTGAACCAAATGGCTTTGAGCTTTCCCTCACTAATTCCCTAGACTTCTAGGGAAACATACAGCCCCACAAACATGTGTGGACAGAAATAAACATCTAATACAAAAAATATAAACAGCTGAGTTTCAACGCCAGTTTCTAGGATCCACTGTGTTTTCCAAGAAGGGGAGGCTAGTGTCACCTAGACCTGAACAGAAACACATCCTAAAGGTTTAGAAAATAAAATTCAAAGAGTAGAGAGTAAGCAGCCCAGGGATGTGCCAGATGGGTTGGACTTAATTTTAGAAGGTCTGAACACTAGCCCTGTCTGTCTGTCTCTGTCACTGTCGGTCTGTCTGTCTTTCTCTCTCTCTCTCACACACACACCCACACACACACGCGCGTGCGCACACAAACTGCATGTTCTTGGGAAAATTATTGTCTTTTCTGGGCCTGAGTTCCTCCTCTATAAATGTTCTCTGCCATCCAGCCCCTTTGTCCCATAATAGCACTTGTTCCTACAGAACTTTGTATTCAATTCAATTGCCTGATTGTTCCTGCTGCATTGGACTGTGATTATATGCTTGGTCTGCTAATGTGAGGTGAGAGAATCTGAGCTTTAGAGGCAGATGTGGCTTAAAATCCCCCTCAGATGTATGACCTTAAGCAAGCCATTTCTCCATGCTTAATTTTATAAAGGGAGGAAAACAAAACATGGTGATGATAATGTCTACTTACTAAGGTTCTTTTGAAGGCTAAAAGTTAGAGCACATTCTTGTAATGTCTTGCGATAGCCTATAATGGAAAATAATTTGAAAAAATATACCTATATAACTGAATCACCTTGCTGTATACCTGAAACTAACACAGTATTGTAAATCAACTCTGCTTCAATTTTTAAAAATCAGAGCACATATAAAAATGCCTACTTAGGTATACTCTTAAGATACAGTAAATCTTAGTTTCCTTACGTTTCCTTAATATGTAGCATAAGCCTGGCATATAGTGGGTATTCCAAAAATTCATTTTGGAAAGAAAAAAAGAGAGAGAGTGAAACAGAGCAAGAGAAAAGAGGGGGGAAGGGAGAGGGAGGGAAAGATAAAAGGAAGGAAGGAAGGGAAAGAGGGAGAGAGAAAGAAAAGAGGAAGAGAGGAAAGAAAGAAAAACAGGAAGGAAGAAATAAAGGTGGATAGGTAGAAGGGAAGAAGAAGTGATGGAGGAGGAAAGGAAATAGTGTTAGCCATGCCCTCTTCATCAGCCTGTTAGTTCCTAAGGGGCACCTGTGGCGTACTCATATCTTTACCCTCAATTCCGAGTATTGGCATTAGCATATCATAACTACTCAAGTAATGTGTGCTGGCCAGATTTTATTAATCTTTAAAATGAGGATAATGATACATGTCACACTTACAAGGCTTCTATAAGCATCGGATGAAATGTTGAGTGTGAAAATACTTCGTAAATATAGCAAAGGTGCTGATGATGGACCTCGGGTCTGGTCTAAGATGTTAAGCTTGTCCCAAGCCCCTATTTGCATAACCTAACAAACTGGGAACTGAGGAGACTACTTAGTAAAAGTAGGTACAGACATATGCAGACACATTTAATAATACTCTGTGTGTGGAAGGATGAGCAGAGGAGAGAGCTGAAAACTGGAGTATACAATCCAGTTGGACAATGGGTTTGCTGAGAAAGAATGCGTTATAAAAGAAGGAGCTTGGGGAGTAAAAGGTGGGTAGAATGGGAAGAGCTGTCTAAATAAGCTCTTTATCAGTTAGGAACCCAAGCAGCCCTACTGTGGGACTTCACCAAGTGAAGGAAGAAAAAATCTCCTCCCTTAGCAGGAAAATGATGAGTTGCCACATAGGATTGGGGGCATGGTATACCAGATGACTAAGTGTTGTCTGTGGCAGAGAAGATGTCCAGGTAGACAGCTTTGTGCAAACTCCACAGTGCAGAGGCTAGAGACAATGATTTATCACAGTTTTTTATGGTAGGTACCAGTGGTTCATGGTAGGGAGCCAACGCTGATTAATAGACATATAAGACAACCCTCGAAGAAGTCAAAAATTATTGTGGTGGGGAAGAGAGTACAGAGGAAAATGGCAGAAGAGACCAATATTGTTTTCTGATAAGCTTTGTTGGACTGGAAGCCAGATTTAATGTAATTATGTCTTTTCCACTCTGAAGATTCTAAAGAATAGGGACTTTAGGTTACGTAAAGTAGCATGGTACATAAACAGGATTGCTGGACTGGATATTCTAAGTTCACTGACCCAGAGTTTATATTCTTTTCTGGGTATAGGAGCCATACATAAAATTTCATATCTCAGCCAGACCAGCTATTTTCTTATTGGAGTGAGTAAAGAATTGTGGATATAGAGAACCAAATCTTAAAATGGAATAGAAATTGTAGTGGGGCTGAAGGAGGATTCCCTTCCTAGGAAGGCAGTATATTCTTTATGGAACATGGATCCCAGAGCATTTTTCCATTCATAGGTGGCATTTGCTCAGATCAAGAAATATAGACCATTAATATATAGTTGTATAGGCATTGTACAGTGTGTATTTCCCCAGCAGGGAATTAAGAATGAGTTTCCTCTTCCTCAACTGTTCTTCCAGAACCAGGATGACTTCAGGAATTGCTTCTCATAAGAGATAATGCTTTTCTAGGTGCTGCTTACACTCTGTGAAATCCAGCCAAAGGTGTGTTGCGGGGAGGAGGGGAATCTCCTACTGGTCAAGAGGATAATTCCTGGAACATACACACCTGGACCTCAGGCAAACCTGGGGTCACTTTAGGCAACAGATACTCTTTTCTGAAATGAAGGACATATATACACTACCAAACGTAAAATAGATAGCTAGTGGGAAGCAGCCGCATAGCACAGGGAGATCAGCTCTGTGCTTTGTGACCACTTAGAGGGGTGGGATAGGGAGGGTGGGAGGGAGGGAGACACAAGAGGGAAGAGATATGGGGACACATGTATATGTATAGCTGATTCACTTTGTTATAAAGCAGAAACTAACACACCATTGTAAAGCAGTTATACTCCAATAAAGATGTTAAAAAAATAAATAAAATAAAATGAAGGTGGCCGTAGCTTTCTCAACAAGGAGGCATTAAGATGTGAAATAAAAAATGAAAAATAATTAGACCAGTACTTAGCCAGAGTAAGTAGTCAATAAATTGTCAACATCAATACTATTGTTATTAGACTGGCTATTGCCTACAACGTTAGGATAGAAATTTGACAGGAGGACCTTGGGGTAATCCCATCCTGCTGGAGGATGTCTCCATTCAATTCACTAAAATTTCTGAGCTCTTAATATTGGCAAGGCATTATAAGGGTTATAAGGATTACTGAGACTTTCCAGTTTTTTTCAGTCACAGAAGATCAAAATTCATGAGATGCCAGTTAACAAAACCATCCGTGAGACGGAGCAAAGAGTCATTACACCCATTAATTGTTAAAAGCCGTTGTGGCCTTTCAAAGGAGGGGATTATTTTACCTAAGGGGAGGGTCAGAGCAGACTTCATGAATGGGAGGTTTTCAGCAGCCTTGGAAGAATGCATGGGCTATGGACACACACACATATGAATGAAGGAAGATGGATATTTTAGTGTGAGGAAGAAGGAAGTGCAGAGGAACATATGGACTCGTTACATGTGACAAGAGGACTGAGAAATGAGGCTGAGAATGTAGGCTAGGAGCACACGCAGAAGGTCTTCAGAAATTCTTAATTTTATAGGCAGTGGGGAAGCATCACATGCCTTTTCTGAATGGACTGTAAATTCGGTACGGATAGGATATTTAGTTTTGTGTCTGAATTTCTCATGATCTTAATGGAATGACTGGCAAATAGCACTCAATTATTGTTTAAGTGAAGAGTGGGTGGATGGGTGGATAGAGGAACAGATGAATTAAATAGCAGTTCTGGAAGAGGTGCACCCAGCTGCCTTGTACTCATCTGCTTGTTTATTCATTCATTCATTCCTTCAGTATTTAGTCCATATTAAATAAACAGATGTTTCAGAAGCTGTGCTGCCTGCTGTTTGTGCCTTGAACCTGACAGCAATTCTCCTCTCGACATAAGCCCAGGGAAGACCATCTTGCCTACCCCGTGGAGAGAGTAACTTTTAATGTAGGACACCCTACATATTGGAAGCCAGATATTTTTTTTTTCCTTAGTCATTTTTGTTGAATCACTGAGTTGATTTTAATAAGGAGGACAATTCTTTAAAGCTTTGGATCCCCCCCAAAGCCAATTTTTATGTTTCCCCAAGCACTGCAGTTGAGGCTGCTCTGCCTGGCTATTAATACTCTAATGGAACTGCGTGCCCTCTTACAGAGGGGAAATCAGACATTGTGCTGAGCTGATTAGAAGTGATGGCATGGAGCTTCTTCCTGAGAACGGAAGTCCTGTAACCTCAAATACCAAGGACTATAAATCTCAGCAATATATAATGATAATTGGTTTGAAAGGCCTAATCGACACAGAGAACGGAAGCCAAGAGCAGAATGCTCAAAACTGGAAGCACCGGGCCTCCGCCTCCTTCCAGAAGGAGATGTGTCATTTTCTCCCTCAGTGCTGGGAACAGCAGTAAAGGATTTAAAAAGCTGACCTTCACTAAAGGCCAAACTGGAGGCCCTGCCTGATGGTTAGTAGGGTCTAAAATAGAAGTCTATCTGCAACACATTAAGCTGGGAAGCTGGTAAAAATCTAGATTCCTAGTTGTGATTTCAGACATAGTGAATCAGAATCTCTGAATTTGAGCCTAGAGCTTAGTATTTTTAACAAGTTCCTAACTGACTCTTATGCACAGTGATATTTGAAGACCACTGCTGCAAATTTCAATCTCCGTCTAGTACTCTGTGAGATCTTCCTCAGTTCCCTGCTTCTATGTGATAGTGGAAACACCTCTGACCTTGGGTTTAACAAACCCATGTTCGAGGGGCTTTCAGCAAGCTCTGAATTCTTTCTCCAAACCCCTTTCTCCTGATTTGCAAAATGAACAAAACAAAGTCTACCAGGCTATGTTCTTATAAGATCCTGAACAATTAGGCAGAATATGAAAACATGAGGACCTGGTGAAGAACCAATACTATTGGTCATGGACTTGAAACGTGCATAACTTTGGAGAATGTAAAAGAAGGATTGGGTATTATCTGTGCCTCAATTTGAGACTCACAAAGTCAAACCTTTTTGAGCTCAAAGGCAGGTTGACTGAGATACAAAGCATTGGGCAGACCTGGACTTGACTCTCAGCCACATTGCTTTTTAGCTACAGAGGCTTAGGCAAGTCACTTAGCCTCCCTCAGCCTCGAATTTGTCATCTGTGAAATGGGCATAAACCATCTGCCTCTTGTGGTTACTGTATTAGAGATACTTATGTAATGTATTTGGCACGTATGAATACTAATACATGAAATCAATGATGATGACACAAGCTGGCTTGAAGTGGAACTGCTAAAGCCTCTCATAACCTTCCTTAGTCACGCCCCCATTATTTGATGTTGGACAACTGACATTTTCTCTATCATGTGTAATATGTCATGCAAGTTTCAGGTTCCTAAGTTACCCCTTTCTAAACAGATAGTTACTTAAGTGCCCCCACCCCAAATAAACTATGGAGTCCTCACTCCATAACTATTTACCTGTTTAACATTTATGTAACTTTGAGGAGGTCACTTAGCCTCTCTAAGCATCACTTTCCTCCTCTGCACAATGGCCATACTAACTGTACCTTTATTAGAATAAGTGATGCTAACTGTTGTAACAGATAAACCTTGAAATCCTAGTGCATCCTTATTAAAGTGAAAGATTATTGTCTACTCACATCTTAGTCAAGTAAGAATTAGCCAGGTTTGGGAGATTTTTATCCATGCAGATTTTCAGGGACTCAGTCTCCTTCCACTTTGTGGCTCCCATCTTTAACACGTTGTTGTCAAGGTCACTGCAGAAAGAGAAGGGAGACCAGGGAGACAGAATGCCAGACACTCAAGCGCCTCAATGCAAAAGTGACACATCTCTTCTGCTCATGATTCACTGACCAGAGCTGCTCACTCTGCTCCATGTAGATGCAACAGGGGCTTGAATAAAGTCCCTGGCAAGCACTCACTTCCTACCACCAACTTTACATTATGAAAGGAGAGTGCAAATCTCTGTCTCAGCCACCATTACTTAGTCATAAAGTTGCTGTGAAGATTAAATGAGAAAATGCACATCGAATGCTTAGTGCAGAGCCTGGTACATAGCATCTGATCAATAAATGTTAACTGAAGCCATGCTTCTTAACGCCACAAGGTTAATTTCATTCTTTGTAAACACTAGTGGAATCCTTTGGATGCTAATGACTTATTTAAATACCAGATTGGCTATCTTGATGATCTATCCTGATTTTAGTCTGATTTTCATTCATTCATTCAACTCACTTGTTGAATGACTACTGAGTACCAGCAGTGAACCACACTCTCCCTTTGCCCAAGCATTACGTGGAATGGTGGAGAGAAAGGACATGAACACTATGCAAACAATTACATACATGGTTATTTAAATTGTAATTGTGATACGTTACATGACAGAGAAGTACAGAGTACTAAAAAAGTGCATACCTAGAGGACAAGCCTAGGCTGTAGGCTAAGCAAGGCTTCTCTGAGACCTACAGAATGAATGGTAATTGGCCAAATGAATAAATGGAGGAGAGATTTTAAGCAGGGGGAACAGACATGAGCCTCGTCCTTCGGATCTCACTCCCTCAGTCCTGGGGATCATTCAGCTCTGATAGCAGACCTGATGGAATGTTCCAAAGAATCATCAGTTTAAAAATACAAATAAATAAAAGCATCCTGGTAAGTTTGTCCACAAAGTACATTAGCAATTTACAAAGAATACACAACATCCAAACACTTTAGCAGCTCCAAGGAACTTACAAATGTTTTTATGCAGTTACAAACGTCCTTTTCTCTTCTTTGAAATCTTCAACAAGTCTTCCTGTACATCGCTTTTCTCAGCTTGATTCCAGTCACTGCATGTGTTCAAAATAGAAATATTTTTGTGATTTGTCCTGCTCTTCTTGGCTGTATAGCCACTCCTCACCAGTTCTTCCAACACCCCTCAAAATGCAGAAATATCTTATATAAGATGTTCTTCTCACAGAATACTAATAATAAATAAGAAGTCAGGAGGAAACGTCTGAAGGTGATAGATAGGTTTACGGCTTAGATTGTGTTAATGGTTTCATGGGTGTATACTTAGCTCCAAACGTATCAAGTTGTATACATTAATTATGTACAGCTTTTCGTATGTCAAAAATAATAACTTTAAAAAGTGAAGTAAAAATGCAAAAATAGTGTGCACATGTGGATGCCTAAGCACACACACATACACACAGGCATACACAGAGTAGGGGAGTATTACTGGGGGTGATGGAGAGTTCTACAAAGTAGACCTAAGGATTTTATGTCCTGGCTCTGCCATTTGCTTGTTGTGTGATCCAAACTCATTAACACTGCATTCAAAGCCCCTCGTGGTACCAACATCTGAGGGCTCAGCACCTTCCACCATTCTTCCCTGCATGTGCCCTCAGTTACAACCAGAGCAAGCATCTCAGGTCCCTGATGGATCTTGTGCATCCACTGTTTTATACACGATGTGAGCATATGCCACCTGAGAGGCTCTCCATAAGCACAGCCTCTGTCTCCACCCTCTTCCCCACACACTCCTGCTCAGTATTAACATGGATTTCAATCTCTGTCATTTAACTTTTATCTTGTATTTGCCGTATTCCCTGTGTTCCTATTGCTGTGCTTAAGCCACTGGTAGCAGTTGTTGAGATATTTTCTAATTATTTGTGTGCCTTCCTCTCTCACAAATCCATGTTAAGTTCCCTGGCAGGGGTCGATTGTGTGTGTGTGTGTGTGTGTGTGTGTCCCCAACACCTAGTGCAGTGGATTTCAATCTCTATCATTTAACTTTTATCTTGTATTTGCCTTATTCCCTGTGTTCCTATTGCTGTGCTTAAGCCACTGGTAGCAGTTGTTGAGATATTTTCTAATTATTTGTGTGCCTTCCTCTCTCACAAATCCATGTAAGTTCCCTGGCAGGCGTCGATTGTGTGTGTGTGTGTGTGTGTTTCCCCAACACCTAGTGCAGTGTCTGTTTGCACATAATGGGCATTTAATGCATGTTTGTTCATTACATGCCTTTTCTAATCATTTGTCCTCTCTGAGCCTCAGAGTTTTCACCTGTGGAAATGAAAAATGATACCCTACTTAGTTCATCCATCCTCCTATTAAATGAGAACAGGCATGTACGGTGCTTAGCAAAGAGTCTGCCATAAAGTCTGTGGGAGTGATTGGTTAACAAACATTTGAGTGCCTACTGTGTCCTAGATCAGAAGCGTAAACCTTCTTTGCCGATGATTAAGCACTCTACAAAAAGAGGCATATATTTAATAATCATAATGAGATTATTACAACATCAAGACAAATATGTGCCTACGTTGCTGCTTGTTTAATGATAATAATGATAATAATATGAATAACCCTTTTCATGCTCTTGAAGACTAACGAGAAGTGTAAGGAATGCAGAGTTTGTAAACACTGGGGTTCTGAACAAGATGATAATACTTGATGCATAACCAGTTATGAATTCCAGGGTCAGTGAATTTAATCCATTTTATATCATTGCAAATGTTTGCTCTGCTGCCAGGGAAGATTAAAAAAAATATTCTTGTGTTTGGCTCAGAAGCTGGCTTCTCTCCTGGCAGTGTGCATCAGACTAAATGTCACTAGAATATTTCAGCATATGTGGGTAAATATTTACACTCATTTTAAACAGATATTCCAAATTCCTTGTTGTTTTTCAGCAGAGGCCTAAACCTGGTGGTAAAAGTCATGAATAGAACTTTTTCATTCTCACTAAGTGAGAAGGGACTTTTCAAGGAGTCTTGCCTCCAGGGTGCTCTATTTTTCTCCTCCTTTCTCTTTGGGTTGAGTTGTTGGAAGGGAGAACTGGCCCTCTGCCATGGAACTCTCTACCAAGCCACTTCGAATTATTGCTACATGGTCCCTGAGAGCCAGTAGAGATTCAGCTGTGATCTCAGGGGGAAAAAAGAAATATAAAGGAAAAAAAGATATGGAAGCTATGATATGAAGAAGTTAACTCTTGGAAAAATGCAGAATGTGTAGTGTTATGGCCTTGGGTTGCAAATGAATGGACAAGGACTTAGACCAAACTTCTGATTCTAAGAGGAATGAGAAATTATGATTGGAACAAATCAGAGATTGTACTTGTTCTTTGGAGATGTAGAGAGCAAAAAGGGTACAGCAGTGGGAGGATACTGCTGGACTTCCAGGTTGATAACACACAGAGATTGGGTTATAGACGTTTTTGTTTGTGTTGGAGATGCATGAAAATGTGTATGTGTATGTATATCTGTATGTATGTATGTATTAGCAATTTCCCTTGCTTTCTAAAATTCATCAGTAGTAGAGGCACTCATTTAAAAAAAGAAAAAAGACCTCTGCTAATAGAGCAAAGGAAGAAGCTAGGCAAAGCTTCAGTCTTGTCTAATGGGCTACTCTGAAGCACCATTGATGCCACAGAGTTGCCCCATCTTGAGTCAGGAGGATCCAGTTTTATGATCCTGTATCAGTTAATTCTTGTGCCTGCAGGGTTTCCAAGGGGTTTGAAGGTAAGGGCTACCTCCTAGTCTGTCTGAGTAACTCACCCTTGGTCAAGGGAAAGTCTTTAGCCGTGAGTGCAGTGATCTGTTTGTGACTCACAACTGTGAGGGATGGAAGGGAATCTGTGTGGGCATCGACAGCAACTACTATATCGGGGTTGAAATCCATAGAGGGACAAGTTAGAATCACAGAGTGCTGTAAATTCAGAGACAGGGGAACTGGTTCTTTTATTCTACTGATACATTGATTAAGCATCCATTCATTCCACTGGTACAACTGCTATGTACCAGGAATACAAAGACCAGAGGCAGCCATTGTGTATTCTGCATCCTAGTATAATCGGGGTAAGCATTCTGCCTTAGAATCTAATAAAGGGGAGAAAAAGGACACATAAAGTCCTGATGATAAGACAACACTTAAACATACTTGTGCACCTGCGAAGTGAGCAGTCCTGTGCTTTGTATCATGGAGGCAACAAGGTTGTGTAAGTGTGGCTTTCACTTTGGGGAAGGTAATGAGTGGAAAGGGCTTCATAAAATACAAGGCGTGATGTACTCAGTGTCTCATAAGAAGCAGGAAGTTTAAGTACGGAAGGACCCAGAGGAAAGAGAGATCATCAACTGCAGAAATCATGGGAATCTAAGAATTGACATTGGAGCTGACTCTTAAAGGGTGGGCAGGCAGAATATGAGTACAGGTCAGTGGGGGAGAAGGTGTTCCAAACAGAAGGAATGGCTTAAGTAAAGGTAGAGGGAAAATTTAGTTTCACGTCAGTTGTGCTACGTGATTGCCAAATAGTGAAGTTTTGCCGGAATAGCAGGTGAAAAATAGGGAAGCAGTAGGAGATGAGCGTGGAGAGGTAGGCAGACCTTCAAATCTAGGCAGAAGAGGATTTGAGAACTTGATCTTCAAAACACTGGGTAGCTATGAATGAATTCTGAAGAGTAAAAATTCATAATTAGAGCAGTCCAGTGGGAGGGTAAATTTGGCAATGCAGAAGGCAAAGACTGAAGCAGGAAAAGCTAGAAGAGACTAAAGTAAACTACATGACAATCCTGCCTGACATATGGTTAACTGTCATGGGGTTGTTAGAACACTTCAACACGAATAGTGAACCTTAATGTAAACTAGGGACCTTAATTAACAATAATTTACAAATATTGGTTTATCAATTGCAACAAATGTACCGCAGGAATGCAAGATATTAATAATAGGGGAAAGGAAGGGAATGGGGAGAGGAAGAGGAAATATATGGCAATTTTCTGTACTTTGAGGAGGTATATGGAAATTTTCTGTACTTTATGCTCAAGTTTTATGTAAACCTAAAATTGCTCTTTAAAATTATGCAATTTTAAGAAAATCTAAAAAAACAGAACAAAACAAAAAGACATCCCCACCACTTTTACCCAGCCCTTTCATCTGGTCAAGTCTTACTCATTTTTCAGAATATCAGTTTAAACAGAGCATTTTTCTCTGTTCCTCTAATAGCTTAGATCCCTTCTAGATGGTTTCATACCACCCTGAGCTTATTCTTAACTCTGTTATCATCCTTATAGGGTTGATGGCTAGGAATATTCTCATTACACTGTTACGTGAATGAAAAATGCGTTTTATTGTATTAATCCGCTGAGATTATGGTGTTTCTCACAGTAACTAAAGTTGCTTACTCTAATATATGCGTTCAAACAATATTGAGCATCTTATGGATTAGGCTTGTGTGAGTTTTATTTACCCTTAATTTTCTAATGCCTAGAAGAACACCTGACTCATAGGAGGTACTCAGTAGATATTTACTGATTGCATGTTTCATTAAAAATTATTATTTTTATTTATTTATTTTTGTTTTTTTTGCGGTACGCGGGCCTCTCACTGTTGTGGCCTCTCCCGTCGCAGAGCACAGGCTCCAGATGCACAGGCTCATCGGCCATGGCTCACGGGCCCAGCCGCTCCGCGGCATGTGGGATCCTCCCAGACCGGGGCAGGAACCCGTGTCCCCTGCATCGGCAGGCAGACTCCCAACCACTGCGCCACCAGAGAAGCCCTAAAAATTATTTTATCGTAGATATGAGACATTGGTTAAGACTGTTGGCTTGGAAATAAGATAGTCTTTGGTTTAAATGTTAACTTGTCTTTTCATTTTTTCTTTGTGATATTGGCCAGTTCATTTTACATCTTTAAACGTTTCTTCTCCTCTGTAAATTGGGAATAAAAAGATTTCCTATGCCATAGAGTTATTGTGAGAAGTAAATAGGATATTGTATGGTCTTAGCCCAGGTTCCCCAGAAAACAGAGTTTGATGCAAGGACTAAGCACAAATGCTCGGTTTCGGCAGGTGCCATCTCAGGGTAGCAAGAATGTGAGAAAAGTAGAGTGAGCCATGGAGGGATGGACATAAATACAGGGTGATACACCACACTGCTGTCCACTGTTTGATGATCAACCATGAGGAGACATGGCTGTATCATGAGAGGTGGATCCACTTGGTCTTTTGGGCCATCTCTAGGCAGTTAGTATAGAGAATTCATTCCTCAGAATGGTCGATATGACAGAGGAAGGAAATGGGTCTCAACCTCCCCTTCTGCATGTGGTTTCTCACAGTTAATATCCCATGCTTCTGGACTGCTGCATTTGGCTCTTTTGACAACTGCTCAGAAAATCTGATCTCCTACCCTGTGCTATGCATTTCACCCAAGTCTGGAAGTAGTAAAGGAAACTTGAAAGTCAGAACCTGCAGCAGGTCAGTCTGGCTTTGCAGGGGCAAACCAAGGGTGGGAGGCTGACCTTCCTGGGGAAGCTGCTGGCCAGATCCAAGAGGCGGGAAGCATCCAAACCCAACCAGAGGTAGTTGGCCATAAAGGCAAGCTTGTCAAACGCCCCTTGCAAAGGAGCTATGATAGCTGACATGCTATATTCTTACATACAGTATATGGCATACAGTAAGGGCTGAGTAAAGAGTGAATTTTATTTGAAATATTCATTGAATGAGTGTGTAAATGAACAGTAAAATCAATTTAAAAAATTCTCAGCTATTAGACCTAGAGAGGATCTTAGAGATTGGCTGTTCCAAATTCCTCTTTTATAGAGGACAATACTGGGGCTCATGGAGGCAGATTACTTTTCGAAGGTCTAATGGCTGCTGAGCAGGCATTCCAGAATTCTTTTCAATCGCTTTGTGCCGTGCTCCAGTAACTGCAATGCAATGGAATCTGCTAAGCATAATGAAGGCAGCTATCTTAGTTTTCCAATACTTAGAATGTGTCAAGCACTTTTCATCCCCCTGAGGTGTTTGCTATCCCTGTTTCATACGTAGGAGAACCATGGTTTCAAACGATGAGATACCCTGCCCCATTATTAAAAGGTAAAAGTCAGAAAACAAACACAATCTTGCTGTTCCTGATGTTCTTACCTTCTTTCACTGCATTACACCAACTGTCATGATAGATGAGGAATTTTCCCTCTCATGATTCTTACAAGATTCATGTGCAGAGGGGAGATGGAAGTCCCATAACACATAACAAGAAACAGGGGCACAGAGGGAAAGCAAGAGGAGTGAGCCTTGGACCAGCAGAAAATTTAAAACTGAGATTCCCCCTTCTCCAGCTGCTGTATTTGCCTCCTTTTTTTTTTTTTTTTTTTTTTTTTACAAGAAAAAGTCCCTTCTGGGAAAGACTCACTCAACTCCGGATACTTTTCCAAGACATTCTTGGAGCTGAGACTAGCATATCCAATCTGGCGGCGAGAGGTGTGATTTTAATTAGGCCATTTCCCTCTGGGGACTGGGGGCTCTGTTGGCTGAACTTCATAAAGAAGCATGTGGGTGGGCAGGGTGTAAGGCGCTCAGAGGTGAGCAGCCTTCAGGACAAGCCTCCCGGAGGGGACTGGCTGTCGTTTTGTGAAATTTTCCCTGTTCCTTCTTCCTCCTAAAGTAATTGGAAATTGCTGCACCCGGGAAGAGATGTGGCCTCCCTCAGATAGGAAAGGGCTTTGGAGCTCTTGGATCAGAGCCAGCTAATATCCAGGGCATTTGTTTTTCAGCCACAAGGCCCCTGTGTGGATCAGTCACTCAATCCAGACAGGTGTCCACCTTCCTTGCTCCATGGAATCCCTTTGGGTCCTAGAGAGACTGCTTGTGCCATTCCCCAAGTGAAAAGTTCATGTTCCTCCTGGTCATGAAATAATGTGGTCCCAACCTTCCCTCCCGGGGTGTGTCCAGTGATGTAAGACTTGACTTCTGCACTGGAGAACGGTACAGAGATAAATTGTTGGCTCCCGACAACGTCTCTTCCAGGCTGCAGAAAGCCAGGGCAGTGCAGCTGTGGGTGGGCTTGGTCATTCAGGAGAGGCTGGCCAAAAGCCGCCTAGAGGATGGAAACCAAACAACTCAGAAAAACGGAGACTTGAAGGAGGACCCAGGA
This sequence comes from Mesoplodon bidens, assembly GCF_964165515.1. Taxonomy (NCBI): domain Eukaryota; kingdom Metazoa; phylum Chordata; class Mammalia; order Artiodactyla; family Ziphiidae; genus Mesoplodon; species Mesoplodon bidens. Next base: position 18,373,452 of record NC_138162.1, on the reverse strand, counting down.
GACATCTCCTGCAGTTCTTCCCTGGTTCTTTAATTCTCCTTTGAGAACTGGACATCCACTTCCGATTTCCAGAGAATCAGAGGGGATTTTTCTAAAATGCAAATCCAATCACATCAAGTTTCTGCTTTGAAACACCCTAGTGGGTCCCTGCACATTGTATCAAGCTTTCTTTATGTTGTGGTTCACACATATCTCTCCAGCTTCCTCTGCTCTTCTTGCACACCCACCTCCTACAGTTCCCAAACTAAATTATGCCATCCACATACTCATCCATACCCTTCCCTGCAATTGCAATTATCTTTAAGGCTTCTCTCCTGTCAGTGGGCTCCCATGCCTTCCATCCCGAACCCCTCCTGTAGTTGCTTGGCTAAGTTTTGCTCATTATTCGTGTCTCTGATTAGAAGATTAGAGGAAGGCTCCTCTGGAAAGCCTTCCCTGAATATTCCTCCCAGACTCATTGGCAAAATGGGAACACCTGTTTTGACATCTATTTTAACACTTAAAGTGCTCCATTATAATTGCCTGCTTAATTTGCCCTCCCCATTCACCGTAAACTGTGAAACTAAAGACCAGGTTTGTGTTTTGTTGATCATTATATTCCTTGTTGAGTGTCAGACATATTTTAGGCACTCAATAAATATTTGTTAACTTAATAAATGAGACCCCAGAACGCATCCTGTTAAACCTTTAATGATCTTCATCATTTCCTGGGGGTTAAATATACTTCTCTTGAAAATCTACAGAACTGGGGGGATTGGTGCAGCTTTTCACCAATAATTTACAAGCAGCCCACAAGGACTTCTGGTAGTAAACGGAGCATTTAAATTTTTCATACACACTGAGTTTTGGTAATACTTTAAAATATTGATATGAAGTATGCCAAGAACAAGTGTGGGCATCCTGTGTTAGGTCTGTCCTGTCTGTATAGTTGCTCAAAGGGATACACGTGAGCACGTTAATTAACGTGATTGGATTCTTTTGCATTCATGATACACAACTAAGAGACTGGACATAGGAATGTTGGTAGAGAAGAATGTAGGCATATTCAGGAGGTCATGAGACTCTACTAAGAGAGAGACGGCTGTCCTTCTGGGTTTTTCCAAGAGGGAGAGTGCTAAGCTAAACCTCGAAAATGATTCAGCAAGGGTAAGAACCAGGGGACAGTCAAAAGGAGAATCTGGCTAGAGGAAAGCTTATTTGTAGTTGGAACAAGACAATAAGAAGAGTAACTGGAATAAAGGAAAGTTTCAGACATAAATTTCACAAATACCTTTCCACTCTGGGCAGCATTCTATGCTTTATGGAACACGGATAGACTCTGAAGGTCCCAGGGAACCTCAGAGTTGGTTTCCACCCAGATCATCAGTTTTAGCCAGAGGGATGGCAGAACATGCCATGGAGATGGTTATAGAACTAAAGACATCCTGAAGGAAGATGGAGATGGTTATAGAACTGAAGACCGCATGAAGGAATTTATAACCATAGGATAGAGTGCTGACAGTTGACTTCCAGGCTCAAATGATTGCCATGACCTAGGTTATCTCTCCCACTTGCTTCTTTCCTGTTACATGAGTTTTACATCAGGAAGAGGGGTAGAATTGACAGAAATCCCCCAACACTTCTATTCTTAGGCACTCCTCATGGCCCCTTAACTTAGCAGAGGTGAACAATAGTTCCTCATAAAAATAATGGGCATAATCCTCTCTATTTTCTAGTATAGTAATTCCCAAAGTGACTTCCGCAGAACATCTGTTCTGAGAAATGTTCATAGATGCTGAAAAAAAAATGGTTCCAGGCCAAAATGTTTGGGAAATTATACATGTTCTAGTCCTTTTGTAGGTAAGCATATTGTACATCAGGACATTTAGGACTTCGGTGAGTTCTTTTAGAGAAAACAATCAGATACTCCCCGTTTATTAAACGATAAACTTTTTTTTTTTTTTTTTTTTTTTTTTTTGCCGTATGCGGGCCTCTCACTGCTGTGGCCTCTCCCGCTGCGGAGCACAGGCTCCGGACGCGCAGGCTCAGCGGCCATGGCTCACGGGCCCAGCCGCTCCGCGGCATGTGGGATCTTCCCGGACCGGGGCACGAACCTGTGTCCCCTGCATCGGCAGGCGGACTCTCAACCACTGCGCCACCAGGGAAGCCCAAAACTTATTTTTAAGAAATACGAAATTAATATTCTACTGAAAAAACATTTAGGGAAAGTCTAGTACATCATCTAAGGATTGTGATTGTAGGTACTCAAATAGCTTTACCCAATATTTTGTTTATAAAATTAATAGATAAATAATTTGTCTATTGACTTATCAGAATTGCATGTTAACTAAGCAGTCATCTGTTATTATAAATGTTTGTGACCTATTTTGTATCACCTCTGTTGTTTTGGATAAAACATAGTTTCTATTTTATATTGAGAACTAAAAAAATTAAAGTTTACAAACATTTGTATAATGTCCTATAAGTGTAAGATGCTGAGTTATACAGTAACACAGGAGATAGCCATTACTATTTACAAGGTTATTATTATTACTTTCTTTTATTGAACCCTTAAATATGGATCAGAATCTATATTGGGTACTTTTACAACTGTTTTCTCATTTAATACTCCCAATAGCCCTATAAAGATTATGTTATTATTATCTCCACTTTATAGGTGGAGAAACTGAGAACCAGAGAGTTTAAGAAAATTTCCCAAAGTTATACAGCTAGTAAGTGGTATAGACTGATTATGTAATTGGTACTCTTGACCTTCAACAAACTAGTGTTCTAGATCATAGAAATGAAGGGTTTACGCACACCAGGTCTAATTTTTGTTGCTTCTGGGAAAATGGTGCTTTTTATTCCATCTAAGATCAGAGTGAATTCTCTGCCCAAGCTGAACAAAGCATTAGGGGGCCTCCCAGCCTTCATTTAGAAAATAGCTTATAAAAGTGGGATGCAACAAATGCAACCCAGACTGGAGCCCTGGCTCCATAGATGAACATTATCTGTTACTATTTTCCAAGAGAAGAATTGTTTGAATGTCTGAGAATATGCAAGCTCTAACTGAGTGAATTTAGATTTCTAAAGTTTGAGGTTGGGCCTTGGGGTACAGTCATGGACCAAGAGTTCTGCACAGTTGTAATTAACATCCTAAAATGCATCTGAGAAGATGTTTGTCATTCAGAGTCGAAACGAAATGAACCCTTGGCCAACTCAGAATTCTTAAACAAATGAATGCAAAACTCCACATGGGTTATAAGGAAACTTCCCTCTTTTGACTAATGGAAGTTCTTGGTGAAGACATTTCAGGGCTGGTGAGCTGCTTTCAAACCAACAACCCTGTCTTGAATGTCTACTGTGTGTCTCATTCTAAGGTGGACAGAATTAGTAAGACTCCTATAATCTAAACTTGTCTTCTCCCTCTCTACCCCAGCAGCCAGACTTTCTATTCTAAAACACAAAGATGATCATGCCATACCCTTCTCGGAACACTCAATGGCTTACCATCACACTCAGTGTAATAAATCCCTATTTAAGTTTGAGGGCTTACATCGTTGGGCCTTTACTTCACCTCTCCAACCATATCTACAGAGGTATACCATGAAGAAATGTGTCAGCAAAGTAAGGCTTTGGATCCTTCTGTCAGGAATGGGAACTATTTTTAAGTTTAAAACAGAGGAGTGACATAATTAAATATTTGATTTACTTTTCTTTCATTTGTCCTGATCACATTCTCAGTGACACTGATAATATGTATGTTTTATCTCCTTTGTATGTCTTCTGTAAATATTTTTTTCCAATTCTTTTTTTTTTAATATCTATTTGTCTGTGTCAGGTCTTAGTTGCGGCATGTGGGATCTTCATTGCAGTGTGCCGGTTTCTCTAGTTGTGGTGCGCGGGCTCCCCAGAGCATGTGGGCTCTGCAGTTGCAGCACGCGGACTCTCCAGTTGTGGTGTGCGGGCTCCAGAGCTCATGGGCTCAGTAGCTGAGGTGCACAGCCTCTCTAGTTGTGGCACATAGTCTTAGTTGACCAGTGGCATGTGGGATCCTAGTTCCCCGACCAGGGATTGAACCTGTGTCCCCTTCATTGAAAGGCAGGTTTTTAACCACTGGACCGCCAGTCCCTCCAATTCTTTTTTAAAATTGCTTTTAATTTCTTTAGCTCACTTTCCTCAAGTCTATAGGCTTCTATAGCTCTAACATTACATCTACCCATAGAGATGGTGCTTTTAATGCAGGTTTCAGTGATGGCTATATTTTTCACTTTTATTTCATTCCTGACCTTTTTGTGTAGTTCACTTATCTTATTGTTGTTGCTGCTGTGCCTTGAGTCCCTAAATCTTTTTTGAGCTTTGAATTCACAAAAAAATTTGTGTTTACATCTTATAAATGCAGCAAAATATTTGGTAACATATATTATCTTATCTGTGGTAAGATTTTTGAGTGTATTCGTCAGTTGTCAGTCCTTAAATTGCCTTTTCCCCTTTCTTCTTGCTGGTATTATTTTAGATACTATGTTGACTTTTCTTGTATTAACATCATCATTGAATAAGGTTAGTTTTTCCTTTATTGCTTTTTGTGGAAAATTAGTGGTGATGGGAGAGAAGTGCCACCAGTAGGACTCACTTGCTCACAGTCTAACCCTTTGTAATATACAGTACTGTGTGTGTGTGTGTGTGTATAGGGGTGTAAAAATGAGAAAGAAGTATAAACTTTGTTTCTTTTTGTTTTTATTGAATTTTGTTGGTTTTAGAGAAAAGAGTGGGATTAGAGATACATTCAATTTTCCTTCTTAAAAAGCAAAATGAAGCTATGTGTTTTCAAAGATCCTTCTAGCTACACTGAACTGATTGAAGGGAGGCAAGGAATGAGGTGAGAAGCTGTAAGGAGACTATTATAAAAGTGTATATAAAATAGGATGGCTGATGGCATTGGAGATAGAGTGAAGAGAGTGGAAGTAAAACTGATAAGACCTGATAATTGTTCCAGGCTGCGCCCTCGATAGCCTATGATCTTTTCAAAGGCTGAAGATATGCTTATCCATCTATATACTCCCAAGGACCTAAACCAGGCACTGAGTATTTATTACAACCAGACAAGAATGCACATTTTAATTCCAATGAATTAAAACATTGTCCTGAATTAAATATTTTCCATTTCTCCTTAGAAACTGCTGAGATCACAGCGGGGGAATTTGCGTTATACCTTCTTCTGGGGAGTGTGTGTGTGTGTGAGAGATTTTATAGCTGTTTTTTTTAAAAGCCCTTTAATGCTTTGAAAGTAACTGATGTGATAAGTGGCTTCTCTCTAACATGTTTCCACATTTTAAAAATGGGAATAATAATAATATGCTACTACTAATAATAACCTGATGGGTTTTTCTTGGGATGAGTGAGCAGATGTTCAGTGTGCCTCTCACAGGCCTGATTTCTTCTAGGTACTCCCTCGGGGAGCCCCCATTTACTCTTTCTCTCTCCTTTCTGTACAGAGGATCTCAGGCTTGGTTCGATTCTCACCTTGGTCTGGCCGATATTGCCTCTCTTTACGACAGTCCTTTCCACAGAGTTTTACAGTTATCTGTTTATGTGCTTGTACCCCCACTAGGCCAGTGATCATGACACTTTATCCTTGTATCTACCAGTACCTCTATGTAAAAGGTCTTCAGTACATTCTTAATGAATAAAATAATTGGTTCCTAATGGCAAGTCATTCCTATCATGACTGAGGATGCAAATAGCCCTCCCTACCCCCTTTCTTAGAAACACAAGGATTAAAGCAAGGCCACCCACAGCCTTTGATCCTTGAGTTTAATAGAGAGGCTCAGCAGTAACAGAAACAACCCAAATATGCTGTATTTGGAAGAGTATGTTTCTCAGACATATGGGCTTCTGTGAGCAAGAGTCACAAGCTATCATGTTTTGGTGAGTCATGAATGGCTTTAGTGTCAAACCAGTTCCAGAGGAAAAGGAGAAAATGGCTTTAATTCATGAAAGAATACATTCCATCAGAGAAGATACATATTTCGGAAGCAGAATACAGCATCTTAGGAAAACACAGTCTCTTATAAGTGTATAAAATAAAGCAAAATTACATTATCATCCAACAGCTAGATTTTTTTTTCTCCTTTGAAAGTGTAATTTGTTACTTAGTAAGCTCTTTATTTTTATTTGGGAAATTGAATAGTTGTAACTAGCCCAATGGAATTGTGCTTTGTAAAAGTTGGCCTCCTACAAATCAATTTCACTTCCTTGTCTCTAGTGGTGCCATAGCTCATCCTAGCAAGACAGTCAGTTGGCAGTTGTTTTCTGAACTCCTGCAAGGTTCTCAGCAGTGCATTAAATGATGGATGGCTAGAAAGTTGATGACTGAGGATGGGGAGGGGAGTGTCTACTGTTAGTTTAGTCACCATTTTATTGAAGCTGGCAGAAGAACTATTGCCCTTCCTGAAGTCTAGCAATGCTTTTATGAAAACAAGCATTTTTGTAAACTAATTTGTTTTTAAAGCCAAACTGAATGCTATGAACCAAGCGAAAATTCCAACTTGGAATTTTACCCCTTGTTTGTTATGATGAGGGAGTTAGCTGCGTTTTTCTGGAGGCTAGCTATGTACCAGGTACTTTGGATGTTCTACCATGTAACTCTTATTTAAAAAGAAAAGGTGGTGAGTGGGGGGAGAGGAAACTTCAGCCTGGTCCAGAAAAGTCAGAATTATCTTATTTGATTGATAGATTTATTCTGTTCTTCCTTGATTAATTTAAAAATTATTAAAACTATATATTATGTATTTTACAAAGACCAAAACATTTAGAAAAGAGATACCATAGGCAGTGGCTCTCTTTTATACCCTAGATTATTATTATTAAAAGAGCAGCCACATTTTTAACATTCTTATCTTTTTATTTTTTAATTTGGATTATTTTATGGTTGTAAGCATTTTGTTTACTATTTTTTTACTTTTTTCTTACAAAAGATAAGAGTTATATTTTTTCACATACACACACGCACACACACACATTCACATACATCCTCTAATCATGACCTTCCAAATATAATTATATCAAAATAATACCTAAAACACTCTAATGGGTCCCTGGTATACTTAGATTGAAGATCTTGCCACTGCATCAAACTTCCTTTATTCTTTTGGCTAAAATTGCATTCATTCCCATACAGTTGTATAGTTACAGAATCACTGTACTCAGCTGAGCCACCAGTTTTTACATCGTGATTACATTTCTGTTTTTGTATAGTTTTTTATTTGTTTTTATTGGAGTTGATAATTGCCTCCTTTCATAATTTGCTTAGTTTTTAAAGTGCCTGCCATTATAGTAATCTGTATTTTCAGTAGAACTGCAAAGCTCCTTTCAGTGTGAACAAAAACAGTACTTAGTTCAATCAGTTCTAGTTTGTTTTTGTTTTTGTTTCTTCACTTGAATACAGCCCTTCTAGTGTTCTCTGTCTTCTGGCTCCTATGTGGAATGGTTGTTCCCTAGGTCTTTTATCTGTCATCCTGAGACTTTTCATCTTCATCATTCTGATATTTTCCTTTTCTTCTCTTCTCCTGCATTTGGTCCAAGTTTTCTTAAGAGGAAGTCTTCCTCTTCCTTGTTTTACTCCCTCAGTTTTTTGGGAGCATATCCTCTAATAGATTCTTGAAAAAACAAAAGATGAATAGGGGATAAATTGTTCAAGACCATGCATGTCTAAAAATGTTTTCACATCAAAAAGCAGTTATGGATAATGTTCAAATAGAAATTTAGGTTGCAAGAAGAAGCATAATAGACCACAGGGCCAGAAAGGTGAGGAAAGACCAGATCATTTAGGACCTTCTCAGCCTTGGTAAAAGAAGTTTGAAATTTATTCTGAATGAAATGGAAAGCCATTGGACAGTATTGAGTAGCAAAATGTCAAGATATAATTTTGATTTTTTAAAGTGTTCTTTTGCCATCATAGAAAGATAAGACTATAGAGGGGTCAGAAGTAAATCATAAAGGTCTGTTGAACATGGTTGATATAATCCAGGTAGAAGAAATTTGTGTCTTAAACTTGGTCGGCAATGGAAGAAGGGGGTAGTGGGATGGTATGAGTATGATGTGAAGAATGATGCCATTTGCCAATATAAAGAAGACTGGAAGAGAAGTAGGTTGGGGGGGTGATAAATGGCTAACATCAAGAGATTTCTTTCACAACACATTACTTTTGAGAGGAGATGCCAAGTAACAACTTAGATATCTGAATTTGGAATTCAGACATGATATTTAAAGCTATGGGACTGGATGAGAATATCTAGAATGGGAGTTAGCAAACTACAGCCTGTAGAACAAACCTAGCCACTGCCTATTTTTACAAATAAGGGTTTTTGTTTTTGTTTTTGTTTTTTTAAGAAGATGTTGGGGGTAGGAGTTTATTAATTAATTTATTTATTTTTGCTGTGTTGGGTCTTCGTTTCTGTGCGAGGGCTTTCTCTAGTTGTGGCAAGCGGGGGCCACTCTTCATCGCGGTGCGCGGGCCTCTCACTATCGCGGCTTCTCTTGTTGCGGAGCACAGGCTCTAGACGCGCAGGCTCAGTAGTTGTGGCTCATGGGCCTAGTTGCTCCGCGGCATGTGGGATCCTCCCAGACCAGGGCTTGAACCCGTGTCCCCTGCATTAGCAGACAGATTCTCAACCACTGTGCCACCAGGGAAGCCCCTATGAATAAGGTTTTATTGGAACACAACCATTCTCATTTTTTTCATGTAATGTCTGTGGCTACTTTCATGCTACAATGGCAGAGTTAAGTAGTTGGAACAGAGACTGCATGGCCTCAAAACCTAAAATATTTACAAGCTGCCACTTTACAGAAAAACCTTGTTGACTCCTGACCTAGGGAATAAGTATAGGCAAAAAGGAAAAGAAAGTCAAGAATGAGCTCTGGGATTTCCCATCATTTAAAAATTGAGAAGACAAGGGTGATCCAGCAAAAGACACTGGAAAGAAAGTGAGGAGAGGAAAACCAGGTAAACCTTAGGTCCTAGAAACCAAAGGAAGACAGTGTCTTAAGAAGGGAGTGTTTAACTATGAGAGATGTTGCTGAGGGGTGAACTAAGGTGAGGACTGAGATTTGGCCACTGGATTTGGCAAGATGAACTGTAGTGTCCTTGACAAGAATCCTTCGTGTGGAGTACTAGCAACCAAGTCTAATGGGAATGCATCCAAGGGAGAAGGGAAGGTGAAGAAGTGAAAACAGTAAATGTGTGTGGTAAGAACACTTAAGATGAGACCTACCCCCTGGACATGGAAACAATCTAAATGTCCATTGGTAGATTGATGGATAAAGAATATAAAGAATATTTTGAGCTTTGCTATGAAGATTAGCAGAAAAGTGAGGTGGGAACTGAAAGGAGGCAAGGGGTCAAAGAAAGTGGAGCAGGTTGGTTTGTCAGGAAGTAGACTCTGAGGTGGAGACTAGCATGAAGAGAGTTTACTAGGTCATGTTTTCAGAATCAACATCTTTGGAAGGGAAGGAAAAATTGAACAGAAGGTGAAGTTGGCTGAGAAGAAGTCTAACAAAAGCTTCACTCAAATCCAGGGAGAACTTAGAAGCTGAGATAACCCTTCAGAGACATCCTTTGATGAAGCGAGGGGGTCAGGCCTATTTACACCCTCATTGATCAGTCATTGGATGAGGGTTGCCCCAGGAAGGAGGGACTCTCTTGATCAAGGTGGCCTTGCTCCACAAAGGCAGTTCCTTAAGACACATGAAAACTGAGAGCTGTTGATCAGCAGCATTCCCAGTGCCTAGAAGAATAAGTCTTTCATTCCCAAAATGGGCTCTGAATGACACATTCTAGAATTCACTTTGGAAGGGGCTTTAAAGAATGGGACTCCCTGCTATCTTTTTTTTTTTTTTTTTTGGCATTACACGGGCCTCTCACTGCTGTGGTCTCTCCCGTTGCAGAGCACAGGCCCAGCGGCCATGGCTCACGGGCCCAGCCGCTCCGCGGCATGTGGGATCTTCCCGGACTGGGGCACGAACCCACGTCCCCTGCATCGGCAGGCGGACTCTCAACCACTGCGCCACCAGGGAAGCCGCCTGCTATCTTTTTAAAGTGTTGTCAGTGCCTCTCCCAGATTGTCCTTCACAGTTTATGGCCTCTTTACCAAATTGGAATCATGGGTGGAAAGAAACTCATGGAACCTCTACTCCAACCGTCTGCCCAGTACAAAGACACCTTCTCTAGATGATTTGCCTTGTGCTGTCCATCTCTGTTTGCAGGCATCAAGGAGCAAGGACTTCAGCATATGTTTCTAGTATTGAGTAAAAATGGTTCTCCCTGTCATTTCCATCCTCCAGTTCTGACTCTATACTAACAGGATAGGTTTAATTTCTCCTTTGAAGGAGAGCCTTTCAGAGATTTACAGGTAACTTTTAGCCCTCTTTCCCGACCTACATACTCTTAATACTCCTCTTCTGCCAGCTAAACGTGTCCTTCATATTCATTCAATTTAGTCAGCAAACCCATATTGACTCACTGGCCTAGGTGAGGCACAGGGATAAGTATGTACCCTAAACACCAGGAAACAATTTCTAGTATTTTTGTCTTCCCACTTGCTCTCCTGTGTCATTTCTAACCTAAAATGGGGTGGTTCCTCTTGGTTGAGGATTTACTCCTTGCTCCTCTTTCTTTCTCATGATAGATTCTCTCCATAGAAAAGCTTAGCCAAGAGATACCATTTACTGAACACTTACCCTGTGATAGGCCCTACACTAAGCACTTTTCAATCATTCCCTCATTTAATATAAAGAAACCTAGAGGTAAATACTTGCATTATCCCTGTTTTACAGGTGAGGAAACTAAGTCTTTGGAAACTTAGGTAACTTGCCCAAGGTCTTAACTAGTAAATAGGGGAGAAAAGAGTCAATTCCATGTCTGTCTGACTCCATAACTTGTGCTCTTAACCGCTGGGCTAATCTCTCCATTACCAAGGCTCTAAAGAGCATCCAATGCCAGTTACCCCCAGATGGATATCTGCCCTGTTTGGATTGAATTGCATCCCCAAGAAAGATATGATGAAGTCTTAACTCAAGCTTCACATTCTCAGAATGTAAATTTGTTTGGAAATAGGATTGTTGCAGATGTCATTAGTTAAGATGAGGTCATCCTGTAATTGAGTGGACCCTTAATCAAATATGACTGGTGTCCTTAAGAGAAGAGGGAGACTTGGACATAAATAGAGAGAAGATGCCCATGAGAAGAAGGAGGCTGAGACTGGAGTTAGGCTGCCACAAGCCATGGAATGCCTAGGGCTACCAGAAACTTCAAGTGGCAAGGATGGGTTCTGTCCCAGAGCCTTCTAAGGGAGCTTAACCCTGCCAACATCTTGATTTTGGAATTCCAGCCTCCAGAACTGGGATACAATAAATGTTGGTTGTTTTAAGCCACCCAGTTTTTCGTACTTTGTTATGGCAGTGCTAGGAAACTAAACACAACCCCCCTGTCAGGCCTCTCTGCTCCGCCTCAGACTCATTTCCTACTGTTCCTCAGTATCTCTCTTTGATGGGCTCTGAGGCAGGTGGCACTGGAAATGTTGAATGGAACTTCACCACCTTGCCTGCCCTCTTCACCATGCTCACTTTCCAGTGCTCTCTCTGCTCAATTCTCAGTGCCCACCTTCACACAGTCACTCACTAAAAGGTCGTCGTTTACTTTTCATCCCTTTTAAGATATTTTTTGGGTGCCTGCTCAGTGCCAGACACTGGCAGATGTGGTGGGGACAACAAAGAGAACAATTAAGGTAGCTGTTGCTGAGCTGATGCTTAGGTAAAGCTCTTCTCAAGGCTTTGCACACATAACCTAATTTATCCTTAGCAGCCATTCCATGAAGTAGGACTAGTCGTCCACCCATTTAACAGGTGAGGAAACTAAGGCACAGAGCAGTTGAATAAATTGCATGGAATCACATAGCTGACCACTAGCAGGACCAAGATTTGAACCCAAGCAGTCTGGCTCCAGGGTCCGTGTACTTAATGACTAGGCTTTCCTGTCTCTTGGGAGGAAACAGCTCCTGCTTTCAGGGATGATAGAGAATTTTAGAGGAGCTAAAATATTAAAGAGATAATTATGTGAATGTATATAATGTTATAAAATGTGATAAGTGATATGAAGGAAAATTAAACAGCATTAGGAGTGAGGCTGGAGGATCAAGTTTCCCTAGAGAAGAGACACTTAGACTGAGATCTGACCAGAGTGTAATATTTTGCCAGGTAAAGAGAGCAGAGAAGAGAGTTTCATGGCACAAGAAACAACATACATAAGGTCTTGTGATGGAATCAAACCAGACACTTGCCCTTCCTTCATGTCCCAAGTCCACTTGATCACTGAGTACTGATGGATCCATTTTCTAAACATTTCCCTACCTCTCTACTTTTGAATCCATTTCTTAAATATTTCTCAATCTCTCTATTTTTCCACAATCACTTCTACACAACAGTAGTGACCTCCTAACTTCTCTCTGTATGTCCACAGCTGAGTCCCCAGTCAGAATGACACAAGGCAGCCATAGTTATCATTTGAATGCATATTTGATTGGGTATCTCTCCTGCTCAAAAGTCTTCAGTAGGGTCCCCTCGCTTTCAAATGATTTCCCAAATATTTGCCCTAGTGCTGTGGACACCTGAGATTTCAGTCTGTCCCTGAGATCCATCTGTCCGGTGTCCTTTCTCAGCTCTGACAATAGCACCCTATGTTCTCCTCCTTTGCCTTTGGAAAGCACCTCTATACCAAATACTTCAGGAGATTATGGTGGCTCTATCAATTACAGGACCTTGCCCTCCAGGCCACAGGGGTGAGCATATGACTAAGAAGTGGTCAGTTACTGTACCCCATCTCCTTAGTCACAGTGATTTGTCTGAAGCAGTGGTTTTCAAAACTGAGTGTGCATCAGAATTACCTGGAGGGCTTGTAAAAACACAGATTACCAGGCCTCACCTTGGAGTTTCTGATTCAGTTGGCCTAGGGTGGGGCCTGAGAATCTGGGTTTGTAACAGGTTCCAAGGTGATACTGTTGCTCAAATCGAGGCTGAAGGTCAAGTATAGGCCAGAGAAAAGCCACAGCAGTTCATATGTACTCAACACAGGCGAGAAAAGTTCTCCCTTTCCTTTGGAATCTATTGCTACAGAGAAATTTGGAGCCATAAATGGCCAAAACCTATCAATCCCTAACACCTGGAAAGCGTCTATCTTCAGGGTGAGATAACGTGGCCAAAATAAAGAGGAAAACAGACCTAAGAGTTAAGGAGAGTTTGTGCATCGTGATTTTAGACCCTGGATCTAATTATCATCAAAGCTAGTGTTACTTCTGTTTTTGTTTTTTATAATAATAGGAACAGAAACACCCCTTGTTATACCCCCCAAGCTCTACCCCTCACTCCTGTCCCACACACGCTTTCTTATTCAAATGAGAATTACAGTATTTTTTTCAAGCACTTGTAACAGATTGGCCCTGATTATAAATGCGTGGCCTTCAACACCCTGTCTGATCTGTTCCCAGTCTATTCCACTCTGCCTCATCCAAATTTGGCAGCCTTTCCAATTTCTTTTGCCTCCCTGAGGACCTTCGCACATCTGTGCATTTATTCCAGAAGCCTCTCCCCCAACCCTCCTAATATTCCTGCCCACCTAACTCCTGTTTATTCAGGTCTTCAGGAAGTCTTCTGTAACCAAATAGGTTGGATAAGCTTGGTCTAGGCACTCATAGAACTACCTTTAATTACCACACAGTACGTATGGATTTGTGTAATTAATTTTTGAATTTATGCCTCCTCTACTAGAATGTAACTTTTATAAAAGCTCAGACCTATGTCCCATTTAAAACTCAATCAGAAAGAATAGATAAATTGTACTTTATCAAAATTGAAATTTTTTGTGCATCAAAAGACAGTGTCAACAGAGTGAAAGGCCATCCACAGATTGGGATAAAATATTTGCAAATCATATATCTGGTAAGGGATTCGTATCCCAAATGTATAAAGAATTTCCACAACTGAACCAAAAAATAAGCAACGTAATTAAAAAATGGGCAAAGAACTTGAGTAGACATTTGTCCAAAAATGGTATACAAATGGCCAGTAACCACATGAAAAGATGCTCAATCCCTAATCATTAGGGAAATGCAATTCAAAACCACAATGAGATACTACGTCATACCCATTACAATAGCTATTATATGTTGGAATTCTTGTGCACTGCTGGTGGGAATGTAAAATAGCTCAGCTGCTATGAAAACCTGTGGCAGTTCTTCAAAAAATCAAACATAGAATTATCTTATGATCCAGCAATTCCACTTCTGGGTATACACCCAAAAGACTTGAAAGCAGACTCAAGTAGATATCTGTACATTCATGTACATAGCGTTATTCACCATAGCCGAAAGGTGGAAGCAACCCACATGTCCATCAGCATATGAATGGATAAACGAAATGTAGTATATACATACAATGAAATATTATTCATCCTTAAAAAGGAAATAAATTATGGTTCATGCTACAACATAAAAGAACCTTGAAGCCTTACACCAGGGGTCCCCAACCCCTGGGCTGTGGACCAGTATCGGTCCGCGGCCTGTTAGGAAACAAGCCACACAGCAGGAGGTGAGCGGTGGGCGAGCGAGCGAAGCTTCATCTGCAGTGGTTCCCCATCGCTCCCCATCACTGGCATTACCACCTGAACCACTTCCCACCTCCGCACCGCTCCCGTCTGTGGAAAAATTGTCTTCACGAAACTGGTCCCTGGTGCCAAAAAGGTTGGGGACCACTGCCTTACACTAAGTAAAATAAGCCAGAATCAAAAGGACAAACATTGTATGATTTCACTCACTAGAGCAGTCAAATCCGTAGAGACAGAAAATGGAATGGTGGTTGCCAGGGGCCAGAGAAAAGGGAAATGAGTTATTGTTTAGTGGGTACAGAGTTTCAGTTGAGGAAGATGAAAAAATTCTGGAGATGTATGGTGGTAACGGTTACACACCAATGCCAATGTGCTTCATGTCACTGAACTGTATATTTAAAAACGATTACAACAGTAATTTGATGTTATATATGTTTTACTATAATAAAAAACAACAGCATCAATCAGTAGCCTACTATTCTGCGTGGCATATAATAGGTTCTCAATAAACGTAGAAAAATGAATAACTAGTAAATGAATCAAAAAGTGATAAATCAATGAATCTATTAAAAAATTAAAAAGGAACTTTATAAACTTTAACATAGAAGGAAAAGCACAACCTCTTTGAAATCCAGAAATAGTTTATAAGACGTTAAATATACTAGTATTATCTTATTTTCCTAAGGAAAAAAAAAATACACTCAAACATACACACAGAAAAAAGTCTGTAAGTTCCATCCATTAACTGTGGTTATTTCTGGTGCAGAATTATGGGTGATGGACTTTTAGTTTCTACTTTATATATTTTAGTACTCCAAAAGGTTTTAAAATAAGCACAAATTACTTCTTATATTAAGAAGTAATCAATACATATACTTTCATTTTGAAAAATAAATGCAGAGTTTGAAATGAAATGCCACACTTTCAATGTGGTCTCACCAGAGCAGGTTGAAGATGGCCATCACTTGCTGAGTTTGGGAGGCTGGACTTCTAATTTAAGAGGGATGTATCACATGCCAGGCCCCAACAAGGTGTTTTCTGGCCTCAGATTAATTCTGGAAAGGTTAACTACTCTCACAGCCTAGCAACCCCACTCTCTGGAGATTTTTCTGGACAGAGCATGGTTTTCAGTTCAAAAGAATGAGGGCATTGGAACTTCAGGAGACTATGCTCAGAAGTAACCTTTTGCGTAATGGCTATTTTAACCCTCCCCCATCCATCCCACACATTGCACACAGTTTGTCTAACCAGGAAACCCTACCCAGGAAAATCAGGCCCCAGGTGGAAAGTAGGTGGCATTCAGCCTGGCAGGAAGGATGTTATTCGTGAGTCACATCCGGTGGGAACTTGAGAAGCAGCTGAGGCACCTCCCTGTCTTGATTTTGTCAACAGTGGTACATGAAGTTCGCACTGAAGTGATGGATGAGAATGCAGGGGCTGTTTTGGGAAAAATGACTATGCAGAGAAAGAAGTGGACTCTTCAGTTATGCCATGACTTTTAGTAAAGGCAAAGAGACTATGGGAGTAAGTTTGGGTGTGGTGTTGTTTTGGAGAGAACTTGGCGGGGTGGGGAGAGGGTTTTGGATTAAAAGAGTCCTCACCTGTCAGTCAAACACACCAGAGGCTGGTTCCAGGTCTGCCACTAACTAGCTCTGGGGTTTCGGACAAATCATTTAATCTCTTTGAATTTCTCTTTCCTCTGTGAAGCAAAGAGTTTGAACCAGGTGATTACCAAGGTATAACTTAGTGCAGTGGCAACAGCTTGATTGGGTTTCATCTCCCAGCTGTGCCACTTATTAGCCAAGCATCCTAGAGTTAGTCCTCCTGCCTTGCAAGGTGAGCCAAGAGTGCAGCCTGGCTCACTGCATGTTTAGGTGCTCATGGCAGTGCCCTTCACGCTACCATGAATGAGATCATATCCTACCCACCACACTGCTTTTCTTTAGTGGCAGTTAATAATCATATGTGTTTATATATGTGGACCACCCAAATTGTGGCTAGTCATGGACGTGGTGTGTGGGCCTGATGGAGTGTGGGAGTGTGCATACCCCTTCAGGGATCATTCTCCCTTATCAGCTAATGGAGACACAGAAAGGTTAATGAACTTGTCCAAAGTCATACAGTTAATAAGTGGAACAACTGATATTTGAACCCAGGTGGTTTATTTCCGAATCTTTTCCTCCTAACCTCCATATTACACAGCTCATCCTGAGTGAAATGTCTTATGAGCATCTCATTCTTTTTTCCTGTGGATCACAAATCAATGGAAACTTAACATCTGAAAACACCTTTCAGCTGCCTTGACATTTGCACTTCCCCGGGCCTTCCTGATAAATGTTCACACTCCAGCCACTTTTGAATAATCCTTGCTTGGAGTTTGCATTTAGGAAGGATCTGCTTGAGCCATGGCGCACATTGATGTGCATTTCTGAAAGTGTAGGAGTTTTAAAAATATTCTAAATCACTTCCCTAAGAAAAAAAGCCCGAGGAAATGCATGAGTCGTGCTGATTAATATTTGAACATAAACATTTATTGGGAAAACCTGCAGAGAAGGTGGGCTGGGAAAATTCCTTTGCCCCCATACAATGTGTTTGTAAGTCATGGGGATTTGCCTTCCTCTGTATTTCCTGTGTACCCTTCACTCAGTTTCTCTGCTGCTTCAGCCAGAGACCTAGATCAGATCTCATCACAACCCTTTGACTGGTTTCTCCCTCCCTTCTTAGACAAAAGTCGGTTGCTATTGATTCCTTGACTTTGCCACTTATTTGTTCCAGAATCATCCATGGTTCTTCTTTCCCTACTGGTACTGGACCTTGGTACTCAAGATCTTTGTTATCTGACCCCAAGCCGTGGACCGTACATCATGTCCACCTATTTTTCTCCGTTGCCTATCCTTGGCTCCAGCAGTACTTGACTGCTCCATGTTCATTGAACACGTTCTCCATCCTTTATGCTTTTGTGGCTGCTATTCCTTTTGCCCGGGATGTCCCTGTCTTCATCCCTCATTCCCAATTCTCATTTTTCCTCCAAAGCCTAAACTCAGTGTTACCTCTCAGATGGCCCCTTGCATTGATTCCATCATGATTTCATCACTCAGTCCTCTGGTTGGACTCCTCTGCTTGGCTGCTTGCTCTGTTACGGCTCTTAGAATGCAAAGTTTGGGTCTGTGAGTGCCTTAATACTCCATCTAGCTGTAGCACCCTTTCCTGCCCAGTACAAAAAAAAAAAAGATCACACTGGGAACTGGATATAGGACCCAGGTATTTTGACTCCTATTCCTGCATCAGGAATGACTCAACATTTATTTGACACATATCTTGAGCACCGAGAACTGTGCTATGACTAAGGGATCTCATTCAAAGTAAAAGCCCATGGCTTTGAATGGCCTTTTTTTTTTTTTTTTTTGGTACGCGGGCCTCTCACTGCTGTGGCCTCTCCCACTGCGGAGCACAGGCTCCGGATGCGAAGGCTCAGCGGCCATGGCTCACGGGCCCAGCCGCTCCGCGGCATGTGGGATCTTCCCGGACCGGGGCACGAACCCGCGTCCCCTGCATCGGCAGGCGGACTCTCAACCACTGTGCCACCAGGGAAGCCCCCTGAATGGCCTTTAAAGCCCCACGTGATCTGAGTCTGCATCCCTGCTCTAACCCTCCCCCACTTGCATCCAGCCTCAGTAACCTCTCTTCTGTTCCTTGAGCGTGTCCCTACCTCTGTGTTTTTCATGTGCTCCTCCATCTGCCCAGAATGGTCTTTCTGTCATACAAGGCTACCTCTTCCTGCTTTAAGTTTGCATGAACGCCCCTTCCTCCGTCAGGCCTTGTCTCACTGCATAAAGAAAGTTGCAGGCACCTCACATGTTGACCCTTCTTATCCTTTGCTTGATCTACTTTCCTCTTTAACGCCTATCGTCCTCTGGCTCTCACTGTATATACCTTGTTTGCTATTCACTTATCATCTGCTTCTGCCACTGGAATATTAGGTGTTCTATTTATGGCTGAGCACTTCATACGTGGGGAAGTACCTTACACATGATAGGAGTCCCGTTACTATTTATTGAATAAGTGAATGAATATAAAGTTGAACAAGACATGCTTAGCCTTTACCCTCTTGTTTCTCATGAACCACTGGGAGGATAGGCTTGATTCAACACCCAACTGAGAAGTGTTCTGGTCTGGGAAGTAGAGACGGCCAACTTAGACTAGGACAGCCGAGGAAAATAAGCAAGTCATTATCCTTGCCCTAAAAGAGTTACGGCTTTCCAGAGGGATAAATAGATACATAAACAACTCAATACCAAACAATGTGAAAATGACTTTGCCAAAGGACAAAATAAACTCTCTCTTGTGCACATCTTATCCCTCCCACTGTCCATAACCTCCTTGAGGAGTTGGTTCAGAGCTAATTCATCCCTTTTTCTTCATACCCCACCAACACTCCACCCCACCTCCCACCATCCCCCAGGTACAGTGACTGAAGGGAGGGAGCATGCAAGAAGATGTTTGATGGATGAATGAATGGATCCTGAAACAATACGCAACCATGTAGTCCCTCTCACCCTTAAGCAATATACATGCCAGTGGTGATTTGGCTGTGAGATTACTGTACTTTTCTGTTTATCCATTTGGCTGGCACAGTAAGGCAGGGATTTCACAGACATTCACTCACTGATACATGGTGTGATAAAAGCAGGCATCTGCCTGTGAAGAGCAGTTCTCCATAAAGCTATTCTGAGAAAAACAGGTCCAGTAAACGGAGCTCACACCCATTACTGGAGATATCTCCAAATTTATTACTGGAAGCTGTATTAGGAGGAGAGTTGACTTATCTTTCTTCTGGTCAATTTCATCAATGGTGATGTGGAAGGCATGAGATCATCTAAACCATGAAAGACTTGTTGCCCTCATTCACCCACTGGAAGGCTGATGCAGGCTGCTGTGACCTGAGGGGACACTGCCTGCCTTAGATGACTCCCTTGTCTTCAGATTAATAGATGAGAGAACTGGGGCCCAGAGGGTTGGTGATTTGTACAAACTCAAACAGCTACGTTTCAGCAGAGCCTGTACTAGAACCCACCATCTGCTGCATGTTGGTTACCTAAGCATTGCTTGCATACTTCCAGTGACAGAACTTAACACCCACTTGAAACTTCCCGTTTTTTTAATTTTAATTTTTTATTAATCTATAGTTGATTTGCAGTGTTGTTAGTTTCTGGTGTACAGCAAGTGATTCAGTTTATATATATATATATATATATACACACACACACACACACACACACACACATATTCTTTTTTTTAATTGGAGTATAATTGCTTTACAGTGTTGTATTAGTTTCTGCTGAACAGTGAAGTGAATCAGCCATATGTATACATACATCCCCTCCCTCTTGGACCTCCCTTGCCCCTCCATCCCACCCATCTAGCTCATCACAGAGCCCCAAGCTGAGTTCCCTGTGCTATACAGCAGGTTCCCACTAGCTATCTGTTTTATACATGGTAGTATACTTATGTCAAACCTAATCTCTCAATTCATCCCACCCTTCCCTTCCCACCCTGTGTCCACACATCTGTTCTCTATCGTCTGCATTTCTATTCTTGCCCTGCAAATAGGTTCATCTGTACCATTTTTCTAGATTCCATGTATATGTGTTAATATACGATATTAGTTTTTTTCTTTCTCACTTACTTTACTCTGTATGACAGGCTCTAGGTCCATCCACATCTCTACAAATGACCCAATTTCATTTCTTTTTATGGCTGAGTAGTATTCCGTTATATATATGTACCACATCTTCTTTATCCATTCATCTGTTGATGGACATTTAGGTTGTTTCCATACCCTGGCTATTGTAAATAGTGCTGCAGTGAACATTGGGGTACATGTGTCTTTTTGAATTATGGTTTTCTCAGGGTATATGCCCAGTAGTGGGATTGCTGGGTCATATGGTAATTCTATTTTTAGTTTTTTAAGGAACCTCCATACTGTTCTCCACAGTGGCTGTATCAATTTACATTCCCACCAACAGTGCAAGAGGGTTCCCTTTTCTCCGCATTTATTGCTTGTAGAGTTTTTTTTTTTTTTTTTTTTGCGGAACACAGGCCTCTCACTGTTGTGGCCTCTCCCGTTGCAGAGCACAGGCTCCGGACGCGCAGGCTCAGCGGCCATGGCTCGTGGGCCCAGCCACTCCGCGACATGTGGGATCCTCCCGGACCGGGGCACGAACCCGTGTCCCCTGCATCGGCAGGTGGACTCTCAAACACCGCGCCACCAGGGAAGCCATCTTGTAGAGTTTTTGATGATGGCTATTCTGACTGGTGTGAGGTGATACCTCATTGTAGTTTTGATTTGCATTTCTCTAACAATTAGTGATGTTGAGCATCTTTTCATGTGCCTCTTAGCCATCTCTTTGTCTTCACTGGTGAAATGTCTGTTTAAGTCTTCTGCCCATTTTTGGGTTGGGTTGTTTGTTTTTTTTGATATTGAGCTGCATGAGCTGCTTGTATATTTTGGAGATTAATCCTTTGTCCGTTGTTTTATTTGCAAATATTTTCTCCCATTCTGAGGGTTGTCTTTTTGTCTTGTTTATGGTTTCCTTTGCTGTGCAAAAGCTTTTAAGTTTAACTAGGTCCCATTTGCTTATTTTTGTTTTTTTTATTTTCATTACTCTAGGAGGTGGATCATAAAAGATATTGCTGTGATTTATGTCAAAGGGTGTTTTTCCTATTCTTTCCTCTAAGAGTTTTATAGTGTCCAGTCTTACATTTAGGTCTTTAATCCATTTTGAGTTTATTTTTGTGTTGGGTGTTAAGTAGTGTTCTAATGGCATTCTTTACATGTAGTTGTCCAGTTTTCCCAGCACCACTTATTGAAGGGGCTGCCTTTTCTCCATTGTATATTCTTGCCTCCTTTATCAGGTTCAGTGCAATCCCTATCAAATTACCAATGTCATTTTTCACAGAATTAGAACAAAAAATTTTACAATTTGTATGGAAACAGAAAAGACCCCGAATAGCCAAAGCAATCTTGAGAAAGAAAAATGGAACTGGAGGAATCAAGCTCCCTGACTTCAGACTATACTACAAAGCTACAGTAATGAAGACAGTATGGTACTGGCACAAAAACATAAGTATAGATCAATGGTAATGATCCTTAGAAAGCCTAGAGATAAACCCGCACACCTGTGGTAACCTAATCTACGACATATATATTCTTTTTCATTATGATTTATTACCGGATATTGAATATAGTTCCCTGTGCTATACATTAGGACCTCAGTGTTTATTTTATATATAGTAGTTTGTATTTGCTAATCCCAAACTCCTAATTTGTCCCTCTCCCACCTGTTTTCCCCTTTGGTAACCATAAGTTTGTTTTCTATGTCTGTGAGTCTGTTTCTGTTTGTCAAATAAGTTCATTTGTATCACATTTTAGATTCCACATGTAAGTGATATCATATGATATTTATCTTTGATTTACTTCACTTAGTATGATAATCTCTAGGTCCATCCTTGTTGCTGCAAATGACGTTGCTTCTTTTTTATGGCTGAGTTATATATATATATATATATATATATATATATATATATATATATATATATATATATATATATACACACATACATATATATACACACACCACACCTTCTTTATCCATTCATCTGTCAATGGACACTTAGGTTGCTTCCATGTCTTGGCTGTTGTAAATAGTGCTGCTGTGAATATTGGGGTGAAACTTCCAGTTTTTATACTGGTGTGACTAGTAGAACTAATATTTGGTTGAAAGCACTCTCATGAGGTGAGAACAAAAGTAATAAAATTCCAGAAAAATGAATTAATTCAAGAGAAGAGTTAGTGACAGTGATCAATTTGTTATTTCATTTATTCAACCTAAATGACATATCTACCAGTAACCTGTCTTGAGTACTAAGGATTCAGAGTTGAGCAAGACATGACCTCTGCCTTTCTGCCAGTGTGGTTTGGAAATGTGGCTCTTAGGGTACTAATAGCTAAAGTAAATAAAGAAGTTTGACTTGTACATTTATAATGTCTATAAGAACTTGAGAGTTGTGAGGAATGAGGGGACCATGGTTCAGGGCAAGAGAGATGTCCAAGGGTCATGGCTGGCTCCTCAGATACCCAATCTGGACACCCAGTTTTAAACTCCCCCAAAGTGTGCTTGATATTGTTGCCTAGCCAAAGTCAAGAACTAGAGTATAAGCTCCCCCAAATCAAGGTTTATGCCTGATTCATTCCTATGTTTCCAGTGACTAGCTAGACTTGACAACTTAGATGATGCTTAGCACATGCATTCTGAATTGTTGGATACAGACGTTGATGAACTTCACAAAGCAGCAGAAAATCAAAGGCCAAAAAAAATGTGGTTTAGACTCCAAGTGCCAATAAAATGCTGTCTCGAGAAATTAGTAAGGATGGAATATCAAGAATGGTGAGGTAGGTTGTGTGCTAGATTTTGATTAATGATAATCCGTCTCGTCTGTTTGATGATTTAGAAGGCATTTCTATATCCACAATATCAATCTATCTTGCAGCAAGCAAGTAAAGTTGGCAGGGATTATTTATTACCCCCACTGTAATAGGGGCAACTGGCTCTTGAAAGGATTCACCCATAGATGAGCTTCCCTGCACAGTATTTGTGCTTTACATCAGCATTTTGCAATTATTGGATTCTTAAGGTGTTTTCAATGTGAGCAAATTAGACAATGTGGTAAATCATTAGCAAAGATGGTTACAACAATTCTACTATCGTTGTATGTCCACATTTGTCAATGTGTCTTTGCCACTGCTCCTATTAAGAAGTGGAGTTGGGCTTCCCTGGTGGCACAGTGGTTGAGAGTCCGCCTGCCGATGCAGGGGACACGGGTTTGCGCCCCAGTCTGGGAAGGTCCCACATGCCGCGGAGCGGCTGGGCCCGTGAGCCATGGCCGCTGAGCCTGCGCGTCCGGAGCCTGTGCTCCACAACGGGAGAGGCCACAGCAGTGAGAGGCCTGCGTACCGCAAAAAAAAAAAAAAAGAAGAAGTGGAGTTTATTTCTCCACCCTTTGCATTTGGGCTTGGCCATGTCAGTTACTTTGGACAGCAAAACATTAGCAAATGTGACAAAAGTGGAGACCTGAAAAGTGCTTATACATTAGAGCATATACTTTTTTGTTTCTGTTGGAATCCTGAGACCACACTATATTAGAGCTCAAACTCACCTGCTGGAGATGTATCCCAGTTAACAGCCTTCCAACTGCCAGACCTGAGTGAGGCCATACAAGACCCTCCAGCTCTAATAAAATTTCCAGTCAACTGCAGCCATTAAAGTGACCACACATGAGGCCAGCAGAAGAAACACCCAACAAGAAACCAGTCCAAATTTCTGAACCATAGGATAGTGAGAAAATGAAGAGGTGTCCTAAGCCCCTAAATTTTAAGTGGTTTTATAGTGAAAGAAAACTGATGCAAAGGATATTAGTAAAACATTAAATAAGATATAGACCCATCTTGGATACCTTATGCTGTGAGTGTGAATGGAAGGAGAACAAAACTTAAGTAATTCCCTTATGGTACACATAGGAGGAAAGGCATTTGGTTTTCTGATGAAACTAAACAGTATAGGACTATTACTCTTCTCTGTTCATGGCCAGTGTAAGAAGATAGATTAATTTGGAAAGGTACTTCCATCTCTATTAGGAAGCCCCCATAGCATGTTATTTATGTATGTAGGACACTGTAGCCAGCATCCACTGAGACTCTCATTCCAGAGATCCTGATTATCCATTGAGACTCCAAATATAAGTAACTGTGTGGAAGGGTGGGAGGCAGTATCTAGAATTGATTTGGGGAAAAACATCTTTCATTATACCCACATTTGTTAAAGCAGGGGAGCATAAATAAGTCTGGCCTTAAGATATAACTTATACCTAGAATAAAATACTTAAGAATAAATTTAACCAAGGAGGTGAAAGACCTATACTCTGAAAACTGTAAGACATTGAGGAAAGAAATTGAAGATAACATAAATCAATGGAAAGGTATACCAGGCTCATGGATTAGAAGAATCAATATAGTCAAAATGTCCATACACCCAAAGCAATCTATAGTCAATGCAATCCCTATCAAAATACCCATGGCATTTTTCACATAAGTAGAACAAATAATCCTAAAATGTGTAAGGATCTACAAAAGACTCAACTAGCCAAAGCAATCTTAAAAAAGCGAACAAAGCTGGAGGTATCATGCTCCCAAATTTAAAACTATATTATAAAGCTATAGTAATCAAAAAGTATTGTACTGGCACAAAAACAGACACATAGATCAATAAAATAGAATAGAGAATCCAGAAATAAAACCACACTCATGTGGTCAATTAATCTGTGACAGAGGAGGAAGAATATACAATGGGGAAAAGACAGTCTCTTCATTAAATGGTGTTGGGAGAATTGGACAGCTACATGCAAAAGAATGAAACTGGACCACTTTCTTACACCATATACAAAAATAAACTCAAAATGTATTAAAGACTTAAACATAAGACATGAAACCATAAAACTCCTAGAAGAAAACATAGGTGGTTACCTATTTGACATCAGTCGCAGCAATAATTTTTGGATATGTCTCCTCAGACAAGGGCAACAAAAGCAAAAATAAACAAATGGGACTTCATCAAGCTAAAAATCTTTTGCACTTTGAAGGAAAACACCAATGAAACAAAAAGGCAACCTACTGAATGGGAGAAGATATTTCCAAACATACATCCAATAAGGGATTGATATGAAAAATATATAAGAAACTCATTTAACTCAATATCAAAAAACAAAAAAAAATTTTAAACATGGGCAGAGGACCTGAATAGGCATTTTCACAAAGAAGACATACAGATGGCCAGTAGTTGCGTGGAAAGACACTCAACATCACCAATCATGAGGCAAATGCAAATCGAAACCACAGTGAGATACCACCTCACCTGTCAGAATGGCTATTATCCAAAAGACATGAAATAACAAGTATTGGTTAGGAAAGGGAACCCTTGTGCACTGTTGGTGAGAATATAAATTGATGCAGCCACAATGAAAAACAGGATGGAGTTTCATTCAAAAAAAAAAAAGAAAACTAGAAATAAAACTACCATACAATCCAGCACTTCTGCTTCTGAGTATTTATCTAAAGAAAACAAAACCACTAATTTGCAAAGATATATGTACTCCAATGTTCATTACAGCTATTATTTACAATAGCCAAAACATGGAACAATATGAATGTCTATCCATAGATGAAAGGATAAAGAAGAAAGAAATGTGGTATAAATTTCATAAATACATATATATATACACACACGCACTTTTAAAAAGACAAATATATATCTTTAAAAAGAATGAAATCTTGTCATTTGTGGCAACATGGATGGAGCTGGAGGGTATTATGCTAAGTGGAATAAGTCAAAGGAAAACAAATATTGTATGATTTCATTTATGTGTGAAATCTAAAAAACAAAACTAATGAACAAACAAAACACAACAGAAATAGACTTGTAGATGCAGAAAAGAAACTGGTAGTTACCAGAGGGGAGTGGGATGGGGGGAAGGTTGAAATAGGTGAAGGGAATTAAAAGGAAAAAGCTTCTAGCTATAAAGTAAAAAAAAGTCACAGAGATATAATGTACACACATAAGAGATATAGTCAATAATATTGTAACAACTTTGTGTAGTGAAGGATGGTAACTGGACTTATTACAGTGATCATTTCATAATGTATAAAAATATTGAATCACAGGCTTCCCTGGTGCTGCAGTGGTTGACAGTCTGCCTGCCGATGCAGGGGACATGGGTTCATTCTCTGGTCTGGGAAGATCCCACATGCCGCGGAGTGGCTGGGCCCGTGAGCCATGGCCGCTGAGCCTGCGCATCTGGAGCCT
The DNA here is from genome assembly GCF_964165515.1 of Mesoplodon bidens. Taxonomy (NCBI): domain Eukaryota; kingdom Metazoa; phylum Chordata; class Mammalia; order Artiodactyla; family Ziphiidae; genus Mesoplodon; species Mesoplodon bidens. The sequence continues at coordinate 18,346,905 of NC_138162.1, read as the reverse complement.
GTACTCCACGGCAGGAGAGGCCATAAGTGAGAGGCCCGCGTACCGAAAAAAAAAAAAGAAAAATTGAATCACTATTTTGTACACTTGAAGCTAAAATAATATTGTATGTTAATTATAATTCAATAATAATAAAAGGCATAACCTATGCCTGGTCAAAGAGATATTTTTTTAAAAAGAAGCTTTAAAGGAAATGACCATATAATTTACAATGCTAAGACACTAATGGAGCGCTAAAAGTATTAAAACAATTACATTATTATTTTAATTATACAATTAATTTATATTAATACATACAGCATCATGTCATGTGCAAACAGTGACAGATTCACTTCTTCTTTTCCAGTTTGGATTCTTTTCATTCCTTTTTCTTCTCTGACTGCTATGGCTAGGACTGCCAAAACTGTGTTGAATAAAAGTGGCAAGATTGGGCATCCTTGTCTTTTTCCTGATCTTAGAGGAAATTCTTTCAGCTTTTCATCCCTGAGTATGATGTTTGCTGTGGGTTTGTTATATATGGCTTTGTTAGTTTGAGGTATGTTCCCTCTATGCCCACTTTCTTAAGAGTTTTATATCATAAGTGGATGTTGAATTTTATCAAAAGCTTTTTCCTCGTCTATTGAGATAATCGTATGGTTTTAATTCTTCAATTTGTTAGTGTGATGTATCACATTGATTGATTTGTAAATATTGAAAAATCCTTATAAAATCCCACTTGATCATGGTAGATGATCCTTCTAATGAATTGCTGGAGTCAGTTTGCTAATAAATGTATAATTACAGATTTTTGGGAAATATATGGGGTTTTTGCCTAACAAATTTGTTTTAATATACTGGTGGTCCTTAAAATAGTACTATGCAAAAGCTATTTTCAAAAATTAAATTTCTTAAAAAACTAACATAAGTTCACATACACTTTCAGAAATGTTTTTTTTTTTCCTTAACACCTTTATTGGAGTATAATTGCTTTACAATGGTGTGTTAGTTTCTGCTGTATAACAGAGTGAATCAGCCATACATATACATATATCCCCATATCTCCTCCCTCTTGCTTCTCCCTCCCACCCTCCCTATCCAGCACCGCTAGGTGGACAGAAATCACCAAGCTGATCTCCCTGTGCTTTGCTACTGCTTCCCACTAGATATCTGTTTTACATTTGGTCGTGTATATATGTCCATGCCACTCTCTCACTTCGTCCCAGCTTACCCTTCCCCCTCCCCGTGTCCTCAAGTCCATTCTCTACGTCTGCGTCTTTATTCCTGTCCTGCCTCCAGGTTCTTCAGAACTATTTTTTTTTAGGAATGTTCTTTTTTTAAATTCCATGTATTGATTACCTGAAAAAAGGAAACATTTTTTATCAGTGAATATTTAGATAATATAGTGACTTTCTTTGTCATAACTATATCTAATTTGGTATCACTGATATTTTCAGAAGAATGTTTTTTGCTCTTAGTATGGTCTTTTTTTGTTTTGATATTTTCTTTAAATTGTTTGAAATCTTCTCAATCTTATGGTTAAAAAGTTTAAAATTTTTGACACCTTCAGTTGACTCTTTTTGATAGACCATAAAATTGAGAAAATACTCAGTAGATACTGAGGTACCTGGGAAGCTCAGAGTAATTTCTGCTAAGTAGAAGAAATTATGAACTCTGTTTTTCACATTAAAATGTGTAAATAGTTGAACCAAATAGTTTTTACAAGTACTATCTTTTCCCCTCAATTTAGCCAAATGGCTTTTTCAACAAATATTCTTACAAGACAAAACTCATCAAATATGATTCTAAACTTAGATGCTGCAAAATTGTACACCTTCTCAATTTGATTCTAGTATGGTACAGAATATTAAATTATCCAGTTAACTAAGGGAGCAGCTCTTCGAAGGAAAGTCACTACAAATCTAAATACTTCCAAATGACATTTAACCACACCTTCTGCCACTGTCCACAGCCAATCATCATCATCTAGCAGCCATCTCAAGACAATCTTTAAAAGTATTTTCAAATAGAGTCAGAAACTCAGTACTTAATTTTTCTTTTTTTAAATATATACTTTCGGGCCTCCCTGGTGGCGCAGTGGTTGAGAGTCCGCCTGCCGATGCAGGGGATACGGGTTCGTACCCCGGTCTGGGAGGATCCCATATGCCGCGGAGCGGCTGGGCCCGTGAGCCATGGCCGCTGAGCCTGCGCATCCGGAGCCTGTGCCCCGCAACGGGAGAGGCCACAACAGTGAGAGGCCCGCGTACCGCAAAAAAAATAAATAAATAAAATAAATAAATATATACTTTCTTTTTTAAATTTTATTGATAATGAAAGAATTTATTGAAAATTTTAAAAACATTAACAGAAAATTAAATCACTATATAGTTGTAAGTTTACACCATATAATAAATTATAAAAAACCCCTGTAACAAGTCCAATTTGGAACAGTCTCTATGGGAGGACCACTCAGTCTTTATTTTCGACACACATTTCATGCATACCTCATCTACTTATTTCTCACTGACCTGCCTGGCCATTTCCTCTATCTCATAGCCTGTGACAGAGCCCATGGCATTATTGCATGGTTCACCAAGTGGCCAACAGGGAGAACACTGCTAAATTGTTTTTCCAGCACCTCTGGACACAGGAAGGATACAGCTTTTCCTAGTCAGTCCTGTCTCAAAGGAAGTGTTGGTTATTTTTAAGTGTAGAAGGAGTCTGAAAAGAAAAATGAGCTATGGATGATTGTCATTTAGACTTAACTGTAACTTAAAGGAAGACGTCAGTGTACAGTGTGTCTCACACTCTATTAGATGAGGCCATGGTGAAACGTAACACAATGTGAACACCTTCCACACCATTCCAACTAATTTAAATGCAACTATCAATAATGCTTTACTAAAAATGGAAAACCTTGGGTAGATGGTAACCTCGGACAGTAGAAAAATTTGTGTCAGGCAAACTGAGTTCTGTGGTTACCTTGCTTTAAGGTGTTTCCTTTTTGGCAGATCCATATTCCAAAAAAAAATGGTATTTGACTTAAAATCCTGGTTGAAAATAGTCTTATTTGATTGGCCTTGAATAGGTAAGAGAAAAATTTTAAATTAGGATAAATATCAAGAACTATAAAATATTTGTATTCAAAATAAAAAATAGACCATCTTGTATGCATGTTCCACCTTTGTTAAAAATACATCCAGAAGGGAAAGTGCCTTCCCTCTCATTGCATGAGTGTACTTTGGAGGAGGATGACATACAGATCATGTGGTTCCTTCTAGTTTCTTTTTTTTGTTTGTTGTTTCACTGGGTACTGTTGTTGTTATTTTAACAACAGCAGTGGATGCTCCACAGTCTTGAGGTCAACATTCAAACTCCTTAACTTGGAACTCAAGACCCATCATGATATGATCCCCATCTATTACTTTAGGGTTATCATCCTCAAGCTTCTCCTTTAGGTTCTTTCTTCTAGCCCAAGTACAATTTTCATTTCTTGTAACATGTTTCATGCTTCTGTGACTCTGCATATGTTGTTGCCTCTGCCGAAAATTTGCCTTAGCCCGTGTCTTTTATTCATTTAGCAAGTATTTACTGAATGGTTATGTTACTTCAGACTCTGTGCTGGGCATTGTGTGTCAGTATGTTTTTAACGAGTAGATAAATAAATGAATGAATGAGGCACCTTTATCAGTTTTAAGAATGGGCAGGCACTAGAGTGGGGTGAGGTGTAACATTCTAGGTATAAGGGATCCCATGAGCAGATAGCATAGAAGCAGACTCAGAGATTGTTGTCCTCTTTCTCCCTTACTCTTTGGTTTACTGCAGGAGAAAAGGACAAAACAAGAGTTGGAATGTAGTCCTTACCTCATACCATTTAATTATTCTTACATTCCCGCCGATCACACCAGATGCCTCCATAGAAAGTAAAAAAGCAGACAATGACATGGTTCCAAATGGCAGAATCATGGGTAGAAATAGTACCATCTTTAAGGACAAGCTTAAATGTCACCTTCTCCAGGAAGCGTTCCTTCATATGCAAACCTACTACAAAAGGTACAATCTCTCCCTCTTTTGTCTTCCATAACACTTTATATCCACCCTTTTTTTTAGCATTTATTTACTTTTATCTTGTATTTATAGTGATTTATGGCTCCTTCTTGAGTCCTTACATACTTTAGAATAGTGTGAGCTATCTGAGGACAAGGCACCAACCTCATTCATTTTTGCAGCGCCTGCCAACATGTCCTTAGTGTTTGGCAATTTGATTGGAAAATCTAATCTATTATTTGGATGCATTTTAGCTTAACCATTTTCACTCAGTTGCTTGCAAGACGTAGAACTATTATTTCTTCTATGTGTATAACGCTTTCCAGCCCCTTCTTTACTGGCCTCCAGCCACATCAGTTTGGTTCCTTACGCACACCAAATTCTTTTCCACTTAATGTCTTGCACACAAATTGGTTCTTCTGCCTGAAACACCAGTCTTTCCCCCTGGTACATGTGTGTAGACACACACACACACACACACACACACACACACACACCACAACGCCCCACACATACACCTTCTGCATAGCCGGGTCTTTCTCAGCTTTCAAGCCTTTACCTAATCGTGAACTGCTCAGTGAGACTTTCCTGGACCACTCTACAGCCAGCCCTTCAAATGCCCAGGGTCCTCACCTGCAGATTCAGCCAACCTCGGATCAAAATATTCAAAGAAAAAAAATTCCAAAAAGTGCCAAAAAGTAAAACTTGAATTTGCCACACATAGGCAACCATTTTTATTGCATTTCCATTTTATTTACAACTGTTTACATAACATTTACATTATATTAGGTATTATAAGTAACCTAGAGATGATTTAAATTATAAGGGAGGATGTGCATAGGTTATATGCAGATACTACACCATTTCATAGAAAAGACTTGAGCATCCTCAGATTTTGCTGTCTACGGGGGTCCTGGAACCAATCCCCTGCAGATACCCAGGAATGACTCTGTTGACTCCCCTTTCCTCAGTATACTTTCCCATGCCATGATACTCCCCCACCCCTTCTTTCAGTGCATTTTTCAGTTGGTAACTCTATACTTATTTGTTTGCCTCCTTGTTTATCATCTGTCTTTCCAACTATATTATAAGCCCCCTAATGGCAGATAAGCCTATTTTATTCACAAGTGTATATCCGGTGCTTAGCATAGTATTTGGCATACAGTTGGCACGCAACATACGCTTGTGAAAAGTATGAGCTTCAAGATGCTGTTACAAAACTTGCTGCTACTTCCAAGTCTTCCTACAATCTGGAAGTTGGAGATGGGCAATGGAAACATTCCTATTTCACACAGAAGCGTGCTCAACCATAAAGGAATGATTAACAACCAGCAGTGAATCTGTGAAGAAGCTGTTCTAATCTCCTAACTTGTAGCCCATTACCTGCAACCCCAGGCCAGCTCTCCTGCTCTTTTCAAATGAGAAACAAAGTTAACAAGTACCTTTAGCATGACTTTGACCAAGGACTGCTCAGGAGACCCTCTGAGGGATCTCAAATGCCCACTTGGGCAAGCTGCCTTCCATCAGCAGCAGGCACGTGTTGTGGGCTCTGAAAGGGGAAACCTTCTCTGTGTCACAGCTGAAAGCAGCACTTTGGATATTTAAAGCAATCCCTCTTTTAAAAAATTAATGACCTGAAAGGGGAGAGAAGAAGCTGCCTATGTAATACGGAAAGAGGAGCTGAATGACCACAACCCTGGTCCCTCTCCAAATGATGTCATCATCAGTCTAGATAATAAATTTGTAACAACGTGGCTGAAAGAGATGGGACACAATTTCAGTATAAGTCAAAGGAGCTGGTGGCAGCAGAATCTAAAAGGAGGAATTTTTAAAATCTGTCTGGCCTATGGTTTTCTGTTCCCTGGGTAATTAGATTATCCAGAATGCAGAGCAGAAACCACACTGAGCTCTGGCTCTAGGAGCCTGGATGTCCCCAGCCCATCAGAACAGGCTGAGCGGCCAGCGGGCCCTTCTCTGCTCTGAGTCTGCTGAGCGCGCCCTTCTAGTTTGAAAGGGGAGAAACGGGAGAACACTTGCTTTGTTTTTTTCAGAAGTCAGCCACTCACTTAACATGTATCATAAGACGTGATCGCAGAGAATGTTTTCCCTAACCGTGTAGGGCCATACCATCTTTCTTGTTCCTTTCAGGATCTGTTCCTGGTGATTCCTCCCTGGATCGGTCTGGAGTCTGCATCCCTTACCATGTTTATGTTGATCTTGGCTATTTCACATATGCTTTAAATGACTCGAGGGTGTCTTGTTTTAAAGTATCGTTCATTTCATTCTTAGTGTTAGAATGCAGTAGAGCTCAGTTATGGTGGCAAATCTAGTCCCAAGCCAAGGTCTTATATGATCTACTGTCTAGCGCTTCTCACAGATCTTCATAACTATGCATGTTTGATAAGAAAATGAATTAACAAATGTGTACGTTTGTAAGCATCACTGGGATGATTTAATTAATCAAGAAGCACGTCACCACCTCTTTTATGTCAACTCCAGTGCTTTCCTAGTCCCAAAGGTAGACTGGCAGCCAGTGGGTCCATACGTTCAGGATTCAGCCATCTTGCCTGGGCGCTGGCAAGTCCACTTCTGTCTTTTCCCATCTTTGTCCAAGCCACTGTTGCCTCTCTCCTGGCCTACTGCAGTAACCTTGTAAAGTTTCCCCACAGTCATACTTTTTTTCCTTGGTTTCCAACAGTCTTGTAATTTATGCATAATATATTCACATGTAGTAGAAAAGTTGTCTTTTTATTTGCTTAATTGGACAGTACCAAAAAGGTATTCTACACGTTTTGTCACAAAAGAGGTTTTGCGTTTATCAGAAATGAATATTTTATATTTGTCTATGCCTTTGTTAAATTAACAGAGACATTATTGATACCTTCTAAACTAAAAGCAAAATCAGAATTTCAGGTAAACTAATCATAAAGATCATTAAAATAAAGCAGCCATAATGAAGGCCCCACGGTCATATTTGCTCCCCTCCATCACGTTTTCCATAGCCAGTTTGGTTTTTTAAAGTATTAATTGTTTTTTGTTACTCTCTTGCCTAAACACTTCAATGGTTACCCACTGCTCCCTAGATAAGGTCCAAGATCCTTCCATGAATGGCCCATAAAGCCCTGTGTGGTCTGTTATCTGTCCGCCTCTCCCATCTTTCCTTAAAGACCCATGGCTTCCTTGAGCACTTTCTCCAGCCACACTGTCTTTTCATTTTCTTCATCATGCCTTGCTTCTTTTCATCTCTAAGACTTCACATTTACTGCTTCTTCCATCTGGAATGCCAGTGTATCCTCACTCACACCTGGTTAATTCTAATTCATGCTTAGCTCTCAAGTTACCGCGTCACTGAAGTCTTCTTTTAACCCATTCCCTCAACCAAAATCAGTGTGCGTGCGCGCACACTCACACACACACACAATAGCCTTTCTCACAATACCTTGGCATCTCCTCCCACTCAACAGAAGCTTTTCCATTTATAACAGTGTTTGTTTCTATATGACCAATTGCCTAACTGATTGTAAGATGTGGACGGGGCTGTCCACGTCCCAGAGACTAGGGAGGAGCACATGCTCAGTAAGTGCTTGTCGAATGAGTAAAAGACAATTTGGCTCTGGTTTCATGACCCTGGAAAGTCAGAGTCATGAGTTCAATTCTGAGGAGCCCAAGGACACACAGACCATATACCCCTTAACAAAGATGCTGATAAAACTGAGGTTCGGAGAGGCTAAGGGCCTTGCCTGAGGTCACAGAGTTTGGACTTAAAACCAGGTCTGCCCAACTCCATAATCTGTTTCTTTTACACTTCACCATAGGGCCTCATCTTCTGACTATTTAGAAGTAATTTCCCTGCAGCCTGGAAATAAAGCAGCAATTCAGAGGACATACTTGGTTGATGTAGGACAGGGGTGTGATTCGTGGACAAAGGAGGGAAAGTCATGGTGGAGAAGCGTTTCACAGAAGAAAGGGGGTCCTCTGTGATGGAGTGCAGGGAAGTTTTTTTCCCTCTCTGGTTAAGGTGTAAAAATATTTCTCACTGATATTTTCTTGACAGTAAAAACTGAGTTATGGTGGTGTGTTCATATGTAGAAATGTTAGAACGCAGGGTGTAAGTTGTAAGAAAAAGAGAGATATCTGGCTTTGGAGTATCCTGCCAAATGGCTAGTGGAGAAAAGTTTAACTTCAGTTGAACATGTGGCGAAACTTTCTCCACATCTGCAGCTTTCCCCTACCTACCCCCCCATACCCGCCTCAGTAAAGTTCTTCCTATGGAAATATCTAAAATTGGTAAGAAATCAAGTACTTAAAAAAATCAAGTGACAGTTTTCCTTTTTTCACTTGTTTATATTCTTCCCAACCGTCTTAAAGAGAACTTCGTGAATTTAGTTTCTTAATGTTTTAAATGTTTGAAGAATTGTAAAATTGCATGTATAAGAAATATGCGTGAATGAATTAAGCTTACTACCACACTCTTGTGAGAGAAAGGATTTGCTTAGCAAATAAATAACTTTGATATTGTTGGAAAGAACGTTTAAACACCAAAAGGGAACAAGCTATTCACAAGCACTTTACATACCAACCCCTGAGAAGCTTATTACAAATCACTTGTCTTTTATTTACTAAGATATGTCCCTGGAGACACCTACTTGGCAACTCTAGTTTAAATTAATGTATTTTCTTTAAAAGATAATCTGCATTTACTTTAAAACTTTGTGTGATTCAAAGCATTACAGATTCATACCGATAGATATGTATTAGTCAGAATTAGGAAGGCTTTAGAGTGTTTACGTAATGCCTTCTATTTGGAAGTCTGTTCAAGGGCTGCAGAATCTCAAGCTTCTTTTCTTTTTTCTCTGTCTCTTTTTTTCTGTGTCCCAGTTTCTAATGCATGACTCTGCTTACTGTAATTGAATGCTTGAATTTAGCAGAGAAGGTGTGCAGAGCAAAAACTACATCAACTGCAAGAACAGCAGCAAAAATTGAAGTTGCATATCGAATCTTAGAGTTCAATATTTTTGGTTCTAAAAAACTAACCAGCGTTTTTAAAAAATTTATCACAACACAGTGGTAAAATGTCTATTATGTGTGTACCATTGTGTAGGCACTGGAGAGATATAAGTATGTGCTAGATCATCAAGAGTTTACTCTTGTTAGGGAAACAATATCTTGCAATGTATATTGATATAGATCAGCAGTGATTTTGCTCCCCCCGCCTCCAGAACATTTGGCAGTGTCAGGAGACTACTTTGGTTGTTGCACTTGAGATGGGGTACTACTGGCCTCTAGCACTTAGAGGCCAGGGATGCTGCCCAGCATCCTGCAATTGCCAGGATGGTCTCCCACAACAAAGAGTTATCCAGCCAAGAATGTCAGTAGTGCCACAACTGAGAAACCCTGATGTAGATTTGATATCAGTTCACTAAAATATGAGATCCTTAGGTGTAGGACTCCTGCAGTCTTTATCTCTGAATCTCCAGTGCCTAGCCAAGAGTCTTGCACATTTAAGCAGGTATTAAATGTCTGGTCGTTACATGAATGAATGAGTAAATGATGAGCAAAATTGGGGCATGAAACAGAAAGACCACGAATCTCATCAAAAAAAAAAAAAAACTAGCTATGTGGGTGAGAGTCCTTTTTCATGTAAAAGTTAGTTTTCAGACCACTAGTACTACTGATACTTCCAAAATGGCTACCTTTTGTTGGGAGACCACTGTTTGCCAGATACTTTCATCATATGTGCCCAGAAATAAACCCCAGATATATAGCAGTTCTCCATATTCCCAGTGAGAAGATTAAGACACATTTGACCAACTCGAAAATATTAATTTTAGTGATGTAGAGTAAACAGTTAAATATCTACTTACATTGTTGATTCATTTAGATATATTTAAAATTACATATTATATGTTAATTTAGAAATATGCTTTTTTCCCACACTCCTTTATTTCGTAAAACAATTTTATTCAAACTTTAGACATGCATGTTTCAATATTGCTCGGTCATTACATCACCTTTTAAAATTTCTTGCATCTAAGTTGTTTCAGATGTAGTAGTTTTTTAAACTATATATAATTCTATTCACTCATATTTTTTCCTCTAAGCCAAAGGCACTCATTTATGTATGATTATGAAAGGTTACTCTTTTCTTCCTATAGATAAAATTATTCAAGATTTTCACAGTGGAACCACTTAGTGTATTGCTCTTAAAAGTGCTGTCTACAGGACTTGTTTATATGCAAACCTTGCCTAAAGGACCATCCTCCCTCTCACCCCATTCTCCCACCCTCCTGTCCTCTCCACCCACACTTCACTCCCAGGATGGGGCAGTTATTAAATATGTGTTACATTCAATTGCCTTCTTTTGGTAACTGCTTCTGTTAGATGATTTCATAAGGATCCAACCCTAGCACTGATCAAGGTAGTTACAGGATAATGAGCCTTCCCCAAACAAAATTGGTTATTCAAAATCTAGTAACTGAGAGAACGTTGTAAGCCCTCAAGTGAAAGGCGATTCTACTTTATGGGGCACAATTTTGAGGGGAAAACTCTTAACCTGTTATTGAGACATGTGCAATGTAGTTCCCCCTTATCCGTGGAACATACATTCCAAGACCCCCGTGAATGCCAGAAACCACAGACGGTACCGAACTCTATGTACACTATATTTTTCCAGCATTACTCTGCACTTTAGGGCCATTAGTAAGTAAAATAAGGGTGACTTTGAATGCAAGCACTGTGATACTGCGACAGTCAACCTGATAACCAAGTTGGCTACTAAGTGACTAATGGGTGGGAAAGGCTGAACAAAGGCATGATTCAGGTCCTGAGAAGGACAGCTTGAGATTTCATTGCGCTATTCAGAACTATTGCAAATTAAAACCTATAAATTGTTTATTTCTGGGATTTTCCTTTTACTATTTTCATACTTTGGTTGACTGTGGATAACTGAAACCATGGAAAACAAAACCTCGGATGAGTGGGGACTACTGTACAGTGCATTTTCTCACTGAATCCCAACAGCAACCCCTGTTTTCCTCGTTATTTGCATCCCATCCTTACAAAGCTCAGTGTTGTGGTCATGCAAGGTCCGGGCCATGTGGCTGATAGGAGCTGGAGCACAACCCACACCCAGGTCTCTTAGGCCTCAAAGATGAACCTACTTATCATTTACCCAAACAAGTTTTCATGAGTGGAAACCAACTGGGAAGGTGTTGGAGGGGAAAGGCAAAAGGATAAGCAAAGGAGAAAAAGTAAAAATTCCTATGACACTTCCTCTCCTAAGTTCAGTTTCCTTTCCAGTTGATGTCTAAGGCATTTGCTAAAATGAGTAATATTTTTTCTGATTTTGTACATTAGACAGGATTAATTTAACACTCCTTAGAAGTTAAGAAAGATTCCTAAGAAAGGTTAATTAACTCTTGCAGTCATAAACTCTTGTAGTCAAAGTTAGGCAAAAATATTCAAGGTTTCCATTTTAAAACTAAACACACAAAAATAAAACTTTAAAACAAATTCAAGAAACTAAAATATCATTTTCATCAAAAGCCTTTGAGTAATTTTTTCCAATGATAAGACTATTGGTTATAGCCTTCCTGAATGTGATTTGAGTTCTAGGTTTCTTCATCAATAAAATTACTAAACCACCGTGCTGGTGTGAGGTTGGAGGGGATAAAATATTTGAAGCACAGTGCATTAGGCCTGGTTCACAGAAAGCAGTCAATCAAAGTTAGTTCCTCTGCCTTTGTTCTATTCTTCTCTGATCACTTCAACATTTAGACCAATAGTAACACTTGAGGAAGAGCAGCAGAGATGAGGCTGAAGATGTTGTGATGGTTATAAATGGAAAAAAAAAGAGTTAACATGAATATCTTTGTGCACTACAATGTTTGCATTGATGTTAGTTATCACTTAAAGAAAACCTTAGAGGTCTAACCTGACTCCAATCTCGGATCTGAAGCTCAATTATGGAGCTTCACCACCTTCAAAACTCCACTACACCCATTGGATCCTGGTTTCCAGTTCCATGCTGCTTAAACCTGGCCATAGTCAACCAGCAGAAGGCAACACAGCTTCCTTTCTAAATCCCACTGCAGATTGGCAAGAGTGTTACGTTTGATGAATTTCGGATGTGTTTGAGGCAATGGTAATGAAAGACAAAACAAGACCATTGAGTTGGTAGCAAAAGGTCCTCAGCGGATGTATCAGTTCCTTAAATACAGTAAAATAAATGTTGCCATTGGTCTCTAATAATTAAGAGAACACAGTTGCTGGAAAGGGTCTTAGAGATTACCTTTCCAACATAGTTGTAATGCAGATGGAAGAACAGAGGTCCAGAAAAGAGAGAAGACTCGCTCAGAGTTGCACAATGAATCATGACAGAACAAGACCTAGAATTCATATCTCTTGGGTCTCTCGTAACTAACCAGATATAAATACATAGATACATACATACCTAACCATTCCTTCAGAAAGCACTCTTAGAGCACTCATAATTTCACTTTGACATCTTTGCACAAAGGCTATTGTAGAGTTATGACCTAAATAGGAAAAAAGTGACATCACTTCTAGGACATCTGCCCCTAGTAGGTAGCATCTAAGACCCTTGCCAAGGACACCTCCAATCTCCTTGGACATGCTGGTTCAGCTACTTGCTTGGCTGACATCAGCCTGACTCACACCTTCAGAAGTGGCAAGATGTGCACAGTAAGGAATGAAACAAACTCAGGCTCAAAGCTAGGTCAGTTTTTCCAAAATCATCCCCAAACCCCTTTAGCTAATTGGAAATTGCTGCAGAGGGCCTACCTCTATTCTACAGCTGAGCAACAAAAATGCCTCCAGTGGAGTCTTTACCTCCCAGAGGTGAGATGAGATCATTTCTGGCAATGTAGCACTCCCTGTTTATTTTTAGATCAATACAGTGGAGCTCATTGGTTGACTGCTGGGCACACACAAATCATTTGGAGCTACAGCTCTGAAAAAATGTCTTCTAAATAAGTGTTCTTTAATCTGTTTCTGTCAGCATTAATAATATGACGTCTACCAAGCTCTGCTTTATTGTTCACGTACACATGTATGTGTGTGCTTCTGTGTGTTGAAGGGGCATGTGTAGAATAGAGATTGGCTCTGGAAGACACTTAGTAAGTGTCACTTCTTTTTCATTCATAGATTTATTCAGGTTTCTTTAATAAATAGCTATTGTGTTTTACCACGTGACATTATCATGAACTGTTGGCTAAAATAAAATAATCAATAGAATCATTTCCATTATTAAACAAGCAAGTATTTACTGACTGCTTTCTGTATAGTAGACATTGTCCTAAATCCTTGGGACATAATGTCAGATGAATAGAGTCCAAGGAACAGAAGAGGACATACCCTAGTGAGGGAGGGACCTGTATAAAGAAAAGGGATAATACAATATGGTCAGTGATAGAAGAAATACGGCATAAAGTGCAGTGTGAGCAGAGAGGAATGAGCAATTAATTCCGCCCAGGGAAAGTAGGGGAGGACTCCTGGAACAGAGGACCACTGACCTGGGGTTTCCCAAGGGTTAGGAGGAACAAAAGGATAACAAAAGAGTTCTTCAACCATAGGAAACAGACCTCACCTTCTTTCTCTGGAGGATTGAAGCTTCCTGGAAAAGGGAGTCTGAGAAGGCCCTTGAAGATGCCCTAGCTGACCCATGGCCAAAAAGAGAACCTCTATGTCTCTAGCCCTCTCGATTTGGGCATCTCTCATGAATCCAAAAATTACTGCTGTAGGAAAAAAAAAATGAAGGAACCCATGTGGGTTTGGAAGGTGCTTTCCCTCTGAATCACTGCTCTACAACACCCAAGCAGGACTTCAGGCAGGGGCAGAGTGGGTTTCCCTAGGCCCAGCCAAAGTAAAGCTTTTTCAAACCTAAGATTTAGAGGAGAAAAATGAAGACTTTGTGTGTATGATGCTGGAATAATCAACCTCACCTTTCTAAACTCAGTAGTGCTGTTAGTATGTAGACCCCAAAGGACTTGGAACAGTAGCAAAGCTGTTGGGGTGCCCAGGAGCAGGATTCTAGAATTAAGAAAGCTGTGGGTTGAGCCCCAGCCTGAGATGTTAAAGGCCTTTGTTCCATTATCAGCTCTACCACTCACTGTCTGGCCTTGAGAAAATGGCATTGCCTTTTCTAGACCTCACTTTTCCCTAATAAGATGGTAATTGGATTATGCCTTCTTGTGTGATTCTTAAATTTAGGATTCTAAGAGTCTGTTTAGACACGTTTGCAACCTAATGGATCTCAGTAGATTTGGACCCTTCATTGGAAAGTCAACCATTTTGGCCAGATCATGATGGAAGCTATCTATGCAAGAGGCTGGTGAACCCACACCTTCACAGAGAGTGACACCCCTCAGTGACTGCGGTAGATTGCATTATTTGTCTATAATTTTTCCTTCCCTCCCTGACTTTGCTGTCCTTCTCCAGAAGTATTCTCCCTGGACCCACTGTCTTGGGCCAAATTTTATGACTTACTGGGGACAGTGGAATGTAGGCAGAAGTAATAGTATGTCAGCTTCAACCATGGCAAATTTATGCCAGCTTTTTGGAGCTTCTTCCCTCTGCTAGGAGATAAGCATGCCCCAGAGCCATTGCTTCTTCAGTCTGGGTCCTGGCATGAACATTTTGGAGCTGACCTGAGCCCATCCTTAAGCCTAGAGCCCAGCAGAGCCCAGTAAAGCCCTGCCATATGATGGTACACAGATTACTGTATATACTGCAACTGAGTTGCATCAACCTGTTAGCCTGGAATATGTTGTACCTGTTAAGTTGTACCTGTTAGCCTGGAATATGTTTTCATTGTTTTAACCCACAGAGAATGGGGATTGTTTCTTATGGAACAGCATTATTTCAGCCAAAAGCTGGCTAGTGTGCTGATCCTCTTTGGATTAGACTCGGTAGATGGCCCTGCAGTGCTGTGGAGTAGTGCACTGTATTAGTTTCCTATAGCTGCTGTAACAAATATTAGTGGCTTAAACAACACAGTTATCTTATAGTTCTAGAGGTCAGAAGTTTGAAATAAATCCCCCAAGGCTAAAATCAAGGTGTTGGAAAGACTGTATTCTGTCAGGAGGCTCTAAGGAAGAATCCATTTCCTTGTCTCTTCTAGATTCTAAAGACTGCCCACATTCCTTGGCTTGTGGCTCCCTTCCTTCATCCTCAAGGACAGCAATGTTCTTGTCACATTGTTGTCTCTCTGATTCTCTTTTTCTGCCTCCATCTTCAAGTTATAAGGACCTTTATGATGATGTTAGGTCCATGCAGATAATTCAGGATAATCTTATCTCAAGGCCAGCTGATTAGCAACCTGAATTCCATCTACAGCATTAATTCCTATTTACCATATAACCTAACATGTACAAAGGTTCCAGTAATTAGGAGGTGAGTGTGTTTGGGGGTGTAGGGAGGACATTATTCTGCCTGACATAGGATCCGTTGCTAATCCGGTACTCATACAAAGACAAGAGTGCTAAAAAGAAATGATACAAATGAACTTATTTACAAAACAGAAACAGACTCACAGACTTAGAGAACGAGCCTATGGTTACGGGGAGGTGGGGGGGAGGGGAGGGGGAAGGGATAATTAGGGAGTTTGGGATTGACGTGTACACACTGCTCTATTTAAAATGGATAACCAACAAGGACCTACTGTACAGCACAGGGAGCTCTGCTCAGTATCATGTAACAACCTAAATGGGAAAAGAATTTGAAAAAGATTAGACATACGTATACGTATAACTGAATCACTTTGCCGTACACCTGAAACTATCACAACATTGTTAATCAACTACAATCCAATATAAAATAAAAAGTTTAAAAAAAAAAGACGAGTGGAGGGAACGTTCGCCTTGTGGCTCCTGCCGATTCCTCCAAACCCCATCCTATAAACCAAACCAAAGACTAGGTATAGGAAATGTTTTTGGTGCCCCACATTATATACCTTCAAACTCTTACCTTAGTGTGGCTGGGATGGATAGTTCTGTGCATTTTGATTTCAACCCGCCTCAAGGGTACACTACCAGCTCCTCCACATTTCTCCCCTATGGCCTTTTCTGGAACTACAGAAGCCTGCTCAGTTCCAATGCAGACATAGCCTTCACTGGCTGGGTGGAAGCTGATGAATAAATGCCCAGCCTTCTGGGAGAACGTGGACGGAGGCTCAATTCACATGGTTTCTAGAAGGGTCTCAGCAGGACTATAATAATCCTCAGCTCAATAACCCCCACTGATTAGCTTTTCCTTATTCTCTGTCTCTCTCTCTCCCCACTCTTTATCCTACTTTCTGGATCACCTCCCAAATAAACTGCCTAACACCCAGACCTTATCTTAGACTCTGCTTTGTAGGAAACCAAGCTGAGACTCCATATTTGGTATTGGCTGAACAACCATGCCTCAGCGTTGAAAGAACCCTAACCAACACCCAGTCTAACTTGTGTAGAAATATCTAGATCAGCACTTGTGATTCAGGAAGGCCGTCTAGTCTGTAACATCTCTCAGCAGAGGTTGTGCAGTCTCTGCTTATGTACCTCCAGGGATAGGAAAATCACTCTTTCCTCACGTTGTCTCATGAGGCAAACCATCCTAATGTAAGACAGCTATCAGTGAGAATGTGCTTCCTTGAGAAATTCTCTCATGACTCCTAGTTTAGTTTTTGTAATCCTTCTGTAATGTCATATATTCTTTCTTATAAAAATGCTCAGAGACTTCGAGACCAAAAAAAACAAGGCAAACTAAAACTTTCCTTCTTCATATTAAGCCTAGGGCCTTCAACAATACCACACAAACTCAAATATCCTTACAGTTGATGAAATCCTCTTTGCCAATATACTTGAACCTCATAGCTAAGCGGAATATAATATTTCATAAGTAAGCAAGGTAAATTGGTATCAAAAGCTGGGTTCAGAAGTCAGCTATGTCACTTGTTGCTTCTGTGTGCATGAGGAAATAAGTGTCGCTTGCCAAGCCTCAGTTTCTTCATCTATAAAATGGGGATAATGAGACTCCCCTCAGAGGGTTGTCATGAGACGAAAATCTATTAACACATGAACTACCTGGAAAAAGCTCTGAAATGTTGTCATTGTTCATACAAACAATTCGGTTGTTCAATTGCAGCTCTGCCTCTAACCAAGCAACAGAACACCTTCACAATAAACATGGAAGCAGAGCCAAATTTATAATAAATTATGTCTTCACTTCTAAATGACTAAGATATTCTGCACTGAAATGACAAAGACCACGGTGAATTACAGTGCTGCCTTTCTACTGCACCTTTGTTTTGTCTGGTTATGGACGCCATGAATCAACTTTATTACGTGGGACCAAATGTTCCATGTCCTGACACTTTTCAGTCTACAAATCCTGGTCCTTGCCACCCTTGTCCATGTACCGCTTCCCTTATGTAATAACAGGACAGCAAATTTCCCTTGAAGGTATCTCACAGCGAAGAAAAATGGAGGTTCAGAGGAGGCGAGGTACTTATTGACTTGGTGAACTGGTGTCAGAAAACGGGTTGAGAATCTGAGGCAGAACAGTACTTGCCAGTGGTGCAGCAAGTACAAGGGCCCTGAGGCTGACCTTGGCCTGTTCAGAGTAGCACAGACACTGGTGTGTCTCTAGGGAACCGAGTAAGGGGGATCATGGTAATAGATGAGAGCTGAGAGGTTAGCAAGAGTCTGCTTCTATGGGGCTTTTTAGGATATGGGGAAAAGTTCATAGTTTATTTTTAGTAAGATGAGAAATTTGGGGAGGTTTTTGAAGGGGAGTAACATGATCTGATTTCTGTTTTTTAAATCATGAAGTGTTGATAATTGACGGTAGAGAGGGAGAGTGTCCCAGGGAGACTGGTTAGAAGGCTGTTACAGTAGTCCATGCGAAAGATGATGAGGGTTTGGAATAGCATGGTAGTGGTAACAACAGTTGGATTCAGGACATACTTTGAAAGTAATGCAGTTAAGATGTGGCTTGAATTGGACATAGATTATTAGGGAATAAGAGGAATCAAGAATCACTCCTGCATTTTGAGCCTGAGCCATGGGGAACATGGCACCATTTCGGTGAAAGTGGAAAACTATGTAGAAGCCATGGGGATGTGGTACAGAGGGAGGGCAATGGAAATCAGAAGTTCAGTTTGGGACGTATCACATGGGAAATGTCCTTTAGATATTCAACTGTAGGTATCATTTATGTAATTAAAGGGTTGAATCTGCAGATAATTGGTGAGGTCACAGTATGAGAAAAGAAAATGTGGGGCTCATCAGCATACGCATGGCATTGAAGGCCCATAAAGTCAATGGGACCACTGAGTGGTGGAAGTGTTCCTGAAGTAGGGGAGGGCCTGACACTGAGACCCAGCCTCCCCAGGTGTGGAAAAGAAAGAGGAAGCCTGTAAAGGATGCTGAGAAAGAGAGGCCAGTGAAATAGGAGGAAACTGAGAGAGAGTAGCAACCTGTATGCAAACTGGAGGAAGTATTTCAAAGAGAAAGTGAGTGACAGAGTCAGATGATGCTGATAGAATAACTAAGAACAACTAAGGTGGCTGAGAGCCCATAGAATACACATTACCATATCAATGTGCCCTGCAAAAAAAAAAAAAAAGACCTCTAACTTTATTGAATGTATTTCCCAAATTCATTTGCCCAAACCATATTTTTCTAGTTAATATCAGTTACCATGCCTGGAATACTTAGTTCATAAAATGATGTTGTAGATACAAGGCAAGGAGAAGGACTGATCACCTGTGACTCCCATTCCCAACTCTCTCCCCTTCCTCTTAAGAGAGATCCATGAAAAGTGTAAAGGGCAAGATGGCGTGCATCCTTGCAAGTGTGGGTAGCCTTTTGGTCTGATGTCAGTTAGGCAAGGCCTGGTTTCTTGGGTATGAGAAGACATCACACATGAGAATAAAGCCACAAGCAAAATCCAAACCACAGCATTCAGAGGTTTTCTTGTCACAAGCCAGGTCCGAACATTGGCAGTGCTACTCCAGAGGACCTGATGCAGTGTGGGCAAGACCTTGCCTGGCCTCAGTACTACCCTCCCTTCCCGGAGTCCACATTCCAGCGTTACTTAAAGAGAAGTGTCAGAAAAGATTTTTCTTTTCCAGATCGTTGGCATATGTTTGCTCAGATCTATTTTGAGGGCATTAGCTCAACATTGCTGTCTTTTCTTCCCAAAGAATTAGAAGAGTATTTCAAAACCACATTTATTTTCTCTCTCTCTCTCTTTATCCCTCTGTTCTCCCTGCTTTCTGTCCTTGCTACTCTGTCCTTCTTTCTTCCTTGACCTACTTGAGTTTGGCGTGGATTTTATCTGTCATGGCTTGGAAAAGGCTGTTGGTGCCCAGGACTTGCTCCACTGCATTGCTGACCCTTGGCTTTCTTAGCATTCATTTACATTGCAAACCAGAGAAGCTGCAAAGGATGTAGAAACGTCCGTCAACCAACTCAATGCAAAGCTCGTGCTTACTGATCACATCCTATGTATTAGGCAGCATCTTTGTTGAAGAAAAAAGGGAAAAATGATGGACAATTACTGAAAGTATGAGATACATGTTTTCCTTGCCAATAGCTATCAAAAGGTTCTTACTGAATCCATACAACCACTCTGTAAGGGCGGCATCATTATCCACATTTTATAGTTCAGGACACTTAGGCATATGGAGGTGAGGGGACTTGCCCAAGATCAGTCAGAAGTGGTCCATCAGCCCAGGCCTTCCTTTCTCTATGGACCAAGGTTTGCACTTGAGCTGACTCAATAAGGGATGGAGAGAGAAGCAGGAAAACAATGATTGTCTTCCATGAGGAAGGCTAGTTTATGTAAGAACACAAATTAATATAAGATGCAATACCTCTACCTTTTTGGTAAAAATCAGCTTTAAGCACATCTCTCTTCTTTGTTTTTACATGATCCCTATCTACCAGGCACTAGGGTGGACACTTTGCATGAACGCTGAAAGTCAAAACAACCGTGTCATGTAATACTTTTAGGTAAAAAGAAAATGCATACTATTTTCCTTTCTCCTTTCCTTTCTTCCTTTTGTTAAAATTCCCCTCTAATGTACTCAGTGGCACAGAATATTTTAATGTTCATACTGGCCATAGACGCACGTACCCTAGAAGAGTATCAGCATTTACTCCCAAGTTATTTTTCCCAGATTGGAAAAAAGTTATCATTGTCCCCATTTGACACCTTAAAAAAAAACATATATACTGAGAATGGCATGAAAAGAACCTGTCTCATCATCTTAAAACATCTCCAATTGTTTTTCCTATTTCTCAGCCAGAAGTTCTCCCTAATTTGGCATCGCAAAATGAACAGGAATGTAGGAGGAAGCTTTTATTTCTCCTAGAAAATATGATCTGCTCCTGTTTTGAATCACCTTCAAAAAACTGGATATTTGGTCCTACAAAGTTGTGTTTCCACTGCAAAATATGGGGACGTTTACATATTGGTGAACTGCAGTAAATATTAGATTCTTTCGGCTGCCTTGTTTCTCAGCTCCTACCAGCAGCCTCGGTACCAGGCCAGTCCATATTTTAATCCAAGGCAGCTAGCCACTGTTCCTTCCAGGGGCCCTACGCAAGCTGCCCAGAGAAGGACGGAGGTGACCTCCTACCCACCCCATCTCACAAAGGGCTATGCTCTTAGTGAGTGTATGATACCCTGGTCTTTCACGCATTCCCTCCTGGCTTCAGAAATGAGGCAAAGGGATCAGCTTTGACTATGGAAAGAATCTGAAGTGGCAAAAAATAAAAAAAAACATACACTCACATACACACACACACACACACACACACACACACACGTACATCAGCAGTCCAAGTTGTTTTTGGTAAGTTGTTTATAGCGTAGTCATTTATCAAGAAATCTATTATGCACACACCTAGAGAAGAATGAAAGTCATGGGCTTATTCTTTCAGGAGTCCAACTAATCCTTCTTTAATGGCTGGTACAAAGACTTGTTCCTCTCCCATCAGTTTTGGGCTCTGAAGGGCACTTATGTGTTCCACTGAATTATACCGGATATATCAAATTAATTCTATTAACCAGCTTATCCTCTAAATCTTTAACCAAGCCCTGATACATATGCATTCACTGGTATAAATGACTTCAAGCAATTTCAGAGCTTACTCGCTGGAGCCGTAGCTACATTGAAAGGTGATCCAGGCTCTGACCTTACTGCATTCCTCAATGTTAAATAATGGGCTAAATGGTTACAGCCCTTTTGCAAAACGGGGTAGTGCATTCTCTTCTTACCCCCTCCCACTCCATTGCTAGCTTGGAATTTGCCTTCAAACCAATTGCAGGACCCATGAACTGTAATGGGCAAAAACAAGAGATGTGAGCAGCAAGGTCTCCACTGAAGACTGAATGTAAAGGAAATCCAGGAATGCTGTTTCGAAATCCTGCCTTTGCCCTTATTGTCCCCTAACCCCTACCCATCTACCTGGCATATGCTCACTTTCACTCTGTTTTCTAGGAAGCTTTTCCTACCCACCCACCACGGCTCTACTTAAGTGCCTCTTCATTTTCTTACAGTATCTTGTGCTTACCTCTATCAAAAATAATCACAACAATAGTAGTTGGTCCCCATTTCGAGAGCGCGTTCCGAGAGTTCCGTTCAGAGTGCGCGATCGTAAGTCCAATTTGTTCGTAAATCCAACAAAGTTAGCCTAGGTACCCAACTAACACAGTCAGCTATATGGTACTGTACTGTAATAGGTTTATAATACTTTTCACACAAATAATGACTTAAAAACAAACACAAAAAATAAAGGAAACATGTTTAATCTTACAGTACAGTGCCTTGACAACAGCTGGCATCCAGGGGCTGGCATCAAGTGAACGGACAAGGAGAGTTACTGACTGGAGGAGGGAGAGGAGGTGGGAGATGGTAGAGCTGAAGGACCGTCAGCAGTAGGAGACGGAGGTCCAGCTGCAATTTCACTCACGTCTGATGTTGATGGAACGCACGTTCAAGGTCTTTGAAAGTTGGCAACTCGAAGTTTGGTTTGTAGGGGACTTACTGTAGTAGCTAACACTGAGTCTTTACTATATGCCAGACACTTTTCTAAATGCTTTATACATATTACCTTACTTCATCCTTGTTACTACCCTATGAGGCAGGTATTAGGCTTATCCCAGCTTACGTATGGGACAACTGAGGCACAGATTAGCTCAGTAACGTGCTCAGGGACACAAAGCTGGTAGGAGGTAGAACTAAGACTAGACCCAAGCAAGCGGTCTAATTCAAGTATAACAATGAACACTGTTGAGTGCTAGTTTTTGCCAGTGTTAAGTTGTCTATGTGCTTTATCCCATTTCATTCTTCAAGAAGTCACGTGCAGTAGTGATGGCATAGTAGCCCCATTTTACAGATGCAGAAGTACCATGATTGCTTCGAGTCCATGTAGAGAGTAAGTTTAGGTCCAGGATTCAGATTCAGGGTCTCTGTTCCTAAAGCCCAAGCCTTCCATCACTATGCCTTAATATACAGTTTTGTAATTGCTTATTTATTTTTCAGTGAACTTTCCTTGTGCACAAACTCAATAAGATTTCATTTTTCTGTACTGACCCCCCCCAACACAATACCTACGATGTGCCTCTTTTTATAAATGTTTGCTATACTCGCATGACATGAATATATTTTGAGGCTAGCCCTGTCAATTTACAACATCAAGGGATAGAGAACTTCATGGGGCAGGAGACCATGTGTCTTAGCTTCGTCCATGTGTTTGCTCTGTTCTGCCTTTCTGAAAGTTGGTGAGCATGTAGAAATCTCCAGCCCCTCCTTTCCCATGAAAGTGCATAAGATGTGCGCAGTGGAGCTCCAGAGTACATTACAGGACTAGGCTGGTGTAGTATGACACTGATATCTCCCAATATCGAGAGCAGTTTTTTGCATGTCATGCCAGAACTGCACCAAGCGGTTACAGGTAATCAGAGTAGACTTTAGAGGAGCAAAAGCTGTAGGGTCAGAAAGTTCTACATTTGAGTCTATTTTTGGGGTATCTGACTCTGGAGAAATGACTTAACTTTGCTATGCTTTGGTTGCTTGTATGAAAGATAGTAGTACTTACCTTATAATATCCCAGGATGATTAAATGAGATTATATTCATTAAGTACTTGACACAGTGCCAGGCACTTCATAGTCTCTCAGTAAGAGGTAACGATTATAATGATTATGCTAGGCCATCTCTGCTTTTCTTCTACTCACCTCTTGGCCATTTTCTTTGCTCTCATATGCCCAGTTGTAGTCCATGTGTTGTTCTATGAATATTTGCAGAACCTTTTATTAATGAGAAGCAAGAAACTTTCAGTAATAACCTTGTATTTGTGGAGTCCTTGCTATGTGCCAGGCACTGTGCTGAGTACTTGATACAGGTTAACACATTTATTCCTCACCACACCCAATGAGGTAGGCACGGCAGTTTTCCCCATTTTACAGATGAGGAAATAAAGGCTTAGAAAAGCTAAGCAGCTGGCACAAGGTCATGCAGCTAGTAAGCGACAGGAACGGGATTCTAACTGAGGCAGTCTAACTCTACAGCCCGATCTCTTACCCAACCTGGCATGCTAAAATTTCCTCCACGTAATCCTGAGTTAGGTCTCTTGTTTTTAAAACGGGTGACAAAGAAGAGCAAACACTTGGAAGGTCAAATTTACCCAGCTGTAAGCAACATTTGGAAGTTGGCTTGACAACGTGGAAATCTGTTTGTTTGCAGGCTTTTATGAGTAACTTTGTTGAGTCCCTTTGCTAGCCGTCTTTTGTGTATTCCTTACAGATGATCTTCAGTGAACTTGTGGGTTCTGGGAAGCAGCTGGATGGTTTGCATAACTGCCTTTACACTTTTCTGGCACAGATGTCAACTGTTCTTAAATCTGACACAGATAAAACTCAGTGGCTATTGATTAGACTCTTGACACAGTGCTCTCCAGTTTTCCTTCTATCATATTTGACTGCATTCCATGATGATGTTGGTGACCTTCTAAGCTTTCTTTGAAATCTTACTGATGAGGCAATTATATGGCCTCTCAATGTGTGTCAGAAGTCCAATTTGGATGAGGCTCCTCCTGCCTCCTTGCAGATTCAATCCCTAATTCCAAATAGGTGCCCTTCTCAGACTGTCAGCCATCATGTTTAAAATGAATATGGGATTTGAAAGGCTAACTTAAGGATGGGCTGGAGCCTGCATTACAGAAAGCACTGCCAGCATGCATCTTCTCATATGTTTCTCCCACTTCCAGGAAAGCAATATTCTGATTTTTAATAGTTCCACGTTCAGAAGGCAGTCCAACTGGAACAAGGAACACACATTCCAAAGTAGACTTGCAACTTCTAAAAGGCATTTGTATTTGCTCTACATGGCAAAATGGCTCAGTGAGAGACCAGAAGAGTTCATGAGCAAGCCGCAGTTTGAAAGATGGTGAATGTACATTGTTCTCCCTTTGATTAGGTGGGATGAGTTGTATGCTGCTGAGGTTTGGGCCCCATTTAGGAGATGGTGTGATGAGTCAATTAGAGGACCTGCCATTTAGAGAGATAGGAAAGGCTTTCATACATGAGATATGGCCGAGTAGAGAAAGAAAACAATGGTAAACTAAGATTCGGGAAACTGGAAGGGTAGTCTTCCATAACGCCTGGTATAACCTCAGCAGATCCTGCCTCCTCTCTGGGACTCAGCTTTATCCTCTGTAAATTGAGAACATGGGTCCTGAGATCCCTTTCTCTAGGAAAAACTTTCTTGTTCTGTGTAGAGCCTGCAGGAGACAGCATGTACCCCAGAGCAGGATGCAAAGTTGATAATAACTAGGTGTGAGGAAGAAAGAAATGACTTTCAGCTCTGTTTTCAAGGAGAAAAAACTCACCACTCATTGGCCCAAGGAGGCAGCCAGTATTTCCAGAAGTCTGGTGTTAACTGATCTCAAATCTGAACGCTTGTGAATTATAAGGCCAATTTTCCAATCAATTCTGGCTGAAATTCAGAATGCTTGTTGAGATTTAGGGGCTGGTGAGAGGACAGAGCTGCAGAATTGCCAGGGATAATTTCTATTGCCATGTTCTGGACACAAAACAAGTCCTAGTGATGATAATAATATTAAAAAAATATATACTGGCAGGGTTGCAGGGTAAAAGTAAGAGTAATCCAATCTGGATGTAAGGAATGTATTCAAGCCCATTTCCAAATCAGTAACAGGCAGGCAGGATTTAATCCTTGATGTATTTTTAACATCTTATAAAAAGCTGTTGCACTTGGTGCTTTATTTGTTCTTTAAAGGGGGGAAATACACTCAACAGCAATGGCAAAATTTTCCTCCAACGTGGAAGTAGGTTACAGAAAGCTTTCTGATGCTGTTAGTCAGCCCCACTAGAAGGTGGTGTTTTTGCATTTATTACCACTATTTAATGTTAGTATTTAGGAAGTAGGACCAACCCAATGCCATGTCAGTGTAGGGCTATTCAGTGTCTCCAAGATTTCAAAATTCAATAATTGTCATTATAATTACCAGGAGTTAAGTACCTACTGTGTACCTGGAACGGTGATGCCCTCTTCACATAGAGCCCTAATGGCTTGGGACCCCATGAAGAGGTATTACTGTCCTGTTTCAGAGGAGGAAATTTATCCAGGGGCCTGTAGTTGATAGCTTTGAGGTTCGAACTCAGTTCTGTCTGATTCTGGAACTCATACTGATTCTGGAGTTCTGTGCCAACACTATAGGATGCCTGTGACCTATTTTCTTTGACCATTAACTTGACACCTGGTACTATTTGAAGCATCTCCCATGAAGCTCACACTTCACTCAGTCATGGTGCGGAAATAAAGTTGTTGGCCAGTAGGCTGATAAAGACAGCAGCTGAGTGTGGGAAGTTTTGTTTAATTTTAAACAACTTAAAGTGTAGTGTATAAATAACAATATCTTTCCAGTTATAAAAGCAAAATGTATCCATTGTTAAAATTTTGGAAAATCCAGAAAGTCACAAAGATGAAAGTAAAAGTTATCCCTCATCCTGCAAATATGAGAAAACCATGGCTCACATTCCTTATTCTGAATTACGTAATGGTTAAGTGCTCAAATTCTGGAGCCAGACAGGCTTAGGTTCAAATCCCAGTTCAAGCAATTATTAGCTGAATCGATTTGCATATATATATATATATATATATATATATATATATATATATATGTATATGATCTTTTTGTTTATTTCAAATTTTGTTTTAAAATAACTTATGAATTACATCACTTAGAAATGAAACTAATAGCCAGCACTTCTGTAACATTGACTCTGTGTCAAGTACTGCTCTAAAGCTTTATAGATAAACTCATTTTAATCTTCAGAAAAACCCTATGAGATTGTCCCCATTTTATGGGAAATGATGAGGAAACGGAGATAAAGAGAGGTAAAGGATTTCCAAAATCACATAGCAAGAAAGTGTCAGAGCTGGAATTTGAACCCAGGAGTTCTAACTCCACAGCCCATGTTCTTAACCATTAATGATACTACTTCTGGTATTAGTTAATATTATTATTGTTTCCTTCGTAATTTTTATTTTACAAAATTGGAAACATACTGAACATATTGTTTTGTTATCTGCTTTCTTCATTTAACAATATGCCTTGAACTTGTTTCCAAGTCATTAAATACTTTTAGGGAACACAATTTTTTGATGTCTGCGTGGTATTCAATTGAATGTCTGAAATGTAATTAACTTAGCCAAATCTCTATTGTCAAGCATTTCAGATGTTTCTAATTTTTCACTGCAATAAACAATGCTGAGATGAACATCATTGTACATGCATTCTCTGGTTATTTCCTTTGGATAAATTCCTAGAATTAGAATTGCACAGTCAAAAGAGTATGATGCGTTTTATGTGGATATTGGTGTTTCTTCTTTCATTTTTGAGAAATTGCAAATCTCTCTGTAACCCTCACCACATTAGGAATACTCCTGTAGCAAGGGAACTATTAAAAGTCATGAAACTAGCATTAGGACACACACATTACACATAACCCAATATTTATTGCATATAAAACCAGTGGTTCATCAGAACAGAATTCTTGCTAATTCATGGTAGCAAAATGTAATAGCTGCTTAGCCCTACACATTGGGACAACCCTACTCCAGATTCTGGAGACAATCAGGTTCACAGAGTGGTGAAGGGAATAGCGATTTATTGAGCAATTAGTACATGTCCACACCAAATTCAGTCCTGTAGTGACCCTGCATTGGACGATGGGAAATGTACTTCACAGATAGGGAACTGAAAGGTTATATGACTCACCCAGTGTTGTAGAGATAGTGAGAGGCTGTCAGTTTGAGGCATACTCCTGCCTGTTTTCACTTTGCCCCTTCCATATGCCAACACACTACCCAGAAAATTTAAGAATTCTCTATCTGGACTTGTCAGGGGAAATGCCACTGTGATCTCAGGTTCCTGCAACTAGACTTCAGTTTTGGTCCTAGGTCTATTGTTCATTTCTGTTAACTTCAACTGAGACAGTTTAGCCTCAAACCTCACTGCACAGGTCTTTCCAAACTGTCAATATCACATTCTCTCTCTGTCTCTCTTTTTTCTGGAAAGGCCACTGACTTTATCGATTTAAAAAACTCTACAAGGACAGTGACTATTCTGCTAAAAAAGGAGCCAAATGACATAAAACAAACCAGAGGTGAGGGTAGGGGTGAGGCAAGGGGCCAGGAATCCACTCAGAAAAAACTGGTAATTGTTGACAGAAAACTGGCAGGGCAAGGAAAAAGAAGATGGATGCAAGAGCAAGAATTTCAAAAAGGTTGGCGTGGTGAGGGGAGAGAACTCTCCAGAGATGCTGGGGTGCGTGGAAGATGGTTAGGGTAGCAGTGGTCTCCTTGTAGAGGCTGGGGGAGGGGTCCTCACTCGGCTGCAAAGTTGGGTGTATATGGGTTGACAGATGCATCCTCCTTTGCATGGGACTTCTCCAGTTGTATCACTGAGAGTCCCTCATTCCAGGAAAACCAGGACAGTTGACCACCCTGAGTGGTAACTACAGGATCATCCTGGGTCAGACATTCACAGATATATTTTCTTAAGAATCAATTAATCTACTCCTTCACGTTCATTCCCTCACTCCCTCCTTCATGCCTGGTCACAGGACAGCCGTCTCGTACTCACCTTTGTACTCTAGCTGCAACTGAGATGGAGGAAAAATTGACTTCCCTTCTTGCTTTGGTTAACTGTTTCCGAGAGGAAAATGACCGAAAAACTAATTCCATTGTGGGATAAATGCAGCAATGTAAATATGGAGCAGGCACTAAAAGGGCACTGGGAGGACACTACCATTTAGGAATATGAGCAAAAAACTTCCCAGGAAGGGGATATCTGTGCTCAGTACCGCAGGTCCTATGGGACTTGTGCACTGGAAAAGATGGTCCAGGGAGAGAGAACAGCAAGAACAGCTCGGAGAGAAGGGTTTGGTGCATTTGGGAAACTAGAAAGAGTTGAGAATTGCTAGAACGTGGGATAAGGGATGCCTGGGGTAAGGGTCCTAATACCAGGACCCTAGTCAGAGACAGAAGGGAAGTGGGGGTGGGGGCGATGTTTGCTGAAGAAACTCGCATCCGTTACAGGAAAAGCTGCAGCTGGGAGGAGGAGCCAGGGGTACAAGACCATAGAGAGACCTCATGCAGAAAACAGGGAAAAACCGCAATTGGGACCTGGTGTTCTGGGATTCTATTTACAAGGTGACAGTAGGTCATTTGTTCATTTATTCTCTAATTTGTTCACTAAATTATATTTATTAAGCAGTGACTGTATGCAAGAGATTGTTTTAGATGCTAAAAATACAACAGTGAATACAAACAAGGTAAAGCTCCTGCTCTCATGGAACTAGGATTCCATTAGGGGTCTAACAGACAACAAACAAATACATAAATAAAGGAGTTCACCTCAGCTAGGAACAAATACAATGCAAAAATAGACAGAGTAATGTGACAGCAAGGGGCTGAGTAGCAAATGCGATTGGGTTGTCAGAGGAGGCGTCTCTGAAGAAATGTCATTTGCGATGCAGCCAGAAGGATGAGAAAAGCTAGTCGTGCTAAGATAGTAGAAGATTGTTTCAGGCATGGGAACAACAAGAGTAAGACAACAGCAAGCTCAGAAGGTTGGAGGGATAGAAACCAAACCAGTGAAACTGGAAGCTGGGAAGTGGAAAGGAGAAGAGACAGGGATGAAGTTGGACCATATAGAATAAGGCCTTGCAGGCTGGAAAGTTATTAGAAGTTTATCAGCGAAAGAGTGGTCATTCAAACTAGGGCTTTCTACACACACACACACAGATACACACATAGCATCGTATACATCCCCGTAGACCACCATTCAGTGTCCTGTATTACAACATTCCAGCTTTATGACCATGGGAAAGCCATTTAACATACTTACTATGTACCATAGTGGTAAAGAAAACAGGCACAGTTCTTATCTCCATGAAACCTTGTCTCTCTGAAGTTTGGGTTCCTCACCCAAAATAATTCTCATGTTGTAAAGATTATAATGATCAAATAGGGTTACAAGAGACAAACACCAACTCAGTGCCTGGTACACAGAAAAAGACCAATAAATGTTAAGCACTTACCCCTTCCATTGTGAAGCCATCTTCATGAGGCCAGCTCAAGGTCTTTTTCTATATTTAGCTAGTGCTATCTTAGTTCAACCCAGTTAAAAGTTTGAAGAATAGATCCCCCCTTGGAGAAGGGATGCATCCACATTTTGGTATTCTCACTGTTCCCTTAGACTTTCAAGGGCTACTAATTCATTCCAAACCCCAGTCATGATAACCCTAATTCCTTTTTCTAAAGAATTGATTACAAAGTTAGAAAAACAGGATGACCAAAGGTCAGCATGTCACTAGATGTCCCTGTGTTGATGGCCAAGAACAGTGGAACACATGTATATTCAGCGTGGAAGTTGAGGCTATGGCAGATGCCAGATGGAGAATCTTTTTGGCTAATAATTTTTGTTTATGTAGTACCTACTCACGTCACTCACTGGAACCAGCATTATGCAGGGTCATGCACTATACACTAGCTATCAGGAATGGTTACTTATTACTAGCTCAGTAGGTGGACAGGGGCATGTCATTTCCGAAGGAAGCCATTTGCAGGCTTTTCCTGCACTTATTTTCCCATGTTCAAAAATTCTTAGAAAAGTGAATGGTTGCTGATAGGTTTCAGAATTTCTTTTACTTGAGCAAGCTCCAAAGGCATTTGGAAGTTTCTTCAGCCATGCAGGTTCCCAGATTTGAAAATCTAGCATCTAGCATCATCAAGCAATCCCTTCTCAACCCCTACTATATGCCATATGTTGCATGCCAGGAAGTGGTTCACAAAAGTGATATGAACTAGAATTTTGTCCTCAAGTCATTTATATTCTAGTGAGCATGGCTTCCCACTGCCTTCAGGCTAAAGCTTAAACTCCAAGCAAACCCCCAGGAGGTCCTTGGCAGGCTGCCTCTGCTCCACCTTCACAAACCCTCTGGCCAAATAAAGGAATTCTCTTTCCCTGGATACTTCTTGTACTTTACAGCCACTGCAATCATGCCTCTCCTTAAATTTGTCCCAGATGATTTCCCAGGAACAATTTGATGTAGTGAAAAGAATACAAATATCAAATCCAGGTTCTGCAACTCCCTTGCTGTGTGTTCTTCTGCAGGTCAGTTTCCCTCTCTGAGCCTCAGTCTCCCTAAGCTGTTAAATGAGTGGGTAGGTCTATATCATCTCTACTTCTCCTTCCATCGCTGATAAATTCTAGGATTCTAGAGCTAAGTGTAGAATGAACAGGACATCTCAAGAAATGTTCAGCATGACTTTTCAGGCCAAGAAAAAAGAAACAGCTCTCTTCTCAATTCTGTTTGCCCAGAGTGGTGAAGATGAGGTCAGCCGAGCTCGTCCAGCGCCCTATGCATGCTATTCACCTCCTTCTGTTCCTGATGGGCCTCTAATAACACTGACCGAGGGCTTACTTAATATCATTCATCAGCTCTCACATCCTTACCCCAGTTCCGAGAAGTGTGGATTATTATTTCCATGTTCCATGTGGATGTATGGAGGCTCAGGAAGGACACGTGACTGAGGTTGTACAGTAAGGCAGGGAGTCAGGATGTAAATCAGAGCTCAGCCTCCTTCTGGGACAGCACAAAGCCTCCCCTATTCAGCCCATGTCCTGTCTCTGATCCTCATGTCTGGGTCTCCATGCAGAAGTGGCTGCATCAGAAGAGCCTTTGAGGCTGAGAGCTGTACCAGCACACGTTTACACTGACTGGCTTCCCCTCCACGGGGCGGGGCAGAGGCTAGCTCTGTATGTGATATAGGGAAACCACAACAAGGCAATCCCTGGAACTATAAAATCAAATTAAATCAGGGATTCTGGCTGGGGATTTAAACATCTTAGCCGCTCTGATTTCTCTGGAGAAGCCGGGAGACGGAGCCAACTCCCAGCATGCACTCTCTCCCCAGTCATAGCATGTTTTTTTGCCTTAGGTTCTCAATCTGGTTTAAGTTGGCCATTTGGAGAGGAGAGAATTCCTGGGCTTGGAGAAAAGAGAGCTTTCTGGGCTTGGGGAAGACTTTTGTCTGCCAGTCTATTCTGCTCACCATGCTAGGAAATCTGGAATGCTGGTGGGCTCTAAGGGTAAATAAAAAGAGGGCTGGCTCCCGTTTACTGAGCATGGGCAGCCCTCCAATGAGCTTCACACGTGTTCATTCCAACCGCAGTGCCATCCACACCAATACAGGTAGGTACTTTCCTCATCGCCAATTTAAAGATAAGGGAACCTTATCTTTAGGCTCCGAGAGACAAAATAACTCATCCAAGGTTATGCAGCCGGCAGAGATGAAGCCACGTTTCAAATTCTGCATCATATGAACCTCTCTTCTTTTAAGCCACCTGACAATATCACCTCCACTCCCATCCTGAAGAGAAATTTAAAAAGAACAATCCAACCTACCCCAAAGAAGACATTAGTTCACAGCTAACTGGAAGTTTTTTGCGGGGGGTGGAGCAACATATATGGGTACTTATGACAAGTTTTCAGACTGACATTGACACTCAAATAAATAAAAACTCCTAGCACAAACCATTTGGTAGGAGGAAGTGTATGAACAAAGCATAATTTAAGAGGGGAGAAAAGGAGAAATATAGAGGTATAATGTGTGGTTTATAACTGATAATATTTTATATAACATAGTAATTTAGCTTGGAGATTCTGCAGCCGTCTGGCAAGACTGGAATCTCAAATAATGTCAGGCAAATTATTTAACCTCTAATTCTTTCTCTTAATTTAAAGAGACAATAATAATATTGCTACCTAATAGGGTTGTAGTGAAGATTAAGTTACTATATACAATGAGCTTAGAGGACTAGTTGACACAGTTAATGATATACATGTCTTATTTTTAACTGGCATATTGATATATAGGTCATATGCCATACAGTTCACCCATTTGAAGTGTAAAATTTAGTGGTTTTCAGTATATTCACAGAGTCGTTGACTATCATTACAATCAACTTTGGAACATTTTCATCATTTTAAAAAGAAACCCTGTGTCCATTAGCCGTTACTGCCTATTTCCCCAAACTCCCTCGCCCTAAACAACCACTAATTCAGTTTCTATTTCTACATATTGGCCTATTCTGGAAGTTTCGTTAAAATAGAATCATACAATACGTGGTCTTCTGTGGCTGGTTCTTTCATTTAACTTACTGTTTTTACAGTTCATCTTGTAGCATGTATCATACTTTATTTCTTTTTATAGGTGAGTAATGTTCCATTGTGTGTATATACGATATTTTCCATTTGTCAGTTGATGGATGAGTTGTTTCCAATTTTTGGCTACTATAAATAATGCTGCTATGAACATTTGCGTAAAAAGGATTTTGTGGTCAGGTGTTTTCATTTTTCTTGCATATATAGCCAGAAGGGGAATTGCTGGGGCATACAGTAACTCTATATTTAACTTCCTGAGGTGGTGCTGGACTATTTTTTCAAAGCAGCTGCACTATTTTGTGTTCCTACCAGCAATCTTTGCCAACACTTGTTATTGTCTACTTCTAATTTTATCCATTTTAGTGGGAGTGAAGTGGTAACTAACTGGGGATTTGATTTGCACTTCCCTAATGGCTAATTGTGTTGAAGATCTTTTCATGTGTTTACATGCTGTGTGTTTATCTTCTTTGGAGAACTATGTATTCAGATCCCTTGCCTATTTTTCACTTGGGTTATTAGTCTTTTTACTATAGAGTTTTAAGAGCTCCTTACATATTATAGATATAAGCCCCTGATGAGATATATTATTTGCAAATATTCTTATTATCTAAGATCATGAGTTGCTGAAAGAAAAGGGGTTTTTATTCCTTTGGATCATGAGCTTTGGAGTCAGTTCTGAGTTTGAACATCTAAGATTAACAATTCCTAGCTGTTTGACTTTGGATTTGTTACTTTGCCTGTGTAAAGTGGGAGTACTAATTCTGAAGCTTCAGTTTGTGAGGATTAAAATAGCTAATATGTGTTTGTGTATGTCACAATGCCGAGCATATAGGAGGCATGGAACAACCAGGATCTGTTATTATGGTACAGTACATCAGAGAGTTCAAAGCATTTCTGTGATAATTGACTTACTTTATTTTCAAGACAACTGGGACACCTGATAAGATATTGATTATTAGTTTTATTTTATAACCTAGATCACTTGCTTCAGAAGGTTAAGTAATAAGCCCAAGAGACATAGCAGTTACATGATAGATCTCAAGCTCAAACTGCTTTCTTCCAACTTGATATTTAATGCTGTATTCAAAGGACTTGGTGGGACATATAATGTTTTTGTGTGTAACCAGAGGATGGAAATTTCTGGGAATTGAAGCAGCAATCCAAACAGGCAGGTTGCAAGCAAGTAAATTAAAACATAATCAATCAATCAAATCTCCTCTGGCTAAAACAATATCTTCCACTCCTGAATTCTATCTTGTAATGTAAATTTGCCATTCTCTCGTTAAGAGATAATGTTTATTCCCCTTCATTTAAATCTGAATTGGCCCTTTGATTTGATTAGACCAATAAAATATGGCAGAATTGATGCAGTGTAATTGCTATGAAGAAGTCTAAGTGGTCACATGTAACAACCCACATGGAAGAGACCCATGACCCTTGGCTGATAGCCCCAAATGAGGTTCCAACCAGCAGCCAACACCAACTGCCAGCCACGTGAGTGAGGCCATTTTGGACCAACCCCAGCCAATACCAAGGGAAGCAAAATAATCACTCAGCCAAACGAAACCCAGAATCATAAGCAAGTAAATTTTTCTTATAATCCATTAACTTTTAGGATAAATTGTCACATAGTAATGGGTAGGCAAAACCACTTGAAATTCCCAGGTAAGGAAGCAGTGTCAGAATACTGTTTATTTACAATTTGATATAGCTAAAGAAATGCATGCCTTTTCTACTTTACTCAACTATAAGTAAGGTTTTGTTATTTCTGTTTTTTTTTTATAAAGCCATAGAAGGTTTTATTTTTTCCTTTTTGGCAATATATATGAGCACTTTAATTCTAGAGAAAATATAACTTCTAAATAGAACATCACATCTGAATTTTTACTTTGTCTTTTATCATATTTTCTTTGACATTATCTCCTGAATACAATGACTGAAATTTTAAAAGGCCAAAAAATTATTCAAATAACCACAGATCACTTGTTATAATGTCCTATGACAAAATTCATTTAAAAATAACAATATCGGGCCTCCCTGGTGGCGCAGTGGTTGAGAGTCCGCCTGCCGATGCAGGGGATACGGGTTCGTGCCCCGGTCTGGGAGGATCCCATATGCCGCGGAGCGGCTGGGCCCGTGAGCCATGGCCGCTGGGCCTGCGCATCCGGAGCCTGTGCTCCGCAACGGGAGAGGCCACAACAGTGAGAGGCCCGCATACCGCAAAAAGAAAAAAAAAAAAAAAAAAAAAAAAAAAAAAAAAAAAATAACAATATCAAAAATGCTTCTATTTATTTTTAACATCTTTATTAGAGATAATTGCTTTACAAAGTTGTGTTAGTTTATGCTGTATAGCACAGTGAATCAGCTGTATGTATACATATATCCCCATATCCCCTTCCTCTTGTGTCTCCCTCCCACCCCTCTAGGTGGTCACAAAGCACCCAGTTGATCTCCCCATGCGATGCAGCTGCTTCCCACTAGCTATCTATTTTACGTTTGGTCGTGTATATATGTCCATGCCACTCTCTCACTTCGTCCCAGCTTACCCTTCCCCCTCCCCGTGTCCTTAAGTCCATTCTCTACGTCTGCATCTTTATTCCTGTCCTGTCCCTAGGTTTATCAGAACCGTTTTTTTTTCTTTAGATTCCATATATATGTGTTAGCATACAGTATTTGTTTCGCTCTTTCTGACTTACTTCACTCTGTATGACAGACTCTAGGTCCATTCACCTCACTACAAAAAACTCAATTTCGTTTCTTTTTATGGCTGAGTAATATTCCATTTTATATATGTGCCACGTCTTGTTTATCCATTCATCTGTCGATGGACACTTAGGTTGCTTCCATGTCCTGGCCATTGTAAATAGAGCTGCAATGAACATTGTGGTACATGACTCTGAATTATGGTTTTCTCAGGGTATATGCCCAGCAGTGGGATTGCTGGGTCGTATGTTAGTTCTATTTTTAGTTTTTTAAGTAATTTCCATAGTGTCTGTATCAATTTACATTCCCAACCAACAATGCAAGAGGGTTCCCTTTTCTCCACACCGTCTCTAGCAGTTATTGTTTGTAGAGTTTTGATGATGGCCATTCTGACCAGTGTGAAGTGATACCTCATTGTAGTTCTGATGTGCATTTCTCTAATGATTAGTGATGTTGAGCATCCTTTCATGTGTTTGCCGGCAATCTGTATATCTTCTTTGGAGAAATGTCTATTTAGGTCTTCTGCCCATTTTTGGATTGGGTTGTTTGTTTCTTTGATATTGAGCTGCACGAGCTGCTTGTATATTTTGGAGATTAATCCCTTGTCAGTTGCTTCGTTTGCAAATTTTTCTCCCATTCTGAGGGTTGTCTTTTCGTCTTGTTTATGGTTTCCTTTGCTGTGCAAAAGCTTTTAAGTTTCATTAGGTCCCACATATTTATTTTTGTCTTTATTTCCCTTACTCTAGGAGGTGGGTCAGAAAGGATCTTGCTGTGATTTATGTCATAGAGTGTTTTGCCTATGTTTTCCTCTAAGAGTTTGATAGTGTCTGGCCTTACATTTAGGTCTTTAATCCGTTTGGAGTTTATTTTTGTGTATGATGTTAGGGAGTGTTCTAATTTCATTCTTTTACATGTAGCTGTCCAGTTTTCCCAGCACCACTTATTGAAGAGGCTGTCTTTTCTCCATTGTATATTCTTGCCTCCTTTATCAAAGGTAAAGTGACCATCCATACGTGTGTGAGTTTATCTCTGGGCTTTCTATCCTGTTCCATTGATCTATATTTCTGCTTTTGTGCCAGTACCATACTGTCTTCATTACTGTACCTTTGTAGTATAGTCTGAAGTCAGGGAGCCTGATTCCTCCAGCTCTGTGTTTCTTTCTCAGAATTGCTTTGGCTATTCGGGGTCTTTTGTGTTTCCATACAAATTGTGAAATTTTTTGTTCTAGTTCTGTGAAAAATGCCATTGGTAGTTTGATAAGGATTCCATTGAGTCTGTAGATTGCTTGGGTAGTATAGTAATTATTTTGATTCTTCCACTCCAAGAACATGGTACATCTCTCCATCTGTTTGTTTCATCTTTAATTTCTTTCATCAGTGTCTTATAGTTTTCTGCATACGGGTCTTTTGTCTACTTAGGTAGGTTTAGTCCTAGGTATTTTGTTCTTTTTTGTTGCAATGGTAAATGGGAGTGTTTCCTAAATTTCTCTTTCAGAATTTTTACCATTAGTGTATAGGAATGCAAGAGATTTCTATGCATTAATTTTGTATCCTGCTACCTTACCAAATTCATTGATTAGCTCTAGAGGTTTCTGGTAGCATCCTTAGGATTCTCTATGTATAGTATCATGTCATCTGCAAACAGTGACAGTTTTACTTCTTCTTTTCCAATTTGTATTCCTTTTATTTCTTTTTCTCTGATTGCCATGGCTAGGACTTCCAAAACTGTGTTGAATAATAGTGGCGAGAGTGGACATCTTTCTCTTGTTCCTGATCTTAGAGGAAATGCTGTCAATTTTTCACCATTGACAACGAAGTTGGCTGTGGGTTTGTCATATATGGGCTTTATTATGTTAAGGGAGTTTCCCTCTATGCCCACTTTCTGGAGAGTTATTATCATAAATTGGTGTTGAATTTTGTTGAACGCTTTTTCTGCATTTATTGAGATGCTCATATGGTTTTTCTCCTTCACTTTGTTAATATGGTGTATAACATTGATTGATTTGCATATATTGAAGAATCCTTGTATTCCTGGCATAAATCCTGCTTGATCATGGTGTATGATCCTTTTAATGTGTTGTTGGATTCTGTTTGCTAGTATTTTGTTGAGGATTTTTGCATCTATGTTCATCAGTGATATTTGGCTGTAGTTCTCTTCTTTTTGTGACATCTTTGTCTGGTTTTGGGTGATGGTGGCCTCATAGAATGAGTTTGGGAGTGTTCCTCCCTCTGCTGTGTTTTGGAAGAGTTTGAGAAGGATAGGTGTTAGCTCCTCTCTAAGTGTTTGATAGAATTTGCCTGTGAAGCTATCTGGTCCTGGGCTTTTGTTTTTGGAAGGTTTTTAATCACAGTTTCAATTTCAGTGCATGTGATTGGTCTGCTTATACTTTCTGTTTCTTCCTGGTTAAGCCTCGGAAGGTTGTGCTTTACAAAGAATTTGTCCATTTCTTCCTGGTTGTCCATTTTATTGGCATATAGTTGCTTGTAGTAATCTCTCATGATCCTTTGTATTTCTGCAGTGTCAGTTGTTACTTTCCTTTTTCATTTCTAATTCAGTTGATTTGTGTCTACTCCATTTTATTCTTGATGAGTCTGGCTAATGGTTTATCAGTTTTGTTTATCTTCTCAAAAAACTAGGTTTTAGTTTTATTGATCTTTGCTATTGTTTCCTTCATTTCTTTTTCACTTATTTCTGATCTGATCTTTCTGATTTATTTCCTTCTGCTAACTTTGAGGGGTTTTTTGTTCTTCTTTCTCTAATTACTTTAGCAGGTGTAAGGTTAGGTTGTTCATGTGAAATTTTTCTTGTTTCTTGAGGTAGGATTGTATTGCTATAAACTTTCCTCTTATAACTGCTTTTGCTGCATCCCATAGGTTTTGGATCGTTGTCTTGTTTTCATTGTCATGTTTTTCTAGGTATTTTTTGATTTCCTCTTTGATTTCTTCAGTGATCTCTTGGTTATTTAGTAGTGTATTGTTTAGCCCTCATGTGTTTGTATGTTTTACGGATTTTTCTCCTGTAATTGATATCTAGTCTTGTAGCGTTGTGGTCGGAAAAGATACTTGATACGATTTCAATTTTCTTAAATTTACCAAGGCTTGATTTGTGACCCAAGATATGATCTATCCTGGAGAATGTTCCATGAGCACTTGAGAAGAAAGTGTATTCTGTTGTTTTTGGATGGAATGTCCTATAAATATCAGTTAAGTCCATCTTGTTTAATGTATCATTTAAAGCTTGTGTTTCCTTATTTATTTTCATTTTGGATGATCTGTCCATTGGTGAAGGTGGAGTATTAAAGTCCCTTACTATGATTGTGTTACTGTCGATTTCCCCTTTTATGGCTGTTTGCATTTGCCTTCTGTCCTGAGGTGTTCATATGTTGGGTGCATAAATATTTACCATTGTTATATCTTCTTCTTGGATTGATCTGTTGATCATTATGTAGTGTCCTTCTTTATCTCTTGTGATAGTCTTTATTTTAAAGTCTGTTTTGTCTCATAGGAGAATTGCTACTCCAGCTTTCTTTTGCTTTCCATTTGCATGGAATATCCTTTTCTATCCCCTCACTTTCAGTCTGTATGTGTCCCTAGGTCTGAAGTGGGTCTCTTGTAGACAGCATATATACGGGTCTTGTTTTTGTATCCATTCAGCTAGTGTGTGTCTTTTGCTTGGAACATTTAATCCATTTACATTTAAGGTAATTATCGATATGTATGTTCCTATTACCATTTTCTTAATTGTTTTAGGTTTGTTTTTGTAGGTCTTTTCCTTCTCTTGTGTTTCCTGCCTAGAGAAGTTCCTTTAGCATTTGCTGTAAAGCTGGTTTGGTTGTGCTGAATTCTCTTAACTTTTGCTTGTCTGTAAAGGTTTTAATTTGTCCGTCGAATCTGAATGAGATCCTTGCTGGGTAGAGTCATCTTAGCTGTAGGTTTTTCCCTTTCATCAGTTTAAATATGTCCTCGCACTCTCTTCTGGCTTGCAGAGTTTCTGCTGAGAGATCAGTTGTTAACCTTAAGGGGCTTCTCTTGCATGTTATTTGTTATTTTTCCCTTGCTGCTTTTAATATTGTTTCTTTGTATTTAATTTTTGATAGTTTGATTAATATGTGTCTTGGCAGGTTTCTCCTTGGATTTATCCTGTATGGGACTCTCTGTGCTTCCAGGACCTGATTGACTATTTCCTTTTCCATAATAGGGAAGTTTTCAACTATAATCTCTTCAAATATTTTCCCAGTCCCCTTCTTTTCTCTTCTTCTTCTGGGACCCTTATAATTCGAATGTTGGTGCATGTAATATTTTCCCAGAGGTCTCTGAGACTGTCCTCAGTTCTTTTCATTCTTTTTTATTCTGCTCTGCAGTAGTTATTTCCACTGTTTTATCTTCCAGGTTACTTATCCATTCTTCTGCCTCAGTTGTTGTGCTGTTGCTTCCTTCCAGAGGATTTTTAATTTCATTTATTGTGTTGTTCATCATTTTTTGTTTGCTCTTTAGTTCTTCTAGGTCCTTGTTAAACATTTCTTCTATTTTATCCATTCTATTTCCAAGAGTTTGGATCATCTTTACTATCATTACTCTGAATTCTTTTTCAGCTAGACTGCCCATTTCCCCTTCATTTGTTTGGTCTGGTGGGATTTTACCTTGCTCCTTCATCTGCTGCATATTTCTCTGTCTTCTCATTTTGTTTAACTTACTGCGTTTGGGGTCTCATTTTTGCAGGCTGCAGGTTCATAGTTCCTGTTGTTTTTGGTGTCTGCCCCCAGTGGGTAAGGTTGGGTCAGTGGGTTGTGTAGGCTTCTTGGTGGACGGGACTGGTGCCTGTGTTCTGGTGGATGAGGTTGGATCTTGTCTTTCTGGTGGGCAGGGCCATGTCCAGTGATGTGTTTTGTCGTGTCTGTGAACTTAGTATGATATTAGGCAGCCTCTCTGCTAATGGGTGGGTTTGTGTTCCTGTCTTGCTAGTTGTTTGGGATGGGACATCCAGCACTGGAGCTTGCTGGCCGTTGGGTGGAGCTGGGTCTTAGCGTTGAGACAGCAATCTCTGGGAGAGCTCTCACCAATTGTTACTACTTGGGTCCAGGAGGTCTCTGGTGATCCAACGTCCTGAACTCGGCTCTCCCACCTCAGAGGCTCAATCCTGACACCAGGCTGGAGCACCAAGACCCTGTCAGCCACATGGCTCAGAAGAAAAAGAAGAAAAATGAAAAGAAAAAAGTAGTAAATTAAAATAAATTTTAAAAAATTATTAATATAAAAAGGTAATAAAAAAAGAAGAGAGCAACCAAACCAATAAACATATCCACCGGTGATAACAAGCGCTAAATACTATACTAATTAAACATAAAAATCAGAAACAAATCAATCGCAGACAACAAACCCGAAGTATGCAGTTGCTCCCAAAGTCCATCACCTCAGTTTTGGGGTGAGTCATTGTCTATTCAGGTATTCCACAGTTGCAGGGTACATCAGGTTGATTGTCGGGATTTAATCTGCTGCTCCTGAGGCTGCATGTAGAGATTTCCTTCTCTTCTTTGTTCGCACAGCTCCTGGGGTTCAGCTTTGGTTTTGGCCCCACCTCTGCGTGTAGGTCACCCTCAGGTATCTGTTCCCTGCCCAGACAGGAGGGGTTAAAGCAGCGGCTGATTAAGGGGCTCTTGCCCACTCAGGCCAGTGGGAGGGAAGCGTATGGTAGTTATAATTGGAATGTGGGGCGGACCTGCAGTGGTAGAGGCTGGCATGATGTTGCAACATCCTGAGATGTGCCATGTGTTCTCCTGGGGATGTTGTCCCTGTATCACAGGACCCTGGCAGTGGCGGGCTGCACAGGCTCCTGGGAGGGGCGATGTGGATAGTGACCTGTGCTTGCACACAGGATTCTTGGTGGCTGCAGCAGCAGCGTTAGCGCTTCATGCCCATCTCTGGTGTCGAAGCTGATAGCCACGGCTCGCGCCCATCTCTGGAGCTCGTTTAGTTGGTGCTTTGCCTTCTGTGGGCACACGGGGAAGGAATCCCCTCTCCTCTCACACCCTGAAACAATGGTCTCTTGCCTCTTAGGCAGTTCCAGATATTTTCCTGGACTCCCTCCCTGTTTGCCTTGGCACACTAGCCCCCTTCAGGCCGTGTTCACGCAGCCAACCCCAGTCCTCTCCCTCGGGCCTGACCTCGGAAGCCCGAGCTTCAGCTCCCAACCCCCACCCCACCTGGCAGGTGAGCAGACAAGCCTCTCAGGCTGGTGAGTGCTGGTCGGCACCGATCCTCTGTGCAGGAATCTTTCCGCTTTGCCCTCTGCACCCCTGTTGCTGTGCTCTCCTCTGTGGCTCCAAAGCTTCCCCCCAACCCCGCCTACCCCTGTCTTTGCCAGTGAAGGGTGTCCGTAGTGTGTGGAGACTTTTCGTCCTTCACAGCTCCCTCCCCAAGGTGCGGGTCCCATCCGTATTCTTTTGTCTCTGTTTTTTCTTTGTTCTTTTGCCCTACCCATGTGCGTGGGGATTTTCTTGCTTTTTGGGAAGTCTGAGGTCTTCTGCCAGCGTTCAGTAGGTGTTC
The DNA here is from genome assembly GCF_964165515.1 of Mesoplodon bidens. NCBI lineage: Eukaryota > Metazoa > Chordata > Mammalia > Artiodactyla > Ziphiidae > Mesoplodon > Mesoplodon bidens. The sequence goes on along the minus strand of NC_138162.1, from coordinate 18,304,871 downwards.
TGTAGGAGTTGTTCCACGTGTAGATGTATTTTTGATGTATTTGTGGGGAGGAAGGTAATCTCCACATCTTGCTCCTCCGCCATCTTGAAGTTCCCCCCTAAGGTTTTGTTTCACCATATTCCCAGGAATTCCCAGAAAAGACAATCATATTCATCCAGCCATGCCTGTTTGCATCCATCCATCCATCCATCCATCCAACAAATATTTAATGAATGTCTACTGATTTTCTGGCATTGTGTTAGACACTGAGTATATAGAAATGAATGAATGAGAAGCCACAATCTCCTGTTCTTGTATACAACTAAGGAGAGGGAACAGATATTGAACAAGTAACTAAGTTGACAGATGGGAAGGAAACAGGTATCAGAAGTGCTTATAAGAGAGAATATTAGGCTTTTCTACAAGTCAGGGCTAGCTTTCCTGTCAAGAGCCAGTTGCTTGGAGTGTGAGAAGGTGGCTATTTCTGTTTCAGTTACTACAACTGCATCATAACAACCTCTTCCCCCATGTCCCCCAGATAAAATAGTGTTATAAAACAACAATTTTATTATACTTATGAATTCTGTGGGACACAGCAAAGGGAGGATGACCTGTCTTTGCTCTATAATGTCTGAGGCATCATCTGAGCAGACTCATAAGCCAGGTATCATTTGATAGCTGGATGCTGGAAAACTCTTGGGCTACCTTCACTCATATGTCTTGAAGTTGATGTTGGTGTCAGCCAAGACCTCAAATGGGCTGTCAGGCACAACCCTTAAAACGTGGCCTTTCTACATGCTCTGTCCACATGGACTAGTTTGGACTTCCTCTCAGCACGACAGCTGGATGCCAGGAGTAAATACCTCAGAGGAGACTTAGGTAGAAGCTACGGAATTTGCCTTCTGTGACCTCGCCTCAGATGTTACAGATGTCACTTTGTCACAGTGGCAAGTCCACTTAAGTTTAAGGGGAGAGCACATAGGCCCACTGCTTTGATCAGAGCAATGTCAAAATTACATTGTGAGAGGAATTTGTGGAATGGGACAGCTGATTGCAACCATCTTTGGAAAATACAGTCTGCCTGAACATGTATCAGAGCAGTGTTGTTCTTCGATATTTAACTATGGGGAAACATATTTATAGTCCTTAACTTTAACAGCTACTCATATGCAGAAGCCACGTAAAGGTTGAGAGGTTCTGGATGTCTAAGATCCAGACAGAGTATTTCAGGAGCAAATTCCAAGGAAAGGAAATATACAAGATGATCCGGCAACAGTTTGTAGTGCCAGAAAGTAAAGAAGTGCTCAAGAAATAAGCAAACGTAGCCAAAGCAATCTTTAGAAAGAAAAACGGAGGTGGAGGAATTAGGCTCCCTGATTTTAGACTATACTACAAAGCTACAGTAATCAAGACAGTATGGTGCTGGCACAGAAACAGAAATATTGATCAATGGAACTGGGTAGAAAGCCCAGAGATAAACCCACACACATATGGCCAACACAAAGAATATACAGTGGAGAAAAGACAGCCTCTTCAGTAAGTGGTGCTGGGAAAGCTGGAAAGCTATATGTAAAAGAATGAAGTTAGAACACTCCCTAACACCATACACAAAAATAAACTCCAAACGGATTAAAGACCTAAATGTAAGACAAGACATTATAAAACTCTTAGAGGAAAGCATAGGCAGAACACTCTAGGACATAAATCACAGCAAGATCCTTTTTGACCCACCTCCTAGAGAAATGGAGATAAAAACAAAAATAAATAAATGGGACCTAATGAAACTTAAAAGCTTTTGCACAGCAAAGGAAACCATAAACAAGACGAAAAGACAACCCTCAGAATGGGAGCAACTACTTGCAAATGAAGCAACTGACAAAGGATTAATCTCCAAAATGTACAAGCAGCTCATGCAGCTCAATATCAAAAAAACAAACAACCCAATCCAAAAGTGGGCAGAAGACCTAAATAGATATTTCTCCAAAGAAGATATACAGATTGCCAGCAAACACATGAAAGGATGCTCAACATCACTAATCAGTAGAGAAATGCAAATCAAAACCACAGTGAGGTATCACCTCATACAGGTCAGAATAGCCATCATCAAAAAATATACAAACAATAAATGCTGGAGAGGGTGTGGAGAAAAGGGAACCCTCTTGCACTGTTGGTGGGAATGTAAATTGATACAGCCACTATGGAGAACAGTATGGAGGTTCCTTAAAAAACTAAAAACAGAACTACTATATGACCCAGCAATCCGACTACTGGGCATATACCATGAGAAAACTGTAATTCAAAAAGAGCCATGTACCACAATGTTCATTGCAGCACTATTTACAGTGGCCAGGACATGGAAGCAACCTAAGTGTCCATCGACAGTTGAATGGATAAAGAAGATGTGGCACATATATACAATGGAATATTACTCAGCCATAAAAAGAAACAAGATTGAGTTATTTGTAGTGAGGTGGATGGAGCTAGAGACTGTCATACAGAGTGAAGTAAGTCAGAAAAAGAAAAACAAATATCGTATGCTAACACATATATATGGAATCTAAAAAAAATTGGTTCTTAAGAATAATAGTTTATCAATATTGGTTCATTAATTATAACAATCATACCAATGTAAGATGCTAATAATAGAAAAAACTAGATGTGAGGTATATTGCCATTCTGTACTATCTTCACAATTTTACTGTAAGTCTAAACCTGTTGTAAAGTTAAAAAAATAGTTTTAAAAAATTCCAAGAAAACATGTGTATTTTAAAACCCTGACTTTCCCAGTTGAAAACAGAACTCATAGAAACCACCAACACAGCAAAGTCAATAAGTAACGGACTCTTAATCTTTCAACATGCTGAAGCACCAGCGGACTTTAACATTCTGATTCTCATCTTGTTCACTGAGTGAATTGCAGCAGGGGAGTATAGGAGGTGGGCATGAAGTTGTCTGAAAACTTTTGCCTTAAGGTCTGGTGCAAAAGACCGTCTGAAGTCTGGAGCAAAAACAGTCTCAATCTATGTAAATATCAGGAAATTAAATTCCATATGTTGTGTGCCAGATGCTTTCAGCTGCCACAGCTGTGCGCAAACGGTGAGCAGACAGTTTGGATTGTCAAGCAGGAGTGTCATTCTTTGCAAAGGAGAAGGCTGTGGCTGCCAGTTGGAGGTCAAAGGGTAATATGTACGAGTGACTTGATTCCAGCAATCTGACAAGTTAAATCACTGGACAGTTGGGAATTCCTTGTGAGGCTTAAAAGTTGGAAGAACTTGTTAAGTGTGTCATGGTCTTTGGAACCGGAGATTGCCTTTGAAATGCGTTGTTTATTTTAGAAACCACATTAAAAATGCACGTGTATGATGAGGACAAGGATGGCAGGGAGATTTCCATTGTGATTAAATATGAATGGTCATTGTAGGAAAAAAAGAACACTATCAAATATAAAAAGAAAAAGATAATAAAGTGTGGTTATTATGAATAGAATTGATACATATGGGATAGCTTTTAAGCTTTCAACAGGTGTCCCAACCCTCTCTAATGCCTGTCCATTTGGTTTAAATGCTTTTTAAATATGAAGATAGCAAAAAGCCTGGGAGTGACTAATATTTCAGAAATGAGTGGTAGAGCATAAACATTTCGGGATTAGACATAAGAAGTGATGTATAAAAGTTCCAGGTCTAGCCGTCTGTGAGACGATGGGAAGATAGGAGACCTAAGAAAGGGACCATTTTCAGGAAGAGCTTTCAGTATCAGGAGATTAGAATTCTACTTTGAGCTCTTTCACTAGATTTCTTAGCACATTGTTTCTTGGCTGTGAAACATGAAGTAGAGCTGAGGCATTGGCGTTTAAATCCCTGAATTTGAATTCCAGTTCTGTACCTTGTTAACTCTGTGACACTTGAAACATAACTTCATCTCTCAGGACCTCGATTTCTTAATCTGTAAAGTGGTACCACATCTCTCAAGTGTGGTGTAGAGAATTCAATTAGTGAGTCCATTTAAAGACCTTACCCCAGCGTTTGGTGCTTGCGTAATAAATAGCACCTGTTTTTCTTTCTAAGACTTACACAACATTCACAGTGACCTTGAAAGACTAGAATGCTAATCGGAAACCAACAGAGAAGGATTTTGAAAGAGTTAGTGTGAGACTGAATTTAATCCAAAACAAATCAGTGGCACAAGGTTGGGATGATTCTTTGGATTTAGGTATGGATTTGTGGAATGAGAAGCCTGAGACAAAGTCACATTTCCAAAGTTCATGCCGTCTGGTTGGTCTAATAGGGTGTCCAATCATTTATGTAGTCAGAACACACCAATAGCATTGGCTTTAATTCTGAACATCTCATTATAAGAGGGGTATTGACAACCTAGAATCCCAAAGAAGACTGCGTAAGATCAAAAATATTTTCAAAGTGTTGTTGCTTGGCACAGTTGCTGGATAAGTTTGTTTTTTGTTTTTTTGTTTTTTTAACCATCGGGAACAGATGATTCATGATGTACATGATAGCCCTCTCCAAATATTTGGAAAATACCTATATAGATAACTATGAAAACCACTTAGTGGCACTTTGAGTGACAGGTCTTGAGTCAACACAAGAAATTCTCTATATCTTATTTTCTCCCGCCTTCTGAAATATCCAAAACCTCTTCCTCCATCCTCACCCTCAGCTGGTAGCCTTGCTTGATGTTTCCCAAAAAAAAAAAAAAAAAAGCAACCAATAAGGAGATAATGTTCACAGGCTCCCACCCTCACATCTATCTACCTCACATTTCTGCCAGTAATCTATTTTCTGACCTGCTACAGACTAGGCGTTTTCAGATTTCTTAGCCAAGACCGAGATTTCCACCTCTTGAATAGACCTGTCCTTTCTCTCTCATCTAGTCAAAGACATTGCTCTGGCAATTCTCCCCTCCTTTCTCCTGCATCATTAATTTCCCTTATTTTCAGGATCTTTCCTGTGAGCATGTAAAATTGGTATTATTTCTCCCATTATCCAAAAAATGTTTGACCCTATTTTTCCATCAACAACCATGTATGTCTCTTTCCTTTGATACAAAAACTGGAAAGTTTCTAATTTCTCTCCTTCCATTCTCCCTTGAACTCACTTCAGTCAGACTTTTACCCATACTACTCCACCAAAACCACTCTTACCGAAGTGATCAGTGGTTACTGTGTTGCTAATGCCAATGGTCCATTCTCAGCCCTCATCTTGCTTGACTTTGCAGCAGCATTTGGTACTGTAGATCTCTCTTTCCTCTTTGAAGCACTTTATTGTCTACCAGGAAATTCCTTTCACCTAGTTTTCTTCCTTCCTCTCTGGCCTCTGGCTGATCCTTAGTCTCCTTTAAAGATTCTTCCTCATCTCTTTATTTCTAAGCATTGAATGTCTAGGACTCAAATCTAGGATGGTGTCTCTCTGTCTCTACTTACTCACTGGTTAAGCTTGCACCATTCCAGTCCTTTAAAATGCCATCTCTGTGATAACTCCAAGATTTTACCTGCAGTCTGGTGATATAACCCCTGAACCCCAGATTTTTATAACCAACTGTCAACCCAGCATCTCCACACAGATGTCTCATTTGGTATTTAAAAATGAACTGTCCAAAATGGAACTTCTACTATTTCTCCACCATACCTGTACCAAACTTGCCCTACCCATAACATCCTTTTGTACATTGTGGATCATGGAAAGGCCACCTTTTTCTTTCCTAAGGCAAAGCACTTATAATGTTTTTCTCTCTCTCTCTCTTTCTCTCTCTCCCCCCATCCCTCCCTTTTTTTCTCTTTGTCTCCAATCCATCCATCTTTGGCTTTACCTTCTTACCATTTCCACTGCTATCTCCTTGGTCCAAACTTCCATATCCTTTCACATGGATTATTTTAATAGCCCATGATCTGTTTAACCTGTCTCCACTCCTGCTCCCTTCAAAATGTGTTCAACGTAGCAACTAAACTAGTCTTTTTAAACTTAAGTCATAGCATGACACTCCTTACTCGGATCCCTCTCTAGGTAACCTCTCCCATTCAGAGAGTGAAAGCCAATGTCCAGATCATGGCCAATCGGGCACTACACGCTCTGCCCATCACCTTTGTCCCTTTGACCATCTATCCTAAGTATTCTTCTTTTTTTTGCTCTCTACTTCAGCCACATTCCTCCACACTTCAAGTATCCTATCACCTTTGAGACTTTGTGTTCATCGTTCCATCTACTTTGCATGCTTTTCCTTCAAGTAGTTTCATGACTTCCTTCAGGTTTTAACAGTGGCATCATCTCGTTCTGACCCTCTCTGGCCATTTACCTCCCACACCTCCAACAGTTCCCGTCCTCCTTTCTTGGTTTATTTTGTTCTCCTTAATATTTTTTAACAGTAACGTAGTGTGTGTTTTGTTTGGATTTTCCCCTAGAATATGAGTGTCAGCAATGTTTGTCTATTGTTCACTGACACATTCTCAGCACCAAGAACAGCCCCCTGGCTTATAGTATGTATTCAACAAATACTTAATGAATAAGTGACTGGTTGGAAGGATGGACAGATAAGCTAGACTTCTTAGGAAGGTGGTAAGCTCCCTGTCATTGGGCATACATCATTCAGGGATGCTGAATATAAGACTGTTGCATAGTATTGGTTATTTCCAACTCCATGATTATATGAATGTTACAACTTAAGCGATTTGGAGATTTGGATGTAGCTATGTGGTATTGACAATGATAGAGGATAAAACAGCATGACATAATGTTTACACCTTAAAGTAATCATGGAAGTGTAGATGGCATAACCTCCTTTGATGGATGAACCACTTGTGTCCCAGAAGTTTCAAGGAGAACTAGTGAACGTAGCTCTCTCCAACAAAGCACACTTAACCCTGGGTCTGTGTAAAAGTCTCGGTCTGTGTAAAATCGTGTGGGCAATAATAATTATTTTTTTACCGCTGCTTCTATAGTTGAAATTTAATTTAAAGAAGACTCATTTTATATTGATTCTGGGGACATGTTTCTTGCATTTTTAGGCATATGTGCTTTTTTACCTATGTAAATTATGTTTTAAAGTATCTTTTACTACAGTGTTTCCTAAGAAAGAGAAAAGTTTGGACATGGTTCCAAAGGACTGTTATGCTTTCAATTATTTTATATAGGGAAGCAGGTAGAGCATTTGAAAAACATTCTGCCTTATTGTCCCGAGCTAAGAAGATCTAAATCTCATGCTGTTCCTTTTACCAAGGGTTATAGGTTTGATCACAGCAAGGTGAGGTAATGAGGCCCAAGGAGGTGATGATTCAGCAGCTGAACCACAAACAGACCCTTAAAAACTCCTGAATTGGAGACCAGAGTGCTCACTTTCTTCTGTGGTGACAAGGGAGTGACCTGGGGCTTGGCTTATAAAACCCTCGTCCCTTGGGGCCTTGTGAAGAGCACAAGCAGCTTCTGTCTTTGGGTAGCTGAACCCTGGAAGGGGCAGGAAGAACAGTTCAATCCTCAGGTGGTGGTTCCTCCCCTTAGGTACAAAGTACCTTTTACTAATGCTTTGAAATGGAAAGAAAACCACATCTTTGGCTCCTGAGGGAAATCCAACATGTTCAGTATCAGGGATGGTCACATCCTGGGTGTTGCCCCTTAAGTCTTCTTGGGATTCAACCCAGCCACCCGGCCTCTACTCCAGCCCTCACTTCCATCTGGCAACATGACTGGTCAAGCTGGCTTGTAGCCCTAGTGATAATTTTAAAACCACATCTCAACCTACACCGTCCATGTTGAGAGACTGAGTGACTACATCTTGCCCTGCTCCTTTTCCTTTTCCTTTTTTGTTTTCAACCCACATGGAAAATTCTCTCTCTTAAAAAGGGAAAAGTCATGGGCTTCTGACATCATTATGGACAGTGTGTGGATCACAGTGTAGGGACTCTGATGCATTTGCTTACAGAATGTTGGGAGGAATGAGGGGCGTGTATGTGAATCACTCAACACAAGGTGAAAATATTGGTGGAAAAATCCAGCCACCTGATGACTCTGAAATTTATTTAAATATAGTATCCATGACCCATGTTTCCAGAGAACTTAAAACAGTGGTTTCCATTGACCACACAATCCGAATTCCAAAGAATCACATACTTAAGCGTTCCTTTATGGACTTGACACCAGAGGAGGAGGAGGAGAGAGAAGGGACCAAAATAGTTCAGAGTGATATGTAAATAGCTTAGGCATGTGTGTGTGTGTGTGTTTGCAGAAGCTTGTTAGCCTCAAGGGGAATACAAAATATTTGGGGCCCGCCAAGGTATATGGTTTCTTTTACATTACTCTATCATATTGGGAAATCTTTCAGCCTCCCCTAGCATCCAAGACACAAAGAGCTTAAGACACAACTTTGCCAACAAAAACTACCGTTTCCAATGTCACTCCTGTGGGGCCCAGCTCAACACCACTTGTCACAGTAGCTTCCTGTACCCATTGCTCATCAAATGTCCTTTGTCTCTGTAATATGCTTGGCTCATGGTTTTAGAAGCTAACATTTTCTAACTGGGGGCTTTCTGTTGATGCTGGAGGGGAAAAGGGCAATACAGCAAGGGTAGGTTTCCTAAGTGATTCTGAACTTTCAGTGTGTAGTGGTCACAGAACCTGGGATTCTTCAGCTATTTTGTGCAACTTTGGAGTTTTACAGAAACCTCTCTTGGCCCTCCTCCAGTTTTCTCTCTGTTTTGTTGGATGTGGTTTATCTGTTAGGACACATATTCCCAATTTCCTCTCCTCCCCCTTTGACAAACATCCTCATACTATTTACCTTTTGTATTTACCCCTTATATGCCATATTGGATTTGTGAGACCTTTGGTTTTCTGGGTTCAACTTCTTAGAACCCATTTCCTTTTTCAGTCAGACTTTGTGCTGTCTTCTGTGTCTGGATTTTTAAGAGCAATTGAGGTGGGGAAGGTATAGTTGATCTCTCTGAAGAAAAAGTCATACTATCCTGATCTACAGTCTCCATCCTACAGCTTTCCTCTGTTTTCTCCAAATTTTTCTAGAAAAGTTGATCTTTAACCTTACTTTTACTATAACCTTGCTTTTACTATAACCTTGATATCTTTAACCTTGCTTTTACTATAAAGTAAACTAATTATATGTAAACTTGGTATCTTGATACCTTTAACCTTGATATCTTTAACCTTGCTTTTACTATAAAGTAAATTAATTAAATGTGAAATTTTATTCATTCATTCATTCAATGAGCCCCTATTATGGGTTTAATTATTATTTTCTCCTCTGAATGGTTCTTCTCCCGTGAACAATTTTCTCTCTCAAACCTGCTGCATTTAATAAATATAAGTCATTTTCCCCCTGGAGACAGCCCATATTGCTACAATGAATCAACTTGAGTCTGGTCTAGAGTACTTAAGTGTGACATTTGAGGTAGCCTTGGTGACCTGAAAATGAATGAATGCCTTATCCCATAAGGCTTAGAACAATGAAAGTCATTGGTAACTCCAATATAACCCTCAGTGATAGTTTTCCAGTATGTCCAGAGATAACCTCTTGCAACACTCAGTTATTTGGTTTTATCACAAGAACGTTTTAAGTATCTAAATCCAAATTATGTTTAGTGAACACTTGTATCATTTTCGAGTCTAAATTTTTCACTCTCTTCTTTTTCATGGGTTCTCTAACTGTATATTCCACTGTTTACTGGGCAGCTCAAACTTGGATTTCCACAGGAGTTTCTAACTTGGCATGCATGCCTAAAACTGAGCTCATCCTCCTCTCCCTCTGCTTCTATCCCAGTGGATGGTAGGACCATCCACAAATCACTTAACCTGAAACCAGGAAGTTATTCTTGACACACTTTTTTTTTTTTTTTTTTTTTTGCGGTACGCAGGCCTCTCATTGTTGTGGTCTCCCCCGTTGCGGAGCACAGGCTCTGGACATGCAGGCTCTGTGGCCATGGCTCACGGGCCCAGCCCCCCACGGCATGTGGGATCTTCCTGGACTGGGGCACGAATCCATGTCCCCTGCATCGGCAGGCGGACTCTTAACCACTGTGCCACCAGGGAAGCCCTCTTGACACACTTTTATCCTTTACACCTTAGCCCTACCATCCCCAGAATCCTAGAAAGGCTACCTCTTCAAACTTCCCTACATCTGGCACCTCCACTCCATCTTGCGGATGTTAGGCCTTTTTTTTACCATTTGTTCAATTACAGTAACCTCCTAACTGGCCTCTGTACTTATTATACCCCTTCTATTCTATTTGGTAACCAGAGTGATATTTCTTAAGTACCACTCTATAGCTTAAATCCTTCACTAAGAAGTTCCTCATTGTCCTCAAGAGAATTTCAAGTGATTCTTTTTGTTAGATACAAGCCCATCTATCTCTTTGATAACATTGCCTTCCATAAGCACTCTCTGCTATAAACATACTAAACCTCCTTTAATTTTTCATATGAGTCGTGCTTTCTCGCTCAAAGATGTCCTTGCCTTTCTACGTGCTTCTGCCTTTGCTTTGGGACCCTCTCCAGGGGCACAAATCCTGGTATCCTTTTAATACCTCTGTGCTGAATTCATTCATTCAGTAATTATTGAGTCTCTTCTCCATGATAAGTGCTATGCTAGGCATTTGGGATCAAGAATAAAACACTATCCTTTTGCTTCAATTGTCAGAGTATATAAGAGAAATAAGAGTATAAATAACTACAATGGATGGTGGGCTGGAAAGAAGAGGATGGCATAAAGCAAACAGCTGTGGTTGACAAAAAAAAAAAAAAAATTGGCTTTGTAATAATCAAAGCCAGGTGGCACAGTGACAAGAACTGGGTATCAGAGGTTTTACAAGTTCAAATACAGGTTGCTCTTACATGCCCAAGATGAGTGCATGTTTACTACAGTAACAGTTTGGAACCTTGCTCTGTGATCACAGTGTAAGCATTTGTGGGTTTTTTGGGTTTGTTTTTTTTTTTTCATTTTAAGGAAAATAGTTTTATTCTAATGTATTTTCCATCTGATCATCAAGTATTTTTTCCATGCTTTCTTTTTTTAATTAATTTTTATTGGAGTATTGTTACTTTACAATGTCATATTAGTTTCTGCTGCACGGCAAAGTGAATCAGCCATACGTATACATATATCCCCTCTTTTTTGGATTTCCTTCCCATTTAGGTCACCACAGAGCACTGAGTAGAGTTCCCTGAGCTGTACAGTAGTTTCTCATTAGTTATCTATTTTAAGCATTTGTAGCAAGGACTGTTGTTAAGGTTTTTTTGACAGTTACAAAATAGGAAATCTTCTGTTTAGACCAGAACTTGAAGTTCATCTATCTTATCCCCCAACAAATGCTTTAATCTCCTCAATAAAATTCTCTACATGTGGTCTTTCAGTCTCTGCTTGGATATTTCCTATTGAGAGAATCCCACCCCAACTTTGAAGAGACACAGAGTATTGTGTTTAGAACTCAATGATAAGTGTTCAAACCCAGCTTCAGTCATGCATTGATCATAAGAATGCAGCTACTTCAATTTCCCTCTCTGTTCATCTCTGTATTAGAATGAACTGTAGATTACAGGGCTAGTTATTGAAAAGTGAGAGAGAAAGTAATGTGAAAATTCTCAGCACTGCAACTAACACATAGTAGGTGCACAATAAACAGTAGTCCCTAGTACTGTGTGATGCTCTCTCCTTTATAAAATACCTCTTAGGACTTCACTCTTCCGTGGCATTTCTGCTTTTATATGTGGCTAGTAGCTATAAACTTTGCCATCTTGCTTATTAAATCTAACTAACACCCCCCTAGAGATGCATAATCAAGTAATTTTGGCATGCAAAGTAAAATACAGCAAATGTTATTGCTAGGATTATTCAGCTGCCAGGATGTCTTATAGCGGTACTCAGATGATGGGTTACATAGGAAACTCTGGGGTAAATAAAATGAGTTTTTGCAAACTTGTAAATGGTTCATTTAACCTTATTCTTCAGGGAGAGAGAAGAAAGGCTTCACCTACCTCCTCCTTGAAATAATGAATATTAAAATTTTGCATTCAGCAGCTCAGGAAGTTTTTTTTGTTTGTTTGTTTTTTCTATTTTACTTTTTTGTAAAAAAAAGATCTCTTCTTAGCCTCTGGACACATTCACAGAGATCAGAGAAAATAAAAATATTAAAGTATTTTTATTGTCTTTTACAAATCTTACCCCTGCTAGAATGTTAGCTTTGTAAGACAAGAACTGTATATATATTCTTCAATGTACTAACACTGGCAAACTGAACAGAACTTGGCCCAGAGTAGTTAAAATAATTCTTTTTAAATATGCTGATATTCTTATGTCAAGTAAGTACTTTAGCAAAACAGTCTTTATTCTAATGTCTTACATGGAATGGGCAACCGAAATGGGAGAAAAGGACAAGTGTTCAGACACTTACGTATGAGGCTTTCAGCATCTTGTAGAAAAAGGCAAAAAAAATGTTAAGGAGCAAAGTAAAGATTGGATGTCCAAATAGAAACTCATAGTTAACCTATAAAATAATTTTCAGCCTTTTAACATGACAATATAGATAGATTTGCTGACATGAAATAATGATAAAATGCAGTTTTGGTTGAAGAAAGGTATATGCATAATGACATACCACATTTTTGTGGTATTTCTTTCCCTTTCGATTATTCTCTGTGTTAACTTTATATTTTTTATAAAATCTTTTTACATGATGTTGATTAGAGAAGGCTTTTCCATCAGGAGAAGAATTTCCTATCTTTTTAATTTGTGACAAATGTAGTTTTTGCAATTGGCATTGTCCTGCACCAATTTCCTCCAGAACGTTTTATTGACATATACCTTGCTTGACTACCCCAGTTGGGCAAGGTCATCTCAAAAACTTCTGAATGTTTAGCTATTAGTGATCAGCTGTATTGGATGTATTTAGTATATATTGTTCTCTTTGGAAAACTCAGTTTGAACACATGTTGGGAAATGGCCTTAAATTTCTCTATCTAAAAAAAATTCTCTAATTCTTGCTGTCTCCCCACCCCAAACCACCCCCATTCTTTAGAATGATGTTAGCATAAAGTCCACATTGCTTCTTAAAAAACAAAAAAAAGTGACATTAGCTATTCTTTGGCAGAAGAAAATAATTTACTCTAAAAAGTATCTTAAATATGTGTTTTGATTATCAGAAGATAAAAATAAATTTAGACAATATTTTTTCAGTGTCAGAAATAAAATGTGCCCTTTATTGTTTTTGTTTTTTAACTTTTTTATGGAAATATGGTTTACTTACAATATTAGTTTCAGGTGTACAACATACTGATTTGATATTTTTATAGATTATACCCAACATAAAGTTATTATAAAATACTGGCTATATTCCCTGTGCTGTACATTACATCATTGTGTATTATTTGTTTTATATAGTAGTTTGTATCTCTTAATCCCATTTATTGTTAATGATACATATTTTAAAAATCTATTCAACATTGAATGTGGGGTTTGGGGGCATACAGGGACCAATATATCATCACCGCTGTTTTTGATATACTCTTAGACTCCCCCTCCTCCCTGGAAACCACCATTCTACTCTATGTTTCTATGAGTTTGCCTATTTTAGGTACTTCATATAAGTCGTCATGCAACATTTGTCCTTCTGTGACTAGCCTATATCATTTGCCATATTGTCTCCAGGTCCATTCATGATGTTGCATATGGCAGGATTTTCTTAGCACTGAATAATATTACATTGTACATATAAGCCACATTTTCTTTATCCATCTGTTAATGGACATGTATTGACTATTTTGAATAATGCTGCAATGATTATGAGAGTGCAGATACCTCTTTGTGATCCTGATTTCAATTCTTTTGGATATATACCCATAAGTGAGATTGCTAGATTTTATGGTAATTCTATTTTTAATATTTTGAGGAATTGTCTTACTGTTTTTCATAGAAGCTACACCATTTTACATTCCCACCAACCAACGGCGTACCAGGGTTCCAATTCCTCCATATCCTCGCCAACAGTTGTTATCTTTTGTTTTTGTTTTGATAATATCTGTCTTAACACAAGTGAAGTGATATTTCCTTGTGGTTTTGATTTGCATTTTCCTGATGATTAGTGATATTGAGCATCTTTTCGTAAATCACTTATTGGTGATTTGTATGTCTTCTTTAGAGGAATGTCTATTCAAGTCCTTTGCCTATTCTTTAAATTGTTTCTTTTTCTGTTGAGTTGTTAGGATTTGTTATATATTTTGAATATTAACCCCTGATTAGATATATGATTTGCAAATATTTCCTCCGACTTCATAGCTTGCATTTTTACTATGTTGATTGTTTCCTTACTATGCAGAAGTTTTTTGGTTGCTATAGTCTCACTTGTCTCTTTTTGCTTTTGTTGCTTGTGCTTTTGGTATCATCTCCAAGAAATCATTACCTAGACCAATGTCATGAATTTTCCCCCATGTTTTCTTCTAGGATACTCACGCTTTTAAAGTCAATAAGTGTTAACTGAGTCATTTGATCCCAGATCTGTACTTGATGGGTCATTGATGAGAGGTGTGACAATTAAAGCCTGTGGGCCTCTATTTGTGCACCTAGGAAATGGGAGTTGCTATCTGACACACACTTCTCAAGGTTGTTGACAGGATTTAGTGAGATGCTGTCTGTAGAACTGCTCTGTAAGCTGTGAAATGTTAACACAGCAGTGAGATAAGTTTTTGTTGAAAGAAACACAGCTTGGCTTGAGGATGCTGTTAATTGCTGTTAATGGGGATTAACATTTGTGACAGTTTTTGATAGCAAATTAAATCAGTCACCAGCTTCAAGAAGCCCCTGGCCCCCAGCCCATCACTTCACTCGATTTTCATTGCCACACTTTTCACTACATATTTGATGTTTCTTGTGTATTCTTTCATTATGTCTGTTTCCCCATATTATAATGGGGCTGCCACATGAGTGGTGACCCTGTCGATCATACTCAGTGATCTATTCTCAGTGCCTGAAATAGTCATGGTCACAGAGTGGGCACCTCATGTGTGATTATGGAATAAACAAACATATGCATGAATAAACAGACTTGAATGTTCTGGGGCCTAAGAATATTTGGAAAAAAATGTACTTATTTCTACTTTCCAGATCAAAGTCAGAGAGGTTGAAAATAGAAAATGATTCTAAATCCCATGTCTTCTTTTTTCAACGTATTGTAAGTAGTTCTCTTGTGTGGTGTATCAGTCTGTTAAGGCTGCCATAACAAAGTGCCACAGACTAAGTAGCTTCAAAAAGAGAAATTTATTTTCTCAGAGCGCTAGAGGTTAGAAGTCCAAAATCAAGGTGTTGATGGGTTAAATTTTTTTTCTGAGAACCCTCTCTGGTTTGTAGATGGTTATCTTCTCCCTTTGTCTTCACATGGTCTTCTCCCTGTACCTGTATCCAAATTTCCTCTTCTTATAAGAAAACCAATCATATAGGAATAGGGCTCACCCTAAGGACTTTTTTTTAAACTCAGGTACCTCTTTAAAAACCTTATATCAAATGCAGTCACATCCTGAGATATTGAGAATTAAGGCTTTAGTATATGAATTGGAGGCAGGAGGACATGATTCAGTCCATAACAGGTGGTGCTTTGAAATACCTGTCTAGTCCTGTTCCACCTTACATGCTAATCTCTAATTATTTTGAAAGACTTTCTGTAAGCATTATCACCCAGGATTCTCATACCTACAATCTGAAGTGTCCTGGGAAGATCGCTTTTTGAAAATGAAGACAAGGCAACTCTTTTCTTCTTTTTGAAAAAAACATACTGATCACCTACTTTTTGCTAGTCACTGTCTTAGTTAAGGGTCCAGGAGAATAAATAAGACAAGCAGAGCACATACTTTCAAGGAGTATCCAGTCTAGTAGAGGAAGAGGACAAGTCACAGAGAAGAACGATGCAGGGTATTCTCTGCTGTGACAGAAAGAAACATGGTACTCTGTTGGAGCACAGAAGGGCAGCTAATGGACTTCTGGTGAGGTGAGCCTTCCAAAAGGGAGTAATTCCTATGGAGACTTGAAAGGCAAGGTAGACAGGCAGGGGTAGAGAGGGGTAAGTATAGAGGATTTAATGGTGGTCACCCCAAAAGATATGTCCACTGGAACCTCAGAATTTGACCTTATTTGGAATAAGAGTCTTTGCAGATATATTTAAGGTGAGCATCTTGAGATGAGATTATCCTGGATTAGGGTGGGCCCTAAATCCTATGACAAGTGTCCTTCTGAGAGACAGAATAGGGGAAGACAGCAACAACAGAGAGAGAGGCCATATGAAGTCAGTGCAGAGAAATTGGAGTGTTTGTCTACAAGCCAAACAACGCCAAGGACTGCTAGCAGTCACCAGAAGCTCTTGTGGCGCATGAGCTTCTGGTGAGGCATGGAAAGGATCCTCCCTTAGAGCCTCCTGCCAGTACCTTGACTTTAGACTTCTGGAGTCCTCAACTCTGAGAGAATAAGTTTCTGTTGTAAGCGATACAATTTTTTTGGTGATTTGTTACAGCAACCCTAGGAAACTAATACAGTAGTATTCTAGATGGGAAATAGCGTTGCAAAGTTTTAGTGGCAAGAATCTTAGCATGAACTACAGGTAGTCTAGGCTGGCCAAGCACAGTGTGGATCCGTGGTGATAAGGGAACACCTGCAAAATAAGTTGGGGCCTGACCTTGATGGGAAAGTCACTGGAATAAGTCACTTTCACATTTTAAGATCTGAATTCCCTTTTCAATTAAATGAGATGGTTGGGCTCAATATCTTTAAGAACTCCTTAAATTAAAATAATAGCACTTCTGCAAAGTCAAATAAATAAAATTAATTTGGTGTGGTAGTGAGAACATACCAGAAAGTCCAAAATAAGTTAAAATTTAAATTCTTACTAAGAAAACAAACAATATCTGAGGCCTCTTGCATTTCCTTCTTTGTCCTTCCATCTACTTCTACTTCTGCCCAGGTCTTTATTAAACCAGAAGATAGAATCTCCTGGAATCTAAGATGAAGCGTGAAAGGCTACATGTGAACAGGCCATGCTGGGATCAGATTTTATTTTTCAGTGGCTCTTGGGAGCCATCTCAGTTTCTTCTCCATTCATAGTCCCTTGCTTGATTCCCAAGCCATGGGGAGGCATAAAGTGCCATCACTGGCTTGAAGGATCTCAGAGTCCAGTGGGGCAGACAAGCAGGGAACAGATAATTGTAACCAAAAGGTGTAAACATGGCACTGAGGAGCAATAGAGAAGGGGCAGGAGAAATGCAAAACAGCTTCTCAGTGGAGGTGACCTGTGAAGATAGAAACCACGGGAGCAAAGACACAGAAGCTTGAAGCAGCATCGTGAATGATAGCAACATTCAAGGCAAGGAGACACAATCACAGGTGGCAAGTGGTGAGACAGAGAAGGGGGATGGATTTCTCATGACTTTGCTGGCCAGTTGAGACTTTCTGATAACTTCCACTGGCTTGTCCCGTTCTAGGGTTTCTGTGAGACACCTAAATCTATTGCCCCTATTAGTCCCGCCCATCCTCCTATCTTTGTTCATGTAGAACTCACTCTACAACCACAGACTCTCCTTACTCAATTCCCAGGTCAGTGCTCCTACACCATTAATGAGGACACTCTTTGTTCCCAGAGACAGAAAACCAACTTGAATTCGTTCATGCGAAAGGAAGGAGGTGTTTGTTTGTTTGTTTGTTTTTGTCTGATGTAACTGAGAAGGACAGGAGTTAAACTGGAAAAACTAGAATGGTTTCTCCATGAAGCCACTGGCAGCTTTAATGATCAAATTTTCCCAAGAAAAGAAAGGGGGAGATTTTTCCTCCTGGTTTCAGTTGGGAAACAAAAATCACAGTCTAGAACACTTATTGGCTCCGTGTCAGCCAGTCATTGTGTTGAGCGGTGTTTCCTCTAGAGTACACGTTATTGAGGGGAGGGAAGGTGGCAGCTGGGGGAAAGGAGGAATGGCTGGATAGCTGCTTAGAGTAGGAGTGGAAGGCATGGGGTAGGACAGCAGAGACGCGGACCCTGGGATGGTTGTCGTGAGCTGTGAGGCCATCCTAATTTGTGTCACTGCACCATCCCTTCCTTTCAATACGCACCTTTTAATACAGTGGGTCCTCATGCAGAGCCTATTGCTGAGTCCCACAGACCTTCCTGAAATGCAGTTCTAATGAGCATGGAAGGCTGACTTTGTAATCACAGTGAATTAAGACAACCAGAACTGTGGGTGAGGAAGCAGGAGGAGGCATTAGTTGGAGGCAGGTAGGGACAAGGGAAGAGAGGAAGAAACCTCCACAAAAACAGACCCATCAGGTCCCCTTAATGGAAAAGGAAGTAGCTCAGCACCCCTCAGGGATGTGCTGAGAGCATCCCTGTGGGACCAGAAGACCTCTAAGGTCCCTCCAAGATAGAGTACTCAGTGAGGCTGGGTTTGTGGCTTCAAGAAGCAACACCTGGGCAATCTTTCACCAGCATGTAGGATCACTCATGGCTCTGATGGTACCCACCCCCCACGCCTACATGGCAGGTAATAAAAGTCAGGGATGCCTTCTCCAGAGGGCAACACAAGGTCGTACCAGCCCATGCCTGAGTTCAGACCAGGTTTTTGGAGTCAGGTGGGCGTGTGTAGATATTTTTAAGCTGCAAGACTCAGTGACACTAAAAGAGCCAAACAGCTGAACCTTTCTTCCAGTTTTCTGAAGACACACGTCAGTGTGCAGGTTTGAGTGAGGAGTTGTGTTCCCTTGGTCCTCAGCCTGGGCCCCTCTATGGCTCTGCCAGAGGTGGGGATTCGTGGGAGGACACAGCTCATTGTGGCAAACCTCAGCTCCCTGGCATGTCTGGCTCTGGCAACCACCAAAGGTTAAAATAATTTTAATAAAGTCTTAATGAACAGCTCAAAGCCTCAGAGTTATTCCTAGGTCAGTGGAGTTTAAGGCAGAATTCTGGGATCCGTCCGTTTTGTTAGAGCCATTTACTGTCATGGTTCATGTCAACCACTTACCCACAAAACATTGGCAGGGCATTAAAATTCATATTTATAGTAAGGATAAGAGTGTTCATCGTGTGCCAGGAACTATGCTAAGCACTTTGCAGACATGATCTCATTTAGTCCTCAAAACAGTGCTGGGAGAGTGCTCTTACGGTTATCCCTATTTTACAGATGAGCACACTGAGGCTTAGCAAAGTGAAGTAACTTTCCCACAGGGACCTAGAGAGTAAATGGCAGTGAGTGGACTCAAATCCAAGTCTATCATACCAACTGCAAGCCCATGTGTTTTGTATGTTTGCTCTTTTTTGCTATGTAGTATGTAGTCCTTACCCATGGGTCAGGCCCCATGTTACTTATGGGGACACAGAGATAAATAAAATCATATTTCTATCCTCAAATTGCTCACAGTCTAATAGAATAAATAAGTAAACCATTATAATACAGTAGCATATTAAAAAATGTCCTAAGGCAAACCTGGAGAAGCTGTGAAAATACTGAGGGAAGGCGATGAACCCAATCTAGGGCATCAGAGGCTTCCCGGCAGGGATGATTCTGAGCCGGGTTTTGAAGGACGAGTAAGACTTGGTCGTTTGAACGAAGCAGGGATGGAGTGATCAAGTCATAAGGAATCAAGGATTTGGTGTATTTAGGGAGCTTCCAAGTAGTGCAGTAATGCTTGAATTTACATTAAGCAACAGGGAGCCAGTGAAGGAGTTTATCTGGGGAGAACTCAGAGCTGCATATGTAGAAGCTCACACTGGCATCACCTTGGGCCACTGGCAGCAGCAAGCTCAGAGCTGGGACTCCGGCTAAAAGTTGAGCAGCCACGCGTACTGTGTCTCTTTTGGCATCAGTGGGCATGCTGCCTGTGTGAAAACTGACACACATGGCCAGTGCCTGGCTCACAACGCACCTGTTTTCCATATGCTCATTTGTACCTTAGAGGGTCCGACTAGTCTCCTGTAGGTCCCTGCAAAGTTATTCAGGCACAGAAATTGAAAAAAATATCCTAAAGTTTGTTTTTTTGTGGTTGCAGCTGATTGAAACCACATTTGTCAGAGTGTAAGGAGGAAAATACCCCGGTATTTGAAGGCAGCGTGTCAGAAGAGGTGAACGATTAGGTGTCTTCATCTGTACTACGATATCCTGTGCTGATCCAGAAACTGGCCTGCTGGAATTCTTCCTGAGGCTGGGAATATAAGGAAAGATCCTTGAGTCATGGGAAGTCTCCCCACAAAGCACCACCACCTCTGGTGGGACAGTCAAGCTGCTTGTATCTTCCCATGAGCCCACATCTTTCTTCTCCCACAACTCCTATGAGTGTGGCAAAGGTTCATATCCTGCTTTGCCTCCAATAGGGGAAGAAATAAAGTAAATCACCCAGTGGGGGAAGAGGAGCTGGTGTGAGTGATTTATGAGAAGAGAATAGTTAAAGGAACTATGTAGTATATAGTTGGATAAAGAGTTAAGGAAAACAACAGGAACGTTTGCACCTTTGGAGAGCAGCTCTTGGGAGATGTCAGGGGAAAGTGGTACGGGTGATTGGAGACAGAATTCAAATTAAAAAGGGAGAGAGAGAAACGAACAGGTAGTGCCTTTCTGCAGATGAGAGAGTGTATGGACATTGATTAGATTAGTATTCACAGTCATATTGTGAGTTATTATTAGTCTCCTTTATGGAAAAGCAACTTCCATTCAGAAGGGTTAAATTATTAGTCCCCAAAGTAACACAACTAGTAAACAATGCAGGTGAGTTTTTGAACTCAGGTGTGTTAGACTCCCAACCTCTTGTTCATGAACTTACCACATAAGCAGGTAATCTGTATTTTTTTAATTAAAGTATAGTTGATTTACAATATTGTGTTAGTTTCAGGTGTATAGCAAAGTGATTCATTTAAAAATATATGTATATGTCCATATTATTCTTTCAATTATTTTCCTTTAAAGTTTATTACAAGATACTGAATATAGTTCCCTGTTCTATACAGTAAATCCTTATTGTTTATTTTATATATGGTAGTCTACATTTGTTAATCCCTTGCTTCCGAATTTATCCCTCCCCCACCTTCCCCTTTGGTAACTATAAGTTTATTTTCTATGTCTATGAATCTGTTTCTGGTTTTAAAATAAGTTCATTTGTGCTATTTTTTAGATTCCCCATGTAAGTGATATCATATAATATGTCTTTCTCTTTCTGACTTACTTCACTAAGTATGATAATCTCTAGGTCCATCCATGTTGCTGCAAATGGCACCATTTCATTCCTTTTTATGGCTGAGTAATATTCCATTGTATACATGTACCACTTTTTCTTTATCCATTCATCTCTTGATGGATACTTAGGTTGCTTCCATGTCTTAGCCACTGTAAATAGTGCCACTATGAATATTGGGGTGCATGTATCTTTTAGAATTAGAGCTTTCACCTTTTCCAGATATATACCCAGAAGTGGGATTGTTGGATCATATGGTAACTCTATTTTTACTTGTTTAAGGAAGCTTCATACAGTTTTCCATACTGGCTGCACCAATTTACTATTCCCACCAGCAGTGTAGGAGAGTTCCCTTTTCTCCATACCCTCTCCAGGATTTATTATATATACACTTTTTGCTGATGGCCATTCTAATTGGTGTGAGGTGATACCTCATTTTAGTTTTGATTTGCATTTCTCTAATAATTAGCGATGTTGAGAATCTTTTAATGTGCCTTTTGGCCGCCTGTATGTCTTCTTTGGAGAATTGGCTATTTTAGGTCTCCTGCCCAGTTTTTGATCTGGTTGTTTGTTTTTTTTGTTATTGACTTGTATGAGCTGTTTGTATATTTTGGAAATTAAACACTTGTCAGTTGCATCATTTGCAAATATTTTCTCTCAGTCTGCAGGTTGTCTTTTCATTTTGTTTATGGTTTGCTTTGCTGTGCGAAAGCTTTTAAGTTTAATTAGGTCACATTTGTTTATTTTTGTTTTTGTTTCCACTAGTCTAGGAGATGGATCCAAAAAACTATTGCTGTGATTTATGTCAGAGTGTCCTGCTTATGTTCTCTTCTAGGAGTTTTATGGTGCTGTGTCTTATATTTAAATCTTTAAGCCATCTTGAGTTTATCTTTGTGTATGATGTGAGAGAATGTTCTAACTTCATTGATTTACATGCTGCTGTCCAGCTTTCCTGGTACCACTTGCTGAAGAGGCTCTCTTTTCTCCATTGTATATTCTTGCCTCCTTTGTCATAGATTAATTGACCATAGGTGTATGAGTTTATTTCTGGGCTCTCTATTCTGTTCCATTGATCCATATGTTTGTTTTTGTGCCAATACCATGCTGTTTTGATTGCTGTAGCTTCGTAATATTGTCTGAAGTCTGGAAGGGTCATGCCTCCTGCTTGGGATTGCTCTGGCAATTCTGGGTCTGTTGTGGTCCCATATAAATTTTATAATTATTTGTCCTAGTTCTGTGAAAAATGCCATGGGTAATTTGGTAAGGATTGCATTGAATCTGTAGATTGCTTTGGGTAGTATGGCCATTTTAGCTACATTAATTCTCCCCATCCAAAAGCATTGGATATCTTTCCATTTCCTTGCATCATCTTTGATTTCCTTTATCAATGTTTTATAGTTCTCAGAGTATAAGTCTTTCACCTCCTTGGATAGATTTATTCCTAGGTACTTTTTTCTTTTGATGCAGTTTTAAATGGAGTTGCTTTTTTAAATTTCTCTTTCTGATTATTTCACTATTACTGTAAAGAAATACAACTGATTTCTGTATATTAATCTTGTATCCTGCTACCTTGCCGAATTCATTTATCAGTTCTAATAGTTTTTGTATGGAGTCTTCAGGGTTTTCTATACAGAATATCATGTCATCTGCATATGAGAATTTTACCTCTTCCCTTCTGATTTGGATACATTTTATTTCTTTTTCTTGTCTAATTGCTGTGGCTAGGACTTCCAATACCATGTTGAATAGAAGAGGTGAGAGTAGTCAACCTTGTTCTAGAATTTAGCAGAAAGGCTTTCAGATTTTCACCATTTCACATTATGTTGGCTGTGAGTTTGTCATAAATGGTTTTTATTATGTTGAGATACGTTCTCTCGATACCCACTTTAGCAAGAGTTTTTATCATGAATGGATGTTGAGTTTCATTAGATGCTTTTCCTGCATCTATTGAGATGATCATGTGGTATTTGTCTTTTCTTTTGTTGATGTGATATATCACACTGATTGATTTGCATATGTTGAACCATCCTTGTGACCCTGGAATGAATCCAGCCTGATCATGGTGTATGATCCTTTTTATGTGTTGTTGGATTTGGTTTGCTAATATTATTTACTGAGTATTATTAGCCTCCTTTACAGAGGATAAACTGACACTCAGAGGTAATAAATTATTAGTCCCCAAAATAATGAAACTAGTAAGTGGTACAGGTGAGTTTTTGAACTCAAGTCTGTTAGACTTCCAACCTCTTGTTCTTGAACTTACCACATTAGCAGGGAATCTGTATTTTTGAGTTTGGCTGATGAGATGTAGACCTGATAATTTGATCAAGTCTGATTTTAATACTTCAATGCAGTTCTGTATGTGAAACTAGGGTTTTAGTCTTTACTGTGTAGTTCAACCAAATAAAATAAAAATATCATTGAGGAATCAAGTCAAGAGGGAAATCAAGTCATCCTTCTCAAAGATTCTAACCCAAAACAATGAAAAACAGCCTAGAAATGATCATCTCATCTTTTGGAAGAAGAAGTGTGATACAGGGGTTTAAAAGATTGGCCTGAGTTTCAATTATATATCTTCTCATCTTCAAGCTGGATGATCTTGATCATGTTGTATGTTTTTTTTCTCTCTCTCTCAGCTTAATTATTTCATCTGTAGAATGGAGATGGCCTTTCCTACCTCACAAATTAGTCACTAGAATTAAATGGGACAGTTTTGTAAAAAAAAGAAATAACTAATACAGGGCTTGGCAAACAGCAGGTACTCAGTAAATGCCTAGTGGCTTTAAATTGTTGTCAACAGCATGAAATGATGATGATGTTGTTGCTATTATTGCTATTGCTGTTTCCACGGCTACTATTATTGTTGCTGCTTCTAAAGTCTTCTGCCTCTAATAAAGAAATTCCCTTGATTGCTTCTGATGGAAATTGAATGTCTAGTTCTTTCTTTGATTCTCCCCCCCCACACACACACACACCCCTTTGGCTTTTTTCCACTGAAACAGAAGGAGACCGTCAGAGAAGAAATACACACACAGGCACACAAATGCTTAACAGCCAAAATGGTGGAAGGCATCTGCCAAAAACCTACAACTTTATGCCAGGGGCAAACATGTGACTTTATTTTCCCCCACTAGGGTGGACTTGTGTTGTGATAGCAAAAATTGATCTTCTGTTTGTGGGAAATTATACACAGTTCCCTCTTGTCTGTGCTGGGGAAAATTCAAGTCCAAATCTTTGCTCACAGATTCTGGCAAGTGACTTCTGTTTTATATCTGTTGTGTTTTTTTCCCCACAAATATTTATTGAGCACTTATTATGTGCCAGGCACAGGGCTAGTCATGAGGAATATAACATTGAGCAAAAGCCTACTTGACCCCTGCCTTTGTGAAGCTTTTAGTCTGGGGTGTGGGGAGGAGGGGAAGATAAATATGAATCACATACTCATAAAAATGTGATTGCAGCTAAGATGAGAAAGATAAGACTTGAATAGATGAAGAGAGAGGGGGAAAATGTCTCGGTCATCATTATAAGAAATACTATAAACCTTAGAGAATAAAAGATTGACAAATTGAAGAGAAGTGATCTGAGTTAGAAAGGGTCTGGGGCTTTGATGTCCGACCTCGGGTACAATCCCAACATTGCGGCTTATGGTTTAACTGAGTCCCTCTGAACTTCAGGTTTCTGATCTGTTAAATGGAAATAATCCTTGTAAGGCTTAAAATGAATAATGCATAGGAGTCTGTTCTCTCTCTTCACAGCTCTCCATGCCTCTGCTCCCTTGTTAACTCCTATACACATGTAAGGTTTAATTTTAAACATCTTTTCCTCAAGAACGTCTTCTTTGACCCTCCTAGTCTAGGCTAGATCCCTCAATCATATACCACAATAGCACCATGGCCTTGCTCTTTCTGCACTTACTACACTGATCATAAAATATATTTTCATGTATATAACTGTTTAATGTCTGTCTCCCCTGCTTAACCTTTGATGACGGGGACCATGCATCCCCAGGTCTAGGCACATGGCTGAGCCACAGTAAATTTCAATTTGTTTGGAATAAAGTTGAACAGTTGAATGTGCTGGGGAACACAAGCCTGGCAGAGAGCAGGCCTTTAGTAAAAGGAGTTGTGATTGTTACATTGTTTGATGTCAGTGGTACAGAATAATTGTGCATAATGGCAATCACTGTCAGTAATAATAAAGGTTAACCATGACTTAGGTTTATGACTATGACTCCCCTGTTATCTTACAGTTCAAGAGTTTCTGCCTTCATCACCTTCTCGGAGACAAACCCTACCTGAACTTCTATCACTTTTACTGTGTTATCCTGTCTATCCTCACTTCCCGACTATACCCCACTTAGTAGATGCTGAGGTCCCTGAAGGCAGAATCACCCTATTTGTTCTAATTTCTGAAGTCCCTGGCTCAGTAAACTTGTGAGATGGAGTCTGAGTGACCCCAAATCACCATTGATTATAAATTCTTATAACCTGGCCCAGCACTTACAGCTTCCAAAATACTCATACTCATCTTTTTACTTAATCCTCACATTATACCCACTTGTTTGATGAGAGAACTGAGATTCATTGATGAAAGTGGAGTCCCCATATCCAAGTCCCCCTGCCAATGATTTAAATTGGGAATCTCAAACCAAATGCCCTCTAGGTAGCTGAATGGAATACAGTATGCTGGGCGGTGGTGCTGGGTGGTGGAGGACCCACACTGCAAGAGGAGCAGTGCCCATCAATCGCTGGCAGGCAGTGTTGCCAGATACACCATTTTTAAAAAACAACAATGAGAAATCTGGATTTTTATATGAACCTCACCACTTTTTAAGTGTTGGCGTGTGATTCAAATTCTTTTAAAACACGTTGCAGTCCAAACAAAACACAGCCACGGGTCGAATTCAGCCCCTGGACCACCAGTTTACAAGCTATGATTTAAACTTTAGGATCTTCCAAAATAGTTTGCATTGCGCATCCCAGAGGGTAGAGTCACAGAGCTGGGCAGTCCTTGGACTCAGTGGATACAACTGGGTTGCTCCCAAGTATAGTCCACTGACTAGCAAAATGATAATAGAGCATAGTGGGCATTTTAATGTCCTGACTTGGCAAAATTAAAAACATTTTGTATTCCACTCTTGATTTCCTTAAATTGTGCTCATCTGTGAAATCCAGAAATCCAGAAACAAGTGGTTTAGCACAACCCTCACTTTTTATGGAAGAGAAGACAAAGATCCATGGACGTTAATTATATGAGCCCAACCATCAGGTTTAGGAGGACTCCCCTCCTGTGTAAGGTATCTCACTTTGCACAGCTCTCACAGTGCTCAGAACTCTCTGCCTCCTGACTCTGCTGGCCAATCTGTCACCTCCTTAAGGGCAGGAGTCCCCTCCTCCTTGCTTTGTGTTATCAGAAGGGATATGCATACAGCAGGTGCTTTTTCAGTACTTGTAGCTCAGATGTCTGCCCCAGCCTCTCCAGTGCAGTTCTACTCAAGTGTTCACAGTTTTACTGAAAACCCACATCTTCAACAAAAGCCTTCTTAAATCCCTTCAGTTCAAATATTTTTCCTTCCCTGTGTGCCTGTGAAATATTACCGCCTCTCTATCATTACTCCCGCCCTGTGCTAAAGTTACCTTTGGTTTATCGGTTCCTGCAGAAAAGATTGTAAGCCAGTGGTGGGCAGAG
This sequence comes from Mesoplodon bidens, assembly GCF_964165515.1. NCBI lineage: Eukaryota > Metazoa > Chordata > Mammalia > Artiodactyla > Ziphiidae > Mesoplodon > Mesoplodon bidens. The sequence goes on along the minus strand of NC_138162.1, from coordinate 18,278,012 downwards.
CCCAGGTCTTATTCAGCTCTTCATCCTTCCCACAAAGATGAGCTCAGTATCTTGTTCAAGGAAAGTATTTAACAAGTATCTGTTGAAGTGTTTTCCTTTCAATGGCCGAGCATGGTGCTGGCACATGGCAGGTTCTTAATAAATGTCTTTTGATTGCTGTTCCCTTTTAGAAGTTAACACAGTGCCGAGAATATAGTAGGCACTCAAAAAAAAAAAATTTTTTTTTTAAACGAATGAATGGGAAAATGCCCTGTCAGGCTAAACACAGAGACGTTTCTTGAGAAATTCCAGGGAATTTTCAGAAAATTACCACCTCAGTCCAAATACCCCTATTGTGAGATGAGAAGGGGAGGGGAGTTTGGTGCTAGGGAGCCTCTTGATAGTTGCTTGAGGCAGGCCAGGGGACTAGAGTGAATGTTCTGTGGTAGAAAGTTAAGAAGGCGTTTGCTTGTGGGGCCATGCAAGTCTCGATGAGGCCCTTATAATGATAAAGTGAGCGCCTTACTTGCCTTCAACTCCCCAGTTCCAGCCTATCTGAGGTGTATTATTGGCTCCGGTATTAGTCAGCTCAGTCTGCCATGACACAGTACCAGAGTGGATGATGAAAACAATAGAAAACATATTTTCTAATAGTTCCAGAGGCTAGTAGTCCAAGATCATGGTGTCAGCAGCTTTGGTTTCTCCTGAGGCCTTTCTCCCTGGCTTGCAGATGGTTGCCTTCTTGCTAGGTCTTCACGTGGTTGCTGCTTGGTCTGTGTGTTGTCTGTGTCCTAATCCCCTTTTCTTACAAGACCACAGGTCATACTGATTTAGGGCCTATGCGTATGACCTCATTTTACCTTAATTACCTATTTACAGTCCCTGTCTCTCAATACTGTCTCATTCTACGTACTAAGGGATTAGGACTTAAACATATGAATTTGGAGGGGGACACAGTTCAGCCGATAATAAACCCCCCCTAGCACCAGAGCTAATAACTTGTTTGATCTCTCTGAGATGTTTTTTACCTTGGGAAATTAAAAATTGTAATGAAACCGTTAAGAATGTCCAAAGAAGGTTATGTGGACTTTTATACAAAGTAACAATACTTGCTCCTGCAAGAGATTAAAAAAAAAAATCCCTTCTTCCTGCCATCCGTCCCTGTACCATGCCAGTACCTTTGACTACATCTGTCCTCTACCTGTAGCATCAGGCAAAGAAAATTCATGATATGCTAGACATCTCTGTTTATGATATATGAGTTTTGTGATGCGAACAGGTGGGGAAAGAAGAGAAAGGCCCAGAATCATGTATGTTGCCCATAAAGCACAGTTACAGACAGTACCTAATTTTAAATGCCCATCATTTCTTGTAAAAAATGATTTAAATTATAACAACTCCAGAAATAACTTTAACAGAGGGATGACAAAATGTTTAATTTACTGGAGGAGATTGTCAGTGGATCCTAGCAGGTTGAAAGGGACAGAACTATTTACCTGGATCACCTTTAACTAGGATAACTGCTAACTATGCTAAAAATATAATAATAATATTTTTTAAGTATAAGGACAGGACTGGGAACCCTTTGAAGTTAAAGATTTATATAGTTCTGGGTAGTTTAGGATATTCTAGAAACATGCTGGTGTGCTTTCTTAGGGCATGCATTATTACTTGAGCCGTTCAAGTAGTTCTCAGAATCTCCCCTGTCTTTCTTTTGGAAGCATTGGAATCAGTGCCTCAGCTCCTGTGGGCCTGTCACTTTGGGGCAGGCAGGCTAGACTAGGAGGGCAGTCAAGGCAGTATGAGGTAACGAGAATGGCAAAAAGAGAAAGATATTAGGTGGGAAAGAAGGTGAAGCTGGCCAGGTCCTATCAAGCAATCCACCTTCAGAGTTAAGCCTCACAATGAAAGCATCATGAACACATGCTCTCTGAATGGCCAAACCAGGCAACCTCCTTGTCCCACAACTTTACTTTCCTGTTTTCTAAACCTTGGAATCTCTGTGTTACATTCTGAACAGTATTCCAAAGTTTATTTTCTGTTTTATCAATTCTTTCTTCAGTTGTGTCTAAACTGCTGTTTAAAACTCTTTTCTGGCTTTATACACTTCAGATTATCAGTTTAGTTTTCAGTCTCTGAGTTCTCTTTTGAAACATTCTTTTGCTTTTATAGTGAGAGATATATATGTGTGTATGTATGTATGTATAATTCAGATTGTTTTATTATCTCGCATACTTGGAGTTGCTTCTTCTTCCATCTGCTGTCCTTTGTAGTGGGCTGTTTCTACACATGATTATTAATACTGTTTTTGGCCTCCTACTCTGTGGATGTTTTGTTTTTGTGTCCAGAGGGAGAGTTCTAATTGTGGTGCTCAGGGCATAGAGGTCAAGCCTAGTCCTGCTCAGAATTTCCAGCAACAATTTAAAGGAGGTTATCAGGTTTCTGAAGTGGAGATTGGATTGGAAGCATAGTTAATAAACTGGACTAGAGTCAGGGTCCCAAGAAGATCTGTTGGGTCAAGTTCAGCAAGATATTCCAGGACAACAAAAATGTGTGCTCTGCCTGTGAAAAGCTGCCTGCAGTTTACTGAACTTGTCAATTGCTTTTCTCCCTTTGAAGTCTGGCACTTATTTTCCTGCCCAGCCCTTCACCTTTCTCTGGTTAATTGCCTGCTACTAACCCTTCAGGTCTAAATCTCAATGTTTTTGGCTCTGGAGAGTCTTCCCTCATTACTGTCTGGAATAAATGTCCTTCCATTCTACCACAGTACAATGGTGTCCTATACTTTCCTCCATCATGGTGTTCATTACACTCACTGATCCTTACTCTCTCCCCCATCATTCAGTAATTTCATTATTAAGTAAAATTCTTAAGGATAAGTATTGTATTCTAAGATAATGATTTAAAAATAGCCACTGTATTGAGCACTCACTATATGCCAGAAAGCTAAAATAAGAATTTCACATATACTTTATCTTTTACTATTCACAAACTTATAAAATTAGGCATTTTTATCTCCACATTAAAGATGATGAAAAAGAGGCTCAGAGAAGTCAAGAAACTTTCTTAACATGATTCAGCACATAAGTGACAAGTACAGGATCCAAATTAAGATCTGTCTCCCAGGCTTGTGTTCTTAAAAATGTGCTATATTGTCTTTCCATATCTGTATCCCCATTACCTATAGAGTAGATGTAAAATGCATATTTAGTGAATAAATCCATGTGAATTCCTGGGTGCTGGAATAACAAAACTTTCCAGAGGAAAAGGAAAACGGGAAATGCAATGTTCTGGTTATATATTGCCGCATATGAAACTACCCACAAGCCTCAAAAAACAGCTCTTCTGTTTATCTCATGTTATTGTGGGTCATTTTGTACGGTTCGGCTGGGCAGTCCTTCCACTCCATGGGGCATCACCTGGGGTCATTGGTGGTACTCAGCTGATGCCTGTTCTGGTCTGGAGGACAATTTGGTGGAAGAGTCTGGAAGGCTGGGCTTAGCTAGGTCCCTCTCTCTCTTCATGAAGTCTCAAGGCATCTCTACATGATCTCTCCAATGGAGAAGCTACAATTCTTACGTGGCAGCTCAGGGCTCTAGGAGACCAAGGTAGAATCTGCCTGTCGTCTTCAAGGCAAGGCTTAGAACTGGCACAACATTACTTCCACCACGTCCCATTGGTCAAAGCAGTCACAGGCCAGCCCTGATTCCACAAAAAGGGGGGAAACAGACACTGTGTCTCAGGGAAAAGTGTCAAAGAATTGGTGGCCATCTTTATTTCATTACATTCAGTGGCTTAAATGACAAAAGTGGTGCAGTAAAAAAATATATATACTTTGATGTAGGGCTACATAGTGCTCATCTCTGGGCTAGATCAGGTCTCTTATTATCCTCTCCCATAGCACCCTGATCTTTTCTTTTCTTTTTTCTTTTTTTTTGTCCTAACTACTGGACCGCCAGGGAATTCCCCACCCTGATCTTTTCTTGCCCTGTCCTCATCAAAGAGTATGGTAATATGTTTTACTTGAGATTACATGACTGAAGTCTGGTTCCTGCTCTAAACTGTTAGCTCCATGACGGAGGGAGCATTTCTGTTCTGTATGCTACTGTACACCCGGCAGTCAGCACAGGGACGCACACACAATGGGCACTCAAGTAATATTTGTTGGATGGATAGACAGATGGGAAGAAGAATGTGTGGATGGTCCTTCTGCCCACTGGAGAAGGTGATTAGACCTCATTTCACCCTTTATCAAAAATTATCTTTGAGGTTCCTTCTAGCCCTGACATCCTGTAATTCACCAGCTCGTCATATAAGATGACTGCAAGGAGAGCAGAGGCCAATGAAAGGATAAGGCTGCCAAGAAAGCTAATGAGATCTCAGGCTCTTAGGAATGAAAATGCTGAGCCCAAAACAGTATGCTGTGCAGTGTTCTGGCCTCTAAGTGGAAACCACCTCTGCTTCTGGGCACAGCACTTTTAGAAAGATGTAACAAATTAAACACTGCTGGGGGGTCACTATACTGGTGAGTGAAGGGCCCAGATGTCATAGAGAAGTTGAAGAAACAGGGACTATTTTTTCCAGAGAAGAAGAGACTTCAGGCTCATCATAAATATATGTAAACATTTGAGTTGTATTCTTAAGGCAGAAGAGGTGGACTTGCCCTGTGTACCCAGAAGGCAGAACTATAACCAACTGATGAAAATTATATGAAAGGAAATTTCTGTCCAACTGAAATAAATTTCTAACCAGCTGCCCGATAAATGCTGTAAAGTTTGGAGAGACATTGAGTTCTCTAACACCAGAAGTATTCAAGAAAAGATACCTTTTGCCTAAATATAGATGTCAAAAAGAGAATCAAAGCACAACTTATGACTGGACCCAATGACCTAAACTGCCAAAGAATGATGCTGGGTGGTATTAGTGGATTTGGAACCAGAGGACCAGGGTTCCAATGTCAGCTCTACCTCTTTGATGTGATGTCAGGCATGTAACTGTCTCTCTTCAAGAAGAGGCTGGTGAGAATTAAGTAGGATAATCCATATAAGTACCTAGCACGTCAAGTGGGGCATAGTAAACTTCTAACAAAAGGCAGTACCTTTAAATTATTTCTATATTATTACTGCATGAAGGGAAGAAGACAATAAATACTTTCTGAACATCTGCCTTAAACCAAACCATACATATATGAAACTCTTTATACGGATATATTTTCCTTTTCATGACCCTGTGATGTAATTAGTTGTTAAAATTCCCCTTCTACAAATGAGGAAACTGGGACTCAGAGAGTGGAAGCAACTCACCCAAAGTCACATATTTAGTAAGTGGAGTTTAAATCCAGATACTGTCACCCCAGAGCTTGATATTTTAAAATTTATCTAATATAGCCTTCTGCAAGTATGTTCTCTTATCCTAATGGTGTCATTTTTGTTAAGTATTATGCAAAAAATTGTATTATTTCCTCCACTAAGCCAAGACTTTCGGGGGCTAGGAATTACACTCATGTGCTGTTTGTACTCTGTATTTCTAGCTCAATTCTTGGCACATGAAAGATCTCACTTTTTCTTATGCACTGTAATTTTGCCGCAAGTTTATTTCAGAGAAGATGATTTCTTATAGTATATATTTGGGGCTGTTGGAGGCTACACATTGAAAGCCTACAGTCCATAGCCATTAATATTTTAATATTTCTTTTGCGTGATCCTCACCGCATCTACCCAATCTGACCAGGCAAAGGACCTCCCCCCAGGTTCATCTGCCTGTGTTTCCAATTCAAAGCATGTGTAATTCAAGGTAAGTTGAGGGACACAAGCTTGTCTGTTGCTAATTATGTAGCTTTTCATAAGTTATTTAACAGCTCAAAGCCTCAGTTATCCTATTTGCAAACTATGTACAATAAGCCCTCTCTTAGAACAATTTTGCAGGGATTAAATGAGATAATGTAGCAGAGGCAAAACTATGTGTTCAGCAAAATGTTTCATTTTCTTTCTGGGAACATAGGTAGTCTTCCCAGCCCCTCTGTATCTAAGTGACAGTATTAGTGCTTAAATGTAGTCAGAAGAATGGAGCAGTTGTGATATGGGCCAGTTCCAGCTCTAGACCTTAGAACCTTCTACTCATTGATACGTCATGAGTTGCCAGCTAGTTGTAAAAAAATATCCAGTGGGAGACTCTGAGGTCCTGGAGGAGAGCTGAGATGAAAGGTACCACTGAGAGAGAGAGGAATGCTGCTCCAGCCACATTGGACTGTGATAAAAGCAGTATAAAAATGTTTATTTAGGGATTGTTTATTACAGCAACTAGTAGTACTTGTTGCTGTATAAGCACTCCATAATAAGCATCAATTGTTTGCATCTTATTTTCCTTCCCATTCATTTAACAATATGCCAAAGTAAAGGCATTGTCAAGTATTAATTTCATTACAATTTATAAAGCTTCTCATCTACGTGCAAAAAATATGTATTTATTTGAATTTTGCAACTCTCTAGAACTGGCAGGGAAACACTGCCTTCATTTTTTAGTTAAAGAAATTCAGAAAAATTAGGAGGAAAGGAAAGCTCCTCTTGTATGTGTGTTATCTGTGAGCCTGATCGCCAAGTAAATGCTTCATTTAAAGTGCCTCATCCCTGGTAATGGAGATCATTAATACTATTTAAACATTTCAGATGAGGACACTGATACTCAGAGCAGGACCCAAGTTTGCACAGCACAGTTAGTGATAAAGTTAGAAGTTTAACCTGAGCCAGTGTATCTTCAAAATCTATGCCCTTGGAACATGTAGACAGTCTAGCCTCTCCAAGGTCACACAACTAGCCTACCACCAGAGCTCAGAGAAGATTACAGAAGTGTTGAGTCCTAACCCATTTCCTCTTTCACAACTCCACACTGCCTTCCTCTGCAGATAAAGGAGCTACCCAGTCGTAAGTGGTTACCATAGCCACCCTGAAGATAGGAATCTCTTCCATCTGCATCTCTTCTCAATGAAAACATTTGTGGCAATGGCTGAGTGAATCAATCAATCAGATTTCAAATACTTAGAATTAACTGCGATGACCCCTTTATAAAATCAAATAAACCAAAAGAAATACGCTTTTTACATCCCAGTAAATAAATGTATCTTCCACAAGGGAAAACATGGGTGCCATTTGCCATTGAGTAATATGGCAACAGATTGAACTCAGCATGAGGCACAGAAATCCATGAGTGTTTCCTGGTGGAGATGCTGTTTGCCAGAAGAAAGCTGAATTGTGAGGCTGTTTTGTAGCAATAAAAATAAACAACGTTATTCAAACATAATTAATCTTCCTCAAAATATTCTTCCTTCCTTAGTGTTTTTGTTCTCACCAGTGTTTGGGGAATCTCTCCGTAGGTTTGAGTCACCAAACACCTATTTTGATTTTTTTTTAACATTTTATGTTTAGAATCAGGTGTGTCATTACCCACTGAGGGCTTAGTCATCCTTTCTTGGGGTCACATCAGTGCCTCCGCCCATCCCTAAGTCTAGCTCTTCAGCCTCAATTACCTCTACATCCTTCTATCCACCTTTGTCGCAGCTCCTCCAGCTGCCCAGTGATCCCTGTATATGGCTCGTATCATCCCATCTTTATATCTTTGTCAGTCTTCCCTCCCTTCTGGTTTTCTCACCTTCAGAGCATCCTAAGAAAATCTCTCCATCTTTCCACATTCTCCCTCCTTTCTAAAACAAGAACAAAAACGTTGTATTTCTTTGTGTGTTTTTTTCAATAACTTTTTACCTGCAACATTTCTGTAGATATTCGTTTATCTTAATTCTCCAATTCCATTTGTTTTTAACATGAGGGAAAAAATAAGGGCATTTTTAAGATTTGCTGAGAGACAAATGGCAAGAATGCAGGAAACCAACATGTTTGGAGCACTTGAACTGTGCCTGGCATTATGCCATATACTTTACAGATCTTACGTTATTGAATGCTTACAATGACCCTGGGAAGGAGACTGGCATGTTCCTGTTTAACAGCTAAAGAACACAAGGCTCAAAGAGTTTCAGGAATTTCCCCAAAATTACCCAGCCATAAAATAAGTGGTCCTGTGTAGGATTTAGAGGCAAAGAGATCTTGACCCAAATCCAAGGACACAATTATATTCAACTTCTGTCACTGAGCAAACCAAGAACATAAATACCAATAGGATTGTTAAAGAAAAGAGAAACAAACATATTTAACTCTAAATTTCAGAAGGACCCACATTATCTATCCTTAGTTTCATGGAGACTTGGATTCTAAACAGTGTCTACATGACCTATCAGTGCCTGCTTGACAAGCCAAGCATTTTTTTTTTTTGTCTCTCTGAACCTGAACCCAAAAAAATGTAGAGGTTGGTTATTTTGATGCCCCCTACGAGAACTGACCAACTTCTCCTTCTATCTATTACTTTGGAGTTTAAATAAGATTAAACCCAGTAAATTCCCAATAGTCAAGGAGGAAAAGGAGAAGGAAGAGAGGGAGAAAAAAGAAAGATTAGAAGTAGAAAAATTGTACACAATTACTCATGTTCTACAAAACACTTTCTAATTCCGTTTTTTATTACCTGAAATTCTTCACCTGTCAGGAGTATGAAAGTATCCTCCTTTGGGAAGTAGGAATATTTCTGAAGAAAAGAGTATCTCATATACATATTAGGTATATTTGCTAATGGAAGAACTCATCACCACGTACAGTGTTACCAAAGGGATTGAACTGAGGCTGATCAGTTGTTGGGATACAGCTGCCATCTTGCAGGAAATCCAGAGGACAAGGGAACAGGATGTTTTGTGCCATGAGTGTGCAGCTAACAAAATCCAGACTATGTGACACTTCTCAAATGCCATAGATTTTCCCACAGATGAAATGTAAGGAAAATCAAGAGGTAAAAGGTGAACTATAGATTAAAAGCTTCATTAAATTTTTAAAAAATAATAGGCAAAACTAAATCATAATCTCTTGGGATGCACACTTGGGAGACAAAACTATAAAGAAACAGAAGGAAGTGACTCGAAGGAAGTCAGGTTAGTTGTTATTTTGTAGGGGAGAGAGAGAGGGTTGATTTGGGACAAAACAATGTAGGGCTTCTGAAGCAGTGGGTAAAATTCATTTTCTTGAACTGGGTTCTAGTCACAAAGGTGTTGGCTTTATAATGATGAATTAAGCTGTACATTTGTTCTGTGTGGTTTTCTGTATTTGCATTATATTTTTCAATTAAAAGAATAAAATATCCAATTAAGTAATTCCCTGAGACTCTAACTAGAAAATTGAAAATTCATCTTAGCCAAGTATTGAATTCAGTAATAGGGAGATTTCCTCAATCTATAGAACATAAACAGAAAAAAGTAAAGCAAGAAAATATTTCCTCTTGTGAAATTTGGAGTCACGTATGCCTGGACTCAAAGCATTCATTAGATCTGTGATTTTGGCTAAGTTTTCACCCCTTCACTCTCTCTGAGTCTTAATTTCCTCATATTAAGATGGTGATAACTAGATCTTCTGCAAGGATTTTTTATCAGGATTATATAAGATTACATGTAAAAATAAATTAAATAAAAAATGCCTGAAATAGAGCCCTCATGCAGGAAAGCCTCAAATGGCACCTCTGCTTATTAGACACAAGTTTTAAAATATTGATCTTTTGACTGTGAAATGGGTTCAGACAGGACGTAAGTTGTGAAGATATTTAAAATATTTAGATATTAAATGTGAAGATATTTAAATATTTAAAGCTGGAGAGCAGATTTAAATATTTCGGCTCAGGAAGCAAGTGATGATCCAGTACCCAGGTATAGATTCACAGGGCAGCCAACAGGAACCTAAGATAGTTATCATCAAATGGAAAACAGGCACTGTATGAGAGACCCTTGCCAATAAAAATGGTACAGACACTAGAATAAAACTTAATTTTCTCTTCTGAAGTAGATGTTTGCATTTCTATCTGGGGGCCGGAGGGGAGTGCTATCAGCTACTACCTAGCAAAGTATTGCGTTTGGTGCTCCTTGAATTCATGAAATAAATAGTCAACTTCTTATCAGGTCTGTTGTCTACTGTCTTTCAAACTCTGAGAGAGATATATGGCATGGGGATGTCAACTCTTATTCAATATCCACTAAATATCAGATTTTGTGCTATATGTTAAACATGCATTATCTATCTTTTTAAAAATATATATATTTATTTATTCATTTATTGATTTGGCTGCACCAGGAGGGATCTTTAGTTGTGGCATGAGAACTCTTAGTTGAGGCATGTGGGATCTAGTTCCCTGACCAGCAATCAAACCCAGGCCCCCTGCATTGGGAGCACTGGACCACCAGGGAAGTCCTGCATTATCAGTCTTAAAACACACACATACACAACTTAAGAATTAGATATCATGGTTCCATTTTAGATATGAAACAAACTGAGGCTCAAGAAGTTTAGACTACTTGTCCAAAGTCATAGAACTAACAAACAGGGGATTGAAACTAGATGTTTATTATGATAATTTCTAGGCTATACTGTTTAACTTAACATCTCCAAAAATACATACATAAATAAATACATACATATAATAAAATGTATTAAACACAGAAATACATATAACACAATATATATTTATATAGATTAGCCCAAGGCCACCCAACAACTAGATAACCAGAGGATAGAAGCAAAGATTTGACCCAGGCAATCTGATTGAAGAGACCTAACCTATATTCACACTACTGTGATGCCTCTAAATAGAACATTCTCTCTTTCCTTGGGAAATCAGGAAAGCATAACTCCAAACCAGAATAGAGATGACTAAGTAGTGAAAAGAATATCTGGGAGTTCAGCAACCTCAGCTCTTATTCTGGTTCAGAAACTAGATGTTTGCGTAACTGGGGCAAGTCATTCATTCATTTTTTTTTTTCTGTATATAAGTATTTTATTCCAAGTCATTCTTTCTTGACTCTCAGTCTTGTCAGATTTTTCAAAATGTAAGGAGAATACTGGGGAACTCCTGAACTTCTGTAGGGTCTGTGAAGGGGTAGCGGTGGAACCAGTTAGATAATGCCATGAGAGAAACGAAGAGGAACAAATATAGCACTTAGTAGGGTCCCCCCCCCAAAGCTTAGTATCGCATCTTTCACATATATTATCTCATCTGATCTTTTCAGCAACCCAATGAGGTAGGTATCATTTCCCCATTCTATAGATTAGATAAGCAAGATTTATGAAAACTGAATAAAAGGATTTGAAATTCAAGTCTTATTGACTCCAAAGTCAATTGTTGATCCAACCCCCCCCACACCCAACTCTGGAAGAGGAGAATTTCTTTCTAAAGCCTCAGAGGTAGAACAGTTCTGAATGATGAGAAACTGAGCCCCTGACACTGCATCAGCGTCATCCGGGGCTTAGATTAGCCGTAAAATTTCCAGGTCCCACCACAGGCCAACCTCTTTAGAGTAGCCTGGGTTGTGTCCCAGAAATATGTGTTTTAATGAGCTTTTTGCATGATGCTTATGAACACTGATCTTATAAAAGCACTTTGTGAAAGGAATAGTGAATGGAAAATCGGTAGCCTCATGCTGTGAACACAGAAGTAACCAAGATTAATCACTGGGGCCATGGAGGAAGGTAAAATATGCACATATGCATAAATGTGTGTGAGTGTGTGTTTATGCGTATGTGTGTGTGTGTGTAAGTATGTGAGGGGTGGGAGTTCATGCATGCCTGAGTGTGAGTGTGTGTGCGTGCGTGTGCGTGTGTGGTGCTAAAAGACACTGGGGAGAGGAAAGAAAAGGCAATCCTGTGTCTAAAGGACTGATTCATATATTCACTCAGATGTCAGGTCTTCCCAGATTATATCTTGAGCCATTCTATTCAAAAGCTCATCTATCATTATTCTCCATCCCTTCATCCTGCTTTATTTTTCTCTCTAGCCCTTACCTTATCATATGTTACTTATATTACTTCTTGGTACATTTACTTTTTGTCTCTCCTCCGTAGAATGTAAGCTGCATGAGGGCAGGGGCTTTGTTTTGTTCAGTGTCCTACATCATCATCTAAACAGGGCCTGGTATGTTGTAGAATCTCAATAAATGCTTGTTGAGTGAGTGAATAATAGATGGCCTTCCAAAGAAGCTTAACTTAGTGAGTTTGGAAAATCATCTGGGGCTGGCCATTAAGAGAAGGATTAGGCGAACTTCCCACCAGATCAGTAGGAGGGAGAGGATTCCAGGGGAAGCAGCTCAGTGAAAGAACCTAGAGAAGTCTCTACCACCTGGGAACCTTAACAAGATGATTCTTCTCTCCGAAAATTAGTTTTCCAAGGAATAAGCATCTTTAACTCCTACATGGTTTGGGTTAAGAGAGTTAAATGTGAAAATGCTATAAAGGATCTAGCACAATGCTGAACACGAAGGAGAAACTTAGCACACGTTCATTCCTTGGGGAGACACTATAATGAAGTAAGTAGTCTAGAATGCAGCTCTGAAGTCATTTTGCTCACATTCTTGTTCTGGCTCCACCATTTCTTTACTGTGGGACCTTTGGAAAGTCACTAAATCTCTTTGAGTCTTCACTCTTTTATCTGTAAAGTTTGATACAAATGATACCTATCTTTAGGGTCATTGGGAAGAGTAAATGACTGGCCATAAAGTAAGGCCAGGGAAGGTTTCCTGGACAGGGTAATACATGAACTAAACCTTGATGGATAAATTGGAGCTAGGTAGGTGAAAGGCTGAGATACAGTGTCCCAGACAGAGGCTCAGCATTGCCAAAGGCATGGTCAGGAGAGTGAGCAAGGCCTGTTTGCATAACCAAAACTAGTTCAGTGCAGTTGAAGCATTGGATCTGAAGGGAACACTGGTAGGAGATAAGGCTAAAGTGGTAAAAATGGGCATAATCTGAAAGACCTTTCAGATAAGTCAAGCCAAGTAGGGAGCTTGGTCTTTATTCTAAGAGCAATGGAGTGGCATTCAAAGATTCTGAGGAGGGGAGTAATTCCTTTCATTTTAGAAGATCATTCAGGGAGAAATGTGGAGAATGAGTTAGTGAAAAGGCTAAAGGCCAGAGAATAGTTAAGGGATAGTCAAAATCATGGAGGTGGGTGACGAATGATGGTGGCCAGAAACAAGGCAAACATACCAAGGAGAGAGCAAGAAAGATGTGAATAGAGCAAGAAGGCATTAAGAAGATAGAATCACAATCAAGTGTTGATCACAGAGAGATTTTCTAAGATAGGTTGAAGGCAATCTTCATAAAACTTGTGTAATTTTCCCAAAATAACAACTGAGATTTTATCATCAGAACTTAAATGTTGGCAATGATAGTTACTTGTTCAGGAGGAGAGGTAAGAGAGATCAAATTTTTGAGTACATTTTTCATGCTCCGTGAGGCAATACAATGAACTTCATTTAATATTTACTATAACATTATGTGGTAGATGTTGTAAGCTCAAGTTTACAGGTAAGTTTGAAAACATACCAGTTTTGCAAAATATGAATGGGGGAGCTGAAATTCATACCTAACTTTCTTCGACTGCAAAGCCTGTATATTTCTATGAGTGTAATGTTTCAAAGGACATTAATAAACACCTTCAAGATTCTAAGGTGCTTCCCAGGTAACAGTCATTCAACAAACATTATTAGCATCTATTATGTGCCACTGTTTGTACTTGGTGTAAGCACAGGTAGTGATAGACTAGATAAATTCCATGACTTCAGAGAGCTTTTAAATGTGTATCCATAAAGAAAATGGAAGGTAATTTAATGTCTTAGGAGAGTAATGGTAAACAAACAGGAGGAGCAAACTGAGTTATAGGAAGGTCGTGAATTTGGGTACTGCCATACCGAATTTGAAATGCCAGAAGAAGATTCTATGTGGGGATATCTAGGATATAGGAGTAATATATTTAGAAATAAGCTACATGGTTGTGGTGTTTGAGATCTTAAGAATAGATGGGTTTGCCATGGATAGGGTAGGGTCTAGAATAGTATATTCCAGTATGCTCCACGATCTTTACTGGGGATTTCCTAAGATGAAAATAGGGTAGGTAGTGTATCCCAGAGTTTATTCATCACAGAATCCTTTCAACAGAGAACCTTTCAGAATTAGTGTTCCATAGAACATACTTTAAGAAATTCTGACCTAGACCAGCAAAGAGAAGGTACTCTATTGATGAAGACAAACTAGGTTTTGCTCCAGTAACAAGCAACGTCCAATTCTCAGGGGTTTAAAATAACAAAGGTTTATTTATTGCTTATTCATCATCAGTTGGCGGAGGAACTTTACTAATTGCTGTCACTCAGGGATCCAGATAAAGCAGCCACCATCTTTCATGTTATCGGTTTTTGCATCAGAAGAAAAAAGACCTCTGGTTGGTCTCAAGTTCATCCATTAAATTCCCTGGCATGGAAGAGGCATATATTACTTATCTTTACAACTCCTTGTCCAGGACTAGTCTTATGTTCCACTTGACCACAGGAAGATTGGGAATGTGATCCTACTATGTGCTCAGAAGGCTTATCCTACCATAGGATTAGAATTATTTGGTGAGCACCAGTAACATCAATCCCAAGGAAAAAACCTTGAGGAATTTCTCTTCGTATAGACCAAGAGTAAGAATCTTGAACAAAGGGATAATGAGAGAGGTAGAGTGAAGGATTTCCGAGCATAATTCAAGAAACAGATTTTCTTGGGCTCTGATATTAAAACACTCTTTCCAAGCTTTTCTTTCAAATTTCTCCTTGGAAAGGGCAACAGGGATTACTGGAAATTCTGTGTGGTCTAAGTTTGGCTATGATATTCTAACTTTTCACCATTTCTTCTTCCCATTTAAGGTCACATCTTTTTGGATGGAGGTGTTGATTCACCATGTCCTGAGTCCTCACCTGTGTCACTCTTTCTTCCTGAAATCCCTCCTCTTTCATGAACTGTTTCTAGTTAATCAGCTTTTCCTTTTTCTCATGGTTTAAGGAGGTTAGACAAGAATCATCCCATTTGACCTTTGTGGGTTTCACTCCTGGTGTTCTCTTGCTCAGACTTTAGTGCATGCCTTCCAGGAGCCCCACCCCTGACTAGTGGATGACCTGTCCTGCTGTCTTATCCCACGCCAACCACCCTGATCAACACAGAAGCCAATTTTTTCACCTTACTTAAGGTAACATGACACAGTGTAGCACACAGAATTTGGAGTCAGATATACTGAGTAAAATCCTGGCTCTTCCACTTCTATCCCTTTGACCTTGGGTGAGTTACTTCTCCCCTCGTGAATCTTCCTTTCCTCATCTGTAAAACAGGGTCAATGACACAAAACATCACAGACCAGTTGTGACGATCTTAGGAGAAGATGGTAGTGCACAATTATCAGGTCCTGTATCAGCTGACTATCACTGCGTACCAAACAGTACAAAAACTTAGTGGCTCAAAATAAAAACAACTTACTGTTTTCCCCAAGTCTTTAGATCCACTGGAAATTTCTGATCTGGCCAGGCCTGGAGAACCTCAGGAGGGCTCACACTTTTGTTTATAGTCTGCAGGTGGGTCCACTGGGTCTGGCTGGTCTAGGACAGCCTCACTCATCGTTTAGCAGTTGGCCAACTGTTGACTTGGACAACAGGGGAGACGTGATCATGTGTCTTTCATCATCAAGCAGGCTAGCCTGCACTCGTCTTCATAGCAGCTGGCAAAGGATTCAAGACAGAAAGTAGAAGTGTGCAAGGCCTCTCGAACCTAAGTCCAAAACTGGCACAAGGTCATTTCTGCCACATTCTTTTGGCAAAGCAAGTCCCAAGACTAGCCCAAATTCAAGGGTTGGCAAGGTAGACTCCACCTCTTGATGGGGGAAGCTGTCAAGTAGCATCACAAAAGGTGTTGATACAGGAATGAGTGAGACATAGCTGTTTTTGCAAGCAGTCCCATCTTTTTTCTTCCCCTCTCAAGTCTTTCCTGTCCTGCTCTAGTTCTGGTCCAACTGATTGTGAGCTTCTTGAAGGCAGGCATGACATATGATACATCGCTATGTTCCACATTTCCTGAGCATCAAATGAACACCAGTACTGTCATCACTACCATTTATCAAATGTCCAACTCATTCCAGGTTCTGTTTTAATCACTTTTCAATGTATCACCTTGTCCTTGCAGCTATTCTATTTATAATTGTTACTCTTCCCTGTCTTCCCATTCCCATGCACTTAGTAGGTGCCCAATAAAAATCTCTTACATGAACCTTTTGTTCCTGCCCCAAGCTATTACGTGGGGTTAGCACCTACTTTGTGTTTCCAGGAGATGGGGCCAGAAGAGGGACGATGAATCATTCATTCCCATCTCTGACTTCTCCCAGCACCCACTTCCATGGCTCACCTGTCTCACCTCCAGTTTACCCCACAGACGCATTATCCTGGGTTGAATTCATGAGCTCTTGTAATACTTCCCATGCCCTGAAGTGCCCATAGTACTCATTTTGCTCACCCACACACCTCCTACTCCCCTCCACTCATGTCTTTGCCCCACTCCTCCCAGCCTTTTGCTTATGTGAGTTTATCATAGTTATTTTTCAGAGAGAGATACTATAAACCCTTATGCTTAGTCATAAATAGCAATAAAAATACCAATGTCTTTTTATTGCCAAGTACTTGTCCTGACAGCTCATTTGATTTCTGGAACCACCCTGATGGATATGTGAGGCAGGTACAATAGTCCCTATTTACAGGCATCAAAACCGAGGCGTGGAGAGGTTTTAGTGGATTGCTCAAGGTCACATGAATACAATGATGTTCAAGATGAAAAGAAAACTAAGGATTTGTGACTGATAGACCAGCAATAGTTCAGTCCTCTTATCATTCAACCTCATCTATTCTGCAGTTTCTCACATTTCTCCAGCTTTTCATTCTGTTGTGCAGCAATGCTAACCGAGTATAATCAAGGAATACCTAATGGATGTTGACTACCTGCCAAGCATAATTCAAAAATGGAAGGCATGAGAAGTCTGTCCACCTTAGGAGAAACTGTGGTGTTGTATACGAGTGTTTGGATTTCGGCAACACTGATTTCTAATCGCGTTTCTATCCCTTGCTCATTTTGCGATCTTGAGCAAATTGCATAATATGTTTGATCCTCAGTTTCTTCATCCCTTAGAAGTGGGTATTAACCTTCACACAGCAGATTTATTAGAAAGATTAAATGAGATGATGCAAATAAAGCTCTAACACATAGGAGCCATCCTGCAGGCCATTATTGTTGTTTTTGCTAATAAATACGAATGACGTAAGAATGAGTCATGTTAGTCGATTGCTCAGCTCTCTCCTGTTCAGTCTTTATCACATTTATGTCTCTGTTATTCATTACGTGTTTGTCTTCCAAAAGTATAAGCCTTTTCTATTCTACAGGCCTGATTCCAGGATGACCTTTCTAGCTCAGAGGGGTAATGTGGAACATAAGTGATGTATTTGAGTCCCTTAAGTGTCTTTCTTCCTCTTATGCAAAAGTGGATATGAGCTACAAGGAATGGTAACTTAGGATAATATCCAAAAAACCTAGGGAGACAAAACAGTGAGTCCTTGATCTCTGGACTCAGTTTCTGAATAGTAAACACAGCAGCCTGGACCATGGTGCTAAGGAGGTCAGTTAGTTCAAACCCTCATGATCTAAAATTCTTTGAAGTCAATTTTACATGTATGATAGCTTTCTTACTTTTTGAGATGTATCAAAACCCACAAAAGTTAAAGACAGAATCTAGACAAATCATAAGACTCTGCCTCAGGTGTTTCATGTTCCACAATACTGTAATAATAGGTAAATCAACGTCCTTCTTATATTTGTTTTGTGCCTTTTTATTTACAAGCAGGTTTGTGTTTACTTCTTTCTTACTTAGCCCTCTCGACACTGTGTGACAGTTAAAGTGATACTGTAGCTCATTTGTAAAGCTAGAGGTGAAGAAGTTGGACTCAGAGGGCTGAAGCAGCATGCCCAATTTATTGAGTTAAACATCGGAGAGCTGTCAATCATACTTCAGTAAAGTGGTTTCAAAAACATAACTGGACATTGAATGCACTGACACCAGTGTTTTTCCATCCCAGTCCAGCCACCTCTCTACCCCAGTGGCTGTGATGCAGTAAGATAAAATGGGATCAAAGCTGGTCTAATCAAGGCATTTGCGTCTACACTCAGCTCTGCAGGAACACTTTAAAGCATGGCTTTTTTCCTGAGGATTGGAGAGTTGGAAAGAACTGAATGGAACCCTAGAAGACAGATCACTCTGAGGAAGGAGCAAGGAAGGGACTTAATAATTCAGTGAAATTTAATGGGCTTTCAGAACATGCCAGCAATCTGTTCCCATTCTCAAACCAGATGCCACCAAGCCAGCACTCTTCCTGTCTGCCTGATTCATTTGGGCAGTCTTACTGGGGGCAAAGGAGGGTTTTTCCTAGAAGGTGGAGAAAGGTTTCTTCTGAGAAGCTCAGTGTGAATGCTGGGACCTGATTTGCACAGAGGTTGGTGGGACTCAGTAAGGCAGTAAGAATCTTAGGGACTTCCCTCCTTTTGGACCCATTGTTAATACACGAGAGCAGCAGAGATGTCCTAGATACAGTTTCCTGGCCTCATCACAGCTAGCTCACGTCTGTGATGTCGTGATGGCCATTACTATTCTGGAGGTCAGATTCCCGTCTGTAAACCAAGGAGGTGGATCTCTTGTCCCTGCACATCCTTTGAATGGATTTCAGTCACTTAGTAAAGTGAACAGCTCTTGTCAGGGCTCCTTTGGGTGAGACAGGCTAGTTGTATCACTAACCTTGAGCAGATTGGTCTAACTGAGGCTATTTCTTCATCTGTAAGATAAGCATGAAATAATGCCACTTAGCTCCTAGACTGTTGAAAGGATAGAGTCCGTTCTTACACATAAAATTCTTTATTGCAGAACTTAGCACCAAGTACTCAGATTTTAGCTGCCATTGTTATCATGATTTGCAGTCTTCCTTCTTTGATTAATTAATTTTTATTGGAGTATAGTTGATTTACAATGTTGTGCTGGTTTCGGCTGTACAGCAAAGTGAATCACTTATACATATACGTATATCCACTCTTTTTTAGAGTCCTTTCCGTATAGGTCATCATAGAGTATTGAGTAGAGTCCCCTGTGCTATACAATAGGTTTTTATTAGTTATCTATTTTACATATAATAGTGTGTATATGTCAATTTACAATATCCAGGACATGGAAGCCACCTAAATGTCCAACAACTGATGAATAGATAAAGAAGATGTGGTACATATATCCCGTGGAGCATTGTCTTTATTCTGATCATTATACCTTTTCTGCTGTCCCATGAGCCTCTGAGGACAGAGAAAGATGTGAAGCAAAATAGCATCCCTGTGGACTTCTTGGGCCTCCAAGAAAAATGGATATTTTCCATCCTCGGGCCTATCGATTAATAATACTTTCTTTGGAAAGTAACTCCCCCAAAGAGAGAAGTATTTAATTTCAAGCATAGGAAAAAAGAAGGAAGCAAAGATTAGTCACAGCCTTAAATTGTTCAGACGCCATCAATGTTATTATCTCAGCAGCCAGGTACCCGGCGCTTCCACAGCTATTTAACGTGATGGGGAGTTGCTGACAAGCTTCTCAGCAGAGCTCTCACTTGCAGGTGTACAACCACGGTATTAGCTAGGATTTTATTTGAACAACATGCTCTTCTCATGCCTAAATGGAAGGGCTTTTACTTTCAGGGAACAATGGCTGCTTAATATGGAAATGCTGGTTTTCAGCTGCCCATATGTCTCTGCTGGTAGATCACCCAAGAAGGTCTAAGCTCCCCATCTCTAACACACTGGGGTGCTTACGTTCTATCAGATGGAACAGAGTCAAGTCTCTTTTGGTTGGTCTCTCCTTTCATTTTGCAGCATTTTATCACCAAACAGGCTCAGTTTCTTACTTGTCTCATATCCTTCTATTCAGATGGTAGAAACAGTGAACTGGGACTGTGTGTCTCCTTTTTTTATTTGGTTATCAACATAAAACATACTATATAAGAAAATTCAAGCAACGTAGAAATTTGCCCATGAAAGTGTAAAATTCCTTAGCCAACCATATACCCCAACCTCTACAAGCCCATAACCCCAAAGATGGTGACTATTAATGGTATAATGTGTAACCTTCCACACTTTTGTCTATAAATTTATAATTGTAATTAGATGAAGGGAAAAAAGCTGCTGTATTTGGTAGGATTCATTGTATAAAGGACATTTGTTTGGGAATATGTAAGAAAGAAAATAGGAGCCCCTAGTGTGGCTAGAAGAGTTTGGGAGGAAACAAATAAACTCAGGAGTTAGGCTGCTACCCTGAAGGTGGAGGACGGGCTGGGAGAGGGCTGGAGGAAGGGAAGGAAGTGACATTGAAGTGACATTGAAGCCAGAAAGATGGCAGAAAGCCATACTTGTTTCAGTGCCACCCTCTAGGCTCAATAATAACTCTACAAATCTTTAGCAACATCAACCCTAAACAAGAAGAGACTTGGATATGAGTGGATTCTTGGAGATACAGGTAAAAAGATTGAATTTTGTATCCCAAGTTCAAATGGTGTAAAATGGAAGCAGCATGAGTATATGTAGAAACATGCATATGGAACAAAACATGGGGAGAAAAGTCCTGAAACTTGCAGAAGCCATGGGGAAGATTTTTAAATATTAAGACATGGAATTTAGATTAGGACCAACATTAACTGTGCTTCAGGAATCAAGCGTTCTAGCATGGAGGCGGGGTGGGATGGGTTGGGAGATTGGGATTGACATGTATTCACTATTGATACTATGTATAGAATAGGTAGCTGGTGGGGGCCTACTGTATAGCATAGGGAACTCTACTCGGTGCTCTGTGGTGACCTGAATGGGAGGGAAATCCAGGAAAGGGGGGATGTATGTATGTGTGTGGCTGATTTGCTTTGCTGTACAGTGGAAACTGACACGGCATTGAGGAGCAACTGTACTCCAATGAAAACTAATTAAAATAAAATAGAACTGTAAAAAAAAAAGAATCAAGGGTTCTCAGCTGCCGATATGCTGTATTATACGTGTATATATATGCATATGCATGTTTACACATGTATGTGTGCATATAATATATACACACACACAAATATATATATATGTACTACTGTTTTGCAAGTTGCTTTTTCACTCAGAAATAAATAGTGATATTGATTCATTGTATTTCAGAAATATTTAGCGATTGCCTGCAATGAGTCAGGCACTATGCTACAGGCACTGGAAAACAGCCATGAAGAATCTTTCCATGTCAAGACCAACAGATCTATATCATTCTTTTTAATGACCACATCAAATTCCTCAGTGGAAAGTTCTGTTTTGTTTTGTTCTGTTTCGTTTGGTAACAGGTCCTCTAGTGATAGACACTGAGGTTATTTTTAGTCTTAGATATTATATACAGTGCTCTAGTGTACTGATATATTTGTGCAAATATATATGTGCAAATACTTTTGGAGGTAGCTTCCTTAAGGAATACTGGAGGAGTCGGGGCACATGCATATTTTAAAATTAAATCAGTGCTGCCAAACTTACCTCCAAAAAGCTAATGTCATAAAAAGTTTACTGTATTAAATCTCAAAGAACTGAAGACTATTGTAGAAGCAAAATCCCTGTTAGATCCTGTCAAGAATACTGATGATGGTTAACAATTATCATATTCTTACAGTGTACCAGGTTTTACTCTGTACCTTTGAAACCTTGGGGGTGTTACACATGAGATAAAGGAGGCTCAGAGAAGTAAAAGTAACTTGCGCAAAGATACATGGCTAGTGAATGGCAGAGCCAGGATTTGCGCCCTTTTCTTTCATACTCCAAAGCACACTCTTCCACTTCACCTGTACCCAAGGGTTTGCCATACACTAGTGTTATGTGTTCCACTAGGGAAAACTGCATAATAAATGAAAGGGTTCAATGACCAAACGATTTTGGGAAACATTTTATATAGTCTGTACATTTTTGAAAATTCACAATATTCATTAACTAGATAAATCCTCTGGAAGAAGGTTTTACCAAGCCAAGTAAGCATTTCTCAAACTTATTTACTTATAGAACGCTTAAATTAAAACCTGTCTGTTCTGAGGAACACACTTTGAGAAATGCTGTGTTCATTGTCCAGTGTCTTTATGACTTATCCATGGAATCTCAGGAGGTTTTGAATGGTGATAAACATCACCTGCACTGAAAGA
This sequence comes from Mesoplodon bidens, assembly GCF_964165515.1. Lineage (NCBI taxonomy): Eukaryota > Metazoa > Chordata > Mammalia > Artiodactyla > Ziphiidae > Mesoplodon > Mesoplodon bidens. Next base: position 18,255,844 of record NC_138162.1, on the reverse strand, counting down.
TTGACATGGCCTCCAACCTTTGCCGGCCAGCCATTTTCATCTTAAGACACTCCCGTTGTTAGAGAATTGTGTCTTGTGTATTAAACCGACATATCCCTGTGACAGGTGATCACTGACTCTAATCTTACCCATCTGTAGTTTCACATAGTGTATTGAATGCTGCTTACCCCTTCGGATTTCTGAAGCCAGTGGTCACATCTTGGTCCATCCCTCTCATCATCTTATCCCTACACTTCAAGGTCCAAGTTTTTCACCTGCTCTTATCTGGGTGTTTTGTTTTTCTCATTGCCTCATCCTCAGAATGATTCTCTCTTTAGTGTGTTCCACATGGTCTGTCTTGTCATTACAGTGTGATACCTAGAACTGTACACTCCTTTCCAGATGTGGGCTGATCAGCATAGGTGAGGACGGAACCAGACTTTCCCTCACTCTAAACATTCCATTTCTGTCGACACACCCTAGTTTGGGACAATTTTGGTTTTGCAGCTGCAGCACACTAGGCATTAACAATTCAGCCTCCTAAATAGCTATTACTTTGTGGGAGCAGGGGAGAGGGAGGCTATTGACAGTGGCAACTTCTGAAGAAAGCAGATATGTAAGTGATTATGAAGTTTTTTTCAGTATGTCTCTGACCCCAAAGGAATATTTTGCTAGCCTAAAGAGATCTCTCTATTCTTAGAGAAGTCGATAAGTTAAGGGGCGGGGGGGAGGGGGGTGGTCTGGGGGAAGACATAAGAGTAAAGGATAATTATAGGAATTATTTTGGCAAATTTCGCAGGAAAGAAAAAAAAATTAAGGTATACACCAAAAGAAAATAATTAAAAATAAGAGTAAGAAGAGGGTATAACTAATGTTTTGCAGGTCTCCTCTTTTAAACATAACATAAAAGAGAATATAATCCCTAGTTTAAATGTGCAGAAACTGAGGATTTGAGAAGTAAAAGACTTGTCCAGTTCTAATCAGCTGGTAGGTTAGAGTCAAGATTTCTGCCTAAGTATATTTGATCCTAAAGCCCTAGAATTCTATAATTCTACGACATTTTCCTCAAAACCCCTAGGTGAATCCCAGTGGTGCTGGGAAAGAGCAGCAAGAGTCAATGAGCCAAGGGCGGAGGGCGGGGCGTGTGGTCCTGGGCAAAGCGCAACTTACAGAGACCTGAAATAGCCATGAGCAATTGTCCAGTAAATCAACCCCCTTCACAGCCTGCCAAAAAGAAACTGTCCCTCAGTTCCCCCAGCATGAATTAATTCTGAAAATCAAAAGCCTTATAGAGAACATGTTGGAGGCCTCCTATTAGGCTACCTTGAACTATACTTTTGATATTCTCTTGTACCTTCTTTTAAGTTCCTCTGATCCTGGGGTTACCCCTGCCATGATGGAGGAGCTACATAGGGCTTGCTGGTGTAGTTTTCCTGTGTACAGGTTGGGGTTGGCCAAGCTATTCTTGATACTGTCAGCCATATAAAGATATACCATTTATTGAATGCTTATGTGCCATGCACATCACCCAATGATCAAATCATATTTTCAAGTTTTATTATTGTCATTTTAAACATCTTTAAAACAATAGCGACAACGACAAATCACAAAGGAGCGGGCGGAAGCTTTTGGAGGTGATGGTTAACATTAGTATCTTGATTGAAATAAGAATTATTATTCCCATTTTTATCTAGAAGGAAACTACAAAGCCAACTGGCCCAGATTCCCAGAGTAAATAAGGAGAGGGACCAAAATTCAAACCGAATCTGTGTGAAATCAAAGCCTAGTTAACCCAATATTTAACCTGAGGCTTCTCAGACTTTGAAATGTATTGTAATCAAGGCTTTAAACACACACCCCAGTTCAGATTCCGATTTAGTGGGTCTATGTCAGCCATGGTATCTATATTTTGACAAGCACCACCAGGTAATTCTGAGCACTATATTTGCAAAGAAAACTTTTTGAGACTATAAAGAGAGCCCTTTCTTGGTATGAATTTTCTCCTTTCCCCAAAATGTGAAGGTGGTCTCCTTCTAATTAAAAAAAAAAAAAGGCTGAAAAACGGAAACAAAACAAACAAAATATTCATGTCCAGAGAGAGGAAAAGTGAGTGAGGTTAGGATACTGAAGGAGAAAATTATCTTTCCTGAAATCATGACACTCAGTGATTTCTAGTTTACCTTAGACAGTGGGTTCTTATCAGAGTGATCTTACTTTCCTTTGTCCTACTGGCTTCGTGAATTGCTAATTGGAGCATTCCTTGGACCAGAGACAGCACAGTGGCAAGAAAGAGGGAAAGCAGTGACTGGTCAGGGGCTTGGTTGACAGATCAATTGCCTCTTCCCTCCTGCTCCCTTCCAGACTCCTGCAACCAAGAGGAGTGAAGAGAACTGAACAAAAGGGCCCAGAAGATGAGCAACTTCCTGTGGGATATGAAATATATAACTTAGGCATTGCCTGGAAATGCCATAAGAAATTAATATTTGTTACAGAAACAGTGGGGCTGCATTAATATTTTAATGGCGAATAAATATTTAATCCAAAACTCTGGTTGGAAAGCGGACAAGATAACCATGGCAGGAACAGTTACACCACCCAGTTAGAGATGTTAATGATTCATCGGCTCTGCCAGTGGTGATATTGCCACAGTGTATCCATTATACAATTCCTTTGAAATATTAGTAAGTCACACCTCAGAATCAAAATCAGGAGAAATGTTGTTTATTCTTTGAGAGTCAATATGAAGCATTGGACAGAGCAAATCTTTAGAATCACGGGAGCCTGGAATTGGGTACCAAGTCTATGGTTTACTGACTGAGCAACTGGAAAGAAGTCCATTCACCTCTTTGAGCTTTATCTTCAAGGTGAGATCAGCACCTACTTGATAGGATTGTTGGCTGCATACATTATTCACTCAATTGTTTTCTTTTTTGGTTCTCCTTAAAATATGGCTAAAAATATGGTTAAAAAATTGAAGGTAGTTGCAGTGTCTCTTAATTTAGCACCATGTCTACTTCTCAAAGAAACACATGAAATTTTCATTTTCCTGCTTCTCCTGTATCCTTATGTCTATCATCATTATTTTTCAGTGGAAATTTTTGTAAGCAGTTTGGGGAAAACTATCTCTCTAATTAAAAATCCAATTCTATGTCTATCATCAAAAAATCTACAAACAGTAAATTCTGGAGAGGGTGTGGAGAAAAGGGAACCCTCCTGCACTGTTGGTGGGAATGTAAATTGATACAGCCACTATGGAGAACAGTATGAAGGTTCCTCAAAAAACTAAAAATAGAACTACCATATGACCCAGCAATCCCACTACTGGGCATATACCCTGAGAAAACCATAATTCAAAAAGAGTCATGCACCACAATGTTCACTGCAGCACTATTTACAATAGCCAGGACATGGAAGCAACCTAAGTGTCCATCGACAGATGAATGGATAAAGAAGATGTGGCACATATATACAATGGAATATTACTCAGCCATAAAAAGAAACGAAATTGAGTTATTTGTAGCAAGGTGGATGGATGTAGAGACTGTCATACAGAGTGAAGTAAGTCAGAAAGAGAAAAACAAATACCATATGCTAACACATATATATGGAATCTAAAAAAAAAACAAAAAAACAAAGGTTCTGAAAAACCTAGGGCCAGGACAGGAACAAAGACACAGATGTAGAGAATGGACTTGAGGACTCGGGGAGGGGGGAGGGTAAGCTGGGACAAGTGAGAGAGTGGCATGGACTTATATATACTACCAAATGTAAAATAGATAGCTAGCGGGAAGCAGCCACATGGCACAGGGAGATCAGCTCAGTGCTTTGTGACCACCTAGGGGGTGGAATAGGGAGGGTGGGAGGGAGATGCAAGAGGGAAGGGATATGGGGATATGGGGATATATGTATACGTATAGCTGATTCACTTTGTTATACAGCAGAAACTAACACACCATTGCAAAGCAATTATAGTCCAATAAAGATGTTTGAAAAAATCCAGTACTATATATGACCCCTAAAATTAAATTAAAATACATTGATAATATTTGTTTTTTAAATACACTAAGATGCCTTTGTATCGTCCCACTGTTAATGGTCACATTTACAAGGTAATTGCAGTGAATCAATAAGCTTCTCTTGTCAGGTAATTGTCCCTTCTTGAAGGCTAGACTGTGGCCTTGTAGTGCATGGTTGCTCTCATCTCTCCTCTGTGACCCCTCTAAAGTCTATTAGCTTCTTTATTTTGTTACTTGGGACCTTCTATAGTTTAATAGTTAAACACATGGGCTTTAGAGCTCGATAGCTCTCAGATACAAGTCTCCTCTTGGCCTGTTATTTGTAGCGTGATCTTGAGCAAGGTCATCAGTCAACGCTCTAGTCAGGGGGCCTTCATTGGTAAAATTGGGACTGACATTTACCTCATTGCTTCCTGAGGATCTATGAAATATACATATAAAATGAAAGACACATTTTTAAATGTAAGGTTGCAGTCAAGAGTTAACAGTACAGTACCAAATACTGTATTCTCTCTGAGAACAATAAATGTCAACGGCTTTACATTGTAGTATTTAAATGCAGTGTGGTAGCTGCTTGCCTCATGACCCAACTTAGAAACCAGCACACTGAACATAATAAATTGTAAAAGCTGGAAATTTTCTTTCATTGCTTTAAAAAAATTTTTTTAATTAATTGAGGTGTTACTGATCTTATTTCTTTTTCTCATACACACTCTAAATACAAAGTATTCTAGTAGTTAGGTATTTCTCCCAGTCTTGATAGCTGTCTTTTTCTGCCATATGAACCCCAAGACCCTGAATCTTATTTCTCTGCTCCTTCAAGGGGTTATGTATAGTGATGGCATCAGGCCCTATTCAATCCTCACTTCCCTAAGAAATTTAATAAATGAGGACGTTAAGAAAAGGACAAAAGAATTGTCTATGTAGAAAATCCCAGTGACTCTACAAAAGAACTTCTTGAACTTAGGTGAGTTTAGCAAGGTTGCAGGATACAAAGTCAACAGAAGAAAATCAATCATATTTCTATATTCTAACAATGAGTAATAAGAACCCCAAATTTAAAAAATATTATTTTTAATAGTTCTAAAAAACCTGAAGTTTTAGGTATAAGTCTAACAAAACTTGTACAGAATCTCTGTTAGTACATAGCTGGAATCTACAAAACACTTGTAAAATAAATTTTTAGAAAATACCTTCAATGGAGAAACATACTATGTTCATGGATTGGAAAGCTCCGCAAAGTAAAAATGTCAGTACATCCCAAATTGATCTATAGGTTTAATGCCTTTTCTATCAAATCCTCTGAGGATTTTTGTATGTACAGACAAACTGATTCCAAAACTTATATGAAAAGCCAGAGTAACTAGAATAGCTCAAACGATTTTGAAAAAGAAGGATAAAGTTGGAGAAATTACACTACTTGATTTTAAAACTTACGTTAAGGTTACAATAACCTATGCAGTGTAGTGCTGATGGAGGGATAGCCACATAGATCAATAGAACAGAATAGAGAAACTAGATATAGATCAACACAAATATGCTCAACTTATTTTGGAAAAAAGTGCAAAAGCAATTTCATAGAGAAAAGATATCCTTTTCAACAAATGGTTCTGGAACAATTGGATACAAGAAGTGGAGGAGAGAGGGGAGGGAGGGAGGAAAAACAGTAGGAAGAAAGGAAGGAGTCTTGAACTAAGCCTCAGATCTTACACAAAAATTAACTCAAATGGATCATAGATCTAAATGTAAAGCATGCAACTATAAATCTCTTAAAAGAATGCATAGGAGAAAACTCCTGTTACCTAAGTCAACTGAAAAATTCTTGTGTGATTTCAAAAGCATGATCCACAACAGAAAAAAAGAACTTAAATTGGACTTGATAAAAATTAAAAATGTTAGACATTATTAAGAGAATGAAAAGACCAGCCATAGACTAGGATAAAATATTTGTAAGTCACTTATCTAACAAGGAATTTGTGCCCAGAATATATTTTTAAAAAAGCTTTATACGCAAAGATAAGAAAACAAGCCATCCTACTAGAAGATGACAAAAGACTTACACAGTTGCTCCACCAGATGGAATATATAGAAGTCAAATAAGCACATAAAAAGATGTTCAGCATCATTTGCCATTAGAATAATGCACATTGAAATCACAATGAGGGACTTCCCTGGTGGTCCAGTGGTTATGACTGTACGCTCCCAATACAGGGGGCCTGGATTCGATCCTCGGTCAGGGAACTAGATCCCGCATGCCGCAACTAAAGATCCTGCATGCCACAACTAAAGATCCACCACCCTGCAACGAAGATCCTGCACTCGGAAACGGACCCCGTGTGCCACAACTAAGACCCGGCACAATCAAATAAATATTTTAAAAATAAATAAATAAATAAAATCCCAATGAGATGCCACTGCACACTTAATAAAATGACTAAAGTACAAAGTCCAGTAATAATAAATGCTGGTGAAGGTAGCTCATACATTGCTGGAGAAAGTGTAAATTGTTATAGTCACTCTGGAAGACTGCCGAGCAGTTTCTTACAAAGTTAAACATACACTTACCATGTGACCCAGTGATGGCCCTTCTGGGTATGTACCCTAGAGAAATGTCCCAGGGTTACACAAAAGCCTGTATGTGAATGTTCATAGCATGTTCATCTGCAATTTCAAAGCACTGGAAACAATTCAATGGACAAAAACAACAGAATGAATAAGCAAACTCTAATACATTTATGCAATGGAATACTACACAGCAATAAGAAGCACAAATGATTGATACAGCCAACAACTTGGATGAATCTTAAAGTCGTTAGGCTGAATGTAAAAAACAAATCTTAAATTATTACATGCTGTATGATTCCATTTATATAACATTTTTGGAGTGACAAAATTATAGTAATAGACAACAGGTCAGTAGTTGCCGTAGTCAGGGTTGGGGAGGTTAATGTGACAACTAAGGGGAAGGAATGGGGGAGTTTTTTTTGGGGGGGGATGATGAAATAGTTCTGTGTCTTGATTGTGGTAGTGATTATACAAATCTATACCTGTTATAAAATTTCATGAAACCATACAACCCAAAAAAGTGCATGTAAAAAACTGATGCAGTGTGAATAAGGTCAGTAGTTTAGAAGTGTTATGCCAGTGTCAATTTCCTAGTTATTTTAATGTACTGTCACTATGTAAGATGTAACCATTGAGGGAAGAAGGGTGAATGGCATGTTGGAACTCTCTCTACTGTTTTTGAAACTCCTAAAATACAAGAAAAAAAGGAACTTGAATATCTTGCTCATTGTCATTTAACTCTAATTGATTTTTCTTCCCTTTTTACCCTGCTCCAATGAGACCATAAGCTACTGTCTTCCAATAATCTCAGCAGTTCCCCTCTCCCTTTGCCCAGCTGTCACAGAGAAAGTCTTTAACAACAACAAAAAAGTGCTACTTTGGATAAAAATGTACTAGTAACTAAGCTAACAGTAAGAGCACTGCTCCCTGTCAATAGTAGATCCTCTCCTTTGATAAATCTTCACGGAGTGTCTATTATGTGCATAATGTCACAGTATGTGTAAAGACGGGAATAAAGGTATAGAATCATTTATCCAGATGAAGAGCCAAGGAAGTGGAATAAGACAGAACACAAATTATTATTATACAAAACAGAAAGTCATTCTTGGCAAGGAGAAAAATATATTGCAGAGCAGGTTCAAAGTAGCAATAAATTTTAATTCATATATTGGAGTTCTATGCAGAATTTCACTGGAAGAAAATAGATGTATCCACTGGTAAGAAACTGGGGGAAAAAAAGACCAAAACCCACTGTGATAGATGACGTCAGTGAACTACAACAAAACTTGAAACATTCATCGTTCTGTGCCTCCTTCTGGATAGAATTAAGTCATGGAAAAAACTTCTGTGAGCATTCACCTTTTTGTTTTTCCTGGAAGAGTATTTGAAGGATACATGGGAGAGAAGGCATGATGGATGGATGCAGGATGGAGAAAAAGCCAGCAGCCTGATCTCAGCAGTAAGAGTCTGTAGCTCTGTTGAAGTTTCCGCTTGGTCAAGGAGGGAAAGCAACCATACAATTCCCTGCCAGAGGCTGTACAGAATGCCTTACATGTCGAATTTCATTTAATCCCCACAAGAACCCTAGGAAGCGGGACTTGTGTCAGCAACAACAGAAGTCACCTCTGCTGTCTTAAGCAACAGACCTTTTCTGGGCAGCAGACACAGAGTCCTCTGTGGGCCTCTCCCACCTATGGATGCAGACTCTACCCTGTACATCTCTGCTTCACCTGAGCATCCTCTCTCCCTCATTCCTTCGTATGTGAACCACTCACTCAGCCTCCAAACTCCAAGGTGAGAGCTTCCAATCAGCCAGATCCAGGTTATGCCCTCCAGACCAGGACACCTAAAGGGATGCATATCCCCACACTGGCTTCCTTACTTCCCTCTAAGATTCACAATGAGGTCCCTAAAATTGGGAACAATTGTATATCAATGGTAGACCAAATGATAATTACTGTAGGTACTATCATACTAATTTTATAGATGAAAGCACCGAGTCTCAGAGAAGTATAAAAATTGCCCAAAGACTACATAGCTAGTTTTTTAAAAAACACTTTATAGATATATGATTGACATGTACGAAGTTGTACATATTTAATGTATACAACTCAGTGAGTTTGGGGATAAGTTTACAGCCATGCAACCGTCACTGCCATCAAAGCCAGAAACATAACCATCCCCTCCCAAAGTTTACTCCCACAGTATCATGACTATTATATTATTATTGTTATTATGGTAAGAACACTTAACATAAAAGCTGCCGTCTTAGAAGCTTTAAGTGTACACTACTGTACCGTTAACTGTAGTCTCTATGCTGTATTGTAGACCTCCAGAACTTATTGCTTATATAACTGAAATTTTGTACCCTTTGACCTCCATTTCCTCCCGGAGCCCCTGGCAACCACCATTCTACTCTTTGCTTCTTTGAGTTTGACTATTCAAATTCCACATATAAATGAGACCATTACAGATGTGTCTGGCTTATTTCACTTAGCATAATGTCCTCCAGGTTCATCCATATCCCAAATGGTAGGGTTCCCTTCTTTTTTAAGGCTGAATAATACTCCATTATATATATGTCATGTTTTCTTTATCCATTTATCTGTAGATGGGCATTTGTGTTGCTTCCACTTTTTGGCTATTGTGAATAATGCGATTGTGAACATGAGCGTACAGATATCTATTTGGGTCCCTGTGTTCAACTATTTTGGGTATATATATACAAAAGTAGAATTTCTGAATCATATGATAATTCTAGTTGTAACTTTTTAAGGAATTGCCGTACTATTTTCCACCTTTTACATTCCCATCAACAGTGAGCAAGGTGTCCAATTTCTCTACTTTCTCTACAATTATTTTCTGTTTTGTTTTGTTTTTGACAGTAGCCATCCTAATGAATGAGGTAGGTACCATTAGATAATTTTTAGTGCATGTTCAAGACTGGCTCCCAGAGTCCCCTAGCAGGATAATAATGCCGGTTGCCCACACGCAGTGGTAACTTGCTTATTCATTTCCTTCCCTTCCTTGTCATACTTCCCTGCTCGTCTACTGGTGTTTCCTCATATTACCTCCCAAATAAACAGTTTCCACTCAAATTCTCACCTCAGGGTCTATTTCTGGGAATCTTGAACATACGTGAGATTATGTTTTATCCTTTATAGTACTGCTTGGCACCACCTACCTTGATCAGTTATGTTAGACTAAGTTGCTTCTCAACCTTAGTTTTACAAAAGATTACCTGTCCCCACAAGCAGTCTGGGGTCAGTAACTTCCTAAATACTATGAACATAATCCATGAACATAATCTAGACTCTTAAAGAAATACAGGATTCTTTCACTCTATCCCATAGATAAGAAACCTTCCTTTCTTTGGTATACTCAAAACTCATAAAACTGCACAACTTCAGAGCTAAGTGGGAGCTCACAGAACTACAGAGCAGTTGTTTTAAAACTATGTTCCGTAGATTCCCCAGTGTGTGGGGGACTCTACACATGTATATTGCTTTTGGTACAGCACTCTGGTCACAGTTTCTCCAGTTATCTCTATTGGAAAATATCCAGAATCTCCAAGGCAAGTTTGGTGGGTTTTTTATCCACATATCTTTGTCAATCAGGACTTTATCAATACTGTGTCACCATGTGATAGCTCCAAATGTCTTGATTTTTCTATTAATCAAGACAATGAAAATATGAAATCATTTCCAGGAAAAAAACACAAATTGCTGTTTTTTTCTTAGGTATATGCTGGGGGTTCGAATATAGTTTGATTAAACATTAACCAACAACCAGTAAGGTTTCCATAGCCATAAAAGTTTATAAACCATAGATCTAGGTCAAGTCCTCATACAGTTTATAATTTCCCTCCCCAACTTCTTGACATGTGTGCTGAAACATGACAAGTTCAAGAAAGCATCTACCTCCTGGGAAAGTCTGCTTTATTTTAAGATATTTCTGATTGCCAGGAAGGTTCCTGTTTTTCCCTCCTGTTGAAATCTGCCTCCCTGCAACTTCCACTCTTCCATCTAGGAAAGATCTTGTCTGCTCACTCTTTCAAGGCAGCCTCCAGACCTTGTTGGGGTGGCCCAGTGTTCTCATACAAGCAGGCAAGAACCCTTGCAAGGATTTGAACTCTTGTACCTTTGACACCCAGTGAGGAGAGGGTCCCCCTTCTCCCCCATTGGCTGGCAGCAAGCCTTTCCCCTCCAGTCCCTCTGTAACACATAGGAAAGTGATGGCAAAGATATGGATTTCACCAAACTTAATCAGAGCCTTAAGCGAATCAACAGGGGTGGGGGTAAGAAGGGAGTTAGGGGTACAGAGGAGGGGTTGCAACTCTCCAGTCCCACAACATATGGCAGTAGTTTTGCTGAAAGCTCAAGACAGTATTTATTTCATGCAGCGACATTGCCCCAAGAGGCACACAGGCCAAATTTCTAGTACGTGAACCCTAAATCCAATTTTTCAGAGCCCCTCCTCTTCCTCTGATTTTCCTCCCCCCACCCCCCAAGTCCCCTCCGCGCTAGTTTCTCCTCCTTATTTTTTTGAAGACTCCCTGTTCTCCTTGAAAGCTGGGGCAGAACGAATGGAATGTTTTGATTTACTACAGGCCCCCTGAATTCTATTTTCCCAAATCAATTAATTTCCACACATTCTGACAACCGAGGGGTAGGAGCACGAGCTGAGGCGGGCAGCGGTTTGGTGGTGAGAGGTTAAGGTATAGCAGGGGGCGAGGGCAGTGGGAGACTGGAGCTCCCTGGAGGGGTGTAGCCAGGGGAAGATAAATTACCCCTGTGCTCAGTGTTGAGAGAGAAAGACTGGGGGAGAGCTTGGTATCTGAGATGAGCACACATGAGTGCTGGGGGCGGGGGGTGGTCGGCCGTCAATCAGAAGGTTAAAGAAAATAGAAGAAAAAAAAAGGCAACTGTATTCCAAGAAGATAGGGAACGGGAGAATTAGGCAGTCTCCTAGCTCGCCTGCTGGCTGGGGGCCGTAATTATGGTTTGTTGCTTGCCCCTTTACTCCTGCAGCTGCATCTCCCTCAGAGGTGGTCAGTGGTATTTCTCTAGAGCAAATAGTCAAGAATTCTGGCAGCAAAGATGCAAAGAGGAAACTTTTCTGTCTTCCTTTGTTTCTTTCTCTTTCAACCTCTTTTATTTCTCCTCCTTCCTTCTTTCCTTCCCTCCCGTTTCCCATTCTCCCTCCTCACTTCCTTCCTCCCTCCCTTCTTTCTTTGCTTTCTTCCTCATTTTTTTGCATTCTCTCCTTTGATCCCTCTTCCAGAATGTACTAAGCAGCTATTTTGTGTGAGATACTCTGTTAATGATGATAAGACCAGAGTTCTAAGATACCATACAACTCAGTTGAAAAGACATTGGCCTCATCAAGAAGCTCTGTGCTAGATGCTGGAGATACTGGGTCTAAAAAGAAGAACACAGCACTGACTGTGACCTCAAGCAATACATTGTTATGTAGGGGGAGATAGACATGTCATTACTCATTTGTTTATTCTTTGAATTCCTATGTGAAATGCTGGGACTTTTGACTAGTTTTGAATCTATAACATGTAGGACCATGCCTGGTCTCTAGTTGACATGCAGTAAATATCCAATGATGAAAACAACTACATTTATTAGAACCCCTGTGATGTGTCAGATATTTTGCATGCTTTTTTGTTAATCCTTCCTCCAACCTCATAACAAAGATATGGTTATTCCCATTTTACAGATGAGAAACAGAGGCATAGAGAGATTAGGCAGTTTGCTAATATTAAACACCACTTAGAGGTAAAATTAAGATGCTGATTCAGGTCTGCCTGATGCCAGTACAGAATATTTTCCTACGCTTCCATGTCTCTTTCTGCAAAAATTTATGAATAAAAAAACCCCAAAACATTAGGTATTCATTTCCAGTTGATGAGATTACAACCTTCCTAATTCAAAAAAAGAAATCACAATTGGTAGGAAATCTAGGTTGTAATGTATTTTGCATTGCATGAACTTTATAAATCATGAACACCCATATCTTACTGTTACAGGCTTCCACCTGCATGATTGAAGGACCCCACGTCATCCAGCTGCAGGGTCTTTCTAGTTTTTTTTTGGCATCAACATATGCTCAGTAGTTAGTTAACTCCTGTTCCTCTATTCTGGTCCCTTTGTTGGTGTCTTCTGCACAAAGTCACTTGGGGTAGTTGCTCACCATTAACATGGCATTCATGACCCTGAAAGGGAATAATGTGCTCCCGCTGAGGATAGCGTATCCCAGGGTCCCACAGAATACATCCCCAAAGACTAACACTCTAATTCCACAGCATGCCCAAGGTGGGTCACCAGGGAGGCTCTGCACCTGCAGTAACTGACTCATCACATGTCTTCACCACCATCTCAGCAATCAATAGGAGCTCCTCGAGTTGCCAAACCCGGCTGTTCTGTCTGCAGTGCACCTTACTTACATCAGAGCCAAGCTGTGCTCCAGTTAGAAACAAGGAGGATACTCCACTCCTCAACTCTGCACGGCTCCATCACCTGAGCCTGAAGGAAGTTTGCTTGTATGCAATAGATTGACTGCAGAAGTTTTCAGTCCCCCCTGCATCAATATCCTTTTAGGGTAAACCCACTAACTCTGGGTTGGGCCATGGGACTGACCAACGAGATAATGACAAACTTGATGCAAGCAGAGGCTCGAAAAGTGCTTGCAAGAACATGCCTGGAACAGACGGCTGGAGAAGGAGACGTGTGAAGCAGAGGTAGTTGGCCCAGCTAAGACTATTGTAGATTTGCCAACACTCAGCTGATCACCTGAATCCCGTGAAGATCCGGAGAACTGCCCAGTCAACTCAGACTTGTGAAAAATAACATGTATATTTAAAACCACCACTTTTTTGCAGTGGTTTATTATGTAGTTATAGCTAACTTATTTACTGTGAGTTACGTCTCACAAATTTTTCTTGAAAACAGATTGCTGAGCTCTTGCCACCAACATTTCTCTCTAAAGGGTCAGAAACCATCTGAGGAAGAAGCATCATCCTCTACTTTCCACCTCCTGTACTGCTCTCTCCTCTCCACCTTTCTCCCCAGAGATCTGCGTATGAAACTAACCTCTGGTGCTCTCAGGAAGCAGCTGACCTGTTACCCATTCTACCGTTCTATTCTTTACTTTTCTCCCTTCTCCCTTTCTCCTCTTTCCCTGTCTCTCTCTTTCCCGCATTCACCAGGGCACCAACCAGGGTACTTGCTCCTCCTTCACTAAGAGGGAAAAAAAAACGAAATACAAAGCACTCAGATAAATTAATTCATGCACATAGTTGCCTATGGCTCTACCAAATCTATTACTTCATTAGGCATACATAGACAAGGCTAAATTCCCTCTAGGCTAAGCCAGGATCTCACCACAGAACAAAGAAATATATGTAAATATAATTGATATATACTAGTATATCATACATACACACAGATGTGACTTGTAGGAATTACACAGACACAGGAAGATTAAATCACTAAGAATAAGCAAAGGAGATCGTGAAGATGAAAGTCAGAGAAGATTGCATTACGCAGAAACACATTGTTACTTCTGAGAGCAGGTGTCACTACTAATTTGGCCACTGTCATACATTAACATCACACATCCCTTCATAATTTGTCTTAATGATTCTAAATTAGCAGGATAATAATTAACAATGGTTTTGCGCCTGCATCTTGCCTTATAATTTTGCCAAGTATACCTGAGAAGTTTTGACCTTCCAGGAATCTATTCTTGGTACCTAGTAGGGGAACAGCCCCAGATTTGCCAAGCCATCCTAGTGGCATCAAAGTAAATGAGTCCTGCTTCTGCTTGCCTGTTTCCAGGAAGTTTGTTTTAATTTCCCTGATACCTGCAGACAGGCTCTCTTTTCCTTTGATCTATAGTTTTATTCTACATATTACAATCAACATCAAGAACAGCATACCTTAATCCTGTAAGCCAGGAGAAAAAAATAGCCTCTGCACTTCATGAGCAATTTCAAATCACAAGCAATGAGCTTGTGAAATACAAGGACCGATTCTGAGCATGTAAGTGCAGTAAAAGGAGCACTGGGCTAGGAGTCAAGAGGCACCAGTTCTAATCACAGCTCTGCCCCAACTGCCTTGGTGAACTTGGACAAGTTACTCCAGGCTGGAGTTTAGTTTTCTTGTCTATTTGTCTCTGAAATGCAAAGTTGTACTACATGTTCTTTAGGACTCTAACTTCCAAAACAAAATGAGTCAATCCTGAGGTTCTCAAACTGTAACGCAAAACTTGAAGCGGCACTGCTTGAGAGGTTAGCTATCGGAATCCGTCACTGGACTCCAAGACACCATGATCTTTTGCCTGGACCACTGCAGTAGATCCGGAATTGATATTCCCGCTTCTGCTCTGTGTTCCTACAATTCATTCCCCGGATAGAGTCCAGAGTGATGTCTGTAAACACAGATGACATTATGTTTGCATTATCCATTGAACAGAATAGAATTCAAACACCTACAAGGCAAAATCTGGCCCTCGCTTTCACCGTCAGCTTCACCTCCCACCATCCTCCCAGACTGGAAGCCAACAAGGAAACAGCAACTTCCGTCTTACAACTACATGGAACTGAATTTGTCCAGTAACTGAAATGAGCCTGGAAGTGGATTGTCACCCAAGAGACCCAAGAAGGAACACAGCCCTGCTGACCTCTGAATTTCGACATTGTGAGACCTTAAGCAGAGCCCACTGGACTTTTTGCGAGCCTCAGCCAAGCCAAACTGGACTTCTGATGTACAGAATTGGGAGATAATACTTTGCAGTTTTTTAAGCCACTAATGGCATCATGTTTTTTTTTAACAGCAGCAATAGAAGACTAACATAAGAGACAGAACTCATCTAAGAGGAGTCCATGAAGAAGGAGATCCTCAATCTTCCATCTCTTATGCCTGATTTTCCATTCTTAGAACTTTTTATTCTTGTCTCAAGTAACACCGACCTTAAAATTCAAATTAGTCCCAACTCCTGGATGAAATCTCAGGTGATGTTACTGACCTGTCCTTATGCACAGAGACAGCAAAATCAAGCTCTTAGATGTACCAGGTTGAGCTCCCCTGGAGTCTTGGGACCGATGTCTGGTACCACATTTGAAGATGGAAAGGACAGGTGGGACATGTTCAACATGGGAAAGAGCCTGAAGATTATGAAAAAGAAGGAAATGATGATTTTGCCTAGAGAGAAGGGAGCTCAGGGGAGGGAAATGTTTATAGGTTCAGGCAAACAAGGAAACAGACTTATTTTGGCATCAGGGAAGAAAAATTAAACTGATGGGTACATATGCTGGACAGCTTAGGGCCCAGAGAAAAAAAATGCTAGCCATAAACGTTGTTCAGTGCTGCCTTAGGAAGTACTTAGACTGGGGATGTTGTGCTGGGAGAGACCTGCCAAACTGGCAGAAGTTGGAGCACTTCAGAATCTTGGGCCAACCTTCTCATTTTATCAATGAGTGATCCAAAGCCCAGAGAGCACGACTTGTCACGTGACCTTCAGTCTTTTGCCACAACGAAATTCTGTTTAAATGACCTGTTTTATGGGGTTATGAAAGGCCCGTGGGAAAGACCATCTCAGAGAACACGCTGCAGCTCTTCAGGAATTGTCATACCTTCCCCTTCTCTCTAATTCGGACTCTAGCTCATGGTACATTTACAGTGACCTAATCCTACTGCTCATATGCTTTAAAAAGCAAAACAGGGCTTCCCTGGTGGCGCAGTGGTTGAGAGTCCGCCTGCCGATGCAGGGGACACGGGTTCGTGCCCCGGTCCGGGAAGATCCCACATGCCGCGGAGCGGCTGGGCCCGTGAGCCATGGCCGCTGAGCCTGCGCGTCCGGAGCCTGTGCTCCGCAACGGGAGAGACCACAACAGTGAGAGGCCCACGTACCGCAAAAAAAAAAAAAAGCAAAACAAACACACAAAAAACTTACAGGATTTCCAGTTCTTGTCGGACCCCTCAAATAAAAATCCCCAGGCTTCACATACATCTGGGACTTCTATTTCCGTTTGTACTGTGTCTTGAAAAGGTGTTTCTACAGCAAATCAAGATGCTTAATCAAGTCCAATCAAGATGTTCAAATCCTATTTTACCTACTGAGAGGGATTCCAACTTTCATTTATTCACTCAGTTGAAAACATTCGTTCCTTCCACGTTAAATATAAGCATTATAGAAATGAACAAGATAAAATCCTCACCCTCCAGTAGCTTCATAGAGTAATGACATGGGAAGGGACCCCTGTACCATGCTGTGTCATAAGTGCTATAGTGTGGGACTCTCCAAGGTGAAGGGAAGAGGAAGTGCAGAGTCCTGAGGCATCAGGAAAGGTCATGCTCCACATACAGTTTGATTGTTGCACAGGGAGCTTAAGGATGGATGGACTGACAGCAGATGTGGATGGGAAGTTTGGCTGAGACTATGCATGCCATGTTGAGGAACTTGTATTTTATTCTGAAACTAACGTGCATTAGGGGGTATTTTTAAAGGAAGGAAAGGACACGGTGATATTTTGCTTTTAGAAAAAGACTTCTTTTACAAATGGGGAAGACCAATTTCCCATAATCCCCATAGTAACATCCAATTTTATATTATACAAAAAATTATTCCACTCATTACAATATGTTCAGTGGGCTTCTCTTTTGGCTACATAATGTAAGCTACTAGTTTTCAAACTATATATATATATATATATATATATATATATATATACACACACACACACACACATATATATATATAATCAGTGGTGATTAAACAATTTTTATAATATTTGCACATTCATATTCAAAGTAGCATTATTCACAGTCGCCAAAAAGCAACCCAAGTATCCATCGACAGATGGATAAACAAAATAAATAAACAAATAAATAAAATGCGATATATACATACAAAGGAATAATATGCAACCTTAAAATGGAAGGAAATTCTGATGCATGTTATAGCATAGTTGAACCTTGAGGACATTATGCTGAGTAAAATAAGCCATTCACAAAAGGACAAATATGGTATGATTCCATTTAGGTGAGGTACCTAGAGTCATCAAATTCGAAGAGACAGAAAGGAGAATGGTGGTTGCCAGAGGCTGGGGGACGAGAAAATGGGAAGCTGTTGGTTAAGAGACACTGAGTTTCAGTTGTAGAAAATAAAAAGCTCTGGAGATGGATCGTGGCGATGGTCGCACAACAATGTGAATGTATTAATGCCACAGAACCGTACATTTGAAAATGGTTAAAATGGTAAATTTTGTGTTATGCATATTTTATCACATTTAAAAATTCTATAATATGTAAACAAGAGGCAAAATTCAAATCCAGTTCGGACAGAATTCTGGGGTAAATTTCCACACTGGCCAACCTGTCAGTCACTGTCTTCGTTCAGTCTTCCTCTGGATTACTTCTCAGCTGCATTTCTCCTCTTAAAAAATGATATACCTGTCCTCTTCTGGTTCATATAAAACAGAGACCTGTTCTACTGTTTGTCAAACCCAAATGACCAGAAGGTCTGTGAGATCATTTCATACAACCCATATATTTATTTGTACCAGGAGACACAATTGGGCCAACTCTTGTCCATTTCATTCTGTTGAATCAGGGAAATTCCATCTCTCTCGTTGCGTGTGATCATACTCCTAGGGCCTCAGGTAAACGGACAGTCTGCCAGAAGTCTCCCTCGTACTTGGCAAGAGACCAGGAGCTCAGACATCTTCGAAGAGAGGGAGAGGGAATGTCTGTGAATAGAACCAGCCCTGAGACCTGTCTGGACCACTCTTGGTTGGAGACCAGGGAGGATGTTTGCTGCAGGGTAGGACTCCAGGAACCTAATGCCTGCTGAGATGACACCAGAAGACAAACCAAGTGAATAAATGGAAGGTGTTGTCAGAAATAAATGTCATGAAGAATTAAAGGAAGGTAGAGCAGCCCAAGTGCCACAGAAAGAATGCTAAACTGGAGCCAGGTGTCCTGGGTACAATCTGCCCTTTGATTTGGGGTAATTATCTTCACCTCTCTGAGCCATAGGAGGCTTACTTGTAAAATGAACACATTAGAGTTATACACATAGGAAATGAGATGATCCTTTGGGTACGCTAGCAAGAGGTGGTCCAGCTCTACATTATGTGCAGGTCTCTCCTTAACACACATCTGTGCATCTCTCCTGCAAAAGTTATTATCACACATTTCCCCCATGTATGTCACTGTCTTGCTGAATGCCTACTGTGTGCTAGATGTCATGCTGACTGCACATCTTAGATCTCATTCTTGCCTTTACTTTTTACTTTCTTTTTTTCAAAATTCAAAAGGTTTATTACTCATCTATTAATTCTATTACATTTATTTATTCACTTTTATTGTTTTAAAATATATCAAAATAAATAGAGAAATTTATACCTATCTTATCTATATATGGAAGAACAGCTGGCACCCAAGGTGGCAACAGCAGTCCTAGCAGCTCTTACTTTACATATCCGTAGTAGTCAGCAATTTCCATTTCTTTTTCCCTCTCAATGAAAAATTGCAGTTTCCCCAAAGAGGTGTATTTGGCAGCCTTCTCACGTTCCTGTAGAGCCCGCCTCTTCATAGCCTCCTGCTCTGGCCTCTCCTCTTGTTCCATGGGCTTTGACAATACTGGCTCAGAAACATTGGGTTCCCACCATGGAATTTGTTGCTTGCTGAAGTCTTGGAGTAGAAATGGGGTTTGGAGCTTGGGTGGGGACTGGCGCTTAGTCACAGCAGGGGGAACAGGCTCCCGCTGGAGAGAAGTGCAAGATGAAGTTTTGTAGGGTGCAGGCCTAGGAGCAGCAGACTGAGGGACACTATTGCCTTTACTTTCAATTCATGAATTGCTTTTGGGATTTCCCTCTGACTTCTTCTTTCAAGTCCATCTTGTCTTGGAGGTTTTGAACCATACCTTGGAAGAAAAATTGTCATTGAAGTCCTGACTATGGCTAGCACCAAATAGTGCTCACAGGTCAGGTCTCCTAGAGGTCTTCCTTTCCTTATTCGTTCCTAAGTGGGCTCGCAGGTTAAATTTTCATGCTACTCACTACACTTCCTTATCTGCTGAGGGCATCATATCAGGTGGAGGACTAGCCAGGGCCTTAAAGTCCGACAAAATGATCATCATGGGCTTCCCTGGTGGCGCAGTGGTTGAGAGTCCGCCTGCCGATGCAGGGGACACGGGTTTGTGCCCCGGTCCGGGAAGATCCCACATGCCACGGAGCGGCTGGGCCCATGAGCCATGGCCGCTGAGCCTGAGTGTCCGGAGCCTGTGCTCCGCAACGGGAGAGGCCACAACAGTGAGAGGCCCACGTACCGCAAAAAAAAAAAGATCATCTTTTCATTTCTCCAAATGATTCTGACTCCCTCTTGACGATTTCTTTAAGTGATGCCTTCAAAGATAATTTTTAAATGTGCATTTAGAAAATGTTTATTCTTTGGGGGAAGAAACAATCAGTAGATGATATTTGCTCCTGATTAAGTCCAATAACCAGGGACTGGCTTTCAAGGATTTTAAATGTGGAGAAGACCTTTGAGATCATTTGGGCCAGAGGTGGTGAACTTAAATGTCCGCCAAGGCCAGGAAGGGAAAGTCACATATTCAGGCAGTTGTACAATGATGTGATAAGAGCTGGGTTGGAAAGTGAAAGGATTCATGGGAACACAGAGGTGGGGAGCATAACTCAGCCTAGTGGTCACAAAAAGCCTTCCAAGCCTGAGGAAGAGTTACAGAGGAGAGTGATGGATTGATGGATGACAACAAGGACAGCATTCCCTGGAGTCTGTAACCAAACCACACGTTCCCAAGGGGAAGAGGGAAGTCATCATTTGACCATCCCAATAGGTGGCATTTTAATAAATTCCAGCTTTGTGTTTTGGGAAGAGGCAACACACAGTTTATTTCCAGCCTTCCTGTCATTAAATACATTGAAGAAACTGAAAGCCCATTTGCTGGGGATGGCATTGAATGAACTCCGTCT
This sequence comes from Mesoplodon bidens, assembly GCF_964165515.1. NCBI lineage: Eukaryota > Metazoa > Chordata > Mammalia > Artiodactyla > Ziphiidae > Mesoplodon > Mesoplodon bidens. Next base: position 18,235,279 of record NC_138162.1, on the reverse strand, counting down.
CCAAGTGGGATTCAAAATGCTGTCCTGGTTGACAGCTTTTTGGGAGAACAGACTTTGGAACCAAACCGTTGGTGTGTGATGCCTAGCTCTACCGCTTAACTAGTTTGTGTGTTCTTGGGTGAGTTCTTCTTACCCTTTTCTGTGCTTCAGTTTTCTCCTTATAAAATGGGAATCATAATAGTACCTGATTGTAGGGTTGTTGTAAAGATTAAACTGTAAAATTGCAAAAAGCACTTAGAATGGTGCCTGGTACCTGGTAGTCATTTAATATAGTCACAACTATAACTATTATAGAGGTTGGATTCAGTGATCTTTGAAGTCCCTTCCAATTCTGGGACGACGTGATTCCACAGGGAGATCATTAAATCAGAAGGTCTATATATGCATTTGCAGTGGGGATGAAGGGATGGTGAAAACAAATGAAAAAGTTAAAAACAACTCTAGTGATCAGGAATCCACCTGGTGGTTTCAATGATGCTTTCAGTGAGAGCTCCCCATCCTTTTTAGAAGTTGAGAATTGTTCATAAGAACAGGAGAGAGAGATAGGGAGGTAGAGAGAGAGAGAGAAAGGAAGAGATAAAGAGGAGACAAGTGATGAAAATTTCCGGTCTGGAGGACCAGGACTAATTTGTTTGTTCATTCAACAACCATTTTGTGATCATCTTCTATGTGCCTGGCGTTGCCCTAGATGCAGGGGTACAGGAAGGATTAAGATGCAGTGAAAGCACTAACACTAAAGGAAATTGGGAGAGACTGAAGTAGAATGGAAATGTGCCATCAATGCCACCTGGGATGCATCCAGGTCTCTGTCATCCCTCATTTGAATTCCCGTAACAGCCTCCCGCCTGACCTCCTTGCCTCGCATCCTGTCCTTCCTCACCCCCTCTCCTCGTTGCATGGCAGAGGGCTCTAGACGATGCAGGTCCGTGCCACTCCGCTGTTTATTTAGTGTCGCCATGGCCTACGGGATCTCACAGCATCTGGTCCTGGTGCACTTCTCCTGGTCCCCTTCTTGCCTCTCCATCCCCACCCCCCTCCCCGCACTTTCTTCCCGTTCTTGAACCTCTCACAGCTTTACCTCCAGGCTTTCACAGTACTGTTCACTTGATGGCAGCAGGCTTCCCCTGACACAGCCTGGCTAAATCCTACTCATCCTTCAAGCCTTGGCTTGGATTTCACTTCCTCCAGGAAGACTTCTGGGATGCCCTCTGATATATGTACACACACACACTCACAGATCTAGATTAGGTGACCCTCCTCTGAGACCCCTCAGTGCCCTGTACCTCCCTCTTGGAACACTTATCGTAAGACTTTCTAGTGTCCCTTGTCTCCCCTCAACACTAAGCTACACACGTGCACCTACCATGGCTGCCTCGTCCACCACTTGCTCCCAGCATATCCCAGAGTCTCTAGCACAGAGTCAGCGCTCAGAAAATGTTTGGTGCTGTGCCTTTCTGTCTAGGAATGGCAACCCAAGGCCATGACCAAGACCACTACCAAGACCAGAGTCTCTAGCACAGAGTCAGCGCACAGAAAATGTTTGGTGCTGTGCCTTTCCATCTAGGAATGGCAACCCAAGACCATGACCAAGATCAGTACCAAGACCAGAGTCTCTAGCACAGAGTCAGTGCTCAGAAAATGTTTGGTGCTGTGCCTTTCTGTCTGGGAATGGCAACCCAAGGCCATGACCAGTGAGCGCCCCAATACCAATCTCTCTGTCCCCCACCACTGATCTGAGAGCCAAACTCCCCTCCACTGTGACCCTCTCCTTCTGCACAAATCTTTCTTCCTCTCCTTCTGTTTTACCTCCCATCAGTTTTGGAGCCAGTCTTCGCCGTGCTAGACTTGTGTTCACTTAGAAGCCATGGCTAAACATGGCCACACCAATCCTGGCATCCGGGCCTCCAATCACCCAGATCCTTGGTGACCTGAAAACCAAACATCTGGGCAACTGACTCATCTTGGTTTTCTTTTCATCCACATGGTTTGGCAGTAGTTAGGACTGCTGAAGGTTGGGCACTGAATCCCTGATGCCGTGACAATTTTCCTCTTGTCTCTTGAAATCATCAAAGACTTGTATACATGGGCAAGGCTTTTTTAATCAGGGAACAGCTGGTTGTGGTGGGGGATCTATTTGTTGCACCCACTATTAATTAGTAACATCTTAAAAAGTGGAACCAGTAAAGGGAAAAAGGAAAGCTTCTGACTGGGAGGAAGAATTGGAAGCCATATGTAAAAGCTGTGGGCAGTGAAGGCTGGATTCACACGGCATGACGGAGGATTCTCAGGTGAAAGGCAAATATTTCTCCTCCATGACTTTAGAGAATGAAGTTGTGATCAAAAGTTTCAGGGAAGATGATCTTAGACTATCTTTTCGACAAAAAGGACTGAATCAGAAGATATTTTTGTTGTTGTTTTTCAACAAACATTTACTATACACCTATGTATTCTGGGCCTGTCCCTCAACGAGGCACGTGAAGAGCAGTTATAAGACAGAGTTCTTGCTCTCAAGGAGGTTACAGTGAAATGGAGGAAAATGGACAAAAACCCAGAAGATGCAGTGTTTAAGTGCAACGACACACATGTGCATCCTGGGAGCAGAGAATCAAGGCATCTTTTTTGGGTTTCAGACATGGTACTACCACTTAACTGATGAAGTGACCTTGAGTAAATCTCATAACCTACCTGGCATGATGAGAGTGGACCTAAAAGGATTTAATATAGGCAACAGCATTTTGTAAACTTGCAATTGATTTATCGGGGTTAATGTCCACCATTAAACTTTACCAGATTCACACAGGGCAATCTTGTACGTTGTTGAGCTTCTGGTCATTAGAAGTATTTAAGGAAGCCAGATGGCTTCCTGGATAAGGAATGTTTAAAGGGAAATTCCTGCACTGGGGAGAAGCCTATAAATGCCTGAGGATCTCTTATTTACAGCACCTGGTTGTAAATAAGATTAGTGAATTTGATTCTGGTTCTAGAACATAGAAAGTGTGTCAAAGTCAGGAAGCCAGCAGCCATCTGACACTGAAGAATAATCTACCCTGACCAGTAGGATCAAGAGGGCCACCCCTGACCCCACGCTGGCCTTGGCTTCCTGATTAAGAATATTTCATCCTAGGCCACCAGCAAGGAGGAAGGGCAATTTCCCCCTTCATTCTCCAGTGCCTCTTGATCTACTTCCAAAGTTCCTTTTTCTAAAATTTCTGCAACTCCTCCTTCTGTCTTATCCTTCTCTCATCACCAAGTCCTGATGATTTTACTTCCTAAACATATTTTGATCATCCTCCAGGCATTACCTTTGTTCAGACCTCATCATCTCTCACATGAGTCCTTTGGTGTCTAGTCTTATCTCTTCACTTCCAGCATCCACCATATTCTTTGAACAATAGCCAGAGTGATCCTTTAGAAATGCAAATCTCATAACATCAGTCCCTTATATGAAACCATTCATTATCTCCCATTGGCCCCAGGATCAAGTTCAAGCTTGCTGGACATCTCATAAGGGCTTCCGATCAACATGCACACTATGCCCTGGTCAGCCAAACCAATAGTACCTTTCAAATTGTCTGTCCGAGACCTTGCACAAGATCTTTGCACGTGCTATTTCCTCCATTGGGAAATGTCAGCCCTCTCCCTATATGTTTAAACTTGTGTTTTCTTCCTCTTTCAAACTTTCCCTAACCTTTGCCCTCTTCACCCCTCATCTAAGTTAGAATTAACCATTTATCCCTTGAGGAATTCCAATACTCCACGTGCACCTCTACTGGAGCAGTTTAAATGCTTCATTGCATTCATTTCTTTACAGAAGTATCTTTCTCTCTACACCGTGATGTCTCTGAAGCCAAAGACTGCATTCCTAGTTGCCTGACATAGTGTTTTTCAATGAAGAAGTGAAACTGCCCAACTACCACTTGATGTTAAAAAATAATCAGCAAACTTACATATTCATTCTTAGGCTTTTTTCATTCTATAAGAAGTTCCCGACACTGAGCATTGAGCCAAAGATAAAATCAAGCACATTTTAAGATTTACCCTCTTTCTTCAAGTAGCTCATAATCTCCGGACAGGAACCTGCTAATTAGACTATGTAATTAGTGTCATCATGGAGATCTGAAAATCAAGTGAGGTGAGATTTTTCATTTTCCTGTGCCACCTGAGGGCACGGAAAGCCTGACTGTCGGAAGCCACATCATGAACAAAACATTTCTTCAGCAAGAGATAGTCCCATTTATGTTTCTGTGGGATGAGGACACAGGTTAAGGATGAGCTGCTGATCTTTAACAAGATCTCGACTCTCCCCATCAGGTTTCAGATGGCAGGCATATGGGCAGTAGCCAGTGCTTCTATCCTCCTCTGTGGAAGTCGCAAGCCAGTAGCACTTTGCCCCACCAGGGACCCTATCGTCATGAAGGAGAAGGATTCCAGGAGCATATCCAGCCTTGGATGGGTCACCATCTGGAGCTGTCAGATTTCTTTCCCCCGGGAAATAAAGGTGTTGTTTGGAGCTTATTAATTCAGAAAAACAACAACAACAAAATATAGAATCACCTCAAAATTTTATCTGGGTGGGGTGAATGTTGCAATACCCACGCATAACTTCTGTGAGCAGGTGGCTCTTCATTGAGAACCATGTGAGGGGCATAATAGCCATTCTGCAAGGACAAGGAATACTAATGAGTATTTTGTAAATGGCATGTTAATCTGTATGGCAGACTTTCTTCTGCGTTGTAGAGATGTGTAGCTCCTCGGATCAGAACCACACCATTTGCAGAAGTCATAGAATTCCTAATATCATTCCTAGTGTCATTATTATGACTGACAACCAGTTGGGCTTATTCATTATCCTAAAAGAAATTCTAGGCTTTAAAAGTGTTTCATGAGCATATCTCACAAAAAAAGATTCAGCTGGCCTAGTGCTATCTACAGGAATTAAGGTAGAGTAGACGGGGCACTTTTGTAGGACTCAGGAATCCTGGGATCTTGTCTCAGTGAAGCCCACGGTTAGTTGACATCCCCCCCTCCTCTATTTTCCCGTCTCTAAAATGGGGATGGGAGCTATTGGACAAGATAAGCTTCTTTCTAGTTCTGCCTCCCTTGGCATCTGTTTCCACGGGTTTTATTAACTCGGTTGCATCTTACTCAACAGTGATAGTATAATAAAATATTGTAAGGAAATGTTCAGAGGAATTTCATTAGAACATCAGAATTTTCATACTGATGAGATCAGGAATATATAGCTCTGAGTTCTATGACACTTAGACCCTACAGTCCACTTCAGTGAAGTCGGATGTTCATTAAAGTGTTTGAATTGTTCCCGAAAGTAATGGCAACCATGTCAAGCAGGTGATAGAAAATATCTATTATACAACTACTGTGACTGTAAGGGATCAAATCAAGTACACAAACTGTACTTAAGCAGACTAACTAGTTGCCATTGTGGCCTGGATCGGTACTCAGATTGCTAATACTGACAATGATAATTCCTGTCTGTCTCTGTATTATGTTCAGAAGACTTTTCAATTCACACGTGGTATTTCTTAGTGGATAAAGAGAGCAAGCTACGCAGGGCTGAGTCCTCTTCTGACAGATACTAGCTGTGTGATTTCAAGGGATAATAGTTGTGAAGCTTACAGCACAGCGTCTGGCATAAAGTGAGTGCTTGGTAAATGTGGGATTAACTGCTGTCATTTACATGTGACCTGTGAGGCAGGCAGGAGGTGGAACAATTACATTCATGTCCCAAGTGGCCCACTGACCAAGTTTGCTTTAGGCCACTTCTCCTTACTCCTGAATCTATGTTTTGTTCCTATAATGGCATGTTACTTAAGAAGAAAGAGGGAAGGTGTGTGTGAGACAGAGAGAAAGAGAGAAAGGAAGAAAAGAAAGAAAAATGAGTCCAGTAGCATTCCTTGCTGGTGGTCCCAAGTAAGCAGCGTTTCATTCTACAGATCTGAATGTCAGCACCTCCTGCAAAGGTTCTATTGCCATTATCGAACTAATATTTAGCCTCCCTGGTAACAGACAAAAGGACAAACCTGTATTTATGGCAGAGTATGATACCTGGGCAGAGAGTTTGGGAGCCATGTTAGTGAACCAATCAAGTTCACACCTCAGGTTCGCTTGCCAAGGGGGTGTCTCAGTTTCTTTTCTGCTTTCCTGGCAGGGCAGACGCACAAGATGTGGCACAGAGAAAATGACAGGTGGAAATGCAGAAATTATGTATTTATTTGCATCAAATTCTAGGTTCCCAGGTTACCTTCCCTAGTTCCTCAGGAGTCTGAAATTTTTTTAAAAAGAAAGAGAGAAAAATAAAAGTTGCAATGAAAATAAAGAATGTCATTTCTCTTAATTCCCTCATGAACTGTAGACTGAGAATGAATGAGTCCATTTGGATAGAATGGGATCCCTTGGAACACATATCTGTGGTTGAAATTGCTCCTTTATAAGTTGCGTAACTCTCCGTCTATCATTCCATGGGTTCCAGGCATTGGCAACAGGCTGGCTGCGGCGTGAGATACAGACACCAAAGGCAGACAGCCACATCACTGAGCACATACTCTGGTCCAGGCGCTGTGCCAGGGGCTTTAGTGCACTATCTCATTCGTGCCTTGCCTCACAACACTGCGAAGTAGGCAATTTTAAGCCCATTTACAGATGAGGAAACAGAGACCCAGGGAGAGGTGAGGTCATTTGCCCAGGAGCATGCATCTTGTAATGGACAGAGCCGGGAATTAAAGCCATGCTTGTCATGCTCCAAAGCCTGTTTCCAAGACACGAACCCTCCCCAGATCCTTGCATCCTGCTTATTAGCTGGAGAGGGCATTCACATAAGATTGCAAAGCTAGGAAGCTGCTTCTGCAGGAGATACTCCCATGAGCAGGCTCTGTGGATATATGGAATCGTCTCATTTTTATAACCACACTCTGAAGTGAAGGAGGCATTGTTATTTCCATTTCTCAGATGGTGAAACTGAGATGCAGATGGTTAGAGTGATTGTCAGAAGAATAATGGTGGGATGGCTGCTCAGGTGTTAAGAGAACTTTTCCTATGGGGTTGGCCTTGAAGGTGAGGCGATGAGGGTCTCTTTTCTCCTTCTGATGACTAAAAATGGAAGCATTAGTGGAGAGTAATTAAGAGCAAAGTCTTCAGGTCAGTGCCTTTGGCTGAAATCCCACACAGCCCCCCAAAAGTCAGTTAGCCTCTCCTGGTAAGCCTCAGGCTCCGCATCCGAAAAGAAGGACTAAGAATCGTGCTTATTTCAAATGGATATTGAGAAGATTTGATGAGTTCAAGCTTAGCCGAACGCATTATCTTAGCAAACACTAGCTTGGCGAAAAGCACGTAGGTTAGAGTTTTGGTTTGGACACATATCTTCTAGCCAGGTGATTTGGGGTAAACTGCTCCCTTTTTCTGAACTTGGATTTTCTCATCTTTTAAAACAAGCAGAGCAAAACCAACCTAATTGAGTTGTTGTGAGAATATGTGCCCGCAGGTCCATGCATGGCATACAGAAGGCACTCAACAAGTAATGCTATTCTTAATGGGTACAGATTGATCTCATCAGAAAGCATTGCTGGATTGGTTTCCCATGTCTTCACTGAACAACAATTAATTGCATGCCTTCAATCTCAGATGATATAAAAAGTGGCCAATTGGACAGTGATTCTGCAATTTCTAGAAAAAAAACAGAGCCCATTGGACTTCAAGACCTAGCCCACCATTCTGAACTGTGCCAACAGTAACATGGAGTGCTGATGAGAATGAGGGAAGAATCAAGTGGAAAGGACTCTTAGGGGGCACATCATCCAGGGGTCTTAACAGGATTCCCATTGGAATCAGGATGATGATGGTCAGCCCTCTAAGATCAGACATAAATTATCAACAGGGAGTAACGACAGACATCAACCAATCAGAAAGAACATTGGCCCTAGAGAACAGAATGGACAGTGGTCCTAGAGCACAGCTGTACCCGTGCATGTGTGTTGGCTATCAGACTGCGGGCTGGGTAATCTTCTACCTCCAAAATCTATCAAGTTTTCCTTTTGATAGATTCTTAAAAGGAAAGGGAAAGGACTTGTCTAAGGCAACACAGAAATTTAGTGGCAAAAATGAGAACACAGCCCAGATTCTTGGCTCTTACAAGAAGTCTTCAGTCCGTCTAGTCTACCTCATGGTCGTCACTGAACACCACAGAAACAGGTCCAAGCACAAACTGATCACTTCTCAGCATGACCCTGCACATTAACTTTACATGCCCCTTTCTTCTGAAGAACACAAAGCTCTCCACATATACTAGGGCCATTGCCTAAGGCTATTGTTATTGTTGTTGGTGTTGGTATCTATTCAGTGTTGGAAGTTAGTGCTTTCATATTCGGTCCAAGTCAGTCGATGGTCTGTCTTCTCTCAGGATTGAGTGGTGTTCTCTCTCAATGTTCATTTCAGTGGTGTTGCCCATTGATTTCACTGCGGAGGGCTGGCCACTGCTGGTTCTCTGTATCTGTGGATTTAAGGACAGGCTTGGGGCACTGCACAGTAAATCTCCAGCTGTTTGAAAGGAACTTTTAAATTTCTCATTGATGTCATTTATCCTGAAGGTTAAAAACTTGGGCTTTGGAGGCAAGCATACCTGTTTTTTTGTTGTTACCAATTCATGGGTGTTCTAAAGCTCCTTTTCTTCTCTGTAAAATGGAGGTAGTCATATTACCTGCCTCAGTGTTGTTACAAAGATTAAATGATGTTATATATAAGCACTCACCACCTATAAGCAGACAATAAATTTCAACTATTAGAGACAAAGATGATCATTTGAAAGTGAAAAATCGTGTTAGAAAGCTAGCCAGACCTTGGCACACTGCCAGGCATATAGTTGATAATTGATAAATAATTGTTGAATGAATAAGTAAATGATCATCATCTGCATTAAGAAAGGCAGTATTATAGTGGAAAAAATATTGGCTTGGGAATGAGAAAACCAGACAATTATCTCTTTGGAGTGGTTTAGATGTGTGACTTTGGGAGAATCTCTTCCTCTCTGTGAGTCTTCATCTGCAAAGTGAGAGTGCTAGACTTAACAGGAGGCAAGGCACTTTTAATTAAAAAAAATATATATATATATATATTATATATATATATGTCAATGGGCTGATGCAGCACATACTATCATCCTCATATTCGATCTAGGTAGAGTTATGTCCACATGACAGGGTAAGTAGCAATACAAGGTAATGCATGATAGTGCTGGCTGAATGGTTTGAAGATTAACTGATTGGTGGAGGGTGTGAGTGAGCTCTCCTGAAAGAGCTACAGCTTTCTTCACCTGGGTTTTAAGAATTTGAAGGACTCCACATATAAGTGATATCATATGGTATTTGTCTTTCTCTGTCTTACTTGCTTCACTCAGTATGACAGTCTCTAGGTCCATCCATGTTGATGCAAAGTGGTACAAATGAACTTATTTACAAAAGAGAAATAGAGTCACAAATGTAGAAAACAAACTTATGGTTACCAAGGAGGAAAAGGGGGAAGGGATAAACTGGGAGATTGGGATTGACATATACATACTACTATATATAAAATAGATAACTATTAAGGACCTGCTGTATAGCACAGGGAACTCTACTCAATACTCTGTAATGGCTTATATGGGAAAAGACTCTGAAAAAGAGTGGATATATAAATATGTATAACTGATTCACTTAGCTGTACACGTGAAAGTAACAGCATTGTAAATCAACTGTACTCCAATGAAATTTTTTTAAAAAATAAATAAAAGGTACATGCAAACAAATAGAAAACAACAGCAACAACAGAAAAGAATTTGAAGGACTCAAGCTGAGGTAAGATGAAGGAAGCAGGGCATTATTCTGGAAGTCACACGTAGGCAGGAGTTACAGAGGTTCCCAGAGAGTTCACCCAGTGTTCACTGATCTCCTATTCAGCATAAACCACAGAGAGTTAACCCCATGGGGGATCTCAAAAGGCAGAAAACGCAGGCTCATCTTTAAGAAGCTTATAAGACCTGTCACAGAAAGCAAGACAAGGACATAAATCCAACAGTACAGGAGAGGAAACAGAGCTAAATAATCCTCTGGGAATGATTTATTTTAATACTTAATAAAGAATAATGTTAGGGAGAAGGTGACATTTGCACTAGATTGGAGAAAAGCACGTAGGTTAGAGTTTTGGTTTGGACATATATCTTCTAGCCAGGTGATTTGGGGTACACTGCTCCCTTTTTCTGAACTTGGCTTTCCCCCTCTTTTAAAACAAGCAGAGCAAAACCAACCTAATTGAGTTGTGAGAATATGTGCCCACAGGTCCATGCATGGCATACAGAAGCCACTCAACAAGTAATGCTATTCTTAATTGGTATAGGTGGATTTCATCAGAAAGCATTGCTGGATTAGTTTCCCATGGAAAGGTCTTCACTGAACAACAATTAATTGCATGCCTTCAATCTCAGATGATATAAAAAGTGGGCAATTGGACAGTGATTCTGCAACTTCTGGAAAAAAACAGGGTTGAAAGCATCGTCCATTATGTGACTTAAGGCCTCTTCTCAAATAAGCCACAGGATACATTTGTCCTGGAATTAAGCGGAAGGGTGTATCACACAGTTTATTTTCCATTCAACAAAAAAAGGTGAAACATACCAAATGAAGAAAACTCCCACCATTGCCCATTTTTTATTTCTCACAAAGCTTCCTTTTCTGCAAGATTATGGAGATATTCTGATTCCAATTTAAAATATACAAAGATTAAAGGTAGATTGGGGCAGGCACCCGCCAAGCAGTTAAGAATGTGGACTTTGAAGTGAGATAGACTTGGGTTCAAATGTCATAAAATCCAACCAACTTTACTGAGCCTCATTTTTTTTTTAATCAGCAAAATGGGAATAAGAAAAGCTACAGATTGTAGTTTTGAGGATTAAATGAAATCATCTATGTAACCACTCAAGATAGTATCTCTCATAATAAATTCTAGGTAATTCTTATTAGTGAAGAGAATAAAGGATAGAATTCATAAAATTATATGTTTTTCTACAAGTAGAAAAAAAAAATGCAGTGTCAAGCAGTGATCGTCTTCAACTAAAATTCTCAGCTTAAGAAATGCCTCGGGCATCTGAGTTGAATAAAATGAAGCTCTTTGGTGTGCGTGAGCCAAAGGACCAGGGTTGGAGTCTAGAAGTTGCTGTTTCAGCTTCCTGGTCATAAATCTGCAGGAAGCCTAGACGAGAACTCCAGTTCATGCCACCACTCGGGGACACACAAGTTTCAAAAACTACAGAGAAAAGCATCTGGAGCTCGCCAGCTGCACCTCCAGCCAGAGTGGTCCCTAATCCCCATCTAGCCATCCCCACCTCAGGCATGACAGTGTGACCATCAGTTCTCTTTTCTTTGTGGCTTTGTAGAACAGGCAATTATTAAATCCTGAGATTAATTTATTTTTTTCAGATGGAGCTTGGAGATGCTAAAAAAAATACTCGGGGCTGAAAATAAAATGTGTTTTTTAACATGATTTAAGAAGATAGAAGGATAGGCAGAAAACTGCTGAGCAATTCAGATAAATTAGGTTCAAACCTACCTCCTAGTTTTGTGGAAAGTTAAAACTCAGTACAGTGCCTGACACATAGCTGGTGCTCAGTGCAGACGAGTTGTTATTACTGCTGGCATGATTCTTACAATTGTCAACTCTAGTTCATGTGTTAAATTAGCATAATTAAACTACTGTATGGGAGGAAGTAAAGAAGCTAATGTTTCTCCAGCACCCACTGACATATGTACTCGTCACTATGCAATAGGATACCCATCCCTATCGTCTCATTTAATCTCCCAGATAACCCCATGAAATCTGTGAAAATGAAAAATGAGATTCAAAAGGTTAAGTGATTCTTCTTAGCCCCCAGAGCTAGAGCACAGAGTGCTAGATCCAGATTGGCTGAGCTCTCTACTATTTACTTAGCCTCTGTGATTCAGGATTGTTTTTCTTTTCCTCCTGTAAAATGGGATGATTATCGGACTTCCTCTGTCAGCTTGTTCTGAGGATTAGATGGACTCATTCCTATAAAAGGCATTTAAATATTGCTGGGAACATAGTGCATACTCAATAAATGTAAGCTGTTATTAGAATTGTTCTTTAGCAAAGGTAAGATGTGAATCCACTTTCTTCTCCAAAGCCCACATTCTTTTTAGTGACCATCACATGGGCAGCCAGTGAACTTCAGTATATCTGTCTGCGTGTCCACAGATGCATCATCTGGGGAAGGGGAGGCTGGCAAAATAAAGAAATTATGCATTTACTAAGAGCTTAATGTGTTCATAGCACTGACCATATTGGCATCATAGGAAGAACTAAAGAAGCATAGAGAAGCGAGAATATATACATACATACATCTACACATGTTTATGGATTTATAAGTCTCTGTGTGTGTGTGTATGTGTGTGTGTGTGTGTATTTTTTTTTTCCTGAACCAGCAGCTATAGTTATGTGCAAAGTGCTGGACTAGGCATTTGGGGAAACACAAATATGAATGCAACAGACTCTGTCCCACACGAAAAGGGAGACAAGCAGATAAATAATTAAGTGTGATAGTTGGCTTTGGGGATGTGCCCAGAGAAATTCAGAGGAAGTTTTATGAGTGACCAGAGGAGGGAGCCCCCTTCAGGATGGTGGGGGAGGGGTGTGGTGATCTAACTGGCCCTTGAAGATCCTTACCCTAGATGGGTTCTAATGTTGTAGAAAGAAAACATAAACAGGACACCAGGAACAAAGGAGGATCCTATCTAATCAAGTTCCAGATTCTACCAGACAGACAATGCTTGCCTCGGAATTCTGAGGTAAGAATAATCCTTCTGCCTTGGAGTAAGAAATAGGTGGGGCTCAGGCTATAGATGAAAGCTGACAAAAGCCTCAGGGGCCATGAAATTTAGATCCTTGGAAAGGAAGAAAGGTTGCTCATTTAATGAGCTCCTACAGTGTATCACACAGCACAGCATCCTCAGGACAGCTCCGTGATAAGGTCACTGAGATCAGAGAAATTGAGTGACTTGCTGAAGGCCATAGGAACCCAGGACAGGGTGACTCTGAAATGCATACTTTGAACCAGCCTCACTCATTCAAGCCCTTCTCAAACTTTATGACTCCACTTAGACATTGCCCTCCAAATTTCCAGTGAACCCTTATACCTCCTTGGCAAAATGCCTTGCTTTTAGTTATTACCAAATAAAATGAATATTGAAGGAGTATATCCTAAGATTAGAGGAACAGTTCTTTTTGTTCTAAAAAGTAGTTTTTAGAATGAAATTCCCCAGAAACAAGGGGCCTTTTGGGGGGTGGGAGGGAATTGACCACATATGAGATGATTAGATGGGAATTATTGCCATATTCCAATAATTAGGGGCTCCCTTACATTTCAGCTTTGGAAGTGATCTTAGGAATCTTGGACTCCTGCTCTTTCATTTTACATAGGAGTAAACTGAGGTCAAAGAATTCACAGTCAGAATTAGAACTCAAGTCTCCTAACTCCCAGATGATTGCTGTTTGAGCACCAATGATGAAAGGAGACGGGCCAAATCCACGAGACATTAAGGGATGGAGTAAAAGAGGGATGGCAGCACTTGATACATTATTTGTTATATATAAATAAATAAGAATGTCATGCATAAACCAATGATAAGGGTGCGTCATGAACCAAGGGTTACATTTCATCCAGTTCTATTCGCTCAGTTAAAAACAAACACATACATGCGTACATAGATGCATACAGTCATAAAAGTAAGTGTGGCTTCCAAGACAGGTGGGATAGAATAATAAATGTATGTTCCATGAAAAGACCAGTGAAAGGCCTTGCCAGTTGCTTCCAACACATTTAGGGGCTGAGGTCCAGAAGCTCAGGGAGCTATGGGACTTGGACTTGTCCATTCCTTCCCATCATGCCTGCCACAGGACAGAAAGGGTGACTTGGCCTCCCAGATTTTTGTTTGTCTTTAAGAACCTAAGGCCCACTTGGTCCTTGACAACAACAGTGGACTAAAATGGATTTATATAGCGTTTTTATAGTTTACAAAATATTATACCCCGAAGTATATTTTAACCTCAAAACACATTTGTGAAACACATCTCCCATTTTAAAGGTTCGGAAGTGCAGGGCTAGCTAAGCGAATCACTCCAGATACATGGTGGAGTGAGTGGGACTTAGAACTATAAGTCCCGTGTTTTCACTCTTGGTGAGAGAGTTGACAAAGTCCCAAATGTCTAGGAATATTCAAAACTATTGTATAAAATGACTTAGAAGCCCTTGGAAGGAATACAGTTTCCAAATACCTAGTAGCCACAATTGAAGTGAATTAGTAGTCAGGTTCCAATCTCTATTGAGAAAACAGGGGGATTTTGCAGGATATAATATATGTAGTTCAATATAGGTCTTATTATTATTATTGAATGTCAATCTTATGACTTTTATAAGTGACTTGGAGTTGCAGAAAGTGAAAGATTTGCCTAGGCAAATTCCTTATCCATGGCATTATGCACCAAAGATCATCTTCTTTCAGCCAGTCTCTGGAAACATATTTAGGATATAACGCCATTTTCATTTTATAACTGGAGAAGCTGATTTCACACATTCTTAGTCTAAGACTATAGGGCAAGTTCTTCCCAAACCAAGATCTGAATCTGGGATCTCCCGTCTTCAGACTGGTGCCATAATCCCTGCACACCACATTCCGGCTTTTATAGGGGATGTCTGAGTCATTTGCTCATTCTACAAATCCGCATACTTTCACAAACACATACTCTCCACCGGTGTTCACTCTCCCTTGAAGCATGCAAGAATGACCCCAGCTCTCAGGCAGGGTCTGGAGCAGCCCTGAGGACAGGAACACATAGATGGGAGGAAAGTCGAGTTAATTCTTCCAGCTCACTATCCTCATGCAAACCTCACACAGCATATTTTTATCACTACATTATTTGAACAGACCGGTAACTAATAATTTGTAATCCACCACTGCTAACTCATTTTAACTTATTAAACACTTGGAAGGGAAAAACAAAAACAAAAACAAAAAAAGCAAAAAAAAAAAAAGAACTGTTTTGCCATAAGGGGGAGCCTTTGAGTTCTACAAAGAGGGGGAAAAAAAGAACAAAAATATATTACATATATGTCCCAGTTCAAAACAGATCTACAAAGCACCCAATGGTTAGATCCTTACCTGTGACTTGAACAATGTCAGAGCACCTGAATTTCTTAGGTCGAAAAAAGAAGGCAAAATAATAGTTTTTTTTCATTTTTATATAAAAATAAAATAATTTCTAACCAACAGAATATTTTTAAGAGTATTCAGGAGTATTTAGAGACCTAGTTGTGCTGAGTGTACCGCTTCGGGAAGGCAAATGCCTCAGAAAATGCCTTTCCTGGTTGCTTCTGATGATTCAGTGAGGACTTTGGGACATTTGGACTAGCTGAAGCCAGAAGCACCCAGGGCTCAGAGAAGAGGGGGACGTTCATCATTGTATAACTTTAAGGGAATTCTGAGAGGGAAAGGGAGAAAAGGAGAGGTAAGGCAAGAGAAGGGAAAGAAGAGGGAAAGAGGGAGAGAGAGAAGGAGACAGCATTACAACAAAATCTGAGAATCAAGTTTCAAGACTCTTTATGTGCTATAGAGAAGGATGAGGTTTACCAGCAAAGTGCAAAGGGGATCCTGAGAGAAGAGATAGATTTTTCTCCCGCCAGGAGGAAAAAAAAAGTTGGGGAGGGGGGGGAGTGAAGGAGGGAAAAAAGCAAGCAAACCAAAACAAAAACAGGAATGTGTGTTTTGAGCAGGAATGAGGAGAGCTGGGAGGACCATAAGGGGGTGTGTACAGAATTTCATTAAATTGTTACTTTAAGATTGTCTTCTTAAAAAAAAAAAAAAGAAGAAGAAGAAGGGAGGGGGTGGAGAAGCGGAGCGAAGGAGGCAAACGGGAAAGTGGAGGAAGGCTGGGTAGCTCGGCCTCTCCAAACTGATTGATTAGTCATGATCCCCGCAGTTTTAACTGGGACTCATTCAATTGGGAAGGTGGAGCGCTCGGGAGCAGATTAGCATACGCTTGTTTACTCATCTTCTGAGGGATTTTTCCCCCCTCTTTCCTTTCATTTTGTGAAGAAGGAGGGAGGGGAGGGGGGACGGGGGGGGAGAAGGGGGCTGTGGCTTGTGTTATAAAGGACGCAAAAAATAAATAAATTAGAGCATCTTTTGGGGGGAGGGAATTCAGCGGATCAGTGTCTTAGAGGAGCTTTTTTTTTTTTTAAGAGCGAGAAATCATATAAAATAAAATGAAATAAAACAAGGAGGAAGGCAACCAGCTGTTAGAGGGGGGAAATAAGGCAGATAAAGGAGCGGGGAGAGAAATTAATTGCCAACCAGGAGGAGTTGGGCTGTATTTTTCAAAGGTGGGGGGAGTGGAGCACACACCTTGAGGAGGAAAGCGAGAAAGAAAAGAAAAAAGCAAGTGGACGGGGGGGCTCGCCCAAGAAGGGTGAAGAAGCGAAGAAAGTCGAGGCGCCGAGGCTCCTAAAGCTGGCAGCTCCGGGCGGCGGTGCAGGGGCGAAGGGGGGGCGGGGGGGACCGTCGGACATGCGGCTCTGGAGTTGGGTGCTGCGCCTGGGGCTGCTGAGCGCCGCGCTGGGCTGCGGGCTGGCCGAGCGCCCCCGCCGGGCCCGGAGAGACCCGCGGGCCGGCCGCCCCCCGCGCCCCGCCGCCGGCCCGGCCACCTGCGCCACCCGGGCGGCCCGCGGCCGCCGCGCCTCGCCGCCGCCGCCGCCGCCGCCGCCGGGCGGTGCCTGGGAAGCCGTGCGCGTCCCCCGGCGGCGGCAGCAGCGGGAGACGAGGGGCGCCGCGGAGGAGCCGAGCCCGCCGAGCCGGGCGCTCTATTTCAGCGGGCGAGGCGAGCAGCTGCGCCTGCGGGCCGACCTCGAGCTGCCCCGGGACGCGTTCACGCTGCAAGTGTGGCTGCGAGCGGAGGGGGGCCAGAGCTCTCCGGCGGTGATCACAGGTAGGCGAGGGCGCCCAGGCGGGCGCTGCACCGGCCCTGCGGCCCCAGGGGCGCGCGGGTGCTTGGGCGCTGGTGGCGGGATCGTTGGGGGCTGGCGGGTGTTTCTGTGCGGGAGCCGCTGTGCCGGCGGCGCAGCGGCTCCGGGGCGAGCTGCGAGCCTCACTTTGCCCCATCTGCGGAATGGGCGCACTCGGAAGGCGTCTCCGCCTAGCCCCGCTGGAAGAGCGCAGGGAGCGCTCCCGGCCTCCTGGAGACCCGCAGTTGGTGAGGGCTGGTCTCCAGGGAGCCTCGTGCGCTTGAACCGTGTTTTGGATGGTCAGAGGTACTGTCTCCGCTTGGGATGGAGGAAGGACCCAGTTGGGATGCATGTGAAAAGTGGCTAGGGGACCGTTGATTTCTTTGGCTTTTTAATGGAGGTGACCCTGCCCCATTACTTGGCCCCGTTACCCTGAAAGCCTACAAGGACAAGGTTGTTGTGATCGCCAGGACCTAGAAGTCCTCGAAGTGCCCCCAAAGTTGCTCTGTGGTTGCTGCCTGCCTCTGGGATTCACCCCCTTACCCCAGGCACACACAGACACGCGCACGCATACTGCCATCCCATGTCCTCGCTTTCCAAGCCTGTCACTCGGGGCTGGGGTGAGACTTTCCTCAGGCACACCCCGCCAGTCCTCCCCCGACTAGGCTGAGAAACGGGGCGCTTTTCTCATTTGGGACTTTTACGAGCCCGTAATGAATTTGAGTTCTCCCTCCTCACCCCCCCCCGCCCCCCGCCCAACACACACACACACCGTTCTACAGCACAGCCCGTAGTGAAACCGGACACTTTGGGAGGGTTGCAAACCTTAGAAATGCACCAACATCCATTTTCCCCCCCTCCTAATGAATCTGTGGCAATGCCTTTAATAAAACTGGGGGGCGGAGGGGGGCGGCGCTGGAGGGGAGAAGGAAAGTTTTGCCTCTTCTGGCTGGGAGATTCCCTTCCTGCACAAACAGTCTTGCCATGTCCTAGGACGTCTCAAAGTGAGAGTAGGGGTTCCCCTTTCGCTGCAGCCAGGAAACGTGTGGAGGCATTCTGCGATCCCACCCCCTTACACACACTTTCTTAGAAGGGAAAGCTCTGAGTTCTTCCGGCAGTCCGCTTCTTTCTGTTTTGGCGTGGACTTTCTCAACCGCTGCGCTCACTGTCCTATTTACATCAAGTCCATTTAGGGGACCCAAACTCTGCTGCTATACCAAGAATATGCCCCCCAAGCTCCCACACTCCCGCTACCAAGCCGAGAGCTAGAAAGTGACTTTCCCCCATACCTGACGTCATCACATGCTTCTTTTTTTCTTTTTTCTTTTTTTTTTTACCCCCCCCCCTCAGGAAGGAGAGGGAAACTGAGCTTATTCACCTTTAGCCCTCAAGCCCTAGTCAGCCAGAGGGGGTTATAATGTAGAGTAGAGGGGAGATGTTATTTATAATAATAATGATGATGATTATAATTCAGGGCTGTGGTATGTTTACTTCTCTTTCGGAACATAGGAAAAACACAGAGCCTGCAGATTGGAGGGTTTTTTTTTTTTTTTTAAATGAGTAGATCTGATTTTTCCTAGTCTTTACCTGCCATACCAGTGATTTGGAAGGCTTCTCCTCCAGAGGGGAGAGTGCAGGGTTATATAGGTATCATCAATGAAAAGGTAGTAAATGCATTTTTTCAAAAAAAAATATATATAGCACCTGGGATTCCACAGGAGCCTGCTTTATAAATGTCTGTAATTCAGACAAGGAGCCTCTCTTCACACACGCTCTTTTGAGGACGCATTCGCTCTCTCACACAAAGATAGTGCAGTAAAATCCTTTAATTGGATGGGGGACGTTAGGTTATTATTGCTTGTATAAAATGCCTGGTGCATTTTATGTGGGGAAGTAACATTCTTCTCAAAACGAGGGAAAAAAAAAAAAAAAGTCACTGCTGCCGTGTAGCACCAGAAAGCTCAGAGCTTTTCTCCTGAGGATTCTGGTGGATTTTTTTTTTCCCCTCCCCTAGTTGAGTCTGAGCCAGATTTGCGGTGTGTAAACACCTGGCCTTGAGCCAGAAGAGACTCATTCTGCATATCCTCCACACGGTACAGACTGTTGGACTAAAAAGAACCTGCTTCTCCTTGAATTAAAAAGCAAACAAACAGAGGTTCTCTGCAGAAGCACTTTTTCAGCTCCTTCCTTCGTGTAAGTTCAGGCTGGGAGAGGCCGGGCCGAGGTGGGCAGTTTGGATGCCGGTGCCAAACCGTGTCCTCCCGCTGCGACCTCGGGTGCCCAGTTTGCTGCCTGACCTCTGCTGGCTCTCTCTGGCTGGGCGTCACCACTTTCGTAGGAATCCCTGGTCACCTATCTTGAGAGAGCAGGCATCTCTCAGCAGGGACCGCGCTGCTATTTCAGGCAGAGGGTTGCTGCCTTGCTGTCAGGCCAGGCTGCCTTACATCACTCTTTGCTGCAGGATTCAATTGGGTTTCGTAAAGGTCTAATTTTATGGTGCTGTTAACCGGGTTTGTCGTCTGGCAGAGGCAGGCCTTGCCGCTCCTGGTAGGCGGGCTATGCTCCCAGATCCGCCTGGGATGCTATTTCTGCCCCGGTTCAAACTTCACTGACACCAGTTCAGACAGGCGCTCGGAGAGGCAGAGGGAAGGAGTGAAGGAGCAGTTTGCTTCTGAAGCTCAGAAAACATGCCTTTTATTTTTTCCAAAAGGGAAGGAGAGAAATATATATAAATACACATATATATATATATATATATATATTAACAAATAAAAATGGGAAGGCTTATGCAGGCAAAAACAAAGCTAAAGTGAGAAAGTGCCTGTGTGCAGGAGTCTGAGGGTTGAAGAGTCCTTTAAGGCTGTTGTGAAGAGGGTCCTTGGAGGTTACCCAGTCCAGTTCTTCTCTCTTTGACCGAATAGGGAGACAGAGACGCGGAGAGGGGAGGGATGTGTGCTGGATGACACAGCTCCCCAATGCCAGGAGCTAGGATTTGACCCTGGGCATCCCCACTTCCAGACCTCACCCGCTACACTGCTGAGAGAATGTGTCTGAGAAACACTGTTACCTCCGACCCCTCACAGACCCACCACCCAGGCACAGCCCTCAGCCTCGGTGCTCGGCAATTTGGGCTCCCTTTCAAGTCTGGGGGCGGGGGGCTTCCTGACACATCCCTTCGCCTTTGTACCACACCAGGCAGGATCCAGACCCTTGCCCCTCATCCCCAGCTGCCCTCCCCCACCGTACCCCTCCAGTTTGACAGAAAGAGAAAAGAGGAAGAAAAAGAAAACAATAGACTCAATTTGCTGCTCCATGGAGCAGCGGCCCCTGAGCAGCAGTTAATCTTGTTAAAGTTTCTCCTGACCTGTTAGATAAGTGAAATGTGGACCCCACAAGCGCTGCCCTCCTCCCACCCCCATCCCTCAGTGATCCAGAATCCCTGCTCAGAAGGAGAAAGGGATTTACCTGAAGCCCCTCCAGCACCTCCGCTTTCCATGCTTTCTTCTTTTGTTCTAAATGTTGGACTGTTGAGTTTAGCGACTACTCAGAAGAGACTTTTTATTTCCCCCCTTCTGCAGCCCCTACTTCCCGCAACCCAACCAACCCCCCAAAAGAGTGCCTGCATTTCCCCAACTTCAGAATTGTAACAGGAAAGGCTAGATTCCAAGAAGTTCGTGTATTAACATGGTTTTCCCCACAACATTCATAGTGACACCTGGGGTCTAGGATATGGCAATGGTTAGAAGCCAGTTTTAGTAGCTGGGTTACCTCTGCGTGAATCTACCTCTGCCCCTAACTGGTTGTGTGACCTTGGGAAAGTTAACTGATTCCTCTGGGCGTCAGCTTCTTCATCTGCAAAGTGAGCCTGACGCATGACATGAGCTCATACGTGGCAAGTGCTTAGAACTGGACTTGGTGGATAGTAAGCACTCAATAAACTTTGATCTTATTATTGGACATGATTTTCCAGTGACCTCAGTCTTGGCTTTATGGACCGAGGACACTTAAAGGCAGGAAGGAAAGCAACTCTTCCTGGGTGCCTCCGAGGTGCCGGGTACTGCGCTTGCCTTGTGTCTGCGAGTTTCATCCTCACAACCGCCCTGGAAGGTGGACGTCGTTACCTCTGTTTTCCAAAGGAGGAAACAAAGTCTCGGAAAGTTGAAGCGACTTAGTCCAAAGTCCCACGGGCTCTTCCAGTGGACAGAGCCCAGATATGAACTCGAGTCTTCAGTGCCTGTTTCTTCCTCAGCAGTCTTTTTGGAGAGAGAAGGAATGACCCCCATTCCCTTCTTTAGACCTGCTGCAGAATGTCGCCACTCTTGCCTGCATCTCTTTGTGCTGACCATACGCCTACAGATGAAAGGGGATAAAACATGAATCTAAGTCTCACGTGGAGCTCTGGGTTTGACCTAGCAGATCTGTGTTTCTCTTCATGTCAAATTATCAGGCAGACTGGGCTTGGAATTTCTGTTGCCAGTGACTTGCTGTGTGATTTGAGTCGAGTCACTTTATCTCTCTATCCCTTGCTTTCCTCCTCTGTAAAATGGGCATAATGATATCAGGACACTGAAGTGGAATAAACAGGCAGAAAGTACCTGGCACAGAGCCAGCTCATATTAGGGATTCAGTCAATGGTAGCTGGATCCAGTAAGCAACCACCTTCCCTTTCCCAGTTTGCCAGCTTGGCCTTCAGAAAGTAGGACCTGTTTGTGCATTGTTAGGGCTTTCCCTCTTAAGTTGCTGGGGAGTCTATCTAGAGTAGACAGTGTATCTTGGGGAACAGTTGGACCCCTTCAAATCCCTTCCTTGAACTTTGATTTCCTCTTCTTTGACCTACTTGGATGACCCCTTGGTGATAAGAGCCAGAGGAGGTCCAAAACCACTGGACCAATGAATAGGAAAACCAGTTAGCATCCAGAGGGAGAATGCACCCTCAGGAACAGAAGCCAGACAGTGGTCACAGTGGGGTCCAGGTCACAGCTGTGTTGTCACATGCCTCTTGCTCCTTCCCCAGATGCCCTCCTACTTTCACGTTCCCCCAGTCAGCCATTCACGTGGACAAATGGGGTAATAATGGAGGCTGCATTGCCCTTGCCTCTCTACACAGAGGAAGGCAAACTTGAGGCTCAGAGTTGCGGGGCTCAGGAACACGGGATTTGCCTGGTCAGCTGGGAATGGACTGAATCAGGCAGCTCATGGTACAACAGGGAAACTGAGGACCAGTGTCATGAAGGGGCTGAGAACTAAACTGTATTCACAAACTGCCCCTCTCGAGGTAGCCTGGGAGATTGTTTAGTCCAGCAGCTCCCATCCCTCATAGCACTGAGAATCATCAGCCTTTTAAACATCCTGCTGCCCAGGCTGCATCCCAGGGATTCTGATGTCCTGGGTCTGGGGTTGGCCTGGGCACTGGTGTTTTTCAAAGCCTTCTCAGGTAATGTGGAAGGGCCACCAGTGGGGAGAATCACTGATCCAGTCTGATGTCTCCCTGCTCTGCAGGTGGAGAAACTGAGGCCCAAGGGGGGGAGTGGCATTTCCTGCTTATCCAGCTGGTTGGTGGCAGAGCGTTGAGAGAACTTCAGCTGTCCCAATTCTGATTGGCCAGACACCAGAAAGGACCTTTATTCCATTCCCAATTCCCCTGCTGGCCCTAATTGCCTAGGAGCAGGGGGGGCAGGGGGTGGGGGGTGGCACTGACATTCCATTTTTCCAAAGCTGGTCCTATATGTGAAGCTACACCCTTTCCTTCTGGTGCCTCCTTTAAAGTGCAGACAGTCCTAGAAGGGGGTAACACATGGAGTTCCATGCATCTGATTTCAAATGGATGTCTCACCGTGCTTGAGAGGGGAGTTTCTTTCTGAGCAGGAATAAGGAGTGTAAAGGAAGGAGGGAAGCCCAGCTGTGAGGCATTCCCCACTTTGCCCTGGGCTAGTCCTACGGAAGGCAGGCAACTGTTCCTATTATTTCAAACCCCCTCACCTTGAGATCACTGTGAAACCAGCACTGGCTGCAAGGTGTCTTAGATGAGGAAGCGAGATGATCCCCAAGGACCCCAGGGAGGAGGACCCCCTATACAAGCAGCTTGTTCCTCGTCTACCTATCGCCCAGTACTTAGGAGTCTAGCGGGTGCCTGCTTCTCCCCTCACCTGCTGCCCTTTCTCTGGAATTTAATTTCCTTTCCCTCAGTGTCTCTTATCTTTTTTCTTGCTGCACAGAGGACTCTCCTTCATGCCTTGATGCATTTACTGGAAATGCTCAACTCAGAGCTGACTTGGGGGTCTTGGCCCCTTGGCTCCTTTGAAAACCTGGAACTGGGACCTAGGAGCTCTGGGCTCAAGTCCTGGCTTGGTCTCCTGTGAGCTGTGTGACCTGGGGCCTCTGGGGAGAGAGTTTCAGTGGCTACATTCAACATCCGTATCTTGCGGGTTGTCACGGGAACCAGGTGAGACAATGACAGGAAAAGCTCTAAGCCAAGATCAGAGCCCAGTCCATAGGTCGACAGTGGTTGGAGGATCCAGAAAGTGAGAGATGTGAGGGGTTTGTACAGTCAAGGTCACTCCTGGAAAGGCACCTTTATTATCATTATTCACACTTCAAATGATAAACGGTGATCGAATTAGCGTGACCTCACTGGAGTCCTCTGATGTTGGAACTTAACAGGTCTGCCTTACTTGCTGTGTGACCTTGACACCTTCACTGCTCCTGTCTGTGCCTCAGTGTTCTCAGGGTGCACACTGAGGGGTAGCAGTGGAATAGGGGCTTTCAAACTGTGCCCCACAATCTTAGGAATGCCCTGGGGAGAGGCTGAAGGGGAACACTGTCTGTCCGCATCGTCCCTTCACCTATCTGCCTAAACTGTGTGCTTCCTCCAGATTTCTTTTGAAGGAATGTGCAAGTTTCTCAGTGATAGAGTTTGAATGGACAAGGACTGACATTGTGAACTTCGTTAGGCATCATAACAGCATTGTGATTATATATTTTGAAAGATCCTAATCTGTTAGAAATGTGTACTGATGTATTTATGGGTAAAATGACGTTATGTCTATTTTGTTTGTTTAAAGTGTTCCAGAAAAAAAAATAAAAAAGGATGTTGGGAGGAAGAGTGGTAGATGAAAGAAGATTGGCAGACTGATGGTTGTTGAAACCAGGTGACAGAAACGACAGGCTTCAATACTTTTTTGCCTGTCCCTCTGTGTGTGCTTGAAGAATTCCATCCTAAAAAGTTTAAAAGAGTTTGAGAGCCACAGGAGGAGCTGAAGTCTTAGATTCCTCCGTGTTCTGTGAGCTGATAGGCTTCCAAATGCATTTCTGCAACTTGGAGCGGGTTAGGGACTCTCCCAAGGTCACACAGAGAATAACTGAAAGTCAGCGTGCAGTCCAGGCTTCTGACACTAGGAGCTCCCTCTGCCTGTCCCTCTGCACAGCTGCAAACTCAGGTGACTGGCCATCCTGGGAGAGCTTGAGGGGAAGTAAAGGAAGGACAGGAGTCTTAGGAGGGGCATGTAGGAGGGGCCAGTGGAGCCTTGCAGCGCAATAAGAAGTTTCTGAGTGAGGGCATTCCTTGCTGTGTGGAACCCTTCCACACACTGTGAAGCATTTCACGTCCTTGGTTTTGTGCATAAGAATCGCCTAGGATCTCCTAATCATTGTGACAGTCCAAACCACATTGTGACCATTGACACGCACAGGCACACACATACACACACTCACATTTCCACATACCCCTATTTCTCATTTTTCTGGCTCCTTATTTCTTTGCATCTCCCATTGCCCTGAAAGCCTTCTAGAACCTTGTAAAGCCTGGTGGGGGCATGGGGGGTGGTGAGCTGCAGTTGACTGATCTCAGAAAGAATTGACACGCTCAGGCAACAGGGGAAAGGAGCATATGTTTACTGAGGAAGTATTTTGTAGTGATTGACGGTAGAACTCAAGAGTCAAGAGTGCCTGCGTTTGATTTCCTGATTTTCCCACCTGCCAGTTGTATGACCCTGGGCAAGTTACTTAATATCGCCAAGCTTCGCTTTCCCCTCTGTAAAAGGCGGATGATACTGGCACCTACTTCATAGGGTTATTTTGAAGATTAACTGGGCCTCCATGTGGAAAATGCTTAGTAATGGAATCTAGACGATGGGTAAGCACCCAGTAAACGTTAACTCATATTGGTTTTATGTGTCCGGCCTCGCTACACATTATTTCTAATTCTCTCAATAACTCTATAAATTAGACATGTTTATCTTCTTTAGCAGAGCCAGGAATTGCCTTTCCCTCCCTCACCACTCAGGAAAGGCTTATTCCTATTATCTTAACGTAAAACAAAAACTAAAATGAAAGGCAAACAGCATAAACATTTCATTGTTTCCTATTACAAACGCAATCTGTGTTCATTGTAGAGAATCTAAGAAATACAGATGAGAAACAAAGGACAAAGTAAAATGTGTCCATCCCTGCCCAAGCATCCAACAAGTATTTGGTGAGTTTCTGCTACATGCCAGGTACAGTTTTAGGTCCTCAGTTCAGAGCAAGGAACAGAAGGAAATATCTCTGACCTCAGGGAGTTTATATTCTGGAGTGGGGGGTTGAGGAGGAGGAGACAGAAGATAAATGAGTGAGCGACTATATCACATAATGTCAGGTGAATGTTTATGAAGAAAAATAAAGTAGAAAAGGGAGTTGTGTAGGGCCGGGTTGTAGGATGAGGAGGATTTAAATAGGGTAGTCAGGGGCTTCCCTGGTGGCACAGTGGTTGAGAGTCCGCCTGCCGATGCAGGGGACACGGGTTCGTGCCCCGGTCCGGGAAGATCCCACATGCCGCGGAGCGGCTGGGCCCGTGAGCCATGGCCGCTGAGCCTGCGCGTCTGGAGCCTGTGCTCCGCAACGGGAGGGGCCACAACAGTGAGAGGCCTGTGTACCACAAAACAAAAACAAAAGCAAAAAACTGCAATGTTAGCAGTAGTTCCAGTGCTCTTCCTTTTTGAGTGCAGCTTCTTCCACCCAGTGGTGCCTGTGCCCCTCAGGGACCAAGTGCCCACACACTTTCTGCTTCCTCTCCCCCAGCTACACTCATTCTTGAAAAAGGACATGGTATCCCGTCTTACTAAGGTATCATTGACTGATACCAACCTAGAATGTTGCTCTTCCATGAACATATATACTTTAATGTCTCCTCAAAAAGCTTCCTATCCAAAAGCAAAGTACCAATGGGTAGCATTTCAGTCAAAGACTGACTGAAGACATTATGTAGGGAATAGTGGTACTTCCCAAGAGCTGGAAGCCATGTCGTTAATAATATTGCTAATAATAGCTGCCATAAATGTTTTTTAAAAAACTCACTAAGTGACCTTCCCAGTGATCACATCTTGGCTAATGGCTAGAGTACTCAAATTTCATAATTTCTTGCTCTATTGAAGCCGTTCCAGGCAAGTTCCTGGACACTGGTGTAAGCCACTGGCCTTTTAGTCATGCTTATCATTTTAATCACATCACTTTGTGATTAAAATACTGAAACTCTTGAGTCTGTAGCCATCTGTTTGCCTGTTTTACTTCTGGGAATCCCTAGCACTGTCATCCCCAGATTTTTCTTCCAACAACAGAAAGAAAATGTTTTCCAGTCTTATTTGTCACAAACCCAGGGTCCATAGAACCTGGAAGAGTAGGAGAGGCGACCCTGTTTCAGTTTTGCAGAAGCTGAGAAGGTTTTCATCCATTTCCCTCCTTTCTGATCAGCAGGCCTCCTTCCGCTCTGCTTCCCTTGATCTTGTGAAACTTTGCGGTGACCTCAGGATCTGGAATCCTCTATCCGCTGTTTATGTACCCTTGGGGGAGAGCACACATTCTCAGCAGTCATAAGAGTAATAAAAGGTTCTAGTTCCCAGGTTCTAGTCCATTTGAAGGGAACAGAGACAGAAACTCTAGGAGGTGGGGGGGAGGGTGGTCACAGCTTGGGATAAGAGTATCTGGGAACGGGGAGCATATGACTAATTGCAGATCCCTGATCTAATCTTTTGCCTTCAAGAAACTGGTGGTCTAGTGCCTTCCCTGGTGGCGCAGTGGTTGGGAGTCCGCCTGCCGATGCAGGGGACGTGGGTTCGTGCCCCGGTCCAGGAAGATCCCACATGCCGCGGAACGGCTGGGCCCGTGAGCCATGGCCGCTGAACCTGTGCATCTGGAGCCTGTGCTCCACAACGGGAGAGGCCACAACAGTGGGAGGCCCGCGTACCGCAAAAAAAAAGAAACTGGTGGTCTAACCTGTACCTTTCACCTTTGTAATCAAGAAACTCTTCCTATATCTGTCCCACATCCATCTCTTCTTAATTCTTTTTGCTCTGTAAACATGAAATGTGGCTGAGCAGAATATAACCAGAGGTGTTTGTAAAGAGGGGGTTATTTCCCCCCATGAGATTGGAGGTCTTTCAGCTACAAAGGCTGATGAGAGTACAGAGAAAGGTATGATAACAGGCCAATCAGGAACAAGGTGGCCTTGCCCTAAGAGATGCAGAGTACACAGAAAACGTAAAAAGGGAATATATACTCTACTCTGTTTGGTAAAGAAATATTCATGTAAGTCCAAAGAACCAAGGTGTGTGAGAATCAGAATCTAAACGATTTATTTCAAAGATGAGAAACCAAGGGGTGGTGAAGAAGTGACTTGTCCAAACCAGTGACCTTGCTGGGTAAGATTCTCTGTCTTCTGAGTCTTAGGCCAGGGCGAGGTCTGCTTCTCTCCTGACTTGGCCTACTTTCCCGTGGAACAAGTACCATCTCTCCGCTGATGATCATCATTTATCTCCAGACTCTGCTGGACTCCGGACTCACAGATCCAGCTGTCTACTGGAAATGTCAGCCTGCTCTTCAGACTCAACATATCCAAAATGGAATTGTCTTTCCTCCAAAATTTCTTCCATCCTCATCTCGTGTCATCTGCTCTAGATATATCTCCCACCATGTTTATTCAGTCATCAATTCCCGTCTATCCTGTCTTCTTAACATTTTTATAGCCAACCTTCCCCCTTCTTAGCTTAGGCCCTCTTCATCTCTTGCTTTGACTACTTCCTTAGTATTGTAAATGCCCACTTCTCTGAGCCTCAACTACACATCCTTCAACTTCCCACAGTCAAATCTTTCTAAAATGCAAATCTGACTCTACTGCCTGTAGCTATAGGCCTTTCAGGAGCACTGGAATTATCTACAGTTCCACCAGATAGATGCCTTAGGCTTTTTTTCCCATCATTTTCCTTATATAACATACCTCCTAAATCCCCAGGCACCATTTTGCAGGACACTTAAGCCTCTGTAGGATTCTGCTCAATGTTCCCCTCTTCTGGGAAGCCCTTTCTTTTCTTTTTTTTTTTTTTTATGGTACGCGGGCCTCTCACTGTTGGGGCCCCTCCCATTGCGGAGCACAGGCTCCAGACACGCAGGCTCAGCGGCCATGGCTCACGGGCCCAGCCGCTCCGCGGCATGCGGGATCTTCCCAGACCGGGGCACGAACCCGCATCCCTGCATCAGCAGGCGGACTCTCAACCATTGCACCACCAAGGAAGCCCTGGGAAGCCCTTTCTGACTCTTCCTCAAGTATAACTGGTTCCCCCCAACTCCCTTATCCATCTGTCTCTACTATACCTTCTGCACACGTTTATCGAAACACCTGGAATTCTTTATCACATTTCATTCTCTGCATATTTGGGGTCCTCTCAATTTCTCCACTGCCTAGCCAAGTGCCTGGCTTATAAAGGAACTATAGGTATTTTTGTTTAATGAATGCATGACCGGATAAGAGAACCAGCTAAATTTCTAATGATTCTGGGAGAAAGAGCTTGGGCATGTTGCATTACGTAACCCAAAGCACATGACCTGGCCGGTGCGTCACACTCAAAAACGTTACACAGTGGTTAATTCCATTTCCCCTTGAGCAGAGCAGTCAGAAGGGAAAAGATATCCGGCCTCCCAAACGGGCGGGGGCGGGGGGGGCAGTGTATTTAAATGCCTCCTCAACTCACATTTTGGCCTTTCTAATCCAAGCCACGTTTTAGCCTTGGTCTTGCCCTCTCAGCCCTTCTCCTGTTTGCAAAGCATTTGTTTTGTGTGTGAACTGCAGCACATAATCCCAAGCTTTGCTCTCCTCTCAGATTTCACCCCTCTCCCCTTATCAGGTTCTTTTCAGGGCTCGAGTGTCCTGGCAGTCATATCTGTTGCCTGCGTTTTCATCCATTTCCCTCCTTTCTGATCAGCGGGCCTTCTTCCACTCTGCTTCCCTTGATCTTGTGAGACCTTGTGGTGACCTCGGGATCTGGAATCCTCTATCCGCTGTTTATGTACCCTTGGGGGAGAGCACACATTCTCAGCAGTCATAAGAGTAATAAAAGCAGCTAGCTTATAATGAGCACTTACTATGTTCTGGCACCGTGCTGAGTGCTACACTTTGGACCCGTCGAATTAGGTTTAGAAAGTGACATGACTTGCTGAAGGCCTCACAGCTTAAGGATGGTGGAGCTGGGATTCAAGTCAAGGCCAGTTTAATTTTATCTCTATCCACAGGGCCTAATGCATTGCTTAGAATACAGTAGCTGTTCAGTAAGTGTTCCATGAGTGGATGAATATAGGAGTGAATGATGAATGGATAGATGGATGGTTGGATGGATGGGTGATGGTACCCCCAGTGGCTAATGCAAACATATAGAGATTGTAGAACAAAAAGGGAAGGAATGGAGGGAGCGAGACATGGAAGAAAAATTGGAATGAACATCATAAGACTTTAAAGAGATTGGCTAAGAAATCTCTTTGTTGTGCAGCATATATTTTATTTGCCAGTGACTTTTGAGCAAACAGACCATTTATGTCCACCAGAGCATTTCCCAGTCTACCAGGAGATAATACACTTTCAAAGATTCTCTCTGCCAAAAACATTTCTGGATTCCTCTTTCGGGAATCAAAGCCTGGGTCATATTCCTCCAAATATTCTCAAAGGAAATACACTGTCACCCTTTGAGGATGGACCTGATACATTCTGAACCAGTGTGGGACCTATGCAGGTAATCATGCTGCATGAACTATGGGGTTCTGAGCAGAAGAATGACTCTGGAGTTAACAAGGCTGATTTGTGATGTGCTCTCATTGGAGCCGATTAGGCCTCTGTAGAGCCAGTGGTTAAGCTCTCAGGATGACCCCTTTACAGGACAGCCCCGCCGGGCTGATTAGAGCTGATCTGCTGGAAACAAATATGGTATCTTGTTCATCCCTTTCCCAAGACATTAGTTTGCTTTTTAAAATCTGTTCAGTTTATAGATGGAGAAACTGAGATCCAGGCAAGTTCACTTGTTAAATTAAGCTAAATTGAGTTGAGTAAGGTTAAGTAGCAAACTGGTAGCAAAATTGAAAGTAGAATTCAGATCTCTTGACGCCCAAATCAGTGCTTTTTCCACTGGACCAATTTGTTTTCCTCTACAGTGTTGGATTATGGTTACATCTGTGGGTTCACAGCAGCGAGCTTATTAGAAAATGTCGTACAGCTGTTTATTAACTTTTCTTTAGTATTTCTTATGTGACAAACCTCTGTCCTAGGCATTCTGTGAAGTTCAATAGTAAATGGCAGTTTATTTAGAGAGGTAAACCTCCCTTCTTTCTTTCCTTCCTTCCACCCACCCATTTATCCATCCATCCATCCATCCATCCATCCATCCATCTATTTGATAGATAATTATTGAGCAATCTTTATGTCTTTGTGTATTACACATCAAGCAAGGAAATGGGGATTAAAAAGAAGAACGGGACACAGTTCCATCCCTTGAGGAACTCCCAGTCCTAGTGGCAGAAGCAGACTGGTAAACCAATACATGACATGGTAACTGCTATAACTAAGCAATTAATAGAGTCCTGGAAGAGCACAGAGGCAGAAAAACTGTGTTGTTGCACACCCGTGTTTATTATGGGGGCTATAACATGCTCTGAGATTTCAGAGGCATAAGAGATCCCTTCCACCTGGAACTGTTGGAGAATTGTTCACAAACAATGAACACGTTCATGTACGTGTAGTGTGTGCCTTGCCCTGCATGTGGATACACCGTGCATGCCATTTTAAATGTAGAGACACAGATCAAAGTAGAACAATAAACACTTTTTGGTTCATGTCTCAGCTGAGGACCTTGACTTAGAGTAGCTTTTAGGAGTATGACACTAGGAAATGATTGGACAATTCAATCTGTCACCACCCGAATCAAATCCAACAGCCCCTTGTTGCATTCATCACTCTGTTGTGGTGCCTTCATACTTGTCTGTCTTTCTCCAGTTGTCTCCAAGCTCCTTAGGAGTAGAGACCATTTCTGTCTTCATCCCTGCCTTATTCCTACCTGTCACACAGTACCAGCCATGCCAGTGGTGCTTGGTAAACTTTGTTAAATGAATTGGAGATGGCTCCAAATAAGGGAGAAACGAGTGTGATTGAAAGTGGGTGCTGTGAAGGAAAGGTGCTTTGAGGAATGATATGAGCCTTAGGAAGGACCAAGCAATGTGGGCAAATATGTTATGAAGGATATTAGCCATTCGATATGGCTCTGGTTTCTCTGAGCTGACCCATTACCTGTATATATTCTTCCCACCTTTGCCTATTCCTGAGCCTCCCTTCTTCCTGCTGAGCCAGCCAGTGTACCATTCTGTTGGTTTTAAGTCCTTTTCCCCATGGTTTTCTCTCAGCTTCTCCAATCCCATCCCTGGAGAGAGCTGCTAAAGAACCAGGTGCAATTGTGTGGGATGTGCCCATGCTGTTCCTGCGACCCTCACCTGTGCCTTGGAGACCTCCCAGAGGATATGAGAGCAGAGTGACGGCGAGAATCATGTCTGCCATGCTCAGTGCACCTTCCCAGGGCCTGGCACATTGCTGGGGTTCAGCAGATACTTGAGTGAACTTCTGGATGCATAGATGCTGTAAATTTGCAATGCATCTGGTCCCGTCTGCTCACTTCACAGATGGAGAGAATCTGATTTCCAGAGGAGGCAAGGAAATGATCCCAAGTTCCATTCCAGATTCTGGACAGAGAAGGGCTGGAGTCCAGTCCTCCTGACCATTCCTTCTGTCCTGCCATATTGTCCTGGAATTTGGGCCCAGCTCTCTTGAACTTGGTCACAAAGATTTCAGATCATTGAATCCTGTAGTTGGATAGGGCCCAAAATATCCTTTTTACAGCTGGGAAGTCTAAAGTCCAAAGAGTGGAAGAGATTAGACCACCCCAAGGCTTCCAAAAATTTTTTTTAAAAAAACTCTGTGTGTCTCCATAGAGTCAACAAATATGTAGTATGTGCCCAGTACTCTTAGAGTTGCAGCACTGAGCAAGACAGAGCAGGTCCCTGCCCTCATGGACTTTCTATTCTTGTGAGGAGAGAAAGACAGTAAACAGGAAAACAACTGTAAGGGCTTGTATGTTAATAGTGACAAGTGATAGAAGTGGGTGCTATGGAGAATGACTGGAGTTGAAGAACATCACTGTAGGTGACCAAGCTGAAGCTTGAATGACAGATGGGGAGGAACAAACCATATGAAAAGACAAGTGAAGAGAGTTCCAGAGTTCCAGAGTTCCAGAGAGAGCGCCAGAAGAACTAACACATAGACCATGAGGTAGGACATGCTCAGGATGTTGAAGGAGCAGATATTCAAGCCATTGGGAGTCATGTGTGTCTGGAACTAAAGGCAGCCCAGGTCATAGAACGTGGATTATAATCTAGATGAACTAGGCAGTTATCAGAGTTTCGAACAAAGAAGTTACAGGATCTGGTGTATGTTTTCCAAAGATCACTCTGACCTCTATGTGGAAAATGAATGGCATGAGACCAAGAGTAGAATCTCAATTATACCACTATTGCAGTGTGAATTGATCGTTGATCTTATTACTTTAGTTATGACTTAGTGTTTTGATTGATATCATTACCATTTCCTTACTAGTATCATTACCAACTACAATACCTGAATAGCACTAATATTTGAGATCAGTAGAGGAGGTGGGGGGTTCCTTGCACTTTGTTCCAGGAGGACTTGAAGAGATTTGTGAACCCAAGACATTTTCTGTAAAAATTTGAGGCTCTGCACAGTTTTCTGGGGAGAGGGTCGAAAGTTTTCATCACTTTCTAAAAGGGGTCTCTGGTCCCCAAATGATGACTTAAATGCCTAAAAGAAGGGGGCATATGAAGTCATTTCCTGAAGCCTGGTCCCAGCTCTAAAATCTGAACATTCTAGGAGATCTGTGAAAATGAGAATGTTGATGTGGAGTTGTCATATCAGACTGAGGAATTGCACTTTCCTTCATCTGTACCCTTGCTGGAGTAAATAGAATTGGGGACTTTTTTTTTTCCCTCTGAGGAGTAGTTTATTCCTTAGAAATATAATCTACAACTTTGTTTATTCAAACTCGGGTCTCTGAGTTTCTCTGAGTTTTAAACTAGGCAAGTTCACTTCAAATGTGGCCTTAGGTGGTCCTGATCATAATTATTCACTGTGGATTTTACCCGTGAATCTGTGAATCCAAATATCCATCGACTCGTCCATCCATCCAGTCATCACCCAACCATCCACCCACCTACCCTTCTTCCCTCCCTCGCTTCCTTCCTTTTCCCTTCGTCTTTCTCTCCCTTCTTTTCTCCCTCCCTCCCTCTCTCCCTCTTTACCTCCTCCATACTTTGATCTCTCCATCAACCCATACCCTCACCAATCTATCCTTCCATCCATGTAACCTTCTATTACCAGGCTCTATGCTAGGGCTAGGGCAAGAGTCAGGAGACTCCAATTCTTATTCTTCTGCCACTGTGAGTCCTTGAAAAAAATCTCCTGAGAAACCTCCCTTGCACCCTTCACTTCTACTAGAGTACATTTTGAAAACCTCACTTCAGAAGCTGAAAACTGCTTTGAGAAAAATTAGCTATGCCTGCTTAGTTACATAATTGTAAGTATTTCCAGTAGTGCATCGAGTCTGGGTCTAGACTCCTGGAGGCTTCTTTATCAACACTAATATGTTAGATCAATAACAGATTCTACCCTTGGGTCAGCAGGTAGTGGGAAACCAATAGAGCATGTGCAATAGAGGCAGGGTTCCTTGGGAAAGGGCAGGCTTTATAAAGGGAGCAGAAAAGGGAGCTAACCGTCACCTAGCTCCTGGGATTCTCTTTGCCCACAAACCCCAAAGCCCTGGTATAGTGATTCTGAGCCTTCGTGATCCGCGTGTGCCCCTGGACGCATGATGTAGCAGGAAGCCCTCGTGGCATGGGGTTGTTTCAGTTTCCGAAGCATTCGACATGTACCTATCATATTCCCACTCGCCTTGTAAAACAAGCATTTTCATTTAATACAGTGAGGTCTTTGTATTCTCAACAACAAACACATGGTCTAAGGCTCGCGGACACAACCTGCCTTTTTCTCTAACACTCTCCCCCTCACCCGACTCTGTCCGCCCTTACAAAGCCCAGCGTCCGCAGAAATATCTGTTTACAAACAAGGGTTCCCAGAAAATAGTATCAGTAGCTCCAACAAACCTCTAAAACACGCCCCCAACTCTGTCCTTGGAATCCCTGTGAACAGGGTATATCCCTGGCAGCATCTTTTGTGGAAGGCTTCCTGCCTTTCCATCTTTCCATCTGTCTTCATGTCTGGCTTCCTCTGTCTCCTTCCACTTATTCATTAAAACCGTGAGGATCCTGGACTGCAGAGGCAGTTGGATGCTGGTTTGGGCCTCATGGAGATTTGGAAAACAGAGCCCCGACAGGGAGTGGCTTGAGAACAGCAAGGCAGACCCACACACATCCAGCCTGCCGTGTCATCTGAAGCAGAAGCTGATTGAAGAAGGATTGTCAATTGGGTGGATATAATAGTCACATGAAGGGCTTCCCTGGTGGCGCAGTGGTTGGGAGTCCGCCTGCCGATGCAGGGGACGCGGGTTCGTTCCCCGGTCCGGGAGGATCCCACATGCCGTGGAGCGGCTGGGCCCGTGAGCCATGGCCGCTGAGCCTGTGCGTCCGGAGCCTGTGCTCCACAGCGGGAGAGGCCGCAGCGGTGAGGGGCCCGCGTACCGCAAAAAAAAAAAAAAAAAAAAAAAATAGTCACATGACGATCATACAGCTCTAGATCATTTTTCTAGGATTATCAGCAACTGAAGCAATTCTTTTGTTACTCTCTCGAACTTGAGTCTACTATAGCTCCCTATTACCTACACATGGTAACGATAATAGCTAACATACTTAGCACGTAATATGTGCTAGACACTGTTCTGAGGAGTTTGCATGTATTAACTCTTTAATCCTCACGAGGACCCTTGGATATAGATCCCAGTTTTCCATATAAGAGAACTGAGATATGGGAAAGTTAAGAGACTTGCCAAAGGTCATACAGCAAGTACTGGGTAGAATTCATCCCCAGAATCCAGGTTCTAACCATTCCTCCACAAACCTCTCTAGATCAGGTCGGAATTCCTTAGCCTCACATTGAATTTCCTCCTCAGACATTGTTTCCTACCATAACATTTCCTAGTTCCTTATGTCAGGGGTCCTCAACCTCAGCACAGGTGACATTTTGGAATGGATTGTTCTTTGTTGTGGGAGTTTGTCCTGTACGTCGTAAGACGTTTAGCGGCATCCCTGGCCTCGACCCACTAGATGCAGAAGCAACTCCCCACCAGCCCCAGCTGTGGTGATCAAAAATGTCTGCAGAAACATGACCACATATTCACTGGTTGAGAACAGTTGTCTTACGTGGACTCTTCTGATTAAACAGAATTATCTGGTGTTCTTAGAACACTCTTCCCACCTCCGTGCTTTTTCACATTTAGTTTTCCCCTTGACTTCTCAGGGTCCTTGGCCACCTCACCATCAGTCTTCTCTATTCCAGAGTCTTTCAGTTCCTCAACATCTTTTACAGCCAGAGAGGAAATATTAACCTGTCTGGGTTATTGATCTGCTTGTTCTTATGGTTTTCTGTTTAAAAAAATTGTCACCGATTCCAAACTTTCTATTTAAAATCCCCTGAAGATTCCACAGGAGTCTTGAATTAAAAGCTCGGTTCATTCCATGCATTCAACAATTGTTTATTGGCTCTACCTTGTGTCAGGTCCCAGGCTAAGCACTCAGAGTATGAATTCACAGGAGATATAATACCTGCACCTCAAGAGTTTATGTGATAGGCTATCAGAGGTGGAGAAGAACTTAGAGATTCACTCTCCACTCTCTCCTAGTTGAGCAGATGAGGGAACCAAGCCCCAGAAGGTAGATGATACGTCATCAAGGTCAATTAGAGACCTAGCTCAAGGCTGAGCTAGATCATTCTCCACCTAGCGGAATAAAATTTAAATTCTGAAGTACCAGGCAGCATCTAAATACCATTTATCCATCTGGAGTTTTAAAGAGCTCCTTTGAGTCATAATTTATGATTTTCTAGCAGATATCAAAACAATAGAAAATTCATATCTGAAAAGTCTATCAGCCTTCTTTTCAAAATTTTGCTTACATTCCATGCTTTTCTTGGTAAGTCTTTAAGACTGAATGGCTCCAGATTGCCAATGAGCACTGGACAGGGAGTCCTGAGATAGGAGTCCTTGTTCTTTCAGCTCTGTGGCCCTATCGATAAGAGCATCATGAAGTCCCTAGCTAATGATCCCTACCCCCATGGACTCTCTCAAAACCCACCAATGATTCCCTGTTGTCTATGGAATAAACATCAGATCTCTTGGCATGGCATTCGCAGCCCTTTACAATCGAGCCTTAGACGCCCCTCACTATCCCATTTCCCTTTATGTGCACCCTCAGTTCCATCAAAAGCAGATGTCTTCTTCGCCTCCAGAGCCATCTTCCGGTGACTTCACAGCTCTTGCCCTTGCTCATCCTTCGTCTTCTGTTAGAAGGTCTTTGCCCAGCCTCCTCCCCGCCGCCACCAAATTCCTGTTCCTTGTGCAAGCTCAGTTCTTGTGTCACTCGTCCAAGAAAACTTCCCGGAGCCTCCTTGTCTGATTCAAGTGTTCCCTCCGCTCCGCTGAGCTCTTTGGCTTATACCTCTACTAGAACTTACTCGATTATGCTTTCTTTATTTATAATTAAAAACTCCTTCTCGTCCTCGTGTAGTCAGTTTTCCCCGGCTGGGCAGCATAATGCAGAACTGAAGTGTGTGAACCCTTGAGACTAATTGCCTGGGTTTGAATCCCATCTCTGTCATTTGCCAGTGAGTTACTCAGGCTTGGGCAAGTTAGTTGGGCTTCTCTGAGTATCGTTTTTCTCACCTGTAAACTGGAGATGACAGTACCTCCCTGCTCGGGTTACTGTGAAGGGTACCTGAGCTACTCCACGCAAAGAGCTCAGCACAGTGCCTGGCACGCAGCACGTGCTTAGCAAACATCAGCTATCACTGCCCTCCCTGATTTGGAGAGTAATTCCGGACGGCACCAGCCCGGCAAAGCAGGGATCTGCCTGTCTGGCCGCGTCCCTTCCTTATCTCCCTTCGCCATCTCTCTCCCTGAAAGGCTCACCCCTGGCTGGGTGGCCGGATGAGGGGATGGCAGGCTCGCACCAGAGAGGAGCTTTTGTTTCCAGAGCTCAACCCATACTGTCTGGGGTGCGTTTTTACATAGCTTGCTGTGGGCCTCTGTCACTTATGAAATTTACATCATTTGACTCTCCCATGTGGGAATCTTCCCCATCCCTTTGAGTTCCTTGGATTGGCTGCAGGTGCTCCATGCCTCCTCCCACGCTATTCTGTAGATGCAGACCCATCTTTTGTAGAGATGGACCCAAGGCCGACTCATCCATTAGCTGCAATTGGCACAGTGCCTGAGGTCCACAGTACTTTCAAGGGGCCCATAAAAATGGCTTAATTTCTTTTAAGATCAGAAGAAAAAAGCTAATATAATAATAATATATATGTAACAACGAATCCACCCTCTTGATTATATATATCTTTATATACCAATACAATGATAAAATATAATTATGTATATTTAGAGAGGAAGGAAAAAGCCCCCAGGGCCCATCAGTCATGATCCCACCCTGAATGAAAGGAATTGGCCCGAGATCAACAGTACCTTAGTGGCAAATCAGGACAAATGTTCATGTCTCATCACTCCCAATTTAGAAATCTTTTCCCTGTGTTTAAGAAAAGCCCTGGAAGTGATTTCACCACAGTCTTCTTTCACAGATAAGAAAAGGAGGCCAGAGAAAGCACGACTTGACTCAGGTCACACAGCTTAGTCATATGGCAAATGGCTTTCCCGACTTCTTTTTTATACTTTTTATTTTTGGGGGTGCATTGGGTCTTAGTTGCGGCATGTCAGGATCTTTCGTTCTGGCGTGGGCTTCTCTCTAGTTGCGACGCGTGGGTTCCAGGGCACATGGGCTCTGTAGTTTGCCGCACGCAGGCTCTCTAGTTGACGCTCTCTAGTTGAGGCTCAGTAGTTGTGGTGCGCAGGCTTAGTTGCCCCACTGCATGTGGGATCTTAGTTCCCCGAGCAGGGATGGAACCCGCATCCCCTGCATTGGAAGGTGGATTCTTTACCACTGAACCACCAGGGAACTCCCCTTTCCTGACTTCTTGTTGCTCTTTTTAGTATTTTACACAGCCAACCTAATGCCCACCCATACCAACCTCCTGTTAGACGGATGGAAAATTTGAGGGCCAGGAAGTAGAAGGGCTTACCCAGTGGCACAAGGATGCCTATCCTGCCTCCAAGTCAGGACTGTTATTCCAGTACTATAAAGATGGGTCCGAACCTCGAAATCTTCAAATTGGGTTTCTTCACAAGTCTTGGCGTATTTGGTCATTAATTGGTTCATTCACTCCCTCATTCATCCATTCAACAAATGTTTATTGAAGACTAATGTCCTAAGCACCCTGTGAAGGCTCTAGATTCAGAGTGGTAAACAGATGTGTACTCTTTACCCTCTCAGAGCCTCACTTTCCCCACTTGTGTGAGAAGAATCACAGTTTCTTAGAGAGTTCTGGGAGAAGCAAATGAAATAATTAAGATCCTTTGTACACTTTAAAACTCCAAAGAGTGTGAAGAATGCTTCCTGTATTGTTATAATTGACAGAGTGTATAATTAATATGGAGAAGATTAAAACATTGGCTGTATGAGGAAATAAATATTTAATTAAAAAATAATTTTTGCTTATGCTTATCCACACACAACATAAGACATTGGTTAAGCATCTGGCTTTGGAGTCAGAGAGCTGGGTTCTAATCCTATTTGTGTTATTACAAGTCAAATGACCTTTGCCCAGTCAATGCAACTCTGAGTCTCAGTTTCCTCACCCATAAAATGGGACCAAGATAACTTATCTCGTAGAGTAGTTATAATAATCCAGTGAGATGATGCACATAAAGTTCTTGGCTTTGAACATGGCACATCATTGATGGTGGCTCTATTTATTTCTCAGTAGGTTCATGTGGCTTGGAGTGGCATTAGAACAAATCAGAGTAATGATCCTAGGGGTAATGTAAAGAAGCAGGTGTGGTAATAATAGGTCTTCCTAATTGCATAGTATCAACTCTTATTGTATCTATGTTGCCTCAACAGAAGGACTGGCATTAGCATTAGGGAACAGCAGGTCTCTCACCAGAGAGTATAGCTCAATGCCTCGAATGTCTAGCCAGGGCTTGATACAGTGGATGCCCGGTGAATATGTGTTGAAAGAATCGGTGAATGGATAGATTAATAAATCAGGCAGGACTCGGGGATGTTGACTTATGGAAAATAAGAGACAAGGATTGCACGATGGAAAGCCTCAGACACCTCTAGGCTCTCTTGGGGTAAAGGGTACTGAAGAACTCTGTGGGTTCCTGCAATCCAGATCCTATACCACTGGGTGGAAAGGAAAGGGAGCTGATTTTGGCTCACCCTAGGTGAGCTCTGAGAAATGCCCAAAGGTGCAAAGGCCTTCTTCAGGTGATGAGAAGTTCTCTGATTCTGGAAATAATGCACAGTCGCTTGTAGAGATGTACAGGTGATTCAAGCAGGAGGTTGGGTGGTAAAGGTCATGTAATGACTTTTAAGGGAACCTCCAGTCCTGACTATGCCTGATTCCATGAATGTGAAGAGTAAGGGCTTGGGGCTGCTGTGAGGTGTGAGGGTGGCAGGAGGCTTCGGTCTTGACAGTTTTCTGGGAAGCAGTGCCATTGCCTCTTAGGGTTGGTGAGTGAGCAGGGAGGGCTTGGAGGTCCTCAAATCATTGAAAAGACCGAAGGTAGGCGCTCTTCTCCAGGGCAGCTCCAACATCAGCACCGCTGAGTCCACCAGGGGCTGATTCGTGCGACAGTAACTTTTTTGAGGGTGAACAGATGAAAATGCGTGACTCTTCCTCCTCCTCCTCTCTTCCTGTCCTCTTCATCCTCTACCCCACCTCCTCCTCTTTCTTCTTTGTCTTTTTCTCCCTCTCCTCCTCCCACTTCCTTTTTTTAAGTTGATATGCACCAATTTCGATGACATTGTGTGAAAAAGAGAGCGATGAACAGGTCTCTGTTTCAGAGGACAGTGTCAGAAAGGTTAATGTTTAACAGCACAGAAGAAGGGGGAAAAATGTTCCCAATTCTGAGGAAAAGGAACGGCCGTTTATTATTAATACCAATTAGAAAAGTGTAGCTAACATTTATCATGTGCTATGCAAATGAGTATTTGTATGCTCGTACTAAAGCCTTAAAATGTCACTATGCCTTAAGTACTGTTATTATCAGTTTACAGTTGAGGAAATTATCAGGGAGGTGAAGGGATTTTGCCCGAGGCTACATAGCTAACAAGCAGCAGAGCTGGGGACTCCACAGTACAAGTGCTTAATGCTTGTTATGTTGCCAGCGCCCATGTGCCAAGTCTGGGTACATTCATTATCTCATTAGTTACTCCTACAGCCAGCAGAGGTAGATAGTATCATCCCCATTTTACAGATGAGAAGACTAATACAAGGAGAGACGCCTTGACTTTCCCAAGTCACACAGCTAGTGAATGACAGAGCCAGCATTTGAATGTACATTCATTGGTCTCTAAAACCCTGACCATTCTGTTTACACAGAGCCTGATTCCATGTGAGCAAAGGAGGCCGACTGGTGAGGAAAGATCCAGAGGGAAACACAGGTGCACCTTGAGCCCTTAAGAGCACTTTGCCATCCCGAGCACATTATATAAGTCTGTGTATTAATACAGCAAATGGATTTTTATGAACCCTTAGACATAGTCTTGTTAACCTTGCCTTACATCTGAATGGCCTTAAATAGTTTGCAAGGAAGTATGTGTACATTTATCTCCTTTCTCTCTCAAAAAAGACCTTTGAAGTATATAGGATAAGACTTTTCAATCCCTGGAATACACATGGGAAAACAGGCTCAGAGAGCTGAATGAGCTCATCCAAGGTCACACAGCTAGTAGAAAAGTGAGTGTCAGGGGCTTTTCAGGTAATGGTTCCCAGCAGGGAAAAAAAAAGAACACAGACAGAGAGCAGACACGGATGCTACCATGGATGCTGGTCACGCTGTTCCTCCTGGTCCTGCAAAGGCAAATGTGGCCCCACCTATTCACCTGCACGGCCAACACACAGGAGGCGCCTGAGCTAATCCTGACCTTGTGAGTTGCTCCAAAGGGTCACTCCTGATGCTCCAGCCTCTCTTACACCTGGAGACAGGGATGTCCAGAACTCAGTAGAGTGTGGATAAGCCTCCAGCCAGGCGTTGATACGATTTATTCCAAGCCCCCTCCTTCCACGGAGCCTAAGAGCAGTCCTTTGAGCCAAGGTGGGCCTGGAGGGATGAGGATGCTGAGGAGTAGCCCCTCAGGTGCCCACCTCGGTGACGTCACAGCCCTCCTCTGAATGCCTGGTGCTGCCGAGTCCTCCAGGGTCGTTTTGGTGGTCCTCCCCCACAACTGAACCAAGTGTGGGGACCATGGGTGTACTTAACCCAAATCTGTCTGTTTTAATCACCCTCCTCTAGACAGATAAAAGCTTTCCATAGGATTGCTCTCTCAAGCATTTCTCTGTGGCTTTGATACCAGCCATTAAATCATGGAAGGGAAAACAAAATGAAACAAAACAAAAAAAGGACCAGCTCCAACCTTTAGCTTTTAATTTTTTTTAGCCTCCTGAAAGAAACCAGATTGTTGACCTAAATTCCCCCCTTTCATCCCCACATCCTCTCACCTCTGCTCGTATCCCCCTGGCCGATGTTCCACAGCTAGTGGACATCCTTAAGTTGGAGGGCCTGAAATGGCCTTCCTTTCCCTCCTCCCCCTGCTCGTCCATTACCTTCCATCTCCCACAGCAGGAACCAAGGCTGGGACGTCTGGAGGACTTGCGATCTCAGAGTCACAGGGAGTCTGAGATGGAAGGGACCTTTGGGGCCATCTGATGCAAAACCCTCCTATTTCACAGGCAGGGTTTGACGATGCCCTGGGGGAGGGGGGGGGTTGCTGCTTGCCCGTCGACCCACAGCAGTGAAGTGGCAGAGCTGGAACACAAGAACCTTGATCGTAGGCTAAGAGTTTTTCCCTTTGAAGGAAAGCATCCTGGAAGAGAGCTCTGGCTTTAGCGTCAGCCCGCCTGTGATTCCAGTGCTCTCTAGCTGGGATCCTTGGAGGGAAATCACTTAGCTTCTCTGCACCTGTTTCTTTCTCTGTCAAAAGAATATCAGTAAAGCCCACTTCACTGGTTTATTATGAGCACTAAATGGGGTGTCTGTGCTTAGCAGAGAGACTGCTACCTAAAGGCGTTTTTAGCACATTCTCTTTATATTACCATCATTACAGTTGTCCCTTGGTACCCACAGTGGATTGGTTCCAAGACCCACCACAGATACCAAAATCTGCAGATGCTCAAGTCCCTTATATAAAATGGCATAGCATTTGCATATACTCTACACACATCCTCCTGTATACTTTACATCCTCTCTAGGTTACTTATAATACCTTATGCAATGTAAATGCCAGTGCACGGCGAGGTCCCCATAGCTGAGGTCCTGCTCATCTGTGGGGGAACTGAACTTGACATCAGGAGTCTTGAATTTCAGTCTTTCCTAGCACTTAGTGCTGTGTGACCTTGGACAGGTGACCAAACCCCTCTGAGTCTCAGTTTTCTCATCTGTAAACAGCACCTGTTATACAAGGTACTGTGAGGGTTATGTAAGACACCTTGGCCCAGAAGCAGTTATGTACATGCTCAACACACAGCAGGGGCTTCAGAAGTGCACATTCAAGCTGGAATACAGAAGCATCCCTCTCTTGTGAGGAAAGTTTCCTGTGTGGTGACGACACCACCCATTTTGGTATCCTCCTAATACACTTTGCCCTGCTCGCAATAGGAATCGAGTTAAGTTGAGGCAATGTGTTGTAACCAAGACGGATTCTGAACTGGGCACGAGGCAGTGAAAGATTTTAGAGAAATGTCAATGGGAGAGCTTAAAAAACTTGTTGAATGGTCGTATTATAGTTCGCTAAGGTTACCATAACAAAGCACCACATACTGGGTGGCTTAAACAGCAGAGATTTATCTTCTAGCAATTCTAGAGGCTAGGAGTCTGACGTCAAAGTGCCTGCAGGCTTGGATTCTTCTGAGGCCTCTGTCCTTGGCTTGTAGATGCCCATCTTCTCCATCCTATGTCTTCATATTGTCTTCCCCTTGTATCTGAATTTCCTCATCTTACAGGGACAGCAGTCATAATGGATTAGGGCCCACCCTAAGTGACCTCATTTTAACCTAACTATCTCACTAAAGACCCTGTCTCTAAACCAGTTCATATTCTGAGGTACTAGGGGCTAGACTTCCAACATATGAGTTTCGGGGGGTGGCGGGGGGACATGTTTCAGCCCATAACAGATGGAAAAGAAGGTAGCAGGCAGCCAGGCATGTGACGGCAACCTCGAAGAAAAAATGAAGAAAAAGAACATTGCAGCATAGAGCCCGGACCTTGGAACAGAGCTGGGTCAGAAACCAACAAGCAAGGAGGCTAGTGATGGAGGTTCAGTTGCTGAAAGACAAGGCCAGGAAGGCATCTCAAACTCCAGATAGACAACCAGGCCCAGGCGAATCTTGGGTCCCAGTGAAGTGTGACAAGCCGGGTAGAACAGATGAAGCACTGGTAATAAAGAACCACTGATTCTCAGTCCATTTCTTTTAGGTCCAGGCAGAAGAACGACACAGAAAGCAGCCTCCTGGCTTGCAGTTCAATTCAACTTGCTTGTGTTGGCGCTGCTGAACTTACAGAAATATTTTTGGGGCGGGGGTGGGGGGTATGTCCTCAAACAGCCCACAGTCAAGTGTTGGGCACTTGGCACTTAATGCAGTGATGTGATTAAGAACCTGGGCCTGGGA
Source organism: Mesoplodon bidens (assembly GCF_964165515.1). Classification (NCBI taxonomy): domain Eukaryota; kingdom Metazoa; phylum Chordata; class Mammalia; order Artiodactyla; family Ziphiidae; genus Mesoplodon; species Mesoplodon bidens. The sequence goes on along the minus strand of NC_138162.1, from coordinate 18,190,931 downwards.
ACCCTATGGACGCGGATTCTAAGCTGTGTTGCTTTGGACAAGCCACTGCCTTGTTGAGCCCATGTTTTCTCTGCAGAATGGGCTGCGTTGATCGTTTTGTTGTGAGGATTAAGTAAGAGAATTAAGCACTTAGTAAGCACGTGGTGCTTAGTAAGTTTCTAAACAAAGGGTAATGTGCTCTTAAAAGGAGCACAGCAATAGAGAAGTGTCCTTCCTTTCCTCCCTTCCTTTATTTTATACTTTCAATGACAGACTCTCTGGGGCACCTGCAAGGTACCAGATGCTGTGTTGGATGCTGGGCATTTAGAAATGAACCAAACAGACATACTCAGGAAACAGACATTGAATGCGTAATTAGGGAAGTGATGAGTGTCTGGACAGGGAGGAGGAAGATTTGTCTGTACCCGGGCTGGAGTGCTGCGCTCACACAGCACTGCCCTGGGGTAGTGACATTACAGTGGCCCTGAGAGGGTGACCCCACAGCCCGTGGGATTCTCCCAGTGTGGCCCTGGCATAGGTTTTGGGAGACTGCCTACAAGCCTCCTGCCTTTGGACTTGCCTCCTTCATACATGCTCTTCATGTCTGGGGTGAGATGAGACAAAAAAGAGGCAATAAGAATAAATAAACATCAAGCTTCTGCTGGAATATGAAGCCCTTTTCCCAGCAAACCTAGCTGCAGGAAGATAGGGGCACATTAGAGAGGCCAGCTGACCAGGGTTCAAGCGACAGGTGATGGTCATGAGACCCAGGGCAGCCCCTTTCCTGGTCTGGGCCTCTACTTCTCCATCTGTGCAGGTGCCCCAGTCACCTCATTGGCTGGTGAATGGCCTCTGGCACTTTCACTGCCTGCTGCTTCCGTGTGCTTATAGCTTTGAGGCAGGTTTATGCTAATTCGATGTAGATGGTGTGCAGGATCGCCTGTGGCCTTCCATGTCTTGCCCCCTGCCGATGCATCCCCTGAGATCAACCTCTAGTACCACACAGATGGTGTCGACTTCAGACCAACGCTCACTGTTTCTTCCACTGTGTCTCTCTCTCTTCCTGGAGAACCGTGGGGAAGGATGGCACGGAGGCGTGGTGGGCTTCACCTGTGTCTTCCCGAGGACAAACACTGTTCCTTGTCCGGTATGGAGACACACAGAGGACGATCCTCCAAGCGTGCAAAAATCGGCAACGACATGAGGCGTCCAGTTCAAATCAACACGTGTTTTTGAAGCATCTCTTACTTACAGGGAACCATTCTAGCAGTGAACAAAAGAGCTCTTAAATTGTAGCGGGGGCATCATTTACTCCTAACCCCTCCTTTTTCAGAGAAGGGAAATGAGACCTGGCAGCATAAGAGGTGGTGTGACTTGTCCCCAGGCAAGGTCACCCAGCAAGCTGAGCCCAGATCTCTGGTCCCAGATACCCGGTTCTGGGCTGGTGATACATCAGTGCCTCCCTTCCAGCCCTCTGAAATGTGACTACTGTTGATTACGTTATTTTTGTACAGAAATAACTCCCATTCAGCACTACACCCCACCCCCATCCCTATTAAAGTTCAGTGATTTCCTTTCACCACTAACACTCCAGGTAAATATTTCCCTCTGAACTTCTGAAGCCACTGCCTCAAGGTCCTCATTTCCCTTAACGTGCTTCCTCTTGGTTCCACTGAAAAGAAAAAAGAGAGGGTTCTCTTTGCCCTTCCTCTCTGCTTCCTGGGGCTAAGCCACCTCTTGGTCCTTTGCTCCGTGTCACAGAGTCTAGCCTTCCTCACTGCTACCCTCTTCTCTCTCAACTGCAAACGGAGGTGGCCAGAGCCCGGGTCCCCAGCTCCGGGAAGGTCCTGAACGGAGGGCACCCTACAGATGTGTAAACAGTTTACCTTGCTAACCCAGCCAGCCGCCTTCCAAAGGCAACAGGAAAACCAGGACTGAGAGCCCCTGGCAAAATAAAAACCTGCAGAGAGAGAGAGAAAGAGAGAGAGAGAGAGAGGGAGAGAGAGAGGGAAAAGGATCCTGTTTCAAATGTGAATTTTCTCATTAGAAGAAGTTTCTGTTTAAGGAGGAGGGGTTGGCCAGGGGAGGAAGAGAAGGTGAGCTGAGAGGTGGGATGGGGGGCCCAAGAGGGGGGTGCTCCAGGGGCCTGTGCGCTCCTGCTTCCCGTAGCCAGCAGCAGACCTGGGGGAACTCATTCCAAACCTGGAGTCAGAGCTTTGGCCTCGGTCAGTGGGCAGGTAGCTTTTAACATGCAAGCCTCATAACAGTAGCAAAGCCAAAGGGGATTTGTGATATCTAAGTAGAGTTTGCCAGTGGATTTGAGGATCACTTGTGCTTTTTTGAGCCCTCGTCCTACCAGCTCTTGATACATCAGTCAAGATGCCTTTAGGGTACCCTCTGTCTCTGGTGTTTCCGTGTTTTGTTTTTAGTCATTTTCTACTTTTCATCCTTGACATCACTCCCAGACCCTCCAGCATCTTAAAAATGAACTCCCATTTGGGCAGCCACTGTACGCCAAGGGTAGTAGAGCCACTGTGTCTTTTAAGTACGACAGCATACGTAAAGAGAGGTACAGATGAAGGAATTAAGATCCACAGAGGTGAAGCGATATGCCCCAGATGTACAGCCAGTAATCGCTGTCATCAGAATTACCCAGAGTCCCAAGAGCCTGCTCTTTCTACCTGACCAAGAACACACTCTGTCTTCTGATTCTCTCTGTCCTTTATCCAGGGAGACATAAATCAGTGCCTTTGATTCTGTTTGTCCTTTCCTTTTCTCCCACTCCATTTAGAATCATTCATGTGCTCATTCGTGAGACACTTGCTGAGCGCCTGCTGTGTACAGGGCATAGTGCAAGGTGCTGGACAGGGTACAGATGACCCAGACAGAGCCATCACTCTCAAGAAGCGTCCAGTCTAGGGGAGACTCCAAAACCAGAGAACAAGTGTCTAGTTTCCGAAAAGTAAATTGAATTCAGAGGAGAGAATGATTGCTCCTCAGAGGACCATCAGGGAAAGCTTCTTGGTAGAGGTGGTTTCTGTTTTAGCCATTGGGAAACTTGGGAACACAGAAAATCAGACTTGACCAAGCACGTGGGGGGAACCTCATTCAGTCCCCTCCTTTTCCAGGTAGAGAACCAAGACCCAGAGGAGGTACTTGGTGCTTCATCAAGGTGTGAGAGCAGGTTGACGTTGTAGGAGACCCTGGCCATTACATGAAAGATTATAGGACAGGAGTGGTGGTAGGAGAGGTGTAGGCAGACTTAGATGCCTGGCCCAAACTACCATCTATGTCAGCTGCTAACAGAGAGGTTTACACAAATTCTAAGGCCCCAGTGACCACAGAGGAGTACAGACTGTGTGGGCCTCCTCTACCGATGTTGCTGGAAGCCCTCTGTGCTCATTTCATGAGTGCTGATGGCAGATGCACCCTCAAAGTTATGGTGACCGCAACAATTCTCCAGCCGAAAGTAGCGACTGTGCTTCTAAATGAGCATCTTTTATTCATTCTCCTATTCCTCTCTTTCTCCTCCCACCTGGCCTCATACATCATCCGACACTTAAAATACACTCTTAATTAGAAAGTCTTCTTCCCCATCCAACTGGCTGTCCATGCCAAGGACACTGAGTATATTCCAGAAAGGCTGGGAATGGGGGTTGGTGAGTATAAAAACAATTAGATCCAGAGAGAATCTGCTAAGTGACTTCCTGAGGTTCCCAGAGTAGGTCTAGAGATGTCTGGCTTGGAACTTTCCCAAACACCCAACTAAACCTTGGGACACCCCCAGGCAGGTGGTTTGATCCAGATAGATCCCTGGTGGCACTGATGAGGGAGAGGGGGGTACCGTAGAGTTAGTCCCTAGGACAGTGGACCCAGGATCTGATGGATCTGGGATCCACTTCCCAACCAGTTGACCTCAAACCCATCCATCTCTTGACTTCCTTCAATTTCTGCTTCCTCCTCTGTTAACTTAATATCAGCACCTTGTGGGTGCTACACGGATTAAATAAATTAATGCACACACAGACCTTAGCACAATGCCTGACCTGCAATAGAGGCTCGGAAGATTTTTACTTAATGAAGGCAGCCCCAACATCTTTTTATGTTAAGAGGATGCTTTTTATTTTTTGAAATATTAGCATTAGTGTTAGAGAAAAGCAAGCTTGAATTGGCTCTCAGGAAATTTGTCAATGACTCTATGTAACCTAACAAATGCCTTCCGTTCGCTGGGTCTCAACTTCCTTACCTTTCAAGTGAAGGAGCTGGAAGTATTTAAAAACCTTTCCAGCTCAGATAGTAAGCATGTCCGCCTTTCTTTGGGGGTGAGTGTCGGGGCTAGCCAGGACTCCTGTTACAGATAGAAGCTTTACTAGCAGCTTTGCAGCCCTTGACCCTCACTTCTCCAGGGAACCTTCCCAACAATCCACCACCGCCGATCAATGATGAGTGCTGGTGGCTGATGTACGCCCGAAGTTACAGTGACCGTAGTCAGAGCTGTCCTTCTAAATGAGCATCTTCTATTCATCATCATCTCTTTGATTGTTCTCTCGCCTCTTCCTCTCACCACCTATGTCATTCTACACTTAAAATATGCTTTTAATTTAAAAAGTCCTCTTCCCCATCCAACAGGTTTGCAAAATCAAAGGTTTTCAGATTTTAGTTATTATCACTGTTGTTTTCTTTAGCTCAAGTACCTATTCTGCAAACAAATATCTTTCTTGTATGCCCCATACTCAGAACCAAAAAAAGTGAAACCACATGGGTTAAAGTTGTGGTGAGAACCTCCCAAAGGCAACTCACCTGTGTTCTCCCTTCCTCTAGCCCTTGCCTTGCCCTAGAGGTGGTCCCAGAGGCTTGGCTAGTCACTGCCAGGATCCCACTGAGCACGGTTTGAAAACTTCCTGGTCTAGGACATCCTGATATAAATTTGATCAGAGAGAAATAACTTACCCTCCTCGTTCCTCCATCCTTTATTTATTCATCTTTCTCTTTTGGGGCCACATAGGGCTATATGACAAATGTTCTTATGCCTCGCGTGACCGAGGATGGGTCGTGGGCATTCACACCGTCAGTGACCAAGGCAACAGAGACCCACGCTACTTTTTCTCCTTGAAGACAGACCGGGCCCGGCAAGTGACCACCATCAATGCCCACCGCAGCTACCTCCCAGGTCAGTGGGTTCACCTGGCTGCCACCTACGACGGGCGGCTGATGAAGCTTTATGTGAACGGTGCCCAGGTGGCAACCTCTGGGGAGCAGGTGGGTGGCATCTTCAGCCCACTGACCCAGAAGTGTAAAGTCCTCATGCTGGGAGGCAGCGCCCTGAACCACAACTACCGGGGCTACGTGGAGCGCTTCAGCCTGTGGAAGGTGGCCAGGACGCAGCGCGAGGTCCTGCTGGACATGGGGACCCGCGGCCTCCACGCTCCTCTACCTCACCTCCTCCTCCAGGAGAACTGGGACAACGTGAAGCGCGCCTGGTCCCCCATGAAGGACGGCAGCATCCCCCGCGTGGAGGCCAGCGGCGCCCATGGCTTCCTGCTGGACACGAGTCTGGAGCCTCCGCTGTGCGGGCAGACGCTGTGTGACAACCCCAAGGTCATCTCCAGCTACAACCAGCTGCCGCGTTTCCGCCGGCCCAAGGCGGTGCGCTACCGCGTGGTCAACCTCCACGACGATGGCCGCGAGAACCCCACGGTGAGCCGTCAGCAGATCGAGTTCCAGCACCGGCAGCTGGCCGAGGCCTTCAAGCGTTACAACATCTCCTGGGAGCTGGAGGTGCTGGAGGCGAGCAACTCCTCCCTGCGCCGCCGCCTCATCCTGGCCAACTGCGACATCAGCAAGATCGGGGACGAGAACTGCGACCCCGAGTGCAACCACACGCTGACCGGCCATGACGGCGGGGACTGCCGCCCCCTGCGCCACCCTGCCTTCACCAAGAAGCAGCAGAACGGGGTGTGCGACATGGACTGCAATTACGAGCGGTTCAACTTCGACGGTGGGGAGTGCTGTGACCCCGAGATCACCGATGTCACCAAGACCTGCTTCGATCCCGACTCTCCGCACAGGTAAGAGCCGGACTCCTCCCTCTTTTGATCCCTGCGCGGCTCCTGACGCCCGGTGGGGTTGCGGGAATCTTCCAGTTCACCCAGAAGATGGACCAAGTAATCACGGGGACTGTACCCCTTACCAGAATATTTATGGAGCGCCTCCTGGGGACTGAGGGAACTCTTAGGACCCTGTCTTTGCGAGGGGCTCAGGGTCTGAACCGGGCCACCTGGGCTGAGGACAAATACCTGCATCATAAAGAGCTGTGCTGTCCAATGCTGTAGTCACTGGCCACGTGTGACTGTTTAAATTTAAATGAGTGAAGATGAAATGCAGTTTAAAATCCAGTTCCTGAGTCACACCAGCCACGTTTCAAGAACCCAGTAGCCGCCCGGGGACAGTGGCTACCACACTGGACAGAGGGATAGGACCGCTTTCATGACCGCAGAAGGTTCTGTTGGGCAGTGCTGGTCGAGTTGGGATTGGCTGGAGTCAGACAGACTGGGTTCAGGTCTATTTCCTCACTTTGTGACCTCTTACAAGGTATTTCCTCATCTGTAACATGGGAATCAATGGTATCTACTTTGTCAAGCTGCTTTGAAGGTTGAATGAGGGCGCGTAAAGCACAGGTCTCTTCTAGGGGCTAGCAGGTTATTACCTCTGGATAGGCGTATTTGTCGTTTCTTGAACAATGAAAGGGAGCATGTGCCATGTGTACAGGGGGTCAAAGAGGAACAGCTGGTTTGCAGCCTGAATATGTTGGGGAAAGCTTAGGTACAGTTGGACATCAGAGATCAAGTTGGGGGAGAGAGGAGGACACTCAGGCAGAGGAATTTCATATATTGCTGAGAAGAGGGTGGAAAGGGGAGTCTTCTTTCTAATGCCTGACTTAGCCTCTGCCTTGTGACACAACTCGGACCAGCAACCCCAAAGAAAGACCCAAGGGGGAGCCATGGGTGATCTGTATTTGATGTGGGACTCAGGGGAGCTAGCTCTAAGCCAGAGAGACAGTCCATATCAACTTTCCTGATTTCCCAGATTCAAGCTGAACTTTTCCATTCTGTCCAACTCGCAGGACCCTGGACTTGCTGATGGCTCGAGCACATTTGCCGACCTCTGCAGGTTTTCTGCTGACTCTTCTCTTTATGTCTCTCTCACAAGAGCAAGGGCCTCCCATGCATAGACAAAATACCTATGTGCAAAGGAATGACGATGCTGGCAGGAGAATGTCGTGCCTGGCACCAAGCCACAGAGCACGTCAGCTCAGCCTCCTGGCACCGGGCGGGCCCCTGGACTCTCACCTTGGCTCAGAGACAGGAGCAGCCCATGTGGGAAGAAGCCTTGGTGTGTGGCCAGTTCCTTCGAGGTCACAAGGCACTTTCATCTCTGCTCTCATTTGGGCTTTGACAGAATTTGATGAGGAAGACTAGACAGGGTTAGCATTTGCATTTGACTGATGGGGAAATAGAGGGCCTTAGAGAGTGAAATGACTCGGCCACGGTCAGGAAAGTCATTTGGCTAAATCACAAATGCAAGCCTTCCGAGATTAATGCAGTGTGTGCGCTACTGAGCTAGACCCCAGGAGTTAACTGGTGTGCCCAGGCGGAGTGGGCGTGGGAGAGGCCTAGGGGCCAGGAGTACTGGAAGTCATTCACTTATTTGTACATTTATTCATTCATTCGTTCATGCAACAAATGTTTATTCAGCACCTACCAAGTACCGGGAAGGTGGGTACCCTTATCCCTGCTTTGCTGAAGGAAATCCAGGATTCAGAACATGGAATGGATTTACCCCAGGTCACTCAGCTAATAAGCAGAGAGCTTGGATTTGAATCTTGGTCTGTTGACTCCAAAGCTCCCACTGAAGGGTGGGGGTGGTATTTTTAAGTCCAAGGAACAGTAAGAGGTAGAGTCAAAGGACAGGGCTGACGGGCAGGGTGGCTTTCCTAAAGCCTTGGGAGAAAACTGCTGAGTATGACTGAGTCAGGACCAAGGGCAGCTGGCCTTTGTGGCGGGCACTCTGTGCTTGGGTGCAGGGGCCACGGGACCCCAGGTCCCAGATAGCTCACAATCAGCAGACAGAGCTGGCCGGCACCAACAGCCTCCTCGTTTCTAAGTCACGGGACCCCACGCCTAGAATGTCCGTGAGCAGCCGTGTGCCAGCGCTGTGACCACTACGCCAGGGCCTGTTTGTTTGCTGGCTGGAAAGTCATGTGTCCTGGGTGAGCCCCACTGGGAATGTGTCATCTCCTGATGCAGCTGGGGTGACAGCGTTCTGGCTGAATCAGCCCTCCCGTGTGCAGAGAGAAACCTGTGGAAGTTTGTGGAGAAATACTTACTTTGTGACTTCAAAAACAAAAAGAGGGAGGGGAGGAGGGAGGGAGGAAGGAAGGAAGACACCTGTAATAGAAAATTAGATTGACATTGTCTAGGTGATTTTTAATGAAGAGCTGAACTTATCTTTTACCCAAGATGTGCTCCTGCGTTGCCCGCCCCCCTCAATGGGTAAAGACAATAAAGACAGTAATTCAGTTCCTACTTCCCAATCTATGGTGAAGAACCAGTTTTGTTTCCTATACGCTGCAAACCAATACTTTTGTAATATACAGAAAAGATGAATTGCTATAAAATGAATTCTTCACCCCAAGTATGGTGAAGCATCGTCAGAGTTCTCCAAAAGTTCCTAAATGCCTTCTCTCCACTTCTGTACTTATTGTGACATAGACTAGTAAGAAGCGGTCCGTGCACTGCTTACTTTGAGTAGCACTGATTAAGATTCACCATTCTGAAAATTTATGTAACGGTTCGCTTGAGTAAAATAAGATCCACCAGTAATGCAGCTGGGCAGATTGGCAGACTCCATCAGAGAATGACCATTTCTTCTAACACATGTGAGCGCATTCTTTATCTACTAGTCCTTGGGCCCCTTAGTCCACGTTCTCAGGAGCTCATGTGTTACAGGGGAGCACCCAGTCCTAGCAGAAGGCTGCAGAAGACATCGAAATGGTGTCCAATGTCAGACCTAGAAACATCCTCAGAGATCAGTGGGTCCAAATCCGTTTTCCCCCATAGAGGGAAGCTGAGGCCGAAGCTCACATGGTTCATTAGTGGTCAAACTGGGGCTGAGGCTGCTCTAGATTTCTAAGTCCCGGTCGTCTGCCATGGCGCAGCTTCTCAGAACTACCCCGACATTCTTGCCCTTCCCAGATACCTGCCCGCCTCGTGGTCTGTCCTTGCTCTCTTCTTCCCTAATATCCCTGAGCATTTGGGGTTTTTTTGTTTGTTTGTTTGTTTTTGCGGTACGCGGGCCTCTCACTGTTGCGGCCTCTCCCGTTGCGGCCTCTCCCGTTGCGGAGCACAGGCTCCGGACGCGCAGGCTCAGCGGCCATGGCTCACGGGCCCAGCCGCTCCGCGGCATGTGGGATTCTCCCGGACCAGGGCATGAACCCGCGTCCCCTGCATCGGCAGGCGGACTCTCAACCACTGCGCCACCAGGGAAGCCCTCCCTGAGCATGTGGGATTATGAAGTGCTGAGTGAGTGAGTTTGGAAGCGAATCAGATAAGGGCCTTGGGTTTTCACGAGCCACTGCAGAACTATTAGAGCTACACTGGCCATGAGTTTTTCTTATTAAGGGCAGCCAAGTGAGGATGTGTACAAAGAAGGGGACTGGGACTGCGAGGGCCCCAGGAGCTGTATTGTATAACCCCTTGAAGATGTTTGGCTTGGATGAGAAAATTCTCTCAAGGCCATGACCATAGGGCCGTAACACATGCACTTCAAGTCTCCAAAGGCCTGTCCTATGGAAAAGGGAACAGAATCATACTATATGGTTTCTGAGCCATGGCTGGGACCAAAGTGATGCAATTACAGGAGGCAGCTGAGTAGCAGCCATCCCTGATCAGAATGGTCCTGCCTGGGGAGTGCTTCTCTGCAGGTGAGTGATTTTCCCTCCACCTGAGGCGCGCACAGTGAGGTTGTAACCAGGATTACAGCAAAGGTGGAGAAGGTGGCCTTGATGGTCTTAAGGTTGACCACTGCACAGCCCAACTTTGTGCTGCTGCCTTATTCCAAGTCATGTTAGGGAATTAAATGGTGACTGTTTCTATCCTCTCTAACAGGCAGTTATTGGGTATGTATAGCCCTGCGGGCCTCTCTCCTGTCCACCGGAGATGTTGCAACAAGTGGGCCGTGTTTCTCACCATTGAGGGGCTTCCACGTTCATAGGGGACTCATATTCAAACAAGAGAAACTCTGATCTGTGGTTTTAGAGACACACAGTGGATCAGGAGACCTAGAAAGCAGAGGTGTATGCTGACGAGGGAAGACAAGGCAGATCGGCTGGAGGAGGCCTGATTTGAGTAGTCATCTGGGAACAGACAGCACCGAGAGAAAGAGAGAGAGACACACACACAGTCTGCACCAGTCAGGGTCCTAGCAGGAAACAGATGGCATATTCAAACGGAGTAATTCACTAGAGTTGAAGGAGGGGCTATTTGGGAGGAGAGGCTATTTACAACAGTGCAGGCAGGGTTCAGGACAGCCAGCAAGGCGAGGGACAAGTACAGCGGGGACCCATTTCCATCCTTGGCAAGAGGAGGAAGTAGTTACAGAACCCAAAGAGAGTGGCTGAATGGCGAGGGTGTCCTGGCAGCAGCTGGGACTCTCAGCAGAGAAGAAGCGACAAGCTTCAGCCCCCCCGGGCCAGAAGGGAGCCAGAGACGTACATTTCACGCGATCATTCTCTTCCACCTTCTAGTCTCCTGCCAGCGCTTCCCATTGGGGAACCACACCGGAAGTCATGAGGCAGAGGCATCTGTCGATGCAACACCAGGAGGCCAGCCTCCCAAGGGCACAGAGCAATGTGGAGAGGGGTAGGGAATGGATGTGGGTGAGCGACCAGGACACGACCAAAACACAGAGAAAGCCAGTCCATGCAGAGGTTGCAGCCTGAGCAAGGAGGAGGGGGCGGAATGGGATGAGGAGGGGCTTGGAGAATAAGGAGTCATTCAGTATGGCTGGGACCAGACCATAAGCAGAGAAGGGTTCAATTTATCTCAGGGAAAACTCTAGCCAGCCTCTCTCCCTTCCTTCATTTCCTTCTTATTTTCTTCCTTCCCTCCCTCCTTCCTTCCTTCCTTTTTTTCTTCTTTTCTTTCCTCTGTAAATATCGGTTGAATGTTCCTTTTGCGCCAGCCCAGTCCCTGCGCTTTGGGAGCTCACCATCTAGTGGATAAGACAGATGAATAAACACACCACTGCCATCGCTGGTATGAAAGAAGGACCCCCAGTCTCAGCCAAGAGGAGCTGTTGGTGGGGGGGGAGTACAGGTCTTTTTATCAGACTGGACAGTTAGAAAAAGACATTCCAATGAATCTTGGCCATTCTCTACAGTAGTGGAGAGGAGCCAGGTAAGCAGAACTTCATCTGCAGCCATTAGAAATGTCTACAGACAAGTGAGAGTGTACTTCACACGTCTTTTTATAAATGAAATGGAAAACCCGGATATTAATAGAAATCCCCAGTATCAGGAAATCCAGGGGCAGCTGACACTTTGGGCTGTACACACCCCACTGTGGGAAGGTGTTGCAAAACACCCACCTAGTTCCTGCGTGGACCCCTCCAAACTGCCAGCTCTGGCACCGTTAGGTGAACGTCACCTTTGTCCTTGAATATCTGTTCAATACGGAGTAGGGCAGATAGAAAAAAAGAGACTTCCCTTACACCCTGATGGCTCACAGGGAAACCTTTTCTTTGCCTTCTCCTTATTATTATTTTTAATGTAGCAAGGACATTCCCCTGGGGCCATGCTAAATTTTTTTTGGTTTTTTTTTTGGACCCAAGTTGGCATTGCTGGAATCTTTGGAAAGGGCTGGAATACGCCTTGAGGCAGCCTCCTTGACCCCTCTGCTGGCTTCGGTCTCTTCCCCTGTCCCTTATCAGAAGCCATTAGATGATTTGCCTTCTAATGAGAAACTCTGTTGGGGTCTCTCACTTCTTTTCTGGAATGATCGCATGGAACATACACTTCCTTCTCCCCTGGTCCCTCCAAATCTGGCAAAGTCGAGTGGAATCCAGGACTCTGCACCGAAAGGAGCAGTGGAGTGGTCCAGCCCATCTTGCTGTAGACGCGGAGAGTGAGCTCCCGAAAGGGGCAGCACCGACCCACACTTCACAGAAAGAGTGGGGCCCCGGGGTCTCATCTCCTACTCCCAAGGCATTTCAATCCACTCCATTGCCTTGATGTCTTAGCCGGCAACTTGAAACTTGGAAAAGATCTATTTAGGATGGTCATGTTCTTACTCATCATCCATATTTTGTTAAGGCACTCCGATATCCAAGGTACTGTGATAAATGCCCTAGGGATCCAAGATAGAATCTGTGTCCTAGAGGTACTTGTATGCTGTGGTTTAATTACATTTTGTTACAGTCATTCAAGAGATGGCAAGAGATCAGATGATTCAATTCCAAATGAACCACACAGATGATAAGGCTTAGGTGAGCTCTGAGAAAAGGCAGGTTCACCGTGGTTTGGAGAGATTAGGAAAGGTTTTCTGGCGGAGAAGTTTCCAGCGTTCGTAGGCTTTGGAATGATAGAAAAGAGCAAGGTGAGAGCAGAGGGATTGAGGTGGGAAGCTGTGGGGAAGACAGAAGAAAGAGGCGGGTCTGCTTGGGACTTCATGCAGGTAGATGCTCCCTTTTGATCATCAGGTTGTAGAGCTCCCACAGTCAGACTGATGTAGAATGAAAGAAGAATTCAGGGGAAATAGATTCGAGCCCTGACTTGGCAGCTTCTTAGCTATGCAGTCTTGGGCAAATCTCTTAATCTCCCTGAGCCTCCATTTCCACATCTGTTGAAAGGGAATGATAATGATATCTGACCGCCAGGATCACACAATTGCCTTGAGGGTCACATAAAAAAAAAATATCCCAGAAGGAGTTCTGGGAAGAGTTAACCAGCACGCAGATGAAAGAAGGCATTGTTATTTTTTCAGTAACTTTGTTCATTCTTTTCCAGTAATCATGTAAGAGAAATTACTTGGAATTTTATAATCAGAATATCTGAGTTTATTTAACGTGACTAACGTTCATTAAAGCAATAGCAGGAGTCAGGCCTGGTGTGGTGGAGAAATGATGGGTGTTGGAGACTGACCAGGGTTTGGGTCTTGGTTCCTTGTCTGACCTTGGCCTGTCTTTCAGTAACAGTTGCTGAGTTCTCATCGGTAACAGTTGGGTGAGAACAGCTATCCTGTGGCATGTCATGAAATTTAAATGGAGCCGTGGTGTGTGAAACACCTGGGACAGTGCCTGGCACATAGTAGGTGCTGGGGAAATTTCCCTCCCTGCTCGCATGCACACGTGGGCTCCTCTCTGCCAGCTTGGTTTTACAGAGACTGCAGGCTGATAAAGAAGGTCTGGCTGAAACTGCAATCCAAACACTGAGGGCATTTACCCAGATTACTTCCATTCTTAAAATGCTAACTTTTTTTTAAGGACTGGCCACAGAATTGGTCTTTTTAAATGAAGACCACATAACTTATATCAAACTCATTGAGCTTGCACACTAGTTTACTTTGAAAACACCCCAAGTGTCTAACTGTGTTAGAGGATGCAGTTCCACAGCATGGAACGGTCCCAGGCAGTGTTGGGATTGGTCATAGTGGGTGGTATGCTGATTTGGTTGAAGTGACTAGATTTTTTTGACCATGTCCAGCCCACATGTGTGCTTGAGTGTAGATACACAAACACCCTATCCAGGCCTCCGTTGTCCACATGGTCCCGTTTTCTTTGATTTGGCCTGGGTTTCCCTCCTGCTTTCCTTCTGAACAAAGTCTACCTTGACTCACAGGTTCCATCTGTGACCCTTGTGCACATGTGACTTTGGTCTTTGAGAGCAGATGAGAGGGGTGATGGAGAGCAGGAGAAGAACTGCTTATGGCCCCTAAAGTTGTGTTTAATGAGGTGCTCACGACAGCGATCTATGGGGAAGAAAGGGAGATCAGGCAGTCCAGCAAATAAATAAGAATACAAGTTTCAGAGAGACAGTGGATGTGAATCAAGCCACTTAACATTTCTGTGACCTTGAATGAGTCTCTTCCTTTAGCAGAGACTCAGTTGCCTCCTTGGTAAAATCGGGAATTAAAGGAACATTCGGTGGTTTAGAGGATGAAGTGAAATTACACCCGGTCAACCCTTTAGGACAGCACCTGGCACTTAGTGAACACTCAGATAACAGTGGTTGTTTGGGGATTTTCTGTCTCTGGGAAATCTTCTGACCTCTGACATGCACATCCCCACACTCCCAGCCCCTCTCAGATCCTGAGCCCCTCACTAGAACCTCCAGGTCGGAGTGGGAGTTGGATATGACCTCATCACTCTGTATTACCAAGGGCCCTTTGATTTTGGCTCCTGTAGGTTCCATTTTTAAAAGATTTTCTTTCCTCCGAAAGCCATGCTAAATGCTAAATGCTAATGTATTCATTTTCCGAAGAGATAAGCAGCAGGCCACGTGAAGTGTATGCATTTCCAACAAAAAGCAAAGGCACGTCCGGGGTCCCAGGATCCCATTGAGTAGTTTACATGCACCACGTCCTAGGGAGGGAGCTGGAAGCCAGGCAGGTGCCCACAGCGTGCTCAGGACCCTCTGGGCAGTGTAGGATGGGGCTCGTTTTCCACTAGCGCCTGGGACTCTGGCCACAGCACACCCATCTCAGAGTTTACACTTGAAAGTTGGAACCTTTTCTCCAGGACACACCAGGGAGGCCCCCAACATGCCAGGATTGGAGCTGCTCCCTCTCTCGTGCCTTTCCTAGAGGTGGGTTTCCACCCCCAGTTCCCTGGACAGAGGGATGGAGCTCGCGGTGCCCTTTCGAGGGCCTCAGAGGGAGGCAGGCAGCTGTGTTTTTTTTCCTCTCTGGGTTTGGCTCGGTCAGCACCCTCATTTTCCTTTCCGCATCCACTGGTGACACTGACCGCTCATGACAGCCTCAGCGCTCAGTCAGACGCCCTTCCAGGTTAGGAAGCAAAGCGGTTGGGGGTGTGAGGGTGGGTTGAGCAGACACCGGTACATTTTGTTTCCGTGAAACGCATTTCCCTACATTGATTTCAGCCCGGCTGGTACCTTCACACTCAGCGCTGGCCGATTTTCCACCTCCTAAGAGGGAACCCCTCACACCTCCGCTGTCCCTTTCTGCAGACACAAAACCACTGTGTGGACAGCAGTGCGTGTTGCTCATGGGTTTGTCTGCAGACCTTGAACAGACTCCCGTTTACCCGTTTTTATGGAGGGGCGTTTTCTTTCTCCTTCCCTCTCTGCTTTCTCTCTCTTTTCCAGGTTCTAGGTTGTTTTGTCGGTCTGGTGGTGGAGGGTGGAGAGTGAGGGGATTAGTGTCTCTGTTTCGAGCTTCTGATGTTTGTGATTCCAGCCTTTTTTGAGCTCAGACAACCAGCCACAGCTGTCAGCCTTGAGCTTGGCTTCTCACTGCTGCACTATGTTTACAGCCACCGAGGGCAATGGTGACTGCCACTCCACCAAAGCCTGGAGTATCTCAGAATCGTACAGAGGGTGGAAGAGCGACATGAGGGAGTTTGCCTGTGGCTTGGCACGGCACGAGGAAGGAAGTGACTAGATCCTTCCAGTAACTTCGTAGCCAGCATGGAGTAAGTCAATTCTATGACTTCAAATTCTGCATCTGTAAAATGGGAGAATTGGGATAGAAGAGTTCTGAGGTCTGTTCCTGCTCAGACATTATAATCCTGGTACCAGGTTTGTGGGACTGGAGCTAGAGTAAAAAATGGCGGGGGCTTGGGGCTTCCCTGGTGGCTCAGTGGTTGAGAGTCCGCCTGCCGATGCAGGGGACATGGGTTCGTGCCCCGGTCCGGGAAGATCCCACGTGCCGCGGAGCGGCTGGGCCCGTGAGTCATGGCCGCTGAGTCTGCGCGTCCGGAGCCTGTGCTCCGCAGCGGGGGAGGCCACAACAGTGAGAGGCCCGTGTACCACAAAAAAAAAAAAAAAAAAAAAAAAAAAAAGGCAGGGACTTAATATTGAAAAAGGTACAAATGCGTTGATGCTGGAGGCATATTAGGGCAATAAGACGGTCCCTGCCTTCAAAGTGTTTGCCAGCCCCTGTATCTAATTGAGTACGACGTGTATGCAGTAACACTGAAGGAACAATTTTACTCTGTGACAAGTTGAAAAAAAATCCTACTCCTGTCACTCCAGTCCTAGCAGTAGCCTAAGGGAAGAGCCCCACCTTGGGCAGTCTGCATGTCTGCTGTTTTCTTTTCCCTCAAGCCCTGACTGTGGCATCCTCTTTCCAAAAATCAATTTGAATTTAATCCTACTTTCGACAGCCTGACATACAGTGTCCTACTGTCCAGCATTATTTCCCCATATGTGACCTCTGACTGTCACATGACCCTTTGAGAGCTGTCTCTTTTTTAACCCCTCAAGAGACCCAAATTTGTGGCAGTCACTAGACTTGTTCAAGATCATCCAGAGAGAGCTACATCTCTTATAACACCTGTGTAGTTCTCACTTTAGCTACCTCTGTGATTTGCTGAAGGCTAGATGATTTGTATGGGCCCAGACTGAAATCCACAAGTTGCCATATTGACTCGTATTGATGATAATGTTGTAATTCTTCTTATTATTATTATTTTTTTTTTTTTGCGGTACACGGGTAATGTTGTAATTCTTGCTCTACCCTCCCCAAATATAAAATTGTTGGGTCAATCTTCACATCACTTAAGTTTTACATGGCTAAAACTTAGAGCAAAACTACATGGTCTGCTGAGATATGCCTGTACCTAGAACTCTGTGGCTGCTACAACTTACAACATCGAAGTGATTTGTCTTTATTTAACTGCACGTCAAGTGTAAGACCAACCACAGGGCTGTCAGCAAGCTGTGTATATTCTTCTTAGTGTGGTCAGTTGTATTATTTATCAATTGTGGTTTTGATCCTCCAAGAAGAAAGCCAGGAGGTGGAAAGAAATAGCTGAGGGCCCTGGAACTGCATGCTTCTGTTGTGAAAGCAATAATTCGACATGCAATTATCACGTTACCGTCCTGATACTTTTGAACACACCATCACACTTCGAGTGTTGGTCTTCCTTACTTATCAAGGGATTCTTCAAGTTTAATGGCTTCTCTGAAAACAAGTAAACTTGGAGTCCTTGGGGCTATCAAAGCAGAGACTGTAGAGCCCCCAGGAAAAGATGTTAGGAGAGTGTTCATTCGTGCGTGTGTGTGTGTGTGTGCACGCACGCACACGTGTGCACAGGCATGTCTACCATGTGCAGGCACAGTGCTAGGTGCTAGTGGTACAACAGTCAGCATTTCACAAGATAGGTGTGATTCTGCCCTCCTGGAATTTCCTGAAGGTAAATAAGTAGCTAGTTGGATAAGTGCTACTGTGGAGAAGTCCAGGGTGCTGAGGGAAGAGAGGATGGGTACTTGACTCATTAGGGGTCAGAGTCGCTTCTAGGCTGGGTCCGGAAGGATGGGGTCATGTTAACCAAGTGAGTGGAGCTGAGCTTTCCAGGATCCAAGTGTTCTGACACTTTGCCTTCTGCCCCAGAAGTCTCTAAAAGCCATTTTCAAAAGACAAATGAAACAATAGGACTGAGTAGTTAGTTCCTAGTGAAGGGTATTCATTTTAAATTGGTGTCCTTTACTCTGAGGTTATTTTATTCTCTCCTTTAGAGCCCTACTCCATACCCTTTATTTTAGTACATGAGGGTCAACGTATATGAGGGTTTCACCGTTTGAATGCTTTACTTATTTGTCAAAATTAGAAATTGCTACTTTCACCTCTATTTTTTTTTCTTTTTTTTCTTGCGGTACACGGCCTCTCACTGTTGTGGCCTCTCCCGTTGCGGAGCACAGGCTCCGGACGCGCAGGCTCAGCGGCCATGGTTCACGGGCCCAGCCGCTCCGCGGCATGTGGGATCCTCCCGGACCGGGGCACGAACCGTGTCCCCTGCATCGGCAGGCGGACCCTCAACCACTACGCCACCAGGGAAGCCCTCACCTCAATTTTTTAAGATGATCCAAAGATCTGAGGACCTCTCCATTAGCCCACCCTGCCTCTCTGAATCAGCACCTTCCTCTCCTCCTATCCAAATCCTCAGGGTTCTCGATCCCCGCCATCTCCATTATGATCCTATTGTGCAGAGAGCTTCAGGCCAGTGATTTTCCTAAGGGTTGACCTTGACCTTCCACGGGACGTGGCAGAGGGCACAGCCCCAGAGTGACAGAGCTGATGGGCCTAGAGTTTAGGGCAGCAGTGGTAGGGGTGGGGAGAGCGGAGTTGTATAGAGTCTGAGAATCATGAAGGAAGGACAGTCCAGTAGGACCTCATCAGAAGCCAGACCCATCGTTTCACCTCCTCTCACCCCCGCCCCGACTGAACGTCAAATTGTTCCTCGTGCGTAAATGCCTCTCCTTCTCAGATATTCTCATATCCACCCCCTTTTCTGCAAGCCACTGCCAATGCCTGTACTTTTATCCCTCTTCTCGTCCACCTTCCACATTCCTCCAGAAAGCTCTTTGGAAAAAACGAACCAGATCATTTTATTCTCTTCCATAAAAATCTGCCAGGGTCTACTTAAAGCTTTCAGGATGTTGCCCATCTTCCATAACCTGGTATACAGGGTCCTTCCTGATATGGCCATCGCTGACCCCTCCAGCCTTATCTTGTGAAGTTGCTCCCATGCTCCCAACTTTGAAACCACACCAGAAGACTTGAAGTGTCTCAGTCTTCTTATGCATTTTCAGGCCTTTTGGCTTTCTGGAGCTTTTGCCGTTTTCCCTGTTTCGTACACTTGGTCCAGTGTTTATTCTTCCTGTGAAAACCTCAGTGATATCTTATCCCGCTTCACCTGTATAGGTGTCATTCCTCTGTGCTTCCATCACATTCAGCACTCCCTCTGTTATAACACATATCGTAAGAGAATAATAGTTATAGTCTGTGGGATCCAACAGACTGGGGACCATATCCTGAATTTGACATCTATGAGTGACGGAGGACCTTGGAAAAGTGGTGTCACCCCACTGAGCCCTGGTTTCTTCCCCTGCAAGTTGGGGATACTCATGCTTAACACATAAGGTTTTTGTAAAGCTTCAAAGAGATAATATAAAAAAAGGACTTCAGCAGTGCCAGTGTATAGTAAACTCCCCCAAATGGCAGGTTTTATTAGTATTATCACACTGTGTTGTGATCATCGGATAATATGTCTTGCTTCCTTCCTAAAACTGCTAACTCTTTGATAATGAAAAGTGTTTCTCATTCATATTTTATGCCCAGTTTCTAGCTTAAACGATGGTATATGATATAATCTCAATAAGTATTGGAGAATGAAAGAGGAAAAGACTGAATAAATAATATGCAAGGAGAAAGGAAGTTAAAAAGGAAAGAACGAACGCGGGCAGGCAGGCAGGGAGGGAGGGTAGAGGAAAGGTAATGAAAGAATGACTTATTCAGTAAAATAATGAAAGAATGGTCAATTTTTCAGTTGATCCTTCATTGGTGCTGTTACATTTTTCTGAGATTGCATGTCAAGCTTCCATATAAAAGCTGTTATTTTTGAAACCAATCATTCAGGATTCCGAGAATTTAGTAAACTCTCCAAGCATTTTTTTTTTTTTCCCGTGCCTCTTCTTACAAGAGAGGCAGCGTCAGGCATTTCTGACAATGAAACTAAGCAGGGGAATAAAGTCCAGATCATCAGGGCCCTTGGGATAAAAGTACAAAATCCAGGTTTTAGAACTGGTCACAGTTTGGAGAAATCTTGTTATTTGGAACAAAGATATGGATGCAATAAACATTCTGAGGTTTATCTTGCTTTAATGACTTGCTTTGAGTGGCTTTGATCTTTATATTTGATAATCACTTTCAAATGGTCTGGTGTGTTCTGGAAGAGTGAAGGAGTGTGGTTCACGGACTTGAGATCCTCCTCAGGAATGACAGACTGCAATCAGAACTGGGAAGTAGGCAGTGTTACAGGACTTGCTCTATGACTTGTAGAAACAGGGCAACTGCCTATGAGGAAGATAAACACACTGGTCCAGTGATGGGAACCAGGGTTCACTGATGGAAGGGAGACACCGTGAGCACTGGGACCTAAGATCAGTTTCCTCTAGCTCCATGGGCAAGCTAAATAGAATTGTGCATCTTGGGGTCTTTCATGAGTTGGGTACTCTTTTTTTACTCTTTTTAAAATTTATTTATTTACTTTTTTGCGGTACGCGGGCCTCTCACTGTTGTGGCCTCTGCCGTTGTGTAGCACAGGCTCTGGACGCGCAGGCTCAGCAGCCATGGCTCACGGGCCCAGCCGCTCCACGGCACGTGGGATCTTCCCAGACCGGGGCACAAACCCGTGTCCCCTGCATCGGCAGGCGGACTCTGAACCACTGCGCCACCAGGGAAGCGCGAGTTGGGCACTCTTTTAGGGACTTCCTTGTGTATTACTTCCTCGGATTTTTATATTCCACTTTCTAGGTTGAATTTTATCATCCCCATTTACAGATGAGGAAATTGAGGTTCAGAGAGATTGAGTCCCTTCTCCAAGGTCACAGGGCCACTTGGTAGAAGAGGGAGGATTTGAACCCTAGTCTGCCTGTCTCTTAAGATGTGGCTTTTTTTCCAAAAGAAAGGTAAGGCCAAGGATGACGGCAGTCAGATAGGTCTTGGGGTGTAATTCCAGAAGAAAATAGTAAATACAAAAATATGTGTAACAAACTTTGACATAGGTATGCCCCCACTTTCATATCATTGATTGAAGAATAGACTTAAGTCCAGAACCTTTCTATCTAGAATTCTATCCAAGAACATTTAATTATGAAAGTAACAGAGAGTCTTCTGTGTAAGACTGTTCTCTACATGGGCTACAAGGAGAATAAGGGTCCACGGTATTCTATTTAAATGTTACACTGTCATATTTAAATAAATTTCCCTTAAAAAAAAAAGATGTGGCTTTTTCTGTAGCACTCTGCTGCCCTTTCCCTTAACTTGAAAGAGTTGTTCCCAGCCTCTGGCTTGGAAATGGCCTGTTCTCAGCTAGGAGCAGCTCACACAGACCCTCCTCAAATTGAGGGCATTGGCATATGGCTGACACCATCCGTGTAACCCAGCTGCACCTATCAAGGGCCCAGGGAGCAGGACTTTGGCAGGGCACCTCTCAAAGATCTCAGCTACCACTTCTGCAGTGGGGAGTCAGTTTGCTCTGAGTGGGAATAGAAATAGGTGCTGGTCAGTCTTGATCTGGTCTCACTGGAATGCGTACCTCTGACCAACCATCTTTAAAATGAGAGAGCCACTGTATTATGCTTCTAGAATTGGAAAAACTTGAGCCTTTCATGGTTCCATTTGAGGGATTGTTGTTGTTGTTCTGCATTTTGAATGTAGTTCCCTTTTGCTTCTCATTCAATAAAACACGCCCTGACAGCCCTCTCATTGAGATTATTACAGTTGTGCCATCTCAGGCCAGTGCATTTCGGAAATATGTTGTTGGCACTCACCAGCGAGTGAGATGCATAAAGAAAATATTCCAATGACAGTTGAGTTGAGAGAGCTTTGATCCCCCTCCAGAACTGCTCTCATGGCTTTGAAATGCAGTTTTGGCAGAGGGGTAAAGTCTGGGCACCTTGGCTGGGCCCCCCTGAAACTGACATTCCAGGGGACCCACAACCTTCGCAGGAGGAGCCAGGTACAAGAGCTGGGCAGGAAGAAAAGAGACACCAAGACACCTCTCTTGACAGGCAACTGGGGAGAGGATCTAAGTGAGGAGGGACTTTCCAACTTAGCCCAACGTTTCCCGAACTCTATTGGTTATGCTGTTATTTGATTTTTGGCAAAGGCAGAGGTGGGACGGGGGGAAAGGATTATGGTCAGATGTCTGGGAATACTTCATACGCTCTCTGTCTTATTCCCATTTTGTATATTAAAGGCTTTGAAAATTCTTGCAATTAAAAAATATACGTATTTAACCTTGTTTCACAGAGCATGTCCAAAGCCATCTGACTTGAAAACCCTTTTCCTTTAAATATGCCTCTGCTTCTTGTAGATTTAGCCTTCTATAGACCGTGATTTGGAAAACATGCGTAGTTCACACGCTCACTGAATAGATGGGGACTCTGAGCTTCAGAGTAGGCAGCTGAGCATCTTGGGAATGGGCCAGAAATCCAGGCAATGTAGATTCTGCACAGGGTGTCCAGCTGAGGAGGAGGGTGGATGCTACAATCCTTCCCATGTCTAACTCTCCAAGCTGTGCCCCCTTGCAAGGAGCTATGTCCCGCCCCCACCCCCCGATGGGAGAGGTGACTTTATTAGTTGGTGCAAAGGTGCTGTCATATACAGGCTAGTGAAGGGAGGTCTACACCCCTGATTTGATACCTTGGGAAAGTCGCTTCATTTGCTTGAGTCCTGGGCTTCCTCATCCTGTTTTGAAGTTGTGCAATTTACAGGAGAGATAGGTGCTCAAAAGCTGCCAACCAGAGGTGGCTCTGTCTCTGGAAGGAAAGTTTTGGGGAGACACAGAGATGATAAAGACTTGACTTCTACCTGCTTGAAGCTTACGCAGCCTGATGGAGAAGACAGTGACGATAACACAGAGCAGGGTGATAGGTACTAGAATCCAAAGTAGGGGACTCTGGGGAGGGAGAAGTCATCTTCAGCTAGAGGTGGTATTGATGATTTTGGTGTTGCTAATAATCTTCATTGTAATTAATATAATAATAATGCAATAAAAATAGCCTAGGCTAGTCACTGAGTGTCTTCAGGTGTTCCAGACACTGTGCGAGGAACTTTTTCTGCACTGCCTCTAGTCCTCCTGACACCCCTGAAGGGTGGACATCATCGCCCCATTGTACAGGGGAGGGTGGTCAGGAGTGGACACATGGTATACATTACATGTAAGCTGAGCTTAGCAGGGAGGGTAAGATTTTAAAAGGCTGAGACTCAGGAAGAGAGCTCATAAGGCAGAGAAGAGAAACTGATGGACATGCTTCATGAATGGGCATGATTGGGGAAAACCAGAGGTTCTCGGGATGAGGAAACCGTAGTAACTTGAGTTGGAGTTTGTGGGAGGGAGAAGAAGATTGGTTGGTAGGGATGAGACACTGAAAGCCGAGACGGGGAGAGCCACCCGGAAGGCAGACGGTCAGTTTAGGTTTCTTCCCAGTAGGAGGAAATAGGAGACCAGAATGTGGAGGGGACTTTGTGCCAGGATGGTGCTCATTTCATCCCTCTGGTATCCCCATGAGCTAGCTGAGACTCACAGAGGCAGGGCAACTTGCCCATGGATCTAGGTCTGTCTGTCTGTCCAACTGAGTAGTACCTGTGCATAAATTAATAAAGACACAGGGTTTTGGATTTGGATTGATTTGGGGGTGGTAGTTTTTTTTTTTTAAGACATTTCGCCAATTTATAGTATACACAGGGGGCCAACCTCCCCGCGGTGGCAAAATGGAAAGCAAGTGGCCCTGAGCAAACCCTTTTCCTCCTCTTATCAACCCATCTCCCTAAACTCTAATGATCCTTCTCTTACCTTCTCTGCTTTCTCCTCCATCCATCAACAGAGGGAATAAACAAACCTTAAAGAGATGGGGGAGGAAGGTAAATGCATGGATTCCTGTCCCTAGGATTTTCCCCTGATACTTTTGGGAGACACCCAGCTTGGCTCTGAACTGGTGAGAAGACCTCAGCCAGCAGAAGGAAATCTTTTGGCCACAGAGCTGTTTTCCTTTGTGTGGGTCCCCCACACACACTAAAAAAGAGCCAGAGAGGAGAGGGGCCAGTGGGATCAGGGGCCTGAGTGGCCCCTCTTTTGGGAAATGGGGGCTTCTCAAAGTGTGAAGAAAAAAAAAAACACCCACATACAAGCAAGGGAGAGGCCTCAATATCTCACATCTCTGCCTTGGGCCAGGATGAATAGCACCTCCTGAAAAGATTGGTTTCTGCAATTACATGAGAAGAAACAACCAATTAAAACATCTCCCTGCCCCTGCCCCACCCCTGTCTCCCTCTCCTGAAGCTTTCTCAGCCTGGAGCAAGGGGGCAAAGAGGTGACTTTCTCTAATAGCATTTGTGTTCTCTGCCTGAGAGAACGCTTGATGGAAATGGACAAATCAATTAGAAAATAATAAATAATGTGGAAAGGGCCGATCCAGGAAAATCTTGGCTTCTCTCTGTTTTCATTCTCCTCCCACACATTGTTTCCTTTCACAGTGGCCCTGAGTGAGCTTGGACTTGAGGGTGAGGTTGAGGGAAGAATTGGACACATCTAGATTTGGACTTGGCCTTGTCTGTATTTGTGTGATCTCTGAACCCCTGTTCCTTCATCTGCAAGATGGGGATAAATGATAGGAATTGCTAAACATTTCCCGAGGGTTTCTACGTGCCAGGTATTATTCTAAGCCCCTTTACACTTTCTTATTATCATCCTAAATCCTCAGAACAACTCTATGAGGTAGATGCTGTTATCATCCTTGTTTTGTGTATAAAGAAACTGAGGTGCAGGAAGTTAAGTAAATAGCCCAAGGTGACCCAGACATCCAGTGGAAGAGCTGGATTCAAACCCAGCACTCTGGCTTGAGAATGAGCCATCCTACCCACTCTGCTACGTGCCGTCAAATACTGCAAAGAGATGGGACAACAGGTGTAGCTAGCACAGGGGCTGGCACACAGCAGGAGCTTACTGCGTGCTGTCTTTGACATTCCTCATCCGTACTTGGATCAGAAAACTCATTCAAACTCCTTATGAGGCTTCTAGCCTAAAAAGCTGAAGTTGGGATCTCTGGGGAGAGGAGGTATAGCAGCAAAATTTCAGGCCAATATTTCAGCTTCTGTGGCTGTCCTTGGAATTACTGGTCAGCTCAACCTATACACAGATGTGCCCTTTCTAGGCCTTGCTTGTGTCTCTAGCCCACGCTCACCTTTTTTGGAAAAGCTGCAAAAATTATGGTCACCTGACTATCATGGGCTCTTGGTCACATGGGTGGCCAGGAGGGCACTGTAGGTCTCAGACCTATCCTATTGCCGTCGGAGTAGAGGTGTAGGTTTGTGACCCATAGAAATGCCCTGGGGAGCACCAGGCAGCCATTATTAAACCCAGTATATTGGTAAGGAAACTGAGGCCTCATAGGAAGGAAGTGCTTGAAGTGGAGACTGGGACCTAAATATTTTAGATTTTCTCTTTCCCACTGTAAATTCAGCTCCATCAACATCTCCTGAGTGCTTGCCCAGTGTCGAGCCCTGTGCAGAGAACTGGGTAAACAGAGATGAATTAGGCACATTCGCTGCCCTCTGGGAGCCACAAACAGTGGTAGATACAGACAGGGAGAGTATTTGGAATGGTGTGAGAACGAGTACTCATAGGAGGTAAATGAGTACAGAGATGGTAAAGGGGGTGGAGGTGAGATGGGACTCAGGGAAGTCTTCCTGGAGGAGTGGTACCAGAATGGACTTCGGATTTGTTCATCAGGGGATAAAATGGGAGCAAAGTCCCTGACAGAGGGAACAGCGTGAGGAAAGGCACCGAGGCTAAAGGCACCGCATCTTGGGGGGCTGGCGGTGGGTGCTGACAACACACAGTGGGAAATTCAAGAGAGGGAACCGAGGGAGAAGAAGCTAAAGGGGGAGACAGAGTCTCGCAGGCCCTGCTGGGGATCTCTGACTTTACTGTTGCACATGTGGGATCCCCTTCTGTGATTCCAGGAGGGAAAGAGAAGGGTAGCATCCTTAGTGTCCTACTGGCCAGGCTCTGCACCAAACGCCCGTGAGAAACCACACGGGGAGAAAGGGGAACTCTTCCAACGAGCTGTGTGACCTGAGCGGGGTACGAAGGCTCTGCAAGCCTCTTTTTCCTCCTCTGGAAAATGGGGATAATAATACCACCTACCTCGGTGTTCTTGAGAAGATTAAAGGTGATAATCCGTGTAAAGTCAGACCACGTGGAAGGGCCCAACACACATTAAATATCATTATTCAGAGACTTGATCTCACCTACCACATCAGGCTGCCTGCTTGCTTATTTATGTATGTTTTTAGTCATTGATTCATTTCCAACTTTATTCAAGAAAGGCTTACCAGCTGTTCACAAGGATCCCTAAGAAAGAAGATGGAAGACAAAATGGGACTGAAAGAAGCATGAGGGTGAGCAGGATCCCTCTCTCAATTTAGAAGACGATCCATTAAATAATATGCTTCCAAGAATATACAACAGAGAAAAGGCAGCCTCTTCAATATGTGGTGCTCGGAAAACTGGACAGCTACGTGTAAAAGAATGAAATTAGAACACTCCCTCACACCATACACAAAAATAAACTCCAAATGGAGTAAAGACCTAAATGTAAGGCCAGACACTATCAAACTCTTAGAGGAAACCATAGGCAGAACACTCTAGGACATAAATCACAGCAAGATCCTTTTTGACCCACCTCCTAGAGAAATGGAAATAAAAACAAAAATAAACAAATGGGACCTAATGAAACTTAAAAGCTTTTGCACAGCAAAGGAAACCATAAACAAGATGAAAAGACAACCCTCAGAATGGGAGAAAATATTTGCAAATGAGGCAACTGACAAAGGACTAATCTCCAAAATGTACAAGCAGCTCATGCAGCTCAATATCAAAAAAACAAACAACCCAATCCAAAAATGGGCAGAAGACCTAAATAGACATTTCTGCAAAGAAGATATACAGACTGCCAACAAACACATGAAAGGATGCTCAACATCACTCATCGTTAGAGAAATGCAACTCAAAGCTACAGTGAGGTATCACCTCACACCAGTCAGAATGGCCATCATCAAAAAATCTACAAACAGGGCCTCCCTGGTGGCGCAGTGGTTGAGAGTCCGCCTGCCGATGCAGGGGATACGGGTTCGTGCCCCGGGCTGGGAGGATCCCATATGCCGCGGAGCGGCTGGGCCCGTGAGCCATGGCCTCTGGGCCTGCGCGTCCGGAGCCTGTGCTCCGCAACGGGAGAGGCCACAACAGTGAGAGGCCCGCATACCGCAAAAAGAAAAAAAAAAAAAAATCTACAAACAATAAATGCCGGAGAGGGTGTGGACCCTCTTGCACTGTTGGTGGGAATGTAAATTGATACAGCCACTATGGAGAACAGTATGGAGGTTCCTTAAAAAACTAAAAATAGAACTACCATATGACCCAGCAGTCCCACTACTGGGCATATACCCTGAGAAAACCATAATTCAAAAAGAGTCATGTACCACGGTGTTCATTGCAACTCTATTTAACAATAGCCAGGACATAGAAGCAACCTAAGTGTCCATCGACAGGTGAATGGTTAAAGAAGACGTGGCACATACATACAATGGAATATTACTCAGCCATAAAAAAGAAACAAAACTGAGTTATTTGTAGTGAGGTGGATGGACCTAGAGTCTGTCATACAGAGTGAAGTAAGTCAGAAAGAGAAAAACAAATACCGTGTGCTAACACATACATATGGAATCTAAAAAAAAAAAAAAAATGGTTCTGAAGAACCGAGGGGCAGGACAGGAATAAAGACGCAGATGTAGGGAATGGACTTGAGGACACGGGGAGGGGGAAGGGTAAGCTGGGACGAAGTGAGAGAGTGGCATGGACATATACACGCTACCAAATGTAAAATGGATAGCTAGTGGGAAGCAGCCACGTAGCTCAGGGAGATCAACTCGGTGTTTTGTGTCCACCTAGAGGGGTGGGATAGGGAGTGTGAGAGGGAGACTCAAGAGGGAGGAGATATGGGGATATATGTATACGTATAGCTGATTCACTTTGTTATACAGCAGAAACTAACACACTGTTGTAAAGCAATTATACTCCAATAAAGAGGTTAAAAAATAATAATAATAATATGCCTGTGACTGACCCAAAGCTTTATCATTCCTATTCTGATGGGAGAATCATACTCCACAAGGGAAGCATTCTTATTTATTGCACGCCTAGGATATGCCAGTCTCTTTCCAAAGGCCATTTCTTTCTCTCTCCAACATATGTTTGTTCGGTGTATTACAGAGCTGATGATCGTAGCGTGGGGAATTAATTTACTTTCCGAACATGTCAGTCTATAGTCTAAATATCTACAATGGCAGCTACCCCAAATGCCATATCCCTTAGCCTATTTTATGGACAAAGAAATAGAGGCTTACAGAATGCAGAATCATCTATGGGAGGCAGATAATGCCCCAGCGTAAAGAGCATACGTTTCCAATCTAGACAGAATTGGCCTTGAAACCCAGTTCTGCAACTTTGGGCAACCTGTTTAATCACTTTGGACCACATGTTGCTTATCTTGAGAACAGAGTAATAACACCTCCTTGCAAGATTTGAGTAGAGATGCAAAGTAAGCCTCCTAGGACAGCTTCGTATTTGCCAAATACATGGTCCGAGGTCCATAGTGAATGAATGAAGTAGAGAAGATGCCAAGGCTAGAATACATGTTATCTCTTCCATGGTCTGTTCTCAGTCTATATCCATATTATGTTGCCCTATCATCAGTCCATATAGCAGAGTCCTTAGGGGCACAGATGTTGACTTTAGATAAATCTAGGTTTTAAACTGAACTCTGCTATTGTTTATAAGCTGAGCAGTCTTCAAGTTTCTTAAACTCACAAGGACTTAATTTTTTCATCTGTAAAATGGGATTATCTCACTTACCATAGAAGATTATTGGAGGCAGTCAATGAGGCGATGTTTATAAAATGCTTAGCCAAGTGCCTGGCACATCATGACTCAATTAATTTGGGAGTACCTGTTATTTGAATACTACCTTTTTTGGATGGTGATGACAGCCAAGGTTCTGTTTTCTCTTACAGAGCATACTTGGATGTTAATGAGCTGAAGAACATTCTTAGACTGGATGGATCAACACACCTCAATATCTTCTTTGCAAACTCCTCGGAGGAGGAATTGGCAGGAGTAGCAACTTGGCCGTGGGACAAGGAGGCCCTAATGCATTTAGGTGAGAATTAGAAACTTCTTCAGGAAGAAATTGGATTAGTGCAGGAATACATTTAGTAGTGAGCATGATGATGATGGGGATCTTGGTAGTGATGACGGTGAATAACCTATTTACTTATCACTTTTTTTTTTTTTTGCCGTACGTGGGCCTCTCACTGTTGTGGCCTCTCCCATTGCGGAGCACAGGCTCCGGACGTGCAGGCTCAGCGGCCATGGCTCACGGGCCCAGCCGCTCTGTGGCATGTGGGATCTTCCCGGACCGGGGCACGAACCTTTGTCCCCTGCATCGGCAGGCGGACTCTCAACCACTGCACCACCAGGGAAGCCCTACTTATCACTTTTTAATTTTTCAAAACTCTTTAGCATTCCTTATCTTTCACCCATCAAGTGATGCTTTGAGAAATATCACAATGGTATTAATCCTGTTCTACCAATAGAGAAACTTAAGATCCAGAGAGGGAATGGGACTTATCCAAGGTCACAAACAAATCAGCGGCAGAACCACAACTGGAATTTAAATTTCCAACTCTCTTCATCTGTTGCTTTGTCCTTATACCCCCTGCCTCTTAGTTCATGCAAATATCTTCTCTGCCTAGTAACCACATAGTGCTGGCCCAGCCAGTGATGGGTTGACTTGAAAGATGCCAAAGTGGCAAGGGAGAGTTCGTAAGAACTCCCTGTTCCTCCATATTCCACCCACCAACACCACCAGGAACTCTTCTTACATTCAAATTATGCAGATCCATAAACAAGACATACGTTTACACAAACCAGTCACCAAAAGTCAGAAATGACAGTGGTTTCTGAACCAGGCCCTGTAAGCAAACGTTGTTCTTTAATTTTAATTTTTCCATGCTCTCTTCCAATACACGTCTATATGTAGACATGTGTTTTTCAACTTGTGCATATTTGAAATCACAGCATACATGCCTGTGTTCTTTTTCACATAATATTCTTTTTTTCACTTAATATTATGCTATCTACATTTTCCCATGTTGAAACAGTCTTCAGAATTACTTCCCACCCAACTTTTTTTCATTTAACCTCACAAGAGGAAAACCTCTCTTTAGGTTATGTCCAGTTCTCTAAAGACAAGATATTTTTTAATAGCCACATTATGTTCCATTCACTGAGGGCACTGCAATTTATTTGGCTATTTTCCCCTTGTTAGAATGTTCCTATTATTTACACCAGTGAATAGTGATGACTCAGTGAGTACCTTCATCTGAGAATGCTAGGGCTCAGCAGAGTGATGGTGCTGGATCTTTCCTCAGGCCTGTCTGGTCTCCTGGTGATACAGCCAGAGTCCAGTAGCTGCTCTAAATCCACAATATCTTGGAGATAAGGGACTCTGCAACTTCAAACAATAAAGTTGTGTTGAGTCAAACTCTACACTTAGTTCCCTCCAGACCACTGTCTTTTCCTAGTTGTTTTTAAGAGAGTGAAACCAATTTGTGTGTCTGTGTGCACACACACATATATGTGTGGTTGTGTAAAATAGACAGAAATAAAAATAAATATCTGATGGTTCTAACTGGGTGTATTTTTACACCCTAGGAGACATTTGACAATGTCTAGAGAAAATTTTGGATTTTACAAATGGGGGAATGCTACTGGCATCTAGTGGGTAGAGGCCAGCGATACTGCTACATCTCTTACAATACCCACAGTAAAGAATTATCCAGCCCAAAATACCAGTACTGCTGTTGTTGAGAAACCCCGAGATAGATGATGGGTGGGTAGACAGATAGACAGGCAGACCTAGACAGACAGGGGCGAGGCAAAAGAGAGTGTGCAGCTTAGGCAAGCTGAAGCTGATTAGCTTATGTCACATGCCTAACAGGGTGTATGGTAATCTTGCTGGTTCAGGGCCAAAAGACATGGTTGTTCTTAGCTGTGACTTAACAGGATGGCCTTAGGCAAGACTCTCCTTCTCCAGGTCTCAATTTCTTCAGATTTTAAAGGAATAGGTTAGACTTAGAGGGTCTCCAAGGACCCTTCTCAGTGCTGAAATTCTGTCCTCTTGGAAAATCAACCAAAAGGGTCATGATCAGAGTTTTAGGAGGGTTGAACAGCAGGCTTCTAAAATTAGAGAAAAATACTCCTGATAATACCGTGAATTTCAGAGACTGGCTCAGGACCAGGAATACAGAAGGCTATAAATCCATAGCATGTTATAGTATTTCAGGGTGATGTCAGCCTCAAGCTATTTCACCTTTTAAGAGAAGCAGTGGAACAGGACTCAAGCTCTGTGCTCTCGCTCTGTGAAAAGGGGAGAGTTGGGAGGGGATGAGGTGAAACAGACAGAGCCAGGCTGGACATTAAGTCTGCAATCCTGTCATTATCCCTGGAAATACCTGAGGGGTCCTGCCAGCCTCCCATTCCCCCATTTACCTCAATGTTAAAGCTTCATGGAAAGACAGAGCATCATTGGCGCTATCTATCGTAGCTGTTTATTTTAGAGCACGCCAGAGATGCAAAGTCACTTTCCCAAGATGACACAGCCAGTGCAAGACAGAATGAAGGTGGCAGTCCATGTCAGGCTAACTCCAGCTGGCCTCAGGCTGCCACCTCCCCATCCTGAGACATCTCTCTCATAAGCAACTCCTCTGCAGTAGGCCCAATCAAACCCAATTTATTAGAACCATATATATACATACATATATATATATATATATTTTTTTTTCTCTCTCTCTTTTCCTGCTGTTATCCCCTGATGCCTGGAAAAAGCCTTGGGTGGGAAGGCGATTATGTTTCATATTATGATTGACAGAAAATAATTGAGAGAGATTTCCTGTCTCAATTTCCCTTCCTCCCCGCCTCTGCCTGCCCCTTCTCACATACACACGCGCGTGCACACAGCCCCACACATCCTCTCATACATCTTTATCTTTGTGCTGGAAGGCTCTGAGCAGTTCAGAATTAATAGACTCCATGAGCCCCATGGCTGAGCAGGCTCACCCTCCCCGCAGTTCAGTCCGAGATAAAACTACCCCCATGCCTGCGCCAGGCTTGCCAGCACAAACCAGCAAGGCCCTGGCTCCTGTCCATTCTTTCATAAGATCCTGCTCTGCACACAGTCACTGCTTGCAGGTTGCTCAGACTTGCATCTTAACCTTCCCTTAAACACACTTGGATTTCCTTCCTTTTTCTTTGGCCGCTCTGCGTGGCTCGTGAGATCTCAGTTCCCCGAACAGGGATCGAACCTGCGCCCCCAGCAATGAAAGCACCAAGTCTTAACTGCTGGACCGCCAGGAAATTCCCCACACTTGGATTTTCCAGTTGAAATATCTCTCTGCCAGCCTGTATGTATTTCTCCAGTGCCTAAAAAGGAACATGGAGCCATGCTATCCATTGATTTTCCTGACATCTGGTCCATCTATCTGCCCAAGTGAAGCAAAACTCAATCTTTTAAGATGTGGGGTAGATTATTGCTTCTCAAACTAGAACGCACAGGCAAGTCCTCTGGGGCTGTTGTTAAAATACTTGTTCTGATTCTGTAGGTCTGGGGTGGGGCCCAAGAGTCTGCATTTTTAGTCACCCTCCAGGTGATGCTGTGCTGCTTGTTCTTGAGCTACACCTGGAGAAGCAAGTGGTTAGACAGTAAGTAGGGCACTTGCTGTGTGTCAGGTGCTATGCTGGCTGCCTACGCGTGATTACTTAGGCCTCACAAAACGTCTTTAATTGGGTCGGCATTCAGCAAATATTCAACATACATTTAATGAGATGCCATATTCTGGACCCTGTGGTGAGCATTAGCAGTAGAACTAAAATTAAGACCCCTGGCTTTGTAACCCAAGGATCTTGGGTTCAAATTCCAGCTCCCCATTTACTGATTTGATCATGGGCCAGTTACTTCACCTCTCTGTGAGTCAGTGCCCCTCTTACTGGGTTGTGAGATGATTCAGTGTGATTATACACATTAAACACTGAGCACAGGGCCTGAGGATACATAATGAACGCTCAAGAAACAGTGGCTATTTTGACCAGTGTTATAATAGTGAGCACACCATGGTGCTGGACTTTATGAATATTCACTCTCAAAGGGTACAGAGCTGCAGAAATGGGATTCAGAGATGGCAATGGACTCGCTCAACTTCACAGAGTTAGTGAAGGCAAAATGAGAACCGGAACCAAGGTGTCTGGCCATGAGGGCTTCATTTAAGCAAATGCATGTAGAGTGTTTGTGAACCAGGGCGTGCCACGCTTCCTA
The DNA here is from genome assembly GCF_964165515.1 of Mesoplodon bidens. NCBI lineage: Eukaryota > Metazoa > Chordata > Mammalia > Artiodactyla > Ziphiidae > Mesoplodon > Mesoplodon bidens. The sequence goes on along the minus strand of NC_138162.1, from coordinate 18,157,723 downwards.
AGAAGTCGCAACTGAAATGTTGGCCAGCCCAGAAATCAAAGTCCTTGAATTCTAATTATGCCACTTCTTCTAAGTCCTTTGAAATCCCCTAGGTTACGTTGCCTCGCTTTTTTAGGCATCGGTGTTTTCAACTGAAAAACGAAGGGATTTGCACAAAATGACTTTTGAGACTCTTTCCTACCCAATCCGTGATTAACACCGCAAGTCGTAACAGCTCTCAGCAGTGGAGTCATAGGGTGGAGAAGCCTGTGGTTACTTTGGGCAGCACCCCATTTACCCTTGATTGATTTGGGGATCCCTGCATCAGGAGGCAGAGTGCCCAGTTTGCCTGATCCTCTGGCTTTCCCCTTGCAGGTGGCATTGTCTTGAATCCATCTTTCTATGGCATTCCTGGGCACACCCACACCATGATCCACGAGATCGGGCACAGCCTGGGTCTGTATCACATCTTCCGAGGCATCTCAGAAATCCAATCTTGCAGTGACCCCTGCATGGAGACAGAACCCTCCTTTGAGACCGGAGACCTCTGCAGTGACACCAACCCAGCCCCAAAACACAAGTTCTGCGGCGACCCGGGGCCAGGGAACGACACCTGTGGCTTAAACAGCTTCTTCAACACTCCTTACAGCAACTTCATGAGCTATGCAGGTAAGGCCCCCACTCTGCAGGGTGCACGGGGCTGGGTGTCAGACGTGGCCTCTGGTCCTGGCTCAGAGAAGCCTCGAGCAAGCTGCTTATCTTTTCTAAGATTTCTTCATCCCAACAACTCCTCATCCCAAATACTCAAGATAGTATTCCTTCCGTGAGCACCTCGTGGATACAAGGAGGATGTTGTATCTGAGGGCTCCTCAGAAAGATACTTCAGGCAGCTCACCAGGACTGAAAGTAGGGAAACCTGCATAGAAGGCCCAGCTCTGCCACAGGGTCACCTAATGCCTTGGGGTCTGTCACATGCCCTCTCTGGGTCCCGCTTTTCTCAAGAAAATGGAATCTTTGGAACTCACCTCCAGGGTTCTTCCTAGTTTTGCAGCTGTAATTTTCTAAGCTGGTGGTGGTTGAAACTTTATTTATTTATTTATTTATTTGAAACTTTTTTTTAAAACACAGAACTCTCACATGCTCCTTTAGCGTTTTGGGGGGTTTTTTTGTTGTTTTTTTTTTTGCGGTACGCGGGCCTCTCACTGTTGTGGCCTCTCCCGTTGCGGAGCACAGGCTCTGGACGCGCAGGCTCAGCGGCCATGGCTCACGGGCCCAGCCGCTCCGCGGCACGTGGGATCTTCCTGGACTGGGGCACAAACCCGTGTCCCCTGCATTGGCAGGCAGACTCTCAACCACTGCGCCACCAGGGAAGCGCCTCCTTTAGCGTTTTATTATAGAAAAAAATAGAATGCTTTTGGTTTTGCAAATATGAAATTATTACATAAGCTGGTTATGTTTTTCTCCTAACTGCATATATCCTTTCAAAGCCCTTTTTCATACCATCAGTAACAGCGTTAAAGACTCATTCTTTGGATTCTAGGATGCCCTGTACTTCCTTTTAGTGTATATCAAGGCCACTTCCAGCCCTTATAACATCTTTGGCAAATCAGGACAAGATATTCCTTCCTTAGGGCAGTCACAGCTCTCACTACTGGCCACCTAACCAAGAGCTTTTGGGTAAGGCACCACCTGCAAAATTGCACATGGTAGCCCAGCATCCAATTCTATTATAATATTCAACTTAAGTGTTCCTTTCCACCAACCAAAACAAGCGAGCTCTGTGAAGGCGGAGCTTGCCTCTAATACATCACTGTATTCTCAGTACCTAGCACAGGGCCTTGTGCTTTAAAAATGTTTGTTAAGAAGAAAGGAAGGAAGGAGGGAAGAAGGGAAAGAGAAAGGCAGGGAGGGAAGAAAATGAATAAATTCTCTAATAACAGGCATATAAATTGATTCTTATCAATAACAATATTTCTACTTGTAAAAAAGCTTACTGTTCATAAAGGACTGTAATATACACCATCTTATTTAATTCTCACAAGAAACCTATGAGGTAGGAACTATCACCATTTCACAGGTGACAGTACAAGCCATAGGCTGACTGAAGTCTTTGGCTCCAGGTCGCACATCTGACTCAAAGTATTTTTCTTCTTTTTTTTTTTTTTACAATGGAATTGCTTAGTTAAATTTCTAATTTGATTTGATTTGATTTTTTTAACATCTTTATTGGAGTATAATTGCTTTACATTGTTGTGTTAGTTGCTGCTGTACAGCAAAGTGAATCAGCTATACGTATACATATATCCCCATATCTCCTCCCTCTTGCATCTCCCTCCCACCCTCCCTATTCCACCCTTCCAGGTGGTCACAGAGCACCAAGCTGATCTCCCTGTGCTATGCGGCTGCTTCCCACTAGCTATCTATTTTACATTTGGTAGTGTGTATATGTCCATGCCACTCTCTCACTTTGTCCCAGCTTACCCTTCCCCCTCCCCGTGTCCTCAAGTCCATTCTCTACGTCTGCATCTTTATTCCTGTCCTGCCCCTAGGTTCTTCAGAACCACTTTTTTTTTTTTTTTTAGATTCCATATGTATGTGTTAGCACATGGTATTTGTTTTTCTCTTTCTGACTTACTTCACTCTGTATGACAGACTCAGGTCCATCCACCTCACTACAAATAACTCAGTTTCATTTCTTTTTTATGGCTGAGTAATATTCCATTGTATATATGTGCCACATCTTCTTTATCCATTCATCTATCGATGGACACCTAGGTTGCTTCCATGTTCTAGCTATTGTTAAATAGAGTTGCAGTGAACACTGTGGTACATGACTCTTTTTGAATTATGGTTTTCTCAGGATATATGCCCAGTAGTGGGATTGCTGGGTCGTATGGTAGTTCTATTTTTAGTTTTTTAAGGAACCTCCATACTGTTCTCCATAGTGGCTGTATCAATTTACATTCCCACCAACAGTGCAAGAAGGTTCCCTTTTCTCCACACCCTCTCCAACATTTATTGTTTGTAGATTTTTTTTTAATTTTTGAATTTTATTTTATTTATATTTTTTATACAGCAGGTCCTTATTAGTCATCAATTTTATACACATCAGTGTATACATGTCAATCCCAATCGCCCAATTCATCACACCACCACCACCACCCCCGCTGCTTTCCCCCCCTGGTGTCCATACGTTTGTTCTCTACATCTGTCTCAATTTCTGCCCTGCAAACTGGTTCATCTGTACCATTTTTCTAGGTTCCACATATACACGTTAATATATGATATTTGTTTTTCTCTTTCTGACTTACTTCACTCTGTATGACAGTCTCTAGATCCATCCACGTCTCAACAAATGACCCAATTTCGTTCCTTTTTGTGGCTGAGTAATATTCCATCGTATATATCTTTGTAGATTTTTTGATGATGGCCATTCTGACTGGTGTGAGGTGATACCTTCTTATAGTTTTGATTTGCATTTCTCTAATGATTAGTGATGTTGAGCATCCTTTCATGTGTTTGTTGGCAGTCTGTATATCTTCTTTAGAGAAATGTCTATTTAGGTCTTCTGCCCATTTTTGGATTGGGTTGTTTGTTTTTTTAATATTGAGCTACATGAGCTGCTTGTATATTTTGATGACTTCAAGTATTTTTTTTTCTTGTTTACTCTCATGCCTCTCTTCAAATGAGACCTAGCTGATGGCTGAGTGGGATATTGAGCATTTTGGGTGGCTTTCGATCTCTGTCCCACAGAGATGCTTCGGGGGGCTGCCCTGAGTGGCTGTGTGACTCTAGGCCTCCATCTCTGCTTGAACCAGGGGAGCCCCCTTCCAACAGTTTTCCATTTCTGTTGGAGTTTTGCCTCAGATTGCATTTGAAGAGAGGATTTCTCTCCTGAAACCCAGTGAATTCAGTGATTGCCCGTGGGTCTTCCTGGTTTCCCATTTGGGCTGATGACCTCTGGGGGCTTCTCCAGTTTAAGGTTCCTACAGTTCACACCTGAGGTCTCTTGAAGGGTCAGTACCCAGCCTTGGCACCATAAACGGTCCTTAGGATTGAGTCTCTGAAAAAGACCTGAGTACTGGGTACTTCCTCAAAAGCAGATTCCTACTGGGCTCCCATTCCCAGCCAAGCCTGCATCTCACATCCGGTTCCCTGTCCTCTCACAGGGCCCTGCTTACGCTCCATTTCTATAGCACCTTTCCTTGGCCAGCTCAATGCACATGGAAAATAAACAATAACATGAGTTTGGAAGTTTGCCGGCCTCTTAGGGGTCAGGAGCTGCCACTAGCTACCAGACCCCCATAAACTAAATCTTTTTTTGTTCCCCTTTGTACAGATCTAAAGGGTGATTGATTTAATGTTGTTTTTTTAAAGGAACCCCTCAGCTCAGTGACCCATTAACAGCAGAACTAATTCACTGAGCTACGATAACAAACTTACACCCACAAAAGCATATTCAAGGCAACCACGAACTTTGAAATGTTTGTTTTCCTTAGGATCTCTGATAGATGAGGTGACAAAAGCAGCTGGATGAAATTCAAAATGCAGACCAGGATCGGGTTCTCAGGGCTGGGGAGAGCAATGCACAGGGGGTTTGCAGTCAAGGCAAGAGGGTGGAGACCTTGCCGGCTCAGCTGCTCTGAGTTCCTTCCTTCCTGGGTCCTCCAACTTGCTGCAAAGCTGTATGTGTTCTGTGTCTGTGCTGCCCTGTATGGTAGCCGTTAGCCACTTGCGGCTATTGAGCACTTGAAGCATGGCAAGTGAGACTGAGGAACTGAATTGTGAGTCCTAAGTAATTTTAATTAATTGAACATGGCTGGTGGCAGGTCTGCAGAAATTACTGAGTACCTGTGGCATGCCAGACACTGTGGGAAACACTTCTTAGGCTTGTCTCATTGAATCCTCAAAATAACCCAATGGAGTAAGTGCTATTACTATTGCACCCATTTTACAGATGCAGAAAGTGTGGCTTAGGGAGTCTAAGTCACTTTCCCAGGGTCACACAGCAAAAACAAGGCATGCCTTCTATTGCAGAGCCTGCATTTAAGCAAGAATTATTTGGCTCCCTTTCTGATACTGAGGAAGTTGAAGAGAGTCCCACCTGCTCAGATTAAGCAGACACCAGGCAGGTGATGGGGCAAGCCAGGTCGAGCACCGGGTGAGTGCGGTCACGTTGAGCTGTTGGATAATCCCCAGGCAGATAGAAGGCAGATTTTCCTTCCTGAAGGTAATAGGCCATAGGGAGCCAACCAAGAGGACCCTCCAGGCCTTGCCTCCTCAAGAGTGTGGAAACCAGGCCTTCCCCAGCCTTTGGGAGCAAGTGTCTTGTCTCCGTTGTTCTGTGTGTCTCTTTTAATATGCACATACGTTTTGACCCAGAAGTCCCACCTCTAAGAAATATATCCTAAGGAAATAAATCAGTTGATGTGTTTAAAGATTTAGTCCTAAAAATGTTCTTAGCAATGTTTATTCTCCAACTATTAATTAGGCATTTACTGTCTGCCAAGCATAGAAAAGAAGTGCTTTTATACGTGTGAAAAAAACAGAAGCTTCCTACAAGTCCAAAGAGAATGGGTTGCTGAAGTAAATCACGAGGTACCTATACGATAGAACATTATGTGATCGCTGAAGATGCGTAGCAGATGGTTGAGGGGCACAAAGCAGAGTAACACAGTGGTTCAGAGTGTGAAGTGTGGAGTGTGGGGACCAACTTGAATCCTCTGTGTGCTAGCCTTTGACCTCAGGCAAGTTACTTCTCTCTGGGCCTGTTACTTCATGGATACCATGGAGGTTAATCACCCTTACCTTGCATGACAGTAGGTGTGATTGTACAGGTGAAGGCTTTTGATCTGTCCTTGGTACTATAACTCGTGCTCAATAAGTGACAATTAGTAGGATTTTTTGTTCACTGTTTAGCGTGAAAACAGCCCAGAGCCTAATGAATAGTGTAAGACCTGGAATATATATCATATATCATCACAAGTGTATATATGATGTTTGTGATGATAAGAATTACAGAAATTCACTGTAGATATTCACATCCATCTACACATACATATATGTGTATACTAGATATTAATTGTATTATCTCTAGGTAATGTTTACGGTAACATTTATTTCTCTACAATATTCTAAGCATATTCCAAATGCTCAACAGTGAATATAATCACTTATTGCTGTTGCTATTATTATCATTATTTTTAAAACAACAAAAAGGCAGAGACTTTTACAAAGGGCAACTCAGTTATTCACGCACTAGAAATGGGTTAGCTTGTTAAATGCTTTCATCCGCTGTAGGAAGCCATTAGCATCATGATTCCTTATTTTACAGCGGGTAGAAATGAGGCTGTCAGGGGTCAGCATTGTGCCCAAGGCTCCACAGGGAGTGGAGACCCTGAACCTCCATGCTCTGTGCCCTTCCAGCTATGGATGGAAGTTGTTCTTTTTTTTTTTTTTTTTTTTTTTTGCGGTAGGTGGGCCTCTCACTGTTGTGGCCTCTCCCGCTGCGGAGCACAAGCTCCGGACGCGCAGGCCCAGCGGCCATGGCTCACGGACCCAGCCGCCCCGTGGCACGTGGGATCTTCCCGGACCGGGGCACGAACCCGTGTCCCTTACGTCGGCAGGCAAACTCTCAACCACTGCACCACCAGGGAAGCCCGGACATTTTTCTTGAGAGCAGAGTTTGATTAGAAAACTCAGGGTACAACTTCAACAGCATGGGGACTGGTGCAGGCCCCCAGAATACTGAAAGCCCCCAAAGTCCTTTCTGCTTGGGGACAACGTGGGGACAGAAGAACAGGATGGGTTGGCTGGTCCTAGAGACCAGGATCAAGTGGCCACGGATATCAGGAGGGAAAGCCTGTGATGGCAGAAAGCTAAGAGGGGCTGACCCGAGCCGTTAGCTAATTGAGGCACAGCCTTTATGATAAACAGAAACCCTTACCTCACCCAAGACTCTGGTAGCAGTTCAGTCTCTAAGCGATCTACCCTGGGAGGGACATTTTCCGACTTCAGCTTTAAAGTTCAGATACAGTTCTGTTCTCCTACCAGGTTCTATCACCTATCCATGTTTCAAACTTTTTTATTGACAGACATGGAAACGGCTAATGTTTAAGTTATAAAAGGAAACTATGCTTCTTTGGGGGAAGAAAAGCAGACAAATCAGAATGTAGAGAGGAAAAAAATTGCCGTTTTTCTTCTTCATTCATCTTGATAAATGCTTTATACGTTCCGGCTCACGGAGTCCACACCACAACTCTAAGTAGTGGGTTGATTTAAATGTCCCCAATTTACACCCAAGGGACCTGAGTTTTAAAGTTACTTCCTTGTTTTGGAAATGACTGATTAGAATTCTCTTCTGTGCATGTGCCTCAAGGTACAGAGTCATCCCCCTATTGACAGATGGATGTGTTATTTCTAATATTTTTACTATGTAAATGATGCTTCAAAAGACAGCCTTGTACGTATGTTTTCCCTCGTGTTTGTGCATGAGTATCGATCTGTTGAATTCCTAAATGGGATGTTGTGAGATCAAAGAGGATGAATATTTTACATTCTGTTATTTTTTCCTGCTTCTAGTTTTCCAGCACTCACCAGCACTCATATGCACTTAGTGCATATGCATGCGCGCACACACACAGGCACCATTCCCGGTCCCGAGGCAGTGAGCGTTCACTGAGCATTGGTCATACCTCTTGATGTTGCACTTTTCATAACCCTCAGCAGTGTTCTGACATAAGCACTCTTGTTATCATCATCATCTCCACTTTACAGATGGGAAAACCGAAGCACTGAGGGCATAAAATCATTTGACTCCAGATTCCTGATTCCAGGTTCCTCATGCATGAATCTAACTACAGAACCCCTACTTCCTTAGCCATCATGTCCTTCTCCTACCTGCAACCTATCCAGCGGCTTTTCCAAAGCTTTCAGGATGAAGTACAAAGTTCATAGTAACAAAGGAAAATGCACCTGATGACCTAACCCTTCTTAGACCATCAAGTGCATTTGGACTCTATTCTCCAGGCAATGGGGACCCCATAGAACGTTTGGTATCCAAGGATTTACATGGGGGTGTCTGGGCTTGAGAGTGATTTGTGTAACTAGTCACTCGTTTACAGTGTTTTCCAAAGGACACCCAGTGTATGAAAGACTTCCCCAGGGTGCTGGAAAGGAGACTGTCAAAAATTGCTAAGGGGATCCGAGGCAGCTTCTGTGTATAACCTCCTTGTACCCCATCCCTTCTCAAAGCTGGATTCTCAAGGTCATGTCCAACTGCCCAGCACCTGCCCAAAGTTATTTTCTGTTTGTTTGATAAGGGGAAGTGAGTTTATGCTGCGAGATTCCCAGTGGCGGGTTTGTTTTAAGATCTGGCGATCCCCGTGCTCCTCCGTCTGGGGCCCAGCTGCAGAAACCCTGACCAGGCGGACACCTCTGGGAAGTGGTGTTTTTGGAAACCAAGCCAAAACAGCGCCTTGCTCTGCCCCTGGGGCAGCTGAATAAAGCTGTTGGAGGGAGAGATGGGAGTCCAGCTTCTTCCTTGGGGTGGGGGGTTGGGAGCGGGTGTGGATTAGTCTCGGGTCGTGGCCTTCATTCCGCATCCTAGAAAAGAGAGACTAGAATTGAAGGTCGTTAGATCTAAAGACATTCAGAGATTGGATTCCAGCCCCCTCAGACTCAGGCTCAACTCCTGTTTATCAAGCACCTGCAGGGTGCTTTGCCCAGACAAGGTCTCATGTACCCTCAGGAAGAAGTTCTCATATTGATTAGAGACGTGGCCTTGGAGTCCAGACTGCCTGGGTTCGAATCTCAGATCTGCCCCTAGCTCTGTGCTCTTTAAAAAGCAGGTAGACCTCTCTCAGCCTCAATTTCCTCCTCTGTACAATGCAGAAATCACAGTATTTACTCCAAAACTAGTGGGAGGGTTATACGTGTCCAAAGCACAGTGCCCCATGCCTGGGAATTTCCCGGGGATAGCACTGTGCAGAAGGCGTCATTGTCCTTGTGTTCCCGCCGTGGACACTGAGCCTGGACTGCTTCTGCGTCTGCCTGACTCCTGGCCCATGCTTGCTGCACAGGACACGTCGGCTCTGCAGGCCTGAGCTCCCCCTGCCGCCATGCCTCAGCTTTCTTTCTCAGTCTTAGCTGTGCAACCTGGTTGACCCTCCAGTTCCACCTCCAAAAGCCTCTCCGGTTCATCCGCCTTCCTCAACATGCCGACTCGTCTTCATCAGTAGTCAGGGTCACAGACCTGAACAGCCTTATAACCACCTTGACCCACACAGCAAACTGACCCTCACTCTATAACTAGGCAGGTAGCTCCTTGAGGGCAGGAATGTTTTACGTTCCCTTGGCCCTTGGCTTAGAGCAGAGACTATGGAATCGACACTCAGAAAGCTTGTTTGAAGGCCAGTATCACTGCATCAGTAAATAGCACAATTAATGAATGAGTGGATGAATGAATGTGAAGGCGTGAGTGAAGGAACAAGGGAGTGTGTAAAAGAAGGAGTGAGGGGGTGAATGAGTGAATACACAAGGAAATGAGTGGATGAGTGAGAGAGGTTGAATGATTGGTGGGGAGGGAGCGCATAAGGGAATGTGTGACTGACTGACCAGTGCATTTGGGCCCCGTGGAAAGCAGCTTGTCTTGCCCTTGTCCTTATCCATGACCTCCCTCTCCAGGCTCAGACGTGCCTTTTCAGTTCTATCCGCCCTCCCCTTCCTCCTGTTCCCTCTCACCTGTCTCCAGAAGTGATGACGGCACTAATTTGTTCACAGACCATTAACTCTTGAGCACTGGAAGAGGCCAGCTCTGAGTTGGCAAGGGCTGGGGTGCTGGCTCTCGGTCCACCAGGAGACATCATCATTCTCTTGCCTGCCCGCCCGTGCAGCGAGGTTCTTATCTCTCCCTCTGCCCGCTTGCAGATGACGACTGCACTGACTCCTTCACGCCCAATCAAGTCGCCAGAATGCACTGTTACCTGGACCTGGTGTACCAGAGCTGGCAGCCCTCCAGGAAGCCGGCGCCTGTCGCCCTTGCCCCCCAGATAGTGGGCCACACGACAGACTCCGTGATGCTGGAGTGGTTCCCGCCCATCGACGGCCACTTCTTTGAAAGGTGAGTGTGGCCTGTGAAGTGTCGATGCCCCTTTCTCTCTCCTGCCAAGAAGAGGAAAACTTGGAAGAGAAGCAGCCCTGGAGAGGGATCTCGCTCTGTTTTTTGTTCTTGATCTTGTTTAACGAGTGCCCGCCACGACTAGCACAGTGACTGGTCCATAGAGGCACGATATAGATTTGGGGGTCAGGGAATACATGAATGATTTCTAACAGAAATTAATGAGTAATGATGCATATTTTAAGTGGTGAATATTTAGCTTCATTTTATTATTAAAAACATGGAAACCTCTGTCGCCAGAACCTCCTCTGCGATCGAGGTACTGGTCTCATCTCCGTGAGCTCGGGAGTTGAAGTTGCCTCTGGTTAATGGGCTAACACCTTCCTATACGTATAGTATATGAAGGGTACATTATACATGAATATACAGGCATATATATACATATATATATAATTTTTTTTAAGGCTTTTAGCTTTCTCTTGAATCAGCATTAAGTTGAGCAGGGCTCAACACTGATTTTTTTTTTGTGGCTGCATTGGGTCTTCATTGCTGCGTGGGCTTTCCCTAATTGCAGTGAGCAGGGGCTACTGTTCGTTGCGATGTGTGGGCTTCTCATTGCGGTGGCTTCTCTTGTTGTGGAGCATGGTCTCTAGGCGCATGGGCTTCAGTGGTTGTGGCACGCGGGCTCGGTAGTTGTGTCTCACGGGCTCTGGAGCGCAGGCTCAGTCGTTGTGGTGCACAGACTTAGTTGCTCCGCGGCATGTGTGATCTTCCCGGACCAGGGATCGAACACGTGTCCCCTGCATTGGCAGGTGGATTCTTAACCACTGCGCCACCAGGGAAGTCCCACATATATTTTTGTATAATTAGAATCTGTGCCTGTGCCTAGTGTTGTTTTATAGAACTGAAGGTAGAATTTTTAGAAGATCAGAGGATGATAAACTGAGGCACACGATACCTCAGTTCAGCTCCTGTCTGCCACTCACTAGTGGTATGGCCTTGGGCAAGTCACTTTCCCTCCCTGCGTCTTATTCTCAGCTGAAAAGTGGGTCTAATGATGCCTCCATGGCCTGAAGGTGGAAACCTGAATCAAACGGTTTCTTGTGCTGCCTTTCAGCATCGGGACTCCCTGAGGAGCTCAAGCTTTAGGGGATTTTAAAGGGTCATGAAACGTACTGAGATGTTGACCTCTATTTTGGTTGGAACTTGGCTATAATTTAGGGTAGATTAGTATATTGCCCCCCTTCCAGCCCTTCTTGGGGATGTTTTATCCAATAATGGTGATACAACACTGATGATGGTGGAAATAATAACCAGCTAATGATTAATTATTACTCAATGGTTGTGGTTGTCAGCGTTTATCAAGTGCTTACTCTGCACTGGATTCTGTACTAAATGCTTTCTATACAGTCTCATTTAATCTTTCCAGTAATTCTGTAACAGGGGAATCACCTTCTGCATTTGCCAGATGAGGTAGGGACTGGCGCACAAAGAGGTGGAGAGATTTGACCAAAAGCCCATAGCAGGTGGTGGGAGCTGGGCTTCGACTCACATTTTGCAGTGTCTTATCTGAGGCTCTCATGTTCTTTCATTAAGTCTTTCCAAACTTTGAATTATGAAGGAGGTGTTACCCCTCCCCTCAAAAAAAGGCCACGAAATGTGGCAAGGAGCTCTCACAAGTATGGGTGTATATGTGTGTGTGTGTGTGCATGTGTGTGTGTGAAACATATATTAGATCATGGCATCACATTAAATTCGGGCTCCAATTTTCCACACTACTATCAGTCCCTGAATCTAGAACCTTCATTTGACAGCTGGATGGATGTGATCACGGGGAAAGGAAATGCACTCCCTAGGCCCTCTGTAGAAACCCCCCCTTCCTCTTCCCCAGCCATCCTCACTGGGAGCTTAGAGCTGGGGTTGGGAAACCTCATGTGACACTTCAGAGCAGGCTTTCCAGCAGCCCATAGATTTATTTATTTTTTCTGTGGCAATGAAGAGTATCAGACTTTTGGTCAAGGCTTGGCCTCGATTCCACTTAAAAATGGAAGTTTTGTAAATGAAGCTTCCTGTGTATGTATTCAATTTGTATTTCATAAAGCAGTTTTTGTCCATTAAATAAATACCATCTGATTGTTGGAAACCTATTGGAGGGTTAATTGTTGTGTAATGAGATATGTCTCTATTACATAGTGCCCTCAGCTTCAATCAATATGTTTTTAATAACCTATAGTCAGTTGGTACTTGAGGCTCATACAATAGCTATTCTGTTCAGTCTAAGATTTCACAACGGAGTTATCATATGTTAAATTAAAACTGACATTTTAGAAACATGTCTAATTAGGGTTAACAGCTATGTAGACCATAGTCTATGGCTAAAGGAAGTAGGTCAACAAGTTCAATAAATTGTTGTAAAGGAATGGAACTATCACTCTCCCATACACACGGAGTTCATACTGGTGGAAATTGGCTTAGTACAAAGTGCACGAGCTTTGATGTCAAGTTGTCTGTGTTCCAGTCTCAGCTTCACCACTCCCAGCCTACGGGACCTTGGGCAAGTCATCTCCCTTCTCTGATCCTCTCTGGCCCTCTGAGTCTTGTTCCATAAAAGGTGCTAACCATGCTCACTTCACCTGGCTTTTGTGGGGAATTCAACAGGATGACCTCTCGTGCTATGCCTAGCACACACGCTCTCTGTTCAGGAAATACAAGCCCCCTTCTTGTACAGTTTTCCAGAGCTGTTGAGCTACTTGAAAAGTTCTCTTTCCCTGCAAAATCTCTGGTGTTTTCCACTACATTCATCAATGCCAACCTCTCGCCCCTGGCCATCCTCATGTCCTCCTGCTGTTCCTCACATCTGTGGTCTAAGCGAATACAAGGGTTTTCCTTAAAAAAACATATTCAGATCCTCCCACAGCCTGTGTCCTCACACATGGGCAACTGAATAAATAATTCAAGGCCACCCCTGGCTTTTTTAACTCCTTTATTTTTATCTGTCTTGCAAACATGTGTTGACTAGATGGTTGCATTTTTCTGAACAATGGGCTGTGGTGTATTGGAAAGAATGCTGGACTGGGGACCAAGAGACCTGGGTCTGAAGTCTTTGCAACCTCATCCATTTCTTCTTCCTCTTCAGCCGCACTTTTCTGATCTATAAGCTCAAAGGCATCTAGCCTTGCTCAACCAAGGTTCCTTTTCCAAATCTCAGAACACAGAAAATGACTTGAGTAACTGTTTTCTCAGTTCTCCTAAGGATGGTACATAACTAGTACCATTTTAGATGCATAGGAGAGAGGTTAATTCATTATGTACAGTGGATGCCTTAGAGAAACATTGTTCAATAGAACATTCTGCAGTGTCCAATATGGTGGCCATTAGTCAACTGTGGCTGCGGAGTAATTGAAATGTGACAAGTTTAAATGAGGAACTGAAGTGAATTCTACATTTATTTGATTTTAATTCATTTAAATTTAAATAGCCACATGTGATTAGGGGCTGCTGTATTAGACAGCACAGATTTGGAGCTTTAAACTTTGATTCTCATGGAACCTGGGTAAGAAAGATGATCTCTTCCAGTGTTAGCGTCCTGTATTTCTATGATTTCAGTGTGTGTGTGTGTGTGTGTCTGTGTGTCTGTGTAGATGCAGGTGCCCATTGAAATCAAAGAAATGCCAAAGATTAGAAACACATATTGTACACTCCCTGAATGTGTGTAGGGTACTGCCTGATTTTGGTAAAGCCCATTTTGACTCTATGGCTTTCTGAGCTATGATTTTGGTGTGGTTACTTTGTACTCATGATTCTTAGTTTCCTTAACTATAAAATGGGAACATCACCCACCATACTCAGGATCACCCACCTTTGCTATTTAGTTACTGACTTTGCTTTTACTTGTGCCCATTTATTCTTCATTCATCATTCAGACTGATCATTTTAAAATGTGAATTAGGTCACGTCACCCACGTGTTATAACCTTCCAGTGGTTTCCCATTACTTTATGTGTAATCTAACACGTAGTCTACAGCACCTTCCATGATCTGGCCTTTGCCTCTCCTACTGCTCGTTCCTTCATCTGTGACTCTTGCCCCTCAGGTTTCTTTCAGGACCCCTAGGGCCAAGCCCTTTTTTCTTGCTTAGGTCCTTTACATACCTTTAGACTGAACCTGGAATGCTTTACTCCCACTCTATGTCATTCTTCACCATACCTTGGCCAAGATCTTCTATGATTGTGCCAATCTAAATACGCCCAGCACCCTCCACCCCATTATTCTATCCGACATCATCTATAAACTTTCCTTCTAGAAATGATGAATCTGTAGTTTTATATCTATTTAGCTGTTTGTTTAGGGACCATTGCCTCTGCTGGATGGAAAGCTCTTGTGAGGGCAGGTACCACACCAAATGTACTCACCCTTGGATGGTGAATGTCTGGTAGCTGTACAGTGCTAACAAGCAGAGGCTGTTCAATGAGTATCCACTGAATGAATAGATGAAATATTGAATGAACACATGAACCAGTGATTGAACATGAGCAAATGCACTTGGTAGAGCTCTGTGTAAATTAGGCACATTTATTGTCAGGTGGATAATGGCTTATTCACTCATCAAAGTATTTATTGGGAACCTACACTGTGTCAAGAACCCAGTGAAGTGCAGGTGACTATATGTGTATCATCTAAAACAAAGCATCTAAAGAAGTAGAAAGGCCCAATTACCATAAAGGTCGGTGCGACTCCTGATTCCATACAAGGATGTTTGTAATCTCACTGTCGTCAGAAAGCCAGTCCTGTGACTCTGAGTTGCTATGCATGGATTGTGGTCATTGTAATGGAACCAGAGTGGTGCTGAGCACCTCTCTCTCCACTCCTCATCCCCTGCCTGCAAGCATATTTGTATAATCATCATTATTGCTAGTCCAGGAGTACCTTATACATACTGCAAATATATAGAAAACCAGAAGGAATAAAAGTAGGGAGGGAGGAATCATCCTGTGTTCTACCACCTAGAAATTACTGCTGATAATATTTTGTTGCAAGATTATTAGAACAGCACTGAGATGCTACTATAGATACAGTTTTGAATATGACTCTTTCACTTAACATGATAGCTAATGCATTTTTCCATAAAATTTAGTAATCTTTATACGTATTTTTTTTATAAAAACTGCTTACCATTCCACTGAGCAGATTAACCTTAGGCCATTTAATCATTCTCCTATTAGTGTGCTTATAACATTTCTACCTATGTATGGTTTCATATTTACAGTAATAAAGCTGAGGATGCAGAATCTGCAATTTGAGGGTCTAGACTAGGTTAATCATGGGTCTTAGCAACATACTGGAATGACTGGTATTTATCCGTCCATCCATCCATACATACATTAAACTACATATGTTGACCACCAGGTAAGCAGATAAGCAGGGACGTGAAGTGTTCAGATTTAGGTTTGGGGTTGAGCTCCCTGGCAGCTGGGTGGAGGAGGAATAAGGACCACCAGCAGACTGTGATGTTGACAAGCATGTGAGTCCAGGGGCTACGGAGGTTCCCTAGGAAGCAAAAGCCCTAAGGCTTGAGATAGGGTTCCTCCACTGTATCTTTCATGTAGCCAAAGTATAGTGATTCTTCTAGGAAAGAGGTATTGGAAGGACCATTGCATTTTGAGAAATAATGGGTTGGGCTATGACATTTCTTGACATTTTCCCTTTCCAGTCCCTCTGTAGGAGTTGCTCAGATTTACAGAGTTTTGGGCTCGCTCACCCTCGTACATGAGGAGAGGGCTTATCCCCCTCCCTTCCCAGCAACTGTCTCCTAAACAGGAGCCAAGTCTGGAGAACAAGTAGGATCCCAGAGGCTGTTGTGGCTAAAGGGAGATTGAATCCAGACACATAAGACACTAGATGATAGGGAAAGCCACCGTAATATTCTACTTCTGGGGCTGGGCTGGTCCCATTGAGGGATTGGCTTGCCCCTTGGAAAGCTGCTAAAATGAATTAGATGGCATGGTTAGGAAACCATCTTTGACTGTAAAATCAAAGAGTGACTCATCCAGCCCCAGAATGTCAGGGCTAGAAGATTCTTTAGGCATCATCTAGTTCAGCCCACTCATTTTCAGATGAAGGAACTGAACCACGCCTTCTTCCTATTTAATACCTAGGATACTGGATGGTTCCTGCATATGGTAGGTACCTGACAGATATTGTTAAAAGAATAAAATTTGAGGTCCAATGGGGAAAAAGATTTTCTCACAACCACACATCAAATCTTCAAGGGAACTTTAAATGATTGATGAAATGAAGATTAGTGCAGGTAGTAAGTTGATTCTGTTGATTCTGGGCTGCTTAGAATTAAAGTGTATCCCCCCATCAGAACAGAAGCCGCTTAGGCCCAAACAAGGCCCTCGTGGGCAATGGGGAAGAATTTCACTCATGGTCATATTCTGGAAGCTCTGGGAAAGATAGGGAAGATTGGAGAACATAGATTGGTTGTAACCTCTGCCTTTGGCTTAGTCAAGCCAGGGACTCATTCAACTGTTCCTAAGTCGGTGCATTTTCCTTCTTTCCTTGGCCTCCTAGAGAATTGGGATCAGCATGTGACCTTTGCCTGGAAGGGAGAATCCTGGTGCAATATGCCTTCAACGCCTCCTCCCCGATGCCCTGTGGCCCATCAGGACACTGGAGTCCTCGGGAAGCAGAAGGTAAGCCAGCCTGGAAGCTCTTTTGCTGGTTGGGTGTGCAAAGAACACTTTCGATGTAGTTGGAGTTTTATGATTTTAATGGTCTTTTTCATGTACTATCTCATTTGATCTGAAGATCGCCCTATTTTTGTCTTTTTTTTCCCCTCAGCTTTATTGAGGTATAATTGACATATAACACTGTGTAAATTTAAGGAGTGCAATGTGATGATTTGATACATGTATGTATTTCAAAGTCACCACAGTAAGGTTAGTTAACACATCCGTCACCTCACACTTCTGTTGTTTTTTTTTTTTTTTTGGTGAGAACATTTAAGATTTCCTGGGACTTCCCTGGTGGCGCAGTGGTTGAGAGTCCACCTGCCGATGCAGGGGACATGGGTTCGTGCCCCGGTCCGGGAAGATCCCACATGCCGCGGAGTGGCTGGGCCCGTGAGCCATGGCTGCTGAGCCTGCGCGTCCGGAGCCTGTGCTTCGCAACGGGAGAGGCCGCGATAGTGAGAGGCCTGCGTACCGCAAAAAAAAAAAAAAAAAAAAAAGAAAAAAAAGATTTCCTCTCTAAGCAATTTTCAATACAGTATTGTTAACTATAGTCACCATGCTGTATATTAGAACTCCAGAATTTATTCATTGTATCAGTAGGCGTTTGTACCCTTTCCCCTACATCAAGGCCAGTATTCATGCATTTGTTCAACACAAGTCTTTTGAGCACCTGCACTGTCCTAAGCCTGTCATGCCACTTTGCATATGAAGAAACAAATTCCCTGAGGTATTAAGTAAGTGCCCAAGGCCACACACCTGATAAGACACAGTATGTGTATGTTTATATATGCCCCAGACCCTGACAGCCTGTGAGGGCATACATAAACAAGGTCACGTTAGAATCAATACACATCACTAGCCTTTGATTCTTCTACAGTTACTTCTGGGGTACCCAGGGCCTTCTTACGTGTGTCACAGCTCTTCCTCTCAGTTTCTTTCCGTGAAACCTCCTTTTCAGGATCCATTTATCCACAAGGCACTAGAAGGAAGCACCTCATGACTGCCACGGGTGTGGCTCCACCCATGACCAGACCTTCCCTGCACAGGGACGTCTCCCAGGCCTCCCCAGGAGCCAACAATCTCTGTGCTACCTCACAGTACAGCTCACTGCCCCTCCGTTTTCTAGAGAAATTAAGAAACTGCCTTTCACCCAATGCTCTGTTGCACTGTCCCTTGGCCCAGGAGGAAGAGAGCTTGCAACTTAGAGAATCTCATGGAAAATTGCCTATTCCGTTTCCTCCTGCAGTGTCTCTTTCTTTGGGGCCCAGGTCTAGTCCCTGGAGTCAGGCTGGCGGAGATCGCTCAGTCCTCTGTCTCGCCCTCCGTTGCCTTCAGAGACTTGCACTTAGAAGCCCCCTCTCTGTCCTTCATTCTGCTATGCAGGTCAGCTCCTGCCAGCTGTCTTTGGGTGGGGACCCCAGTCCACCAGAGGGAGCAGAATCTGATTCCTCACCGAGGTTCGGTGAGAACTCCCCCGTCTCCCTTTATATTTTTAGAAAGAAGGTTGAAAAAGAAAAAGCCAGAGATAGAATAAAGCAAGGGAGAGGGATCAGAGAGAAAAGTGAGGGAGAAAAATGACAGCGCTGTGCTCTGTTATCTTCTAAAAGAGCTTAAAATAAAAATGAGAGTCGAACTGGGGAACTCTAAACAAATTCATCCAGAATGTAAAGCCAGAGGGATGCCTGGGAGAAACCCTTAGCTCAGCCTCACAGAATCACAGGCTGTCAGACGTGGAAGGGACGCCTGGGGTCATCCAGCCCCAGGGCCCACCCCGGGCAGGAATCCCCTTTGTGCCCTCCCTCTCTGAGGCTCTCCCAGCACCAGCTCGTGTATATCCTTGGCCTTCCCATTCTAGCTCCATCTGTTAGAAAGTTCTTCCTGAAATCTGCAGTGGTAACTGTTTCACCCAAACCGAACCCACGTTGGGTTCTCACAGAAGAAGGTGTGGGTCTCTTCCACGCAAGGAGTGAACCCATCTCATCTCTGCCCACCGTAGGGACTGTGCTGGGCACACGGACTGGGCAGAGCTGACTGTCTAATAGGGGAGTCAGATGAGTACACGGGCGATCACCATCGGGGTTGTGATGAGGCTTGTGCTGCGTAGGGGACCTCGCCCCGAATTGAGACTCATGCCTCCCAGGAAATGTTAACACACCAGTGAACGAGGTACATTTAAGAATGTGAGAGAAGTTGGATATGTTTAGAGCACTGGTTTTCTCAGTGTGATCTGGAGGCTTACGGGGTTCCTAAGCCTTTGTAGTGTGTCCTCAAAGCCCAAAGGTATTTTCATAATAATGCTATGCCACTGTTGACCTTTTTCACGCTCATTCTTTCCTGAGTGTACGGTGGAGCTTCCCAGCAGCTGCATGGCATGCGATGTTTTACTACTCTGACAGCTAATGGGACACGTACTTATGTATTCTTGTGTTTTAAAGTTTCTCTGTTTTAATCCACAATGTGGTAACGACTCATAGATATAACGTACATAAACAAAAGCTCTTCAATAATGGGGTAAGAACTTAAGTGGGTCTGGAGTATGAAAAGGAAGGTGTGGGTGAGGGAGAGGTTGGACTGGGGTGATATGTGTAATGTCCGGATGAGGATGGGTTTGGTTTATTCTGAGGGCAGTGAGGAGATGCCGCGTGCCTTGGCAGGTGCCAATATGGTGAGATGTGTGCTTGTTAGAAAGATCGTCTTGGTCTGCTCTGTGGCGAAGAGACTGGGGGAGGAGTGGATGGAGGAAAGGGCGCATCCAGGTGGCTGTTTCAGGAATCCAGCAGGCGGATGGCGGTGGCCTGGATGAGGTCAGTGGCGGTGATACTGGAGAAGAATCAATGGAATTGAGAGAGATTTGGGAGGAAGAAGTAGCAAGACTCTACCCTGAGACTTTTCTGGCTAAAATCATCTTGGTTTGTTCTACCACCTGAACGAAAGAAATAACTTCCTGGTATCTCCCCACACCTGCATCCAACCAAACTGTCAGTTGGTTAGGTCTGTTCCTGGTTCATCCCTGACCCTCTTCAAGCATGATATGCAGAGCGGAGTCCCACTGAAGTGCTGAGCGCCCCCTGTACCCTGAGCTGACTGAGGCCTCCAAGGAAACCCAGCAGCCCCGGGTGTTCCTTCAGGATATGCAAATTTAGTACAGGCAGGCCAGGAAAAGGCTCTGTTCTTTTTTTAGAGCATCCTATTACAGGCTCTGTGATCCATTTGGCTCAGACCCTTTTAATATTCTTAAAGAAATAAACTTTTCCATGAGCCAAACTCTGCAATTTATTTCTCAACTCATTTTCATCCTATTTATCTTTGCATGTTTAAGTTTTTGGACTTCCCAAACTAACATAAAACTCCCCAGTCTGTGAACGATGCCAGAGTATCTTTGGGGTTGGGGAAAGAGCATGGGTGTGGGGGGGATGACGAGGATGGGATTTTGGTCTGTGTCTGGCCATCAGTGTGCTCTGTGCCCTTGAGTGAGTCACTTTGCTTCTCTGAAGATAGCATCTTATCCGTAGAACAAACAGCCTTTCCAGCTGTGATATCTTAACTCCATATTAACATGATATTAACTCCATATTCATGTTATTATTAATGTTTTAACATTATTTTAACTCCATATTAACATGATAGAAAATTCTTCGTTTAACAGATATTTACTGCACGTTCACTATGTTCCATTAACTCCGTTTTGTGAACTTCAGGTAAATATAATCACAGAGATTCTTGCCTTTGGCCACAGAACATGGTTGTACCAAGAAGAAACCTATTTTCCCTTCTCTTGAGCAAAAACTATATTTCATAGATGAATATTTTCTGAGGTATTCAATACCATGATACGCTTGTAGCTCAGGAATTAGATAGCTAGATCTGATCAACTCAAATTTCAGTGAAGATCACTTATGCAAGCCTATAATACATTGCAACTCCTGGGTTTTCCATGAGAGGTTTAACACATGGCACTGGCTGTTTTCATTCTTACTTGTACGAATATTTTCCCCATTTTTCTGCCCAGAATATTTCAGGTGTGCTAAAGTATTCATCTAGAAAAAACCTGACACCAAGTTGTTATATTTGTGTCAACAGCTACAGTGTATATACACAAAGATATGTAATAGATGTCTGTATAGATCATCATAAATGTACATTTAAATCAGCATAGGTATGTATAAATATATTTCACATACCTATATGGCCTCATCTCTAGTGGACAGCTTATATAAACATGGAACTTTTCATTTTGTCAGCATATATACAAACAGATGTGTATTGGTAATGAAGCAACAGTTCCTTTGTACTTTCCTTCCTTCCCCCTTCCTTTCTTCCCTCATCCCTTCCCTCCCCTCCCCTCCCCTCCCCTTCCCCTCCCTCCCCTTCCCCTCCCCTCCCCTCCCCTCCCCCTCCCCTCCCCTCCCCTCCCCTTCCCCTCCCCTCCCCTTCCCCTCCCCTCCCCTCCCCCTCCCCTCCCCTCCCCCTCCCCTCCCCTTCCCCTCCCCTCCCCTCCCCTCCCCTTCCCTTTTCTCAACCCTTCTCCCAGATTTATCACCACACATCCAATTAGTTTCCCAGCTGCATCCATTTTTCTTCCGTAGGGACACTGATTTGTCCTTATCTCTGATGTTCCCTTTGTACAAGCAGCAGTTATGTATTATCTGAATT
Organism: Mesoplodon bidens; assembly: GCF_964165515.1. Lineage (NCBI taxonomy): Eukaryota > Metazoa > Chordata > Mammalia > Artiodactyla > Ziphiidae > Mesoplodon > Mesoplodon bidens. The sequence continues at coordinate 18,136,241 of NC_138162.1, read as the reverse complement.
AGTACAGCAGTTTCTTAACTCTTTTCACTGGACTAGAAGCTCCATGAGGGCAGAGACCATGTCTGCAAAACCTGTTTTTCCAGGGACTATAGCCTAACACTGGACACAGACCAGACAGTCAACAATTATTCCCTGGATGGATGGATGGATGGATGGATGGAGAGTATCTGTGACTCTAAACATTGGTTTTTCTGAAAGACAACTTTCATTTGCTTGCTTCAAATTCTTCAGTAGCTCCCCAGCTCTCTCAGCCTAAAGTTCAGTTTCCTTAGAGTGATGTACAAGACCCTTCATAATCTGGGTTCGGCTTAGCATGCCAGCCTTACCACCACTTACTGCTTTCCCGTTGCACTCAAAACCACAGTCATCTTATTTCACATTCTCTCTCAACTGTTCTCTTTGCTTGGAATATCTCCTTTTCCCAAGCTTTGCCTCGTTAATTCTTCCTTATGTTTCAAAACAGAGCTAATGTACTTGTGACTATGTTCCTCTGTCAAATATCTCATCCCATTTGAGTATTATAGCACCCCTGTCGGGTAGGCATCATTAGAGTAGGTGATACAGTGAGAAACTGTATAGTTCATATTTTAACCCATCTTTCATTCCTTCAAAGCTTGGCATGATCCCTGGACCAACAGTATCACATAGTATTCTACTCCCCACCAAGGAATTACTTAAACATCTCAGGCTCTGTTTCCTCTTCCGTAAAATGAGTTTCGTAAGACCAACGTCATAGACTTATGGCCAGGATGAAAAGAACTGAGGCATGTAACGTGCCTGGCACAGTGCCCAGCACACAGAGAATGGTCAGTGCATGAAGACTGGTATTATTAAAGGGATTGCTGCTTTTTTGATGGCTTGGACTCAGTGCCCCTTGAGGCTCTTTTGTACATCTAAAAGTTGGTCTCTGATAACCAGACAAGCATACACTCTGCAAATATTTCTAGTCCCGTTTACTTACTTGAGCATAATGACCAAGCTCACTTTCTTGTCCTTTGGAAATCATTCGGTCCCTCTGTCGATTAATAGTAAACCAGGGATGAAAGCGTGAGCCAGACAGCTTTGTCATCTTTGCTCTCCTGTGGCTCCCCACCTCTGACAGTCATTTTCTCCGAGGGAGGGAGGAAGATTGCTCCATCACTTGCCAGTTCCAGGAGAGCCCATGGTGGAGGGCGGGGGGGGGGGGGTGTTCACCTGGCACCCGCCATGGCACAGCAGACTCTAATACTCCATGGGGCCTTCACTTTCTTTTTTAGCTCCATATTTGAACAAGATAGAAGATTCTTCACTTAACAAATATTGATTGAATGTCCACTGTGTTCACTATTTGTGTGCCAGGCACTGTATTAAAGACTGAATATGGTATTGAGTGAAACAGAGCTACAAAACAGAGACAAAAATGACAACTATCTTACAGGACTTGGGTAAGAATCAGATCAATAAATTAATGGCTAGGGAATGTGCTCTGTATGTGTTAAAACGCTGCCCTCAATAAAGCTTTTTGAATGAATAAGTGATATATGAGTACCAACAACCCACAGAGTCAAAAGAATCAGGAACTCTTTGGGTTGGAGAATCGATAAGAAGAAAGGCTTCAGCCTAGGTAGGGAGTCTTGTTTGTGCCTTTGACTTAAACAACCGGTCTCTTCTATCCAGCGTTTGCTGCAAGTAATAAATGAACCTGACCAAGGAGAGGTGGAGGGAATCTTGTAGTGACATCCAGCTCTTCTTGTTCTGATGTGTTATATCTAAAAAGTCTTTTGAATTTTCCTTGTTCTCCGCCCCCCAGCCCCCTTGCTTCCATCTCTTTTTCCCTTCTCTTTTCCATCTCCACTGGACATCTTCTCTCTTCTCCCTTGGCTGGGCAGAGGCAAGGAGATGGGAGGCATTTACAGCTTTCACTGGAATGGCGTTTCCACCCAAAATGGCTTTCTAGTTTTCATACTGCGGTGATTCCTATTATGCTGTAACATTATCAAAACCTTTCCGGACAAAGATTGATTTTTTTCCCTTCTGCTTTAGAAATGTCCAGCATCTCCACCCCCCATCAACCACTGATGCTAAAGAATGTGGCTGATAGGACAACCTGAGATCCTTCATCCTACCCTCACCAGCTGATCTCTTACTAGACACCCTTAAATAAATTAGAGCCAATCACTGCATTGAGTCCTGATTACTTTTCTCAGCAGTGCAAAGGAGAGCTCTCTGAGGGTCTAGGACTAATGATCTCAGCAGAGAAAAATTCAGAAGTCGCTGCAGGCTGAGATCAGTGGGGATGAGGCATCGTCTCCCTGGGGAAAGAGTAGAAGAATCTCTCCTTCCTTCTCCCTCCCTCCTAACCATCCCACCCCTTCCTGAGTCAGACTGGACAGAGCTCAGAGAAGCTCAGTGGTATGGAATGACCTCATGTGGAGAAGGGGAGGAAAAGAGATAAGATGGCTCCAGGGCTGTCTTCCAGCTCTGTCATTCATGGTTCTAGACAGTTTCCTCCCAGAATACTCAGCCCAAGGGGCAGAAGCTATCGTTACTTACCTCCTCTTCACTGGAGGTTTCTGGCCCTTCTGTCATTCCAAGCAGGTTGTACCAAAGGCAGTGCCACGGGGATGCTAGTTTATTTTAGTGGCTCTTGTATTCAGTCTGGAGAACAACGAGGCACTTCAGGACGAGACAAAATTAGGCTCTAATGCTGACTGTTACACTCCAGGCTGTGAGACTCTGGTTAGTTCACTGCACATTTCTGAGCCTTAGTTGCCTCATCTCAGAAATGAGTCCTTGCAAGAATTAAACAGGTTCAGAGGACATAGTGAATGTTTAGCAAATGTGCGTTCCTTCTTTCTTTCCATCTGAGGCAGAAAAGCCTACAAGTAATAAATGAGGCGGGACAGTTTGGGCACTGACACAATCATAAGACACTTATTTGAATGTAGTTTTGACCAGATGTCTGGTGATTCGTCCAGATCTGTATCGCAGGTGTGGGGATGAGCTGGGTGCTGTGCACACAGCAGGTTCACCAAGACGCTGAGAATCTTCCCTCTCTTTTTACCCTCTCTGTGAGTTCTAGTCAGGCCAGTGTCGCCTGAGGTCTGCAGGAAACTCTGAGGACTTTCCAGAACTCACCCCCTCATCTCTTGTCCACAGGTCATCCAGATGTTGAACAACCCTGTAAGTCCAGTGTCCGCACCTGGAGCCCCAATTCAGCTGTCAACCCACACACAGTCCCTCCAGCCTGCCCTGAGCCACAAGGCTGCTACCTTGAACTGGAATTCCACTACCCCTTGGTCCCTGAGTCTTTGACCATCTGGGTGACCTTTGTCTCCACTGACTGGGACTCCAGTGGGGCTGTCAATGACATCAAACTATTGACTGTCAGTGGGAAGAACATCTCCCTGGGCCCTCAGAACGTCTTCTGTGATGTCCCACTGACCATCAAACTCCGGGATGTGAGCGAGAAGGTGTACGGCATCCAGATCTACACATTGGATGAGCACTTGGAGATAGATGCGGCCATGTTGACCTCTGTTGCAGACAGCCCACTCTGCCTGGAGTGTAAGCCCTTGCAGTACAAGGTGGTCCGGGATCCTCCTCTCCAGGTGGACGTGGCCTCCACCCTACACTTCAGCAGAAGATTCACAGACATGTAAGTGCGCTCTCTGGATCAAGTGGGTGGTCTGTAGAGAGATGTAAGGCCTGCACTGGAAGGCAGTTCATCACAGCCAGACTCACGTCTAGGGATTTGTAACCTGGTGTTGGGTGTAGAATTGTCTTAACAAGGCAGAGTTGATACAGTGGAAAGAACAAGGGACAAAGAACCAGGAGTCCTGAGTCTTGGTGGCAGCCCTTCCATGTAACTCTAAGCCTCTCTGACGTCTCTGCAGCTTAGTTTTCCCAACAGTAAAATGAAGGAGGCTGGATGAGAGTAGCAATGAGAAAGTCATGTATTACTAATGAAAGTACAAGAACCGAAGTTTGCTAATGATTTCCCTCTTATATTAAATTGAAGAGTATTCATGCACTGTGATTGCTTTTCCAGTGGGTGAGAAGGGGGTGAAGTTATAGCAGGTTGGCTGGGAATTGGGCATGTTCCTGGATATTTGCATGAGAAGATTGCTGGAAGGTGAACATAACCAGTAACAGTCCCTGTTTTCCAGTGTGGAAGAGAGGCTCATACCCATTGGATCCTTAGGAGCCTTTGCGGCTCTAGGTCTCCATGATTCTTTTCGGGTACTCATTGCTTTGATGTGAGATACTGTTTGTCCTTAATATTCCTTTCTCAGCCCACCTGTCTATCACCTCTTCCTCAAATATCCTGAGGATTTATGTTTTATGAGAGGGGCTGCCTTCCTTTGAAGTCATTAGTGCTTTTCCTATATGCCAGACAACGGGCTAAGGTCTTTGCGTCTTTTACTTATTTCATCCTCCCCACAACCACCCCTAGTCTCCTTCTAATTTTACAAAGAAGGAAACTGTAGCTTAGAGATATGAAGTCACTTGTCCAAGATCACATACTTAGGAAGTGGTGAGATCAGGATTGGAATTCATCCTGACTCCTAAGCCAGTGCACTTAACTACTGTTCAATTAAAGACGTGATTCCAATTTCTGTTTTAATCTAACAAATGAGGGAGCCTTAGCTACACCTAATTTGGGTACCAAGAGTCTATGAAGTCAACCACCAAACATTGGTTGAACCTCTTCTATGTACAAGGGACATGGGTGGGGAACACTCTGAGTATTGAGAAGAACAATAGCTCAAGAGTCAGACACCTTGTGTCTAGCCCCAGCCAGTCCACTTACTAATGTTAGATAAATCAGTCCATCTCTTTGAGCTTCAATTTCCTCTTCCGTGTGATGAAAATGCTGAAGTCAATGGTTTCTATGGGCCTTTTGTGGCACTTTCTTTGGTTCTAAGGTGATACAAGACACAATCTCTGCTCTGTCTACTTGAAAATATTTGCTAAGCCAAATATTATTAATAGAAACCAAGTTCTGGGAGAAACTTTTAATCTTTTTAAAAGACAGAACCACTTTCAAACACTTTACCAGCACTTCCTTTTACAATGCTGGCAATTAACGTGCACATTGCAAGCAAGCCCTTACCCATTCATTGACTCAGAGATGAAGAACATCTGTTTAAGAACTCAGAGGGAGTACTTGGTTTGTGTTTCAGAATCTGCTTAAAAGATCGTCTTGCCTTGAAAATATTCTATAACCCTGTCTCTTTCATCTCCTCACTTGTCTAGAATGGTAAAGTTCTATAAATATGCATCCACTTAACATTTCTGTATAAAACAATGAGATGAAGAAATAATAGATGTCTTGAAACCTCAGCTTAAACCCAGCATTTTTTTTTTTAGCCTTGAGTTGTGAGCCTGTGAGAGGTGACACAGGTTGATAAGTGTGGAATTGTGGAAATTAAACTGAAGAAGGAAAAGCACCCTGAATTCTGTTCTCAGCTAAGTCACTAACTTGCTGTGCATTCTTAGGCTAGTCACTTACTCTTTCTGGTGCTCAGAGGCCTTATATCTATAAGGAGGAAGTTGTACTAGACTAGTGGTTCTCAAAGTCAGTTGCATGCTACAAAAATTGGGGGCATTTTAAAATCACCTCCAGCTCACTTGCATCCCCGCCTCCTTCCTCCTCCTGGCCCTGCCCCAGGTATTGATCTAATTGGTAAGGAAGATAAGGCCTAACCATTAGGACTTTAAAATCTCACTGGATGATTCTAACATGCAGCCAAGTTTAAGAACCACTGCACTAAATCAGGCTCTCACAGTGTGGCCCCGGACTGGCAGCATCTGAGAATTTAGAAAGGCCATGTTTTTAGGCCCCAGCCCAGACAACTGAATCAGAAACTCTGAGTACAGGACCTTTCCAGATGATTCTGATGGTGGTTGAAGTTTAATAGTTACTGCTCTAAATGATCTCTGAGGCCCAGGAATCTCCAAGGTCTCTTTACTCATACAAGTGACTACTCATTCAATTTACAAGTTTGTATTGAGAACATTCTGTGTGCCAGAGTCTGTGCTGAGAGCTGTAGATTTCAGGGATGACTCAGCCCTTGCCCCTTTCCTGTAGACACTCACACTTCAGTGCTGAAGACCTTAACCACTTGGTAAAAATGCCAATTCCTATGCCAGTTTGCTTCCAAAACCACCACTATTCAGGTCTACATTGTGTACCATTTGTTCTTTCATTCTCAACAGATGTTTCTTTGGTCCCCACTGTGTTGCAAGCACAAGGTCTAGACTGAGGCCTTCATTGACCTTCCTCTTTGTCTTTCTTGAGTCCCAAGGAATTTATTGGAGACCTGGGCTGGGCCAGGCTCCACTTCCTGACTTGAAAGTTCTCTGAGACTCTGAAAAAATAAAACATCATTCCAAGTCAACCTATCATTTCAGCTCCTTTATCTCTTGGTAATTCGAGTTCTAAACTCCAACACAAATACCTCTTTGTGTGTGTGTGTGTGTGTGTGTGTGTTTGTGTGTGTGTGTGTGTGTGTGTGTGTGTATTTTACTGCTCTCACATTTTTTCCATATCAAATAAATTGGCTCTTAGACAAGTTCTATATAAAGACTGTTTTGGAGAAAAAGAGGAGAGAGAAAAAAAATGCTTTCTTTTTCTTCCCCGACTCAACCCATTACATGATTCCCTTTGACCTTTGTCTTCATTTTTTCTCTCAACAAAAATATTTATTCTTTCCGTTATCTATACTGGAGATAGTTTCCCAAGGTATGACATTGATGAAGGGAGAGGCTTCTGTGCTTACCCAATGGATGCTTCTCGTAGACTGATTGCTTTTGGACGGTACAAGGGAAAAATGGGGACTGTCTCCCTTAAGTGGAAGCCTCTGCACTGAGTGAGGAATGATACTAACAGAGGAAAATGGAACCAGTGCTGACTCTGCTTCTAACTCACTATGTGACATGAAGACACATTGCATCACCTTCTGGGGCTTTATTTTTTCTATCTGTAAAATGAGGAGACAACATATGAAGCTTTTCTCTGTGGATAGGAGTTGTTCTTAGGTGACTTTTTTTTTTTTTTTTGGTAGTAAAAGGGACTCAGCAGAGATTGTTTATCTCTGAATCAGTACCCAGCGTGGACCTCACCGGTTCTGGATGGCCTAGTGAAAGGTGTAGTTTGTGAATAACGATGATAATGATACTAATAACAATACCAATAACCATTTACTGAACATTGACTCTGTTTCAAGTGCCTGACACATATTTCTGAGGCAGGTGAAGCTCAGAGAAAAAGCTGAAGCTCAGAAGAGTGACTTATCCAACCTAATACAGCTGGTAGTGGCAGAGCCAGGTTTAAAACCCAGGTCTAATTCCAAATTCCACCTTCTCAACCACAATACCATACCACCTCCTGCTGTAATAATGCAAAGGCAGAATTTTAGAGCTCAGACATGCATCCAAGCTGGCTACAGTTCAAGATACAGGAGGTAGAAGGCAGGATTACAACTCACAGGCCACCAACCCACAATCCGTTCCTGAGACCCACTCTTGGAAGTCCGGCAACATGAGGTATATGGTCAGGTCTTTTTGTGTCTGGCTGGGAAGAAGGAGCAAGGATACTTCTGTTTCTAAATTGACTGCCAAGTGCTTCTGCACTGGGCACCATGCTACTTGGGTCTGTACGGAATCTCCAGATTTCTCTAAGAAGTAAAGGCTCTGGATAAAACTAAGCCCTTTTTTTTGGCTTAGAGGAAGTGAGATATAAAGCAAACCAGGAACAGTGAATAGCAGCTCACTTTCAATATTCATCTATTCATCTGTTCGTCTATCCATTGTTGATTCATTCAGCAAATATTTACTGGATGTCTTATTACACACTATGCACCATGTTAGGAAATGATGATACAGTGGTGCCAGGACGGGCGTGGAGTCTGCCCACATGGTGTGCCCACTCTTTGGGAAGAGAGGGGGTTAGCAAAGCAGTAGCACTGCAGTATAGTAAATGCCCTGATGGAGAAAACAGAAACAGAAAGTCAGTGGTTTCTAACTTGGAAGAATTGAGCTGTAAATGAGGAATATAATCTCCTTGAGGACTGGATTTTTGCTGGTTTATCTGCTGGTGCAGTCCCAGTGCCTAGAACAATTCCAGGCACAAAGTAGGCACTCAGTAAATATTTTTGAATGGCTCTTGAGTAAAGAATGGGAAGGAGTTTAGCAGTTGAAGAGAAATGGAGAAGTGGTAATTTACTAAGTACCTACTATGTGTCAAATGCTTAACTAAGGGCTTTATTTAAGTAATCTCATTTGACTTAACCTGTACAAGGACTCTGCAGCGTAGGTGGTCCTATCACCAAATTACAGAGAAGAACCTGAAACTCAGAGACTACATGGCTATCAAACTGTGTAACTATAACTGGGGTTTACACATAGATCCATCAGCTCCAAAGCTAGTGCTCTTATTCATTCTCTAGTTGGACAACTACGTTTGTGTTGCCTACTTGGTTTGTGCTTCTCTGTTCTTAGAATCATTGATTTAGAGCTAGAAATATTCTTAGAAGTCATCTCTCCCAACGAGCTTCTTTGTGTGTCCCAATTAATTAATCTATTGATTCTTCTTTCACATTCAGACCTGTTAAGCTGCCAACATAATCTCTATTTCACCTCACCTCCTCAGTATTCTCAATATAAGTCTTGGGGTAAATGAATAAACATAAAGGAAGGACATATTCTTATGATCAGGGTGGAAATTGTTGCGAATATGAGTCCACATTTTACAAATCAGATCTCAAATCTCTTCCTCTGGATTCCACATACTCAGAAACCCCAATCAGTCAGCTCAAAAACTTTCTAGTTCACTCATCAGTTCATTTTCTCAGTGAATATTTTTTGATTTCCACCATGAACCCAAGTACTTTGAAGGCACTAGCGACACAGTAGTGAACAGAGCAGAGGAGATCCTTGTTCTCATTGATCCCTGTGATGTAGTTGGAAGAGACAAACCAGAAAACACTTCATGATATCTCAACTGGGTAGGATTTAGTAACTTTAGATAGGTGGTCAGGAAAGGCCTCTGTGATGAGGTGACATTTGAACAGAGACTAGAAGAGTCTCCTAGTGACTCATAATAAAGGCTGGGTGACCTGCCATCATTGAGATCCTAGCCTATTTGGAACATAGATGTCTTATAATGTGAGCCTTGGTCCTTGATCACTGTTTGGCTTATCTTAGATTCAACTGGGCCTGCATTTTTTTCTCTCACCTGGTTCAGATTCTTAAATACAAAATTTAGCATGCTCATTCGCAACAGGGTCAAGGGTCCATGAATGCTTTTCAGGTAAATGAGTGAAGAGTGAGTCAGCAGTAGAACCTCTCAGAAAAAGGGTCTCTTGCTTCCACATCTTAGCCATAGTATTGACACGCGATGCCATAGTAAGCCTCAGAGGGTTGGGAAAGGTTAGACCAAATTGGGATCAACTGAAGCACAGGTGGCTCCTTCATGCTGTTTCTATGGCTCTCCAGGTGAGTCACCATTTCATTTTTTGTCTCAGCCACATTTCTTTTCCTGGCTCTTTCTGTATGTCACCTAGTCATGCATTCTTTGTTCTTGTAGGTATTCATTTTTTCATTCATTCATCAACCAAATAGTGAAAATCTAATTTAATAATATTCAGTGATACTTTCTTTATTTCACAGATATTTACTAGGTGTCTGTTCTGTGCCATGCTCTGTGCTGGAACTAGACATCCCTAGTCTCATGAGCACACAGTTTAAAGGGGGAAACAGACAAAGAAATCAGGTGATTATACTACAGCATGAAAGGTGTATGGTGTGAGGATCATAAGAAGGGTATCTAAAACACAAGAAGGGTATCTAACCCAGCTTGAGATGGTTTAGGAAGGTTTCTTGGAAGAAGTCATGTCTAAGCTGAGACCTGAAGGATGAATAAAAGTTGATCACTAAAAAAGTTTGCCATAGGATGGATGGTTGAAACCAAGTGGATGCTTAACAAAAATTGATAAATGAATGAATGCATAAACGAAAGAATGAATGAACCAACCTACTCTACTTCATGGCAGAAGAGCATGTTCAGTCTCAGATCGAATGTAGAAATGTAGTAATCTGAGCTATCTATCCACTTTGGTCCTTAAATCTACTTCATTCCTTTTAACTGCTATACAACATTCCACAATAGGAATTTGCTGCAGGTTATTTAGGTGTATCCATGGTCATGACTACTCAACAAAATGGAAGTGCTTTGTCTTTGCCCATTTGATGGGTAAAACATGACTTCTCATTGGTGTTCCTGGGATTGAGCATCATGAATGAGCATCTTTTCAAATATTGACTGGCTATTTACATTCCCTCTTCTGTTACTTGTCTATTAATATCTTTAAGTGGTGTCTGGTTGTTCATCTTTTCACACCTCAGTTTTCCCATCTGCTAAATTGGGATTTTAATGTCAGCCCTCCTGCATATCCATCAGTGTTACTGGAATCTAGGGTAAAATGGGTAGTCAAGAGGGAACTAGCATTTATGAAGAAGTTACTCTTAGTAATCATTTATTCATTGATATATTTCTCAAATGTTCCTTGGATGGGAACCATGCCACATTTCTGAAGATACAATGGTTACCAAAAACCAACCCAGTTTCTGACCTCAGTGGAGTGTAAGTTTCATCACTGTGTTAGCCACCATCACTTATGCAGGTAGCATTTACTACTAGCCGTACTAGCACCCCTACTGCTAATAATTACCGTGTAGTAAATACTTCATATATGCTCAGTATTTTTATAAGCCTACCAATGAGGTGTAGTTATCAGTATGCTTTATTTTTAGATGGGGAAGGTCAGACTCAAAAAGGTAAAGTCGTTCATTTAAGGTCCCACAGTTAACAGATGCTCGAGTCAAGTTTTACATCTCCTTGTCTGACCCCAAAGGACGTGCCTGGCCAACTATAGAGCATAATCATTGCTATGACAGGAAAAGGACAAGGTGGCATCTTGATGGATGGAGAAAGTAGATGTTAAAACTAGCTTTTCTTGGGCTTCCCTGGTGGCGCAGTGGTTGAGAGTCCGCCTGCCGATGCAGGGGACATGGGTTCGTGCCCCGGTCCGGGAGGATCCCACATGCCGTGGAGCAGCTGGGCCCGTGAGCCATGGCCGCTGAGCCTGCGTGTCCGGAGCCTGTGCTCCGCAACGGGAGAGGCCACAGCAGTGAGAGGGCCCGCGTACTGCAAAAAAAAAAAAAAAAAAAAAAAAAAAAAAGTAGCTTTTCTTGTTTCCAAGAAGAAACAGAATAAACACACAGAAGAGAACTTTTTTTTTTTTTTCATTAGGTTTTGGACATTTAAGCAGATGAGGAGGAAGAGCTTTGCACAGTGTGGGCCTGGTCAGACCAGCATGGTTTCCAGGAACCTGTTGTTGAAATGCATGCTCCAGGCTGGACCCCTCTTTGAGCAGGGCCTTTCCCCACACCTTTCCAACGTGGCCTTGCCTGCGTTCTGATGTCCACCAGGACACATGAGCAGCATCAGGACTGATAGCTATTTCTCCAAGTCCCGAACAAATACTTCTGTTCCTAGCCCAGGCTAGCAGTGTACAGAGTCAGCACAATCTTCCTCTATTTTTGGAAGCCGGGCATCATCCACCTACAACTCCCTCTCATCAGTCTTAGGCCAAGTACCTCTCAGAATGAAATACAGGTTCTGGGAACATTAGGGTAAACAAAAGGGTTTAGCAAAATCCACAGATCTCTGGGGTCAGCAGTAGCCGTAGAAGTGCTGACTGTCTCCAGGTACCTTCACGATTTTGAAAGTGTGAAGGGCCCCTGGTTGGTGCTAACACTACTGAGATCACTTATCTAAATTTCTGTGGATCAGTCAGGTGCATTACTGGCCCATGATAGTGTCTCTTCTACATGATAGTGTCTCTTCTACAGATATTAGTTAAGACTCACAGAAGTTAAGTGATGGACCCAAGCCTCTGTTGATAAATTTATTCATTCATTTGTTCAGTCTTTTAAGAATAAGTGCCTTCTGCATGTCAGTCTCCATGCTGGCACTGTAATTGTGAATCTTACAACTGGATAGGAGGGCTGGTCTGAATAAGAGCCCAAGTAAAAATATAATTACAACCTGAAGATTTATTATTATGTGAGGTTATAATAGAGCATAATTCCCCCTCATATTAAGGGGGGACATACAGAAGACGAGACTGGAGTTGTAAGCAGGGGCCATATTGTGAAGGGAGTTTCTGTTATGGAGTTTGGATTTGTTCATTGGGATTAGAGGACTAAACCAATCAGATCAGTGTTTCTATGGAATGGCTCTTGGTGCTCAGTAAAGAGAGGATCGAGGAAGAGTGAGAAAGTCCATTTAGAGGACTTTATTGCTCAAGTGCAAGCCAGAGATTATGATTATCTGTCTGCAGGAGAAGTGGATGAATTGGAGGAATGTTTTACAAGTAGAACCAGTAGGGCTTGGAGATGTATTGGATGCAAGGGTTCTGAGAAGGAGCTGTCCAATGACTCCCGGGTTTCTGGTTTGAGTGTCTGGAATGAGGGAAATGTTATTTCCTGAAATGGAGGAATAGACTTTAATTTAGTGTTTTGTTAGTGGGTGGGGTAGATCAAGAGCTCCTTTGGAAAACAATGAGTTAGTGAAGTCAGCTTGCAGTGGGTGTCCTGATGTCACCTGCTTCTTTGTTCTTTTGCCTTTCTCCCTGTGGGTGGGTAGGATGGACTGGACTTGGTTGTATGGGCACCGATTCCTGATTTTTAAGAAAACAAGTAGATGAATAGGAACGAGAACGAAAATAACAGCCGTCGGAGTAATTACAGATGTGGGAATAATGGAGGAATTTATCTCACCCTGGGCATTGGCAAGAGGAGTGGACAAAATCCATTCAATCTGTGCTCAGAGATGATGAGAATCCTCAGGACAGGACATAGTGGGTTGATGTTGTATCTGTTAAAGCAGGAACCTCAGACATTACTTAGGAGATGCTGAATTGGGGATCAGGAGATCTGATTCTCAGGCCAGCACACAACTGTCTTGCTGCATGACCCTGAGCAGATTCCTTCAATGCTTCGAACCTCAGCTCCTATCCCTGGAACAAAGTGGGTGATGATTCCTATCCATACAGTCTCACAAAGGGTGTCCTGAAAAACTAATGAGCTAATGGACTTGCAAGAACATGATGCGATGTGGGAGAACTATAAAGATTGAAATGTTCATGATTCTTCCTATTGTTTGGTTTTCATTAGGCTTGTTCTTGGCCAGGCCGGAGAGTATGTGTGAAAGACAAACACACAGACATGCACAGACACACTCATGAAACAGTTTCCCGTTCAACTCTACACAGAGTTCAGTGCTGGATTAGAAGAAAGAAAAGGCCATTGCACTTTAATCTCTGTAGCTGAGCTAAAGAAAAAGAGAGAAAACCCATCAAAGTGCTGGCCCTGGAATCAGGAGACATGGCTTCAAGTACCGATCTCCTGAGATTTTGCTATATTACTGGCTCATGATTCCCCATCTGTGGGCGCAAGTCCCCCTTCTATAAAATGAAGCCCTAGGTAAATGACTCTGAAAGTCATTTCCAGCTCTGACATTCTATTCAGACCCTCCTGGAGTTCTTACCTGCCCTGAGTATGTCTAACTCAGTAAGAGTAGAGGGACCAGGCTACATGTCCCATGCGAGCTCAGAGACTGGCCATCTGTAAAGAAAGCCTTCCAGGTGCACTGGGGCCCTCAGAGCTCCTTCTTGACCTACTTTCTCTCTCTCTTAGGGCTTACCGATTGTTTCCATTTGGGACAATTTCAGAATGTACTGGTGTATTTTTCCTGTTCAGCGGCATTTTGACTTGACAGTGAGATACCAGAGATGGGAACTAGGTAACATTTGCCATATTATCTTCAGCTTCTTTGCAAGGACAGGCATGAAGTAGATGGTCAATAAACAGGTCAATAAAGGCATGAATGAATGAATGAGTCAATGCTTTGGCAGATCAATAAGTGGTCAGAAATTTGTGGTAATACAGATGATAGCTGGTATATTGGAGGTCTTCCTTTAAACGTCTGAAGTGGATTAGTTACCAGAGGGGCAAAAGGATCAAAGAAAATCTTACAGCATGGTCTCTTCTGCTCTTGGGGCCGCAGTCCCCCTAAAGGGAAGGGATGGGGCCAGACAATGTCCGTCAGTCTACCATTCACTCCACAGGCATTTATTTAGTACTGTCTTTGTCATGGGCCCCGTGCTGGGCAGTGGAGAGAGATAAACGGGGCAATGAAAAACAGTCCCAACCCTCTGGGAGCTTCATCTAATTCATATGAGAAGGGGACACCTAAGTGGTAACAAAAGTGGGAAAGGTGTTATGATAAGAGAAGCACAAGGGCTAGGAAGTCCTCACTCAGCTAAAACGTCAGTGAGATCCTCCTGGGAAAGGTGGCATCTCCACTAAGGCCAGACCATTTAGCCAGGGAAGGGAGGGGGGACTGTTTGCTCCTGGTGGCTGAGGGGTCAGTTTTGAGGAGGAGAGTCTGAGCAAAGAGGCCAGAGGGGTTGAGAGGAGGCTAGCAACGTTGGTTCTAGAGTGCCATGCTGAAGGGTCTGGACTTCATCCTGAGGATGGTGAGGGGCTGTTAGGGGTAAGAGAGAATCGTGATCAGGTTTGGTTTTAGGACAGCTCTTTGGCTGTGTGGCTATCTGGGCAGATGTAGGGATAGAGGCACAGACTGGCAATGATGAGGGAGGTAAGACAGTGTTGCCAGCACTGAAGTAGAAGATGGCCCTGGTCTAGGGTAGTCAAGGTGGGAATGGAGAGAACTGGATGGGGCTGAGCAGTATTGATGGGATGGATGTGCCCCATGACGGGTCAGAGGGAGGAGGGAAGTGAGTGGGTCCTAGAAGTGCCCATGTTGTTGGCGTCACTGAAGCGCATAATGTGGAGAGAGAGGGATGTTTGGTTTGGGATGAGAGGAGGAGGAGTTCAAAGCTGTCTTCCTGTTATCAGTCTGCGGATTGGTGGGGGCAGACAGCTACAGTTTGCTTTGAGCCATAACATTTCTGTGTACAGATTCAGGAGCAGGTGAGGCGAGCCTGTGCATGTGCACGTGTGTGTGTGTGTGTGTGTGTGTGTTTTGGGGGGTGGGCAGACGAGACCTGTGAGACCACCTGTTTTCATCATGCATCGATTCTCAAAGTGTTGTCCAGTGTTCTTCAAGGTGCCCTGTTGGGGTCGTGGGGTTAATCTTCCGCCACACTAATACCTATAACGTTACAAGGCATGGGCTTTGTTTTCTACCCAGGATTAATCATTCACTCATGGACTTTAATACAAGCCAGACACCATGTCACTGTGCCTCATGCAAAACAATGCCAGTGCCCCCTTCCATTTTAGTGCTGCTTTCACGTTCTTGTTGTCAGAGTGGGAAGTAGGTTTTTTGCCTCAGCTTCAATATCCTATAAACGGAAAAGTTTGAATTCTTCCATCCAAGGATGTTAGTCACAAAATGCCAGGAAAGCTGGACTCTGCCATGAACTTTCTGCATGACTTGGGGCAACGTATTCCCTCCTTCTCTGGGCTCTAGCATCCATCCCACAATGAGACACTGAGCCACCAATATCCAACGCCTGATTTCTACATTTTTGTGTTTCCTTCTTGAGCTAAGCTCCTTGTATACAAACTCAGTCCCCAAAAGCTTTCAGCAGAGAGAATTCTGAGGTGCTCACACCTCCTCCTGTCTAGGAATTAGACTCAAAACCTCTCAGACCTGGACGGAACATTGAAGCACTGACACTCTACAAATGAGAGAATTGAGCCCAGAGAGGGGAGCCCACTTCATCA
Source organism: Mesoplodon bidens (assembly GCF_964165515.1). Taxonomy (NCBI): domain Eukaryota; kingdom Metazoa; phylum Chordata; class Mammalia; order Artiodactyla; family Ziphiidae; genus Mesoplodon; species Mesoplodon bidens. The sequence continues at coordinate 18,120,437 of NC_138162.1, read as the reverse complement.
GTCACACAGCCCTTTGATGCCAGAAGAGGGAACTGAACCTAGGGCTCCTGATTCCCAATCCAGGTGCGCATCCCCCAACATCGCGGAGTGCTGGAGTTTGGCCAGACCTTGGGATTCAGCTTTGAGCTCAGCTCTCTCTGATCATGAAGTCGTCTCGTTGGCTGCTCAGGGTGAAATCATAGCGCGCTGACATTAGTAACGTCACGGCAGCTGGTGCTGGTGAGGGGGGTGGTATAGGAAATGAGAGAACGCATTTGGCCAAGCTCCGGGTCCACGTGACCCTCCAAGAGCCCTCATTTCAAAACAAACTCAATCTTTTAAGTTCAAGTTCTCCCCTCTCGTCAGAAACGTGACTTCCTGCTTCTAAGAAGCCAGGCTTACAAAAGGGCTCAGAAGACTTCGCGGACATCAAATAGCTCTTACAAAATAGCGTTTTGATGAGTTAAGTGTAAATGAATCAGAAACATAAGGATTACATTTTCCCCAAGCGCACATGGGTTTCAAAATTCGAGGGGAAGTGTAGTTTGCTAACTGCACGCCGACTTTCACCGAATCCAAAGCATTCGTGGGGAGGGTGGGGCTAGGGGGGACGAAGAAAGATGCCCAGCCCCCAAATGGTTTTAGATGTGATGCCAAATTCAAAAATGCTGTTGGGCTCACCCTCTGCCAGTAATAAAATCGCTGGCCACCCAGAGAGGCCACAGGAAGGAGAAGGGAGGCTGCTTTCCCCACTGGCCCCTGTTCCTCAACAACTGTGTTCACTTAGTGCCGCTCAATCACCAGCTGTCACTGGGTCCCTCTGTTGACTCCTGGCCCCCGTGTGGCCTCCATTTTCACACGGTGCTGCATGCCTTGTTTACCTCCGACTATATCTGGTGTTTTGGCTCCCAGGGGTCTTGGCGACCGGTCAGTTTGTCACAAGCCCCTGCTCTGCAATCAGGAGACCTGTCCATCACCAGCAGGGGTGTTTGGGGAAGCTGTCACACATCACCTTTGGTTGCATTCAGGAAAAACAAGAGTCCCTTGTAGTTCTTTTCCTCTCTCCTTTCTTTAATGCTATACAGGTGTGGCGTTTCCCCCAAACTGGTAAATGTCTTCCCTTCAAATCTCAGCCTGACACAACCAACCCGTTAACTCTCAGGGCTGCTGTGACCTTATCCCAGGATTTGAAACTCTGAATCTTTTATAATTTCCACATTGCCCCCCCATTCTTTCTCTTGTATTTTATTTCACTGCACCAAGAAAGTAGAAAATCATTTCAGTTGGTGGTAAAAGATGATTAAAACAAAATAACAAAGGCCTTGGCTGCAAACTGTTAGTTTTATTAAATGTGCTACTGAGTTTTAAATTGGTACCAGGGCAAATCTTTGTACAATTATATCCAAGGCTGCTGGAATTAATCAGTTGCATGTATACATTTGCTCCTTCCTGAGCCTTCTACAGAGTGAGGGCAGCACTGTCAGTCTGAAAAGAATGAGCTGTGTGTTACCTGTGTGAGAGGGGTGGACCCTCGTCCCATTGGGAGGGATACACATGCCCAGTGGATTCTCAGATCCCTGCCTTCTCGTTCTTCATTCATTTAATCCAGACCATGGGTTGGAGCTCACAGTGGTCACCAGGAATAATAGTGGATGGATATTGTAAGACCAAAGTCCATTTTCCCAAACAAAGATTCTTTTCTTGGCAATGGAATCTCAGCATTCTGAGATGAAGGTTTTATTAAAGCAAAGCTTTGATTTCCACGTGAATGGAAAGGGCCGCAGTCTACTGAGTGCCGGTCCGGTAGGAGGGTGGGTGGCAGTGGAGGGAAGCCAGGCTGTCTAAAGACCTGGGTGCTGGTTCAGCGTCTCGACTACTGCTAACACATCTAAGTTCTGACTTCTACGGCTGGAGGTGTGGGACTTGGGAAATCACTGCATCCAGTCCCCTGCTTTTACAACAGTGGGTTTCCATCCCTCAATGACTCAAGCCCTGATATCTCACCTCAGAACTTTCCACCATCTACCTTACACTCTCAACTGACCATTCTCGTAAAACTTTAGCACTTCCTTTGGCTTACCCTGCAGGCCAGTCTTAATGCACTGTTCTTTATCTCAGAAGGTTAACCTGTGTCCTGTTCTGTGCTGTTCCTACTGCCCAGAATGCCATGCTTATCATTTATGTCTTGACGTTTTCCCCATGTGCACTGTCTCAGACTATGAATTCCTTCAACAGATATTGTTGGAAACCTAGTCTGTGCCAAGCGCTGTGCTACGTAGAGAGATGTAGCAATGAAAGGCTAATAGTTTTTTCTGTCCTTAGAGCGCTTAATGTACACCACGGAAGACAGGCATCTGATTACAACAAAGGGTGTGAGTTTTATAATAAAGTATGGGGGGATATGGACACTTGTACAAGGAATCAACCTAATCTAGGTGTCAGGACTCTCCCTTTCTCATCCTTCTAACCACTATTGGGCCCTCCTCTCTGTTGGTGCTCTTCAAGCTCTGCCTTGAATTACAGTCAAACGGTACTTGGCTTATCCTTCTCTTTTGCCCATTGAACTATTTGAGATCAGTGATGGTGGTATCTTCTTCATCTTTGGAATGACTCCTGCCAGAAGCTCCATACATGCTTTTTATTTGAATTGCACAAGGAAAGCAAGGTCCAGAGAGGAGAACTAATTCATCAAAAATCACAACCAAAGTTAATGGAATAACCATAGTCATTTTGCCTGATGTGGTCCAGGTGACATCCACAGTGATGTCAAACTGCCTTTCGTGTCGTCCCTTCCCAAGGGCAGAGGATATTGTCCCCTTCAAATAATCAACAACAGCCCTCTTCCAATAAAACGTAAGACCAAAGTACCTCTCAACCTAGAACAAAAGTACAGTGTTCTCTTAAGAATTCAGGGTGATACCCAAACAAAATTGGAATTAAGGAGTATATTGTTATCACATGTAGGAAAAAGCAGTGTATGTAACCTTAATGTATGAATGTTAAGAAATTCTTTGGAGAAGACTACACACAGCTTCAGTCATTCAGTGAGGAAGGATATTTTGTTGTAAGTTTTAGTTCTTTTTAATCAAAATAGAATATGACAACGTCTAGCGTAGTGCCAAAACTTGGTAGGAACTCAATGTATTCCTGCATCCGTCCATCCCATGGGCAGATATTTGGTCTTTCTGCTTTTCCCCCAAACCAGTTATCTATACTGCTACCAAAATGGTCTTCCACAAAACAAATATTATTATGCCCTTTGACTCAAAAGCCATTTCTGTCCCCCTTCTCATGGCTTGGCTTCTCCTTACCCCTCCTGTCAAGCCAGTATACCTTCTTTGAGAAGTTCAGACTCCTCAGCCTGTGGCTGATATTACTCGTGCTCCCTACAGACCCCTACACGTTTTTTTTCTTTTTTTACATCTTTATTGGAGTATAATTGCTTTACAATAGTGTGTTAGTTTCTGCTTTATAACAACGTGAATCAGCTATACATATACATATGTTCCTATATCTCCTCCCTCTTGCGTCTCCCACCCTCCCTATCCCACCCCTCTAGGTGGTCACAAAGCACCGAGCTGATCTCCCTGTGCTATGTGGCTGCTTCCCACTAGCTATCTATTTTACATCTGGTAGTGTATATATGTCCATGCCACTCTCTCACTTTGTCCCAGCTTCCCCTTCCCCTTCCCCATATCCTCATCCATTCTCTAGTAGGTCTGTGTCTTTATTCCCATCTTACCCCTAGGTTCTTCATGACATTTTTTTTTCTTAGATTCCATATATATGTGTTAGCATCTGGTATTTGTCTTTCTCTTTCTGACTTACTTCACTCTGTATAACAGACTCTAGGTCCATCCACCTCACTACAAATAACTCAATTTCGTTTCTTTTTATGGCTGAGTAATATTCCATTGTATATATTAGGCTGCGTTAAAGCCATTCATTTTAATGTCTTTTCTTCCCCAAAAGCCTATGAGCATCCTAAAGGCAGGACTGTATTTTACTGATCTTTGAATCCAAGAAACCTAGGAAAAGCTGGGACAACCCAGTGAATGCTATTTGGATGAATGAATGGACGAACAAATGAAATGATATAAATATATTTATCCAGAATTTGAAAAAGTAGTCAAAGCCATGAAAGTAATTAGCTAGCATAAAGCTAACTAGCTGGGTTTACTTCTCCTATGCTCCTTTTTTCATGAACACTAAAGATGAAGTGATATTGACATATTTGTGATCTTATATTCATAGAAAATTCTATGTGTTTGTGTATGATTATACATAAAAAGATACATGAAGGGTTGCTGACCAGAATGTTCTTGATAGCTGCCTCAAGGTGATGGAATCTGATATAATTTTACTTTATTTTAATTATTTTACATAGTGCTTTAATTTGTTAAAGCAAGTATAGGTAGCCTTTATGGATAGAAAAAAAATAAAGCAGTTGGGATAATATACTATCCCTTCTTAATTAAAAAAAAATATCGGCTCTCACCTAACAATATGTTAGTGCTTAAGCTATTTTGCTCTATAATTCTACATAAGAAATAAAATCTACTTTAGTCTGAGGTGCAGCTTCCTAAAAGACTTTAGGACTATAAGGGGGAGCTTGCCTTATCTTCAGATAGTTGCAGTGTTCTGTACTTGACTGGATATTAATGCATTGCTCAGTAGCATGTACTTAGCCAAGGAGTCATCTCAATATCATGGAAAGGTCAAGAGTTTTAGAGTCAAACAGCATGATTTAAATTCTGCTTTATAATTATTATCTCCCTGACCTTGGGCAGATCACTGAACTACACTGAACCTCAAGTGCACAATGCAAATGATTTCTACCTTACAGGTATATTTTAGAAATTGTATGTGGAAATATGGTGGACTAACAAACTAAAAATATTTCCAGTACAAACCTCTATTCCAGATAAAATACAACTGATATAACTAGCATCCCTTAAAATGCATGACTGAGATCAGAGAAGTCAAAAAATGTGTTGCTAAAGGCAAAAAAAAAAAAAAAATGGAACTGAGAACTAGACAGGTAAGCCCTGAATCTAGTTTTATTGATGTAGTTTGGATAAGGGAGAGCCATCAGTTTTGGCAACTGAGTGGATTGAATATGCTTGCTTATTCTAGGAGTGGAGATTTGGCCCTGAAACTCTGCAGGGTGGGGACTTATAACTAAAGGCTTCAAAATAAGGTTAGGACCTCTGAAAGTCTACATGCTTAGTGAAAGAGTATACTAGGGAAAACATATCTATGTCTATGTCCTGTACCTCAGAAAGATTTGAGGTTTGAGTTTACACTGCTTCGTATGGTCTGGGAATGCCTAAACTGAAAAGCTAACTGGAGGAAAAAAAAAAAAAAAAAGAAGAAATTGTTCTAGACAAGTAATGTTCCAAGGGTACCTAGAAGTTATCCTCTGAGGGAGGATATAGACTTGACCTTGGGGACACATGATTGTCACAGATTAAAACCCAATGAATATGAGTTGACATGTCAAAATTAAAAAAACATAAAAATATAAGAGTAAGGGTCAGAAATCAACATCAGAGTTTTTATTAAATTTTGATATTGATAATAAGTATGCATATTTGTATTTTACTATAACCAAAAAAAGAAATATAATTAGAAAATATAGTCTGCAAAAATCAGATGGATGGACTAAGAAGGGCTAAAGAGTAGAAATAAAGAAATCCAATACACCCAAATGAAAGCGAGAAAGGCAGAAAATAAATAAACAGAGAAAAATAATGATAAATGGAAAGCACAAAGAAGATGGGAGAAATAAATCTAATATATTAGTCATTACACTAATCAGATTAAAGTCGACTATGAAAATGAAGACTCTCAGGTTGGATTTAACTAAAGCTAAATTCACTGAAAGATAAAAAGTAAAGGAATGCAAAATATTTGCCAGACAAATACTAACCAAAATGTTACATTAATATTATTATCAGGCAAAGGAAACATTAAGACAAAAACAATTCTAAGATAAAGAGTTCACCATATAAAGATAAAAGGAAGTTATATAATGATTTTGAGCTTGGATATACCAAATAACATGACCTGAAAATATATAAATCAAACATGACTCTTACCTAAAAGGAAGTGATAAACCCATAATATTATGATATTTTAACATACCTTTCTCCATAATTAATAGAACAAGCAAACTAAAATAATGATATAGATGATTTTGAACAACACAAAAAATATGTCATCTGATAAAAATATATAGAACCCTGCTACTGAATTAAGTATAAATATTTTCTTCTAGGATATGTAGAACATTTTTTTTTAATTTACCATGTCCCAGGCCAAAAAATGGATCTCAGCAAATATCAAAGAATCAGTATCACATAGAACAGTATTTCTGTCCACAACACAGCACATAAATATATAAACAAGTAAACAAGTGGACAAGTAAATAAATGAAGAAGATAAAAATTTTCGGTCAATTAAATGTATGACCGAAAAGCAAAAATCTTACACAAGTTAATAGCAGACAGAATTTATCAGTGTTTTAAAACTCACACACTCAAACAAACACACGCATTGTGTCAAAGCTGGATTTTCCTAGAATAAGATGAGACTTTAAAGTTAGATGGTCTATGAATGTAATTCACAATACCAGCATATGAAATGATGTTTTAAAATAAAATTGTCTTACTAGATGCAGAATTTTAAAACTCTTAATAAAATCAGTTCCCTTCATGATAGAAAACAAAACAAAACTAGTAACAACATTGGTTCTACCTAAACCAGCTTGGTGAGAAATACCAACAAAATTTCTGAGGATTGAAAAGGGAGAAACTTGGGACTTCCCTGGTGGCTCAGTGGTTAAGAATCCGCCTGCCAATGCAGGGGAAAACAGGTTTGATCCTTGGTCCAGGAAGATCCCACATGCCATGGAGCAGCTAAGCCTGTGAGCCACAACTACTGAGCCTGCACTCTATAGCCCACGAGCCACAGCTACTGAGCCCACACACCACAACTACTGAGCCCACACGCCACAACTACTGAAGCCCGCGCTTCTAGAGCCTGTGCTCTGCGGCAAGAGAAGCCAATGCAATGAGAAGCCCGTGCACCGCAAGGGAGAGTAGCCCCCCACTCGCCACAACTAGAGAAAGCCCGCAGGCAGCAACGAAGACCCATCGCAACCATAAATAAATAGATAGATAGATAGATAGATAAATAAATAAAACTATCATTATCCTCATCTGTAAGCGACTACAAAGAAAAATAATAAGAAGAAGAAGATATAATATAATAATAATAATAATATATAATTAAATAATATATATATATTAATTAAATAATAAAATAATATAAGAATAAGAATCAACAAATTACTGGAACGAATAAAACAGTCTATGAGAACATATGAATAGAATATCAATTTATAAGTTATTTTTTGTCAGCTACAAGACATGAGGATACAAATATAGATATACATGCACATGTGTGCATACATGTGTGTGGATGGCTAAATAGATTAAAGGTCTCATTTACTGTAGTACTAACATCTATAAAATGCTTAGAGTTAGGAATATATCCCTAATAAAAAATCATCACAATTTTTATGAAGAAAGCATTAAAACTTCACTGAAATCATAAAAGAAGACCTAAATAAATAAAGAGATAAACTGTGTGTATAAATGGGGGATACAATGTCATAAAGAAGTCTTTTATCCTCAAATGCTTCTATAAACTCAATGAAATTGGAATTAAAATCCCAACAGGCATTTCAAAAAATGAAACTAAAATTTCACATGAGAGAGCAAAAAGGGTCTTTTGACGGAGAAAACCAAAGTATAGAATGGACTTGTAGCATAAATCGACTTGTTTAAAACTATGGAAATTAAGACAGACTGCTATTGATAAGATAATAGAAAAAAAATAGACTAATGAAACAAGATAACCCAGAAAAAAAAAAAAAAACTTATCTAAGTTCTGAATGATATATGGCAAAGGCAGCATCACAATTCAGTAGTGAAAGGATTAACTTTCACATAAATAACGTCAGACAAATGATTCATCCCTATTTGCGGGGAAAACAATCCTTATCACACATCATTTAAAAAACTATTTGTAGTTGATTGAAGCCATACATGTAAAAATAAAAACTTAAAGCTATTGAAAGGAAATAGGGGAGACTATTTTAATACCTTTGAGTAAAGAAACATTTATTCAACAAGCCATGAAAAGGACAAATCAAGAAGGAAATGATTAAAAAATTTTATTCAACAAGACAACCTAAACAGAATGAAAAAAACAAAATAAAACTAGGAGTCACAGACTTAGAAATGGTATTTGCAGAACTTTTCATTACAAAGGATTAGTATCCAGTAACTGTAAATGCATGACATATCAGTAAAGAAAAAGAACCCGATTTAAAATAGGCCAAAGTGATGAACAAGCAATCAGCATGCTAGAAACATATGTGGTCAGCAAACACATGAAATGATACTCAGGCTTGTTGGTAATCAGGGAAACAGAAAGTAAAATAGTAATTAAATACCATTTAATACCCCTCAGATTGGCCAAAAATCAAATGTTTGGTGGAATCAAGTGCAGCCAGGGACCTGGAGCAATGGGAAATCTGCTGGTAGGTGTGTTAATTGGTACAATGATTTTGGATAATAATTTGGCAATATCTAATAAAGCTGAAGATGCAATTATCTTCAACCTAGCAGTACCACTTTAGATATATTTCCTTCAGAAATTCTTGCTTTATGTGCAAAGGAACATGAACACAAATGTTTAAGGCAACATTATTGGAAATAACAAAAAAGATTACATAATAATGATACTACTAATAAGAGAGATATAACCCAGGTGCCTCTCAGGAAAGAATGGTCAGATGTAGTATGTTATGCTCATACAGTAAGAGACTTATGTCAGTGAAAATAATGAGCTAGATCCACGTGCAGATCTATTGATCATCTACGTGATCAATATGTAGGATCTCAAAAGCAATGCTTGGTTAAAAAAAATAAAGCCAGATGCATAATAATAAATGTAATATTAAAACATCTAGGAAGTTCAAAACTTGCAAAACAATACGTACATTCAAGAAGTATAAAAACGTTCATGGGAGAGAGGGAAATGGGATACAGGAAGAGCACACGGATAGGTTGAAAACAAATATATAAAACAGTATATTTTATTTCTTTTACACCAAAAATAAAAGATATGGAGAAAATATCGCAAAAGGTTATAATTTGACAAAGCTGGGGAGTAAGCGTACAGACATTTGTTATAGCGTTCTTTGTACTCTTCTATGCAATTAATATATTTTCTATTTAAGACAATTGTAATGGTATGTATAAAGTCCCTTGGCACATCATCTCAGGCTCAAAAAGTGATTGTTTCCTTCTCTTCCCATTCTTGGCTGGAAGATGGTATACAAAGTGCCCAGGCATTACCCTCTCACCCTTAGTCCAAGGCAGCACTGGAATACTTGGGCTCTTCCTAAGCCAGAGGCATCCTAGGTGGTCCCCCTACCGTGTCTCCCAGCTCAGTCAATCTGGGTGGTAGATCTTGAACTACACCCATTCTCAGTGCAGAATTTTAACTGCTGAGGCAGCTTCTAGCTTGTAGAAAATCTCATGGCAGAAAGATGCAGCACTACATTCCTCATTAAATTAGAGCTGCTCGTCACATTCTTCCCAGATTCCCATTTTGTAGATGAAGAAATGGATGCTCAGAGAGAGGAAATGGCTTGCCCATGGTTAGTGAGTCAGTGGTGGTGTTTAAAAGGATGTGTGTCTCTCCTGACATCTAGAACTTTCCAACTGGCCTTTGTATGGATACTCTACTTGATTCCAAAACTAGGTCTTTTAACTTCTATTCTGCTGTATTTTCCAGTTTATAACAGCTGTGGCTTCCATCTCCAGTAGCACTGTCTTGGGATGGAATTAGACTTGGCTCAAGTCCCTGCCCTCTGACAAAAGCAGTGTGACTATCGGCAGATAGCTTAACCTTCCTAAGCGTTAGTTTCCTTATCTGAAAACTTTTCATAGTAATTATTCAAGGGACTGTTGTTTTGATTAAATGATAGTATTCATATGAAGGCATAGTGCCTGGCATATGATAAATAGGAAACAAATGGAAACTACAATTGCTATAATTATTGCAGAAGGTGGAATATCAAAAAAGTATAACACAGTTCAGTTACACAGACTATTTGGAGACATAGAGTGTGATAAATGAATGCTATAATATGGAAACAATAGGAGGCCAATAAGGAGTAATCAAGAGGCTCAGAGAGAGTTTCCTAGAAGAAGCAAAATGGAATATTTCCATTGTGCGGTGAGGTTCTCCCTCCCTCTTTCTCCTATTGTACTTTCATAGCTCTCATTTTATCTTCACATTGGTATGGGAGAAGAATCATATATCTTAATTAAAAGATAGAAAAACAGACTGAAAGAAGTAAAGTGACTTGCCTGTAGATTTCAGAGGGGTTTTTAATTGACCTATCATGATATTAATTACACACCATAATTTTAAGAAATAGATGTTTTTGCCAAAAGCTAAGTCATGGGGTACTTAGGCTCCTTAATAACATACATATTCTTAAGATAATGATTTTATAATATGTAACTAAATTTTTTCTAAGGTTGTGCTCCAAATTTGATACATATTACCATCAATACATTTTCTGAGGAGAAATACTGAAAAATCATACCACTTAGGAATGGCAGTATTTTTGTTTCTAATTGCCAGAAATGCAAACCTAAGGCAGATATGTCATTTGAGACATTTGTGAAACAATGATGGTTAAACATTAAAAACATTTTAAAAAAAAGAAGTCATACCAAGGCTGCAAAAAAACAACCCTTCAAAATAATCTCATCACATTTATAAATACTGTCATTTGAATTTACTAGCTAAAAACATGAAATTAATGTGAGAGGCAGTGTGAAGAATTAATGATTAAATACTAGTGGAGGTTAGCTTTTTAAATAAAGATAAAATAAAATGGCCCTCAGAATTCTATGAGAGAAATCAGAAGTGATGAAACTAATCATGTTTCAGATGAAGTGGTAGAATTTTAGTTCCAAACAAAGAGTAAATAGGAAGTTTCAGCTTGGTAGCATGCTCCCATCACTGCACTAAATGGGGAGATATTGAGCTGGAGAGTAGCTTTGGATCTAAGAATATTCTGATGGTTTTGGAAAGACTGGAAAAGGGAGATGCTAGAGGCAGGAGGGCAAGCCAGAGGCTGCTTCAGCCATCAAGTTTGGGATGTAGGTGGCAGCACGGGTGCAGAGGGAATGACATGGAACTGTTGGTGGGGGAAATTGACAAGGCTTAGGGTCTGCCTGGATGTGGGAGGCTCAGGAGGAGAAGGAGTTCAAGTGACAGCATAAGACTTTCCAGATGGTTTTCAGAGCAGCTGAAAGGAACAACTTGACATAAATGTCCTACTTTTAGACCAACCATGAAATAGGTCCTAACCTCCAGCAAAGCCTTCAGAAGCCACTACCCTGTCCTTCTGAAAGAACTCTCTTCTACCTTAGGCTCTTGAGAAAAGAGCCCTAGTTTAGCATTAATGGTAACTTGAACTTGGAGAACATGTAGCTTTATCACAAGAATTCTTCAGTGGAAAAATATAATCTTTTTAATAGCATTTGTATCCTGTTCTTTCTTCCCTAGCTTTTTATGAAGGGAATGACTTGGGCTTCTGTTTTCCTATCTGAAAACTTGAACCCCTGCTTCAAAGAGCCACTCTCAGGCTTCTGTGAGATAATGATGCATGTGCCCTGCACACACAGTTTGTAAGGAGGGTTATTAAGGTTTCTCTACCAATCAGATATGTTCTATATGATGCTGGTGGGTAACAAGGAAGACAGTAGTGGAAGTTATTGGGGGACAGATTTTGCCCCACGGTAAAGACAAACCTTCTGGGATCCAGAAATTGCAGACGTTGAGAGTAGCCACCTAGAGAGAGAGCAAGCTGCAGGCAATGAAGAGTGTTCTAGCCAAACGACATGGTAGAAAAGAGACTTTCCATCAAGCTATGGCACACATGCTAGATGGTGGCCTCATCCATCTTCATGGGTTTACCAAACCAAGTTTATAGATAGTTACCTGTCACTTCTTCCCTTCTAGGAAAGAGAGCCTAGCATAATTCCAGTGAGTGAGAATGTTGATAATACAGCAATAATTGTAACGGGTTAACATTTGTTAACTATCTGTCATTGGCTGGGCACATAGGTGCTTTGTGTATGTTCTTACATTCAATCTGTGGGAAAATGCTGTGAAACTAGGTTTATGACTAATTTGAAATAGGCTCCTGCCTATGACTTCTCAGCTGGCAAATGATGAAGCCAGGATGGAAACACATGTTTGCTTGCCTCACAGTGGTGTTTATTGAGACGGAGGAGGAGGGGGAGGAGGGGAGGAGGGAGGGCAAGTTATGGGGAGGAGGAGAGCATTCACAAATATTAGCAGAGCACCTAAATATTATCATCCATAAATCATTTGGACACACACCACAAATGAGAAACGCAATGTAGAGAAGTAATTTTCACACTCTCACGCTTTTCCACAGAAGTGCTCCGTCGGCTTCAGACAGTGACCATATGCCCCCAGTGGCCTGGGAGGTAGCCTGAAGAAACGTCTTTATTTTATTCCATAACACGGCCATGACTGTTTAATATTAAATGTACCTCCATATTTTAGAGAAAATTAATGTACAGTAGAATACATGTCATCTTTATCTTGTACCTTCATGTGTCTCTGGGAAAATCACTCTTCCCCCTGCCACAATATTCCAGCTTTAGAAGCATTATCTGAACATGTATACATTCATTAGTCTAGAGGTGGTGAAAAAATATCCAGTAAACTTTTTTAAAGGCCTATAATTATATCAACAAATTAGCATTTCGGAGGTTTACAAGGCACCGGTTATTCATCATTCATACATACAGTATCTCAAGATTTTTATGCATTTCATCCACTTAGTTTTCATTGACAGAGCACTGCTGGAATCCCCAGGGACTTCTGGTCTACCCTCAATATTCCTGTCTGCTCCAGCACTGCTAAAACAAACTCTCCTTTGGGTAATAAGCCCAACATTCTCAGGAAGGCTGTGCTCCTCACCAGCCTCGTTCAGTGCTCATAAACTCCAGCTCATCCTTGTATTGAGAGTCAGGAGACGTTGTCTGACTGTTGTCACTGCACCTGCTATCTTATTGGACTTATCCAGACAGCCCTAGCCCTCAGAGCAGCTGAAACAACAGATGGGCAGGAGAACTTGAGATGTTTTTGACACTGTCCTTTTGTTTATGGAATCCCCCCTCACCCCAACTCTGGAATCTGATAGCAATTCTCTTGATGACCATTTTGTGTTTTTTCCCATGACACATTTTTATTATTAAAAAGTAAATAAGTGGTGTAGAGGGAGATGAAAGAGAATAACATTTCCTTTTGAAAATGGTCAAAAAGGAAATGAGGATGGTGATTTGGTCATGTGGATAAATGTATCTTTGCCTTGGAAGATAATTGGCAGTAGCCAGATTCCTTTGATGGCAGGGGAATTCAAGCAGGGAGATGAGAGGGGATAAGACGGGGAGGGAGGTAATCTGGTGTAAGGTTGAGTGTGAGGAAGGTAGAACAGGCATTGCTCTAGGAGGTCTTGAGAGCAAAGGAGAGATGCAATCTAGGCAGATTGAAAAGCTAGCAGGAACCAATGCCTGGAATTGCGGTTCCAGGACAAGATGCCCCTTTGTAAGGAGTGAGATTGTTAAACCTGAACTAGGGATTAGGGAGGCAGACCGCAGGATATAATTTAATGTCATATGGTTGTAAGCATTTTGCTTAATCTCTCTCTGCCTCAGATCCATCATCTGTAAAATAAACATGAAACGACTAGTACACATGTAGTATTGTTTTGGTTCTCAAATGAGAAAACACATGGAAAGTGCTTAGCCCCAGTCCTGACATTCAATTAATAGACACTGCTATTATTATTATTTTAGTCAAGAGTGAGAGGCACAGGGAGAAGCAAGTGGCAGGGAGGTGGAGAATCACTGGATGTGAAACGTAAGGAAAGGGCTTGCTTGCTTGTAGTGGGGCTTCTGCTCAGATCTTAAAAAGAGGGCAATAGATCAGACAGTGCCCACAGAATCTTGCATGGTACTTTCCCACCTCTGTGCCTTTGCTTCTCCCATTTATTTTTTCCTGGATGGCGTTCTCCCAAACACCTTCATTATGGGCCACATACCATACAGTTCTTATCCACCAGGGTTAGTGTAAGGGTTAAATTAAAGATAAAAAGTACCTAGTAATATTCACGGTACTATGTCATTTTAGTGACATTTAGATGCTACATTTTAGTGTAGTCCATCATGCATGGGAGAGTGCCTTAATCACAGTAGACATTAAAAATTATTGCATAACTAACTTATATGTGGAATCTAAAATACGACATAAATGAACATATCTATGAAACAGGAACAGACTCATAGACATAGAGAACAGCCTTGTGGTTGCCAAGGGGGAGGGGGGTGGGAGAGGTAAGGATTAGGAGTTTGGGATTAGCAGATGCAAACTAGTATACATAGGATGGATAAACAACAACGTCCTACTGTATAGCACAGGGAACCCTATTCAATCTCCTGTGATAAATCATAATGGAAAAGAATATGAAAAAGAATATATATATGTATAACTGAGTCACTTTGCTGTCCAGCAGAAATTAACACAACATTGTAAATCAACTATACCTCAGTAAAATTTAAAAAAATAAAATAAAATTATTGGATAATTAAATGTGCATGTGATATCAAAAACAAGCAAGACTGGTAGACATGTACTCAAGGGGATCCATTTTGTCTGTCCCCAGCCTTGCATCTGTATAGTTAATAGTCTTCTTTATGTTTTCCAGGGATCTAAATCTTGGCAGTGTGTACCAGTACTGGGTCATCACTATTTCAGGAAACGAAGAGAGTGAGCCATCACCTGCTGCCACTTACATCCATGGAAGTGGGTACTGCGGTGATGGCATCATCCAGAAGTAAGTAGGCCTAACTAAAGAGAGGAGTGGGAGTGATGTTAAGTAGGCCAAGACATGGTCAGGGTGCCAAATAGAAGAGCTTATGGGATACTCTTCAGGGTTGAGCTGTGAGTTTCGAGGGATCCTCAGCAGTCTGCCAATTTGTCTGCAAGCAGTTCGCTGGCCTCAGAGAAAAAGCAATGATTCTTCTTTGAACAAACACGTTTCTCAAGCATATAATACAATATAAGATTTCCGTAGAGCTACCATTATGCACTTACTACCAGTATGCTCTTGTTCCTAGTTGTTTTATGTGTACTACAAGGATTCTATTAGTTTTTTCCACCCCAGGCCACATTCACTTAACAGGACACAGTGCACCTAGGTTAAAACACTTTTACATTCTTTGCTGGTTACCATTTACATTTGCTTGTTTATTATTTCTCTTGTGTTATATCAACAATTTACAAACTGGGTCAGAGCCTTATAAAAACAGCAAAATATTTCAACTCTCTATAATGTTGAAACCGTAATAGTCAACAGTACTCCAGAGTGAATATTGAATGTGATTATAAGTTCAGGGAGGCAAGTGTAAAGATTCCACACGAGCAGCCAAAAAAGGAAGAGTGTGATTAGAAGATATAAAGCTGTGTGTCTAAAAAATGGATTTTATTGGATCATCAGTCCATCCATCCCCTGTCCACAGGGCAAGATGTTATGCAACTGAGAAATAGTTGCAAGAAGCCATCAAGACTTTTGCATTGTTGGGGAAAAAAAAGTAAATCTTTGAGGTTTTTTTCCTCCAGAATAAGCACAAAAGTATTTTCGGTCACTAAATTGAATGGTTTTCTCCCTAGAGATGAAAAAGAGACCAAGAATCATGCACAATTAAGTTCCTTATTGCTAAAATTGTGTTCTTTATTGTGAATATAGTTACTAGTCACACTATTGCTAAGGGACTTTTAAAACTATTGGCAGATTTAATGATAAACGTTATGTATGGAGATGACACAACAAGCTATTGGCAAAATTCCTTTATTAAATGGCACTGTTGGGTGTCACATAATATCTGTGCAACGTGGAATTGCAATGACTATTTCTGTAGGGGGAGGGGCACTTAAAGAGAATTTGTTTCACAGTTGGATGAAACCACTGATGTACAGAACATGAATCGGCTCATAGGTATAGTTCATATATGAAAGAGAAGGGCTTGGTGACTATTTCTTTTAGTTTATCATTGACACTAGTGCTTGAGGTCAAGAGCAATTTAATTTGGTGCTGAAGATTTTGTGGTGTGTAATATACACTGGAAACCTGCTATGGAATGAAAGGACCAGATAGGAACACAGCAAGGATGACACAGTGATGCAAGGAGAGAGTTTGTACAAGAATACCCATCTGCACAGACATCTGTTATTGGCCAGCAGTTTGCTTTCTGATCGTGACTCAGCATTGAAGGGAAAAGTAGATGTCGAGAATATGATCAGATGCGGGCCAGTGAGTTACAACTGCACAACTTACTGTGCAAAAAGATAACAGTATGTGTAAGATTCTGCACCCCCATACACACTGAAGTATGCCAGCTGTTACAAGAAAGGTACTAAGTCAAGTTTCTGAAATAACGAATGACTTTTTTTTAATGTTGACATCGATAAAGGCCAGTAATGATTATTTGCACAATTTCAAGTGGCTTGCTGAAGTGATGTATCTCAGGGATATATATTCATGTCTTAAATGTCCTGCATCCATAATTTCAAAGCTGAATTATCTAGATTTTCCATATGGAGGAGATAATATAAGGATTTTTAAGGGTTGAATTGTGATGCAAACCACCTGATAGCCAAGAATTTGACTCCTCAAGCATAGAAGATAAGACTCCTCGCTTGTCAGAGAATGAAATTGATGGCATGCTGTCGTGTGTACTTAAGATCCTCCTTCCAAATGCAACAACCAAACATGAAGATATGGTTTCTGGTGCTTAATGTAGCAAAAGTGGGCAAAGGGAAGATAGTCACTGTTTTCTCCCACTTTAAGACATCGACGTCTAGCTTTTGATGCAGCTGTTGTCTGATGGAACCCTGAGCAAGGCAATCTCCAGGGAAAGTGCCCTATCATTTGTGGGTACAAGATTGAGCTGCATATCCAGAATATCCAGGGAACAGTCACGGTCATTGCTGACAACGCATAATTGTGATTTGGGATTTTCTAATTTAGCACGAGGAATAAAAAAAGAAACTCACTAGATGTAGGAACTGATCTATGGTTCAGTCTATCCATTTTCGAATCAGATATAGGTGCACTGGTAAAACACTGCAAACAATATTATTCTTCTCACTGATCTAAAACTACTACTAGTAGTACTAGTAGTAGTAGTTTAAGTAGTATTCTTAACAAAGATTTTTAGTATTTTTTTACCTAGAATTACTATCCTGCATAGACATCAGATACGTGTTGAATGACCTGCAGGTACCAAATAGTTGTTGACGTACTTTGCAGAAAACTGAATGCAGCTTATGGATGATTCCCTAGGCAAATAAATAAATAAATAAATAACTTTGAAGGAAAGAAAGGATGCCGTCTTCGCCCACTGGATTTTTCATGGGATGATACATGCTAATTTACTGTACATATGCAAAGGCATTTACAAATAAATACAGGTAGACTCAACACTCGGTGAGGGCCCTGATGAATGAAAGCACTGGATGAGTCTTATAATGATAATTATAAATATTTATTGAGACTCTACTAGGCAGGAGGCACTGTGCTACATTATGATCTCCTTGGGTCCGTCCAAGAACCACGTGAGATAGGTCTTATTACCATACTTTACGAAAGAGACACCTTGCACACAAAGACTAACATGGTTTTCTAAAGCTCACACACCCAGTAAGGAGCAAGAAGACCAAGATGTGAGCCCAGGGCCCAGGTTCACATCTGGATTTACCATTGCCTTGCTGTGACTGGCAGCCCTGCAAAACTACCAAGTAAAGGAGTAACCACGTGCTGTTGGCTCTGTCCCAGACACTGTGCCAGGAGTCAGGGCGCTAGGATGACAAAGACTGTGTCACATCCTTTGGCATCTTCAAGCCTAGGGTAGAGTGCGCTCAAGTAACAGGCAAAGGCAGTCAGTTTGACAAGTGCTCTGATTGGCCATGGAGCCCCTTGTCTTTGGACTCAGAAGATGGCCACCCACTCCAGCCTGGGAGGTCAGAGAAGGTTCCTCAGAACCTGTCTATCTAATGATAGATCTGTCATGCCTAGAAGATATTTGTGGTGACCCTAATGTTTTGCTGAAACCAATAGAACATATTGTTTGGGTGGTGAGGGAACGGGTTCGAAGTGTTCTTTGTGGCTTAGGGAAACCAGCCCAGGTTAAAAAAATTAAAAAAAAAAAAATCTCTCTCCCCTGATAACCCATGAAATAGCTAAGAAGCACAAGGCCACCACCAGTTTCCAGTGTGCAAGGTTTACTGGCAGAGACTGGAATATGGGCCCAGCTTGGAATATATCAACAGAATTCTTTTCTCATGGGTTTGCAGACAGGAGAGAAATTGGGTGGCTCTTCAGAGATCAATACAATGTCCTAGTCATTGTAAGGATTGATTACAAGGCACCATCCTGCTACTCTGACACCTCCTAAAAGCAACAAACATTTCCCAGTGTAATTGCCCGGGTGAAAGGCAAAGTCTGAGGCTTCTTCCATGCTGGGACAGGTCCCAGCTGGTCTCTGGGGATGAAGGGGCAACTGCCACACACTCTGCGGAGACCTCCCAGGACAGGTGGGTGGGCATGGGAACTGTGACTCTCTGAGCATCTACTGTATGTCGCACGCCGGGCCAGTCGCATTAGGTTACATTCCATTTTTGCACCAATGCTAAGGAGTAGGTGTAATTATCTCCATTTTAGCCCATGAGAAGACTGAGATTCAATGCCCCGAACGGCACTGTCCAATGGATTTTTCTGCAATACTGGAAATAGGTTCTGTGCTGTCCAATATATTTGCCACTCCCTACATCCAGCTATGGAGGACTTGAAATGTGGTTACTGTGACTAAGGAATGGAAAGTTTAATTATTTTTTATTTTAATTGATGTAAATTGTCAAAGATACAAATATCAGAGAGAGAGAGAGAGAGAGAGAGAGAGAGAGAGAGAGATTAAGGGACTTGTCCGAGATCACCCAGTTTGGAACATGGGGCTCTAAACCCAAGTTTCTGTCACTAAAAGGATGGGAGGGACTTCCCTGGTGGCTCAGTGGTTAAGAGTCCGCCTGCCAATGCAGGGAACACGGGTTCGAGCCCTGGTCTGGGAAGATCCCACATGCCGCAGAGCAGCTAAGCCCGTGCGCCACAACTACTGAGCCTGCGCTCTAGAGCCCGTGCTCCGCAACAAGAGAAGCCACCGCAATGAGAAGCCCATGCACCGCCACGGAGAGTAGCCCCCGCTCACCACAACTAGAGAAAGCCCGCATGCAGCAACAAAGACCCAACGCAGACAAAATGCAGGTTAATTAATTAATTAATTAATGGATGGGAGTTTTCCAGAAAGTGGTAACCCATCCAAACTTTCAGTTGTTACTCCTCCTTCTCTTTCCCTAGGTCCAATTCAGAGAGCATTGCTCATTTTCTGCCGATCCTAACCACTGCAGAATCATCCTTAGGTAATGGAAATAATTCCTAAAAAAAAACGAGAGGAGGCATTTTTATTTCTTAACAGCATAGGACACAGGCCTTAGAGTTCTCGACACTATGAAATGACACACCCAATGGAGAAGGCAGTGTTTTCTGATCTAAGGAAGATCAAACCTGAACACGTGGATGGAAAAAATCTTTACCTTTAAGTGCACTGGGGGTATGGGGATAGGGCTAAGGCAGGGCATAGTGAAGAACAGCATTTATACTTTAGAGACTCCAAAATTTCCTTCAAATTCTCAATTTTAAAGTGGAAGTGATGGGTCTTCCCTGGTGGCGCAGTGGTTAAGAATCCACCTGCCAATGCAGGGGACTCGGGTTTGAACCCCGGTCCAGGAAGATCCCACATGCCGCGGAGCAGCTAAGCCCATGTACCACAACTACTGAGCCCGTGTGCCACAACTACTGAAGTCCGCGTGCCTAGAGCCCATGCTCCGCAACAAGAGAAGCCACCACAATGAGAAGCCCACACACCACAACGAAGAGTAGCCCCTGCTCAATGCAACTAGAGGAAGCCCACGTGCAGCAACAAAGACCCAACACAGCCAAAAAGAAATAAATAAAATTTTTTAAATAAATAAATTAAAAAAATAAAATGGAAGTGAGATTTCCCAGATACACCGGAGCAAAGTCTGTGCATCCGTTTGTTCATTCAGTCATCCTCCCGTTACTCCCATCTGACTTGCTAACTTAACTAAGGAGATCTCAGCAAATGGGTTTGAAGCAGGAATTCTACTTTGTCACCAGAAACGCAGTAAGGCAAACATAATAGAATCTCACAAATTCACCTTGTACGCATCTCATTTGGAAGAAACAGGAGACTCAGACAGGGAAAGGGACTTGCCCGAGGCCTCACCAGAAAGTTCATGGCCCCGGAGAGGAACTTTTCCATGTCCACCTCTGGGTCTGAAGCTGATCTGACAAATTTCCCCTCTATATCCCTTCTGCAGAAGCCAAGGTGAAGAATGTGATGACATGAATAAGATCAACGGAGATGGCTGCTCCCTTTTCTGCCGACAGGAAGTTTCCTTCAATTGCATCGGTAAGTCTTTGTCCTTTCTCTGGGCCTGGCTGGAGAAGTGGACAGTGCAGAGTGGCTAGTCAGTTACAGTAACAGCAATAGTTATAACTAAATGATAATTCCCTCCTTTATATGACACATATGTATTGAGTACCTCCTAGGGGGCCAGGCACTGTTTTAGGTACTAGTGAATACAGCAGTGGAAACAAACAAATGGCAGGTATCCCTGCCCTCATGGAGCTTATGACCTCCTAGATGATGGTGATGATGGGCAACCTTTTTTTTTTTTTTTTTTCTTTTGCGGTACGCGGGCCTCTCACTGTTGTGGCCTCTCCCGTTGCGGGGCACAGTCTCCGGACGCGCAGGCTCAGCGGCCGTGGCTCACGGGCCCAGCCGCTCCGCGGCATGTGGGATCTTCCCGGACCGGGGCACGAACCCGTGTCCCCTGCATTGGCAGGCGGACTCTCAACCACTGCGCCACCAGGGAAGCCCTGGGCAACCCTTTTGATCAAGCTTTACCTTACATACATTATGGCTCTTCTTCATGCCAACTTCCAGGATAATTATTAGCATAGATTTTTAAGGCTTTTATTCTTACCTTAGAGATGAGAAAAATCAAAAGCCAGAGAGATTATAAAATATGTCCAGAATCACACAGGTTAGGATTGAAGACAGAACCAGGACTAGAAACCTGATTTTGTCCGATTCTCACACACAAGCTCAGTTCATTTTGCTATACAACCTCTAGCCAGGATCTAGTCTCTCTGACTTGAGGAAAGAGA
Organism: Mesoplodon bidens; assembly: GCF_964165515.1. Classification (NCBI taxonomy): domain Eukaryota; kingdom Metazoa; phylum Chordata; class Mammalia; order Artiodactyla; family Ziphiidae; genus Mesoplodon; species Mesoplodon bidens. Next base: position 18,098,959 of record NC_138162.1, on the reverse strand, counting down.
AATAGCAGAGCAGCAGACCAGCCTGTGTTTAGAAAGCAAATGTCCTTTTCCCACCTTTATGGAGTCAGATGGGAAATTTGTTTTCCTCTGCCTTCCCTAGGAGTCTGGCTGATCTTGTTGTTTTAGCCCCACTTGGGAGGCCCTGGTCAGCCCGGGGCTGGTAAACAGACGGGGGCTGGGGGGCAGGGATGGAATTTTGAGCTGGCCCAGATGAGATCATGCTTCCTTTAAGATGCAAATCGATACCTGAAGATCAAAGGTCCCCTGGCTAATCCCCTGGGCTGGAGGTGAAAACTAATCACAATTCATTTGCAAGTACAAAAGAGAGAGGTGTTCCATCTAAGGAAGGGATGAAAACGTCAGTGGGAAGATTTCTCACTGAAAGGCAATTTTCTAGGAGGGCTAAAGGGGAGGAAATGTCATCGGTTCCTCGCGTTTGCAGCACATTGCAGGCGAGCTTTTAGACCTTTCTTCCCCTGGTCTATTGTGAGCTCTGTGAGGTTTTTTTTTTACCATGTATCATTTACCTTGTATTCCATTCTCAGACACATTTATTGAGCACCTACTATCTCCTTGGCACCAAGTGTGGGCTGAGCAGCACAATAGAGGTGTCCCGAAACTGTTCGTGGCTGGAAAGAAAGGAAGATATGGAGGGAGGAAGAACAGGACAGTTTCCGGTCAGGGCCTTGGGTTTTTAAAGGGCAGAAGATTTTTTTTTTCTCTTCTCTGTTGATTTGAGTATGATTCATAATAAAACCTTGATATGAGCCTAGTGGTAGGGTGGAAAGAGCCTTGGGCTAAATTTAAGAAAACCAGGATCTCTGGTCCCAGCTGTGCTGAGAACTTGCTGCTTGAAGCTGGCCAAGTCACTTCCCTAGACTGGACCTCAGCTTACCTCCCGTAAATGGAAAGGATTGGGTTAGGTGGTCTCTCAGAGCCTTATCTGCACTTCTGTTGTACGGTTTCCAAAGTGCGTGACGATTTCTCATAATCGTGAGTTCTGCTTGAACCAACTCCTGCCCGATGCAGTTAAGTTAGGATATGGTACTGTCCATGGAACAGATCTGCAAATTACAATCCTTGGGCCAGAACTGGCCTCCTGCCTCTATTTGTAAATAAAGTTTTCTAGAACACAGCACACCCATCTCTTATTAGCTATGGCTGCTTTTTTGCTATGACCCTAGAATTGAGGGGTTGCAGCAGAGACCCTGTGGGCCAAAGAGCCTTAAATATTTACTAGCTGGCCCTTTACAGATAACATTTGCTGGTCCACGGATTTGGGGGGCGTTGATACTATTGGTTGCTGGAGCCTAGTGCAAAGAGGAGGTGAAAGTTACGACATGGTTCAGCATTTCTCAGAAAAATAACTGAGTTTTATACATACAGTGGTAAGGCTTAGGAGACTGTGAGTCCAGTCCTATCTTGCTTTAGCTCTTTGGGGATTCCTTCCCCACCTACACTTTGGCCAAAATGACTGGAATCGATCATGATTTTCAAGCTGTGTTAACTGTAAGGCTTAAGAGGAGAGGAGTGAAGATGAGGGAGTTACCAAGAGGATGAGACTTAGAGCCTCATAGATCCACTTTACATACTGTTATTCTGTAGTACATCCTATAAGTGTTCTGCGCTGCTGCTGATATGTACTGAACACCTATTGTATGCCGAGCACATTTATAACTCTCATTCTCCTAGCGACCCTTTTAGTGCCTGCTTTTCAAAAGAGGAGGCTGAGGCATGGGGAAGTGAACTAAGGATATGCAGTGAAGTGGTAGAGCTGGGACTTTCACCCAGAGAGTCTGACTCCAGAGCTTGCTGCGGTGAGCTTCCTGCAAGATAGTTTTTACAGGACAGCTCTTGGTCTTGTAGGGCTTCGGCGGTGAGCGAGGAACGTACTACTGTGGCACAATTCGTGTAATGAATTAATGGAATGGAATACAGAACTGTTGGTGGTGTGGATGGTGTCCAGGGAAGGCTGTCTGTTCCCCCTGCATATTGAGTTTGGTTGTGTTAGAGGAAGGACCTCAGCTGTGCACCCTCCAGCTCACCATTTAGAATTCCATTATAGAGACACAGAGATTCAGGACATTCCAGGAAGAAAGGAGTCTGTCCAGAGATCCCAGTGCCTGGGAACTGTATTCCAAGGACGAACTCCATGGCTTTGAGTCTAGAAAGGCATCCTCCTCAAAGAAGAATAGTTGAAAACTAGACAGTGAATCTGTGGCTCCCAGAAGATCCAGGTTTAATGAGTCAGAGAAATGAGACTGGAGCGTGGGAGGCTTTGCTGGGGCGGATGTTGTTCTCATCACTGCATGTGTCAAGACGGTGATCAAGATGGTAGCCAAGAGAACAGGCTTGAACGAGACTGACTTGGGTTGATACCATGGCTTAGACATGTGACCTTGGCTAAGCTTCAGTGTTCTCATCCAGAAAATGTTAACAGTCCTGGGACTTAATTGTAGAAGATATTTACCAACATTTGTGGACACTTATTATCTGAATCCCTTTCCTAGATTTAGGGAAGAACTCTCCTTGTTGTAATAATAGTAAGGCAGAGCCCCACGACAGAAGTTGGTCATGCAAGCATCTCCTCCTCCCAGTCTCCCTTGTAGCTGAATGTGGGCATGTGACCTACACTTTCCCCCTGACCCCCAATCATACACACCAACCCAAGACTGCATCAGAAGACATAGGGACCCTGCAGAAATCATTCTGATGAAGATGGTGGGAGTAGCCACAACCCCTGTGTTTCCAAAGTACCAATGACAGCATCTAGTATTAGTGCTGAAATGACTTTGTGTGGCCACAGCTCTGAGATGTCTTCACAAGAGCAGTCCTGGGGGCTAATCCTGAGCTTGGAATCAGGCTTCAAAACACTTTCCAACCCTCCTAGGGAGTCTTCCATAAGTATCCAATATGCTTTGAATAGATTTTGCTTGTTTGCTTGTTTTGCTTAAGTTAGCCGAAGTTGGTTTCTGTTGATTGTCACTCAGAATCCCTACTGAAGATTGTTGTCATAAGATGCTATGAGGTTCAGCCCCATTCCTAGCAAGTTGCATGTGCTTACTGCACACTAACCATTACTTCCCTCAGTGTGTGTTGAGGTGGGGGGGTGAGTATCGGCCACAACCACCATGTATGGATACCCACCAGGTGGCATGCCTTATGTCATGCACCTTTGTTTAATGTGAGCCTATGTGAGGTCTCTTATGTCCAGATGAGAGATCTGAGACCTACTGGGATGCCTGAATTTGCCCAAGGTCACACAGTTCATAGAGCTACGAGCCCATCTCCAGACGGAGAGCCTCAGCATTTTCTACCCTGCAACTCGGCCTCCCCAGCTGAATGATTCCCTTCCATCCGTCCTTCCATGTTTTCTTCATCCCTTCCTTTTCTTCTTTTTTATTTTTTTGTCACCGACCATTTAGTCGGGCTGATGTTTTCCCTGGCTTTGGTAACACCAGTGTGAGGGTGGGTGACAGATTTATGGTGGCATTCTCATTCACTTCGCAGGAGCCCACACATCCGGAAGTATTCCCAAGGTGCCAATGTGTTATTATGCAACACCCTGGGACTTCCCTTTCCCACTTTCCCACCCCCAGAGCCCTCATCCCCAACACATAATAAGTTGCTTGTTAAAAGGAACACCACCCACAAGACCTCTTAGGCAATGAGACTGCATCCCTGGCAATGTGGAACTTATCTTGTCCTTTTCCCCCCTTTTTAAAATATAACATACACCAGGCCTGAAGTTTCAGTTAAGAAATGTGGTATCAGTGAAATGATAACTCCCCACACCCCATCCCAACAGGCTCTGGCTGGAGGCATTGTTCGCAGCGTTGGGAATTCTGTTTCTAAAGCACTGAGTCATAAACTACAGACAGGCTGCTGATAAAAGCTGAAGGAGGGAAGGTAATGGTCAAATTAGTCAGACAAAATGTGAAGCATCCCCAAAAGGGGCTATACTCAGTAATATATCTTGAGCGGGTGCTGGAAACGTGCTACCCTCAGAGATGGCGTTTAATCCATTACAGGAGATGCGATTGTGGAGGACTTCTCATGCTGTGTTGATTGAGCACCCTGTGTCTTTCAGGAGAGCTGGGTCCAGGTCTTAGCTCAGACTTGAGAGCCTGGGTTGCAGCTTTGCGTCTCACCTCGGAGCCTCAGTTTCTCCCTTTGTGACTTGAGAGTGATCATGCTGAGGGCCCTAAGGCTTCTTTCCGTGTCTGACAGCGAGGAATCCTCCATCTGTCAAACATCCATTTAAGGGCTTTGGGGTTTCAAATCCTGCTTGATGCTGATATATAGTTAAGAAAACAAAGCAGACGGACCCCCACGTTGTCTTTCCCAGACACACACGTACTCCCTGCCTGTCTCTTTTTCCCGCTCCCTCCCCTCTCCCCTCCTCTCCCCCATTCCCTGCCATTAGCATTACTTTGTCTCTGGTCCGACAGAGCATCTCCAGCCCTGTCCTAGAGCCAGGGCCAATAACTCAATTATCTGTGAGCAGATAAGGGGGAGGAGGAGGGATCAATCCACTTCCCCACCAGTCACTGGGAGGGGCGGGGGTCACCGAGCCTTGTGGCCCCTCTGTCAGGCTGCCCTGGCCTGCTCCGAGCCAAGGCGAGAAAGGAAAACAAGAAGATGAATCGCCATGTCTTCTTGGTGGATGTTCTGATGAGACTTTAGAACAACAGTGACTGAAAAGGAAAACAGCATCTGGTAGGGGGAGGGGGAGTGGAAGCGGAGGAAGAATGGGCTCTGCTGGGAGTTGCGTTTATTATTATTTTTCTTTCTAACAACATGAAATCATAATAGATGATCCACCTCTCACCTTAAAAAAAATTGAAATTGAAAAAAAAATAAAATAAATCTTCTCCTGGCTGCACATAATCCTTCAGACCTCCCTCTGTGGAAAATATAGTGACTTTCACCAAAATACCTTCTTGAAATAAAGCTTCTTTTAACATGAAGACAGGTCTTGAAAGGAGAAAAGAGAAATGTTAGTGGTAATCATGGGAGTGGTGATGAAGGTGATGATGGTGGCGATCTGTCAGCTAGCATGGGTGACGTGCTTAGTACTGGCATGATGACACATTCCGTAATGATTAAGAACATGGATTTGGGGTGAGAAGCCAGGCCCAAACCCATTTTATCTGTGCCTCAGTTTTCTCGTCAGTGAAATGGGTTAGTAATAGTTTCTGCTTCTCACAGTTGTTGTGAAGGTGAAATGAGGCTCTGTAGGTAAAGCATTTTAAAACAGTGGCACCTAGTAGGTGTTATATATGCGTTTGCTAATGCTGTGATTATTATTGTAATTAATATCATTTATTTGAAAGCTATATCAATCTTCCCAGGAACCCTATGAGATAAATAATGTTATTATCCCAGGAGTGTAGAGGAACGAAAATGAGGCTCAGAGAGGTTAAATAATTTGCCTAAGGCCACACAGCAGAGATGGGATTCACAGTACTTAGGCAAAGTCTGCGCATTTAACCATGAAGTTATTTCACTTATCAGGCACCCAACTGTACCAACTTCTGTGCTTAGAACCCTTTTTTCAAATGATTCCATTTACCCTTCCAGCAACTCCATTTGGTCAGAATAAGAATGCCCATTTTGCTGATGAGGAAACTGGGACACTGAGGTGAATTGCCCTAACTCATACAGGCAAGAGGCTCAGAGAAGGAGACCTTAAATCCCGTCTGCCTGCTTCTAAAGACCGTGTCCAGTATCCAGATGAACCCTCCCAAAAGCAGTAGATAGCCTCTCTTTTTCACTATTTCTGCTTTGTTGCCATTGACACAGCAGGAAACAAAAGTGAATGCATATATCCTTCCTGTGCCTTTTCATGAGTCATGAAGACGACAATTTTCAGTTATTATCCCCCTATGAACATTCCGCTGCCCAAAGCCCATGCCCTTGACCTAGCGCCATTCTGTGTTTTGGGTTGTATTTTTGTTTTTAAGAGCTCACCCTCCACTGAATATGGCCACACTGTTTTTTAGCCTAGGAGGAGTTTGACACTTTGTCCCGTTGTCATGGCAATGTGTTGGCGACAGAGGAGCCTGAGTTCGAAGGTCTATTGGTTACAGTTACTACCTGGGTCATCTTGGGCATCTCCCACCCACTCACTGAGTCTCAGTCTTTTCTTCTGGGAAACGGACATAATCACAACACAGTTATGTCTAGAGAAAGATGGAAATAGCGTCTATAGAGTGTCTAGCACGGTGCCTGGCAGTTAGTAGACACTTCTGTTATCTTCCCCTTCCTCACTTCCCATCTCAGTTGCGGGGGATGCAAAGGCCTCCTGTCCATGTCCGGGAAAAATGGTCCTGAGCTACATCTTGCCATCATGAGAAGTGGCTGAGGCCCCTTGATCTCAGTCTCCCCAGCTGTAACGTGATGGGGGTGAGCTAGATGAGCTCCCCCAGGCCCTTCCAGCCCCGACTTCCAGAATTTAAATCCCAGATCGTTATTGTTTTTAAACTGTGCATTTTAAAAGAAATGAGGGCTTGGGGAGGAGAAAGGAATTCCTTTACCCCCGGAGGGTCAGAGGGGGTCACCGAGGGGACAAAGACGCCGGGAAGGGAGGTGATAGGGCGGAAGGCTGCTGTGCAGGGTGGGCCCAAAGGTCTGCCGTCCTCAACCGGGAGGTCTGATGGACGCATTCAAACACCCTTGAGTCAGCACCAGTTAGGATCAAGCCTGCCATCCAGCCTCAGACCACGGCTTACCACCTCCTTTAGAAGCCCGGGAGGCCTACCCCACAGAGAGGCCAGTCAGGAATGAAAAGAAACAGGATGGCCTCAGATGCCAGAAGGGAGGAATTCTCGCCCTCCGTCCGGGTTGGCCTCCTGACTCCCAGGGAGGGGTCAGGCTCAGGAGGGCTCGGCGCTTTCCTGAATTCAAGGAATCAAGACCAAACTTTGATGTGCGCATTTGAAACGCAGCGTCCAAGGCAGGTGAATCTGGTTAGCCAAGAACCGGGGCTTCTTTGTGGCATTTAAAGTGACCAGAAATCCACCTGCCCATTCAGGTGCCTTGATGTGCATCTGCATCTGTGCAGTCACGACCGAGGTAGCGCAGGAGAGGGGAGAGGCCTGGGGGGCAGGGGCCTTTCCTAGATCCTGACTCTCTGCTCTTTCTTGGGGACCGTGGTGGGTTGGAAGAGACATTCAATATTCATGAGCTGTGATCTCCACTTGAAGGGAGTGCCCTGGGGGAAATTGAAATATTAAGCAAGTGAGGGATGTAGGCCTAATTGTAGCCTCCTTTTCTTTTTTGGACGGAGAAGTAATGTGCTTAAAATAAAATGATGGATGGGCAGTCAGGACCCTGTGAAACCCCACTGCTGTGGTCTGCAGGATAAAGCGGCTGTGTGCTCTAACATATGCCATCAGAACCAGGCAGAGGATGGTGCAGATTGGCTGCTGGGTCACGTCATGCCATTTATTTCACGTTTATTGATGGCTGCTGTGTGCCGAGCACTGTGCTAGTTGCAAGGGAAATGGCGGTGAACAAGGAAGGCCAGGGAGGCCAAGGAAATGACACTGATGATTATTTAAATGTAATTGTTGGAAATGCCACTGAGTGGAAATACATGCGGGTTTGTAAGTGAGGGACCGCCTCACGTCGAAGGGCTAGGAGAGGCCTCCTTGGAGACCAGACATTCAAGCTGAGACTTGAAGGTTGAATAGGAAGTGGACAAATGAGGGTGATGGGGAGCGGGGTGATGGAGTGAGGATTGCGAGAAGTGCAGACCGTTACATCCTCGAGGCAGGAACGAGCTTTCGAGGGGGTCAGAGAAAGTCATCATGGCTGGAGGGTAGTGAGGGAGGGGAGAGAAGAGGCTGGACCCCGCAAGCTCGACTCCTCCGGTCCCTGAGGACCCCAGGGAGGCTGCTGCTTCCGGCGTGAAAGGAGGAGAAGGCACGTCCTCTGTGTGCTGTCTGTACTTGGAGCCACACCCTGTACTGGGCACAGGATACAAATGCATGCTTGCCTAGATCAGGGGTCAGAAAACTACTGCCCGTGGCCAAACCCCAGGTGCTGCCTATTTGGGTAGATCGGGTTTGACTGAAACACAACTGTGCCCCTTGGTTTAGATATTTGCTACTAAAGAAACAGAGTTGGATAGTTCCTAGAGACCCTGTACGGCCCACAAAGCCAAAATATTTACTATCTGGCCTCGTACAGGAAAAGTTGCTGACCAACCGCTGGCATAGATGGATGAGTCTGTAGGTGGGTGAAAGAATAGCCAATTAGGGAGGTCAAGGCAGATGAGAGACAGAGAGGTGAGAATATCACCTCATCCATCTCGCCCCTCAGCCTGTAGCAGCATAGCCGTAATTATATTCACTCCGCACATTTTTTGTGTACACGTCAGTTTCCCTCACCCTTGAAAGAAGTCATCCTGCCCACCCCTGTGTTCCCAGCATCCAGCTAGAGCCAGGCATTGTCTGATGCACTGAATCAAATGATACTTCAAAGCAGAAAAGAGTGGCTGGAGGAGCCCAGGCAGCTTACTGCCTAAAGCTTCAGACAGTGGCCTGGATCCTCCCTGGGCTGTAGAAGGGGGCACGTTCATGTTTATTAAGAACCCACAACGTTGTCTCATTTCAAACCCACAGCATCCCTGACAACCAGGCATTCTCATCGCTGCTTTCCAGATGACACAGCAGAGTCCCCAGTGTTTAAGTGACTTTTGAGAAAGTGACCTCCATTCAGTAAATGTTTATTGAGCTGGAAAACCAACACAAGAGGACACAGACTTTTGCAAGTGTCCCATCCCATGCCAGCAGTGTGCCACACACAGGGCTCTCCTCTCTCCTCTTTCAATTTTCTCGGGGCTGCTGGAAGGCGGGGATTATTACTCCCATTTTACGCAAAGAGAAACTGAGGCTCAGGGAGATGAAATGACTTCTTGAAAGCAGGTGATTATTAAGTGGTAGAGCTGGGATCTGGACCAAGAACTGCCCGACTTCAAAACTAGAGGAGCCAGCGCCCTCCTCCAAAATACCAGACCTTCTGAACCAGTAGAAGTGATGATATATGGATATGTGCTTCCAGCCCTCTTCCATCTCTTCATCTCAAATAGTAGTCATAACAGTAGAAATTGCTCGTTATGAATTTAATGCTTTTCCTCTGTTAACTCCTTTGACTAACTGTGTTGACCCTATAGATAAGGAAAAAGCAGAGAGATGTTAAGTAATTAACCAAGGCTCCCAGTAAGGGATTCCAGCCCTGGAAGTCTGGCTCTTAAACCCTCAGGTTGTAAGACGGGAATAAAGACACAGACCTACTAGAGCATGGACTTGAGGATGCGGGGAGGGGGAAGGGTAAGCTGGGACAAAGTGAGAGAGTGGCATGGACATATATATACTACCAGATGTAAAACGAATAGCTAGTGGGAAGCAGCCGCATAGCACAGGGAGATCAGCTCCGTGCTTTGTGACCACCTAGAGGGGTGGGATAGGGAGGGTGGGAGGGAGGGAGACGCAAGAGGGAAGAGATATGGGAACATATGTGTATGTATGGCTGATTCACTTTGTTATAGAGCAGAAACTAACACACCACTGTAAAGCAATTATACTCCAATAAAGACGTTAAAAAAATAATAAGAAATAAATAAATTATACACACACACACACACAAAAACCCCTCAGGTTGAACCACTAATTTATGCTACCTCTTCATCATTAAGATTATCTAATAAAAATGTGTACTCTCAAGAGCTGAAGAGCCTACCAGCAAACAGATAATGAGAAGGGGAAACAGCGCAAGGTGCAAAAGGAATTTCACATGACAAAAGGATCCGAGGGTCTCTTTAAGAAACTCTGTCTGAAGTGTTTGTTTACAGATCATTAACTCCTCAACAGAGGAAGAACTAAAAGCGATTTTTTTCTTGGCTGCTACTGATTAAGTACCAAGGAGAAATTAAGATAAAGAAAATCTAGGGAGGGAGATGCATGAGGGAAGGGATGTGGGAACAGATGTATATGTATGACTGAGTCACTTTGTTATAAAGCAGAAACTAATAAAAAAAAAAGTAACTATAAAAAAAAAGAAAATCTGAAATTATAATAATTTTTAAGGGACTGGATTTTCAATTTTAATTTGCCAGGAAGAAAGATAAAATATTCCACACCCAATGTCTGCAGCTCCCCTTACAAACTCTAGGGTTGCCTTCTCTGGCCTCAGGGCAACAGCCTCAGGGGTCCTGGAAAGACAGCTGGAAGCAAATGTGATCCACCTCACACTAGTGTTTGTCTCTATTAAGCTCCTGCTGCATACAAAGCTATGTACTAGGCAGGATGCAGATGGGAGTGGCAATTGGCCTAAGAAGAAGTCCTTCATTGGAGGACTCCAGAGGACAGTGGTCCTTAAAGATGTGCAGGGATCGGTGTGAGGGGCCCCCAGAAGGAGTGGGAAAACCCCTGGTTGGGGGTGGTGAGTCTGTGAAAGCTTCCTGGACAGCTGCGCTCAGTAATATCAGGTGCGGGGTCTCTGCTGATATAAAGGTCCAGGATGAGGGTTTTTCTGCAGTACTGTGAGTAGACCCGTTGACCTGACGCAGCAGCACAGGGGACCGCTTCTAGCTCCAGGCTTGGTCCCCAAGCCTCTTTTGCCAGCTGTGGAGTGGGAGCTATGTTCCTTACTTTATAGGGTAGCTGTGATACAGTCTTTCATACATTTATGAATTTATTCATCACGTATTTGTCGAGCACCTCTTATGTGTCAGGTTCACGCTAAGGCACTGAGGGTGCCAGATCTGCTGGGCTTGGGACAGATCCTGTTCTTCAGAAAGTGATCAATATATGTATCGATTCTTATGGTTATTAAAAATAATAACCTAGTTCTTACAAGTAGAGAGCACCCCGTCCCTGGAAGAGATCAAGCAGAAAGTTCAGAGCCATCACTCAGGGAGGCCATGAAGGGGCTTCTATTAAACAGATGATTAAATAGACACACTCCAGTATTTTTCCTCCCTCAGCTTACCTGGTTCTTTCTCGAACTTAACTTCCAAGGCCTCTGAAATGTTACCTTCTTCCAGTTTTCCTTCACCTCTCTGGCCATCCCTACACAGGCATGTTCTGCCTACCTTTTAAATATTCTTTCTCCAAAGTTCCATGATGAGCTCGCTACCCCTTCTACACACCCTCTCCCTGACCCCATCATTCAAAACCAAAGACTCCAAAATCTCTGTCTGAAGTCTGAGGCCTTTTTCCTGAACTATGGACTTGCATATCGAATGATTCTATCCGATGCCCTGCAGGCACTCAAACCCAGCATATCTGATACAAGGCTTACCATTTTCTCCCCAGACCTGCTGCAACTCCTGTTTTTCTCAATCTCAACTGCTGATGCCACTAGCCAAGCAGACATTTGAACTAGAAGCTTGGGAAACCTCCTTCACTCTTCCCTCTCTGTCATTTCCCACATCCGAACAGTCGCCATTCTGCCCATTTTACTTGGAACACTTTTTCCCCCCTGAATCAGTCCTGCTTCTCTCTCCCTACCTGAGTCCCCCAACTCCCCTCACTTGAGCTCCTGCCTGGACTACTGTACGAGAACTTGAACAGGTTCCTGCCTCCCCATCTTTGCTTGCACCAATCCGTCCTCCAGTATAATGAGAGCAAGCGTCCTAAAATGCAAATGTCGTTTTGTCCACCTCCTTTTAAAAGCATCAGGTGGCTCTGCATTGCCCTTGAGATAAGTCTCAATTCCTTACTGTGGCATTCAGCAACTTCTGTGCTTTGCACCTGCCATCCTGTTTCCAGCTTCCTCTCACTTGCTCAGAGAACCCCCCACCACCAAACCTGGAATGTATACCCCGCCCCCGTTCCTCCTCCCAGAGACTTAGCCCAGGAGTTGCCTTCTAAGGGAAGCCTTCTCAAATCTGGGTAAGATTGGGTCGGGGGTGGGGGTGGGGGTGGGGGTCCCTCCTCTGTGATCCTGCAACATCTCCTACCTCAGAGCAAACTACCGTGCAGTCAGTAACTTACTTACTTGCCTCTCTTAGTAGCCCCTGAGCTCCTGGAGTGCTGAGCCCCAGTTTCATTCATCCGACTTCCCGGGATTCAGTCCAGGACCTGGCACATAATTTGCAGCTCAGTAAATATAGAATAAATGAGTGAAAGAAGGATGTATTTCTTAAGAGACAATTTTATTCTTCAGGCAACAAAGTGTGGTAGAGCTTTGTTGGTCTTTAGAGTCAGACAAACCTCAGTTGGACTCACAGCCTTCCCACTTTCTAGCTGTCATCTCGGGCCAGACGTCTCAGTTTGAGTAGCTCAGTATGGTGGTTCTGTGCCCAGGCTCTGGAGCTTGGTTGCTTGGTTCAAATCCCAGTTGTGCCATAAAAAGGGGCGTGGGCTACTTTAGTTTCCTCATCTATAAAACGGCAGTATTACCATATTGATATGCCACAGAGCTAGAAAGCACCCTAGGAGTGTTTGCCATTAATGCTCTTTGAGCTTTATTTTACTCTCCTGCAAAGCAGAGACAGCTGGAATGGTCACTCCTTCTCTATCTCACAATACCACCCATGGTCCTAACTCTGACAAGGTCCACACGTTTTAGAACATTAGCAGAAGCGGCAGGCAGTACCAGTGGCTTGGGTGAACTCTGTGATAACCCCCAAATCGAGCTGCTTTTCAAAACCAAGTCCCAGTTTCCGCTGGCTTCCTTTCTGGGCGGGAGCCTAATTAACTAGTAGCTGGAAAGAACTGCAGGTAGGCCACCCCCCAGGCAGAGAATTCAAAGGGAAGTGGAGAACTGTGTAAATAACACTGCTTTAAGGGGCATTTAAGCCAATGGTCTTTGTTAAGGAAATTGATGGCTTTGTAAGTACTGCCTCTGAAGGGAGTACTTGAGTTGACGGTCCCTCATCTCCCCTCATAAATTCCCTAATGGACTGTGGGCCCAGAGGCTGGGCCCAGGCCTGTTCGATCCCTTGCCAACAAAAACTCAGATTCCCCTTGAAAAAAAAAATTTAAAGGTTTAACCAAAACATGAGTTACTGAGCCCGTGCAATTTAACTGGCACAAGGTAGCCGAGACAGATCGTTTCCTTTAGGGAAGGGAGACTCCTGATTCTTCACAGAATCTTTTTTCATGCTAGATGCCCGCCGTGCTAGGCGTTTTCCATACCGCTTCTCATTTTCATCCCCCTAACGTCTGGGAAGAGTCATTATTTCACCAGTTGCCAAAGAAGAAACTGGGACTCAGAGATGAAGCGCGCTGCTCATCAACACCCGGCTAATTAGTGAAGAGCAGGGATGTGCCCGCAGCTCCATCAGACCCCTGAGCCCCCAAGTACCACAGAATCGCAGGGCATCTCAGAATCAGATCAGCTTGTCTCATTAGCTCCTCCTCAGCATCCACATCCACACAAAAGACATGAACTGGGCAGCAGGGGTGGATGGGAGGGTATGGATTTTGGAATCACACTAGTCAAGGTTTGATTCCTGAAACCTTAGGTGATGCCTTACCCTCTTTACACATCAATTTCCTTGTCTGTTAAATGAGGATCATAATAGCAGCAAATACATAGGACTCTTCTAGGATTAAATGACATTACATATTTAAAAGCATTTAACATTATGCATGGCACGGACCAGGCCATCCATTCATTCACTTAGCAAATACCCTTATTGCATGGTAGCTATCATTTTTGTTTGTTTGTTTTTATTGAAGTATAGGTGATTTATAATGTGTTAATTTCTGCTGTACAGCAAAGTGATTCAGGTATATATATATATATTTTTTACTTATATTCTTTTCTATTATGGTTTATCACAGGATATTGAATATAGTTCCCTGTGCTATACAGTAGGACCTTGTTTATCCATTCTATATATAAAAGCTTACATCTGCATTGTAGCTTTTTTTTTTTTTTTTTTTGCGGTATGCGGGCCTCTCACTGTCGTGGCCTCTCCCGTTGCGGAGCACAGGCTCCGGACACGCAGGCTCAGCGGCCTTGGCTCACGGGCCCAGCCGCTCCGTGGCATGTGGGATCTTCCCGGACCGGGGCACGAACCCGTGTCCCCTGCATCGGCAGGCGGACTCTCAACCACTGCGCCACCAGGGAAGCCCGGTAGCTATCATTTTAATTAGAGAAGTAGACAAGTACAGTAGAAGTAGTCTTCTGTTGGAAGAAAAAGAGAGGGTTAAGTAGCCCTCCTGAGTGGATTGCTAGAGGAATTTTCCAGAGTAGTGTCTGGTTAAATATGGATAAAGGATGAATGGAGACTAGTCATAGGAAAAGCAGGGTTGTGAATCTGGGGGGAGCTTCTGCACAGGTGGGGAGGTGAGAGGGAACATGGTCCGTTCAGCCTGCCTGGAGCTGAAATTAGATTACATTAGAAAGGGGGCTGCAGAAGCAGGCAAGGGCCAGATTATGCCTTGTTAATTGTCATCAAGCCTCTGTCAGAAAATGCTGAATGAATAACTCAGTACCTTCTGAGGTAGCCCATTTCATTTTCAGGCCAACTGTAGTTTGTTAGAAGAGTTTTTCGCTGTGTCCCCTCTGAGCCTTCTCTCCCTCAGGTTAAGCAACTCCATACCTCTATGAGCATTGCTTAGTGATGGCGCCTACCTTGGGCCCCATCCTCTGACCATATCCTAGTTCATCGGTGGCCCAGAACTGATCTGTCCAGCCATCTCTAGGATCAGAGGGGGCTTCTCTGACCTCTGACCTAGGATCGACTGTCTTTTCAGTAACGTAATCTGCAATCTCACATTCTTGTTTGGGCCAACACCTTCTCCAGTTGGTAAAAACTGATCTCAGAGAGACTGCTACTCTTTTTTTTTTTTTTTTGCAGTATGCGGGCCTCTCACTGTTGTGGCCTCTCCCGCTGCGGAGCACAGGCTCCGGACACGCAGGCTCAGTGGCCATGGCTCACGGGCTCAGCCGCTCCGCGGCATGTGGGATCCTCACGGACCCGGGCACGAACCCGCGTCCCCTGCATCGGCAGGTGGACTCCCAACCACTGCGCCACCAGGGAAGCCCGAGACTGCTACTCTCTGGGACTATTGCAGAGCTCGGGCACTAGGTGCGCGGGCTTCAGTAGTTGTGGCACGTGGGCTCAGTAGCTGGGGCTCGCGGGCTCTAGAGCGCAGGCTCAGTAGTTGTGGCGCACAGGTTTAGTTGCTCCGAGGTATGTGGGATCTTCCCGGATCAGGGCTCGAACCCGTGTCCCCTGCGTTGGCAGGCGGATTCTTAGCCACTGCGCCATCAGGGAAGCCCGCAAATACATTTTAGAATGAATCAATTGAAGGGAATCATAAAACAGTTTGATTTAACTTTCTTTTTTACTCAAGGGGAAACTGTAGCCCAGAGAGGGAGATGACTTGGTCAAAGCTATGGGTATATTAGTGGACATTTATTTTAGACTCCAGTTCCCTTGACCAGGCTGCTGACCTTGAGGAAGTGTCCCATTCTTTCTCCCTCCCTTCCTTCCTTCCTTCCTTCTTTCCTTCTTCCCTTTCTCTCTCTGTCTCTCTGTTTGGTGTGGACTGATGAGATCACATTAAAACCACTGATACTCCATTTGTAGTTTGCTATCTTTTATCACCTTTTTTTTTAACCATTTTTTGCCAACTTTCTGCATATGAATGTTTCAGATTATTCTTCTGCATTTATTATTAGCTTATATCATGCAAAACAAATCTCATTTTGTTACTTCCTGCTCATACTTTTAAAGGCCTTTGGGTCCTCGGTATCACCCTTCCTCCTGTCCATGCTTAGAATGCCTATTTCATGGCCACTGTGTCATTCACTGCCGTACTGAATTTTATCCCTCTTTCATATTATGAGATCGTGCTGGCAACCAAAATAGACCCAGCTGAAAATCATTCAGGGCTTTGAACATTCTGCACATTGGATGTATTTTCATTTATTAGGATCACTATCTTTGCTTACAATCTTTTTAGGCCATTCAAAAAACTATACTAAATTCAAGGTGATGTAAATGTATCTTCAAGTTTCAATTCATAAGGCCATCAAATCTCTTTATTAAATTTCAGTCTAGTGTGCACCGCCTTTTCTCTCCAGATATTCCATTTCTTTGCAGATTCAGTCAAGAAAGAAAATAAAACAATATGTAGGACAGATGGTGAGATGTCTTATGGGAAAAAAATAACATGGGATGCTTTATATAGAATTGGATTTTCCTCCTCAGTATGTGCTAGGATTTATAATATGATATCATTATAATTAATATTTTCGTTAAAATCTTTCTACAGTGCAATCTACTGAAACAGATTCAAATCAGGTTTGAGATTTCTTCAATACAATCAATAACAGAGATTCTGAAACTCGAAAGAACTTTGTTCATTCATCATTTACTGAGTACCTGCTATGAGACTGGCATTGTCTTAAGAATTAGGGGTGCAAATAGAAGTGTGATTGGGGCCAGCCCAGAAATATCTTACATTCCAAGAGCTATACACAATCACTCATTCACTCATTCATTTGTTCATTCTTTCTTTCTTTATTTTTTTGGCCACACTGTCCTGCATGAGGGATCTTAGTTCCCTGTCCAGGGATAGAACCCACACCCCCTGTAGTGGAAGTGCAGAGTCTTAACCACTGGACTGCCAGGGAAGTCCCTCATTCGTTTATTCTTAAATATCAATTACATAATATGAGGAGGCAGTTATCTTGATCCTAAAGAAAGGAGTACATTTTGAGATAAGCTTCCATGAAACATATGTCATCTAGAAGGAGGAGAACAATAATAAATACAATTTATTTTTAGATAGTGAATAATACTGTGAAGAAATAAAATAAGATTGTGTGCTACTTTCTAATGGGGATGGAAGAATAAGATGTGAGCTTACTGTAAGTGGGCAGAGTTGTTATTTGAGGAAGTAATGTTTGAACTAAACCCTAAGTGCAGAAAAGAAGAGATTGTGAAAAAAGCCAGGGGAGAAAAAGTATTTCAGGTAAAGTAAATATCAAGTTCGAGTTTTCTGGAACAATAACAAGTTTGGCTTATTTAAGGAATAGATCCTTGTTGAATGGTTGGATGGACGGATGAGTAAATGAATGGAAGGCAGTGAGTAAGAAGGATAATAGTAGGAGATGGTCAGATAAAGTGGGGACTTGGCTGTGATACAGTCTTTGGATTTTGTTCCATGCGAGGAGTTTTAGGTTGGAGAGTGGCCTGATGTAGTTTATGTTGTTAAAAGAGCGCTCTAGCTGTGCTCTGGAGGAGGGAGGGTTGGGAGCAGACACAGAAGAGAGACTGGTGAAATAAGCATTGCCATAGTGATGGTGGCTTGGATTAGGGTGGTAGTGATGGAGCAAAAGTGGATCTTTTGGGAATATCCTGAGATAAAAGAGTCTACAGGATGGGCTCATGGACTTTATGTGGTATTGGAGGACGAACTGGAAAAAATAGAGATGACTCAGAAGGTTTCAGTCTGGCCATTGTCAGGCAATGTTATCATTTACTAAGATGGGGAAGAAAGGACTGTGGGAAGAAACCATTACTTTTATTTTAGACATGTTGATTTTTTTTCTTTTTGAAAGAGGTTTCATGTAAGTTTATGACTGGGTGATAGAATTCTTTTTTTTTAAATTTAATTTTATTTATTATTATTATTTTTTTTACATCTTTATTGGAGTATAATTGCTTTACAATGGTGTGTTAGTTTCTGCTCTATAACAAAGTGAATCAGCCATACATACACATATGTTCCCATATCTCTTCCCTCTTGCGTCTCCCTCCCTCCCACCCTCCCTATCCCACCCCTCTAGGTGGTCACAAAGCACCGAGCTGATCTCCCTGTGCTATGTGGCTGCTTCCCACTAGCTATCTATTTTACGTTTTAGACATGTTGATTTTGTGATGACTTTAAATAGATATTTAAGTAGAGATGGCATTGCAGGCAGCTGGGACTCAGAGAAGAGGTCATACCTAAAGAGATGTTTGAGTCATGGGCACATCCATACTCTAACATTTTTATTTAAACATTGGGACTGGATGAGAGACTGTAGATAGATAAGAAAAAGAGGGCCCAAGACCTCACCCTGAAAGCTGGCAGCATTTAGCAGAGGGAAGCAGAAGACAGCAAATGAGTCTGTGTGGGAAGAGCTGAGAGCCAGAAGGGACTAGGATGGCGTGGTGGTGTGGAATCCAGGAGGGGAGTACTTCAGGAGGAAAGGAATGGGCGATTTCCTCACATGTTTCAGGACTGTTGGACGTCATAGTTAGTTTTAGCAATGCTGAGGTCAATGGTGACCTTGCCAAGATTGATTTCTGTGGGGTGGTGAGTTCAGAAGCTAGATGGGAGTGAACTGAAGAGTGAATTGTCGGAGAGAAAGTGGGAAATGCAAATTTAGATAACCCTCAGTAAATTTCACTATGAATCATGGAAAGGGAAATGTGAAGTAGAAGACAGAATGGTAAGGATATGTGAACTGAAGGGAGGCTTTAAGTTTTTTAATTTTTAAAATATACATTGCTCACTTTGTTAATTAACAATTTTTACATAGGCCATATCCTGCTTTGCTGGTTTGGAAAAAGAGAATCGTGACTCAGGGAATAAAGGGAAATGGTCTGTGCTAGACAAGTAGTGATGCAAAAGAGTGACAGGTCAGGCTTCACGGGGCTGAAGATGCTAGAGTTAAATCTTGATGGAAGACGCAAAGGTGAGGACTACTAGCCTTTCAGGCTAAGGAAATAAGAGGGGAGTGGAGAGCTCTGAGGCGTGAGTTCTGGGAAGGAACTCTAGGCTTTTAGAGTGGAGGTGTGGTTGGAAATGAGAATAGACAGGCAAGTTGGAGCTGGATTACAGAAGGACTTGAGTGCTAGATGGGGACGCTCCGATTTTGCAGGAGTCAATTAAGAATTTCAGACATGGTCAGATTTAGGTTAATCACTCATAGGCTGCTTTATGAGAAGGTGTTGAAGTGGGGAAGACCCAAAGCCAATTATGAGAGGGTTGTAGGGGGCAAGTGGACAGAGGAGAGGCTGTCCTGAGGATGCTCTCTGTGGGTGTGGAGTTGGAGCGATCATTTGAGACTACGTCCAGATTCACTCTTCTTTTCCTAGTGCTTTGGGTTTGCTAGGTGGCGCCTGGTTGTCACACTGAAGCACAGGAAGGAATTTCTGGCCCACTTTGGTATGTGGCCAGCCCTTGACGGAACCAGAAGCCCACTTAAACTCCTCAGATTCAGCAGACCTAATCGACATCTGAAGCTTGTTAGCGGATTCATGGTTCTTTAGAAGCCCTTCACCACCCTGTCTTTTGTACTCTGGACAGGCTGATCCGGTGGCGGAGGTTAAGAACAAACCTTGGTTTGAATAGAACTAAGTGAGGTCAGCGATGTGGGTTTGCCTTGAAGCCTTTAAAAGATAGGCAATGTAAAATCCAGATATTCTGTTCCAGAGGAAACATTTACCAGTACAGCCGCCACCCTGCCTCAAGCTTCCCCTTTATAAACCTTCAGGGCTTAAGCACTCCACCCAGTTTCCCCTGTTCCAAGAAGCTATTATTTGGACCCAAAGATTGTGCATTTTTTTGGTCTCTTTTTGTTGCTGTTTGGATGAATTGTTACACGACATGAAGTTTGTTGTGGTTGGACCCATCCTCAACAAACAACTGAACTTAAAAAATACTACTTTTTCTGGTGTTTAAAAAATAGAAAAAAAATAGTAATCATTGGACGAAAAGAGAATATCCTAATGTCAGTCCTGTTCTCTCAGCTGGAAATAGAAACAGATGCTAACTTCTCAAAAGCTGACCCATCTTCATAAACAAGAAGTTTAGAAAGATAGGTAGATCTACCCATCCTTTGAAAGGCAGGCCACTAAAACAAGCGTGTGTTCAAGTTCTGTGTGTCCTCCTTGAGTTCTAAACCAAATCCATCTCCTGTTACTTATAACTCTCATCTCTCCACCTGCAGGTAGTCTTATTTTTTTCTCAGTGGGCTCTTGACTTAGTAGCCCCATTAGCTTCTCAGACTTGTTATACTTAGCCCATACCAGGGGCTGTTGTGAAAAGTGAAATCAGAGATTCCCAAAAGTAGTACTGAAACTTGGTTAAAGATAACAAACTATTTTGTTCCAGAATTATATACTGGAAACCCGATCTGGTAAGGTGGCACGGTGCAGTAGAAAAGGCATTGTATTATGGGCTTAAGAACCAACGTTCTGGCAACTTTTCTTCTAAAGCCTTCAGAAAATTACTTCAACTTTGTGAACCTCAGTTTCCCCATACATAACGTGAAATAATCGCGTTCAGCTCCAAAATCATCATCATCATGATGATCATCGTCATCATAGACCATTTATTGATCACCTGTTATATTATTAAATGCTTTACCTGCATTTACCGTTAGTCTGTAAGTTCTGTGGGATCCTCAGGATTCCAGTGGTATCACAAATTACCAAAGTTTCTAATCAAGGTAAGTTAATCAGCGTCCCCCAGTTGGGTTGAAATAGTTCCACTGTAAGTAATTATCTTCTTTTTCCTCAGGTTGTTGCTCCCCCACCGCCCCCCTTTTTTTTTTGGTTTACTTGGTTCCTTGTATTTATATTGAATATAGCCCATGCACTCTCTTCAATCATTTCTATTCTTGAAGATTCCTTAGGATCTAGGGCTGGGTAAACAAAAGTAGACATTTCTAATTAAGAAGACTTCTCCTCCAACCCCTACCTCACCCCAGTATCATCATGGTTAAGAATAAGCCCTGTTCCTTTAAGACTTGTATCACTTTCCATCTCTAAGTCTATTATGCTGTTTGAACATACCCAGCACTTTGTCGAGGCAGTCTAAAAGGTAATCTTGTTTTCATTTTACAGATGGGGAAACTGAGGCACAGGGAGATGACATAACATACCCATGCTTATCCAGTAATCAGGGACAGATAAGGAGCTTGAATCCAAGGCTTCTAACTTCAAGGATGAGAACTCTTAACAATAGCTCAAATGCCAGCCTTTGCTTATACTTAAAAGCAAACTTGTTTCGTCTCCCTGAGACTTGGCTTTCCAAGCTTTCAAACAGGGGTGACAATCCCTGCTTATCTCAGATAGTGTCCTTCAGACATGCTTCAGGAGTGCAGAGGCATGGCAGTTCATCCTGATGCTCCAGACAGATGGAAATTGAAAATTAAGTCATTGAGAATCGGCATCAGCTGTGTCTGCCCAGTTACAGAGTGTCCATCTGCCTTGGGCTCTTGGAGCTGAGCTCACCTCTGGCAACTGAAAGCTCAACCAGGGAAGACAGACCTGGCAGTGTCTCCCCACCTACATCAAGTCTCCTAGCTGGTTAGAGCAGATTTCTAAGTGTCTCACTACGTGAAAGAGAGCGAATCTGAAATGAGGAGTACCCTCGTATCAGGGGAAGGTGGGGTAAGATGGAGAAATTGGACTGCCCAGTGGAATTCCACTGTAAGCTGGTCACCACTGGTGTCCCAATTCCTTTCCCTTCACCCCGAGACCCAGTCTAAAGAAACATTTCAAAGTGTACAGAGCCTAAACTATATTTGGACGAGAGTATGTGCATCGAGGGTGCTGAGTTTTCCTCATTCATTCATTCAACAAGTATTTGTTTTCACAATACCC
This sequence comes from Mesoplodon bidens, assembly GCF_964165515.1. Lineage (NCBI taxonomy): Eukaryota > Metazoa > Chordata > Mammalia > Artiodactyla > Ziphiidae > Mesoplodon > Mesoplodon bidens. Next base: position 18,077,382 of record NC_138162.1, on the reverse strand, counting down.
CTCCCTGTGGGATGTATTATTACCAGTGCCACCTAGCTACTACCTGAGAAGGCAGGGGGCAGGATGCTCAGTGGACCTTGGTATTGACTTCAAACTCTTTTCCCTGAAACCTGCTCAGCTCCCAGCATAAAGCATTCAAGAAGCACCAAATAAAATGGTGTAATGAAAACAGGAAGGCTGGTTTTGTTTTATTGTTTTGTTGTTGCTGCCTTTGTTTTTCCTGGCCACACATTTGTATTCCATTCCTCACCCTCCTTTCTTCAGTCCTGGGGGCATGGGTGTAGAGTGGGAGAGAGAATTCCCCAGATGAAGACTGGCAGATGCAGCTCAAGGGTGCCTGGGACTCTAGTAGCAAGAGAAACTGAATAGCAGAGTGCAGGGATGTTATTCAAAAAAAGGGACTCACAGTAGCTTTGTCAGCAGAATCTTGGGGGAGAAAACAGTTCTCTCTCTCTCTCTCCCCCTCCCCCCTCCCTTCCTCCCTCCCTCTCCCCTTTCCCCCAATTTCCTATCCCTCTTTTAACCCTCCCTCTGCCTATCTATCTATATATCAACTACATACTACATATAACTGCCTATCTAAGTACATATTTACCTACCTATGTCTACCTCTGTCTCTCCTCCAGAACCTCCAGGGTCCACTGGCTCTAAGGAGACAGATAGATTGAGGTCTTCAACGTAATCAGGAAGAAATTAGCCTTCACAAGAACTCAACTCTAGCCCCAGATCCTGCCACTCTGAAGTCTCTTTGATGAGGAAATGAATCAACTTATCTTAGAGAGCAGATCATGGGTGATCTTATGATCATCTTACCCTATTTGTCTTCATATTCGAGGAAAAGAAAGGTGGTACCAGGAGTCCGGCAACCCCGTGACCTTATCCTCAAGAGGGTGTGCCTTCATCATTCTGTAGATATGGTGTGCAGGGGGAAGACCTCTCTGCTAGATATCAAAAGTCCAGGATCCTACTTCTAGCCCTATCACCAACTCTCTCTGTTGTCTGGAAGCAGATGCCTTACCTCCTATGGCTCTTAGTTTTCCATTCAATAAAATAGGTGAAGGGGCTGGGATTGTACACATCATCTCATGAAACCACTGCAACAATGCTGGATAAATATTATCTCCATTTTTTTTTTAATGAGGGAAATGAAGTTCAGAGAGGTGAGGTTATGTAAGCCCTGTGCTGCTTGTATATGGCAGAATTCGGATTTGAACCTAGTTTTGTCTGATGCCAAAACCTATGCCCTATGCAGTTCCCTGTATTGGGTTTCTAAAGAGTAAAGTCTGGATTGATGGCTCATCCCTCTTGGATTGGGGCTGAGTTTTATTATATGTAAGTTGGCTACGTTCACCAAGAGGTTGGAGCTACTGAGAAGTGCTGAGCCTGTATTCTTTCCATGCTTGAACTGCCAGGCATGCTACTGGTCACTGGAGTCCTCAGCTGGCTCAAACTCATCCTTAAATAATTGAATTATAATGGATTGATTTATTCTGGCTCTTTTGATAGTATTTCACTATGTAAACTGTTTGCAGAAATAAACAAGGGATTTTGGAGCTTGGAAGGGGCTCAACATTCTGCTGCCCCTGAATTCAATGATTCCTTTTTTCAGATAGTCAGCATCACAGAAATCCAAGTCTTATTTCTACTTGACCCAGGCTCTTTCTGTTTGGGGGAATGCTGCTTGAAAGGGTTTCAAGTGAGTACTGATTTTATAAGCTGATTCAATTCAGCCACTTAGGAATAAATTGAACCCTTAGGAGAAGAGTATTTTTTTCTCTTGACCATTATTTTTTTTAAGGGTTTTTTTTTTGATGTGGACCATTTTTAAAGTCTTTATTGAATTTGTTTCAATATTGCTTCTGTTTTAAGTTTTGGTTTTTTGGCCGCAAGGCATGTGAGATCTTAGCTCCCCGACCAGGGATTGGACCCACACCCCCTGCATTGGAAGACAAAGTCTTAACCACTGGACCGACAGGGAAGTCCCTTGACCATTATTTTAGAATAAAGCTCATTCCTGTCCGTTTCTAATGAAAGTTGTATGGCTATCTTGAGAGGTTGTCCTGGCTGGGACAGTGATTTCTGTATTACAGATGGGAAGCCAGAAGCTGAGAAGTGACGTTAATTGTGCAAAGTTACATAGCTAATATAAGGGGCAGAAGCCAAACCCTGGTTAGAAATGGGGCTTCACTCCATTATTTTGTAGTAAGTAGGGGAAGGATGGCCTAGATCAAGCAGTATCCTCAGGGTGACCATATGTTCTGCGGCATTTAGATTTTCTCAGGATATGTGCCTATTGCCTGGACAGTTTTTACTAGCATTCTCTCTCACTCTCAAAGTGCATTATTTGGATGATAAATTATAAGGTCACTCCAAAACACTGGATAGGAACTAGATTTTGAGGAGCTCACTGCCTTTTGAAGGAGCTGCTGTATGTAAACATGATGGCCGCACAGTGTGATAAGTGTAAAGATGGGGATCTTTGTAAACTAGGAACCCACGTAGGAGGGGGCACTTAGCTTTTCCTGGAAGAATTGGGGAAGTATCACAGAATACCTGACATTCAAGTTATTAAAAGTTGGGCAGGGTGATCTCTTTTGGACGGCTACCTCCAGATTTCTCCTTGTGTGGTTCTGTATTGCAACACCAAGAAACATGTCCTGTATATGTCCTACTTACTTAGAAGGCATCCAGTTAATTCTGTGCTTCTCTGATCTTTGTTCTCGCAGTTAAGTGAGCATCACTGCAGCCAGCTGCAGCTTTAAATTGTCCCACTCAGAACTCCTTGCTGGGATTTGAATTACATGGGAGCTTAAGAACTCACTTGGCCTTTAACTGAAACACCTAATACATCCTACAAGGCCCTAGAAGCCTAGCACATTAGACAGGAAGGGCTCCTGGAGTCTCAGGAGTTTCGTCCCCTTCAGTGATGTTTGAGCCCAGAGAGGGAAAGAGATTTGTCTAAAGGAACAGAACAATTTAGTTACAGACCTGGGACTGAAGCCAGAGTCTCTTATGTATCAGTGTACTCTTTATGTCCAACTGTAATCCTCTTTAGAGTTAAATAAACCTCAGTTTGAGACTATGAAGTTCTGTGGTGGCAGCTAATGTACCCAGAACTTGGACAGTGGAAAGCCTGAGTTTAAAACTAGGATCTGGCATGAACACACTGAATGACCTTGGGCAAATAATTAAAGCTATGTGGGATCTCAGTTTCCTAATCTGGAAGACTAAACTCATAATTTAAATAATACCATCTTTCTCACAAGCTTGCTGTGGGGCTTATTTGGGGTAATGAAGGTGGAAATGTTTGTCAACTTTTGTTTGTGTGTATGTAGTAAAAATCACATAATACAAGGTCTACCTTCTTAACAAATCTTTAAGTGTACATACAGTTTTGTTACCTGTAATCACAATGTTGTACAGCAGATCTCTAAAACCTATTCATCTTGCGTAACTAAAACTTTATACCCATTGAACAGTAACTCTGAAATCTCAACCCTCTCCTGCCAGCCCCTGGCAACCACCATTCTACTCTCTCCTTCTATGAGTTTGTTTTACATACATCATATAAGTGGAATCATACAGTATTTGTCCCTCATGTAATGTCCTCCAGGTTCATTGATATTGTCACATATGGCAAGATCTCCTTCTTTTTAAAGACTGAATAATATTCAACTGTGACTCTCAGTGATGGGCTTGACCATGCTGATGATTCTTCTGATCTGATTCCGTAGCTGCTGATGATAGATGAGGCCAAAGAACAAACATTGATCTGGTCTCTCCTTTCTATGTCTATCTCCTGTAGATGAACCCAGCCGGTGCTACTTCCATGATGGTGATGGGGTATGTGAGGAGTTTGAACAAAAAACTAGCATCAAAGACTGTGGTGTCTACACGCCCCAGGGGTTCCTGGATCAATGGGCATCCAATGCTTCCGTATCCCATCAAGACCAGCAGTGCCCAGGCTGGGTCATCATCGGCCAACCAGCAGCATCCCAGGTAAGCTCCCAGCCCCACGTAACATTTCCTGCAGACATTCTGAATCTCTGCTCTGCCCATCACAAAGGCAGTGTCATTGGACATGGCCACTGGATCATATCTCTAGCCAAATATAATTTTTTTTAAATGCATATATAGGGAATTCTCTAGCAGTCCAGTGGTTAGGACTCCACGCTTTCACTGCCAAGGGTACAGGTTCGATCCCTAGTGGAGGAACCGAGATCCTGTAAGCTGCGCAGCATGGCCAAAAAAAAAAAAAAAATGCGTATATAACTTTATCATATTTTTATCAAATATTCCTCCATAGGACTATACCATTTTATATTCTTATCAGGAATGTATGAAAGTGTTTGTTTCTCTTCACTTTTAACAACAGAGTGTATTGTCAACTTTTGGATTTTTGCTGTCTCCATAGGTAAGAAAACGTCATCTCATGTTGTTTTAATTTGCATTTCTTTTACTATAGTGGAATTGAGACTCTTTTTGTATGTATGGTCATGGTCATGTTCCTTCCTTTTTCTATGAGCAGTCTCTTTATCCCATTTTTCTATTGGGACTTTGGTCTTTTTCTTCTTGATAGTTAAAAGTTTGTGATCTATGTTGAAAATATTTTCGCCCAGTCTGCAATTTTTCTTTTGACTTTGCTTTTATAATGCTTTTATCAAAATGTTTTATAAAGTCATTTTTTTAAAAAATGTTATTGATATGTAGTTGATTTACAATGGTGTGTTAATTTCTGCTGTACAGCAGAGTGACTCAGTTCTACACATATATATTCTTTTTCATAGTATTTTCCATTATGGTTTTTCATGGGATATTGAATATAGTTCCCTGTGCTATACAGTAGGACCTTGTTGTTTCTCTGTTCTATATATACTAGTTTGCATCTGTTGATCCCAAACTCTCAATCTTTTCCTTCCCTACCTTCCTCCCCCTTGGTAACCACAAGTCTGCTCTTTATGTCTGTGATTCTGTTTCTGTTTCATAGAAGTGATATCATATGGTATTTGTCTTTCTCTTTCTGACTTACTTCACTTAGTGTGATAATCCCTAGGTCCATCCATGTTGCTGCTAATGGCCAAATGCAATTCTAAGGTCTTATGAGACCTGTTTGTCAGAGACTGGACATGGAAGGGTTAAGGGCAAGAAACATCAGCATAGTAGGGGTAATGACTGTCCTCCTGTGTCCCTACCTATTGTAAGTTGTATTTGGGGAAAGCTCTCCATTTTGGATATACCACTGGAATTCAATGGGATAAGAACAAATTCTTGGGGAGAGTCTCACTTTTGAGGGGGGCAGAGTGTCAAGTTGTGTGCTCCTTGAGCACTCTCCCGTGAATTAACAGTGCCTCTGCCATGAATTTGCTGTGTGGCTTTGGGCTAGTCTTCCCACCTCTCTGGGCCCCATTTTCCCCATCTTTAAGTTAGAGAGTAGTTGAGCTGGATGACCTCCAAGGACCTTTCCAACTCTAAAAAGCTGTGACTCGTTCCTTAGTCCCCAAATGCACTATTTATGTCCCAAGGTTCTTCCCCAAGGGACTGTCAGGTTAGTTGAGAGAGCAAGAGTGTCGGGGCCACCAGAGCTGATGTGATTCTAGGGATGGCCATACTGTCCCCAGAGCCCCCTTTCCAATTACCCTGCTGAACAAGCACCTGCCTTCTTCCGAGATTCCTGTTTCCCAGAGACACGACTCAGTGCTTCCTACTGCCTGGCCCCATAGCCGTTTCTGAGGCCGGCCTCCCTCCTGGCCTTGCAGATGAGCCATTCCTCCTAGCCATTCCTCTCTAATATTGCTTCCCTGACTCAGGGTCGGTGGGGGAGTTGGGGGAAGGCCTGGTTTCTAGATGAAAGAGAAATGTGACCTTCTGGGGCCCAGTGAAAATCATCGGAAGAGGTACAAAAGGAGTCCAACCTCACTTATAGTGTTTATTTGATCATTTTTTCATTTATCTGATTGTGTTTACCTGCATTAGATTCTTTATTTATTCATTTGCTTCTCACTGCCCCAAGGAGGATAGAAAGAAATGGAAGCGTGGTATCCCCTGACGTTTCCCATGTGTAGTGCCAGCCGGGTGCATGAATGAATGAACGAACAAACGAATGAATGAATAAATGAGTGCTTGTGTAGGCCTCATCCTGCCCCCGTGCCACCTCTGTATTTGCTGTATCCATCTCTGGTTACACCCGTGCTCTGAACTCTAGTTACCTGTTTCTGTGTCTGGCTCCCCGTTTCGACTGGTAGTTTTGTGAAAACAGTTTTGAGGGTTTATTCACTTTGTTCCGCCATCTTCAAGCACAGGTCTAGATAAGACTAGGAGTTCAGGAGATGTGTATTTCATTTACTGTAGATTCACACACGTGCACACACACAGAGACGCACGCATATTGCTACCTCTCTCACACAGAGTGTCCTGCTTCAGGAACAGCAGGGCTGGCCAGCAATAGAGCCAGGAATTCCAAATTCAACACCTCCATCCAGTTCCTAGAAATGTTTAAAAAACATCATTCAAACCAAGGGTATTATGAACACACTCAGAATCTCACATGGGCAGGTGTTGAGGTAGCAGCTGTGCTTAAAAACCACCCAAAGTTTATTGCTACTAATGTGAGAAAAGAATTTTCCAGTCTTAGCATTTGAAAAGAGACTTTGCGGGGCAATTATTCCAGTCTCCTAAGGAGGGGGCTGTCAGGAATCATGGGTGATTATCTCTTCCTAAACAAAAATCCAATTAAAAAAAAATCATTATAAATACTAGCTCTTCGATCTACAAAGAGGAGATGAGGAAACAAAATCATCCTATTGAATTATTCATTGTAACCAATTTTATTTTAATGAAATCGACTAGGTTCCATTACTCTGGGCTTGGACATAATCTTTGTTACAAGGAGACTTCAGCTGTAACTAAATTTGCCATAATGAGATCAACTCACTGGAGAATACAGGGTCAGGGTAGGGGATGTGTGTGCCGTCTGGGTGCAGGGCTGGGCAGGGCGGCCTAGAGGCCTGCAGAACAAAAGTCCCCCCAGTTCCCTGTCTCAAAGCAAGTGCCTAGAAGTCATTCACACACCGCCCCCGTCATGCACAAGCCAGCATGTGCGCACACACACGCGACCTGCATAACTCTGAGTAAAGGCTCTTCCTGGAGTGTAAACATAGCTCCCTTCTGACAACAGAGAAGAGGAAGGAGTCTAACCGTGGCCTTCATTACCCTGTGCAGTGATTAGAGGAGGCTGGTGGTTAATTTTCACCCTGTCAGGGCCTCCAGTGAAGAGGTTGATGGCTTGAGAGGGGGAGTTGGGGGGTTTTAGACGCACCGTGTGCCCCTAACTTCCCTCAACACAATTATACACTCGTCCTCCTCCTCCCTCCTCTCTTTCTGTTTCTTTTACATACAGACAGACAGGCACGCACACGCACAAACACAAACACATGAACACCCTACAGGAACAGGCCGTGTAGATGCAGGGGCCCCTATCCAGAGAGTGAGTCCCAAAGCACAGGGTGGAGAGTGGGACAGGGAACCAGTGGTTGTCGAGGTCCACCAGCCACTGTACTGGGCCCTCATACACACTTCATAGCCAACCCCCTCGCCATTCTTATTTTTGTTGGGTTTTTTTGCGGTACGCGGGCCTCTCACTGCTGTGGCCTCTCCCGTTGCGGAGCACAGGCTCCGGATGCGCAGGCTCAGCGGCCATGGCTCACGGGCCCAGCCGCTCCGCGGCATGTGGGATCTTCCCGGACCGGGGCACGAACCCATGTCCCCCGCATCGGCAGGCGGACTCTCAACCACTGCGCCACCAGGGAAGCGCCCCCTCGCCATTCTTCAAGGAAAGAATTATTACCTACCTCTGAGAAACTAGGGGGTGGAGTGTTTTCTCCAGGGTCACACAGCCCGTAGTGGAAAATCTAGGATTAAAAGGATCTCATGGAAGGTGACATTGGGAGCTTGGGAATATGCGGTCCTGTCCAAGAGCTGCAAGTAACTGGATTCCTGCAAAATATCACTGTGAATCAAGCAGAGAGTCGTGGATGGACAGATCTTTGTGTTGGTGGTACTGGGCACACTCCATGAAGTGCTTGAATTCTCCTCCTACAGACTTCCTGGGCACTGCCCACACCTTGAGTTCAGGACGCTCCCTTGTCCTGTCTCAGTGGCCCTGTTCCTGGTACCCTGGTGTTCGCTAGGATGTTCCGTCAGGTTGGGGAGTGATGAAATGACCTCAGTTGTGTCCGTTTCCTTCTTACAAACCAGTTTTGTCCCACTCTCTGTCTTTCCCTGATGCTGCAAAAATGATAAGTGCAGGTGTTTATTGGCGGTCTGTGCCGAGGTCTGGGCTGGAGCCCGCGGAAGAAACCAAAGAAGTAAAAGACCCAACTCTGACCTTGTTAGCATGCAAGACTTAAGTATGAGGATGCTATTGAAAGGAGTAGCCCTGTCAGAATAAGAGGGCAAGTGATCACTGTGACGACTGAAGAGACGCCTCACCCTTTGTGCTAGATGGGTCTAGAAAATGGTTAAAACTTCCATTTTCATTTTTGTGTGAGCCCTCCACTTTTCATAGTTCCCAGTCTCTCTCGTCCATTCTCCTGAAACAAGATTCCCAAATTTGGTTAGAGCCAAGCTCCTCCACCCCGAACATTGAGTCTTATATCCAAATGTTATCAGAAGTATCAAAACTTCCCGGCTCTGCACAGTGAGCTGAACATTCTATAATAAGAGACATTCTTTGGATATTCTGGCCCTGTACCTTTCTGGCACAGCTGGAATTCAAGAGGTCCCTAAGACAGAACAAAAATGGAAACGAGTCGAAAGTACTGAGTTATCTCTCTTCTGGGAAACTCAGCCCGATTTGGTTTAAGTGTTTGCAAAGATCTCGTCTTGTTCTCATTTTGTCTCCACGTCTCACCTTTCTCCAGTGCTTTACACCATAGGCTGCCAAAGTGAGTTGTAGATATTCCTTCATGCTGGCCCCACCGCCTGCATTTCCACCCAAGCTCGTTTCCTCCGGTCCAAACAGGCCCCTCCCTCCTCCTGCAATGGCCTATGGGGGCATTGGAAGCATGAAGACTATCAGAAGGCACAGTGCTCTCCCAGGGATTACAGACCTTCAGTCAACCAACCAATGTATTTGGTTGATCCTTTGAGGGTAACATTTAGACTAAGCATTTCCAGGGCTGTAGTTTAAGGGCCAAAGTTAAAACCTTTCTAAGAATGAGAGCTATCCACAGTGAGATGAAGTGCCTTGTGATACAGTAAACTCCCCATCACGAGGCACTCAGGCTGAGCTGGTGATGGCACAGGAGATTCCCGCATTAGGAGGAGGACAAGGCCTGAGCATCTCTCCTTGCTTTGTGATTGATTCTGACTTGGTATCCACCAACCCATGGTGAGGCATAACAATTCTTTGCCACCTCACTCTGAGTCGCTATTGCCTGTTCCTTGGCATGTCCGTAAGATTGTGTGCCTCTATTGAAATGCAAATCATAATTTGTCTTTAGGGATTAATTCACTTATTCATATGATTAAATGGAAATATATATATGAATCCTCCGCTGAGAAATGTGAGCAGGTAGAGAACATGGGCACTCATGGGGTCAAGTGGAAATCGTGCAGATGTGGCTTTGCCCTCGTAGCTTTTCCTCTTACTTGGGAATCTTGAGCAAATCACTCCTCCAGGGACCTCAGTTTTCTCCTCTAGAAAGGGGGAATGATAGCCTCTCCTTGGTGGGGATTAAGGGAGCAAATGCAGAGAAAACTGTTCTGTTGTTGTTGGTTTTCCACTCACTGGGTAGTGCAAATGTTAATTCCCTCTTCCATTCACGTTAGGCGCGCTGCTGCACACCCTCACCCGAGAGCCACCCACGGTGACCCACACAGCACAGAAGCTCAGTCAACATCTGGTTGAGTGAATAAGCACAGTTGCATTAACAAATGCTTCCTGCGTGCTCAGGACTGTACCAGGCATTTTGAGAAACTCCAAAGAAGGGCTGGTCCTTTTGTAGCCCTCAAAGTGCTCACTATTGCATGGGAGGGGTGTGTCCAACTGCAAATAGCAGCCAAGACCCAAGAGTATGAGATTTAGAGGGAGTTTCCCTGAGGAAGAAACCACACTGCTATCAGCTTACTCAGCCAGCAGGGATGAAAGCCAGCATGCAGGGATGGAAAAGTCCTTTGCCCACTTTCAGAAGGTCCTGGACAAACTATAAAAATAACATTTACCAAGTTCATCCAGGCTCTGCATCACATTCCTTGAATCCTACTTAAACTGTTACAAGAATAGGAATCACTGTTCTCACTTTACAGATTGGGACGGTAAGGCTCAGGAAGTGGAGTGACTGACAAGTTTGGGGGTTCACACTTCTAAGAGGCAGAGGCAGAACCCGGATTCAGGCCACTGTGTTCATCATAGGAGACCAGGTGCAGGATGAGGCAGCTCATGCCTGCTGCCATGGCTGACACAGGAAAATAAGAGAGGAGAGTTGTCTTTTGCATCTTTTCTTACGTAGTGTGCTTTCAAGGAACACAAGGAAAGTGGGAGCCCCCATCTCCAGGACCCCAAATATTGCCATGCTGTTTCTGCCATGCTTCCTACATCTCTGTCTAAGGGCAGTCGTTGTTTTGGGTTAAGTATTGCCCTCTCCAGAAAGTCATTTAAAAAGCGTACATGAAAATATGGGAGAAACATAGGAAATGTTTTAAGTTGCCAAACCCTGAGTGTTAAAAACAAAAGATTTCTTAGATTTTGGATCCAATCCATGTCTAATTACTTCTGGGCTATGGGAAAGAAAATGAAGAAAAGCACAAACGGGACAATTGTAGATGGAAGAAGAAACTTTGCTCCATTTACAGGTTTGTCACAAACCATGTGCTGTACCCAGGAAACCTTGAGATGTCAGAAAGGGAATCGCAAGATGTGTGCATTCCTTGATGGCTCGCCTGGAGAGCAGGGACCATTTATGTGTGTCTTCTGCATCCTTGTGTCCAGAGGAAGGGAGTAGAAATCCACCGGGTTCTCTGGACATAAGGGTAAGAAGTCTTTCCACAAGCACCCACAACGCAGTGTAGGAAGTGCTGGGACAGGGGAACCGAGGGGAGGGTGGGGAGATATTTCCATTGGGAGTGATTGCTGAGCCGTGACTGGAAGGTTAAGCTGGGGGTAGGAGAGGGGTGTGCAAGGAAGAGCATGTCAGAGAGAGAGACAGAGGCAGACAGCAGGAGACAGACAGACAGATAGACATACAGACATCCAACAAAAGGCCAATAAGAAATTCAGGGGAAGTCAAGAGAGATGGGCTATGAAAATGATGCGGGGATGTCCTTCAGATGCTTGAAATTTAGCCTTTATCCCGAGCTCGAGGGGGAGCTTCTCAGAGGTTCTAAGCAGGGGGCCAACAGATCAGATGTTCATTTGAGGATGAAGACTGACATCTATGAACACCTCCTGGGTGTCAGACCCTGGACGAGTGGGTCGAAGCACAGTTTGAAACTGAGAAGTTTTGCTTCTCGTCTCTCAGGATGAAGAACTGCCTTCAGTGCGGGAGGTGAAGGATCTCCCCTGTGCCGCTCTTTCTTCTACTTCTTTCTTCTCTTGCACCCGCTACCGGTATTGCATTGAAACAGCCCCACGTGGAAAGTTTGCACGGACGAGCAATTCTCCGATGCTCTTCAGATGATTGTACTGGCAAAGGGCAGGGGGCAATCGTGGTCTCAGCACCCAGTGCTGAGGTCACTGCTGAAATGTGCCCGTTCACCGGTGTATGCAGGTCTTCGCACTGGTGAAATGGGACAGCATCTGCCAGTGGAGGGAGAGGAGGGAGGCCAAGGGGATGTGCCGAAATGTCAGAGAAGATTCCAAGCAGTTTTCCCAAATACCCAAGGGATCTGCTTTCTTCTGGTGGTTTCTGAATAATTTTTCAAGAGCACATGTGTGAGTCATCTAAGGAGACGGAACAGAAAGTCCCATGGTCTGTTACAGTCTGTCCCATTGGTGTGGGGCACCCAGAAATCCCTCCAAGAGAGCAAAGGCCAGCTCCTGCATCAGAAAGGAGCCCCTGGCACTGGTGGCTGTAACTCCCCGAACTTGTCCTGGAAACGTGGGCTGGGAGGGCCTTTAAATCTACTAAACTGTTCAGGACCCCAGCAAAGGACTCTAACAGACTCTCCTCCATCTCCTCTTCTTCTCTGCCTCCTTAACTCCTTCACTCTTTCGATATTTATTCAAACTTACGAAATGTCAGATGCTATGATTGGCCCCCTGAAAACTTGGAGTGATGAGAGTTTTATAGAAAAAAATGAGCTTTAGGATCAGCTCAGCCTGGCTTCCAGTTCTAGGGTCGCCAGGTCTGTCACTTTGGGCAAGCCGGTTCTGTTTCTGCCCAATCTCTTATCTATAAAACAGGAGCGATAGCATCCATATGGCAGATGCTTGTCAAGGATGAGGCAGTTGATCCACAAATGTGGTTTTCCTTCTGATCGCAGCTGAAAACTTTTTAAAGAAATGCTTCTTTCTGTCCATGAAGCTTAACAACTGTGGGATCCAATTAGGAACAATTGAGTTTTTTGTTATGATTTTTAAAGGAACACTCTTTGGGACACAGAAATCTAAGCAGAGAGAGAGACTTTGAAAGTCTCTTGGTCTTACTTCACTTAATTAAGATTTGGCTTTGATTAAATAACTTCCCTAAAGCCCTCCATCCCCTATCTGTTATGAAAGGATTCTGATATTTGGATTCAAAACCCACTGTAATCTTCTTGTGAACCTACTATGTCCAAAGCATCCTCTTCAGCAAGGGATTGGGGTTGAGATGAATAATTCAACTGCCGCCCTCAAGCCGTCTGTAGTGCCCACGGAGGAAAGGGAACACGGGAATAGGTACCTCTAAGAAGAAAAGAAAAACTTGGGCAAACTGCTGTGATACATGGGCACATGGAATAACCCTTAGAGGGACATAGGTTGAGGGGGATGGGTGTGCATGAATACAACGCCTGGCGTTTGCAGCAGACATGCATGCGTTACCAGGGAAGGTGCCACATGGAGCAGGGAAGGCTCTCACTTGCCAGTTGACTCTTGTCTTGCAGCCCAGGAACAAGCAAGACTTTGTGGTTCAGGGCTGCTTCCACTGGCTCTTCACGGAGAGCAGACACAGCTGGGCCAGTTTACTCCACAGCCCCTCTAGGAAGACCCCTAGGCCTTTGTGTTCCCTGCTTCTCCAAGCCTGACCCACTCCCATCTCACTGTCTGTATCGTCCACATCATCTCTCCCTCCTGATCCATTCAGGACCAGACTCCTGCCTTCCATCCCTGCCATCCACTCAGGCTCCCTCAAGACCCTTCCCATCCTCGTCTTTCCTTTCCTTTCCTTTTATTTTTTTAAATTATTGTTGTTGTTTTAAGCAGGGGCACCAGTGTTTAGCCAGCATGGCCTTTGCTGTGTAATTTAGTTTCGTGTCCTGTACCCAAGAAACATGTAAAATATGTAAACAGCGTTCACTCTCAGACACTGTAATGCGCGTAGGAAGCAGCAGCCGGTCGAGCTTGCTGAGCCCGCTGCTTCGGCGGTATTGGATTCTGGCCCCCAAACCACATGCTCATTTCTCTAAGTCTGGAAGTAAACTTTCTCAAGCCAGGCCCAAAGGATGAGGTTCCAAGGGGAGTTGGATGTTGATTGTGCATAGGATTTTGCTTTTGTTGTGTGTGTGTGTGTGTGTATGTTCATTTGTTTGTGTTTGTTCTTCAAACCCCTTACCCCCTACTCTCCATCCCAACATCCTTACTTTTTAAATTAACCTGTATATGCTATCTATAGAACCAGACCAAAAAGGGCTTTCTACCCTCTCTGCCACCATTTCTTAAAACGCACCTGATTCTTCAGCCAGGTCCAAGTGCCAGATGCTCCTGGATATATTGGTGCGTGTTCATTTTTCAGGGAGAGATGGACTGAGAGAGGCAAGTGAAAGGTACCCATGCTGAGAGGTATGCTTCTCTGCCAGGGTGGTCCAACAAAGACTTCCCTGGGGCTCCTGCCCACCCCGGAACCCTTTACCCAAACTGGACCTATGTATGCAGCTGGTGGAAGGGGATGCTTGGCTGATGCCTGCATTTCTCTCCATCCTGGGAAAGAGCATGATTTGGGGAGAGATCTGGTCTGCTGGGAGGATACTGCTCTCAGGAATGTGGATGCTGCTTGGGTGATGCCCAGGTCTGCAATGTAGCCTCCTGGGGCAAGGGGTCCAGGAAGAGGAAAGCAATGCAGAGCAATGTAAGGAAGGAGATACACCGACATGCATCAGGGAGCTATGGTCAGGAGTTTATATTCCAGAGAAGGCAGAACTGTGTCAGTGTTGAGAGCCCGGGCTCCAGCTCAGCTGTCTGATAGGACTTTCAGTGAGGATGGAAGTAGTCTATATTGGCACTGTAGCCTCTAGCCACCTATTGTTTTGAACCCTTGAAATGTGGCTCCGGAAAGTGAGGGACTGAATTTTTAATTTTAATTAGTTTAAAATTAAATAGTCACAGGGAGATACTGAGCTACCCTACGGGAGCAGGTCTAGAGTCTATCACATCTCAGTGCTGCCACCTGTAGTGAGATCTAGGGCAAGTTTCATGGTCTCTCGGCCTCAGTCTTCTCATCTGTAAAATAGGGAAATCAAGTGGCAATTGTGAGTATTCCAGAAATTTGCACACATAAAACACTTGGAACGTTGCTTGGCATATAATAACGGCTATCTACACGTATTCAATTCAGTTATTGCGTTAAACCTTTATAACCAATCTGTGTAGTAAGAACTGTGTTCCCATTTCACAGATAGGGAAGCAAAGCTCCACACAGGGTCCCCTCCCCCAAGGGGTGGAACAGGAGGAAAGCCAGTGCTTTCAAGCTCCACAGCCCATGCACTTTCCAGGATACACACCACTTTCCCCAAGAATTTTTTTAAATGTGTGGTCACTGCTGTGTGTTCCAAGATGAAGAACAAGGCCTGGCACACAGTAGGCATGTGATAAGTACTGACAACTAAATCTGCGCTTTGTTCTGTTAACAGCTTTGCACAGAAAGTAGGAAACAGCTACTGGAGGCCAGGCCCCAGGAAAAAGGCTCTACCCTTTTGCCTCTTATTATTCTGGTCTTAGGGATGTTCTCGTGACTAGATTTCTATGGATATTGATGGAAACATAAAGGGCTGTCTGTCTGGCTTGAGAATGTATGGTTCGCCTTCAGACAGGCCTCCCAGTGAGAGGCCCAGCCAAGGAAGGTGTGAAAGAGCAAGAGAAAGAAGGGAGGAAGGAGAGGTGGGGGAGAAGGGAAGAGGAATACAAAATTAAGGGAACTATACTCAATATTTTGTAATAGCCTATAAGGGAAAAGAATCTGAAAAAAATATATATATATGTACGTATAATTGAATCACTTTGCTGTACACCTGAAACTAACACAACATTGTATTGACATCAACTATACATTAAAAAAAAACCTATTACAAAGCTACAGTAATCAAAACAGCATGGTATTGGTATAAAGATAGACAAACAGATCAATGGAACAGAATAGAGTCCAAAAAATAGACCTCCTAACATAAAGAAAACTGATTTTGACAAATGGACAAAATATTTGAACAGACACTTCACCGAAGAAGATGCTCCATATCATTAGTCATGAGAGAAGTAAAAATTAAAACCATAGTGAGATATTGCTATACATCTATTAAAATGGCTAAAATTAAAACAGCTGACCATATCAAGTGTTGGTTAGGATATGGAGGAACTGGAACTCTCATACACTGCTGGTAGTAATTTAAAAAGTACAATAACTTTGGAAAACAATTTGGCAGTGTAATCCAGCCATTGTATTCCTAGGTATTAAAAGAAAACATGTCCATACTAAGGGTCGAGATATATACATATATATGTATATATGTATATGTATATTCATAGCAGTTTTATTCGTAATAGACAAAAACTGAAAATAAACCAAATGTCCATCAGCTGGTGAATTGGATAAATAAACTATGGTGTATACATATAATGGAATGTTGCTTGATAATAAAAATAATGAAGGGAGAGCTGAAAAGGAATGACTAAACAATAATAAATGACAGTAATACCAATGACATAATAGTACTAACAATAGTTGATAATAATGATAGGAGCAGTGTGAATGGTCCAGCTCTCAAGGCGGTTACTCCGTGTCAGGACCTCTACCCAGAGGTTCACACTGTTTTAGCACATTTATACCCACCAACCCCTCTACGAGGTAGTGGCTAACTTTCACTGGTTTACAGAGGACTAAATTGAGACTCACAAAGGTTAAGTAACTTACCCAAGTTTCTACAACTAGCCTAGGGGTGGGGCAAGGAAATCTAGAATTCGACCCCAAGACTGTCTTCCTCTAGAGCCAGGAGGAAAGAAGTAGGAAGGGACGAAGGAGGGAAATGTTAAGTGTGTTTCTGGCGTGCAGGGCTGTGTGTAGACACTTGCATGTGCAAGAGCTCTTTCAATCCTGAAACAACCCTTCACAGTAGGTGCCGTCATCTGATTTTGCAGTGGAGGAATTTAGGCACCTTGAAGGGTTCAAGGTCATGCTGTCAATAAATGGCAGAATCTGAGATTCCAGCCCACATCTCTTCAATGCGTGTACCTCCACTGCTTGTGGAAAGTTCAGGAAAGTGGCAGGTGTAGGATTGTCGAGGAGATCACATCGTGGATCCCCGATCATGCTGGGATGGTTCCCGTGAACAGTGTCTCAGAACAGCTGCTTCAACACTCTGCCCTTTTTGCAGATGTGTGCCGCCTTGTC
This sequence comes from Mesoplodon bidens, assembly GCF_964165515.1. Lineage (NCBI taxonomy): Eukaryota > Metazoa > Chordata > Mammalia > Artiodactyla > Ziphiidae > Mesoplodon > Mesoplodon bidens. The sequence goes on along the minus strand of NC_138162.1, from coordinate 18,060,589 downwards.
CAAGGGCACCACTAGGGGAAAGCATCACTGCAGATAGTCTCTGTGCCTCAGAGGAATCTGCTGGTGGGGTGGTGGACACTTACGTCAGCAGTATCTATTGGGCCTTTGATGGCCAAAGCCCCCAGTTTGCATATCAGGGTCACTATCCCTACCTCTGAAATCTGGAGAGGGAGGCCAGAGAGAAATGCCACCCTTCTCCTTAAGAATGAGAGCTCTTCTTTGAGCTGGAAGGTCAGCAGGACACCGATAAAAGCATAGGTGATCCCTGTCCTCTTGTTCCTTGCATGCGTCAGAACACTGCATCCTTTGGAGGCTCTTCCTAGGAGAAATCAAACTGAAGGCAGCCCTGGCAAGATGACCGCCTGCTCTTCGAAAAGGAAAGAGGAGAGGCAATCACTCAGTGGTTTCCAGGGTGATAGGAGGGGATCAGAAAACCCTGAGGTCTGCAGTGAAAGGCAGAACCCAAGGACAAGGCACCTTGGCATCAAGTGGGCTTCCCTGCAGGCAGCGTGACTCATATTTCATCTTGGTCACAGCTTGGAACGCACAGGTATTGATTAGGAAAGCAGGAGAAGAGGAAAAGGGGAAGAAGGGAGAAAAAACACAAAAACAACCTGGAAACTCCTAGTTTTATGAACTCGAGAGTCTTGTTCTTTTAACACACAGATGTTTTTAAGTGAAAAATCACTCCTTTGACCTTTCTTGAATAGGCCAGTGTGGTCAAGACTGCCATTAACCACTGCTCAGCTATCCTTAACCAAGGGTTTCGGTGACCAGGCACCAAGCTTGGATGTGGTCACCACTTTCCTGATTAACCCATAGACATCTCAGGGCTCCCAGAGTAGGCAAAGAAGAGGTCTGGTGGTTGCTTAAAACATCCTGCTTCAGTTGAGTAGCTCTGAGCTGAGTGTTGGAGATTTCCGTGCTTCAGTGCTTTGCTCCTGAGTTGGCCGTGTCTAGAGCCAGTAACGAGGGCATTTTAGAGTGAAGCTAACTGGATTTGTGTTCTCAGTCTTCGGTATCTGGTTTTCTAAACAGGAAGTTTTGGGGTGCTGGATTTAGAGCAGAAAGCATTGGTTGCTCCTATTCTAGAATTATGATATCCTGGTATTCTGGTCTAGAACTGGAAGTGTTTCCATGCTCAGTGTCCTGTTTTAGAACTGACAATGCCTCTGGGCTCTGAACTACAAATCACGATGCTTCAGGATTCATATCTGAAGCTGGCAATGCCACAAGATTTTCATCTTGTGCTGGCAGTATCTCTGGGTTTTGATCCAGAGTTGAGTGAACATTCTGGTTGAAGCTAACAGCATCCTCTTGACCTGATCCAGAGTCAACGCTGCTTTTACATCCTGACCTAGAATTTGTGAAATGTTGTTAATTGCTTTCAGTACAGATTTTTTTAAAAAAGAGATTTGGAAACACAGAAGGTTAGCAATATGTTTTTTAAAATATAATGTGCTCAGAACTGTGTTTGCAGCAAGATTCTACATCTTGAACTTTATCCTTCATGCCTCTGTTATTGACATCATCTGGGAAACTGGGTTTGTCATGGCTCAGCTGTGGCCCAGTTTTTCTCCTTCTCTTGCCTTTTTTTCTCCAGCCCCTGCTCTTCAGAGCCCACTTGATATTAAGATTCTGCATTTCAGGCCCGGCCCTTGGGCATGGACTGTCCCTCCTTTTCCATGCCCCTCTCAACCTGAACGGACCTCGAATACGGAACCCACCACGCTGTTGTGTGGGTGTTTGTTGGGACAGTCCTTCACTCTCCATCACATCCCGCCAGGGGTCTGGGAGCTCTTTGGGAGAAGGGATTTTATCTTTATTGCCTTTTTTCCCCCTCTAGGATCCATTTTCCTCATATAGACCATGGGAGATAAAGAACCTAGCTCGTAATAAGTGCTATGTAAGTGTACATGGAATGAGTGCATGAATGGATGAATGCGTTAATGAGAGATAAATATAAGAAAAAGTTGAGCTTTGGCTGGAAGAGAACTTGTCTTCCACAAGAAAACTGAGATCTCTGGGAACCCCCAAACCCCTGTCCCTCACCCCTAAAGAATTTTAAGAAGGTCCTGCAACCCACTCTTCTAACCCTGTCAGCATCTTACTGTCGGAGGAGACGCATGTGCCATGAAGTCACCCACGGACCATCTGGCCGGGGATCCCGTGTCCCTCCTCTGCTGCGGGAGATTACGTAAGCTGGACAGCAGCCTCCAGATGTTAGCAGTTTCTGCTCATTTCTTTCCTCCCTTTTCAGCAACAATAATAATAATTAAAACAAACACAGGCCTCACCCCCTCCCCGCACCCCTGAAATTACAAACAGGTGGGCCCAGATGCCCTTCCCGTCCAAAGGCCTGGTCTCTTAAGTCCAGTCCCGAGCCTTGGCAAGGCCTGCACTGCCCTGAGCTGGACAGCCAGGCCAGCTGCCCTGTGGCTAGGGCCCCAGGCCCCAGAGCGGGTACATGGCCGTGTCATGAGAAGGGCCCGTGCTGGACTTTCCCTCTCTCTGGCTCCCACCCCCAAAGCCTTGGCCTCCAACTTAAATGGATGTATTTTGGAGGACTAGGTGGCTTAAGAGATTAGTAATGAGATCCCAAGTCTTTCAGTGCTGGGTCAGGAGTTCAGAGGCGGGCCTGGGTGACTAGTGAATGGCGTAATTACGGGGAGATGGGGAGCAGGCCTGCGGAGGGCCCGCGTGAAATGAGCCCGGCCAGGCCTTTAAAGGGACAAGTTGTCAGCAGCACAAAAGCCGACCGCCACATCCGACACTAATCACTCTCCCCTGTTAGAGGATTTACTAGCTGGAGGAGTCTGAGCCCCCTGCCCAGTGCCTCCTCAGAACGGGTGTCTGGGTTCCGGTGATGTGCACGGCCCGATGCCCGGCTCTGCTGTCTGTGAGATCGGAGATGATGCTGACCCCATGGGGTGGAGTGGTGAGAACTCTGCGTTTCATACAAAGTCAGTGGCTGACCTGTGTCCTTATTTTAATTATGGCTACCACTGCCATGGTGGTGATTATTTCTTCCTCTCCCTTGGCTTCAGTTTTCCCGCCCATAAATGGGTAATAGGAATCTCCCTTTCACAAAGGACACAAGGATGGAATTGATGGAGGTGAAGGCAGCTGGGTGCTCACCGTCACCACTGTTACTGTTGCAGTTCTCAGCATCACCACTTACGCTAGGTGGGCCTGTTTCCTCATCGGTGTCACAGGAGGTAGGCTTATAGTAACACAGGCAGGAATCAGACCCGGGCTTCACATTCCTGACAGGTGCGGCTTTGGGGTGCCATTTATCCCCTTTGGACCTTGGGCTCGTTACCTGTAGGGTAAGTGAGGATGGCAGTTCCTGCCTTACACAAGAAGGAGAGGCTCTGTACTTGGAACATAGTTGCTGGTCATAGTTACTGGTTTAAGTGTGTTGGCAAAGAAACACACTTTGTCTTTGCCGTTTATCATGGATGCTTTCTCAGGCCCCTTGCATAAATGTTTCCCTTAGAACAGGGTTGGAACATCCAATTTCTGTCCCCTAGAAATCCTGAGCTTCTGTCTATAAAATTAAGCCATTGAATGAGCAGTCCCCATCCATCCTATGACTCTGAACCATTTCTTTTCTAAGAAATTTAGTTTCTCCACCTGTAAAAATGTCAGTATGCTGTGGAACAGTGGTTTCTTAAATGATTTCTTTGCTCCTTTCGCCTTGAGAGCCTAGGCTTCTTTTCCATGACCATTTGATCAGGCCAGGAGTTTGAACCCCAAACCACAGGATTCCAGACGTGTGGGGAGGTGCAGGCCAGGAGGGTATTAGACCCCTAAGGAGTGTGAAATGCCTGATGTGTTAGGGACAGACCCTGGGAGCAATGAGGTACTAATCACCCCAGAGCTGAGCCCCAAGGCTGGAGGGCATCTAATGCCCTGTTATCTTATCTGGAAGTGTCTCCTGGGTGGAGGCCCTGAGGTCTGCTACTATTTCCAGATCACTGGGTGAGAGGAGGAGGTATCCCTACATTCCATGCACTGGCCCTATGCACAGGAAATACCTCTTTGCTTGATTGTCCATGCCAAATAATAAATCCTGAAATTGAAAGAGGCAATCCAGCCCTCCCCCTCCCTTCTATCTTTTTAAGGCAGGTATCAAAGGGGAAACTGCTCTAGGGGCCTAGGGAAAGTGATCATTGTTTCTAATGGTCAGTAAAGAAAGCCTGGCTTTTCTTCCTTCCTTTCTCTCTCTCTGTCTGTCTCTCTCACTATTAAGTGTGTAAAAAGGAGGTTGGAGGAGGGGATTGAAAGTGTGTGTGTGCGCCCACTCACACACATGTGTTATGTAATGTTGACCCTCGGTTGCCCTTAAAGTTTTTGGGTTTTTTTTTTTTGTGGTACGCGGGCCTCTCACTGTTGTGGCCTCTCCCGTTGCGGAGCACAGGCTCCGGACGCACAGGCTCAGCAGCCATGGCTCACGGGCCCAGCCGCTCCGCGGCATGTGGGATCCTCCCGGACCAGGGCACGAACCCGTGTCCCCTGCATCGGCAGGCAGACTCTCAACCACTGCGCCACCAGGGAAGCCCGCCCTTAAAATTATTTTTGTTGTCGTCATATTCAGAGGGTCAGTTTGGAGTAAGGGGCATAGGAAGGAGGTCAGGATGGGCAGAGGGGTGGGGAGAAGAACCCAGGTGGGAGAGGACTACAGTACTCCCAGCTGGTGAGAGAGGCCCTGAGCCGGAGTCGGAGCATTTGGGTGCCTGTGTCCCTGTCACCTTAATGGAGACCAGGTATGTGGAACACATGTTAGAAGCCTGATATATAGTAAAGGATCAATAGCATTTATTGTGGTTTTTGTTAGTTCATTCAACTAAATAGGCTTAGCGCCTACTCCAGGCTTTCCTCTGCTCTTAGTGTTGAAGATATAACAAGTAAGACCTCATTCTTCCCCTCAGTGAGCTAACAGCCAAGTTCAAGGATTGCAGATAGGGCAATCCGAACCCATCATGAGCGGCTTAACGTTTTGTTAAGATGGTTTCAGAGGTCTACACCCAGGGGAACAGCAGGCACTGTTTAATGATATCTGTGCTGGGCAAGAGACGGGGGAACGGCAGCAATGATCCCATGTGTTTGCCTCAACCGGTCCGCTGGACTCAAGGGCCATTGTACTTCCTTTAGCTGTCACTAAGGAAGGCACTGTCCTCGAAGCTCATGCCTGTAGACACACGGACAGACGAGAAACCACAATGCAGTGTGTTGCACAAAGGCTGTGACGGAGAGTTCTCGGAAAGTCCAGCCGCAGGGTGGGAAGAGGACGGGCTTGGAGTCAGCCCACTTGACTTTGACCTCTCAGCCATAGGGGAGTGACCAGTGCCTTCCAAACCGCAGAGTCCTTATCTCTACAAGAGGGACAAAAAACGCCTGTTCCTCAGGGTTATTATGAGGGCCAGAGGAGATAATACACGGGCAGCGCCAGTACTGGGAGGCTGTCCTTAAGAGTTGGTGCCCTTTCCCTCCCCGACAGGAGCTCTGAGGAGGGGGCAGTACGTTCTTGAAGGAACTGCCAAGCCAGCTTTACAGAGGTGGCTTTATTTCACCTGGACCCCTCTGTGTCCAGGTCTCCTGAGGCAGGCTTTCCCTCCTGCAGTTTTCATATCAAGGAACCCTGCCCACCTCTGCAACCTTGCAATTCTTGGGGAAGTAACTTGGCATTGAACCTGTAAACCTGAGGTTAAAATGTGGCCTAAGTAGAAATATTTGGAAAGGCTGCCCGGGGACCGTGTGTGTGCGCGCGCGCGTGCATGCGCTTCTACGCTAATGTGTATTGTTATTGTCAGCACGCACCCCACCCTCCCCACTCCCTATTCCTTTTCCTCTCTTTTTCTGTGAGGCCCATTCCCAGGTCCCTTTGAATTGAAAGAGGAAATTGGAGAGGATGGGCTAGAGGTTTGACGGGCACTTCCTCCCTCCTGTGATTGACAAAAGGGCATGTAAATCTGTAAAAGTGAAATTCAATAGAAACCTCAAGGCATCTCCCCTGTGTGGGAAAATACCAGAACTCCCACTCCCCCTCTTCTCTCTCCGTCCCCCGCCTTTGTGTACATCGTGTGTGGGTGGAAGATAAACTGGATTTTAAAAACCCTTTGAAAGCAAGACATCGTTAACTCCTCTAATTGAAAGCAGTCTTCTGCAAGGGAAGAGGTTTGGAGGTGGGTGCTGGCTGTAGTGGCTGGCGGTGCCTGGCCTGGACGAAAGGGCCCACGTCCTGGGGCCCTAGAGGCCTCTGCTGCTGTCAGCCGAGGCCCGTCCCAGAGGACCCTACAGCGTTCTTTCAAGCCAGTCTCTCTGTTCCCCACTGAGCTCTATCCCCCACCTGTCTGTCAGATGTGATGGCGGAATCAGATCCCCGAGGAGCTTCCCGGCTCAAACATCCAATGATGTCAAAACTTTGGGAGAAGACCCTCCAGCTCTTTTGCAGCATGCGCAAAAAGAAAAGAAAACAGAAAACAGGAAACACATTGCTGGAATGGCTGCAATAAACTTTTAGGTTACTTCTCCAGTTGTCTTAGACAGAAAAGGCGGCTGTGATATTAGTTGGCTTTTGGCCTCAGAGGACCAGAGACATGGGATCCATGAGTCAGCTCAGGCCCACAGGAGGATCACACTTCACTGCAGAATCAACTCTCTTCAGCAGCTCTCGCTGGAAGAAGCTGGACATCAGAAACTGGCAGAATGTCAGAACAGAAAAGCCCTTTGGGGATCCATCTTACTCTGTCCTTCTACAAGTGGGGAGGATGAGTGTCAGAGGAAGCCAGCCACTGAGTCAGCTCTAGGAGGCAGGTCCCTGGAGCCTGGCCATCTTGGGCTCTTTCAGCCGACAGCCCCACCCCAGGGCAGAGCTGTAAGGCCCTGCTTTTGGCTGCTGAAGAGGCTTCCCGGAGAAGCAACAAAAAAAATTCCCAAGTCCATCCTCCGGAACAGCCCTGAGCAATGTGTAGACAGACCCTTTTCAGGTTGGATCTACAGGTAAGAGTGGAGCTTGCGCCTGGATTTGAATCCTGGTTCTACTAACTAGTTGTGTGACCTTAGGTGAACTATTGGGCTTCAGTTTCCTTATCTATTAAATGGGTATAATATTTATACTATATTTATATAAATATATTTGTAATATATTTATAATATATATGTATAGTATAAATATATGTATAATATTTATAAGTATAAGCAGATTATATTTATATTATAAATACAAGTATATTTTTATATTTATATTTCCTTATCTATTAAATGGGTATTATATTTATATAATATAAATATATTATATTTGTAATATATTTATATTATAAATATATTACATTTATATTATAAGTATAGGTATATTATATTTATATTATAAATATATTATATTCATATTTCCTTATCTATTAAATGGGTATAATAACAGTACTATCTCACAGAGTTGAAGGTTGCGTGATCTCGTGCATATGGAGTCCTGGAAGCAGTGGCCAGCATAGAACAGCCAGTCAGTACGGTATATACACTGCTATTGTTATTGTTGTTCACTGGGTACCTCTTGTGTCCTGTGTGCTGGGCAATCCGCTAGGATTTATTTGAGGATAAATAAAACATGGTTCTCACCTTGGAAGCCTTCAGGGTTTAAAGGGATAAGACCAGGCTCTAAACAACTATAATCCAACTTGACAAGTGCTGTAACTGAGGTATATATAAAGAACTATATGGACCCATCAGAGGCAGCGATTAATTCTGCCTGGGGGGTGAGCCAAGGCTTTCTGAGGAGGGCTGATATTTGAGACTGGCTTTGAAGTGTGTGTAGTATTTCACGGAATGGGCCGTCCACTGCAGTGGGGTGGAAATCTGGGCACGGCATCACACTGGTGGAGTCCACGGCGTGTTGGGGGGAAGGGTCCTCCAGCGGGAAGCGATCACCACGGTGTAGCTGCATGGATGCCTGCCCGCCGCGTGAGGCAGGAGCACAGCTGGCTGTGAACGTGAGGATACGGCTGGAACCAGCTCCCGAAGGCCTCTGTAAGCCGTGTCTAGGAAATGTTCCATCCTGTGGTCCATGGACCGCCGTGGAGGGTGTGATAAGTAACAAGGCGATGTGATGAATTTTTCACTCTGGAAAGTTAATTATGGGGACCTTTGCAGCAGGGAGAGTGCAGTGTGTGGAGTGACTAGAGACGAAGAGGATGGCAATCGGTACCCTCTTCTCCATCAGCGGAAGCGGAGGTTTTAACCAAGACAACAGCAGCCGTGGGGCCATGTGATTGAGTACACAGAACGTGGAATCGCAGGGATCAGAGTCCAGCATCAGTTCTCATACACAACTGGATATATGACCTTGAAAGAGTTCGTTAAAGCTTCTTTGCCTCATTTCCTCATCAGAAAAATGGGATCATTCCAACCTCACAGAGTAGTTGAGAGGATTAAATGATACTGTGACCGTGAGACCTTGGTGGATAGTATTACTGTGGGTGTCCTTAAGCACCGGGGGCAACCACTACACCTCACAGATGGGGAGACAGGGTGGGAGGGATGTCCAGCTAATAAGTGACGGCCAGAAACAGCCCAGGTCCCTTGTGTCTCTTGTTTGGTATTTGAAGTAAGCACAGATATCTCTGAAGATGACAGAGAGTCTAAGGGAGTGTGCTAAAGACGAGACCTTCCCCCTCAAGGTCAAGGGGAAAACGGGGTTGCTCACCCCTTAGTTCCTGCAGGCCCTAAGATGGGGATGAAAGGTGGTGACCTTCTCAGCTTCCGTCCAAGACATAGGGCTGGGCTTCCTGCAGAAGAGAGCGACATGGGCACCTGAATTCCTGCCATGAATTCTTGGGGGAGGGGTAGAAATCTCACTGGAGATACTTCTGCACAGCAAAGGTACGATGTAGAGGGTGCAGAACATAGGTGAGGGCAGGGCATCAGTTCTGGGAACCAGAAAAATTTGTACTTTCATATTAATTTTGCCAGTTACTTGCTGTCTTATATTGTGCAAGACACCTGCCCTCCCTTGACCACTGAAAAGGGAATGGTCTCAGCAGATAACCTATTGAAGTCCTTCTAACTCTAAAACTAAAATAAGGAAGCGTGTAAGTGTTGCTGCTTAGAGAAAAGAGTAGGAGAAAGTGCAGCCAGACATACTCCCCTGGCTGTTGGGAAGAATCTGCCCAAAGGGAAACTGGGCTGTTTGTAAATGGAAGTGAGTTCTCTGTCCATGAAGTAATCAAGAAGATGCTGGATAATTCCTCCTCCAACCCTGAAAAGACCTAAGTGAGGATGCTGGCAAGCCCAACCACACATCTGCTCTTGGCCTAGCAATGTTAATATGAATTTCTCTTTTTGCCCCTTCACTGGATCATTTATTTATTAATGTATTCAATAATTCAGTAAATGTCAGTAGCTGAGTCATTCAAAACAATATTTTTTATTTCATTTTATTGTGATGAGAACACTTTAAAAGAAATCTACCCTCTTAAGTTTTTATGTGTACAATACAATATTATTGACCATAGGTACAGTGTTGTAGAGCAGATCTTTAAAATTTAATCATCTTGCTTAACTGAAACGTTTTGTTGATTTATACATTGACTAGCGACTCCTTTTTTCCTCTCCCCACAGCCCCTGGCAGCTACCCTTCCACTGTTTGATTCAATGGGTTTGACTATTTTCAATACCTCATATAAGTGGAATCATGCAGTATTTGCCCTTTTGTGGCTGCCTTGTTGCACTTAGCAGAATAACCTCAGGATTCATCTCTGTGGTCATATATGGCAGGGTTTCCTTCTTTTTAAAGGCTGAATACTATTCTGTTGCATGCATATACCAAATTTAGTTTATCCATTTATCTGCTGATGACATTTAGGTTGTTCCCACATCTTGGCTATTGTGAATAATGCTGCAATGAACATGGGAGTAGGCAGTGCAGAAAGATCAGTTTCAGCTAGAGGAGACCCCCTCCTTATCTTTCTAGAAGAACCTGAAGCCCAGAGGCTGCCAATAGGTTTCTAGAGCCTCCGTGATGTATTCCACAAACCAGTGAGTGATGTATCGGGAAGGAGCAGATCTTGTCCACAGCAGCATGACAGAGAGGCTAAAAAGGTTCCTCTTATCACCCCCCCTGACCTCTCTGGGGCTGGGGGCGGCAAGGTATAGAGGCCTTGGCATCACGTGAAGGATTTGTGTGTCAGAGAATGGGAGGGAGAGCTGAACGGCTCTGCCTGGGATTTGAGAGAAGTGCAGATCGGGAAGGGAGAGGGAGTGGGAGAGCTTGGAAAGGTCGCTGAAGAAACTGGGCGAAGGTGATGGTGAGTGAGGAGCAACCTGGGGTGATGGTGTGAGAGCTTGAGTCCACGTGGGGTGCGCGATGTAACTCTCCTGCTCACTCCCCCACAAAATGTTCAGTCAAGTCTACGCTGCTCAGTAATATTTTATGGAATTGGATTTGCTTTTTTAGAAGGTGCACAAAAGTGGGTGGATGAAAGCGGGGCATCCCCACAGAATCAGGTACCTTGGGATGACACTCAGGTATGTGACCATCCTTTTGGCCAAAGGCAAGACTCTTTTCCTCTCAGAGAGAGCCTGGTGTGCTATACGTCTTCCATAAATGACTGCTGAATGGGCAAATTCATGCAAGGTCTGTAAAAGCTGGGGGCTTGTGAGTGTTTGCAGCCTCCCCGTACCTCCCCAGGAGCACAGATGGTTTTAAGATCAGCTGGGGCTTTGGGCAAAGGTTCAGCTGGATTTGTTTGTTCCTCTCTGATCTACTTTGACTGTCCCTGGTCAGGATCGCAGCCAGCCTGAAACAAACACAAAGCTAAATAGGAAACCAGGAGAATAAAATAACAGCAGCACGTTCCTCTGAAGTCCTGTCTGGTGCTGATAGAGCTGACAAGATAAGAGGAAACTGTGTTTTAAGTAGCGAGAGGGCTTTGTTCAAGTCCCAGACTTCTCTGACTGTGAATGCTGTAGATGCAGAGATAAGCCCCCTGCTCTAGCACTCCAGAGATGTGCTCCACCACTCTCTGCTGGGGGACAGGCAGCTAAGAACACAAGGGGAAAGAATTCCAAAATGCTACATGTCAAATTGCTGGCCTGGATTTCAAATGCCATAGATAGTTTATGCAACGTCTCGCACTGTTGTAAAAATGTAACACAATCCACTGGCAGAGCTGCATGAGCTCAGTCTTAGTTGTTTTCGAGAAAAAATAAATAAACTTGAAAAACGTCTTCCAGCCCATTAAAGTGGCTTGTTTTACCCATAGTCTCCTCGGTATTAGGCTTCTAGAGATGTGAGTAACCGAAGCCGACACCTAATTCCTGGCCAGTGAGATGGCTGATTCTTGGCACTTTTACTCTCCTTAGGACGTTACCTGTGACGTTCAGGAAACTAATGCTGTATTCCCAGGACCCACTGACACCTTGGGAAGGGGGGAGGGAAACTTTGGCAATGAACAAGTTTCAGTACTTTTCAATGTTTTTAAAGCAGGGAAGCTCTCATGAAACATTACAAGGCAGCTTGATATATAAAACAGTTGAGTGAAGATGCTCTGGTTGAAACAGTGGAGCAGAAGCTAAGTACATCTTCTCACATCCTGACCCTCAGACTGACACCTCCAAGCAACCCTAGGAATCCATAGGCAACACCTTGAAAACCTATGACCCAATCCAACATTCAGATGTGAAAGGTAAACCGAGGTCCACAGAGCGGAGATAACTAGTCCACAATCACACATCAAATTGTGAGGGAGTTTGAACCAGAACCAAGTCTCTAATCCAGCTCACCATTGCAGAACTTCCCAGGTGACAAAGAAACTTTTCTTCTTCTATTTGAGGTTTCAAGAATAAACTGAAGGTGTTAACTTTAAGGGAAATTGAGTAAAGCATATATAGAGCTCTTGGTATTACCTTTGCGAGTTTCCTGTAAATATAAAATTACTCCAAAACAAAAAGTTTATTTAAAAAAAAAGCATTGCATCTTCCAAGTGTGGATTACAGTGCAGCCATGTGTTTCAGCTTGACTTTGATAAGTGAATTTGACGTGTAACTTTTCCATGCTAGTTTTAATTCTTCTACACTCATGTATATGAATCCCTGGTTATAGTCTCGCTTTGCATGATTTTTCTTTTTTCTTTTTTTTTTTTTTTTTTTTTTGCGGTACGCGGGCCTCTCACTGCTGTGGCCTCTTCCATTGCGGAGCACAGGCTCCGGACTTGCAGGCTCCGCGGCCGTGGCTCACGGGCGCAGCTGCTCCGCGGCATGCGGGATCCTCCCAGACCGGGGCACGAACCCGTGTCCCCTGCATCAGCAGGTGGACTCTCAACCACTGCGCCACCAGGGAAGCCCTGTGTGATTTTTATAGAGTCATAATGCACTTACACCTTGTTCTTTTTTAGTCACTCAATGTTATGCTTTTGCAATCTCCCCATGTTGAGATGTATGAACTCACAAATAGGGCTTCCGTGTTGCTTGGCCAGGGTCCGTACTGAACCAGGTGTTACATATTGTTAGGATCATTGCTACATTTGAATCCCATTCAGTCCTCTTAATATTCTTTTGCTTACAGAATCCTATCATATGAATATATCATATTTTATTCATCCCTTCTTCAACAGGTGAACATATAAACTCTCCCTAATCTTTTGCTACTATAGATACGGCTGGAATGGATAGTCTTGATCCTTGTATATATATATTTTTTTCCCTTTCTTTTTGTTTGTTTTACATGTGTATGTTTGTTTTACATGATTGAGATTAGATTATCTCCCTTTTTTTCATAGCTTATAAGACCTTAGAGTTCTTTAGGTTGGCCTTACTTTTTAGATCCGTAGCCTGAGACCCACAGGTGTGGAATGACAGGCCCAAATTCCCGGGGAAGATTGGAGAGACGAGCCACATTAGAGGTCCAAGGAAAAGCTCTAATTTGGGATGACCTTCTGCAAAAAGTCTGACCAATTTCAAGAACATCTCAGCTGTTCCTCTCCTTTTCCATCATAGCTCTTTTCTAGTCTACAATTTATAGTAATGTATGCATATGTGATTACTTGATGAATGTCTGTACACACTGTCACTCTAAGCTCCGTAGCATCTGACCCGTCTGCCGTCTTGTCCCAGAGTGCTCGGCAAATAGCAGTTACTCAATAAATGTTATTGGAATGAATGATTGAACCAATGGAATGAAATGACATTTGGATACACAAGATACTCCTCAGTTTGAGCAATACTACGTGTCTATACATGCTTCGTGTTTCTTTTAATACCATTTGATATATCTGTCATTGAGAATGAATGTGTGTGTGTATGTGCAAATCTATACAAATGGTAGAGCTGATTTTCTTTGGGGAAAGCAAATACTCACATTGTCATAAGTCTTTGTTCTGTCATTAATATAGCTCTGAGCACAATTTACGGATTTGCTCTAAAGTGGTCTGCTTGGTATTCAAGAGGCTGTGAGATCCAAGCCCTCAGGCCTGCCTTTGATGCCACTTTCCCCAAGCTCTGTTATACCAGGCAGCTTGTCACTAATCATTCTGGGCTTCTGCTTTCCTCTGAGCCCTTGCTTCTGTTCCCTGCGTGTGCAATGCCCTTCCTTTCGTAGCTACCCTATTCTTCCAGACCCAACTCAAATGTCAACTCTTCCAGGACTTGTCCCCACGAGAATGTCTCTGACATCTCTACCACCAAAACGTGTTATCTGTCCTTTCCTTAATAACATTGAAGATTTTCTCTTCTACATTAGAATGTGAGCTCCTGGAGTAGACTCTTGTCAGTTCATCCCTATTTCTTCCTGCAGTGTCAAGAACAAACTAGGTGGATAGTAAAGTTTTGTCGAGTTGAATTTAACTCAACCTCTGAGACCCCCTAAAACATTTGTTCCCCTTTATCTTCTTCCAGGTGTGTCGAACCAAGGTGATAGATCTCAGTGAAGGCATTTCCCAGCATGCCTGGTACCCTTGCACCATCAGCTACCCGTACTCCCAGCTGGCTCAGACCACTTTCTGGCTCCGGGTAAGTCAAAGCTTTCAGAGCCTTAGATTCTCCAGCAGTGGCCCCCAGGAGGCACTGCCTCCTGTGACCCTTTCTCAAGATGGTTTTGTCTCCCCACTGAGGGTGTTAATTGTAAGGACAGAGAAGAAAACACTTAGCAGCGGGATGCTTCCTGGAATGGAATCCCTTAATTGCTCATGGGATGCATTCATTCACTCTTATTTTGGCCAAGAGTTTAGATACCATTTATCTGCCTGGAAGACCATCATTGTTCAAGGCCTTTTAAATTGCCTTCTCCTTGAAGTTTTCGCTGACCCCCACAGAGAGAAGGGACTGTCCTTTCCCTTCTAGTCCTCTACGTGTGGTCATCTCTTGGATGGCTCTTGTCAAGTGCCATGGTATTCCATAGCTGTCTATGGGCCTATCTTCCTGACTGTGGATTGTGATTGTTTCAAGTTTTGATTTGTGTGTTACTGACCAACATTGAACTCCACTGTCCATAGAAATGCAAGGGCATATATCTTATTTACCTTTGTCTCGTGGGCGCGTAGTACAGAGGTTAGTTAGCACGGAGAAGTGATGAATAATAATAAGTACCATTTTGCATGGTTTTAATGTATGCCAGACCCCTTATTATCAGTATCTTACTGGAGCCTCCCAGCCGTCCTGTGATGTAGCTATTGACGTATCCATGACTTGGAGGTGAGGGAACTTAGGCCCAGAGCAGCACAGCCACCAGTGGACGTCACACAGCCTGGAAAGCGCAGAGCCAACGTTAGAACAATCTCTGACCTCAGAGCCTGAGCTCTTCACTCTGAGGTTTCACTGCCCACCTGTTCCCATCATGGGACCGTGATAAGTAGTCCAGCTCCTGAAATGGAAGATTCTCCTCAAAAGCCCCGCCCTGTGGCTGCCTCTGCACCGCGTGCCTGGCTGCACAAGTGAGCCTCCTATGTTGTCTGCATTTCAGGCGTACTTTTCTCAGCCAATGGTTGCTGCAGCTGTCATTGTCCACCTGGTGACCGATGGGACCTATTATGGGGATCAAAAGCAGGAAACCATCAGCGTCCAGCTGCTTGATACCAAAGACCAGAGCCACGATCTAGGTGAGCGTTGCCCTCAGGTGCGGCGTGCTCTCGGTACCTGCTTCTGCATGTGCCTGCGGGTGGTTGTAAGAATCGGCTGAGGATGAGTTCTTTCCTCCCCTTTCCTCTTTCCTGCTTCTCTATTTGCCATTTTGGTTGCCTTCAAATCAGGATGTGTTTGTGTATCCAGAGAAGCCTGAATCTGACAGGTATGGGCATCAGGGGTTCATGTCCAAGCCCTCCTTTCAATAGCTCCCTTCTACCCAGCGCCTTTACCCTCAGGCACCCCATGAGATCCTCAAAAGACCCTGGGAAGGAGACTGAGTAAAGGTTCTTTCCCATTATGTGTGTCATCACCCGAGACCCAAAGAGAGGCATTGAGAGGCCCCGGGCCGCATGGGAGGAGCCAGCAGGAGAGCCGGGGAGCCAGGTTTTCAGAATCATCGCCTGCTGCTCTTTACCCTATAGCCGTGGTGTCCATGATAGTAAACAAGCCGTTACTTGAGACGTTGTGACCCGTGCAGAGCACAACACCCAGCGCTCAGGAAGTCCCATCACCCCCTCCCACACTTCCCAGACACCCTGCCCCGTCTACCTCTGGGCAGCCAGGCCAGGAGTTTGGAATTCCAAGCCAGTGCTGAAGTCCAGGCTTCAAAGCTGTGCCCGCACCATTCCACAGGGAGCTCATTTCAAAGACCCGTAGGAAGCAAGCATGCAAGGGGTCACTTCAGGGTCAAGCAGAAGCCAAGGCAGGAGGAAGGGTTTTGTTTTGTTTTTATGTTTACTTATTTGGTTAGTTTTCAAGGCAAGGGGGAACACGTTAATAAGCAAGAAGAAGAAAACCCTTCTGGATTTATCTGGATTCCTGGGAAATGTCCCTAAGTGAGAAGCAAATATTTTCATAGCTGTCCTGGCATCACAAAGGGCTCTGCGGAGAAACTTTCAGAGGAGTGGGGAAGAGTCACGTTCCAGCGAAGGTCCTGAGACCCTGCTAGTTGATGCCTGGGGTGTCCACATGTCCCTCCCCACTGGGTCTCCTGTCCTGTGTCCTCAGCATCCTGGCACCCCTTGCAGAGGCTCTGCAGCTCTAAGACAGTAGACCACAGAAGGGGACCTGCTGGACTGGGAGCCTCATGTCCCAAAAGATCAGGCCTCCCAGGACACGGTTAGGATCATCCCATTCTTTAGGTACAGGCACTGAGTGAGTGCGTGTTAGGGCTTCGGTGGATTCACATAGTAAAGAAATGGCTAAGCCAAAAATTGAACTGATGTCCATCAAACACCAAGGCCAGCTTCAGTTTTACTGAACTCCAACCCACCCTGTCATTCCCTTCCCTCCCCTTCTGATGTACCTTTTCTCCCTGTCCCTCTCCCTCCCCACTTCCTTTTTGAAGCCTGGGGACTTCTAGAAAGAACTGAGAGCTTCTGAGTGAAGCAAGTTTGGACTTTCCTTGGACTTTATATGGCTTGCTTTTCTGTTTCCCTCTGGACAGCCACCTCCTGGTCACGATTCTCTGTCTCCTCTTTGCAGAAGGGGTACAGAGGTCCTTACCTCACAAGAGCTGCTCCCAGATTCCTAGATTAAAAACGAGGGTCGGCTTTTTACCCCGGGAATGACTTACTTCTGTGAATTATTTCCATCATTTATATGACAGACCGGGAAGGCAGCCTGAACACTAGCAACTCAGACCAGCAAGCCCTCATGCAATGTGGGAGGGAAGTGAGGGCCAGTGGTGCTTGGCCAAGGGGTGGCCATTTGGGGGGAGGGGGAGGGGCTGTGAGCCCTAGGGGAAGGGAAAGCTTAGGGGGCAGTGAGGCAAGGGGATTGGAAAGATTTGGAACCAAGAGAAAAAGGCAGACAAAGAAACTTTCAATCAAACTCAAAATCCCCACTGGCCACCCAATGGTGCTTTTGTGCAGTGACATGAAAGGGTCTGGGGGCTTCGGGAAGGGCCCGTTGGGGAGGGCGTGACTGGCCGTGAGTAATGAGCCTGGCCCCTCGGCCCTCTGTCTCCCCTGACAGGCCTCCATGTTCTGAGCTGCAGGAACAATCCCCTGATTATCCCTGTGGTCCACGACCTCAGCCAGCCCTTCTACCACAGCCAGGCGGTACGTGTGAGCTTCAGTTCACCCTTGGTCGCCATCTCGGGGGTGGCCCTCCGTTCCTTCGACAACTTTGACCCCGTCACCCTGAGCAGCTGCCAGAGAGGGGAGACCTACAGCTCTGCCGAGCAGAGGTAAGACACCCTGGGTCGGCTCGCCCTGGGCCGTTTTGTAGCCAAGTGGAGAAGAAGGGATTCTGGAACCGGGCAGCCATATGTGTTGCAGTAAAAAGTCTGTGTGTTTCTCCCTTCCCTACCCTCTGGCCTCTGGTCAACCCTGCCTTTGGGCTCGGGAGGCCCACACGTCTCTGAATTCCAGGGGTGAGGGAGGGCAGCAGGAACATGTTGTGGAAAGAAGCCCTCCTTCACCTGGCTCGCGGTCCCGGAGCTGACGGTGGCCCGCAGGATGACCTGGGGACATCGCTTTCCCTCTCTGGGCCTCAGCATCCTCGTTTGAATGAAGAGAGGAGAGGTGGTTTAGCTCTCTTTCAGCTCTGAAATACTGGAATGTGTTCTGCTTCCTAAGTAGCACAGGCAAGCGTCATAATCATAACCCTCCTACATTTAGGGGGATGCCGGGGGACTACTATTTGCTTCATGCCACTGCACTGTATATTTCAGGGTTGGGTTAAACCTCTATGTCTTCCCCACACCTAGCTCCTGAGAGATTCTCCCCGTGGTCTCGGGTGTGTGTGTGTGTGGGTGTGTGTGTGTGTGTGTGCGTGTGTGTGGGTGTGGGTGTGTGGGTGGGTGGTACACGGGCCTCTCACTGCTGTGGCCTCTCCTGTTGTGGAGCACAGGCTCCGGACGCACAGGCTCAGCGGCCATGGCTCACGGGCCCAGCCGCTCCGTGGCATAGGATCCTCCTGGACCGGGGCACGAACCCGTGTCCCCTGCATCGGCAGGCGGACTTCCAACCACTGCGCCACCAGGGAAGCCCGTCGGCGTCTGTCTTTTAACTGCATGACATTGCTCCATCAGTACCTTTGATCTGGCATCTGTTCACGCACCTAGTTTGGAGCTAAGAGAGGATGCTGTTTCCTAGAAAGAATATGAGCTTTAATGATACTCGTACCTGGGTTTGAATCTGCCCCTCCTGACTGTGTCCTTGGACCAGGCACTTCACTTCTCTGAGTCTCAGTTGTCTGTTTTGGAATAAAAACGGGTGATAATATCTACCCCATAGGGTGGTCGTGAGGATTACATGGTGCACTGCAGGCAGAAGTGCTCTTACGAACTATTAAGCACTGTGCAAAGATAATGTATTGACAGAGAGTATCTATCACCACTTTCTGATGCGATGGTGGTGCTTTTCTGCACAGAATTCTGCATAAAGTTCTTAGAGCTGAGCTGGGAGAAGCCTCGGAGCTCATCTGATACATCCGCAGTGTCCAAACTTCCATGTTACCCTCTGGGTTTTCACAACCGGAAGGACTGGTTCAGGGTCCCACATCATCTCTGACATTTGTTTAAAGAGTTGGGGTCTCTGTGGGCTCCCCCCCGAGCGAGGCCCTCTGAAAGGTAATTCAGCCCTGACCTGTATACCTGGGAGCAGGAGAGGAGAGAGGAGTGGGGAGGGGGACCCCAGCCTTTCCCACACCCCTGCTACCACAGAGGACACGAAAGGTGGTTGCAAAACCCACATTGTTTTGCACCCACTGTCTCTAGCTTCTGTTGTGCAAAGTCTGTCGCAATCCTTCAGAGGCAAAAGAGCTCCTTAAATATCACTCGTTGTTGTATTTCACCCTGAGAGGGCTTTTTCATCCCTGGCTCGCCAGGCTGTAAAAGTAAGTTAATTCTCAGAACCCAGGGAAACAGTGTCGACGGAAAATGCAAATCCATCAGACCTTCTCTGCAATGCCTTCTCATCCTCAGCCAGCCACCCAGACCATCCCCGAGTTCACTGAGCCCAGCACTGGCTTCTCTGAATCCTTAATTAGCAGTTCCCGTGCCCGAAGTAAACAGTAAGACGTGTCTAACCTTGGAAGCAAGTCCGTCGATAAGTATGTGCTGAGTTCTTTGCCCTGCTGTGGAAAACCACTGAACTGGGGCGGAACGTTCCAGCCCCTCCTCGTCTCTGGGCTTCAGTCTCCCCGCGTGTGAAATAACGACGGCGATGGATCTGTGTTCTCTGTGGTTCCTTTCAGTTCGAACAGTCTGTGATTCTCAAGAACTAGGAGGGATGAGAGGGAAGAGGAAGGGACCCACATTGGCTTCATGATCACCCCTGTCCAGTGAGGTATGGACAGAGGGAGCGTGTCAAGGCCATCCAGGCAATGGGAGGTAAAATCCCACTTTGTCTGCCTCTAAGAGCCACACCCTGCCCACCAGGACCAGGCACATCCAGGAGAGAAAGGGATTTTTCCTGGCTGTTCACTGGTGAGCATTCAGTCAGTGAGATTGAGTTAAGTGATGGAGATGCAGCCATCTTGGGATTATCAAAGTCTATGTGTTCTCCTTCCAAGGGGCTCTGGAATTACATATTATATATATTGTTTTGTCCTGACGCTAACCTGATCCCTGAAAGCTGCGAGGCTGGAAGAGATTCTTTGGTTCTGTGTCCTCATTGGAGGATGGGAAACCGAAGGTCCAGGTGGAGGAAGTGTTTCCCAGCATCGCCCAGTGGGTTAGGATGCAGAACCCAATGGCATTGGAATCCAGTTCTCAGGACTTGCAGGTCAAATCTCTTCCCTCCCCATCAGAGGTGTCAAAACAGAGCTGTGTCCCGGAGGCCAGACTAGGCCACCAACAACTTGTGTTTGTTTGTTTGGCCCTCATTCGGCCTCTTCTTTAATTAGTTGTAGCATTTAACTATCAGAAGAGTAAGTATTGAATACCACAGTTCTTCCTCCTCTTAAACACATCAGAGGATTTGGAAACACCAGGCCCTCGGTCCCGCTTGGCAATGTGGGATGGGAGAACCTGCTCTGGCCGGCAGGTGGCCTCCCATTGGCCACTCCTCTCTCGGCTCACCTGGCCCTTCGAATGGTCAGCCGGACCCGCAGCTGCTGACTTCGCCTCCCAGGGCTGCACCCACCACATCACCGGCTCGCTTCTAGAACTGCAAGGTAGAAGAGCCTTTTAGGGTCCCTTCCCTCAGGAGCCTCGTTGCTGGGCAGGAAAACGAGTCTTATCTTGATCATTCTCTCAGCCTCGCTTCTCTAGCGATCCTGAAGCTGGTGTGCCAAGAGTAGTTTTCCCTTCGTTTTCCAGTGTCGAGCGTGCTGTCTTTCTGGCTGTCCCCATGTGAGCAGCTCAGAAGGATTTATAAACAATCTGCCTGTTATTATCTCCACAGCCCATGGCATGATTGCAGCTAAGCAGCCACAGAAGTTAAGCCGTGGGTCAGCAGACAGAGCCAGGAGAGGAGCCCTCACCAGCCCTTTAACCTCTGGCCTTCTCTATCCCGGGGTTGAGGGGTACATACTGTCCCCCGTTATGCACGACTGGGGGCCCTTTCAGTTGACCGCGGGGGCAGCAGTTGGAGGGCTGACTGTGGGATCACTTAAGGACCTACCTCTACATGGAACTTGAGTCTCTAAGTAAATGAATTAAATATATATAAGAAGAAAAGAAAATTCCTAAGTATCTGATGATCTCTGCATGGGGAGAAGGGGGTGTTTCCACCTTCACCCAGGTTGTGAGAATTTTTGGGGTAAAATTTACCTGGGTTCCTTCCCCCACTGGCATCAGCCACTTTCCTCCCTTCTGAGGAATGTCTTCTTTTTTCCCCTTCTTTTGTTATTTTTAGTGACAGCCCATCACTGGTATGAAATCCTCCCCCCACTTTTTTTTAATGAAGGCAGAGCCTCTTGTTTTGTTTTGTTTTCCTTGTTTTGATTTTTGTTTTTGTGTTTCAGAAATGACAGAGCTGCGTCAGGGAGTTATCTGGGAGGGGCGGTTGGGGTAATGTTTATCATTTTTGGACAATGTGTTCACACAACCCTTTCCAGCTAACGGGACAGCAAAGGGAAGAGCAGGGACTTAGGGACAGACAGGCAGATCTGTGCTGGAATCCTGTCCACGCCGAGTGCCTTTGGACAAGCAATTTAAACTCGCTCAGTCTTAATCTCTTCTTTTCAAAAATGGGAACAGTAACACTACCTCATAGGGTTACGGTGAGGATGCAGAGAAGATAATGAAGGTAAAACACAGCTGCCGATACCTGTTACTCGTAATTCCTTTTCCCCTTTCCTTCGTGTTCCTGTAGGCCAGGTTTAGACAAATGTGCTGAAAAAGCAGGGACTCCACATTCCCTAACGTGTGTTCTGGAGGACACTAGTCCTAAGAAACATGCCGCGAAGAAAGGCTATCCGAGCTTGGAAAACGATGCGCACACGAGTCCCTTCTGAAAACCCACCATGTGCAGTAGAACGTTCAAGGTTCTGAGAAGTCCTGCAGTGAAGAAAACTGACTGGTCTCATTGACCCAAAGCTGCCCTCCCCGTTAGAGCATAGATCTGTTTGGTCAGGTAACTCATCTGACCAGTGAATGTTTTCCTTCATAGTAGAAAGAGCCAGAGGAGAGAGGTCGCCTTCTCGTGGAGCGTCATAGCTGCTAAAGCATTTCTCATGCCTTGACCTTTCAGCTCTGCAAACACGCTGAGCTCCAACCCGTGCTGGACCTTTGCACATGCCCTTCCTCTGCCTGGAATTCCTTCTGCCCCAAACCATTTTTTTTGGCGGTACGCGGGCCCCTCACTGTTGTGGCCTCTCCTGTTGCGGAGCACAGGCTCCGGACGCACAGGCTCAGTGACCATGGCTCACGGGCCCAGCCGCTCCACAGCATGTGGGATCTGCCCGGACCGGGGCACGAACCCGTGTTCCCTGCATCGGCAGGCGGACTCTCAACCACTGCACCACCAGGGAAGCCCTGCCCCAAACCTTTGTATGGCTAATCCCTTCATCTCATGCAGGTCTTAGTTCAGGTGTCCCCGAGGAGGCTTCCCCTGACCCTTCTGTGCGTGGTGCCCTCCCCACCCCTCCCCTAACAGTCACCCTCTATAAAGTCACCTGGGTTTAGTGCCCTTACAATATGCATCACTATCTAAAACAAGCTTATCGATTACTTTTTTGGGGCACATGTCCTCCCTCCTCAAATACACACGGTGACAGGACTCTTCCACGGTAGCCCTAGTGTTTAGAACAGTGTCTGCTGCACAGCGAGAGCCCCAGGCAAGTGTGTTGAATGGATGAGCCAGTGGCTCACATGTCCCCTGGTTTTGACAGTCTTGAGAGGTGGATCGTTTTATCACCTCCACTTGACAGAGGAGGAAACTGAGGCTCAGGGTGTTACATAACTTTCCAAGATCAAACAACTGATAAAGGGCAAGGTGGGGCTCCCAGATTTGCCCACTTGCTAAGCCGTAGGTTCTTTCCATTCTAGGAAACCAAGTTTTCCAGTTTATCCTTTTCCTACAAAGAAGAACCTTAATAAGCACAGAAGGAGGGAGGGTGCTGTTTTTATCTTAATGGCCCCGTAGCCCAGAGAAGCCCAGAGCCATTGTCTTTCAAAAAGGGTTCCCAGAGCCCCCCTGGTGGTCATCAGATGGGAGCCCAGGGACCTCCTGGGAGTGCAGAGCGAGAATGGCCAAACTGTAAGGTAAAGGTCAGAAGACTGGCTTGGAAGCTGGTAGCTTACAGAGTAAATCTATTTAAATTGGAACCATGTGGCTCTTTCCCCCAGCGCTTACACAACGTGAACAGATGCATTGTTTGGTGTCAAAGACCCTGCGTTGACTCCACAGCTACAGTCTCCACATGGAGCCCCGCAGAGGCTGTCAGGGGCAGGAAAAAGGGCGGAGAATCAGAACAGCTCAGCAAGTGTCACTTAATCCCACTCACCCTGCATTTCTGAAAGGGGGGGAGCGGTATGTGGAGACTACAGAGCTCACATCGGTGCGGGTCTGAGACCTGAAGCTAAGGCTTGCCCTTGTCTGGGTATCTTAAAAGTGAATTTGTTTGTGATAAGTTTTAGAGATGTTAGCGCCTCACACCCGCCCCCGCACCGCCCACCCCACTTATCCCACTTTAATTCTTACCATACTTTTGAGCAGGGGATAGAGAGTGGGGCTGAGTAACCATGTTCCTATAAAATCCTCAGTGGGGTATCCTGGAAACTGGCACCAAGAAAAAAGTTGGGAATTTCTTCTTAAGTTGGTTTGACCACCCACCGCTCCTTGGGTCCTAGATAGAAACAGGAAAAAGGAAGCTTTGGGGCTCCGGATGGCAACCTAGCTGTCTGTGCATACTGTATGCCAGGCGTTGTGTTAGAGTCAGAGGGGCAAGTTAGAGAGAACTGCCTCCTGGAAGCTTTCAGTGTTCAAAATCAACATCTCAGTGTCTGCAAAGTGCTTAAGAGTTATTGCAAGACACTGCCACCATTTGTTTGTTGCTATTTAGGAAACAGCTATTTCATGCAAGGCATTTTTATTGGCAGTGGGAAGTACACTGAGATGAAACAGGCATCATCTCTACCCTCAGGGAAGTTCTAGTCCAGGTGTGAGGTGAGGTTAACAGCAAGGACTTTGGAGTCACACATCTGGATGGGAACTTAAACGAGTAACTTGATCTTGCAGGTCCCCGATTTTTCCAACTGTAAAATGAATAACACTTAGCTCATAGGGTTGCCGCGAGGATGGGTGAGCTCATGTATATAAGCAGTCGGTGAATAGTCACTAATGTTATTAAGCGTCTGCATGACAGTAATATGAGGGGAAAGATCACCTAAGCACAGGGGTTTTATGTTTTTTCCATTTCCTTAAGGGTTAGCACACATTCCGGCACATGGTGGGCACCCAGGACCTGTGTTTTCAATGCATGAAGCAAGAGACCAGGCTTTTAGAGAAAGGAGGGCCCAGTACGGCAGAGGAGCTTGCCTGGGACACGAGGAAGCTTCCTGTAGAAACTTACATGGAGCTCGGACTTGAAGATGAATGGCATGATCTCTGCACAACTTTTCTAACAATTCACAAGTCACTTTACAGTTTATAAAAGACTTCTACTTTCAGTACCTCAGTTGAATCTCATGGACCTATAGGTTGGCCGAATTTGAGAGAACAGTGAAGCTCAGAGACGTGATGTACTTTGCCTAAGTTAGACAGCTTCTAGGTAATAGAGCATAGATTTATTCATACCATTAGCTACCATTTATTGAGTGCTTTTATGTGCCAGGAATCCCACTCTGTGCTTTTGCCGAACTATCTGATTTAATTCTCACAGCGACCCTCGGAAGTGAGTACTATTATAAAATATGAAGAGGCTTTCATTCAACTCAGTGCCTGGCAGATAAGAGACTCAAAGAATACTTGCCGTAATCATAATGATCCCCATTTTGCAGACGGAAAAACTGAGGTTCTGCAAGGTTTGAAGATTCATAACATATAAGGTTTTCAAGCTGTAGGATTTGAACTCTGGTTTGTCTGTTTCCATAACCTGTGCTTTTAGTGATAAACTTTGACCACTCCAGAGTCTTGTCCACTCTCTGTGTCTCCAGTTTCAGCCTCCGGAGATTTGGAGAGGAAGCCCATGAGCTTTTGTCTTCCAGCTGGAGTGAAAGTCGTCCTGCAAGAAAGCGCCCACTCACCCTCTTGTTTCTTTCCTCCTCAGCTGCGTGCACTTCGCCTGTGAGGCCGCTGACTGCCCGAAGCTGGCTGTGGAGAACGCTTCTCTCAACTGCTCCAGCAGTGACCGCTACCACGGTGCCCAGTGCACCGTGAGCTGCCGGACGGGCTACGTTCTCCAGATACAGCGGGATGATGAGCTGATCAAAAGCCAGGTGTGTGCAGGTGCCGGGCTCAGGGCTCCTCTCCAGCCCAGGAAAGGCTGGGCGGATGTGGAACCTGCTCCTGCTGAATCCTCAGCACGTAAAGTACTGCTGCCCTATAGTAGATGCTCAATAAATAGGTGTGGATTGAAGGAATGAGGGAGTCAATCTGGGATTTCTGAGACCGTGGTTCCTGTGCAGAGGAGCATACGACGTGTGCCAGAGTCCCCATATAGGCTGCAAATCTGGAAAACCATGGGCTGAGCATGAATTTTGGACTGAAACCGTCACAGTCAGAACTCTGCTACAGTCGAATGGGCTGCTTTCACAAGAGGTGAACCCTCTGTCAGTGAGGTGCTCATTCATTCATTCAAACATCTGCACACTGGGAACCAGATACTATAGTAGGTGCTAGAGAAAAAAGGTCACTGAGATAAACCCAGTTCCTCCTCTCCAGGAGCTTAGTGACTAGTGACCCCGAGCAGAAGATGAGTGAGGGATGGCCTCACAGTGTGCAAAACACTGTAAAGGGAAGTGCAGGGTCTTGTGGAAGCACAGGGGGAGTCAAGGAAAGCTCCCTGGAAGAAGTGACATGAAAACTGAGAACTAGAGAGACAGACAGAGGGGCGCGTGTTGTGGGGAGGGAAGGAGGCAGGCTCTGGGCACAGGCAGGAATGGTTTGTGGATGCCCATTGGTGAGAAGGAGCACGCCACAGACAGATGTTTCTTTTACTGGACTCACCCAAGCAACGAGGCTGGAGGGGCAAGCAGGTTGCGCTGGTGCAAGGCCCTGTTAGCTTGATCAGAAGTTTGAGGGTCATCTTTAGGGCAGCAGGGAGCTGTTGAAGGAAGTGGCGTGGTCAGATCATGGTTTATAAAGGTCCTTCCAGTGGCCCACCTGCGTGTGGTTTGGAGTCTGGCAGAAGACTGGCCGCAGGGAGAGCCATCGGGAAGTCATCAGAAGAGTGTGTGGAAGGGGGTTGAGTCCTGTATGAGGGTAGTGGCAGCGAGTGGACTTGAGATGTAGCAGAACGTTGCTTCGGCCAGTGTGGCTCTGGGGTCTCAGGTGGGTGAGGGGAGTGGCAGTTAGTTAAGTCCTGAGATTTGGGGATTCCAGGTGCAGCCTCTTGGGGGGCCCTGCCAGCGGACCACCACTTCGTGCTCCAGGTACACAGGGCACGTTCCTTGTTGCTGGGAACACCTGTTTGCACAGTCCCCATGGGACCCTCAGTTGCTTGTCTTAGACACCTGCTTCTGTGTGTCAGACACGGCAGGTCTGAAGTCCTGTGGAAACAATTAAGCTGGTTTTGGCAGTGAGGGGCCTCTCCTCCCTTGGATGTGTGCTTAAGAGGGGAAATGTGTCCTATGCTTTTAAAATCCCAACTCAACATTTGGCATCCCCAGTCCCCTGGGATTTGGCAGCCCCCCTCCTTGAATGGAGGCCTCCGTGCCAGCTGCCGATGCCAGTCCCTCCCTTGGCTCTGTAGCATGGCCTCCCCCTTCCACCCCTAGCCCTGCCATCTTCTAGTTTGGGTCAAATCCCTGTCGACCCTTTCATTTTCCCAGGCTCGTTCCTTCTTCACGTCTACCTCTCCCAGCTATTGAACCATCACGTCTCAGAGTAGGGAGTGGCTCTTAGAGCAATCCTTGGGTTCAACACCAAAGGGACAACTCGAGGAAAGGGACCTGCCCACGATCTCATAGCACAAAGGACCAAATCCAGCTCTCCGTTCTCCCCTGGCGGTGCCCACTCTGTGCCAAGCGCTAGAGGATGAAACACACAATCCCCTCCAGGGCCAAGAAAAGATACAAAGATCAACAGCCAGTGTCCCACTGCTGTGCCGTGTGTCAGAGGCTATTTCGTGAAAGAAGTCCTCAGGCCCCGAGAGGTCTGAGTCTTAAGGTTCTCAGCCACAGAATGGAAATAATGATCTGAGAGACTCTCCAGACAGCAGTGAAGAGCCTGGGCTCAATTCCCACTCATCCTTTTTCCAGCTGTGTACCTTGGAGCTAATCACTTAACGTCTCTCAGCCTCAGTTTCTGCAGCTGTAAAGTCGGAACTGAAACACCTCCTTCAAACAGTCGTTGGGATCATGGAAAGGGAGCTAAACGCTAAACATTGATCTCTGGGCGCCTGGCAAGAGCCTGCGCCGTAGCCTGAGGGAGGAGGGGGTTTCGCCACGTTTTGGGGGGTTCCATCTGCCGCTGCTCACTGTGCCCGCCCCCGCCTTTCAGACAGGACCCAGCGTCACGGTGACCTGCACGGAGGGCAAGTGGAACAAGCAGGTGGTGTGTGAGCCGGTGGACTGCGGCGTCCCGGACCAGCACCACGTCTACGCTGCCTCGTTCTCCTGCCTTGAGGGCACCACGTTCGGCAGCAAGTGCTCCTTCCAGTGCCGCCACCCAGCGCAGCTGAAAGGTACCGCCCTTCCCGTGGGAGACCTGGAGGCTGCTCCCAGGTCCTCCAGCTGGGGCTCAAACACCAAGGGGTGGACAGGGTTTCATCTGTGCTTCTGATGCCTTTCTGCCCATTGTATTTATGTAGACAGCCTTGCTGCGCAGCTGAGGGGAAAGTGGAGTATGGATACGTATGGCATCTGTAAGATCGTTCAAATCTTGCAAAAGAGGAAAGAGACAAGAAGGAAGGGAAGGAGGGTAGAAGGAAGGAAAGGATTCTAAGAAAGTAACATTTGGAAGTGATGTGACTAGTTCACTGGGTAGGTTTAGGGCCCAGTAAGCCTAGGAGGGTAAGTAGTCTCGTTTTCACAGAGGAGGAGATCCAGGCTCAGAGAGGTGAAAGAACTTGTCCAAGGTCATGCTGTTAGTGGGGGAGCTCCAGCATGGGGCCCAGGTCTGTCTTTTTCCAAAGGCCGTGACTTCTCCTTAGGGAGGGCTAGCTCAGAGAGGAGTGGTTCTGGACGGAAAGTGCTTACAGGGATCTCGTGGGCAGCGTGCTAGGGGTATTTGGGTGAGTAAGACAGAGTCTGGCGAACTGGAGGAGAGGACTTATGTTGGAAATGGGTGAGAGACTGGCCTGGGTGACCTAGACTGTCAAGACTAAAAGGGCTCTTTAAACGAGTCAGGGATAACTGATTATTGGCAAGATGGTGGAACTGAGGTCCAGTGAGAGGAAGGAAGGAACTTGTACAAAATCGCAGAGCAAGTTAGCGGCATTATCCGAACGACACTCTGGGCTTCTAGTTGCATATTGGGTTTGGACATTGTACTCAGTTCTCACAGGTGCCAGGACTCTCTCCTTTGCTTGGTTTATTGGAGGAAGCATTGCCCCTTTATCAGACACCCCAAATGATATCTCACTAAGCAGGTGTCCTACCTTGGGGTTCATCATTCTGTAGAGTGGGAATGAGTGGACTTCTGTGGAGTGGGGGGGTGGGTTGGAGGGAGGTATGTAAATGCCCTTTAACTTAGATATCATATTGCAAATTCATGAGGTTCAGGCATTTTGATAATTAGAGAATAGCGTCCCCACATTTTCAAGGAAATAGAGAACTTCAAAAGATTACTACACATAGTAAGACTCAATAAAGTGTATAGACTGAGTGGCTGGATAAATTGATGAAAGTAATACCATAAGAAATGTTTCTTTAAAGAAATGAATGAAGGACCTGGCAATCTCACTAAACTGCCCCAAAAGAAAAGCAGGAAACACTTCTGGGATATATCCTTTAGGTCCCCTCATTTTTTTTTTCACCCAAGAAGATTTGAATGTAAAATCATTTTATTTGAGCTGCTATAGAGATGGAGATCTGAAAGAGGTGAAGAGACCAGTGGAAACTGTAAACCCTCCATCCTTCAGGTTACCTGAGCCCTTCCCTTGGCCCCATTTGCCCAGAAGTGGGACCTGTTAATAACTCCAGACTAGGAAATCACACTTCACCTCTCAATCAGAGGCCCTTGGGAAAGGGAGGTGTATAAATTAGCATTGATTAGTACAGCGCTCATTGTGGCTAATGATAATCCTTAATCAAAATGATTCGGGCCCTTCTGCCATTGCTCCTCTGCTTGGCTCTGGGGGAGGGGGTGACCCTACCATGTAGACATGGCCCCAGGAGGACCGCCATTTTGATAGTTGTTGATACCCACTTTGCTCTTCCCTTGAAAACACAGGCCAGCATCTCGCCAGGGGCCACACTGACCCACCAGGACCCACTGGCATACCATGACCTTGGTTCTCAGCATCACCTGATGTTCAGATTCCAGGTTTTGATGCTTTGGCTTGGATCTTCTGGCAGCAAAAACTGGGCAGGGGTCCTTATACCTCTCTCTTGAGCTTGTTAATGATGCCACCCTTCTTAAGCCAGAAGATAAAGAGGTGATCAAAACAAAATTTTACCACATTTCTTGTTTGCTTCCCTTTCCTCCCTTCGTTTTTCCTTTCCCTGCAGCGTGATTTAAGCAGAAAAGAATGTGAGCTTTCGTCAGACAGATGGGGATTCCACTCCTGGTTCTGCCCCAGCTGTTTGATCTTAGGAAAGCAATTTCACATCCCTGAGCCGCAATACTCTCATTTGTAAGATTGCTGTAAGAGCAGCCACGTTGAAGTGTCATGTTGAGAATTAAAAGAAATGGTGTGTACAGGATGCCAGGGCCAGAGAAAGTGCTTAGTAAACACTCATCTCCAAGGGGCACCCTTATGAGGATCCTGGCAGTGGCTACCCTCTCGGCCCCTGACCTCTTTGTCCCACGGAGGCCTTAGTCCTGGGAGCTGTGGAGACGCGATCCATCCTCCATTGCTCCTCTCAGGACCTGGAGGTTAGCGTCCTCAGTCAAACAGCCACCACCCAGGAGAAGCACTGAGTGTGGCCCTAAAACTGCTGTAATGCAGGTAGCACCACAGACTCACTTGCCCCTTAGAATCCAGGTGTCCACAAAATACCCTGAGAACTCACAGCCCTAGAATCACTCCCGCCCAGGTCCTTTATCAAATGACCACTAAAAGCACAGACCAAACCTACAGACATGCACGAGGGAAAAAATAGTCTCAAGTTTAAAAAAAATAACTTCAAAATCAAAATCATAAATGTTTAATTAAATGGCTAAAATTGCAACGTTACTTCCATGACCTCGTCCGCCTCACCTCAACCATGTGGGGTGACCTGGATATCAGTTCTGGAGTGGGGCTTCTGAAGCAAGCAAGTGCTCATCCTACAAAAATCTTTCTAGGGACTTCCCTGGTGGTCCAGTAGTTAAGACTCCACGCCTCCACTGCAGGAGGCATGTGTTCGATCCCTGGTGGGGGAACTAAGATCCGGCATGACGCATGACACGGCCCCCCCCAAAAAAAAAACTTTCTATAAGGCCCACTGTCTACTTCTGTCTAACCTCAGATTTCAACTCAGTCTATTCACTAGTTTGCAGAAGATACCTCATACCATCGAGCATCTTCTGATCTCTTAGACTCTCCTGAAGATAGGGACGTGAGGTGAGTGCCCACAACCTGCAGTGTCCAGGTTCCCGCCCAACCTCCGCTCTGTTCTTCACCCCTTACCCTCTCCATCAGAATCCTGTCCTGACCTCCCTTCCTCTAGGAATTTCACATCCTCTCTCAGGCAGAGACCCTTTCATCTTTCTCAGAAGCAGATAGCCAGCCCTGGAAGATTCTGCTTTATCCCAAGGATCTCATTGGGGCATCTTCCTCATAAAAACAGGGTCACCCCCAAAGAGGAATTCTCATACCACTCCTAAGAGAATGCTGCTTTCTTCTTCTTATCATCCTCCTACTTTGGAGATAACAGGGTCTAGGATGTCACTGGGTCCAAAGCACCACTAGGTGCTAATGATAAAGCATGACTCAAACCCTTCCTGGGGGCCTGAGCACTGTGGAGAAGAAACGTGTTCAAGATCACACAGCTGCTTAGGAAGCCGCCTTTAGATATGAGCAGTGTTAAGAATACAGACCAAGCAGCAGTTTTGTCTCTTAGATAATTCTTCCTGTCTCCCTCACTCCCTCACCCCCACTCCACTCTGAATGGTCGCTCAGGCTTCGGGAGTCAAGCCTAGTCTTACTTCAGGGTTCTTAGCTGCTGCCCCAGAATCCCTTTGGCCTTTTCTAAACCATGCCCCTCAATCCAGAACTCCCATCAAACCCTGAAACAGAGGGCAGAGCTGGGAGAAGCCTAGAGGTCACCAATGCTAATCATTTCATTGTGCAATGCAGAAACTGAGGTCCAAGACAGGAAGGCATTTATGCAAGGTCACGTATGAGTTACCATCAGCACTGGGGCCAGAAGGTCACCCAGGGGTCCTGACCCTAGAAATGGTGCCCTCTTGCTAGGTGCACCATTCCCACCAACCTGGTGAAATCATCCCACTTTTGCATTCCCCAGCCCCTCCTATATGGCAGGTGTCCAACAGTCCAGGCTCTTTGCTGCCTCTTCTTAGGACATTCTCCATCAATTATCCGTGTCTGTGACTGCGTCTTAGCGCATTCTTTTTCTTTGTGTCTAACACACGGGGCCTCTTGGTAAAGACATTCGGAAGTGAGCGACATAATTCTGGACAGCGGGGAGCGGGAGGGAGTGGTGAAATCTTACTCTAGGACTAGTTTTGGTTTTGGGATACTCCACTCGTCCACAGTCCTGATTCCATGAGGTTTTCTCTAGACAGCAGTTCCTCTTTGGCCATGCTCTTGGGTGCAGGCTCTGTAGCAGGGTCAAGTGAGCATGTAGCAGTCAGACAGACCTGGAGTGAGCCCCAGCTGTAGTTTGAGCAGCTCACTTTCCCACTCAGGGACTCACTTTTCTCACCTACAAAATGGGATTAATGACAAATTGGGTTACTAGGAAGATCAAGGCGATGGCGCCAGTAATTCTTCCTAGGCCTGCCTTGTAGACTCAATAACAGACAGCTATTGGTAGGATTCCTTTCAGACATTTAGGGGGGAGATGGACAATTAAATAATCAAAATGTGATCTGACTCACCCAGGCTGGAGCTGAGAGAGCCCAGTTTTACTGAGCAAATGATGCTTTCTGGGACTGCCAAGCCCAGCTCAGATCTTCTCTTTAACTCCTTGGGATTCCAGGAGCCTAGAAATGTGCTTTCAGGACTGAAATCAGCAGATGATTGCATGCTTCTCTTGGTACCTCCATTTCTCCTGCCTGAGCGTCTCCCTGACTTTATGCAGCTCTAGCGCTGGGTGAGGCCTCTTCTCTATTTGTCTCCCTTTTTCTTCTTCTTCTTCTTGCACTGTCACTCCTGTCAAGGTCTGTTTCTTAACAGGAACAATGAAGCTGAATCTCCTCCCACTTCTACCTTTGGCTAATGCAACCTCCTGAGTGCTGGTTTGTCCTTATCCTGGTCCAGCTAGCTGCATTTTTGTTTTCTTAATACAGTGGCCAATATCCTTCCACATCCTAAAATATTAAAGCTGGACAAGAACTTAAAGACGGCTTTGGTTTAGGGACAGAGAGGTTAGGTGACTTATTCAAGGTCACACGTACATTCATAACACTCCACGCATTTAACAAATGGGTACTGAGGGCTTATGATGTGCTTGACACAGGGTAGGTTCTGGGAATAAAAGAATGAACAAGACCAAGTCCCAGACCTTAGGATGTGGGCAATGCCAACACTGTATACAAGGCATTAAGAAAACCAGACATAGGTCTCCTGGCATTTCCCTCCTTGTATTCTACTCTAGGTTAATTTCAGTCTTAAAGGCACTCTCAAAGAAATGGGGTCTTCTAGATACTCTTTAAAATACAATAATAAAAATAGATATATTTCTTTTGACAGTACATTTATAATTATTTTAATACTCACTAGAGATCAAAATTTCCTTATCCTGTAGACAGGCTGAGCAAGATTCATTTTCCTGACTTTAAAAGATGAACAAACAAAAGTACAGGGTCACATAACTTTCTGACACCGTCTCTGACATCGGCACTCTTCCCCTCAACCAGGGATTCCAGGCGCAGAAATGCCAGGACCTCGTGTCCTGAGTCATGTTCTCCCAGGAAACACAGGGAGAGGAATGAGAAAAGGAGGCATGGAAATGATAGAAGTGTCAGGATCTCTTCTAAAGCCAGTTACCTCTGTGGGCAGCTGGAGCTTAGTCCCGCTGGGGAAGAGTGGGAGACAGGGTAGAACATTCCTCTGGAAACTGTCTTGTTAATGCCCCAGCTCCTTCACTGGTTGAGTGCTACGTCCGGGAGCGCTGACACCTCAGCGCTGTGAGCTTGCCCTGTGTGCAGCAGAGCCTCCCTGGTCGGAACAAAAGGCCTCCAGTGACAGATGGCTGCAGGTGCAGTAGGCATCCTTCAATGTATAGAGGTCAGAGCCGAGGGGACGAGGGCAGGGCACGGATAGCGGTGTCCTACCTACTTTCTTCAAAGCCCCAGGGTGGCTGCAGGGTGGCGGCCACAGGGCGTGGAAATGCTGATTCTGCACAGTTCAGTGCTGGCTGTGAGGTGGGGCATGTCCATGGTCCTGAAGCACCGGTTCCTGCTTTAGCGTGCTGTTTCTTTTGACTGTGGTGCACGGCTAACTCCTATTTACCCTCTCCCAGAATGTACATTTCTGGTTTGCATTTTCTCTCTTGATTAACATTTTGCGATTTTTATGTTAGTTTGCCACAAAGGAACCATGACTTCCGCTTCGCGATCTATGATTTGCATAGCTGGTAGGGTATATTTTTAAAGCACCTCAACCCTTTCTCCAGAGGTATTTGATCCTTCTTGGGAAATTTAGAGAGGGTATGCTTCCCTTATCTTTTGTGACTGTCCTCCCCACTAAGTGCTTGCTAAGCCGGGGCTCTCGCAAACTGCCCCCGTCACAAGGGCCAAGCGAAAAAGCAGTTTATGGTCTCTGGTATTCTGGAGCCCTCTCTGCTTCTGTGGAAGCCAAATGAGTCATCCTTTCACACCCTTTTTTCTTTTTACTTGATGTAGAAACATCTGTAGTTTGCAGTGTCACAGTTTATCAACGTGGAATCCTCTGTGGGGCTTGCAGACCCTAAACTGTCTTGTACTCCCCAGATGACTCACACAGACACAGGAGGAGAAAGAAGAAAGTGAACGGGGAGAGAAGCAAGAGAGGAGCCTACATACCCTCCCACCTTTCTCCTTTTTCATGCTTTATTTCTCTCCATAGTACTTCCCACCTTCTAGCCTACTAAATACTTTGCTTTTTTAGGATATTTTTATGCGTTCCTCCCTATTCCACTAGAACATAAGCTCCAAGAGGGCAGGGTTTGGGTTTTGTTTTGTTCACTGCGTCGTCCCAACGTAGACAAGGGTAGCTGGCACATAATAGGCACTCAATAGATGCTTGTTGAATGAATGAAGGCTTCCGTGCGACCCCTATGGTCCTTTCAGGTCTGCTACTTAAGGCAAATGTTAGGAGGGAGAGAGGGGGGCGCTGAGGAAGAACAGAAGGGAGGGAAGGAGGGAGAGAAGAAGCAAATAAGGAATTTGACGGCAGTTTTTCTTTGGCAGTGCAGTTCGTAAATGTTGTTTCATCTTATCTTCTCATCACCCTGAAAGGCAGGAGCAATTGCTTTCTCTAGGTAGATAGGGGACTTGGGGCTTGGCTCTGTCAGAATAGACCCTGAGAGCTCTGCTGAGCAAGCATAGCCAACTTGCCATTAAAAACCACAAAATCAGGGCTTCCCTGGTGGCGCAGTGGTTGAGAGTCCGCCTGCCGATGCAGGGGACACGGATTCGTGCCCCGGTCCAGGAAGATCCCACATGCCACGGAGCAGCTAGGCCCGTGAGCCATGGCCGCTGAGCCTGTGCGTCCGGAGCCTGTGCTCCGCAGCGGGAGAGGCCACAACAGTGAGAGGCCCGCGTACCACAAAAAACAAACAAACAAACAAACACAAACTCAGCTTTAAACCCGACTTTAGTCTTTAACTAACCAGGAGAACTTGGTCAAGTCACTTGTCTCTCTTAAGTCTCTGTTTCCAAATGGGAGTCATCCTACTAAGAGCACTGTGGTGAGAATAAATGAGATCACATAGCAGAAGTACTCAGTACGTCGTAAATGATCAGTAAATATCAGTTTCATCCCCATCACCCCTCTCCAACCTCCAAATCCCGGAGCCTCCCATGTGATTCCAGTCCTGCTTGTCAACACCTTTCAAGAATAACAGGCAAGAGGAGAGTTTGGTTGAGAGATCCAAGTTTCAGGTCCATCTCTAATTGTCCTGGGGAGGTTTGGGGCAGGCTGTGCATCGATAATATATGACCTGGCAGTGAAAAGTCTGACTCCCCGTGTTTTACTTTTATGTGTAACCTTCCCCATCAGGCCAGCTTCCCGATGGCAATCAGCACGTCTGTTGGAGCTGGCACGGGCTATGGGGGACGTGCTCATCTCTCAGCCGCTTTGGCAAAGCTTCACTGAATACTGGGGCCTGAAAAGAAAATCAAACCTCCAGATACCACAGCGCTCTCACTTCCAGGCATAAGGGGGGCCTAGGACAAATACAGGGGTACAGG
This sequence comes from Mesoplodon bidens, assembly GCF_964165515.1. Lineage (NCBI taxonomy): Eukaryota > Metazoa > Chordata > Mammalia > Artiodactyla > Ziphiidae > Mesoplodon > Mesoplodon bidens. The sequence continues at coordinate 18,025,199 of NC_138162.1, read as the reverse complement.
GCTCAGAGAGGGAGCGGCAGCTAGAGGTCACACAGCACACTGATCCCAGAGGTCGGAGATGATTCTGATAGGAGCTTGCTCTGCCAATTATGAGAGGGCAAGTACCTTCCTCTCTGGGCTCTAATGTCCATGGCGAAGGAGGGAGGGTGGATTAAAGGATTATGGAGTTCTCTTTTCTATGCAGTATAAGAGGTTTCAGAATCAAGTCAGGAGCCTTGAATTTTAATTCACTGTAGACATGGGGTACGTCACTCCCCAAGTTGCATCTCCTTTTTTTTTTGTGGCAGCTCTTTCTCTCCCTAGGTTCCTCAGTTGTAAGTGGAAGGGTCTGGAATTATATGTGAAAGATCCTCTGGTTCTTCAAGTTGGTTTCAGTCCAGGCAGTGCCTGAATTGGGCTATCAGAGACCACCCTCCGCACCCGCCCCCCCGCTAACCCTGCCTGCCTGTGTCCTCCAGGCAACAACAGTCTCCTGACCTGCATGGAGGACGGGCTGTGGTCCTTCCCAGAGGCCCTGTGCGAGCTCCTGTGCCTGGCCCCACCCCCGGTGCCCAACGCAGACCTCCAGACGGCCCGCTGCCGGGAGAACAAGCACAAGGTGGGCTCTTTCTGCAAGTACAAGTGCAGACCTGGATACCACGTGCCCGGCTCCTCCCGGAAGTCAAAGAAGTAAGTGGGGCTGCAAAGGCAAACTCACATGTGCTTGGGGGAGGAGAGCCAGGTCTGGCTGGCTGATTAGAAGGAAGTGCTCACTTCTCTGCTAGAGGCAGTACCCACCATTCCTCCCATCCTCTTTGGTGGGAATCTAGAAGGATATTGTTCACAACTGCCTGCTGGCTGTGTGCCCTCAGGCAAGTGACTTCACTTCTCTGGGCCTCTATTTTTCAGCAATAAGATGGGGATGATAATAACAGTTACCACATAAGATTGCTGTGAAAAATGAATGAGGATGTATATGTAAAGTGCTTGCAAAGTGCCTGGTATATAGTAGATGGTGGGTATTGATACCGTCCTTGTGCCAGGATCCGTCAGAGGAGATGGGCCAGCAGGGCTTGAGTTTTATTTCAGTCCACAGGTAACTCTTGCTTGGCCCTGAGAAAGGAACGTTTACCTTAACCCCTACCACCCAACAGGACAGGCAGGGAATCAGGAAGGGGAAAGGGAGACATGAGGCCAGCGGGCTCCAGAGAAACGTGGGTGCAGGGCGTGGTGCCAGCCATTTGGTCCTTGAGATGTCTCTTCTTTTATCTCTTCCTTGAAGGCGGGCCTTCAAGACCCAGTGCACCCAAGATGGCAGCTGGCAGGAGGGGGCTTGTGTTCCTGTGACTTGTGACCCTCCTCCACCGAAATTCCACGGGCTCTACCAGTGCACTAATGGCTTCCAGTTCAACAGCGAGTGCAGGGTCAAGTGTGAAGACAGCGATGGCAACCAGGTGAGACTCCTTGAACTTGAGGTCTATACTTAGGTCCCGCTCCTCTCTGCTTACCAAAGACCGGCCAGTGTTTTAAGGCCCACGTCCTCTAGGAGACTCTCTACGGATGGCAGAATTGTATAATAGCAACATCAGCAACGCAGAAGTAAGGAGCTGGGTTCTCGCCATCTTTCTCTGTAATCTCTCTGAGCCTCGTTGTCCTACCTGTATCACTGCATTTTACTGGTTCAGAGATTCTTAGCTCTGAACCCCTATGAAAGAAATCACATGTGGAATCCCAGGGTATGAAGTCGATCCGAGTTAAGGAGTGACCAAGGCTGTTTGGCCAACTTTCTACCACCATCACCACTTACGTTGGTCCCTGAAATACTTAAAATCATGACTTTCACTATCTTGAGACATCAGCTGGCTCCTCAAGCATAAAGAGAAAGGGAACCATATTTAGACTAGATGTACAGCGTTGAGAATACTATGGAAGGAGGAAGGACAGAGGGTGATGGAATTTTCTCTCAATCCACATGTAACTGAGACAAAGTCCAACACTCCCGCCGGCCCTGCGGAAGGAGTTCTGTGAATGCATTTTCCTTCCTCCTGACACACACGCCCCCCCCCTCCACCCACTAAGACAGGTAGGGAATCAAGAGTGGGAAAGAGAATGATGAGCCAGCTGGCTCCAGAGAAGACTTAAGTCCACACGGAGCTCCAACCCTGAGAGAACCAACCATTTAGGGTTGACACCTCAAGCCCCATGACTCACAGGTGTGCAAGGCCAGGGTTCAGCCCACGGGGCCCCAGTGCAGGTTTCTCCCCCTGTCAGTCCTTAGTCTTTATTAGCATCTACCAAACACCAGACACTGTCAAAGCAGCATCCTCACCTCGTCTCACTCCCGCTCCCACATCCAAATAGCCACCAAGTCCTACCCGTTCTCTCTCTCAGTCAGCTCCTGAACTGTTCTCATCTGGCTCCAGTGTCACTACCCTGACTCAGGCCACCAGCCTCACTCTCCTGGGCCACCATGCAGCTTCCTGACCATCTCCCTGCTTTCTCCTTGCCTCTGTCCAGTGTATTGTTCACATTTCAGCCAGAGTGGTTTGTTCAGAGCACAGATGTGATCATAACAGTTCCCCTGCTCAAAGCCCTTTGTGAACCAGCGACCCCCATCTCCCTTAGGATATCCCACCTCTGCATTCAGGACGTCTCCCCCATCACCAGTAAGACGGATCTCCCCTTCACCTGGGCATTCTCTGTGAAAAAGTCCCTGTCACCTTTTCCAGCCACTTCACTCCTAACCATCCTTCACCATTCAGCCCAGGTAGCCCTCCTTCCAAGGACCTTCTCCTGACCCTTCCACTGTGGGGTCCGTGCCCCTCCTAGGGGTCCCCCCATTCACAGCATCGACCACACTGCATCATAATTCATTTCACATTCCCCCCCCCCCCGCCAGGTTCTGAAATGCCTGACCACAGCTTTAATCTTCCCTGTGTTTTCAGCACTTGGGACAGTGCCAAGCACCTAATAGGTGCTCAGGAAGTGACAAGGCATGAGAAAGAGCTGCAGTGAACATCCAGGCCAATCTCCTCATTTTCCAGATGAGAAAGTCACTCACCCACCCAAGGTGACATAGCTGGTGTCGGCTGAGTCAGAATCGGAACCCAGGTCCCCCACCCCCCCCCCCAACTGTGGACAGGCTGAATCCAATAGGCAGTACCTGAAAAACTCAGGGATGTCTGTGTACCCGAGTCATTCCCATCCCCGGCTGCCAGGGAAGCAGAAGCCAGTGCCGAGAACAAGCAAAGGCCAGAGATTACCATGGCCTCACGCAGCCGATCAACTTCCCTCTCCCTCCCTTACGTAAAACTGTTGCTAACAGTTACCAGAACTGCTGAGCCGAATAATGTTCTGGCCGTGGTCACGTTATCAAACCGAAACCCAGTCTGCCTGTGGCCTGCCAAGTACCTTTCATGGCCAGTTTGTATTTAAAGGAGAGGAAAATGTAAATTTATCAGACGACTCAAGCAGTTCTGTTTGGCAACTGGCAGAGAGGCCAGACACAAAGAGTAGAGGGTATTGCTTGCCGGCTAAAAGAATGAGGGAACACATGCCAAATGGGCTCCTAATACAATTGACGTTTCTAGTTTGTACTGCAAATGAATTTCCTCTACCCTCAGACCAGGGGCCTGAGAGCCAAATCGAGTATTCACCTCAGATCCCCTCTTGCTGCCTGTAAGCACAGCTGAAACGTACGGCACAGAGTATCTTGAATCAAACAGCTTGTATGGAGCGAGAACTCTTTGCTTTCCAAACAAGTTCCAGATCCTGGCGAGAGAGGACAGGGACTGTTGCAGGGGAGGTTCACAGACTCCTTCCCACGACCACTAAAAGCAAATGAGCAAATCAATCCTCAGCTTCATTCATTCCTTGGGAGCCAGTGTGATGCTGGATCTGGACTCTGAGTGTGAATCCTGGCTTCACCACTTACTAGCTGGAGGACTTGAGCAAGTTGTTCATTAGCTCTTTAAGCTTTAGTTTCCTCATTCATAAAATGAGGGAGGGGAAATAATACTACCTACCTTATAGTTTATTTGTGAGGGTTAAATGAGGTAATGAAAGTAAGGCATGTCTATGAGTAACCCCTGGAATTGTAGAGTGTACAACCTATGCCACCGTGCATGGCAGCCTTGGGGAAGGCACAAATGAACTAGCCTGCCTTTAAGGTCACTTCTAGTGGAGAGATGCCGCATGCATCATGATGTGCCACGTGGGCTCTTACAGAGCCTGGAAACAAAGGCAGTGGCTTGAAAGTTAGCCCTCTGTCGGTAGCTAGCCCCAGAAAGTCAACCGTCATGCATGAGGCCAGGATATAGGCTGGGGAGACCAATAGGAACCATAGGAACCTGACCTCTAGCTCACGTAAACCTGTAGAATATATAGACTCTCTAGATGAGCACTACCCTGTAGAACCTTCTGCTGTGATGGAAATGTTCCATGTCTGTGCTGTGCAATAGGGTGGCCTCCAGCCATGTGTGGCTATGGACCGCTTGAAACACGGCTAAGTGACTGAATGGCTAAATATTACACTTCACTTAATTTTAAATCATTCAAATTTAAATGTAAACAGCCACACTTGTATAGTGGCTACCATATTGAACAGTTCAGCTCTAGAATTTATAGTGTTATTATCCCTGTAAACCAAGACAGAGAACCTTAACAATAACAGCTTTAAAAGAAATTTTTTAAAGTATTTCCTGACGGCCACACTGAAGCCACAGATTTTCTCTTACTTTAACACCTCATAATAAACTTCTGAAAAAGAAGCAATATGCCCATTTTGCAGATAAGGGAAGAAAGCTTGTGAAGCCAAGCTCTTGCCCACGGTTATGAGTTAGTAGGTGGTGTTGACTGACTCCAGGGCCCTGCTTTTCCCACTGTCTCCAGACATTTCCAGGGCAGGCGAGTGGCAAAGGACAGGGATTCCATCTCCAGGCGACTGGGGAGAAGTGCTAATTGTCTCAGCATTTAATCTGACTCAGATGCTCCTGAGCTGTCCGAGGTGATAACTCAGTGAGAAGCACTGTGGGGGGCTTTGTAGGTGATTAGGGGAGTGGGCTGTCTTGGGATGGAGACAGGGTCTGTGGGAGATGCATGCACAGGGGCTGCAGCAGGAGAGGAAGAAGCTAAAGGTGCTTTCGGAATGAAGTAATGCACTCAATGGTGGACTTTAGCAACGCAGCAGGAGCCAGAGAGGAAGGGTGGGAGTGGAGCCAGGAATGCACCCAGTTCTTTGCACAGATCACAGAGGAAGGATGTAAAAGCCTTTCTGCCACTAGTGATGTGCAGCTGGCCCTGCCTTTCTGGGTCTGCTCTGGACACAGCACAGCTCTCATATGTATAATGCCTCCCAGAGCAGGGGCAGCTTCTAGTTTCAGGGTTGTCACATGCTTGCCCGAGAACGCAGGGCTTCCTAGAGGAAGTCAGAGACATCCCACGCCCATGTGATGTTGGAGGTGGGCCAGACCTCAGAGATTTTCTGCTGCAACCCACTTACCTTATAGATGGGACCACTGGAGCCCAGAGAGGGGAAGCAACGTACCTCAAGTCACACAGCAAGTTATTGATACCAGCAGAGTCAGATCTGACACAGAGTCTCAGATCTCCTAACCAAGTCGTTGCACAAGCCACATTTTCTGCCCATCCTTACTCCTGGAGCTGCGTGTCACCCCTGTATCTCACTGGGAGGAAGCAAAATGCATGTAAGGGCATTGACTGGACACATAGGCAAAGAGTGAACAGCAGCTGTGATTTATTGAGCATTTACTACATTTCAGTCTGGGCTAAGTGCTTTACACAGACTACTTCATTTAAGCCCCACATCATCTGGCATTACTGTCCCGTTTTGAAGATGAGGAAGATGTGGTTCAGTGGGGTAAAGTGGCTTGCCCACCTTATACAACTAGGAAGTCCAGGTAGAACTGAGACTCCAGTTGTTAGGTCAGGCTGCCTCCAAAGCTTAACTGTTTACATCCTGCACTGCACCTTGCGGTTCTGCCTTGCTCTGATGTTGCCATGTTTCTCTCTGCCATTGTTATGTTTATTTTCATTTCTGCTAAGTAGAAAGAGCCTAGGTCTCCCTCTCCACTCACCCCCCAGCCTCTCCTCCCCACCTCCCCTCCCCTGCATTGTAGTAAAGCTCAGAGGCTTACAGGAAGAGGTCTGGCTCTGGCCCCGATGACCTGCGTGACTTGCCTGCTGGCTCCCTATTTTGGTGGCTGCCATTTCTAAGATGTGGGTGATGCTTGGGCTGATTCTGAAGTTCCCTTAGAGACAGTGCAACAGGGTGGTTAAGAACTCAGCTAACCCTTAGAGAGCTTGATGTGTGTGTTAAGCTCTAAATGCTTCACGTAACCTAACTCACCTAATCCTCGTGGTGACTTTCTCAGGCCGTGAACTGCAGGCTTATTTAACCGTTGAGGAAACTGAGGCAGAGAGAAGTTAAGGAACTTCCCCAGGTCTACACAGTGGCAAAGTTGCAGAGATGGGATTTGAACCTGGGCAGCTGGCTTAAGTCCATACTCTTAACCATTACACCAATATCATTTAAAAACTCATCTTTCACTTCCTAGCTGAGCCTCAGTTTCCAAATCTGTAAAAGGGACATAATTTCTACACTAACTACATTGTTAAAAGCACTTTTAAATGTGCGTAAAACACTTGGCACATATTAGGTATTTGATACTATATTATATGCCTTCGGCCCTTTGGGGACCTGTGTAGCTAAAGAGGGGTCGAGAGAGCACAGTATGCTTTTTTACAGATGGATGCACAGGCGCAGAGAGGCACAATGCTTTGCTGAGGGATGCTCAGCCCCCTGGTGAGAATTTTCACCCTGGCATGCAGCACTGTGCATTTGGAGCCACGTACACACAGTGGGTCCCCTGCCCGTGGTCTCTGGTCTTCCCAGATGGGGTCCTCAATGTCAGGTCATCTCTGATCAAACTAGACTCAGCATCATGGATCTACTTGAGGGTCTGCACCAGGTGGTAGGCAGCCCTGAGTGCACTGAGATCTATTCCCAAAGGAGGATTCGAAAATCTGGAGAGGCTCCAGAAGGTCTGCCGTGCAGAGGGCACAGTAGGGGCAAAGGTATGGTGGTGGGAAGCAAGAGAAGTGTGCAGGAGAGACAGGTGACCACAGAGTAGCAGGGAGGACATGCGTGTAGCAAGAGATGGGGCTGGACGTGTCATCTGGGTTCCACTGTAGAAGCCCGCCCTGGACTGCCAGCCCCCAAGTAAGCCTTGTTTGAAAGTTCAGTCCAGAAGGACCCCGTCCTCTGTAACGCCGAGTTAGTCAGCAGCAGAAAGTGCCCGATGAACTGGGCAGGAGGGAGAGAGTCAAGAGGTAGCAAGACCAGTACCTTTATAACCCCACCTTCTATAGTGGAGCCTCCCCAGTCTGCAATGCCCTGAGCAGATTCCAGTCAGTTCTGATACATTCTCTGTTGCAAACCGAGCTCTCCAGCCAGCTCTGGCCCACATAGTGCTGAGGTCTGCAGCCCTTCAGGGGCTGGAGGCCAAATGCATCATAGGCCCAGGCCAAAGCTCCAGGAAATTGGGGTCAATTTCCTACTCCCATGAGGGCCCAGCAGAATCACGGGGCCTGGGGCTCTGGGAGGGAGAGTCGGGGTTCTCTGAAGCCACGTGAAGCTGCCTACACTTTCCCTGAGTTCACATGGAACCTCTGGGTGGACTCAGCAGTCATCCCACAGCTGCGTGCTTGGGATGGGCCACCCTTCTCGATGGCCACAGAGGCTTCCACCACAACTGGACCCTCCTCATGCTGGTCCACGTGAGGCCCAGAGAGGGGCCCCCTTTCTCTCTAAATCCCCTCTCCTTGCAGCTGTTTCCTCAGACAGGGGAGCTTCAGCCTGCATCAACCCTTTCCAAGAGTTTATTTTTTCATATGTGCACTCATTCATTTATTCTCATATTCATTCATTTCTTCATTTACTCATTTCTTGATTCACACATTCATTTCTCTTCTTGTGTTTTAAACCAATTCCTTCCATAATTGTCACCTGTTGACTCCATATTTTGTTAAACAGTTCTTGAGTGAACAAAAATACTGAGTGACGAATGAATGGACCAGAGGCCAGGACCTATTAAGTGTTGTGGAAGGCCCCGGGGATACAGGGATGACTAAGGAGCTCACCGTCTAGGAGGGAGCAGATGATAGAGAGGCAGTGGGTGTCAGAGACCTTCAGGTAGTGTTCTCTGCAGGACCGGGGTGGCATTAGGACAGGATGGCTTGTGCCAGAAAAGGTCTGTGCCAGTGTTTGGGCAAGAGGGCAGGGGAGAGGGACAGAGCAGACAGAAGGAGAAGCACGGCCGTGTGACACCTCACGTGGTGCATTCAAGAATGCAGGCAGGGCTTCCCTGGTGGCGCAGTGGTTGAGAGTCCGCCTGCCGATGCAGGGGACACGGGTTCGTGCCCCGGTCCGGGAAGATCCCACATGCCGCGGAGCGGCTGGGCCCGTGAGCCATGGCCGCTGAGCCTGCGCATCCGGAACTTGTGCTCCGCAGCGGGAGAGGCCACAACAGTGAGAGGCCCGCGTACCGCAAAAAAAAAAAAAAAAAAAAAGAATGCAGGCAATTGACGGAGTTCAAGGTTAGCGGTAGTGCCGCGGGGAGCAGGGAGCTGGAGAATCAGGCAGAGTTAAGGCTCTGAGCACTCTGGAGGCCAGACGCAGGGGCTTGAGTGGCAGCTGAAGGGCATGGGAGCCATTCTGCAGACATTTTCATTGGTGCAGCGTGGCCAGCTGCTCTGGCCTCATGTAGAGTTTCTCTTCTCATCCTAAACGTGAAAGAGGGAGACGCTCTACAGCTTGTTCTCACACAGGAGGCCCCACTGTGCAGAGACGACCCGTGGTTCTCCAATTCCATGGGGTAGAGTCCAGCCTCCATAAGTGGCTGTTTAAGGCTCCACACCTTACCTGCCATACCTGCTCCTCCCGACTCCCTCCCTCTCGAACTTGCACGTGCCCACAGCTGTCCTTCCCTCCCTGTTCTGCCTGATTCCACACAGGATCTTGAAAACTCTTTTCCGTATGTCACCTCCTCTCAGAGGCCCTCCCAGCTTGCCCCTCACATCCGGTTATTCTCGCCGGGTGCACACAGCGCAGTCACTGAGCACGGTCACGCTGGCGTGGCTGGCGGCTCACGGGAGTGTCTTCCCTCCCAGCTTCCTGGGGCACACACTGGCTCACTTCATCTCACGACCCCACGGTCCTGAACCCAGAGTGGACACTAAGAAACAGTCTTTGGATTTAGGGGTGGTTCTGAAATTTCGACAAAGCTGGACACCTCCCGTTAGAATCTGAGATGTGCAAAGCGGTTTGGGGGAAGGACCACGTCTGCAGGCTGCCTTTGCCCGTGACTTTGCAGAAGATTGAGAAATGGGAAACGTTGCCTATTTTAAAGAATCAGGGGGGCGGGCACAGATGGAAGTATCCCCCCCCAACCCTATTGGTGACATTATTGCTGGAATGGAATGGAGCAGAAGGGAGGAATGGAAGGGGAAGGAGAGGAGGGAAGCCCTGGAAGAGAAAGCTCCTCAGCGGAGCCAAGGTTGCGTACTTAGCACGTGGCAGAGCCCTGGCCTGGGACGCTTTCTCATCAATTGAGAGGAAGCGAGCCTTGGTGTATGTCTGTCTCCTTCCAAACAGCTCCAGGACCCATGTTTACTCACGGTACACGTTGGGGGTGCATGTGGGCCCCACCTTTTCAGTTAAAAAAAAAAAAACAAGCAGAACAAATTTCTCCGATTGAAATCTCTGAAAGAGCATGACTGAGATTTAGGAAACCTGGGAGTTAAACTCTCCAGGATGCTCTGAGCAAGTTTGTTCCCACACTGAGTCCTCAGTTTTCCTGTCTGTAAAATGGAGATATTACAGTTCCTCTGTCTGAGGGTGGTTGGGTTTCCACCACTGTTAAGAACTTGTTTTTTTAACATTTTCAGAGCTCTGGGGAGATGCAACACTCAGAGGCTTCTTCTGTGGAGGGTGGGGTCTCTCTTGGTCCTGACTGTGCTTCTGTGGCGTTCAGGGGCACGGGAGCAACGTCATCCACTGCCGGAAAGATGGCACCTGGAGCGGCTCCTTCCACGTCTGCCAGGAGATGCAAGGCCAGTGCTCAGCCCCGGACCTGCTCAACAGCAACCTGAAGCTGCAGTGCCCTGAAGGCTATGCCATCGGTACGACGGGCGTGTCGGGTTGAGCGGTGGGAGGGCACGTCCTTCCAGGAGCTCGGGGCTCACCCCCTGCCGAGGACTTGGGCAGCCGTACTATGTGAGACCTTGCATGAGGCACTGGGGAAATGGAGAGGAATGAGATCAGACCCTGTCCTCCCAGAGAGAGAGAGTTCAGGGCATGGATGTTGGCAAAGCAGTGTTGGGTGAGCGTGCACAGTTACACTGGAGTACAGAACAGCTGACCGGTGCCTCCGGGGACACAGAAGGCTCCCAGAGGAAGGGATGCTTACACAGGGATTTGCAAGAGCTTGTGGGGCAAGAAATGGCATTCCAGGCAGAAGGAATCATGTGGCAGAGGGAGGGAGGTATGAAAACACGCATCCTGTTTAGGGAAGCAGTAGTGGTCCAGTGTGGCGGCCTTTGTTATTAATCTTAAAGTTTACGTAATGCTGACGGTTCGTAGTACCGACCGTGGGTCAGTGCTGCACCAAGCACTTTAGAGGCATTACCTCGTATCCTCTCAATAACCTTTAACAGATGAGGAAATTGAGACTCAAAGGGATCTTTGCAAACCTCTCCTTTCCCAAAGCCTGAGTTCTTTCCATGGCATTCCAGTTGCCTTCTAAATAAGGATGAATAGTGTTTTCAGAATACTCTTTGCGTGGTGATAGGCCAGCTTGCCAAGTGAAGGGAGACAACCTGTGGTTTGATGCCAGGAGTTTGCCTGGTTGAAACCAGGTGTCTGGACAGACGCATTAATCACAGGCCCGTGGCTTTCTGGGGAGCTGGGTGTGCATTGAGTCTAATCTCGGTTGAGGGCAGTGATACTGACCTCTTGGGCTGATTCCCTAATTGACCATGATGAAGAGCCCAGGGTATTGGATGTCCTTTCTCATGGCCAATCCTGGGACAGTCACCAGGGATGTCTGGAGCAGACGGTTATCTGTGCAGACACTCACTCCCAGCCACAGAGTCAATGTGTCCCTCACCTAGTAAAACGAGTTATCGTTTCATGTCCAGAAGGGAGGGCCATGGCTGGAGAGCAGAGGCGTGAGGGGGCCTGACCCCTTCCTTTTAAAGATGGAAACATGTAGCCTCCAAGTACAGAGGTTCTTCACCTAAACTTAGAGTAGGGATCAACCCTCCTGTGTTAGTCCAGGACGGCTCAGAAAACACCCACAGACATGGTTGCTGTCCCTGCTGATTCCAGAGGTACTTTAAGATCTTGCTGAGCCACTGATCCAAAGGACCCTGACCAGGAGGGTTGCAGAGAGGTGGGGTTTATAGGGCCTGCCAGTATAAGCTTTCTAGAAAGTTGGGGCAACAGGTGTAGCAATGGCCAGTAGCTTTGGCTGTTCCATCCCAAGGCCAAGGCTTTCTCCTCCATTATCCCTGAGGGGTGTTCATGGCTCTGGACACTTCTGTCTGTGATGGGGTCCCTGTCCCCAATTCAGTCAGGGCATGCACGTGAATACTCAGTCACACTCACGACTGGCCTTGAGCAATCCTGGGAGAAAAAATTCTGATGATAAACAGACCTCCTGCATGTCTGCATCCGCTGACACATTCAAGCACATATATTCATATATGCACAAATGCTTAACAACCAGATGCAAACACACACATCACGTGGTGAGCCCATGCCTAGCACGTACACTTCAGTGAGACACCACACAAATTCGTCACCCATAAACCTACGTGTAGCTCGCACACACATACACAAACACACCTCGTGGCCCCTTTGTACCTGTATTGTGTGTACCTGTCACAGGCACATGAAAATGAGCCAGAATGCCTGGCTCTCTGCTGGCCCGCAGAATGGTCAAGAGGTAGGGGGAGGGGGTGACGGTAGCATTTGCTTTACCCACTGAGCTTTTTCATGGTCAGAGCAGAAAGGGAAAGCAAGCTGTCTGACATCGGAACCTGAATCTCCTTCCCTTCCTCCTGCTCCCACGGCCATGCAGATGCCAGTTTTATGAACACGGTGACCCGGGATGGGTGGTGGGCAGGTGAGGGCACACGGGGGGAGCTGAGAGAGTAAAAGAGGCCTGGGGCACTGAGGGGGGTGGCCGGCGGACGGAGGGGAGAGGCTTCTCTCCCCCACTCCCCAGGCGGCTCTCCCTCCTCCCGTATTCTGAGCCCCTCCCTGGGGAGAGCCCACCTCACCAAGGAGAGGGACTCGCCCAAGGGCCTGGTAAGCAGGGCAGGGGTGATGCATGTGTCCAGCTTGGTGGCTGGGGGCCACATGCTGGAGCCACCCAGAGCAGCTCTTCTAGGGTCCCTCCCCGAGCAGCCTGGGGAGGCTTGTGTGGCAGTGAGGGGTCCTCAGAAATTTGTTACTGCCACCAAGGCCGCTGCCACCATCGGGAAGGGGAGGGGGGGTTGCCGAGGTCACCACTCTGTAGTGATGCCGGTTAGGGCTCATATATTACAACACAGCAGCCTGGTCCTGAGGCCCAGAGCTGCGGCACGGGGGAGGGAAGTGCCGAGGGGGAGGGAAGTGCCGAGGGGGAGGGAAGAAGTGCCGAGGGGGAGGTGCGGGAGAGAGAAATTAGGATGTGACTGCCGCGTAATGCGGCGGTGGCCTCCTGTGTTGACCAGATCTTTCCTTTCCCCCTTTTGGGATAGATAACCGTCGTCTGCTTCTCAGAGGCTGCGTCTTCTTTTCTCAAAAGGGTCTTATCTTCGCAGCCTTGTTCCATCCTTGCTCCCTAAAATCTTCAGAACTGATCTCGTGACAGACACGCACCACTGAGCCTCTCTGACTGCTTAGGGATCCCCCTTATTCTCACCACTCATCTTGTTTGTCTTTTTGTGTGTCCCCCGTTTCTTTTCTTTCTTCTGACCCTGCACCCCTCTCTGTCCCCTTCCACTGCTGCCTTCTTTTCTCTTCCCTCTGTGTCTCCGCCGTATCCATCGCTGGGCTTGGAATTCAGAGAGGAGAGGTGCGGGCTTTCGTTCATGGCCCCCACTCGCCAGCTCTGCGACCCAAGCCCGCACACTGCACGCTGTCCCCTCTGAGACGGATGCGATGACACTGGGTGTGCAGGGGAACGAGTGACGGGCGGAAACCACCTGGCAAGACCGGGAGGACCCCCATGCCCACCTTCTGGGCTCAGTGGCCCCATGTTTACGTTAAAGAGGTTCCAGAGATTGTCCTGGACCCGCCACCCACCCTTGCTACCTCTTTAGATTCTGTGAGTCTCTTAGATTGAAGAGGATGACAAGGTGGCAACAGGAAGGGCACTGGATAAGCTATATCTATATATACAAGCGTCTGTGTACGTATAGCTGCATGTATGCATAAACATATATACATACTGTGTGTATACACGCACACACACACACGTTTGGAAGGGAGCCTTTAGAATGGCTCACAGCATAGGATATTTTTCAAGAGAGTTGACTCTTGGGCTTCCCTGGTGGCGCAGTGGTTGAGAGTCTGCCTGCCGATGCAGGGGACGCGGGTTTGTGCCCCGGTCCGGGAAGATCCCACATGACGCGGAGTGGCTGGGCCCGTGGGCCATGGCCGCTGAGCCTGTGCTCCGCAACGGGAGAGGCCACAACAGTGAGAGGCCCGCGTACCGCAAAAAAAAAAAAAAAAAAAAAAAAAGAGAGAGAGTTGACTCTTGTAAACCATTTAGTGTTCAAGGGGGTCTTGGCACTAAGGCAGGGGAATGACCTCCTTGGGCCCCTGGTCATGTTCTGACACATCAGTTCTTTGTCCATATGAATGAGCACCTTTTTTGGAGTCCTGGGGACATCCCATGGGATGAGCTTGATTTTTAGGAGACTTCAGAATCAGTGAGGTCAGGACAGAGAACGTATGAGTCCCATTACAGTCATCGTGCTAACCCACAGCTTGAAGTCAACTGAAGAAGCCCCTGGACCAACGGCTTCTGTGTACTCACCCCATCCCTGTTGGTTGTGGCGTCATCACCGACTCACTGCCTGACTCACGTTTTCATCCCTTTATCCACTTACTCAGTCGTGTATCCATTCACTCATCCATCTAGGTACCCACTTCCTCCACCACGAGGTGCCTCATTCATTGTTCACTCATTGCGCCAGTCACCCATTCATGCATTCACGCTTTCATTTCCTCAAGCACCTGTGCACCCGTGCACTCTTGTCCCTTTCACTCGCTTCGCAGATGCTTACTGAGCGCCTACCATCCACCATGCACAGTGCCAGGCTCTGGGCCTAGAAGGGGGAGCACAGACAGTGCTGGCCTCACGGACTTACAGTCGAGCAGGGAAGAGAGCTATTGGTACAGCAGTCACCAAGCCAATGTGACAAATCAGTGATGGGTGCCCGTGAGAGGGTTTGGCCTGTCAGGAATGGGGGTTTTCTCCGAGCAGGCGACACGTGGTTTGAGGTCTGGAGGGTCATTAACTGGTCACACGCTAGTTGAAGAGGAGCGGGGATGGTCTTGAGGGCACAGAGGAGGGCTGAGTGCAAGCTGTGTGGGAGGAGGAGGTGTGGGGCTGAGACGTGGATGCTGCATTCACAGGCTCACCGTTCATTGGGTTGACGCCTGCTGAGCAGACCCTGTGTGTCAGGCACTGGGTTAGGCTCAGAGAGGAACCACTCCCATCCCTGCCCTCCCAGGGCATCCCTGTTACCGGGGAAAGGAGGGATGGGGTGAGGCCAGCACTGGAGTGAGATTCCTCAGTGCCAAGCGCCACTGTCACTCAGCTGCAGAAATCAGGGCAGGCTTCTTGGAGGATTTGAACTGGACTTTGAAGAACTGGTAGGATTTGACCCTGCAGAGGCAGATCGGGGGGCCGATTCGGGAGACAGGACGAACAGGAACAGAAGTACAGAGGCGAGGAAGTGTGGGACTCCGAGCGAAACCAAGCACAGTCCAGTTAGTGGGAGGGTGTGAAGATGGTTCGTGGGAGATAAGGTTGACCAGACCGTGGGAGGCCATAGATGCTGAGCAAAGGGATTTGGACTTCGTCCTGGATGTGGGGAGCCTTCCAAAGGTTTCTGAGCAGAGGAAGAGCAAGACCAACCTGGGCTGAGGGCTGCTGAGTGCCGTGGTGTGTGCCAGCTGCACTGGAGGCAAGAGAACGGTCAGGGAGACCAGAGGTGGCGCTGCTGGGGCGTTCACTCCTGCCCACTGCCCTTGAGGGTGGGCATCCCCACTCACTGGGGACCAGGGAGCGGCAGGGTCCACTCTGGAGGGTGGGGCAGCCCCTGGCATCAGGAGACGGGGGCTGAGCCGCCACCTCACTCTCGGCTTCCCCTCAGGGTCGGAGTGTGCCACCTCGTGCCTGGACCACAACAGCGAGTCCATCATCCTGCCAGCGAACGTGACTGTCCGTGACATCCCCCACTGGCTGAACCCCACACGGGTGGAGGTGAGTGACTGGGGCCGCCCACCTGCGGCTCAGGGAGGGAAATGACCTTGTTGACCACTTATACGCTCTGGTCCTGCCTTAGTCCCTCTACATACGTGAAAGCAACTAACGGTCACACCTGCTCTGTGGAGTGAAGACTTGTTCACCATCATTTTTCCAGCCCTTAAGTGTTTAATACCTTCCCTCTGACAGGCCCTGTGCTACGGATCTTTTATTCACTGTCCCACTGAATCCTGATGACAGCCTAGGAGTCAGAGGACAAATGTGCCCAGTTTACAGATGAGGAAACTGAGGCCCCGAGAACACCTAGGTAGAAAGAGCAGAGTCAGGTCACAAACCTGTGTCTGCCTGACTGGAAAGTCCTCACTTGTCAGGATGGTGCTCTTGGCTTCTCTCATACAAGCTCTCAGATATTCCATAGCCTAGGCTTCTGGTATCTTTCTCGTGCCTTGCTTATTTGGTGGAAAGCAATGAATATGTGATACGGGGAACTAGTAACACCAATTGTGTACGAAGCACCTACCGTGTTTGTGCACCCGGAGCTTAGCATACGAGGTCCGAACGAGGTTCAGACCTCCACTGGTCTCTCAGGATGTTTATGAGGAGTGAGGGCCACTGTCTGCATTTTCCCCTTGTGGACACTGAGACCTCAGGAGCGGGCAATGGCCCGGGATGAGGGCTTGACCCCAAGCCTGCATCCAAGGGCTGTGCTCTTCCCACGATGCCAGGCTGCTGTGGCCCGGCTGGAAGGCCATGTTCACATTGGGGCTGGCCGCTCCCATGTTCCTGGGTGTCACCCGATCAGTCGGGACCCCACTCTTGTCCTCCGGGGCAGCACGATCCCAGGCGTCACGTGCCAGCTCTGGGCACTGGCCCCTCACGCTGGAGGAAGTGAGAGAGGCAGGGCTGCAGGGCGGGTTCAGCCTTTCTGCCGGGGCGCTGGAGGCCTTGCCGTCTGCCCGCCCGCTGCACATCCCGATGCCGGGTGCACTGGTTCCCCGATGAGCCGAGAGCACGGCTGTGAGGGCTTACGCAGCACTCTGCACCTGTGGACCTGGCGCTGGGCCTGGCCAGCACCCCGCTGCTCCACCGTGCCCCCCAGGGCTCTCCGCCCCTGCTTCCTCATCCTCCCCCGCTACCGCTCTCTGCCCGTCTCCAGCTTCATTCCTTCTCCTGCCGCTTTCTTCACGCTCTTTCTCTCCCTTCTCCCCATGCCTCTGTGACCTGCCCACGTTCTTTCCCTCCATCCCCGCTGTTCTCTCCGTCTCTCTCCGTCTCTCTCTCTGCCTGACTCTCCCAGACCTGCACGAGCGCACCCTGCTTCCCTGACCTCATGCACTCAGCCTGCCTCTCCCCACTCCTGACCCAGAGTCCCCAGATGGATTCTCCCCAAGCACCCATGTACTCCGATGGGCTGTACACGCCCAGGCGCACGCATACAGAGGCTGTATGTCAGAGTCTCAGGGAAGTTGGAGATCATCAGGTACATGCCCCTCATTGTACAGATGGAGAAACTGAGGCTCAGAGAGGGAGGGGACTGGGCCAGGTCACCCCAGGAAGCAGAGCCAGGATCTTGACCGGGAGCTCCTTGCGCTCCATCCCACCCTGCCTCGACTCCAGCCTGACTTCCACCCAGCAAAGGCAGGGACCTACACTCTACACAGAGCACAGGAGACCCCGCTCACATCCCGTGTGCCTGGGACCCACACCGGGTTCCCTGACCCGTCTCCCCCTCAGACCTTCCCTCTCTGCCCCCGGGTGAATTCCCACCCTTCCCTCTGTGAGCCCCGGGCACTAAAGAGTTGAGTTATAATTCACTGTGAAATAAATCCAGGGATTTGAAAGTCTGCAAAGCACCCCCCTCGTCAGTCGCCCACCCGCTGCCTGCCTGCTCCAGCCCCCCACCCAGTTCCCTGGTCCGCCGGCCTTTATTGATGCCGGCCTACCCAGAGAGCCATAACGAGGCTCAGACCTCCACTGGTCTCCGGAGGCCTCATTATCCAGGAGGAAAAAATGTGCTAGAAAAAGGGAGGAGGGCGAAAGGCAGAGATTGATGATTTCCAGGAATCAGGCAGAAAAGCTGGCCTCTGCTGCACCCCTGCCCCTTCTGTGGTGAGCGCTGCAGAAACAGCGCTGCTGGTGCAGGCGCTGCCAGGCCAGAGCAGGCCCTGGATCGCTCCTGTGCTTTCCGAGGGTTCACCTCTGAGCGCCAGCACAAGGTAGACGGTCGGGGCCGAGGTTCTGCTCCAGCTACTATCACATTTGTCCCCAGCATAAGAGAGTGAGAGATGACAGCTGACATTTAATGGATGCCTGCTGTGAATCGGGCATTGGATCAGACACCTTCCCGCCTTGATTTGCACACACCCACACCCACACCCACACCCACACCCACACACATACACCTGTGAGGTGGGAATTAGACTCACAGGTGTATGTGTGGAATCTCAGAGATAGAAGCCACTTGCCTACGAGGAATTGAAAAGAGACCAGGTCAGTCTGATGCTGCCGTTGACTCCTCCAGCTACCCGTGCTGCCTCTACGATAATAATAATAAAGGCAAAATGTTTACGATCACTTACCAGCCGGTAAATAATTCACAACTGGCTCTCCACAAAAATACGCCCTCTGATTTGTAGCACTTGCCAGTTTCTGAGGCGTAAATATTCTCACCATAGCAGATTTCTGGTTTTCCACATGGCTGTCGCTCAACACAAGTAGCACGAGATCAACACTGTTGCCTCTCGTAAGCCCACGCAAGCCTGCTGCGACCCACCACTGGCACTTGCCGTGTGACAGGCTCTGTTTTAAGCACTTTACGGGTATTGGCACATATGACGAGAACGAGGACCACCTAGATGAGTGGAATGTCAGCACTGAGATCGCGTGCAGGATGGGTGGCCTGCGTGAAGGCGGGCCCGTGCCCACCTTATTTACCCTGGTGCACCCCCCAAGTGCCCAGCACACAGTAGATGCTCCCTAAATGTTTATGGTGGCTGAGTCAGGTGACCAGGGTTCAACACCTGCTTGCTATATGTGCCAGAGTTGCCCCATCTGTGAAACAAGAGCTAGACTGAAATCAAGAGTCACAAACTCACACACCGATGGGAACCAGACAGGTGCGATAACTGGGTGAAGCAGCCCAAGCATGTGATTTTGTATTTTAAATACTGAGGCATAGTATCGGGCTGGCCAAAAACCTTGGTCGGGTTTTTCTGTAAGATGTTATGGAAAAACCCAAACGAAATTTTTGGCCAACCCATAGCAGTAGCAGTAGCAGTAGCAGTAGTATTTACTATAAATACATCAGACAGACACAGAGGGACTTAAAGAAAATAAAACAACTGCCCATGTGCATACTGCCCAGCTTAAGAAATGAGATATTACAAATGCAGTTCAAGTTTTTCCTGTTGAGATTAAGCTCACATGCTAATCTTAAGCATTAGGCTTGATCCATTTTTATGTTTGTGTCCACTCGTGAAACCCAGATCAGGGTGGGGACCTTTCCAACTCCCCAGAGAGGCCTTCCCTTCTCCATGGCAGGCAGTACCCACACCACCAAGATATTGGTTTTGCTTATTTTTGAACTTCATGTTACTGGAATCTTAGAGTATATACCTGATGAAATTCTTTTTAGGCATATGTTTTACCTTCATAAAGAAAAAGACTCTGTCCTTTATTTCCTTTAAGTTCTCCCCCCTTTAAAGCCCCCTCCCACGTATGCAGTTTTGAAAGAAGTAGAGATACAGAGAAACCTTCCTCTAATGTAATAAGCAAGACAGTGCAAACTCTCAATGATAGCTGGAAACACCCCTCAGGCTCAATGCTGGAGAGACTGCAGGGAATGGTGGAGACTGTGGTCAACTGTGGAAAACACGCTGGCTGCCAAAGGGGGAGCCTCTAGCTGAGTGTGACAGTGTGGAAATGTGGATTCAGTGTGGCCAGATTTTTCTTTTTTCCTTGAGTACAAGAAATCTGGAGTTTTTAAAATATGAAGTCTCTCATGTTTTATATATTGGCAACTGATTTTGACTTTTGTTAAGCACTCTGTGTGCCAAACCAAACATTTCTGTGGGTTGTATAGCCCGGAAGCTGTTGGCTTACAACCTCTGGATGAGACAGACTCTTCCAGGCTGGACATCCAGAATTTAGGGGGGCAGCTTCTCTTCCATCAGCTCCTAAGGAGCACCTCCAATCTGCCCTGCACTGCCCCTGCTCAGGGTGCCGAGAAGGCTTCCCAACAGGAAGTGCCACTCACAACCTCAGAGGCTTATCGTGCCTCTAGGTAGCTGGGATCCTGGCTTTTTAAAGAGCTTCTGAAAAAGGGGATGGAAGGAGGAAAGAAAAGAAGAGAAGAGGGCTTCCCTGGTGGCACAATGGTTAGGAATCTGCCTGCCAGTGCAGGGGACACGGGTTCGAGCCCTGGTCCGGGAAGATCCCACATGCCGCGGAGCAACTAAGCCTGTGCGCCACAACTACTGAAGCCCGCGTGCCTAGAGCCTGTGCTCCGCAACAAGAGAAGCCACTGCAATGAGAAGCCTGCGCCCCGCAACAAAGAGTAGTCCCCGCTCACTGCAACTAGAGAAAGCCCGCGTGCAGCAGCGAAGACCCAGTGCAGCCAAAAATTAAATAAATGAATAAATAAATGTATTTAAAAAAAGAGAAGAAGAAAGGGAAGGAGGGAGGAGAAGGAAGAGAGGGAATTAAGGAAAGGAGAGGAAAGTACCATTTATTGACTCTCTGTGACATGTAGGCACTGTTTGTGAGGCAGTTCCATATATGACCTTCATGTGTCTTCACACTCCAAGGAGATAAGTATTGTCACCATTTTACAGATGAAGAAGCTGAGGTTCTGAGGTTGTCACTGCCCAATTCACATAACTCATGTGATTGAATCAGGATTAGAACCCAGGGCTAATTCTCATGCATTCTGTTCTGCAAGGAAACTGCCTTACACGTTATAAATAATAAACATATGCAATACATCAGACAAAGGATGTGAAATTCATTCCTTGAAGAGAAGGCATCAGTATGGAAAACCCTGCTGAGAGTCTAAAGGTCCGAGGTAGAATGGTTCTGATTGCATACGAAGTCCAGCCTGTCCACTGTGCTGAAGGAGCTGTCCTGTGCCCTGGAGGGGAAGCCCGTAGACGGAGGGGTGTGTGCAGAGACCAGCGATTCCTCGTTCACTCCTGGACACACTCAGACATTTCACTCATTTGGTCATTTGTTCATTAACTCATTCAATGAATATCGATTATGCACCTCCAAATGGTAGGTATTCTTCAAACAAGGGATACAGAATGGAAAATGCCTAGGTTTTTAAAAAGCTTACCCAGAAGAAAGCCAGAAACTCCATAACAGATAACAAAAGCAGAAATAAATTACATAATTCACTCATAGAAGGTCCTATAAATCAAGGAAAAATAAAGGGAAAAGAGGACTCATCCCAGAAGACATCAGAAGGGGAGTCAGGTCTGGGCCTTAGGATGAGGGGGTCCTTTTAAGATACTTTCTCATGTCTTTGGCTCTGCCTGGGGCCAGACTTGTCTGGGCTTCAGCTTTTAAACACTCTGCCTCTACTACATTTGTCTCGAAGCCTCTCTACCTCTCTGAGCCTTGGTCTTTCCAGCGGTCAAAAGAGTAACCTTTTTTATGCTTACGAGTTCGGAGGCTGGAGGAATTTGAAGGAGAATATAGTTTTCAAACTACAGACGTGGAAATAAGACAGATGTGAGTTTAATTCCTGACTGTCATTACCTATGTGTATGATTTGGGGCAGGTTATTTAACTTCTCTGTGCCTCAGTTTCCTCTTGTGTAAACCAGAGTCAAACACCATGTGTAAATACTGTATGGTAATCACTTATATGTGGAACCGAACAATAACACAGATGAATCTATATACAAAACAGAAACGGACTCACAGACATAGAAAACAAACTTATGGTTACTAAAAGGGAGAGGGAGGGAGGGACACATAGGAGTATGGGATTAACAGATACAAACTACTATACGTAAAATAGATAAGCAGCAAGGATTTACTATATAGCACAAGGAGTTATATTCAGTATAATAACCTATAATGGAATATAATCTGAAAAAAATAACTGAATCAGGGCTTCCCTGGTGGCGCAGTGGTTGAGAGTCCGTGTGCTGATGCAGGGGACGTGGGTTTGTGCCCCGGTCCGGGAAGATCCCACATGCCGCCGAGCGGCTGGGCCCATGAGCCATGGCCGCTGAGCCTGTGCGTCCGGAGCCTGTGCTCCGCAGCGGGAGAGGCCACAACAATGAGAGGCCTGCGTACCGCAAAAGAAAAAAAAATAATAACTGAATCATTTTGTTGTACACCTGAAAAAAACGTACCTATCTCATAGTTATGGTAAAAATGAAATGAGATAAAAGCGCCGAGCACAAGGCTTGGAGCATAATATACCCTTAATAGAGGGTTTTGTGTTGATGAGAAGGATAATGATGATGGGTTGTTAGTGGTACCGTGACAATAAGGATGGTGGTGGTGGTACTCGTGGTGGTGATGATGCTGGTCCTGGTGTTATTGATGATGATGGTGGTGGTGGTGCAGATGGTGTTGATGCTGATGGTCATTACAGCCAGGAAGAAAAGACGGTCTATTCTTCCTAGGCAGCAAGGCAGAAAAGAAAGCTGTCTTACAAAACCTGGTCTGAAAGGGCTCTGACTGGGCTAGAGGTCCCACGGGCATCAAGAGGAATAAGGCTGGCATTTGAGGGGCCCCACTGGGATCTCCCAACATATGGTGTAAACAGCCTAGTCTTTCCTTCAGCCCCTGCTGCCTGTCCCCTTTCCCAGTCCTCCTTGCAGACAGAGGGGCCCTGTAGTGAGACAGGTGGGGCGTGCAGCCCTGAGGAATAGTGGAAAATCCAAAAGACTTGGAAAGATAAATAGGCTCATGCAGATAGTATAAAAGTCCTTTTTCTGAACTCACGTCAGGTAAACCCCAACTGACAGAAACTTGTGCAACCACACCAAGACACTCCTACGGATGAATTAAATTAGCTCTCAAATAAACAGGGGGGACGGATGGGCATCGAGTCCCTCGTGGATCCTAATTCTGATGTTTTCTACTACGTGAACCATTACCTAAGTGCCCCTCCAAATCCCTGAACTTTGGCCAGGAACAGACGCTCAGACCCAGAGATGGAAGTCTGGTTAAAGCTTCTCAGAGGTTGAAAGCAGGTGATGCCCTCTGCTTCTGGGCCCCATGGCTGGGAAGCAGAGGGCCAAGACAGTAGCTGAGCTGGAAGGAAGGGACACTAGAGTTCTCACATTCCTTCACTTGGTCAATATGTATTTGTTTGCTGTGCTCCGTCCTGAATCTGGGGGGAGACAGATGTCTAAAACCAGGCCCTGCCCTCTTACCTGTAGGAGTTAGTCCTGGGTGGACCATTTCTACATCATTTATCTCAGTGCTTCATCACAGCAGGCCTGTGACATTTTCAGTACCCATTTCACAGATGGGAAAACCTAACCTCAGAGTGGAAATTTCAAGTCAGAATTGCAACCATGTCTGTCATGCCTCATTGCTCAGTCCCATACATCACCTTCTTGTGTTTTAGGAGAAGGTAGACAGTGTCAACAGAGGCAGTAGGGGCTAAAGAGTAGATTTCACATTGTGAGACTGGTTGGCAGATCTTCAAATTAAGTTGTTTGTCCAGGATCTTTAATTAATTCAATCTACACTAAACTGGTCCTCTAAACTAGATGCTTTGCTAGGCATCATAAATGCTCTTCTGATGCTCTAGAAGAGAGGAGGACAGGTAAAGAAAATAATTGTCCCTTGGTAAAATCATCTCTATCTTGAAATGGATCCATTCATTTATAACATAAATACTTGCTGGTCATCTTCCTTGTCCCAGGCACCATTCTAGGCATGGAAAACCCAAGGGTGAACCAGAAATGCTGTGGGGCAGAGAAGAAAGGTACCCAACCCAGCCAGATCTTGGAGTCATGGGATTCCAAGTTCACCAAGAAACCTAATTACAGTTTTGCTCCCATATAGGTCTGCCCTTGGGGAGAGAATGGGCTGGTCACATGGATTTTCCACATTCTAGCCCATGTGAATGTTCATTTCTTAATTAAAATTAATCAACTGGCATTTAGCCAGCAGAGAGAGCCCTGATCATAGAGACTTCCATGGCTGCTCCCTGGCACAGTTACCTGTCATCGCAAATCTAAGCATTTGCCTCCAGGTTATTTTAATTTGCTTTTATTATTTTTTTAAGAAATCATTGTAATATGGCATGAAAAGTAAGGCATCTAGGGCAGAATAGAAAAGGGAGCTTCTAAGATTGTTATGTTAGCCCTAGTCCTGATGCTATTTTATCTTCCTAGTTTTATTTATCTTTCTTTTTTCACCCACTTAAAAAGAATTTATTGTGTTGGATTTTATGTTATGAGCTGCCTTACATCCTTCCCAAAACAATTGCTTGGTTTCAAATCTTGGTTCCTTTGCTTAACAGCTATGGAGCTTGGGGAATTTATTCTCCTTATGATACAAGATTAATGCCCACCCCACTGCATGGTGGTGAGCAATGAATAAGATAATGAATAAAGTAATTAGCACCATGAATGCACTCAATACATTTTAGTATAATAATAATAATTATCATTTTATTACGGGAGGCTATAAGTAAATACATATATGTATACCTTAAGCTCTGCCTGAGAGGGCTGGGGAAATCACCACAAAGGAAGGTAGTCTTTTCTTTTATAATTCTAAGTTTATATATTATGTATTTCTTTTTAAATTTTTATGGGGGTATAGTTGATTTACAATGTTGTGATCATTTCAGCTGTACAGCAAAGTGAATCAGTTATACATACACATGTATCCACTCTTCTTGAGATTCTTTTCCCATATAGACCATGACAGAGTATTGAGGAAGGTAGTCTTGAACAGAAATGTAAAAGATAAGTAAAGATTCTCCAGGGGACAAGATGAGGAAGGGCTTTCAGTGAAGGAGAACAGCAGGAACAAAGTCACAGAGATACGAATGGGGGCAGCCTCAGGATCTGTGAGCCTAGCCCGCATGGCCTGGTGGCAGGTGGATGCAGAAAGGGTTCTCTGCATCTCCAGGGTTCCGAACCAAAGGTTAGTTCATGCATCCTCCAGGCCACTGCTCTCAAACTGTAATGTGTATCAGCATCATCTGGGAGGCTTGTTTTTACAGTGCAGAGTCCCAGGCCCTGGCCTCAGAGATTCGGACTCTTTAGACCCAAGGTGGTGCTGAAGAATCTGCCTTTTCCGTGTGCTCCCATGTGATTGTGATTAGAGTGGTCCTCAGCGCCTACTTTGGGAAGCCCTGTCCCACACTATTCTTCCATCTTCCTGCTGTAGCCACACACACGCACATGCATGCACACATGCATGTGCACGCACTCACGTGTGCACACACACGCACTCTACCCTTCCTCCTTCCTCCCACCTTATCCCCGACTCTGTCCATGGGGCAGACGTCAGCCAGGAATTTTCTGAAGTGCCTTTCTGATCATGTCTCGGTCCCCCAGTTCTTCTCCTCAGACCTTCTTCCTGCCAGGGAAATACAGAATCATGACACCTACCGTGAACACAAACATTATTTTAGTCTTATGGATCCTGTTATCGCAGGTACCTGGGCAAATTCTCCGCAGAAGTGCCAGGGTGAGGCCAGGACTTGGAAGATCCAAGAAGAGGGGTGGGTGGTTGAATGTGTTGCCAGCCCCAAACCTATCTGACCTCTTTCTCCCTCTCTCTGCAGAGAGTTGTCTGCACAGCTGGTCTGAAGTGGTATCCTCACCCTACTCTGATTCACTGTGTCAAAGGCTGCGAGGTGAGTCCCTCAAATGGTGCTACAACCATTACTGTTATTGTTATGTTAATCATGACTTCCATTTACTGTACCTACTAAGTGCTATAAATATCCCTTTAACAGACTTCTTGGACAGGAATCAGCAATCCCACTTTATAGGTCATGGAACTGATGCACAGAGGTATCAACAAACACACTCAAACATACATTTAATGGCTAACAGAGTCGGGATTCCAAGCCAGGTGTTTCTGGCTCCGAAGCCTGTGTTCAGCATCATATTGCATCTGTAAGGGAGGTTGGGAGGGCCGAGGCCGTATTCATTTAGCAGCTACAATATGCCCGGCGTTTTACCAACATTGCCTTATTTAACTCTTACAGAACCACATGAGGCAGTTTCTGTTTTTTCATTTCTACTCTTCCTGCAACCATTAGTTGCACATCATTTCCTTCTGCCACACGTCTTTGTCATTCACGCGTTCTTCAACTCCAGAGGTCATTTGGACACCTTAGACTCAGCCACTGAGCTGAAGGTGGAAGATCCCCTCTGACCCTTCAGTTCTCTCACTTGGCAGTGGAGCCATTCCTTGGAACTTGGCATTTTGGAGCTCTGTCCCTGGGTATCAGTGATAGGCTTGGGGAGGGGCAGGGCCAGGGCACTTGGCATGTCACCTGTGTTCTCAAGGGCGTGCTGCTGTCCATGGAACTCAGAGACATTCTGTGCACCCCTGTGCCCACTGTGAATCTTTTCAGCTGGCATGGAAAGGAGGTCCCAAATCACATCCAGGTGGATGTCCAAATCTCTGTGGTGCCCCCAGGCCCCCCTCAGGAAAATCCAGGTGAAAAGAACTAGATTGTGCTCTAGAAAACTTTGTATTTGATGAAATTCTTAAACTGTCACAACCAGACTGTTCTTCTAGATGATGGGGAAACTGACACCCAGCCAGCAGCCGGGTCTAACATTTGACAGAATGCCAACTGGCACGGCTCTTAATGCGATCTACCATCCTCATCTGTTGTGCAGACTGGAAAAAGAGGGCCAGAGGGGGGATGCACTGGCCCGAGGTTGCACAGCATACTAGACACAGAGCCAGAGCATGAACCCAAGTCTCCTGACTTCCAGGCCCGTGATTTCTCTCCTCCACTAGGCCACCTTCTGCCCATGAACCGTCCCCTGACCTGTAAATGTCACAGGACAGTCCCTGGGTCACACTTCTTTCTGTGTATTGGTTAGGGAATCCCCAGGGGCATCTTCTCAGGGCACAGGACACTGCAGTCTTTAAAAGCTCCCATTCTCTCAAGATTCAGCAGGAGTGACAAAACCAAAGCCAAGGACCCGAGGCAGTTGCTTCCTTACATCTCTCTGGATCAGTCCAGGATTTCAGAAAAAGGAAGCTTGGATTACCTGGGCACTCGTTCTGCTGAGTCGGCGGTCTGGGCAACCAGTGTGACAGCGGAATTCAATCCCTTCTTTGACTCAGCACTAAGGCCTAAGAGACCCACACCTGTCAGGCTCTGAGCTCTGCCAGTGATGCTTATCGCCTTTGCCCTTGCAGGTGCCCCCTCGTCTCCTTTCCTGCTTAACTTAGAGCTAATAGTTTCTCTCTTATCTGGGGCTGAAAAGTATGCTTAGAAGAGATACAACTGCTGGGTCCAGGGAGGAGCCATCAACCTGGAATGTCTGCAGGAGCCAAGATTGATAAAGCGTCTTGGGGCCCTTTAGGCCCCTGCTCTCTGCCCCAAGCTGTGTTCAAAGTAGTCATTTACTTACTTGTTCATCAAAGCTTCACTGGGTGCCTCTTATGTGCCCAGCACTACCCTAGGTACTGAGAGTACAATGGTTTTAGTCAAGAGCAAACAGTACTGTGTTCTCCCTGACTCATCTGGATATCTTCTTGCCCTTCATCCATCCATCCAACCATCCATCCATCTACCCATCATTTTACTAGATAAACATTTAAGGAAGCTATATTTAATACAGTTTTGCTCACATTGCCAGCATTTTGCTAAGAAGTCCAAGATACAAAAATGGATGACATACATTCCCTGTCCATAAGGAACTTACAGTATAGTAAAAGAGATACGGTTAAAGAAGAATCCTAAACTGATATACCAAGAGGTATAACCAAAGCAGGTATAAGAAGCTGCAGAAGCACGTGGCATCTCGGGGGTTGTAGGGAAGACATTTTGGAGGGGTGATGTTTGAACTAGATCTTGAAGGATGAATTGTTTTCCAAAACACACTATTAGTAGAAGTAGCAGCATAAGAAATACCAGAGACGGGAGCAATCTCTAGGCTGTAGAGCTTTTCACGTGTTATTCTCTCCCTCTAGAAAGTCTCCCTTCTCCACCCCCCACCTAATTAACTCCTACTCATCATGTCAGCTGAAACGTCCTCTCCTCAGGGACTTCTGCATGGAGCCCTCTGATTAGGTCACATCCTCCTACTCTTAACTGTAACAGCATCACATACCTTTCCTCTATAACTCTTATCAGAGTTGAAATTGGCCAATAGGATAAGTGATCATTTGAATAAAGTCTGCCTCCTTACTAGAATGTAAGGTCTTAAAGTAGCAGGAGCTCTGTCTATATTGACTCACTATTACATCCTTTTTTTTTTTTTTTAGCACAATGTGTAACACGTAGTAGGCATTCAATAGATAGGGTTAAAGAGAAGGTGGATGGATAGATGGGAGGATGGATGCATGGATATGGCAGCAGGAAAGGGTACAGAGAAGAAAGTAGCTAGTAATGAGACGAGATATTGTTCAGTGACCAAATAAAAAAAAGAATCTTTTTTATTTTTCTTCCTCCTCTTCTTCTTCAGCTACTCCTTTACCAAGCCAGTTCCTTTTATTTTATTTTTTTTAAAAAAAGGACATTTGGTTTCCTTTATTAGTCTTTATATATAATGTGAGAAAGAACATAGGGAACAGAGCCCACAGACAAATCTTCTACGGCCCAGAAAGAGCAAAGGGGTTTATCCTTTAGTTGTTTGTGCCTCTCTGCTTTAATACGAATGTGGTAACGTATTCATTACGGCAGTCAGACGGCAGAGTCACACCTGTGCTCACGGCCATGTGCGTGTGTACCCACAGTTGAGTACAGCTCTCTCTCTGTTCTTGGCCCTGCCTTGCTAAAATCTTTTTAAGACCCTAATAGGGCAGTGATGGAATGGCATCAAGCATCATGAGCTGGGGGCACAAAGACTGTGAATCTGGAGCATAGATGCCAGAGACAGGGATGCCACATAGGACGGACTCCTCGTGAACTTGGCTCTCCCCATAAACAACCCACAAAAGGGTTTTTCATGGGAGCCCACAAAAAGTCAACGAGTCACTGAGCATTAGAGACCCCCAACCCGAACAAGGGTCACACAACATTACCTTTGATGAGGGGAGGGGTATGTTCATTGCTTTGAGAAATCAGTGGTCTAATTCTGCCTCTTTATTTCACCACTGTGAGTCCTAAGACCCAGAGAAGATAAGCCACTTAGTCAAAATTACCAAGTAACCAACCAGTGGCTGAGGTTTGGAAGACTAGAACCCAGGTTTTCTAAAGCCCTGCCAACTGCCTTTCCACTACACCAGTGCGATTACGATCTGTCCCTAAAACATCTTTAAGAGCCAAGTTGTGCCCAGCATTAAACTCCAAGGCGGTTGGGAGACAGAGACAAACCGGATATTGGCCTTGTCTTTGAGGAGCTCACAGTCTTGCACCAACTACAGGTTCATAAACTGTAGAAGACAGCGTGCTAAGTGTTCAGGTGGGAAATGCAAGTGCTGGGGGGTTGCAGAGACCCCTGACTTTTCCCTAAGATGACTCTGGGTTCGGATCAGTAATAATTTAACTCCATCATCTTCTCCTCATCTTTCAAGCATCACAGAGTTGGAGGAACACAGGGGAGAAAAGAAAGAAATCAGCATATGCTTAGTATAGCCTAGAAGGGTAAAGAAAAATGAGAAACCAACTTGGATTGAAATCACTACTCTGGGGGCTTCCCTGGTGGCACAGTGGTTGAGAGTCCGCCTGCCGATGCAGGGGACACGGGTTCGTGCCCCGGTCCGGGAAGATCCCACATGCTGCGGAGCGGCTGGGCCCGTGAGCCATGGCCGCTGAGCCTGCACGTCCGGAGCCTGTGCTCCGCAGCAGGAGAGGCCACAACAGTGAGGGGCCTGCGTACCTCAAAAAAAAAAAAAAGAAAAAAGAAATCACTACTCTGCCTCTGCCAGTTGCTCTTGGCCAAGTCCCTTTCTTGCTCTGAGCCTCAGGGTCTTCATGTGTGAAGTGGGAAGAGCAATGCCTACCTTATGTGTTTTATTTGAGAACAGAAGAAAGCAAACATGGAAAGTGTGTGACATCGAGTATATCTGTACTCCTGTGTTAGAGAAGAAAGCACCCATAATCATACACCAACCATCATGCCAAGTTCCTATGGATTCTTACGTTCAGTCTTTACAATTCTTGAGTAGTTTACATTCAGCTTCCTAATATATTTGCATATATATTTATTGTAAATTGTGTTTGTAGTTACCTACTACCAGGAAAAGTGGGGGAAAGGGGGCTCAAATTTTCTTACCATTTCTTCAAGTGAAATGAGCCCCCTGCTTCAGGAGGACATAGTGGTCTATCCTGCTGCCTTTGCATACCCAGCATATAAGAGTATGTCTCCTAGCATGACCATAGTTTAGTTGGGAAAAACTTGGCTAGGTAAGAGTCTTTAAAAATGGTTGGAGTATGGGGCTTCCCTGGTGGTGCAGTGGTTGAGAGTCCGCCTGCCGATGCAGGAGACACGGGTTCGTGCCCCAGTCCGGGAAGATCCCACATGCCGTGGAGCGGCTGGGCCCGTGAGCCATGGCTGCTGAGCCTGCGCGCCCGGAGCCTGTGCTCCACAACGGGAGAGGCCACAGCAGTGAGAGGCCCGCGTACAAAAAAAAAAAAAAAAAAAAAAAAAATGGTTGGAGTGGGCTTCCCTGGCGGCACAGTGGTTAAGAATCCGCCTGCCAATGCAGGGGACACGGGTTCGAGCCCTGGTCCGGGAAGATCCCACGTGCCGCAGAGCAACTAAGCCTGTGCGCCACAACTACTGAGCCTGCGCTCTAGAGCCCGTGAGCCACAACTAACAAAGCCCGTGCTCCTAGAGCCTGTGCTCTGCAATAAGAGAAGCCACTGCAATGAGAAGCCCGCATGCAGCAACGAAGACCCAACACAGCAAAAAGTAAATTAAAAAAAAAATGTTAGGACTGGTAATTTGTCCAGAAGGGTATAGGGATTTGAAGCCAGGTAGGCTGACTGTGGAGGTTTGTGAGAAGATGAGATACAGCTAAATATCTACAGAGACCAGCCCCCGTTTACTCCAGGATGCTAACCAGGCCTCCTTTCCTTCCTGCCTCTCTCCTCATGTACAGCCCTTCATGGGAGACAATTACTGTGATGCCATCAACAACCGAGCTTTCTGCAACTATGACGGTGGGGATTGCTGCGCTTCTACAGTGAAGACCAAAAAGGTAGGCCAGCGTGCCCCCCTCTGCAGCCACCTATGCAGGCCTCTCCAGCTTACTGGGCCAGGATCACCCCTACGTGCTAGACAACCCGTTGCCCTGGTTGTATCAACACTCACCTACAAGCTTTATTGTATTACGTTCCATTGTATTTTTCATTCTTTTAGTCAGTAGTTGAGCTAGGATCATGTGCTAATCCCTGAACTAGATGTGGAGGTTCATGAATGATCTTTGTAGATGTAGTCCCTTGTCCTCAAAGCTTAGAGTCAGCTATGGAAGCAGACAAACTAAAGTGCAATACTTTTTAAAGGAAAAGACTGAGTTCTCTGAGGGCCCAGGCAAAGGGTTGGAGAAAGCTCTGCAGAGGGATTTGCATCAACGCTGAAACTTGAGGGATGAGGAGAAGGGGCAGAGAGGTGGCCAGGAAAAGTGTCTGGGGCAGGAGACTGGCATGTAAAATCCGAGAGAGAACACACACGTTCAGGGGGTATGGCTAAAGTCTAGGGGAAGAGGGAAGATGGGACATTCCCAGCGAGGTCAGTTATGGCCTGTAAGCATTTTATAATCTCTTTTGTTGTTTACACCTGGAGAATTAGGGGGTGTGGTCTTGGTTGCCATTGTCTTCCTTAGTGTATTAGGATGTTACAGGAGTGATTCGAGTATTTATAGTGAAACTGGAACATCCAGCTGAGATGCATCTCACCCACCCACAGAAGAGTGGCCACCTCCACTTTCCTCCTGATGAGAGCTGGGACCAGAGTTTGGGGCCCGAGCCAAGAGTTGGGAGAGAGGTGGCCAACCTGGCCAATGTGAGTTGAAAAGTATTTCCTGTGACGAACGAGCACACGGGGGGCTACTTCTTCTTCTTTCTTTTCTTTTCTTTTCACATCTTTATTGGAGTATAATTGCTTTACAATGTTCTGTTAGTTGCTACTGTATAACAAAGTGAATCAGCTATATGTATACATATATCCCCATATCCCCTTGCTCTTGTGTCTCCCTCCCACCCTCCCTATCCCACCCCTCTAGGTGGTCACAAAGCACTGAACTGATCTCCCTGTGCCCTGCAGCTGCTTCCCACTAGCTATCTATTTTACGTTTGGTAGTGTATCTATGTCCAGGCCACTCTCTCATTTCGTCTCAGCTTACCCTTCCCTCTCCCCATGTCCTCAAGTCCATTCTCTACTAAGTCTGTGTCTTTATTCCTGTCCTGCCCCTAGGTTCCTCAGGACCTTTTTTTTTTTTTTTTTTTTAGATTCCATATATATGTGTTAGCATACGGTATTTGTTTTCCTCTTTCTGACTGACTTCACTCTGTAGGACAGACTCTAGGTTCACCCACCTCACTACAAATGGCTCAATTTCGTTTCTTTTTATAGCTGAGTAATAGTCCACTGTATATATGTGCCACATCTTCTTTATCGATTCATCTGTTGATGGACACTTAGGTTGCTTCCATGTCCTGGCTACTGTAAAAAGAGCTGCAATGGACACTGTGGTACATGACTCTTTTTGAACCATGGTCTTCTCAGGGAATATGCCCAGTAGTGGGATTGCTGGGTCGTATGGTAGTTCTATTTTTAGTTTTTTAAGGAACCTCCATACTGTTCTCCATAGTGGCTGTACCAATTCACATTCCCACCGACAGTGGGAATGTAATCACACCCTCTCCAGCATTTATTGTTTGTAGATTTTTTGATGATGGCCATTCTGACTGGTGTGAGGTGATACCTCATTGTACTTTTGATGTGCATTTCTCTAGTGATTAGTGATGTTGAGCATTCTTTCATGTGTTGGCAATCTGTATATCTTCTCTGAGAAGCGTCTGTTTAGGTCTTCTGCCCATTTTTGGATTGGGTTGTTTGTTTTTTTGATGTTGAGCTGCATGAGCTGCTTGTAAATTTTGGAGATTGATCCTTTGTTAGTTGCTTCATTTGCAACTATTTTCTCCCATTCTGAGGGTTGTCTTTTCGTCTTGTTTATGGTTTCCTTTGCTGTGCAAAAGCTTTTAAGTTTCATTGGTCCCATTTATTTATTTTTGTTTTTATTTCCATTTCCCTAGGAGGTGGGTCAAAAAGGATCTTGCTGTGATTTATGTCATAGAGTGTTCTGCCTGTGTTTTCCTCTAAGGGTTTTATAGTATCTGGCCTTACATTTAGGTCTTTAATCCATTTTGAGTTTATTTTTGTATATGGTGTTAGGGCATGTTCTAATTTCATTCTTTTACATGTAGCTGTCCAGTTTTCCCAGCACCACTTATTGAAGAGGCTGTCTTTTCTCCATTGTATACTCTTACCTCCTTTATCAAAAATAAGGTGACTATATGTGCATGGGTAATTCTCTGGGCTTTCTATACTGTTCCATTGATCTATATTTCTGTTTTTGTGCCAGTACTATACTGTCTTGATTACTGTGGCTTTGTAGCATAGTCTGAAGTCCGGGAGCCTGATTCCTCCAGCTCTGTTTTTCTTGCTGAAGATTGCTTTGGGTATTCGGGGTCTTTTATGTTTCCATACAAATTGTGAAATTTTTTGTTCTACTTCTGTGAAAAATGCCATTGGTAGTTTGATAAGGATTGCATTGAATCTGTAGATTGCTTTGGGTAGTATAGTTATTTTCACAATGTTGATTCTTCCACTCCAAGAACATGGTATATCTCTCCATCTGCTTGTATCATCTTTAATTTCTTTCATCAGTGTCTTATTGTTTTCTGCATACAGGTCTTTTGTCTCCTTAGGTAGGTTTATTCCTAGGTATTTTATTCTTTTTGTTGCAATGGTAAATGGGAATGTTTCCTTAATTTCTCTTTCAGATTTTTCATCATTAGTGTATAGGAATGCAAGAGGTTTCTGTGCATTAATTTTGTATCCTGCTACTTTACCAAATTCATTGATTAGCTCTAGTAGTTTTCTGGTAGCATCTTTAGGATTATCCATGTATAGTATCATGTCATCTGCAAACAGTTATAGCTTTACTTCTTCTTTTCTGATTTGGATTCCTTTTATTTCTTTTTCTTCTCTGATTGCTCTGGCTGAAAGTTCCAAAACTTTGGAACTGTGTTGAATAATAGTGGTGAGAGTGGACAGCCTTGTCTTGTTCCTGATCTTAGTGGAAATGGTTTCAGTTTTTCACCACTGAGGACGATGTTGGCTGTGGGTTTGTCATATATGGCCTTTATTATGTTGAGGTAAGTTCCATCTATGCCTACTTTCTGGAGGGTTTTTATCATAAATGGGTGTTGAATTTTGTCGAAAGCTTTTTCTGCATCTATTGAGATAATCATATGGTTTTTCTCCTTCAGTTTGTTAATATGGTTTATCACATTGATTTGTGTATATTGAGGAATCCTTGCATTCCTGGGATAAACCCCACTTGATCATGGTGTATGACCTGTTTAACGTGCTGTTGGATTCTGTTTGCTAGTAGTTTGTTGAGGATTTTTGCATCTATGTTCATCAGTGATATTGGCCTGTAGTTTTCTTTCTTTGTGACATCTTTGTCTGGTTTTGGTGTCAGGGTGATGGTGGCCTTGTAGAATCAGTTTGGGAGTGATCCTCCCTCTGCTATATTTTGGAAGAGTTTGAGAAGGATAGGTGTTAGCTCTTCTCTAAATGTTTGATAGAATTCGCCTGTGAAGCCATCTGGTCCTGGGCTTTTTTGTTTGTTGGAAGATTTTTAATCACAGTCTCATATTCAGTGTTTGGGATTGGTCTGTTTATATTTTCTATTTCTTCCTGGTTCAGTCTCAGAATGTTGTGCTTTTCTAAGAATTTGTCCATTTCTTCCTGGTGTCCATTTTATTGGCATATAGTTACTTGTGGTTATCGCTCATGATCCTTTGTATTTCTGCATTGTCAGTTGTTACGTCTCCTTTTTCATTTCTAATTCTATAGATTTGAGTCTTCTCCCTTTTTTTCTTGATGAGTATGACTAATGGTTTATCAATTTTGTTTATCTTCTCAAAGAACCAGCTTTTAGTTTTATTGATCTTTGCTATTGTTTCCTTCATTTCTTTTTCATTTATTTCTGATCTGATCTTTATGATTTCTTTCCTTCTGCTAACATTGGGGTTTTTTGTTGTTGTTGTTTTTCTTCTTCTTTCTCTAATTGCTTTAGGTGTAAGGTTAGTTTGTTTGAGATGATTCTTGTTTCTTGAGGTAAGATTGTACTGCTATACACTTCCCTGTTAGAACTGCTTTTGCTGCATCCCATAGGTTTTGGGGCATTGTGTTTTCATTGTCATTTGTTTTGGGGTATTTTTTGATTTCCTCTTTGATTTTTTCAGTGATCTCTTGGTTATTTAGTAGTGTATTGTTTAGCCTCCATGTGTTTGTATTTTTTACAGGTGTTTTCCTTTAATTGATATCTAGTCTCATAGCGTTGTGGTCAGAAAAGTTACTTGATACAATTTCAATTTTCTTAAATTTACCAAGGCTTGATTTGTGACCCAAGATGTGATCTATCCTGGAGAATGTTCCATGAGCACTTGAGAAGAAAGTGTATTCTGTTGTTTTTGGATGGAATGTCCTATAAATATCAATTAAGTCCATCTTTTTTAATGTGTCATATAAAGCTTGTGTTTCCTTATTTATTTTCATTTTGGATCATCTGTCCATTGGTGAAATTGGGGTGTTAAAGTCCCCTCCTATGATTGTGTTACTGTTGATTTCCCCTTTTATGGCTGTTAGCATTTGCCTTATGTATTGAGGTGCTCCTGTGTTGGGGCCATTAATATTTACAATTGTTATATCTTCTTCTTGGATTGATCTCTTGATCATTATGTAGTGTCCTTCTTTGTCTCTTGTAATAGTCTCTATTTTAAAGTCTATCTTATCTGATATGAGAATTGCTACTCCAGCTTTCTTTTGTTTTCCAGTTGCATGGAATATCTTTTTCCATCCCCTCACTTTCAGTCTGTATGTGTCCCTAGGTCTGAAGTGGGTCTCCTGTAGATACCATATATACAGGTCCTGTTTTTGTATCCATTCAGTGAACCGGTGTCTTTTGGTTGGAGCATTTAATCCATTTACATTTAAGGTAGTTATCGATATGTATGTTCCTATTACTATTTTCTTAATTGTTTTGGGTTTGTTATTGTAGGTCTTTTCCTTCTCTTGTGTTTCCTGCCTGGAGAAGTTCCTTTAGCATTTGTTGTAAAGCTGGTTTGGTGGTGCTGAATCCTCTTAACTTTTGCTTGTCTGTAAAGGTTTTAATTTCTCTGTCGAATCTGAATGAGATCCTTGATGGGTAGAGTAATCTTGGTTGTAGGTTTTTCCCTATCATCACTTTAAGTATGTCCTGCTACTCCCTTCTGGTTTGCAGATTTTCTGCTGAAAGATCAGCTGTTAACCTTATGGGGATTCCCTAGTATGTTATTTGTTGTTTTTCCTTTGCTGCTTTTAATATTTTTTCTTTGTATTTAGTTTTTGATACTTTGATTAATATGTGTCTTGACGTGTTTCTTCTTGGATTTATCCTATATGGGGCTCTCTATGCTTCCTGCCCTTGATTGACTATTTCCTTTCCCATATTAGGGAAGTTTTCAGCTGTAATCTCTTCTAATATTTTCTCAGTCCCTTTCTTTTTCTCTTCTTCTTCTGAGACCCCTGTAATTCGAATGTTGGTGCGTGTAATGTTGTCCCAGAGGTCTCTGTGACTGTCCTCAATTCTTTTCATTCTTTTTTCTTTTTTCTGCTCTGTGTTAGTTATTTCCAGTATTTTATCTTCCAGGTCACTTATCCGTTCTTCTGCCTCAGTTATTCTGCTATTGATTCCTTCTAGAGAATTTTTAACTTCATTTATTGTGTTGGTCATCATTGTTTGTTTGCTCTTTAGTTCTTCTAGGTCCTTGTTAAACGTTTCTTGTATTTTCTCCATTCTTTTTCCAAGATTTTGGGTCATCTTTACTATCATTCCTCTGAATTCTTTTTCAGGTAGACTGCCTATTTCCTCTTCATTTGTTTGGTCTGCTGGGTTTTTACCTAGCTCCCTCATCTGCTGTGTATTTCTCTGTCTTCTCATTTTGCTTAACTTACTGTGTTTGAGGTCTCCTTTTCACAGGCTGCAGGTTTGTAGTTCCCATTGTTTATGGTGTCTGCCCCCCAGTGAGTATGGTTGGTTCAGTGGGTTTTGTAGGCTTCCTGGTGGAGGGGACTGGTGCCTGTGTTCTGGTGGATGAAGCTGGATCTTGTCTTTGTGGTGGGCAGGACTGCATCTGGTGGTGTGTTTGGGGGTGTCTGTGATCTTATTATGATTTTAGGCAGCCTCTCTGCTAATGGGTGGGGTTGTGTTCCTATCTTACTAGTTGTTTGGCATAGGGTATCCAGCACTGTAGCTTGCTGGTCGTTGAGTGGAGCTGGGTCTTAGCGTTGAGATGGAGATCTCTGGGAGAGCTTTTGCCATTTGATATTATGTGGAGCCAGGAGGTCTCTGGTGGACCAATATCCTGAACTTTGCTCTCCCACCTCAGAGACACAGGCCTGAGCACCAAGACCCTGTCAGTCACACAGCTCAGAAGAAAAGGGTGAAAAATAAATAAATAAAATAAAATTAACATAAAAAAATTTTATTGTAAAAAAAAATTAAAAAGTAATAAAAAAAAGAGGAACCAAACCAAAAAACAAATCCAAAAATGATAACAAGCGCTAAAAACTATACAAAAAAAACCCCAAAACAACAGACAGACAGAATCCTAGGACAAATGATAGAAGCAAAGCTATACAGACAAAATTGCACAAAGAAGCATACACATACACACTCACAAAAAGAGAAAAAGGAAAAAGAAAAAAAAAAATATATATATATATATAAAAGGAGGAAGAGAGCAATGAAATCAGTAAACAAATCTACCAATGATAATAAACTCTAAATACTAAACTAAGGTAAATGTAAAACCAGAAAACAATTAGATGCAGAAAGCAAACCCCAAGTCTACAGTAGCTCCTAAAGTCCACTGCCTCAGTTTTGGGATGATTCGTTGTCTATTCAGATATTCCAGAGATGCAGGGTACATCAAGTTGATTGTGGAGATTTAATCCACTGCTCCTGAGGCTGCTGGGAGAAATTTCTCTTTCTCTTCTTTGTTCGCACAGCTTCTGGGTTCAGCTTTGGTTTTGGCCCTGCCTCTGCGTGTAGGTCGCCTGAGGGCGTCTGTTCCCGCCCAGACAGGACGGGGTTAAAGGAGCAGCTGATGAGGGGTCTCTGGCTAACTCAGGCCGGGTGAGGTAGGGGTACAGAATGCGGGGTGAGCCTGCAGCAGCAGAAGCTGGCATGATGTTGCACCAGTCTGAGGTGCACCTTGTGTTCTCCCGGGGAAGTTGTCCCTGGATCACGGGACCCTGGCAGTGGCGGGCTGCACAGGCTCCTGGGATGGGAGGTGTGGATAGTGACCTGTGCTCGCACACAGGCTTCTTGGTGGCGGCAGCAGCAGCCTTAGCATGTCATGACTGTGTCTGGTGTCCGTGCTGATAGCCGCGGCTCGTGCCCATCTCTGGAGCTCATTTAGGTGGTGCTCTGAATCCCCTCTCCTCGCGCACCCTGAAACAATGGTCTCTTGCCTCTTAGGCAGGTCCAGATTTTTTCCCGGGCTCCCTCCGGGCTAGCTGTGGCACACTAGCCCCTTCAGGCTGTGTTCACGCTGCCAACCCCAGTCCTCTCCCTGGGATCTGACCTCTGAAGCCCGAGCCTCAGCTCCCAGCCTCCACCCGCCCTGGCAGGTGAGCAGACAAGCCCCTCAGGCTGGTGAGTACTGGTCAGTACTGATCCTCTGTGCCGGAATCTCTCTGCTTTGCCCTTTGCACCCGTTGCTGCGCTCTCCCCCTTGGCTCGGAAGCTTCCCCCCACCACCCCGTCCCCACCCCCTGCCGTCTCCACCAGTGAAGGGCCTTCCTAGTATGTGGAAACTTTTCCTCCTTCACAGCTCCCTCCCACTGGTGCAGGTCCCATCCCTATCCTTTTGTCTCTGTTTTTTCTTTTTTCTTTTGCCCTACCCAGGTACGTGGGGAGTTTCTTGCCTTTTGGGAAGTCTGAGGTCTTCTGCCAGCATTCAGTAGGTGTTCTGTAGGAGTTGTTCCACATGTAGATGTATTTCTGATGTATTTGTGGGGAGGAAGGTGATCTTCACGTCTTACTTCTCCATCATCTTGAAGGTCTCTGAACTATTTCTATTTTTATATTCATATATATTCTAAGCTGAAAAAGCATTTGACCTTATCTCTCATTTTCAAGAGGGGAAACTGGTTTTGAGATGTGAAGGGCAAAGAATCACAGTCATTTTGGCTATAGGCTCTGTGATGATCTAGTCCCAACTTTTTGTTTCCTTAATGGGGGCTCTGAGGCCCGTAAAGGAGGAATGATTTGTCCAAGGTAGCATAGTGAGTGATAGAAATAGAGCAAGGTTCCTGGCTTCCTATCCTAGTCCCTTTATACTGTAGCGTCCTTAAGAGAATTTGTTCCTTCAAGAAAGATGCTCTATTCTAAAATACAGGGGTGAACAGGGAAAGACCCAAGAAACACACTCAAATTGGAGAACTGTTACTGTATCTCCTGGTT
Source organism: Mesoplodon bidens (assembly GCF_964165515.1). Taxonomy (NCBI): domain Eukaryota; kingdom Metazoa; phylum Chordata; class Mammalia; order Artiodactyla; family Ziphiidae; genus Mesoplodon; species Mesoplodon bidens. Next base: position 17,985,784 of record NC_138162.1, on the reverse strand, counting down.
GGCTCCAGTCTTCTTTGGTTGCATTTTTTGCTGTACATAGTTAGTATACTTAGTATATGGTTGTGATGTACAATAATTTATGTAATCATTTATCTCCAACTTTGATTTTAACTTTTAGGTTATTTCATTTTCTCACAATGATAATGATGCTAATGAACATCTTTACACAGAAATATTTTATAGATCTAATTATTCATTTACAACTGATTCTTGGAATTAACATGAGTAGGATAAAAGGTGTGAGCATTTTTGTAATATTTTAATTTTATTGGCAAGGTTGATTTACAAGGTTGTATTAGTTTCATGTGTACAGCAAAGCGATTCAGTTATACATATACATATATTCATTCTTTTTTAGATTCTTTTCTCATATAGGTTATCACAGAATATTGCATAGAGTTCACTGTGCTATACAGTAGGTCCTTGTTGGTTATCTGTCTTATATATAGTAATGTGTGTGTGTTCATCCCAAGCTCCTGATTTATTGCTTCCCCCTACATTTCACCTTTGGTAACCATAAGTTGGCTTTCAGTATATGTAAGTCTGTTGCTGTTTTGTAAATAAGTTCATTTGTATCTTTCAAAATTAGATTCCATATATAAGTGACATCATGATATTTGTCTTTCTCTGTCTGACTTACTTCACTTAGTATAATAATCTATAGGTCCATCCATATTGCTGCAAATGGCATTAGTTCATTCTTTTTTATGGCTGAGTAATATTCCATTGTATATATGTACCATATCTTCTTTATCCATTCCTCTGTCAATGAACATTTAGGTTGCTTCCATGTCTTGGCTATTGCAAATAGTGCTGCAATGAAAATTGGGGTGCATGTACCCTTTCCGATTATGGTTTTCTTCAGCTGTATGCCCAGGAGTAGGATTGCTGGATCATATGATAGTTCTATTTTTAATTTTTTTAAGGAACCTCCATACTGTTCTCCATAGTGGTTGTACCAATTTATATTCCCACCAACAGTATGGGAGGGTTCCCTTTTCTCCACACCTTCTCCAGCATTTATTTTTTGTAGACTTTTTGATGGTGGCCATTCTGACCAGTGTGAGGATACCTCATTGTAGTTTTGATTTGCATTTCTCTGATAATTAGTAATGTTGAACATCTTTTCATGTGCTTTTTGGCCATCAGTATGTCTTCTTTGGAGAAATATCTATTTAGCTCTTCTGCCCATTTTTTGATTGGGTTGCTTGTTTTTTTGACATAGGGCTGCATGAGCTCCTTGTATATTTTGGAGATTGATCCCTTGTCAGTCACTTCGTTTGCAAATATTTTCTCCCATTCTGTGGGTTGTCTTTTCATTTCGTTTATGGTTTCCTTTGCTGTGCAGAAGCTTTTAAGTTTAATTAGGTCCCACTTGTTTATTTTTGTTTTTATTTTCATTACTCTAGGAGGTGGATCTAAAAAGATCTTGCTGCAATTTATGTCAAGGAGTGTTCTGCCCATGTTGTCCTCTAAGAGTTTTATAGTATCTGGTCTTACATTTAGGTCTTTAATCCATTTGGAGTTTATTTTTTTGTATGGTGTTAGGGAGTGTTCTACTTTCATTCTTTTACATATAGCTGTCCAGTTTTCCCAGCACCACTTATTGAAGAGACTGTCTTTCCTCCATTGTATAGTCTTGCCTCCTTTGTCGTAGATTAATTGACCAGAGGTGTGTGAGTTTACTTCTGGGCTTTCTATCCCATTCTGTTGATCTATATTTCTGTTTTTGTGTCCGTACCATACTGTTTTGATGACTGTAGCTTTGTAGTATAGTATGAAGTCAGGGAGCCTGATTCCTCCAGCTCTGTTTTTCTTTCTGAGGGTTGCTTTGGCTATTTGGTGTTTCCATATAAATTAAAAAAAAAAACAATTTTGTTCTACTTGTGTGAAAAATGCCATTGGTAATTTGAGAGGGATTGCACTGAATCTGTAGATTGCCTTCGGTAGTATAGTCATTTTGAATATATTGATCCTTCCAATCCAAGAACGTGGTACATTCTTCCATCTGTTTGTGTCCTCTTTGATTTCTTTTATCAGCATCTTAATAGCTTTCAGAGTAGAGGTCTGTTGTCTCCTTAGGTGGGTTTATTCCTAGGTATTTTATTCTTTCTGGTGCGATGGTAAATGGGATTGTTTCCTTAATTTCTCTTCCTGAGATTTCATTGTTAGTGTATAGGAATGCAAGAGATATCTGTGTATTAATTTTGTATCCTGCAACTTTACCCAATTCATTGATGAGCTATATAGTAGCTTTCTGATAGCATCTTTAGGATTTTCTATGTATAGTATCATGTCATCTGCAAACAGTGACAGTTTTACTTCTTCCTTTCCAATTTGGATTCCTGTTATTTCTTTTTCTTCTCTGATTGCCATGGCTAGGACTTCCAAAACTATGTCGAATAGAAGTGGTGACAATGGACATCCTTGCCTTGTTCCTGATCTTAGAGGGAATGCTTTCAGATTTTCAGTGTTGAGAATGATGTTATCTGTGGGTTTGTCATATATAGCCTTTATTATGTTAAGTTTCCTCTATTCCCACTTTTCTGGAGAGCATGATCTTAAATGGGTGTTAAATTTTGTCAAAAGCTTTTTCTGCATATATTGAGATGATCATATGGTTTTTAATCTTCAGTCTGTTAATGTGGTGTATCACACTGATTGATTTATGGGTATTGAAGAATCCTTGCATCCCTGGGATAAATACCACTTGATCCCGGTGTATGATCCTTTTAATGTATTGTTGGATTTTGTTTGTTAGTATTTTGTTGAGTATTTTTGCATCTATGTTCATCAGTGATATTGGCCTGTAATTTTCTTTTTTGGTGGTATCTTTGTCTGAGTTTGGTATCAGGGTGATGGTGGCTTCATAGAATGAGCTTTGGATTGTTCCTTCCTCTGCAATTTTTTTGGAAGAGTTTCAGAATAATAGGTGTTAATTCTTATCTAAATGTTTGATAGAATTTGCCTGTGAAGCTATCTGGTCCTGGACTTCTATTTGTTGGAAGTTTTTTAATCAGTGTTTCAATTTTGGTACTTGTGATTGGTCTGTTCATATTTTCTATTTCTTCCTGGTTCAGTCTTAGAAGGTTATATCTTTCTAAGAATTTATCCATTTCTTCTAGGCTGTCCATTTTATTGCCATATAGTTGCTTGTAGTAGTCTCTTATGACCCTTTGTATTTCTGTGGTGTCAGTTGTAACTTCTTTTTCATTTCTAATTTATTGATTTGAGTCCTCTCCTTTTTTTTCTTGATGAGTCTGGCTAAAGGTTTATCAATTTTGTTTATCATCTTCTCAAAGAACCAGCTTTTAGTTTCACTGATCTTTGCTATTGTTTTCTTCATCTGTATTTCATTTATTTCTGCTCTGATCTTTATGATTGCTTCCCTTCTACTAGCTTTGGGTTTTGCTTGTCCCTCTTTCTGTAGTTAATTTAGGTGTAAGGTTAGGTTGCTTACTTGAGATTTTTCTTGTTTCCTGAGAGAAGATTGTATTGTATCTAAACGTCTCTCCTAGAACTGCTTTTACTGCATCCCAAAGGTTTTGCACCATCGTGTTTTGTTGTCATTTGTCTCTAGGTATTTTTTTTACAATTTCCTCTTTGATTTCTCCAGTGATGCATTGGTTGTTTAGTAACATATTGTTTAGCTTCCATGTGTTTGTGTTTTTTACAGGTTTTTTCCCTGTACTTGATTTCTAATCCAGTAGTGTTGTGGTTGGAAAAGATGCTTGATATGATTTCAATTTTCTTAAATTTACCAAGGCTTAGTTTGTGGCCCAAAATGTTATCTATCCTGGGGAATCGTCCATATGCACTTGAGAAGAAAGTGTATTTTACTGCTTTCAGATGGAATGTTCCATAAATATCAGTTAAGTCCATTTGTTCTAATGTGTGTCATTTAAGGCCTGTGCTTCCTTATTGATTTTCTGTCTGGATGATCTGTCCATTGATGAGAGTGGGGTATTAAAGTCCCCCACTATTACTGTGTTACTGTTGATTTCTCCTTTTATGGCTGTTAGCACTGGCTTATATATTGAGGTGCTCCTATGTTGGGTGCATATATATTTACAATTGTTATGTCTTCTTCTTAGATTGACCCCTTGATCATTATGTAGTGTCCTTCTTTGTTTCTTGTAACAGTCTTTATTTTAAAGTCTATTTTGTCTGATATGAGTATTGCTACTTCAGCTTTCTTTTGATTTCCATTTGCATGGAATACCTTTTTCCATCCCCTCACTTTCAGTCTGTATGTGTCCCTAGGTCTGAAGTGGGTCTTTTGTAGACGGCTTATGTGCAGGTTTTGGTTTTGTATCCATTCAGCCAGTCTATGTCTTTTGGTTGGAGCATTTAATCCATTTACATTTAAAGTAATTATCAATATAAATGTTCTTATTGACATTTTGATAATTGTTTTGGATTTATTTTTGAAGGTCTTTTTTCCTCCCTTCCTCTTCTGTTCTCTTGTCTTGTGACTTGATGACCATCTTTAGTGATGTGTTTGGATTGCTTTTTCTTTTTTGTATGTGTATCTATTGTAGATTTTTGGTTTGTGGTTCCCATAAGGTTTTGATATAGCAGTCTTTATATGTACAAGATTGTTTTTAGTTGCTGCTCTCTTAATTTCAAATGCATTTCCTATATCCTGCATTTGTACTCTTCTCTTCTCATGACTGCTGATTTTTATATCATATTTGTGTGTGGATGATTTCCTACCTTTACTTTATGTTTGCGTTTACTCAGGAGCTTCCCCATTCATAATTTTCTTGTATCTTTTTGTGGCCTTTTCTTTTCTGCCTAGAGAAATTTGTTTAGGATTTGTTGTAAAGCTGATTTTTGTGGTGAATTCTCTTAGCTTTTGCTTGTCTGTAAAACTTTTGATTTCTCTGTCGAATGTGAATGAGATCCTTGCTGGGTAGAATAATCTTGGTTGTAGGTTCTTCCCTTTCATCACTTTAAATATATCCTGCCAATCCCTTCTGGCTTGCAGCGTTTCTGCTGAAAAATCAGCTGATAACCTTATGGGGGTTCCCTTGTATGTTATTTGTTGCTTTTAATATTTATTCTTTGTCTTTAATTTTTGTCAGTTTGATTAATATGTCCCAGAGTGTTCCTCCTTGGGTTTATCTTGTTCAGGACTCTCTGCACTTCCTGGACTTGAGTGTTTCCTTTCTCATGTTAGGGAAGTTTTCAGCTATAATCTCTTCAAATATTTTACCAGGCCCTTTCTCTCTCTCTCTTCTCCTTCTGGGACCCCCTATACTGTGAATGTTGGTGTGTTTAATGTTGTCCCAGAGGTCTCTGAGACAGTTCTCATTTCTTTTCATCTTTTTCTTTATTCTGTTCCATGGCAGTGATTCCCATCATTCTTTCTTCCAGGTCACTTATCTGTTCTTCTGCCTCAGTTATTCTGCTGTTGATTTCTTCTGGTGTGTTTTTCACTCCAGTTATTGTATTGTTCATCTCCGTTTGTTCTTTAAACCTTCTAGCGCTTTGTTAATCACTCTCGTAACTTCTTTGTCTGTTCCTCCATTCTTTTTCTGAGATCTTGGATCATCTTTACTGTCATTACTCTAAACTGTTTTTCAGATAGGTTGCCTATCTATCTCCTGTTCATTTAGTTGTTCTTATAGGTTTGTATCTTGTTCCTTCATCTGAAACATTTCTCTGCCATCTCATTTTGTCTAACTTTGGGTGTTTGTGGTCTCCTTTCTGCTGGTTGGAGGATTACAGCTCCTCTTCTGTTGTGTGCCCTCTGGTGGTTGAGATTGATCCTGAGGCTTGTGCAGGCTTCCTGGTGGGAGGAACTGGTGTCTCCCCACTGGTGGGTGGAGCTGGGTCTTGTTCCTCTGGTGGGCAGGGCTGTGTCAAGTGGTGTGTTTATAGGTGGCTCTAGGCACCCTGGCTGCTGATGGGTGGGTCTGTGTTCCTATCCTGCTGGTTGTTTGGCCTGAGGTGTTCCAGCACTGAAGACTGTAGGCTGTTGGGTAGGGCCAGGATGTGATGCCAAAATGGGGACCTCCGGGAGAGCTCACACCAATCAGTATTCTCTGGGGCTTCTGCCACCAATATTATTCTCCCCCCCACCCCCGCCCAATGAGCCACAGCCAACCCCTGCCTCCCCAGGAGACCCTCTAAGACTCGAAGGTAGGTCCAGTCCCAGCTCCTATGGGGTTACTGCTTTGTGCTGGGTCCCAGTATACATGAAACTTTGTGTGTACCCTCCAAGAGGGGAGTCTCTGTTTCCCCCAGTCCTGTGGAGCTCCTGCACTCAAGTCCCACTGGCCTTCAAAGCCAAATGCTTTGGGGAGTCTTCCTCTTGATGCCAGACCCCCAGGCTGGGACGTTTGATGTGAGGCTCAGGATTCTCCTGTGGGAGAACCTCTACAATGTAGTTACCTTCCAGTTTGTAGGTCACTCACCTGGCAGGTATGGGATTTGATTATCTTGTGAAACTGCCCCTCCTGCTGCCTCATTGTGGCTTCTTTGTCTTTGAACGTAAAGTATCTTCTTTTGGTAGGTTCCAGTCTTTCTTTATCGATGGTTGTCCAGCAGTTAGTTGTGATGTTGGTGTTTTCATGGGAGGAGGTGAGCTCAAGTCCTTCTACTCCACCCTCTTTTCCAGAGTCGAGGGACTGCTTTTAGTTCGGATGCTTGGTGCCTCTTTCCTCAGAATATGCTGTCCGTTATTCCCTTGATATCGGGTATGCAGGTACAGCGGCCCTTGTACGTTCCTGGGACACTGGCAGTAGGGCCTGGTGCCTGCTTGCAGATTTCCTAAGGGTGGGTGCTATCTGAGTTCTCCTGGGACATTGGGGACAGGGCCAGGCTCCTGTGTGCAGGTCTTGTAGTGGTGGCCTGGGCCTGCCTCTGGAGCCCACAATGGCGGCAGTGACTCGCACCTGCCCCCAGAGCTCCTGTAGGTGGTGTCCTGTTGCCTGGGAATGCTCACAGGGAAAGAAGCTCTTATGGTGGTCCCACCCCTCTCCTCATGCGCGCCCCCCCCCACCCCCGGCAATAATGGTGCCTTGATTCTCTGGTGGGCCCAGTGTTCTTCTGAGTATACCCTTGGTTGCCACAGTCTAGCTCCTTCAGGCTGTTTCCAGACAGCCAACCCTGGTTCTCTCCTTGGGTCTGACCTCTGAAGCCTGAGCTTCTGCACCCAGCCCCCACCTGCACTAACAGAGGGGTGTTTTAGGCTACGGATCACAAGGCAGTGGTGCCGACCTTCTGTGCAGCTTACGCTCCATTTTGCCTTCTGCAAACTAGTTGCTGTGCTCTCCTCCTAGGCTCTGAACCTCCCCCTCCATCCAGTCTGCTCTCCCCGCCGGGGAGGATACTTGCCAGCATGTGGAAACCTTTCCTCCTTCACAGCTCCCTCCCTGGGGCTCAGGCCCCATCCAGATTCCTTCTTTTTCTTGTTTCTTTTGTCCTACCTGGTTATGTGGAGGTTTTCTTGTCTTTTTGGAAGTCTGAGGTCTTCCGTCAACATTTGGTAGCTGTTCTGTGAGAATTGTTCTACTTGTAGATGTATTTTTTAATGTTTTGTGGGAGAAGGTGAGCTCCATGTCCTGCTCTTCCACCATCTCCATCCCCCCTCCAGGTGTGAGCATTTTTAAGGCCCTTGATACCTGTTACCAAAGGAACACAGTGTGTCTCTTTCACTCCCTTGGAGTCAGCCACTTTAACAGTGAACAGACAATGGGGTTTGTGTTTTAAAAAGAAGTTTGTGTAGAATTATGAAATGTTATTCACCTGACACCATCAGCTGGAGAAAGAGCAGCTCCAATGAAAAGAATTTTCCTACCAACTATAACTTACATACTAAGACATTAAAAAATAAAACTAATTTAATTTTAGTGGGAAACTTCCTTAAATGGATTGTTATTTCTAGGGAGTATGTGGTAGGGACATGAAGTCATGCTTGAGGTTCAGGTGCAGATTCCAAATTATTACAGTCATTTGAATATATAGATATATATCTCAAATGGCCATTTTGACTCTTTCTATACTGGGTTCAGCTGCAGCAATTTCAGGTTCCAGGGCCCTGAGATGAGTGCTGTCTCTTTACTAAGGGACCCAGAGTTAGTTAGTTAGCTTTTTGCTAGTTCTGAATATGCTCCCTAGTCTTTTTTTTCTCCCTTTTCTTTTCTACTCACATTATAAATGCAATTTTGGAATTTTGTGTTAAAAGATTACCTTCTCCCACTTCAAATTGTTGCTTCTTCCTGTTGGCCTAGGCCTCAGAGTGCAGGTGACCAGGCTCCCTCCGTGAAAGGAGATGTGTGTTCATGGAGTATCTCTTTAGGCTGAGCACTGGACCAGGTTGTGCGCACATGGCAGAGTCCAGACAGACACCATACCTACCCTTGTACAGCTCGCAGTATGTTTTGGGAGCCAGATTTTAAGCAGTGAGGTGTACAGCTATGTACTTAATTACCTTTGCAGAAGGGACAATGAAGGAAAGGTGTGGGATCTTTTTGGAGAACAGTGTGAAGGTCAGAGAAAGCTTCCCTGAGGAGGAGACATTTACACTGAGACCTAAAAAATGAGTAGGAACTTTGCTGGTGAAGGGGAGTAGTGGTTAGGGGCAGAGTGGAGACAGCTGTTGGAACTATGTGTGACCTGTGTATTAGAGAGGCTGATGACCTCTCTCATGGTGCATGTGGCTTTGTCATAGTTAGTTGTTGTTCAGAAGTGTGTGGAACTTTCTTCAGATTCAAGGCTCCTGGAACTCTGACTTCTGGAGGAGAAAGGTGATTCAAATTAAAGTCATACTCCTACGATTTAAATTTCCCAATCTAACTTCTACATAAACTCCAACTTCTTGGAACCTTGCTACTCTCTCATCCACAACCAACTCTCCTTGCGGTGAGCTGCTGTACAGAGGTAGATAGTAGATAATAAAATGGAACACCCCTACGTGAGTGGCCGCACGTCAGACACTGCCAGACACACATCCTCTGTTATCTTCTTAATGCTCATGTCAACCCCAGCAGGGTGCTGTTAGCCCCATTGCACAGGGGAGCCAGTTCGGGCTCAGACTACTTACAGGACTTTTTGAGTTCATTGGCTGCAAGTGCCAAGGCCCCGATTCGAACCCAGTTCTGTCTGACTCACAAGCCCAGCTCTTTCTTTCTCCCGCACGGGGCTGAGTCTCAGAAGAGGAAAGCAGGTGGGGACAGAACCTTGTCCTTAGGGCACCTGGGCGTGACCCTGCCTGTTCCAGTTGGAGACACTTCACTGTGGACCCAGACAGCCAGGGAACCCTGGGTGTGGGACCCCTCCCCTTGAGAAGGAGAAAGCAGCTTTTCTCAGCAGCAGCAGCGACAGGGTGGTGGAATAGCTGAGGCTCCCAGCCTTACCAATCAATCCTGACTACCCAGATAGGAGTTTCCCCTGAACACAAAAAAGTCCTGGTTTCTGTCTCCCGCTTCCAGAGCAGGAAGCCTCTCAGGGAAGGAGAGGGGCCACAGGCAGGCTTCCTTCCTCTCCTCCCCCTGCCCTTCACCTGCTAGCCTGTTCAATTCCCACCTGTACCCTTGGCCCCAGTTCCATATTGTGGGAAGTTCCCTGCCCGTAAACTCCAAGCCTGGTGCTCAGAATCTCATTGACAGCACAGACTGACTTCATGCACCTTCCCAAATGACAGTAATGGAGCACTTACCATGTGCTGGGCCATGGGTTAGAACCTCTGTGCATATTATTCCCTTTAGGCTCCAGAACCATCCAACAAAGTACACATTTGAGACTCAGGTGGAATCACTTGTACAGGTGGCAGATCTCTGTGTAGGATTTAGGATTTCCTGCCTCCAAGCAAATAACAGCAGTTACTGTTTTTCAAGAGCTTACTGTTTTCCAAGCATAGTGTCACCTGTTCTTACGTGTGTCATTTCATTTCATCACTACAGTAGCCCTGTCGTAGGTGTGTTCTTTTTTACCTTCACCTTATAGATGATGCAGCTGAGGCTTAGAAGGGTTGAGGCCATACAGCCAGTAAGTGGTAGAGCTGAGACACAAAGCTCGGGACTCCGTGCCGCACAGCACCTGCCTCTAACCCCCATTCTGAGCATCTAGTTGCAATGGGCTTGCACCGTGCCCTTCCTTCAGTGGATGGGCCTCTTGCTTCCTGGTCCTCCTGGCCTGGGTCCTAGGTATGAACTGCAGCCCCAGAGCTAAGCACTTTTCTCCTGGACTTCCTTCCTGCCTCCTCTCCCCCTAAACCTCTCCCCAGTCCCCAGAGCTGGGGCCTCCTCCCTGTCACTTGGGCCAGAATGATGTCTGTCTGCTCTCTCCAGCCTTCCTCCCCTTGTTTGTCTGTTAGACACCAGCTTTTCCCCACGTCTGCCTTGTGGGGTGACCTGGGCCCCACTAACCAACAAGAGCAAGACAGTGCAGGAAACTCCATCCGACAGGGGTGACCAGCTTCCTGCCCAGACACCTGTGTGCAGCTCAAGGCAGGCAGGAAGAGGAGGGACTCAGCTGCTCACATGCCAGCTTATTATTTTCCTGTTGGAGCCCCGAGTCTAGAATACAGAGCACATTTCCAGAACGGTTGCTTCAACAGTTTCCCCTCGTAACAATAACAAAAACATATTCATTTCTAATTGGAATCATTCTAAGTAAGCATGTGTTGGGGGGTGTAAGGGAGGAAGGAGAGACAACCTTAAAATATTGGACATACCAGGGTTTTCTAAGGCGTGGTGGCCTGGAACGCTGGTTACGGTCATGTCTTGGGAGGCTGCTGAGACTGATTCTGGAAGATGTCTGGGGAGTCGGGATGCAGTCCCAGTTCGACAACTTAGCTCTGAGGCCTTGGGCAGGCCAGGTTCACCTTAGGTTTTTCTCTCTTGATGTTTGGATTAGGTTCATGTCTAAGGACCCTCCACAGGGCTTCCTGGGTGAGGTGGTGAGTGAACAGGAGCCTGAGGGCTGATCGGGGCAGGATGAAGGAAATAAGCCCAGGAGCATGTTTCAGCACAGGACGGCACACCCAACTGGTGACATTAAATGTAGGGTTGCCACATGCCTTTGCTAATCTGAGTGAAAACCTGGTTTCTTGAGAAAGGGCATGAAACCCAAACGTAGCCCATTGGTCCAAGGAGGCTAGCGATCCTATAAGATATGGGAAGATAATCAAAAGCATCAGATGGAAAGCAGCCGTCTTAGCAGAGCTGATAAAGGGTTGGATGTTGAGTTGCAGAGCTGGGGATATTCATCAACAGCTCTAACATCTCAGCTTAGCAGCCAGAATGGTCATCAGAAAAGAAGTCAGGCAGCCTCACGCCGCTATGCACAGCCCTTCCATGCCCCTCCGTTTTACCAGAGTGAAAACCAGTCCTCCTGATGGCCTGCCCACCCCCAGACCTCTCTGCCCTCACCCCCCACCACGGGTGCCTTGCTCCACCTCACCCCAGCCCTCTGGACTCCTTGCCGTCCCGCACACAGGCCAGGCATCCTCCTACCTTCCAGTCTTCACCATTAGCTGTTCTTTTGGCCGAGAACATTCTTCTCCATTCATCCTCATGACTCACTCCAAGTCTTTGCCCAAGTGTTGTGATCTCAATGTGCCCCACCCTGACCACCCACCTTACATCACCTCTGGCACTCCCACACCCATTTACCTTGGCTTCCATGCTTTCTTCCTTCCATAACACATCACTTTGGCACATACTGTAAAAGGTATTTATTATTTATTGTCTGGCAATCCCTATACCTCTTGCTGCTGGCATGAAAATTTCATGAGAGCAAGAAGGTGCATTTATTTTGATCACTGTTATATCCCAAGTTCTGGTGTACCCCACTGTTGAGAACCTGCTGTGTGACAGATACTGTGCTAGGCCATGAGCAAGATGGACCTGGGCCTATCCATGCTGTGTTCATATCTTGGGGACCAGTGGCCAGGCATTAAGAGCGCAGTAAATGCTAATGGAGACACAGCAATTGAGGAGCGTCAACGTAGCTTCCTAGAGAAGGCAGCATCAGAGGTGAGACATGGAAGGTGCAGTAGGTCTTACTCAGGTAAAAGGAGGAGGAGGAGAGCCAGAGATAAAGATGAGAGAAAAGAGTATTTCTGATAGAGGGCAGAGGCTGTGAAAAGCCCAGAACAAGGGAACACATTAAGGAAACCCTAATCCCTGAATGTGGCTAGAGCACAGTGCAAGAGGGGAACGGGTGAGAGGTGAGACTAGGGGCAATGAGCAAGGCTTTTATACACCATGCTGGGGAATTTGAACTATATCCAGGGAGCAGTGGGGGTATTCAGTGATTTTAAGCACTGAACCAGCCTGGAGGATCCTAAAAGGCTTCCTGGAAGAGGGGACGGTTGTGCTCAACTTGTAAGATTACTAAGAGATAACAGGCAAATGACTAAGCAAAGTAGACTAATCTCCTTGTCCAAAAGTCACTGCTTTCTGGAGTATTATGATTTCCCCCATTTGGGGTGTAGCTTTGACTTTTTCCTGTGGGTGAATTAAACACTCATTTCAACTTGATCCTATGAAAGGAATCAGACCTTTCTATCCCCCCAAATTATTATCCATTGTCAATGCCATCACCACTGTCACCATCACTAGCATTATTTACTGAGCACATACTATACACCATGCACTGTGCAAGTGCTTTTACTTGAATTTTATACTTTATCCAAAATACTTCTCTGTGGCAGGACTGTTATTTCCCCCATTTTATAGACAGACAAACTGAAGTCCCCCCCTTCCCCCCCACCCGGCCAAAAGAAGTAACTTGCCTACTAGCATACACTACTACATGACTAACAGTGCAAGGAATCAAACCCAAGTCTCCTTCTCATCTAGCCTGGTGTGTTCCTCCACTTTACCCATGCTTTTTCTCCATTCTCTCCTCCACTTATCCACGTTTAAACAAGCTTCTGTGTTCACTGACTGCTGCATGCCCCGTGCCAGGCACAGATCTACCCTACGCCAAAGGAGCTTGCAGGGGAGCCCTCATCCTCAGCATCAGGCCTTGGTCTACTTGATGTCATCAAGTCTTTCCACCAACACTATGAAGACCCCCAGACTCACTGTGGTAAAGTGACTCACGCAGAACCCCACGGTGGGTGGGTGGACAGCCAGGCTTTCTGACCGTCAGCGCAGGACGCCTCCTGCTGCCCCGCACGGCACTGTCTCTGCCTGTGACCTCCCTGTTGAGTCTGAGTCAGAATCCAGCCTCAGACAGACCTTCAGCCAGGGCCCTGTGGCGTTTGCCAGGCTGCATTCCTGAGCCGCTCACACACGCGGGTGGAGGTGTTATCCTGGGCAGCTCACCCACTGGGAGAAACCCCTGTGCTGAGCACCATCTCCAGCCTAGAGGAAAAAGAGAGAATCCTGGCCTTTAGTCACCGACCTGGGCTTGTTGACAGAATCCCAGAGTGGGTGGCCAAGCCATTTATGGGACAGCCTGGCCGCATGGTGCTGGGAATCCCAGATGCAAACTGGCCACCGTGGCATCGGTGCTGTGGGTGGTAGGTTTTCTTGGGAGGCCGTCTGGGGGATAAGGTGGGAAGCTGCTTGCGGAATCTGGGAATCGGGCTGAGAGCCGGCTTTATCGGGATGGGACTCTTCTCTCCATATCGGTTTCTCCCTCTGTGAAAAGGGGACCCTGACTCCTATTCTACCTGCCTCGTGGGGGTGGTGCCGAGGGGCAGTTACAAATGGGTGCAGATCCCAAGCCCCCTGCCAAGCCAGTGACTCACCGCTTTGCATCTTCGTTTCCTCTAAGACATAAAACAAGGATAGTAAGAATAGCCGCCTTATTAGTGTTGCTGGGAAGAGTAACTGGGTGCCGGGCACAAAATAAGGGGTAAAAGGCCAGTGGCTGTTAAACAGACCACGGGGCAGTCAGCCTGGCCGGGCTGTGAAGAGGTGCCTTCCCCTTACGCTCACTTGCTGACAAGCTCTCAGTGTTTGCAGCGGGGGTTAGAATCCTGCAGCATCTACTGAGTGAGGCCCAGGGCAAGTTCCTTTCTTTTTAAACATTCTGAAGCCTCTATTTTCCCATCTGTAAGCCTTCCGAGGCTGTGTGGAACCCATGAGCTAGCACATGGGAATCACCCAACACGCGGACAGCCTCCGGAGGTGCCCGCCTGTATGTGTGTGTACCGTGGTGTTAACGGCCTCGAACTTGGACAGGCTTCCCCATCTCTTCCAGGTCAGATCTGGGAGCACCTGGGGGAGTGGGCGGGGCTGGCGGTCTCCACCCTCTCTTCCCCATTGTAGGCCCTCGATCGGTGAAGATGCCTGGGAGGAGAGGAGGCCCACCCCCACCCCCACCCCCCGAGGCAGGCCCTGAACAGGCAGTTCACGGAGAAGCGAGAGGAAGGGCAAGGTGCCGGTGCGGGTCCTCTGCACGGGGACCTCCACCAGTGCTGCCTCCCAGGCCCCTAGTGAGGGCTCAGTAGACGCAGCTGCATTTACAAGTGTGTGGGGTGCCACAAGGAGAACCTGGATCTTTCTTTTCCCTGAGACCAAACCTTCTAGACTTCGTTGTGTTCTGACTGAAATTTCTTCCCTTAGGTTCCAGACCCATTTCTTTAGGGAAACGCTGAAACTCCCTGGGCTGGCGCAGGGAGGAAAGCAAATGGTCACACTATGCTCTCACAGCCAGACTGGCCAGACGGGCCTAAGAAGCTAACGGGTGTAGGGCCCCGGTAGCTTTGGAGAAGCCAGTGGAACTGGGGATGGCAGAAAGGGGAACGTGTAAGACACAAAGCTGTGGAGAAAGTCTGCATTTCTCCATCTTTTCTGCCCAGGGCATTGCCTTCTGCCTTTCTCAGACTGTGAAGGATTTTCAGACAGAAGAGAAGGTAGAGATCATTAAAATCAACTCTTAATGTACAGATAGATAGGGAACCTGAAGCCCAGAGAAGGGAACCTGAAGCCCAGAGAGGGGAGGTAACTTGTACAAAGTCACACAGCACATGAGTGCAAGAACAGAGGCCCCATGACTTGTATTTTTCCTGTATATTTCTGCATTCATATGTCGCTCCATCTGTGGGTCCACCGAATGCCTGCCATATGGTAGATAAAGACTCAGTTCAACAACAGACAGACATGGTCCCTGCCCAGACTGCCCTGGCATACAAGTGCAGAAGTGATTCCATACAAGCGTGGTGTAAGGAGAGGAGGATAGGATATGGGATGAGCGTGACGGTGCCGTCTTTGGTCAGACTGACGAGGGAGGAGGTGGTGCTTGAGATAAGACCTAGCACAGGAAGGGGAGCTGGCCAGGAAAGAGCAGGAGCCGGGAGGAACAGGAATGGCTGAAAAAAGCAGGAAAACACTGGGAGTATTTGAGGAGCCAGTAAATACAGCCACAGAGAGCGAGGGGGCGAAGGGAACCAGGTGAGGTCCGAGAAGTGTGTGGAGAGCATGCAAGGCCTTGAACTCTTGCTAAGGACTTTGTGTCTTATTCTGAGAGAGAGAATCTGTTGCACGTTTGCCTGTGCGAGGCACAGCAGGAAGCATAAGACAGAGACCAGATGTGAAGCCACATCCCTAACGAATCGAGGAGCCCAATGGGAAAGACTTAGTTGCAGAGAAAACTAACTGTGCAGAAGACATGAGCGGTAACTGGGTCATCTTAATGTTAGCATGGGCAGGAGGACGGGTTTTTGCCTCTTTCATCTTTGCTCACGACCATATGAAATACATTTTTTTTCAATCACCCTTTTGTAGACGCAGAAACTCAGGGGGATGGCAGTGAAGGGGTTTTGCCCAAAAGTTTTTCCCGAAGTTGTTCAGCGCGTATGAGGCAAATGAGGATGCTAATCCAGGCCTCTTGGCTCACGTGCTGGTGGTCTCCCCACTGGACCTCAGCTGTTAGATTTGGACGTGGCTTTGCCCTCAGTTTCCCCACGTGGACTGGAGGGTTTTCTCTAGGTCTCTTCCTATTCTAACATTCTCTGCTTCTCTTAGAGATGAAGAGATTGCAGAAGAATACTCTAGATCAGACGGTACCACCTCTGCATAGGCATGGAGGCTAGGAAGTGTCCTGAATAGGGCACAGTGAGCAGTTGTAAGCAAGGCAGGCTCTGCATGGAAGCAGCTCTGGGGATACTCACCACGGCATCACGCACCTGTGAGCTTAAATGGACAAGAGAAACAAGTGCACTAGCCTGAGCACGGTGAGAGAGTCGGAGGGAGATGGAGAAGCAAACAGGCCTGCATTCGTATTCTGTGGCTTAGGCCCTGGGGAAACAAGAATGAACAAGGCTGACACAGTCCCCGTCTCGCTAAGTGAGAGAGCGGAGCGCCAGGCCTGCGGCACGCACTGCCTGCTAGGGGTTTTTCATTGGTTAGTTCACTACCCCTTGTCACCACCTGTGGATGTGTGTGCTTTCATCACTCCCATTTCATGACGGAGTTGACTGAGGCTCAGAGAAATTGTCACATGCTCAAGGTCACACGTCAGTTAGCGAGCTGGGGCTTATACTTCAATCTTCCTGTTCATTCCTACATTTTAAGTTTGTGGAAAAGTTGCAGGGTGGAGAGAGGTTGGGAGGGAAAGATAGATGGATGGGGAGGGAGGGAAGGAGGGAGGGTGGGCACAGGGGCAGAGAGAAGAAGAATGATAGAGATGAGCCCGCAAGCTAGAGAGACAAAGATGCTCTCCAGGCCTGTGGGAGCACTCGAGACCCTTCCCCAGGCAGGAGGCAAAAGAGGTCATTAAATCCATCTGTGCAGATGGGGGACCCTCTGGGGAAAGTTATATGCAAATGTCATGATGCAATGAGGTGAAATCCACTCGCGTCAGCCCAGGCTGGGGCTCAAGCAGGGACAGCACTGTGCTCTTTGGAAAGACAGATCCTCCGCTGGGTGGGGAGGACATTGACTCTACTGGGCTCTTTCTCACGGTTTCTAGAAAGGCCAGCCAGCCCGAGGTCACACCGCGTGTGAAGGGATGGACTGGGAACTGAAACTTGGGCCTCTCACTTTTTCTTTTTAAATTTTTTTTCCAACCTTCGTAATATATACATATATCGAATCATCATGTTGTATGCCTCTCGCTTTTTCTCATGCTAAAATCTGCTCCCGAGATCCTTCAACCAAATTTTCTGCAAAAGTCTCCCTGTGAAATGTTCCCCACCAGGATTTCAGCCCCCTAGAAGGTCGTCTGAGCTTACTGACAAATGCTCTTGTTGTTTTCATCATTGCCTCTCAAAATCAAAATTACCAATATATGCAGAGAGTTATGTTTTCTTAAAAGACCTTGTCACATCCTTTATATCACTTGATCACCACAACAGCCCTATAAGTTAGATACTCCATTGTACAAGTCTATGAACCAACTCTGGTGTAGTACATTACAATTTTTCACCCATGATTTCCTTCGGCCCTCAGAGTCCACAGTGCAAGGTCTGTCTTATTCTACTGATTCCACAGCTAGGAACCTGGGGCTCAGGGGGAGGTTGCTTGGCCTACTTTAATTACTAGATTTGTCACTTATTACTTTGGGCAAATGCCTGCCCCTTCTGTGCCTCAGTTTCTCCTTCTATAAAAGGGTGATTATTTTAGTGTCTATCTTACAGAGTTGTCAAAGGATTCAGTGTTTTCCTGTTGGGAAAGCATTTAGCACTTTGCCTGACCTGTAATAAATGCCCCGGAAAATGGGAAGTGCTATGAGAATGACCACGGTGACCTTGATAAAAGTTATCACAGGGCTAGTAAGAAGCAGAGCCATGTCTTGATCTTGAATCTGCTGCTCCCCAAATCCAGTGATCTGCCCTCTGCCCTGCACTGCCTCTCTGGAATTTGCTGCTTCGGCCTCAACCACCTGGCTCACTTCTTCTACCTTTCTCTCTGCAGGTCACCCCCTTCCCTATGTCTTGTGACCTACAGGGTGACTGTGCTTGTCGCGACCCCCAGGCCCAAGAACACAGCCGGAAAGACCTCCGAGGATACAGCCATGGCTAAGGAAGGACAAGGAGTTGTCGAAGAATTCCCAATGCCAGGACCCGCATCCCTTTGGTATTGATTTCACAGTCAGCTGCTCAACGGAATGGCCTCTCCACACCAGGGATCCTTAGCACCCAACCGGTCTGCCTTTAATTTCACCCAGGAAGGACTCGTAGTGGGGGCACGTGAACCAAGTCTCGCCATGTTGAATGATGGAATGGAATCCCATCCCAAAGTCTTAGATGGATTGCATATACGGCGTGCAGTCCCTGAGCCTCCTAAAATTCTAACCGTTTGTCACACGACCACAGCAAGAAACATGTATCTAGGAGTTATGTATCTAGGAGTGTGCCCATCTGTGGTTGGTAGGCATGCCTGCGTACGCACCCATGCAAACATCCGCGTGAGGGCAGTTTTGGAGACTGAGCAGAGAGAGACTGGGGCAGACTCAGTCTTTCCTCTCCCAAGCTCCTAGCCAACACTGTTCTTGGGAGAAAGAGAGTTACAGAAACTGCCAAGACCAAGTGTTGAAATGCTAAGATAGCTCACACCCTGTGGCTTAAAATACGTTAAGGTGTGCACAAGTGTGCAGTCCTTTGGGATTGGAAGTGAAATGGTCTCTGATCACCTACCTTCTAGGGAAGTAGGACCCAGGAGGAGGTAAAGAATCCAAGGTATGCAAAGCCCCCAAATTCTTCCGCTGCCATGGGGGATTTTACCCCAACTCCAGGGTTCGAGGCCAAGGTGGAAATGGTTTAGGATTGCAATGTCAAGGTATTATAACAGCCCCCTGCTTGAGGCTTGAGGCCATAATATCCCTCCCATTCCCCAAATCTTGCCTTGGGACCACATTTGCTGCTACTTTTCCAGCTGCTCTATCCTATACATTGAGTACCCCAAGATGGTAGGACTAGGTTAGGAAAAACCCCACACAACCAAACAGTCTGCCTTAAAAGTGACCCACATTTTTCCACAGCTCCTCACCTCTTAGCCCTTCTGCAAGAGAAGACCCCTCATAGGCCCACATGGTGAGAAGTGAAGTCCCCCATGGGGGGGCGCTTCTCATTCTGGAAGGGAACAGAGGGACTTAAGATGCTGGAACCCTCACTGAGAGTCCAGAATGTCTAAGCCAGTGTTAGGTTTTATAACCAAGTGGAACAGTGTTAAATTTCTATGATGTTGGAGCCCTCCAGAGACTGCTGGCATTTTAGGGACTCTTGAGTTATCATCCTTACCCAAGGCTTCCTGCCCCTCCAGGCTAGAGCAGGCTTTGTGTCTGAGGACCTCACTGTTGCCCCGAGTAGCTAGAGTTCTGGAACAGACAGCCGTCTCGGATGGGATCTGTCTGGACTGTGTTCCAGAGGGGCTGTCAGAGGGAAGCCAAAGAGTTCACAGCCTCGGTCCCCAGCACCCCAGCACGGCCATCGTGCTTTCCACAGTCTTCCAGCTCCCGGTACCCCAGCCATACCTGTGGTTGGGCAGCCCTTCCCTCTCTCCTGTGCTCAGCCTCCAAAAGTTAAGAGGAAATTAGCCAAACACGCATAGAAGCCTCCACCTCTTTGGGGTCCTCTTTGCCTCTGTTCAGCCAGTTACCTGTCCACTCCTTTTGAATTAATATGGGGAGAGATGAATCCAGAATGAGGTGGAGAGAATGCTTAAGTTTGACGTGATTTTTGAAACTGAGAAAGTGAGGTGATGGGAGTGTCTAAACTAGATATATCACGTACAGATTGCTACAGATCATCTCAAGTCTAGTGAAGACAAGCAACAAAAACAAAGTTTAGCATAGAAATGGAAAATACTAGGCACATGGGCTGACCCTCCTCATTCCTGCATCTGACGCAGGCATTGTGAATCAGCTATAGCCCTTTTTCCAGGGACCAAAAATAACTTCAGAAACCTTACTGTATCACTCCCAACAGCAATTACCTACTGATCAAGAACACTTGAGAAGATATCTATTGGCCATCTGTGGTCTGTTATATTAAGACATATATCAAGGTGCTTTTTGCACAGGTGCCCACAAATAAGGATGCAGTGCTTAGGTAGTTTTGTGTGGCTTGTACCATATTACAAACTCTGAGATTGAGTTCTAGGCTCTCCACTGTTAAGGCCTGGCTCAGATCCTTTATGTTTCCTCTTACAAACTTATATCTCATTTATATTCAGGGCATTTTTTTCCCCTCTAATTACCGATCCTTGGCAAAATAATAATAATTATATAAGCATTGATCCCATTTTGTACCCCTCTCCAGTATCTTAGAACTCTTGGGAACTCTTAAAGCCCCTCTTTTGCCCTAGCTGAGTTATCAACCTGGGCGGTGCTAGCTAGGAAGAACAAATTAAGAAAGATAACAGTCAGCCCTCCCAGTTGCTTTTTTTACATCAATAAGCAGTGCACAGCATTGGAGACCCAAAGACAACATGTCTAACGGTGGGGTGGCAGGAATCACAGAAGAACCTCACCAGCTTCCCTGAGATCGACTCTCATGCTCTTTCCTCCTTCACTTGCACACACACTTCAGCTGAGAAAAGTTTCCTGAAGGCTGACTTCTACCTTCAGATTCTCAGGTTGATCGAGCCCTTATGAGCAAAGAGCCTTCCAGTCTCCTCCTTGCCATCATTCAAACCTGTTACTCACAAATTCATATTTGCCAAGGATATTACGTGGGAGAGGCTGCTTGATTGACAGCCAGCCTTGGGCCCACATGCAAGGTGTCATTAATAGGCCCTTCTCAAACCTTAGTGGAGGACAGTCAGCTCTGTTCATGCAATGCACTGATTCTCGGTTTCGTTTTCTTTCTGGGGATAAACTCAGTATCTCATCCCCTGATCATCATCTCCAGTTTAGGACAGTGGAGTACTCACAAGGAGGAAGCTCTGAAACACTGTTGTCTGTCAGCAGCTCAGAGGTCCTAAAGCACTTGGAGGTTCTGAAGATGTATTAGCTTCTTCAGAACTTGGAAGTTCTGAAGAAGTATTAGCCTGTTAACAGCAAGAAAGAAAAGATAAGGTGGACAGTTCTCCAAGCCTTCTCTTAGGAAGACTTTCCAAGCCGCAACCCTACTGGCTGCCAGAGGACTTGCATTACCCCCCTGATTCTGTGCCAACCACCTTTTAAGGGAAGACTGTCCTTGGGAAGTCCATTCTGGTGGCTGAATTGGGGTGTTACGAAAGGGAGAGATCAATGACTGTAAATAGTAAGGCTCTGAAGATGGAGGGTATCAGCTGCTACTCCTGGCTTCAGCATGTTGAGTCACTGCCTAGACAGTTCTCTTGGTCTTCTTCCCACCTTGGCCAATGCTTCAATGCTATTTGTTGAAAATAATTCTTTGAGACAGATTTCGGCTACCTCCCTTCCAGGTTTGATTTAACTTGGTTCTAACTGTCAATTTGTTATAGGTCTTACCTGTGTTAAGGAAGGAAAGAAAGAGAGGACGAAAGATAGAGAAAGGAAGGAAGGAAACCATAAATTCAAGTGAACAGTTTTGAGGTTTTCTGTTTTCTGTTTTTTTTTTCTGGAACTACTTCAAGTGGGAAAATAAAAGGAAGAAATTGATGGTGACAGAGCTGTACAGATAGAGATTAATAGAAGATAAGGAGATTAAAAGTAAATAAAATGCATGATTAAAAATAAGAATTTTTTTAAAAACCTATTTTTGTGCTTTCTGAAGAACATTGTTTATTCTACAGACTCAGTAGGTAGGCACAAGCATAAAGGTTTCCCTAGCAGGAGTAGAGTGGGATTTTATATTGCTGTTTTTTTCTGTACATTGTGGTAGGTCCAGGAAATAAGGCATCTTTCCCCTTAATATGTAGTTGTTGTTTGGGGGGGGGGTGCATTTTGTCTATTTGTTTGGTGTCAATCAGTGATAGCAGGGAATGGGGAGGGCTTGAAACTGGTTTTTCCAAATATTAAGGGGACATATTGTGTCACACTTTTCACATTATAAAATGTTTGTATTTACCATTAGAGCACTGGGCTTTATAAAGTCTGCACTTAGAATCACACTGCACAGTCCACTTTCCTAAAAAGCTGCTACATGACCAGACAGGTAATTCCCATGGTTTTTGAGAAACAGAAAAAACAAAGCAAACAACAAACATAAAACTAAAAAGCAAAGGAATAAAAGCCTATTCTTGTAATTTGCTCAAGTTTCGCCAAATTCCTACCCATTGTTTTAAAAGAAATGTGTAATAGCCAAGAGAGGAATTATGTCCCTAGAGTAAGAACACAGAATTCTTGACTCCAGGCAGCAGTTTGCTCAGTGATCTTGAACAAGTCATCATATTGCTTCTCCATTTGCCTCAGTTTCTCCAGCTGCAAAATGGGGATAATACTACTTACCTACCTCACAGTGGGAGGGCGGGGATTGTGAGGCCCTGAGGTTTTAAAGGGGCTGTGGCAATCTGTGAGAGCCAAGGCTTGACACAAAGTCTATGGGTTACTTTTCAAGAATGCACAGGCCCATTGGCCACTTAAGAAAGACAGGGAGTGCTCATTTGATATATCAAGGAATAAAGGTGGAGCTCCTAGATTAGAATCCACCTTAAGAGAGAGGCTTGCATTTGAGAATATTTCAGTTGTAGATAAATTGGACTTTCTCCCCCTTATTCTGGCCTTTACCGGTTCTATAATTTGATTTAAAAAAAAAAAAGAAAGAAAGAAAACAGTGACTTTCTACAGTGTAAAAGTCAGCTTACTGCTTGTTCAAGACTTCTGGGCCATTTCCAACTTTATAGAGGAAGGGAGTCCCTAAAATCTCTTTTTCTTCTCAGACTTAAAATTCCACATCGAGTGTTCCATTAAAAAAAGATACAGCATTCTAAGTGCAAAGTCGGGGCTTCTTAAACTCTACACCAGCAGTCATTGAGGAGAAGTTTGAACAATTACTGACTTGCTTTCTTGGGTCTCTATAATCAATAACCTGTCCGCAGATATCTATCTATATAAAGATATTATATATAAATATAAATTTACATATATATGCACATGTATATATAGTTGTACATATATGTGTGTATATATATACTTAAATGTAATATTTACAAAATAAAACTGTGATCTCGTCTAGAGAAAATGTATTCATATTACAAACTGCTCTTCCATATTTATGTATCATATTATACCTTTTTATTGTTATAATTATTATGGATATTTCTAATTATTATGATGTTGAAATCTGTTTCACATCTTCTGGAAACTACCAAAAAATGACTTTCCATTGATGTGCTTAAAATCTGTTCTCAAGAGAATTCTACTGGCCTACTATAAAAAAGAAAAAAAAAAAAAAGAAAAAAAGAAAATCTAAGCACCAAAAACAAAACACAATTCCAATCCTTTTTCTGTACCTCACGCGCATAAATTTGCTGCTCCTTTTTTGGGTTTTATTTTTTCCTGTTTATGTGTTTTTATGGATCTAAGTTAAGTCTTTCAGCAATATATAAAAATGTAAATAGTAAACTTTATTTATTAAGAATGTCATCTTTTTTAATTTATATTTACACAATTGTTCATCTAATTTATTTTTTCTATACGGTTTTAAATACTCAGACATATTTTGCTGTTCATGATATTTTTATCCTGTTCTCATGGATTTGTTTTTCCATACTGTTTTCTCTGGTCTCAATTACAGGTTAGATCTCACAAAAAAATAATGTCAAAGACAGAAATATTTTGCCACTGTTGATTACTATACCTTAAAGTTCTATATTATGAAAATATATAATAGCTTGTATGCTTCAAAAGTAGTGGTGTGGTTTTTGTCTCTTGTGGAAATCTAAAAGACTCTCACATATACACACTAACATGGAAGAGAATCCCAGGGCCTAGAATTAGAAGATCAATGGTAGCAGGAAGTTGAATCTAATATACACCCAATCTTCTACAGAAATAATTCCTGAAGGCATCTACACTTTGCATATGCAAAAACTGAAAAACATTCTTACATGTTATAAGAAAGTTCAGTTTCCAGGGAGCTAAAACGAATATCACTTCCAGTCATGTCTAATATTTTTGATGCTCTCTCCAATGATAAACTTCACTATATTCATTATTTTCATTTATTTTCTTCATACTATAATTGAACACTCAGTCATCCAGTTTATCAAATGAACTGGCAGCTGAGACCAAAGTTTTGCTGTTTTTGAGCTGCCCACTGGATCTCATTTTTCATGAGATCACTTAGTAGCTATGCAATCTTTGGAAAGCTATTTAATTGCTTTAAAATTTAGTTTTCTTATCTGTAAAATGGAAATAAAAGTACCCATCTCATGAAGTTGTTGTTGGAGTGAACTAAGATAGATATGCAAAGATTTTAGAACTGTGCCAGACACAGATTATATTAACTCATGATTATTATGAGATACAGCTGCTTATGACAAATATTAATAATGCACTAATTTTTCTAATATCTACTTGTTTTTTAGAAGCATAAAAACAAGATTCACTAAAGCATTCAAGTACTTGCACAGGCACTGCATGCACTGTACACTGAGCTATGGGCTGGCAGTACCACCATAATATAGGTTTATCTGCTGATACTTGAAATGTTGAATTCTGCACAAAAGAGTAGTTTGGGGACATCATTGTGAATTACATAAAAGGGCAGGGGGAGAGAAGTCAAGAACTACCCATAGCAGGTTTTTTGGACTCTTTACAAACACAAGCCACTGGGAGACATGAGGGAGGGCACCAAATAATAAAACAAGAGTCATTGCTAAATTCTACCAGGTAACAGCCCATTTTTAAAGTTAGATAAATTATTAAAGAGAACGTTTTACTCAGTTCAATTCACTGTGAAGATTGAAACAAGATTTAAAGAATAGTTATGAAAAGAGACAAATATTTCCCAAATAGATTAAGAGAGAAAGTCTTTTGTGTGTGTGTGTGTATGCCAGTACCACGCTGTTTTGATTACCATAGCTTTGTAGTATTGTCTGAAGTCTGGAAGAGTGATGCTTCCAGCTTTGTTCTTTTTCCTCAGGATTGCTTTGGCAATTCTGGGTCTTTTGTGGTTTCCTATACATTTTAGGATAATTTGTTCTGTGAAAAAATGTCATGGGTAATTTGATAGGGATCACATTAAATCTGTAGATTGCTTTGGGTAGTACAGCCATTTTAACTATATTAATTCTTCCAATCCAAGAGCATGGGATATCCTTCCATTTGCTTCAATCATCTTCTATTTCCTTTATCAATGTTTTATAGTTCTCATTGCATAAGTCTTTCACATCCTTGGCTAGATTTATTCCCAGGGTTTGTTTTGATGCAATTTTAAAGAGGATTATTTTTTTTTTTACTTCCTCTTTCTGATATTTCACTGTTGGTGTAAAGAAATGCAACTGATTTCAGTACATTAATCTTGTATTCTGCTACCCTGCTGAATTCGTTTAGCAGTTCTAATAGTTTTTGTGTGGAGTCTTCATCACCATGTGACAATTTTACATATTCTGATTTGGATACCATTTATTTCTTTTTCTGGTCTGATTGCTGTGGCTAGCTCTTCCAACACTATGTTTAATAGAAGTGGGGAGAGTAGGCATCCTTCTCTTATTCCAGAAATAAGTGGGAAGTCTTTTAGCTTTTCACCATTTAGTATTATGTTGGCTGTGGGTTTGTCATAAATGGCTTTTATTATATGTTGAGATATGTTCCCTCTATTCCCACTTCAGCAAGAGTTTTATCGTGAATAGATGCTGAATTTTATCAAATGCTTTTTATGCATCTATTCAGACAATCATGTGTTTTTTGCTTTTCTTTGGTTGATGTGGTATATCACACTGATTGATTTGTATATGTTGAACCATTCTTGTGACCCTGGAATAAATCCAACTTAATCATGGTGTATGATCTTTTTTATGTGTTGTTGGGTTCGGTTTGCTAATATTTTGTTGAGGATTTTTTCACCTTATTCATCAAAGATATTGGCCTGTAATTTTCTTTTTTGGTTCATGTCTTTGGTTTTGGTGTCAGGGTGATGGTGGCTTCATAGAATGACTTTGGGAGTGTTCCCTCCTCTTCAGTCTTATGGAAGAGTTTGAGAAGGATCTGTACAAGTTCTTCCTTTTAAGTTTGCTAGAATTCCTCAGTGATGCCATCGAGTCCTGGATTTTTGCTTTCAGGAAGCTTTTAAATTACAGATTCTATTTCACTTCTAGTGATTAGTCTGTTCAAATTATCTGTTCTTGATTCCATTTTGGCAGGCTGTATGTTTCTAGAAACTCATCCATTTCTTCTACGTTGTCTGTTTTGTTGGCATATAATTGTTCATATTTTCTTATAGTATTTTGTATTTCTGCAGTATCAATTGTTATTTCTCCTCTTTCATTTCTTATTTTGTTTATTTGGGTCCTCTCGTTTTTCTTGCTGAACCTGGCCAGAAGTTTGTTGATTTTGTTTATCCTTTCAAAAAAACAGCTCTTGGTTTTATTGATTTTTTTCTATTTTTTTAATCTATTTTATTTATTTCCTTTCTGATCTTTATTATTTCCTTCCTTCTTCTGACTTTAGATTTTGTTTGTTCTTTTTCTAATTTTTTTAGGTCATATATTAGGTTATTTATTTGGGATTTTTGTTGTTTCTTGAGGAAGGCCTGTATCACTATGAACTTCCCTTTTAGAACTGCTTTTGCTGCATCCCATAGATTTTGTATGGTTGTGTTTTCAATGTCATTTATCTCAAGATACCTTTTACTTCCTCTTTGATTTCATTGTGACCTGTTTTTTTAGTAGCATGTTTTTTAGTCTCCATATAATCTTTTTTCTCATTTCTCTTTTTGTGGTTAATTTCTAGTTTTATGCTGTTGTGGTCAGAAAAGATGCTTGGAATAATCTCTATCCTCTTAAAGTTTGTTTTGCATCCTAGTATGTGGTCTATCCTAGAGAAAATTCCATGTGCGCATGAAAAGAATGTGTATTCTAGTTTCTTTCTTTTTTTTTTTTGGATGTAGTGTCCTGTAGATATCAATTAAGTCTAACAGTGTGATATTGGCACAGAAACAGACATATAGATCCATGGAACAGAATATAGAGCCCAGAAATAAACCCAGCCACCTACAGTCAATTAATCTCTGACAAAGGAGGCA
Organism: Mesoplodon bidens; assembly: GCF_964165515.1. Lineage (NCBI taxonomy): Eukaryota > Metazoa > Chordata > Mammalia > Artiodactyla > Ziphiidae > Mesoplodon > Mesoplodon bidens. The sequence continues at coordinate 17,958,783 of NC_138162.1, read as the reverse complement.
AGAATATACAATGGAGAAAAGACAGCCTCTTTAGCAAGTGGTACTGGGAAAGCTAGACAGCCACATGTAAATCAATGAAGTTAGAACACTCCCTCACACCATATACAAAAATAAACTCAAAATGACTTAAAGACTTAAATACAAGACATGCTACCATAAAATTCCTAGAAGAGAACATAGGGAAAACATACCCTGATATAAATCATAGCGATGTTTTCTTAGGTCGGTCTCCCAAGGCAATAGAAATAAAAGCAAAAATAAAGAAATGGGATCTAATCAAACTTAGAAGCTTTTGCACAGCAAAGTAAACAAAATGAAAAGACAACCTATGGAATGGGAGAAAATATTTGCAAACAATGTGACAGACAAGGGCTTAATTTACAAAATATATACAAATAGCTCATACAATTCAATAACAAAAAAACAAACCAATCAAAAAATGGGCAGAAGACCTAAATAGACATTTCTCCAAAGAAGACAAACAGATGGCCAAAAGGCACATTAAAAGATGCTCAACAGGGCTTCCCTGGTGGCACAGTGGTTGAGAGTCCACCTGCTGATGCAGGGGACGTGGGTTCGTGCCCCAGTCTGGGAAGATCCCACGTGCCACGGAGCGGCTAGGCCCATGAGCCATGGCCGCTGAGCCTGCGCATCCAGAGCCTGTGCTCCGCAACAGGAGAGGCCACAACAGTGAGAGACCCGTGTACCACAAAAAATAAAGAAAACAAAAAGATGCTCAACATAGCTAATTATTAGAGAAATGCAAATCAAAACTACAATGAGGTATCACCTCACACTGCTCAGAAAGACCATCATCAAAACGTCTACAAATAATAAATGCTGGAGAGTATATGGAGAAAAGGAAAGCCTTCTATTCTGTTAGTGGGAATATAAATTAGTGCAGCTACCGTGGAAAACAGTATGGAGATTCCTTAAAAAACTAAAAGTAGATTCAGCAATCCCATTCTTGGGAGTATATGTGGAAAAGATAAAAGCTCTAATTCAAAAAATCCATGCACCCCAATGTTCATAGCAGCACTATTCACAGTTGCCAAGACATGGAAGCAACCTAAGTATCCATCAACAGATGAATGGATAAAGAAGAAGTGGTGCATATATACAATGGAATATTACTCAGCCATAAAAAGGAATGGAATAATGCCATTTGCAGCAACATGGATGGATATAGAGATTATCATACTAAATAAGTCAGACAAAGACAAATATCATATGATACAATTTACGTGGAATCTAAAAAAAATGGTACAAATGAACTTATTTACAAAACAGAAATAGAGTCACAGAGGTAGAAAACAAACTTATGGTTACTAGGGGATAAGGGGGGGAAGGGATAAATTAGGAGATTGGGATTGATATATACAGACTACTATATATAAAATAGATAACTAATAAGGAACTGCTGTATAGAGAAAGACCCCTCAAGTGGCAGTGTGAAGAAGAAAATGGAGGGAGCTAGGAACAGATATAGGGAGTCAGAGGACAATGTGTAGTCCAGGAAAGAAATGGTGGCTGTTTGGATGAAAGTGGTGACAGTAGGTGGACAGAGGATTTTACCCGTTCTATTAAATGGTGAAATTAGACAAAATGATCTTCAGTGTCTAACATTCTGTGATTCTAGTAAGTCATTACACATCTCTGCTATTCACTGATTTAAAATTTTTTTTCTATCAATAGACTTTATTTTTTAGAGAATTTTTGTGTTTACAGATGAATTGAGTAGAAAGTAGAGTTCCTATTAGATTTCTCTTTAAATAATGATATATTGGGACAGGGAAATCTAGCTATTTTCTAGGATCAGCTATCACGAAATCTGAAAATATTAAACCATGTGATCAGGTGTGTAGGTCTGGAAATACAAGTAATATTCCTTATGACCTCTCAGTGGTTTTGTCGTGATGATGTCTTAAGATTAAAGAAGGTGGCTTTGGGGAAGGCATCAGAATAGAGTCAGATGGGATCTGGGATGACAGCCATTTATATGCTATGTTATCCCGGGCAGTTCTCTACCTGTTTATATTTCAGTAGCCTTGTCTATAGAATGGATTCATCATTTCTGTCCTAAAAGGGCTGTCCTAAGGAAAATATATCATAATTTAAGTAAAGAACCCAGCAGGGGGCTGTCACATAGCAGGCACTCAGTATACCTCTCCACCCCATCCTTGGGTAAATATGACTCCCATCGCAGGCAGCACTCTCCAGGAGAAGTGAGGTTGTAGAGGGACAGATACAATACACTCAGCCTAGTTCTCCAGTATTTACATGGAGAAAATGTACATCACTTTTACACCACCAGGCCTGAGGTTGTACAGTGTATTAAACTTGCTTCCATCTCTGTGAAATGACAAATCTCAGTTACTCGCCCATGAAACTGAACAGGCCCAGGGTGAAGACAAATTAAAAAACAAAATCAGTACTATTCTACTTTCTAGCTTGTACTTCAAAAGGATAACAACAGGAGTGAGAGTAGGGAAGGGATGTCTTTCTTTAAGACATGGAAGCAGATTAGTTTCTCTTTTCAATTCTCACAAAAATACTGTTCTAGGGATCATGAGTCTCATTTTTACAAGTGAAAGAAACTAAGCCTCAGTGTTTAAGTGACTGTTCATAGTGAGTGAGTGGCCCCAAATCAAGTCCCAATCTCTTTGAAGTGTAAACACTACATTACACTGATTCTCTCTTCTCATGATTATCTTGTTTGTTTAAGCCAAAACCAATTATTTAAATACTCCAGGGATGGAAATTGTTTTAACTTAATCTCAACACATATCGACTGGTAGTGATTGCAGTGCTGGGAGGAGAAGGGTTTTTTATAACACATCCAGGCTCCAGAGAAAAGGTAATGTGACCTTGGGAAAGTCATCTCTCTGAACTTTCCTCGTCCATAGCTGCACATCATGGAAATGGAAAGGGCAGTGTCAGTATAAATGTTACATTTGCTTTTCTGTGTTTAGTTTATTTGTCAAACAATAAACTGAAGATTGGGTTGGGGAGGAGATCCTCTAGGGCTACACATCACGCAGCCACAGAGCCCCAGGTCTGCCTCCCTAACCAGTCAGTACTCTCCTTCTTGTCCAGAATGCCTCTTGTCTAACCTGATTAGAGATATCATCGTCTTTGTACTATCCTCACCCCCTTGAACAAGTTAACAATTTGTACCATAACTGCTGCTAAGTGAGCATTTTTTGCCAAAAGTTGCCTTCCATGACTAGCAGAATCTTGGTTCTGGGCATGGCACTGGCCATGTTCTAAACCCATGAGGAGAACGGAATATGTCCACTTCTCTAACTACCCTATCTTCTATTGACCAGTTAGTGTGGGAAAGACAACTCTCATGATAATCTTTAAAAAAAAAAAAAAAGGCTCCAAGACCTAAATAGACACTTCTCCAAAGAAGAAATACAGATGGCCAATAGGCACATGAAAAGATGCTCAACATTGCTAATTATTAGAGAAATGAAAATCAAAACTACAATGAGGTACCACCTCACACTGGTCAGAATGGCCATCATTAAAAAGTCCAGAAATAACAAATGCTGGAGAGGGTGTGGAGAAAAGGGAACCCTCCTACACTGCTGGTGGGAATGTAAGTTGGTGCAGCCACTGTGGAAAACAGTACGGAGGTTCCTCAGAAAAGCAGAGTTACCATAAGATCCAGCAATCCCACTGCTGGGCATATATCTGGACAAAACTATAATTCAGAAGATACAAGGCTCCCCTATGTTCATAGCAGCACTATTCACAATAGCCAAGACATGGAAACAACCTAAATGTCCATCAACAGATGAATGGATAAAGAAGATGTGATATATATTGGATTGGCCAAAAAGTGCCTTTGGTTTTTAAGTAAAAATAAATGACACACTTTTCATTTTCACCAAGAACTCTATTGAACAACGTATTCACCCTTTTGTTCCACTGCCTTCTGCCATATCTTGGGCAACTTCATAATTCCATCTTCCCAAAACTTTTTTTCTTTTTGAGCAAAGAACTGTTCCAGGTGCCTTTTGCAGTCTTCCAGGGAATTGAATTTTTTTCCATTAAGAGAATTTTGTAAAGACCAAAATAAATGGAAATCCGAAGGTACAATGTCTGGTGAATACACTGGATGAATCAGAACTTCTCAGCCAAGCTGTGACAGTTTTTGCCTGGTCATCAAAGAAACATGAGGTCTTGTGTTATCCTGATGGGAGAATATGCATTTTCTGTTGACTAATTCCGGATGCTTTTCCTCGAGTGCTGACTTCAGTTGGTCTAACTGGGAGCAGTACTTGTTGGAATTAATTGTTTGGTTTTCCAGAAGGAGCTCATAATAGAGGACTCCCTTCCAATCCCACTATATACACATCACCTTCTCTGGATGAAGACCAGCCTTTGGTGTGGTTCTGGTGGTTCATTTCGCTTGCCCCCCGATCTCTTCCATTCCACATTATTATACTGTATCCATTTTTCATTGCCCATCACTATTTATTTTAAAAACAGAACACTTTCATTACGTTTGAGTAGAGAATCGCATGTGGAAATATGGTCAAGAAGGTTGTTTTCGCTTAACTTATGTGGAACCCAAACATCAAAGCGATTAACACAACCAAGCTGGTGCAAATGATTTTCAATGCCTGATTTGGATATTTTGAGTAGGTCAGCTATCTCCCACATGGTATAACATTGATTGCTCTCAACTGATGTCTCAATTTACTCGCTATCAACTTCAACTGGTCTACCCAACCGTGGAGCACCGTCCAGCAAGAAACCTCCAGCATGAAACTTCGCAAACCACTTTTGACATGTTCGATTAGTCAGAGCACCTTCTCCGTACGCTGCACAAATCTTTTTTTGTGTTTCACTTGTGTTTTTACCTTTCTTGAAATAATAAAGCATAATGTGCCAAAAATGTTGCTTTTTCTTCCATATTCAATATTAAAATGGCTACACAAAAATCCACCAATTTTGATGAGTCTTTTTTTTTTTTTTTTTTTTTTTTTTTTTTTTTGTGGTACGTGGGCCTCTCACTGTTGTGGCCTCTCCCGTTGCAGAGCACAGGCTCTGTGACGACACGCAGGCTCAGCGGCCATGGCTCACGGGCCCAGCCGCTCCACGGCATGTGGGATCCTCCCGGACCGGGGCACGAACCTGCGTCCCCTGCATCGGCAGGCGGACTCTCAACCACTGCGCCACCAGGGAAGCCCGATGAGTCTTTTTTTAAATGCACGCTGATATGACAACTGTCACATGCAGTCTAACAAAACTGTTTCAAATGAAGTTAAAGACAACTAAGTGCTACTAGAGCCATCTTACGGAAAAAAACAGACCAACCTTTTGGCCCACCCAATATATACAATGGAATACTACTCGGCCATAAAAAAGAACAAAATAATGCCACTTGTAGCAACATGGATGCAACTAGAGATTAGCAAACTAAGTCAGAAAAAGAGAAAGACAAATACCATACGATATTACTTATATGTGGAATATAAAATATGACACAAATGAACCTATCTATGAAACAGAATCACGGACATAGAGAATAGATTGGTGGTTGCCAAGTTGCGGGGTGGGGGGGCTTGGGGGAGAGATGGAGTGGGAAGTTGGGGTTAGCAGATATAAACTTTTATGTATAGAATGGATAAACAACGAGGTCCTACTAACAAAGAGAACTATATTCAATATTCTATGATAAACCATAATGGAAACGAATATTTTAAAAAAGAACATGTGTGTGTGTGTGTGTGTGTGTGTGTGTGTATATATATATATATAAAACTGAATCACTTTGCTGTACAGCAGAAATTAACATTGTAAATCAACTATACTTCAATTTTAAAAAATTGACAAAGAAAAAAAATCTCCATTTACTGAGAAATCACCCTTTACTCATTTGCAAAAACAGTATGAAATTTAGGTTTCTAAGAACCTTTTCATTTTTTTTTTTTTTTTTTTTTGCGGTATGCGGGCCTCTCACTGTTGTGGCCTCTCCCATTGCGGAGCACAGGCTCCGGACGCGCAGGCTCAGCGGCCATGGCTCACGGGCCCTGCCGCTCCGCGGCATATGGGATCCTCCCAGACCGGGGCACGAACCCGCATCCCCTGCATCGGCAGGCGGACTCTCAACCACTGCGCCACTAGGGAGGCCCTTCATTTTTTATAGTTAGTGATTCTGTGATGGATAGACTGAAAAGTTCTGGACATAAAGGCAGAATTTACCTAAGGTAAAGGAAGGAGGGTGTTTAAACCATTGCAATTTATCCACAGAGGTGCTGCTTTTGAGAGCATCATTTATGCCATTTTTGGAAAGGATCAATGTTGATTTATAGAATTTTCATTTTGTAACTGAGGAAGTCCACAGTGAAGGGAACCTTTGGGCTGGCAATTAAAGCACTTGGTAGGGAAATGTTACCTTTATTTCTAGCTCACTCAATTTCCACATATCTACCTGCCCCATTGCCTTACTTCCCATATTCAATAAAAATAGGTAGAATACCCATTCATAAAGAGAGACATTTGAACAATTACCTCTTAGTATTTTCTTGATTAAAAAGATGCTATGACAGTATCTAATGCTGAAGATAAGCAGGTCCTAAAATCCAGGAATTCCACTTCTACAAGTACAACCAACAGAAATTCTTATGTATGTTCACCAAAAGACAGGTCCTAGAATGTTTATAGCAGCACTCTTCACGATAGACCAAAGTTGGAAACTCCCCAAATGTCCGTCAACAGTATCATGGGCAAGTAAGTGGTACCTCTTAATGCACTGAAATGCTATACAGCAAAAAGAACAAATGATCTACAACTTTTTATGAATGAATCCCACAAAAATGGTATTGAACAAAAGAAGCAAGACACAAAAAATACATACTATATGCTTTCCATTTTACGAAGTACAAGAATAAGCAAAGCACAATTAATGGCACTGGGAAAACTGAATATCCGCATGCAAAACAATGAAGTTGGACCCCTACCTCACACCATATCCACAAGTGAACTAAAATTGTATCAATGACCTAAATATAAAAGCTAAAACCATAAAATTCTTAAAAGAAAACATAGGAGTAAATATTCATGTCCTTAGATTTGGCAGTGGATCTTAGATATGACACTAGAAGAATAAGCAACAAAAGATAAAAATAAATTTACTTCATTGAAAGCCAAAAAAAAATAAAAGTTTTGTACATCAAAAAACATTACCAAAGAATCGGAGAAAATATTTCCAAATCATTTATCAAGAATACGTAAAGAACTACTACAGGGCTTCCCTGGTGGCGCAGTGGTTGAGAGTCCGCCTGCCTATGCAGGGGACACGGGTTCGTGCCCCGGTCCGAGAAGATCCCACATGCCACGGAGTGGCTGGGCCCGTGAGTCATGGCTGCTGAGCCTGCGCGTCCAGAGCCTGTGCTCCGCAACGGAAGAGGCCACAACAGTGAGAGGCCTGCGTACCGCAAAAAACAACAACAACAACAACAAAAGAACTACTACAAAAAGACAGAGAATCCAATTAAGAATGGGCAATTAACTTGAATAGACATTTCTCCAAAGACTGCAGACACAGGATGGATAAAATTTAATTTTAATTTTTAAAAATGGGAGAGTTAAAAAAAGATGTGGAGAAATTTGAACCCTTGTACATAAGCTGGTGGTCACATAAAATGGCTCAGCTGCTGTGGAAAACAGACTGTTGGTTCCTCAAAAAGTTAAACGTAGGGCTTCCCTGGTGGCGCAGTGGTTGAGAGTCCGCCTGCCGATGCAGGGGACACGGGTTCGTGCCCCGATCCCGGAGGATCCCACGTGCCGCGGAGCGGCTGGGCCCGCGAGCCATGGCCGCGGAGCCTGTGTGTCCGGAGCCTGTGCTCCGCAACGGGAGAGGCCACAGCAGTGAGAGGCCCGCGTACAGCAAAAAAAAAAAAAAAAAGTTAAACGTAGAATTACCTTATGATTCCATAATTCCACTCCAAGATAGATGCCCAAAGTAACTGAAAACAGATATTCAAACTACTACATGTACACATATGTTTATAGCAGCACTATTCATAATAGCCAAAAAGCAAAACAGCCCAAATGTCCATCAGTAGATGAATGGATAAACAAATTGTGGTATACACAAATGATATTATTCACCCATAAAAAAGAATGAAGTATTGATACATACTACAAAGTGGATGAACATCCAAAACATTATGCTAAGTGAAAGAAGCCAGACACAAAATGTTACATATGATTCTATTCATATGAAATACCTACAACAGATAAATCCATATAGACATAACACAGATTGGTGGTTGCCAGAGACTTGGGGAGGGGCACATGGGGAGAAGCTGATTGCTGGGTAAGGGGGTTTACTTTGGTGTGATGGAAATGTTTTGGAACTAGATAAAGGTGCTGATTGCACAAGATTATAAATATATTAAATACCACTGAATTGTTCAGTTTTAAGTGGTTCCTTTTGTTACGTGAATTTCACTCAAATTATTTTTAAAAAGGGAATGAAAGAAGCTCAACATGAATAGCAACACTAATAATAATAATAATAAGGGGGAGGGGGAGGGGAGGGGAGGAGGAGGAGGAGGAGGAGAAGAAGAAGAGGATGAAGAAAAACTTCAATGCTGTTAGATATCAGGATAGTGGGACCCTTCAGAGGGTAGAAAGGGTAGTCACTGGAAGGGGACAATAAGGGGTCTTTGGGGATGCAGGTAATGTCCTTCTTGATTTGAATACTGGTTACACAAGTGTACTCAGTTTATGAAAATTCATCCAGCACTTACCATAAGTGCACATACTTTTCTGTATGTATATTATAAGTCAACATAAAAGTCTTTTAAAAGATCCATTGGCAAAAACGCTCCATTAGAAAGAAGACATTTTTTTCTAAAAGAATTGAAAGTGGAAAAAGACCCCGCTTCAGCAGGAAGTGGCACCCGCATTTTTTCCCCAAATTAGCAACGATTCTTTAAAATACAACAAAGCTTGACCCTTCTCTTCCCCAAAGTGTGGGGAAGAGAAGCAATGTGTGCTGGTATTGTGGAAGAATGAAAAGTTAGGATTCCTGGGTTCCAGTTCTGCTTTATAGCACTGGGACCGTGGACAAGCTATCTCACCTCTGAGACTCCTGATTCCTCCTCTGGATACTGGGGATAATGATGACCAAGAGGCAGATAAAATGAGCTGATCTGGGTCTTTTGCTCTCAGAGCGAGTGCTGTGATGGAACTGTGAAAAGTGCCATGAGAAGTGGGTGGAGAAGCAGCCAGAAGACTGGAGCTCATTCCCTGGGGAACCACATTCTACCCCAAACAGAGCTGGAGCCGTTTTTCATCTGCTTTACCCAAGGAGCTTCCATGTAATAATAATGCACCCCTGCCACCAACTATCCGATTTTGATGCCTGCCTTTTACTTCTCTGGGCTTCATATTCTTGGGAGGTTGGCTCAGATGTAATCACGTCAGTCAATGATTTTCAAACTCTTTGGCCATGCAATCCATTCTTCAAGTGCAATATTATATGAAATACCAAAAGTCAAAGAGCTTCTCTAATCAAAGAGGGGATGAGGGACCCTCCTAGTTAGCCCATTTCTATCTCCTCTAACAAAACCAGGATCATCCCAGTGACAACTCCCTAGAGCTTTGGGATTCTAAAGAACGTGATGTAAAAGCAACTGATCTAATCTGATCTTTTGTTTTCTTGACTTTTTTTTTTTTAAACAGATGGAGAAATTGACAAAGGTTCAGTCGGAACTTGAACTTGTCACTTGCCCAGAACCCCTGAGCAGGGGACAGGGTAACATTGCTGACTGACTTGCCTTGCTGCCATGTGGTATCTGGGCTCTCCCCACAGGGCTCTTGATGAGAGGCATGATCTATGGGGTCTTGGAAGACTGGACTCCATGCCTAGAGATAAAATAAAGGGGGAACTGGAGGCAGTCAAGGCCCATGGTTTTTTGAGACTCTCTGTTTTCTCTCTGCTTGACACACAGCCGGCTGTGGTCCACCACTGAGAGTGAGAGGTTTCTTACCCCATATCACCCTGGGGCTGCACCATGCATCGTCCAACCTAGGCTACCTGCCTAGCTAAGTGCTTTCACTTCCCTCTTTAACTCATTGCTCTCCAAGCTAAGCAGAATTCTTCCCAGAGGCTGCAGAGATGGTAACCAAGTCCTTTCAACAAACTCTGGTGGTCACCGTGCTGACATCATAGCATAAATAGATCCTTCCATATGCACATCACTTAATAGTTCACAAAATATATTTATTAACCTTTAAAGATATTCATTTATTCAATTGCATGTTGAACAACTGTTTATTGAGCACTACTATGTGTAATGCATTAGACTAAGTACAGATAAGAGTGATGACCAAGACAGACAGCCATAGTCACAGCCCTCACAGAGTGTACTATCCAAATACAGAGAGAGACAAGCAACTAGCTCATTGGTGTGCAGTGTCATAAATGGGGGAATCCATCCCAGAGGGAAAATGGTAAATGTTGCAGGTATAGTTAACACCATGTGCAAAGACCAACAGGGTGAAATAGGGCACGGCCTGAATGGGGAATGGCAAGTGTCCGGGCTACTGGAATCTGGATTGGGTGTAAGAATAATCAAAGAACCACACTGGGGAAGAAATGTGCCAGCTGATGACAGAGTTATATAGACACCAAATTGCCAAGAGCTTTGAAATTGTGTGTCTTAGTTTGGGTTCCTTCAGAAGCAAACCCCGAGGCAAGTATTTAAGTGCAAGTAGTTTATCTGTATAATGATCCCAGTAGCTACAGTAGAGGAGAGGAGATGTGAAACAAGCGTGGGAAGGTAGCCAAGAGAGGATGTATCATCCAACATGTTACTACTGTGAGCAACTACAGCTTAATCCCCTTAGGGAACTCTGAGCCAGTGGAGAGCACCCAAGATGCTAGGTAATGGGGGTACTTATCCAGTCGTTCCCATCAAGGGATTCCCCTGGAACATTAATCCTTCAGCACATTTGTACTTCATGCTGGTGGGAAGCACAGATTCAGGCCATCATAAAAGGCTCTCAGTCAAAGAGATGTGGATACTGACCATGGGAAGTTGGACCTGAATACTCCAGGGTGGCAAAGGTCAGGGAAACGGGCAGGAATTCACTGGGCTCTGGTACAGCACTAAAGAGTTTGAACATTATTCTGAGGGTGATGGACAGACATGCGCATTTTCAGGGAAAGGGATGTAAGAAACAAATTTAAATGTTGAGGTAGACCGCTTTGCGTAGAACAAGGGTTGTAGGGGAGAACCAGGATGTGCTGGGACCAAATGGGAGGCTGAAGCAGTGGCCCAGGCGAGAAATGATCTGGTTGTGATGGGAAATAATGGGAAAAAGCAGCTGGGATCAAGAGAATTGTAGTAAATAGTAGGATAGCGTCGGTGATTATTTTGATATTGATGGCTAGTGGGGAAAAAACGTGGTATGACTTACTTAGAATGCACACACTTGCCATGGACAACTGGATAATCCAGTATTTTTCAGGGCCACATGTAGCCAGAAAAGGTATAAAGGCCATGAGGGGTCAAATCAGTAGCAATTCATTTTTCCTAGAACGGGAGAACTGAGTGCTGGGGATATGTGTCATGACAGACAAGGATGGTTGCATGAGTTCTTTTAACAGTTTAAATCCACAGAAAACTGCCCAGAGAGTTCCCTAAATTAGCTTCCTCACAGAGCAAAGAACTTTTTGTCCATAGTTCATGATGTCCCTGAGTTCTCCTGAAGCTACTGTTAGCAGAACGTCTTAGGAACTGTGGCGTTCTCAGCACAGCGGTCCAATCCCTTTTTCTAGACCCGTGGCACTCAAACTTTCACATGCATCAGAATCCCCGGAAAGGCTTGTTAAGATTTCTGGGCCCCACTCCAGGGCTTCTGATTCAGTAGTGCTGGAGTAGGGCCCAAGAATGTGCATTTCTGAAAACTTTCCATGAGACACATTGCTACTGATCAAGGGGCCACACTTTGAGAACCACAGATCCAATCCCTCAACCGTCCATATACTCACACACCTACTGTGCTAGGTGACGAGGATTCTAAATGGATAAAATAAACACCACATGGCCCCTGCTCTCAGGGAGTTCCCGGTCTATTGGTAAAGACATGAGAGCGGAAACACATGTTTTCTAATGTCAAAGGCCAAGACTGAGAGGGACTCAGGCTCGAGGATAAGAATGTGATGTGATATCAGAGATGGAGCTTCGGACATGAAGACCAAGGAGGGAGAGAAGGGGGTTCCAGGCAGAGGGAGGAGCCTGGATAAGAGAACGCTGGTGGGAGAACGCATGCTGAGGAATTTAAGTCAGAATATTGTCAACACGTGGGCAATCAGAGGAGACGGGGATGGAGAAGAGGCCAGAAGGCTTCTTCGAGGAGCCTTGAGATGAGCCTTGAAGAACAAGTAAGGCTTTAGAAAAGAGAAGGAAGGGTAGTCTGGCTGAGAAAACCTCAGGTTCCTCTGACTTCAGGGACCCTATACTGTCTCCTGCTTTTCCCCTTCCTTCTTCAATGTATGAGGGAGCACACAGATGTTGTCCTTTGACCAAAGTTAGTCTAGGAGGCAGGGTCCTCCCCTGTGGCTCCTACCAGGAACCTGTCTGGGCTTTGCAAGGAAAAGCAGCAGCTCATTCTCCTCAATACATTTGCACTGAACAAGCACATTCCTTTCCAGGATTAAAAACATACCGAGGTAACACAGACCACGTGTAGGACAAGAAGTAACCAGACATCTCATTTTCTCCAATTCCTGGACAGACACAGTGTGTCCGTCCATCCATTCATCTGTACACACACACACACACACACTCTCTCTCTCTCTCTACAAGCACAGGCCGGGGGGCAGAATTCCCAAGGACCAATTTCAAAACCTCTTCCCAAGGAGCCAAGGAGAAAACTTAGTTTCCAGACATTTAGTGCACCATCCAAGACCCAAACCCGAAACCTGGATATTTCTCTTCCACTAGGGGAATAGCTTTCGGTCGAGCCATTACTGATTTTTCTCTGTGTTGATACTTTAAAAATATTTTCCATGAAGCTCCCTGCCAAATGCTTTCATCTCAAACATCTGCAGTTCTCCTGTAACTCATGTTAACACATACAAAGCATCAGTTATTGGGACTCCATTCACCTGTAAATTTGTCTCAGAGCCTGAGATTTGGAAATAGGCTCACCTCTCAAGGATACAGCTGCCCAAAGTTTTAGATTCTGCCTTCCTTGCAAGGCTTGTCTTTTGCTCCCATCTCCGCCACCACCTACCCACCACTCACTTTATGCTCCAGCCAAACTGAACCTTCTTTGGTTCCTGTAAAGTGCCCTGTCCTCTTAGATCTGAGCTTTGGACTCAGGCTCTGCTCTTTACCTGGAACACTCTCCCTTAACTACACAGAGTTCACCGTTATTCATTCTTTAAGTCTCAGCTTAGACACGTGTATTAATAATTAGTATTATAGCTTACACTGATTGCAGGCTCACTACATGCCCGACATGGAATTAAGTACTATGCACTCACTTATTTAGCACACACATAGTCCGTTGAAATAGATACAATTATCAGTATTCTCATTTTATACATGAGGAAATTGAGGCAAGAACTTTTAAATAACTTTCCCAAGGTCTTAAGACCATTAGGGGTGAAATCTGAATTTGAACCCCCAACATAACTAAGCCTGATGATGCTCCTGGAAGCCTTCTCCAAGCTCAACCCGGCCCGGCAGAACTGTGAGTCCCCTCCAGCCCCTATTTCCTCCCAAACTACCTCAACCATACTACACTAATTGTCCATTTACTTCTTCCATTTCTCCAAACACACAAGCTGCTTCCCATTCAAACTGTATCTCCTGGCTCACCATAGGTCTTCTGGGGTTGTTTGAGGAAGACATGAATAAATATGGACAGAGCCTGAGTTAGGTACCATTCATGAAGAAAACACATGTTAACCCAGTTAGTGATACAAACTCCAGGCTGTAACTAAACCAATGGAGAAAACAAAAAATTTCAGCACTTCGGTGAAGTGTGCTAACACAAAAATTATATTACCAACCTTTTTCATTTTTTCATTAAAAAAGGTGCCCTGAAGACCTCCAATTGCTCAGACTTAACCAAGACAAGCATGTGGTTAGAGACAGAAACATGATTTTTTTAAATGATCAGGAATTCCAACACTTAGCACAGCCCAATTGCCTGCATTTGAATACAGTCAAGTATGGAAAATCAAGCAGAAGCCTATGCTTAAAGTGTTGATGGCAGGTGGGGAACTGGGCAAACAGAAGGACATCTGAGCATCTGAGAAGGGACTGTTATAACCAAGACTAGCCCACCGGCCCATGCCATCTAGTGAGTTTCAGTTGGAAGATGGGTCTCAGCCCTCAGAGGCTCAGATGTGAGGGAGTGCCAAGCTTCTGTGCCTCAGGCTGGGGCAGGTTCTGCAATCTGGACCTCCAACTGGCAGCAAGGGGAATGAGGTGGCTTCCTGGACTGACCTGCCTTCCCTCTCTTGACATCCTCAGGTTCCGAATGAAAGGGTTGCCGGTTATCAGGTAGTTAACAGAGCTGATGATTGACTGGACGTGTGGGCTTCGACTCCTCATTGTGTGAACAGGATACCCCAGACATCTGACCTCCTGACCATCACCTGTCTAGGTCAGTTGGAAATTTGGTTCTATTCTTCTCAATTTTCACAGGTATTCTAATAAAGCCACACACTCTCCTTTTCCTTACCACCTGGATGGCCAGACTCCCCCTCTTCCTTTCTTCTGCTTTCTGCTTCTCTTTCTGAGCTCCTTATCCTAAGGCAATTGGTCAGAAGGAAGCTGCAAACCAAAAGATAACAGGCTATCCTGCTACCAGAATGATACATAAAAATCCCACTGCACTTATGCCACAGACCAGACTCCATCGATGGCCCAGATCGCTCTGCGTGATCTAGCCTGGCACTGTCCAACACAGTAGCCACTAGCCACATGTGGCTACTGAGCATTTGAAACATGGTGAGTTTGAATTGAGATGTGCCACAGTGGAACATACACATTGGATTTTAGTGACTTTGCACCAGAAAAATATGTAATTTTGGTAATTGTTTCTATTAATCACATGTTGAAAGGATAATATTTTGAATATTTTGCATTAAATAAAACATACACATCTTCCTTGACTTATGATGTGGTTACGTCCTATAAACCCATCATCACTTGAAAATGTCATCGTAAGTTGAAGATGCATTTAATACACCTAACCTACCAAACATCACAGCTTAGCCGAGCCTACCTTAAATGTGATTAGAACAGTTACATTAGCCTACAGGTGGGCAGAATCATCTAAGGCAGCCTATTTTATAATAAACTGTTGACTATCTCACGTAATTGATTGACTGCTGTACTGAAAGTGGGAAGCAGAATGATTGTCTGCGTCCAGAATGATTGTAAGTGTATTGGTTGTTTTCCCTTATGATCGTATGGCTGACTGGGAACTGCGGCTTCTACTGCCCAACATCACGAGAGAGGATCGGACCACATACTGCTAGCCCAGTAGAAGATCAATATTCAAAACGTGAAGTATCATTTCTACTGAATGTCTATCACTTTTGCACCATCATAAAGTCGAAAAATCGTAAGTCGGGGACCATCTGCATTATTAAATTTAATTTCACTCGTTTGAGCTTTTTTAATGTGGCTACTAGAAATTTTAAATTCACGTGCATGACTGACACTATATTTCTATTGGGTGTCACTGATCTAACGAATACTTAATATTTGGCCTCAATTCTTGCTGCTCTTCCTACCATAGTCCACGCTCCAGGTACACTGAACGCCTCCCAGGCCTTCTAGCCTTGAATGTCCTCTATCTCTACCCAGCCCTTATTTATCTGGAACATTTTTTCAGTTCATTTACTTTTACTCATCCTTTGGGCCAGAGTTCAAATATGATTTCCTTGGAGTAGTGTGGTGCGTGTTCAGCCTTTCAAATTTGGGTTTAAGGGCCTCTCTCTGCAACCTCACAGCCCCCTCTGTTTCAGTCCCTCACAGCACTTGCTAGGCTGTGGTGACTGACTGTTTCTGTCCCTCCAGTCTGTAAGCAACAAGAGCGAAGGAATTGCTACTACAGCTGGTACATATTAGGTGTTCAAGAAATACTTAAGGGATGAATGAAGGACACCTAATCTGATTATACTGCCTCCAGAGCACCCAACACCCTGCAACAGGGATCAGCAAACAACAGCCCCAGGACAAATACAGCCTGCCAACTTTTTTTGTAAATAATTTTTTTGGGGAACACAGCTATGCTCATTCGCTGACATATGTCTATGTCTACTTTTGAAGTAGAGATAAGTAGTTGCAACACAGATCATATGGTCTACAAAGCTTAAAATATTTACTGTAGGACCCTTTAAAGAAAGTTTGCTGAACCCAACCCTATCAAATAATGCCCAGCTCTTCAGGACACATCACGGCTTACCTGTCCAGACTTATCTGATGGTGCTCCACCTACAATACCTCTGTGTTTCAGGTGTGTTGAACTACTGGCAGCGCCAGTAACCTCCCACACTCGTGTTCCTCCATTCCATCTCCAGTACACACTGTAGCTCTCAACATTCCCATATATATAAATATATATATGTGTTATGTGTGTGTATATGTATATATAAACACAAGTATACTGCAATTATAATGATATATTATAAAAATGAGTATATATTCACTTATAAGTCTTTCTTCTCTAGACTGTGAACCACTCAAGAAAGGGAACAACACATTCATTCAACACTATGTATTAAGCACCCAACATGTTTCAGGAGCTAGAGACAGAGTGGTCATGATGTTCATGGCACTTATAACCAGTGGGATGGGGCAGTGACACCACTATCCCTCAGCTCTGTCCCCGTTGTCCGACCCAGGGCCAGGCATGTTGTAGTCGCCCAGCACATGTTTGAGAGAATGAATGAATGTCTCCCCCCAGAATCACACTTTTATCTTTACACAATGCTATTGACATTGAAGTGAAATTAGGAGTCAGACCTGTTTCTATGCCCGGCTTTGACAGGCAGGCGGACACGAAATAATGGTTTAGAACACAGATCTTGGAGGCAAACTTCCTGGGCTTGAATCTTGGCTCTGTCACTGGCTCTCTGTGTGATCTTGGGTCAACTGCTAGAACCTGGTGTGATTCATTCTCCTTGTCTATCAAGTGGGGATTAAAAAAAAAAAGCCATTTTGCAGAAATGCCATGTAGATTCAATAACAAATACTATGTATGCAGAATGCACAGACCAGTGCTTGGCCCATAGTAAGTGCTTTCTAAGTGTTGTCTTTCATTATTATCATTGTCACTGCTGCTGTCATCACTGCCTAAGCAGGGGCATGTGACAACTTTAGGAGCTTCATTGGTCACATGGGGACAGTGATATCTGTTCTGCCCACTTTGCTGTGGGAGTCTGGTTAGAGACAACAGTGAAAGGGCTTCATAACCTGTAAAGTGCTCTCCAGATGTCAGCCATTGGGATGATTATCTCCCAGATGTGTGGGCCACGCCATCACGGGCACATCTGCAAGGAGCAAACATCTGGAGGCCTGGTATTCCATCATCTCAGCCTGTGCCTCCTGCTCTAGTTCCTGCCCTCACAAAGTCCTTTCTCCCACCCAGGGGCAGCTTGCCAGTTCCAGGGTTGGAGCAAGAAGAATATCATTCCTCTGTTCTCTGCCCAACGTGGAAATTCCATCTCTTTGTCATTTCCATCACGTTGGAGTTGCAATGAAGGTCCATTAAGGCTTCTTATGGGAAGAGAGAAGGGTGTGGAGAGAGAGGGGGAATGGGGATCCCTTTCACTGGGATTTTTACTAGAACCCCTGGATTAAATCTTTCCATCCAGTCACCAAAGCCCTCAGTGGGTCATGGCTACTGCTAGAATGTGATTTTTTAAAAACAGACCAACAGCAAAAGAGTGCTTCATTGAATTGAAGCACACAACCATTGCGAGTCAACCTTTTTTCCCTCTTTGCTTTCTGAAATACAACACCATCTAGATTAGTTCTCAAAGCAGTTTTGGATTTAAGGCTGAGACTGCTTTGTAGGGAGTCCCCCAGCGTAAGTCAGTTCTGTTCAATACAAATTTATTTAGCATCAAGGATGCTCCAGGCACCGTGTGGGGCCTCAGAGGCCCCGAGGTGAATGAAGCACTGCCCGGCTGTTGAAGATCACACAGCCTGGAGGGGAGACAGTCATAAAACCCAGAGCTCTCTGAAATGCTGTGGCAGGGCTAACATAGATGTGATCCCTGGCACTTGAGGAATCTCAAAGGAGTGGGCAGGTACCTAGCTTTTGTGTTGCCTGAGCCCAGCACAGGACCAAGCACGTAGTAGGTCCTGCACAGGAATATCGTGAATGAATACGTGAGCCCTATATCTGAGAGTTCAAGGAAGGCTTCCCAAGGAAAACACTCTTGCGTCATGGTTGAATATCCATGCCAGGGTTCATAGGTTGCAAGTGGCAGCAACAGAATTGGACACAAGGAGAACTCACCATGAGCATTTGGGGGAGCTTGGTCCACAGGTTTCCACCTGTGCAGAAAAGAAGGCTGGAGAACAAGACTTGAAAGAGCTAGGAAGCCAGGTGGGGTCAGGGGCTCAGTAGCAGGAAGAGCTCAAAAATCTCATCCAGGCTCCACGGCTAACCCCCCACTGTTCCTCTCTTGCATCACTCTGCTCAAGACTCAGAGTCCTGCGAGTGAGGCTCTAGCTGGCACCTCTGCCTGGATTATGAGAGGAATCGTCAGTAGTGGGAGAATATAACACCACAATTTACGTTCCACCAAGACCATACCCAATGGGGTGGTTCCCACCCTTTCCTTCCAAAAAAATCAGGGTGTTGCTGAGAAGGAGTAACTGTGGCTGAACAGCCAAAAAAGACATTGTAACTACCTCACAGACTCAGGCAGATGAATAAAGACGGCCAGAGTATATGCACACTCACAGAAGCAGGATGAGTAAAGTTATGGAGGCCTGGAAAAATAAGGAATGGGCAAGGAATTTCAAGCAACTTTGTGTTACTTACATATAAGGCATGAGACAAAAAGTAATAGTATGAACAGGAGCACAACATGGTGATGCTTAAACATGAAATTGCACCGTGGAGTGACTGGGATAATGAAGGAGTCTACGGAATGCCACTCTTGCCTGTGTCCCTGCTGCCTGGAAATACTACGTTGTTTTTGCCCAGTGTCAAGGACTGCAGCGTGTTCTGTAACTGTTACAGCCCACTGATACTGGGACAAATAGATTAAACAAGTCCAAATACCATTAAGCCAATTACAGATGTGCTGAGCGGGCTCTGAGCTTGACGCGTCCCCAGCTGGAAGTTTCACTTGAACACTTAAAAGGAACGAGGGCAAACAATTCTCATCGGAGGCCCATGTCCTATGCCCGCAACCAACTAAGGAAACCTCTGCTGTCCAATAATCATCCTTTATTCTGCTTTTGTTTGTTGATTTTGTTTTTAGCACAAGACCCAGTTGCTTATGTAACAGATCGTGTGGTTGGGTGAGACGCTCTTTCTCCCTGAAGTTAGGTTTTCCTGGAACTAATAGTGATGCCAAAGGAATGAGCAAGTGAAAACTAAAGCAAAAGCAAACCACAGGCCTTTCTTGAGCACCTACTGTGCGCCAAGCCCTTTCTTATTTACAATGTGTTCCCTACAATGTCCCAGTGAGGTAGGTGAATCTGGTGATTCCTGTTTTTCTGGTGAGAAAGTCTAGCTTCAGGTCTATACAATTCCCATGCTTGGTGAAGCTGGAATTTAAATCCAAGTTTGTCTGACTCTAAAGACCCCTATTCATTCCTCAGAATGACTCTATCCCTTAACACCTCTTTCTGTAGTTATTTACCCCTCACCACAGAGACCTGAATCTCAACCTGGTTGACTCTCAATTTGCACCTGTCTAGTCATGGGAAGGTAACCACCTCACACGGAGACAAAAGCAGCCTCCCTGGGCAAACCTCTGGTCCCTACTCTATTCTCTTAAGCCCCAACAGAAGAGTCCATTCCTCCAGCTGCACGCCTACTATTACAATATCTAAAGATGAGACTGGGACTCTGTGAATTCTCTGTGTAAGCTCACAGACTCTTTGTGCTGTGGTTGGAAACGTTCTTGGAAATCATCTAGACCTGTGGTTCTTAAACATGGTATGCATCAAAGTCACCCTGGCTCGTAAAAATACAGATTCCCAGGGCTCTCCCAAGGTTTACTCGATTAGAATCTCAACAAGTGGGGACTAAAAATCTGTATTTCTCCTAAGCTCTCAGGCTATTTGGACGTTTTAATCCAATTCTCCAAATTATATTACGTGGGAGATCAAGATGTGAAGGGGGGAAGACATTTGCCCAAGGCCACGCAGCCAATGAGTCACGTTTTACTTTCCATAAAGCAGGCAGGGCTAGCCTTGCTGATCCCCTCAGACAGCCCCTCTCAACGCCCGGCTCTTGCTCAGCCCATGGAAGACTGTGCGTTGACTGTGGAGTTTGAATAGCTTGCAAGCAAGTGAAGAAACTACGTCATCCCCGATCATAAAACCTGGTGAGCCGCAACCAGGCTGGTATTTGGACTACAGAACTGCCTGGGGAGGCCGGCCTGACTTGGCACTGGCCTTGCCTCCTGAACAGAGGTAAGGCTTTCTTCCCTGCCCCTCCCCACCTGCCCAGACGTCAGGAAAGAGGATGGGCCTGAGGTTACCAAGGCGTCAGAAGAGCACTGGAGATAAAATCAGAATATTCCACACTCGATTCTGTCAGCTGCATGACCTGGTACAGGTACTTCTTCCTTTCTGGCCCTCAGTCTTCCCATGTATAGAATGGGAGCATTGGCCTCTGGTGTGGTTATGAGAACAGAGCTGCAGAGTCACCACGTCTTAAGTTAGATGCATCCCAGCTCCTTACCAACGGCAAGACCCAGGCCCATCCCCTAACCTCCCTGAACCTCAGGACGTGTTCTGTAAAATGGGGATGTTGGTAGCCATGTCATGGGGGGGGTGTGACAACTAAATGAGATAGTGCAACTAATGCGCTTGCACAGAACCTGGCCCTGGAAAGTGCTCATCAAATGGTAATTATTGCTCTTGTTGTTATCGAAATTTGTCATTTCTCATCTGAATCCCCAAGAGGCCAGCCTCTCTGGCCCAGGGGGAGGGTGCTGAGGCCTTACATTTGAACAGACTTCAGTTCCTACACAGAGGTCTTCCAGCCACCCAGTGGCTCCTCAGCAACTCCACCACAGGATGTCTTGGCATACCCCAAAGGGGATGGCTGGCTCCCGGGTCAGATGTAAGAGGCCCAAAGACCTGTGCTGGCCTGGAGATCCTGTGTGACCACAAATCCAGCCTCAGTTTCCTTGTCTAAGAAGTACAGATCGGGACTTCCCTGGTGGTCCAGTGGTTAAGACTCCACGCTTCCACTGCAGGGGCACAGGTTTGATCCCTGGTCGGGGACTAAGATCCCGCATGCCGTGGCCAATAAATAAATAAATAAATAATAAAATAAAAAGTACAGATCTTCTAGCCCTGTCCTAGAAGACTCATGTAAAAATGGCTTCAAGACTATGTAGAACTGCATTAGCACGTATCTTCTGAGCACCTGCCCTATGGTTTGACCAGTCACTCTGGGCACAGAAGACATAAAACATGGTCCGACCCAGGAGTTCACATGTTAGGAGAAAACAGAACCCTAGAGGCATAATTAAAACTCGGTGGACTAAGTAGAAACATCATAGAAGTATGGAGATTGTGAGAAGCAAAAGGAGGAGCCCCTGTTCTGGATTTGGGAGTCATGGTCAGAGCAGCTTTCTTAGAATAAGTAACACTTCTCCTCTGGGGGTCTGACTTGTAAACAACTGCATCTTCTACAAATACATAGGATTGTTTACCCTCCATTTCCAGTGTGGGCCCTGAGGGCTTGAGAACCTAGAATGTTAGAGCCGAAGGATTCGTCAGTGAAGTGCTATTCTTACCAATGTGTTTATGCAAAGACACCAAAGGCAAGACTGGGGAGAAACTAGCCTGGGGTCCCCTAGCCTGTTAGCATTGGAGCTGGGTCCAGAATCTGAATTCTTAACTTCCCATTTGGGGCACCTGCTGACAACCTCCTCACCAGCTTCCTCGTTCTTCTCTTTCTCTCACACTCTCTCTCACACTCACACACGCTTGTCCAACAGAGCACAGCTGCGGCCCCTCGCCCTCCCCTCCTGCCAACTCCTGTAAAACAGGAAAACAGAGCAGCTTGGCTTCAGGTGTAACGTGTACAAATACACGCAGCAAAGTTTCCAAAGGGATATGGAGAGTCAGGGACAGTGAGCGCCTTTCAGGGTCTGGCAGGTTTACGGGCAGACGCCAATTAAAAAGCACACCCCACACAGAGCCCATGGGTTTTGTTTGGCTGCGACCCTCTTTCCAGAACCTTCCTGTGAGGCACTGATGGTGCAGATTGGAAGGGCCACTGTTCTCAAGGGGTCCTGGGCATTCATGTGCTTCCCAGGATCCTCCCTCAGGATCCCCTCATTCTAGGCATCAAGCTCGATTTTGCTGGATGAACATATACTTTGCTCTGAGCTAGGCACAGTGAAAGGCTCTCAGGTACAGAGAGAATCCTGCCCAGTCCACACACTTGCATTCCTCATGGTCCTATGGGGGACAGTGACACTGAGTGAGGAAAACACTGGAATGGAGGCAGGGAATCCTCGCCATAAGACCCCAGAGCAAAGAGTTAGCAACTCCCTCTGGCAGAGGCAAAAGGTCTCAGGGAGCCAGTGAAAGACATTTCAGCTGGAGATGCCCAAGCTGGAAGGGCATTGCTAAGAGGGGGATCAGCATATGCAAAGGCTAAGAAGGAAGGTGTGAGAGGGCATTTCTGGGGATTTTTCAATGTGGCTGCAGAGTAGGGTGTTGAGTACAAGAATGACAACAACAACTAACACTTACATAGTACTCGTTACATGCCAAGTACTATTCTAAATATCTGACATATGTGGACTCATTTAATCCTCACTCTAACCTTATGAGGGGTGCTACTATTTCCCCCAATTGGGCAGAGGAGAAAACCAAGGCATGGAGAGGCTGTCACTTGTCCAAGGCTGTCGGACTCTTAGCCACCAGTGGTTGTATGACCACGAGTGGGACTGGGGTTGTTCCTAGGGCACTAGAGTTGGCTGGGGATCCAGGATCTATAGCCCTGCTGGGACCTTAAGCCTGTCTAGACTGGCCAAATGGAGCCATTCATTCTGCCACTGTCAACCTCAAAGGGAGGTAGTGAAGATTAAAGGGAGAGAGAGGTGAAAATGTTCTTTATACATGAGTCATCATCTAATATACTTCCTCATGTCCATGGCACATATATCTTCCCCACTATGGTGGGGGCATACGGAGAACCCAAGGCCCACAGAGAGGGAATGCCTTGCTCAAGGTCACCCGGCCGCTCTACTACACAGGCAAGACTAGAGCCCAGAGCCACCCCCCACCTCAGAAGGCAACAGAGTTGTTCTAACAGCAGTTAAAATTCTGGGGTCAGATGATACCTGGATTGAAATTTTGGTTCTGCCACTTACTAGCTGCCTGAGACCAGGGAGTTTCTTAAATCCTCTAGGGTTCAACTCCTTCATCTATAAAATGGGGTGATAATTTATATATCCCAGAGTTGTTGTAAGAAGTATATGAAATATATATGTAAAGAATCTGGCATATGGTAAGCAATCAATCAATTAAATGAGAATGGTGATAAGGATAGTAGTGATGATGATGATGATGATGATGATGATGATGATGATGGGGGAGGGGGAGGGGGAAGGAGAGAGGAAGAGAAGGGGGAAGGAGAGAGGAAGAAGAGGAGGAGATGATGAAGAATCCAGCACTCTTTTCATAAGTTCAGTACTTAACTTCTCCACAAGATTCTATGCTGGCTTTACACAGTCCCTCACTAGGGGACGTTTGGAACTCATAACGCATTTGTGCAGAGTGACACACAGTTCCATGCATGGCTTCCACATAAAGCTAAATTATATTCTTGGCTCTCTTATCTTCCAATGACTATATTTGCATGATACAAATCCTGCCTCATCCATGCACTGTCCACTGAGCCCAAGTGGATTTGTCATCCACTTCATGTCCCACATTCTGCCCAGTCTAACACTCAGACACCAGAGAAGAAAGGCAAGACTCAAGTCCCTGGGACTCTTAGTTAGCATGTCTTGTTGAGTCACCTCAGATCCAGCCTCACCACTGCAATGGCCCTAGCTCAGGCATTCTCTTCTCCCTCCTAAACAACACTTATCTAGTCTACCCTACCCTACCCTATCCTATCCTACCCTACCTTACTCTACCTTACCCTACCCTACCTTACCCTACCCTACCCTATCCTACCCTACCCTATCTTACCCTACCCTATCCTACCTTATCCTACCCTACCCTACCCTACTCTATGCTGTCTAACGCCACTGGCTCTCTCCCTTCTCCCCAGTCTCCTACTTTGCAACCAGAAGCGTGTTCTCAAAATGCTTATCTGCCTATGTCACACTCCTGCTTTCAATCTAATGCCTTCCAATGGCCGGTGTGCTCTATACTGCCAACTTCTCCAAACACACCCTCCCCTCTCAGCCCACACCAATTGCTCACCATCCCTCAAACATGGCACACTCAGAAATATGCTGGTCTCTCTGCCCATAATGTCCCTTCTCTTCCACTCTACTTACTGAACTTATACATCCTTTGACTGTAAAGGCTTTCCTGGTGACTGTCTTCCTGATGCAGAGTTAATCTCATCCATCCCTTCTCATGTAAATAAGCCACTGTAATAACTATTTATTGAGAGCCTTATTCTCAAGGCTTTATATACATTATCTAATTTAATCTTCCCAACAGTACTTTGAGGTAGTGCACTCATCCCCTTTATAGATGAAGAAAGTGAGGCTTAGAGAAGTTAAGTTAACATCAGCTAACCGGAGCCTCTTAATTAGCAAGACCTGTTGAGTTTGCTTTATACATTTCTCTCAGGATCCAGCCCTCCCTCACCATAAACTGCACAGCTAATAGTTAAACTCAGATTGCCTTGATTCCAAAATGTCTGATTTTATCACACTGTATTTAGTTAGCTAAGTTCTGGGAGTTTCTTAAGGGCAGGATCTGGTACCATCTTAGTATCCCAAACCTGGAAATTAGTACTCAAGCATTGGTTGGAAGTTAGAGGGACTTAGTTTCCGACTTAAGATGGAGCAGAGGGGCATTACACCCATTTGCCCTAGCAGGGAGTAAGCACAGCACTCACCAGTTTGAAATACTTAAAGTCTGTCCAAGTTTAGATCTCAGGATCTCAACATCATGGATTGCTAACTATAGGATTTGAAGCAAGTTATTCAACCTGTCTAAACCTCACTTTCTTTAATTGGAAAAATGGTAACCACACTAGCACGTGGCTAGTGTTTTGCATGTTTTGCACGTGGTTAAATGTGATAAGTATGTCGAGTCACTGCGAGGAGAACTCCCCAAATGGTAGTTATCAGCACTTGTCTGTGAAATGCGCTCGCCATCATGAAACCTGCCTAGAGAAGACACTTCTTGACCATACAGAGGATGGGAGTCACGTAGAGGCGATTTCCTGTGCGCCTCTAACACACACCTCTATGTGTTCACGACTCCTCTATTCATATGGAAACCATAAGGAAAGTCCCATCTTTGCCAGCAGAGTGAGACATGAGCTTCCCTGGCATTTGTTGTGGCAGTGCATGAATCAATCTGTCTGTGCAGAGGACAGGGCGCTGGACCCAGAAGCTTCATTTGTACCTCAAGAATTTTTCTTTTTCCAATGAAACAGCTTAACAAATACTGGTTTAACCTCCTTGCCTGCGATGGCAAGGCCCCCCACACACACACACCTGTCTCTCCAGGCTTCTCAATCCCACTCCTGAGGGCCCTATGGTGGCTGGGAAGGGCAGGAGGCTCCACAGTGCCAGGAAAAGCAGGCTGAAACCAGGGAGGGGCGTGGACGGGAGAACGAGCTGGGCACAGCCTGATGGTGGATATTCACAGGGGCCAGCCACCTTTGGCAAACTGGGCAGCTATCCAGAGGCCACAGCCATCTGTGAGAGCCTCAGAGAAAACCACATACTTCTTGGGGCTCTTGCTATTGCGTTAAGTTCCACCACTGTGGCCACTGCTCTCTAACTTTTTTTTTTTTTTTTTTTTTTTTTGCGGTATGCGGGCCTCTCACTGTTGGGGCCTCTCCCGTTGCGGAGCACAGGCTCCGGATGTGCAGGCTCAGCGGCCATGGCTCACGGGCCCAGCCGCTCCGCGGCATGTGGGATCTTCCCGGACCGGGGCACGAACCCGCGTCCCCTGCATCGGCAGGCGGGCTCTCAACCACTGCGCCACCTGGGAAGCCCTGAGTTAAACTTTGGATACTATTTACAACCCATATACCTCACAGGGATGCTAGTCATTAATTTCTGCTCTTAATCAGAGTTCTCTATGATTTTCGCAGACGGTTTCCTACTTATCTCTTCAAGATTAATAGCATTATGCATATTGTCTATTAGGAGGAAAAAAAAACCCTACTATATATTGCGCTGCATGCATTATACTTGCTATCACACTCAAGCCTCACAATAACGCCACGGGGACAGACTATCATTTACCTCATTTTGTTGATGGGGACACTGGGGTTCAGACATCAAAGTACTCATCCAAGGGCAATAGCTGGTGAAGAGTGGCAGATGCAGATTCAAACTTAATCAGGCTCAGACCACAGCCCCAGCGCACTGGGGAATTTAACTTTATGCAACTGTTGAGCTAAACTTTTCCTCAGGCTGTGTCAAGACAGTGGAAAGCTATAGCAATGGGGTGACTTGGTAAAGGCCTGGGACCTAGGGCTCCGGAAAGGGGACACATGCCAGCAATTTAGAGTAGGGCCTGGCATGTGGCAATACTGCAGACTGAATGTTTGTGTACCGAATCCCCATTGTGATGGTATTTAAAGGTGGGGCCTTTAAGAAATGATTAGGTCATTAGGTCAATGATTAGGTCATTAGGTCATAAGTCCTAAAGAGCCCTCATAAACGCGATTAGTGCTCTTATGAAAGAGACCCCAGAGAGATCCCTCTCCCCTTCCACCACGTGAGGACCCAGCAAGAAGACGGCTGCCTATGAACTCACCAGCTCTCACCAGACACCAAATCTGCTGATGCCTTGATCTTGGACTTGCCAGCCTCCAGAACTGTGAAAAACAAATTTGTATTGTTTATAAATCACCTAATCTATGATGTTCTTTTATACCATAACTGACTAAGATAGGCAAGAACTCTATGCCTTTTCTTTTCCTCCTCCTTTTTTTGAAAGATGTTGATTCTTCTCTGACTGTACTATACGTGGAAGAGTAGTCATGAACACTGTAGTGGGAATTGATTCATCTAAATTCCACCTTCATACTTACAGAAATGTAAATCCAATAATAGTAACATTTCTTAAAAGAGCACCTTTGAGCTTAAACGGTTGGAGGTTGAGCAGATCTTTAGGCACCTGAGTCGTTTGGAAGGATATCCTTCTGCTTTATTTCTCCATGTGGATTATTACGGTCCTTTGGTGGGAATTCAGCATGTAGGTTTTCGGGAAGGGGATTGTGGATCTCATCAGCACTCATCAAAACTGAGAAATACGCTTATTTTCAACTGCTTTTATTCTGCTGATATTCAGTATTTTCCCCTCTGAATTCCCATTGCGCCCCTCACTCTAACAGGTGTCGTCCCCGCGTTATGAAACACCTGACCTACATCCCATTTCCTCCAGCAGGCTAGCATCTCTGAGCTCCCGCCAGGAAGTTAAGGACATATACAGCCGCTTTGTACTCACTACCCTCCCCGGGAACACAACGGAAGTAAACAATTGCCATTTAAAAGGAGACTTAATGGTGGAAGGTTTCCCTCGTTACCTCAGGATCCAAACTGCCATCACTTCTGGAAAATGACAGTAGCCGCCGTCTTCAAAGCCTTTTCCGGTCCGACCTCCATTCTGGCGCTGGAATGATTTTTCTTAAAGAGCAAGTTGACTCCTCTGCTAACGTTCCGCAGTGGCTTTCAGTGACTTCAAATACTGTCAAACTTTTTGTCCACGGCTTCCGGTGCTCTGCCTAGCTCCCAGCCTTACCTCTTGCTTCTTCCTACTTTGATCTCTAGTCTCAATGAAAGTGCTTGCAGCCCTCGAAGGAGTATGCTTTCTCTTATCTCTGGGCTTTTATTCACAGTGTCCCACCTGCCTGGAGCAAATCCCATTCTCCTCCCCCCATCTTTTGGGCGTAGGCATCACTTTTTTCAGAACCCCTCCAAGTTGTCTCACGACCCAGCAATGAGCTCAGAGAACCTCCATTCCTCCTCTACCACAGCCTGAAATAACCGGCCACCTCTCTATAATTTCCCTTGGACTATACACTCCCTGAGGACAGGGAGCATCTCCGTCTTTAGTTGCGTGCCTAGTGTATAGGAGAGAATAAATAAATACCTGTTGAGTGAACAGACGGAAGTCCCCCATCAGTAAGAAACAGCACCCGAGCAGAAAGAGAGACAATAGGAATTTTTAATGCATGGAGAGCCCTGCAGGGACTCTGGGCAGACCCACAGGCAGCAGGAAGAGGCAGGGGTCCTGCAGACTCAAACGCGTCCGAAAAACAAAGTCCTAAAGACCCAAGCTTCCTCACTGCAACAATCCTCGGGGATGCCCTCCTGATGCTGAAGAGGTCCAGTTGTCTCTCCGTAGGTCTCCTCCTGGGGTCCATGGCAGGAAGGAAGCTGAGTGTAGCAGGAGGAAGGAAGAAGGGGAAAGGCCTCTTGGTCTCCACCTGAAAGCTCCTGCCTCGGGATTGACCACCATCCAGAAGAAAATGTTTAAAAAGGAGAGACTTTGATAGAGTCAAATAAGATCTTAGAAAAAAATAAAAGATAGGGGGAAATGAATAATTCCAGTGGTTACAAAGTTCTCTGCCGGCTATCCACAAGAGAAAGAGTTTGCTTTGGCCTTGCTGGCAAGCCTCATCTGCCAGGCCCGTCCTCAGCTGTCCCCCAGCCCACCCAGGCCCCAGGATCCACGAGAGCACCGCTCCCCCTCCCACGGAGAGTCTCTGTGCTCACGGAGGGCAGCACCCTCCCTCACCGGCCCTTGGACTCCCCATACGTGTTTCGGGCCATGGACACCATCTTCTCCTCGCATGTGATTTTGGTGTCCTTGAGGATGCTGTACCACACCATACCCACAGGCCGGACCTCCTCGCTGCGGCAGAAAAGGTAGGGCACGGTGTCCACGCGGCTCTGGATGTAGGCGCTTCGGAGGAGGCTGGAACAGTGGCTGCTCACCCTCTCCAGACGCCGCAGGATCAGGTGGGCCTTCCTGGAAGACAGAGGAGGCGGTAATGAAGGAAGGGGCCTAGAGCAAGCATCAGGCCTTTGAGGGGGGTGAGTAAATGTCAGTAGACAGATGAGGACTCCTTGTCCCAACAATTCCCTAGCCGTGCCTGACTTGAATGTGGTATTTTGAACACCTGTTCAAAATTCCCTTGGAACTTGTCCTCTTTAACTGTGCAATGTGTAAAAAGTAAAAGTGCGGTATAACCTTCGACCTAACACTTTCACTTCTGAGATACAAGCGTTACAAGGTAAGCAGCCTGAGGACTCTGACCAAGTAAGTGTAAATTATTATAACAATGATAAATGAGAACAAGAACAAAAACTAAAATGTATTAACGCCATGAGCTAGATGCTGGGTAAGTACTTTACATACACTTAAAAATTTGTATATAATCTTCACAACAGTCCTGAAAATATTGTTATTTCCACACATATTCAATAGCCATGGAGCCCAGGTTTCAGAGAGGTGATACTACTTGACCAAGGTCAAACATCAGGTTGACCATTGGAGTTGGGCATTTGGATCTATGCCTGAACACCCACCAAGTCCCTCTCTGTCCGCTTTCTTACTTTTCTAATTCTCTCATACTCTTTTCTCATAGTCAGAATAAAGTCTTGTCCTCTGTGCTTCTAAATTCATGAAAGCCTTTATATGTATATACCCAAATCAGAACTTCTCTATTTCATTTTTTTTATCTCTAAAAGAGTGATGGTGGCCTTACTGGTTGTGAGATTAACTAAGAGAAATGCCCAAAGGCTGGCCCTGAGTAAGCTCCCAATAAATGATAGCTTCTATTATAGAGAATTGTTGTGAGGATGTCTCAGGATCAAGGTCATACTGGACACTAGTCTCCGCAAGAATCGGCCTGGACTGTGGGGATCATCATTAGGCACTTATCTAGAGCTCTTTAGGTAGCACCAGAGAGCAGATCCTCGGGGAGACCTGATGGCTGCAGAGAAAGTTAAAGCAAGCATCTTTGAGATCACCTAGTCCAAGGCTTCTCAACAGGAGCACCACTGACAGGTAGGCTGGATAATTCTCTGCTGTGGGGACAGTCTTGCAAGACACTTAGCAGCATCCCCAGGCCTCTGCCTACAAGATACCAGTAGCACCCACAGCCCCAGGCATGACAGTAAAATTGCCTCCAGAATTGCCAAATGTCCTCTGGGGACCAAAATCACCCCATTTGAGAACGAGAGACTTTGTCTGACCTAATCTCATTACAGATGTGGAAACTGAGGAGGCTTGGAGAGGGAAAGAAATGACCTTTTCGTGGGTCATACCATAAGTCAGCTTTGCTGTCCAGGTGTCCATCTCCTTGTGGAATCCACTTTTCTCTACATCTCAGCATCCTCAAGATGCCTAGGGATCCTGAGGGGCTAAATGAGAGGCTCTCTCCTGCTGTCCTCTCCATGCCCCTCTGAGGCCCCAGGAGGGAGGGCGTTTTACGACAACAGACCCCACAAATGGGAGCCTGTTTTAGGCACCTGCGTGGCGGCTGGAAAAGGGCCGGGCTTATGCGTGTAGCTTTTGTGGGCACGATTTATGAGGTGCCTTTCAAAAAGTCCTCTTTGTATAGCTCACCACTTGGGTGGAATATTTCCTGAGGTGCCAAGAATTCATAGCTTCATAATCACACTCGAGTTACCACTCGACCCACAGGCCTCTTTCACCTCTGGCAGGCGCCTCCGCAGGGGGAGCCCAAGGAGCTTACTCTCAGCCCTCCTTGTTTCAGTTCCTGCTCTGTTCCTTAGCAGCTCGGTGTCCTTGGGAACTTTACTTAACATCTCCAAACCTGTTTCTTCACTTGACAAATGGGGCAGTTGAGAAGTTAAAGGAGACAAAGTTATTGGTGGCTCCTTTACAGAGCATTTATTAGATGGCAGAGCTCCCGATTCAGTAGGAAAAGACAGACAGATGTAAAATTGCAACACCCGTGGCAAGAGCAATGATAAAAGAAGGTGTGGGAGCTGTGGGAAACAGAGGACAGTGCCTAGGTAGGATTGGGAAATCCAAGAAGACTTCCTGTAGAAGGGGAACTTGTGCTGAGCCTCATTAACGAGTAAGGTTTAGGTAAAGAAGACGGCACAGGCATAACAGGAAGCCTAGGTAAATGCACAGAGAGAAGGGATTTCATGGTGGAATATGGTGTGCAAGTGGGCTCACAGTGGAAAACGGGAGAAGTGGCAGGAGCCCACCCACTGGAGCTTAGAAGCTGGGGCGTTTGTTGTATAGAGTAATGGTGTACCACATAGGCTCTAGAGCCTGGTTGCTCAGGTTCAAATCCTGCCTCAGCCACTTACTAGCCCTGTGATATTGAGGAAATTGTTTAACCAGCTATGCCTCAGTTTCCTTACCCATAAAATGGGAATAATGACTACATCTACCACAAAGGTTGTTTTAAAAATCAAAAAAAAAGAAACATTAGTGAGTCTGTCATACAGAGTGAAATAAGTCAGAAAGAGAAAAACAAATACCTTATGTTAACACATATATATGGAATCGAAAAAAAAGTGTTTATGAAGAACCTAGGGGCAGGACAGGAATAAAGATGCAGAGGTAGAGAATGGACTTGAGGACATGGGGAGGGGGAAGGGTAAGCTGGGACGAAGTGAGAGAGTGGCCTGGACATATACACACTACCAAACGTAAAATCGATAGCTAGTGGGAAGCAGCCACATAGCACAGGGAGATCAGCTTGGTGCTTTGTGACCACCTAGAGGGGTGGGATAGGGAGGGTGGGAGAGAGACGCAAGAGGGAAGGGATATGTGGATATATGTGTACGTATAGCTGATTCACTTTGTTATAAAGCAGAAACTAACACACCACTGTAAAGCAATTATACTCCGATAAAGATGTTTAAAAAAACAAAACAAAATATTAATGAATCTATAGTAAGCCCTCAATAGGGGTAAGTGGGGGGTTATTGAAGACTTTCAAGCAACAAAGTAGCAGGTTCAGAGACAAACTGCTTAAAAACATTTCTAGCTGCACTGAGGAGAATGAAACCTGGGGAGGTCAAGACCAGCAGCAAGAACCACGAACAGACACAGCTGGTGTCACGTGTTTCCTGTCACTGCACTTAGGGGTGCTGGCTTGTTTCTCCTCTTGCTTTTAAAAAGCTACATTTTCTTTCTATTTCCTTATTTACAAAAAGGGAATAACATTTGCCCACCTCATGGAGTTGAAGCGAGGATTAAATAAGTTAATAAGTGTAAAACTCTCTTAGAAAAGTAGTTGGCACACACCAAGCCCCTGATACATGTCAGAAAGTACATCACCATCACCACCACCTCCACCATCAGGATTTGTGTACTGGTTTAAGCTCTGAGCACTTATGTAAGTTAGTGGCAGGAGACGGACAGAAATAGTAACAGCCTCTAATTTAGGGTGAGAGTTCTGGGTTGGAAAATATGCTGGGTGCTATGGGAATATATAAAGTGGGCACCCAATCATTAGTTTGGGGGCTCCGAGAAATCTTGCCAGGGGACATAACATCTGAGCTAGGTTTTCAATGATGAAACAAATTTTTCAGGTAGGTGGGAAGGCAGAGGAGATAGCTCATCCAAAGTTGGGCTAAAGAGGGCATAAAGCATCAGTTTTTTGAAATGGTTAAGTGCAAAGAATGGGTGAGAGACAAGTCAGTTTGGTAGAGATCAGACCATCCAGACTCTTTTGAGCCATGATAAAGTATTCTATTTTTTGGGTGATGGAGAGTCATTGTCATAAATACAAAATGAGGTTGGGAAGGAGAAGTCCTCCAACATGACCAAATGCTTTGTCTCCAAGGGCCCAGCTATCTCCAAAGAGAGAATCTTGGAACTAAACTGGACCAAGCCTTTGTATGGATGGGGAAACTAAGGTTTGAAATTAGAAAATAATTTGCCTAAAGGAACACCTTAAGTTAGTAACAAAGGCAAAGCTAGAATCTGGGCTCCTAAGTATACAGAGTTAAGATGAAATATTTGGCTCTGGTGTCCCAGGTTCAAATCCTGGTTCTATAACTTAGCTATGTGGATCATGAGCAAGTTCTTCATACTAACTCTTAGTTACTGCAAAGTAAAATGGGAATAACAGTGTTTTTGGAAAATGAGATAACCTGGGTAATTTGCTTAGCTCTCAGTAAATGTTAGCCAAGATTCAAAGTAGTATTTTATAGTAGAAAGGCCATAGGCTCCAGAGCCCATTAGGGCAAGCCACTTCTTCTCCGTGAGCCTCAGTTTCCTCATTTGTAAAATGGGGACAGAGACAATTATTTTGTAGTGCTGCTGCTAGGCTGGAATGAAATTACCACCATAGGCATCTAGCACAGGAATTTGCGTATAATACGCACTAAACCAACGTCAGTTTGCCTAACTGTCCCCTGATCTTTCTCCACTGTACACTATGCCTCAGCACCTTGGTTTGCAATGAGACAACAAAGGCAGAAGAACTCAGAAGGGGAAGCCATGAAGAGAAGGGTTGGAGGTGCTCAAAGGCCGAGGAGAGGGACATGGGTGAGAGACAAAAGGTGAGAGCGCTGGGTGATAAATTGTAGGCAATGGAGATTCATAAATCAAAGGCCAGGCATGCCCCAAGCTTTGCCTGGAGGGGGAAATTGCAGGTCAGAATGACCACTTTTCTCAAATACCAGAAATGAAATCTTCCTCCTTGGAGACAGGACCCAGGCCTGGTGGGATGGGAAGTCAGAGGTAAAGGAGGGACAGCACACATTAATGTATCATGGTCCCAGCAGACAAGATTGAGACAGGGATGGCTTGTGAAGGAGTCAGCAGCTAGACTCAGATGCCGCTTCTTCGGGAACTGTAGAACCTGGGAGTGACCATTCTCTTCCCATCACCATTACCCGATCCACTGTTGACACAGGTATCGGACAGAGACCTAATTCTAAGGGGGCCTTGGAATGGAGAAAAAGAGGACAGACAGTAAGGAAACATCCCCATTGGCCTCCCTCTCTCCTCTCTGTCTCCTGAGCTGAGCTTAAACGTGTCTGTGTTAGCTGACCTCAAGCTTAATGAGAGTCAAGGGCATGGTGTAGTTGCAAAAAACTGGAACACAACCTCTGGAAGTTGAGAGGGCAGATTAAGGGAAATAATGACTTCCATTCACGCTGCCCTTGTCAGGCCACATCTGGAGAGCCCCACTCACTTCTGGTAAGAGGGATATGTGCAAACTGCAGCCAGATCATGATGCTGAAGGTTGTCTCAAAAGCAAGTCTTCTGTGGAAGTGCTGAAAGCAGGAATCAAGTGTCACTGAAGCGGGGATTTAGGAAGATGGTTATGTTTTTCTAGTAACTGAAAACAAGAGGGGAAAACCCTGAGGGTCAGGGATGATAATGACTACAGGTGCCTGAGGACCTACTATGTGCCAGAAACCTATGCAGCATCGTCTTAAGTGTAATCCTCACTGCAATTCTATAGTGCATACTTCAGTCCCAGTCTTCAGGTGGTAAAAGTAAGCCTCAGGCTGGTCATACGATTTGACTAGGGTTAACAGAGTAAGAACAGCATCTCAGATCACTTCAGCAAAGCACCTAAGTGTTAACGAACCACTCAAAAACTAACAGAAGGCACACAGACACACACACACACACACACAAAACCCCTTAAAACTAAAATCTTCTAAACGTAGGTGGGGTCTTTCTATACCTCCAGTGGGTTCCCCTTCACTGGAGATGATCAAATCGAGCATGCCTTAGAAGAGAGTCTGTCTTCGTCTGTCTGGGCTGCTATAACAAAATACCATAGACTAGGGAGCTTACAAACAACAGAAATATCTTTCTCATATCCTGGAGTCTGGGAAATCTGGGATCTCGGCACCGGCAGATTTGGTGTGGTGGTTGGTGAACCACTTCCTGGTTCATAGAAGGCACTTTTTCACTGTCCCCTCACATGGCAGAAGGGACAAAAGACCTCTCTGAGGCCTCTTTTATGAGAGCACTAATCCCATTTATTAGGGCACCACTCCTATGACCTAATCAGTTCCTCAAGACCCCTTCTCCTAATTACATCACCTTGGGCATCAGGTTTGCAATACTGTATGCGAACTTTGCAACGGCACCAACATTCAGACCACAGCAGAATCTAACACTAGTGGGAGCTGGAGCAGATCTTTGTTGCTTTTGTTTGTTTGTTTGTTTTTAATCTAAGAGGAATTAGGGGCTTGAGTCACAGAGAAATACCATCTGACGAGCAGTTCACAAGAGAACATGCTGTGATAACTGTCATAGCATCGGGTTCCTGAGATGAGGACCACATTCACTGAGATTCTATTCATGCTTCAAAGCCACGCTAAAATTTCATCTTCAGGAGGGCTTCCAGATCTGCCCAGCTACCCTAAGTCACATGTTCCTCTTTGTTGCTGAAGTATTTCATTTCTCTGTTGAGATTCATACTATATTATCTGTTAGTTGTGCACATATTTTGGGATGCAATGTGTTATATTGGATAGGACACTAGTTTGACATCAGATGACAATACTTTGAATCTGAGCTCTGACACTTACCAGTTGTGTAACTTTGAACAATTTACTTAACTCCGCTGATTCTCTGTTACTTCATCTTCAAAATTAATTGTTCAGGAGATGAAATGAGATAAAAATGACTGGGCCAAAATAAATGTTCAACTAATATCTCCCACCTGCTTCTTGGACAGTGTATAGTTCCCCTGGTATCTAGCTCCTCCTGGTTGTGCAAGGAGAAGGGATTAATAATTTTCAGTCCTTAGCTTTCAAAATACAGCACTTTTTCTAGCAGAGGTTGATAAAGGGAATGAAATAACACAGGAGCATCATGTGGATCTAAGGAAGTAATTGGGCAAGTGGGCAAAATGTTTACCCAGATTTGTTTATAATAGAAAAGAAGTTGGAAGAAATCTAGTTGGTCTTTAACAGAGGACTAAATTAATATGTGATGCATTCATATAATTAACTGGCTAAAAGACCCTTCAAAAAGACAATGTATTTACACATGCATCCATAGGAAAAGACTTGTACATGTGTGTAAATAGGCAGAAAACAGAACAAAATGTATGTACTTCTTAAACACAGCAGAGTTGATGGAAAGGAACTGTGGTCTGTAGATGTCAATGTATCCTTAAGTCTGTACCCGTTTCCCTACTCATAAGCATATCCATGTCACATCCGTATCGATATCTGGAGAAGTACGTGCACACTTAATTTTATCTCTGGGTGGGGATTAGGGGTTCAGGGGTACAACATTTGTGCTTGCCATTTTATATATAACTGTCTCATTTACATGTTACAGAATGAACAAGAATTACTTTAGGATAAAATACAATAAAGGCATTTCCATTTTGAAAACATGCATACACTTATACGTATTTTAAAGCTGGTGTGATGAGTATGTGCAATGAAGCCATGGTTTTATGGCTTCCCAGTGGTTCACTGGGGTTACTTTCAGAATAAATCCACATCAAGTTTGGCCTCAGACCACCCCCACTAAACAGAAAACCAGAAGCTCAGGTACTGCCATGTAAATACATTTCCTCAACACCAGGTTTGAAATATGATTTGTAAGGTGACTAGTGAAAATATTTACATTTGGCTTTGTCTCCTCCTTGTTCTCTCATAAGAAACCATGAGACCTTCCAAGAATTCATTCTTAAACTGATGGTAAGAATAACTGAGTCTCAATGAACCCAAAAGTATTTCAATTTTGAACTGACGGAAACTTCAAGATAATTATGTACATTGCTATATCATCAGTGGGGAAAATGTTCTGTGGGACATTTGTTAAAAGTCATAGTTTGTCTTGTTTGTATTTATCCATTCTAAGACATCATCAATTTTAA
Source organism: Mesoplodon bidens (assembly GCF_964165515.1). Classification (NCBI taxonomy): domain Eukaryota; kingdom Metazoa; phylum Chordata; class Mammalia; order Artiodactyla; family Ziphiidae; genus Mesoplodon; species Mesoplodon bidens. Next base: position 17,921,544 of record NC_138162.1, on the reverse strand, counting down.
GAGATGCTATTGATTTAAGTACAGCCTTTCAAGAAAAGAAGAAAGAATATAACACTTAATGTGCAAATCTATTGTGCACAATCCATGATTTCCAAAACGTCAAAATATGCAGAAAAAATAAAAGTGCATCCGAGATAACAGGAATATGGCTCTAGAAGCCTAAATTTGATCTTGTTCCCAATGTCCTAGAAATTCCAAGAGAGTGAATCCAACATATCTAAGGAAAGAGCTAACATAATCTTGGACTGAAAAAGGTACACTGACATCCCAGGCTTGACTATTTTCACTAAGAACAAAGCAATGACAGTTCATAGCATGTGCTAATCCTTCTCAGATGGGAAAAGCTTCTTGTCTGGCTGTGTTGAGAAAGATCCCAGAATGAACCAATCCTGGGATGATTTCTGTGAGCTATTAGCAATGTCTGCCATGGAAGCAAGAGGGGCTGACATCAGAAATACACCATTTCTAATCTAGCCAGATAAATTCCACTGAAACAAATCTCTTCAAGTGCTTGCTTTCTTCTCCCTACTCTATCATTTTGATCAGACATAACTGAGAGGACTGAGAAGCTCAAGAGTGGTCAAGGGTATTCTGACTGGAGCAAATTTTGGTCCCTGGCCACCTATAAGTTCAGTTTTTCAATTCTCCTAATAGGAACCGTATGGCTGGGACAGCTGGGTGTCAGCGGGTCTTCTCTGAACAGCTGTTTGCAGTAACCTGTGGTTGCCATGGGAACCAGGCTCTGGAGGACATCGGCCTGATGGATTTATTAGGTAGCAGCAAGAGTCACCCTTTTTGTCACTAAATTTTATGGGGGTACATGACCACAAATCCACAGAGGAGTAGAGAACATTTTGGGGTTTGGTGATTATAGGCCAACAAAATCCTAATAGAGCTCATCCCATGATACCAGACCTCAGAGTGGTCCTGGGAAAAGCTCTTATTATCCTAGCCATCCTAGGTTCCTGAGAAACAAGCCATGCTGGGCTAGAGGTGAAAGGACACTCATGGTGTGCCTCTTCTCTGGTCTCTATGACCTTCAGGGCTTGCTGGTTCCTTGGCTTCGCAGCTGGAAGGGACTTTGGAGTCCAGTTCTTTCATGTTGCAAATGAGGCCCAGAATGGAGATGAAATTTGTCCAAGGTTACACAACAAGTGGGTGGCAAAGCTAGGACATGAACTCAAGGCAGAGTCTTGCCCTCCCTCCTTTACACTTTGATGTTCTGCATAGTTGCTAACCCTTAAGAAGCATGGTACATTTACCCACAGTGATCCTCTGTTTAAAACCTTTACCCAGCTTTTGGAAGAAAGAACAACTCATGAACAGGGCTCGTTAGAGCCATTATGATCTGACCTCTGCTGACCTCTTCAGCCTTGTTTTTCTCCCTTTTCCTTCTCACCTTGAACTCTCTGCCCCACTGAGATTTATCCTTCCTGACGAAGGTATATTCTCTTACCCCACCCTCTCTCACCCTTGCACTGGTTGTTCCTTCTAAGGAGAGCACTCCTCCCCTTCCACCTGGAGGACTCCTGTTCATCCTTTACTTCTGAGCATACACTTCACTTTCTTCTCCAGGAATTCTTCCTTGAGCTCCAGGTCTGGATTAGCTGCACCAACAGCTGCATCCAGAACCGTGTCACTCAAAGTGTGCTTTTTAGCAAGCCACATTGGCATCACTGAAGAGCCTGTCAGAAATGCAGACTCTCAGGCCTATCCTAGACCACTGAGTTGATCTGAATGTTAACCAGTCCCCTGAGTGATTCGCCGGTACACTGAAGTTTGATAAACGTCGCTCTAAAGCACACTTCTCACCCTCCTTATACTGTGCTTCTTGTGATATATTTCACTGCATCTGCCTGCTGACCAGTCTTTTTCTCACTAGATGTTGAGCCTGGTAAAGGCAGGGGCTGTCTTCTTCACTCATCTGTTTCCAGCCCACAGCACAGGGTCTGGCACATAGTAAGCACAGTAAATTAATCGATGAATCCATAAATTAATAAGTGAGGATATTCTCAAGTCTCAATATTTGCAAGGACAATGCATTTTTTTTAGAATGTTATTTTTAATCTAGAAAAACCTTAGAGTTTGCAGAATTCAGTTGTTTCCAACTGTGATCTATATAGATCCTTGATAGCTCAGGTAGACCTCAGGGACCCTTGGGATTGGAGGGGGGAAGTTGAAAAGGAGACCCAGCAGGGGGGGTCCAGGTCACCCACTCTAGCTTCTACCAGAACAACTCTGTAGTCATCTGGTTCACACATCTACTCATCCCATTATCCAATTATTCAATAAGTAATCATTTAGCACCTACTTACAAGAGTGAATGGGACATAAAGGATCACTAGCTATACATTAACTGACATTGTAGTGGGGATAATATCTTATAGATAACTCAGAAGTAAACACATAAGCAATATAGGATACTAAAACTAGTAGATACGACACAGAAAATTAAAACACGAGGGTGTGATAAAGTAAATGGGTAGAAGTTTTAGAGGATTCTCTGAGGAGGTGACTTCTAGCTAAGACCTGGGGTTCTTTGTAAGCTTTATTTAGAAAACAGCTTTTACACTGCTAAGAAAAAAAAAAAAAAGTACTACTATCATTTTGTTAGGGGAACCACTGACCAAAACCACCACTCTGGCCAAGCCCTATAGTAACCACTTGCATCAGTCATCTTACAACAGGAGGTCCCGGTAAGGAACTCAGAACTAACAAGCTACCACCAACTGGAAGAATTCGGGAAAGGTGAAAAGGAGAGAGGAGAAGCCAGTCCATATGTCCTACAAACCTCCCAGAATCCTTCTCGCTGGAATCCATCTTGGCTGAGCGATGCTCAAGTGCCACCAGGAAGGACCCTGAGTGAGAATGATTGGCCAGAGACAACTCATAAACTAACCCCATTACCATAAGACCTGAGACTGCAAGCCACACGGCAGAGCAGTTCTCCTGGGTTCCCTTACCCTGTTGCTCTCTGACCAGGCGCCCCTTTTCAATAAAGTCTCTTGCTTTGCCAGCACATGTGTCTCCTCGGACAATTCATTTCTGAGTGCTAGACAAGAGCCCACTCTCGGGCTCTGGAAAGGGACCCCCTTCCTGCAACAATTTGATAGATAAAGAGACTGAGTGCCAGAGAGGGCCACAGGCCAAGGTTGCACAGTGAGTTTATTAGCAGTGCCAGGATGGATTGGGATGCAGCTGCCTTGATTCCTGCTGATGCCAGTGTGGGACATCAGAGAAATCTCAGATTCCCTCAAGAGACTAGAAAGACCAAAGAAGGAGGGAGCTGGGTGGCACAGTGGGTGTTGGCATATAGTGGCTGGTGACTAGCTGGTCGGAGGTGAATGGGTCCATTACTGAGTGGGTTGTTCTGCCTCTGTGGGTGACCAGAAAGCCTTACCAGAAGATTTATGTCCTGGAAGGACCCCAGAAGATGATAAAGACAAAGTCAGGAGTGAAGCTCTGGTTTAGCTTCCACCTAAAATCCCTGAACCCTGTGGGAAAGCCCAATAAAGTAGAATGCCTTTCCCTGTCCCCAGGCAAGATGGCAGCCGACATGACTCATGCAGAGGCTTTCATCTGGGGCTCTGTGCTTCTGTCTGTCTGCTCTCTTTTAGCTTTTATCTAAAGAACATTTCTTTCATGTGAAAGGGAGAAAGTTACAATCCAGGACCCAGCAAAACAGATAAGCCCGCCCCAGGCAAAGATCCTTTTTATCCCTCAACCAAGCCTTGAATTCTTGGGGTTTACTGCAAGTGTTGTAAGGGCTCAGGGTGAAAGCTCCGGGCAGAACCGGACTCCATAGCCAACTCTGGGCAGCTCATTTAACCCTGTGGGGCCTCCAATTCCTTTTCATTCATAAAATGGGGAGGATACCCTACTTTGCCTAGTTGACAGGGTGATTTTAAAGCTATTTAAGGCATAACACGCTGCCCTACGAAGTATTCCAGGAAGTCACGCAATCTTCTTCAGTGCCACAGACACCAGCCTGTCCCAGGGCACTGCACCATCTCTCCTGGATTAGTGTTACAACAGCCTCTATGGTCTCACTGCCTCCTTCTGGTCTAGACACCTCTAGTCCAGGCTTCTAACTGCAGTCAGAGGGATCTTTATCCCTTGAAGATCTGATAACATCTCCCCCCTGTGAAAAACACTTGAAAAGCTTCCCATTACCCTAGAGAGATAATCCAAACTCTTTAACCCTACTTACAGGGCATTCGGAACTGGCCCTTGCTGACCTCTCCCTTCTTATCTCTTCCCACTCCTGCTGACACACACTTGGCTCCAACTACACAGAAATTCTTTCAGTTCCTCCACACAGTGTTTACCAAAGTGTAGAAGGAGTTCCCCTGGGGCAGGAGAAAGGATTTTAGGTGGTACTCAGGAAGATCACAGATCCAGCATTAAACAACAATGAATCACACAGAGGAAAAGCATTTCGATTCCCATTTTCACTCTCTTCCCCTCCTCCAGATTACTTTAAGAAAGAGAGTTTTAGTTCAGGACTGTGTCTTAAGTACTTCTCTAACACTTGCTAATCTCCCTTTTTAAAGGGAAAGCCTCAGGCTCAGCTAGGCTTGAACTACATTGTTTTCTGGTTTTTGTTTTTCTTCCATTGTACTGAATGCTTAAGTTTAATCTTTATTAAGGGTAGATGGTGCTAGTTTTCCCTTTACAAAATGATACAGTGTTTTCGTGTCAAATGTATTTTCAATAAGTGGGCCTAAGGAAGAAATAGAAAATAAATGAACTGCATATGGTATGGCAAAATGACAAAAATCATAAAGGTGGCAGGCAAATGACCAAAATTTAAGAGGAAAACCCCTGCTTATGTAGTATTATCTCCTCTGAACATTTCACAGGCTACTCCCTTGGCCCCAAACCCTCCAATCCTCCTCTCCCTCCACTGGTCTGACCCCAACTCACCCTTTAGGCCTCAGAGTCTCAGCCCTTATGGGGGCTTCACTGGGTTACCTAGACCGAGTGTCTGTGCCTTGCCTCCCCAAAGGCCCCCTTTCGTCTATTCTTTTGACCCTTATTATTCCTATTCTTTGCAACTGCTTGTTTAATTACCTGCAACAGTAAGCTATGCGTAGGTAGGGACTGTTTCTACATTTTTAACAACGCATTATCAACTACCAACCTAAAAGAGGGGCTACTAAGTTTGTGTTGAATAAATGAATGGGTGTCATTGGTGGGTGCAAGGCATGAAATGCAGCCACCGTTTCAGATACTACTTTGTGAAGCTTCAGAAGATAGTGACTGTGTGTTAGTTATGGTTGAATCCTCCATGGCAACTATCACAGTGGTTGGCATAGTCACTGCTGGTGACAAAAAATCATGCCTTAATACATGTTGAATTTATGAATGTATTTAGTCTTGGTTACCAATGGACTTTCTTCCAGAAAAAAAAAAAACTCGGATTTCTTATGAAAGAGTAGGAAAAACCCTAGATTAGGGGCCATGACCCTGTCACCATGCTCTTCTACGTACGATGTTGGTTAGGACATATCCCTTCAAGGAAGCTATGCTTCCCATCTCTAAAACTGCAAGTGGAAGGTGAATAAGGGGAGGATTGACTGAAAGAACACTGAGGTCTCTGATCTCATGTTCCAGGAGTCTAAGAAGCTAAAATTCCAAGATTCTTTCATTCTCCCTACCCACTTCCCCTCTCGAACCCTGACATGACTGGGGTGACTGCCACTCTTATTTATTTCATAAAGCCCATTCCCAGCCTATGGAAGAAAGGCTCCAGTAAAGTCAAATGGAAGCAAGAAGAATTTACCACCCCACTCGCGCTCACATGCCCACGTACCTGGGCCCCAGCTCATCCTCACTCCTCCAGACAAAGTCACCGAACTTCTCATAGTGAGAGTTGTAGTGGTGCTGGACTCGAAACAGCATGGAGGCGGAGACTTCCATCAGTGTGTTGTAGGCAGTCTGCTGCTCCTTCCCACTTGTGTACCCATTGTACAGATTGTAGATCTTGTCAGCTATCTCTGGGGAGGAAGAATTGCAGGCACAGATCACCGGACAGTAGGAAAAAGGGAGGACGAAAGCATGCCTTGCAACTAGGAAGGCATATTCATGCAGGAGTTCACTAGTGTGGTCTTTGGGGACAGACAAACCTTAATTCCATCCTGAATATGTCATTGACCAGCTGTGTTCAGTTTTCCTATCTGTCAACCGGAGATAACGATATATAGTCTGGAGAGGCACTGGGAGGACTAAATTAAAACATGCGTGTAAAGCACTCAACACAGGGTCTGGCACAAAGTTAGTGCTCATAATTGCACTCACTAACATAAGTTTTGTGCCTATGATTTAACAGAAAATTCCAAACAAGTGCAGAGGCTTAAATAAACTGTCTTGGGCTCATCTCAATAGTCAACTTCTATCTCCTCTCTGCAATACTCCCAACACATTTCTGTGATCAGGTCCAACAGCTCTCCATTCAAAAATCTTGCAAAGAAAATTTAGACTCTTCTGTTTGACATTCATGGCAATTTCTACTCTTTCGGTCATTCCTACTAATTGATGAACTAAAATTCGTTATGGGCTGCTCTCTTGAATAGGAGGCACATTCTTTCATCTTTCAAGACTCTGAACAAAATGTATGTATGTTTCCACATCACTGCTAACGGCAATTGCTTTCAGGACAGTCTGGGGGACTTGGGTTCAGGATGGAAGGAACATTTACTTTGTAAAGTTTTCTACTGTGATCTTTATTTTATTTTATTTTATTTTTTTATTTATTTATTTTTTTTTTTGCGGTACGCGGGCCTCTCACTGTTGTGGCCTCTCCCGTTGCGGAGCACAGGCTCCGGACGCACAGGCCCAGCGGCCATGGCTCACGGGCCCAGCCGCTCCGCGGCATATGGGATCCTCCCAGACCGGGGCACGAACCCGTATCCCCTGCATCGGCAGGCGGACTCTCAACCACTGCGCCACCAGGGAGGCCCTCTGATCTTTATTGTTCTTATTTTTTTTTTTTTAGACCATGTTCATGTGTTATGTTAAAATAAAAATACTTTAAAAAAGTACCGGGAAACCATCTCAAATCCCCTCCCTTTTGAGACTCAATATCTCACCATCTCCTCTTGTCTGGTAGGTAGCACACAAACATCTATCATCGAGCTTATGACTGAGCCATTTGAAGAAATGTCTCTCTCTCTCTCCCCCTAGAATGTGAACTCCTGGAAGATGAAGAGCATGCCTCTTCTGCATTGCTTGTACCAGGGTTCTTAGAAAATATTTGCTCAACTTGAAGTGGACCACCAGGTCTCGTGGGCTACCATCATGTTTTTGTAGAAACTGTATCTACACATTGTCTAAGAACAAAGTATATGGTAGATCTGATTTATTGGTTCTATTTTTTTTTTTGACAGGTGTTTTGCCTAATGTTTACAACTGCATGGACAAGGAACAGCAGAAAAGGTTTCATCTTGCATGCTAATTTTGACTGATAGTTACTGACTCTAGCTCTATGCTGAGGATTCTGAGGTCACCCCTGGGCTAGATGGGAAGGTGTGCTGTGATCAGCTAATGATATCTGCCACGAGTGCAGCAAAGCCAAGTGGTCCTCTAGGGGCCACCGACTTGCCAGCTCTAGCGCAGCCTGAAGTGGAAGAAAGGGATTGGTCCCTAAAAGCCTAGGCCAAGGGGCAGAACACAGTCACGGGGTTCTGACTCTCCACCATTCCTTGCCTCTAAGTCAGAACACAGATTCTATAAAAGGGGAGCAAGTCTTTCTACTGGCAAAGATACTGCTGATCAATTTCCTTCATGGCTTTGATTAATTTATCTCCGTGTTCCCCCTTAGTCCCTTGGCTTTCTTCTCCCTGGGCCAGTACGTGTGTGAGGCAGGAAAGGAGGGGTGGTTAGTGACTGTTGGGTGCAGAATGTAGAGAGTGAAAATATGGGAGTCACCTCGGGAGTGAAGAAATGGGTCACCTACCTTCTGCCTTACTGTCATCTACCAGCGGACAGGCGGTCCTCAGGGTCACTGTGCTGAGCTCTGAGTGCCTCCCTCGTGTATCCACTGCATAAAGAGTGAACCTGTAGCACAACAAGAAAACAGAGCACAAAGCTGTGACTTCAGAAAAGGCCCTGGAAGTTCCAAAGAGGCACACAAAATCATAGCACAGGAATAATAGTTGAAAGAACTCAGGGATGAGGGGCTTCCCTGGTGGCGCAGTGGTTGAGAATCTGCCTGCCAATGCAGGGGACACGGGTTCGAGCCCTGGTCTGGGAGGATCCCACATGCCGCGGAGCAACGAGGTCCCGTGAGCCACCACTACTGAAGCCTGCGTGTCTGGAGCCTGTGCTCCGCAACAAGAGAGGCCGCGATAGTGAGAGGCCCGCGCACCGCGATGAAGAGTGGCCCCCGCTCGCCGCAACTAGAGAAAGCCCTCGCACAGAAATGAAGACCCAACACAGCCAAAAATAAATAAATAAATAAATAAACAAACTTGAAAAAAGGCCACAAGCAAAACTAAAAAAAAAAAAAGAACTCAGGGATGCTTAGGCTGCAGGAAAATGATTTGGAAAGAAAAAAAAAGATAATTATTAAGCATGTATTGAACACCAACTGCCTTGCTGGGCATTTTGTACATAATCTCTTAATTTACAAGTAGCAAACCTAGAAGGCAGGAATTATTATCACCTGCATTTCACCAAGGAGAAAACTGAGACTTAGTTGTGTATCTTTCCATGGTCTCACAGTTATTCGGGGGCAGAGCAGTCTGAATCCAGGACTTGAGAAGTAAACCTCAATGCTATCTTGTATGGCTTTATGTACTCATTTATATATTCTTTCATTCATTCATTTAACAAATTTTAGTTGAGCATTAACTGTGTGCCGGGAATTAGTTTAGGTGCTAAGATTATAAAGATGAGCAAGAGAGTTAAGGTCCCTGCTTGCATAAAGCTAAACAAAAAGTAAGCAAAAAAATAGATAATGGTGAATGATAATAGACTGAAGTGAAGGAGGATGGGGCTGCTTTAGACAGGTGTGTCCACAAAGGCCTTCTTGTTGAGAGGTTTGATCTGAGACATGAAAATGAGAAGGAACTAGCTTATGGGAGGAAAAGCATTCCAGGCAGGAAAAGCAGTATGTGCAAAGGTCCTGAGGCGAGAAGGATCCAGACTGTTGGAGGAGTAGACGGTTAGTGCGGCTGTAGCAAAGAGAGATGAGTGGGAAGATGGGTGGGTGGGGACCCTGTGGGCCATGATAGAGTCTGGGAGTTATTCTAGGTACAAGGCATGTCCCCAGCTTTCAGCATTGTTGCCTGCAGCTCCATGCTATACCGGGGGGAGTAGGCAGCCTGTGTGGTATTCGACGGAGAGAATTGGTAAACTGCAGACCTGGTGGGTTCAGGTCCAGTCCAGGGCACAGAATTCTTTCTAGAGTAGACACGGTTGTCTGGCCTACTTTGAGAAGTCTCTCTGACCCTTCACACCTCCAGATCTCCAAGTTCTGAAGTTTAAACAAAGTCAAAGGAGTGAGTAGACTTTCAAGAAGAGGTAATCCTTGGAGGCCAGCGACAATCTGAATAGAAGGGAGAAGGGCTAAGCGTCTCAGCATCCTGTCCTTGTCATGCCATCCTCTTTCACCAGCGTTCAAGGGTAGAGCAGTAGTGTGGAGTGGGAATAGGGTTTTCTGGGTCAGGTAGAAGAAACTACAGTCCCAGGGGCCCTATTTCCTCTCCCCCTTCTCCAAAACATAACTTACCTCATGTTATAAAATGGGCATAACACTATGACTGCAAGTTGTGGAATGATGAACCCTGATTGACTGCACATATTAGGTAGTTAATAAATATGAGCTGGTTGTCCAAATTAATTAATTTGTGCTGAGTCCTTAATATGTGTCAAGCAGGGACCTATGCAGTTTTATCTGCATTATTGCTATTAATTCCCCCAGATGATCCTAAAAGATAAATACTATTACTCTCTTTCTTTTATATATGGGGCTCAGAGAGGGAAAGTAGCTTGCCCAGAACCACACAGTAATTACTGAGACTGGCAATTAAGTCTAGGTGTGTCTGACTCCAAAGCCCATGCATTTAAGCACTATCAGCTACTATCCTCTGACTAAAGGTCTGTGGATATCACCTCTGTACAAATACAAATCCATTAGGTACACTTGCCAAACTCCAACTATGTTGAAACAGTGCCATTTCACATGTTTTTCTAATCTTATGAAAACCTCCTAAAATAATCACTCTCATTATCTCCATCTTTCAGAAGAGGAAACTGAAGATCAAAAAAGTAGGCAATTTGTCCAAAACCACAGTTAGACAATGAAAAAACCAAGACCTGTATCCTGGTTTGTCTCACTCTAAAACCCATACTCTGAACTCTCAGCTGCCATTTTGCTGCTCCAGCTCCACCACTACTAGCTCAGAGGGTCTGAACCTGGAAATCTCAGAGGGCCTCTCAGCTTTAATACCTCATAACATGATAGTCCAGAGGTTGTTTTTATAAAAGGCACTATAAACCAGAACTTCTTGGTACAAGGGGCACAGTAAGCAGAAGCCAGTATCTTTCTGGAGAAACTACCATTTGTCTTTTTTGTGTGAAAGTCTCCTTTTTACGAATAACTCAATTTCTCTTTTTTTTTTTTTTGCTGTACGCGGGCCTCTCACTGCTGTGGCCTCTCCCGTTGCGGAGCACAGGCTCCGGACACACAGGCTCCGCGGCCATGGCTCGCGGGCCCAGCCGCTCCGCGGCATGTGGGATCTTCCGGGATAGGGGCACGAACCCGTGTCCCCTGCATCGGCAGGCGGACTCTCAACCACTGCGCCACCAGGGAAGCCCCTCAATTTCTCTTTTGAACGACTGTAAGAGGTACTCATGCCATTCCAAGAATGTGTTTTTATCTTATTCCTTGATATTGATTCTGAGTTTTGTTGTAACTCAGACAGTACCTTAGCACCATCCTGCCTTTACCAGGAAGCTGGTGTTTTTGGTGCACATAGGAATTCATCAATCAGTCATGCCAGGTCTGTGTTTATGACGCCACGAGCCAGGCTGGCAGCAAGCCTCATAACCATATATGCTCCACATTCTTTGTTGCTATGGGTCACTGCCACTAGGCCCATGACAGACCCATGGAGACACCTCCTAGCACTGCAGGAATGTAAGCACTGAGCTCTCCCACCAATATGCTGCAAAGGGAACTGGGGTGAGGGGTCAAGCAGGGAACAGGTCACCCAGAGCCCCGGAAGCAGAAGGAGCCTTGCAGACAATCAGCATCCATTCAAACCTTGGCTCTGAGGTCCACTAGCTGTATGACCTTGGGCTCATTGATTAGCCTCTCTGATCCTAACTCTCCCCAAATGTGAAACAAAAGAAACAAGTCCCTCCCTGAAGAATTGTCAGTCCAAGTGCAGGAAAACTAGCCCACTTCCTCAACTTAATGATAGGCACGGCTGCCATCTAATAAGTGCTCATTGGTGTTGGGTCCTTTGTATGCACTATTCCAGTTAATCTTCATAATGTATGAGTCAGGTACCATGACTGCTTGCATTTTATCAGTAAGGATGTTGGTTCCAAGGAGGTCAAGTAATTGACCTATTGTTACATACTAAGTAAGTAGCAGTGGGGGACCAGAACTTAGGTCTAAATCCGAAGATTATACTCTTAACTACATTGTACTACACTATCTTGTCAAATCTAATTTCACCTTTTATCTTTCATCAGCTGGCTTGGAGTGCTGGCAAGAGTAAACAAGTGTGGGTCTAAACCTAATAGATGTGACTAAGAGACCTAAATATGGAATATTTTGGTCCCATCTTCAGATGCAAGCCTATCTATTCATCTGCTTTCTGGACCTTTTGGGTTCAGCCTTTGGCGTGAGAAGAACAGCATTGCGATGTGAGGATTATCTCTCTCCACCTGTCATATCTCAGTACAGTAAGCGGAGCTCAGTTCTAGCACGTACTACATCCAGTATTGTCTCAGTCAAGGGAAGCAGTAGGTGACAGAGGAAGAAGTCTGGTCTTGGAGATGGCCAGGCTTGCGTTCACTTTCCATTCTATTCCCTGGCTCTGTGACCTTGGACTAGTCACTTTACCCCTCTGTGCTTATTTCACCTCTCCGCATCAAGCACCTGGGGTAGGGAGGCTGTTGTCCATTTCACAGGTCAGCGTGGATGAATGTGAAATGTAAGTGCTATACAAGGTGAGTTATGACCAGGAAGAAGGGTCGGAGGCAAGATCATAGTCAAACTCCAGGATGTGAGAATTAGTAAGTGGCAAAGGAGGGAGGTAAGGAGAGTATTGGGTAACGTTGTGTAAGCACTTACTACCCACACGCCATCTAGGAAGTGGCAGAGGCAGAATCCGAACCCTAGCCTGAAGCTTGGGTACAGCTATATCCCTGGCACTTAACACAGTGCTAAGCATATGACAGGCACTTTAAATATTTGAGTAAATGAATGAACTTGAGCATATCACATCGCATTTCTGAATTTCAGTTTCTGCATCAGCAAGATGGGGCTAATTGTGGAGACAGTGCATGGCTGTCTCAAGGATTACATAGAGTGATGCATGAGAAGTGGCTTGCAAGTTGCAAATTTCAATAAAGGCCATATAAAGAGCACTTATTTGGACAAGGGTACACATTTTTTAAATGCTTTCTTGGAGTATAAGAGAAGGAGATGCATTTCAACTGAGGGGAACATAGAAGGCTGTGGTAAATATGTGAATGACTCTCCAAACATGAGGAGTTAGAAAAAAATTTTAAACACTGCTTTCCCACTGGCCAATTATGTTTCCAGGATGCTTCTGTAATATATTTCCTCCACCAAGAGGGTCCAGGGTCACCTCTCTACTTAGCCAAGGAGCATGAAAAACAGCATGCTGGGAAAGAAGTAGTCTTAGGTTTTCCAATTATAAAACCTGGATAGAATCCTGCTTTCCCCAATTGCTGGCTGAGCGTTCTTGGGAAGTCACTTCACTGTCTCTGAGCCTGAGTCGCTGCATCTGGGAAAGAAGTAGTCTTAGGTTTTCGAATTATAAAGCCTGGGTAGAATCTTGCTTTCCCCAATAGCTGGCTGAGCGTTCTTGGGAAGTCACTTCACTGTCTCTGAGCCTCAGTCTCTGCACCTGTAAAACGGGCTGAAATTAACCATATCTCACAAGTTTGGGATCAAGACTCAGTGATATACTGACTGAAGCATGCCTGGTTCAATCTTTGCTCCCCCAAAGGTAGCTTCTATTTGTGTTATTAGAGTAACCCAACATGTCAGTAGAGGCCCCAGGATAGAGGAGTCCTCAGGCCACCCTGCCAGTGGGGGTGGAGGGGTGCCGAGAGAGGAAGATGTCAGCCTTACGGGCCTGGGTCAGAAGTCACAAGGCCATGTGCTTTCTGCCTGTCTCAGCTGTAATTGTAGAACTGTTCCAGAGACACATCTGAAAGCTGTTAGCAGACCAGGCAGGGCTTGGAGGGGCTCTTTGAGAGGGGCAGAAAGTGGCAGCCCCTGATGTGGGGAAAGAGAAGAGAATGAGAAGAGAGAGGCAGGCTGAGAAACAGATATACGCATACACACCCACAAAACAGAGTGAAAAGGGGAAAGAGAGAGAGATTGAGAGAGGACATGGTCAGATCTGTGTTTCTCAGGGGTCAGGAAGGGTGCTGGCTACCTCAGCTCAGTTCTCTCATCTTTACCTGCTGAGGCAGGCTGAGATCCACTGATAATGTGGACTAGAACTCCTGAGCCATCACCAAACTCTACAACCTCACTTTACAGGTGAGAAAACCAAGGCCCCGAGAGGAAACAGACTTGCACAAGGACCCGCTGCCAATAAGTTCAGAATAAAGACATTGGCTTTCCCGCCTCCTCCTCCAGTGCCCCTTCTAGACACCACCCTGCTTCTTGCGCAACTGACTGACTTCGCTCCAATTGCACCTATGGGATAATTTAATTATAATAAGAGGTGACTCCAAGGATGAAGTGGGGGAATCCCAGGCTCAAACCCTTGCTACTCCTTTCTCTTTGTTTCAGGGGAAAGAACACTGGCCAAGGTGGTTGAAAACTTGAGTTTGCATCCTGGCTTTTCCAGAGACTGTGGGTTGTGAGATCTCAGATGCCTACAGCTATAGGATCTTGGTGTATTGGGATTTCAATGTGTGGGGAAGTGCCTTGGGATTGACTACTCAAATGCCAAGTATTTTTCAATATTTCTTCACCATCTTCAGGACAAAGCACAAACTCCTTACCCTGGGCCCCCAGCATGACTCCTTGATGTTCCTTCATTGGACACTATCAGTTTGAGACTCTGTCATTGAGTCTCAAACTCTGGCCACAGATCCAGCCTTGTTTAACAATCTCTGCTTCCTACTCTGTTTCATAGTAGAACCACATCCAACTGCTAATGGATCCCAACTCTTTGCCTTCACACTTGCTGCACCCTCCATCTGGGTCACCCGACCCCTTCTCCACTTGACCCTCTCCACCTTGTCCTTGGAGCATCAATCAAACCTCATCTCCTCTGGGGAAGCCATTCTCCCTGCACGGTGCCCTGTCACAGGACATGGGGCATGGCTAGGTCAGTGGCCAGACACTTCTCTCGTGCCCCCATGAGTATGTGAGTGTCTTCAGGACTGGACTATGGCTCTGCCCATCTCGAGGCACCTACATCTGGTGCTCAGACACCTAACGCATGTGGTGCTCAGCAAATACTTTCCAGAATGAATGACTCAATCAACTATAAGGTAGTAGTTCCCTTGTCTAGAAATTAGTTTCCCCAACTGTAAAATGAACAAAAGGTGATTAGATTAAAAGGCCATTAAAGGAGATAGAATAACAGAGTGGCCCAACGCATGGCTTTGGAATCAGGCAATTTGGTTTTAAATTCTGGCCCTCCATTTATTGGCTGTGTGAGGCCTTGCCTCAGTCAACTCACCTGTAAAACAGGAATCGTAATATTAAAACCCACTAAACAGGGTAGCTGTTAGAATGAGATCTGGCAGGAGATTGCTCACCACTGATGCCTGGCATGTTAGCAGTCAATGAGAGAGAGCTGTGGGTATCATTACCAATATTATTATTGCTATTATTATTGTTAGGCCACAGCCCAAGGCTCTGACACCCTCCCCCCACACCCAGAGTAAGCTGTCCTAGTGGAGATTAGAGGAAGGGAGGTGGAAAGGAAGCTGTTGTTGGTCCCATCCAAGACCCCCGGAACCCCGTCCCAGCAGGGGTGAGAGAATGAAACCAGGACATTAATTGGCGGTGAGAGCTTCTCATGGATCTGACAGGGGGTAAGAGCAGGGACAGGGGCTCAGAGGCCCACGTCAGAACTAGGTCCCCGAGAGGACGGGAAAATGCGTTTGAAGTCTCCAGGCCAACGCCTGCTCTTCCCCAGCCGCCGCGTGATTTAGGCATTCTGGGGAGGCAGAAGTCTCCTCTCTGATTTGAAGGGAAACAGATGTTTCCAGGCCAGAGGCCCTGGTCTTGTAAAACGCTCCTTCCCCCACACAGCTTTGGCAAACAACTTCCCGTTAGTTCACCCCCCCCCCAACCCCCCTCCACCAACTACCATCACTCCCCTCCCTGCCATTCCCAGCACAACGTGGAAGGCAGGGGTGGTGGGAAAAACAATGAGTCCCGGCTCCAGCTCGGGGTCTGTGCAGTCAGATGGCCAGGGACACCTAACTGCCCTTTTCTGGGTCTCAGTCTCTCGTCTCTGCAAGGAGGGAACTAAACCAAGATGATCAGCGCTGAGCGATGGGCTAGATCTGATCTTCTAGGGGCTGAGGATGTTTGCCTCCGAAAGAGCTGGTAATGATCCATTCCGGATCTTTCTCCATTGGAGTCTATGGCAAAGAGCATGGACTTGCATTATCAGGCTCTGGGTTTGAGTTTGAACTCCATCAGCTACTGGGCAAGAGCAACTGAACCATTGGGCCTTGGTTTCCTTATCTTTAAAATGGGGACCAAGGTTCCATCTCACAGGGTTGTGAGAATTAAATCAGAATTCAATCCCCCCACTCAAATTTTAGGTTTCTTACGAATGAAACTGAGCACCGTACCTCTTTCCTTGGTCTACCCATGGTGCTCAGAACAGTCTGAACCCAGAGCAGGTATGCAATAATGTTTGTAACTGATTCTTGGCAGGAAGACCTGCTAGACACCTGGCAGTCCCAAGACTCAGGTTCTTAACCCAGTTCTGCTTGAATAGTAGAAAGAGAATTCTCATTTTCCTGATCACAAAGAAGCAGGATAGGTCATGATTAGAACAGACTTTGGAGTTTGACTACCTGAGCTCAAATGTTGGTTCTACACTCTACTATCTTTATGACCTTGGGTAAGTTAGTTAACCTCTCTGTTCTTCAGTGATCTTGTTAAAGCGTGGATGATAATATAACTCCCTTCAGGGCTTCCCTGGTGGCGCAGTGGTTGAGAGTCCGCCTGCCGATGCAGGGGACACGGGTTTGTGCCCCGGTCCGGGAAGATCCCACATGCCGCGGAGCGGCTGGGCCCGTGAGCCATGGCCACTGAGCCTGCGCGTCCGGAGCCTGTGCTCTGCAATGGGAGAGGCCACAACAGTGAGAGGCCCGCGTACCGGGAAAACAAACAAACAAACAAACAAACAAACAAAAAATATATATATATATATTACCCCCTTCAAAGGGATGTTGGAGGAATAAAGAACTCAAAAGAGCGCCTGGCACATGGTAAGTGCTAAATAAGCTTTCACCATTTTTCAAGGTGTATGTTTAAATTATGAATCTCTTCTATAATGATTTTAAAATGAGGCCCCACCCCAATTCTTTGACATTGTTCCCACTGAGAGGCAGGAGCCTATGTCCCTTCACCTTGAATGAGGCAGGTTCATGAGTGCTTTTACTAATAGAGCACAGCAGAAGGGACAGCGTGTAACTTGTGAATCTGGGTCATAAAGGGCTATACAACATCCACCTTGCTCATTGAAACATTCTCACTTGGAGCCCTGAGCCGCCACGCAGGACATCCAACTACCCTGGTGTGAGGAAGCCACGCCATGCAGAGAGGCTATGTCAGGCACCTCAGCAGCATGATGTTCAGATCATCCGAGCCAATCTCCAGAAAGATGCACAAAGGAGCCTTCAAGCAGTTGAGTCACCTCCAGCCTTTGAACCCTTGCAGCTGAGACCCCAGACTTAAAGGAGCAAAGACAGTCCAACCTGCTGTGCCCTGTCTGAATGCCTGATCCACAGAATCCATTAGCATAATCAAATGGTTGTTTTAAGCCACTAAATTCTGGGGTCATTTGTTATGTCATCAGTAGTCACTAGAACAATTTCCAAGCATCTAGGGCAGGGGTCAGCAAACTATGGTGCCTAGCCAAAACTGGTCTGCTGCCTGTTTTTGTAAATAAAGCTTTAATGGAACATAGCCACTCTTGTTTTCTTAAAATCTATTTTCCGTGGATGCTTTCACACTACAGTGATGGCACTGAGTGACTGCGACAGAGAACATATGGCCCACAAAGCCTGAAATATTTACTCTCTGGACCTCTAGAGAAAAGTTTGCTGACCCCTGAATTAGAGCTTTGACAGTACTTAACATTAAAATCAGTTGCTTACATTATTTCATTTGATCCCATTTGATCTGTAAAATGGTCATTCCCATTTTACAGATAGGCACAATGAGTTCAGGTGACTTGTCCAAAGTGACACAGCTATTCTGGCCCCAGGTCTAATTCTGACTGCAGCTATTCTGACCCCAGATCTCCAACAGCCTGCTGAAGATCTGGACTCCAGTTTCGCCCACTGAATGGGCAGTGTGACCTTGGAGCATGCCCTGCCCTCAGTTTCCCAGCCCATGAAATGAGGGCATTGGGCAAGATGGTATGGACTGGCTGCCAGAATTCAGATGTCTGAAGTTTCCCCGAGCTGGGTGCTTTCCACCAGGCAAAATATCTCTATTAGTCCAGGTATATCAAAGTAGGACTTGAGAGAATGATCAGCCAGGGGCTGTATGGATACCACATGCAGCCCACCTACACTGCCCAACACCAAAACCCAACCTTCTTATCTCCTAACTCAGGCTGACAACCCATGCTTTCTGCCAACATAAATATTTAATTCCAATGTCTGGCACAGAGACACTGTCATGGTATTAAGGACTCTAGCCCAGGTTTCTACTTTCAAAACAACCTAGTCTGAGCCGTGATTGGGAGGCCCTGCTTGGGACAAAGGTGAGGCAGTCTGCAGTTGGACTCCAAACATCAGCTCTCTACACTTGCACTCCTTTCAACCCGTCCAGCTCCATGAGCTAACAGGTAAAGAATCAGGGGAAGGGGGGAGCCAGCAGAGAGAGCTCTGGGGGAAGGCCAAGTTTGGAAACCAGTGTGGGTCTAAGCTCGGGCAGGAGCAACAACAATCTAGAATCCGTGCTAGACATGAGCTGCTCTGACTGCCAAGACCCCCCAAATTCACTGGGTTATGAGCATTACCCTAAAACCCACAGTGCCAAGAATACCAGAACTCAGAAACAAATGCTTCATGTACTGACATTTAAAATGAAATAGATGTGAACTGATTTACGATTAAAAGTGTCTCCAATAACCACAACTGAGGAACAAGTGACTATCACAGCAGCTCCCCTGTGTGTGTGCCTGTCCCCTGAGGGCACACCGGATAGACACCTGGCACGGTGCCAAGCAGGCAGGAGCCACTCATGGATAAGAAGAGCGTGGCCCCCGCTCTCAAGGAGCTCACAGGAGAGCAGGGAGATGGTCAAGTGGACAAGAAATGGGACGCAGTGCTGTGGCACGTCAATAAAAATTTATTCTTGCCCCTACGTTGGCTTCAGGTGTGTCCCTTCTCCCTTCTTTAAACAGTGAACTAAGCCTTGGAAATGCATTCAAGGGCCACCTGAATCCTCTGTCAGCTGCAACCTACAGGGAATGTCAACCGTCTATAAGAATCTCATTTTCTCCTACAAAAAACCATGGTGGACAATCCTTACCTTCCCCACTCAGAAAGCCTCAGAGGCGTGACTATGCCAGTGGATTTTAATACACAAGTACTATGCACGTGGCCTGTCTAAAAACTCATTCATTCACCTATCAGGTATAACCTGACCTCTCTTGAAAGAAAAATTCTAGTCCTCACTTGACTCGGCTTTAGCAGCAGTTCCTGCCTTACTCCTTCCTTTTCTTCTTCTCTGTCCCTTCCCCTTCTCACCCCCTCTCTTTTCCTGCTTCTCTTTTTTTCAGGGAGTGGACAACATGATAACACATAGTTGGACTGACCACAGCTCTTAGTTGGAGGATGCTCATCTTTTAATAGGTTGCTTTAAGGTAAAGCAGACACAGTCTAAATTTATGGCTCCAAGTGAAGGAATGAATTATGCATGGAATGCCCAATTCCACTTCAACTTGTATTCCTGGGATCCTTAAAGCAAATTGTGGCCTTTTTCTTATATCTTTATTGCATACTGGACAGCCTCTCTGAAACCCAGATAAAAACAGTAATTTTTAAATGACTTCCATTATAGAAATTTTTACAGGAAAGCATAACTTGGAAATATGTTGATCTGAGAGACAGAGGAGATGCTTTGTAGGTTTAACCTTGTCAACTAGCTGTGTGGCTTTGGTCACATGATTTGACTTCTCTGTGCCTCAGGTACCTATTGATAACTCCACAGGGAGGCTGTGAGGAACAAGCAGTCATTACGGATGCAAAAGTGCCTTAGAGATTCCGCACACCTTTCTTGGGCACCTATTCTGTATTAAACACAAAGCTGGGAACTTTTATACAGTTGTCTTCTGTTCTCTTTACAACTGTCTAAGGGATATGTATTAGTAAGTTCATATTTACAAGGAGGCAAGTGAACCATGGCAATTTGAATTGACTTTCCCAAGGCTGTGCAGATAGTAGTTCAGCCAGGCCCCGGTGTAGGTCTCCTATCTCAAAGTCCAGTGCTGTTTCCAAATAGAATTATTAGGTATTCATTGGTCCCAACTTGGTCTTGAGTCACAGTTCAGAGGAGGTTAGAGTTTATTAGGAGGATGAACTCCATGTTCCCAACTTTTGACAAGGAAGAGATCTTAGTACAGGAACACCATTGCCGTCACGCCCTTTCAACACTGACATTGCTCCTCTTTCCACATCTGACCCTAGAGTCCTTCTCTTCTTCTGTGGTGCCTTTTGAGATTGCATTTTGCCAAAGCCAAGTGCAGAGGAAAGGAGGCCAAGTAGAGGTCACCAACTTGGATTTACCCTTGGACACTGAGTTAGGGAACACTATAGGCAGGATGGTTCTTATCTACTTCCGGCTGAACTCAGTCTCCACCACATGTGTGAGCTTTGCTTCCCCATGGGTGGGTGGATGGATGGATGTGGGAAGAAGACACCAACCCCTGTGCTTGGAGTCTGAAGGATTGAATTTGATCATGGCTCTATTTCCTGTTCCTGTCATCTCTGAGAGCCTCAGTTTCCATACCTGTAAACTGGAGTCAATAATATCTGCCTGACAAGATTGTTGTAAGAATGAAATAACATGGAAAAACACCTAAAACAATGCTTGGTAAGGTAAATGTTATCTTGCTTGTCTTGCTTATTCATGATACTCAAGTGAGATGAAGTGGGAATATTGCTTTTTTGAAAACCAACGCCCTGGGCAAAGAAAATCACCCTAGAGGGGGTTGTAAGCAATAATACCACTGCTTTTCATAAGGTTTGGTTAGAGCTCTAGCTCAGTCACTGGGTGTGCAGCTAAGTCATACTATGTCTCTGAGCCTGTTTCCTCATCAGTTACATAGTGACAACAATACCTGCTTTCAATAGCGGTAGGAGAATTAGAGACAGTGCATATAGGGAGCTACTGGCTGAACTTTGGTCTGAACCTCGGGCTGCTCCAACTTTGTCCTGTTCAACACTATGACCTTGGGTGAAGTCCTTCCCCATGGACTTTGCTTTCCTTTCCTATGAAACAATGGGCCAACAGATGTCTTCACTGGTGAAGTCTACCAAATGTTAACGCCAATTAACACCAATCCTTCACAAACTCTTCCAAAAAAAAAAAATAAGTAGAGGTAACACTACCAGCTAACTGTATGAAGCCAGTATTACTCTGATACCAAAAACAGACAAAGACATCACAAGGAAAACACATGCACACACACATGCACAGAGTCCAATATCCCTTATAAATATAGACACGACAAAATACTAACCAAGTATAGTAACATGTATAAAAGGGACTATACACCATGACCAAATGGGATTTATCCCATGAAAAGAAGATTGATTCAGCATATGAAAATCAACCAATATAAATATATCATATTAATAGAATAAAAGACAAAAATTACATGATCATCTCAATAGGCAGAGAAAAAAGCTTTCACAAAACCCAATACCCTTCCATGATAAAACACTCAGCAAACTATGAATAGAAGGGAACTTCGCCAATCTGATAAAGGATATCTGTGGAAAACCCACAGTTAACATCATACTTAATGGTAAAGACTGAAAGCTTTCCTCCTAAGGTCAGGAACAAGACAAGGATGTCCACTTTCACTATTTCTATTCAACATTGTTCTGAAGGTTCTGTTCTAACAGGGCAGTTAGAACAAAAAAGAAGACAAGTCATCCAGATAACAAAGGAAAATGTAACACCTATCTCTTTTGCAGATGACATGATCTTATATATAGAAAAGCAAAGGAATCTACACACACACAGACACACACACACTGAGATCTAAAAGAAAAGTTCAGTTAAGGTTACAGGTTAAAAGATTAATATAAAGAAATCAATTGCATCCTATACACTAGCAATGAATGATCAGAAAATAAAATTAGGAAACAATTCCATTTACAGTACTGTCAAACAGAATAAGACATTTGGGGATAAATTTAACAAAGGAGTACAAGACATACACACTGAGAACTATAAAACATCATTGAAATAAATTAAAGAAGACCTAAATAAGTGGAAAGATACCTTGTGTTCATGGATGGGAAGACTTAACATTGTTAAGATGAAAATATTTCTGAATTTATCTATAGATTCAACACAATCCCTATAAAAATCCCAGCTGATTTTTTTTTTTTTTTTGCAGAAATTGACAAACTACTCCTAAAATTCATATGGGAATACAAGGTACCCAGAATAGCCAAATAATCTTGAAAAAGAGGACAAACTTGGAAGACTCACACATCCTG
This sequence comes from Mesoplodon bidens, assembly GCF_964165515.1. Taxonomy (NCBI): domain Eukaryota; kingdom Metazoa; phylum Chordata; class Mammalia; order Artiodactyla; family Ziphiidae; genus Mesoplodon; species Mesoplodon bidens. The sequence goes on along the minus strand of NC_138162.1, from coordinate 17,899,377 downwards.
ATTTCAAAATTTACTACAAAATTACAGTAATCAAGACTGTCTACTACTAGTATAAGGATAGATATCGATCAATGGAATAAAATTGAGACTCTAGAAATAAACTAATATGGTCATTTGATTTTCAACAAGAGTGCCAAGACAATTCAATGGGGAAAGAATGGTCTCTTTAATATTAGTTTCTTCAGCAAATTATGTTGGAACAATCAGATAGCCGCATGCAAGTGAATGAAATTGGACCCTATTCTTACACCATATAAAAAATAATAATTCAAAATGGCTCAAAGACCTAATGTAAAAGCAAAAACTATAAAACTCTTAGGAACAAACATAGGAGTAAATCTTCATGAACTTAGATTAGGCAATGATTTTTAGATATGACACCTGAAGCACAACCAAAGAAAAAAATAGATTATTAGACTTCACCAAAAAAAAAAAAAAAAAAAAAAAATTTGTGTTTTAAAGGACACTACCAAGAAAGTGAAAAGACAACCAAAATAATAGGAGAAAATATTTATAAATCACCTATCTGATACAGGTCTAATATTCAGAATATATAAATAAGTCTTACAACTCGATAATTGAAAAATGGGCAAAGGATTTGAATAGACATTTCTCCAGAAAAGATATACAAATGGTCAATAAGCACATGGAGATAGGCTCAACATCATTAGTCATTTAGGGAATGCAAATCAAAATTCTAATGAGACATCTCCTCTTATCCATTAAGATGGCTATGATAAAAACGACAAAAATAACAAGTGCTGGCAAGGATGGAAGAAATTGGAACCCTCATATATTACTGATGGGCATGTACAAATGGTGCAGCCATACTGGAAGAGAGTTTGGCAACCCCTCTCAAAGTTATCCACAGAGTTACCATATGACCCAGCAGTTATATTCCTAGGCATATACTCAAGAGAACTGAAAACATATGTCTGCAGAAAAACTTGTACACCGATTTTCAGAGCAGTATTATTCTTAATTGCCGAAAAGTGGAAAGCAATTCAAATAACCATCAACTGATGAATGGGTAAACAAAATGTTGTATATCCATACAACTGAATATTATCCAACCATAAAAAGGAATAAAGTCCTTATTCACACTACAATATCACTGAAAGTTGAAAACATTATGATAAGTGAAAGAATCCAGCCTGAAAAGGCCACACATTGTATGATTCCATTTATATGAAATGTCCACAACAGGCAAATTCCGACAGACAGAAAGTAGATTAGTGGCCGCCAGGGCTGGGAGGAGGGGGCAATGGGAGTGACTGTTAGTGGGTATTGAGTTTCTTTTTGAGATGATTAAAATATCCTGGAATTACTGTGGTGGCTGAACACATTTGTGAATATCCTAAAATCTACTGAATTCTATACTTTAAAAGGGTGAAGTTCATGGTATGTGGATTAGAACTGGGGTTAAGAAAAAAAAAAACTCTATAAAAAAAACAAACAAACAAAACCAGTGGTGTCAATCTAGAAGTAACCTGCCTCCAAATGGTGGCCATGGCAGGCATTTGGGGCCTGAGTCTCTTATATGTGCAGCTTTCTGAGGTCTGAACTTGAGCAAGCACCTCCCGCCCCAGCCCCTGTCCCAGAGTTTCTTAAAGGGGAAACAGGACCTTCAATGGAACCTTAAGTGGGTAGTTATGGCTTTGGTTTATCTGTGAAGGTAGGAGCCTGCGGACTGCAGCAGAACTGTTCAAAACCTCAGTATGATGCCGAGGTCAGAGGCATAGACTTGGAAGTAGGGAAAGTTCTGTGTTTAAATATCCTCTCTGTTGATCACAGGCTATGGGACACTGGGTAAGTACTTTACTTCCTCACCTTCGTTTTCTTGTCAATAAAACAAACACATTTCCACCTGTCTCACAGGATTGTTAGGAGGAGTCCTCAGAGGAGACAAGATGCCCTTAGCCAAATTCTCAATCCATAGTTAGAATTTTTTTTTTTTTTTTTTTTTGCGGTACGCGGGCCTCTCACTGTTGTGGCCACTCCCGTTGAGCGGAGCACAGGCTCCGGACGCGCAGGCTCAGCGGCCATGGCTCATGGGCCCAGCCGCTCTGCGGCATATGGGATCCTCCTGGACCAGGGCACGAACCCGTGTCCCCTGCATCGGCAGGCGGACTCTCAACCACTGCGCCACCAGGGAAGCCCTCCTATTTCTTTGATAAACAAAAATAAACACCTGTTTTCAATCCAGTGGGGCTTCACCTTGAGCCTCCGGCACACTCCCAGCAATGCCCGCTGGCTCCTCTCTCTGCCTGGGATTCTCTCTCCCCACTTCCTTCCCTCACCTCCTTCAAGCTTTGTGTCAATGTCTCCTTTTCGATGAGGTTCCCTTGTAAATTTCAACTCCATCCCAACTGCTGCACCTAGAAGTCTATTAGAATATCATTCACTTAGCTCCCCGTTCTTCTTCATAATATTTGTGATCTTCTAATACATAATTTCCTTGTTTGTTACATTTACTGATTTTGTTTGTCACTCCCACTTGAATATCAAATTCACAAAAACAAGGATATAATGTGTTCTATTCACTGAGCTATCCCCAGTGCCAAAAACTGTGCTAGATCACATGGTAGACCTCCAATAAATGTTTATTAAATAAACGTATATACATAAATGTGTGTGTGTGTGTGTGTGTGTGTGGACTGGAGGTAGAATGTGAGAAATCACACGTGCAATGCTCAGGGCAAATGTGGATCCTTTTTTTCCCCACATTCAGCCTTTGGAAAGCTGGGGAAAGGATGAGGTACAGAGAGAGGAGGAGAAGGTAGTACGGTTTCGCAAGCTCAAAGACGCAGGAAGGCTACTCCCTCTGTGGCTGCTGTAACACTTGTTTGCTCACATCACAGTATTTCTAGAAACCTATGTGCACCCAAGAGCCTTGAGTGCAGCAGGTGCAGCCCAGCAATCCTATGTGCCAGTAGCTACTATGTGAGATGAGATTAAAAAGAAATACTATAAAACACAGTCCTTGCCCTTCAAGGGGCTCCCGATATACTCGACTAGACGATATATATATACGCGCATACACACACACACAATCTCATACATACATATCGTCTTTGCCAATCATTGGCTGTACGTTATCTAATTTACCCCTTACAACAATCTTAAGTACTAGATCATATTATCTATATTTACCTATATTTTCAGATGAAGCAGCAGAGTCCCAGAGACTCAGAGATCTCAGAGAATGAAATGAGATTCCTGAATCCCATGGGTAGCCAGTTTCAGAGCAGGGTCCCATCCCAGAGGCTACTTGACCCCAAATCTGTGGTCTTTGTGTTACACGGCGCCCCACCAGGAACTAACAACAGTTTAGGCCTAATCCAAAAGGCTCTCACCCTCCTCCCTGAACAGATAAGACATGTCCACAGACGCCAATGGTGAACAGGACAGGACAGAAAGTCAAGCACTGGTAAAACTACTCAGAGAGGTGAAAAGGGGTTGACAAAGCCTTTCCTTAGGCGAGAGTTACAAGCTGTTAGCTTCACCGATTTAGGAAGGCCAAAGCAGTAGAGGGTAAAGGTGGGTGGCGCAAACAGTATGACTTAAAGATCAACTATCTAATCCCAAATGCTGATAGAAAGGTTAAAGATGATGAAAACACCCTGGACTTGGACTTGTGATATCTCAGAATTCTCAACAGAGGTGGGAACTGCGGAGGGGCTGGAAGCACCTGCCCAGAAGGCTTGAAGGAAGCCTTGCCTATGTCAGCCCTAGGTTCCTAAAGAGAACTCAAAAGCATTCTTATAAGCTGAACAATTGTTAGCACCAGGATAGCACCTTATCAAGTAGTTCACTTAAACCCTTTGTTTAACTAAGGCTCAGAGAGGGCAATCAACTTGTCCTAGGTCACACAGTAAGTTCAAAGCAAATCCAGAATTTGAACCCAGGTCCCCTGCCTCCAAGGCAGGATGCTGTATAGGCACTTAGCAATGGTAAGCAGATTCACAGTGAGGACTAAGAACAGTGCTGACAGCGGGGTGCCATTCCCCAAAGGTATCAACCTGCCTCCACCCCACTTAGCCTGAGCTGTCAGTGAGGTCCCCAGACAGCCTTTACACTGGGCAGTTGTTGCTGTTTTGATTTTCTTTTTTCCTGCTCTTACTCCTTTGATGATTGCTCTCTGGGCCACACGCCCTGTTCTTTGCTTGCCAGTAGGGCCCAACTTCTTTCCATCAGCCATACGTAGACTGGGGGCTCAGGGCCCTGCAGTGACGCGGCAGAGTACCGGATTCAAACCCAGGTCTGTCTCTCTCTGCCACCAGGGCCACATACGCCCCAGTATGCTGCCCCTCTTTGCTCCAGCCAGCAGGTCTGATCCCTGCTGTGAACTCAGGCAACCCCACATAGCCTTCGTCTAATATCTCAGAGCCCCAACTCAGAGCCCCATCCGGCTCCCTTTGCCCCATGAAGATAAGCCTCTCTGGTCCATTGGACATGACGGCCTTGGAAACCTTGAGCCACCAGAATAAGGGAACAGGCTGGCTGGGCACGGTTGGGGCATCCGGCCCTGATAAGACCTCGCCACGGCTGGACAAGCTCTCAGAGACGTAAGCCTTTGCGTAAGCACAAGATTAGAAGAATACATTATTAACATATTTATTTATTTTCTTACAGGTATTGACATAAAAAGGGGGGAAAAAGGTTCCCAGGAGAGATAAGACACAGTGGGACTTTCTGTGACTATGGTTGTTACAGAAATTAAATTAAGATTCATAATAAGTAATAACAAAAGCTGCAAAGTGTCAGTTGGAGGCAGCTGCAGTTTTAATTTGCTAACATATGAGACTAGGAATGATGGTGGAAATTAAAAAGTGAAAGAAGAAGCAAACAAATAAACAAACATAAACTCACTCTGTTCTTTGGACTAGATGGATACAAATTTAGGACGGTGGTTACATCTTAGCAGGGAAGGAGGGAACAGAATAAGACTGGTGATGAGGAGGCAAAATAATCTTCAAGTTTATCTTTAATTTTAATTTCTTTCAGGAGAAAAGAGCTCTGAAGCAAATGTGACAGAGTCCTGACATGTATTAATCCTGCATGGTGGGCACATGGGGGCTTATTGTACTGTCTCCATACTCTCTGCATTTTATTTTCATTTTCATGATTAAAGCGAACAAATGAATGCATTCCTGACACCTATCAATTTACACTTTGCAAAGCTTATTACACAAATAACCTTGAAAGCAAGACAAAGCAGGGTTTATTGCCTGCGTTTTACATTCAGAGAATTTGATGTTTTCCGGGAGGGTGAGGAGGGGGCTTTTCAATCAAGGACAGACACATAGTGGCAGAGTGATAGAGCTGGCACTTAATCAACTGCTGGGTGAGGGCTGCTGCATTCACCTTGACTTTGAAGACAAAACTGTTCTGTCTTGTAGAGAAATCTCTGAGGTTTGGATTGGTCCAAGGACTAAGACAGTACCAAGACACTTCTGATCTCTAGCTTCTCGGCCAGTCTACGTACCTTCATGTCACTATGCTCTCCAACAATGAGCCCTGATGTTATTGGCTCAGCAAATGTTTTCTGAAGCCTGGATGTGAGGCTGGGGCTTCTTGGCAGTTCTCTACAGCACCCTGCTTCACATTCACACCAGGCCATTCTCCAAGGGCTCTCCTCGCCTAGTTCCGTTTGTCAGTTTGGTTGCTGCACCTGAGCGGGGTCTGCCACCTCCATCTCTGTCCCCCCAGAAGGAAAACCCACCTCAGAATGCAGCCAACACACAGGAAAGTTGGGGCAGAGATACAAGGTCCATATCACATTATCTGAACTCCTGGATGTCTCTGGGGCTGCAGCCAGCACACCTGTTGAACCTCCCAGTTGATATAAGTGGATAAATTCCATTTTTTCATAAGCAATTTTGATTTGAGTTTCTGTTACTTGCATCCAAGGGTTCAGACTCTTACATACCGTTCTGAAATATCTTTTAGAAAGTTATTGTGAAGATTAAACATGCTAATGCTGTTTAATCACACACTTAATATCTGATGCATTTCTACATGCTCAAGCAGCGGCTAGGGAGATAGCCGTCATCGTTAATAGGACTGTAGTGGATTCTTGTCCCAGAAGGAGGACTGTCCCTGTGCTCGGCTCCGCAGCTCAGCTTAGTGACCAGCAAATAAAACCTCTATCACTGCCTGGTCATGCGACTTTGGTCATATCTCTCTCTACCTGGCTCAGAACCACTTTTGCAGGCTCTGGGAAAGACCCACACCTCTTCAGATGGGACTAATTGCTTTTTCCTCTGAGTGTCTTAGTACCTAGGACATGAAACCATGGAAGCACTGTCTTCATTATCCTTTACTTGCTGTCATCCCCCCTGGCATGTGAGCTCTCTGGGAGAAAGAAACCACATTTCATTCTCCTTTTGACCCCATCAGCCTCTCACATGGTAATGGCACCTCTAAATCATTTCTTGCTGTTTCAGAAGCAGATGAGAGTCAAGTACTCTTAGAAATCAGAAACAGAATAATGGGGACTGTTGCCAACTCACATAGGCTTACTTATTTTTTATCATCCAGAGGACAGTCATAGTCCATAGTAGGTGCTTAGAAAATGCTTTCTAAAAAGAAAAGAAAAAAAAAAAAAAGAAAGAAAAATGCTTTCTATCTTGGGCTAGCCCAAAAAGCAAGGGACTGAAGTTGAGTCCTTACCAATAAGCATCAGGCAGGATAAACTGGTGCATGCTGATGAGTTGTTTCTGGCCCACTACTCACCCTCTCTCATCCTGTTCATCAGAGACTGCAGATTTCAACCACCCTTGTTTCTTCCAATTCTGGTCTATACCAGACCTCACTGCTTCTCCCCCAGGCCTTGGGAACAGCTTCCTTATTTGTTTCCAACAGTTATCTCCCACCTCCACCCTACCGCCAGTATATTAGCCAGAGTACTCTTCCTAAAATGCAAATCTGACAATGTCTACTGAGCAGCTTAAAACCCTTAACGGTTCCCCTTCCCTGCAAGATAAAGTCCATACTCCTTAGCCTGGCAATAACGTCCCTTTATGATTTGAGTCTTATCAACCTCTTCAACTTCATCACCCAGATTTGCCCCATTGCCTCATGGTGACTTAAGTAGGGTTTGTAAATGGCTAAGTTGCTTTGTTCTTCAGTAACTTTGTACATATGATTTCCTCTCCCTGGAAAACCATTTTCCCTTCTATCTTCATCTTACTGATCCTGTTCATCCTTTAACACTCAACTAAAATGTCACCCTTTCTGGCCAACTTTCACTGGAATAGGAGGCATTCTCCCCTCTGAGCTCTCATATCATGGGCCACATTTTATCAGGAGCTCTAAGGTGGCAGGGACGATTGTGTTCATCTCTGGGTCTTCGGGATACAGTGCACAGCCCCACAGAGAAGCAGATACTCTAAAACAAATGGAATGAATGAACACCAATGCTGATAGGGAGGATGCTACACCTGAACGTACCCATGGAGAGTAAGTGTACATCGTCTAAGAAAGGCTACAGGAGGTCATTCCTGGCTGTCAAAAACTTCCTTGTCCTCCATCTTTTTTCCATAGGTCATCATTTGCATGATGTTGTAGAACCACTTCACCAGTTTTAATTGGCTTGTGGTATGGTAGGCTCCTCCCAGTAGAACACGGAGCTCTTTAGGGCTGACGCTATGTCTCATTCCTCTATGTGTCCCTTAGAGGGCTTCACAGAAGGGAATACACTGCAGAGGTTCAGAGCATGGACTCTGAGGTCAGAAAAGACCTGCTTTCAAATACTGGTTCTGCCATTTACTCTCTCAGTGACTTTGCCCAATTTATCGAACCTCTGTGAGCCTTTATTTCTTTATCTCTAAAGTGAGGGGGGAAAAGTGTCTGTCTCTTAGGATTATAGCTATGATTAAATGTAATATTACATGTATTCAATGTTTTATCCAATAACTGTTTTTTTTTTTTTTTTTGCGGTAGGCGGGCCTCTCACTGTTGTGGCCTCTCCCCTTGCAGAGCACAGGCTCCGGACGCGCAGGCTCAGCAGCCATGGCTCACGGGCCCAGCCGCTCTGCGGCATGTGGGATCTTCCCAGACCGGGGCACGAACCCGTGTCCCCTGCATCGGCAGGCGGACTCTCAACCACTGCGCCACCAGGGAAGCCCCCAATAACTGTTTACTGAGTGCCTTCTGCATGTGTGCATTTGAGTATATGGAGACAAACAAAACAGACACCATCTTTACCTCCATAGACTGCCAAGTCTAGTATGGGACAGACGTTAACACACATGAATGCATGTCATTGCAAAGTTTAATAATTGCAATAAAGGAAAGGGATGAGGAACCTAGTTGAGATTACAGGTTCTGGGGATGCCATTCTGAGGAAGCAACACTTAGGCTGAGAACTGAATAAGAGGTGCAGCATGTGCCCAGGCCCTGTGATGGGTGAGAGCGCAAGATCTGGCGTGCCTTGGCTCATTAAATGCTAATGTGACTTCTGGGGAGGCTGTGTTAGTTCATGGTTAGGAACTTGGGCTCTGGAGCCAACCTGACTGAATTTAAATCCTGGCTGGGCTACTGACTAGTGCATGGCTTTAGCAAATTTCGTAACTTTTCTGGGCTTTGGTTTTCTCATCTCTAAGAATGGGAATAACAAAATACTGGCCTCATTGGGTTATTGAGAGGATTGGATACGTTCATTTGTGGAAAGCATTTAGAAGAGTGCCTGACATATTGAAAGCACTCTAAGTAATAACCCTATGTATCATTGGTTTGTTCGTTTTTCCACTGAAGCATTTATATGGATAGTCTTATGAAGAAGGAAGCAAAAGTCTTGCCTGAAGAAGACATAACGAGGCTCGGAACTGAGAAAAATAATGGGAAATAATGGGAGGCTGTCTAGTAACATACCAGGAACTCAATCTGCTTCTCTATAAATGGTATAATCCTTGCCTCTAGAGTCAGCACGTGTCAGGGTGCCAATGGCACTCCTGAGACAACTCCAAAGGACTTCCTTTGGCCGGCCATTGGTTGTCTGGATTTGGACAAGGTTACTGGGAGTCCTGGGAGAAAGTATAACTCCATGACATTGTATTATTTTAAAAATTAACAGGATTATAGCAAGAACAAACAAAAAACTCCAGGGATTACCACTGCTTTTTTTTTTTAAAGATGCTTCTGTGGATTTAACATCCATCTCTAGAAGCCAGCAAAATTGCTGTTTATTTATCCTGTAGCTTCTGAGTGTCTTCCTTTCCCCTATGTGCTCTCTCTCCCTCTCCTCTCCCTGTTACAGGCTGTGGATAGGATTAAGAAAGATCTACTTATGGTCTTCAGTTACTATACTATACATGTTGAAGGAGAGACTGCTGGGGGCAGGCCTGCGATAAGGGTGAGAGGAGCTGGATACAGTTTGGGGAGTCAGGCAGGCAGTTCACCCACCCATCAACCTCTCCACAAGTGAGGCAGCTCCCTGGGCCTTCCTTGCCTGTTGGGAGTCTGTGAATGTTTCCCAGAAAGAAATAGTAACTTCTCCTTTTTCTGGCAGGGGCGCCTGATGAAAATCCCTGAAAACAGGGCCTCTCCCTCCCCTTCATGCTGGCCTCACACATGCTAATGCAAATGAGTCCTGACCCAGCCAGGGGTCTGCGGGAAGGCGGCCAGGAGCTTTAGAACAAACATGCAAAGAATGTTATTTCATTTCTGGCATCCTGGGGAAAGAGGGACAGAGAGAGGGAAGCTGGGCAGTAAGGGGGTGGAGTGAGAGAGAGAATGAATATGAATGCTCACCGCAACGGGACTAAAGCAGACGGAAAGAACGGGAGGAAACTGATAGGAATAAAGGGCCTACTAGGTGCCAGAAGCTGACATATAGAATACATATATTTTCAATTCCACGTGCACATTTTGAAGTCGAATATATTATTACCACTTTTTGGAGGCGGGTAAAGGCTTGGTCTCAACACTTAGGCATTTCTTCGTAAGGCTACCCAACTACAAAACGGTAGAGTCCGGATTTGAACCCAGATTTTAACATTTCAAATCCTGTGCCAAGTCTCCTCAGTGAGGCTTATGTCATTTGATAGATTCCCAAAGAAAAGTGTGAACACAACAGTCTCCCATCCTAGGACTCTCTTCATCCACTTACTCCTCTCACCCCTCTCTGCCGCCATCCTAATTCTAGATTCAGTATCTCTTACCACGGCCCCTAACTCTCCCTGCTCTAACCCACGCTCCGCAGATATGGTTCTAAAACCCAAACGTGGCCTCCTCACTGCTGCTCGAAACGAATCAATGGTGCTTGCGTCTGCATTAACAAGGCCCTGTGCGTCCTGCCTCTCCAAGCTTTTATACTACGAATCTCAACTATCCGGAACTTTCTGCTGTTCCCTTATGTGCCCCTTCAATTCCCCACCCCCGTCTTTATTTCAGCTGTTCCCTCTGCTGGTGATGCAATGATGGCCCTAAATCTCAATGGCAATGCTATCCGCTCTCTCAGACCTCCAAGGTACACTGACGATTAGAGACCACAGCCTCCTCGGAACGCCCCTGCTTAACTATGAGGCAAACCACCCTCTACCCCAGGATGATCAGCTTCTTACAGGTTTGTTCCCAACTCTGGGCAAAACTCCTTCAGTCTAAGCCATAAGTTTTCAAATGTCAGCTGCACCACTGTCTATGAGAGAAGTGCGAAAGAATATCCACGTGTGGACTCTGGAGCCAGATCTCTTGTGTTAGACTCACGGTTCTGCCATTGACTAATTAAGTGACCTTGAACAAGTCATTCAGTCCTTCGGTCTTAGCTTCCTTACATATAAAGTGGGGATATTAGAGTACCTACCTTAGAAAGTACCATATTGTGAAGGTTCAGAGAGTTAGTGGACATAAAGATCTTGGCACATTGCGTAGAGGTAGTAAGAGCCTGATAAATGGTTGATGACAAGAGTGATCGGTAGGAAGTGGTCGTGGCGTCGCTATGTATGTCCTTGGCTAATAGCTGCAGATGTTTACGTGAAGGCCTGACTCTATCCATTCAACCCGCTATACCTCTTCCTGACCTTTGGTGTTTTCTAAATTGAGTACCTACTAAATCCCAGTCCATGTGTTAGGGATTCACAGACTCCTAAACGTGGTTTCTAAAACCTGTCCTACTCTTGGATTGCTGACAATCTTATTTCTCTATGATTGTGAGAGCTACGCTAGGGATGGGCTCAAGGAACAGTAGAAGGAAAGAAAAAAAAAAAACGGAGAGAAGGCATCTCTTGTTATGTCAAATGTGTGGGCAAAATGATACCAAAATTGCCACATCATGTCCAGAGGGCTCCTGGAAGATGCTCAGAGAGAACAGAGACATGTAAGCAACTTCACAGAGGGCAGGACAATTAGCCAATCATGATTCTCTTTCATGGTCATCCCTGATGAAGTCCTACTAAAGAAACATCTTGTATGTACTTGATATTGAGCACCTACTGTGTGCTGGACCTGCTATGCCTGGGAGCTTTGCATGTGTTAACTACTCTATATTTGTATCACAGCAAAACTCTAATGTAGGGAGTACCAATATGCTCACCTTACAGATGTGGAAATTGAGACGCAGGAAAATAGGGGTCTGTATATTGCACAACAATATGTTGTATAGCCAGAAAGTGACTGAGATTTGAATTGACACTAGGACAGTCTAACTTAAAATCCTAGGCTCTTAGCCTCTCAGATGCCCAAGATGATTGCGGGCGTGTATGCTCAGGTCTAGGACCAGAGAGCAGCAGCTGGTCTACAGTGGAATCTAGAGCCCTGGTCCAGCCCAGCTCTGATGTTGGTTCTCTGAGCGACCAAGGGCAGGCCCTTTTTGCCCTCCCCGAACTTCAGTTTCTTCTATAAAGAGAGAAGGATCAGGTCCATGATGTCTGAGTCCTCAAGCTCTATTGTGCTGTGATTCAGACGTGAAAGCAGAATGGGGTTGTTGGTACATGGGGGAATCTGTCCTTGGGGGAAAGGAGAATAAAGCAAAAGGAAAAATGCCAGAAATCTGGATTCTGTCTTGCCTCTGAGTTTCTGCACATCATTCATGGTGATCTCCTGTAGTCTGTTAACACCTTTCCAGTGATGACCTCAAGACTGCTCATAGCAACAGCCTCCTTCACAGCTGGAGGTGGGAGTTTAGAAGTGGGTGGCTTGGGGGTGGGGGGGTAGGCCCTCAGCATGTGGTGTTGGACCCACAGCCAAGATAATGGGAGCAGGGAGAGGCCTGGCTTTGAGTGTGGGTCCATTCGTATTTCAGGAGTTCCTAGAGTCCTAAAAGGTCAGAGAAGGAAGGGACTTTGCCATCCAGTCCCCTCATTGTGATGAGGAAGAGACTGAAGTTCAGAAACAGGAAGCTCTTTGCCCAAGGCCCCTGGTTGATGGGCAGGAGAGCTGGGCACAGAGCCTAGTGTGGCTTGTGACCCCATCCTGGGGACTCCTCTCCACGCTGAGATGTCTCTGTGCTTTCCCCCTACCAAAGCACCCCCCAGGTAAAAGGGAGGGGGTCAAGGCCTGCTGGTAAGGGCCGTGGATTGAGTGTCAGGACCCCTGTGTGCTAATCCTGGTTCTGCCTTCACTGTGAAGCCTATGAGTCTCTCTGGGCCTCGGCTCCCTTATCTATATACTGGGAGAGTTAACTTAAGAGATTTTAAATTAATAACCTGCAGGCTAATTGTGACCTACAAAATTGGTTTATATGACCAGTATTAAATTGGTTTCCAGCAAGTGCTAATTAAGAGATTTCATTTAAGCCTAGGTTTATGGCTGACGTTTTCACAGAGTAATGACTAGCTGCAGCTAAGAATTCTCTGCTCCATTTCTAGTTTACCGCTGTCCCCACTGCCCCGTTATCGCGCATCTGGTCACACTGGCCCATTAATGTCACTTGCCAGGTCCTCCTTAGAAAGCCCTGCCGAGAGTTTGTTCCATCTCCCTCAGCTTCCTGCTCCCCAAGCATGGGGCTTACCATCCCCTGAGATTACCAGCCCACTGAGGGCCAGCACTGGAATGTTTCTCGACAATGACCTGAAATTTGTCTTCCTCGCAGCCATTCACCTCATCCTGTTCCCCGGGGTCAGAGGGAACACATCTGTGCCTCTGACACCTGTGTGGCTCTACAGAGGGCTGAGGACGGTGGGCCATCCTCCCGGGCCCTCTCTTAACTTGAACAAATCGTCCAGGTCCCTGAAATGTTCCCCAGGGGCATCATTTCTAGGGCCCCTGCTGACCTGCTTCCTCTCCTCTGGACATTGTTCAGATGTTTAGTCTTCCCCTTGCAAGCCAACTCTCCTTGCAGCCGTGAGGCTCGTTCATACCATCCTCCACTGAATCTTTGCCACGCTGCCCTTGGGGCTCCAACACGGCTGGCGAGGCCCTCACCTGCTCAGTAACCCCAGCTCTCTTACCTCCCCCTTGCCCTCCTGTCTCCAGATCTACTCTCTGCCTCATCATGCTGTCTCTCAGTTTCCAGGTTTCTCATAATCTATCCTCTGCCTGAAACCACTGTATTAGTTTCCTGTAGCTGCCATAACATATTACCACAAACATAGTGGCTTAAAACAACAGAAACATATTGTCTCCCAGTTCTGGAGGCCAGGAGTCTGAAATCAAGGTGTCGGCAGGGCCAGGCTCCCCCTGAGGGCTCTTGGGAAGAATCCTTCCTTGCCTCTTCCGGCTTCTGAGGGCCCCAGGTGTTCTTTGGCTTGTGGTAACATAACTCTAATCCCCACCTTTATCTTCACGTGGCCTTCTTCTCTCTGTGTGTCTTTTCCTCTTAGAGTGACACCAGCCACTATATTATATCGGACTTAGGAACCAACCTAATTACAGTTAAATCTCATCTTGATCCTTAGTTCATTACATTTTCATTCAAAGACTCTATTTCCAAGTAAGGTCACATTCTGAGGTTTCAGGTAGTCATGAATGCTGGGGCGACGCAATTCAACCCAGGGCAACACCTCCTCTTACTTCTGCAGGAAGACTTCACAGCAGGTCTGCAAAATAGCCCTGCACTAGACCCGTCTGGGTTAGCGACCCTTCCTTGATATTTCCACAGCCCCCGGTCTTTCCCATCAGAGCATGACGCGAAGCATCATCGAGCTAGTCTCCTCTGCCTCCCCACCATGACTCTGAGCTCCATGAGGGTAGAGACCTTGTTTGGCTTGGTTAGTTCTGAATCCCAAGTGACTAGCTTAGTATAAGGCACGTTGTGGATACCCAACATATATGTCCTTTTCCTGAGTGCTCAGCACAGCCACCAGTTGTTAAGAAGAGGAAAAGCTGTTTCCGGATGTTTCCAGAACTGAACTGAGCCCATGCTGCTCCACTTCGGCCCAGCACATGCCCTACTCAGGGCACCACTCACTGGATCCCCAGTGTGTGAGGACCTCGCGTTTACTTGCACCAAATGGCCTCACTGTCTCTCAACTCAACGCAGCCTGTTCTCCACACCCCAGTCAGGGTTGTCACCAAAAACACAGGTGTAAATACAGCCTGGGCCTGCTCAACAGCTTTTCTTAGTTCCCCACTGCCTGCAGGACCAAGTCCAGCTCCTATGCCTGGCATTCAAGGCCTAGCTCCCCAGCACGGCCTCAGGTCCCATCTCTCCACCCTCCACAAGTTTGCACAAGCAGTCTGTGCCCTGTCCCTCTAAAAGCCTGGCTGGCGTCCCATTCCTGGATGAAATCCTGATGCAGCTTGAGGAAAGAACAGCCTGCCTGAGAGTCCCCAGCAGGTTTTAGGAGCCTCACTGTCTGTCGGCTGAAAAACAGCGTTATTTTTCCTCTACGAGTCTCTCTTGGCTTGGGACTCACGGCTGTATTTGCTTCTGGCTTGAGGACAGCTCCTTCCCTCTCTGGGGCCCCAACTGAACACTTTGGAGAGGTTAGTGTGACCTGACGCTAGATGCAATTGAGTCTTGAGTAGCTAGGCTGCCCCCCGCTCACCCCACCCCCTGACCAATAGGACAGGGCACCACAGCCAGAGAAAGTTCACATTCCATCTGGGTTATGGGACTACAGAGGCGCCCGGCCCCTGCTGAGCTCTGGGACCCTTGGCCACACCCAACTGGCTGGTCACCCCAGTGTCATATAATAGGTCCAGACCTTTGTTCCTAGGCTGTGGTAGGAGGGGTGGAGCGGGTAGATAATGCACAGGAACATGGAAGAAGAGAGATCATGGGACCAAGCAAGACAGAGACTAAGAAGTGATAAGAAAAGGAGAAAGAGGCAGGATGTACAGATACAGAGAGAGCAAGTATAAGAGAAGACGACACAGACAGAAAAGACTGAGACAGACAGACAGACGAGAAGTCAGAGTGCTGAGAGAGAGAGGCAGCGTCCCTGCCCAGAGCAGAGAGAGAGCAAGGATGGGACGGGAAGAAAGAGAGGGAAAGAAGAGTCAGAAACAATAAGAAATGGACAAAAAGGGGCGGCGGGGCGGGGGTGGGGGAGAGGAGAGATGTTAGAAAAACAGGAGGGGACTCAGGGAGAGAGGAAGGGAGAGAGGAAGGGGGGGGAAGAAAAGAGGAAGGAAGGAAGGAAGGGAGGGAGGGAGGGAGGGAGGGAGGGAAGAAGGCTGTGGGAGGGAGAGAGAGGGTTGAAGAGAAAAAAAGGACTGAGAAAGTTTCACAGTGGGGAGAAAAAGCCAGTAAAGAGCAAGGCAGGAATTGTCAGGCCCGTCCTGGCTTCTTTCCCTTCTGTGTCCTGGATCAACCTTGGGCCTCAGCCTCAGCTCTCAGAGGCTACAGCCCAGGCCCCGGTCAGCATGGAAGGCTTCCTCTGTGCATATCTCCTTCCTCCCAGGAGCTGAAAGTCCCCCGAGAAGCTGGCCCGGTCACGCTGGGACTTGGCTCAAGAGGCCCACTACATAGACAGGGTCACTGAAGCTGGAAGAGGGAAGAAGCATGGAGCCTTAAGCTGAATGAAACTCTTCCGCCCGGACTCCAACCTTTCCCTCTCTGATCGCCAGGGGTTGGAGTCCAAATCCTTGCCTCCATTACCTCCTGAGATACACAGCCTCCGAATTCATCTGAATTCATGAAACATTCTTTGGGATGGCCCCCCCATTCGATCCCTCTTCTACAAAGGGAGAAACGCAGGCCTCCAAAATGGAAACTCCTTGTCCAAGGCTTCATAGCTGCTTAGGGCCAGACGCAGGATGACCCTCCAGTCTCTCGCCTCCCTTCATCTGGGCAAGCATTCATAAATGCCAGACCTGAGGGGCTCCTGATGACTTTCATGCTTTTTCCAGTAAATTCTGTGCTGATTCTTGGCACAAAGAGAGGAAATGAAGAGGGTAGGGTAGGAATGTAAATAAAAGGAAACTTTGGGATTCCATCTAATATGTAATTATAGTATCCATGGCGGTGGCCCTGGCTGCTTCTTCGATGTGCTGCCCTGGCTGTGCCCGGGCAGGGGGTGGGGGGGTCCTGGAGGTGATGGGGGGGCCCAGCAATGCTCCATCCAAGGTGTCAAGCCCCCTGGGCTTTTGGAATAGTATTTTGGGGCAGGGAGCCTGGACTTGTTTGCAGAAACACATGGCAGTCTGGGGACGTTGGGAAACAACTCAGCAGATGAGAGCTGGAGATACTGGGCATCTCAGGAATGGCACTGGGAGTACATCCCTAGGAAGAGCAGGAGTCCTTGTGCAGACTCAGGGCTCAACTGTTTATGTGGCATCGCCGGGATTGCAGAGGCAGGGAGAAGTCTGGAGTTCAGTGGGTGTCATGTAGCTTTTGGTGTTAGGACTCAAAATCTGTTTTCCATAGTGTTTCCAGCTCATCTGAGTACGGATCTCTGCACAAAAGATCCCTTTAAACAGCTTCCACCCCTGAACCTTGCCACTTCTACATGTCCAATTCTCATAAACTAGTGTGGTAATTTCAAGTTTAAGCTCTGGAAATAAATTGGCTGAATTCAAATTGTATCTTCTCCATTTACTAGCCTTGAGGCTCTGGTCAACTTATCTAACCTCTCTGTGCCTTAATAGCCTAATCTGTTGGACAAGAATAACAGTCACTGCCTTGGAGAGTTGTTTTCAGGATTAAATTAGGTAAGATTTAAGATAGGTACATAGATGGATAGATAAGTAGATAGATAGATATAGAGACATAGAAACCTAGAGATAGATATAGAGATATGGTACCAGACCACAGCCAGACACACAGTGGCTGTCTCCTGAATATTTGGTGAGAAAGTGAGTTAGAGATGGTGAGTGAGTGAAGGGGAGAAGTCCGTATCTCCAGATTTCTGCACCGACTTTGAAATTTGTTCAAATCATTCAACAACTATTTACTGGATTCGTTACTGGCATCAGACACTGTTCTAGGCACCAGGAATACAGGATGACAAAGGCCGACGTAGACTCTGCTCTATGCAGCTGACAGTCTAGTGTGAAAAGACAGACAACAAACCAATAAATTAGATACTGAGTCACTACAGCTTTGGTAAGCACCATGGCTTTATGCGTCCGTGTGTATAGCAGGTGTTATCTGTTGTAGAAAATGTGGTCAAAGAAGGCCTTTCTAAGGAAATTACATTTAATCCTAGACCTGAAGGAGAGTAAGGTACTGATCATGGGAAGAGCCAGGAGAAGGCTCTCCTGGGGAAAGAACAGTAGAAGCAAAGACCTTAAGGAAGGTACATTCTTGTACATTCTAGCAAGTGTGCGTAGGGAGTGATGAGTAAAGGAATCAGTGCCAGATGAAGGATTAACTTGCTCTCCCCACTGGAATGCTGAGAACACAGTGGCCAACAGTGGCAACCCCAGGCACGATGCTTAGGTAAAGTATATAATCACAAAGAGTAATAACAGTGGTTATCCTTCCCCCTCTCATCATTTAGTAAGTCCTGACAATGAGCTAGACACTCTCTTGTGCTCTTTACATGTTTCAGTTCATCGAATCCCCACAATCCTATGAAATAGGTCCTGTTACAATTCCATTTTAAAGATGACAAAACTGAAACTCAGAGAGGTTGAGAAATTTGCCCAAGGCCACACAGCACAGGTATTGGAGCCAAGGTAAAAACTCACCTCTGTCTGATTTCAAAGGCCTAACTTAAAAATATGTATATCATGGTGGGGTGTGGGAAGGGATGTGGATTCAAAATATCTACTGCCCATCCCTTGGCTGCTTTTTTTTGACAGAGTGATCGTAACTTTTCATGTTCACACAATCTTAGGACAAATTCAAAGCACTTTCTCATATACTATCGAGTTTAATCTTTGCAAAAACTTGGGGAGGTATAATTAATTATCTCCATTTCATGGATGAATTAATTAGCTCCATTTTACAGATGAGAAAGATGAGGTGTGAAGTACCTTTCCTGAGGATCTGGGTCTTCTTGTCCCCAGTGTTCTTTCCATTGCAAATGTTTGCTTGCGGTTAGAAGGCCCTCTTCCACTCTTCCACTATTCTTACCAGGTACTTCTGACAACTCCCCATGTGTGAGTGGACAAGCACAGGGACAACATGCGGGGGAAGGGAAGGGTGGGTCAGCTTGGGTATGACTCTCAGCTCTATCTCTTTGTACCATGTGACTTTGGGCAAAATGTTTACTTCTTTAAGTCCTAGTTTTTCCCTCTGTGAAATGCAACATGATGATGATGATGATACCAGATCCACAGGGTTCTGGCGAGGATGAAATGAGATAGCACATGGAACATCCTGAAAGCACTGTTCCTGGCACATAGTGAGCACTGGATAAACTATTATCATCACTACGCTCCTGGTATCCAGGAAGTACTGGGGGCACTGAGAATCAGGACACTGGTCTGGAGTCTCCATCTCTACCTCAGTGTGCAAGTCATAGAGCTCACTGAGTTTAACTTTTCCATTTCACAGATGAGAACATCAAGGCCCGAGGAGCAGGAGGAACTGGGCCCAGGTCTCGCTTGGAACAAGTGTGGGAACTGCTGTCTGACTCCTGACCTCAGGCTCTTCCCTCCTCCAGGGCCTTGGTTTTCCTTTTACCCCTCTCCTCCACCTCCAGCCACCCCTGATAAGAAGGAACATTTCCCCTGAGCCTCTGGTCCCACCGTGGATGTTGGCACGTGGCTGCAGGACCCAGGCTCCTTTGGCATTCCTTTCACGGAGCTGAGGCCAAGGAGGTGAGGGCAGGCCTGGAGCAAGCCTCTGCATGTGTGGGAATGAGCTCCCACCCCAGGAATTAGGCCTGGCTGCTGCTGTGTGTTTGCGCAGGACACTTTGGCAGTCATCCACGATCAGAGAAAGGCAAGGCAGCCAAGACAAGACAGAGGCTAATTACCTTGGACAATAGGAAATTGGGGAGTGGCGACAAAAAGGGTGTCTAGGCCTCCGGCCAGGCAAGGGCAGGGATGGTGAGTGCCCAGCCTGGGCTGACCCTCCCACCTTGAGTGGAGATTCCTGCTCGGGGTTACCCCCGGACTCCAACAACCCAAAGGTGCAGGGGCTGGTCACACTGTCAGAACGTCTGGGGACCCTCTCCCTCTGCTGCTCTTTGTTTGTTTTCATTCAAAAGTAAAACAAATGAAACAAACAAGGAAATTCAATTTAAACAGGCCCAAGTGCTGATGTTTCTGTTTTGTTACACCAGGGTGAGCTTAGGACGAGAGGATCAGCCTTGACTCTCACTCCTCCAATTGGTCTCAACTCTGCGGTGCTGTGTAAAATTACATGGATAGAGGGGCTGCAAAAGCAATTTGCCTTCCTAGGTCGGGTGGAGAGAGGGAGTGGGGATAAAGGGAGGCCCGATTCAGAGAGAGAGAAGGAGGAACCAAAACTCAAATAAGAAACAGGACAGAGAAACAGAAATTAAGAGATTAACAGATAGAAAGGCAAAAAAGGAATGACTGGAGAATGGCAGACAGACACAGACAGTGAGCTATGCAGAGAATACTCATAGGAGAGAGGGAATAAAAGGAAAGGGGAGACGGACAGCGATGCAGAGAGGTACGGTAGGGTAGAACAAAGGTGAAGTTAGAGGAGAAGAGAGAGAATGAGAAAAAATTCCCAGGGCAGAAGTATGCATTCCCAGAACTCTCAAGCTGGGGTGGATCTAATGCATCTTCATGTTGAAGATCCTGAACTTGTGAAACAAGGAGAGGATGTGAACATTCTGCCCAAGGTCCCAGAGGCAGAAGTGGCAGTAGTGGGATGTGAACCCAGACTTCCTGCCTGAGAGACGGTGCCTCCATGCCTGTGTCACCTGAATGCTTCCATCACACCTTCTGGCAGCATGGATGGAAGGTGTGGTGCCCAGTTGTGCTTAATTAAAACTCAGGGGTCTGGACCATGCTCTCTTTCCATCCTATTTCTCCCCACATGATCCTGGGTACTCATTCTTTTCAGGGCTAGTGGGACCCCAACCTGCCTCATAGAGAATAGCTCTTCTGGGATTGTCCTTGGAAAAAAGAGACACTGAAAACCATCAACTGAGTCAAGGAGAATGAAGCAGGAAGAAGCAAAGTAACTAACATTTCCTGCAGACCTCCCGTACGCCATGCATTCTGATAAACCCTGTTGGTGGAGTTTCTTACTTAACGCTCTTCCTTATAACTCTACGAGAATGGAAAGATTATCAGCCCCCCTTTCCCAGCAGGAGAAACGGTTGCATAGAGCAGTGAAAAAATGACTTGTCCCAGGGCAGGTCGTGAGTACTCAACAGAATCAGGATTTGCACCCAGCTCCGCTGGTCTCCAAAACCTGCGCTCCTTCCACTGCCACACATGGCCTTTTTGGCCCAAGAAGAAGAAAACTAATTTTGGTAAGAAACAAGCAAGCAGAAAATGAAAACCCCCAAGAACTGACACTGGAACTATTTTAAAACTTGAGACCGAATCGGTCAGACTTCAGGGAAGGAGAGCCGCCAGTGGGATAAGAGACGGGTCCAAACAACACCCTGGCTCCTTGTCAGAGCGTCCAGATCCCAGGGCCATTAATAAAATCAATTTCAAAAATAAAATAAAGAAGTGTTCAGAGTTAGGGATGACAGGTTCATGACAAGCACATTTCCAGGACAGGAGAAGAAAGGATGTTCCTGCTTCACGAGGTGGGAAGGAGATGGGGGCCAGGGTGTGTGTGTGTGTGTGTGTGTGTGTGTGTGTGTGTGTGTGTGTGTGTGTGTGTGTGTGTGTGTGTGTGTGTGTGTGTGTGTGTGTGTGTGTGTGTGTGTGTGTGTGTGTGTGTGTGTGTGTGTGTGTGTGTGTGTGTGTGTGTGTGTGTGTGTGTGTGTGTGTGTGTGTGTGTGTGTGTGTGTGTGTGTGTGTGTGTGTGTGTGTGTGTGTGTGTGTGTGTGTGTGTGTGTGTGTGTAAAAGAAGAGGTGAGGGAAAGCACTCATCACTTCTATCTAAAGGATGGCAGCTGATTTGTCAGCTCTAAGTGTTAATTGCTTTCAGGGTTCCATAAAACCTTTCACTGCTTTCTACATAATGGGCCTGTAGGATTCCAGCCTGGCTAACGCCAAGTCCCCACAACGTCACCCAGAGACAGGGTTACTACTTGTGTCTCAGCAGATAGGAATCACCTGCCAGGGCTCGGTCCCTCCCTGCTAGATGCTGTCTCTCCCAGCAGTTGGAGAACGGAGGCGGAGGGAGTTGAAATTAATTATTACTACAGCAAGGGCAACAAGAGCAACATTGATAACAGCTAACACTTCTCACTCTCCTGCTGGGGGCTTGTGACAAAGTGAAGAACGTCTGTGCATTAGGAGCTCATCAAACCTCTTGGGGTCCCAGTGAGCCAGACACCTATCACCTACACCTTCACAAAGGAGGAAACGGAGGCTGGAAGGTTGAGAAGCTCACTCAATGCCAAGCTGATAAAGCGCAGGGTGGAGATCTGAACCCAGCTCTGTCTGCCTCCAGTGCAGTCTATGCCCTCAATGAGGGACAGAAGATCCAGAAGCCAGTCACAGGCAATCTTCCAAAAATGCTGTTTTCTTCATACCATCATAGTCTTTAGGGTTGGAGAGGATCATACAGCTCATAATCTAGTCACATATTCGTGTTTCATAGATGCAGTGACCCTAAAGCCCAAGGGGTTGGTGTCAGAGCTTACCTATTGAGAGGCTATAGACTCTCGCTCCCAAGATCTAAATACCAAATCATTACTCAAGGCCTGAGGTAAATGCTATTGCCTCTGTGAAGTCTGCCCACATGTCCCACTGGAAGACACCTGATAGCATATTGTACTTTGGGGATTCCATTCCTAGAGCTCTCACCGTCCCCAATTGATGTTGCCCTTCTGTATAAAATAAAACTTGGGTCCTAACATCTATGAGACAGATAGTCAGTGGCAAAGCCAGAGTCAGAAGCCCTGATTTCCATCTTATGGTGATATTCCTGAGTTTGGTACATGAACGCATTGGGCGTTACCAATGAGCCTCAATATGTCACATGTTCAAAAGAGCCCCGTGGTCTTCAGAAAAGTCATCGTCTTCCAGAGGAAGTGGGGATAGGATGTGTTTTGGAGGTGAGGGAGATTTACAGATTATGAAGGGGCTGATATTTACTGAGCACATACTTAGATACTATGCTAGGTTGCTCCTGGTTTAATTCTCATGCAACTCTGCAACCTGGGTTTATATTATTTCTCTTTTACTGAGGCTCATAGAGGCAAAGCGACTTAGCTAAGGCTACACAACTAAATATGTCATAGCCAGATTTGAATCCACAGCCTGTGGTCTTCCATACTACCATTAAGTTATAAGTTACCTGAGAATAGAAACTTTGTCTTAGGCACATTTATACTTGCATTCTAGCACAGTACCAAGACATAGGAAATCTTCAGACAATGCCTGCTGAATAAGTAAATGAGTTAAAAATGAGTAAATAAAAATGTGAATGAATGAAAGAATTGATGAATAAATAAGTGAATGAATGATGGAGTATAAGAGTGAATAACTAGATGAATGGGATGGATGGATGGATGGATGGATGGATGGATGGATGGATGGATGGATGGATGGATGGATGGATGGAGAGATGGATAAATGGTTGGATAGATGGATGGATAAGTGAATGAATCAATGAATAAAAGAAAAAATGAATGAGTTGAATAATTAATTGGTCAACAATGCCTACCTTATACCCTGAGAAAACCATAATTCAAAAAGAGTCATGTACCACAATGTTCATTGCAGCTCTATTACAATAGCCAGGAGATGGAAGCAACCTAAGTGTCCATCAACAGATGAATGGATAAAGAAGATGTAGCACATATATACAATGGCATACTACTCAGCCATAAAAAGAAACAAAATTGAGTTATTTGTAGTGAGGTGGATGGACCTAGAGTCTGTCATACAGAGTGAAGTAAGTCAGAAAGAGAAAAACAAATACCATATGCTAACACATATATATGGAATCGAAAAAAAAATGGTTCTGAAGAACCCAGGGGCAGGACAGGAATAAAGACGCAGACGTAGAGATGGTCTTGAGGACACGGGGAGGGGGAAGGGTAAGCTGGGACGAAGTGAGAGAGTGGCATGGACATATACACACTACCAAACGTAAAATAGATAGCTAGTGGGAAGCAGCCTCATAGCACAGGGAGATCAGCTTGGTGCTTTGTGACCACCTAGAGGGGTGGGATAGGGAGGTTGGGAGGGAGACGCAAGAGGGAGGATATATGGGGATGTATGTATATGTATAGCTGATTCACTTTGTTATACAGCAGAAACTAACACACCATTGTAAAGCAATTATACTCCAGCAAAGATGTTAAAAAAAAAAAACAATGCCCACCTTGTCAACAACTGCAGCTTTCTAGATTAGTAAGGGAGGCGGCCTATGGTTTCATAATTAGAGAATGAAGAGAGCTGGTTGCTAGAACTATATGTTATAGCTTATGATGGTTGCATCCAAATGTGGCAACACTCACTGAGTTGGGAAACAGAGAAAAAATGAGCCCGTTTTCCCTCTGAGATGAACAGATGAGTCTCAGAATGACTTCCTTTGCATCTCCAGAAATTTGGATGCAATGACTCTAATCTACTCTGTGAAAGAGTGATGATGACACTATGACTAAGGGACTGGATGAATCTACTAATAAAAATATTATATGTATATATACTACATATATGTATACACTTCTGATATGCTAATCTAACATTTTTCAGAGGAAATATCATGGAATTGAGAAAAGAACACCAGGCAGGGACTCCTGTCACAGCCTTCCTTGCTAACTTGCCACTTTCCCTCTTCGGGCTGCAGATTCTTCATCAGTAGGAGGGACGGTTTTACGTTACTGGCCTCCCTGGACCCTTTATCACTAACCTTGTATGATTCTGTGACTCACTGTGGCCATACTTCTCCAATGGACACTTCTAAGCCTTAGCATATTAGGGTGCACACACAGACTGGCCTGTAAAACATTCGGCTGACCTGGACAGATTACTCGTGCCTTGCCTCCCAGACTTAAAATTGTCCTGTCTGCTTCACACTCCCCACACACAAAGTATGTCTTACTTGTAGAGACCGTCGGGCTCCAGACACTTGAAGATGACGGAGTAGATACTGACTTCAGGGACCTCTCCATGGCTTCGACCAGCTGCTACACAAGATGTACCCAGGCCAGAGAGTAAGTCATCGGCAAAACTCAGGAATTCTCCTGGAGGGAGACAAAGAATGATGAGCTCCCCAGCTCAGGCCTTGGTGAGCAGACATTCCTGCTGTTGTCCAAACCCATCAAATGTCTGGATACCATTATTAAGAGGATTAATGGACAGAACAAGCACAGGATATGAAAATGACACAGATCAGTGTCTACTCCTGATGACTCGTTTTTAAATTCATGCCTGAATTTTCTCAACTGTGACGTGGAGATACTAATACCTACCTTTATAAGATTGTAGCAAAGCTCAAATGAGGTAAATTACTGTGTAATAAAAATGCATGAAAATGCAACAGGAGGACAGGGCTTTCTGTCTAGAATAACTATTCTGGCCTTGTCACTGCCACTGACTTCCTCTTAACTCCTTAAGCAAGCCTCCTTGGAATTGCTGCTTCCTTCCTTGTACGGTGAAGGAGTTGGACTAAGGATATAAAATAGGTCTCATGTCATATGGTCACTCTTACGCACTGGTACTGGATTCATGGAGTGTCATGTTGAGATGGACAGAGACTGGTCCGGCTAAGGGGGAAAGAGTTCCATGACTGATTAGTGATGAAGGTCATGAGATAGGAAGGGACAACAGAAGAGAAACTGCCCCGAACCCCATGATTTCTAAAAGTCAGTCTAGCCTTTGGATTTTAGGAGGCTGCTGAAGTTTACTAGAAATAGGGCTAATAAAGAAGACAAGATGAAGACTAGAAAGAATAACTGAACATCTGGGATCTTGGGATCTAGTCTTAGCTTTGTGAAGAATTTGCTGTATAGCTTTGGAGAACTAAATTCCCATCTCTCTTTTTTTTTTTTTTTTTTGCGGTACGCGGGCCTCTCACTGTTGTGGCATCTCCCGCTGCGGAGCACAGGCTCCGGACGCGCAGGCTCAGCGGCCACGGCTCACGGGCCCAGCCGCGCATGCGGGATCTTCCCAGACCGGGGCACGAACCCGCGCCCCCTGCATCGGCAGGCGGGCTCTCAACCACTGCGCCACCAGGGAAGCCCCTAAATTCCCATCTCTGTACTCTAGTTTTCTCCTCTGTAGAGTGAAGGTGCTAGATTTAGGATTTAGGTGCTAGATGTTAGGATTTCTGAAAAAATAAAATAACATAGATGTGCACAAAGATTAAGTTATGAGGATAAACACTGCGGTACTATTTAAACTAGCAAGAATTTTAAAACAACTAAATGTTCAATGATATCAAAACAGTAATATCAATTATAGTTCAATGATACAATGGAATATTTTATAGCCATTAAAATAATATTGTGGAAAAATATGAAGTTACTTGAAAGGATATTCATGGCACAGTAAGTTTTAAAAGATAGGTTACACTATTACAGAATAATTTTTGGTGGACATTTTACACATATATCTATCTAGAAAAAGAAGGCATAAAATATAGCAAATGAATAATAGTGGCTTTGTCTGGAAAGTTAGCTAATGGGTATTTTTTCTCTCTTATTTTTGCTTATCTCTCTTTTTAAAATTATCTACAAGGAACATGTATTGCTTTTGTAACAAGAAAAAAAAATCAATAAAAATTACTTTAAAATAACGTAAATGAGCCAGACTAAATGGCCTCTAAGTTCCTTTCCAGTTCTAAAACAGGATGATTTTAGAGGCACGTGAGGTATTGTATACCACACGATATGAAATGATATGAGGCCTCCCAACTGTTGATTCCTTGTTCTTCTTCATGCCTGATATGGAGGGCCTTGTAGTCTCTCCTCGCTTAGATTCTCGGTAATAAACAAGAAGAGGACATCTGTTAACTATCTTCTCTCTACTTGGGATTAAGGACAATGCAACGTGATGGTACCATCATGAAACAATAATGTTGGCCGAGGGTCTGAGAAGACCCGGTGCTTCTCTACCAGGGAACTGAGGGGACAGAATTTACAGATCACTTCCTTCTGGTCTTGCAAAGAAGAATTTCATCCTTTATTCACCAGTGAACTGTCTAGATGGCCCTGGGATTCAGACGCACAACAGTTCTAAAATGTATTTGTCCCCGTGGTCCAACAAAGCATATCTGATGAGTAGTGTTTTTTTGTTTTCTGCTTTTTACAAAGACAGTTCACAGACTCGATGTGTAGATGCCAGAACAAGTGTCTGAATCAGGCTAATGTCAGTGACATACAAGTTCAGCTGCTCTTGCCAGGCAGACTTGGGACTGAATTTGAGTTCTACCATTTATTACAAGTCCCTTAACTTCTCAAGTCTCAGTTTTCCTTTCTGTAGCAAGGGGTCAATGACTCTTTTATGGGTCTGGAATCTAGAAAGAAAGGCTGAGTCCAGGAAGAAAGTCTGTCTAGAACCAGAGGTTTTGCTATTAAAAAATGAAGAGGTAAATTTAACGCTTCTTTGATCTCAAATTTTGGCATCCCTATTTCTTCTATAGGCTTCTTATGTCAAGCTTCTTCCGTAGTAAAATCATAAACCAACAATGTCTTCCAATAGGTATCAAAGCAGAGTAATGTATGGGGTGAAAAATAAAGGAGAAAAAACATGGGACTATTCACTGGATGGAGTGAGGGCTTTGTTTCTCTTGGTTTTTCACGATTCCATGTCTGGCTGCTTGCATTTGTTTTCTTTGAGCTTGGATACATGTCTGTCTGCTTCTCAATTTGTTTCCAGATAGCCATTGAAAGAGTTGGCCCTTCGTGAGGGAATTCAGTATGCCTGTGGCCTGTATTAATTAACTGTCTTCAAGCCAAAAGATGGTTGACATTCGTTTTCAAATGGACATAGTTTTCCAGATATTTCCATGCATTTCAGAATAATTTAGACCACGGATAAAAGCCCCATAAATAGGTCTGGTCAGTAAGACTGGCACACAGTTCTAAGGTTTATAGGTTTAGTTCAAGTGAAGAAACTGGATAATATGGAGTATGTAAATAGTCATATCAAGCACATTATAAGGATATTTAGTGTCCAGTTCTGTTTGGGACTATATACACATAATAACTTTCAGATGAAAAGAGTTAATAGGAAGGAAACTGATATTTTAGTGCCAACTTTTGTTTTCCCCAGTTAATCCTCACAACATGCAATCTTCATGAGTTAAATGCTAGTATCTCTGTTATAAAGCTGAAGTTAAGCTCACACATTTAGGAAGAGACGGAGCTGAGATTTGAACCCATATCATCCTAATTCCAAAGCCATACCTCTTCTTTTATGTTATGCTGCCTCCTAGAGAATGTTGTAAAAAAAAAAAAGACAGTGTTAGAAAGGGAACTTTCTCAATTCTTTTCAATTTGAGATGGAATTCATGCCACTCTCTTAGCTCTATGGGCTTGGGAAATGAAACAATAAAAGACCTTCTACAGCTTGTAATCTGACAACAGGAAGGGCTGTTAAGCACAGACCCATAAAGTGAATTGTAAGATTGCTTGTTTTGGCACTCTATTCCAGAAGGTTTAAACGCAACCTAGAAGGGGACAGGTGAATGCAGCGACCCTCACTGTCCTTCCTTTCCTAGTGGAGGGGGAACTAAGAAAGGCCTGGGGGCTTCTCCATGTACAAAGGTGAACCAGTGCAATTCAACACATGTATTGTGGTTCCACAGTATACCATGTTCCACGTCTGGAAGCATTATAACTGAATGAACAATAATAAAGTGCAGTGGTTAAGAGGCTGGGCTCTGCATTTACACTGCCTAGAATTAAATCCTGGTACATCCCCACTTACAGCTTGCTTTGGACAGGTTCCTTGACTCTCTACATCTATTTTACCATATGTTAAATGGGTATAATAATGCTATCTAATGTATATTGTTTACAAATAATAACTATTTGTAATTATTAGGACAATGTCTGGTATACAGTAAGAGCTCAAAAAACATATCAGCTATCATTATTGTTTTTGGTATTATTGTGTCATCATAACAGAGGAGATATAAGGATGCTTACAGATTATTTTTATCCAAATTGCTCCTTTTCCAGGTGATGAAACCAAAGCCCAGATAAAGAAAGTGGCATGTCTGTGGCCATACACAAAGTAGGAGGTAGACTTGGAACAAAATTTGGTCTCTTAACCCCTATGGCCTGTGAGATAATTCATATCAGCCAGCGCATTGAGATAAAGTCACTGAGAACTGAAGAGCTTCCAAAGCTGCCCCAGGAGCCTGTGCTCCTCAATTTGTGACCAACTTTATTCAACACGAATGTGAGCTCTATTTGCTGGGCACTGTATGTACATGGTACACAGCTCCACCCTGTCATCTTCTTCTACAATGAGATATCATCTCACACCAGTCAGAATGGCCATCATCAAAAAATCTACAAACAATAAATGCTGGAGAGGGTGTGGAGAAAGGGGAACACTCTTGCACTCCTGGTGGGAATGTGAATTGGTACAGCCACTATGGAGAACAGTCTGGAGGTTCCTGAAAAAACTAAAAATAGAACTACCATATGACCCAGCAATCCCACTACTGGGCATATACCCTGAGAAAACCATAATTCAAAAAGAGTCATGTACCAAAATGTTCATTGCAGCTCTATTTACAATAGCCAGGACATGGAAGCAACCTAAGTGTCCATCGACATATGAATGGATAAAGAAGATGTGGCACATATATACAATGGAATATTACTCAGCCATAAAAAGAAACAAAATTGAGCTATTTGTAGTGAGGTGGATGGACCTAGAGTCTGTCATACAGAGTGAAGTAAGTCAGAAAGAGAAAGATAAATACCATATGCTAACACATATATATGGAATTTAAGAAAAAAAACATGTCATGAAGAACCTAGGGGTAAGATGGGAATAAAGACACAGACCTACTAGAGAATGGACTTGAGGATATGGGGAGGGGGAAGGGTAAGCTGTGACAAAGTGAGAGAGTGGCATGGACATATATATACTACCAAATGTAAAATAGATAGCTAGTGGGAAGCAGCCACATAGCACAGGGAGATCAGCTAGGTGCTTTGTGACCACCTAGAGGGATGGGATAGGGAGGGTGGGAGGGAGGGAGATGCAAAAGGGAAGAGATATGGGAACATATGTATATGTAAAACTGATTCACTTTGTTATAAAGCAGAAACTAACACACCATTGTAAAGCAGTTATACTCCAATAAAGATGTAAAAAAAACCAAAAACAAACAAACAAACAAAAATCTTCTTAAACTTGAAATCTCTGAGAAAGATAGAATGCCCAGGAGAGACAGAAGATGTTTGACAGGTCTCACACATGTAATAAATTCTAACAGTGGCTTGAGAATTAGAATATTTAGAACTCTGGGGATAAGAAGAAATGGCGGGTATGGTGGGTGCTGAAGTCTGTCTCCTCTATACCTATACTAACCTTCAACCAGATCAATTCCAGTTTGATCTATTTTATATACTAATGGTCCATGTTTTATTTAGATTGAAAATAAAAACTGTTTTAAAAATCTCGGCTTAAAAGTTTTATTACTTAAAATATTTGAATCCTAAAACTCTGCCACATTCCCTGATAGAAATATAGAAGCTCAGGAATGTTACACCCCCATTCAAGGCTTCGAAGCTACTCCCAGGCAGAGGCCAGAACCCCAATCCAGCTCTTCTGCCTCTGAGCGCCATGCGCCTTCCACTAGGACACTGTGCCCAGGCCACTTGTGTCCCCTCCTCTCTAGGAAGTCGTTATGGCCACATGGCAGAACCCTCCCGGACCCAGGCTGCTACTGCCGCCTTGCCCATGCCTGTCCAAGACTCTAACATTCTTTTTCTGTTTTTCTTTCCTTGAAAACAGATAGGGAGTTGGGAGTCGCTGTACAGGAATGCGCCTGTTCCCCATTATGGCTCTTCTGGGGCTGTAACCCGAGTGGGCTTGGGCCAGACCCTCACACACATTTCTTTATCCACTCAGACGCGAGCCTTGCTCTCATTACCATCCACAGAAAAGGTCAATCACAATTCTGCTGAAGCTACAGAACCAACCCAACAAAGCACAGAGCGATTTTTCTACAGGCCCCACCCCCCCGTCTCAATTCTCTCTCTCCCTCCCCTTTCATCACTCCCTCGATCCTCTTCCTCCTTGTTTTCCCTCTCCTTCTCCTCTCTCTCCCTCTCTCTTTCTCTCTCCCTCTCTCTCTCTCTCTCTCTCTCGCTTCTGATTGAGTTGAGGTCACAGTCAAAGCTGGCCACAAGAGCAAATTGAAAACAGGTTGGGAGAAAAGCAGCAAAGAAATTCCAAAATGGAAGGGGCCAGAGCAGTGAGTTATTTAGCCCAGGTGGGGAGAAAGGTCCCTGCTTGGGACTCCACACTCTTTTCAAGAAACGCCAAGGGGATTTAGAGCTACTCGGGGCCTGGCCTCTCTCTAACCTACAGATGCTCTTTGCTGCAGTGCCCAGGGAGAGGCAGGGCTCTGCATTTCCCCACCTTTCCTTTACTTGCACAAATGTAGAAATTCATTCTGAGACCTTGTCAGTGACAAAATGCATCTTTGAGGGCCTCACACCCTTCAGCTGCAGTTGGTTCACTTCTTCCAAAACAATGTTATTTTAAATCGGAAGAACCAGTGTGTGATGATTCTCACATTCATTGAGAGAGGTAGTATGAGATACGAAAAAGAGAGTGTGTCTGGGGGGCAGATGACACCTGGTTTTGAAGCCAGGCTCCACCACTTATGAACTATATTACATAGGGATGGATGATTCAACTCTGAGAGACCACTTCTTCATCTGGAAAGTAGATGATCAGAGAACCGGGCAAGGAGTAAGTAGTATACGCAGTATACCTGCTACCTGAATGGTTTACCAATGTTAGTGCTCCCTCGCCCCTGCGGCCGCATCCCCATCATGTCTCATCAGTTTGCCTGATGGCAAAATTTTTAGTGGTCAAATTCAGCTGCTTTTAGAAACATTACATAATACCTAACTCCCTAAAACCTTCCCTATTTTTTGCAAAATGAAGTAATTTTAAAAAGGAAGGAAGAAAGGTAGGCAGTCAAGGAGAGAGGGGAAGAAAATGCTTATTTAGCTCTTATTATATGGCATTAGCAGTGCTAGACATTTTTACTTAATTATCTTGATTAAACATTCAAAACAATCCTGTCTTGATTAATATTCAATACAACCTAATGAATTAGGTTAATTGTACGTTTACAAATGAGGGATCAGGTTCAAAGAAGGTTAAATGCCTTGCCTAACAAGATCCACCAAGGAAGAATGGCAGAGAAAAGGCAAGAACCAGGACATTTGTCATCCAAAGCCTGTGGTTTTCCTACTACACATTTGCCTACAGACTGTAAGATGCTTTTGGTGAGAGTTGTATTTTGGTTACCTCTGTGTCGCCAGTACCGAGCATAGGGCTGGCCATGCAGGTATTTGTGGAATTCTGTGAAACCAAACTTCAGAGGTTGAAGCCTGGATCCACACTCATCTCCCCAACACTAGCACTTGTCATTAGAACTTTCTTTTGGGAAATCAGGCTGCCTCCTGCATGATCTCTTTCAGGAGTGCATAGGACTCCCATGGTACAGGAGAGAAGGGACTGCCAAAGACGTAAGGGATCCAAAAAAAGGCCATGGCGGTCTAGCAAATATCTACTGAGAGCCCCTACGTGCCTGTGTTGTGCTAAGGGACTTCTGGCACATCCTCATACAAGCCCTCACACAACCTACATCTGTAGGGTTGACCTGCTCTAAAATCTGTCTCCTTCCACTTAGAGCATGCCGGTTTTCCACCGGGGAGCCAGCTCTCCCCCAATTTCAGTCTATATGATTTAGGTGGAGCTATGGCCTCCTCCCCTCTTCAGAGACGGGCATGTGATCAATGGCATGATATCCCATATCAGAGACCAGCAAGAGATGAACAAGTGACCCAGGCCTGATCAATCAGACTAACATCTGGGACAGAGACCAAGTCCTGATGACATCACTTGAAGCCTTGGATCAGCTGTGTCTGAAGCTAGATATACCCTTGGATATTTCAAATACATGACTCAGTATTTTCCCTTTTCTGCCAAAGCTAGTTTCTATTCGTTTTCCGTTACTTGCAACCAGGAGTCCTACCAGATACAAATCCTATGAGGTAGATTTTACGATTGCCATTTTATAAATGAAAAACAAACAAACAAAAAAAGGTCACAGGTCTTAAGCACGTTGCCCAAGGTCACACTCCACCTAAATATCGAGGCTGGACCTCAAATCCAGAGCTGTCAGACGCCAACACCGGAGCCTTTCCCATCATAAAACACTGCCTAGGGCAGAGGATAAAAGGATTCTATGATTCAACAAATCACCGAGTTATCTCCAGTGTCCTGCTTCCTCTGGCCCTGTCTTCTGACCTCACTGCCTGTGCTCCCTCCCTCCCTCCAGCCAGGCTGGTACCCCTCCTCCTCTAATATGCAGACCATGCTCCTAACACAGGGCCTTTGCACCTGTGGTCTCCATGCCTGGACAGTTCCTCCGCTTTGCATGATTCACTCCCTCTCCTTAGCCAGATCCAGGCTTAAATGTCACTTCCTCAGAAAGGCCTTCTCCAGCTACTCAGCCTAATCCAATCCCTCTCTATCCCCTATTTCACTTCATAAAACATATTGTTCTCTCTTATACTGATGAATTACTGGACTGCCTGTATCCCCCGCTGTAAGCCCCCTGATGAGGAGACTTTCTTCAGTTAGCAAGCTGCCTATACACAGCGTGTTCTCCGTAAACACTTGTCTAGGGAATGAGTGTATTTACTGTGTACTCTAAAAAGAGGTGATGGCTGTGAACGCAACATAAAGAAGAATGTCTTAGTTTGCATTCCCTGGAGAGCAGAGCCTAAGAGAAGGGCTTGGCTGCAGATGGTTTATTTAGAAGGTGACTCCAAGAAGCAGGCATGGGGAAGTGGGAATAATGAGGCAGGGAAGAGGAACAGTCAACACAGAGGTGCATCACTAAATGTGCTGCTGTGAGTCATGGGGGCTTGATCCTACTGCGACCTTCTGAGGAGCGAACGGGATGTCTCCCAGAGCTGTTTGGCCGCAAGTTGGGGCGCTGGAGCACATATCTGCTGATGACTCCTGATGGCCACTGGGGGAGAGCCTCCCCGGGAGAGTGAATTTCCCCACACGTTTTTTAATGTGACTTGCCCCCAAGGCCTAGGGAGCTCAGTCTCATACAAGGCCATGGGACAGAAAGTACAAGTGTGCATTTGAGGTCACTGGCAGCACAAGGTGAGCCTGGGTGTGCACCACAGTTGCAGCTGAAATAGCCCTGGGCCAAGAGGCTATGTCACTGCCCCAGTGGCATCTGCTACAAAGACCCAATCTCTGCCTTTGAGGAATTGATAGCAAGATCCACTGATGGGCCTTCCTCACTGAGGTCTAGGATAGACCTGAGAGCTACAGTGCTGAAACAGTCCACGGATCCCGAACGCGCAACTCCATGCCAGGGAGAGGACTAGACACTGCAGGCACAGTCCTGAGCCACGCAGGCAAAGCCCCCTCCCCGTGGTGCTCACAGCTGAACAAGGCAGAATGGCAATGGCTGCTTTCGTGAGCAACCCTCCAAAGAGTCTTGCAACTTATTATCAATACAGAATTTAATAATATTAACCTCAGCATTAATATGCAGTTGGCTAATAGAGCCTGCCCTTTTCTACAGTTGGATTCAATAGGGCCGTAGAAGCCCGTGTCATCCCCACCATCTTGAGGACAAATGATGCTAATACATTTGGTTAGACTGGGTGCTGCTAACATGGGTGAGAAGAGCCGGTCTGGGGACCGGACTGCAGAAGAGGAAGGAGAGCCAGGCCCCTCATCCCGCTCGCCATCACCCTTTGAGGACCACAGTGTGTGTTTACTGCCATCACAGCACTCATCCACGGAGGGCTTTCTTTTCTTTCCTTCCTTTTTTATTTTATTTTATTTTTATTTAAAAAAATTTTTTTGCGGTACGCGGGCCTCTCACTGTTGTGGCCTCTCCCGTTGCGGAGCACAGGCTTCGGACGCGTAGGCTCAGCGGCCATGGCTCACGGGCCCAGCCGCTCCGCGGCATGTGGAATCTTCCCGGACTGGGGCACGAACCCACGTCCCCTGCATCGGCAGGCGGACTCTCAACCACTGCGCCACCAGGGAAGCCCTTTCCTTCCTTTTTTAAATCATATCCCTAAACATTACATTGTCGTGAAGCAGAAAGAACCAACTGCACACGACGTGCTTCTCATCAGACTCTTGGTTCCTCTAACACGTCCGACTTTCTCCAGGCCCCAGTCTTCATTCAGCGTCTCCCTCTCTGGGCAAAGAGGCAGAACACTTGTGTGCTGACGGTGGGCCCTAATAGCCCCTCTGACCGCAGTTGTGATGAAACAGCATATAATCTGGCAGAGCTGGGTTATTATTCACATTTTGTCGAGAGGAGAAGAGAGGCTCAGAGAGTTGGGGCACACTGCCCAGCCACACAGCTAGCACACAGCGAGTCTGGGACTTGAACCTGGGCTGATCCAGTGCCAGAGCCTGTGGGTTTTCCACCACAACACGCACTTCCTAATTGTTCTATCTCTGTGGGCCTCCGTCTCCTCGTCTCTAAAAGGAGGATGTCAGCATCTACTCTGCAAGGGGCTCATGAGGAGTGAATTCAATTAAGTCCGTTAAAAATATATATATATGTGTGCCTTATAATCGGCAAAGAGTGATGCATCTGTAAAAGACTGTTTTAGAGGAAATCCACAGAGTGCAGGTAAGATGATAAAAATGTCAGGTGGGTGCTTCTGGAGTTAGAAGGAGGGAGAAGAGACCATCCTTTGGGGGGTAGTGAGGTACGTCGGCGTTCAGCCCCAAGGACACACCAGGGAAAACAAAGTGTGATGACAAAGGTGCTTTACAAGCCCAAAAACATAACCGCCGGTGACACAGAGCAAAGAAGAAAGGGGTCGGGGGATATAGTGCAGGGAAATCTAGGGCTAGCTTCCTGGGATTGGAGCTTCCAAACTCTGCTCAGCTCTGGACAACTGGCTTTTCTTCCTTTATTTCAGCTGAAGTTCCACGTCCTCAGAGCCTTCTGTACCACCCTGTCTGAAGGAAACCGATACTGCCCATTTTCAGTTATGCCTCGTCATAGAACTTGTGATTTTCTTCTGAGCACTAGTGACAAACTAGTTACTATAGTTGTTTGCTTTCCTCTTTATTTTCATTTGATTACTAAAATGTTAGCTCCATGAGTTCAGGAGCCTTGTCCCATCTTGTTCACTGTCTCCTCAGTGGCTGGCAGAGTAGGGGGGACATAGCAGCCATTCATTAAAGAGCCACTGACTGAATTGGGGGCAGGTGAGGCTGGAGAAGAAAGTAACTAATGACTCAGCTAGGCTTTGTAAATGTGTTGAGACAACTTAAGTTTTCGCTCATACCCAGTATCTTTCTGAAACCTTCCCTTGGTCACCCCTCCATCCAGCAAGAGTCAGACTCCTACTCTGGGCTCCCACGGTGGCCTTGCTTCCCACCATTGTGGCCCTTAACTCCCTGTCCTGCGATCACCTACTCAGTGTCTCCCTCCCCTGTGGACTGGGAGGACCTGTGGAAAGGGACCTGCCTTATTCACCATCTGAGCCCTGTGATGGGCATGCAGAATAAGCAAGTTGGTGAACAAGCAGGATGAAGGCCCACGAGGGGAGCAGTGGGCTAGGGCTTCCTTGTGCAACAGCCTTTGAATTGTGTCAGAAAGAGCAATCCCATGAGGCCAGCAGATCTCGTGTGAAAAGGCCCTGAATCCAGAGTAAGAGGACACAGGCTGCACCCCTGCCTCTCTGTGAGACTCTGTACAAATCAGTTCATCTCTCTCTACCAATGCAAATGGCCACGATAGAAACAAAGGGCATCAAGCACCCTCCCATCCCTTATCTGATCTGATCTTGCATCTAACCCCAACCTTGTGACCCTTTTATCTTCCTCTATACGTGCCTATCACTTTGCTTCCTCAGTCTTAGCTTCCCTGAGCTCTTTGTCTAGTTGTCAGCCCCCGACACACACCTCAGGAAATTTCCCTCATTAATATCATTCCTCTTGATCTCTGCCCAACCCTGGCATTTCTATGCAGCCAAGCCCTCTGCTGCATCACCTCAGCATCCACACTGGCTGTCCATGATCCCTTTGTTCTTGTCTCTGCAACGAGAAATGGCTTTCTCTTCCTACAGCCCTCTCCTTTGTAAAGCCCTTTACAGTTTGCATTGTATGCCCCGGCCTCCGCATCATATTTAAGCGTCACAAATGCTCGGTGAGGTGGGCAAGACAAGATGGAAGTGAAAAGTCACATTCTACAAAAGGGGACACTGAAGCTCGGGAATGAGGTACTGGGGCTGAAGCACACATTTCCTGACTCCTGATCCAGTACATTAGCAGCTGTACCACGTGCTCCTGTCTCTTCATCCAGACTGTGAGCCCAACCACGACTCACACAGCTTCAGAGCCACGCCCTGAAGTACGTTTATGAGGCACTCACCCTTACTGAGCCCTCCCCGTGTTACTGACTTAGACTATTATATTTACTGAGACACCAGTATCAAATACTGGGTGGCGGGAAAGTAGCAGAAAAGGCAGTATTGTGCTCAGTCCTGGGTTTAAAAACTGACTTTGCTAAACGACTCTTCCAAGCAAGTTACTTAATTGCTCTAAGCCTCATTTTTTCATCTGTAAAATGGATGTGAAAATGCCTATATTAAAGGAATCAATGGAATCATATTGAGAATTAATTTAGACAATTAGCACAGTGCCTGGCACATGGTAAACATTCAACAAATGGCAGCTTTACTGTTATTACTGTCATGAACAACACCAATTCACAGAACGTTTCATATGGGGCAAGTAGAGAAGAGAAATTCAACAATCCAGGGAAAGTGAATTATCCTGATGAATTTAGTACCTCTTGTTCCTCCCAGACCAGAACTGCACAAACTATGTGCCCAGAGATTAAAAACTGCTGAATGCCCAAACCTTCTCCCCTTTTCTAAATATAAGCCTCAAAGCCTGGGGTGAGCAGATAGTTGGGGTATCTTCAGTAGATAAGGGAGCCTCTGCTTGTCTTTCTTCTTTCCCCCTGCGGGGAACTGTAAGCTTCGAACCCAGTCCGACCAGGACCCTCCAAAGGTGGCCTCAGGGGTACCCCATCAAGGCACCAGGGAGGACTGAATGAGATCCTGAGTCCATTCCATTATCCAACCCACTTCCTCACCACCCTCACGCGTGCTCACTCCTCTCCTCATCCCATTCCTGTGCTCAGGCCCCACAGCAGGGAGCATCCAGGAGGGTGGAGAGAAAGCCAGCAAAGGTGAGTCAGGTTTTCTGGTTGTGAGAGCAACACCATTCCACTAGGCTGAGGTGCATCACTGAGAAGGAGGTGGGACCTGGGAGGCGGCAGAAAGAGGCAGATTTCCAAATGAGAGAGACAGACAGACAGACAGAGACAGAGAGAACAAGACAGAGACAGACACACAGAGAGAAGGAAATAGGGAGGAATAGAGAAGGGCAGTCAGAGAGAACCACAGCCAGGAAATACTAAGAGACAAAGAGACGGACATAGAAACAGACAGTGGTAGAAAGGAAGAGAGAGAGAAAAGGGGAGAAAGAGTCATAGACGGGAAGAGAGGGTTGGAGCAAGACATACAGGTAGAGATCAAAACAGAGAGGAATGGAGACAGAGGAGGCCAAGATTAAGAGAAACAGGGAGGAAGGCATAAAGGAAGGCAGGAAGGAAACTACCCAAAAAGAGAACAGGACAAGACAATAAAAGAAACAGCAGGGGCAGAGGCAGAGAGAGATGTGGGGAGCCAGAGAGCTGGATGTTGGGGTCCAGCGCTGCAAGACGAGGAACGAGGGTGCGTGGCTCTCCCCAGGGCTGGCTAGTGCCCCTTCTCCTCTTCCCATCCTCCACGGCCTTACCCAACGCCCTGACACAGGAGACAGACCCTGGCCCAGAGGGTGGATGCTGCTCCCTCCCCTCTTCAGCTCTGGACCCCAAACCAAGTCAGCCAAAGACACTATTTTCCCACAGCCTGACTGGAGGAGGGCCTTGGGGTCCCTCTTAAACCCCACAGGGAGAGGTGACTTTCTGAAGAGGTTCAGAGGCCAGAAGTGCTTCCACCAGAAACAGGCACCCTTGAGCATTTGATCAGGGCAACTTTACTGACCTCTGGTTCCACGTACCCCAGGGGAAATTATCTGGAAGGTGAAGAAGGGAGAACGAGTAGGCAATAGCCGTCTTCATCTAAATCCTCTCTTCTATCCCTCCCACACACAGATTTTTTTTCACTCTATTGAAATGACTCCCTGGCCTCCCCATTTATATTAAAAATTTCCTTTAAATAGAGAGGGGAAAGGAGTCCTCTCTTCAATCCACAAGGAAAGCTATAAGACGGTTTTCAAGCTTGGAAAATTTGGCTGGTCAGTTTTTCCTACTGTTTAATACATGCCTTAGGTTATACTGAATGGGTAAACACAGTTTATAAGTGACTAACTCATACTTAACTCTACAAGTTTATAGCCATATATATATAGTATATTGTAATATATATAAAGTACATTATACATATATACCATCTGCATTTATATAGCATACATAAAATGTATCTGTATATATGCATGTGTGCATATATATACACAATACACATATATTTATACGTACACACATTAACACACACACATATAAATACATATACACGTGCATGTGTGTATAAACAATCCCTCAAATTGGTACAGCTCCTTAGGGTTTACAAAGCCCTCTCTTTCTCTTGTTTTATCCTTACAACAACCCTGGGAGGTAGACAGGATAGGATTATTGCTCCCAGTTTACTGGTACCTGTGGTTAAGGTAAAGGCTCCAGGGACCCTCAGGTCTCGAAGAGGTCACAGTTCCCCTCTCCACAGTCATGCAGACTGATTTCATGAGCACAGGTCGGGCAGTGCCCACTTCTGGACCTGAAAGGACGCAAAGCCAAGGGAAGCCTGAGGCATCACCTGTTTCAGGGCTTCATTTTACAGACCGGAGGACTGAAGCTCAGAGAGTCGCAGCTAACCTATATGGTGCCTCTGTGCAAATTAGAAAAAAACAAGCATCCCTTCCTTAAGACACCTTCCTTCTATGTATCTGAAAATTGCCTTAGCATTCTGATTTCTTAGAACAAGACATTTGATCAATCATTAATACGTGTCCACAAGGTCTACAATTGGAATGGTGGGCTTTTACATGTGGTAGCATTCTGCAGTGTAAAACTTGAACAACTGTATGTGGCATTCCTAGGAGTGAGCTCGGCCAAGGTCAGGGCAGAGAGGAGGGCAGGAGAGAGGGTTGGGAAGGTCAGATGAGGAGGGGCCAACCTGGGGATTGCTGGGGTCCAAGAAGACAACTCATTTCACTTAAAGCTTAACAGGAGAATGATAATAACTAGTGTTTATTAAGCACTTAATCATGTCGGATGCTTGCAGTAACCCTTGAGAGTAGGACATATGTCTAACCATTGCTTGCATTTCTTCCATGCCTTCTCAACTAATATTAATAATACATATTATTCACAGTCTTTTAGGTATTATGCTTAATATTTCATGAACTTCAGCTCATTTCAGCTTCACAAGAACCAAAGCTATTTCCCCACATTTCAGATGAAGATATCAAGACTCACAGAGGTGTAGTAACTCACAGAGGTGGCCAAGGTCACGTGGCAAATTGTGTGGCTGAGATTTGGGTTTTATAAGGAAAGGATAGAGGTAGAGGTATCGTCACATGTTGCATCCTCTGAAGATAACT
This sequence comes from Mesoplodon bidens, assembly GCF_964165515.1. NCBI lineage: Eukaryota > Metazoa > Chordata > Mammalia > Artiodactyla > Ziphiidae > Mesoplodon > Mesoplodon bidens. The sequence continues at coordinate 17,859,096 of NC_138162.1, read as the reverse complement.
GAAATGCTTTCCACACTCAGTCACTACTGATCATCCTAGCACACCAGACCCTACTTTGTATATAGGGCATCAATATCCAGCAAAGGGAAGGAATTTGCCTCAAGTCATATCACATGAAGCAGCAGCCAAGAATGAAAGCAGCAAAAAAAAAAAACAAAAAAAGCATGAAAGCAGCTCTCTGACTTCTCATTCTGTGTGTTTCCCAGTGTCCGACAGTCTACCCACTCCTTTAATCACATTGAGGCTGCTGATGAATGGAGCCATCTGGATGATGTATTCACGGAGTCTCTGCTCTGCGGACACTATAGTGGCTCCAACTCAGCTTTTCCCTGGTACCTAGCTTGCCTCCTTGTTTCCACCTCTCCCTCACCAATGATGCAAATGGATATGAAGAGTCATCAGAAATATAAAAGGGAAGGAAGGAAGGGAGGGAGGGAGGGAGGGAGGGAGGGAGAGGAAAGGCAAAACAAAATCAATGGAAGATAAAAGGGGAAATCGACAGTAACACATTCATACTAGGGGACTTTAACACCCCACTTTCACCAATGGACAGATCATCCAAAATGAAAATAAATAAGGAAACACAAGCTTTAAATGATACATTAAACAAGATGGACTTAATTGATCTTTCTAGGACATTTCATCCAAAAACAACAGAATACATATTTTTCTCAAGTGCTCATGGAACATTTTCCAGGATAGATCATATCTTGGGTCACAAATCAAGCCTTGGTAAATTTAAGAGAATTGAAATTGTATCAAGTATCTTTTCTGACCACAATGCTATGAGACTAGATATCAATTACAGAAGATCTGTAAAAAATACAAACACATGGAGGCTAAACAATACACTACTTAATAACCAAGTGATCACTGAAGAAATCAAAGAGGAAATAAAAAGATACATAGAAACAAATGACAATGGAGACACGATGACCCAAAACCTATGGGATGCAGCAAAAGCAGTTCTAAGAGGGAATTTATAGCAATACAATCCCACCTTAAGAAACAGGAAACATCTCGAATAAACAAATTAACCTTGCACCTAAAGCAATTAGAGAAAGAAGAACAAAAAAACCCCAAAGTAAGCAGAAGGAAAGAAATCATAAAAATCAGATCAGAAATAAATGAAAAAGAAATGGAGGAAATGATAGCAAAGATCAATAAAACTAAAAGCTGGTTCTTTGAGAAGATAAACAAAATTGATAAACCATTAGCCAGACTCATCAAGAAAAAAAGGGAGAAGACTCAAGTCAATAGAATTAGAAATGAAAAAGGAGAAGTTAACAACTGACACTGCAGAAATACAAAAGATCATGAGAGATTACTACAAGCAACTCTATGGGACAACCTGGAAGAAATGGACAAATTCTTAGAAATGCACAACCTGCCAAGACTGAATCAGGAAGAAATAAAAAATATGAACAGACAAATGACAAGCACTGAAATTGAAACTGTGATAAAAAATCTTCCAACAAACAAAAGCCCAGGACCAGATGGCTTCACAGGCGAATTCTATCAAACATTTAGAGAAGAGCTAACACCTATACTTCACAAACTCTTCCAAAATATAGCAGAGGGAGGAACACTCCCAAACTCATTCTACGAGGCCACCATCACCTTGATACCAAAACCAGACAAGGATGTCACAAAGAAAGAAAACTACAGGTCAATATCACTGATGAACATAGATGCAAAAATCCTCAACAAAATACTAGCAAACAGAATCCAACAGCACATTAAAAGGATCATACACCATGATCAAGTGGGGTTTATTCCAGGAATGCAAGGATTCTTCAATATACGCAAATCAATCAATGTGATACACCATATTAAAAAATTGAAGGAGAAAAACCATATGATCATCTCAACAGATGCACAAAAAGCTTTTGACAAAATTCAACACCCATTTATGATAAAACCCTGCAGAAAGTAGGCACGGAGGAAACTTTCCTCAACATAATAAAGGCCATATATGACAAACCCACAGCCAGCATCGTCCTCAATGGTGAAAAACTGAAACCATTTCCACTAAGATCAGGAACAAGAAAAGGTTGCCCACTCTCACCACTCTTATTCAACATAGTTTTGGAAGTTTTAGTCACATGAATCAGAGAAGAAACGGAAATAAAAGGAATCCAAATCGGAAAAGAAGAAGTAAAGCTGTCACTGTTTGCAGATGACATGATACTACACATAGAGAATCCTAAAGATGCTACCAGAAAACTACTAGAGCTAATCAATGAATCTGGTAAAGTAGCAGGATACAAAATTAATGCACAGAAATCTCTGGCATTCCTATACGCTAAGGATGAAAAATCTGAAAGTGAAATCAAGAAAACACTCCCATTTACCATTGCAACAAAAAGAATAAAATATCTAGGAATAAACCTACCTAAGGAGACAAAAGACCTGTATGCAGAAAATTATAAGACACTGATGAAAGAAATTAAAGATGATACAAATAGATGGAGGGATATACCATGCTCCTGGATTGGAAGAATCAATATTGTGAAAATGACTCTACTACCCAAAGCAATCTACAGATTCAATGCAATCCCTATCAAACTACCACTGGCATTTTTCACAGAACTAGAACAAAAAATTTCAAAATTTGTTTGGAAAAACAAAAGACCCCGAATAGCCAAAGCAATCTTGAGAACGAAAAACGGAGCTGGAGGAATCAGGGTCCCTGACTTCAGACTATACTACAAAGCTACAGTAATCAAGACAGTATGGTACTGGCACAAAAACAGAAAGATAGATCAATGGAACAGGATAGAAAGCCCAGAGATAAACCCAAGCACATACGGTCACCTTATCTTTGATAAAGGAGGCAGGAATGTACAGTGGAGAAAGGACAGCCTCTTCAATAAGTGGTGCTGGGAAAACTGGACAGGGACATGTAAAAGTATGAGATTAGATCACTCCCTAACACCATACACAAAAATAAGCTCAAAATGGATTAAAGACCTAAATTTAAGGCCAGACGTTATCAAACTCTTAGAGGAAAACAGGCAGAACACTCTATGACATAAATCACAGCAAGATCCTTTTTGACCCACCTCCTAGAGAAATGGAAATAAAAACAAAAATAAACAAATGGGACCTAATGAAACTTCAAAGCTTTTGCACAGCAAAGGAAACCATAAACAAGACCAAAAGACAACCCTCAGAATGGGAGAAAATATTTGCAAATGAAGCAACTGACAAAGGATTCATCTCCAAAATTTATAAGCAGCTCATGCAGCTCAGTAACAAAAAAACAAACAACCCAATCCAAAAATGGGCAGAAGACCTAAGCAGACATTTCTCCAAAGAAGATATACAGATTGCCAATAAACACATGAAAGAATGCTCAACATCATTAATCATTAGAGAAATGCAAATCAAAACTACAATGAGATATCATCTCACACCAGTCACAATGGCCATCATCAAAAAATCTACAAACAATAAATGCTGGAGAGGGTGTGGAGAAAAGGGAACACTCTTGCACTGCTGGTGGGAATGTGAATTGGTACAGCCACTATGGAGAACAGTATGGAGGTTCCTTAAAAAACTACAAATAGAACTACCATATGACCCAGCAATCCCACTACTGGGCACATACCCTGAGAAAACCATAATTGAAAAAGAGTCATGTACCAAAATGTTCATTGCAGCTCTATTTACAATAGCCCAGAGATGGAAACAACCTAAGTGTCCATCATCGGATGAATGGATAAAGAAGATGTGGCACATATATACAATGGAATATTACTCAGCTATAAAAAGAAACGAAATTGAGCTATTTGTAATAGCTGGAGTCTGTCATACAGAGTGAAGTAAGTCAGAAAGAGAAAGACAAATACCATATGCTAACACATATATATGGAATTTAAGGAAAAAAATGTCATGAAGAACCTAGGGGTAAAACAGGAATAAAGACACAGACCTACTTGAGGATATGGGGAGGGGAAAGGGTAAGCTGTGACAAAGCGAGAGAGAGGCATGGACATATATACACTACCAAACATAGGGTAGATAGCTAGTGGGAAGCAGCCGCATAGCACAGGGAGATCAGCTCGGTGCTTTGTGACTGCCTGGAGGGGTGGGATAGGGAGGGTGGGAGGGAGGGAGACGCAAGAGGGAAGGGATATGGGAACAGATATATATGTATAACTGATTCACTTTGTTATAAAGCAGAAACTAACACACCATTGTAAAGCGATTATACTCCAATAAAGTTGTAAAAAAAAAAAATCAATGGCAGAAGTCTGCTGCTACAGGCAAAGAAAGCATTGTCTTTGGACACCAACAGACCTGGGTTTCCTTCCTTCAGCATCCTCTTGTATAAATGGGAATAAGTACTCCCACTTTGATGGAATGTTTTAAGGAATTAATGTGATGTAAAGTGTCTAGCCCAATGCTTGCCCTTGATGGATAAAATATGTTTCCAAGGCAAGGAGAAGTGGCTCTCGGCCAGGGGCACTCATATTGGGCTAGACCTTTACAATGTAGGTGTCATCTCATATCCATCAACTCCTTACCATGGTCTGTAAGACCTAAGTTGTCCAGGGCCACACTAGTGCTGCAGCTACAGCCCCTTGCCCTCTCCATTGGCTGACTCTACTTCAATGACTCTGAAGTCATGTCATCAGAAAGGTATTCCCTGATCACCTTAACAAAAATGGCATCCCCCAGCCTGCATCCCCAACTCCTGCTTTCTTTTATCTATTATTTTATCATCATCCCCCCTTCTCCCACTTCATCATAGGGAGGCAATTGTTGTTGTTGTTGTTCAGTGCCACGTCCTCAGCTTCTAGAATAGTGTTTGGCACACAGTAGGTGTTCAACAAGTGTGTATTGAATGAACTCATGGTTCCTCACAAAACACCAAGAGGCTAGCCAAGTTGGCATTCTGATTCCCATTTTACACATTAATAAACTGAGGCCTGGGGATGTGAAGAAACTTCTCCAAAGGCCTCCCACTGGTAAATGACAGAGGAGGGACTGGCAAGCCGAGCTGTCAGACTTAAATCCAAAGTCATTTCTATCCAACCAAGTTGTATTTCCCATTACTGCTCTCCTTCACCTCCAAGTAAACCCTGGGGAGTGGTGTTACTTGGGATTCTGCTGCTTAGGTGATGTCGCAGGAGATGGAGGTGTGACGAGTGATTTCCCCATGTGTTCTCCACCCAGACATGGGCCTTGCCAGGGCCATCCTGTAGACAAACCAGAGCACTGGTGCTCCGCTGGGAGCAGGCAGCAAAGCATCCGTGTTGCAGACCAGCCAGCAGCAGCCAAGTGGAGGAAGGGATGGTATCAAGTTGGGAGAATGTGGGAAGAGGGCAGGCAGGGATTGCTGTAGCCTCTCCAAGGCTCCAGAGAGCCAGGCAGGAGAAAGCCAATCACCCTTTCAGAGAAATGTCCACTCTATAAAGAGGTGATGACTTACTTCATCGCCCTGAGGTTTCCACTTGCCTCCTGGGGATGGCCAAGTCCGACATGGGATGGAGGGACTCATGGACTCCTCAGTTCCCTAGAGAGGAAAAGAACCTGGGCTTGGACTTGGGCTGTGCTTTGACTTCCTTTGTGACTCACTTGCCCTCTCTGGATGTCAGTTCTCTCGTCTATTAAAATAATTCTTGGGCCTAGAGGAACTCTGGGGATTGGTTTGGGGGAGATGGTGTCGAGAAAAACATGTGCCATGTCACGTGCCCATGCAACAGGCTGGCACTGTGCTTGGTGCTCTATGTACGTGATCGCTTTAATCCTCACAGAAACGTGTGAAGCTGGCATTATTATGCTTACTTTTCAATTGAAGAAATGGACGTACAAGATCAACAACTCATACAGATGGTGAACAACCACGTTGGGATCAGAACCAAGGGCTATCCAGGCTCTAAATAAGGTGTCCCCTTCAAATGCAGAGCTGGGGTATTGTCATTTGACAGCCTCAGAGTCAGAGCCAGGTCCCTTAGAGACCACTGAAGTGAATCTTCCGTTTCCCAGATGGAGAAGTAGGCACAGAAAGGAAAGTGAGTTGCCTGAGGTCACACAGCAGGATCAAAGCAGAGGCAAATGAGTTCAGGGAGGAGGCATTAGACAGTGGCTGCATGGTGGCGGTACTGACACAGGTGTCATCTTCATCATCTCACCCAGCTCTACAACCTGCAGGAGTTTCACCTCGCCCCACTCTCTCTTCTAGAGCTTCAGTACCCTTTCAACATGTCCTTTCAACAGGACCAGTCAACAGACTGTGAGGTAAGGGGGGTGGGTGCGTGTGTGAGTGCGCGTGCACGTGCGAGGTAAAGACACCCACTGGGAAGTCCTCATCCATGAAGGCATCACTGACGCCCTTGCCCACATGCATCACAGCACTTTACAGTTTACAGGGCACTTTCCTTTTCTTTCTTTCTTTTGATCCTTACAGCAACACTTCTGAGCAGATGATCTGACTTTCACTTTGTAGATAAGGAAAGCTGAGGATCAGAAAAGGGAGCTGACTTGTCACAGCAATAAGTGTGAGACGTGGAATTGTTGTGAAGGATCTAGGAGCTGGATGCGGCTCCACTAACTTCCTGTCAAGTGACCTTTCCTCAGCATCCCCACACAAGATAAGGGATGATTAGAGAGTAAAGAGGGGAATGCTTCCACAGAAGGAAGCACGGGAAAGAAAACAAGGCAAGGCTATGGGACAAGGAAGAGGTAGTTTGGAAGACCTGAGCAAGACGGAGTTGAGAAGATCTCCCAGGTGCAGTTTTCCAGGTGGCAGTGAGGGTGGAGGTTTCAGCCTTTGCAGTATCTTTTCCATCCCGCACCTCTCCCCATCTCTGAATTTTCAAACAAATTCCCTGGTAAGCTGAATTTTCAAATGGTCCCCATTTGGATGTCAGTATGAATCTTGATTTCTCCCTTCTTCTGGAGACAGAATGCTGATTTTGATTAGGGTCAACCTCCCCCTCCCCGCCACCACAGACAGAAAACAGCAAAACCTACATCATAAGTCAACTGTTATTTGTCGATGGTTGCTTTGGTGGTGGGCATGTGAGCCAGGTGTAGGGAAAGTGTGCTGGAGGGCTCCCGAGAAAGGTTTCCTCTCTCTCTTGGGATAGAAACACAGAAAGAGAGTCCATGTCCTCCTTTGAACATATCCAAATGTAATGCTTCAAAGCCCTGTGGTGATCTTGTGATTGGTGCCAGGCAGCCATCTTGCTACAAACTTGGAGAAGAAACAAGAGCATTACAGGGAACTGGGGCTGGATCTCCCAGAGGTCACACTTGGATCCACCCGACCTCTGGACTTCTGGTAACACGAAGTAATACATTTCCTTATTGTGTAACTTGCTGTGAGTCGCAGTTACTGTTACGTGAAGCCAAAGGTCACCTGACTCCTCCTGGTGGCTCTTATGTGCAGCCTGTTCTCAGTAATGGGGTTGTGACCCATTGAGTCAGGTCATCAGCACTTATTAGTCACAAATAAGAAAGATAAAATATTTAGGAATGTTTGGGGCTTCCCTGGTGGTGCAGTGGTTAAGAATCCGCCTGCCAATGCAGGGGTCACAGGTTCGAGCCCTGGTCCGGGAAGATCCCACATGCCTCGGAGCAAGTAAGCACGTGAGCCACAACTACTGAGCCCACGTGCCACAACTACTGAAGCCTGCGCACCTAGAGCCTGTGCTCTGCAAAAGAGAAGCCACCACAATGGGAAGCCCGCGTACCACAATGAAGAGTAGCCCCTGCTCACTGCAACTAGAGAAAGCCCGTGTGTAGCAACGAAGACCCAAAAAATAAAATAAATAAATAAATTTATTAAAAAAAAAGAATGTTTGGATAAACAACAAGGTCCTACTGTATAGCACAGAACACTATATTCAATATCCTGGGATAAACCATAATGGAAAAGAATATGAAAAAGAATGTATATATGTGTGTAACTGAGGCACTTTGCTGTACAGCAGAAATTAACACAACATTGTAAATCAATTATACTTCAATTAAAAAAATGATTTTTTTAGAAAATCTAGACCAATGGTTCTGAAACTTTATTATGCATCATTTATTATGATGGGAGATTCTTTTTAAAACAGAGATTGCTGGGCCCTCACCCCCCAGAGTTACTAATTCAGTAAATCTGTAGTGGGGCTTGAGGATTTAAGTTTCTAACAAGTTCCCAGATACTGCTGTTGCTGTTGGTAAGAACCACATTTTGAGAACAAGTGAATAAGACAATTTTTGTAATAATGTCCCTCACACTTATTTGCATATAAATACGATTTCTCCAGCAAGAGAAGAAAGAAGAGGAACTAGAGCGAGAAGTCAAACTCCTGGAAACCTCTTGGGAAGGTGTCTTGCATTGACTACACTCTTCACATGTGTCATGTGGAAATATGGGTTGAGATACAAGATTCCAGATGCCCATGGCTTCAGACTCAGAGAGCCTATGACGTAGGTGCAGTGACTGATGACACAGAAAGATGCTCGTCTTCATCCCCTGCCACAAGGCTAACACGTTTGTGAGCTCAAAAGGTACTAACTATTGTCATTATCCACATCTCTGCTATCATCATTTAGACTTGATATATTCCTTTCCCATCCATCATTTCATCTAACCTTTATAACAACACTTTGAAAAAGATCATGATGATTATAAAAAGGATGAGGAAGACAAGGGAGAAGAGGAGGTGGGTGAGGAGGGGAAAGAAGAGCTTGACTGCCACTGTACAGATGTGGAAACTGAGGCTGAATGACTTGTCCCTGTCATACAGTAAGTCAATTCCTGAGCTAAGACTCAAAGCCAGGTCTGCCTAAGTTCTGTATTCTACTAAACCGTGATATTTTTTGGTGAGTTGGCACAGGTATTAACTGTGGATAAGAAAAGAAAAGTCAGGTACTCTAGGGCTATCTCACTTTCCAAAAGAAGGCTAACTTCTTGCTTTAGCAGCAGAGCAGACCTAGCCTACTGGGACAGCATGGTATAGAAAAAAGAGTATGTTGACCTTGGGTGGGTTACTAAACTTCTCTGAGCATCCATCTTCTTGGCTTTACATGGTCATAACGCCTTCCTTGCAGAACTATGAAGACTGGCAATATTATATAGAAAGACCCTAACAGTCCTTGGCCCAAAGTAGGCCCTGAATAACAGGAGGCTCTTGTGATTTTGACACTGATGTTTATTCAGGGAGGTTCTAAGAATGAACATGTATGAGGCAGGTGACAGGAAATGGTTCAGATGGGATGGCTTGCAGGGTTGGCTTGTGTAGACATGGGCACTTCCTACTTAGCCAGGCCTTTTTTTTTTTTTTTTTTTTTTTTTTTTTTGCCGTACACGGGCCTCTCACTGTTGTGGTCTCTCCCGTTGCGGAGCACAGGCTCCAGATGCGCAGGCCCAGTAGCCATGTCTCATGGGCCCAGCCACTCCGCAGCATATGTGGGATCTTCCCGGACCGGGGCACAAACCCGTGTCCCCTGCATCGGCAGGCGGACTCTCAACCACTGTGCCACCAGGGAAGCCCTAGGCAGGCCTTTGATGCCAGCTTCATATATTATTTTCTAAAGTCGTAATTTGCTAAACCGAGAAGTTCACAGGCCTTACTTCACAAAGTATTGCTTTCCTGTTTCAGGAGCCTCCCATAACTAGAACTAGTCCTCCATGAAGCAGGCAGAGAGTAGGAGCTGACTTCCACGAGGAAAGCATTGTCTCAGGGGCAGCAGACGCATGGAATATATTTTTTTGGTCAGTGCTCACTGGATTTTTAGCAGGGAGAGAAAGGCCAAAATGTTAAAAAAAAAAAAAATCACAAAGCTTAGATGCTCAGATTTGGACGGAAGTCTGTCTTGCTCTAAAACCCGGACCCTCACGGATGCTGCCTTCCCATTTCATTGACAGGATGTTTCTAACATGGGTTGGACACCCTGGTGGAAGGAGAAGAAAGGTGATTCTTGGTGGGATACATTTTTTTTTTTTTTTTTTTTTGTGATACGCGGGCCTCTCACTGTTGTGGCCTCTCCCGTTGCGGAGCACAGGCTCCGGACGTGCAGGCTCAGCGACCATGGCTCATGGACCCAGCCGCTCCACGGCATGCAGGATCCTCCCGGACCAGGGCACGAACCCATGTCCGCTGCATCGGCAGGCGGACTCTCAACCACTGCGCCACCAGGGAAGCCCGGTGGGATAAATATTGAGGCTCCTATTTTTCAGTGGCTTCTGCAAATGTCTGTATTCTTCACCAGAGTAAGAAAATGTCTTCTATAATTTTGTTCTACAGTCTTGCCTAGTAGGTGCTACGTGAAACGTAACTAAGTTGACGGGAAGGCAAGTGAGTTGCTGAAACACAGTGCTTTACTATTTGAGCTGTAGATCTTAACCACCTTGGGTGAAAATGTTTCCATGGGAAAATGTGGTCAGAGTTCCCTTCCATGCTGAGGTGCCAGAAACACCTTTCCTTTGCAGCCTTTCACTGATTTTTGTGAGGCAGCGTGGTATAATGGAAAGAGCTCTATATTTAGAGCAAAATGACATGAGTCCCAGTCCCAGCTTTCCTGATCTCTTAGTTGAATGACCCTTGGAGTCATTCTCTGAATCTCAGTTTCTTTATCTGTCAAACAGGCATGAAAACTCATACTTCTCTGGGTTCTTCTGAGCTTAAAGGAAAATAACGTTTGCAGGATCACTTTGAAAACCGTAAAGCCCCTGTGCAATTTTGAAGAGTTGTTAGTAACTCTCCAGTCTGTGAGGATGTGAGCCCCCCTACACAACTTCTACATGAAAGTGGGCATTCACTCCTCGGGGCTCTGTGGCCAAGGTCCCAGGCCTCTCTGTGGAGATGTGCCCACTGCTGTCTCTAAGCTGCCCAGGTGTCTCTGCTCCAAAAGCTCCAACTTCCAAAAGGCATAAGCCCCGAGATAAAGAGAACTGAAAGAGAGCGGTGATTGCAACACTGGTGGACAATACATGGAGTAGCTCTTGCTTCTGCCTGGGGCCCTGCCAGCAGAGCGTGGGGTGGAGGGTGGAAGGTGTGGCAGAGGAGAAAGCATCCGAGCCCAGGTGCAGGAGACTTCCCAGCGCAGGGGCTGGGGTCCCCTCACCTCGTTTACCGTTGTCCAGCCTGATAGCCTAAACACCATGGACAGCTTCTGCCCTCTATGGCCACTGTAACATGTTAATAAATCAAGCAACAGATTAAAACCCACATCCAAAAGCTATTTGTCTCATCTCTACCACTGGTCCTTGGGTTTGGAGCCCAGGAGATTTATTAAAGCAAGCCACCTGTGCTAAACAGCTGTGGCAGAGAGAAGTACTGAGAATTCCCAAGGTGCCAAGGGAGGCTTCTTGCTCCTTTATCCTACAGGTGCCCACCTTAAACAAAGCTCTTACCATACTGTTCCCCTATTGAAAGGTCCTTAATTATTCACCATGGGTCTCAGAAGAAAGTTCAAGTTCTTTAGAGCCACCCTAAGCAATGTACTCCCAACCACCATTCCAGACCCCGCTCTGCACAAACCATCCCTTCTGGATTCATCCCCAAACAGCTCACAGTCTTGTACCTCTTTGTTTTTGCCTGAGCTGTTCCCTCAACTTGGCAGGCCACTTCATCCCATCCCCTTGCCTGCTGCCGGCGTAGTCCTTCTCACGGAAATCCTACTCATTGCCAAGGCCCAGCTCCAATGCCATCTTCTCGTGCCTCCTGGTCCAAAACCCTCTCTACAGCCCTATCCATTCCTTCTTCTTTAATCCACAGCTGACCTCTATTATTTGGGGCTAATTTCATTCGCACAAAGGCTAAGACATCAGAAGGCTCAGGTTTGCATACATGCTGGCGCCTTCCTACAGGCATGGTGCCATATGGTGGAGACCTCTAAAAGCTTCTCTTCCCTCACCTGTTGTATGGGGATACTTATAATCCTCGCCTTATGAGGTTGGTATGAGTACCAAATGCGACAAGAAAGATAAAAATAAATGTTAATTTTGGAAACATGACATTGTGATTGTTCAGTATGCCTCCCCAGTTGGTTTTTGTTTTTTAACTTCCTGGTGAGCCCAGACTGATATCTGTACCCTAAGTGATCAGATCCAATTCTAACATAGTGCAACTGATTAGAAAATGTTTGATGAATGTGGAAGCAACCTAAATGTCCACTGACATGTGAATGGATAAAGAAGAAATGGTATACATATACACATGGAATATTAATCAGCCATAAAAAAGAATGAAATAATGTCATTTGCCGCAACATGGATGCACCTAGAGGTTATCATACTAAGTGAAGTAAGTCAGATAGAGAAAGACAAATATTATATGATGTCACTTGTATGTGGAATCTAAACAGTCATACAAATGAACTTATTTACAAAACAGAAACAGACTCACAGACATAGAAAACAAACTTATGGTTACCAAAGAGAAAGGTGGGGAGGGATAAATTAGGAGTTTGGGATTAGCAGATACAAACTACTATATATAAAATAAACAACAATGTCCTACTGTATAGCACAGGGAACTATATTCAGTACCTTGTAATACACTATCATGGAAAAGAAAATACAATGTCTGATGAATGAACAAATGAAAAAAATGAGTGAATCAATCAAACAAGGATCAGGAAACAGGACAGAAGACTTATTTTGACATGAGAATGACCCCTTTCCCATCAACTAAATTACAGTTTCCCTGATATTCCTTTTCATAACACCTAAGAGTTCCCTTCATAGAACCTATCACAGTGTGAAATATCTATATATATGTTGGTTTAGTATCTCTCAGCTGCATTTGAAAAGCCCTCCAATGATGGGGACCATTTCTTTTTGTCCACTGAATATCCAGTACCTAGGACAGTACATGGCATGCAAGAGCCACTAAATATATAACTGTTAAGTGAATAAATACAGATATTTTAATTTTATTTATAAATACAGAAAATCATGCCTAGATGAAAGCTGAAGTCATAGTGTAGCTTTTTATTCAATAACTGTTTATTAATGTAAGCAGAGACACCTCTTGTTCTCATCCCATCCCCCAGTCTGCGTTAAGGGCACAGTCTTTACTCTCACTGTCTCTCCATTTCCTCCATGGAAACACTTAGGCTGTATTGCATTTGTCCATGTCCTTGTCTGCTTGCCTACTAGACTATGGTTTCTAAAACAGAACCACCTTTCATTTTTCTTTATTTCCTAAATGCACAGCCATGTATGCAGAAACACAGTAACAGAGCACAACTGCAATTATGAAGTTCTGTTTGACATGTGGTTCAAGGTCCCTCTGCTTGCTCATAGCTGCTTTTTCCTTCTATTTGGCCTATTTGTTCACCAAAACGTCTCCAGGTTTATACAATGGTGGAACAAACAGAACTGAAATTTTGGTTCCACGATTTACATTGGTAACTTCACATTCATTTGGCAGTTCTACCACATTTCTGACAACTGCAGATTTTCTGTCCAGCTAGGACCTGGACATAAAGGAGATGAAGTGACATGTTTAATGTGTATGTGTGGTAGGGTCATTGGGAGCTGCAAACACACAGGGAAGTCCTGGGAGGTGAGTAACTGAGATCTGATGGAAGCTGACTGACCTTGAGTTTCCAAAGCCAGAAAACCCAACAGAGTACTTTGGAGAAAAGTTTTAAAGACAGCACAGGCTTTGGAAAGAGTGTCTACTGCACATGGGTGAAACCAGAGTATTTCATTGACAACCACATAATCAGAAGAGCTGGGACAGCTGCCACACATGGGTAATAGGATACCAGCATAGAATCAAAAAATTCAAATTTCAAGTCATCAGTACTGAGGGGTGGTGGTAACGATTCAAGCCAGAGAAGACCTGAGCCAGGGCAGCTGGGATTGGAAGAAGTATTGTCTGTAAACATGAGGCACTATCATGTGTGATTTCACATAGTTATCACAACAACCCTCTAGGCTGCTATCATTTTACAGAGGATGGCACTGAGGCTCAGAGAGGCTTCATAAATTGCCTAAGGTCACACTGCTCCTAAGTGGTCATGTCAGGATTAGAAACCAAATCTGCATGTTCCAAATTCACTAGTGACACCTTCTCATTGATGCTTACGATACCTCTGGCTGATCTGTCAGGAATGAGCTTGAGCTGTGGTTCCTAGTTCTGAACTAGCTTCTAAGAAACAGAGAGAAGGAAAGAGAGAGGGATTGAGAGAGAGAAGAGAAAAAAGAGTGAAAGAGGAAAAGAAAGAAAAGACAGAAAGAGGAAAAAAGAGAAAGAGTGAAAGAAAGGGAGTAAAAGACCAAGTGGGAGAGAGGGAGGGAAGGGGGGGAGGGAGGGAAAGCAAGCAAGCACAAAAGAAAAAGGAAAGAAAGGAAGGAAGGAAGGAAGGAGGGAGGGAGGGAGGGAAGGGGGGAAGGAAGGAAGGAGGGAGGGAGGGAGGGAGGGAAGGGGGGAAGGAAGGAAGGAGGGAGGGAGGGAGGGAGGAGGGATGGAAGGGAGAAAGGGAGAAAGAAAGAAAGAGAAAGTGAGAGAGAAAGAAAGAAAAGAAAAGAAAGAAAGAAAGAAAGAAAGAAAAAGGAGGGAAGAAAGAGAAAGAGAGAAAGAAAGAAAAAGAGGGAGGGAGGCATGAAGGGAGTGAGGAAAAGATTCTGGTTCTTTGCCAGCCCTTCTGAAAAAGGATCTTCATGGCTGTGACCTGTGACATCATATTTACAAGCTCTCTCCAGGTGGCTCTCATTCCCAAGGTCAGAGACCCACAGATCTGGAGGGGATTCTTGCTCTGGGTGGTGTGTGTGACATGTGAACATCTAATATCCCTTCAAGTTCCTGGGCTGTGTGTCCCAAGTCTTGTTGTTTGTTGGTGCTCAGAGTAAACTCTTCATGGTGATCTAAGGAAAAGTCCTGAAGATATATCCCATGCTTTATTAATTCTAGAATACGTTCCTTTTTTCATCTTTCAATGTCTGAAATTGAGCTGTGCCTGACAAGTGATGATGACGTCAAACAGCTTCCGTCAGCCTGGCAGCAGATGTCACTGCTTGCGCTCCTGTAAACTTGGCTGTCGTTCCTAGTGGTACAGTTGGATGCGGACAACCCTCAATATTTCAGGCCACAAACTAGTTAAGGACTAATTGTGGAAGGAACATGAAACCCGACTGTTGTTCAATGGGCTTCATTGACAACTGCTGTTAAGGTCGAGAAAGCACCAGCAATAAAACTTGAGGGAAAATCCCAGAGAGAATAATGGAGTCTTCTTTTAAGAAATAAGGTAATAAAAATGAGTGATGTACTGACACATGCCACAACATGGGTGAATGTTGAAAACAATATGCTAAGTGAAAGAAGCAAGTCACAAAAGACCATATATTGTAAGATTCCATTTCTGTGAAGCCTCCAGAAGTGGCACATCCATGGAGGCAGAAAGTAGACTGGTGGCTGTATAAGACTAGGTAAATGAGAGGAATAAAGGGGGTGACTGCTAATTGGGTAATGGTTTTATTTGGGGGGGGTGTTGAAAATCTCCTAAAATTGACTGTGGTGATAGTTACACAACTCTGTGAATGTACTAAAAACTATTAAATTGTACACTTTAAATGGGTGAATTATATGGTATGTAAATTATATCTAAATACAACAGTTAAAAAAACTATTGGGGGGGCTTCCCTGGTGGCACAGTGGTTGAGAGTCATCCTGCCGATGCAGGGGACACAGGTTCGTGCCCCGGTCCGGGAGGATCCCATATGCCGCCAAGCGGCTGGGCCCGTGAGCCATGGCCACTGAGCCTGCACGTCCAGAGCCTGTGCTCCGCAACAGGAGAGGCCACAATGGTGAGAGGCCCGCGTAATGCAAAAAAACAAAAACAAAAACAAAAACACAAAAAAAACGAAAACAAAACTATTGGAGAGAGGGG
Source organism: Mesoplodon bidens (assembly GCF_964165515.1). Lineage (NCBI taxonomy): Eukaryota > Metazoa > Chordata > Mammalia > Artiodactyla > Ziphiidae > Mesoplodon > Mesoplodon bidens. The sequence continues at coordinate 17,843,247 of NC_138162.1, read as the reverse complement.
AAGAAATACAGCATAACCAGTCCTCTGGCAGGCAAAGAGCAGGACAGTATAAGGAGGACCCTGGGATTCAAAGACCTTGAGTCAAAAAGTGATTCAGAAAAGGCAGAAAGCTTACTGTAAAAAAGTCTTATGACTATCTGAACATTTATTTTTCTTTTATATCACAAGAGTGATGTATTATAAAACAGAATCAGAATAAATGAGCTCTTTCAATAAGTCTAAAAATTCAATTCATAAGAAAGCATTGGGTTATAGCTCAGTTGGCAGCATTTTCTTTTCTTTCTTAATAGCACCTAAAATAAAGTGGCTCTTAAAATTAACGGCATCTCGAAGTGATGAAATATAGTATTTGAGTCTCAGCTACTTGAGGCTGTTTTTTCCAGTCAATGACTAGCTATGAAATACTGGATATATCCCTTACCTTCTCCATTCCTAAGCTTATAAATCTCTATAGTGGATTTATTTCTAAGGATCCTCTTGGATCTGAGATGTTCTAGATCTAATTTAGATTTTTATTCATGCCTGGTGGGAAATTCACCATTCATTAGGTCTTGCACCAGACCACAGGCTTGACAAATAAGGAAGAGAGGAAAATATCACATCCATTTAAATTTATCTCCTGAAAGGAATATGCTAGAAGAGAAAAGTAAAATGATTTCTTGTACTTTTCCCTTGATTATCTGTAGTTTCATTTCTTAATCCTCTCTGAATCCTAGATCCCTAGAGATCTTTTTTTTTTTAACATCTTTAATGGAGTATAATTGCTTTGCCATGGTGTGTTAGTTTCTGCTTTATAACAAAGTGAATCAGCTATACATATACATATATCACCATATCTCTTCTCTCTTGTGTCTCCCTCCCTCCCACCCTCCCTATCCCACCCCTCTAGGTAGTCACAAAGCACTGAGCTGATCTCCCTGTGCTATGCGGCTGCTTCCCACTAGCTATCTATTTTACATTTGGTAGTGTATATATGTCCATGCCACTCTCTCACTTTGTCCCAGCCTACCCTTTTCCCCTTCCTGTGTCCTCAAGTCCATTCTCTAGTAGGTCTGCGTCTTTATTCCTATGCTGCCCCTAGGTTCTTCATGACCTTTTTTTTTTTTTAGATTCCATATATATGTGTTAGCCTACGGTATTTGTTTTTCTCTTTCTGACTTACTTCACCCTGTATGACAGACTCTAGGTCCATCCCCCTCATTACAAATAACTCAATTTTGTTCCTTTTTATGGCTGAGTAATATTCCATTGTATATACGTGCCACATCTTCTTTATCCATTCACCAGATCCTCAGAGATCTGATAGTGAATGGAATAAAACATTAAAAGGGGAAACTCTGGGGCTTCCCTGGTGGCACAGTGGTTGAGAGTCCGCCTGCCAATGCAGGGGACACGGGTTCGTGCTACGGTCCGGGAAGATCCCACATGCCGCAGAGCAGTTGGGCCTGTGAGCCATGGCTGCTGAGCCTGCGAGTCCGGAGCCTGTGCTCTGCAATGGGAGAGGCCACAATAGTGAGAGGCCTGCGTACCGCAAAAAAAAAAAAAAAAAAAAAGGGGAAACTCTGGGCCTGTGGTCAAATGTGTTCACCACAGCAGCCAACTGCTTGGGTGGCAGCTTTGGCCCCTAAATGAGTTCTCCTTGGTGTGTAATTGTCCAGCCTGTAGGTAGCTTCCCGATGCTCTGTGTACAGGGCACCAGTGAGGACTTCTGAAGCACTAACCCCAGAGGGAGCTCACACAGAGACAGGACTTTCAAAAAGAATAGAAACACAATGGAGGAAGAGAATGGCTTGTGAGCTCAATCAGAGAATGTAACTTTTTTAGTAGGTTTGAGATTCCTTTTAATTATCAGACTTCGCATAAGATTATTTTTGTCTACAATGCAAAGGCCTATGTTTATTTTAGCACTCTTCAAAATAAGTGAGAAACTGGAAATGCCTAAATGTCCAACACTGGAGAAATGTTAAATAAAATCTGGAATATCCATATTATTAAACAGTATACAGACCTTAATATATTTGCGCAACATTTGTAACACTATAAGGAAAGGTTGGGATTCCACTACCTAACAAAAAAAGTAGAAAAAAATTGAAAATATATTTGTTCTCCATGACATAAGGACTATGCATTCTCTAGAAAGGAAATATGCCAAAAGTCTGATCATCCCAGAGTGGTATAGTTCTGAGTGATTTGTTCCTGCTTCTGCATTGCCATTCTCTAATGAATGTGCAATACCCTTTTCCATCATGACAGTTCATTCTATATAACTTTAAACATTTTTCTTATCATAAAAAATAAAATATGATTATTATAGAAAATGAAGGGAAAAAGAGGAAAGTATAAATCTGCCAGACCGAACACAAAGAAACAATTTATAAAGCACAATAGCAACAGTATAAATTCTTATAGTCGTTGTTGCTTGAATACATATACAAAACACACACACACACGTACACACATGCACACACATACACACATGTACCCACATACACACACGTACACACACTCACACACACACACACACATACACACAGAAGATCCATAATAGTTTGAACCACTGTGAGGTCTACCCAAACAGGAACTCTGCTTTCTGAGAACTGGTGCCAAAAGGCAAAACACTGGGCTGTTTTAGCTATAGTTTTCATAGGTAACCCTATCCCTTTTATCATAGCTGATTGAACCAAGAGTAAAAACTTAACCCAAGGTGGCCCAATAATATTTTTTTCTCCAGGAAATTAAAGCTGGCAATACCAAGATACTAGGAAGAGAGGCAGTTGGCTGAAACACTGGACTGGGGCAGACTCTACACAGTGAGCAGAGGCCTGTGATGGGCCTCCAAATGATGAAGACAATAGCACCCATGGTTCACAATAACTCCCTAGTTCCTGTGTCTTCTTGATTTACAACATTTCCCCTTCAGCTCTCAGTAAATACACCCACACCCTATAGCCAGAAGTGTTTTAATTAAGACATCTCATATACTATTTTGTAACCGGCTTTCTTCAATGGTAATATTTAGATGATTTTCTTTTCTTTCCTTTATAGTTAACATTGTCATGAACATCCTCACATGTAAATCTTTTATGAAAAATTTTTTCCTAAAATATGTTGTCTTTTGATATATATTGATAATTTTCCTTTAAGAAACTTTTCTTAATTTATATTACAATCAGCAAACTATAATAGAGTCCAGTGAACATTATTATATGATTTTTAATGAAATAAAAAGGTGATGTAAACTTTTAATGGTTTATAAGATCCTCTAATGTCCACTGTCTTATAAGGGGGTAAAAATAAGTCCTGTCACTTCCATTGAATAAGTTGTTTAAAAATCAGATCAATTCAAGTTAATATGTATTTTACTTTTGGTCAAAGATCATTGCAAGGGTGTCTCCCCCCAAAACGTAAGTTCATTGTGAAATTTAAAAATAACTTAGGCAAATCTGAACAAAGCCAAGTTATAGATTCTGGGAAAAACAGGTAACATTTTGGAGTTATTAAAGACCTTCATCAGTTCCATTCGTCAGAGTGTTGTTTTAAGAGTATTATTTTTGGAGTAACCGTGATGTTCCTCTTTTGAAGTGTCCAATCCAAACAAAAAGTCATATAGTATGTGTGCTGGACAGCAATATAGCTTTTTTGGAACTATTTTAAATTGAATATTCGCTCTACTAAATATGGATCCTAAGGACCATCTGGCAAGTTTTGTTTTGTTTTGTTTTTTTGATGGATAGAAAATGTTTGAAGGAAATGAGGGAGCTCTTCATACTCTTGAGTTTCATAAAGGGAAATTGATACTCACTTTTGCTGATTATGACATAGCTTAGAAACAGATTGTCAAAAAGGAAAAAAGAAGCTTAGTGAACAAAGGAGTTGTTATATCTCTTCAGGATCCTGATTTCAATTCCTTTAGATACACCCAGAAATGGGATTGGGGATAATATGGTGGTTTTATTTTTAATTTTTTGAGGAGCTTCCATACTGTTTTCCATAGAGGCTGTACCATTTTACATTTCCACCAACAGTGTACAGGGTTCTGATTTCTCTACATCCTGGTTAACATTTATTGACTTCTGTTCTTTTGATAACAGCCATCCAAACAGGTGTGAGGTGATGTCTCATTGTGGTTTAGATTCACAATAGCCAAGATGTTGAAAGAACCTAAATGCCTATCACCAGATGAATGGACAAAGAAAATGTATAATATACATACAATGGGATATTATCAGTCTTAAAAAAGAAAATGTGCAATATGTGATGATATGGATGAACCTTGAGGACATTATGCTAAGTGAAATAAGCCAGTCACAGAAGGACAAATCATGAATGATTCCAATCATATGAGGTACCTACAACAGTCAAACACATAGAATCAGAGTGGAGAGTGGTAGTCTGCAGGGGCTGGCAAGGGGTGGGGGAGGGGAATGAGGAGTTGCTAATCAATGGGTTTGAAGTTTCAATTTTGCAGGATGAATAAGTTCTAGAGATCCGCTGTACAATGCTGTACCTAATTTAACAATACTATATTATACACTTAAAAACTTGTAAACTTGCTAAGAGGACAGAGTACATGTTAAGTGGTAAGAACCACAATAAAAAATTTTTTTTTAAACGAAGCTTAAAAAAGGCAGACCTTCAAGATGGCAGAGGACTAAGACGTGGAGATCACCTTCCTCCCCACAAATACATCAGAAATACATCTACAGGTGGAACAGCTCCTACAGAACACCTACTGAATGCGGGCAGAAGAACTCAGACTTCCCAAAAGGGAAGAAACTCCCCAGGTACCTGGGTAGGCAAAAGAAAGAAGAAAAAACAGAGACAAAAGCATAGGGACGGGACCTGCACCAGTGGGAGGGAGCCATGAAGGAGGAAAAGTTTCCACACACTAGGGAGCCCCTTCACTGGCAGAAACGGCGGGTGGGCTGGGGGGAAGCTTCGGAGCCACGGAGGAGAGCGTAGCAACAGGGGTACGGAGGGCAAAGCGGAGAGATTCCCGCACAGAGGGTTGGTGCCGACCAGCACTCACCAGCCCGAGGAGGCTTGTCTGCTCACCCGCCGGGGCAGGCAGGGACTGGGAGCTGAGGCTTGGGCTTTGGAGGTCGGATCCCAGGGAGAGGACTGGGGTTGGTGGTGTGAACACAGCCTGAAGGGGGCTAGTGAGCCACAGCTAGCCGGGAGGGACTCTGGGAAAAGGTCTGGACCTGCCTAAGAGGCAAGAGACCATTGTTTCATGGGGTGCGAAGAGAGGGGGTTCAGAGTACCGCCTAAACGAGCTCCAGAGACGGGAGCAAGCCGCGGCTACCAGCGTGGACCCCAGAGACAGGCATGAGATGCTAAGGCTGCTGCTGCAGCCACCAAGAAGCCTGTGTACGAGCACAGGTCACTATCCACACTTCCCCTCCTGGAAGCTTGTGCAGCCTGCCACTGCCAGGGTCCCGTGATCCAGGGACAACTTCCCCGGGAGAACACACGGCGCCTCAGGCTGGTGCAACGTCACGCTGGCCTCTGCCGCTGCAGGCTCGCCCCGCATTCCGTACCCCTCCCTCCCCCCAGCATGAGTGAGCCAGAGCCCCCTAATCAGCTGCTCCTTTAACCCCGTCCTGTCTGAGCGAAGAACAGATGCCCTCGGGTGACCTACATGCAGAGGCGGGGCCAAATCCAAAGCTGAACCCCAGGAGCTGTGCGAACAAACAAGAGAAAGGGAAATCTCTCCCAGAGCCTCAGGAGCAGCGGATTAAATCTCCACAATCAACATGATGTATGCTGCATCTGTGGAATACCTCAGTAGACAAAGAATCATCCCAAAATTGAGGCAGTGGACTTGGTGTTTGCTTTCTGCATCTAATTTGTTTCTGGTTTTATGTTTATCTTAGCTTAGGTATTTAGAGTTTATTATCATTGGTAGATTTGTTTACTGATTTGGTTGCTGTCTTCCTCCTTTTTTTTAAATATACAGATATATATATATTTTCCTTTTTCTCTTTTTGTGAGTATGTGTATGCTTCTTTCTGTGACTTTGCTATTACCATTACTTTGCTTATACCATTTGTCCTAGGGTCCTGTCTGTCCGTTTTTTGGTTTTTTTAATATAGTTTTTAGTGCTTGTTATCATTTGTGGATTTATTTATTGGTTTGGTTGCTCTCTTTTTTATTATTATTTTAATAATTTTATTATTTTAATACTGTTTAAAGATTTTTAAATTTATTATTATTTTTTCTTTTTTTCTCCTTTTTCTTCTGAGCTGTGTGTCTCACAGGGTCTTGGTGCTCCAGCCGGGTGTCAGACCTGAGCCTCTGAGGTGGGAGGGCTGAGTTCAGGACATTGGTCCACCAGAGACCTCCTGGCCCCATGTAATATCAATTGGTGAGAGCTCTCCCAGAGATCCCCGCCTCAATGCTAAGACCCAGCTCCACTCAACGACCAGCAAGCTCCAGTGCTGGATGCCCCATGCCAAACAACTAGCAAGACAGGAACACAACCCCACCCATTAGCAGAGAGGCTGCCTAAAATCATAATAAGGTCACAGACACCTCAAAACACACGACCAGATGTGGTGCTGCTTACCAGGAAGACAAGATCCAGCCTCAACCACCAGAACACAGGCACTAGTCCCCTCCACCAGGAAGCCTACACAACCCACTGAAACCAAACTTAGCCACTGGGGGCAGACACCAAAAACAACAGGAATTACAAAGCTGCAGCATGCAGAAAGGAGACCCCAAACACAGTAAGTTAAGCAAAATGAGAAGACAGGGAAACACAGCGGATGAAGGAGCAAGGTAAAAACCCAGCAGACCAAACAAATGAAGAGGAAATAGGCAGTCTACCTGAAAAAGAATTCAGAGTAATGATAGTAAAGATGATCCAAAATCTTAGAAAGAGAATGGAGAAAATACAAGAAATGTTTAACAAGGACCTAGAAGAACTAAAAATCAAACAAACAATGATGAAAAACACAATAAATGAAATTAAAAATTCTCTAGTAGGAATGAATAGCAGAATAACCGAGGAGGGAGAACGGATAAGTGAGCTGGAAGATAAAATAGTGGAAATAACTACCACAGAGCAGAATAAAGAAAAAAGAATGAAAATACTTGACGACAGTCCCAGAGACCTCTGGGACAACATTAAACGCACCAACGTTCGAATTATAGGGGTCCCAGAAGAAGAAGAGAAAAAGAAAAGGACTGAAAAAATACTGGAAGAGACTATAGTTGAAAACTTCCCTAATATGGGAAAGGAAATAGTCAGTCAAGTCCAGGAAGCACAGAGAGTCCCATACAGGATAAATCCAAGGAGAAACCCATCAAGACACATACTAATCAAACTAACAAAAATTAAACACAAAGAAAAACTATTAAAAGCAGCAAAGGAAAAACAACAAACAACACAAAAGGGAATCCCCATAAGGTTAACAGCTGATCTTTCAGCAGAAACTCTGCAAGCCAGAAGGGAGTGGTAGGACATATTTAAAGCAATGAAAGGGAAAAACCTACAACTAAGATTACTCTACCTAGCAAGGATCTCATTCAGATTCAACAGAGAAATAAAAACCTTTACAATAGAAAGCCCAGAGTTAAACCCACGGACATATGGTCACCTTACCTTTGATAAAGGAGGCAGGAATGTACAGTGGAGAAAGGACAGTCTCTTCAATAAGTGGTGCTGGGAAAACTGGATAGGGACATGTAAAAGTATGAGATTAGATCACTCCCTAACACCATACACAAAAATAAGCTCAAAATGGATTAAAGACCTAAATGTAAGGCCAGACATTATAAAACTCTTAGAGGAAAACATAGGCAGAACACTCTATGACATAAATCACAGCAAGATCCTTTTTGACCCACCTCCTAGAGAAATGGAAATAAAGACAAAAATAAACACATGGGACCTAATGAAACTTCAAAGCTTTTGCACAGCAAAGGAAACCATAAACAAGACCAAAAGACAACCCTCAGAATGGGAGAAAATATTTGCAAATGAAGCAACTGACAAAGGATTAATCTCCAAAATTTATAAGCAGCTCATGCAGCTCAATAACAAAAAAACAAACAACCCAATCCAAAAATGGGCAGAAGACCTAAATAGACATTTCTCCACAGAAGATATACAGAGTGCCAACAAACACATGAAAGGATGCTCAACATCTTTACTCATTAGAGAAATGCAAATCAAAACTACAATGAGATATCATCTCACACCAGTCAGAATGGCCATCATCAAAAAATCTAGAAACAATAAATGCTGGAGAGGGTGTGGAAAAAAGGGAACACTCTTGCACTGCTGGTGGGAATGTGAATTGGTACAGCCGCTATGGAGAACGGTATGGAGGTTCCTTAAAAAACTACAAATAGAACTACCATACGACCCAGCAATCCCACTACTGGGCATATACCCTGAGAAAACCATAATTCAAAAAGAGACATGTACCAAAATGTTCATAGCAGCCCTATTTACAATAGCCCGGAGATGGAAACAACCTAAGTGTCCATCATCGGATGAATGGGTAAAGAAGATGTGGCACATATATACAATGGAATATTACTCAGCCACAAAAAGAAATGAAATTGAGCTATTTGTAATGAGGTGGATTGACCTAGAGTCTGTCATACAGAGTGAAGTAAGTCAGAAAGAGAAAGACAAATACTGTATGCTAACACATATATATGGAATTTAAGAAAAAAAAATGTCATGAAGAACATAGGGGTAAGACAGGAATACAGACACAGACCTACTAGAGAATGGACTTGAGGATATGGGGAGGGGGAAGGGTAAGCTGTGACAAAGTGAAAGAGCAGCATGGACATATATACACTACCAAATGTAAGGTAGATAGCTAGTGGGAAGCAGCCGCATAGCACAGGGAGATCAGCTCGGTGCTTTGTGACCGCCTGGAGGGGTGGGATGGGGAGGATGGGAGGGAGACGCAAAAGGGAGGGGATATGGAAACATGTATATGTATAACTGATTAAATTTGTTATAAAGCAAAAAGTTTAAAAAAAAAAAACAAAAAAAACAAAAAACCTTTACAGACAAGCAAAAGCTAAGAGAATTCAGCACCACCAAACCAGCTTTACAACAAATGCTAAAGGAACTTCTCCAGGCAGGAAACACAAGAGGAGGAAAAGACATACAATAACAAACCCAAAACAATTAAGCAAATGGTAATAGGAACATACATATTGATAATTACCTTAAATGTAAATGGATTAAACGCTCCCATCAAAAGACACAGACTGGCTGAATGGATACAAAAAGAAGACCCATATATATGCTGTCTACAAGAGGCCCACTTCAGACCTGGGGACACATACAGACTGAAAGTGAGGGGATGGAGAAAGATATTCCAAGCAAATGGAAAACAAAAGAAAGCTGGAGTAGCAATTCTCGTATCAGACAAGATAGACGTTAAAATAAAGACTACTACAAGAGACAAGGACGGACACTACATAATGATCAAGGGATCAATCCAAGAAGAAGATATAACAATTGTAAATATTTATACAACCAACACAGGAGCACATCAATATATAAGGCATATGCTAACAGCCATAAAAGGGTAAATAGACAGTAGCACAATCACAGTAGGAGACTTTAACACCCCAGTTTCACCAATGGATGGATCATCAAACATGAAAATAAATAAGGAAACACAAGCTTTAAATGATGCATTAAACAAGGTGGACTTAATTGATACATATAGGACACTACTACATAACTAAGAGATCACTGAAGAAATCAAAGAATACCTAGAAACAAGTGTCAATGAAAACACGACAACCCAAAACCTATGGGATGCAGCAAAAGCAGTTCTAACAGGGAAGTGTATAGTAGTACAATCCTACCTCAAGAAACAAGAAACATCTCAAATAAACAACCTAACCTTACACCTAAAGCAATTAAAGAAGAACCAAAAAACCCCAAAGTTAGCAGAAGGAAAGAAATCATAAAGATCAGATCAGAAATAAATGAAAAAGAAATGAAGGAAACAATAGCAAAGATCAGTAAAACTAAAAGCTGGTTCTTTGAGAAGATAAACAAAATTGATAAACCATTAGCCAGACTCATCAAGGAAAAAAGGGAGAAGACTTTCTCCTCTGACACTGACACAACTGACAGTGCAGAAATACAAAGGATCATGAGAGGTTACTACAAGCAACTATATGCCAGTAAAATGGACACCAGGAAGAAATGGACAAAGTCTTAGAAAAGCACAACCTGCCAAGACTGAACCAGGAAGAAACAGAAAATATAAACAGACCAACCCCAAGCACTGAAATTGAGAATGTGATTAAAAATCTTCCAACAAACAAAAGACCAGGACCAGATGGCTTCACAGGCGAATTCTATCAAACATTTAGAGAAGAGCTAACACCTATCCTTCTCAAACTCTTCCAAAATATAGCAGAGGGAGGAACACTCCCACACTCCTTCTACGATACCAAAACCAGACAAAGATGTCACAAAGAAAGAAAACTACAGGCCAATATCACTGATGAACATAGATGCAAAAATCCTCAACAAAATACTAGCAAACAGAATCCAACAGCACATTAAACGGGTCATACACCATGATCAAGTGGGGTTTATTCCAGGAATGCAAGGATTCCTCAATATATGCAAATCAATCAATGTGATAAACCATATTAACAAACTGAAGGAGAAAAACCATATGATTATTTCAATAGATGCAGAAAAACCATTTGACAAAATTCAACACCCATTTATGATAAAAACCCTCCAGAAAGTAGGCATAGTGGGAACTTACCTCAACATAATAAAGTCCATGTATGACAAAACCCACAGCCAACATCGTTCTCAGTGGTGAAAAACTGAAATCATTTCCACTAAGATCAGGAACAGGACAAGGTTGTCCGCTCTCACCACTATCATTCAACACAGTTTTGGAACTTTTAGCTGGAGCAATCAGAGAAGAAAAAGAAATAAAAGGAATCCAAATTGGAAAAAGAAGTAAAGCATGATACTATACACGGAGAATCCTAAAGACGCCACCAGAAAACTACTAGAGCTAATCAATGAACTTGGTAAAGTAATGGGATACAAAATTGATGCACAGAAATCTCTTGCATTCCTATACACAAACAATGAAAAATCAGAAAGAGAAATTAAGGAAACACTCCCATTTACCACTGCAACAAAAAGAATAAAATACCTAGGAATAAATCTACCTAAGGAGCCAAAAGACTTGTATTCAGAAAACTATGAGACACTGATGAAATAAATTAAAGTTGATACAAACAGATGAAGAGATATACCATGTTCTTGGATTGGAAGAATCAACATTGTGAAAATGACTCTATTACCCAAAGCAATCTACAGATTCAATGCAATCCCTCTCAAACTACCAACAGCATTTTTCACAGAACTAGAACAAAAAATTTCACAATTTGTATGGACACAAAACACCCTGAATAGCCAAAGCAATCTTGAGAAAGAAAAATGGAGCGGGAGGAATCAGGGTCCCTGACTTCAGACTATACTACAAAGCTACAGTAATCAAGACAGTATGGTACTGGCACAAAAACAGAAATATAGATCAATGGAACAGGATAGAAAGCCTGGAGAAGAACCCACGCACATATGGTCACCTTATTTTTGATAAAGGAGGCAAGAGCATACAATGGAGAAAAGACAGCGTCTTCAATAAGTGGTGCTGGGAAAACTGGACAGCTACATGTAAGAGAATGAAATTAGAACACTCACTAACACCATACACAAAAATAAACTCAAAATGGATTAAAGACCTAAATGTAAGGCCAGACATTATAAAACTCTTAGAGGAAGACATAGGCAGAACACTCTATGATATAAATCACAGCAAGATCCTTTTTGACCCACCTCCTAGAGAAATGGAAATAAAAACAAAAATAAACAAATGGGACCTAATGAAACTTCAAAGCCTTTGCACAGCAAAGGAAACCATAAACAAGATGAAAAGACAACCCTCAGAATGGGAGAAAATATTTGCAAATGAAGCAACTGACAAAGGATTAATCTCCAAAATTTACAAACAGCTCATGCAGCTCAATATCAAAAACCAAACAACCCAATCCAAAAATGGGCAGAAGACCTAAATAGACATTTCTCCACAGAAGATATACAGAGTGCCAACAAACACATGAAAGGATGCTCAACATCTTTACTCATTAGAGAAATGCAAATCAAAACTACAATGAGATATCATCTCACAGCGGTCAGAATGGCCATCATCAAAAAATCTAGAAACAATAAATGCTGGAGAGGGTGTGGAGAAAAGGGAACCCTCTTGCACTGTTGGTGGGAATGTAAATTGATACAGCCACTATGGAGAACAGTACGGAGGTTCCTTAAAAAGCTAAAAATAGGGCTTCCCTGGTGGTGCAGTGGTTGAGAGTCCGCCTGCCGATGCAGGGGACATGGGTTCATGCCCCGGTCCGGGAAGATCCCACATGCCACGGAGTGGCTGGGCCCATGCACCGTAGCCGCTAAGCCTGCACATCTGGAGCCTGTGCTCTGCAACGGGAGAGGTCACAACAGTGAGAGGCCCGCATACTGCCAACAAACAAACAAACAAACAAAAAACAAAACTAAAAACCATATGACCCAGCAATCCCGCTACTGGACATATACCCCGAGAAAACCGTAATTCAAAAAGAGTCATGTACCGCAATGTTCACTGCAGCTCTATTTACAATAGCCAGGACATGGAAGCAACCTAAGTGTCCATCGACAGATGAATGGATAAAGAAGATGTGGCACATATATACAATGGAATATTACTCAGTCATAAAAAGAAACAAAACTGAGTTATTTGTAATGAGGTGGGTGGACCTAGAGATTGTCATACAGAGTGAAGTAAGTCAGAAAGAGAAAAACAAATACTGTATGCTAACACATATATATGGAATCGGAAAAAAAAATGGTTCTGAAGAACCCAGGGGCAGGACAGGAATAAAGACACAGATGTAGAGAATGGACTTGAGGACATGGGGAGGGGGAAGGGTAAGCTGGGACAAAGTGAGAGAGTGTCATGGACTTATATATAGTACCAAATGTAAAATAGATAGCTAGTGGGAAGCAGCCACATAGCACAGGGAGATCAGATAGGTGCTTTGCGACCACCTAGAGGGGTGGGATAGGGAGGGTGGGAGGGAGACGCAAGAGGGAGGGGGTATGGGGATATATGTACATGTGTAGCTGATTCACTTTGTTATAAGGCAGAAACTAACACACCATTGTAAAGCAATTTTACTCCAAAAAGATGTTAAGAAAAAAAAAAGAAGTTTAAATTACTTTAAAAACAGAAGCTTGGGAAGGTAGAATAATGTATTGCTATGCCATAGCCGATATTGCTTAGTTGCATCAGTGATCCCTTTCATATCATGTTCCCTTAAGACAACAGTCTTTATTTTCCTCATCCCCCTCTCTAGTGGCCTCTCTTGAAAAATCCTCCTCAGCCACAGATGGTCAACATTATGATGGAATTTTGTTTTCCTCTCGTGTGAATTTGGACCTGATAGAAGCTTCTCAGCTCCTTGCTGGGACCTGCTGACAAACTCGCTGGCCCCAGAACTTTCTGTGACATCAGAATGATGCTTCTGAGGTTCCTGTTGGTACCTTCTGCCAGCCATGGGGCCCCTGGACAAGCATTAATAAGAACTTGGAGTTTAGATTTTGTCCTTGCTCCTTGTAAAGCCAATGTGACCTGGGGTGGATGACTGAACCCTCCACTGTCTTTTCCATTAGAAAATGACAGAATCTGGTTGTAACACAGAGAACAGGGAATGGGTTAGCAATATCATATTCCCTGAGGAAGTACTTGGGAAGGAGCTGCCAAAAAGGACCTCATTTACAAAGTAAGGGGGTTGCACTCAAAACTCTCCAAGGGCACTTTATGGCTGACATTCTAGTATTCAATGATGAATCAACCCTGAAACTTGCACTGAGGCAGTCATACTAAGGAATATGCAGTGTCTTGGGAGAAGGAAGATATTTGCCATAAAAAAATGGAATGTCCCCAGATAGTTAGGCGGAGGAGACAGGAAGCAACTCAGAAGCCCTCCATGTCTAATCAAGTTACCTTAGGACAGCATCCCCCCCAAAAAATGTTTATCATCAAAAATTATCCTTGACGAAGGAAACAGGTAACTTAGACATGATAGTTGTAGGTCTTTCCCTGAAATGGTCCACCTTTTTTTTTTTTTTTCTTATGGGTGATTCAGTATGTTTACACATCCCAGATAAAAAGGGAGGATGACTTGGACCCCTCTATTTACATAGATTCAATGCACATTTGACATTTCTATCACATTTCTGACAGTTTCACATTTTTGTTCCTGGGTTGTCTGCTTGATTAGTTCTTAGGTATATCAGAAGCTTACACTGGAACAGAGTAAGGGTTCACAGACCTTATAATTCTGACAACAAAGGTCACACTTTGTTTTAGGCACTGGGGGGCGGGCCTCTAGACCACAGGAGCAAACACAACAGCAATTTTCCAGGAGCCAAATCAGTGGGAAACATGGCAAAGAAGATGAAGCCGAGAGACATTTTTGTGGCTGTCTTATGGACATAAAAAGTCATGAAGCATAAAAAGGCCTCAGAGGGATTCCCCCATCTTTCTTCCCAGCTGCAGAAACATTCTCCCTAGCTTGTTTTGGAATCTGAGCCAGAAGACCCTTGGTGAGAATGCCTATGATCTGCTCCTGGCCCAGCTACCTGCTCCCTGGATGCCTGAGCAAACATGGATGGGCCCTGCTCCTCTGCTGCCTCTGGGACAGTTCCTTCCATCCTCCCAGAGATGTTCTTGGATTGCCCCAGCAGCTCCTGGCCCAGAGCTGGGCCAAGCTCCCAGGTGTACCAACTTGCAGCCAGGGATGCCAGACCTGGCATGGGGGGCCGCCTGCCTGGGGCCATGGGCTAGCCTCAAGAAAACAGAGGGTTTGAGAGGGCCTGGAGTTTCAGCCCCTAGCTGTGGCCAGATGCCAGTGAGGTTCTGTAACTTTCACATGTGTTCCTGCAGAAGTGTTCTAAAGATTTATGTAGAAAGTATTTCTCCCAAAATTGGAGAATGAGCTGTGGATTGGAGTCTCCACATACACCCCTCCACTCTATACGGACTGCTTAATTTGCGATATGCCAATGACTTCTCATTACTGTAAATCACTCATTTTTCAAACATCTCAAAGCAGTAGAATCCACTTTTCCTAAGCTTTACACGTACATCCCATATGAAGACAGATGAGAGAGGGGCTAAGAGACTGTATCCAATACCTCCCCACACCCATCCCCGTCAGCTATTCTAGCACACAGCTTGCTGTCCCCTGAGGTGTAGCCACAGATATCTTAAGCTCAGAGAAACATATTTGAAAATCATGGTTTAAGGATTTTCAGAAACAACTTAAAGCTTTCTTAAAATCCAATTTCAAAATCACTAATTTTTAGCAGAAAACAATGTTAAGCAAATTCACATGTCGTCAGTGTCAGAATTCATTCAACGAGCATTTTCTGAATAGGGTGCAGGCCAGGCACTGTGCTAGGCAGTGGGGATGAAGAGATAAATATGACACAGTTCTAATACCAGATAGACCTTACTGCTGAGTGGCCTTAGGGAAAGCCACTTGCATCTCTCTGAGTCCCTGTAGTTTTAGGTCCCTGTGAAGAGAAATGTGCTAACAATGTGAGAGGTGATGATTACTGTCATCTGGAATCTCTTCATTTTCCACGAAAAGAAGCTGAGTTGCAGAGTAGGATATCAGATTCAAGGCCCAGACTCAGCGTTTGGTCCCCAGGCTTCCAGCTGAGCAGTGTTTCAGATTCCCTGGTTGCAAAGCACGAGACAAGACAGCAAGGAGACACTGATGAGAATGACTTGCGAACAGCAGGAATGGCAGTGATGACTGAGTCTTCCGACCCCAAAATGAAGGGCTGAAGATACTGAATCTTAGATGATGGTGTGAAAGGATTCCATGGGTAGGCTGCCCAGAACCTAGCAGAAATGACGCTGTCAAATCTAATCCTATCAGTCTGATAGACACTGAGTTTCCATTACAGATAACATCCCCTTCTACTTTACAAACGTTCACTGGTAGTAACCTATTTGATCTTCCTCCTGAGGATTAGGGTGCACAGGAGAGACATCATCCCCATTTCACAGATGGAGAAATTGAGTCTCAGAGATGTGAGCTGAGTTGCACAAGGTCAGACAACTGGTAGGTAGCAGAGCCTGAATGTCTCAAAAAGTAAGGAGCCTCGAGCCCCTGTTCTAGTCGAGTAGTAGATTAAGTTAGAGATAGGCCTGGGAGTATGAAGATGGAGTGACTTTAAGAAAATGAAAGAAGGGAGTTGACATTAATTGAGCATATACCATCATATGCAAGTGAAGCCAGTTATTGCCTTGTGGAGTTTTACCGTAGAATGGGGATGACAGGCATGTCAAGAGGTAAATAGTAGCTAGTGTGATGAGTCCTTTACCGGAGATACACACAGGAGCTTGCATAACTGTAGCAACCAGGTGATAGATGTGTTTTATTCCCAACTCTCTAATGAGGAAGCTGAGCTCAGAGATGCTAAGGAACAGCGCCTAGGCCACGCAAACAGGACGTGGGAGGTGCAGGTGTTGAACTCCAGTCACTCTGACACCAAAGCCCTTGCTCTTTGCACTTTCCCTCAGCCGCCCTGAGCTTGGATGAGAGCATCTGCAGGCATGCTGGATGGAGGCGGCAGGAATAATATTATTTCTTTTATATGGTGCTATGATATTTATCTGGAGGCTTTCATCTGAGAGATGTGAAGTGTTTTATAAACAGGTTCTTATTACTGCCTCTCTCCCCTTCCACTCCTCCACCTGAGTCCTTGGGAACCAAAGAGGCTGCCAGGAATGGCCAAGGTCACAAGTATGGACAGGTGTATGTGTGACGGTGGTTCCCTGAGTGTGGACACAGCTGCGTTTGGCGATAACAGCAATAATCTCTTATTTGTGTATCTCTCTGTTGTTTACTAACCTCTTTCATTTGACCCTCACATCAGTCAAGTGAAGTAGACAGAGAAAGCATCGATTTACAGGGAGAAAACTGAGGCCCAGAGAGGTCAATTCACTTGCTTAAAGACACACGACCCGTCCTAGAGGAGTGGGGATTCAAACTCAGTTCTGCTGATTCACATGAAAGCAGTGCTACATAGTGGCTCTGGACTATGGACTTAGGAATCAGGCAGACCTGAGATTGAGTTGCGCATCTACTATGTACCTTCAGGGCTGCATGCCTGGAATGGTGGACTTCCTCTCTCTGATCCTGTTTCTTCATCTGTGAAGTGGACAAATTAATCATTCCTACCTCAGTGAGCTGTGAGGAATCCCCATGAGAATTATATATAAAGAACTTATCATAATGCCTGACATGCAGGGAGTTCTCAATGAACAGCAGCTATAATGAAGAGCCCAACCAAGGTCTCTATCCACTATAAACGCTGTTTGCACGGGGAGGAATGGAGCTTGTGTACATTCAAGAGGGTCTGCTTGGAGGCAGGTCAAGGTACAGGGTTTACCTGCAACTGCCACCCAAGCTGAAGCATCAGCGTCTTTGTGGGGTGCGTTCTCAGGCAGCCAGTTTGCAGCTGGGGGACGCATGTGCTCCCCGGCTCACCCCGCAAGTGGCCCTGACTACCTGTCTCCTGTCCTCCCCCTCTGGCAGCCCCACTTTGCCCAGGAGAAGAGCAGCAAACCTGCGTCCTCAGGTGCTCTCCCAGCTACCCCACCGGGGGACACAGCCAAAGAAAACCAAAGCACTCTGTTTGTTTTCTAAGCCGGAGCCAGGAGCGATTCCCATAAGGCACGCCTGGCTTAACGGGGCTGTGTCTTGCCTGTAAGCCAGGCTCTGGCAGAGTCGGAAGCCTGCTCTCCTGCCTGGCCCCCCTGCAGGTAGCGGCATTTGCTTAAGGTGACTCAAAGTCCGGGCCAAGGGGGCAGAGATGGCAGGAGGCTTGGCTCTGGTTCTCTCTAAGCTGACTCACCATGTGACCCTGGACCTGTCCTTTTCCCTACTCTGGGCCTCAGTTTTCCCACCTTTACCAAAAGGTAGCTTCTTCTAAATCAGTTACTTGTCACTGCTGGGGAGCTTTTAAAAAAATGAATGCCTGAGCCCCACCCCGTAAATTCTCATCGAATTGGTCTGGTATGGGGTCTGGGCAACAGCAATGGTTAGAAGCTCAATAGGTGATCCCGGTGGGCAGCCAGGGTCTAGATCCATGACCCTACATGAGTTCTCAGAGCCCTGTGAACACTACCATTTAAGGAATCTATGAAAGAGGCAAGGGCGCAGAAGCAGAGAATTCTAGAAGGAGAAATCCTAATGGCTCTTTGCCTTTAAAACCCCATCTAATCAAACTGCCTCACTGGCCAGATGGGCAAGTTGAGGCCCAGAGAAAAGGGATGAGTCTAAAGCCTCCTAGTGAGTCACTGGTAGCCTGGTCTAAACCTGGGTCTCCTGAGTCACATCACAAATAACAGAATGTAGACAATAAAAGGGTTTGTAGAAGGGAGAGGAAGAAGCTGAAAATAAAGGGAAAAAGCAAGTAGAGGAGGGCAAATTTAAAAAGGAAGAAGAGAAGGAAGTAAAGGGAAAGAAAAGGAGGCAAGGGAAGAGAAGCGGGGATGAGCAGAGGAGAAAGAAAAAGAGAAAGAAAAGCCTCAGCAGGGGCACGAGCCACTTGGTTAGTTCCCAGTGAGTCAGGGCAGCCCTGAGCCACTCTTGGCTGTACAGTGCGTATTCGGCAAACGCAACCCAGGCAGGAGCTCCATCCCAGCTGGGGCCCCAGGCCCGGGCTGGAGCCTGCATGGGGGCGGTCTGACTCACAGCTGCTGCTTCCTTACTCCGCTTCCAGCCTCTTGCTCAATCCAGGCAGCAGGCGGGAGGGATGGATGCTCTTTTGCAAGGTGATCCCAGCAGAGAGGGCCCTGCAACCTTTAGGAAAGGACGTGTGCTAGAGATAGGGAAGAGATGAGTCAGGAGACCCTGTGCTCCGGCCCTGCTGAACAGCTGGGTGGCTCTGACACAGGCCTATTCCAGAACCCTGTCTGATGCCCACCTCCACTGGAGTGCCCTTCCCCACAGACACCCTATGCAGCAGGGCATTCGACATCTGGTCCTGCAACATCTCTTTAATCACCACGCCCCTCCATGCTTTTTACACTACCTGTAAAACCATTTACTTCCCCAAATGTGTGTAGAAGTTTCCTACCTCCATACCTTTGCTTATGATGTGCTCACTTTCTAGCTAACGGACCACATAGGCATCCTTCAAAATCCTGCTTAAAAAAATCCTATATGAATTTTATGACAGGAAAAAAAATGTCAAAAGTAACAGCAAAACCAGTATAAAAGGATGAGTAAAACGATTTTTGAAACACCCATAAAACAGAAAAACCCCAACAAGTGTGACTGGGAGAGAGAGAGGGAAGGAAGGAGGGAGGGAGGGAGGGAGGGAGAGGCAAAAATGAGTTAATATTAAAATGACAACCATAGATAGAGGGGACATTGAAAGAATAAGAGAATGCTACATGTATCTTTTCTATTGGGCTAATTCCTACTTGTCCTTTAGAATTCCTAATTCCTACTTGTGTGCCTAGTAGGTCCTTAGTAAACGTTTTCTAAAAAAAACAAAAAAACAGAAAAATCCTATATGAAATGTCCCTCTTTTTTTTATTGTTTCTATGAGGGTAGCCTTTCTTCTTTCTTTTAAATTGAAGTATAGTTGATTTATAATATTGTGTTAGTTTCAGGTATATAACAAAGTGATTCAGTTATATATATATATATTTTTTTCAGATTATTTTCCATTATAGGTTTTTACAAGATACTGAATATTGTTCCCTATGTTACACAGTAAATCCTTATCGCTGACCTATTTTATATATAGTAGTTTGTATCTGCTAATCCCAAACTCCTTATTTATCTCTCCTCCCTTCCCATTTGGTAACCACAGGTTTGTTTTCTATGCCTGTGAGTCTGTTTCTGTTTTGTACACAGATTTAGTTGTTTTATTTTTTAGATCCTCCATGTAAGTGATATCATATAATATCTGTCTTTCTCTGACTTACTTCACTTAGTATGATATTCTCTAGGTCCATCCATGTTGCTACAAATGGCAGTGTTTCATTCTTTTTTATGGCTGAGTAATATTCCATTGTGTGTGTGTGTGTACACACACACATACCACATCTTCTTAAACCAATCGTCTGTTGATGGGCGTTTGGGCTGTTTCCATGTTCTGGCTATTGTAAATAGTTCTGCAATGAATATTGGGGTGCATGTATCTTTTCGAATTAGAGCTTTCCTCTTTTATGGATATATGCCCAGGAGTGGGACTGCTGGATCATATGGTAGCTCTATGAAGTGTGCCTCCAAGATATCCACAGTCAGAATCATTCCTTTCAACTTCTATAAATCTACATCAAGTGTCTTGTCTCTCCTCTGCAGTACTTAGCACTCTGGACTTCTGTATCAGACCACAAAATTGAAAGTTCCTAGGCGACCAGATTTACATCCATATAACGTCTCTGAGAATAAGCTGTGAACTCAGACAGAGCTGGGTTTCAGTCTAGGTCCTGGCACCTGCTGTACCTGTGCTTTGTATGGCAGGCTGTAAGACAAGGCTGCCCATTCTTACCTCCTAGGGTAGTTGTGGGCAGCACCATCAGAAGTATGGGTGTGAGGAGGAGATCAGCAGAGAAGAAGGAAGAGAAAACAAGAATGAACCCTGCAAGGCTGCAGCTATAAAGACGCTGTTATGCTCTTTCACTGATAAGGAAACTGAGGCTGGCAGATCTGAAGCAACTTTACACTAAAGACCTCATCCCCCCCCCAATAGTCCTGGGAGATGGGCAGGAGTTCCCATCCCTAAAAATGGCAAAATACCCTACTCAGTGTAGGGAAGCTTGGGGCAAGGCCAAGGACAGATTATAACTCAGACTCTCCTGACCCCTAAGATGCCTTGCTTGCTCTTGCTCCATGGCTCTGCTGCCTGCCAGGAAGAGAAGCAGGCTTGGCCCCATTGTCAGTAGATGTCAGCCTTTGGGCACACAGGGACCTAACCTTGGGCCTAAAGGAAACGGAACACACTCACTGAAGCCCTGCCTGCTCTGCCTTTCACAAGAAGCCAGGATGTGGTGCAGGGAGAGGGGAGGGGACATTCCAAGGGCCTGCAGAACGCTTTGGGAAAACATTTATTTGGTTTCATCATCCCAAGGAGCTTCTCGATCATGGTGACTCGCAAACATTAGTAGATATGGAATCACTTGGGGAGCATGTAAAAAATAAAGATTCCCAGAATTTCTGATTCAGTAGCTTTGGGGTCAATGCAGTAATTTGCATTATCAGCATGCTCTCCCTGGTGATTCTTATATAAATGGACCACACATTGCAAAATACTTTAGCCCAGACCCTAATCTAAATCATCTCTGTCTCCTCCCCGCCTAGCCTGCCCCTCCATCAGAATTCATCTTTTACTGAGAACACTGACTAAATCGATGTGGACACCCCATTCCATTCTGCTATTATCCACTATTTCCTCCTGTCTGGCTTCGTCTGGGCCCTAGACTGGGGGAGGAGTATCTGAGAGGGCAAGAGAACTTCTCCACCTCTGTGAGGGCAGCCCCTGCCCATGAATGTCAGGTCCCTGAAGCCTCCCTTCCTGACTTTTTTGGGACTTAGTTCTATCAGCTACTTCAGTTCTCTTTCTCCAGAATTGCTTCTTCTCCTGTATTTCCTTCCACTGGGAAACTGGCATCAACATCCATATAGTCAGTGGTCCTGACTCAACCCTCAGAGTCTATATCCGCTCTGACCATTCAGCCTTCTCCTGAAGCAATCCTCCAGCAAAACACACATGTACACATGTACACACATACACACCACACACACACACCACATACATACAACACACACACACACACACACACCACCACCACCACCACCACCACCACCACCACCTCCACTGTCCTATGGATGTTACTTCTCAGCATCCCTCCCCCCTCCATCTTCACTGCTATCACTCTAGTTTAGTCCCCACTTCCCCCTGGAGCACTGCAGTTCAATGAGGCTGAAGGGTAGGGCAGGAGGAGTAAGAAATCGTGCTGGAGAGCAAGGAAGCAGGACCTCGCTGTCTCAGATTCTCAGGAAATAGAAAGAGCTGTAGAGAATTAGGGCCAGTCAGAGCAAGGGAATGTGATGTTTAACCAAGTTTGTAGTTCTATCCATAAGGATATGGCCAACAGATTTTGAAACAGCCTGCCATATGTATATGTACACACACGTGTGCACATGTATGTGCACGTGTGTATATGTACATGTATACACATACATGCACATATATACACGTGCACATGCATATACATATGTCCTTGATTGCAATAAACTTCAGAGAAACGGAAGCGTCCATGAAGAATTTGGTCCCTTGTTCCAGCAGTTTCCAGAGGCCAAA
This sequence comes from Mesoplodon bidens, assembly GCF_964165515.1. Taxonomy (NCBI): domain Eukaryota; kingdom Metazoa; phylum Chordata; class Mammalia; order Artiodactyla; family Ziphiidae; genus Mesoplodon; species Mesoplodon bidens. The sequence goes on along the minus strand of NC_138162.1, from coordinate 17,820,764 downwards.
GTTGGCCCACTGGACTCTTGTAATGCCAAAGAGTCTAAGAGTCTTCCCTCATGTATGTGTGAAGGTGTGGGTGAGTGAGCAAAGCACTTTCTTTTTTTTCTTTTTTTTTTCCTGTGGTACGCGGGCCTCTCACTGTTGTGGCCTCTCCCGTTGCGGAGCACAGGCTCCGGACGCGCAGGCTCAGTGGCCATGGCTCACAGGCCCAGCCACTCCACGGCATGTGGGATCTTCCCGGACCGGGGCATGAACCTGTGTCCCCTGCATCGGCAGGCGGACTCTCAACCACTGCGCTACCAGGGAAGTCCGCAAAGCACTTTCTTAATCAACTTTCTTCCCATGCCTGAGTTAATCTATCATTTAAAATAGGCATATTACTAGGGAAATAATGCATTTTTGCTTGTTTTCATTTATTTTCTTCGGGGGTATTGTTATGTGTATATGCATGTATATAAGGGGGGGTGGGTGTTTTTTTTTTTAAACGGAAAGTGAGTTTAGAAAATGGGTGTTTTAAGCTCTTTTATTTAAACAGAGAACCACTTAGTCCTAATCAAGTCTCAGGGGAAAACCCAACAGGTAAAGGTAAGGCACTCTGATAGGAGCAGAAAGTGAGTGGGTGCAAACTCCTGTCTACTCTAATTGACCTTCTTTGGTGGCTCTTGGGGTGTCTCAAAGTATACATAGGTTTCTAATAATATATTTTTAGAAACTGTCAATCTTGTCTAAGCTCCTTATTTTGAGAACCAGAGAGAAGGAGACTATGCAGTAGGCCATGGTAGAACTGGGATTTGAACTCTTTCATACCAGTGTCCCTCCAGCTAAATGGCTCTACCTTACATGCCTGTGTGAAAAACCCAACTCAGGGGTCAAAGGAAAGATGAAGATCCAAGGGCCAGTGCCCTGAAACTCGGCATCACCTTGGACCAGGTTTGAACCTGGACACTCTGGACCAAGCCGCCATGGGTACGGCAAATGAGAAATGAGCTGTTGGTGGGATTTGATAGCTTCCTTTGGAAATCCATGGAATTATTTGTGTGAGGAAGAGGATGGGACAGGTTCTGGGGGACAGGAGGCAGTTGGGCTGTAGGCAACAAGCCCCGTACAGAGAAGACAGAGGCAGCGTCAAAGGACCGGGCCAGTTGACACAGAGTTGAAGGTTTCCCCCGGTTGAGAGTCTTAAGAGATACCTAAGCCCCACTCAGGCAAATCCCCTTTTGAAGAGCAAAATGTCCCTCCTCCCCTTTGCTTTTTTGTTTCATTGATTTTCTTTTCTCTTCTTTTCTTTTTTAATGGTCTGCTGGTTTCAGGAAGATTCTGTGAATCTTCAGACATGTAAGGGAAGAGGCCAGAGAGTCCACCTTTGACTCTAAAACAAGACTGATCAATAACCAGTCTTACTTCACTTCATTGTTGTTCCCAAATTAAAAATAAATAAAAAAGAGGCAACTTCAGATGTTTATAGCCTTCACCTCCAAGGAACCCTAAGTGAGGTAATGAAGTCCAGAGAACACTGAGCCAGGGGTCAGTGCTCATTTTTCTTCACTTTTCTCTTCTGGATCTCAACTTTCCCGATCTGTTGTATCACCATTATCCTCAGCAGATATTTACTGAGCAGCAACTAAGTGTAGGGCACAGTGTTAGGCCCTGAGATGGAATGGAAAGCAGATGTGAGAAAAACTGTCTGCTCTCAAAATGTTTATAAGTGTGTAGCTCTGAACTGCAGTAGAAAAAGTGCTAGGTTTGGAATCAGGGAGACCTGAGCCCAAGTCAAATTTCTATCTGCCCCGGAGGGTGTTACTTGGGCAAAATGCTTCAGCTGAGTCTCTGCTCTACGTACAAGGCTGTGGTAACAGCGCCTACCTAGCCCAGCCCTGGTGCACTGTGCATACTCAACTAAGTTACAGCCTCTCTTCCCTCTCTTACAACACCTGGGGAAATCAAATTCGGGGTGAACTAGTCTATTGACTCCTTGACCTTGAACAGAAGTTGAAGTTTAGAAAATTGCCATGGAGGAACAGGACAGCAGGCTCCAAAGGGTCTTCTACCAGCTATAGGTAAATGTATCTGAAGGTATAAGTTACTCAATGAGTACCAAATGAATGAATGATTAAACTATTAATAATAGTCAAAGTTCAGCATGCTTTCAGATGATTTATTTTCTAGTTTTTATAATTTAGCACGGATTACCTTATCACTATAGTAGTCACTGAATTCACTCAATAAAGCAAAGTGAATGCTGAAAAACCCAATTATCTTTCTTAACAATACCATAGACACAGAGTGCTGTGATGGAAAAAATATATATATAACCTTTTTCTTGACAAAATCCTTACCCAAGAGACCCTACTCCTGAAAAATGAATTGTTCCATTCAAAGAGGCAATTTGGTGTGTGTTTTGGGGGGCAGGGGAGAACCCACTCTGGAACCCAGGGTCCGCAGTCTAGTCTAGTCCCACTGTTGTCAGAGATTTACTGTGTGACTAGGAGCCAGTCCCTTCCCTGGTAAAAACCATTCTATTGGGTTACAGGGTGTTTACCAAAGTGTGGGACACATCAGAATTAAATCATTTAATAATGATAAAAGAACTTTCTAATTTTCTTTCAGTCCTTCCAATTCAGTCTTGGAGAATGGCTTGGTTTAGCGCTGATGTGCTCTTGACAATTCTGTAACATTTGCCAGCCTTCCTTTCTTAAAAAAGGCAGAACAAGGCTGCAGTTCAGAACCTTCCAGAGGCAACAACGTCTGTCTAGAATTATTTTTAAAAAATTGTTTTTTTTTCATTGTACTGATTTTTAGAGTTATCTTCTATTTATGGCAAGTAGTCCTGGTTTTCCATTTACTGGTAGTGATATAAATCTTCATTTAAAAATCACTGATTTAACCAAAAATAAAAATAATAAAAATGAGTCAATTTTAAGAAGAACACATTAAGTTAATAATATCCCAGGTATGACAAAATTGGGAACGTGATGCTCAAATGAGGGGCAGGAGAAATTGTGCCTGATGATTTTCCAGGGTCCTTTGAGGAGGGGAACTCAGATTATCTGTGCTCTTCAAATCCTGAAACTGCCAGCCAGAACATTCTTAAGGGGATCAAATGAACTTTGGTTTTCAGGGAAACCAAGTTTTCGTTTCCAGGAAAATTAATTTGTATAATGTGATTCCCGGATATTCCGGAGCATCTATTTTCCTCAACCAGTTGCCTGTAAGGGAGAGAAGCAGGTCTACAGAGGTCCTTGGAAGAGCGAAGTGCCCCTTAACTTTAGAGGCCACAGAAAATGGCCTACAGCTGCCCAGAGGCCACCACCGCAAGAGGCTGAGGCCCTATGATTTCTCTGAGCTCCCCACCCTGGGCCTCTCTGCTCCCTGGCCAAGAAAAGAGGCAAGGCCAGCTGCACAGGCCAGCCCACTCGTGCGCAGCTGGGATCTCTGAGCCAAAAGCAAGTCAGGGGCCTGGATGCAGAGCCCTTCTCCTGTACCCTCCCCCACGCCACCTCGGCTTGAAACACAGCAGAACAAGAGGGTGAAACCAGGACAACCCAGAACTGCAGAGGATGGATTTAAGGAGGATGGGGGTGGGCTTTTCCCTCCCCACTTAGTACACTTCACCTCCTCTCCTCCACCGTCCCCCAGGCCATCAGAGCTCACCAAGACCTCTTACTGGAGCTGACCTCAGGGAAAGCTATTAAATAGTGTTCCGAAGACACTGGTAAGGTTAGGAGCCGGGGAGGAGGAGGTCCCCAGCTCTGGAGTGGGGAGGAGGGGAGGAATGGAGGTGGATTCCTCCATGGATTTAACATTCACTGAACAATAAATGGGGTCAGCTAAATTAAAAAGAATAAATCCCAACCCTGGAGCTGATAGCTGAATGACAGGAGCTGTTGGCTGTGGAATGAGGAGAGGCGTCAGGGCGTAGGGAGGGACGGATTATTATTTAGGATACTTAGCATCTCAAGTTGGGGGCTGCTTGTTCTGTGAGTATACTGATCCATCATGTGGACAAGTCATCAACTCACAGCACAGCAGCACCAGGCTGAGCAAAAAGGATCTACTACATTCATCCAGCTGACTGTCCATTCAGCAACACTGTATTTAACACCCACAAGGTGCATGGCTCAGAGCTAAGTTCTGAAGGTGCAGTGGAGAACAGTCCAGATGCTGCCTCTGCCCTCAAAATACTTTACCTTCCAGCAGGAAAATAGAAAATCTGAATAAATAATTGCCATAAAGTGTAAAGAGAGCTCTTAGGTGAGGGAATGCTTGAGGCACACTTCACCTCTGCTTAGAAGTTTCTGAGGCACTTGGAGAAATGTCTTTGCATCCCTGGTCTTAAGTTTCCTCAGTGGTGACAAGCATGGGGGTCTAGATCCATGGGTTTTAAGTCCTAGGGCTCTTTAGAAGAGCCAGGGGCTGCTGAGAAGGAGACTTCAGCCTAGATCCCTAAGCCACCTGCTTTTATTTTGTTTTGAATGTTAGGCCTTTCTAAATTGCGTTTGAATAAAGGGTTCTGCTGATAACTAAAGGAAGGAGGGAAAGGAGACAGAGAAAAGGAAGGGAGGGACAGAGAGAGGGTGGGAAAGGGAGAAGAAGAGGGAGAGAGAAAGAGAGAAGTCAAGGAAGGAAGGAGTAAGAAAAAGAAAGGGAGGGAGGGAGGAAGGAATAAGGAAAAACTGAGAAATCAAGAAAGAAGGAAATCAAGAAATCAAGAAGGAGGTTGAAAACTAGGTCATCACCAAATTCCTTCCCGGTTGGCTTTCAAGGGCCATGGTGACACAGATGTTCCCAAATTTAACCCAGTAGCTCTGAGTGATAAGAATATATCTATGACCACAGTTACACGTTGAAGTAATTTTCTACCCACTTTATTTATTTGTTTTCCTGCAAGCACCTAGGAAGTCACTGGAGTATGTGTCCACACATATGCACATGCACATTATAGGTAAAGTATATGCATTATATATATAGACAGAGAAATGTAGGTAAAGAGATATGTAAATAGATGTACCACTGCATATGACTAGGTGTTGCTCAATTCAGTGATGTAGTGGTTAAAAGCCCAGTGTTTTGAGTCTAAATGACAGCTACTTTCTGGATATGTGATTTGGAGGAACTTAACTTCTTCAAGTCTCTCAGTCTCTTGTTCTGTGAAACGGGAAGAACAATGTCTAACTTTGCAGTATTCTTGGGTGGATTAAATATGAGAGTGTGATTACAGCACTCAGCATGGTGAGTAGCACATAATACAAGTTCATAAGTGATATTTTCTTCCCCTTTTTTGCCCCTTCCTATATGTCTAGGCATGGACAGCCACCATTTTTCTGATGTGCCTTTCTTGTTCTCAATGCAGACAGGGACACTGCCACTTGGAAACTGTCCTTAAAGAAACCACAGGTTGGTACAGAAGTTAAAGGACTGTAATTTGGAGGATCTTAGGCTGAGTCCCTTCACATTCCCACATAAATTACTTAAGTGATGCATGGCCCTCCAATAGAATAATGGAAACTATATATGAGCAAAGATAGAAAAAAATATGAATTACCTGCAGTCACTGCACTTCAAAATAACCACTGTTGGCATCTTGGTGTGTATTTCCCCTACCTTCTAAGTATATATAAACAAATGTAATATTTTCTATGTCTCTGAGCAATTATAAGGCCCGAGGAAGAAAGAGGCACCGTGGGGCTTCCCTGGTGGCGCAGTGGTTGAGAGTCCGCCTGCCGATGCAGGGGACACGGGTTCGTGCCCAGGTCCGGGAAGATCCCACATGCCGCGGAGCGGCTGGGCCCGTGAGCCATGGCCGCTGAGCCTGCGCGTCTGAAGCCTATGCTCCACAACGGGAGAGGCCACAACAGTGAGAGGCCCGCATATCGCAAAAAAAAAAAAAAAAAAGAAAAAGAAAGAAAGAGGCACCATGATAATACAGACAAACAAAATGCTATAACAAACCAACACGAACACCTCTCATTTTGTTCTTTGCTTCCTTAGCAGCTCTGAACTTGCACTTGCTTCAAGCACTGTTCATGTTCCAAGAGGCTATGACTGGATACACACTGTTGGGTTTTTGTTCTTATAGGAGTCCCATCACAGAGCTATAAGCACAGAAATAAGAGGACCATGTCCATTTGCTGTGATCAGTCTTTCAGCAACTGAGCTCTGGGCTCTCACTAGGAGCCAGCCTGTATGTGATGGGGACTGAGATGAAGACTTTGTGCCCTGCCCTGGTCTGCTCTGGCTGACGGGAGACCCCGGACAGATACCAGGTTAGCCTGTCTTTCATAAGGTACCAGACTGTTGGGGCATAGAAGAAAGAGCCAGGACTGAAGCCGAGGTGAACATCCTGATGATGTGCACTTGTCTGAGCCCTCGTTTCCTCTGATGTAAAACAGAGATGAGAATTTTACCTACTTCCTAAGACTGATAAGAGTGTTGAAGAAATCATGTAAAATTGCCTGGTGCATGGCAGATATTTAATAAATGCTCGTTCTTATTCATTTTCTCATACATTCAGTAAATATTTATTGAGTATCTACTGTGAGCCAGTCATTCTTGTAGGTGCTTGGAATAGACCAGTCAACAAAACAAATAAACAAAACAACAAATGACAGCTTGTTGCCTTTCTAGAGGTTACATCGGGGGAGCAGGGGAAGCAGTTCTTACTCCACCCTCCCTGCCCTCTTTCTCGCCAGCCAGTGCCTCCTATGGGGCTGGAGGAGACCTCCCCTCCTCTGCTCTCAGGTGTCAAATGTTGCCTAGAGGGACCTTTGGAAACTCCATGCTAGGCCTTTGTTCCAGCGTAAAGCCTTTGTCCTAATCTTACTCCAGCCCATAGACCAATGCAGAAGGCTGAGACCTTGGAAATCTCATCAGACCAGATGCACAAGAAAATAACTTAGGGAGGAGAAATTCAATAGACACATGCTGAATACATCTCGACACCAGGCCCTATGTGACTGGTACTGAGAAACAAGATGAAGCACAATCCCAGTTTTTTTCACAACTTATTTAGAGGCAAATTCTAATCTGAATTCATTGTGAGCTGTCTGTGGTATTTTATCTTTAATTCTACTTAGTGTGTTTGTGTAAGTACATGTATAGCTGCAGAAAAAAAGAAGTTTGATTATGGACTTGTTGACGGAGAACCCAAGGAGAATGTAACAAAGTATATGGCATATGCACTTCATTACATTCTAAAAAAGAAAAGAAAAGAAAAGAAAAGAACATCTGAGTCCAGAAACACACCTACCACTAAGGATTTTGGATAAGGGATTGTGGGCCTGTAGTACTGTTTTCTCTATTTTACAGGTAAGGAAGCTGAGCTGCAGGAAACCTAAGGGATTTGTCCAAGGTTACACTCTAATAACAGAATCAGGATTTGAACTTTGGAAGTCTAATTTAAGAATGTGTATTCTCTATACTCTCCGTACAGGCCTCTATACTATTCTCCCTTTCTTACTTGCTGAACTATTATTGTTGCCAGGCAACTTATCTTCTTTTATTTTTTCATTTAATCCTCACAACAATCAAACATATAGCTACGATTATTGTCCATATTTTGTTGGTGAAGGAACAATTGCTCAAAGCAACATATTTAAGGTCATGCTGCTTAATAGGAAGCATGGCTGGGATTTGAACCCAGGACCATCTGGCTCCAATGCTTACTCTTAATGACTGCATTATACTGCCACAGCCCTGTGGGGTCCAAAATGGTCTGCCATTACACATAACTTTACACGTTCCTTTGGTTTATGTACATCCCCTCTCTCCACTCCTTGTAACTTATTCTCTATATAAAAGTACAGTGATATTTGTAAAATAAAATCTGGTACTATCACTAATTCACTTATTCATTGATTCAATAAACACATACTGAGTACCATCATGCCAGGCACTTTTCTTATCACTAAGAAGACGGTGAAGAATAAAATGAAGACTTGCTCCTTATGGAGCATCAACCTCTTCCTCATATTTCCAATATATTTAGAATAAAACCCAAAAGCCGTAACATTAGACCCAGGTGATCTGACCCTCCCCACCTTTCCTCCTCCTCACTTCTCCTCCATTCACAATAGTCATCAGTGAGTTCGTCCAACATTCCAGCTTCCCTCCAGCCTCACATCCTTAACACATGCACGTTCTCTTTTCAGGAATGTATTTCCTTATCCATTCATTACTTAAAAAAATTCAATTAATGTGTTTGTCTCCCAGTAGACTGTAAGTGCCATATGCCTTTTCTTGTTGACATATGTATCTCCAGCCTCTAGAAAAACGTCTCTGGGACCCAGAGGGCATTCAGTAGTACTTTTTTTTAATAAGTACAGATAGAAATACTATGTTCGAGGCGCAGATTTTTTTTTTTTTTAATGCTGAGCCAAGTGCTGTACTATTATGACATTTATTTTCTTGTGTAACATTTTTAGTTTCCTGGGGCTAACTCCTGCTCATGTTCCCTGGGATTTATTGAGATAATTATTGACATATTACATATGTAAGTTTAAGGTGTACAATGTGATGATTTGATATGCATAAATATTGTGAAATGAGTACCACAATAAGGTTAGTTAACAGTTGCATCCACTCTCATAATTACTTGTTTTTTAATTTGTGATAATAACTTTTAAGAGCTACTCTCTTAATAACTTTCAAATATATAATTCAGCACTGTTAATTATAGATGCCAGGCTATACATTAGATTCCCAGAACTTACTCAATTTATTACTGAAAGTGTGTATCCTTTGACCAACATCTTCCCATTTCCCCCACCTCCCAGCGCCTGGCGACCACCATTCTGCTCTCTATTTCTTTGAGTTCAACGTTTTTAGGTTCCACATATACATGAGAACACACTTTATTTCTCTTTTTCTGTCTAACTTACTTCACCTAGCATAATGCCCTGAAAGTCCATCCATGTTGTCACAAAAGGCAGAATTTCCTTCTTTTTATAAAGGAATAATATATTATTCTACATTTTCTTTATCCATTTATCCATTGCTGGACACTTAGGTTAGGTTATTTTAGAGGCACAGAATTCAAGTATTCATATTTGGGCCTGGATAGAAGATGGAGACGGAAGATAGTAAGGAAGCTTCTCAGAGAAAGTGAGTTATTTCAAAGAATCATGACTGGTGTTTGACAGGCAAAGGGACAGAGAAAGGTGCCACAGGAGCAAAGGACAGTGTGTGTACGTGCTAGCAGGGCTGAATGTAGAGGTGTCCAGATGAACCCTGGTTGTTTATAAAAATGAGGGTGAGAGAGTTTGGGGGAAGTAAGTCTGGAGACATCATGCATGCTGAAAACCAATGCTCAAAAAAAAAAATCAATCAATCAATCAATAGTCCCTGCTTCAAACTCAAACTCATCCTGAGAGCACAGATTTTCCAAACATCCCCCGGGTCCCCTCTTATCTTTCACCCTCTAATCCAGTGTGTACCACGATGTATTTGGTCACCTTTCTGTGTATGTCTCCCCTACTAGGCTGGAAAGTTCTTGTGATCAATAGCTATGATTTATTCATCTTATTTTCCCCAAAGCCTGGTATAAAGGCTCTGGTAGAAGTTCAAGAAGTGTTTATTGATTTAAACTGAATTGAAGTAAAATAAGTTGAGGCAAAATTGGTTGCTTTTTTCTTCTCTCTCTACTGTACCAGTTCTCATCTTTTACTTCTTAAAGTTCAGCTGGATCATCAGGTTCCAGATCAGAAAAAGCCAAACCAAGTTTATGAGACAAAGGAGACCACCAAAGAGAAAAAAAGAAACAGAGAATAACTTTGAGAAAGACACAGACATAATGAGACAGAAAAAACAAGAGACTTCTTGTCAAAATTTGAAGGGATTGGTTGGCATCTCCCACAAGCCCCAGGGAGCAAAGGTAAAGATCCCATCCCTATGGGTATCACACTGCATCCATTACATGCCGCCACCAATTTAATTTTTACAGCATGAACTGACCTGCCAAACTTTTATTGTTGAGACTACTTAAGAAGGCACTATGGAGGGTAAGAAGGAAAAAGCCATGACATCCTCTTCTACAGGCCTGGGTCACAGGTGTTCCCTTATTCCCTTGGCTTTCTCCCAGTTCTTATAATTGTGACTCCTTATATTTCCTTAGGGGTTCCCTACTGGCCAGGAAAATTTTAAAGTCTGAGGTCATTTCGCCATCCTGAGCAGCCTTTCTCTCAGCAGACAAGCAGGAGGTAGAAACCAAAACCAAGGTGGCTACCTTGGGCCATGAGGCTTGAGTGCCAGACATCAGCTGAGGTTAAACCAAACAACATTGCAGAAGCTGGGAGAGTCCCAAGTAAGGTTCAACCGAGTACTTCCTAAAGTGGGATCCTAAAGATTGCTCCTTTGGGAGATGCACCAGGGTCATATGGTCAAATACATTTAGGATACATTCCCTAACAGCCCCTCTCCTTGAGATTCACAATGACCTTCACCATATTCAAGTCTCTGAGAAGTCACTGCATAAAGAAACCCACTTAGACTTGATTAACCAATAATTTCCCTAACTAATCCCAGGACTCTTTTTATGTTCTACGGCTCACTTGTTAGACTCCCATAGTACTAGTGTTCTCCTGTGTAGACTCTGAAGTTCAGGTCAAGGAGAGGTGGGCGTGACCTTGACAAGTTAAAGAATGCTTCTTGGAGAATGCAAGGTTTAGGCAGGACCTTGAAGGATGAAGAATGGGGGGAAAGAAAAGAAGAGAGGGGGAAAGTCAGAAGGCTCATTTGTTTGTTCCATAATGTATTTGATAAGTATTCATTCAGTTCCTATTCTCAGCCAGAGGGTACTTCTTGGTGTTGAAAATACAGAGATAGCCAACAGAGTCATGAACCTTGGCCTCATGAAACTTGCATTCTGCAGTGGGAGTATAGATGTAAGCAGGCCAACAGAAAGCAATTCCTCTGACAAGATGCCCAAGAAAAAGGGGGTGGGGCCTGAAGGTTAATTAAGAATTCTCCCAGCAGAGAGGCAAGAAAAGGAATTTGAAATAGAGCACAGTTCCTCTACCACTCCTCAAATACCACCTCAGGCCTTTGCACATGTTTTTCCCTCTGCCAGGGACACTTTTCCTCCAGGTTCCTCATCTTTGTCTCTTTGGTTCCCTCATGCATCCCCTGCACCTGGTGCCTGGTACACAGTGAGCACTCCATAGGCATATGTTGAGTAAATGAATTAATGAGTGAATAAAAAGTGTAGGAAATTCGAAGGACAAAGAAAGGAGGGAGATAATAAGCATTTATTTAGCATAAAGTCTTTGCAAAGCATATAGATCGTAGAAATATTATAAGATCAATGTTATGTCCTTTTTATAGATGAGTCAACTGAAGCTCAGAAAGGTAAAGGACTTACCCAGTGCCATACAGCAAATAAGTAGAGAAGTTCAGATTCAAACCCAGACCTGATTCAAATAGTTAAAAGGACTTAGGCTTGGTTAACTTTTAATGATCTCAGGTGGCTCTTTGGGTTCTTGCTCTTCACCTTAAGGCACTTCTCCCCTGAACTAAATGTGCAGCTTTCTGAAGTGGCCCAGAGTGCATGGAACTGGTTGGCTCCTAGTCATGGGACTGATGAATAATAGCACAGCAGCCCTTGGTGCTGGGGATGACTCAGCAGACCACAGGTGCGGAAAGGAGCCCATCTCTCCCCACCCCAAACACCTCATTCATTCTCTGTGTCAGGCACCTGACTACTCCCATGCTGGGCCAGTTAATAGCTCACCCTATAAACGGGTGCGTAACAAAGTCTACTGTAAGGCTGTCATCACTTCATCAAGTTTGGCTGATCTCTGTGCTGGCCACATGATTAATTCCAACTGGCCACTGTCCCCTGCCTGGGGTCATTCAGAAATTCTTCACTTCTTAGCTGGGAATCTACAGACTCACAGTGTCTGTGAGAGGATTCAAGAGTTTCCTTCCTCCCTCCCTCCCTCCCCGTATCCCCTCCCGCCTTCCCTTCATTAATCCATCCATCCAGTTTTTCATACAATTATATATTTATCTATTCATTCATTCATGAATTCATCTACTCCTTCATTCATTTACTCATGAATTACTACTGCATTCATCTATAATCATATCCATTCACGTATTCATTCATAAAGGCATACATCGATCTACTCATTCTCTTAATTTAACCAGGTATTGTATAGGATATTATGAGAATTATCTGATCTTGCAGAAATCACTTAACCTCTCCAAACATCAATTTCCAGCTAAAAGAGGTAGAGCGGCAGGGTGGGGGGGTGGTGAGGGGGGCTCAGTGATACAAAACTTCTAAGTCAGTTAGAATGAAAGACCTCCTCCAATTCTATTATTCCTTGAGTTTACAGTGTGTACGATACAACCCTTGCCCTACAAGAGTTCATAACCTAGAAAAGGGTCTTCCAAACTTTTTTTTACTGTGATTCATATATTCCACATCCTGACCTAGTATACACATGCATTATACATGTTCTAAACAAAGCTTTATGAAATAATATTTACCCTTGCTATATGCAGTATAATCTAATATATTATATATTTATTTAAAATGTTGGCCACAATACAGTAAGTTGATTTCATGGCCCACTAATGGTTATAATCGGAAACTAGTTTAGAAAGTCAAGAGAGAGACTTGGTTACAAGTATGTTTAATACAAGCTAGCTACCTGGACACCATCATAGACTCTCTACTCTCATAATCTTCCAAATCCAACAGCCATCTACATCTACTCATGTAGGCTCTGTCTCTTAGATGCCTCTTGATTGACTTTCCTTCTCGACACTCATGCCCCTGCCATCTCCCTCCCACATGGGCCTCGCCTCCTGTCCTGACTTCCTGTCTCCTGTCTTACCCCTCCGGTCCATCCTCCAGACTGCAGCCAGTGATTATTCTAAAATATGCATTTGATGAAAAGTCTGTAATACTCCTCACTTATCTACGGTCTACAAGATGAATAAATGTATCCAATTCCTTAGCTTTGTCTGGCCTTGATTCCTTCTCCAGGGTCATTCCTCACTCACTCCACTCTTGTGTCTTACGCTGAACCCATGTTGATTTGCTTGCTAGTCCTTGAATCTTCCGTGTTCTTTCATGTCTCTGAGCCTTTGCTTTTTTTTTTTTTTTTTTTTTTTTTTCTTTTTGCGGTATGCGGGCCTCTCACTGTTGTGGCCTCTCCCGTTGCGGAGCACAGGCTCCGGATGCGCAGGCCCAGCGGCCATGGCTCACGGGCCCAGCCGCTCCGCGGCATATGGGATCCTCCCAGACCGGGGCACGAACCCGTATCCCCTGCATCGGCAGGCGGACTCTCAACCACTGCGCCACCAGGGAGGCCCTGAGCCTTTGCTTTTGAAGATTTTTCTGTCCAGGATCCCCATTCTACCCAATACTGGGCTCATTCAAGGGTCACTGAAACACTTATTTTTCTATGCAGCCTTTAATGACAAGCCTCCTCACCATCCTGCTTATTTCTCACACTTTCCTGCATGTGCCTGTTTACTTGTCAATCACGCTTGTATGGGTCCCTAAGGTCAAGGACTATGTTTCAAACCTCTCTTCCTCCTCTAGACTCGGCACAGTGTTTGGCACAGATTTAGGTGCTTAGAAAATATCTTTAAGGTTGTATGATGTGATCTGGATAAGATATATCCAGTGGGATTTGACATGTTTATATCTGTGGCAGCCTTGAGAATGCTTCTTGGAAATTCAACTATATGAGGCTCAATTAACCAAGAGCCCTAGTCTGAGTGTTCTGAATTCCATGACTGCATTTGCACAGAGGCCACGCTTCCTAACAGGCTGCTCCCAACCAATGACTGGACATGGCAGGGATACTGAGACACAGGACTCCTCCTTGGATGGTAGGCTGCCTTGAGGACTCCTCGATGGCCTCACCAAACATTCCTTAGGCCTTCCTTCTCTCTCTCTTTCACTCAGGGTCAGATTTGCACCACAGTCTGATGACACTCCTGGTCTTCATAGCAACTTCTTATCTCCAAACACGTGTTTCCCCTAAGACAATCCTTGGATAGTTCATCCCATCTCAGCATCTGCTTCTCAGAGGACCTGAAATAACACACTATCCTCAACGTATATATAAGGGAACTGAGGGTCAGAGAGGTCACATGACTTGTGAACAATTCATGAGACTGAGGTCCAGTGGTGTGCTGGTAAATGTTTAACAAATGGCTCTCTGGATTTAAAAAAAAAAAAAAAAAAAGGGTGAGGCACTGACTTGTGGCATTGGATGATTTCCATGGTGTAAATACTTCTACCATAGCCAGTTTTACACTTTTTTTTTTTCCACAATTTTCCACCACTGCCAATGTGACATCACTGAACACGGAGTTGGGAAGAGATGTGCATGGCTGTTCTTAGGACCCTGTGCAAACCGGCTCCGCACACCTCTGTCCGGCTGCAGGCCTAGGTTTCTGTCTCTCTGTTGGGCACCTTTGGACGGCCCTCCCCAGGTCTGCTTCACTCCGGAGTGCTCTTCTTAGGAGGGCCCTGCAGCCAGTCTGTTCCTGGAAGTCTCTGTCGGATCACCAGGTTGGAGAGCTTGTGTACTTCTGGCTTCTGCACGAGTCTAGGAGGTGGATGGGGGTACTAAGGTCCCTAGAAATGGAGGCTCTGCTAGGGGGAGCAGTCATCTGCTGTTTTCTTAGAGAGGGCGTGTGATACCAAAATGGCCTTGTGTAAACTACCTGGCTGTGACGTGGAAGACGGATTGAAGGAGAGAAGGCAGAAGACAACGAGACCCGTAAGAGGCGGTTTAAATAAGAGATGCAAAGCCTGAATGAAAGATGGTGTTGTGGAGAGCGTTTCACAAAGGACATCAAGGAGGCGAGGGGAGGACGGATAGAGGGAGGGATAAAGACCACAGTTACGAGTTACTGAGCCTTTACTACCTGCCGAGTCTATTCGAAGCACTTTCTCATTTCACACCCCACCTCCCAAATACCAAGGAGAGAGTTACTGTCCCCATGTTACAGATGTGGAAACTAAGCCTCACAGAGACTGTGCCTCTAATAATAACAAAAATGAGACAGGTAGCAAAAATAGTAGCTAAAATTCATTGAGCCTTTACTGTATACGATACCTCCCAGCGGCCCTATGAGGTATTATTAGCGTTCCATTTTAAAGATGTCATTAAACTACTAGCAAATGGTAGAGCTGAAACTATAATCCCAGCACTTTGTCTCTTGACCAAGGAGGTCTAAGTATCTTGTTCTAGATGTCATTAATAACTCAGATTAAGTCCCCAAAAATGGGATACACTCTTTTTCACTTCTCCTTCCCGAATAAGGACAGAGATTAGGAAACACACAATGTAAAAAGGAATGACACTGAGACCCATTTTGCAGCTGGAAAACCTGCGGTGCCTTCCCTGTTGGACAAGGATGCTTGGAATTTCAGCCCGCGATTGTACCAGTCGACCAGCCCACAGTGAAATCATCACACAGAAGGAGTTCTGGAGATGCTTTATCCTAAGTCATTAGTATCCTAAGTAGACTGATAACCAAGAATAGCTGGGGAGAAAATTAAATGTATTTGAGGACAAAGGCCGCCATTGACCTCTCCATCCTGGGAATCTGAGTCTGTAGTCAAATCTCAGCAGACACAGCTGGATAATTCCAGCGTAAATCCCCTTGCTGAGTAAGAGACAGATCCCACCAGAATAAACAACATATGAACACAATGCCCTCTAGGCTTTACCAGCTAACCCTCCATTCTCAACACATATGGCCTTGGTGAGGAAACCTGAAGCCGGTTATGTCACCAGCCTGAAGCTGGCCCCTCTCTGAACCCAGGGCCAACTATCACGTAGCGCTTGTACATGGATAGGGCCAGGCCTTAATGAAGAGAGCTAAAGTCACCTAAGATGGAGCAGGAACTTGACCAAACTGAGCCAGGCAACATTCAAGGGGTCAAGAGGTAGAGGGGCCTCCTTCCCAAAGGAACCACCTGGAAGACAGTTAACAACTGTGTGATGTACTAAAGGGGCCCAGGAGAGGGAGAACACCACTTTCTAGTTATTCCAAAGGGATCCTTTCTAGACAAAGTGAGGCCTTTTATGACTCTGACACCAAGAAAAGTGATAGGGTCAGGGAGCAGATGAAAGACGAGGAGCTGTGGGGTGTTTTTTTTTTTTTTTTTGAGGTACACGGGCCCCTCACTGTTGTGGCCTCTCCCGCTGCGGAGCACAGGCTCCGGATGTGCAGGCCCAGCGGCCATGGCTCATGGGCCCAGCTGCTCTGCAGCATGTGGGATCCTCCCGGACCGGGGCATGAACCCGTGTCCCCTGCAACGGCAAGCGGACTCTCAACCACTGCGCCACCAGGGAAGCCGGGGGCTCTGGGTTTTGATAATCGGCTCTGTGATCTTGAACAAGATACCCTTTCTCCTCTGACCTGTGTTCTCTTCTCTCTAAATCGGGGGTAACTGCCTCTGCCCTTGTCTCCAGGTTGGTTAGGGAAGCCACAGGCCAGAGCAGTTAGGAGTGATTGCTAAGAGTCAGACATGTCTGGTTTACACCTCAGTGCTGTCACTGGCTAGCTGTGCAACCCATGGCAAACTACTGCATGTCTCTGAGCCTTGATTTGCTTGTGTGTGAAAGCGACAAATAGAGTGCCTGCGTTACAGGAGTGCTGTGGACGTGTGATGAGACTATACGTGCAAAGTGCTAAGCATAGTTCCTGGCATAATAGTAAGTATTTAATAAATAGTTGCTAATTTGATTATTAATGAAAGCACAGCAGTAATATCAATCAATTAAGGCATGTTATCGGACCTCAGCTTTCCCACCTATAAAATGACTAGATGATTCCAAATGTTCCTTCCGCCTCTGCTGTTATCTGATAACCCACAACAACGTGGACTGGAAAATAGAATTCAGGTCTCTTCAGCCTCAATCCACATTTGGGCTCACTGGTTCTCCTGCCATTTCTTCTTTTCTTGACCTACAGACACTTTGGGAAATCCAAGAAGCCAGAGATCCATCCCCACGCCCACATCACACGGTAGGCAGAGTCATGAGGGAGCCGAGGGGTGAAGCACACAAGGACAAAGGGGGCAGCACCCGGAACTTGGTAACCACATGTCAGCACCTAAGTTGAGACCTGATGCCACACCCAGAACCTGGAAGACATAGGCCTTCTGACTGGTGGGAGAGTCCAAAGTATGCCCTCATGCCAACTAACTCAGAGTCCCTTTGCTGTGATTGTCTCTCTCCCCTTTCTGCTGGCTCTCATTCAAGGTCTGAAAAGCCAGAGGAAATAATTAGTACCATATAGTGAAAAGTCGGCCGGGGGTGGTGGTGCTTGAAGTCAAACTGCCCGGTATGAATCTGGACTTCTAACTGTGCTGCCTTTGGGCAGTTGGCTTCACAGCTGCAGCCTTGGTTTCTTCATCTGTAGCATGGAGCTGTTCATCCCTGTCTGCCAGAGTTCGTTTTACGAGCTTTAACCAAGAAAATGGATATACAGTGCCAGGCCCCGTACGTGTAGTAGGCTTTCAATTAATGTTCACCTCTTTGCCCTCTTCTTTCCTTACAATATAAAAGAAACCAAATTCTATGCATTCACTTAACCCTTTGCCCTTGTTTTATAAGTTTTACGTTGTGTCTCTTTCCCCCCTTAGGCTGTACATTTTGGAAGGCGGATTTTGAGTCTTTTATTTCTATATCCCAGGACCCTGCATTGGCCTAGACCAGGATGGTTGCTCAAGAAGATTTGCTGATCTGAATCTGTTTCACTGAAAATCTTGAGATTTCAAGAAGTGGGTTGCATTGACTCAGCCTCACAATATGCAAGCGTTGAGGAATCCTTTACCATCCTGGCTGTTCTGTCTTCTCTGGAGGGACAACCCCTCTTAGGATCAACTCAAGTTTTCCCTTTTTATTTTGAAAAAGTATACTTTTAAAAGGGAGACCGCAATATACCCTGAGAGTCTGGTTAATAGTTTCTATGTGATAACTGCTGCCTGGGGCCAGCCAGACTGTGGACTGTAAGCAGCTCACGGATCAGGATTAAATGCGATGAGTGGGTCGGGGGGGCCTCGCTGGAGCTGCAGGGCCCCAGGGAGATGGAGCTATGGTTTGGTGCCTCTGACTCTGCTGAGAATGAGGCCCAAGCTCTGGCCCCAGGCTGGTGGCTCACGTTCATGGGGGCACCGTCCGCCCCAGCTGTAGCCACTGAGTCTGTGTGGCCTCCCCCAAGGGCACCACCAGAAAACAGCTTGCTCTCTGCTCCAGTGACTGGGGATGAGAGGCGCGCAGAGTACCAGATCTGGTCCCCAGCCCTCCTCCCCGGGTCTGCTGTTCACTCTGTCTTATCTCCCTATCCTTTATTTCCATCTTTCTCAACCTTCTTTCTCTTCTCTCACCCTGTATCTGGCTTCCC
Source organism: Mesoplodon bidens (assembly GCF_964165515.1). Classification (NCBI taxonomy): domain Eukaryota; kingdom Metazoa; phylum Chordata; class Mammalia; order Artiodactyla; family Ziphiidae; genus Mesoplodon; species Mesoplodon bidens. The sequence continues at coordinate 17,802,389 of NC_138162.1, read as the reverse complement.
TCTCTTGTCTCTTATAGAAACATTTACTGAACTCCGAGTGCTTCTGATGCACGTGGACCTGTGCCCATACAGTGAGTGTGAGCATCGTGTGGTGTGTGCTATGCGAGTGGATGACATCTCATGTGATAGGCGCGCCGGTTTGTGTTGGGTGGATCAACGTGGCATATGGTACATCACATATGTCTTTACAGTACGCCTGTGGGGAGCTGGCTATGTTTATCCATCGTGTGTGCTTCTGTTGCTTGTCTGTGATACGTCTCTGGGGGTGTCTGTTGTGTGTGGTGGGCTATCCCCAGGCTGTGTGTCTCTGTCAGTGTTGTGGGTCCACCGTGTGTGCCTGCGTGCTTACCATGTGAGTCTTTGTTACCTGCCTTTTGTATACTGCACATGGCTGAATCTGCCTGGGGGTGATGTGTTTATATACGTGTGTGTCTGTGTGTTGTCTTTGTTGTTGCTTAGCTGGGTGAGGGGGCCGTGTGGCGTGCATCTTTGTGCAACGGGTTGCATTCACGTGGTTCTGCATCCTGTATGATTTTTTAAAAATTCCTGGGTTGTATGCTGTGCCTGTGTGGTATATACTGCACGTGTTGTTTGTAGGTGTGCTGTGCATACGCTGCGTGTCTCCCGTGTCCCCATCTCTGTGAAATGCATGTCTGTGTTTCCCCTGCCGTCTCTTCCTCCCCTTCGGGTGCCCCAGTCTCTCTCCCGCCTCTCTCCTCCCTAGGCTGTGACCGGTCTCAGCTGACACCTCCGCTGCTCTGGCAACCCGAGAACTGCCTGGAGAAAGGTCAGCTGGCCCCCTTCTCCCTGGGCCTGCCGGGAGCCAGGCCTTCAGTGTTGTGTGGTGTGGGAGCGCCCTCTGCCAGCCGTGTGGCCCACACTCACGACGGGGGTTTCCTCTTCCCTGTCTGGATCATCCCTGAGACTGCCAGCCTCATTAATAAAGGGCCTTCATTAGAAGGGGAAATGACCATATAATTTCTCGCTCAAACCAAGATGCTTTTGAGAAGAAAGAGGGTGTTATCAAATGCACTGAGGCAGTGGGTACACAGCAGAGGCGTCCTGAGTGCAGGGTAAGGAAGACTTCCCTGACCGCCTACTCGGGTCACAGCCCCACAGAAAGAGACTGCGAAGTGTGTGCTGGCCCTGGCTGGTGAAAGTGACAGCTACTCCCAATTGATATTCATGCAGCTGAGAATCTCAAACCCACACCTACCCCATGACTTCATGCACCCCCCCCAACCCTCCGAATAATTCCTCAAGGCCTCAATTTCCCCCTTCCACAGAGACTCAAGGTTGAGACCTAAGGGTTCCAGTTCCAGAAAGAGGGAGGGGTCAACTGTGCAAAATGAACACAAACTTTTGCAGTGGATTGAACGCAAGGAGGTCTAAGGCACCCTTGTGAGAGGGTTTTACTTAGTGGAAGAAAAGGGAATAGTCGTGGATGTACCAGGACTTGCAATGCCCCAGGTATGTGATTCTAAGAGCCTCAGCAGGAGGAGGAAGGAGTCATGTGCTCATATGTGGGCACGAGTGCAAACACCCCCCCCCCAAATGCAGAACTCTCAAACAGCCTTCTTGGCAAATATCCCTGGGGCCTGGGAGCATGCACATTGACTGCTTCTCTACTTATAGAACAAGCAGACCTAAATGGCACTATTTTGTACAAAAATGTGGGTTTTCGTTGCATTCCTTCTGCTGGTGATTAAAGAGGAGGCTGATAAGGAGTAGCTGTTTCTGTAAACTCAGACAAGGTTGCTGGGGGACCCAAGGAACACCTGGCCCAATCAGTTTAAAGTGTGTCTTTCAGAACATTACCTCTCATGAGACATTAATAGTTATTTCAAGGTGTGGCCAAATAAATTTGAAAAATACGGAGTTAAATAAAGTTAAACAGATTTCTTTCCCATAGGCTATCTCACAGCTTTTACTATGATAATATGTTTTATAAATTTCTGAGAAAGGGGATGACTACATGCAGTGTTTCTTGAAGTGCTTGGAATTTTTTTTTTTCCTTCCAGACATCCATGGGAGAAAATTTTAAATTTGCACATTGCTAAAGCAAAATTCCAAGTAGCATAAGTCAACTACTGTTAAATTCCCACTTACTACAGCAAACATGTGCTTTGTTTTTGCTTTTGTGTGTTTTGTTTCTTTGGATCTGACAATAACCTGGATAGGTAGGTGCTTGTGTTATCACACTAGATTACAGATGGGAAGAGAGGATCAGGGTGGTGAGGTGCCTTGTTCCAAGTCATGACATTGGCCAGGGACAGAGCAAGACTTGACCCTCCAAAACACATATACTTCTACTTTGCTAACTACTACTGAACATAACTTGACAGAAAGGTTCAAATGCGGTCCCTGCCCACAAGAGCTGTACATTGTACTTAGACAGACTTTTTCAAAGTATACATAAAAAGAGGGGAAATATGGTAGTAAAAGTTCATGGATAATAAGTGGCATCATATATGGGAGGTGAGCACCCTCGGGGAGAACTGGGAAGGTCAGGGAGAGCTTCCTGGAGGAGGTGAATTTAAGCTGTGCTTTGAAAGGTGGAGAAGCTTTAGTGAGATCAGGTGTCAGCAACTTTTTAATGCCAAGGGCCAGATAGCAAATATTTTCCTCATGTGAGCCTTCCAGCCTTTGTTGCAAATACTTGACATTGCCGTTGTTGTGTGAAAACAGCCATAGACAATACGTAAACGAATGGATGTATGGTTGTGTTGCAATAAAACTTTATTTGCAAAATAGGCAGGTAGTCCATGGGCCCTAGTTTGCCAACCCCTGAGGCAGATCAAGGGGGGAGGGGAGTGAAGCCTTTCTGGGCTAGGAGAACCTCTGTACACAAGTGCAATGAGCAATAGACTCTAAGGCCAGTTCCAGGCCCCAGGCCTGCTCATAACTGTTCCCTTTCTGTCTCCCACTCCGCCCCCACCCCAACTGTGTTCTGAACCCTGAAGGTGAGCTTACTGCAGCTTTGCAAAGAGCAAGCTCCCTGCATGTGAGATAAGCTGAAGTGGAAGGTGCCTGTGAACTTGTACTTGGATTTAGTCTGTTGGAGAAGCAGAGAAAGACAACAAACCTAGTTCCCTCTTGGAAGAGGGAAATGCTTCCCTGTTTCTATCTACTAGATAGCCAAGCCAATCTGCAGAAGTCCCAGCATTCATCACGTGTAATATATCAGAGCAGCGTCTCCACGCTTCAATCTCTAGCACAGGCCCAGTGATGTTACAGTTCTCTCCACTTGGTACAGAATCAAAATTAAGTGCTCCAGCCTGGCCTTCAAGGCGCTGTACACCTGACCCCAGTCTAATACTCAACCTTATTCACTTCAGCATCCACTCTAGCTAAACCACATGTGTCTCTGTGTCCCTGTGGGTGATTTACAAGTTCTGACCTTCAGGCCTTTGCACTTGCTCATAGAATGCTCTCCTCCTTCCTTCCTTTCATCCAAGTCCTACTGTGACCTTCACGACTCGACTCTGAATTCGTCCTGCTTGGTGAAGACCTCCAGTTCTCCCCTCTGAATCGCCACAACCAGATACTGTGTTTCGTATGAGCAGTATCACTTTCCTTGGCTTAATTTTTCTTTGTTTTCCAAAATGAAACTAACTTTTTAAAGATTATAAAAAACACAAACTTACTTTTAAAAGACCCACCCATTCCAGAAGAAATTATAATACGAGAGACAGAGAGAGAGAGAGAGAGAGAGAGACTGAGAAATTCAGAAGGGGGATAAAGTCTGAAAAGATGAAAGGGGTGACATGGCACAGTCTTTCAGGAAGTGTAGTCGCTTCGGCGTAGCTGAATCAAGGGTCCCTACAGAGGAGTGAGGAGAGATGAGGCTGGGGAGATGGTAAGGGCAAAGCATCCTAAATTCTGTAGGTTTCATTGAATCTTAACTTATAGATTGCCAGAGAAAAAGCAAGAAAACGGACGGCATCACCCCACCAAGTGCCGAGCTTGACGCACAGTAGGCAATCAATAAATGTTTATACATTAATGTAAGGTTGGTCTTGGGGTATAGGCTGAGAAAATACCTCTAATGGGATTTCCTAACATTGCTCACATAGGAAGGCATCGGTGAGAGAGAGAGTCTGCCGTAGAAAGCTCCGGGGGACTGGCTTCTGCAGAGGGTCCTGTAAACTAATTTCTTAATCATTTCCCCCTCCAAACATTCACTGAACGCCACCCTCTCTATACTGGCGCGTGTGCCGAAGCCAGGCAGGAGAATGTGAGTGGCTAAGGTCCACCGTGAAATTCTGAGGCCAAGAAAGCGGTTAAAGGGCAACACTGGCGCTGTGCTAGGAGAGAAGCTCAGGGCGGGGCAGAGGAATAGTACAAACAGCCCCCTTGTCTGCACACTGATCATGTCAACCTGGGTAGTAGTTTACAGAGTAGCAGAATCATAAGTTTGGAAGAACCCAAAAGCCTGATGCCCCTGAGCCCGACCCCTCTCTCCACATTTGAGTGCCATCTGGCCCCGCCTTGAACACTCCCAGTTACAGGAAGCTAACTCAACCTGTATCCAGGAGGCTGGCACAAAGCTGCTTCCAGGATGCGAGTGCAGACAATGAAAAGAGGAAGGGGGACTAATTCCCTAAGAAGACTTAGTATATGTTAGGAGCTGACTCGCTGCACTACTTACATTGTTCTAGGTAACCCTCATGACAAGCTTGTGAATGGGGATTAACACCCCTGTTGTACAGGCAAGGAAACTGGGGCTCAGGGATATTGAGTCATTGGACTGAATTACAAACTTGCTAAGTAGGAAAGCTGGAATTCAAACTTGGGATGGTCTACCACCCAGGGTCCATGGTATTTTAGTTTTTCAAAGGGAGCTTCCAATCAGACCCAGAAAAGGCAAGATGCTTTAGGTAGCCCCCGCCAGGGGCTGCTGTAGAAGGGGTGGCCCTGTTGGTAGATATGGCTGCAGAGGGAGCGTGAGAGGATTCTGGGCTGGGGTGGGAATGCAGGAAATGCTTCAGGACAGGATTAGGGCACCTTGGCAAGGACGGTCCTGCTGGCTCAGGTGCTGTTGGTTCTCTTGCGACTGTGCCTGTGCCTGCCCCAGGATGAACATTTGGGCACTCTCCCCTTATCATCCCAGCCCCAACTCTCAAACGAAAGAGCAAGAGAGCAGGGCTCAGTCAGGGAACAGGACTGCCCTGGCCTGATCCCATAATCGCACAAAGCAAGCCCCACACTGGACCTGTTACCAACTCTCCTCTGAAAATCATCAGAAAACTCATCGCACGCTCCCCCTTGCTTATAGAGAGCTTTCATCCTTTCAACAATCATTGTATCTTCTCTGGCCAGGCACTAGGTATACAGAAGCAACAACAATGATAGCAAACACCTACCATGTTCTTTTTATGAGCCAGGAGCTCTGCTAAGTGCTTTACGTGCATTTTCTTACTTAACGTTAACAAGAGCCTTGTGAGAGAGATGCTGTCATTGTCCCCGTTATACAGATGAGGCATTGAGGCTCGGACTAAGTTATGCAAAGGGACACACATTAAGCGATAGAACTGGGATTGAAATCAGAACCCACGTGCAGAACCTCCAGGAACTAACGCACAGGGCCGTGAAAGAGGAAGACACAGGAGAGGGCTGTGTGCTGAGCCTGGGAGAACAGAGTCTGAGTTGGAAGCAATGTCCGGGAGGCAAGTGACGAGGGAGGACACTCCCTCTGAAAAGCACTCAGTATGTGCCTGGTGCTGAGCAAGGTTAGTTACAATGGTTGTCTCGTTTAATTCTGACTGAGGAAATATAGTATGTAATACGTTCTTGGACAAAGTTATTTTTGTCCATGGCACTTTCTTCCCTTTGGAAGAATTATAGAAGGTTCAGATCATCAGAAAAGCAGTCTGGAAATTTCATGCTTTAAGAAGTTCCAAATATTTTTGTATTATTATTTACTTATTTTCTTAGGAAGTAGATTCCACACTGGGGGGACGGGGAGGCCAAAAAGTAGCCACATACAGAGGTTTTGATTCCCTCTCAAGAAGGAAGGCACCTGGAGAAACCGCAGCCTCTGATTATTAACCCCCTACTATGGGTCTGTTATAGCCCTAGCTCATTTAATTGTCCTGACAACGGCAGGATAGTGGTACTATTATTCCTATTTTATAGATGGGGTTACTGTTGCCTAGAAAGGCACAGTCCACTGTCACCCAGGTGAGAATGGAAGGGCTAAGATTCGAATAAAAGATCTATCTGTCGTAAAGGTTTTCTTTTCCTACTGCAATTTACCACGTCCGCTTCCATAGTGAGCCCAGCTCATCTCTTTCTCTTCCCGTGGCTGACTCTGTGAGAATGTAGCAAATGCAAGCATCATCAGGGTATAATGTAAGGAGCGAGCACACACCATCCCTCCAGGCCTACCACCTTTTCTCCCCACCTCTTGCTGTCTGAAACGGTGACTATTAGAGTCATCTTTATGAAGACAGGAAAGGGCATTGGACTGACAGTCTGCCCTCAGGTCTAACCCTGGCTCTGCTGGGCCATGGGTGTCGATCCACAGACAAACCATCTCCCTGACTGGCCCTGATTGTCACCAATCGTAAAAGATGAGGACATTAGAAGGTATCAAGAGGCCCTTCATGGTTCCACATTCTAGGATGTTAACACCTCAGGGGAGATGCAGGGGGTCAGTTCTCAGAGCAAAGTGAACATACACGGGACAGAAGAGGCAGAGATGGGAGGGTGGGGAAGAGGGAACAAGACTGAAATAGGGAACAGGTCTTAAACAGAGGGGGCAAGAGGCATCCCGAGGTGACAGGTCTGCCCTCTTCTCTAGAGCCTCACGGATAAAGTTCACCCCTTGGCCCTGGGAAGAATATCAATCAGAATTTGAGACTGGGGAGGGGGCGCAGAAGACAGCCAGTAGACGGGTCTTCCACTCACTCTGGATGCCCTGAGACCAGGCTATGTTCTAAGTCCTCTCTTTGCTGCAGGACAGCCGGATCGGTGGCATGGGAGAGCCAAACGTAATTTCAGAGCCAGCCTGGTCTTCCCTTTCTTTTTACCCTGGCTGCCATTTATTTTCACATAAAAACCATAAAAGATCCCAGAAATGGGAGGTGCACTTAATGGGTTTTTTTGGCACCGAGAAATTAATCTTTTTTAAACCAAGGGGATTTTTTTTTTCTTTCCTAAAGATCTTTGGCAAACAGAAGCTAAATTGCTTCCAGACCTCATGAAAGGTATTTTGTGCAAACGAGGTGTGATTTACACTTCCTTTAATTAGTCTGAACCCTGGAAAAAGAGAGAAATAATAGAAAACAAGAGCTATGTAGAAAACAAGTCCAAACAGCCCTAAAATAACAGTTTTGTAAAAGCATCAGTTGAGGGTGTTAGAAGGAGACCAATAACAAAAAAAAAAAAAAAAGAAAATCCTTCTAATTCTGGGAGTGGAGCAATTATAAGTGAATTGAAGTCTTGTTGGACTCCTTTCCCCAGGGATGGGGGTGGGGAGAAAGTTTGGCAGAAAGGAGCCTTAGTGTTCTGACTGAGTTTCAAGTTCTAGCTGACCTTCCTTCCGTTAAGCCTCAGTCTTTTCTGAGGGCATTTGGGGTCTAGGAGCCAGTCAGGGAGGGAGTGGACAGTTTTGCTTGCAATCACGGACATTTTACCATCCAGTTTGTCTCATGGCTGGGTTGCAATATAGTGTTTTGGAAGGGACATGGCTTTTGGAATCACAGATGTGGGTTCAAGTTTTGCCTCTGCCATTTGCCACCAGAATGACTCTGGGCAACTCGAGTCTGCCATCTCCTGACCACTCCCTTACTCCTTGAAGCTCTCTTTTTCTGGTTGCTCAATCCTCCCAATCTTCTTAGTGTCTCATCTGCCTGATCCTGTTTAGTCTCTTTTGCAGGGTCAGCCCTATCTACCTAGAATTTGGGGTTGCTCAAGGCTCAGTCCCAAGCCCACTTCTCCTCTGGGTCAACTGGCTTTATCAGGACAGTGTATCCACATGCATTGTTTCACCTCTCACCTGATTAACCCTCAAAGTTCCACTGGATGGTCCCATCTTCTCCCTTGGTTGGTCCTCATACCCAACTGTGTTGCTATGCCTTTACTTGAGTGTTTCCAAGTCCCTCAGATACAACATACCCAAAAAAGAACTCAGGATCTTCGACCTTAATCACGTCTGCTTCCCAAAGAAGAGCATCCCCACTTACACACGTGTCATCTACCCTGGACCCTCATTCTCCTGTACCTTCTATATCTGATCCAACACCAGACCCCATTGACTTCATCTTTGCACTAACATTGCATGATCTGAGCCAATCTTGCCCCATCTCTGGGCAAACTGGGAAAGTTGAGTGAGATGATCTCTGAGCATGTCCTGGCTCTGACATTGTGCGACGACTCACTGGTGATCATCTTCTTTCACCCACTCTCCTCTTCTTACTCTCTCACTCAGCTCACTTAGAGTCTATTACAATTTCTGGATCCATCCAGAGCCTGGGCCCAGAAGCCCTTGGAGTAGTTTAAGTTATTGAGACAATACAGGACCCAGCAAAGCAGCCTCTGGTATGAATCTCATTGCTAACCCCATTCCTTCTGAAGACTCATATCCCTCAAGGCGGGGGCGGTGGGGGGGGGGATAAAAGAAAGCAGAAGCTATCACAACACTTTTTAGGTAAAAGGAATGGCCAAAGTGATGTGCTACATAAGCTAGAAGAACAATTTCATTTGACCTTGAGAATGTTTAAGGGCCTAGGGCTCCATTCTACCTCTAGAATACCGGCGATCATAAGGCCAGTTTCATGGATAAATGTTCTGTCCATAAAATGAATGAAGAGTAATGAACCAGAGGAGCTGGGCTCCAGTCCTGGCTCTGCCTCTGACTCGCTGGGATCAGTCCTTTCTACTCTCCAGGGCTCTACCCTCTTGTCTATACAATGAAGGGGTTGTACTAGATGACTGACATGGGCTCTGGCAGCTCAAAGGTCTGCAGGAATTTTTTATGACCTATGCAGAGAATGAGAGGGTCTAGGGATTGTCTTTTATAGTTTTCCGAGAAAATTATGCATCTTCCCCACGAAAGGAAGAATACAAGTAACAACGGCTGAAATTTATTGAGCACCCATTATGTGCCGCACACTAATGTCCACAAATGGGAAAAAAAAAAAAAGAAACTAAGAGGGAGGAAAAAAAAAAGGTTAACTGAGATTTCAAACTTCACCCTGACTGATTCCAAGCCTGTGTCGGACACCTTACTCTCCACCTATGCAGCCATTTCTGTTTTTGTTGTGCCTTTGTTTCTTCATGCATCTTCATTCATGCTACAAACATCCCCTGAGTATTTCCTCTGTACACGGAACTGAGCGAAACACAAGGAAGCAGGAGAAAAGGTCCACCAGGAAGCTCATACATGGGCTAAAGAAACTAAGAATCATGAGCAGGAAGTTTAGAAAAGTTATATTTCTTTCCAAAGTGCCACTCTGATCATGTTTATGATCCTTCTCAAAAGGCATCCAAGGCTTCCCTTTGCCTGCAGGGTGAAGTCCAAAGAACTTAGCCTGTTTTCTAATCCGTCTGTGATCTGGCTCCTGTCTCATCTCCTCTCAACCACATTCATTCAACAACATTTGTTAAGTATTAACCATGTGCCAGACTCTGTTCTAGAGTATTGGAATGCAATGTTGATTGACAAAGGCTTGGGCCCTGCTCTCCTGGAGCTCACAAATATTAATCAAATTATCATATCAATACAGAAGTAGGCATTCCCTTAAGCTCTCCATGGTCCAGCCCCTCTAGATGCAGGGTCTCTCATCCCATCAGATGCTTCCAGCCCAGGAAGCCTACAGTGATGCAGTTCTTGTTGGATTCACTTGAAGATCAGCTGACCTGTTAACAATGTGACTTGTCCTACTAATCATGCAGAAATACCTACTTCTAGGGCTTCCTTGGTGGCACAGTGGTTGAGAGTCCGCCTGCCGATGCAGGGGACACGGGTTCGTGCCCTGGTCCGGGAAGATCCCACATGCCGCGGAGTGGCTAGGCCCGTGAGCCATGGCCGCTGAGCCTGCGCGTCCGGAGCCTGTGCTCCAAAACGGGAGAGGCCACAACAGTGAGAGGCCCGTGTACCGAAAAAGAACAACAACAACAAAAAGAAATACCTACTTCTAAAGAGAGACTTTTTTTTTCTTGGTGCCATAAAATTTTTTAAAGTTTGTTTCAAGATAGTTTTCCAACAGTTCTTGTGTACAGTACCACACAATGGCATGCCCTCCCTCCACAGGAGTCACTATGCTTAAAGTCAATTGCTTATTGTCTATTTCCCCTACTCAACTCTACATTTCAAGAAGGCAGAGGTCTTGCCTAGTCTTGTTCACCAATGGAATCCAGCACTTAGCCCAGTGCTTGGCACACTGTTGACATTCAGAACATGTGCTGGTTACACTGAATCATCCTTACTGATCCCTAAAGCCTTAATTCAAAAAGAGACTGTGGCAGACATAGATTTTTACCACCACTCCCTCTTTTTTTTTTTCTTCAGGATGGGGAAACAGAGCCTGAAAGGAGAAGCAACTTTCCAAAGGCTGCAGAGAAAGTTGGTAGCTCAATTAAAGTCAGAACCAAAGAGAATCTGATGTCCAGAACTCCTGAGTACCACATCCATTCACAAGCCTTGAGTCTGAAATGGTCAGGAAGTTATGGCCTCCAGGGAAAAAGAGTGTATGACTGGAGGCAGGTACAGTCTCCCCAGCCTTTGCTGTATATGCATTCATCTCAGAGAGAGTCACTGAGTGGACTGTTTCAGAGCTAGAAGAGCCCATCTGCATGGGAGAAACCCTAGCCTGCCCTCAAACCAGGCCTCTGAGAAAAAGATTCAATCACTCCCTCTAACCCAAACTCTCCAAAACACTATTTCCTATTATGTCTCAAAAACCAAATTTAACCCACCCGCATCTCGAGATTAGATCTGTGAGCTCACAAAGGCTCAGTCACTCAATTAAGAGGAGGGAAAATCTTATCCTCTCCAAACAAAGTGAAATGTGACATAACCCAGTTGCTAGGATTCTGTCTCATTCAGGAAGAAGGAGAGGAGCAGAGAGAGAATGGGTGGTTATGTCATTACAGGAATTTTCCAGGGGAATCTGAATGGTGTGGCCCTCCAAACTTCAATGTTCCAGCCCCCAAAACAATGCTGAAGGCAAGGTCCTGGCTTTAGGAGAGGCATAAAGGTGAAGAAGGCTCTCCTCCCCTTGCCCTGGACCTCTGGGTAGTCTCCAGGTGCGTTCTGATTCCTCCCTGGACGCCTGGCCTGGTATCAATGATGAACCTAAGCTCCGAGAGTCCTATAGGCAGGTGTCAGTCTCCAAAACCTACTTGATTAGGTTAATGTGGAGTGTGGGAAAATTCCTCTTAAGGAATAATCCTTTCCTCCTCCAGGTCTTAATTTGCACATCCTTAGAATGAACGTTGACAGACGTCGACTTGGATAATATCTAAAGTCTCCCAACACTGGGCTTCCCTGGTGGCGCAGTGGTTGAGAGTCCGCCTGCCGATGCAGGGAACACGGGTTCGTGCCCCGGTCCGGGAAGATCCCACATGCCGCAGAGTGGCTGGGCCCGTGAGCCATGGCCGCTGAGCCTGCGCGTCCGGAGCCTGTGTTCCGCAACAGGAGAGGCCACAGCAGTGAGAGGCCCGCGTACCGCAAAAATAAATAAATAAATAAATAATAATAATAATAATAATAAAGTCCCCCAACATTGATGGTCTATGATCAGTAGTTAAAAGATACTCTGGCATACCAGAAAGTGCAGGGACTCTGAAAAACCTTGATCAAATCCCAGTTCTGCATTGGAAAAGTGATTTCACCTGACTGAGCACCAGGTTTCCCTTCTTATAAAAAGGACTAACAATTGACAGCTTACAGAATTGCTGTAAGGATTTGAGAAAGTATATCTGATGTCCTAAGCAGAGTGTCTGCATACAGACATATGCAGTGAATGGTAGTAAGCATTCTGAGAAGGTCTTTGGGCTTTGGCTAATGAATGACAGATTTTAAGAACAAGACCTTTAAGATAAAATCTTGACAGAGACTTTGAGTTTAGAAAGAAGCCATGTTCTCAAGTTAAAGATTCTGCTATGGAAAGCAACTGCTTGTCTCCTAGAGGCCAGTAATTCACAGCTGGTGAAACTTGATTTCCAAAAACCAACAGGTCATTTTAAAAAGCCATACAGAACATCTAGTTACAGAACATCTAGATCTGAGGCCAGCTTTGGAAGGAATCATTCTTTCCATGTGGAGGGTTATTATGTCTTGGGTATGGATTCAAGGGTAGAAAAACTGGGATAACTTCTGCTGAGTACCAAGCCATGTAATTAATTTTAGGCCATCCACATTACCATGCCCAGGTTTCAGTTTTCTCTCATATATAGTAGGATAATGATATAAGTTTCTAGAGTTGCTGAAAGGATTGACTGTGATAAGCCCAAGCCCTTGCAGTGTAGCTGGCTGGCAACAAGAGCAAGAGTCCTTAATAGCTGAGACCCAACTGTACTTCTTACTAGCTACGTGTCCTTGGTTAAATCACTTTCCCTCTGTGAGTCTCCATTTTCATATCGGGAAAAGGAGTCCAAGGAGACTCTATGTTGTAGGACTATCGTAAGCAACTGAGGAGACAAGGTATGAAAGGGGGTTTATAAAGTAGAAGGATTACCCAAAAGCAAGAGTTGTTCATGTCTACACCCAGGTCTTTCTAGAGAATATTCTAGCATCTCCCTCTTATTCTTCCAGTCTTAAAGTAATTGTACTTCCATGTAGACAAGAATTTCAAGGTCCCGGTTTCATCTCTGCCCTGTGAAAAGGTTACCAGTATTTTTTCTTGCTATTTAGAGTGACCGAGGGGAAACTGGCCAGACTGTTGTCATAGGTCCAGAGTCTTACTACAAAACTGAAACTCCACCCAGAAACCTGAGTCAAGTAAAGAATGAGGCACTGGGCATAAACCACGCCGAAACTATCCACCTTCTGCTTTCCAGGATCCCAAATGACACTGCTCATTGAAAAGCCATCCCTCTTACCCAGAGGGAAATTTCATCTCTGCTTAAGATGAATTTAATGCCCAGTATTAGTTGTTAAAACCCAAACAGGCCCTTCCAAAACTGTGACCTTCTGTTCAAAGACTTGCTTTTGTTTGGTTTTATCTTGTAAAACACTTTAGCAGCAAATTTAGGACTTATAAGATAGAGTTGATTGACAGCCATGGGAACTGAAAGTCTCTGTGTATTCATTGAGTAGAGACAGTGAGAGCAATAGCAACAGATGAGATGGTGTCTAAGCCAGAATTTCTAGAGGAAGGATATCTCCGAACCCAGAATTGTAAGATGAACTTCTGGTCTTGGAGTGGGAATCAGGAGAGGCTTCATGGAGAAGGTAGAGCCAGTTATAACTGCAGTAGGCTTTAGAACGATGGGTAAAAACGACACCACTGGACCTTGGGTATATTAACATCTCAGAACATGAGTGACCTCATCAGTAAAATGTAACGATACACTTCCTGCTTCATTTTTACTACTGAACAGTATTATGCCAAAGGGCTCAATAAATGATATTCTTCTCTGACATCTCACACTGATTTCTTTTTAAATTGAGGAATAGCATTTATATACAATAAAATGCACAGATTTTAAGTACATAACTCAATGTTTTTGAAAACGGCTGGGTTCTCTGGCATCACTCTGACATCTAGGAAACACAGACTTATAAGGAAACTTATACATGAACTGGTACATTTTTTTCTTTTTCTTTCATTGGGAAAACTGAGGTCTAGAGAATTGACTTGGGGAGGTGGATGTGGGGAAGGTCATATAATTCTACGGTGATCAAAATGATCCCCCCAAATAGCAAATATCTGTTCAGTGTTTAGTATGTCCCGGAAGATAACTCTCCCCACAAAAATGCTTCTTTATCAACCATACTGAAAGAGGTGCAGACACATAGAGCCTTTTAACCATAGGTCAACATACCTGTTACAGTAAGAAAGATGGGAAGAGTGAATAAAAGAAAAAAATACAGTCCAATATTCCTCATGAAAATAAATACAAACAGCTTCAGCAAAATACGATCAAAGCAAATCCAGCAGAACCTACAAAGGATAATTCATAATCACCACATTGGGAAATAACCTAAATGTCTTTCAGCTGATGAATGGATGAACAACAGAACCTTGCTCAGCAAATAAAAGAAATCAACCACTGATACATACAACGTGGATAAATCTCAGATGCATTATGGTTAGTGAAAGAAGAAATCCTCAAGGCTATATACTGTATGATACTATTTATATGACCTTCTGGAAAAGACAAAATTACAGGAACAGAAAACAGATCACTGAGTGTCAGGATGGGGAGAAAAGATGACTACAGAAGCACAGCACAGAGGAATTCTGGGGGGTGACAGAATAGTTCTGTGTCTTGATTATGGCATTGGTTACACAACAGTGGGCATTTCTGTTGAACCTGGTAGAAGTCTATACCAAAAGGCATACATTTTACTACATGTAAATAATACCCCAATAAAAAAGAGAATTAAAAAAAAAAGAAAGATGGGAAGAATGAAAAAATACTGAAGGGAGGAACAGATTGTAGTTGAAGATGTATAACTTCTGAAAGCACCAAGCATATTGAATAGACAGTTAACAGAAACTCCATAAATAATCACTGAATGAATGAGTGAATGAATGAGTGAATGTATCCTCTGCGGACAGCTGCGTCAACTTGGACCGTTTGGAACGGTGTCCCTTAGTTCCACATGCACACATTGCTGAGGAATCCAGTGTCTCTCTCGAGGTTAACCCCCCCAGCCTTTGAACTGTGAAAGAATTCTAGAGGTTTTCTCAGTCAAGTCTCCCCAGTGCCTTGTGGCAAGGTCTCCAGTGGTGCCTCTTTCCTTCTTTGCCTGTAATCCCTGCCACTGCCACGTGACATCACTTCGGAAAACAGGAGTTCTGTATGCCGGGTCGTGGTGAAGGGAGAGGCGTTAGAAAGTTGCCTTACACAGACCACAACCATTCTCCAAGGGAAGACAGCCCCAGTCCCTCGGCCACAAGAGACCCAGGCTCAGGCTCCCAAGCATACAGCTCCTTAGATTACATTTCATTCCTCATCCCCAGGTCATGCCCACTGTGCCAAGGTGCCTGTGCCTTGGCTTTGAGCCCGAAACACCAATCAGACTTCTTCCTCCCAAATGTTGAGACACCCTCCACGTGGGGATGATCTTAACCCACCTGAGAGTTTCTAGACTTCACCAGGGAAAGCGATTGGATCTTCCACCCATTTGTTTCCAGTGGCAACTCATTTTTTTTAAATAAATTTATTTATTTTTATTTTTGTCTGTGTTGGGTCTTCGTTGCTGCACGCGGGCTTTCTCTAGCTGCAGTGAGTGGAGGCTGCTCTTCATTGTGGTGCGCGGGCTTCTCATTGCGGTGGCTTCTCTTGTTGCAGAGCACGGGCTCTAGGTGCACGGGCTTCAGTAGTTGTGGCATGCGGGCTCAGTAGTTGTGGCGCACGGGCTCTAGAGTGCAGGCTCAGTAGTTGTGGTGCACGGGCTTAGTTGCTCCGCAGCATGTGGGATCTCCCTGGACTGGGGCTCGAACCCATGTCCCCTGCATTGGCAGGCGGATTCTTAACCACTGTGCCATGAGAGAAGTCGCAGCAGCCCAATTTAAAATCAAATTTTCATAGCTTCTCCTATAGAGCTCTGCATATCAAATGTCATTGAGAGGGTAGCCTTCTTCAGGCCACCAAATGCCCTCATCAAATCCTTCCCCTAGTGCAATTAAAGGTTACCTACCATCCTTAGCTTTCTATTTATATCTAAGAGAGGCCATTCACAAGAGCCTTCTCAGACAAAAACCCTCAGCTCCAAGCTAACTTGCTGTCTCTAGATATAAACACTGCTGCCCTCTGTTTAAGTGGAAGCTTCCCTTAAGAACAAGAGAAATGATAATAATAACAATAATGATGATGATGATGATGATGATGTACAACTCCAACAATATGAATGAATCTCACAATATGGTGAGCAAAAGAACCCAGAATGCAACAGAATGAATTTGTACATTTTTTTTTCTTTTACATATAGCTTAAAAAGCAGGCAAAATTAATCTATATTAATAGAAGTCAGGATAGTGATTTACCCTTGAAGGGGGGGGTGGTCTATGCCTGCATGGGAGCACAGAGTGGACGTGTGGGAGGCTGGCAACGTCCTGTTTCTTGATTTGGGTATTGGTTTCAGGGTTGTGTTCACTTTGTGAAAATTCGTCAAGATATACACTTATGATTAGTGTAATTGTGTGTATGAATGCTACATCTACATGGAAATTTCGAAAAACAAAGGCACTCTGCCAAAAATGAATAGAAGAACAGAGGATAGTATATTTCTGTAATACTCTAGAGGCTCGAAATCGTAAACCTTAAGGATAGAAAGGCCTCAGAGGTGATCCGTTTCAGCCACCTCATTTCAGAGGTGGGGAAAATGAGGCCCACAGAGGAGAGTGCCAAGATCACACAGGGACTCAGTGTCACCTCAGGTCTCCTGCAGCCCAGCCCTTCCTAATGTTGCTTTCCTTCTTCAGATGATAAAGAGGAGATGCGGGTGAAGTCTAAAGATAAGCCACGAATCTGGGTATCCAGATATAAAATTTTTCAGACGTCGATTAGTATCTGCCTTGCAAATGGCCTTGGCAGCTGAGACAAGGCAGATGTGGCCACACAAATATGTTGCCCATGACACATGGGTTGGAAGGGTGAGGCAGAGGCAGCTCTAAAGGAACAAAAGGAGAACATGTCTGCCTGGAATGCACTGGGAATGAGGATTCCAAAGAGGTCATCCAGGGAGAAGCTGTGCCTGAACCCCAGAGAAGGCTGGGTACATTTACTGACATTCCAAACATTTGTGCTTTTGCAAGGGATATAAAAGGGAATCTGCTTCCCTGCCTGGAGGCATGATCTATGGGCTTCCGAGGCACTGGGTGTGGGCCGCTCTTGAAGGCATGATGCAGTGTTTGATGGATGAAGGCTGAGGATACTCACTAGGCCACACATTAATAAAAAGGATCAAACTGCCCTGGTTGGTGGAATGGGATGCTAATGCCATTCTCCATGTGGACATCAAAGGCAGAGAACGTCTGGAGGGAGGTAACCTGCTTTATATCTTTACCTTGATCCCACTTGTCCAAATTAGAGCCTCTGTTCTGTTGCCAAGACCCTATGTAAGCCAAGACTGGAGGGGCTCACCCTATACTGCAACCACCCATGATACCTCACCTGCCTCTAGCCATTCTTAACTGAGAATGAGGAGGTGTATTCTAATCACAACTTAGCCCCTTCCATCACTTTCTGCTGCCCAGAGAATGGAGTCCAAATACCTTAGCCTGACCTTCATGGCACTCACCCACTTGACCACAAACCCCAGTGCCTCTCACACTACGTTCCTCCAGGCACCTTTCTTTTCTGTCTTCACGTCTTTCTTTTTTGGTTTATGCTCTTTTCTCTGTCTGAATTGCCTCTTACTCATCTCTGTTATTGAAACTCTTCTCATCCTTCTAGGTTGATGTCAAGGCCACTTTCTTCATGAAGGCCTCCTTGATTACCAGTTCCCCAACCCAAACTAATTTTTCTTCCATTGGAAGTTTTTGTACATATTTAGTCATATTTCATTTTTATTCTATGATCATACAATTGTCTATTTTTCATTTCTCTCTCCCTAGATTGAGTGCTCCAAAAGAGAAGGGGTAGTATTTATCATGCTCCCCACTGGTTTCCAATATGCTTGAAACGTGTAGCCATTCAATATACACATTTTCTGAATGACTATATAAGACCATCCTTGAGGTCACCACACACTCCTAGTCTCTGATTGCAGCCTCAACGGCAGTGGACAGTTTCAGTGTGAGTTCAGACTCACTTTGTCCTGCTCCAATAACTTCCACCTTGAGATACGCCAGGTGTGTCTTTCTGCTTTCTGGCCTGAGACCTTCCTCGATGCCATGGGAGTTCTCAGTTCAAAAGGGTAAGCACAGCCCAGAAGTGAAAGGAACAAAAATCTTCAAACATCATGGGTAGGGGAGCCAGAGCAGACATACTCCAGCTTTGCATCCTCAGGCAGCAATTCTGGGAGGTATCTGTCTCTTTCTTAGGAGGTACTAGAGGAATCAAGCCCATACCACTCAGTAATTACCTGCGAACACACCCCTGTATTGGTGTCACTGCCCAAGCTGCCTCACAACTGTTTCCTGTGTGTTCCTATCAAGTACACCATCTGCTCCCAATCCTTGCTCAGGCTTTTTAGGTTAACCAAAATGAAAAACAAAAGAAAACAAAACAAAAACAGGATGAATAGATGTCCTCTACTTTGCATTACAGTTAGATAACCCAACTAACCATTTCTAACATTTCTCCAGTGTCTGGAACCAACTTTTCACATGGTAGACAGTCCATAATCGTGTGTCAGCTAGAAATGAATTTAAAAATATGAGCCACTGGTATCACCTTAGCACACAGAGGAAAATCCCACTTATAAACTAGATAAGCATCAAGACAGGGGTCCATTTAGCTATCTTTAGGTGACAAACATCAGGAGAATCCAATCTCACTGACATTTGATTTTGCTGTCACTTTAGATTCAGCCAGTTGCGCCTACTCCCTGCATCTGTTCCTCACCCCTTGCTTCCTTATGCTACAGGCCCAGAACTCCCCTGAGATGCTCAGCCACTGTGGAAGAGCCAGATGTGATCTTCCGAAGGTGTGATTCATCACGCACCTGATGACAGCACATCTGCACCAATGCGTGAAACATGGGGACCTGTAGCCCCAACCCAGGATATGACCCAAGTGACTCAGAGTTTAAGTTTCCTCATGATTTCTCCCATGAAAACAGTGCCTAGCCCTTCCTACACACCCCAATCAAAAACACACCTCTTAAAAATTGTGTTTCTTTTTAATTACATAATCCTCTCCTTTTTTTCATTTAAAAAACTTGTTTTTAGTTGTTACCCCTTCAGGGATTCCTTGGAAGCTATCAAGGGTAGGGACAAAGAGTATGGACAAAGAGTTGGGTTCAAATCCTAACACTGTCACTTGACAACTATATGTGCCTTGGCAAGTGACTCTGCCCCCTGAACCTCAGTTTTCCCAGCTGTCAAATAAAGATAATAATAACTACTTTTCAGAATAACTCTGATGATTAAATATTATAAAGACACCTGGTATACAAATGCTCAGGAAACGTTGGTCCTCTTCCCTTTCCCTTTAATTAGCTTTACACTTTCCATAGTGCCTACGAAGTTCTAATGCGGAGCAGGTGCTTAACAAATGCTACCCCTGTTGCTCCATCCTCACTCTGGCTCTCTTTATATTGGATAACTTTCTGCTTCTTCACTCAGGGTGGTTTTAACTGCCTGGTTTCATGAGCTCTGATAACAGCATAATTTATATTTCGGTGCTAGGGATATAGCATGGATTGAGACAGTCAAGGTCCTCACCCTTGTAAAGCTTACATTCAAGAGCAGGGGAACCGGGCTTCCCTGGTGGCGCAGTGGTTACGAATCCTCCTGCCAAGGCAGGGGACACAGGTTTGAGACCTGGTCCAGGAAGATCCCTCATGCCACGGAGCAACTAAGCCCGGGAGCCACAACTGCTGAGCCTGCGCTCTAGAGCCCACGAGCCACAACTACGGAAGCCCGTGCACCTAGAGTCCGTGCTCCACAGCAGGAGAAGCCACCGCAGTGAGAAGCCCGCGCACCAGGACAAAGAGTAGCCCCCGCTCGCCGCAACTAGAGGAAGCCCGCGCGCAGCAAGAGATCCAGCTCAGCCAAAAGTAAATAAATTAATGAATTAACTAATTAAAGAAAAAGGAAAGACAAAGAGAAAAATGAGCCCTACCCCAAAATGAGCAAAAAGAAAAAGCTGCATGTGTCAAATAAATTTATTAAAAAAAAAAAAAAAAAGGAGCAGGGGAACCAAAAATAAATGGGTAAAAACATAAATAAGTGAGATTTCAGAGAATGATAAGGGATGGGAGAGCAGTAATACTGGGGGATGTGACAGGAGTGACAGAGAAGCAACCTTACGTTTGGATGGTCACCGAGGCCTCTAAGTGAGGATGACAAGGGGATGAAGAAACCAGTTGCTGTGAAGGTGCTAACAGTCCAAACAACGGGGGGCGAGAAATTCTAGGAAGAGGGAAGTAGATGTGAAGCTTGATGTGTCTGAGGATGAGAAAGAAGATGAGTGTTGACTTCTGCCCTTACACATGAGGTTAGTCATCAGCTTCCTAAAAGCCAACTCAAGAAGGGAAAGAGTTTGAGATGTATTGTTCTCTTTTCCAAATATAAAGGAAATATATATCAAGGATGGTTATATAAAGGAATCTATGTTCTTGCTTACAAGAATGTATGGCTTCTGTCTCTTCTGGCCTTTGAAAATGGTATGCTCCTTTCTTGGAGGTTTTCTATCCAGAACTCAGACACCCCCAAAAGATGACCGCTGCCTGGGGTCTGAAATAATAAGTGAGTGAACCCAAATCCACAGGTATTGTGATGCAACTCTTTGGCACCTGTATGGTCAGTGTTGAGGGCAGTAATTATTCCTGGACTCTTGTTATGTCCTCTAGGTTTACAGAATTAAATCATGAACTTTGAATGACCTCAGTCAAGTCACTTCTCCTCTCTGAGTCTTATTCATCATCTGTAATGACTGAGTAAGAGGTGAAGGGTGCGTGGTGGACACTGGGTAGAGGTTTATCTGTGATCTCTTATGGTTCCTTCCAGATCTCCTGTGGTTCTAAAAGGTCCTTTGGAATCATGGAGGGAATACTCCCAGGGAATTCTTCTGTGTTTGAAAGCTCTCTTACATCACTGATGTCAGCTGTGCCTGAGGGTTTTAAGTGGGTCAACAGTCTCCAAACACAAGCCTGGAGAGAAACCTGGAAATTATGGATTAAAGACAATCACAATAGGGCCCATAATAACTCTCTTATAAACCCATCTTCATTGTTGGTTAATAACCAAATTCCTTCTTTCCGGGATACTCCACCCTCACCTTCTCCCACGGAGATGGGTGAGGCCGGATTAGGGCAGGGTAATTGAGTTCTTTCTGGGGAGTTTGGGGTCAGGTGAACACAACTCCTTGACCTGATCTCACATGGCTCCAGGGATGTACCCAGAATCTCTCCCTTGAGAGACAGGACAGGATGACTCAGGAAGAGGGAATTCAATCACAGGAAGTTTATAAAGACTGGAAATGGGACTGGTGGCCAAATCCAAGCCCGGATACTCCTAAGGGCATATGGTATGGGAACCAATGCTGGGCTGGGGGCCAGGAGATCCTGCCTATGTGCTAGCCTGAACTTACCAGGAGACTGAGAGGAAGTTCAGCTTCTTCAACTGAACTGAGGAGACTGGCTTAACTGATCTGTAAGGGTCTTGTAAGTATGATATTTTAGGATTCTAGAAAGCATCTGATGCAGTGGGCTACTTTTGTGCCTCAGTTTCTGCTTTTGTGAAAATCAGAATAACAATAGTAACTTCATCATAGAATTATTTTGAAGATTAAATGAGTTTACCACAGCATGTCTACTTCGTTCATTTAGTGTATTCCTTTCATGGTTACCCACTAGGCTTCTACTGCAAACCATACTCTGTACTAGGTGAGAATGAACAAATGAATTCAGTGATCAACTACAGGGATACCTTCACAGAGCTAGAAGTCTTGTGGGGAACATAGTAAAATTTAAAAACTGAAGCAATTTTTTTTTTTTTTTTTTTTTTTCTTTTTGCGGTATGCGGGCCTCTCACTCTTGTGGCCTCTCCCGTTGCGGAGCACAGGCTCCGGATGCGCAGGCTCAGCGGCCATGGCTCACGGGCCCAGCCGCTCCGCGGCATATGGGATCCTCCCAGACCGGGGCACGAACCCGTATCCCCTGCATCGGCAGGCGGACTCTCAACCACTGCGCCACCAGGGAGGCCCTGAAGCAATTTTAATAAGACATTTCTGTTATGATTTGACAATCAGCTCAAAGCCCCTGTCCATGTATGGCAAATAGCAGGCAAAAACATTCCAAGAAGTGGCAAATACAAAACTGTCGAGGGAAGAGAGTTCTCTGTCCCTGACCTAAGTTAGAGGTGACACATTTGCATATCCACAGGGGCAAAGCAGAGGACACAAGTTAATGTAGCAGGTTGAATGTCAGACAACCTGGAAGAAGGGGATTACGGCAAACTAGAGTGTACACGCATTCTCTAAAGGGGGCAGCTCGACTCTCCTGTCTACTGCCGCCACGTGGGAATCTGAGCCCAAGATTAACAAAAGCTACCCTTTTTCAGCAGAAGCCAGGAATCCAGAGTTTTATGTAAAAATCTTGCAGATTTCAAATGATGACAACGTACTCAAATATTAAAAAAGAACGCTATGTAGCCACTGGTTTGCTACCTAGTTTAAGGCAAACTGTTTCAGATAAGTAAGAGCATTATGAATGTTTTCAGAGATGGTAAGGACGAAGGAAAGAGGATGAGTGACTACTGTATATCTTCGATGCACCAAGCATCTCACACACATCATCTATCATTCCACTGGTTGCTCACAACGATACTGAGAAATATTGATGTTTAGTACTGATTTTTTTTTTTTTTTCTTAGGAAAGTCACATATGGGGAGTGTGTTTTGGGAAACACTGGTATGGACAGATAAGAATGGCAGTATGAGGAAGATTGAATATAGGGACAAGACTAGAAGCAGGGGAGCCTGGTGAGGAAGTTATATTGGAATTACCTAGAGTGGTCTTAGTCGGGAAGAAAACAGAGTTGAGGCATAATGGAAAAGTAATTAACTAAGCTTTATTTTTCAAGTCAGTCAATAATGTCCTAGAAGGAAAATCTACTTCTCTCCCACCTCCCCACGTCAGGTGGAAGATGGAGATACCTTACAGGTGTACCCCTTTTCTTACACTCTCTTTTCACCTTAGGGCTATCTCTTTGATGCCTCTTCTCAGTTCCATGTTGGCCATCTCTCCAGGTGGGCAACGGAAGCTGAGTCTTAGTCCTACGGACTGGGCCACCCGGTCTAACCCCTACTGCCACACAGAATCCTTTCCTATAGGGCAATAAAGTTCTGTAGGAAAAGACCATTCAGCCCTTCTCTTTGCTCCCCCAATCCAGGGGCTCCTTGCCTCTGGCTAGTACTACACTGCCAGTGAGAAAGAGATGTGGATTAAACAGTCAGGAGACCCAAATTCAATTCCTGACCCCACTCCTCCTAGAAGTTTGACCTTCAACTATCAAGTACACAAGCCTTATCTTCAACTCCCTCACCTGTAAATGGAGATAATAATTCCCTGCCACTTGGAAGGAATAATTTGCAGATAAAATGAGATAATGGATTCAAAGGCCCTTCAATTCATCTTCCCAGAGCAGCCAGGGTGATGAAACTTTCACTCTTTAGCATGCCTTAAACAACTCCCTGTAATTTCACCCCTGCTATAGTCTCTTCTCTTTTATTTCTGCCACTCAAAATTTAAACTTGAGCACACAACCCTTTTATACTTTAAGGTCACTGCACTTGCTTTTCCCTCTACCTGGAATACTCTCCATCCTCATGTACTTCTCAACCTTCACTTCATCTCATTGCTTCCTGCTCACACTTCAGGTCTTTATTGGGTGCCTCCTATACGCCCGGCATTTTACTAGGCACTGGGCTACAGTCATGAAAAAGATGAACATAACTCCACTTCAGAGGAGTTAGTATTCTAGCGAGAAGGGAAAATGCTCAACCTTTCTTCCCCCCAAATCAAAATGCATTCGTCATAATTACAGTAAGTGCTACAAGAAGAGTATTAAATGCTAAAAGTTCACATAGTTAAAGAAAGGGCCAAATATAATCTGAAGATTCTGATAAGTGACATTTAAGCTGAGACCTGAGTGTATAGACCTAAGTGGGAAAGAAAATCAGTGCTATCAAGAGCAGATAGAAGACTGGAGAAGTAGGCGAGAACAGTTATTCATAACCTTAAAGGCCATGTCAACACTTTCTTTCCATTTAGTTAGAAGAGTTATGGAAGGCTCTTAAAGGGTGTAAATTAGGAAAATGATACTTATAAATCAGATATTCATCAAATATTCATTGAGTGTTTATGATATGCCAGGCACTGTTCTAGGCACTGGATAGGATCCAAAGCTGCATTTTGAAGGGTAACTCTGGCTTTAGAATTGACAACTGAAAGGGATAAAAAGTGGCTGATATGAAGACTAATTAGAAAGTCATTGCAAGAGATGATGGGTGGTTTAGACCATGCAATGAGAATAGAAACAAAGGAATAGATTCAAGAGATAATGTTGTATGTCAATTATATTTCAATAAAACTGGGGAAAAAAGATAATGGAGATCAAAGCAAAACAACTTGGTTGTAAACTGAATATGAGGATGAACTAGAGAAAAGAGTTAAACCTTGGGATTTTGCTTCAAGGAACTGAATTTATAGTGGTACCAGTTATAGAGAGAGTAAATGAGCACGTAGACAGGAGTACACTAGTGGGGAGATGCTAACAAGTTCAGTTTTGTATGTGTTGGGTTTGAATTGCTTGTGAGACATCAGGTTGCAGATGCTTCTAGTCAGCTGGATATGAACAGACAGTTCAGAAGAATGAGGTGGAAACACAAATGTAAGAGCAGTGATTATACTGATTATAACTATGGGAGTGGATGTTAGCCCAGAGAGAGTTTAAATTGAAAAACTAAGATAAAAGACAAAGATCTAAGCTGCTCTAGGATTTAAAGAGCAGATGGGGAGGACCCAGTCTGCAAGGGAGGCTGAGGTGGAGTCCAAGAGGCGGGTGTAAAACCAGGAGGGAGAGCATGGTGTCAAAGAAACCGAAAAAGCAAAGGTTTCAGAAGAGAATGATGAATCCTGTAGAGTGCTTGAAGACATCAAGTAAGTCTATGCCCCCCCCCAAAAAAAGTCATTGGATTTAATGACATGGAGGTTACAGATATTTGTGGAGAAAAATGTTTCAGTAAACTTGGAGGTAGCAGGAGACAGAGTGAAGGGAGTTAAGGAACCAGTGGAAAGTGAAGAAATGGAGTCAGCCACTGCAGACTCTACTTTCAAAAGTGTGTTTATAAAGAAGAGGAGTGAGACAGTTATGAGAGTGTAAGATGGAATGCTTTTTTTTTTCTTTAAGAAAAACATATGAGCACATTTAAACGATGGTAAAAATAATCTACTAAAGGAGGAGAGATTGGAAGCATAGAATATAGAGGGATACTTGATAGGTCAAATTTCCTAGAAATTTAGTAGGGTACAGGAAACAGTGCAATAGAAGGGTTAACTTTATAGAGGAAGAAGGGCACCTCCTACATTGCTACAGGAGGGAAGGGGAAGAATATGCAGAAAGAAGCATACAAGATTTAAAATAGTCAAGGAGGGAAGTTTACCTACTCCCTATACTATTCCCTCTGAAAATGAGGACCCAAGATTATCTGCTGAGAGACGGGGAGGAATAAGGTGCCATGAATTGAAGGCTGGTGAAAGAGAAAGTAAATTGATAGGAGAAGTCTAGTAGGATTGCCTGGTAGCGTGAAGAGCCCGGTTGACATTGGTGACTGATGATATATTTGTGCCAACCATTCTCAACTGTGTGCTTCTCACTAGCTGTGTGATGTATGGACTAGCAGAGGAGAGGACGGAGAGCTGCTGCGTGCATCCAGTGTAGCGGTTTGGCCAAGCAGGGCAACGGAAGAACAGAAAGGCAAGAGAGATCAGGAGGTGGTTGAGAACAGTGATTAAAATATGAGCCATGCCGTGATAATGAGAGGCCCGCGCACCGCGATGAGGAGTGGCCCCCGCTTGCCGCAACTGGGGAAAGCCCTAGCACAGAAACGAAGACCCAGCACAGCCATAAATAAATAAATAAAATAAAATAAAATAAAATAAAAATAAAGCAAAAGAAATCTGAATGAAGTACGGTCTTAAAAAAAAAAGAATAAATAAAATATGAGCCATGAACTCTACCATGGTGTCTCAGTCCTTCCAGGTTGCTACAACAAAATACTATAGGTGGGTAGCTTATAAGCAACAGAAATGTATTTCTGACAGTTCTGGAGGCTGGAAAGTCCAAGATCAAGACATCAATAGGCTTTGGGTCCACTCCCTCTGGAAGAAGATGGCCTTCTGCTCACTGTAACTTCACAAGGTAGAAGAGTGAGGGATTTCCCTGGGGTGTCTTTTAAAAGGGCACTGATCCAATTCATGAAGACCTGTCCTCATGACCTTATCACTGACCAAGTGCCCCGCCTGTTAATACCATCACCTTGGGGGTTAGGGTTTCAACATAAGAATTTTAGGGGGACACAAACATTCAGTCCATTTCACATGGATAGGGAGATGACTGAAAAATAGCTGGAACTGAGAGATGGAGATAGAGCAGTGATACCTAGGAACAGGGAATCATATTGAGTTAAAAGACAGATATGGTAGGGGTGAGAGATAAAAAACAAACAGGATAAAAGAGAGTGGGAGGGCTTCCCTGGTGGCGCAGTGGTTGAGAGTCTGCCTGCCGATGCAGGGGACGCAGGTTCGTGCCCTGGTCCGGGAAGATCCCACATGCCGCAGAGCAGCTGGGCCCGTGGGCAATGGTCACTGAGCCTGCACGTCCGGAGCCTGTGCTCCACAACGGGAGAGGCCACAACAGTGAGAGGCCCGCCTACAGCCAAAAAAAAAAAAAAAAAGAGAGTGGGATATCGGAGCTAATGATTTTGATGGGACATCATCACATGAGGACAACTCCAGGGTGGGAACTAGGAGTGGGTGGCTGAGCTAGACCGGAAGCAAGTTCACTGGAGATGAGCAGGCTAAGGAAGTGAGAGACTGGGTGGTAGGGCACGGAACCCAGGAGGACCTGAACACGTCTACTGTGATGACAAGGGCATAGATGGAGAGAAAACTCAAAACCAGCAGCTTTGATACTTAGAGCATCAGTTCCAGTTGAAGCAAGAAGATGAAGGCTGGATTCTATTTTACTTTATCTTTTGGGGAATGACTGCATTTCAGGGTCATAAGGAAGGACGGATTTAATCCTGACAAAGTCTTCGGATGGGAGGTAGGCACCTACCTACCATAATTCTTCCCTGGCCTAGAAGGAGGTTCTGGAGAGCACAGAGGGAAAGCTAGCTTTCCTTCTCTTGGCATCTATAATGGGCAGCATCTATAGCATCTATAGCATCGTAGCATCTATAATGCTACGAAGGTCAAGCATGGTGACAGGTGGCAGCAGAGAGAAAGGGAAACCTTTCTCACCAGAGGGCGAGCTCCACGTGGGGGTGCTGATAGTCATAAGTGAGGTTTGACCAGTATGATTAATTACTGGGACCAGAATCTTGAACAATTGCCTCACTTCCTCTGCATAGCCTTTACCGACGCCACTAGACTGAGTTAGAAGCCTCTAATCTGTGCTCTTACGGTATCTGAATTGTCTCATCACCTACCATGCTTTAGGGTAATTTCTTGCTAAACTGTATTTATCTCCTAGTAGACTTATAAACTCCATGAGGGCAGGATTCATGGCTTCCTTGCTCCTATTCCATGCCCAGCACACCCTGCAGTGTCTGGACCACAGTAAAGGCTCCATATACATGAATGAAACAAATGAGCGTGCTTTGTGAACTGTTAAAAAAACAAAATAAAACAAAACCCTCAGTGATATAGAAGGCAGGTGGGTGGCATGGGGGAACGGAGAGAATTAAGACCCTCCAAGTACCTTTTCCCTTTGGAGGCGCTTGACTTTAGAAACCTCTCACCCAAAGAGCAGCTGGAGTGACAGAAACATTTTCTGAGGACCTGAGATCAGTTCCAGATGTTTGCAGGCATGTCAGTTTGTACCTCACCCTGTAAAACATATTTCCTTCACCCCTCTCCACTCTAGCTGAGGGAGTGGGGCCCAGTCTCCAGTGACATCACCTCTCACAAGTTGGTCCAGGGCAGGCAGACAGCAGGCGGGTGAGGGCTCTTCTAGCTTCTCAGACAAAGAGTAGGGCTCAGCCATGGCCTGCACTGCTTGAGGAGCTATGAGTAATTTCCACGGAATTTCATAAACAGCTCCGATGTAATCACTCCATCACAGCCGCTGCCGCCACCCTCCTGTCAGCTACTGGGGGGTGTGAGGCCTTGCTGTCCTTTGCTTTGAGTTATTCCCCCCACACACCCACCTCCCTAACTGCTCCCCATTCACTTGAGAAGGTCATCGGTCTAAGGTCTAAGATGGGATGGTGTGTGTGCAGGGAGAGGGAGTGGGCGGTGTCCTTTGAGTCGTAGATTAGACTTAATGGAAACAGGGAGGGAGGGTTTAGAGAACTGCGTTGGGGATGGAGACAGGTGTCTTCTGACCCTTCAGGATGTTATTCTTGACCCAGATCTAGATGAATCTAGATAAGCAGCTCACGCCTAAGCCGCTTGAAGAGATAAAGACAGGAAAAGATAGACTGAGACATAGGCAGAAGGTGGCATGAAGAAAAAAAGGAAAAAGGGGAGACAGAAAGATGTCAAGAGGGACACACATAAATAGAGGAAAAGAAGGAAGGGAGGAAGGAGAGAGCGAGGAGAGAGAAAGGAAGACACAGAGATAAGAATTGAGAGTTGGCAGGAGGGAAGCCTGGTGCTGCTAAGCTGGGGAGCAGCCCATCAGGCTTCCACATGCCAGGACAGAAAGGGGCACTGACCGGCTCTAGACGTTGCTGCCTTTCGTGGGGAGATGTGGGGGACGGTAGAGAGGGCCCGCTGCCTCGGGCGGGGGCCGACAGAGCCAGCTGGCCTTCCAGTCCTGAACCAAAACCCAAAGCGAAGCTGGGAATCCCATGGGGAGAGGGAGAAGTCTCTGATTTTTAAAAGGTTAACAAATATTCCAGCAGCTGACCAAAGAAAATTCAGGGGAGGGTGGTAGGAGGTTAGGACGTTGGGTGAGACCCTTCCACTCCTTGTCTTTCCTTTTCTGATCCTTACAATGAGGGAGCTGGACTCACTGCTGAGGTCCTGCTACTCTAAAGTTTTGGGATTCTCAGAAGCTGGTATGTATGACAAAGAAGCAATGAGTCTGAAGAGCTACGTTCTCTAGAAGAGTCCCCCAGCTGCCATCATATGTCTAGATACTCCATCTTGCCCAGACACACAGATACCCTATATCCGCTAATTTCCATTTGCTTCTTGGTTTATTCTCAACAAGAACAAAGCACACCAGAGGTAATATCACTGGTGGAGAGATATTTGGACTTGGCAGGGAGAGCAGGTAAAGAAACCAGAGCCCCCATTCTAGCACTGACTCTCCCACTAGCTCATGTGTGTAACCTCGGGACAAGCCCCCCTCCCGCCTTCCTCAGCCTTTTTCTCCGTAGGTCAAACATGGTATTTGGATTCATTAAATTTTCCTGTGCCTCACCCCGCCTTCTTATTCCCACCCCCCTGCATCTAGCCCTGCCCAAGAGGCTGAAACCCATGCCAATTGCTCTGATGAGGCCACAGGGGAGAACCAGACGTCTGTTTTTAATATCGATGACAGATTAGCGTGCGGGGAATTCAGCCACCCCCCAAAACAAGCCCCGTCTCTGCTCAAAACAACTGGAACAGGAGGCTAGTTATGCTTGGCTTTCCCAATAGAGTCCCAGGACCGACAGAGCAATAGCTTCTCTGAAGGAAACAAAGAGGGCGCCAAACCCAGGGGTGGGGGGGACAGGAGAAGGAGACAGGGAGGGAGAGTCCGCATTTCAACAGCTAGTTCAAAAGGGTGTTGAACAGATGGCAGTCATAAAGCATGTGTGTGTGAGAGAGAGAGAATGTGTGTATGCATGTATATCTGTGCACACGCATGCGTGAGCTTGTGAATAAATAAACAATTACAGCACTGCACTCGGCTGCCAGCAAAAATCCAGAGAGATCAAAGAGAAAGCCCTCATTTCCTTATTCTGGTCTCACCTGGCCAAATGTGTGAGCAATCCTAACTCTCTAACAAAACAAGTCTTAAACCTTATTTTATTGTTTGTTTTCTTCCTAACATTGAACTTTCCTTTTTCTTTTTTTAATTCATGGAAATTAGAAGCAACTAGCATTTATCAGTACTTACTATGTCTCAAGAACTGTGCTACATTTGACTCTCAAAGTAGCTAACGAAATAGGTGTTATTTTCCCCATTCCACAGATAGGGAAACTGAGACCCAGAAAGGATGTCGACTGGCCCTAGATTTCTCAGTGAGAAGTGGTAGAAACTGAAAGCAGAATCCAGGTTTCTGGGAAAAAAAAAAAAAAAAGCCCACGCTCCTTAATTCGGCTTGTAACCTCTAAGATAAAGTTCAGTCAAGTAGACTGAAATTTTCAAATTTGGTCCAAGTTCACTTTTGAGATTGTTGAGACGTAGTAAAAGTGGCACGGAGGCAAAGAGATGAGGTTTCTGCTTCAGATATCCACTGCCAATCATCTACAGCATCAATTAATCATAACACCTTTTAGAAGGCTTACTATGTACTCAGCTAGTCTCTAGAACTACGTAAGACCTCATAAGACCACACAGTACTCAAAGAATTAACATCAGAGTTGAAAAGTTAAAACATGTATATGCCTACCCACATACAATTCAATTCAGTGAACACTGAACATCTATGTACGTCAGGCACTGTGGAAGGATACCAAATTATAAAGACATAAGAGTCATTATCCTGCTTCTTTAAAGACAATTATCCACTGAAAAATTCAAGAATTGGATGGTGGAGAGAATTACAGTCAAGTAGCACAAGGAAGAATTAGAAGAACCTGTAAAGATGGTGGCAGATATGTCATTATCTTCAAACTTCTGAATGGCAGCAGGAAGAAGAAGGGGTAATATCTCTGTGGGGTGTCCCCAGACCATGTAACTAAAAAAAAGTTTTATCTCTATCAAAAAAAAGGAACTCTTGGATCAGAACACTGGTTCCTAGATAATCAGAAGGAAGAATCTTGGATTTCCATTTCTGGACTGGATGGAGAAACAGAGACTAGGTTTGTTTACCCTACTACCTGAAACATTAAGGATTTTTTAAAAAGAAAAGAACATAAAACAAGTTTTCAAACTGGAAATCTGGCAACAGAGGACAGAGATCCTGAAATATGGAAAACAAATTCTGTAAGCCCTAAAATTTCTGCAGCTTCCTGCCTTTAGAGAGTTTCTAGGTCACTGCAGGGAGATGCCTGAAAGATTCCCTAAATTGAGAAGGCAGAGTTCTTAGTCCAGGAAGATGAAAGTGACTAGAGTTTATAGGACAGAGTAAGGGAGAGGAGAGAGCTGTACAGAGAGAAAATTGAAGAGATCTGTGTAGGGTCCCCTTTCAATACTCAGCAAAGTACTGGTTAATGGATGTATGTAAGGAGACTACCAACCCAAGAGGATTAGACAGAACAATGCCCATTGCTCATACAGGGGCCAGAAATAGTGCCTATTCCTCCCAGTCACACTGGAAAATCTCATAATTCATGGGCCACTGTGTAGAACACACTGAAGGGTCTTGCCTCAGTAGTAGGGAATAATTAGCCCTAGACTAAACACTGCTCTGGTTCCATCTAACAAATCTTAAAAGTAAGACCTAAAAGAATCAAACTGTTTCCAAATAACTTAACTGTGGCCCAGAATAGAGTTCAAAAATATTTACAGGAATACAAAAGTATCCAGAACCCAACAAGGCAAATATCACAATGTCTGGCCTTTAATCAAAAATTACCTGGCATGCAAAGAAGAAGGAAATTCAACACATACCGAGGAGAGAAATCAATCCATTTAAACTGACCCAGAACTGATACAGATGTTAGAATTAGGAAACAAGGACATCAAAACCATTATTATAACTCTATTCCATACATCAAAAAAGTTATGACATGCCATATACTAGCCAGATCCAAACTGAACTTCCTGGGACTTCCCTGGTGGTAGAGTGGTTAAGAATACACCTGCGAATGCAGGGGACACAGGTTTGAGCTCTGGTCCGGGAAGATCCCACATGCTGTGTGGAGTAACTAAGCCCGTGCACCACAACTACCGAACCGGCGCTCTAGAGCCCGTAAGTCACAAGTACTTTAGCCCACGTGCCACAACTACTGAAGCCCATGCGCTTAGAGCCTGTGCTCCACAACAAGAGAAGCCACTGCAGTGAGAAGCCTGATCACCATGATGAAGAGTAGCCCCCACTCAATGCAACTAGAGAAAGCCCACGTGCAGCAATGAAGACCAAATGCAGCCAAAAATAAATAAATTAATTAATTTAAAATAAATGTTTAAAAAAACAACAAGAAAATTGAACTTCCTAAGATGAAAATCACAATGTCTGAGACTTCCCTGGTGGTGCAGTGGTTAAGAATCCTCCTGCCAATGTGCCAATGCAGGGGACACAGTTTCGATCCCTGGTCCAGGAAGATCCCACATGTCCCAGAGCAACTAAGCCCATGTGCCACAACTACTGAGCCTGTGCTCTAGAGCCCGCGAGCCACAACTACTGAGTCTGCGTGCCACAACTACTGAAGCTCGCGCTCCTAGACCCCGTGCTCCTCAACAAGAGAAGCCACCGCAATGAGAAGTCTGCACACCACAACAAAGAGTAGCCCCCACTCGACACAACTAGAAAAAGCCCACACACAGC
Source organism: Mesoplodon bidens (assembly GCF_964165515.1). Classification (NCBI taxonomy): domain Eukaryota; kingdom Metazoa; phylum Chordata; class Mammalia; order Artiodactyla; family Ziphiidae; genus Mesoplodon; species Mesoplodon bidens. The sequence continues at coordinate 17,769,725 of NC_138162.1, read as the reverse complement.
AATAAAGACCCAAAGCAACCAAAAATAAATAAATAAATAAATAGAAAATTACAATGTCTGAGTTAAAAAAAAAAACACTGCATAGATTAACAGTAGATTAGATACTGCAGAAGGCAATGAAGACATAGCACTAGAAACTATCCAAAAGGAAACAAACAAAAAGAAATAATTTTAAAAAATGAAAAGAGCATCAGTGAGATAAAGAACAATTTCAAGTGGCTGAATACATATATTTTTAGAGTCACTGAAGGAGAAACAAGATGGAGAGAGAGAAAACTAATGGCCCCCAATTTTCCAGATGGGCTAAAATGGTAAACCCATAGATCCAAGAAGCTTAATAAACCTCAAACACAATAAACTGCTAATGTAAGCAAGACACAGGAGCAACATCTTTAAATTACTAAAAGAAAAATATGCCAATCTAGAATACTGTACCCAGCCATAATAGCTTACAAGAGCAAAAGCAGAAAGAATTCATCATTAACAAACCTGAAATATAAGAAATAATAAAATATATCCTTCAGGCAGAAAGATAATGAAATCAGATGAAAATATGGATGTATGCAAAAGAATGAAGAACACCAAAAATGTAAGTTTTTGGTTTTTTACATGAGTAAACAATAAAACTATTAATTAAATATACTTAAAGGATTACTCTTTTAGGAAAATAACAATGAATTATGAAACATATATATGAGTAAAATGTATGACAATATAGGATAAAGACTTGGAGGAGAGAAATAAAAGTATACTATATAAGGTTCTTTTACTGTATATGAAGAATTATAATAGCACTTGAGGGCACACTGTGATATGTTAAATATGAATATATAAACCCTGAAGTAATCACTAAACTAACAAAAGAGTTATAATAAATCAACAAAAGAAATAAAATGGAATAATAAATACACTCAATCTAAAAGAAGATAGAAAAAGAAAGGAAACAAAGAAAAGTGAAACAATAGAAAACAAATAGCACAATGATAAACTTAAACCTAACCACAACAATATCATATTAAACATAAATGGTCTAAACACCCCAATGTAAAGATAACAATGTCAGATTGGATTAGGGAAGAAAAAAAAAGAAGAAAAAGAAAAGAATAAAGACCTAAATACATGCTGTCTACAAGAAACCCATTTTAAATATAAAGGCACAAGTAATGTAAGAGTAAAAAAATGGTAAATCATTCTAACGCTAATCAGAAGAAAGCTGAGGAAGTTATATTAATATCAGAAAAAAGTAGATTTTGGGGCAAAAAATGTAACATGGATACAGACAACCATTTCACAATGATAAAGGGATTGATTCATCAAGAGGATATAAAAATTATAAATGTTTATTCACTTAATAACAGAGCTTCAAAATGTATAAAGTAAAAACTGATAGAACTATAAGGAGAAACAGATATATCCACAATCATCATCAGAGGTTTCAGTACCATTCTTTCAAGTATTGATACAACAAGAAGACAGAAAATCAGAAAGGTTTTAGAAGACTTGAACAACACAATCAACCAATTTGATCTAACTAGCATTCATAGAAAAACTCATCCATAAATAGAAGAAAATACATGATTTTAAACTGGACACTGAAAACAATGATAGACCATATCCTGTGCCATAAAACCAGTCTTAATAAATTTAAAATGATCCAGCAACCCCACTCCTGGGCATATATCCAGAGAAAATCATAATTCAAGAAGATACATGCACCTCAATGTTCATTGCAGCACTGTTTACAATAGCCAAGACATGGAAGCAACCTAAATGTCCATCGACTGATGAATGGATAAAGAAGATGTTATACATATATACAATGGAATATTACTCAGCCATTAAAAAGAATGAAATAATGCATTTGCAGCAACATGAATGGACCTGGAGATTATCATACTAAATAAGTCAGACAGAGAAAGACAAATATCATATGATATCACTTATATGTGGAATCTAAAAAAAAATTATACAAATGAACTTATTTACAAAACAGAAACAGATTCACAGAGTTAGAGAACAAACTTATGGTTATGGGGGAAGGGTCATGGGGAGGGATAGATAAGGAGTTTGGAATTGACATATACACACTGCTATATTTAAAATAGATAACCAACAAGGCCCTACTGTACAGCACAGGGAACCCTGCTCAATATTCTGTAACAACCTAAATGGAAAAAGAACTTGAAAATATGTATAACTGAATCACTTCGCTGTACACTTGAAACTAACACAACTTTGTTAATCAACTATACTCCAATATAAAACAAAAATTTTTTAAAAAATGATTAAAGTCATAAAAAGTGTATACTCTGATATAGTGGAATCAAATTAAAATTCAATGACAGAAAGTTATCTGAAAAATCCCCAAATATTTGGAAATTAAGTAACATGCATCTAAAGAATCCATGGGTCAAAGAAGAAAACAAAAGGGAAATTAAAAGGTATTTTGAACTGAATGAAAATGAAAACACAATTTATCAAAAATCTGTGGTAAGCCACTAAAGCAGTAATTAGGGAAAATACTTGTCTTACAAGAAAAATCTCAAATCAACAACTTCAGCTACCACCTTAAAAATCTAGAAAAAAGAGGAACAAATTAAATCTAAAATAAGCCAAAGAAAAGAAATAACAAAGGTCAGAGTAGAAATCAATGAAATGGAAAACAATAGCAAATGTAGGTGAAATCAAAGCTGATTCTTTGAGAAGATAAATAAATTACACAACCTTCTTTCCAGATTGATCAGAAAAAAAGAGAGAGATGACAGAAATTACTGATATCAAGAATGAGAATGATATCACTATAAATTCCATAAATATTAAAAAAAATAATAACAGAATATCACAATTTTTTGCCAGTAAATTTTATAACTTACACGAAATGGATAAATTCTTTGAAATACACAAGGTACCAAAATCACTTAAGAAGAAATTCATAACCTGAATAGCCCTATATCTATCAGAGAATTAAATTAGTAATTAAAACCTTCTTACAAGAAAAGCTCCAAGCCCAGATTATTTCACTTGTGAATTCTACCAAACAATTTTTTAAAAATACATTACTAATTCTACCCAAACTCTTTCAGAAAACTAAAAAGGAGAAAATATTCTGCAATTTATTTTGAAAGGCCAGAGTTATCCTGACAGCAAAACAGACACAAGCATTACCAGAAAACTACTGATCAAAATACCTGACAAATAAGGATGCAAAAATCTAAACAAAATTTTAACACAATAAATCCAATAATATATAAAAAAAGGTAGTGCATCATGACCATGTGGCATTAATTTATTCCAGGAATACAAGGGTTTTTTTTTTAAATCCTTTGAAAATGCATCAATATAATTTACCGCATTAACAAACTAAGAAACATAAACTATGATCATTTCAATGGACACAGAGAATTCAACATTCATAATAAATAAATAAAGATTCAAAATAAAGATTCAAGCACTGTGCTGGGAGTAGGACAGACTGGCTGTGGAACTTTGGGAAGGTCACAGACCTCTCTGGGGATTCACTACTTGATCTATAAAAATGCGCCTGGTAATCGTTCAGAGACTAATGTTAGCAACATGGCGGCATAAGAATTTTCAGCACTTGTCTCTCCCCCACCTCCCAACCCCCATCGCCCCCATCACCCCTCTAACAACCTCCATCAAAAAATCAATTTGAACCAATCCGAGTAATGGCATTGTGGGGAAAATCTGAACCGAAAAATCAATTTGAACAGCTGTCCGTGCACAGAAATACTTCACAAGAACTAAGGTTTCTAGGTGAGGGATCATTGCACCTGGGTGAAGCACAAAACTAAGAAAAGATGCTTTGAGGAGGGTAGGAAAGATAGATTCACATTACTCTTATAACCTCTCCCCCAAGCCTGAGCAGCCCAGTGCCGAGAGAGAAACCGTCCCTTTGGAAGAAAAGAGAAAAGTGATACCAACTTCACTTTGCACTCCAGAGCCAGCTCCCACGGCTGTAGGTGGCTCCCAGAAGACTTCTGTGTGCATCCAGGACTCTGGCTCATCCCAGCAACTGCTGTCTCCAGGGGCCCCAGCAGCTTCCATGGCACCAGGCTCCCAGTGGGCTCCCACGAACCCAGGTCTCCAAGCCACCCTGGCGCCTGCCAGCTCCAAAGGCCCTCAGGTGATCTACCCTTGAACCCGGCTTTCCGGCCGGGCCCAGCACTAGGCCAACTACCACCAACTCAGGCTTTTGACCTACCTTGGAACCAGGTTGGCTCCCAGGCTCCTGACACTCCAGCATTCCAGGCCTGCCCTCATGGCCCAGCCTCAAGGCCAGTTCCCTCAGACCCAGGCTCCCTGCCTGCCATAAGCCAGACCAGCCCTGCAGACCCACCTCCAGGATGTCACAGCCTCATGTATACTCTTTAAGTAAACTTAAAGCACTCCTTAAGATCCACTTTCCCCATCTTCTCCTGCATGTCTGAATAATTTCCAAATCCTCTTCCCCAGCATGAAAGACAACTATCTCAGTACATCTCACTAGAAAACGCAATTCCTTGAATTTCTTTATCTCAGTCCCAGAGATAATATATTTACAGATCAAGGTCTTCAAAAATGTAACCTGTAGGCCTTCCCAAGTAGAAACGGTCAAATCCTTTTTTGAATTAACTAACACTTTAGTATATGACTTTGTGGATCCAATTTAGAGAATCAGAAATTCTCTACAAGTACAATTTGCTACCTTCCCCTCCAGAAAATCATACGAAAAAGCACACAGGTGTGGGAACTAGGTAACAAACGCCAAACAGTGAAACTTCCCGGTGCCTTCCCAGTTCAGAGGACACCAAGTCTCCAAAGGTATTTAGAAAATCCCAGTTTCCCTCCTCTGTCACACCATCTCAACGAAAGAGGAAATCTTGAACTTTCTACTTACCTGTGTAGAGGTCCGTATCTGTGTATTCATCCACTTTCTTGTGCTGCAGAATATAATCAGAGACCTTGGTCCCAATAGCTGGCTGAACATCTACCCACTCCAAGGAGACCACGGTGCTGGAGGGCTCTACTGCTGGGGAGAGCCGTAGCCTAGGGGGGTGACAGGGAAGGTTGTTTGTTTGCCAGCCAGTACTGTCTGGGCCCCAAGAGTTTGCACAGGCCAAGATTAAAAGCACAGGATTCAGTCTGGCTTCAACCCACCACCATACCCCTTGTGTAGACTTAGGCAATTAATTATACTTCTTTCAGCCTCTGTTTCCTCGTTCATAATGGGGATAAGAAAGAGCCACCTTTTGGATCAATGTGGAATCCAGTAAATTAATCCAAGTACACAGTATGTGCTCACAGCAAGTTGATTAGCTTTCCATTTGTTTAAACTATATTCTCAATGATGCTTCACTGTCAATTAAATTGGCAGTGCCTTCAAACACAGTCATCTGCCAACCTCTCTGCCATTCTCTTCAATCCCCCAGTATATCAGTCAATGCTTTAATATCCTTAAATCAATACTCCCTCACAGAGGGCAGGGATCCTGGGGAATCCTTTCACAAAGCAGGAAATAACAGAATGTTTGAAAGTGAGAACTGGGAGGGTCCTTTGAGAGAGGGAAGTGCAATCCCCTCATTTCATAGAAGGCGAAAGCAAAGCCCAGAAAAGGGGATGATCTGCATAAAGTCACACAGCAAACTGGGGACAGAACCATGATGGTGACTTTGCTTGTCCCCAGCCCAGATTCCTTCTCTCTTTCCACTATACCCACTAACTCTGCAATGACTATCTTACAATGGACCCTCAGTATTGGCTCCTGCCCAGACCTCCTCCACTCCTCACACCCCTCTCTCTCTTAATCACACTGCCCCAATCAAGACGACCTTCCTTTACTTCCTCAAATGGTGAGTTTCCTAAGTCAGGGCTTTCCCATGGGCTCTGTCTTTTTCCTGAAGCACGTCTGTTGCCATTTGCTGCCTGGCGAACTCGGACTCTAATTCAGGTCTTCTCAGAGAGGCTTCCCAGACTATCTCCCTCTCCTCCAACTAAAGCATCCCTTCTTTGTTCTGTCCATTAGCACATCTTTGTTTTTCTTTCATATTTTTATTATTTAAATGTTTAAATGGTATCACGCTTTCCTGTTTTTGCTTTGACATCTGTCCCCCTCACTAAACGGTCAGTTCCCTAAGTGCGCAGACTGTGCCTGTCTTGGCTCATTAATGAATTCCCCAATGTCTGACACATAGCAGGTGTTCAAAACTTATTTGTTGAATGAATGAATAATATAAAGTTTCTTCGAAAAGGTCCTACACTTTCTTTATCTCGGTAGTCCCAGTGGTCAACACGGAACTGGCAAAGAAGGAGTTAGTGCCCAGTAAACCTTTGCCAAATGGATGAGTGAAGAAAAGTAATGATGGCTGGCTTGGTGCTATTAAAATAGCACACGCTGCAGGGTAAGTGTCTACCTCCGAGCCACGATTCCATTCTGCCAAAGCTCCCTGCTTTCTCAAAGGAGGTAGGCCCCCAGAGACTTCAGGCATCTGGTGAAGCACCTTAGGAACAGAAGCAAGCCATGGCCTGCACTGGCAGGACAAGAGTATGAGTCCATGGAAAGGGGTGGCCAGAGGAAGAGGGGCCATACATACGTACACCGGCTGCGGGAGAGGGCTGCAGTTGGGGAGCCCGCTGGCGTCAAAGGCGCTGAGGTCACACCTGCACCAGTCATCGATCACGTCCCCTTTCCCTGAGCACCAGTAGGAGCTCATCAGTGCGCTCTTGAAGGCCTGGAATACAGGAGGACAAAAGATGATTATCCCTAGGTTCTTCATGACATTTTTTTTTCTTATTTTTTTTTCTTTCTTATTTTTTTGCTTATTTTCTTAAATTCCATATATATGTGTTAGCATACGGTATTGGGGTAAAACAGGAATAAAGACACAGACCTACTTGAGACTGGACTTGAGGATAGGGGGAGGGGGAAGGGTAAGCTGGGACAAAGCGAGAGAGAGGCATGGACATATATACACTACCAAACGTAAGGTAGATAGCTAGTGGGAAGCAGCCACATAGCACAGGGAGATCAGCTCGGTGCTTTGTGACCGCCTGGAGGGGTGGGAAAGGGAGGGTGGGAGGCAGGGAGACGCAAGAGGGAAGGGATATGGGAACAGATGTATATGTATGACTGATTTACTTTGTTATAAAGCAGAAACTAAAAAAAAAAAAAAAAAAAAGAGATGATTATGACAATGGTGGAGAGATGGAGAGTGAAGGTCCCAGTGGCCATGAGAGTCACTGACCCAAGCTTCAGAGGAGCTCTCCTGGGCACAGGACACCATTTCATGCATAAAGCCCCAGCATTCTACCACTGGGTTCTTCTGTTTTGAGCCATTTTCCACCCAACAGCCAGAATGATCACTGAGACAGGATAGTAATAGCATCCATTGAGAATCTCCCCTGGGCCTGACACTCTAAGTATATTAACTTATCTTCAGTACCTCACACGATAGCTGTAATAAAAATTATCATTACTTCCCATTCTACAAACTAGAAAACTGGGGCACATAGAAGGTAAGTAATTTGTCTGAGGTTCATAGCTACTAAGTGATGGAACTGAGATCTGATCCAAGACAGTCTGGCTCCAGACCCTGCCCTCCTTAACACCTTGCCACACTGCTTCTTGTAGAAATCTGACCACCTCACCACCCTGCTTCAAAACCTTCAGAGGCTCCCCATAGCCCTCAGGATAAAGTCTAAACTCCTTGCTCTAGCTCCTGACCACCTTCTTAGTCTCATCTCTCACCACTCCTCTGAGTTTCCTTTGCATGCTACCATCCACCCTCATGCAACCATTAACATTTCCACCAACAGTGAATTCCTGCTTATGAAAAGTGTGCTCTAAATCAGGAGACAGCAAAGTGTTTCTGCAAAGGACCAGACAGTAAATATTTTTGACTTTATGGCCAGGCAGTCTCTGCCACAATAACTTAACTCTGCCTTTGTAGCATGAAAGTGACACAGATTATACTTTAAATAAACTGGCATGTTTGTGTTCCAATAAAACTTTATTTATAAAGACAGACAACAGGCTAGACTTATTCTGAGGTACATTGTTTGCTGACCCTTGCTCTAAATGATGATTGATTGACTGATTGATTATTATTATTTTGGCTGTGTTGGGTCTTCGTTGCTGCTGCGCGGCCTTTCTCTAGCTATGGCGAGCGGGGGCTACTCTTCGTTGTGGTGCATGGTTTTCTCATTGCGGTGGCTTCTCTTGTTGCGGAGCATGGGCTCTAGGCGCGTGGGCTTCAGAAGTTGCAGAGCGTGGGCTCAGTAGTTGTGGTGCGCAAACTCTATAGCTCAGGCTCAGTAGTTGTGGTGCATGGGGTTAGTTGCTCCACAGCATATGGGATCTTCCCGGACCAGGGATCGAACCCATGTCCCCTGCATTGGCAGGCGGATTCTTAACCACTGTGCCACCAGGGAGTCCCCTTATGTTCTATTTAACTGCAGTGTGCTTCATTGTCTCTCTCTTTCTCTCTCTCTCTTTTTTTTTTAATACATCCTGTCCTCTCTACTGGAACACTCAACCCCACCCCCACCTTCGAATCCAATTCACTCTTTTGGTCTCAGATGAAACCTTCTTTTCTATGGGAACCCTACCTTGACTTTCTTAAGCCTGTAATCAGGCTCCTCTTCTGGACACCACAACACACTAGACCACACCTAATCATCACATTCCCTTGCCTATCTCACCCAACAGACTTTGATTCCACCAAGGGCACAGGCCATGCCTTGTTCACATGAGTGTTCCCATGGGACTGAGAACACTTATTCAGTCAATATTTACTGAATAAATGAACAGACACTGAAAAACTGATCATGAGGCTGAGGTACAGATGTGCTTTATGCTTTCGTCACTCCATTTACACTGACATTTCAAGGCGCTGGGGATTCAAAATGTTTGACAGCTCTTTTTCAAACTTGGGGATTCCAGAGGATGTTGATCTCTTACTCCTTTGCCAGGTAACAGACTACCTGCTTGCTTTCTTTTTTCTTTTAATTTTTTTTTTTTTTTTTTACTTTCTGTGTACTTTTCAAACTAAAGCTTCACAAAACCTACTACCAAGGAGACTTGATTACCCAGGTGACACTTTTTCCATCTTGCATTTTTTTTGTTAGTTATTTATTTTTGGCTGCACTGGGTCTTTGTTGCTTCATGCGGGCTTTCTCTAGTTGTGGCGAGTGGGGGCTACTCTTCGTTGTGGTGCACAGGCTTCTCATTGCGGTGGCTTCTCTTATTGCAGAGTACGAGCTCTGGGCACATAGGTTTCAGTAGTTGTAGCACACAGGTTCAGTAGTTGTGACTCGCGGGCTCTAGAGCACAGGCTCAGTAGTTGTGGTGCACAGGCTTAGCTGCTCTACAGCATGTGGAATCTTCTCAGATCAGGGCTCGAACCTGTGTCCCCTGCATTGGCAGGTGGATTCTTAACCACTGCACCACCAGGGAAGCCCTCCATCTTGCATTGTTGAAAAGACTCAAGTACAGCATGTTTGTGTAAAGTGGGTCTGGGGTCTGCCTCCTTAGCTACTCAGAACACAGATCTAGAAGGAGAACGTGTATATCAAGGACACTACTGTGTAAGCCTCCGACACATTCATCTCAGTGCCTCTGATGAGAAGGCTCCGATTATTCCTGCCATATGTCCTTACTCATATCCTCTCCGAGGGGCGAACAAACGATCTAATTTCTCCTGAATTAAGAATAGTGACCCAAAGAAATAAAAAGAATTATAAGAGCTAATGTTCATGAAGCACCTAATTACACAGTGGAAGGTACTTTAAGGGCATTAAAGTGTAATTCTCACAATAGTCCTGAGAAACAGATACTGTGATCTTCATTTAGAGGTGAGAACTAGGAACCAGAACAGTGAAGAAATATTCCCAAGATCACACAGCAAGCAAATGATGGAAGCAGAATCCCAACCCAGATCTCTGTGACTCCCAAGCATAGGTCTTTTCTATTTAACCACTCAGGACAGTGGGGTTGACTTCAGGCAGGATTGCCAGATTCAGTAAATAAAAATACAGGATGCCCAGTTAAATTCACATTCCAAATAAACAACTTTTTTTAGTATAAATATATCCCATTCAGTGTTTGCATATAAATTATGTGGGCCAGAGTCTGGCACACAATAATAGCACTGTTCTTACAACAAGTTAGAACCTATGTTAGGAACAACATAGGTTCTCCTACTGGCACCAGAGGGGGCACTCTCATGAGGGCAGAAACCAGATGGGATGGGTCATGCTGACTGACAGACTTTCTTCTCCCTCCATTTGCCAGTTCCCTCTGATTTAAATTAACATGTACAACTGCTCGTGGTTTAAGATTCTGTAACATCTCCAGCTAGAGCTAAGGGCTTAATTACCATAATGGTGAAATCCAGGGCCATGGATGAAAGTGACACAGATGGTAAGAGATTGCCTTGGACTCCAGCAAGGGGAGGAGAGAGAACATCCTGTTTTGTGTACGTGTTTTTGTTTTTGCGTGTGTGTGCGCATGTGTGTGTGTGTGTGTGGTTTTTGTAATCAATAGTCACTGGAGCTTGTGAAAAACAAAACAGGAAATCTCTCTGGACTTTGTGAGTTTCACCATCCAAGCAGCTCTTGGGAAGAAACATTGCCTGTGAGTCTCCACATCCACTGGCTCTTTCCCAAACCCTGAGGAACAGAACGGGGACTGCAGCAGTGGCCAGGCAAACCGTGGATAGAGCTCAAACACACCCTGATAAAAGGCCTACATCAAACAGGGAGCCCTCGCAAGGCACCAGAAGCCAGCATGCATCAGCTCAGGTTCACTCTTTTCTTACATCTCCAGTCCTTGCAACACTTCATCCCGAATCCAAATAGATCCCAAGGGAGGAACAGCATAGAATGTTCCAGCTTCCAGGGACTCCATAAATCATCTAAGTGAATCTGTTTTACAGATGCACATACAGTGGCCCAGAAATGCTAGTTGGCTGGCCCAAGGTGATAGAGCAACTTTGTGGTGAAATGACTCTATTCCTCCATTTAATCCTCAGAATTACCCTTTGAGATGGGTGTCCTATTCCCATTCACAGACACATGGAGGAGTAGAATTTGAACTGAAATTCGTCTGAATTCTGGCACCCTGGACTTTCCCAGGTCGCACAGGAACTATAAATGCCAAGATTTCATTCAAAACATCCTTTTCAGCTGTTCTGCTTGTATCACGTGCTTATGTGTTGTTTGTTGTGTGCATGTGTGTGTGCCTGTGTGTGTTCTCAGAGGAAAATGAAACCTTACACTAGAGGCATTGTTGACTCCTAGCTTTTGAAAAAGTGAAGGCACTTAAGAAACAAATCCTGTGCTTAATACAGGGCTAAGGGCCACATTTGCATGGTCATTGGTTTTCATGACAATGAAGGTTTGCATTTCCACTACCAGTGAATGCTTCCAACTTCTGGCTAATTAGCTAGCAAACCAAGCCCCTCAGGAGGAGAAAACAGCTACAAAAATGTTAAGCAATCAAAACTAGGATTTGTTCTTGACTCTACTGTTACTTCCCTAATTGAACTTTGCATAAGTTATTTCTCTAGTTAAGCCTCAATTTGTCCATCTGTAAAATGAGGACACAAAAGTTTTATTTTGGAGGGTTTAATTAACTGAACTTCCTCCTCCATACTACATGCCATCTAGATGCTGAGAAAGACGATGGACAAGACCCAGTCACTAACTTCAAAGGACTCACAGTCTAGTGATGAAGACGCACACAATTACAATTAATATGGTTCAAATGCTGTGAAGTAACATGCAGGAGGTTATGGGAATACAAAGGAAGAGGACTTTCCAGCTCTAAAGATTTTGACAATGCCTTGGGAATCTTAAACTTCAAGTTAACACTCCGTATTTGATTAAGATAGATTCGTGGGACCATCTATACAGAATGTCACTAAGCCTACGAATTAAATTCCATACTCTATACTTACAATGACTATTTTTTACACTGAAAACTTTTACTCGGGGGCTGACACCAAGTCTGCTATTTTTGATATGGAGATGGTTCTGCTTTGTATAACCAAAAAGATGCCCTGAAGTCCTCACTCAAAGCATCATGAATCTGTTATCTTCAGTACTAATAAGCTTGGTCAGGCGGTGCTCAACCCATACCAATTGAGGAGATGAAAGGCCCTCTGGAGAAAGAAACAGATGACCTTTTTACCACCAGGCTTCCTTTTAGCACCTAACACAGTACCTGGCAGATAGCCTAAGTCAGTCAATATTTGTTAAGTTGAATTAAAAATTCACATGCAATGCTGAATGAAATGAACCAAGTTTATAAATGATATCATAAAGCCAGGAAAATGGGTGTGTGTGATGCTCTCCTTCCTCACGATTACTTGTATCTCCCACATCAGTGAAGGACACTCCCACCAATTTGGTGCCTCCAGACAGAAACTGAGGGTTATCTGGGCTCCCCCCTCTACCTCATAACAGGTTTCAAACCAACTTCTCTCCCCCCAGCCCCATGGCTGTCTCCTGGGTGCAGGTAATGCCTCTTCTCTAGGCAATTGTCATAGCCCCTGGACTGGCCTTCCAGCTCCAGTCTTTTCTAGCACATCCTCTCCCAGTTTTCTAAAGCATCACTGCCTATTCCACCCCCTTGCCTGCACCCCTTCAAATACTCCACCACCTTCTGATTGAAGCCTCTACTTCTTAATCTGATTTCAGAGTCCTCTGTTGTTCAGCCTGTGGCTTTTCTCCCATCGTCTCCTTACTGTTCCTACTCTGTGCTCTAGCACATACCATCTTAGAGGAGTGCACTGCTTCATACCAAGCCTTTGCTCATGCTGTGCCTTTGCCTAAAATGCCCTTTCCCCACTTATGTTTCCTTGCTGAAATCCAGGAAACTTTTTGTCCACCAGGACCCTGTCACTTGAGAGATTCTCTCTCCTCTCGTTCAATTTTTGCACGTCACAGTCCCTCGCAATTTGCTTGTTTGTGTGTACTTCTTGCTTATCAGACTGGGAACTCCTCCAGGCCAAGATAATACATTTGATTCATCTCTCTCTCCCCAGCTCCAACCAAAAGAGTCAACACATTGTAGGGTCCCCCAAATATGTGTTAAATTCCATAGATATATGTAATGGGATGCTCGGCCAAAGAATAAACTTGCATACTTGCTGGGTTTTGTTTCCAGCAAAAGAGATTACAGAAGTGCAATGGGTCGCCTTAAAAAGACTAAATTCCTGGATGTCGTTGAAAAGGGGTCAGGGTGGTGTATGGAAGTGGAATCCCTTTTGGAGGCATTTGGGATTACTGCTTGGAGGAGAGTAGGTGGATAGTTCTTTGCCCAGGAAGTACTTGGGTCTAACATGCTCCTATGTTCCTAGAGAGAGATGGGAGGAAGGCAAGTGGGTGACATTCTAGTTTTGTAGGAAGACTAATTCCTGAGCTCACGCTGACCACATTTGATTGGTCAGGAGGGACTAGGATTGATGAACATAGAACGGTTGAAGAGGACATCATAGCAGTGCTTGTGCAGAGGCAGAAATAGTGGTTTAGAGCCTGGCCTGGACCTCTCGGATAGGACCTACCTGAGCCACCTGCCATTCAGACACCAGCACACCCCCAGAGTGGTTATAGGAGATGCCAATCACTCATTGCCCTGGTAGTTACAGGAGTTGGAGACCAGGGGCTGGAGCCCCCATTCTTCAGGAAAAAAATAAGTAATGCTGGTGTGTCCTGACAGTGAGGAGATTAACTGGTCATCTTGTTACAAATCAATGGCTGCATACTTAAGCAGCATGTGTGAGAACATTTGGGAAGAGAAGTGGGTAATGTTAGTTGACTTAAGACGTCTTATTCCCAAACAGAGCAGGAAGGCAGGTGTGGTGACTTTAAAACATGACCCTAAATATCTTTGACATTTCCCTCACCTTGAGGCGGGATCCAGGTTCTCTCCCCTTGAGTCTGGGCTCTACAATTGCTTGACCAAAATAAGTACGGCTGCTTCCATTTCTGGGCTCAGGCCTTAAGAAACTGGCAGCTTCCACATCATGTCTCTTGGAATGCTCACTCTTAGAGCCCAACCACCATGCTGTGAGGAAGCCCAGACCACAGGGAAAGGCCACATGTAGGTATTCCAGGCAACAGACCCACCTGAGGACCCAGCCAACAGCCAAGGTCATCTGCCAGATGGGTGAGACATAGACACCTGCTGACTGCAGCCACATGAGGGAACCAAGTCAGAAGTGCCCAGCTCAGCCCAGTCAACCCCCAGAACCATTAAAGACAATAATAAAATGATTATTGTTTCAAGCCACCAACTTTGGGGATTGTGTAGGATAACCAGAACAGCAGGTAATTCACTTCTGAATAATCCTGAAAGATTACTTAGAAGAGGTAGCAACTAGGGAGCAGCTGATCAAAGGGAAGTAGACACCTTAAATTACATACTCATCCCCGGAGTTAGAGGGCTCTGAAGTGCATACACACATACTCATTGCCCCAGATCCCTGGCATTTCAGACCTGAAAGAGTCCTGAAAGGTGAAACTGGCCTTCACAACTTTGCACAGACTAAGGGGCCCAAAAGGAAAAGCGACCTATCCAAGTTTACACCACAAGAATCTGTCAGAAAATAAACTAAGTTTTTCATATCAACTAACATTCACTATACAAGGCTGCTTACCTTTGGAACTGGCTTCAAGCCACTAATTTGTTATGCTTTTAGATAGGAAACAAACATAATAGCAACATTTACTGAGAGTGTCATAAGCATTTTAATACATATTACCTCATTCAATCCTGTCAATAGCCTTATGAAGCAGATTCTGCTGTTACCATTCCCATTTTACAGGTGAGGAAACTGAGGTCTGAAGGGTGAAACAACCTATTCAAAGTCACCCAGCTAAAAAGTGGTAGAACAAGGATTCAAACTCAGTTCATTTGATCCTACCATCATGAACAATATTCTCACTAACTAGAGGATATTAGTAACAGCACTTAACATTTATTGAGTGCTTACTACAAGCCAAGCACTGTTCTAAACACTTTATATGTATTCCTTCTCACAACAACCTTAAGTACTTTAGACATATTAACTCATTTAATTCTCCCAACAACCTATGAGGTAGGCATGACTATTATGTTCCATTTTACATTTATGCCCAAGATCCTACAGCTAGTGAGTGGCACGGACAGGATTTGAACCCAGGGAGTCTGGCTCTAGAGCCTGTGCTCTGAAATGCAAAGCCTCCAAACACACAATCCATTTTAAAAAAAAATGTTATTTATGTTCCCGATTCCCCCCACCTTTAGCATATACTGAGATTTTTCACTGTACCTATGGGAATGGGCCAATGAAAATGCTATAGGTAACTGCCATTTACATTTAAGTCAAACGTGAGCAATGTTATATAGTTCAATGTAATAGAAGCCTCGGGATTGAATAAAGTCTCACAGGAAGAGGCTACAGAGTTCAGACACAAGAATCCCAGGGAACGCTAACATTTTCTGCCTAACTTGCTGTGTGACCTCAGTAAGTCATTTACCCTCTCTGGGCCTTATTATCACCTGCATTCTCTTCAACTTGGACATACATTCCACAGCATTGCTGGTTCTAATCATTTTCTGATTTGTGTTCTGGATTTTGCTTTTTCTCAAAGCTGTCCACAATTTTCTCACCCCCTTTAAAACTTCTCATCCCAGATATACTGCCTGGGATCCTTAAAAATTCATGCCAGTAGGCAAAACCATGGGGACAGTAGAAGGATCAGTGGTTGGCAGGGGTTGGGGGAAGGGAAGGATGAATGGGGGAGTGCAGAGGAGTTTAGGGCAGTTAACCTATTCTGTATGATACTATCACGGTGCATACACGTCATTATACATTTGTCAAAACTCACAGAGTGCACACCAAGAGTGGACCTTCTTGTAAACTTTGGACTTTGGGTGATAATGATGTGTCAGTGTCAGTTCATTGATTGTAACGAATGCATTACTGTGGTGTGGGAGGATGATGATGGGGAGGACTCTGTGGGGGGGGCGGGGAGTGTATGGGGACTCTTTGCACTTTACACTGGGATTTTGCTGGGAACCTAAAACTTCTCTTAAAAATAAAGCCTATTTTTAAAACTCCTGCCAGAACACTCTATGACATAAATCACAGCAAGATCCTTTTTGACCCACCTCCTAGAGAAATGGAAATAAAAACAAATATAAACAAATGGGACCTAATGAAACTTAAAAGCTTTTGCACAGCAAAGGAAACCATAAACAAGACAAAAAGACAACCCTCAGAATGGGAGGAAATATTTGCAAATGAAGCAACTGACAAAGGATCAATCTCCAAAATTTACAAGCAGCTCACGCAGCTCAATATCAAAAACCAAACAACCCAATCCAAAAATGGGCAGAAGACCTAAATAGACATTTCTCCAAAGAAGATATACAGATGGCCAACAAACACATGAAAGGATGCTCAACATCACTAATCAGAGAAATGCAAATCAAAACTGCAAAGAGGTATCACCTCACACCAGTCAACATGGCCATCATCAAAAAATCTACAAACAATAAATGCTGGAGAGGGTGTGGAGAAAAGGGAACCCTCTTGCACTGTTGGTGGGAATGTAAATTGATACAGCCACTATGGAGAACAGTATGGAGGTTCCTTAAAAAACTAAAAATAGAACTACCATACGACCCAGCAATCCCACTACTGGGCATATACCCTGAGAAAACCCAATTCAAAAAGAGACATGTAGGGCTTCCCTGGTGGCGCAGTGGTTGAGAGTCCACCTGCCGATGCAGGGGACAGGGGTTTGTGCCCCTGTCTGGGAAGATCCCACATTGCTGCGGAGCGGCTAGGCCCGTGAGCCATGGCTGCTGAGCCTGCACGTCCAGAGCCTGTGCTCCACAATGGGAGAGGCCACAACAGTGAGAGGCCCGCGTACCGCAAAAAAAAAAAAAAAAAAAAAAAAAGACATGTACCACAATGTTCATTACAGCTCTATTTACAATAGCCAGGACATGGAAGCAACCTAAGTGTCCATCGAGAGATGAATAGATAAAGAAGATGTGGCACATATATACAATGGAATATTACTCAGCCATAAAAAGAAACAAAATTGAGTTATTTGTAATGAGGTGGACGGACATAGAGTCTGTCATACAGAGTGAAGTAAGCCAGAAAGAGAAAAACAAACACCGTATACTAACACATATATATGGAATCTAAAAAAAAAAAAAAAAAAAGTTCTGAAGAACCTAGGGGCAGGACAAGAATAAAGATGCAGATATAGGGAATGGACCTGAGGACACGGGGAGGGGGAAGGGTAAGCTGGGACGAAGTGAGAGAGTGGCATGGACATATATACACACTACCAAATGTAAAATGGATAGCTAGTGGGAAGCAGCTGCATAGCACAGGGAGATCAGCTCGGTGCTTTGTGACCACCTAGAGGGGTGGGATAGGGAGGGTGGGAGGGAGACGCAAGAAGGAGGGGGTATGGGGATATATGTATATGTATAGCTGATTCACTTTGTTATACAGCAGAAACTAACAGATCATTGTAAAGCAATTATACTCCAATAAAGATGTTAAAAAAATAACAAAACTGCCAGTTCACATCTTCTCTGTAGAAGAGGCCCCACAGATGATAAGCAGGTCATTGATGGTTTTTGAGGAAAGGGGGGAGTGGGATGAAGAAGAGAGGCACCTATTATGCATTTCTTTACTCTAGGTCTGGTGCTGGGACATCTGTCTCTTAGCTCCTGTAAGACTCGTAGCAACCTGTGGATACGGCAGCTCTTACTGTTCCCAGTAATCCGTACAGATGAGCAAATGTAGGGTCAGAGAAGAGATACCAGCCCAGGTCCCCTAGGCTGAATGCAGCAGAGCAGAGGGCCTCTAACTCTGAATCCCATGCTTTGCCCCCTGACCTCCCTTACCCTACCCTTCAGTTTCAGCCTCTGAGTTAGATCCCCTCACTCACAAGGCCACACAGTAAAGCAACACTAATAGGCAAGGACCCATTTCCTTATGAGAAATTGTGCAGTTCAATCTATAGCTCTATAAATCACAGGAAAGACACCGAATTTCCCGTCAGGATAAAGTTTGCTTTTCAAGCCATTCTCGCCTGAATGATGAGAGCCCGACAGAACAGCTTGTTAATCTGGACGATGGGGGAAGACGTTTAGGGGCAGCCAAACCCCTTCTTGCCACACTTACCTCTGCTAATGAAAATATATTAGAGAAATAAATATACAACCCACTGAGACGTTCCTACCCAGGGCTCTGTCAGCTGTCTGTTTCCCAAGATGTACAGAGACAGGATGATACGGTTATACGATCCTCAGGCAAGGAGCTATTTTTCTTGTCAGTTCACTCCATATTTTAGCTCCCATCCGTCTCACGTAGAGGATGAAGTGCTGGGTTTTAAAGCATTAAAAATAACAGGGAGCATTTTTGAGCAAACCTATATGCCACACACAGTGCTCAGTGTCTGCCATGAGGAGTTATTTCATTTGCACAGCAATGCCATGATTCGGTACCTCTATCACTCCCATTACACAGAACATGAGACTGAGGCCCCAGGGAGTCTGGGGTCCTTGCCTATGTCACATAGCCAATATCTGGCAGAGCAAAATTCAAACTTAAATGTGTCAAATTCCAAAGCCTGAATGTTTTACCACTGTGAGCTAAGTTAACCCTCATAATAAGCCCGTATATTAGGTTGCGTTGTCTCCATGCAATCTTTGAAAAAGTTGAAACTTTAAAAAGATCTGGGGACTTCCCCGGTGGTCCAATGTTTAAGACTCTGAGCTCCCAATGCAGGGGGCCTGGGTTCAATCCCTGGTTGGGGAACTAGATCCCGCATGCATGTCGCAACTAAAGATCCCCGTACACCACAGTGAAGATCCCACAGGCCGAAACTAAGACCCAGTGCAGCCAAATTAATTAATTAATTGGGCTCATGTGATCAGGTGACTTGCACAATGTCACCAGCCTAGGGTGACTCAGATTCAAACATATCACCTCCTGCCACCATGCTTTTTATACCCTATTTTCCAGCTATGCTTTCTCACCTCTCGCCTCTTACATGCTATTTTTCTCTCCTTGGAACCCTCTTCCCCCATCTAATAATTTCCCCCACTGACCAGTCCATCAACTCTCAGCTTGGAGACCACCTCTTGCAGTCCCTGGTCCCTGGGATAGACCCCTTCCTTTGTAACACATCTATTCCCACCTTCCCCTATCACAAAACTTATTTTCCTGTGATGTATTTTATTGTCTGTGTCATTGCTTGTCTGTCTCTCCTAACAGACTGTACAAATTGAGGTTGGAGCCCTGTCTACTTTGTTTACCATTTAATCCCTAGTGACTGACAGAGTAGGGGCCCAGTAATTGATTAATCAATTGGTCTGTCATAAGTTAATTAATGTTAAGAACCCTAATCCTGTCACATCTCTGTCCCTTTGCCTCCTCTTGGCCTTAGCTTGGAAGATTTCTCCTTTGCCTGGGGCCTCAGGATAATCCTGGGCTCTTAACCTCTGCCATGCTCCTACCGGATGCTCACTTTACTTCTGAGACCAGCCCAGGAGATCTAAGAGCCAAAGTTCTTGACCCAAAAACCTTCCACACCCTCCAGTAAAATATGGAAGGGCTTTTTTTTTTTTTTTTTTTTTGTGGTACGCATGCCTCTCACTGTTGTGGCCTCTCCCGCTGCGGAGCACAGGCTCCGGATGCGCAGGCTCAGCGGCCATGGCTCACGGGCCCAGCCGCTCTGCGGCATGTGGGATCCTCCCGGACCGGGGCACGAACCCATGTCCCCTGCATCGGCAGGCGGACTCCCAACCACTGCACCACCAGGGAAGCCCCCTGGAAGGGCTTTTGAGCTTTTTGTACAAAGCATCCCAAAGATCAGAAGGAACAAGTGCAAAATTACTTTGAAGACTCTTTCTTAAATATTTATGCAACTTACACTCCCCAATAGACTTCGATTGCTTTTAATATTAAAACAATGGAGTTTTTCCCAAAGTGTTTCTCACAGTATGATTCCTGGTCCTCTTGCCTCATTAATGGCCTGAAACACTTATTAGAAATTCAGATTCCCAGGCCAAACTCAGACCCACTGAATCGGAATCTTGGGAGAGGTGCTACAGAACCCATGACAGAATACACTCCCAAGTGATTCTTAGGTATTATTAAGTTCAAGAATCTCTGATCACTTTATCCTGTGGCTTTAGATATATCCTGGCATATCACAGTGTATCCCCCTGAGTCAGGGTACTTCAGTTTGAGAATAAAAACAGACAGGATTTTTAATAGATACCCTTCAGGTTATCAGATACAAGGGATGGTTTAGTGTGCATATTTGAACTAAACAAAAATAACCCTGTTGCTTTGGCCAAGAGTAGTGGGACCAAAACTGGCCCAAACTGGAACAATCACATATTTTCCCTGGGAATGTAGATTCGAATGTTCATTGGTCTCTCTGAGTGCTTGAACTGGTATGAGATGCAAGGCTAGACTTGGCTAGGCTGGGCTTGTCATGTTGAGCCACATGGATGGAAAGAAGAAAAGGTGGGAGGCGGGGGGGGAGGGGGGGAGAGAGAGAGGGAGGGAGGGAGGGAGGGAGGGAGGGAGAGGGAGAGAGAGAGACACCAATCTATTGCAGAGGGAAACAGAATGTCAGGCTCCAGGATTACTGCTGACAGTGGCTTCCTGGATGCTGGTAGCTCAGCTGAGCTCTCTGTCCTTGACTTACATGAGAAATCACTGTATCATTATAATAATTTCTCCATTTTTTGCTCAGACTGTTTCAGTGGGTTTCTCTTTTTACCAATAAAAGAGCTATGGCTGAGACAAGTATAAAGATTCTGTTTCCTAGCCTGGCACACAGGGCCCTTCACACACAATCCCCTTAGCTCATCTCCCATGACTATAGTCTTCCTTGGTCCTACATAACATCTACATTAAACCGCCTGCCATGGACCAGATAGGCAACACACTTTGATGCCACTGTGTCTTTGCACATGGTTTCCCTCAGCCTATAATGCCTTTACTCCATTCTACCTTTGATCAAATCATACTCATTATTTAAGACCCACTACAACTGCAATCTTCTCTGGAAACTCTTTTCTGATTTCCCAACAGAACTGAAGGCCTCCACTGCACCTTGGACAACGCATCTGTTAGTGAACCGCAATATTTTATAGAACTATTTATTTGCGTATCTGTCCTCTCCACTGAACTTTGAGTTCTTTGCCTTATTTTATCAGAAGCTCCTGCACAAGGCCTGGCCCAAAGAAGGTACTCCATAAATGTCTGTTGTATGAGGAAGTGTTGCATGAATGACTGGTAAATTCTGAGGACTAGAAGACTGAGAGCTCTTTGGATGTCTAATCTATGTTATCCTAGTAGACCTGCTCAGTCATCAGGGCAATAGATTGTGCTTACATTGTTCCAAACTGGCTCCAGACCATTTGTCCTGCCTGTCACTGAGCTGATAGCAATTGTGAAAGTGATGAATGAGCAAAATAAGGAAACATCACTCATAACTCCAGGGAGAAGACACGGCCCTATCAGTAGCCTCATACATCTAATCGTGAGTCATCTTCCCAAGGCATCTCGCCCTGTGACCTTGAACTGCCAAGGGCTTCTCAGTCCTGTACAAAGCCAGGTTCTTCAGAAGATGGCTCCTCCTCTCAACCTGTCTCCTACAAGGCATTGCTCCTGGCCCGCTCAGTCCTGGAAGGGGAAACCTGCATGGAACTCACACACTTTTCCTAAGGGAAGCCTTTAGCCAAGGATCCCAGCCCCACCCAATGGACAAGACCTGTCTTCTAAGGCCTGATGTCCTTTGACAGACAGTAACTCCTCTCCCCTGTGGTGAGAACATCTGGAGATGAGAGGCAGGTGGGAAGGTTTCAAGTGGAGGATCTGTCCAAGACTGTGCAGTTTATGTTGCTAAATGCTAGCTTAAGCTAGTGGTGAGTTCCTGAGTAAAGGACTGCAAAAGTTCCCTTCTATGGCTACTGGTGACCTCATTTTTCCAGTACACCCATTTTCCCTTAGGAGGCATCTGAGGGACGTAGTCTCTCCAGCTGGTGGGGCTTCCATGGTTGGGCCTGTGGGTAGGGGCAGGGAAAGAAAGGTCGGAGGAGAGGAGGGGACATGCTGTCTAGACCCATACTGAGTTTATCTTTGCCTTTGAGAAGGTGCCTTGGAAATTTGGCTAAAAAATTATGGAAAGGGAGATTTCTACCAGGTTCATTGTATCCATCTTTCCATGCTGATAAGTTGGACTCTGAGAAGTCTTGATCCCTTAATCTAGCAAAGGATGTTACATATGCTGGAGGGATGGCAGAGCATGGAGGTTAAGAAGACGATCCTTGGAACCAAACTCCTGGGTTCAAGTCTTAGTGTCATCACGGAGCAAACTGGATGGAAGTGACTTCAATTCTCTATGCTTCATTCCCGCATGTGTAAAATGGGGATGTATTAATACCTACCTCAATAAAGAATGGCAAAAGAATAATTTATAAAGTGCCTAAAACAATGCCAGAACCACATAGATGTTCACACATATACATATATTTGATAATTAAAGAGTACTGACAAAGCTTTTAAACTTGGATATTCTCTAAATGGAAGCAAGATAGTTATTAAGAATTATTATTGTTTATTATGAATGTAGTAAAGTCATTTACAGGCAACAGTGATTCTAGGCACATCTATGCTCAGAATTATTTTTACTCTTTTTAACATTTTTACAATGGGGAAAAATATGTCATTAGAACCAACTATCAGAGACGGTAAGATTACCTTTACTTTGGGGAAGCATGCCTTTCCTAGTCTCTGTGAACTGACTACCCTTTCAGTTTTTTAATCGGCTGATGCCTGAAGGTAAGGCAATTACAATTATTGTATGCCTACTCTGTGCTGGATGCTTTAATCAGAAGCAATAGCAGAAGAGAGAAGGAGGAAAAGAAAAAGAGGAGAAAGATGAAGAAGACAAAGGTAGAGGAAAGAAGCTGCAACTAATATTGATTGCGTTTCTAATCATTCTAGGCATTGGTAAGTCCTCTGCATATATAATCTTATGCAACCTAACAACAACTCTGTGAGTTAAATACTGTTACCATCCTCACTGAGATTCTGAGGATTTAACTTATAGCTCCAGAATGTCTGGTGAAGTGAGAATGTAAGCCTAGGTCTATCTGATTCTTTTTTTTTTTTTTTTTTTTTTTTTGGCTGTACGCGGGCCTCTCACTGCTGTGGCCTCTCCCGTTGCGGAGCACAGGCTCCGGACACACAGGCTCCGCGGCCATGGCTCGCGGGCCCAGCCGCTCCGCGGCATGCGGGATCTTCCGGGATAGGGGCACGAACCCGTGTCCCCTGCATCGGCAGGCGGACTCTCAACCACTGCGCCACCAGGGAAGCCCCTATCTGATTCTTATACTGCCTTTCTTTACATTTGTCATCTGATAGAATACCCAGAAGCAACCTAGGCATCGAGTCTTCTTATCATCCCCATCTGACAGATAAGAAAATGAAGTTCAGGTAGGCTAAGTCACCTGTTCCCTACAGGTAAGTAGGTAACATCCAACAGGTAAGCAGATTTGGAATTCAAATCTAGATCTGACTGATTCCAAAACTTGGGCCCTTTCAATAACAACTCACTAAAGCACCTAAAATTTCAAAATCTCACTAAGAAGTCTGTTTACTTTGAATGTAACTAATGTAACTCCCTGAAAAGAAAAAAAATTAGTAAATAAAGCTATCTATCTATCTATCTATATATAAGTATAGAGCTATACCAATATACTTACCTTAGACATATATCTAAATTCCCATTTTCTCCCGTTCCATTCAAAATGGGATCCGTACATTCAAGAAACAACTATGGGAGAAGCACCATGGAGGGATGGACAGAGCCTCACTAATGTATGATCCCCCACCCCCAAGCAGCTACCATGCTTCCATTTCCTGGCATTCCCTCTGAGTTTTTGAAGGGAAGCAATAATTTCTGGAAAGGATTCAGGTTGGGCAAACTAAAGTCGAAGGAGCCAAGCCCAAGCTCTTTTAAGAATGGATTGATGCTCTAAAAAAGGGTTGAGAAGAGGGTGTTGGCTTGAGTAAACAGGTCCTTGTTGAGTTTTAAGACAAGAACTTCAAGCAGATGGTGTAACCAAAGTCAGCTTCTAAAGGGCTAAGAAGTGATCAAAAGGTAAGAATGGAGCAAGATGTTTTATCATCAAGGAAAGGTGAGGAAAAAGATAGTGACAGGAGGTGACTCTAGATTCCAAGAAAAGCTACTTGATGATGGAATAGCTTGTCCATGTCCAAGAATAGAGGAAGGACCAATGATGAGGTAGTCTCTATAGCTTATGTGTTGAGATCACAGGCTATGGGACCACACAGACAAGGGTTTAAATTCTGGTCCCATAACTACTAGCTTGTGACACCGATACGAGATTTTCCCTCTGAGCTCCCGTTTCCTTTAGCGAGTCAAAAATTATGTTTTGAATACTATGAGCCTGACAGTAAAGATAGAAGCTACTGTGGCCCAGGCCAGATCCAAAAGTCTGGAAGCAAGAAACTTGGATTCTACCCTTAATTCTGCAGGCAAGTAAAGCAGTCTCTGTGTATTCTAACTTCTTTTTCATAAAGCGTACAACAAGAAGGACACAGGCAGGGCTTCCCTGGTGGCGCAGTGGTTGAGAGTCCGCCTGCCGATGCAGGGGACACGGGTTCGTGCCCCAGTCGGCGAAGATCCCACATGCCGCGGAGCGGCTGGGCCCGTGAGCCATGGCCGCTGAGCCTGCGCGTCCGGAGCCTGTGCTCCGCAACGGGAGAGGCCACAACAGTGAGAGGCCTGCGTACCACACACAAAAAAAGAAGGACATAGGCATACTGAGTTCTTTCAGAGGCTAATACTCAGAATGGCTGGGGTAAGACTGAGTCTGAGATAAGAAACAGACTCGTGATGAAAAACAATTACAGGAACCGGGGATTACAGGATTACCGGAAGAAAAGTCCAATGGAGACCAAAGATGTCATCAAACACCTGAAGGGCTGTCACTTAGAACAAGGAGAGAGGACAGACTTTTACTGAGCTGCTTCTATAAGCCAAACACTGCTGCTAAGCACCTTACGCGGATTATTTGTTAATCTGCAAAACAATTCTATAAGGTAGACATTGTTAATCCCATTTTACTCATGAGGAAAAAAAGAAGCTTAAAAAATTAAGTACTGTGACCAAAGGCACAAAGAAATTTTGTAGCAAAGCTGGTATTCGAATCCTCATCTCTCTGATTCCAAAACATATGTTCTGTCTGGTAAGTCAATAGGGAAGTTCATCTCAGTACAGTATTGATGGATGGAACTGGAAACAACCAAGACAGGGCATGTACAGAAAAATAATTTGACTCAATATAAAGAAAGATATTCTAGTAGTGAGAGAACAGGCTGCTTAGGGATCACTAAGCAAGCTGTTCCTGGGAGTATCCAACACAGGCTCCTGCAGGGTATGGGTGAAAAGAATCAAGCAACAGACTAGGGCTGGACTAGATGCCTGGAGAATCTCTTCCATTCTGAGTCTGTCTTCTCTTTCTTTCTCACACACACTGTTTTGATCATAAAATATAATAATGAAACGTGGGAGAGATGGAGGAGGAGGGACAAGGGGAAGAACGGGGAGGGAGGAGAAGACAAGAGCTTGTCTATACTCAGCACTTGCTATGCACCAGGCACAAGGCTAAGCATGTTAGATGCCCATCTCATTTAATACAATAACCTCAGAAATTAGGTATTATTATTATTAACCCCACAACACATCTGAGGGAACTAAGGTTCAGAATCCCTTGCCAAAAGTCACACAGGAGAAAGGGAGCAGCCAGGACTTGATGACAGATTTGATTGGCATCAAAGACAAAACTGTCCTTTTAGATCACTTTGGTCCACAAGTCTATCAATACTGGCTGTGGTGGACTGCCAAAAAAATCAAGCCTGGTCGAGCCTCTAGACCTAACTACCAACTTACAAGGAGTACAGGGCTAGAGGAACATGCTAAATAATACCATGGGGCTGCAATGAGCAAAATCCCCTGGGAACTATACCCAGTTTTCTTGATAAAATATCACAAGGGATAAAAAGAGTTGGAGGAAGAAACCTATTGATGAAAGGAGACTTAATTATCAGCCAATCATAATGTTTGAATCTTATTTAGATCCCAGTCTGAACAAACAAACGGGTACCAAAAACATAAGACAAGATAGTAAACGCGAACAATGACTAGATATTTGATGGTGTGGAGGAACTGTTAGTTTGGAAAGCAAAAACATCAATATCATTGATATTGATATTTTTTGCGTCCTTATATTTTAGAAATACGAACTTTAACATTTACACATCAAATTATATAGTGTTTGAGGGGACAGAGCTGGTGATGCAGGCCTGCAGTAAGTTGATTATTATTGAAACTAGAAGATGACACGTACAAGGAGGTTCATTATACTAGTCACTGTAGCTTTGTACACGCTATACTTTTCTAAACTAAATTGGTTTGGAGTTAGGTAGCAGAAAATCCAGGAATTTGACAATGCTCCCCCAAGTGGGAAAATTTGGAGATGAATCTAAAAAAGAAAAGAAACATGTAGTTCAAGAAGAAGCTAATTACTTGAGGGTTTCTCCTCTTCTCGAGACTTAAGTTTATGGTCTGGGACCCTTCTGCTCAGAAACTCAAGGAATGGCATGACTCTGTTGACCAGAGAAGGCTCTGCACAGATTTACCCACTGTGTAATGGTACAAACTCATGCTGCTTTCAACCGCATCTGCCTGGTGAGTTGGAAGGCACATCTGGAATGACTTTTTTTTTTTTTTCTCCTAAGATTAGAGAGAAATAGGCAGAGAGAGTTGAATTGTTGGTGAATTCTCTCTACGCCCTTAGCATCACTGCTGACTGAAGTTGCCTAATGACCCAAGAAGAGCCCCCTGTGAACAGGGATAAGCTCCAACAGGGATGGGGCCTGCAGCTTCCTCTGTTCCTGCAAACCCAGCACTACCCTGGCTGCTTTGCACGACACCCACCCAGATAAATGATGGTTGTATGACGGATGAGTGCTTGTGGGACAGCTGGAAAAGGGATTCCAGCCCCAGCTCTGACACTTGGTAGCCCTGTGGGGCTTCAGAGGGTGTTACCCACTCTTTGTGAGCCTCAGTTTCCTAATCTGTAAAGTGAAAATAAACACTGCTACCTTCATAGGACTATTGAAAGAATTAAGGGAGTTAGTGTATGTGAAAGCACCACGCAAGCATGCTGATGCAAGGTGGTCATTCATTTTTCACACGTTCATTTAGTTATTCTCATGAAAAATATATTTATTGAACTTCTACTATGAGTCAGACACTATAGTAGAAGCTATTGGTGCAATGCCGAACAAAAGTTTGTCCAGACCCTGGTCTTATGGAGTTTACCTCTTAACATACAGGAAAATATTTGGACTCAATATCAGAATGGATATTCCAGAAGTGAGGGAAACAGGATGCTTAGGGGTCACTGAGCAAGCTGTTACTGGGAATGTTCAAACACAGGCTCTGTAACATTTGTGAGGTGGGGCAGAAAGGAATCAAGAAGTAGACCAGGGTTGGACTAGACGCCTTCATTCCTGAGTTTATCTGCTCTTCCCTCTGCATTAGCAATGTTGTCATGATAAGACAAAATAATAAAATGTGGAGGAGGAGGAGATACAGACATTAATCAAACAATTAGAAAACATACATAAAAGTATAATTAGAAATTATGATAACTGCTATGAAAGAGAGATTAAAAGCCTCAAGAAAGTAAACAAATAAACAAACAGGGGGATCTTATCAAATCTAGAAGCCTCAGCAATCTGCTGGATGAATAGCAGTCAAGTCAGTGGAAAGAAGAAAGGAGGGGGAGGGTAAAACACATTCCAAGTAGAGGGAACAGCATGTACCAAGGCTCTTTGGCATCACAAAGCACAGTTCCAGAAAGTGGAAGATCAGGAGTTTTAAGAAGTTAGAAGGGCAGCCCCTTGTAGGCCACGGTAAGCACCTGGGTCTGGATCCCGAGAGCAGCTGGAGGCCAGTTAAGGGTTTTCACTGGAAAAGTGATGTGAGCAAGTTTTAACTTTGAAAATATCACTCTGGTTACCAGGAAGAAAATGAATTAGAGCAGGTGAGGGTCACTGTTAGCCGGTTAGGAAGCTCCTGCAACAATTCAGCCAAGACTTGGACCAAAATGGGTAAAAGTGGACATATTTGAGAAATGCCTAAGAAGAAAATTCTACAAGGTTTGTAAATGAGCTATAGTTTGGGGGGTGGGGTGGGGTGGGGAGTGAGCGCAGGAGGAAGGACAAAGAGTTATCAAGGACGTCTCGCTGGTTTCCAGACTCCAAGAACTGAGATGGAAATCAAAAGGTGCCTATCAAAAGAAAGGCAAAGTCATTGATGGCAAAGGTGGTGTCTGCATGGGTCACAAATGAGGAGAAGCTACTGTATTTCCACTGGGTGGAGGGAGCCAGCCCTGGAATGAATGGGGGTGAATCAGTGTGGACAGCAGAGGTAGTCTATTCTTTCAAATCTTTCGGCCACTGAGTGAAAGAAATGAAGACACAGTGGCAGGAGAAGGTAATATTAGGCAATGATAGTGTCTTCAGTAGACATTAGACTTGCATTTTTTTACACTTGATTAAAAAGTTGAAGGAAAGTAGCTAAGAGAGAGACTACAGCAAAATGAGAAAAAACAGAACTGCTCAGATCACACCCTGGCTCCACCAGTTCTTATTTATAGGATCTTGGGACAAGTGATCTAACTTCTCTGTGCCTCAATTTTTCCCAAGGGGAAAAGAAAGATAATAATAGCGCCCATCGTGTGGGGTTGATCAGAGAGTTCAGTGAACTAAGTACATAAAGTGTTTGAGCTGAGCTCCTGGCACAATTGAAGTGCTCAGTAAGTGGTTGTTCTTAAAAGTACCAGGAAAAGACATTCTGTGATTCTCTTTTTTATTACATTTGCTAACTGAATTCAATGTCCCATGGGGGAAAAAAAAGCTCTACACTCTGACACGCAAAAATGCTTGCATTTGCTAAGTCTGTTTGTCTTGCATATCTTACTGAACCTGGTAGTTTTCTGGTCTCATGAAATAGCTATGTTTTCCAGTTTTGCAAGCAGACAAGCCAAGCATTAAGTTCCTCTTTTGTAATTGACCATGAGCGTGTTGAGTAATATGTGGATTATATCCCCCTCTTTTCTTTGATCTTCCCTCTTGCCAAGAACTGCCTGACAGCCTGGTTCCTGGCCAGTTCACCTCCTTCTCATAATGCACCGATGGAGAGGAAGTGGCCCACAATAGCAGAGATTTACTCCAGATTATAAGTACTTGACTTTCTTAATCCCTAAGCAAGGAATTCCCTGAAGGAATATCAGAATGAGAAAGACATATGAACCATGGTTTTGAGTAGTGGTTCTCAAGCTCAGTGTGCATCAGAATCACCTGGGAAGCCTGTGAAAATAAAAATCTCAGCCTCACTCCTCTAGAGAAACAAAATCAGTAGGAGGAAGCCAGGAATCTGCATTTTTTAAATAGCACTTCCCCCATTCTCAACCTAAGTGACCCTGACTGACTTTGCGACATTCTGAGATCCAAGTCTCCACACTCCACTACACACTCCTGACATCTTATTCTGCTTTACTTCCCCTCCCCTTTGCCTTTTAATATACTATACTTTTCACTATTCTTATTGTTTACTTTATATCTCCCACATACACTCCAGTAGAAATTAAGTCTCCAGATGGTTGAAATATATCCCTGTTTTTCTCCCTGATGTATTCCGAAAGCCCAGAACAGTGCCTAGCCCATGGGAGACCCTTAATAAATATTTGTTAAAATTATTTGAATGGAGTCCCCACCCTCCCAGACATCCCATATATGGACTTCTGCAGTGGACACCCCAACTAACTGGTCCTCTTCTCTTAGCGTTCTACAACGTTTGGGTCAAAAACATTTAGAAAATTTGCTGATGCCATGTATCTTTTCCCCCAGAAGAAAAATGCAATAATACATAATTCTGCATAAACTTTCTGGCGATGGAGATCCAACAACCCTTCAAAATCAATGATCTGCGGACCTGAAATTAATAACCCTTGACATAAAACCAGCCCTGGTCCCTACAATTCACCCTTCCACTGTTGATGATGTAGTTATTATCCAAAAATGCACATCTGGTTATGGCTTTCCCTTGACCCCCAATCTTCAAGAGTTCCCTATAGTTCACATGGTACCCCAGTCCCTCAGCACAACGTTCAAAGCTTCTGCAACCCAGTTTTCTGCACATCATTTCTCGTTTTATCTCTCCCAAATTTTCCACACCTGTAGTAAGAATGATTGACTAAACATACATTTTGGACACAGACTTCCTGGGTCAGAGTCACTAGCTGTGTGATGTTAGATGAATTATTTACCTAAGGCCTCAGATTTTTTTTTTAATTTGTGAAATGGGCATCATAATGCACATGTGCCAGGGGATAGAGTGAGAGAACACATACGAATACACATAAGGCACTTTAAAAATGCCAGGCATAGAGTTGGCAATCAATGCTTGTTGGTTTTTTTCCTTCTATTCTAAATGTCTGTCACACAGCATTTGACATAACTTTCTTTCCTCTTCTTTTCCAATATATCTTAGTCTAGACCAAGGTTTGTCAATTTTTTTTTCAGAGGACTACAGTAAATATTTTTGGCTTTGTGTGTCCTATTGTCTTCTGGGGCAACTGCTCAACTGAGCCATCATGGCAGGAAAGCAGACATAGAGATGTGTAGACACATGAGTGTGGCAGTGTTTCACAAACTTTCTTTATAAAAACAGATGACAGGCTGGATGTCACCTGTGGGCCAGAGTTTTCCAACTCAGGCCTAGGTTAGCTTCAGAATCTCACAGACTTGGGTTCAAGCTTCTCTGAACCTCAGTCTCCTCATCTATTAAATAGGGATGATAATAATATTCCCCTCAGAAGTTCTTGGATGATTGAATGAGATAAAGCACAGAAAGCCCTTGGCAGTTTTTGGCATATAATGTACATCTGGTACCTAGGACTGTCTTCATCATCAACAGAGTAGTCTCAAGCTATATCCACCATCTGTACACATCCACCTTCCCTGCTGCAAGAACCTTTTCCAGATTTACCTCCCCCCGACCAGAGTTTCTTTCTCCCTCTTTTCTAACACTGTTGGAATGTCTATTGTATTGTTTGAAAATAAGTCATGAATTAATGTAGCATGTGTAAGCAATTAGTTACTTATGGGGCTCTTCTGCCTCATCCCCTAGACTGTGAGGTCCTTGAAGGTACAGTCTGTGTCGTGTCTCCCTCTGTATTATCTTTCCTCACACAGTATCTACACAAACCCGAGGAGAGGTTGTGGTGGCGATGCTGCTGCAGCAGTGGTGATGGTGGTTATGATAAGGGTAGTGGTCACAGTGGTAGGCATGGCTGTGGTGGCAATAATGGGGCGGGGGGATGATCTTGGCTGTTAATTTCTTTTCAAAGAGCAGTCATTTGGAATTCTCTTCTCAGTTTGAGCCAAGAAGTGTAAATTGAGCAAACAAATCTTTCTGGCAGAGGGAAAGGATCTGCTAGAATATTAGAAAACCACAACAAGACCAAAATTACACATGGTTCTTCCTAGGGCAGCATGGAAAGAAAAAAAAAAAAATCACATTATTGGAATTCAGGGGACTCGAGCAATAGGGAAAAAAAAAAAAAAAAAAAAAGCATCCAGATCTACAGAGTACTTTATAGTCTTCAAAACACCAGCAAACAGTCTCTTAATTTTTCTACATGAGAGCCCTATGGGGAAAGTTACCACCATTTCGCAGATGAGGATACTGAGTCTGAGAGAGACAAAAGACATCGCCAAGGTCAGAAGCCATGGCTGACTACTTCAAATTCAGACTTGGCTGTGTGCCCTAAAGCAAGTCATTCCTGTCTCCAGGTCTCAGTTTTACTATCTGTAAAATACAGAGGGTATGATTTTAATACCCATCTCTACTCATAAATGCTGTGTCATTGGGATGGAGTACAAGATATGTGAATCTTTCTCTTCCCAATATTAACTTAAGGAGTAAAATTGGTAATATCTTTGGATGGAAAATAAATTGCAGGTCACAAGGTGCCTCATCCAACATCAAAATATTTCCCTTATTTTCAGGGCAGAACCTAAATCTGACCCTAGATCTGTCAAAAGGGACTGTGGGATAAAGTTAGCCCATACTTTTTGTCATACAGATAAGGAAACAGACCAAGACAGTAGAAGTATCCATGCCCAGTGCCATTTAACAATCAAGGACAGAACCTTGTACAGATTCCAGGTGTCCCAGCTCTTCCAAAGAAAACTACCAACCCCAAAATGGATAGGGGTAGATACTGTAATGTCTACTTTATAAATGAGTCAAATGAAAGGTCACCCAGACGATCAACGGGAGAGATGGGACTCAAATCCAGCTCAATCTGGCTCTTCACCATGACACAATGTTTTCTCCTACATTTGGAGCTTCTTCTTATTCACCCAAAGGCTAAGTTAATAGCCACACACAGTCTTGTACATGTAAGCACTAGTTGTGCTTAGCTAAGCTCTGTGGCTTTGGGCTGTGTACGGGTCATTTAACAGGTGGAGGGAAAAGATTGATGCATTAATCAAATTATCCATCATTAAGACTTTTCTCCTGCTTTGCTTATTCAGAACCACAGCACAAAGTGTAATGAAAGGCTCCTTTCCAGCTGAGGCAGAAGGCATCATCCTTTTGCATGCATTCAAGGAGATGGACCCAAGGATATCCCAACCACCAAAGGAGCTAGTGTCCAATGGTCCCCAAGGCTATGAAGAGCACACCCTGGCCCTTGCCCAGAATCAGAGGCCTGAACAGCCCCACAAACCTCAGGCAAGTCACACACCCTCTCTGATACTTCCTGACCATGCCATATAATGGGACTCAGCAGTTGACTTAGCATCTCAAATAACTCAAGGAGACAGGTGTTCTCACACAGAAGAATGGTTCCATTCTGCTTTGGAAGGTCTACAGAAGGAAATCCTTTGGCTCATGTGTAATTCCGCCTATGGTATCCTTTCCTATAAAGTACAAGTTCCAGTAATATTTATAAAGTGAGAAAAATGCTCCTGAAATCCTTCCATTTGTGATCTGCCCTTTTAGGTTAATCTCTTGCATACAAAATGCAGACCCTACTCTGAACGTCACGTCCCTAGCACTTTGGGCATCTGCAAAGTTATCGAGTGCTACCTAGAAGAGGAGAAACCAAAGGAAGCACAGAAAAAGGAAGGAATCAGTTTAGACAAACATTCTTTTTATCATCATCATAGGAAACATAAGCCCATTACATGCTACATGCCAGATACTATACATTCATTATCATCTGATCCCCATGAAGTAGGGATCACAAGAGTCCATTTTATAGACATAAAAACTGAGGTTTAGAGAGGTCATTCAGCAACACTCCACAGGAGTAGGGGATTGAGGCAGGATCCCAACTCAACCTGAGTGGAGCACAGATCTTGCACTAGCTGATTCCACTTTGACAAAGTCTCTCGTAGGAAACTCGGCAAGAAACTCACCCAACCTCTCTGCTTTTCCAGGTAGGAAAAGAGAGGCCCAGGGAGGAAAAAGGACTTGCCCCAGCCTCGCTATGACTCAGTGTCAGAGTCCAGGCCAAGGCCCTTTTATGTTTGACCCATGTGGCCCCTGCCTCTGACGGCAAAGAAACGCAGAGAGATGGAGAAGCCTTGGGAGGAGTGATGGGGGTTTGGGGAAGAGGCAGGGGAACAAATGATGGCCAAGGTGAAAGGGGCTGCATTCTCATCACACCAGCCTCTCTCGGGGGCCACGCTCCCCTCCTCCAGGATCGTTTCCAGACCTGCACTGGGCCTGTCTTGCCCACTCCTACCACAGCCTGGCTCCTTTGAAAAGGCCTAATGCACAGCAGCCCCTAGGCTGCTGTGGAACCCTAAACAGGCCTGTCTTAGGGGGTTGGGGAGGGAGAGAAGGAACTAATCAAGCAGCTCTAAGGTTCCTTTGCAGGTATAACTTAGAGGAGAGGAGCTTGGAGCTGGGAAGACAGCACCTACCTGTCTGCTCTAATGCCTCTATGCTCCCTGCTATCAGGGGCCAAACTCCTCATCACCAGAGCCTTCAGAGCTCTGTCAGCCTGGCCGCCGCCTCTCCTCGGCATTGTCCATGGAGCTCCCCATGCCGGCCTCAGGGAAGCGGGCCACGTTTGCACACCCTGCAGGTCTCTGCAGGAGCTAGGCCTTCGACCCGGAATGATCTCAGGCCCCTCCTCTCCTCCAAATCCAGTCCTCCACTTGCACTTTAGGCACCCGACCCCCAAGAACTAATTCCAATGTCATTTCCCTAAAGAAGCCTTCCTTGATCCCACAAAGCCCTCGGTCACCCGACTTTAACCCAAAGGCCTGGACTTCTCTGGGTACTCAGCACAGTTTGTTCTCACTTTTTTGGTGGGAGTGTTCCAATAATATCTGTCTTCTCCACAAGTCTGTAAATTCCGTGAAGATAAAGACCATGCCCATCTGTGTCCGTTTGTCCCACTCTTCACTTCTTGGGGCGTGACACCATACATGGCAAATAGTAGGTGCTCAAAAACACTGAATTAACGAAGGAAGGACTCATGCTTCAAAAGCAGCAGACGCCACATAAGGAGAACAGTGACATCTAGTGACCGCTTTCACGCTCCTGGGCTTCTCTGTCTGAGAGAACGTGAATCAGCCTCAGGAAGACCCATTTCCAGAACTGACGATGCTGAGGGAAGCTGGCGTAGCATCTGGACATGGGGAACCTGACTCCTAAGCAAAGAGGAAAGGAACCAGCGCTCGTCTTGCCACCACACGTGCCAAGAACACATCATAAAAGTCCTGTGACTTGGGGCTTCCCAGTGGTTAAGAATCCGCCTGCCAGTACAGGGAACATGGGTTCGAGATCTGGTCCAGAAAGATCCCACATGTCACAGAGCAACTAAGCCCGTGTACCACAGCTACTGAGCCTGTGCTCTAGAGCCTGCAAGCCACAACTACTGAAGCCCATGTGCCTAGAGCCCGTGCTCCATAACAAGAGAAGCCACCAAAGTGAGAAGCCTGCACGGTGCAACAGAGAGTATCCTCCACTGGCTACAACTAGAGAAAGCCCGCGCACAGCAACAAAGACCAAATGCAGCCAAAAATAAAAAATAAAAATAAATTACAAAAAAAAAAAAAAAGTCCTGTGACTTAGCTAGTATCGAACCACCTCAAAGATGAGGAAAGTGTGGCCCAGAAAGAGCCGTAAATAGGGATATTCATAGCCTCTCTCACCAAACCCTGGAGAGCCACCGATGTGCTGCTTTTTTTGTCTGCACTGACACGGCACTGGTCAGACGACCCTTGGTATTTACTGGAAGCTTCAACAGCCTCCTCAGGGGTCTCCCTGCTGCCACTCTTACGTTTCCACCGTTGACTCTCACCCTGAAACCAGAGGTTTGGAGATGTATACACGTTTGGCTCTCCTGGCTTTTCTGTTGTTGGTCTGGGGACCTCTGATGCACAGAGTTAGATGATTTGAGATGCACGGCTCGTGACTCAGGCTCATTGCTGCACCATGCATGGTTAGGCTTTATGTGTTCATCCAGTTAGTGTTAGCTGGTTAGCTACTTTTAGCGCTTTCATAAAGCCCCACAAATCCAGCAGCCAAACATCAGCTAGAAACTTGACTACCACCATGTAACTAATGCTCCTTCGTGCCGTTACCCTGCCTCGCTTGACTCAAGATTACCATCATCCTAAATCCTACGTTCATCATTTCCTTGATTCCTTTATTAAACTATCTATTGCATCTGTATTTATTTTTAAAAGGCAGTGTATTTGATATGCGTGTATGTGTGTGTGTGTGTCTGTTTTTTTGTTTTTTGTTTTTGTTTTGCGGTACGCGGGCCTCTCACTGTTGTGGCCTCTTCCGTTGCGGAGCACAGGCTCCGGATGCGCAGGCTCAGCGGCCATGGCTCACGGGCCCAGCAGCTTCGCTGCATGTGGGATCTTCCCGGACCGGGGCACGAACCCGTGTCCCCTGCATCGGCAGGCGGACTCTCTACCACTGCGCCACCAGGGAAGCCCTGTGTGTCTCTTTTAACTTAAAATAGAGGGAAGGGTATCATGCTATATAAACTATATCTTTGAGATTTCTTGCCTTCATTTAACATTATGTTCATCCATCTCATATTGTCACTATAGTTCATTCATCTTGGCTGTAGTACAGTGTTCCTCTGATGCATATTCGACACCTTATTTAACTGCTCTCCCATCGATGGTCATTTGGGTTGTTTCCAGAGGGCTCTTTCTGCCACACAAAATCTAATCCTATCAGCTTCCTGCTAACCATGTATCTTCAGCATGTCACTGCCCTCCAGATAGTGTCCAAACTCCAGGACCTAGCTTATAGTATCCTAAATAATCAGGTGCTTTCTGTCCCCTCTGGCCTCATATCTGCTCTCTCTCCATCTCTTGGTCTTAGTCATGGGAAATTTCTATAGGTCTTTGTAGAGACCATGCACTTTTCTGCCTCAGGTCTTCTACCTGATGATACTCTCCTCACTTCCTTACTCTCATCCCTGATCTGTCCTCTATGAAACCCTACCTGACCACTCACCATGCACTGGCACTTACTCAGCCCAGGAGGATGCTTTGGGAGGGGCACATAATCCATAGCATCCTATTGGACTTGGTCAGTGGTCTACCAGATTACCTTCTTTGGAGGCCCAGGGCTATCCAGAAGTTGTTGCAGAGGGAAGAGTGGGGACCAAGTAGAGATGCTTTATCTGCCTTCTTCCTTACAGAAGGAGTGGCATCACTATTCCTGGTTTTATGGATTGGGGGTCCTGAACACTACATTTAGAAAAAATGTTCCATGAACCCAAGTGTGCAAACCAGTGAACTAAATCATTCATACAGTCCTCTCAAGGCCTGACATGCTATAATTGAAAGTCAGAGAGAAAGAAAGAGGAAAAAAGAGGAGATATAATTTCATGATTAAGCATGTAGGCTCTGGAGCAGACCAACATGGAGCAAATCACTCAACATCTTACATTTCCTCACTTGTAAAGTGGGCATGAGAAAAGGATGAACCATATGGAATTGCCATTTTTATAAACAAAAAGTGGTCAAATGTCAGAAATTCCGTATGAATCAACTCAATATTTATAAGTAAACCATAGATCTGGAGGGTAAATTAAATGAGATAACCCAAGTATAGTACAGAGGCAGAGGCTGCTAGGTTTTCACCAAACCCATACCTTCTTCTCCTAGGCAAACAGATAGAATACATTTCCCTGTCTTCATTTGCAGACAGGTGTGCCCAGTGGTGGAATTCTAGCTTAGCAGAATAGGAGCTGAAATGATAATTTGCCATTTTCAGGCATGGCCCGTTTAAACTTCTCATGTGCAATCTTCCATGTTCTTTCTTCTTCCACAGCAGCCGTGGAAGCATCAGATTAATGGAGCACAAGATGGAACAGGCTGGGACCCTGAACTACTTCTCAGAGTAAAGCCACCCATCAATCAAAAACTTCTATTTAGGACTCTGCACAACAAGAAATAACCTCAGTTGTACTAAGCCATTGAGATTTGAGAATTTGTCAGTTACAGCAGCTAGTGTTACCAAGTTATATACGTGCTTACAACATGGTAAGGGATCAATAAATGCTAGCCCTCACCATGCTACTGATGACAATGATGACAATCCCGATGGACAAAGGGCCCACAAGGGCAGGAGGTAGGAGGGTTGGTTCTTAGATTTGACTCAGTGGCTGTGTCAGGGGACCTCACCTCTTTGGTGCCATTGTCCTGGATGAGAGTGTAAAGTGGTACCACACGGTTGATTTCCAGGAGCACTGGTGTGGGGCTCAGCTGTTCCTTGCCCGGTCGGCGGCAAAGGTGGCAGGTAGAGGGACAGCGGCCTTTCTCCTCACAGCGGATCTCCACACCTGAGATGAGCTGGTCATCAGACAGCATCTGGGCCGTCAGCAGGCCTGAGAGGTAGGTGATGAAGGGCATGGACTTGAGCTCCTTCTTGCTGCCCAACTCCGTGGTCTCTGGAGAAAGAGATATAAGTTCAGTATTGTTCAGTACTGTTCAAAAGGTCGGACCCTTGAACCCACTACGATGTGCTAAGGAGGCCGTCGTCCACTGGAAAGGGAGAAAAGATGACAGAGGGGTTCCTTCATGATGCTTTGGAAAGAGCACTGACCTGAGGGCTCAGAGACCAGAATGGTGTCTTGTTATATCATTTATATTAAATAACCCTTTGTTTTCTCTGGGCCTCACTTTCTTTATATTTAAAGTCAGTAGGTTGGAGTAGAGGATTCTTCAAGGACCTTTGTAAGATGTAAATATTCAAGCATATTTTTCCCAACAAGACATTCTTTTGTTTACTGTTAATTTGTATAAATTCTACCTTTTTTTCCAAAACTTCTTCCAGTCCTGTATTTTTCATGCAGTTCCATGTAATGGGTGAGAGACAAGCTTTGGAGTCAAGTCAATTTCAGTTTCAATCTCACTTCTGCTGGATAATAGCTCTGCTGCCTTGGGAAAGTCTTTGAATGTCCGAGAGCCTATAGTGATTAATTCTATAATGTGTGGTTAACAAGAACAACTGAAACAGTTACGACTGGTAAATGAGACAGAAGGAGATGGACCTGTCTGGAAAAGGCACTATTTCCCCTTTCTTTCCATGCTCATCTGTCTCCTTATTCTAATTTCTTTTCCTCAGTGTGCTGTCACGTGCATGAATGACGCATGCCCCATTCTGCGCTGTCCCTCTTTATCCCTAAGAGTGGCATTTCACACCTCTGTGCCTTTGCTCTCCTTGCCCTACGTTTCCCCTCTGCCTCTCCAAATCTTTAGCACGTATCAGCGACTCCATTCCGCTGTGACCCTCTTCAGGAAGTCTTTCCTCCTTTCCCCAGCCCTTCTTCTCTGATAAGTATTTCTGCTTGTAAGACCCTATCTTTTTTTTTTTTTTTTTTTTTTTTTGCGGTACGCGGGCCTCTCACTGTTGTGGCCTCTCCCCTTGCGGAGCACAGGCTCCGGATGCGCAGGCTCAGCGGCCATGGCTCACAGGCCTAGCCGCTCTGCGGCATGTGGGATCTTCCCGGACCGGGGCACGAACCCGTGTCCCCTGCATTGGCAGGCAGTCTCTCAACCACTGCACCATCAGGGAAGCCCAAGACCCTATCTTGTTAAGCTCACTTTCTCACCTCATTTTCTGTTGACCCCTCCAACCATAAAATCAGTTCAGGGAGACCAGGGGCCGTGTCTCCCACTCCTGTCCCCCCAATATTCAGTGCCTAGAATGGTGCTAGGGATATACTTGAGACTTCATCAAGAGAGATTATATAACTGTGAATGGTTAGAACAACGTTTATGATCTAGTCTAGAGGCTCCAAAATTCAGCTGAGGAATTCTAGGGATCCCAACAGCCATCTCAGCAGCTGCTTAAAGAAGACAAGAGGGAGACTGAGCAGGCAGGACTCTAAACCTGCATCTCAGCTTCAAGTAGAGTTGTTCCACTTGTATGTCTTTTATAGACTGGCCTTCGATGTAAGATTTCCTAAGAAGAAAGTGCTCAAAGCTTGAAAAAGTGATTTGTACAACTCAGAGGGTTCCATTTACATCACGGATGATGTAAATGGTGTCCTCAAAGTTGTGCAATGTACAGGCTGAGTGGCAAAACAAGGTGGTCCTGTACTAAGGGACAAAACTTGGTCCAGATGGCAGTTTCTTCCAAGCCTGGTGAAATCAGGGCAAGCTCCTGCTTCAGTGGAAAACAGGGGCCCTGGGCACCAAGGCCTGGGAGAAAGAAGGTTGTCTCCTGCTTTTGCTCTGGGCGTGCAGTGACATGCAGCTGATCTGGAAATAGGCTTTTGCCAATTAGAAATACAAATAAACGCAGTCTTCATTCATTACTCTCTGGGCCCTCGGGCTTGGGATCTGGGCTCCACCTTTTCTGTCTGGCTGTCAGCAAATACTTATGAGCACAAGATCAAAGGCTCTGGGGGAAGAAGACAAGGCAAATTCCAGCTAACCAATCCTTCAGAGGGATTAAAGAAGGGCAGTTACTAAGATAAACAAAACAAAGCTGTGAAGAAGGCATCTCAGCAGCTGGGGAGACAGAGACAGTCTTATATACGGACATGTCCAAAGAAGATGATGATGATGAGGACTTTTGGAAGTGCAGGCCAGAGGGATACATCTTGGAGAAGGGGGGCTTCCAACTTGGGAGAGAATAACCCTTCAGGGGAGAAGGTCAGGGAAAGTCAGAGCTGCGAGGCCATTAGAGACCAGTTAGCCCACACTGTGACCCAGAGTTCACTGAACTATGGTCTGTGGGTCAAATCCAGCCCTCTGCCTGTTTTTGTAAATAAAGTTTTATTGGAACACAGTCCCTCATTTGTGTATATATTGTGTATGGCTAAAATGCCAGAATTGAGTAGTTGCAACAAAGACTCTATGGCCCACAAAGCCTAAGATATTTACCATATGACCCTTTACAGAAAAGGTTTGGAAACCTCTGCTCTATAGCCCTTGCTATAGATGGGGAAACTGAGTTTCAGAGAGAGGTTACACAGGAATGTGGTAGTAGGATGGATTAGTTGAAGGAAAAACTTTGGAATCAATAGACCGTCAATACACTTGGATTATTAACCTCCAAGGAGAAAAAATAGAGTGGGGCACCTTTTCTCCATAAAATATCTTTTGAAAACTACTGAAAGAGCATACCTTTGAAGAGTCTAATCTGGTAAAACCCTCCCATTTAAAATGAGAGGAAACTGTGTCCCAAAGAAGGAAAATGACTTTCCAAGGTCACATGATGACTTAGGGATCCTTTCGGCACATGACCCCAGCCGTCTGTTAACCAATTCATCACTTAAACTAAACTACTCTTGTTATCTCATTTTTTAGAACACAGAGGCCCCATCCCTCATAGCACCTTGCCATAATTTAATCGGGAAAAATATGTAACATGGTGCTGGGAGTAAGAATTCCCTTGATCAAACAGACATTCATAGACATTGGGTTAAAGATCTATCTATTTAATGACAAAATGAACTACTGATCTTTGCTGGTCTGCTTTTGTCCAATAAATCCTTTTTTTTTAAACAATCTATCAGTTCAAAAAATGGGGTTAAAAGCCCATAGTCCAGGCTGAAAACTGAATGCTATAGCAGTATAGAACTCAAGATGAATTTAAGGGCTTGTTTTGCAAAAGGAGGGCACTTGGGTATCATCTGGTCCAAACCCACGGCTTAACAAGTGAGGAACCTGAGACCTAAATGGAAAAAGGGATTTACCTCTAAGTCCCATGCACTCATTAACAACGATCCTTTTCATAAAGATTGTGTCATACCTAAGTTATGATCTGGAGGAGAGTTACAGCAGGGAAGACCATTAGCCATTCCATTAATTATTCCTCTGTAGATACTACAATTGCGAAAGCTAATTGCTTCTGATCCAACTTCACTCTGTGGCTAAAGTCATCTTTTCAAAAGGCAAACTCTATATTCTCCTCCTGCTTAAAACTCTTCCATGGCACGTCACTGCTCTTAGGATGAAGACCAAAATCCTTACCATGGCACAATAGGTAATATGCGAACTAGACCACCTGTCTGCCTCTCCAGTCTGATCTGTCATCCTGTTCCTCCTGATTCTACTTTCAGCTACACTGGCCTTTATGTTTCTTGGCTACACCCTGTCCTTTCTCTCTCGGTCTTGGCACGTGCTCTTCTCTCTGCAGAGAACGCTTTCCCCATCCCACCCTCTGGCCCCGCCTTCTCCTGGCCCTCACTCCCACGCAGCCTTCAGATCTCAGTTCAGGGGCCAGGTCCTCAGAAATGCCTTCCCTATTCCCGTTTTACCCCTAGGTTCTTCATGACTTTTTTTGTTTTTAAGACACAGACCTACTTGAGAATGGACTCGAGGATATGGGGAGGGGGAAGGGTAAGCTGTGACAAAGCGAAAGAGAGGCATGGACATATATACACTACCAAACGTAAGGTAGATAGATAGTGGGAAGCAGCCGCAGAGCACAGGGAGATCAGCTCGGTGCTTTGTGACCGCCTGGAGGGGTGGGATGGGGAGGGTGGGAGGGAGGGAGATGCATGAGGGAGGGGATGTGGGAACAGATGTATATGTATGACTGATTCAGTTTGTTATAAAGCAGAAACTAAAAAAAAAAAAAAAAAAAAAAAAAAAAGAAATGCCTTCCCTGAACTCCATCCCCACGCCTCCAATCTCTATTAGGGTTTCATACTAAAGATCCTCGCAGCATCCTGTTCTATGCGTCACCTGTTAATGTCTCCAGACTATAAGATCCATGAGGGCAGAGACAGTGTTAGTTCTGCCGATTCCCATCCACTTTACGTATTACCTGGAACGCAGCAGGCTTTCAATACGATCTCCAATGATATATTTGAATACACGTGTATTTATATACCCTGATCACTGCGCCATCTCAGCGAAGCATTGATGAGTCTAAGAGCGAAGATTGGTGAATTTCAGGATTGACAATTAATTGATGGCTTGTCATCAAGTGGTAAGCTCTTCTCAAAGTAAAATTAGCTCTCTCAGGTGGAAGGTTGACAGATGAATGGCTGATCAATTTGCCAGTTGTTCTGACCTCCTCTAGGTTCTCACATAGGCCCTTGCCATTGAGGGGATGGGAGAGTTTAGTTAAAACAGGCTGTCTTTAACAGGCCAAGGATAAAGAACATTTCTGAAGAGACTTATCCTCTGTTCACATTTCCCATCCCTCTGAACAATGCTTCCAAAATAGGATCATGTCTGGTTTCAAGCCCAATTCAGTTCCAATGACACTACAACCCATTCATTTGAGAACCTGCCAACTGAACTCTCTTTTTTCTCCTCCCAAATTCCTGCTGGGTATTATTTTGTTGCCACCAGAAAGAAAAAAAAGAAAAAAAGCCTCAGCTGAAGTGACAACTCCTTGTTGGGAGGGCAGCCAGGGCTTTTCGGCAGGAGGTGATGGCACCGCCTGCCCTCATCCAGAAAACAAAACAAAGGCATCAGACTAAGGGCTTCTGGGAGAGCCAAAGCCGCGTGAATGTTTGTTCAATATTCGGCAACAGTGCAGGGCGCTGCGTCCCGAGTCAGACAGGCTTGCTTTGGCAATAGGCTTGCACTTGAAGCATTTAAAGACTCCACAGGGACCAGAGGGGCTCAAATTAGAAACGCTAAGGATGGGGGGGGCGGGGGGAAGAGGGTGAGACTTTTATATCATAAAGAATGGCCTTTATTACAGCAATGGCCTCCCAGGAATTGCC
Organism: Mesoplodon bidens; assembly: GCF_964165515.1. NCBI lineage: Eukaryota > Metazoa > Chordata > Mammalia > Artiodactyla > Ziphiidae > Mesoplodon > Mesoplodon bidens. The sequence continues at coordinate 17,726,335 of NC_138162.1, read as the reverse complement.
GAAATGGGATCATTTCTTAGGCGGAGTTACTGTCTCCTCTTGGAGGAAAGCGATTGCTCTGAAGCCTGACTCAAGGACCCACAGAAATATCCTCAACAAAGGGAAAGTAGCCAGCTGAAATGCCATCGGCAAGGACTGGACTTCTGCGCTATGCAACCTGAACTTCTCAGCCTGAGAGTCAAACTCCAGCATCATCAGCATGCCCTTTATAGATAATAGTACCCTCCTGAAAGACTACTTGTAGGGATTAAATAAGGTGCCTAGCAAAGGTTTAGCACTCAATCCATACTAGTTGTTATCGGTGTTGTTGTTGTGCTTGTTTTAATTATTGCTGTGCTGTTGTTGTAACAAGATGTTAGAACTGAAATTTCTATTGAGACACCAAGACAGAATAGAATTGAAATTCCAGAGCCAGGCCCCTATACGCAGACTTTACAAAGGAGATGAATCCTGGCTAGTTTCATAACTCTAGAAACCTCAGCCAGAACAAGGAAATAAAATGAGGTCAGAGAGTAGACGGGAAGGATATAGGAGAGATTTGCTTTGGAGACAGCTATTACCTCATGTTTAGAGTCCCCAGCACCCCAGGTGGGTCATGTAGAGCACATTACCTTCTAATCCCAAGTTTTGTGATAAGGAGCCTCAAAAGAGTGCCTCTTGGAGAAACTGCTACGTTTTCTCAGCAATGGGGAAGATAGTGGACTAGGGTCATAGCCCACCTGCAGAAGTTCTAGTGGCCTATGGCAGCAGGGAGGAAGAGGCAGCACAGGGATTAGCCCCAAATCCCAGAGGTTGCCAGTGGGAAAAATGCTTGAGTATTTCCCCCGGACCAGATGTGGGTCACATAAGAGAAAGAGCCGGGCTGGATCTGTTCTGAGTCTTACCCAGGAGGAATTATAACAGAGGTTGAGGGGTCCCCACGGTGAGAGTCTCCACAAGGTGAGCAGCCAGAGAAACAGAGGGTGGAGGGGGATCAGCGGTAGCCAGCCACAGAGATGCTACATCGTCTCAGGTCTTGGGAGAAGGCCCTGGCCACAAGGACCACTGAGAAACCACAGAACGCCCCCCAACCCCGCCAAGAGAGAGGGTCGGTTTTAAACACCTGCCAGGACCCGAGAACACAGAGCCAGATACAAGGGTATCAAGTATGACCTTCTGAATCCTTACCCTTCCTCTCTCCTGCTTTGACTGTAGAGGGAGAGGAAGAAGAAGAGCAAGGGAGAGAAACAGAACGGAGGCCAACCTGGCCCCACCTCCTAACATCCCCACTGGGGAGGTAGAGGAGATCTGACTTGTCAGACTTAGAGATTTGATTAAAATCTTGGACTAGACATCCTAATTCCTGATGTGAAACTGTGTTATCAATTTAAAATGTCTGTAGCACTGTCTGTTCCACAAAAGTTATAATAGATTAGATGTGGCTTAGCAGAGGAAGGTTATCCAGTGAATATGTTAAAAGGAGTGTGGGAACCAACTATGACATGTACTTTCGAACATGCATATATTCATACACTATATTTGGATCATTCTCAATTTGTACTATCGACTGAACCGTTTACATCATCATTTATAGTGCTTATCACATTTTAAATTTTAGTTCATGTTAAATTAATATCTGCCTCCCCGACTCAACTGTGAGCTCCATAAGAGCAAGAACTATGACCATTTTCAATGACCGCTTGCCTCCCCAGCACAGAGTTCAATGTCTGATGTCATGCAGACAGTCTGCAGGTGACTATCTGAATAAATAAACAGATGAATGTGTACTCTGATTCTTTTTTTTCCTTTAATCCCCTCTATTCCTGTAACCCTTATCAGACCTTCAAATCCACTATCTGAATCTTATCACCATAGCCCCAAAGGCAGATAGTCTTAACCTTACTTTATTAATGTACAAATGACAACTCAGAGAGGTAAAGCAATTTGCCCAAGACCACAGAGCTTATAACTAGTCTAGCTTTTTGCACCTGGTCCTACTGCTCCTTTCATTGTCCATATTTCTCGCCGAAACATTTTCAGCACTAATTCGTACTCCTGCACAAGTCATCCCTGTTGTAAACACTTGGGCCTTCCCCGTTCCTGCCACCCCCCAGACAACAACCCTAGGCTTCCCCACCCCTTTCCATGGGCTAAGGGATCTCATGGGTAAAAGGCACTTTAAAGGTCAGCTGGTCAGAAATTCCATCTAATGTTTCATTCACCACCAAATGATCCTCCGACTGCTTTTTGGATGCTTCTAATGACACAGAACTCATTACCTTTTTAGGCCTCCAGTTCCATTATGGGACAGCTATGTTGAACCTAGACTGGCTTGCCATCTAAAAACTGCAATCCTCATTCTAATCATAAGACCCAGACCCAGAGCTACGCACTTTGTGCTTCTTGGACACCCTATCTGCAGGACTCAAGCCTGCCCCTACTTGGGGTCATGCTGAGATTAACCAACAAACTACAGTTCAGGCAGGTGAACTCCCACCCTCAGGAACTGTGGGGCGTTCCTGAGTGCTTTCTGATTAAGGTGTGTATGTCTGAGTGTGTGCGTGTGTGTGTGTGTTGTGTGCATGTTTGAGGAATGGAAGGGGAAGCAACAGTGCAGACTCTAAAAAGAGGACAGGTCTACAAAACTGCCAAATCCTAGGACAACTGATCTCCTGTTCTAACCTGATTTGCAGCTTCTTCCCTAAATACACAAGTAATATGCCAAACTGCAGAAGGGAAGCTATAGGACAGTGACTTGCTTGGGTTTAAATCCCAGCTTTTCCATTTCCAGCTGGATGACCTTGGACAAGTCATTTAACCTCCCTGAGGCTCCATTTTCTCATCTGTAAAATGTCAACAATGCTAGTACCTAAATCTTGGATTATTTCAAGGATAAATGAGAAACAGAACTCAATGAAGAATTTATAAATTCTAGGGTGTCAGAAGCATCATCAGAGGTCGTTTGTTCCAGTGCTTGGCCTTCAGCTCAGCATTATTCACTCTTGTGCATGTCTGGATCTGTAAAGCTTCCCTTGTAACCTGCTGGCGCTTTAACCACACTGTCAGGAATCTCCTTAAACTGTCCGCTTCCTACCTGGTGGAACATAGTAGACAAGGGTAGAATTGAAAGCTTAAGTCCAAAGCTATTTAGTCAGACTACCTGATTCTGAATTCTGGGTAAGTCACCTCACCTCTCTAATCTTAGCTTTCCCATTTGTAAAATGAGGACACTAATTCCCCATTGAACTGCTCTGAGCATCAAAGGAAAGATGCAGCATCTATCATCTCATATAGACCTTGCTATCATCCTACAAAGTAGAAATTGTTGTCTCCATTTACAGAGGAGGGAACTGAGGCTCAGAGTGACAGAGTATAACCTACGAGAGGATACTTGTTTCAAGGGACAGCCAGTCAATCTCTGAGGAAGGTCAGATTCTCTGTGGGGCAGGGAGAGGGACCCCTGGTTAATGCCCAGCAGCCCAGTAGTGGCTGATGTCTTTTGTTTGCTAATTGGAATTATTTAAATATTTTTTAAAAGCACAAAAATAGCCATGTGGTCCTGCTGTATTATTTGCCCTAAAGTAAGGGGCGGAGTGAAGAATCCCAGTGCAGTTCAGTGGGCCCAAAAGTGGTTCTTCCCACAGACTAAGGCATGCTCAGCCCCCGCCTCCCCCTGACTTACATCGCTCTTGCTGTTCAGGGAGCAGTCAGCATTGCAGTGTATCATTGACTCCTGCCTCTTGAGACAAGGTGGGCTGTGGCCAGTAACCGGAAGGTGAACGAAAGGCCATGTGTGATCTTCTGCTGCCCTCTAGTGTCTGTTTAAGACAATTGCTCTTGGGAAAAATCTTAGTTCTTTTATGCCAAAGTGTGATTACTGTGGGCAAGGCAACTTGCTAGGCACCGAGGGCAACAAGGAGAGTAAAGGCTTAGCTATGATACAAGGAAGCCTAGCGTAATGACTACAGGGGTTCTGAACAAGCATTACTTAGAAGGCCTACCAGTGCCAGCTTTGGAGCTAGGTATGGGGTGGGGGTGATATTATGAATAATGATTTGTTTCGATCCTAACGGTACTTAAGTGCAGAGATTTGATGGAGTGTATCAGCTAGGAAGGAAAAGCCATAAGAGAAGGAAAGGGGAGAGACGGAGATAAGGCAGAGAGAAGACATAAACAATGGAGCAGGACCTTAAAGGAAACAGGAAGAGATGAACTGCCAGGTAGTGTTGGAAAGGATGTGGTCCGAATGTCGGTCAGATCTGGGTTTGAATTTCAGTTTGATTAAAACTATGCATTTGACCAGAGCTTCTGTGTACAGTTATGCGAGCTGTGTACTGCACGACAGTGACAAGGCAAGGGGGTGAGTGAGGGGCTGAATCCTGTCTCAGCTCCACTGGCCATGTCTGTACCCACGGGGTTGAATCCAAGCAGAGGAGCACCATTTCCTAATTCATGCAGAATGTGACTTATGGGCTAGCTAAGGCCCTGGGTGTGACCATGGACAGGCTACTTCCTCTCTTGGAACCTCTGCTTGTTTATGCATAAAATAAGGCTATTATCACCAATAATAAAAGTTACTGTAAGAATTTAGATAATGTACGCCTGCCTGTGCCTCTCCAGAGATTTCCGTTCTTACTATTACTCGTATTATTATAACAACCTCGTTCATTTTTAAGAGGTGGTGGGACAAGTGCTTGACAAGGGGAGAGGGTAGAAAGGAAATTCACATTTCCTGAGCTTCTATTCTTTGCCAAACACAAGACACTGTAAATCTCACTGAATCCTCACAACAGTGCTTTGGACTAGGAATATTACAATTTTTATAACCGTATTTTACAACCAAGGAAACAGAGGTTCTGAGAGGTGACACACTGCAGCCAAAGGCCATTAGGCATTCGGGCTTTGACTTCAAAGCCTCTTTTCTGTCTGATGAAGCGCAGAAGCATCATTAAAAAGAAGCCTGCTTTCTCTTCCCTGGGATCCCATTCCTCCTCTTTCTTAAAAACTGTACTCAAAACTTATCCCCTTGAGGAAGGATTCCAAAATGAGTTCCTCCTCAGTTCCTTCCCCCTCCTTCCAGTAGTTTCTTAGACTAGGGATCAAGGAAGAAATGCCCAGAAGGAATCATTCCTAGACAGGATTTAGGGAGTGAGAGGCCTCTGAGATGCTAATGGCCTGCTTGAGATGAAGACTCCCAGATCCTGCTTAGACGGGACCTTGAGGCAGCAAAGCAGGCCAACAAGACAAATCAGGCCACCTGGGGCTGGTGAGAGGTTGCCAGGTTCAAACTGTCAGGGAGGGTATGAACTTGGGATGGCTCAGTTGGAGGCTTTGGTGCCATCAGAAAAGAAACTGCCTCCCTCTGACCACTTTCTTAGGGGTTTTGCTGTCACACTTCTAAGTCTTCATATTCACTGAAATCTTAACAATACTCAGGTTAAAAGGTCACCTTTAAACACGCTGATAGGCAATGTTTTTGGAGAACATGTCCAGGGTGAGTTACTTCTCCCATTAGCTTCCCTCTTCCTCGTAGCTGTGCTTCCAGGGACAGGAAAAGGGACTAATGAGCCTACCCATCAAAAGATCAAATTAAATGAAAATAGAAATAAAATAAAAATAAAGACTGAGGGACTTCCCTGGTGGCGGAGTGGTTAGGAATCCACCTGCCAATGCAGGGGACACGGGTTCAATCCCTGGTCCGGGAAGATTCCACATGCCGTATAGCAACTAAGCCCGTGCACCACAACTACTGAGCATGCACTCTAGAGTCCACGAGCCACAGCTACTGAAGCCCAAACGCCTAGAGCCCGTGCTCCGCAACAAGAGAAGCCACCGCAGTGAGAAGCCCACACACCATGACGAAGAGTAGCCCCTGCTCGCCACAACTAGAGAAAGGCTGTGCGCAGCAATGCAGACCCAACACAGCCAAAAATAAAAAAAAAATAAAAAATTAAAAAATTAAATGTAAAGCAATTATACTCTAATAAAGATTTTAAAAAAATTAAAGGATTGAGACCCATATGGGATTCTGTCTTATCGCTGAGAAAATCAGTAAAATTAATATTAATAATAGCTATGATTTTACATGCACATATTCCAGGCCAGAGGTACTGTTATTTGTCTTGCATACATTGTCTCGTTTGTTCTATATAAATCATAACAATGAGAGTTTGGTTGCATTATCGTATTTTAAAGTTGAGGAAATGGAAGCTCAGAGAGGTGAAATCAGGGAGAATTAGACTTCTAATTTGACTTATCCTACTTCTAAACACGTTCCCGCTATCTTAAACTGCCTCCACTATGTTATGTTGCTGGAGATTCAGGTTATAAATTCTGAAAATCAAATGGACAATTTCTGTTGCTTTTGCCCATTACATCATAGTGATAAACAGCATGACCCCTAAATAATAATTTATGGACAATGAATAGAGAATTAGTTAAAAGACTAAGGTTCATCCACACAGTGGAGTCTATATTCTTAACAGGAATTGGGGCAATCTTTATATGTGATATGGAGTAATCAGAATACGTTTTATTAAATGGAAAATGCAGAACAGTATTTATAGTGCTTTCTTTTGTATAAGAAAGAGGGAGTATAGACACATACATACAAAAAATATGTAATCATATTATATCTATCTATATCATATCTACCTATATGTAAAGAGTTAGATATAATATGTATAATACCTATTAAGAAACACTGAAACAATTAACCAAAACTAATAAAAATTGTTACCTACTAGGGGATTGAGCAGATAGGGTCAAGAGAACAAAAACTGAAGTCAGAATTTTTTTTAGTGAATCTTGCTTTATAAGTTTTAGCTTTGGAACCACATCAAATTTTTACAGGATATTTTTTAATCAAAAAAGAAAGACAGGGAATCCTCTGGTGGCACAGTGGTTAAGAATCCACCTGCCAATGCAGAGGACACGGGTTCGAGCCCTGGTCCGGGAAGATCCCACATGCCGCGGACGGAGCAGCTAAGCCCGTGCGCCGTGACTACTGAGCCTGTGCTCTAGAGCCCGTGTGACACAACTACTGAGCCCACGAGACACAACTACCGAAGCCTGCGTGCCTAGAGCCAGTGCTCCGCAACTAGAAGCCGCCGCAATGAGAAGCCCATGCACCGCAACGAAGAGTAGCCCCCACTCGCCACAACTAGAGAAAGCCCACGCACAGCAACGAAGACCCAACGCAGCCAAAAAATTATTTTTTTTAAAAAAAGAAAGACAATACAATCTCTGCAAATTTTAAATGTATATATCCAGCTATATATCAAAGTGTTGGCATCACTACACAGAGAAAATAATTATGTTGAAAGGCTTTAAAATGCAGTATTTTGATTTTACATGCTTAGGGAGAAACAGTCCAAAGAAAAAAAAATGTTCTGCAAATAAATCTTAAACTAGATTTAATGGACTCACTGCTAGTTGCAATACTGGTATTGTTATTTTGAAACTATTGCATGTATACTGTGGGCTATAGCAGACAAGCCAACATGTTACCATCATTAGGAACTAAGATTATTCCTGAATTGTTTGTCTCTCATGTTTATAAGGTCAAAGAAGTTGAGAAAAATTCTGAAATTTCTATTGGAAATCATATACACGAATGATTTGCTTTTCTCTTTAAAAAAAAATAAACATTTCATAGCTCTGTCCACTGAAAAAGCCTAGAAGTAATGGTAACCTAACAGAAATAAATACCCTTAATACCCAGACTCTTGTTTTTAAATATCATTTTCCCCTAAAAGGAACAAAAGATTCTTGGAAAAATTCCTTATTCCAAGTCTGGGATAGGTATGGTACAAGCTGAGCCTGGGAAGTCTTGCTGTGCCCAAAAGCGAGATAGCTGCCAAAGACCAATGTGGTCATTTCAAAAGGACAAGGAGACCAGTTTAGAGGGGCTCACGCTGGCCTAACATTGAACAAAGTGAACAATGACTGTGATTGGTTAAAATAGATCAGATACACAAATTTCCTATAATTCACAACATTCCTCAAATCAAACCCAAAACCAAAGCCAAAACTCAAACTGGAAAAAACAAACAAAAGCTCATTGCTCATCACTGGGGATGGCTAAGAGACCAGCTCATTATTCTGAAAATTGGTAAAAGAATCAAGTAGTAGTCAAGATTTTATCATGAACTGGATTTCAGGGTAACGACAATTTACTTTATGGAAGTACTGCATTTAATACAGGCAGGAAGAATGACAGAATTAGAAAATTACCATTTTGTAATCTCTAATAAGATAATAGATATAGACAGCTATCATCGATGAATGCTAAAACCATTAGTAGAAAGGCTGATGGGAGATATTCTAATGAATGGATCAGACTCGCTGCACCTGAAACTGCTGATCAACTTGAACTTCACTAAAAGTAAAAATCAGACATTAAGTGCCTTTGATATATGCCATAGGAAGTACATGGGACAGCCTGTATACTTCAGCCAGTGCTTCTTAAGCCCATGGATAGAATTCAATGGTCTATAATTTGTATATGGGGAAAAAATACATCTTTATTTTCAGTATCCTCTAAATGCAATTTAGAACATATAATGAAATTTTATGCATTATAAATAACTATATATCAATTTTTTCAAAAAGCAATAATATTTTCCTACCTTTGGAAAACTAAATTAGAATAATGGATAGCAGTGACATGAAAAGAATATGTGGGTAAAGGTGGTGAGGCCTGTTGGGGAAAGGAGACTGCCTCTTAGTCTGCTGCCATCCAGTCCTAAAAGATATCAACTGGGAATTCCCTGGCGGTCCAGCGGTTTGGACTCCGTGCTTTCACTGTCGAGGGCCGGGGTTCAATCCCTGGTCCAGGAACTAAGATCCTGCAAGGTGCGTGGTGCGGGCAAAACAACAACAACAAAAAAAACACCGATGGATGGACAGGGTAATGGTAGCCACGATAAAGAGAAAGCTGCTGAAATCCTGGAGCCAAGAGGGCAGGAGATCTGGACTGGGGTTGATATGTGGGGCTTAGGAGAAATGAAGCACATGGCAAAGCTTCCAGTAGCCCTCACTTCGCATTGAGTCGAGCTGAGGTTGGTGACACCGCACAGGGAATGTTCTCTGAGCAAGCCTTCAATGCCACTAACGTTTACCAAGTCTCTACTCAGTCAGTGTTTGATTACCGCTGACCTTTTGTAACCAGGCAGGATCCTATGGGGCCTTCCCAGAACAGACACCACTCCATCCCCACCCCGCCATGTCCTCCACCTGCCTCTTATTTGTATAAAAATTTTAGCCTCCTAAGGCCTTCTCCGAGTTCCAAAGAGTAAATTTAATCAGAGAAGTGAGAAAATGCAGAAAGAAAGGAAAACAGCAAGCAAGACAAAATAATAATAATTTAGCCATTAAACAAAGTCCAGTACTTTTAGTTCCTCCTCAAGGTCTACAGATAATATTCTGAGCTGTATCCTTTGAGCTGTTCTGCAGATACTGAAACCCCCACCAGGTGGAACAAGTTAACGATATGCTGCCCAGAAGCACAGAGACCCCAGGTGGGTTGGAACCAGAAGGCTGATGATGTTGACTCCGGATTACCTCACCACCAACCAATTAGAAAACTGTCCACAAGCTGATCACACACCCCATAGCCCCCTCCTTCACCCTTTCTTTAAAAACCTTTCCCTGAAACCCACTGGGGAGTTTGGGCCTTCTGAGCACTAACTACCTGGACCCTTTGCTTGGTGCCCTGAAATAAACGCTTCACTTTGCTTCACCACAACCCAGCGTCAGTAGATTGGCTTTACTGCCTGTGGTCAAGTGGACCCAAGTCTGGTTCAGTAACAGTTTGACTATCCACACTAGTTCAAACCACTACAAACTGGATCTGGCCAATGCACGTAAATGTGATGATATTGAAATAAAAATTCAAAATCCTAAACCAGGGCTTCCCTGGTGGCGCAGTGGTTGAGAGTCCGCCTGCCGATGCAGGGGACAGGGGTTCGTGCCCCGGTCCGGGAAGATCCCACGTGCCGCGGAGCGGCTGGGACCGTGAGCCATGGTCGCTGAGCCTGCGCGTCCGGAGCTTGTGCTCCGCAACGGGAGAGGCCACAGCAGTGAGAGGCCCGCGTACCGCAAAAAAAAAAAAAAAAAAAAAAAAAATCCTAAACCAGCTGTTTCCATATCAGCACAAGGAAATAAATCAAACAAACAAAAGAAAGCACAAAGGACATTTATGCAGTTTTACTTGTGATGGTTAAATGTTTAAAGATGAGCTTGTCAACTTGACAAATTCTTATATAGCCAATTTGACAACCATAAAGGCCAGAAAAATATGATTTCAAACATTTTTCCATAAAGTAAATAAAAGATAAAACCTTATATTTAAAAAAAAAATGTTGGAGACCCAGCACAGTCACAAGTATGTATGAACAGACTAAAAGGAAACTTGGTAAGTATTTACATAAATATAATCAATATAATGGTTATATTAGGTGATGGATAAAGCTGACTTTAAAAATTCTCTTGGGCTTCCCTGGTGGCGCAGTGGTTGAGAGTCCGCCTGCCGATGCAGGGGACTCGGGTTTGTGCCCCCGTCCGGGAAGATCCCACGTGCCACGGAGCGGCTGGGCCCGTGAGCCATGGCCGCTGAGCCTGCGCGTCCAGAGCCTGTGCTCTGAAACGGGAGAGGCCACAACAGTGAGAGGCCCGCGTACCACAAAAAAAAAAAAAATTCTCTTTTATGCTGTAAATTTAAATAGAATTCAAACATTTACTGAGTACTTACTAAGTATCAAGTATAGGCTAGGTTGAGAAACCCACAGGGATTGAGTATGACATACAGAGATTGGAGTCAGAGTTTCAGCAGAAAGCAGATAAATGACCGACAGATGTAAGATAAGATATCTATGTAAGATGTACATAGATATGTACATAAGCAGAATGAAAGACCCAGGGAGGGAGAAGAGAAAGGAGGGAGGAAGTGGGGAGAGGGAGAGGGGGAAGGTGGGTGGGAGGGATGGAGCCTCGAAACCAGCCTGTGATAATCTTACCTCCTGATACACACTGTCTGTTATCATCTCTTCCACTTGAGTAACTTGCTTTTAACCAACAGAATACAGCAACATTGAGGGGATGCCACTCCTGTGATGAGGTTACAAAAGGCTGTGACCTCTCTCTTGCTGGTTTTGCTGAAACAAGCTGTCCTGGAATAGCTCCTGTGGCAAGGACCTGAGGGCGCTTTCCAGCCAAAAGCCAGCAGGGAAATGAAGCCTTCAGTCCGACAGCCCTTAAAGAACTGAAACCTGCCAACAACAACCTAAATGATCTTGGAAACCACGCCTCCCTGAAACTTTCAGGGGAGACCCCAGCCCTGGCCAATAACTTGATTGCAGCCTCGTGAGAGACCATGAAGCAGATCTAGCTAAGGTGCGCTCAGCTTCCTGACTCACAGAACCTGTGCGATAAGAAATGTGTGTTGTTTTAAACCACAAAGTTTGGGGGTAATTTGTTATTCCGTGATAGATAAGTAATACAGATAGACAGATATAATTTTCCATTGTTTCATGGAAATGCTAGCAGTTATAAATCTCCAGACTCAGACAAATTTGGTTCGGAGGCATTCGAGTTTTAACGCCTTAGATTTTCTAGCCTATTTTCCATAAACAAGACCTTTATCTTTCTCCTCAGAATTCAGCTGCTAATGTGAGAAGGAAAAGAGAACAATTTGTCAAAATAGTAATAATAATAATAACGACACTAATAGCTATCATTCATAGAGCACTTTTCCAGGAAGTGCTCTAAAAACTAGATCTATTAAATCATCTAAAATTTACAACATTACTATGAGGTAGATAACTACTATTATTCCCACCTTGCAGGGGTGGAAAGTGAAGTACAGAAAGGCTAAGTAAGCTGCCCAAGGTTACACAGCTTGTCAGCTGCAACAATTTACTAAGCATTACTTCCAATCATCTTCTAATCTATTCCCCAAACCTTCCAGGTGGGTGGAATTGCGGTTCCAGCCCAGGTTTGTCTGACTCTGAAGCCCTCTACCACACAATGGTGGACTTAATAAGCAAACTTAATAAATGCAATTCAATGGACATTACTGCATGTTAGGCAATATCCTAATATGTAAGTGCTTAACACCCGTATCTTATTCTGCTCCCAACGGTGCTGTGAATTAACTGTTGTTACCGCCATTTTAAAGGGAATGAAAGAGAGGTTAAACTACAGATCTTATTTGTAAATGGAGAAAACAATGCTTAGCTGATAGGGGGACGTTATCAGTTGAACTGTGTCCCCCAAAAGATATGCTGAAATCCTAACCCCCAGTATGTCAGTACGTGACTCTATTTAAAAATAGGGTCGTTGCAGATGCAATTAGTTAAGATGAAGACATACTGGAATTTTAATTGGGTAACATAGAGGTCATAATCTAATAGGACCGGTGTCCTTATAAGAAGACACAGGTATGGATGCAAAATGTCGCCTATATCAGGAGACAAAGAATGTTGCAGCCATCAAGCCAGCAGCCACTGAAGCCACCCCCACCTGTGCACCCTGAGGGGCTTCAGGATGGAGAAAAGCAGGATACTGGCCCCAGATAGTTAAGGTGCATATCAAAGGAATGATTTCAATCAGCCCAGACTCTTGCATCTTCTCATAAATAAAAAAAGCACTAAATTCATTAACTTGAAAAGTCTGGTTTTCTTTAACTAACAGTCATCTTTTGATGTTCAGATTACCTGGTTTTGGTTGCAAAACTCCTACATATCCTGGCTCCTCCCTTACCTCTTGGGAGCAGTCCCATAGAGCTATCTGAGAGGCTGTCTTCTGGGCTTAAGTGCCCAGATTGTCCGCCAAATAAAATATAATTCTCAACTTTTAGGTTATGCATTTTTTTCAGTCGACACAGACACACAAAGAGAGGAGAATGCCATGGAAAGACAGAGACATACAGGGAGAAAATGACCATGTGAAGCCGAAGCAGAGACTGGAGTTATGCTACCATAAACCAAGGAACACCTGGGGCCCCCAGAAGCTGGAAGAAGGAAGGAAGGATCCTCCCTAGAGACTTCAGAGAAAGCCTTGCCCCATTGCCACCTTGATTTCAGACCTCTAGCCTCCAGAACTGTGAGGGAATAAATTTCTCTGTTTTAAAACACTCAGTCCGTGACACTTTGTTACTACAGCCCAAGCAAACTGATACAGGTGGTTTAAATGTTAAATGAAAAACAAAAGTTATTGTCAAATGCTAAATAAAGTACTCCACAAAGAGTATTTTTTAAATGTCTCCGTCTATGAGGAAAACTAATCATGTGTCAAGGGTATGCAAAGTCACAGGATTAAAATACGTGCATTTTCCCAGGGTGTTTATTTTACTCTGAGATTTTTGTGGGAAGCATGGTAATTAACTGGTAAGTAATTTACACATTTTTTAAAGGCAAACATATTTTTTTTAAGAGAAAAGAAACGGTTTGTTGTTGTTGTTGTTTTTTGAAAGCACGATTGGACTATATCCCCAGACTGTCAGGGGTACCATTAGCTCCTCTCTATGATAGGGGAAAGGTCAGTAAAAAAAAATATGATGAGTCCTGAATTGAGACTTTGTGCTTGTAACTGTGGTTTTCATCAAACAGAGTGCTAACTCCCCACCTTGTCTAAGAAGGGGGTATAAGTGAGGTCTCAAGGCTGGGAATAAACAGTTTGACAGTAACTCTCCCATCTCCCCAACCTGCAACACAGTGGTTGGTAGAAGAACCCCAGGCTTCTGTCCAGAGAGGCTCCTTGCCATTCTGGTGAAACAGGCTGCACTAAGTCTCCAACATGGCAGAAACCCAGGGCAGACGGCAGTCCCTCTTTTTTGCTGGCAATGCTACTCAGAACAGCTCACCTGAGGGTCTTTGCCTTGACAGGATCATGATCTGTGGTCATAATGACAGGCACCATTTGCCTCATTTTCCTTGAATTCCTAAATATCATCTCTCTTCTCTTTTGAGGCTTAAAAACAAACCTTACTTAATAAAGTATCAATAGAAAGATAGCTGGTGTCATAAAATGTGGGTAGTCTTTGGATGGTGGTTTGGAGCATGTCATGAGCCTAACTGGCCTTGATTTGTACTCCAGCCCTGCCACTTCCCAAAAGGTGACTGTAGGCAAGCCATTTAATCTTGCTGAGTCTCGGCTGCCTCTTTTGTAAGATAAAGCTACTGATGCCTACTTGAATCATTGCTGAAAAGATTCATTGTGACATAGGACAGTATCTATGGAGTGTCTGGTATATTGCTGGTGTTCAAAAAATGGTCCGCTCTTATTCGATTGACCCCACTGAGTCATTCCGCAGCTGGACTAACTCTAGGTTAGCCAGGGGATGTGATTTGCCTAAGGTCACGTTTCTGAGTCTGACTCACTCAGCAACTTCTGCATGCTGGGCACAGTGCTAACAGAGATGACAACCAGCAGGCAGTGTCCTTCAGGGAGTTCACAGCCCACTGGTGACAACTGCAGGGAAGTGGGTAATTAAAATCCAACCTGGTATATGCTTTGTGAGAAATCATCAAATTGCAAGTACTTGCTGGGCATGCAGTGAGCATACCCTTAGTTAAATGCAAACCACTATATATTAATAATCTCGGTTAACCCTATAGCAAACCTCATCTCCATTTAGAAATAAAGAGGGACTTCCCTGGCGGTCCCTTGGTTAAGACTCCGTCCTTCCACTGCAGGGGGCACAGGTTCTATCCCTTGTCGGTGAACTAAGATCTCTCATGCCCCATGGTGCAGCCCCCCCGCCAAAAAAAAGGGCCGAGAGGTTAAGAGTGTGGGTTCTCAGAATCAGGTTCCAATCTTATCAATTTGGGGCCCTGTTATTCAATTACCGTGGCATCAGTTGCTTATCTCATAGGGTGATTATGAAGACTAAGTGAACTATGCACGTGAAGTGTTTAGCAGCAGCCAGACAGTTTCGTTATTGTTTTTGTTTGTTGTTTTATCCTCGTGAAGGGTCACATTATCTACCCGGGATGTCACATCCAAGCCCATCCTCCTTCAAACTCCTTCCTACTCCTAAGCTATACTATATGGTCACCTGCAGGAGCCTGTAGTTGGCCCCAAACGACCCAGGGTCCTCGCCAGACAACAGGCTAGACCATGGCTTACCTGCGAAGACTCTTACCCCTCCTGGCTCCCCCCACACGAGACTTGGCTTTGCGCTCCTGGGTAGCTTCTACAGAGGATGTAGAGTGTGCTCTCCTATCTACCTCTGCTGTCGGCCTCCCAGCTGAGTAGGAGTAAGAATCCTTCACGAGAGCAATTTGTTCATCAGATAAGCTTATCTCTAGGCTGCTGCGGTGTGTCACAGGGAGAACTGAGGGGCCCGAAGAGCTACCTTCTCAAGCGCGTCCAGGTTCTGTGCTTGCCCCAGAGTGGATGTTGTATTGTCTCCTTGGCCCATTTCTCAGACGGCAAAGCTGAGGTGGAGCGAGGCCTTTCTGAGGGGTGCCAAGGCTTGGCTGAGGAACACTCCTGAAGGCCTGGAGGCCATGGTTTAGCAAAGGGGTTGACACAGATTGGGGTCAGACACGTGAGTTCTGGTTTAGCTCCCGACTTGCTGAGTGAACTTGGGCCTCAGTTTCTTTAACCGTACAACGGTGACAGAAAGCTGAACTACGTGTTCCCCAGACACCTCGTTCTTTCCAGAGGGCTCGCCGCCACCCGGCCGCTGGGCCGCGAGCTCGGGCCCCGCTGCCTACAAGCCCCAGCATGCGTGGGGGGAGGCGGGGCGCAGTGACGGACAGGCGGCTCTGCGAATTGGCGCCCGCCAAGGGGCGCGCGTTGGCGCGTGCGCAGAGCGCGGCGGGCGGGTGGGCTGGCAGCGGTGGACGCGTCGGAGCCGCGGGCGGTCAGGTAGGGGGCGGGATGGACAGTGGGGGACGCGGGACCGAGGCCGGAGTCGCGGGCGGTGGCTGACGAGCGGCGCGGGGGGCTGTGCCGGCGTGCAGCGGCCGGCCCACGCCAGAATGGCAGGGTCTGGGGGACCGGATCTGAGGAGTGGGACCGGGGTGGGGGTGGGGCTGCGCGGGGGCAGGCTCGGGAGGCGGCGGGGCTCCGAGACGGGGCTGAGGAGCTCGGAGCAAATGCGGCCGGGAGGGGAGAGAGGGACTCTGAGAAGAGTCGTGGTGCAGCATCTCGGGAGGTATGAGGTAATGTGGGGCCCTGGGGAGAGACGGGTGCAGCATCTGGGAGACGGGAGGGGATCTGAAGGCCCTCGAGGGACCAGGGGTGCAGAATCTCGGAAATATGTAGGAATGGTGGAGCCTTGGTGAGGTTTGGGGTGCAGAATCTCAGGAGGCTTGAGGGAGTCTGGGGGCACTAGGCTTTGGGGCGGGGGGCGAGATCTGAGGTCAGAGGGAGCAGGGTCCGGGGCTATCCTCATGGCTGAGGAGGAAGCGTTTTCCCGAGTGGAATCTGGGGAAGAATGAGGGGCTGAGTTCGTGCGGGAAGCAGTATCTGGTCGGCAAAGAGAAGAGACCTGCCTAAGGTTTGAAGCGACAGAAGACACGGGTGGGCAAAAGAGGAAGGAGCAGGGCTTGAGGGCGGGGCAGGATTCCTGATGGCATGCAGGGGGTGGAGGCTCCGCTTGAGGGCGGGCACACATCTGAGGTGTGGGACTGGGGTGTTCAACTGTGATGCAGGGCTGAAGGCTGCAGAGGTTTGGAAACAGATTAAAGGATCTGTGTCAGAGGGATTCAGGGCACGAGTGAGCAGCTGGTGAGGCTGGCAGGGTAGAGCCCGAAAGGCTGGAATTCTGTATTGTAGGCGAGTTGGGAATGGGATTTAGGAAGGGTTGAACGGTGGGGTGGAGAGGTACTGATTGGACTGTACAATTAAGAGACTGAATAGAGTCGTGGATGGGTGTCTAGGGCCGCTAAAGGAATTTTCCTGAAGTCTCTGCATGGGAAGCAAGGGGAGTTCTGGGGATCCAAAGACCTGGAAGTAATGTATGAAACTGTATATGAGTGTATGAAGTTGAGCAGAGTTCAGGGGTCCAGCAAGAAAGTCGTAAGCCTTTGAGCTCAGGACTCCTGAAGGAGCCTGACTGCCTGTGAGGGGCAGAACCTCCCTCAATTATTAGCCAGAGATCCCTTATCATGAGGCAGCCGTGGTACGACCACTGACTCCACTCTGAACCCCAGACCTGCTGAAAGTGGTAGGCTTCGGGGGTGGGGTGGGGAAAGAGAGTGGTCAGTGGAATCATAAGGCAGGAGACTCTTCAAGGTCATCTGTCCAAGCCCCGCTTTGCCTGTCCCTTCAAGCTGTGGGGACAGCTAGTGTGTGAGACTTCCAGGGGATGAGTGGAACATGATCTCAAGTCTTATTTTCCTTATCAGTGATATAAGTAGATTGGGTTAATCCCACATGAGGTGTTTGAACTGGGAGAGAGACAAGAAAAGGGCATCTCAGATGCATTGAGCATTTAGTCCTGGGCCAAGTTCTAAAGAAATGGTTCCTAACTGGCAGTGGTTTTGCCCCCCAGGGGACATCTGGCAATGTCTGGAGCCATTTTTGGCTGTTATAGTTGGGGTGGGGAGGACTACTGCCCGCTCGTAGGTGACACCAGGGACGCTGTTAAGCACCCTACAGCACACGGAACAGTCCTCACAACAAAGAAGTATCGGGTCCAGAATGTCAGTATTGCCAAAGTTGAACTCTGCGCCAGAGTCAGATATCCTGGATTCCGATCTCGCTCTGTCTTGAATGAGTTACTTAACCTTCCTGTGCCTGGCTCTTCATCTGTAAAATGGGGTTAATAACAGGACCTACACCACAGATTATTGTGATGACTCAGTGAAGTAAATCAGAGTGCTTCATGTCTGGTGCATAGTAAATGCTCAACATTTAGTAATATTTCATTTTCATATCTACTTTCTTACTCGTTTTCATAACAGCCCTACTAAGTAGGTGCTACAATGTCCAGTTTTACACATAAGGAGACTAAGGCTTAGGCAGTGACTTGTCTAAGGTTCCACAGCTAGAGATGGCAAAGGTAGGTTCATATTCAGATCTCTGTAATCCTGTATATTCTCTCTTCCCTTGCTTCTTCTTTGCTGGGGCCTGCCTGGTCTTACTGTCTATCTCAGCTCATTCCCCTCTAATGAAAGGATGGCCCAGTGAGTATGACAGGATGGCCCAGTGAGTATCGCTGAGTATCAGATTGAACTGTAAAGGGAATAAATCCATCTGATTAGGTAGGGAGTAGCCCTGGACTTTGTTCTTGATCTGCTCTTAGGCCAGGACCAGTGGGTAGATAAGGAGAGGACCTTGAGGTTAGCAGACAGGATGAGGTGCAGGAGACTAGAGGGTGAGGTATGGAGGCCATTGGCTTGAAAAAACACTTCATAGCAGGGACCGAGGCTGAAGGCATCCATACTCTGGAAAGTAACTCCTGTTCTGAATGATCTCTTGTGGGCTTCTTTCCCTTAGAACAGAATGACAGCATTTGCTCTGTCAACTCCAGGACTAGCTATAGCATTGCTGAAACCAGCTCAGAAACATAGTAGGACTGCATCAGAAGGCCAGAGACTTAGCTGGAATATCCACACACAGCCCTAAGGAAGATATGTAATGGAAATGGAATCAGCCTGGGAATCAGAGGCTTAAAGTTCAAAATCTTTCCCCTGCTGCTAATTTACTAGGTGATCTTGGACAAGTACTTGCCCTTATCAGCTTCAATCTATTGAAAACACGAATAGCTACCACTTATTGAGTGCTTATTGCGTGCATTATCTCAGTGAATCCTGCCAATGATCCTGCTAATAATCTAGGTGCTATTCTACATTTTACAGATGAGAAAACTAGTAGGTTAAATGATTTACCCAAGTCTCCATAGCAAGTTGCAAAGCAGGGATGTGAGCCCAGATCTGTCTGACTCATAAGTTACATTATACTAGTTTTAGTAGAAAGGCTTTTTCGATACTTAAGAGCCCATACACTCATGTCTGGAGAGTGCTTGGTGGTCAAAAGTTTACAAGGCCCTTGAGGTGGATCATTGTCCATGCACACGGATGTGCTGCCTCTTTGACACTACGACCTCCATTAGGTTCTTCTAGTGGAACAATCAGATTAGAAATCCATTCCCAGGTACCTTTACCAGCCTCTCAACCAGAGTGCCTAGAGCTAATGGTAGCCTCATCAGCTAGGAAGCCATAATACATCTTTTGCGTGGCTGTGGTTTTATGGCTGGGCGTTGACACACCTGGATTTGAATCTCACTTCTACTACTTTGCAGCTTTGAGACCTTGGACAGGTTGCTTTTCTTTGAGCCTAGTTTCCTTATTTATAAAGAGGAATAAAACATACTTCACGTAGTTATTATGAGAAGAAGAGGTAATGTGTAAAAGGTGCCTGACGTTCAGTAAATGGCAGTTTTATGAGAGGTAGCAATTATGAGAGGATGGTGAGGCTGGAAGGGGACTGAGTATTGCTTTGCCAAATTTCCTTGAACCTAAGCAGCTCCCACTGGTCTCCCCCAAATTCCCATCCCCTCTTGTACCTTTCCCAGGATCTGCTTCCTGATCCTTTAATCAAAAGCTCACGGTTAAATGTGCATATGCTGTATGCAGAGAAACAAACTGAGAGTAGGGTGGGTCGAGATCAGTTGGAAGTCCCCCGAGAAGACTGCTGATTTTCCCCTTGTCCTATATTCTTTGAGTCTCACTGGCAGCATTGCACATGTTTGTGGAAGATTCAGGGGATCCTTTCTAGGTCCTGCAGTTTTGGGGGAAGACAGAGAAGTGTTTTTTTTTGGTTTTTTCCAGCAAACTCTATTATTGATTTAGAGTTTTAGCTAAAGGTTTTTTTTCACTACAGACATGCCCTTCTGGGTTGTTTTGTGTGTCCCATAGTGGTACAGCTTTGGGGTCATGCCTGCATTTCCCGATGAGCCCCTACTTGCGGAGTTTATCTTAGCTGTTGGCAGGTACCTTAAATGCCCTGAGTAATGTAACATTAGGAATCCTCTCCCACACACAGAACTGGGTGAGTGTCAGATGAGGACCTCACTGACTTTCTTAAAGTCAGCCCTGTAGCCACTCCTGGAGAGTGACCACTGGTGGCAGGGAGATGGTTATGCACTTGCTTCGCATTCCATTCAAATGCTGGAGGAATAAACAAAGTTTAGGAAGCTGTCATGAAAGGAAATGTGATAAGCCTTGCGAAAAACCCAGTCAAACCAGGGGACTGTGAAAGAAGTAGGATGGACCTGTGTGTCCTGTGAACGGAAATGCAGGTGCTGTTTCACATGTTTTCTAGTTTTTATGTGAACTCTGTTCCTGTCTGTTTTTGCTCAAAATTATATCTCCAGTGTTTTCATGGGGCTGGACTCATAGTAGGTGCTCAGTAAAGACTGGTTGTTTAATTAATTTCTTAAAGTCCTGCAGTTTTGCTCATAGCTTAAGCCCCCCAAGGGGCTAACAGGTTTAGGGAACAGAGACATCTAGAGAACTATCCCATGGTGGGGATTCAACCACTGGATGGCAATTTGAAACCTTAGGTCATCTCTAATCCTTTGATTTTGAGAACAGATAAAACAATCTCCAGGGAAGGTTCAGAATTTTAATTTTTGAAGTGTATTATCTGATATCTTCGATACTGTCTGCCTTTTGAAAAGTGCCTGTTCATTCCTTCTCACTGGCTGGGTGGTCGCCACCACAACCACTGCTGCTGCTCCTGCTATTACTAAAATCTATTTTTTATTGCATAATTACTTTAATGCCCCTCTTGGTATTTTCTGAACAAGAGAAGTTGTGAATTCATTTGCCAGTTTCTAACATGGATATCTAGTGTCCTCAATCAAATTCCTTCAAAGCTGACAGGTTATTAATCTTTATGTGCCTTTATATGCCATAAAAGGAAAGATTCTTCATCCTTTCAAATGCAGCTTGTAAACTAAATGCTTTGTTGATACTAGTACTAGTTGTTATAATGTTAATACTGTTCCTGATTGTTACTAAAATTATGATAAATAGCAGTTTTTCATTGCATACCTACCAGTTTCCAGACTAAGCACTTTATATGGATTATTATCACAGTAACCGTTTTATACAGTAAGAAATTATCATCACAGTAACTATAAAGTTAGTTATCTTCTATAAAGTAAGAAAACAGGTTTAGTGAGATTAAGTAACTTGCTTCCTGTCCCACAACTTGTAAATGCCATGCTGATTTGATCCCAGTTCTCTCTGACTTCAAGGTTCATGGGTTTTTGTTTTTGTTGTGCTACCCTTGTTATTTATGTCATAGACTGGGGAAAGCCTAGTGGTGCCAGAAGCAGCTAGATCAGCTAGGGTATGACTACAGTATTTTCCTGAGTCTTACGGCAGCTGGAGCAAACACAGCTTAAGGGGTAGATTCTCATCTGAAGCTGAATCAGAGCTGGGCTAGTATCAGTATGGGGTGCGCAGTACTAATCATGAGATCAAATAAATTGGTGGGGGTGGGCAGTAAGCTGAGGTGAGGGGTCAAGAGTTGACGGTACAAAGTGCACAACAGGAAATATGTTCAAAGTATCGGGAAGGCAGCCAGAATTGTAAATAACATGTTGAGGGTTCATTCTGATTGGTTTTAGATTTTATAGCTGGCAGAAAATGGGCAGCTAACTTAAAGACTTGGGATGATAAGACAATTCCTTTCACACGTCCGTCTTTTCAAGGGAAACTGAGTTCAAATTGACTTTCCACCTGAATCCTTCTCGGTGTTAACAGTAACGACCAGCTAGCTGTATCCTTCTGCAAGAGAGGGGCTGTATCTGCCGGTCCCACAGCCTCAGACCTAGAAAAGGCCTGAACCATGTCTCCCATTTCTGCAACCTGGGAACACCACTTTCAGCGGAAGCCTAGCCTGATAGGCAGCTGCCTCCACACCTGACGCTTTATTGATGGGACGTCACGTTTCCTGGCAAAGCATGGCAGCTTTAGGAAAGGAATCCTTGACATTCTCTTTTGCCTCAGAGAGCCTAGTGAAGCTGCATACAGCTGAGATATTTTGGGGAATGGACGTGGGCATAGTAAATTCATTTTTTAAAGTGGATGGCTTAAACAGGGAGGCAGGAAGCTTTTTAATTGAAGGAGGTGGTATGATATTCCAGAAAACTGGAGAAAGAATTTGCTGGTACTTTTACAAGTTGGCAGACTTGTTTAATTAGCTGATCTGCAGTGCCAGTTCTGAGAAGAACAGATGTCCCTGTGCACTGTAAAGTAACATGCTCTGGATCCAGATACCAAATGTTGCCCTCAGTCTGTTGTCCCAGATGATGGAAGAGAGAACTGAAGCTATTGGTTTGGAATTGAGGAGGTTTGCATGGGTCCTGAGCTGAGGTTTCTATCAGTGTTTCTATATGACTGCAGCCAGACCCGTGACATGTAAGCATTCAGCGTTCACAGCTTAGTCACATGGATAGTCCCATGAGACCTTTTAGGTTCATGGTATGTGGTAATGTGTTATTTTGTTGAGGCATGGATTTGAGTCATAAGAGGTTGCCAGGCTGGTGTGTGGGAGTGGGTCACTCAGCTAATAGAGCAATCTAACCCACTCTAGAGCAGCTAAAGCTCATGATTCTTAATTGTGGAGACAATTCTATGCTGTTAGGCAGCATTTCTCAGAGTATGGTAAGTGTTGTATGACGGGGAAAAAAAAAGCTTGAAGTAATGTTGGGTTAAATAAAGTTAAAGATATCTGCACTGCATGGTTCTACCATGTTTGCACCATGTGACCTTGAGCCAGTTTTTCTGAGCCTTAGCTTCCTCATCTGTAAAATAGGGTAATGAAAATAGTACTTACATCATAGGGTCATATGAGTATTAAATGAGATTAAGTATGTGGAGCGTCTAGCATGGTATCTAGCACATAGTAAGCACTACATGTATACTCTCTCCTTTCCAGTAGAAGGAAAGTGGGATTTCAGGGAGGTTGGATTGACTTTAGACAGACTGTGCATGTCTGCTCCAGAATATCGGTCAGACTGTGATACGAAGCTAAATATGGGGAAATTTGTAACACGTATCTCCGCGCTGACTCTCCTTCTTTTCTATGGGTGGAGAAAGAATTAATGACACTTACAAAGCTTTTCTCAGCTTGCTGCATGGCCCCGAAAACCAAGCTAACTGGTCTTCCTCCTCCTTCTTCTCGAAGGTTGACCATCCGCAGATCACAAGACTGCACAGGTGCAGCTGTAGGATTTGCATTTAAGAAGGGCTGAATTTATCCTTGTGCCTCACCTTGCTAGACCTATTCATTCTTTTTTTTTTTTTTTCTTTTTGCGGTACGCGGGCCTCTCACTGTTGTGGCCTCTCCCGTTGCGGAGCACAGGCTCCGGATGCGCAGGCCCAGCGGCCATGGCTCACGGGCCCAGCCGCTCCGCGGCATATGGGATCCTCCCAGACCGAGGCACGAACCCGTATCCCCTGCATCGGCAGGCGGACTCTCAACCACTGCGTCACCAGGGAGGCCCCCTATTCATTCTTATTTGGGGTATAAACTGACATTGACATAAGGCTGCAGAGAGAGCACTGGGATCTCTGTGGTTCTACTTGGTGAGCATATGTGGATCGAGGAGCGTGGGAGGATTCATGGCAGGTACGGCTTGTAGGAGGGGGTATTTCAGGCCAAAACTAAGTCCCTGATAAGGGACTGCCATTTCTCCAATCATCCGGGCTTGAGTCTTTGGCTGTCTTAGCGCTACCACTTCCCCACCCCCATCCCCTCAGCTAACCAATCTTAGTGATCGTACTTATGGAATATTGCTCACATGCATCTTCCTTCCATTTCCACCACCTGCTCCCTAGTTCAGGCTCCCTGTAACTTTCGCCAGGCAGTTTTGCCGTAGCTTCCACACTAGTTTCTCTGCCTTTTCCCCCGCTGCATTCAAGCCTTGATCCTATTAGTTCCCGGCTCCAAAACATGCATTGTTTCTCTGTGTTCATCGGAATGAAGTTCCAAGGTCTCGTTTGGGCTGTGAAGACTTCTCATAATCATTCCCCAGTTTATCTTTCCAAACCAGTCAGTGACTGAACTGAGTGATGGT
This sequence comes from Mesoplodon bidens, assembly GCF_964165515.1. Classification (NCBI taxonomy): domain Eukaryota; kingdom Metazoa; phylum Chordata; class Mammalia; order Artiodactyla; family Ziphiidae; genus Mesoplodon; species Mesoplodon bidens. The sequence continues at coordinate 17,702,307 of NC_138162.1, read as the reverse complement.
AGCCATTCTCTAAATGTTTCTTGAGTGATTTAACTCGTAGCGGCAGTGGAATAATGGCTTCCTTTTCTCTTTAGCAGGATCCAGCCCTCTGGAGCATGAACACTAAGCTGTTCGGTCCTGGGCTGTGCTAGCAGAGGCCCCTTCAAAGCAACAGCCATGGCTGCGGCGGCAGCTTCTCACCTGAACCTGGATGCCCTGCGGGAAGTGCTGGAATGCCCCATCTGCATGGAGTCCTTCACGGAGGAGCAGCTGCGGCCCAAGCTCCTGCACTGCGGCCATACCATCTGCCGCCAGTGCCTGGAGAAGCTACTGGCCAGTAGCATCAATGGCGTCCGCTGTCCCTTTTGCAGCAAGATTACCCGCATAACCAGCCTGACCCAGCTGACGGACAACCTGACGGTGCTGAAGATCATTGACACGGCTGGGCTCAGTGAGGCCGTGGGGCTGCTCATGTGCCGGTCGTGCGGGCGGCGGCTGCCCCGGCAGTTCTGCCGAAGCTGCAGCGTGGTGTTGTGTGAGCCCTGCCGGGAGGCGGACCACCAGCCTCCTGGCCACTGTACGCTCCCTGTCAAAGAAGCAGCTGAGGAGCGGCGTCGGGACTTTGGAGAGAAGTTGGCCCGTCTGCGGGAGCTCATGGGGGAGCTGCAGCGCCGGAAGGTGGCCTTGGAAGGAGTCTCCAGGGACCTTCAGGCGAGGTACAAAGCAGTCCTCCAGGAGTACGGGCACGAGGAGCGCAGGGTCCAGGAGGAGCTGGCGCGCTCCCGGAAGTTCTTCACGGGCTCGCTGGCCGAGGTTGAGAAGTCTAACAGTCAGGTGGTAGAAGAGCAGAGCGACCTGCTCAACGTCGCCGAGGTGCAGGCTGTGTCTCGCTGTGACTACTTCCTGGCCAAGATCAAGCAGGCAGACGTAGCACTGCTGGAAGAGACAGCCGACGAGGAGGAGCCGGCGCTCACTGCCAGCCTGCCCCGGGAGCTCACCCTGCAGGACGTGGAGCTGCTCAAGGTCGGCCACGTCGGCCCCCTCCAAATCGGGCAGGCAGCTAGGAAGCCCCGGACGGTCAACATGGAAGACTCCTGGGCCGTGGAGGCTGCAGCCTCTGCTCCCTCTTCCTCCGTCACATTTCGAGAGATGGACACGAGCCCCGAGGAAGTGGCTGCTAGCCCTAGGGCCTCGCCTGCTAAGCAGCGGGGCTCTGACACAGCCGCCAGCATCCAGCAGTGCCTCTTTCTCAAGAAGATGGGGGCCAAAGGCAGCACTCCAGGCATGTTCAACCTTCCAGTCAGTCTCTACGTGACCAGTCAAGGCGAAGTGCTGGTTGCTGACCGTGGCAACTACCGTATACAAGTCTTCACCCGCAAAGGCTTTTTGAAGGAGATCCGCCGCAGCCCCAGCGGCATTGATAGCTTTGTGCTGAGCTTCCTTGGGGCTGACTTGCCCAATCTCACTCCTCTCTCAGTTGCCATGAACTGCCATGGGCTGATTGGTGTGACTGACAGCTATGACAACTCCCTCAAGGTATACACCTTGGATGGCCACTGCGTGGCCTGTCACAGGAGCCAGCTGAGCAAACCCTGGGGCATCACAGCCCTTCCATCTGGCCAGTTTGTGGTAACTGATGTGGAAGGTGGAAAGCTCTGGTGCTTCACTGTTGACCGAGGAGCAGGGGTGGTCAAATACAGCTGCCTCTGCAGTGCTGTGCGGCCCAAGTTTGTCACCTGTGACGCCGAAGGCACTGTCTACTTCACCCAGGGCTTGGGCCTCAATCTGGAGAATCGCCAGAACGAGCACCACCTGGAGGGTGGCTTCTCCATCGGCTCTGTGGGCCCTGACGGGCAGCTGGGCCGCCAGATTAGCCACTTCTTCTCGGAGAACGAGGATTTCCGCTGCATTGCTGGCATGTGTGTGGATGCCCGTGGTGATCTCATCGTGGCTGACAGTAGCCGCAAAGAAATTCTCCACTTTCCTAAGGGTGGGGGCTATAGCGTCCTGATTCGAGAGGGGCTCACCTGTCCAGTGGGCATCGCCCTCACACCTAAGGGGCAGCTGCTGGTCTTGGACTGTTGGGATCATTGCATCAAGATTTACAGCTACCATCTGAGAAGATATTCTACCCCTTAGGGGCTGGGAAATAGCAGTTTCTTCGGCTCCCCGAGCAACCTCCCTTCCCTATTCCTTGGTTGTTGGTGGTACTGTAGTGTAGACCTGGCCTGTGTCCTGATTCCAGCTGGCTAGTCCTAGAAGTTTAGAAGCTCTGTCTTCTAGAGTTTTTCATCTGCATTATCTCCTCGCCTAGGTTTAGAGCTTTAACAGATGCATTACCCCAAATAGGACACACGATATGAGGTTAGCTGATGTTTCATTAGGACTTAGGCACTTCTAAGGCTTCAGCAGAGAGCCTCTTTCCCCTGTATTTGAAATTTTCCCGTGTATTGAACCCTAGTTGATTTTCCTCTCTTTTGGCTTTGATAACTCTGGTCCACTATTTCCTTCCTGTTGTAACATGCTCCATCTGTGACACTTTCTCTTCAGCTCTGCTGCGTTTAGTGTGCATGCATTTAGTGGGATCTACCCCACCTTTCAGTGACACTCCAGACATCATATTCCTGTGGCATGATGTCTCAGGTCTGACCACCTTTACCAGTGTGAAAGACCATTCATTTCGTGCCACCATGGGAGCTATACAGTCCCTTTGGGAAGCAATACCTCTTGGCTCTGGGGGTTTTGTGCCATCTTGGATTGGTCTGTAATTGGCAGATGTGACAGAGAATGGATTGACCCTCGTTGGTGCCGAAGCCTTTAGCCTGGAAATCGCTTGCCTCTTAAAGGAGCATGTGGATTGGAATTATGCCAAAGCATAGGAAGTTGGAAATAAAAATAAATGCTAATATAGTCAGCAGACGTTCTTGAATAGTCTCTAGAGCGCATCATTTTTCATATTACCTCTCTCCACTGACCTGTGCTAGGAGTCGTCTGTGGAATTGTACAACACGCGCCAGGGCCAACAAAGTGGGGAGGTGGACACATCTCATTTTCATTGCTAAAGCAAAACTGTTTGGTCCTTATTCTGTATTTTCCTCAAGTCAGTGCATAATATTTGGTTTGGGGATTTATTTCCATTCCTCTATCAAGCATTAACTAATTGATCATTGTTTCTTCATCTCTGGTATTCATGTCTTTTAATTGAATATGGAATTTGGGGTGTGAGGGGAGGGATAAGTTGTACCTTGCTGCTTTGCTTCCACGTCTGACACTGCATTCTTTGAGACTAGTACGAATCTACCTAGGTCAAAATGCAGCAAAAAGCACTATTATGTAAAGATAATCCAAAACTTACTTCCACATACACGTGTATAGAATCAGCCCCCAAGGTCTATAGTCACCAGCACCCTGTTCTAAACTCAGCCTCCACCATCTGCTTTATCCTTATAATTACAGTTCAACAAAGGAAGAAACTTGTGCTTTTAGGAAGCCCAGAAGTGGGTGAGGGACTTTGTGACAAGGTTCCTCAGGCTTTGGTGTTTACCAAGCAACATATCCTGTACTCTGGGTGCCGGGCTGATGGCAAGCCAAAAAACTATTACCTTGCTTTCACAGACGCAAAATCTGCTAAGCCGAGCTACTCAAAATTGTTTTTTTTGGTGGTGATGGTGGTGCTTTTTTGGCCTCTCTTGTGATAGCTGCCAAAGGATAGGAAAGGAGCTAATTAAAATGATGTTGAACTGGTCTGTCTGGTGCTTTTCACCTGGAGAAAGCCCCATGTTCTGATTATGAAATTGCATCCGATTTCTAAAGATTGTGTAATTGAGAGGAAATTGATCCAATTAAAAGTGCATCACAAATGACTCCACTAGTTGTTAGAGCCACTTTATCTGTGGTAGCACCTGGAAGCAGGAGATCTATCTTTGCTGTCAGTGGGGGACTTGCTGAGGCAATAATGGTGGCTGAGGCCTTTGGCACAAGGTTTGCAGCAGAGATATGGATATAACATTGTGGGCTGGCTTGACATAAACAATGCCAGGAAACCTCCAGCTGCCTATGCCTTTGGAAGGAAGTGCTGTCACTGTTGGCATTCAGCATTTAGGTCTAACCCATCTCTGAACCACACTCATGCCTTGGCCTTCAAATGCAGCAGGTATCTGCTGGCTCAGAATGGAAATAAATGTGGTCTGAATGTTTCTGTTCCTTTGATGTGAATATTTTAGGCTGTGCTGAGCACAGTCAATTTTTCAGTTATCTACCAGGTTGACTAAATTACAGAGTATAGCCTCAAGAAACTGATTTGCTCAATTATAGCAGTTTTTTTGTTTTTTTGTTGTTTTCTCTTTTTAAGCAGTAATACCTTTATTCAGATAAAGTCTTACGTGCAAGTCAATTATGTAATAAATCAAAGTGCAGCTGCACTGGTTGAAGCAGGCCTGTGGGCCTGGAGAACAAGCTTATCCCCTCACCTAACCTGTGTACAATTGCAAAACTCGTGAGATCTACTGAACACTTTCTGAAATCCTGAGTGTAAACACAAGGAGTTTGTGTGGCTGCAAGTCAAATGCGTATCTTTCCTATAAAAATAAAACCAGGATTTTCTTTTGGTGATTTACTCAGTTTACCTAGCTATAACTAAAATGCCACTGTGTATTTTCACAGAATATTAAGATTTAGATTTCATTCTTTCATTTATTCATTCACTTACTCATTAGACATATATGACATCTACTCTTTTTTATTAATAGCAGTAATTATATGAGTAATGAATGCAAAGATGACTCGATCATGAACCCTGCAGTCAGGTAGCTTGTAGTCTGGCTGGAGAGATAAGGAATGTAAAAAATAATACAAATATACAAAAGAATAAGATAAACGGTGCAAGATGGAAATAGAGTGCCAAGTGTTTAAGAAAAGACTGCTTCTAGTTGAGAGGATCTGGTTCCTGAAGGGCCTTGCAAGTAGAGGGAGTGTCATGAACACAGGTACAACATACCAGGGAAGAGAGAGAAGCTGGTACCAGCAGGAAGTTCAGACCACAAGAGTGAGTGGGCATTAAAGCAATTCAAAGGTCAAAAGTGGTCCATTTCTCCATGACCCTTCAAATAACAATGCAAGTGGTTCTCTTTTTCCTGTCCTAAGCCGTATCATTTACTCCTGTCAGTAATCATGGCTCAAGGAGGCTTCATTCTTAGGGAACTGGTAGAGTATGAATCAGAATCTCCTTGGAGACCTGAGGGAGACCAAGGTGGAGGAAGATGGTGTAGTTTGAAAGTACACCTCCCCGCCCCCGCCCCCCCCCACCCAATATTCTAACATACCTCCTTACTGGGAATGCCTGATGACACTGTCTCAGAAAAAAATAAATAAATAAAATCCTGAAATAATATCCAGTTGCTCCCCCTCAAAAGCCTAAGCCAAATGAGTTCTGCAATTGCAGCGACATAACTTTGTACTAGAGTCTTACTGCCTTTTTGACGTTTGGTGTTGACAGCTTTCAAAACCACCATTCTCTCTTTATCTTCTGCCCTATATCTGGACATGCTGCTAAGAAACTTCAAGTACTTCCACCTTTAGTGCCAGTGGGAAGTCCCAACCACACAAGTCCTAGCCCCTGCATGGGAATCCTCACCCCAGCCCCAGCTTCAAGACACCATAAAAACCAATGTGGCCTCCTTTTCCTGCTCTCAAGCTATTTCTGGACCTGCTTGGTAGCCCACACTGCTCTCGCCAGAAACCCTCATCATGTGAGTTAGAAATCTTTTCATACCCACTTGGTGGATATATAGCATCATCAATCTCAACATCTGAGCCAAGTTTTGGGTGGGTCCCCCTCTTCTCTGTGGGATCATCACACACCTGGCACAATAAGCAGTGTTAGGCAATGACCACCATCCCAGGGGCTCTCTATTCTCTTGCTTTGGTTTGCTAACTGGCTAGCTTTTTTGAGGCACTGCCTGCTGGCAACCTTGTGCTTTAAGCTGTGCAGCCTGTGCTGCATCTGCTGAGCCCTACCATGCCTCTCTTATAGGTTTAACTGAACTGAGTTGGAAGATACGATAATTGGCGTTAAGGGGCAGGAGCAAAGTGGCCCTGGGTCATGTGTCTTGGTCCAGATCTATCTGTGTCTCAGATGGAATCATGTGTCTAGATTCCAGCACAAGCTGTGACTTCAGGGGGATGACCCTTGCCCTGTGACTACTGGTTGGTTGTCTCAGCCAGGCATTGCCCCCATTCTATAAAGTGCTCAGGGAAATACCGATACCTTATGCAATCTATGGGTCTATTGGTGGTGGTTCACGTGCAGGAAGACCAGTCACCACGTGGAACGTGTGGTCTACACTCTAAAAGCAGATGGCTCATTAGGACTCTACAAAATGTCTTTGCTGCTGCTATGTCACTGTTGGCCAAAACAAAAGATCCTGATCTTCAGGGTTATAGAGAAGAGCATCCATGGTTCCCTTGTGGCACAGCTGAGGGGTTAATTCAAATTCAGTTTAAGCCCAGGATCCTTAAACCCTATGAAGGTTATTGCCATGAGGGAGACCCTAATCCTGATGACACAGATTTGCAACTCTGGAGGAAGAAGCTTATGAGTAGGGTAGCGAGGATTCTCCCCGGCCCCTCATCACAAAACTACATACAGTAACCACCAAAAGAAAAACAAACAAACAAACAGTGAATACAGGAGGAGGAAACAAACAAAAAACTCAAATAGAGGTCACAATTTGACCCAATTAGAATTCCAAAATTTACTAAAAGAATTTATACAAAAAACAAAAAAGTTCGAAGATGGCTAATTGGTTTTGGCGCCTCGACAACCTATAAACTCTGAACTAGCTTTTAACATCAGCTGAAATGCACTAATTACCAAACTTTCATGGCTTTAATCAATACTGGGGCTCACATTAGATTTACATGTGGGAATTCCCCTAAATTTAAACAAGGTATGCCCCATAATCTAAAGGGAGTTACTAAGGACATTTCAGGATATGTAAGGAAGACAAATAGGTATACCTCACCTTAATCATCAGAACTAATGCCTTGCCTAAATTCCCCATGGCCATAACACTCATTACCTTGAAATACTCCATACTGAGTATGGATGCTCTGACCCAATGAGTAATAAAGTAAAATTGAATGAAGTTTTGGTACTTACACTTGGCTTACCAAAATGGGACCACATGGACCCTGCCCTCCCCCATTAGTTAAAATAGTTAATATGGCCCACATTAAACAGAACCTTTGAGGTTTAAAATCCATATACAAGACCTATTTAGAAAAAGAGTGATTATCCCCACTGCTTCATTATTTAACAGCCTAGTTTACCCTGTTCTTAAACCTGAATGAAACCTCACAATGGATTACTGCAACCTTAATGCTGAGGCCCCCCACCCATTAATGCTTCCATACCAAGTACTGAAATAATAAATTCCATCCAATCAATAACTGTTTAATACTTTGCACTCATATCAGACTTGGCTGATATGTCATGTTCAGTGCCTATTTCAACAGCCTCTCACACATAGTTTGCCTTCAACTTCAAAGGGACACAATCCCCCTTTACCTAGCTACCCATGAGGTACCTCAACAGCCATGCCTTCACACACAATCTTTACAGACAAGATCTTAATGCAACCAACTTTCTCCAGGAGCACGGTAATACCATCACACTGATCACACCCTCTTCCAAAGACATTAATTTGACATGCTCCTTGAGGACATACAAACATTCACAAAATAACTCACAAAAAGGGGCGGGCCATTGCCCTATGTTAAAAAAAATTGTATATTAAAAAAAAATTCTGACTCTATATCTGATGCTTGATCTCTGCCAGCTTTCAAACCCCGCTACTCTCCCTTCCCCACCGGCTCCCTCACCTGGGCAAGCCTAAGTGTTCCCACCTTTGGTGCCAGAGGGAAGTTCAAGCCATGCAAGCCTCAGCCAGCATATGGAACCCACTCCAAGCCCACTCCACCCCCCTTGCCATTATATAAAAGCCAAGCCAGGCTCTTTTCCTTGCTCTCTCATGCCATTTTTGGACCTGCTTGAGAGCCATCTTTGCTCTCCCCAGAAAGCTCCATTACATGAGTGACAAAGCTTTTAAAATCCTCTTGATGTGTGTGTGTAGCATCATCCGTTTCATCATCTGAACCAAATAATGGCTGGGAGTCCATCCCCCTACTTCAGAGTGACAACAAATGTTTAGAGTTAAATACTAAAAACAACGTCATAATATGATAAGCAAAAAATTTGTATAATTTTAATTTCTGAGCAACCACATGAATAAAACCATGTGCTTTTGTGAAATGACACTGAATATTTACACTTAAAAATAATAACTCTCTAAATCTCTCAGCCCCAAGAATCTGAAACTTGTTTGACAAATTTAATAACTCTGTAAAAAATGTTAGAAATAAAGTTAAATTAAAAACATTATACTCAAAAGAGTAGAGAGGGAGCAGGCATGTGTGTTACCTCACCTGATCCATGACTCTGGGGCTGGATCTAGGAGAATAAAACTTTCATTGATTGATACCCTGGAAGAAATGTACAATTCACATACAAATGGCACATATACCCTGGATCCTCCAAAAAGGTTAATTAATTGTTAGCTAAATGAAAGGTACAAATGATAAAGGAAAAAAATCTAAAAGTATGTATTCTTCTCTTCTGCTCTGGTGACCATTGCCACATATGCCTGTTTTTCTCCTCAATGAAATGGGGATATTAACTCCAGCCTACTTAATATGTACCAGGACTATTCTTAATATCCCGTAGACTTTTTAAAATCTGTATTGGAGTATAGTTGCTTTATAATGTTGTGTTAGTTTCTACTGTACAGCAAAGTGAATCAGCTCTACATATACATCCCCTCTTTTTTGGATTTCCTTCCCATTTAGGTCACCACAGAGCACTGAGTAGAGTTCCCTGTGCTGTACAGTAGGTTCTCAGCAATCCCACTACTGGGCATATACCCAGAGAAAACCATCATTCAGAAAGATGCATGCACCCCAATGTTCACTGCAGCACTACTGACAATAGCCAGGACACGGAAACAACCTAAGTGTCCATCAACAGAGGGATGGACAAAGAAGATGTTGTACATATATACAATGGAATATTACTTAGCCATAAAAAGGAATGAAATTGGGTCATTTGTAGAGACATGGATGGACCTAGACACTGTCATATAGGGTGAAATATGTCCCATACATCTTACACAAGTAAAAGGTGGCCTAAAATGGGCAGCCTGGACAGCCTCTCTCTGAATGAGATAAAGCCTCTCTAAATAAAACATCAGAAACAATACTGGGTGGGGTAGGGGGAAAAGCAGCTCCCTAAGGAAACAAGTTACAAAAGAGGAACTTTATTTTTATGCTGGGAGATGTTGTTTTCTTCCTATGAATTCAATGACCTATGAAACTAGGTCTCAAACCTGCATTTTTCAGCTCTTACCTTCCTTTTGACTGGTATATATGCAGTTGCCCACTTTATACTGCCGGATGGCACGCCAACTGGGCTGGTGTGTTCAATGAAGATATTCCTTAGAAAACTTACACTCAGCATATTTAAGACAACTCAGCTCTCCAACACCTGCTGTTCTGCTACTGTTCCATTTAAGGAACACAAGCATCGACTTGGGCATGTAGGCCCGAAACTTTGGCACCATTTCTAATCACTTCCCTCACCTCTCACCTCCCACCTCCCACTATACAAGCATTAAGTTCTCATCCTACTAGCAGCTTAATATTTTTCACATCCCTTTATTCTTTTCTTCATTCTCATAACTATGAAAATTTAAGCTCCTACTAACCTTAAGTTTAAGCTCTTGAAACACTGTTACAACTTCCTAACTGATCTTCTTAAATCTAATCTAGCATCCTACCTCCTACACTTCCTCCCGCCCCAAATCAAGCCCAATCCCACACCAGCCAGAGTCAGATTTAAAACGTAAGTGCTAATAATATTACATAAAACATTTAAATGACTTTAAAATGCTCCTGGTGAAAGGAAAAATTCCTTAACATGGTCTACATATCCAGTGGGATTTTATTCCCACCTATTTATCTTTCTAGATTTATCTCACCACTGCTTCCATCCCTCTCTAGGCCATTTCAGTCCTTGCTTTTATGCTACCTAAAACACTTTCCCTCTCCCTACCCACCAGTGTCTCCTAAATCCTACCTCTTCCGGGTCTTCTGAGGTGTCCACTACACGGTTTGAGTCAGGTATCCACACCACCTTTTGTGTTTCTGCCTTGTAGCACTGACTCATTGCACTGTGATTTCCTCGTTGCCTACCCCTCTCTAAGGCTACACTGAGCTCTGTGAAGGCAGAGCGACTTTTAATTTGCCGCTGCATCTGCAGCATCTAGCGCGGTACCTGAAACAAAGCCGGCACTAAAACAGTTGCTGGATGAAACCAGGGCAGGGGGTCAGCTTAGCTCATATGTTGATACACATGAACACTCTGGGTCACATTTATAGCCCCAGCTGATTATGCCACCTGCTCCTCCCACCAGCTGCCTCGCTGAATCACTGACTGTTAGTTGCAATAGAAAAACGGGATGTGGTTGAAAGCTGGGAGGAGTGGTTCCCTCAGATTTCACTTTCCTTAGAGAATCTTCTCAGCTATAAAATAATTAAAAGTTGTGTTCCTTTCTGGAAATTCAACCCAAGCTTTGTCTTGGTGCAAAGTCACCAGTGCTTCTAAAGAAGGCTCAGAAAGACACCTTCGATTGTGTGGTATGTAAATGATATCTCAATAAAGCTGTTAACAAACAAAAAAGATGTACCTTTGAACACATGGTCCCTTGAATTGCCTCTCAACACGCTTTCTTTGATGGGGAAGAGAGAAGAAGGAACTAGTTCGAGTCCTAATCCTGTCACTAACGTATAATTCCTTTGAGCAAGTTGCTTATTCTCCCTGGGACTCCATTTCATTATCTATATTAATAGAGTTATTAAATTAAGGATTTTTCCCGTTGTAAATGTCAGTGATTCTGGTGCCCCAGACCTTAGGGACTTCTTGAGCCAAGAGCTCCAAAAGGAGTCCTCCATCTCCCTGGACACCTGTGGAATGGGAGGGGCCAGAAGTGCGGATCCCAAGGACCCTAAGGAGGCACCCCTGGGGCACAGAGCTGGTGTGTCGGATGAAGACAGCCAAGGCCAGCTCCAACCCAATGGATCACTGGTCAAGTCCGCCTCTAAGGCCTGCCTCAAAGCCTTCACCCTGACCCAGAGCCAAGGTGTTGCTGGGAAACAAGAATCTGGAGCCAGCGGGCCGACATCATGCAGGCTGGAACCATGTTGGTCTATCTGCCTCTTTTCTCACTCTTCCTGACCAAGTACTTCTAATTGCTTCAGAGGAAGAGAAAGGCCTCTCAGAGAGAACACACTTGCTGGAGTGCCCATTGTGGTTAAATAATAGGAAAAAGTAAGTGGTGAGAGGACTGGAGTGAGAAAGGATGGAAGAAGGAGACGGCAAGAGAGAGTACCTTTTACCACCTATGTACCTTGGGATTCCGTATCTTACCCACTCTGAGTCTCAGTTTCCCAGGCATAAAGATACCAGCTTTAGAGGCCTGTTTGGAGGATTAAATGAGATCATGCATGTGAAGTGCCAGCGACTCTCCTGCCATATAGTGGTTCTCAGTACATGGCTTTGGTCATTACAGGGGGGCAGTAGTGTATGTGGACTTTGGAGTCAGACAGTCCTGGGATAGAATCCTGCCTCTGTCTATTACCAAGCCACATGACCTTGAGCACATGAGTTTTCTCATTTAGAAGATAAGGATAATAACCTGGACCTCACAGGGATTTTACTAACACAGTGTGAGATCGTGTGATTAATTGTTTCATAGGAGAAACAGAAAACAAGTCAGTCATTGCTGCCCACTCCTCTGTCACCCGGCCCCCGCCCTCCCCCCAACACACTCCTACACATTCTTGACCACTATAAGCTTGGTGTTCGGCTGTGCAAACACGCTCCCCTGTGCTGCACCGCTGGGCTCCAGGCTGTGCTTTTTGATAACTCTGCCTTCTATTCCCACCTCCAGGCTCAGGCAGGACTGAAATTCACAAGCTGGCAGATCAACAGGAGACAAACAGCCATGGTGTTAGAAGGCCTGGCAGGAAGAAGGCTTATATCTTAGGCTGCTGTGGTCAGGGCTGCAAAGAGCTACCATCATTCTGCCTTTTGTTTAGTAATAAGCATCATCACTAGCTTGATTGTGTCTCACTGTAATAAATGATAATAATACTAGCTAGCATTTCCTGAGCACTTCTTATATGTCAGGTGCAGCGATAATCACTTTACAACCACTGATGCTTTTAATTCTCATAAGAATACCATGAGGCAAGCATGATGAGGCCCATTTTAAAGATAAAAGGACTGAGGCTCAGAAAACCCTAAGTCACACCTGGCACATGGGATGGATGACTCACACACAGCCTGATTTGTATGTTGTTATTTGTTGAAAGGTAACCTCTGATAAGGAGCGGGTAAGAATGACAGATTTCATGTTGAGTTCCTACTATGGGCCGATGAATCATGTGATCTCGTATCATCTTCATAGCAACCCTCAAAGGTCCAGATGTTTTTCCAACGATTCCTCTGGTACCTCCCCTACCGGTCCCTTGTTTTCATGTAATTTTAGGCATTTGGAGATTCAGCCTCTCCTATTTGTGAGAGTTCTCTGCTGTGGACAGAGCCAATGGCAGAGGCGCAAAGACATACAAAGCTCTAACAAAGAAGCCAATGGCAACACTCAGGAATGCCGGAGGGGATTCAGGCACTATTGCTCCCAACTGCTCTGGGAGGACTCAGCACCTGCCAGGCTGCCCCACACACCCAGCCTGCGTCTTGCCTGTGCAATCCCTCTCCACCTCCCGAGATGGCAAATGCCCTCACCCCCCAGGGCTCGGCTTAGAATCTTCTCCAGGGAAATTCCCAGCTCATCCCACGTGGTTAGGGGCCCACCTCCCCACCTTGCCTCCTCCACCCCTGGCCCTACACGCCCCCCCCCACACACACGCCTTATGCCTCCCTGTCACAGCATGTATCCAAAGGGTCGTAATCATCTGTTCACCTGCTGAAAATCTTTCCCATTTGACTGTGGGCTCTTTGAGTGCAGAGAGCATGTCTCATTCACCTGGGCATCCTCAGCACCGGACACAGGCCCTGGCATATACTAGGGGCTCAGAGCACTGTCGTGGAAAGTTGGGGGCTGAGAAGGGACCAAGGGAACGTGTGAGACAGGGGAGGGGAGGCGCCCTGTGGTGTGAATCTGTGTGGGAGGCTGCCCTCAGGGTGGAAAGTTCGACCTGCTAATAATGACCTGGGAAGGCAAAAGCTTCCATCTGGGTATCTGCGTTCCCTCCAGACCATTTCGTTCTCAGAAGGGGGCTGAAGGCAGAGAGGAAACAAAAGCCCCATATTCATCTCCAGGGAAATGCCACATTCTTAGAGCAAGACTGATGCGAGCGAAGGGTCCTGTCTAAAATCCTCCTCCCGGAGTCCCTGTGAGACCTTCCTGGGAATGGGACTGTGATAGGGGAACAAGCGTGGTCTGGCCCCAGTCTGAAGAGAATCAAGGTAGCTACTTTACAAGAGTGTCAATCTCTGAATGTGTCCCCTAACTAGGACAATGGGGACAGTCTCCAGTGGTTCAGGAAATGATGTTATTTGTGCATGTGTTCTTGTGTGTGCAGGAACTCTGAAATAAGAAAATGGGCATGCTGCCAGATGAATGGCTCCGTGATCTATGAGCATGTGGGGGGGCTTTGGCAACTAGGAATCTTTGAATTTGCTGTAGGTTTTCAGGTGAAGAAAGACCTAATTATGCCTCTAGCTGGTTATTAAATTTCCCCCTTTGCAGCGGCAGGTCCTAATGGATTACCTAAACTGACCTCAACTTTCCCATCTGTAGAGTGGGAATAGCTAACCTAGACGGGGATGGAAAACACCTTACGCATGAGTCACCATTAAGATCTTACTCTCACATTCACGACAGATACCGCTAAGCGATTCGACCCCACCAAGCCTGGTCCTGACCCAGAATCTCTTTCAGTGAAGTATTCCAGGCAGCATTTCACTACCATTTGATCATAACTGATACATAAGGGAAACTCAGGTCTGGCTAGATGATTGCTAAGGCCTCTCTCAGCCCTGATGTTTTAGGGTTTGGCTTTACCTTATAACACTGCTCCTAAGTTACGCTAGAGAAGCATGTTGTGCAGAGGGGTGAATAAAGAGAGTACTTCCACCCCTGCCTGAGCTGAGGGACTGAACTCCGAGTCTCAGCTTTCCCCGGTTCTTTCAACTGTGGATAAGAGAGACAGAACAGGAAAGCAAACAGTTCCCCTGGGTCTGATGCCAACATCTGAAGAGGTTTCTGAGGCTGCTGTGATAGAGGTGGACAAGCAAGGTCTTTGTGCTGAAAGCGGCCTGTGTTCAAACCCCTGCTCTGCCAAGTTCCCTGGGGTGAACTCCCGTAAATCATCTCCCCCGTCTGAGCCTCAGTTTCCTCAAGTGTGAAACGCAGATAATGATGCCTACCTTACAGGCTGGTTGTGAGGAGTAAATTGGATGAAATAATGTATGTGGAAGTGCTTTGTGAGATGCACTGTGCTGAGCACAAGCGGAGGATTATTATTCTTGGGACATACCAATAGGAAAAATACTAGGGTGTTCCGTTCCAGATGGACTCAATCTAAACCGGGGAACAAATGCTTTCTTTTGGTAATTTCATCTGTAGAAACAGCAGTCTCGTGGGCCTATTTGTGTTTAATGAACCACATCCTGTATCGTCTTTTTGCATGGTTCCGAGGAGAAATAAGTTGGCTGTCTCCTTTGGCATGCTGCAGGCTCGAGAGTGTCCAGGTCGTATTTAACGTCTTTCTGTCCTCTCCAAGAAAAAACACCCGCCCAGAGCTAGACCTATCCTACAAACAGCTGCACGGAGGCCAAGGGGCCAGGGGGCGGGCAAGGGATACTCAGCCACCTCCCATCAGCACACTCGGACCTTGTCCAGGCTGAGACTTTAACCCAAGTGATAGTTAAGGAGTACGAGGCTCAATGTGACTGGAAGGCAGAGAGCATGGAGACAGATGGGGCTAAGGAGGTTGCTGGGGACACAGCAGATCTGAGAAGGCCCTGAGGCCATGGGGAGGAGTTTGGAAATTAGCCTCAGGGCAATGACAAGGCGCCCAGGAGTGTTCGTGGAAGGAAGCGCATGATGGGATCTCCATCATAGAGACAACCCGTGATGCTTAATTTTTTATGTGGACTTCACTGGGCCATGAGGTGTCCACATATTTGACCAAACACTATTCTGGATGTGTCTGTGAGGGTGTCAGTGAGGGTGTTTTCGGCAAGATAATCAGCAGACTGAGTAAGGCAGGTGGCTCTTTCTGATGTGGTGGGTCTCATTCAATCAGGTGAAGGCCTGAATAGAAACAAAGGCTGACCCTCCCATGAGTAAGATGGAGTTCCTCCTGCCTGAGTATTTGAGCTGGAATGTCCATCATTTCCTGCCTTTGGACTCAAACTGAAGCATCGGTTCTTCTTAGTTCTAGAGCCTGCTGGCGTTGGAACTGGATCTCATACCACTGGCTCTTTTGGATCTCCAGTTTGCTGAGATCTTAGCTTGGACCTTCTCAGCCTCCATAATCACATGAGCTAATTTCTAATAATAAACCTCTCTCTCTCTCTCTCTCTCTCTCTCTCTCTCTATATATATATATATATATATATATATATATATATATATACCTGGATATGTCTGTATATATACATACATACATCTAGAGATACAGAACCCATTATATATATAGCTTTCATATATATTATACATACCATAAATATCATATGAATATATATCATATATATGTTCATATCATATACACTAAAGAGAATTTTATCTATCTACTCATCTATCCTGTTAGTTCTCTCCGGAGAACCCTGACTGATCCATGTCCTCAGGGCTGTGCAGCTGGATTGATGTGGGACAAGACTGGATGCAGGGAGACCAGGTAGGGGGCCAGCGCTAGAGTCCACACAAGCCATTATGGTGGCAGCAGTGAGGTGGAAAGAAGTGGGCAATTTCAAAAGCTATTTGGTAATTAAAACTGATAAGACTTGGGATGGTTTGGAAATGGGGGAGCGAGGGAGAGGGAGAACGTTGAGGATTTCTAGGTTTGCGGCTTTGCCTCTAAACAGATACAGGTGCTGTTCACCAGAGCCCTGGAAACATTCCAGGCTGTGTGGGGCAGAGTCTGGGCAGGCAGAGAGCTACCGTGATAGCACATATCAGAGGAAAGCTTGGAGGCTGAAGTACAAAGTGGGAGTCATCAGGGTAGGGATGGCAACAGAGAGCGTGGCTGAGAGTTCCCACAGAGACAAGGGCAGTCCTGCAAAACCATATTGACCGGTTTGGCAGAGGAGAATAAGCCAGCAAAGGAGACAGAGAAGGAACAGTCAGGAAGGAAGGTGGGCAACCAGCAAGATCTGGTACCACGGAAGCAAACACAGACAGTGCCTCAAGCAGGAAGTGGTCAACGCCATCAAATGCTAATGAACAGTCCAGCAAATGGGAACTGAAAACTGCCCCCAGATGATTTTGCCAGGGAAGCAGACCAGTACCCAAGCAGGTCTCAGCTCTGAGATTGACTCCTTTCATGTCTGGTTGGCATTTCTGAAGCAAGTTCCCTCAGGAAACGGAAAGCCCAGGGGAGTTCTCCAGCTCACATCAGCCCCTGGGCTACACCTGTCCTCACAAAAGGAGGTGACACTTGACTCCACCTTTCCCTTCTCCTCCCCCCTCCCCAACCCCTGAGCTGCCTTTCAAACAGCCAAAATGCCTTTCAAGAGTAATCTAGGAATGTTTCAGGTGACATTCAAAAGGGCATCGTAATTCACATGGAAATGCAGAAGTTCATTCCTTTGGACAGCCTTGGGAAATTAAAATAGAGATAAAACATCTCTTAAAGGTGGCAACAGGCATTTATCTGTGGGGACATCTCTATGCTATAGGCTCTCCCAATCTAAACTCAAGAGCAGTTCAGCCTTCACGTGGAGAATGTCCTTTCATCAGGGTCACCGAGTCTCTAAACTTGGCAAAGGCATATTAATCACATACACTTTCCCTTCTACACTTTTTGTTTCTCCAACTCTCTTTGTGGATTTTGGTTTCCCTGTGTCTATCTCTCTTTGTTTTTCTGTCTCCTCCTATTCCCCTCAGTCAGTCTCTCTCCGTCTCTGTCTCTGTCTCTCTCTGTCCCTGTCTCTGTCTCTCTCTCTCACACACACACAGAATGAACAATTCCTTTACATGCACACATCCTTTACCTTCCATAGTCATTTTCTCCGTGAAAAAGAAGCAAGTGAAAATTCAGGAAACCTATCAGACTCGTAATTTCTGCATTCATCACTATCCCCTCTGAATAGAGAATGACAAGGGATAACAAAAGTGCAGGTGTCGCAGACACCTCCCTAGTAGAGCTCCCAGGCTCCCTCCCTCACTGGCTCCACCCCAGCAGTCCCTCTCCGCCTGAGTCCAGTCTACCCTGTCCTTAGTGCTGAGTCAACTGACAAGAGTGCGGAGTAAAGTAGCAGCCAAATCTCCCCCTGCCCCAACATATACACGTGTGTACCTACACACACACACACACACATCTGGGATCACGGTTACCTGAGTGTATGCAGCAGCCATGGGTGGAGGGAGTGGACTGGATCAAGATAGTAATTAGATGCCTGGCTCAGTGGTAGATAAATAAGTCCATCACTGATGTGTCTATGCTGTCATCGGATCCCGTATCTTGCATATGGGAAAGTAGATCTTAGAGTGTGAACCGATTTGCCCAAGATCACACAGCTTGTAAGAGGGCAGCTGGGATCTGAACCAAGGTCCATCTGACTGCAAAACCTGTGTTTTATCTGCAAATGAGGAAGTCTTCGTCCAAGATAGCCAGAAGAAGGGTAACTTTATACAGAGAGTCTTAGTCATGATATAAGACTCATGTGTCGAGGTCATGGCTAGGAAGAATGTGTGAATATCAACTCAAAGACTGAAGTGAAGCCTCAATTGGGAGAAAAGTAGCTTTTCAAAATATAGGTGCATCAAGAAAACAGTAGCATATAGTGAAAATATTAAGCTGCGGCAAGAAACTAAAAACTTGACGTGGTGCTTGGAGCACGGCCTGGGAGCAGAGGTGATGGTTAAAGGAACCTGACAGGCTGAACAGCTTCCAAGCTAATCATACCTGGGCTGGAGCTTCTGGGGATGACTTACGCTATTCTAGTTGCCTTCTAAGGTCCAGCCCTTCCTGGCTTTGGCTGGTACCATCTAATTGACCTGTCCAGTGCTCCGGTCCCCTCTAGACTGGTGGAATGCCCAAAATATCCATTTGGTGATAGGAAACCCCGCCTCCCTGCCTGGATCTTTCTAGTCCTTGTTGGCATGCCCAGTGCCTCTCTGGAATCATCATCAGAAGCTGGGTCTGTTGTTCAAGCTTTCATTTTGCCCTATTACAGGGAAACAATACAAAGGTATGGACGACCACTCTCCCTTTCTGCAAAGAGCAGATATTGTTCACTGATCACAGCGTTCTTTCCCAGTGATCCCAGTGACCTTCATACAGTGGTCTAGAAAAGCCACTCCCCAGCTAATCAGAACTGGTACATGAAACAAGTTATGGGCCATCGTATGACAGTGACTGGGCTCCCTACCACATGCCAGCCACCTGCCTTTCTCCAGCCGTCTATCAGTAGGTTAAAAAAAAAAAAAGTCTATCACAAGAATGACAAACTGTTGGAAGGCTAATACAGGCCGGACCCACGTGAGGACAGCACCCATGTCTTGCCTACCGCAATGCCCCAGCATGTGGTGCGAGGTCTGCAGAGAAGAAGCACTTAGGAAGTACCAGTGAACCAGAGGTTAATGCACGATAAATGTGACTTTTTTTTCCCCCATGGAATGCACACTTAGAAGCACTTAGGGGAATGAGAGGGAAATAAAACTCTCGTGGGAGATATTTTAATCAGGCACATTCACCCCAACTCCCTTGACTTTCCATGACTTCTAGTGGCTGGATCACAACAGTGGCCAGAGCCCCATCATTAGTGAACCTGGAAAGGCTGGGACATTTGTTTCTAATGTCTGGGGACACTGAATGTGGCTTCAGGTTGGAATTTAAACACCAGCTCATTCAGTAACAAACTGTGTGGCCCTGGTAAGCCCCCAATCTCTTTTAAGTTCAGATTTCCCTTCTCTAAGATAAGGGGTGAGTATTTGTGCCTTCTTTGCCTCAAGGGGTAGGTGGGAGGACCCAAGGAAGGCTGTGTGTAAACTGTGAAGGGCTGTACAATGTCCGTGGTTGTTATCCACAGCCTGTTTGGTCTCTTCACAGCCTGCTCTTTCAGCCTTGGCCTTTCTTACCAAGAAGACCATCTGGGTCTAAACATAGATTTCAAAGAATGCTGGAAGCACTCCACCCTCTACCCTTGCTGGGTTGAAAAGATATTTGCAGGGACTAGTGACACAGGTGCTTTTCAGGGAGAAATGAGGGCTGTGGCCACACATTAGCAAGAGCTGTGGCCGGGACCACAATCCTCAGCTGATGTCCATAACGTCACTTCACATTAAGCTACTGTTTTTTACGTACTTATTGTATGAGATGTGTTTTACCTGTATTATCTCATTTCGTTCTCCCAAAAGCCTTGTAAGGAAATTACTATCCCTCACTTACCAAACAAGGAAACTGAAACTTAGAAGTGACTTTGCCTGAGGTTTCCTGGCAGGGATGTAAGAAGAGGTATCGGGACTTGAAATCCTGTCTGTCCCACTTCGACACCGTTCTAATCCGTTTTCTTCCCACAAGCTCTGCCCCAAGAGTGATCAGCTTCCAAACCTAGATTCATCCTGACCTGGTCCCCAGTGAACCCTGGTTTCACAGATGTCAATGACACACAGTTGACATATAGATGTCAATGACACATAGGTGGCTGGGGAGAGAAGGGACACACACCAACCATCTCTGAGTCGAGTTCTTTCTGTCCTCATGGGCAAATTCCCAGCTTCTCATCCACCTCCTCCCCAGCATCACTTGCAAATTTAAAAAATAAAACTACAGTGTTGGATGTACCATCCAGGTGGTCACATCAGGTAGAGACAGAGAGGAAGAAACACACACAGATCAGTGTATCCCTATGCTCTTCTGGGAGCGAGCACGGACGAGGGAAGAAAGAAAAGTGCCTTTGCCCTGGAAACCCAGAAGGAAAAGCTTCTGTACCAAGTTCACCCAGCAAGTTTGTGGCAAACTTGAAGTTTCTCTGAGTCTTGAAGGGGGTCCCCAGCTGCTGTTTCAGCATTCTGTCTGCCCTCGTCCCCATCTTACTTGCCATAGATTCCATGCATCCATTGTATATAAGAAATAGCATTTTCTGGAGTGAAAAAGTCCAAGGCCTGGAAGCAGCCAAGGGTGGAGATGGGGTGGGATTCAGCATTAGCGCAGCGTCCCAGGCCCCAAATGCCGGATGAGGCAAACTGGTTCAGTGGCCACAGCAAGCGAAGGTTTTTATAAACATCACCTAATTGTATTACTTCAAAGTCCGGAAGCTTATTGCCCTGCTTAATGATGTGTCACCTTATTTATAGGGTAGCACAATGAGACTTCTATTGATTTAATGCACTTCCTTAAAGACCGTTGTTGTCACAGCCATAAACCGGAGCTATTCCCACACAACTCAATTATTCCCCCGCGCCTGGAAACTACCCCCAGTGCCCCAAACAGTCGCACACACGAGAAAGGGAGGGATGAGACGATGACACGGTGGAGAGCGCAAAGGGGATTGTTTGGGAAAAGACAGAGGCCGGGGCTTCATCCAGCTGGGGATAAGGGGCAGCATGAGAAGAGCTAGACAGGGAGTGTGCAGCATCCGGCTCTGTCTTGGCTCCATCCAGAGGAGCGGTGTGACTCTGAGCAAGATTCCTCTTCCCTTTCAGCCTTAGTTTTCCCCAGGTGTGCAATGGGAGTGCTGAGCCCGGTGAGACCTGTCAGGTCCCTGTGGCTTCCACATTCTGTGGTTTTAGGAGTTACGGTTGATCTGGTTCTTGGGGATAGGATGGCTGGTCCATATGGAGAAGGTGCAAGCATGTTTTAACATTACTCCAAACCCTTTCTGTTGATCGAGAGATTTTCTTTACAAATTAATTGATAATAATAGTAACAATGGTAACAGGAAGTAATCCTCACCCTGCTACGTGTGTCTGCAGGGCACATGACTTGTTGGCTTATCTGAAATTCATCTTCTCATCTGTGAAATGGGGCTGTGACTACATGGACCTGTTATAATACATAAGGCATGTATGCCACAGTTCCATCTTTCTCAAAATGCTGCTGCATAAACCACTTTCCTTTAATGTAGGAGGGATACAGGAATGGCTAAAGTACCCATTTCACAGGAAGGGAAAACTGAGGTGGGAAGGGAATGGATTTCCCAAGGGGAGTGGCACAGACTGGTCTCCTGCGTCTGGGAAATTCCAATTCTGATAATAGCTGAGAATCGGAGGGAAATAAGATCTGCTGACCCTCCCTGAGGATAAAAGTCTCTCCATGCCAGACACTTGAAACTGTCCCCCAGACATGAGGTGATCGCTCCCAAAGGAGCCAGAGCTCTTCCTGGGTTCTTTCAAGAGCCTGAAGAGAAGAAGGTGTCAAGGAGACACCACTCCCACCCCACAGCCTCCTCCACCCCCCGACCCTGGCGGTTGTTTCGAGGGGAGAGAGTGGGAAACAAGGAGGGTGCAGTAGAAGGCCAGGGTTCTGGAGTCCAGGACACCACCCTGGGCTCTCAGGAAACGCCTGAACTGAAAGACTCCTGAGAGAGCATCACACGGCCCTTCATTCCATCCACAGTAAACGAGAAGCCCAGAGAGGGGCAGGGACTTGCCTAAGGCCACCCAGTTTCCATGGGGCAGAGCCAGGATTTAGCTCCCAGGGAGCTCAGTTATCTCCCCAGCAGCCTCACCTCCGTACTGCATCTGGCCACCACCTCCAGCAAGCCCTCCAGGCTTACCTTTCTGATACTGGAGCCACAGCTGCTGCTGGACTTTCTTGCTGGGGAAGTGGATGACGCAGGTGAGCTCGGAGCCATAGAGGGCTTCTGCGACGTAGTGCGAGCCGTAGTGCTGGATGAAGGACAGGAGCTCCTCCCGACTGCTCTCCTTGGTCAGGATCTTGAGGACGTCGGTGAAGCCTGGACAGAGGAGCAGCACGCAGAGGTGGTCAGGCTGGGGAGGCTGGTGGCCGGCAAATGACAAGCCTGGATTTGGTGCTTTATCCGTCACCATGGTGTCAGCCAAACGTGCGCAGCTTTCCCTCACTTATTTTGCAAAGACTGTTCTCGCTGGTGGATACACAAGGCACTAGGACTGACAGGGAATCAACAGCAGAGGAAGGCCTATAGCTGGCGACTTGAACATCACAATCAGGAAAAATCAAAGCTGATATCTACTGAGCACCTCGCGTGTACCAGGCACACGGGTAGATGTTCCAGACACTTTGTCTAATTTAACCTCAGCCCAGCACTGCAGTCCCAACCATAATAAGCCCTGTCGAGTGGATGAGCAAGTCAAGGGTCAGAAACTGGAGCTGATGTGCCTTGGTCCTCCAGCCAGAGGAGTTAGGATTCCAACCCACTTCTCTTCTCACCCCAGGATGCACGCACTTCCCATGTACCCAATTATCCAGGGCCTGAGCTGTCCACGGATGGAGCCTGGGGGCTGCACTGGCCCAGGCTCAGCAGACAGTCTGTGTCCTCATATCTGATCCCTGGCTTAGCTTCCTGTAACATCACTTCCCTTTCTGTCCCTGCCTCAGCCTCCCTAAAACACAGTTATGTCCTTTCTCCTGCCATTGTCAAGGGCCTCCCTGCTGTTTCATTGTCTTTAGTCCTATGCCAAAGGGTCCTGAGTCCTCAGTCCCTGGCATGGGGCCTGCACAGCAACCACTCAGTAACCACTGCTCCCCTGCCCTCTTTCTCCTCCTACAGGCAGGTCACCAAGCTATTTTCCCAGGGGCCTTAAGACCTTCTGGGCTCCTCCCTGCTACGGATAAAGCCCAATGACCTTACCTGGGTATCCCAGGCCTCCAAGGTCATCTCCCATGAGCTATATACATCAGGCTTTACCTATGGCCAAATCAGTTTTCTTATTTCTCCTGTGTGTGATCTGGGATTTCCATCATTCTTTCTTTTTTTTTGTTTTTTTTTGCGGTACGCGGGCCTCTCACCGTTGTGGCCTCTCCTGTTGCGGAGCACAGGCTCCGGACGCGCAGGCTCAGACGCCATGGCTCACGGGCCCAGCCGCTCCACGGCATGTGGGATCTTCCCGGACCAGGGCATGAACCCGTGTCCCCTGCATCGGCAGGCGGACTCTCAACCACTGCGCCACCAGGGAAGCCTCCATTCTTTCTTTATGGATATCCCTCCCACACTCTCAACACACACACACACACACACACACCCACACCCACCCACCCACCCACCCCCCCCCCCCACACACACACCCACGATCTACCTGGAATGGACTCCCACTCCCTCCCTAAGTCACACTCAAGCTTTCAGGCCCCAGGAAGTCACCCCTCCCCCAAGAAGCTTTTCCCACCATCCTGGCATGGAGCACCTACCCTTTGCACCTTCAACAGGCATCACCTTGAAAGCAGAAGGTCTGTCCCATTTGTCTCTGAGTCTGCACATGCATCCTTCCCCACCCCCAAGTCAACCAGGTTCACGGCACAGATCCCGGACGCGGCAGACACACCGACGCCCGTTAATATAAGAACAGCTGATTCTGTGCCCCATCAAAGTCAAATGTAAGAGAGCAAGCTCTTCTTCAACATTAAAAATGAGCTCCAATTTGCAAACATTTGATTTACAAGCGGGTTCTCAGGAGCACCATTATTGATTAATTCAAGCAGATACACCTTTGTAGTTCTAACAGGAACACGGCAGTCTTATTCACAAGCACGGTGTAAAGGTGTGGGTGGTGGTAAAAACAGAAACAGGGCTCAAAGAATGGGTCCTTGATTAGAACAACCCCTCCCCATCAACCTGTTATCCCATGCAGCTGGGTAATTAATGCAGCAGAGTTAATAATGAGATGGTTTCTGTTAAGTAATAAATAACACCATGGAGATGCCCTGTGGCTCTTTATCCAGGCAGACAACACTGCCTTCAAATCCCTGCCCTGCTCCTGTTCCGCCACTTACTAGCTGTGTGACCTTGGGTAAGTTACTTAACCTCTCTGACCCTCAGTTTCCTTATCTGAAAAAAAAAAGTGATAAAGAATGCCTTCCTCTCGAGACTGATGTAAGCCCTAAGATATGAAACGTTATAAAGCGCTTGGGTGATGTCAGCCGTAATTACTATTTATACTTCCCAATACCCAGGCTAAAAGAGTTCCATGTTGCTCACGAACAAAGCGATATTGAAAGAGAAAAGGTAAGAAAAGAGCTCGCCCGCCGTTTCAAGATACTTGGACAATAACCCAGTGGCAGTGTTATGAGTAAGAGTCAGGGTAGAAAACCCAAGGCCAGGCCCCATCTTTTCAGTTTTCGTTTCCTTACTTTTCAGTTTTCGTTTATCTTTTATTCCTTCATCAAAAAGGAGCACCAGTAATGTGCAGGAATGTAAGGTACAGGAATAAGTAAGTACCCACAGTTCTCAGGTTAGTGGGGGAGACAGGATTCTGATGTGAATCAAGCACTTGTTAGTGCTTTAATATAGGCAGTTGAGCACAGGGAATTCCTTGAATTATTCCAAAGGGTGTAGATAATGGGGGAGGCATCTCCGAGTACTGTAGGATGTGCAAGGAGATCCAGGCGGAGGAAACAGCATGCGCAGAGTCACAGAGACAAGGAAGAAAATGTCCCATTTTGAGAACTACAAACCGTCCCCATCAGCTGAAGCACAGGGTTCATGTGGACAAAGTGTGAGCAGTGTGTGCGTGTGTGTGTGTGTGTGTGTGTGTTGGTGGGGGGACAGGAGCAGGGAATGCATTACTGCTGAGTAGGAAATGGGCAGGAAAAGAAATCAGCCAGGAGAAACCAGAGGAATCAGTGCCTGAAAGAACTCATCCAATCCACACGCCTGAAGAGCTTCGAGAATGTAAGTGTGACCTAGGTTATCATTTGCCCCTCTCTCCTATTCATCCCCCACACCCTGCTCAGACACCCCTTCCTCCAGGAGCCTCTCTGACTCCCCAGAATGGACAGTGGCCCCATTACCGCATTGACCTGCTGCAGTGTGTGGACCCCACTGTCCTGCCTGCTCGTCAATCCGCCCTCCCTGTGAGATTGTTGATGGCGGGGGGGCGTGGCCTCATTCCCTCAGCATCTCCAGGGCCAGCATCCTTGAGGGACCTGAGCTGAATCACGCCAAGTCCCCTGGCTGCGGGCGGCAGTCCTCACCTGCCGAGAGGGTGATGGTGCTGAGCTTCACGCGGTACAAGTTGCTGCGGACCCGCCACTGCTGCACCATGGGGTAACCCATGGCCTCATCATACCTGACGTCTCCTGGGGAGGGAAGAAGAAGCTCATGTGAGCCCGGCATTTAGAGGCCTCACCCTACAACCCCACCCTGCAGCCCTGGGCTCTGGGTAACAGCCACCTCTTCTAAGTGGACAGAGGCTTGGCCCTAGAGTGAGGGCTCTCTCTGGGCTGGCAGTTTTATCTGGGCTCCACCTCCAGGCCTCTGATCTCAGCCCCAACCCCGCCTTTTCTCTCTGCTCTACAGCTCACACGGCCCCCTTTACCCTACAAGCAAGAATGGGTTTACAGTTCCACTCACTCTGGCGGCGATTTGCCATGGGGTGCTAGAGAGCACGGTGCCTCAGTTTCCCCATCTGATCCCATGGCTACCTGGGCTGATCTTATTTCACAAGCGTATTGTGAGACTCAAATAAATTAATAGCAGTGGAAGTCCTTTGGTTACCTTGAAATGTCCTACGTGTGGACTGAGGGCCAGAGAAGCACAGCCCATTCATCACATACGGCCTAAGGCTACTTTTGCACGATGACAGCAGAGCTGAGCAGTTTGTGACAGAGACCACGTGCAAAGCCTCACACATTTACTATCTGACGATTTATGTTTGTTCACCCTCCACAGACTGTTTGTTTCCTAACATGGAAACACAAGATGTCCTTTGGTATCTCGTAAAATACCTGTGCGTACACATAAAAGGTTCCCGTTTCAAACCAGACCGAGAAACACTGGCTAAACAAAGTTAAGAAAGATAAAAAAAAAAAAAAGCTGTATAATTTCTCAGCACCTTGAATAAATTAATATGCGTTTTAAAGGTACATGAAGATACATGAAGTGCACAACATTTTGCAAACTTTTTTGACCAAGGAGCCCCGTTTTTAGGTTTCACTGGAACTCATGTTCCAAAGAATGCATTGTGTGAAACACAAGCGTAGACAAAATATAAACAAAGAAAAAAAAACACAACAAAATGTTAGCAAGTGGTTAACTTAGTGTGGTGGATGTGTGAAAGATCCTTGTTTTCTGATTTACATTCATCTCCATTTTCTAAATTTTGTACTCGAAGCACTGCAGACTCTCTTTTTTATAATCAGGAAAAAATACGTGAAAAAGAAATGCTAGTCACATCAGCAGTTACTATTACTGTTGTGTCTCCTCTGCAAATGGCAGGCACATTTTCTCTCCTTTTCTCTTGTCCCCTGGTGAGGAGGCACTTAAAGAGATATTTGATACCAAGATGCAAATGAGAATCTCACTGGAACAAGTGATTTGTTCCTGGACATTACTGCAGTATTAAAGCTGTCCATTACTATCAACTTTTTCTTCCCCCCACAGCCTCAGGAATAATATAATTTCTTAGAGGCTTTCATTTTAAAGTAAAATGTTCATGATCCCCCAAGATATGTCCACTGGAGGGAGGTTGTTTTGTTACAAATACGTCCTCTCTGTTTATCTGCTCTGCCTGTCCTTTCCTTCCTCTGCAGACACCGGGGAGAGAAGGAGAGAGGGTGGGAGAGGAGGAGAGGGCCGTGGTTTGAGTCAGGGCAAAGAAAACAGTCTGTCCAGGAAGACTAGACACCAGCAGCCAGGCAGCCTCTGCCCCGTCTATGATTGCTTGCCCTAATTCAGAGCAGGCTTGGAGGGGCCGTCCCCAATAGAGGGAGGCAGATATTTCGATGCAGACTGTTGATGCAGCTTATGCACTTGGTGGAATGGTGTCCAAAAGGAAACAAAACAAAACGAGACAACGCTGCTACCTCTTTTGATTATCAAGAAATTTACCAAACCATCTTCTCTGCCCTTCACCCCATCCCTGGGCCTCCCCCAGAAGTGATCATCGCTCCATCCCTCACTTTCCCCATCCCTGGTCCCTCCTGGATTCCAGCTTGAAATATAAGCCCCTTCCATGAAATGTCAGCTCCTCGAGGTCAAGGCCATGGTCTATATGATTCCCACTCCTGCAGAGACAAAACAGCCTGACATAGAGCAGGTTCTCAATAAATACCTACTTACTGACTCACTCACTTCCTTGCATACTATTCCTGACCAAAAACCCATCCCCGGTGCTACTCAATCTCTGACCCCCATCTTACCTGACTCTATCCTAGATCCCCACCAAAGGATTAGGCGTAAAATGAAGCTCTGGGATTGGGGGGGGGTATTTTTTCTGGTAAGTAAAAAAAAATAATAATAATAATAATAATAACTCTTAAAATGTAACAGTTCCTTTATGAGGACACCTCCAAAGATCCCCAAATCAAAACAAATAATCCTAAGAGTTTGTACCACTAATGCAGAACCACAATGTACTGTATCACAAAAGCAGAGCCAGGGTCCTTACATCTTGGGAAAGTCCCCCCAAAGGGCGAGAGAGGAACTGGGAGAAGATGAGGCGGAACAGATGGGCTTCCCGCAGTGGGACAGAAAATACAAGCCTCAGGAGAGCCTGCAAAAGATGGCTTCTCAGTAGGGGAGCGACGGAGGTTGGGGTCTGGGGGACGGACTGCAGAGTGGAGTGAAAAGGGCAGAAGACCTGGAGCCATGGCACCCGGTTCTAGTCCTGGCGGATTTACTGTGTGACCTTGATCGGTCCCTTCACCTCTCTGAGTCTAGATTCCTCACCTATAACACGAGAGGAATGATACGCCCCCCACCACCACCACCAGGATGGCCCAGTGCCCACATTCAAAAACAGCTTGTGCAACTGAGATGCTGTCAACTGAGAGAGGCTCCTGGTTGGGGTGGGGATGGGGGAGGTCCACTCATTTTATTTCAAAACGACTTAAACATGAACTGCATGATCTCACTTCTACGTGGAATCGAAAAACGTTGGACTCATAAAAGCAGAGGGTAGGATGGCTGGAGGCAGGAAAAATGAGGAGATGTTGGGTAAAGGGTACAGAGGTTCAGTTATGCCAGATGAGTGCGGTTTTGGGGTCTAGCGTGCAGCCCGGTGACTATAGTTAAATAACACTGCACTGTGTACTTGAAGTTTGCTAAGAGAGTAAATCCGGCCTCAGCTCAGAGCCTGGAGTCTCGGGGAAGCCGCTAGCTAGGCACAGTCCATAGGAGTCCAAGAAATGGTAGGTAGGTCCCTTTCCCATCCCATCCCTCGCGAACACAGAGGCTTGGCAGGGCCCATCCTGGACGTGCTGAGAGCTGAGATGGACTGGAGAGGAGGTGTGTGGTCAGGGAGGCTGGGCAGGGGTCCAGCATGTGTGTCTTACCAGTGAGCAGCTGGAGGTCTGGGAGGGGCTCGGAGAGGACCCCCCGGCACTGCTCCTCCACCGGCAGCGGGATCACCGACAGCCCGTCGGCCAGCTGAGGAAAGTCCTTGATGAAATTGTTCTCCCTGTGGAGAGGAGCAGAGAGGCTGCCACATGGAGGAAGCGGAGGCTGCAGGTGCTGCTGGGAAGGAGGGCAGGGAGCTCGTAGTCGCGGAAGAGACTGACTCGTGAGCCGGTGGACGGCCTTGCTGGGATGCCTCTGGCTCCCTGAATCCCAGCCCTGGGGCCATGGTGCTAAGGACGGTTTCCAGAATCCGGCAGGCTGGGGCTTCAATCCTGGCCCACCACGTACTAGCTGCATGATCTTGAGCAAGTTCCTGGTCCACTCAGAACCTCAGTTTCCTTTTCTATGAAAGTCAGATCTCAGGGTAGTTTTAAACACTGAATGGGAGAAAGCTGCCAACTGCCTAAGACACAGTCTGATATTCTATAAACTGTCTATTTGGCTGCTAAATGTCCCTTTACATAAGCGGTGACAGCGGTGAGCCAGGATGCGAGGGAACTGAGGAGAGCGTGGAGTGCTTGAAGAAAGAGCGGGTGAGACTGAGCTGGAGAAAGGAAGGCTTGAAAGAATGGGTGTTTGAGTGCTAAAGTGGAAGGATCCTAAGAGATCTTTTGGATCAAACTCCTCCTTTTAGATATGGGGAAACTGAGGCCGGGAGAAGGGGAACAAATTTCTCACAGACAACCAACAGGTTAGACTCAAAACCAGATCTCCCCACTCCTAGGCTAGTGCTCTTTCTTGACCTAAATTCTTCAGGTACCTCTGTTGCTTCTCTGCAGGGCCACTCCAGGAAACAGGAGACAAGCCTCGGGGTGCCCTCGGGGCACTGAACCCTGAACAAAGGTAGTCTTAAGGTGATAGTGCATTGCAGGGAGGCAGGCTTCAATCTTCCAGACAATAGACCTGCCTAAAAATGGAACAGCCTGCCACTGCAAGGTGGTGAGCTTGCTGTAGCTGGGAGTATGCAAGTAGGAAACTTGAGAGCCACTTGGCATGGACGGTATCCAGGACATTTCTGTATTCAGATCTGACTTTTGAGGTCCCTTCTTATTCAGAAATCCTCAGAGTTAGAGACACTAACTACAACCTGGAGAGGAGGAGGGGGAATTGAAGAACAAAGGGAAGGGGATGTTTATCGCTTCATTTTGCCACCTGGAACGGGCAACCTTGAAATGAAAATCAGCAAGAGGCAAACGAAAATCTGTGACGCCCAAGCAATGCCTTTGAAGCCTGGATCTCGGGCAGTTCAAAAGCAGCCAAGCAAGCATTGTGTGGCCTGGGTCACCTTCCCTTCTGTACTGCACGTCCCCATGCACTCCACCCCAGGCACCTTCAAAGCTCACCCTCTAGTCATTCAGTGAACACCTTCTCGGTGTCCGACCCCTGAGCAGGTCAGAATCCAGGGGAGGACCCACTGTCTCCATCTTCCAACATCACCAGCATCTTCGTCATCATCATCATTGTCATCTTTGACAATTACTGATTGAATCCTTAATTTGCTAGGATCTCGCTAAGCACCTTGCATCCATGTAATCATTGAATCTTCACAGTGACCCACAAGAGAGTTATCATTATCTTCATTTTACACGAAAGGAAAAATGAGGTTCAGAGTTAAGAGGTGGTAAATTTGGGGTTGGAACCTGGTCTCTCTGACTGCACATCTGGTGAGGTAAGCGGCTGGGCCTTGGACTGTCTGCTGGGCATGCATGTGGCACGATGTTGAGTTTCTAGGCCCACACGTGTACAGTTAAGCATGCTGTTGTGTGCAGCATGGGTGTGTCCATGTTTGTCTGCAGAGCTGTACTTGTTTATGTCTACACGTGTGCCTGTTGTCATGGGTTCCACCTAGGTGTTTGTGTCTGGCCTTTGATTTGTCTGCAAACTTGGACATGTGGATCAGCCATGTGAACAGAAAAAGAGAACCTGCCAGGGGTCATGGAAGTGCCCCCAAGTAGCATGTAACACCCACCAGGGCCAAAGGAACTAAGTTTCTTCCTGTCCCCCTCATGAGGTGGCCTCTTGTGATACAGACCTTCCCTTAGACATACAATGAGGTGGAGGCTGTCCCCCTGCCTTAGTTATTCCACTAACATGCGCTGAGCACACACTCGGGGTGGAGTCCTGAGCTAGGTACTCAGGATCCAGAGATAGACTGGCTTCTCCCCTAGTCCTTTAGATCTTCCCAGCTGTGTGGGGGAGACAATGGATCAGCCATGCAGAACAGTCAGTAGGGCCAGCTATCAGGGATTTGATGGGCTGGAGGCTTTTGGCCAAGGGTCCCTTCCCCACGAGACCCAAGCACTTGTTTTATGAATAGGAGAGGGCAAGACTGAGATGGCTCTGAAGATTGAGTTCCTGATCTGCCCACACTGCATCCTAGCTGTGAAACCTGGAGCAAACCACTCAAACCTCAGTCTTCTCATCTGTAAAATGGGGACCCTAAGCGCTCTTCAGCCTGCCTTAGTGAAATCACAGTAATAACAATGATGGCAATAACTGTTTGTTGAGTACCTCCTATGCACCAGGCGATGTTCCAGGTACTTTACATTAGTTCTCACCCAACCATATGAATTAGGTGCCCTTAAGACCCCTAGTTGGGAGGTGGAAAAGCAGAAGCACAAAGCAGTTATGTAACTACTTAAAACCACACAGCTGGGAAGCGGGAGATCTCAGGTGGTCTGGCCCCAAAGCCCACACTCCACATCACTGCACAGGTGTGGGGCACTGAAGAAGCTGCCTGTGACAGTCACAGGCTGTCAAAGCTGGAAGAGCCGTAGCACCCCTGGGTGCACTGAGCCCAGACAGGTTGCAGCCTAAAGAAGGGGTCTGTTACTCATTGTAATTTGACCACACACGAGGGGTTCTGCTCTCCAGGTGACTTCACGGCCCTCGCTCCAATGTTGTGAGATGGGTGTGATTACACCCCCTCTTGACTGATGGGGAAATGGAGGCTCTGAGATGTGAACTGACTTCCCTGGACTTACACACCAAGTGCATTTGGGAAGAGGGGTCTGAAAGCAAGCTCATCATTTTTCACTTTACCACCCAGGGTCATGACTTCACATCTCTGGCTACGCGTTTATAATCACAGAGAAGGGGGGACAATGACACCCTCGCCAGCCCCACGTTCCTCTCCTCTGATCCTTCTGCCTTCTATTTAAGCTGGGCTTGACTCTGGGCAAATCTGACCTCAGGGAGTGGCAGCACAGTGGCCGACCTCAGGAGGGCAGGGGGCCAGCGCACACTCCCCTTCTCGGAGGAAGGTTTTCGCAGGACGCAGGGAGGGTCTCAAGGAAGAGCGTGAGAAGGTGGGAGACCATGGAAGGGTGGGAATTCACAGGCCAGTGCGGAGAGCGGGGAGGGAGGGAGGCAGGGGTGGAGCAGGGAATGACAAGACAGCTGCAGCAAAGACCGAGGACCAATGATGGCCCTTCAGGACTGGGCCCCTTCACGGCTGCCTGGGCGATGGCCACAAGTCCTGCATGGCCTCTGCCAGCAGAGGGCGCCCAGGGCCTTTGCATCAGTCAGCTCTTCCGGGAGGCAAAACGGGATAGGAAGAACAGAGCTAGGAAGGTGCCACTGGGCTGAGAACCTCAGACAGAACCCAGACAGCAACTTCAGAATCCACCCACCTGGGGAAAGTGATGGGAGGATGGCAGGGTGCTGGCTGAAACTCAGTTGGCTCGAAAACAAATCCAGATTCTCAGAGCTCGTGTGTGCGTGGGTGTGCGTGTAGTAAAAACTACCAGGCAACTAATGAATCCTAATAAGAGGAAGACAGGAAGAAGAGTAAGTAATATTTATTGATTAATCCTATTTGTTGATCATCAGCTATGTTCTAGGTAGTGTGCCAAGATACGTGAGAATTCTGTAACTACTATTATTATTCCCATTTTATGGATGAAGACATGGATCCTCAGAGAGGTTAAGGAACTTGTCCAACTGAGGACCACAGTTGGGAAGTGGTAATGGGGCTCCTAGCTGAGAACCTGGAACTCAGGAAGCACACACTCAATGGATCAATCCAGAGCCCGTGCTCCTGACCACCGGGATGACCTGAGACCAGGCCAGAGAGGGGTGTGCTTCTGAGCCCAGGGGTATCACTGTACGTGCATATCCGTGTGTGTGCGGGTCTGCATAAGTTGTGTCTCCAACGGCGACAGGGCTACTGTTTCTTTGGACAAACATCTCCCCCGCAAATATCCATGAAAACAGTTCAATCTCAACTGACATTATATGGAAACAATTCATAAGATTTTTAAAATAGCAGATCCTGGGTTCCGGGGACTCAGGAGAACTCTGGGAGTGGGAGGTCTCTTTCATTCCACAAACGTGTTTTGGGCTCTCCCATGCACACTAGGGGTACGGCAGTGGGAATTCAGAGGAGGTGCCTGGTGGAGGATGCAGGCACTGTGTGAAGGTCTCAAGGCCTCCACCATCTAGCCCCTGCCTACTCCTTCCGCCTTGTTTCATGGACCACTGCCCCTGCCCGCTGTCCAGCTGCACTGATTGGCCGTAAGTTCCTCTTGTGGGGCATACTCACTTCCTACAAAGGGTGGCCTTAGGATTTGCCCTCTCCCTGGAAAGCTCTTGCCCCCCGGCCCCCTGCAGCAGGCCAACTCCTACTTGTCACTCAGACCACACATCATATTCCTCTGCCCTTCAGAAACCTTCCCAAGGTCAGTTCTCCTGTTATACCCTCTCATAGCGTCTTGCTCTTTTCTTCTAGGAAAAGCTTCATAGTTCCTAACCCAGATGTGCTCCTCGGGACCTTGACGGATATCTACTCTCCCACTAGACTGTGAGCTCCACGGGGGCCAAGACGATGCCTGTCCCATTTGCTGCCGCCTTCCCCAGGGCCTAGCCCGGGGCCAACTGCATACAAAGTAGGTGCTCAATGAATGTTTGCTGAGGAAGCAAAGGAAGGAAACCCAGAGACAAAAGTAATGTGTGTATGACCTCTCTGTGTATGACTTTCTGATCTTTTGTTACAGGGCACCCAAATGCTTTAGTTTCCAAGGGACATTGGGGACTTTAGTCTAAAATGCCAGCCTTTCCATAAGAAGCTTCAAAACCCTACTTTTTCTTCCCCTAACTTCCTAATATGCAGACACCCTGGCTCCCATGGAGCTCAGATAGGGGCCAGGGCCACAGAGCTAGCGGGCACCAGATGGGAAAAAGGGAGCTCACTCAGCAGAGGCTGGCCGGAATTCCCACTCTTGGTGAGCACACGAACACACGTGTGCATTCACATTGGGGAGGTGTAGAGGATGGGGTGGGGGGTGAGGAAGCCTAGGAGGACCAGTCCAAAAACCACCCCTTCCAAGAAACCATGTCCGTTTTCCCCACTTGGAATAAATCTTTCTTGTCACTTCTTTCTTATGCCTCTTGTTTGTGAGTAAATTCCAGCAGTTACCTTGGGATCTGGTGGTGGAAAGGGCATGGGCTCAGAAATCATACAGATATGGATCCAGATTCTGGCTGTGTGACCTTGGAGAGAGGTCACTTATACTTTATTCATTCTTCCTAATGTCATCTGTAAAATGGGAGTAATGAGTTGAACTTCAAGGGGTGAGGAGGAGGATCCATTCCATATAGCGTTAGCTTTTTTTTTTTTTCTGGCCACACTACACGGCTTGCGGGATCTTAGTTCCCTGACCAGGGATTGAACATGGGCCCTCAGCAGTGAAGTGCGGAGTCGCAACTGCTGGACCATCAGGGAACTGCCCCCAAGTTATCTTTAGTGCTAGTCCCTTTTCCTGAACCCCATACCAGATTCTGGATTCCTTTGAGAGCCTCAGAGAGCCCAGCCCGGGGCCTGCTACAGCACAAGCCCCCCAAGAATCTGTTCAATTGTGTACAGAGTAGGGGCAGGCTTCTTCCACCCCCCATGCCCCCTGCATACAATCTCCAAGCGACACAAACTTATAGGGAGCCTCTCCCTGGAGCAAGTACCTTGCATAGCTTCCCTGTCATCAGCCATGCTGACAGGAACTTGTGGACAAGCGAGGGAAGCTGGGCTCCTTGGCCATCCGGGCTCCGCCCACCATTCCCAAGGTTCTCCCTCCCGCCTGTCCCCATTCAAGAATACGTGTGAGTGTTTTGGATACACTAATACACAGCCACCAGCATGCAAGAGCTGATCACCCCTCAGTTCTGGGGAAATTAGCATTTAAATTGAGGTATTTCAGAGAAGTAAATCATCCCAGAGCCAGCCAGCACTGTCTGCAGCCTTTCCTTAGTCAAGAGAAGACCAGGAGTCTTGGCCTGCACGCTGTTGAGTCCGCAGGGAGGGGGCCACTCTCCCTGGCTCTCCCTAGGCTGCCCGCAGCCTCCTGAAAGGGTGCCATGAAAAAAGCCCAATACCAATGAGGACACCTCCTCTGGTATGAACCATGACCCATCCTTCGCCTCCAGCTAAACTAAGCCTTTCTGCCAAGTGAGAGGCAGCTTTGACTGAGATGTGGTTTCCTCTGTGATCAAGGAGTTGGGTCCCTGTCCTCATCTTGACTCTGTCAGTGCCTTTCTGGGTGGTTTTGGAAAGCCACTCCCTACCTCTGGATCCGGGAGGGGTGGGCGGCTGGTACAAAATATTTGTTTCTCTGAAGCCCAGACTGAGATGCATTGGGCTAGATTTTGTAGCCATTCTGTAGGTGCTGGAGTCATAGGGTCTCGTGTCTACGCCTGCCGCAAGCTCTGCCCTTCTTGGGTACTGTTAGAAACTCTGTTTCTAACTCTGTTCTCATGTGATTTGCTTCTTAATTAGGAGTCTTCATGCAAGTTTTTTGTTCAAGCATCCTGAATCTAGTCATTCTTTCATTCAACCTTTCATTGATTCATTCAACAAATTTTCACTACTGTGTCCCAGGCACTGGGAAAACAATGATAAGATAGACATTCCTCATTCTCAAGGTGCTCACATCCTAGGGTAAGACACATGTTATAAATTGTGTGAAAATGTGTGCAAGGTGAATGATGGTGCTGAAAATGTTAAAATGAAGCCTTTTTCATTCCCTATGAGTCATATTGGTCTCATAAATCAAAGGCATTTGTCCTTAGATAGAAGAGCACATACTTTCTAGAAAAGAAAGGGAGCCATCACTCAGCTCTGGGCTAGATCTCAAAGCTGACTTTGTAGTGTCTTGAGCTAGACAATAGTTTTCAAAGCCAACCTGTGCTGGGAGTGAAGGTCCCTTATATATCAAAGGCAGGCCTGGCCAACCCAGATCATAATATCTTATTTTAATGTACAGTTGGTACAGCCTATGACCTCAGGGGAGTTCCCACAGGACCGAAAAAGGAAGGTGAAAACCCTTTTTTTCTGCCACTAGTTCTGGGAGGAATTGCCCAGGAGAGAAGACCAAGAGGCCAAGAGTTCAGGCTTGAGAGTCACCAACCCTCTTTCTGGGCTTCTTGGAAGTCAACATCTCCTCCCTACTCACCCCAGCCTTGAGGGCGGTACCAACAAATGTTTAAATACCAACAAGGATTTGGGGAAAATCCAAGGGGGATGGGGGTGAGCGGGAACAATGGGCTTTGCTCCCCTAGATCAGGGTATAATCTGGGGGGGGGTTGTGAGCCCCTTTCTCTGAAAAGCCAACAGAAGGTCCCATGAGAGGGTATCAGTAGGTGAGCAAGAGGCCAGCAGAAGGCAGCCCCCCAAGTCCTGCACCTGCAGGGTAGAGAGACTAAAGATGACAAGACTTCTTGGCATAAGCCTCCTGCTCCCAAGGAAGCGGGGATGGGGAAGGAGGCCTGAGATTAGAACAAGGGTCCCACAGAGAGTGGGGACATTGTGACTATGGACTTGGCAGTGGATTCCCATATGTAGCCCCTCTCAAAAGAAATGCCCAAGACCATCCATATCACAATGGAAGCCAGTGCAAGGGCTGAGAGCCAAGCTCAAACAGGAAATCACATAGTGAACGCCAGCAAGGATCCAGCAGCCACATTTTTACCAGCCCCTATCTGCACCCTGAGGCCAAGCGGAGGTCGGGGAGACTGCCTAGTAAGGGAAAGACAGGGTTGGCTGTTGAGTTCACCTTTGAACAGACTAAACAGTTCCCCTAAAGGGTATGTTCTGTATCCTTAACTGGCAAGTTGAACTACTTTTTTTGCTACCAGTGGAATGAGAACTTGAGGGAAATATTATATCGGCTGTAGAAAATTAAGAAGACTACAGTGTTTTGCATAACTGAGTTGCAGTGAAAAAAATGTTTGAACCCTTAACTATTTAAAGACGTGGTTATAGGTTAATGTGGTAGTTTAAGATTGATAGAGGAGGTTCAGAGACCCAGGGAGGGGCACTTAACACAGACTGGGGAGGTCGGGAAGGCTCCCTGGAGGAGGTGAGTCTTGACCGATTGGGAGGGCTTATGCAGGGAGAGAGTGAGGAAGGGAGGCGGGGGTGAGGTCCAGGCAGAAGTAATAGCATGTGCCAAGTCCAAGGGGGGGGGTGTGTGTGGTGTGTGTGTGTGTGTGGGGGGTGTGTGTGTGTGTGTGTGTGTGTGTGTGTGTGTGCGCGCGCGCGCGCTAAATGATGCTAAGGAATGTGTGCTTTATTCTGAGGGCAAGGAGACCCATGATAGGTTTGAAGCAAGACAGTGATGCCATCTGATTGGAGCTTTAGAAAGAAGGTCTGGATGCAGGGTGGAGGATGGGCTGGGAAAGGAACAAGGCTGGGGTGAGGGAGACCAAGTACGAGGTTTTGCAGCAACCCAGCCAAGACATCATGGAGTAGCTGGATGGCAGAATATAGGTGAGAGGCACGGGTTTGAGCGAGACTCAGGAGGTAGAATCTGTTGGTCTCCATCATAACTACATGTGGTGGGGAGTAGAAGAAGAATCACGGGATAAGTCGGGTAGTGCTGCCAGGGATGGCTGTTCTCTGCATGTCTGTCTCCATCCCAGGCCCTGTAGGTCTCGGTTGTAGGGATCTATTCAGCTGATTCCCCTCGGATTCCAGGATCTGGTACAGACGCAGCACATAACAGCTGTCTCTTCTGGTTTAAGCCATCACCCCCTCTCCCAGGGCCTACGGCAACAGCCTGTTAACTGCGCTCTCTGCATCCGGCCTTGCCCCTCCGACTTGTTCACCATCCTGCGGCCAGAGTGATTTTCTACAAGGACAGTCCTAACTCAGAGATATCACTGGCTCCGTGTATTGGTGTTCTGTTGCTGCCATAACAAATCACTGCAAACTCAGTGCCTTAGAATGACATAAACTCATTATCTTAGAGCTCTGTAAGTCAGCTGTCTGACATGGGTTTCTAGGCTAAAGCCAAGGTGTCAGCCAGGTTGCACACTGCCTGGAGGCTCTAGATGAGAATCCATCTCCTTGCCTTTTTCAGCTCTCTGAGGCTGCCCATGTTCCTTGGCTCCATCTTCAAAGCTAGCCAAGACAAGTCAAATCCTTCTGGACTCACATGGCTCTGAGCTCCTCTCTTGCCTTCCTCTTCCACTTGAAGGACGCCTGGGATTACACTGGGCCCCCCTGGATAATCCAGGATAATCTCTTTGTTTCAAGATCAACTATGGGCAACCTCATGTGTACCTGCACCCTTCATCTCCCTGTTCCATGTAAGATAATTTATTCCACGGATTAAAATGTGGACATATTGGGGGCTGTTATTCTGCCTACCACACTCCAGTTTTGTGGGGTTTTTTTCCAGGATTATGTCGATGCCTCTCCCTTCATTTGCGGGTTCGATGCCCCCTCCCTGAGTTTCCACAGTACCCTATCCTAACCTTTTCACACTGGACTTGTGGTCCTGGTCATTCGCTGTCTCTTTCACTGGACCAAGGGCACTGTAGGACAAGGACCATGTCTGTCTTATTCACTTCTATGCATCCAGCCCTGACACAGTGGCTGAAGCACACTAGGGGCTTAATAAGTGCTTATTCAGTGAATGAACGAATGCCTCCTAGCTGAATGGAAATGGCGGGGTGGGGGAGGGGCGAACAATGCATTCCGTTGTGGGACTGCAATCTCCCTCCTGTGAGGCCTGGATCATTGCCTCACTCATCGCTGCCTCCCTATCCATCTTGCCCTTTCTTCCCTAGATACTAGTATCAAAATAGCAGGATCATTTGTAAAGCTAATAACTATTGATTGCTTACAATGTGCTAGACATCATTCTAAGGGCTTTGCACATATCTCATTTCATTCTCACAACAATCCTGAAAGGTAAGAACCCTTATTCTATTTTTCTTTTTTTTCTTTTTTTTTTTTTTTTGCGGTACGCGGGCCTCTCACTGTTGTGGCCTCTCCCGTTGCAGGGCACAGGCTCCGGACGCGCAGGCTCAGTGGCCATGGCTCACGGACCCAGCCGCTCTGCGGCATGTGGGATCTTCCCGGACCGGGGCATGAACCCGTGTCCCCTGCATCGGCAGGCAGACTCTCAACCACTGCGCCACCAGGGAAGCCCCTTATTCTAATTTTTTTTTTTTTTTAAGGAGAGAACAGAGGTACAAAGAGGTTAATTAACTTCACAGAGCTAGTAAGCTGGACGTGGAACAGTCTAACTCGGTGTTCTTAAAAACTATGCAAAAATATGCTAGGGATGTTTTGTTTTCCCCCTAAATGAAATGCTGAGAAATGAAGGTTGAGTCACTGAAACTACCAGGGCTGGTTGAACGTCCCAGAGGGATCCCCACATTAATAACAGTAGCTGCCCTTTATTGAATGCACACCCTGTGTTAGATGCTCTGGAGGATTTGTTTCCAACCTGCTCATTACAGACTGAATGTCTGTGTTCCCTCCAAATTCATACATTGAACCTTAACCCCCAATGTGATGGTATTTGAAGGTGGGGCCTTTAGGAGGTAATTAGGTCATGAGGGTGGATCCCTGATGAATGAGATGAGCATCCTTACAAAAGAGGCGCCAGAGGGCTACTTGTCCCTTCTGCCATGAGAGGACATGGGGAGAAAGTGCCATCTAAGAGCCAGGAAGTGAGCTTTCACCAGACACTGAATCGGTCAGTGCCTTGATCTTGGACTACCCAGCCTCCAGAATAGCGAGACATAAATGTTTGCTGTTTAGGCCACCCGGTCTACAGTATTCTGTTATAGCAGCCTGAACAAGCTAAAACACTTCTCAACGATTTTGCAAAGTAGGCATCATTACCTCGACGATGAACGTGAGAAAACTGGGGTGCAGGGAGGTGAGGCCGTTTTCCTAGGGTCACGTACAGTTGAGTCAGGGCTGTCAGCTCCACCCCTCTGCCCGCCTCTCCGACCATGCTCCCACCTGTCTTTCTCTCTCCTGCCCTACCCTCATTCATACACAGGTGTGTATTCACACACACACACACACACTGAATGTGAAGCCCGGGTTACGCGTTGCACAAGCCTTCCCTCTCTAAATGCAAAACCGCGGCTACCAGTGGCACCAAACTCACTTTAGCATTCCAGGCATGGCTGTTACTAACTCGTGTCCTGGTAACTGCGATCCCTGAAATTGAAAGAAATTGCAGGCCAGAGAAACATTATCTTCTCCTCAGCAGCTTCGCCCTCCATCTCCTCGCCTAGTGTGTCAGCACCGGGATTCCTCATCCTGTCCTAACACGGGGAACAAGCTGAGTTGCTGTCACTAGGTCCTTCGGAGTATCTTCCCGAACTGTCCCTCCAGTTCTCAAGAGAAGGAATCCAAGGCCCTGAAAGCCGGGCTTAAAACTTTAGAGCTGGGGGTGGGGAAAGTTTGACATCACTAGGTCCAACCCCTGCATTTTTCCAACCAAGTGCTATCATTATCTCTTTTTTTTCAGACACTATAAATGAGATTTGAAGAGGGAAATTAGCCTTGCCCCAAATACAGCCCAGATGCAGCCGGATGAGATCCAAGCCTAAAACCTGCCCCCTCCCACAGATCTGCAGGGTGTGCGTGCGGAATCTCCTGGTCCAAGGTGGCAGCTGCCCCGCTGAGGGAGGGGCACCACTCAGCCTAGATCTCTCTCTCCATGCCCTGAGCTACAGGTTCCAGTGTATCTCCCTCCCTGAGAGGTCGAGCTGCTAATTCTATCCCAGTCAAGGGCAGAAGCCAATATTCCTGAACCTTTAGAGATATTTCAAGTCCAATTAGGATCTTCACATTCTGGTATTCAGGGCCCCTCCACCCCACACCATGATTCATGTCTGTCTCAAGGATCTAGCAGAACAGCAGACGTAGAGCAGGGGCACAAAAGCACTTGCCAAATGATTCCAAGGGCTGAGGCACTGACTCTCCCTGAATCCTAGTGTGTGTTCTCACCGTTCCTCATGTGCATTCAATCCTGCGCTGGAGGAGACCAGTTCTGTGAAGCTGTGCCATTAACTTGCTGTGTGGCCTTTAGCAAGTCGCTTCCCATCTCTGGGGACCCTTTCAGCCCTGGGTCCATTTCCTTGACTAACACGGATGTCCCTAAATGGCTCTAGAGGGCTAAGAGGAAGTTCCCAAGAGGGGGAGCCCTGTTCCCATGGACACTGTATGTCTTCTTTCTTAGCTTTTCTGAAGCAGTCCTCGCAGCCAGACACACCTGGATTTGCATCCTGGTTCCACCTCCCATCCCCTGTGTGGCTCTGGTTGGACAGAACATTGCATTTTTCTGAGCCTCTGTTTGTTCATCAGAAAAATGGGAATAACAGTCATCCCTGCCTCACATACTTGCTGTAAAGATTAAGAGAGTCCATAATCTGAATAGCTTAGCAGAAGGCCAGGGACTAGCAAGCTCTCAATAAATGGTAGCTACTGCTGCTGTAGAGAACACTGTTCCAGCACAGTTTAATTTAACATCCTCAAAAAGCCTATCTTGATGACGAATAAGAAAGATGCAGATTTTAGAGCTGGAACAGACCTCAGATTCTTTTGTTTTACTCCTTTCCACACAGCATACACAGCTTGTCCAAGTCACATGACAGAGCTATAACAAGAACCCAGGGACAGGTGGCCACTAATTTGGAATTCTTTTCTTTATAACATGGGTTTTATTGTTTTTGTTTTGCTGGTTGATTGGATTTTTTGTAACCACATACCTTACTCCTGACTTTTAGGAGAGTTATTTATGCTTGAGGCAATGCCCCCCAGCCCCATGTGTTGAATACTTCTCTTCCTACTTCAGCATGCACAGAAACTGTTGTGAGGTGCCTGTTCCCCCCACACTGAGAGCAGAGACTGTGTCGTCCTTCTCCTTCTCCAGCTCCCAACAAAGCCTTAGATATATACAAGAGTCTCAAAAACATTTGTGAAATTGAACCTCTAGTAGGTTAGACTCCAAATTAAAAGAATAAAAAGATGTTTCAACGCTAATTATTAGAGAGATGCAAATCAAAACTACAATAAGGTTATCAGTTCACTCTGGTCAGAATGGCCATCATCAAAAAGCCTACAAACAATAAATGGGGGAGAGGGTGGGGGGAAAAGCAAACCTTCCTGCACTGTTGGTGGGGATGTAAATTGACACAGCCACTATGGAGAACAGTATGGAGGTTCCTTAAAAACCTAAAAATAGAGCTATGATATGATACAGCAATCCTACTCCTGGGCATATATCTGGAGAAAACCATAATTCAAAAAGATACAGGCACCCCAATGTTCATTGTAGAACTATTTACAATAGCCAAGGCATGGAAGCAACCTAAATGTCCATTTACAGATGAATGGATAAAAAAGATGTGGCACATATATACAACGCAATACTACTCAGCCATAAAAAAGAATGAAATAATGCCATTTGCAGCAACATGGATGGACCTAGAGATTATCGCAAACATCATATGATATCAGTTATACATGGAATCTAAAAAATGATACAAATGAACTTATTTACAAAACAGAAACAGACTCACAGACTTAGAAAACAAACTTATGGTTACCAAAGAGGAAAGGTTGGGGGAGGGATAAAGTAGGAGGTTGGGATTAACATACACACACACTACTATATATAAAACAGATAATCAACAAGGACCTACTTTATAGCACAGGGGACTCTACTCGGTACTCTGTAATAACCTGTATGGGAAAAGAACCTCAAAAAGAATAGATATATGTATATATAACTGAATCTCTTTTCTATACACCTAAAAATAACACATTGTAAATCAACTATACTTCAGTAAAAAAAAAGAAATTAAAAAAAAGATGCTTCAAAACTCTAACTTAAAGCAACAGATAGGAAAAATCAGAGCCACATTTTAACTGACCACACAGCATCAATGCACTTATAATAACTTTACTCCTGCTAGTAGTTAGAGAGGGAAAACTTTTTTTTTTTTTTAAATCCAAGCCATGAGGTACATTTTAGAATCTGAACATGTGACCTCAGAACAGCTGGCTCTGGTGTGAATTTGTGGATGGGGTCACATCTCTGAAAATTTCTAATTCCCTTTGGTCTTTCCCATTCCCCCTGGGGCATCTTGGAAGTCTTCCTGTAGAGCCGTCTCTAATGAGCTTTTGCAAAATGAGAAACCTACTGCAGTAGAAGAAAATCTAATAGCAATTGCTTTCTTGTTTGCTCTCTCTCTCTCCCTCTTTTTTTATTAGTCATTAACAATGGAGGAAGAAAACATCCAAAAGCAGTAGAAAAGGCAGCACTATTTGCACGTACTTCCTGCAACACTGTGCTAATGAGGAGCCCTGACCATCTCTCACATCCCTTCGTTTTCAATTCCAACACATCTGACATCAGTTGTAGCCAAATCCAGAACCCAGCTAGTGTGGATATTAGCCAGTTTACATGATGACCAAGGTGAAGTGTGCATACTGTTATAGGACAGTTGAAAATGGCTTTTAAGTGCTCCTTAAAATCAATGGATGTCAAAACTTTAAAGGGGCCTAGGAAAACAAAAATCCAATTAATGAACACAATTTTTGGCCTTTTCAAAATCTGACACCAAAATATAATTTAATTCAGTTTCTAAGACCCTGGATCTAGCTTCCAGCCTTGTTAATTACACCACATTGTCATATGAAATCACATGGCCATGCTCAGCCCCAAGTTTGCCTACAATAACTGTATCCACATGGATTGAGAATGGATCTTAAACTCCACCTCTTACTAGATGTGTGATCTTGGGAAAGTTACTTCATTTCAGGAGCCTCAGTTACCGCACTTGTTACGTGAGG
This sequence comes from Mesoplodon bidens, assembly GCF_964165515.1. Classification (NCBI taxonomy): domain Eukaryota; kingdom Metazoa; phylum Chordata; class Mammalia; order Artiodactyla; family Ziphiidae; genus Mesoplodon; species Mesoplodon bidens. The sequence continues at coordinate 17,658,391 of NC_138162.1, read as the reverse complement.
TTCATAATAGTACCAATTTTGATAGACTCAGTTACAAAGATCAAAAGGGGCAATGAATGTAAGCAGCCTGCTATATCTTTAACTGAGTTGTGGTTACTGTTGCTATGATTATTATTTGTTTCCTAGTAAGAAGGACAAGGTTTAAGTCTTGTTCTGCCTTTTTCAACTTTGGATAGATTGCCACACTTTACTAAATTTCAGTTTCCTCATTTGTAATAGGGACTAAATAACAATACTGGTGATTCTAAATTGTCGTGGAACTAAATGAGATGGTGCATGTGGCATGCACATGGCACCTCCTACTATGCACTCTTAACTACCATCATCATCATCATTATTAATAAGAATGTAATTTTTAAAATAATATTCAATAGAAAATCCCAAAGAGTCAAGAGCAGCAATAAAAAATTCCTGGAACTAATAAGTGATTATGTCAAAATTACAGGATACAAAGTTAATATATAAAAGTCAAATTATTTCTAATATGTCAGCAATGAACAATTGGAATTTGAAATTAAAAACACAACACCATTTACACTGACACCAAAAAATGAAATACTTAGGTATAAATCTAATATGTGTAAGATCTATATGAGGAAAACTACAAAATCTTGATGAAAGAAATCAAAGAGCTAAATGGAATAATAAATGGAAAGATATTTATGTTCATATTCAATGTTGTTGAAACGTCAGTTCTTCCCAAGTTGATCTATAGATTCAATGCAATCCCAATCAAAATCCCAATAAGTTATTTTGTAGAGATTGACAAACTCATTCTAAATCTTATATGGAAAGGCCAAAAACCCAGAATAGCCAATACAAAATTGAAGGAGAAAAACAAAGTCAAAGAACTGACATTACCTAACTCTAAGGCTAAATAAATTACTAACTTATTAAATAAATTTATTTATTAAATACATTTTATTAAATAAACTACTAAATAAATTACTAATAAAGCTACAGTAATCAAGACAGTGTGGTTTTGGTGAAATAGTAGATAAATAATAGATCAGGGAACAGACCAGAGAGCAAAGAAATAGATCCACACAAAACTATCAACTGATATTTGATAAAGGAGCAAAAGCAATTCAACAGAGAAAGGATAGTCTTTTCAAAAAATGGTGCTGGAACAGATAGACATCCACATGCAAAAAAAAAAAAAAAAAAAAAGAATCTAGACACAGACCTTACACTTTTCACAAAAATTGACCCCAAAATAATCATAGACCTAAATTTAAAACCCCAAATTGTAAAACTTCTAGAAGACAACATAGGAGAAAATCTTGGTGATCTTGGGTTTGGTGATGGATTTTTAGATACAACATCACAAGTATGATCCATTAAAGAAAAAAATGATAAGTTGCACTTTATTAAAATTAAAAACTCCTGCTTTGTGAAAGACACTGTTAAAGAGAATGAAAAGACAATCTATGGACTGGGAGAAAAAATCTGTAAAACACGTATCTGATAAAAGACTTGTATCCCCCCTCAAAAAAAAAAAAAAAGACTTGTATCCAAATTATACAGAAAACACTTAAACTTCCACAATAAGAAAACAAACAACCAGATTTAAGAAATGACAAAAGAGCTGAATAGACACCTCACCAAAGAAGATATCTAGATAGCAAATAAACATATGAATAGATGCATAACACATGTCATTCTGGAATTGCAAATTAAACAACAATAAAATACCACTACATAACCATTAGAATGTCTAAAATCAAAAACAGTGATGACGCCAAATGCTGCTGAAGATGTGGATGAAGCAACAGGAAGAGTTCATTGCTGGTGTGAATGCAAGATGGAACAGCAACTTTGAAAGGTGGTTAGTTTCTGACGAAGCTGCTGTGCTTCTTGATATTTACTAAAATCAGTGGAAAAGTCATGTCTATATAAAACCCTGCACATGAATGTTGGTGACCTTATTCATATTTGCCAAATTTGGAAGTAACCAAGCTATCCTTCAACAGATGACTAGACAATCAAACAAACTGTGGTACGTCCATATAATGGGGTAGTTCTCAGCAATCAAAATAAATGAGTTATCAAGCCACAAAAAGATACGGAAGAACTTTAAATGCATATTTCTGCCTGAGAGGAGGCAGTCTGAAAAGGCTACATGCTGTATGATTTCAACAACGTGACATTCTGTAAAGGGTAAAGCTTTGAAGACAGTAAAAAGATCAGTAGTTGCCAGGAGTTCAGGGAGAGAGATGAAGGGATAAATAGATGCTACAGGGGATTTTAGAACAGTGAAACTATTCTGTATGATATTGTAATGGTAAATACATGACATTATGCGTTTGTCAAAACCCAAGAACTGTATAACATAAAACAAACTATGGGCTGTAGTTAACAGTATAGTATCAATACCGGCTCATCAGTTGTAACATTTAACCACACTAGGGTAAGATGTTAATAATAGGAGGAACAGTATGGTCAGGGTTATTGAGGGTAATGGGAACTCAGTACTCCCTACTTCGTTTTTCCATAAATCTACAACTGCTCTAAAATAATCTATTCATTAAAATAATGATAAGAAGCATAGGCAGATAGTTTACTGAACTGTATTCTTATACAGTAGAGGTTGACAAACCGCAGCCTTCTAGTCTATCTGGCCCCCACCTAGTTTTGTAAGTAACATTTAGCCAGCACACAGACCCATCCATTTATTTATCTATTGTCTGTTGTTGCTTTCATATTACACTGGCAGAGTTCAGTAGTTGCCATAGAGCTTACACGGCCCACAAAGCTGAAAATATGTGCTATCTGGCTCTTTCAGAAAAGAAGTTTGCTGACTCCTGTTTTAAAGTAGAGGCTTTCAGGCCAGGAAGTACATTTAGAAGCTGCTGAGTTCAATTACCTAATAAATTCTGGTATCTGTACTATCTTATCATCCCTAAAGGAGCAGTTCCCTACTCTAACCTCTGCAGCTAGTGTGAACTGCACATTAACCTTGCTATTGGAAGTCAGCCTCTCCTCCTCCCTCTGCTGTCCCTTCCACCCACCAAGCCCACTCGTTCCATCCAGAAATACCACGTCAGAGCAGAACTTGGGCATGTACTCATCAAGCCAAGTCTTCATTCTGAACCACACTTCCTGACCCAATCGCTTCTGCTTCCAATACCTTTCTGGTTATGGACCTTACTGTTCATACCTGTGCATCCGGCCCCGGCTTCTGATTTCTAGTTTCAGTGCCAGATGCAGTGCCCCAGCTATGCCCCTGGCTCCTCTGGCTCCATTTAAATTGAAAAGTATTGTGGAAGGCTAAATGATGGCCCCCAGAGTTAGCCAGGTTCTAATTTCTGCAACCTGTGAATGTTACCTTATATTATGGACTGAACTATCTCCCCTCTCTCTCTCTCTCTCTCTATATATATATATATATATGTATATATAATTTTTATACTTTTATTGGAGTATAGTTGATATACAATGTTGTGTGAGTTTCAGGTATACAGCAAAGTGAATCAGTTATACATATACATATATCCACTCTTTTTAGATGCTTTTCCCATATAGGTCATTATAGAGTATTGAGTAGAGTTCCCTGTGCTATACAGTAGGTCCTTATTAGTTATCTATTTTTTTTTTTTTTTTTTGCGGTACGCGGGCCTCTCACTGTTGTGGCCTCTCCCGTTGCGGGGCACAGGCTCCGGACGCGCAGGCTCAGTGGCCATGGCTCACAGGCCCAGCCTCTCCGCGGCATGTGGGATCTTCCCAGACCGGGGCACGAACCCGTGTCCCCTGCATCAGCAGGCGGACTCTCAACCACTGCACCACCAGGGAAGCCCTAGTTATCTATTTTATATATAGTAGTGTGACTTCAATATATAGATGATTGGGATTGACATAAACATTTATTTTTGCAGTATCCTCCAGCACCTCAGGATATGTCTGTATTTGAAGATAGAACCTTTAAAGACATGATGATGTTAAAATGGGGCCATTAGGGCGGGCTTAATCCAATATGATTGGTGTCCTTATCAGAAGAGGAATTTTGGACACATGGAGACACTGGAGATACATGAGGAAGACCATGTGAGGACACAGTGAGAAAATGGCCATCCAAAGCCAAGGAGAGAGGCCCCAGAGGAAGCCAAACCTGCTGACACCTTGATCTTGGACTGCCAGCCTCCAGAACTACAAGCAATACATTTCTGTTGTTTAAGCCACCCAGTCTGTGGTATTTTGTTATGGCAGCTCTAGCAAGCCACTACACCTTATATGGCTAAAGGGACTTTTGAGAGGAAGAGTTCCCTAGTCTAACCTCTCCATCCACATTAAATTAAAGTTCCTAAAATGGGGAGATAAGCCTGGATTATCAGGGTGTGCCCCAGCATCATCACACACGTCCCTTTAAAAGGGACGCAGAGTGATATGCCCACAGAAGGGGCAGGAGGGGATGTAGAAATGGGAGGGGAGATCGGAGTGATGTGGCCACAAGCCAAGGAATGCCAGCAGCTGGAAGAGACAAGCAACAGATTCCCCCCAAAAGCCTCTAGAAGGAAGACCTCCTAACACTTTGACTTTAACTTCACATGACTCAATTTGGACTTCTGGCTTCCAGACAGTGAGGGAATAAATGTACGTTGTTTTAACTACTAAGTACATAATAAAGTTTGTTACAGCAGCCATATGAAACAAATATGTGCACTTTCTCAGATAAATACGATTTTGGGGTTAGTTTGGTATGCAGACTCTCCTTCTCCGTGGCCACCTACCTCGCAAGCAGGAGTCAGGCAGCCACTTAACCACTTTGCTACCCAAATAAGAGCAGCGCGTTCATATAACCACACCTGTAGGAACTCTGAGGGCCAAGGCTTTGCTGTCCGCCAGGATGAAACTTGAATCTCCACTCCAAGACATCTTATCTACATGATTTGGGGCATATTACATAACCCATTTAAACTTCAATTTCCTAATCAGTGTATGGGGATCCTTCAATTTCCTAATCAGTGTATGGGGATCAAATTGACAGCCTTCTAGGGTTGTTGTGAGGATTTTAAATGATATAGGTAAAATGAAGAACACATTTTCTGGAATAAAGTCGGTTTTTAATGTTCTCGATAGGTAATAGGTTCTGCAGTAATTCTGAGTGTACCTGGTTTCCTTTTCTCAAAGCCAATCAGGGACTTTGTAAACCATGGTGTGGGGTGTAGCTCTGGCACCAGTGAAATTAATTTGTACCAACTACTTCCTTCTCTCATCCATTAGTATCTCTAACTATCTATGAGATGCTTAGAATCAAAAAAAAGCGTGGTCATCACTGACCCCAATCCTGCTATCTGACACTCAGGAGAAGTCCTAAGTGGCTTAACTTCAGAGAGGCTAAGCAACTTGGCCAAGGTCACACAGCTAGTAAGTGACAACTTTGGGATTTAAGTCCAGGTTTTCACTATGTTGTCCACTATACCACACTGTCTCTCACCTGATAAGCCTGTCTCTCCTAATTCCACACCCAAAGATAGCGTGCTCTCACCTACAGTGCCTCTTGAACTGGGTCAGGTGTTTCCTGACCATAAATAAGGCCAGACTCCCTCCTGCCATCCTGTGGGGACTTCTTTCCCTAGGGCAGCTCCTAGAGAAGAGACAGATGGGAGGACTCCCAGTGGGTGGCAGGAAGCCTTGCATTGGAGAAGGCGGTGACACATCTAATAGTCCTCCCTCCCCCCAGGAAACCAGGAAATCGGCAGGCACCGAGAGCGCCTTCCCACTCTGTCAGCAATCCAGACCATATGGTTAATTAGCTGAAATTTGCGACCGCATCTGTGATGCTATTTCTCTTTTTGGCATGTGTGAACTTAATTACTGAAGCCATGGGAGGCTCCTGGCCCACTGGGAGTGCAGTGGGCTTGGGGGCCGCAGAGCATGCCCATGGCTCAGGAAGTGGGATGTGTGGGTGACTGAGGGTCTGCGAAATAGAGGGTGGAGAGGGCCATCTGACCAGCTGAGGATGGGGCTTTCATGGTGGTTGTATCGAAACTGGGATATAACGTCACAAGGCCCCCATCTGTGTATGTTGGCAAGCCTCCTCAAAAGGAGGCTAACCTTCCTGCATGGTAGAATGTAGGGTTCATCCCCTGGTCACCACTGTCATTCAGTTCTATCCTTAGTTACTACAGAATATCTGTCTGGCCAGCACATACCTCTGTCTCCCCAGAACACAGGACAAGGCCCATGTCATAGAAGGTGTCCAATAAAGAAGGCTGATGGGCCAAATGAACGAACAGATCCTTCTGAGTCTTTGTTTCCTCATCTGTAGAATGGATCATAAAAGCTATATTCTACCAGTTTGTTAGGATTAAACGAATAAAAGAAATACATGTAGCACCTATCATGGTCCCTGACATAATGATAGGTGTTCAATAATAAGTTGTTGAATGAATGAATGTATGAATAGCAGAATCACAGAGCCAGTAAATGTCAGTACTGGAAGAAGCCTGAGAAGTCAAAATCAAGTCCAGTCTTCCCACTGTGCCTCAGCTTCCTCATGTGTAAAGTGGGGACAAGAAAATCACCTCCCTTATGGGCTTGCTTGAGCATGAAGGAAATAACATACTCAGATCTTTGAGAAGAGTTCCTGGAAGGTAGTAAGCACTCTGTAAATACTGTTGCTGCTGTTGTGAATGATAATGAAAAGGGGAAACTTGCTGTGAGGGAGGGAAAGGGCTCTGCTCAGACAACAGCAGTCTGTGGTACATCCTGGACCATAACTTAAGGTTCCTCCTCCCAGCCCCTACTGCTGCTTCCTGAGCAGCAATGGGCTGGTGCCATGCTGAGAGTCCCAGGGCTTGCTCATGGGACAGACGTGTTCCAGCTCTCAGGGGTCACTGGTATAATGAGGGAGACAGAGTGTCCCCCCTTTGGGGACCACTCAGGCTAAGAATTAAGACAGAGTCCAGGGATGCTCTGACCTATGTTCGGTCAGAAGAGTCTTGCCCATTGTTGGGTTGGTGTGGGGTGGTGGTAGGGGGTCTCTCCAGGTCTCCCACATGTGACCTTATAGATCATGCCACTGCTGAGAGGGCGAATAGAAGGTGAAATCCAGCCTTGCTCTGCAAGTCAAGCTCAGTGCAGGGGGTGTCTGCCCAGAGGAGGCTCCCTGTTCTGATTCATACACGGGTGCCCTATTGGCAGCTGTGGGCTTGGCGCTTGCTCTGGGGCCCAAGGACAGCTTGGAGACAGAACTTGAAGCCTCAGAACACAGGCAGACGTTCACAAGAGCAGGACCTGTGTCTGTCTTACTCACCTCTCGATCCCTAGTACCTAAGACGGGGCCCGGACTGGTGGACACTCAAGCAATTACGTGTAGAATAAATGAGCCATTGTGTTCTTAATCCCTATCACAGACCCTGCTGTGGGGTGTGGGCTCAGTGCGTGCTGGATAAACGTGTCACTGAAGTAGCAGGAGGGGAAGGATGAGAGAGAAAACCCATGATTCCCTGGACTTTAAGCCCCATAGAGTAATGGGAGCTAACTTATTGAGTACTGACTTCATACAGACACAATATAAAGAGCTGTTTTTGCATGATCCCCTAAAATCTCAGAACAGCCTAGTGAAGAAGGTACTCTGACTGTGTGCTATGTACACAGCAGGGCCCTGAGGCTTAAGGAGGCTAAGGGATTAGCCTGTGGTCACATGGCTCCTAGGGAGTAACGCTGATGCTAGAGCCAGTATTCTGTTGCCGCTCGTGCCCTTTTTAGCCAGCATGCTCTTGTCCCCGGAGTCGGTGAGTTGGCCTGTGCGGTATCAGGAGACCTCCTGTGCCTTCTGTCTGCTACGCTATTTCCCTCCACGCTCATGGTCCTCACCCCCTCACTTCATTCAGGCCTCTGCTTTACTGTCGCCTCCTCTGAGAAGCCTGCCAGGACCACCTCACACGAAGGAAGACGTTCCAGTTCCTTACCCTGCTTTACTTTCCTCCATATCCCTCACGACCACCAGCAATATATGTTGGCTTTCTCGTGGCTGCCTCCTCACCCCCGTCCCTTCCCAGAAGGGTGAGCTCGATGAGGGCAAGGACCTTATCTGTCTCGTTAACTGCTGTGTTACTAACATCCAGAATGGTACCTGACACGTAAAAGTGCTTGCCACGTATTTATGAAATGACTGGAAGGATGGCTGGATGACCTTGGGCCCATTATTTAAATGTCTGTTTAACGTCTGACATCCTCTTTCAAATTCTTATTCTCTGGCTCTGGCTTCTTCACCTGTCAGACAAGATACAGATACCAGACCGGACACCTCCTGGAATGTATGAGAAGCTGCATCAGGACAAGCTTCGGAGCTCACCAAAATAGACAATCTCATCGTCATCATCGCTATCATTAAACACCTATGCATGCCCTTGTGTGCACAGATCTTTTGCCCTGCCCGAGGGTAAAAGTCCAGGTCACTGCCAAAGGCTCCTCACCTTGCCAGGGCTGGGACGCACAGCTCAGCCTCAAAGTCCCATCTTTGGCCATTCCCGGGACAAAGCTCTCCACTAAGACAAGTTGGTGTTAGGTAGACTTAAGACTGTCTTCGAACAGGGAAGCAGGGGGCAGCTTTTTTGGTAGCGCTGTTTCAGGGCAACATTATTTTGGGGAAGTCATTTTGTCTCAATGACCTCTTAACACAAAACCAAAGTGAGGGTAATACCAGTCTTAGAGGGTACTTGCTAAGATGGAATAAGCTAATGATTTTGAAAGCACTTGGCCAAGTGTAAAGCTTCACACAGACGTAGGGCCCTAACCTTAAGGGGAAAAGCCGGGCTGGGCAGTTCAGATCTGATTGAGAATTGGGAGCGTGGGAGGATTTGGAGCAGGAAAGAGACGCATTAAGACGTGGTCTTTGGGGAGGGAATCTGGTAGTGTGTACAGACAGGCTGGGCCTCCAAGGTGCCTTTTTCCCTTCTAGACTGTGCCCGGGGAAGAGCGAGGTAGAGGCTGCAGGGTGAGGAATCCCCTTTCCAAGCATCAGAAGGCAGTCGGGCTGGCAGGGAACGGGCCTGGGTGACAGGCACCGCTTGTGCCACCCTGATTAGCTGGGAAAATGCAAATCTGCACTTCCTTCCCCGCCACAGCTAACAAGATAATGAATATTTTCATCAGCTGCAGAGAATACAAACATCTGTAGGAACACCAAACCTACTCTCGGGGGTTGGGGGAGGAGGGGAGGACACGGAGGTGGGGAAACACAGCTCCTCAGCAGTTTTAGGGAAGAAGAGATGTGCTGAGATGCTGGAAGGGTGGCGGGGAACTCGGAGCCCTGGCTGGCGCCTCCTGCACATGGCACGGTGGGAAACAGATAACTATCCACCACAACCTATGGCCGCTGCTCATTCAGGGTTGACGTGCAGTCCTGGGTGGACTTTGCTCATAGTGCTCCACCCTCCCCGATCCATCCAGTGGCAGCTGCATCCGTCCCCCACCCACCCACTGACCTATTCCACAAACATTTACTACTGGGGGCCAGGAATGAACCTAGGCTCCAGGGGCATACACATCCCTTGCCCTTAAGAAGCTCATTCATTTACTTAACTATTAAATGTCTATTCGTGAAGTGCCTACTCTGTGCTGGGCACTCACATTCTAGTCGGAGAGACAGATACGTGAACTGGTACCTGTTGAAGGAGGGCTCCGGTAAGAGGTGAGAGTAGGGGACCACCTAACTCTTCTGGAGGAAAAAGGTTCCAGGAAGACACCAGGAGGAGGTGATAGACCCCCAGTGTAAATCAAGGATGAATTAAAGTATTTCAGGCACAGAAACTGGAAGAGCATTCTAGATGGAGGGAACCGCATGTGCAAAGTCAGGGAGGCAAGAGGAACCCCATGGAACTCGGGGAACCACAAGTAGCTCAGTAGAAATGGATGGGACCAGGCAAGGCAAGGGCCAGGAGCAGTGATAGAGGAAGCCTAACAGGTGGGCTTGAACCTGATTATGTGGAGCCTGGTCCACCACGCTAAGGAGGCCAGACTTTCTCCTGGGCACAGTGAGGAACTGCTGGCAAGTTCTGAGCAGAGGAGTGGCATGATCATACCTGCATGTTGGAAGACCACTTTGGCTGCAGCATGGAGAGTGGATTCAGAAGGAAGACCAGGGGGTGAGGAAGGGGGCTGATGAGAATTCCAGCTGGAGGCATCCTGGCTCATGTGCAGCACTGAGGAGGGCTGTTCTCTTGGGCCTGGCAGATCCCCCCGAGATACAGACATGGCTTTGCCATTTAGCAGCCTCTGTGATTTTGCAGAGCATGAAGAGCTATTAATAATAGTTTCAGGGCTTCCCTGGTGGCGCAGTGGTTGAGAGTCCGCCTGCCGATGCAGGGGACGTGGGTTCGTGCCCCGTCTGGGAGGATCCCACATGCCGCGGAGCGGCTGGGCCTGTGAGCCATGGCCGCTGAGCCTGCGCGTCCAGAGCCTGTGCTCCGCAATGGGAGAGGCCACAACAGTGAGAGGCCCGCGTACCGCAAAAAAAAAAATAAAAAATACATAAAAAAATAATAATAATTTCAGTGAAGAGCAAATGAGATAGTGTGTCACAGTGACCTACAAGGTGTAAGACGCTGTAGAAATATTAGTTATCCGTTATTTACTTTACTTACAGCAGTACTATTAGATCTAATCATTACTTCACTCTGCTTTCTTCCCAGCCCTGACATCCAGAAACAGAAAATAGCACAAAATTAGAGCCTCAAAGGCTCCAGTTTTGACACTTACTGTCTGTGAACTTGGAAAGCTCCCTGAATTTCTGTGCTTCCATTTCTGCATCTCTGAAATGGGCATAACATTCTTCTCTTTGCCTATTTTTCAGGGTTCTTAGGAGGGCTAACCTGGATGGCTGACATTCAAGTGCTTTGCTTTGAAAAACATGAATCTTTAGCACCTTGAATGGGAAGTGGGTGGGTGTGAACTCCAATCCACTGAGTACCTCTACGGGCTACACATTTCAGATTAGTGGTTGGCAAACTACTATGGCCAAATCTAGCCCCCTGCCTGTTTTGTTGTGCAAGCCACGAGCTAAGAATAGTTTTTACATTCTTAAATGGCTGGGGGAAAAAAAATCAAAAAATCACATTTCATGTGACATGTAAAAATTACATGAAATTCAAAACTTAGCGCCTATAAATAAAGTTTTATTGGAATACACCCACAACACACTAAGGGGATGAGTGGGGAGATGGAGTCATTGACACACTGTCTATGGCTGCTTTCCCCCTACAACAGCAGAGCTGGTTATTTGTAACAAAAATCACATGGCTGCCCCCACTATGGAAGACAGAATGGAGATTCCTAAAAAATTACGCATAGAACTACCACATGAATCAGCTATCCCACTTCTGGATACTTACCAAAAACCCCCCACTAATTTGAAAAGATATATTTACAATAGCCAAGATATGGAAACAACCTAAGTGCCCATCAGTGCACGGATGGATAAAAGAAGGTGTGGAATATATCCCCAATGGAACAGTCCTCAGCCACAAAAAAGACGAAATCTTGCCATTTGTGACAACATAGACTTTGAGGGAATTATGCTAAGTGAAGAGAAAGACAAATACCACGTATTTCACACATATGTGGAATACAAAAAAATCTAATAAACAAAAAACACAACAAAAACAAAATAAATGAACAAACCAAACCAAACCAAAACAAACACACAGGGGACTTCCCTGGTGGCACATTGGTTAAGAATCCGTCTGCCAATGCAGGGGACATGGCTTTGAGCCCTGGTCCGGGAAGATCCCACATACCGTGGAGTAACTAAGCCCGTGCGTCACAGCTACTGAGCCTGCGCTCTAGAGCCTGTGAGCCACAACTACTGAAGCCCGTGCGCCTAGAGCCCGTGCTCTGCAACAAGAGAAGCCACTGCAATGAGAAGCCCGCGCACCATAACAAAGAGTAGCCCCCGCTCCCCACAACTAGAGAAAGCCTGTGCACAGCAACGAAGACCCAATGCAGCCAAAATAAATAAATAAATAAATAAATTAATTAATTAAAAACAAACAAACACACAGATACAGATGACAGAGTAGTAGTCACCAGAGGGGAGGGGTGGGGGGAGGGTAAAATGGGTAAAGAGGATCAACTGTATGGTGATGGATGGAAACTAAATTTGGGGTGGTGAGTATGCTTAGAGTATACAGAAGTAGAAATATAACAGTGTACACATAAAACGTATATAATGTTATAAATCAATGTTACCTCAATTTAAAAAAAATAATCAGGTGGCTGCAAAACTCATTTTCTTTTTTCTTTTTGTTCGTTTGTTTGTTTTGGCTGCACCGAGCAGCTTGTGGGATTTGGGATTTTAGTTCCTCGACCAGGGATTGAACCTAGGCACTCAGCAGTGAGAGCATGGAGTCCTAACCACTGGACTGCCAGGGAATTCCCCAAACTCATTTTCTATAAAGGACTCAGATATTTACTCTCTGGCCCTTTATAGAAAAATCTGCTGGCCTCCAGGTTAGCTATATTGCTTTCTTTAATTATTGCAATCCTATGAGGTAAGGATTTTTTTTTCTCTCCATTCACAGATGAGGAAACTGAGGCTCAGGGAAATTGGATCACAGGATGAAAACTGCCTCAATTCCATGACTACTTTATTTCAAAGCTGAATCTCTTCTTACCTCATCCTGATCCTCCCCCATGGAGCTAATTTCCTCCTTTCCTGGAGGCACACCCACTACTCACAGGTCCAGCAGCTGCCTTCTTCACCAGACTACAAACTAAGTGAGGGTGAAGGCTGAGGACACTGTGTTTCTCACTCTCTGCAACGCCTATCATGGTGCCTGTCCCACAGTCGGTGCCTGATAAATAAGAGTTGCCACTTCGGACACCTGGCTGAAGTAGCCATTCCGCTCTATCACACCGCCACTCCAACACGCACACCCAGCATTCAGGACTGAACCAGCCGCAAATTTATAAGATAGATTCCTTTTCTCCCTTGCCTTTTCGAAAATGAGTATAAATCTGCCCCCGAGTGCAGCGATTTGGAGATGTCCGCGTATGCTCTGTTCACCGTCTCTTGACAGAAGCCCAGCAGTCAGTGTCTGCAATGCTGTGTTGCACGCAGCTTCTGTGATCCATACCAACCTGTCTCTTCCTGCAGCTGCACGGTGGCTGGGAGCCCCTGAAAGCCACCTTCAAATACCCAGAACTTCAACTTCTCCAGGCAACCCTCATCACTCCGACTAAAAACAGGCAAGAAAATCCCCACCGAGGGTGCAACGCTGAGAGGAAACACCGTCTGTGTTTGTTTGGGGTTGTGGAGTCAGGCAGGTGGCCCTGAATTCTTATCTCATCCGCACTCTATATTTTTTTTTATTTTTATTTTTTTGCGGTACACGGGCCTCTCACTGCTGTGGCCTCTCCCGTTGTGGAGCACAGGCTCCGGATGCGCAGGCTCAGCGGCCATGGCTCACGGGCCCAGCCGCTCCGCGGCACGTGGGATCTTCCTGGACCGGGGCACGAACCCGCGTCCCCTGCATCGGCAGGTGGACTCGCAACCACTGCGCCACCAGGGAAGCCCTGTCATCCGCACTCTAGCAGTGAGTTGCTGTATGACTGGCCCAGAGCAAGAGGCTTCACCTGCTGAGTTTCCGTTTCCTTACAGGTAAAGTGGGGTTGCTAAAAACCCAGCTGTCAGGGTACAGAGACGACTGGACAGGATATGATAGACGAGAAAGTGCCTTGCGGTGTTAGGCTCATGGTAGATTCTCAGTAAGTGCTACTATAGTTCCCTTTCTACAACGTGCAAAGCACTGTGCAAGGCCCTTGGGAGTGGGGTGATGGGGAGAAACAACCAGATAACTAAGCAGCGGGGAAAGCAAGAGGGAAAGCAAGGAGCCCGGAAGAAGGGAAATGAGAATATAACTTTTACTAACGACCCTTGGGGCAGAATAGAGCGCTGGGCACACCCCTTAGAGGACCTTTAATCCTTCCAGCCTTTCCATTATATAAGGGGGGTTCTCTATACATGGGTAAGAACGCTGATCAGAGAACTTACATGGCTGTCTAAGGTCATACAGTTAGCGTGGCAGGCACTGTGATGCTCCACTCAGGTCCCCCTTCACTGTCGTCCCAGACGCTAGAACCAGATGCTAGGTGTGCTGTCAGCGTGCAGCCCTTTCAGGGACTGCTTTGGCCGCAGAGAGTCACCTTGCCTAAGATCCTGCCCCTACCTGGGTACCCTGCACCCAGCACTGCTCATTGCAAGGGTATAAAGGATTAGACATCCGGGCCCAACTCGGGCCAAGCTGAAGGGCCATTTCAGCCCAGAGCTCCCCACGGGGGCCGCTGAGGCTGTGGTTGAACCTGCAGTGCACTGTGACTTCTTCCCGGTCCTGCTCCACACCTACTAATCCCAAAGCCACTCCCTCATCAACATGCTGCTTATTGAACTTGGATTCTGCATCCTTAGCAAACCCAACGTGCAAGGCTAGCTAGTGAGTGATGCAGGTAACATTTGAACCACTTCTATTCGGTCCTCAACTGGAACCTCTTTTGGTGGATGACTTCAAGACAAAAGTCATTCATTCATTCATTTCAACTCTTCACTGAATCTTCCAAGAATTGCCATCCCTTTCTTCATCCCTGCCTTCATGAACTCGGAGTACAACAAACTTACATTTACTGTTTCTGATATCACTATCTCTCCACCTTTATGTGAGGTCTGGCATCTGCGCATTTTAACTGCCCCCTGTTATTTTAATTGGAAGTTGAGGGCAGGGTCAAATTTAAAATATAATAATGGTCTAATGCAGGCATCTATCGGATCCTCAGTTCTTCTGAAAGACCCCTCTGTACCTCGGCATCTGCGTGTGTCTGCATACTGAGCCCCACCACTCCGGCTCTGTCTGCCTCTTCCCTTCACAGTTCTGTAAGGATCCTCTTTATCTCTGAGAGACGCTGAGTGAAATGCAAATGCCTCTACAGTACGCTTGCTAATGACAAATTTGAGGACCAAGACAGCATGGGGCTGAATTAGGGTAATACAGCCCAAGAGGGTTCCTTCTGAGTGGAGACCAAGTTCTAGCTGAGAGCACTGTCCCATGTGGCAGGGCAGCCTAATGAAGCTTTCCTTGCAGAGAAAGCCGTGTTTCGCTTTCCCCGCATTAGTCTTCCAGGCACCCCGCAGTGGAAACCAGAGTCCTGGACCAGCCAAGCCCTGAGGCAGTCCAAATCCTCCTCCTCACAACAGTGGAGTTAAATCAGGACCAGCTGCCTTCCCTCTGGCTAAGCCACTACATCTGGGAATTGAAATGTAAACTTGCTCAACCTTTCTTGAGGCTACTGGCATCAGGAATCAACAGTTCAATGTGCATGCTTCTTGCCCAAGAGGTTTTGCTTCCTGGATTCATCCTAAGAGACAATCAGTCAAATGTGCACAGCTGTATTTACAAAGATGCTTAACACAACATAGCTTATGATAGTGGAAAGCTGGCAAATATCTAAATGTCTATCAATGGGGGATTGATTAAATGAATTATAAGTCTGGGTAATGGAATATGTGCAGGCTTTAAAAAACGTATAGCTGATCTTTATAAATTAGAGAAAGATCTTTAGGGGATATTTTTAAGTGAAAAAAATGATAAGCATATACCGTGCCACCCTAGTTATATATTTTTCTATATATAAAATGTGACTCTAAGCACAAGAGGACATTTGACAGGAGGTTCACAAATGTGAAGGTGGTCACACGCAGATAAGACTGCAGGTGATTTTTTTTTTTTTTTTTTTTTTTTTGCGGTATGCAAGCCTCTCACTGTTGTGGCCTCTCCCGTTGCGGAGCACGGGCTCCGGACACGCAGGCCCAGCGGCCATGGCTCACGGGCCCAGCCGCTCCGCGGCACGTGGGATCCTCCTGGACCGGGGCACGAACCCGCGTCCCCTGCATCGGCAGGTGGACTCTCAATCACTGCGCCACCAGGGAAGCCCCTCCAGGTGATTTTTAACTTCTTTTTTTCCTACAAATATTGCTTGGATTTTCTACAGAAATATATATTAACTTTATGGTGGTGGAGGATAAAGGCTGTGGCGTTGGACAAATAATTTTCCCTTTCAATCTTTAGTGAAAACAAGACTAATATTACCTACTAAATATTCAATTAAAACTTACCTAAGTCACTTAAAACAGAGCCTAAGACAAGCCTCAAATGATCACTGGTAATAGTTAAAGAAGCAGGGACTGGGCAGACATCATGGACAAATGGCCTAGACCTGTGACCAGGAGATGTGTTGACATCTGGGCCACACGCCAGCCCTCCTATACCCACTGGTACACACTCATATGCTGACACAAATGTACACACCCACATACACTTAGGCACACACAGACATAAACAAATACTTAGGCACATACACGTATACTTAGGGCACCTGGCGACATACACACACATATAAACACACACAAACACACTCACACACACATCTATATTCAAGCACACCCACAGTGGCACGCATGGTGAGGGGTGGGAGAGGACCAAGCCTGCAGAACTAACCACTGATCGGGCTGCCTGCCGCCCCCGACAGCCTGCCTCCGGCTGTGTCGTGTCCCCGCTGCCTGCTTCTGTGCCAGCTCCTAGAGCTCGGTTCCCTGCGAACAGCGGGCAGGGTGGCTGGGGAGAGGGGAGGGTGATTGCTGCAGTTTAATTAAGCATGACGCCCAGAGACAGGCTTGGAGGATGCCTTGTAAGAGACATTCTGCCGAACTCGGAATCCCTGTCCTCTAGGCTAACGCAGGCCTGACAAAACATTTCAAAGCCAAAGAGAGCATCAGAACGGAGGAGCTGACAGCCCTTCATAGCACAGTAACGAGGAGGCACTAATAACCAGCGCCGATGCAGGGGACGCGGGTTCGTGCCCCGGTCCGGGAGGATCCCACGTGCCGCGGAGCGGCTGGGCCCGTGAGCCATGGCCGCTGAGCCTGCGCGTCCGGAGCCTGTGCTCCGCAACGGGAGAGGCCACGGCAGTGAGAGGCCCGCGTACCGCAAAAAAAAAAAAAAAAAAAAAAAAGAGAGAGCTCATTACTTCCATCAACAACCTGAGTAAATGCTGATGGTTTTAATCCTCTTTTCAAGACAAAAGTTACTAAAGACCTACGTTGGGTCAGACCTCCTGTATTGAAGATGAAAATAAAACAAAGCAGAAAAACAATGACCCTGTCTTCAAGCATGTAGTAGTCTAGTAGGGGAGTCATACAGGTAAAAAAAAAAGATACAATATACGATAATATATTGTAAACTCCCCAAATCCAATGTTTCGTCTCTCTTTCTACCAGAAGTCCTCCTTGTAAAGGAGTTATCACACTGATTCTGATTTCTCACCTCTCATCCCCACTCAGCCCATTCCAAGAAGCCTTTTGTCACATGCATTCCACATGCCTCACCCTTACCACGGCTACCGATGGCCTTCAATTTGACAAGCCCACTGGCTCTCCACCCTCATCGAGGGGACCTCAGAGCAGCAGATGACACAGATGACCAAACTCTCTTCATGAAGCATGTTCTGAGGACCCCGTGACCTCCCTCCCTTTGATATTTCCCCCTCCTGCCTCCCCAGCCACTTCTTCTCTGTCACCTTGGATGGCCCCTTCTCTTGTCCCCACCCCTAATCTGTTCCGGCTCTTTTCACTATATGTAGTCTCTCCAGGAAATCTTATGTCAAAGGACTTTTAAAAAAATAATTATCTTGGGCTTCCCTGGTGGCGCAGTGGTTGAGAATCTGCCTGCTAATGCAGGGGACACGGGTTCGAGCCCTGGTCTGGGAGGATCCCACATGCCGCAGAGCGACTAGGCCTGTGAGCCACAACTACGGAGCCTGCGCGTCTGGAGCCTGTGCTCTGCAACAAGAGAGGCTGCCATAGTGAGAGGCCCGTGTACCGCGATGAAGAGCGGCCCCCACTCGCCACAACTAGAGAAAGCCCCCGCACAGAAACGAAGACCCAATACAGCCAAAATAAATAAATTAATTAATAAACTCCTACCCCCAACATCTTCTTAAAAAAAAAAAAAATCTCCATGCTGGTGACTACCAATGGGTTAGTTCAGAACTCAACTCTGAGGTGTGTTTGCTCATCAAGTAGTTTTCCTTGGGAGGTTGGATATACCTGACTTTAGCTGGAGATAGGCCCAACTGGCGTGCAGGCTTGGAAGAGAGCATACACGGAGCGTGTGTAGGGAGAGAAGATAAAAGTACAGAGGATCGAGCCCAAAAAGGCTGGGAAGTGTCTATGGAGGTGAGAAGGAAACCAGGAGTGTGCAGTACACAGAAGCCAGGGGAGAAGTTTTCAAGACACAGTGAACACTGGGGTCAAATCAAGAGAAGAGCTGGTGTGAGGGGGAAAAAGTGAGAGGTGTATGAGATGGGCCCATGAGCAGGTGTCCCGGTGGCCTTGGGGGATGTAGTCTCTGTGGATGACAGGAGCAGACGCCTATGTGGTAGGCAGGGAAGCAAGTGGGAAGTGAGGGAGTACAGACCATTTGCATAGACTCCTCTTTCTAGAAGGCTGGCTGTGAATGGAAGCCATACGGTGGTAGCTGACGGCAACTCAAAGTGTGGGGAGCAGATGAGATGGGAGAAATGAACACATTTAAGGGCTGAGGGGAAAGGATCAGGAGAGAGGGAGACATTTAAGGAAGAAAGAGGGTGGTTACTGATGATATACGTTTCTGAAAAGATTGGAGGGGATGTGATAAGTATTAGTCAGGAGAAGAAACACTTCTCCTAAGACAGGAGTGGGTGTGTATGAGGGTACGTGTGAAGGAGGTTTGGAAGTTACGTCCTTTCTTGCCTGCTGGTCTCATATTTTCTTTTTCTTTAAAACAATAGGAGAGTGAAGAAGGCTGAGGCTGTGTTAGAGGCTTAAACAAGGGCTCTGAAGGTTTAAAAAAAAAAGCCACTGCAGGGATGGAGAGAAGGGAAGAGAACAGTCTACTAGAGCTGAGGACCCAGCTGATACTGGAGACCATAGATGGGCATTGGTGCCAATCTGCATTTTGGTGTGAAAGATGCAAACTACCTGTGGCTAAATCAACTATACTCCAGTAAAAAGTAATAATAAAAAACAAACTACATGTGGCTGTCCCCAAGTTGGAAGGAAGATAAGTGATGGGGTTGATTCAGAGCTGGGGAATCTATGCAAGACTAGTCCTTCCTTCACTTACTTCTTCCGCAGGACAACAATGACAGCAACAGCAGTTACCACTTTGTTGAGTGTTGGTCAGTTGCCAGGTGCCCTACATACAGTATCTCTAATTCTCAGGATAGCACTGTAAAACGATTACGTGTTCTCCCCTTTTGCCCTGAGGAACTCAGTTCCCAGAGAAGTGATGTAATTTTCTTAAGGTTGTACAAGCCTGTCTGGCTGCAAAGCCCAGGTTCTCTCCCTTACTCCATAGCTTGTCGTACTCTTTGAGATGTGAGTGTCGTTCCCATTTCCGTCCACCCCACCCTGAGTGTTTGCTTCTCTAGGATAAACAACTCCAGGCTTGGAACACTTCCTTATGGGGCCTCATCTCCATTCCCCTCACTCTCCCATCGGCCCCTTCCAGTTTGTTAGTTTCCTGTTTCCAAACACGTGTGTTCCTGCATGCACTTTTTTCCAGGCGGTAATGAGTTCCCTATGGGAAAGCCAAGACTCCTCAGTAAAAAGGTCTTGAGAAGGACACTCTGGAAGGTTTTCCCCAAGGACACATTCACATGCTTCTATCTAGTTTTCTCCCTAAGCAAATTTGCCAACTAGGAGGTCCTTCAAAGAGCCATGGATATAGAGCCCAGCATTCCATGACCATGATCACCTCTCCACCTCTCTCTCCAAAGACTGACCCGCATGCTCCACAGAGATCAAACCATTTGGAGTCTTACGTGCTTTCTTTTCAAGTTTTGTGCTTCTTTACTTGCTGATCTCTCTGCCTGAAATATCCTTTCCTAACCACCACTCACTCTTCAAGATTCAACTTGGGCATCGCCTTTTAGAAACCTTCCCAGGTGGCCTGGCTATATCAGGTGCCCCCTGGCTTTCACGCTTCTTCTCTCATAACACAGAACAAGCAGAGGACAATGATTAAACAAGTGGGTGAGGGGCTTATGAGTCAGACTAGGCAAGAGCTGGTTCAAGGCACTTACTACCTGTGTCACTTAACCTCTCAGTGTCTCCATTTTCTGAGCTGTAGGTTGAGGATAGTGTACACCAACCTCATACAGTTATTGTAAAGAAATAAACTAATCCCCTTAAGGTAAACTAATCCCCACGTGACTTAGTGACATTTGTCAAACATACCGTATTTAGTTTATGCTTATATCTACCCCACCAGCCCATGAGTACCAAGAAGGCAGGGAGAGCATCTAATTCATGTTTCCCTCTCTAGCACCTCATTCAGAGTTGAGCGCACAGTAGGGGCTCATGAACAAATGAATGGATGGATCTAAGTCACCTCTGTATACTGTCCTTGTAATCACATTATCTGAAATTACCTACTTCATTTCCATATGTCTTGAGAGAAGTTGAGGGATAAGATATATGTTCTTCATTTGCAGGGCAGGAGGTCTCCCCAAGAACTGGCTGGATGCTGGGGGATTTGTGCATTGAGTGCCAAGCTCTGTCCAGGACCATAGATAGTGGTGGTGGCCATACCCAAATGGAATACAGTCACGTCCATCTAGAAGTGGCAAAGTCCAGAGGCCAGGCAGCCAAGCATGTAACCAGACAAGAGAAGATCCAAGTCCCATGGAGCAGTGGGGGCTCAGCATCAGGGTGAACTTTCCACTAGTTCTCATACACACAACCTTCCTCGTTGTTTATGGCTGACACTCAATCCAAGAGCTCCAACCAGGTCCATTCTGATTGTTTGGTATCCATGTCATTACATTTTCAAAATATATTAGATATTACCCTTTCTCTGAAACATAGGGATCCTAGGTTCCCAGCAGGACTCAGGTAAGTGACGAAGAACCTCAATCAGAGGTTTGCAGATCCAAAGGCTAGATTTTAGGTGGCCACAAGCTAAGAGCAGAGAAGCAGAGTTCAGGCCAGGCAAAGCCAGCCATTGGGTTGAGTCAATGAATTAGCAACCTGAGCCCTGCTACGTAAGCTCCCCCTTAGAAGACTCTACCAGCCAGCAGTTCACTATGGGTTAAAATGATCAGCCCTATTCCCAGGACTGCCTTCCCCTCAACCATTATCCCTCCAGCTCTTTTCTTCCGACAACAGAGCCACCTGACTCCAGCCAGCAGCCTCGTCTTGGCTGCCGTCACCAGGACCTGATTCCAGTCAAAGGCAATTTACGAACCTCCAGGTCAGAGCTCAGGAGGCTTAACTTCACATTAGCACGTGCTACTCATGTCTGTTAAGCATGCACCAAGTGGTAGAGTCATTATTTCTTTACAGATGTGTTTCCTGCTAGCCTGAGGCTTGCCTAGAAGCAGTACATGGTTTTAAAAAGGGGGTGGGAGAAATAAAGAAAGGAATGGAAGGGGAAGAATTAGACTGGCTTCTGGTTTTACTCTCATTTTAGGGACCAGTTTTGGACACTGAGCCTCCATCCCATATCTGTCTTGATAGCCTGCCCAGCAAGCCATGTTCTTTTGATGCTTGATGCTTTCCCTCTAAGAACTAAACCTCTATTTCTAAAATTTTATTCTTCGGAACATACCTCATTCCCATTGCAAAGTTCTGGGCCCCAACTCTGAGCCACCATCTACTTGCACTGTCCACAGGGGCCTGTACTGAAGGTTACAACCTGCTACAGTAAAGTATTTTTCCTTTCCAGGAGTCTTCTGCCAACGTTTTGCCCCAGAGGTCTGTGGATTTGAAGGAGGAAATGCTGTACCCTAATGGGGATGTCATGAAGGAGAACAGGGGCCACAGTGAAGATAGCTAATGACAGGAAAGGTAGGTGGGACCATGTCCTCTTCATAAGAGAGCACTTGACCCAAGGGCAGGCCTCGAAGTATAGGAATAAAACAGAATTCAGAATTCAGGTGGGGAAGAGGAGAGAAAAAGACATGCACTGAGCGCATACCACATGCCGTGAACTGTGAAATTATGTATGTGATGTCACTTACGGTCCGCATCCCCCCTTGCATTAGAAGCCACTGCCTCCATTTTACAGATGAGAAAACTCAGCTTCAGAGAGGATAAGAGTCTTGCTCAATATCACCAAGCAGGTAAGGGGTAAAGTCCAGAACAGAATCAGCTCTAACTGTAAAGCCATTCCTGCCTCCTGAAGAACCAGATCTCTAGTCCAGATAAACAGACTCAGGAGGTCTCCACACTTTTAAGACATGCCTTGTCCCAAACTAGCTCAACATCCTCAAGGAAATTATCTCATAGTTTAAGAGAGTGGCCACTGTTCCCTCTGCTTACCTCATCCCTTCCATGAAGAAGTTGTAGAATCAGGGGCCATCAAAACTATAAGAACATTAGTATCTGCTAGAACAGTGGATTTCTCATTTCTCTTTCTTTTCTTTTTTAACATCTTTATTGGAGTATAATTGTTTTACAATGGTGTGTTAGTTTCTGCCGTATAACATAGTGAATCAGCTCTATGTATACATATATACCCATATCTCCTTGCGTCTCCCTCCAACCTCCCTATCCCACCCCTCTAGGTGGTCACAAAGCACCGAGCTGATCTCCCTACACTAGGCAGCTGCTTCCCACTAGCTATTTTACAGTTTGTAGTGCATATATATGTCAATGTTACTCTCTCACTTCGTCCCAGTTTACCCCTCCCCATGTCCTCAGGTCCATTCTCTACATCTGCGTCTTTATTCCTGTCCTGCTCCTAGGTTCATTAGAACCATTTTGTTTTTAGGTTCCATACATGTGTGTTAGCATATGGTATTTGTTTTTCTCTTTCTGACTTACTTCATTCTGTATGACAGACTCTAGGTCCATCCACCTCACTACAAATAACGCAATTTCATTTATTTTTATGGCTGAGTAATATTCCATTGTATATATGTGCCACATCTTCTTTATCCATTCATCTGTCAATGGACACTTAGGTTGCTTCCATGTCCTGGCTATTGTAAATAGAGCTGCAATGAACATTGTGGTACAGGTCTCTTTTTGAATTATGGTTTTCTCAGGGTACAGGGCCAGTAGTGGGACTGCTGAGTCGTTTGGTAGTTTTATTTTTAGTTTTTTAAGTAACCTCCATACTGTTCTTTATAGTGGCTGTATCAATTTATATTCCCACCCACAGTGCGAGAGGATTCCCTTTTCTCCACACCTTCTCCAGCATTTATTGTTTGTAGATCTTTTGATGATGGCCAATCTGACTGGTGTGAGGTGATACCTCACTGTAGATTTGATTTGCGTTTCTCTAATGATTAGTGATGTTGAGCATCCTTTCATGTGTTTGTTGGCAATCTGTATATCTTCTTTGGAGAAATGTCTATTTAGGTCTCCTGCCCACTTTTGGATTGGGTTGTTTGTTTTTTGATATTGAGCTGCATGAGCTGCTTGTATATTTTGGAGATTAATCCTTTGTCAGTTGCTTCATTTGCAAGTATTTTCTCCTGTTGTGAGGGCTGTCTTTTCGTCTTGTTTATGGTTTCCTTTGCTGTGCAAAAGCTTTTAAGTTTCATTAGGTCCCATTGTTTATTTTTGTTTTTATTTCCATTTCTCTAGGAGATGGGTCAAAAAGGATCTTGCTGTGATTTATGTCATAGAGTATTCTGCCTATGTTTTCCTCTAAGAGTTTTATAGTGTCTGGCCTTACATTTACATCTTTAATCCATGTTGAGTTTATTTTTGTGTTAGGAAGTATTCTAATTTCATTCTTTTACATGTAGCTGTACAGTTTTCCCAGCACCACTTATTGAAGAGGCTTCTTTTCTCCATTGTATATTCTTGCCTCCTTTATCAAAGATAAGGTGATCATATATGTGTGGGTTTATCTCTGGGCTTTCTATCCTGTTCCATTGATCTCCATTTCTGTTCTTGTGCCAGTACCAAATTGTCTTGATTACTGTAGCTCTGTAGTATAGTCTGAAGTCAGGGAGCCTGATTCCTCCAGCTCTGTTTTTCTTTCTCAAGATTGCTTTGGCTATTCGGGGTCTTTTCTGTTTCCATACAAATTGTGAAATTTTTTTTGTTCTAGTTCTATGAAAAATGCCATTGGTAGTTTGATAGGGATTGCACTGAATCTGTAGATTGCTTTGGGTAGTAGAGTCATTTTCACAATGTTGATTCTTCTAATCCAAGAACATGGTATACATCTCTCCATCTGTTTGTATCATCTTTAATTTCTTTCATCAGTGTGTTCTAGTTTTCTGCATACAGGTCTTTTGTATCTT
The DNA here is from genome assembly GCF_964165515.1 of Mesoplodon bidens. Lineage (NCBI taxonomy): Eukaryota > Metazoa > Chordata > Mammalia > Artiodactyla > Ziphiidae > Mesoplodon > Mesoplodon bidens. The sequence goes on along the minus strand of NC_138162.1, from coordinate 17,634,097 downwards.
AGGTAGGTTTATTCCTAGGTATTTTATTCTTTTTGTTGCAGTGGTAAATAGGAGTGCTTCCTTAATTTCTCTTTCAGATTTTTCATCATTAGTGTATAAGAATGCAAGAGATTTCTGTGTGTTATTTTTGTATCCTGCTACTTTACCAAATTCATTGATTAGCTCTAGTAGTTTTCTGGTGGCATCTTGAGGATTCTCTATGTATAGTATCATGTCATCTGCAATCATTTATTTTCGTTATGTGCAGCAGAACCTATGTTGGAACTCCCACACATGACACAGATATTAGGTAGAGTATCTGTGTCTTCTCCAGCCCCATCTGTACTCTTCTGGAAGGGACTCTCGAAGCTCTTCTGAAGACCCTGTGCTCCTCCATGAAATGCAATCTGATCCACTTTGCCCCCTCATTCGTGGCTAAGAAGGCTGGGGACCAAGATCAGGAAGGGGACCACCCAAGGTTACTCGATGACCTTGAGGCAGAACTGGGACAAGAGTCCCCATATGTTGTTTCTACTGTTCTCTATTCTATACAGTGGACAAGTCATATCCATCAGAGTAGAAGAAAAGGTGTTCTGTGTCTATGCAGGCCGGCTGTGTGGGAATGGGATCTGGAGATAGAAACTTCCTTCTGGCAGAGGAAGCAATCATTAATAATAGTGGCCCACATTAATTGAGCACTTTCTATGCTGGTAGGCACAGAACAAAGAGCTTTGCTTGCATTATTCCATTTCATCCCCTCAGTGGATTACAATCCCATTATGGAGATAAGGAAGGTGAGTCTTAATTCCTCAGCATTAGGTGACCCAGCCAGTAAACTGCTGTGGTAGGATTTGATCCCCAGCCTTCTCACCCCAGGGACCATCTCTTAACCAGTCTGCTGTACTGTCTTCCTAGGTTAGATTTGTTCATATTTACCAATCTCTCCTTCTCTCTCCTCCTGCCAGTCTCCCAGCAAATGCTCTGCATGATGAGACAGCTCATTTTCCTCCCATGACCGCCACTATGCAGGGTCTTGGGTATAAATGTGCACCCCCCGCTACCCTTCCTCCGACCAACTCCCAGGCTCTGTACACACAGGCGGCTGGTGCGCTCATGCATAATGCATGATGCCACGGTCTCAAATCCTGCTAAACTGAGATTCAGCCGGCTGTTGGGTCTGGAGACACCTCAGTGCCTGCGTCATTAGTTGAGCTCTGAAAGCCGTCATTACTGTAGCCACTGTGGCTGAGTCACTGACACTACAAACAGGTAATAGAATTGTGGGGACACATAATAAAAGGGAATGGAATGCGACTCAGGCCAGCAAGGAGGACTATCAGTTATCCATTTCTGAAAGGTGATATGTAAACAAGGAGCTCCAGGCCCCCAAGATGCTGGTTCTGCTGATTCCCTCAGCAGCGGATAATAAATGGCCCAGTTATAACCTCCACACTCTGAGGTTTCAAAGGACAGGAAGGAAGAAAATAAAATCAATGAAATTAATTTAACGTGGACCCACTTTTAATGTTTATTTTGCCGCAGCAGTTGTATGAGATACCCCTATACACCTGCTTATCTTTCCTCCACCCACTGTCCTATCCAGCAAACAAACAGACAAAACCAAAACAGGACTTCAGGCATATTTTTCTGTGACATCTCAAAGAAGAGGGACACCTCAAAGAAGAGGGACAAAATCACTGTCTAGTAAGCCTGGTGTCAGAATCTCAAGGCTGGAAGAGGCTTTAAAATCTCATCTCTTGGGACTTGCCTGGCAGTCCAAAGGTTAAGACTCCGTGCTTCCAACGAAGGGGGCACAGGTTCAATCCCTGGTCGGGGAACTAAGATCCTGCATGCCGTACAGCATGGCCAATAAATACATAAATAAATGAAACAGAACTATAAAAAAATGTTTTTAAAATCTCATCTCTCGTGGCACAGGGAAAGATGCAGGGTCTCTACACACACTTGTGCAGGTTGTGCCTGTGCAAGGGTTCCCACTGACGGATGATTGGGGACTGAGATGTAGCCCATGCTCTACTGGACAAACCATGATCTCTGCATGGGGTTGCATCCACCTGTAGATAATTAACGGGGAGGAGCCAGAGGTAAATGTATGGACTTACGGCGAACAAGCACTCAGAGACATGTCTTCTGTGGGGGGGTCTATGTGATCTTTTGTATGTCTCTTTCCTAGATTGATTCCCTTCTTAAAGAGAGGGCATTAGATAAAGTACAGGTGAAGGGGACTACCATTAACAAGGCACCAATTTCCCAGCAGGCACAACACTTGAAGGTATGAAGCATCTGTCTTATTTAATCCTTTCGGTACTCCCTCTTGAGGTTTATTTAGTCCCATTTTACAGATGGAGGGAAAAAAACCCAAGGCTCAGAGAGAGGTGGCCACCTGCCCCAGGTAATGAAACACTTGAGCGGAGGAGAAGCCAGGCTTGCAGTCCAAGTACAGCTGGGCTCTTTCCCCACAATATACCTCCTCTTTAAGGCTGTTTCACCTCTAGCTTCCTGTGATTCTATACGTAAGATGGCCTTGGTTATTGGAGCACTGGAGTGTGGGGGACTGAGGAATAATATTATTATTCTCCAAGTCAAGCAACAGGGAATGCCACCCAGGAGGAGTGGTGGGTCTGTGCAGAAGGAGGCAGGAGGTCGGGGAAAGGTGGCAGTGAAACTGACCAAATGCAGAACTGGACTTCCAAGGAGGCTAATGAGATGTAATCCTGAAAATCACTGTCTAGTAAGCCTGGTGTCAATATTTAGTAAAATAATTGGACAGATGTGCCCAGAGAAAATCTGTAAGCATTCGAGGGATAATGGAATAGTGAGTGGTAAGGAGCACTGGGGGTTCATGCAGAACAAATCATCCTGGACAACTTGATAGCTTTTCCTGACAAAATTACAGAATTAGCAGATGAAGGAAGTGTAGTAAAGGTTATGGATCTGAGCTCCAGCAAAATACTGAATAGCGTCACATGTGATATTCAACTTGCTAAATTAATTCAAATTGCCTCTGATTCAAGCTGCATTGTGTGGATTAGTGCTATTATTGAATCTGGCTGAAGAACAGAGCCATCAGGTGCTGATAGATGGTGCTGCTATAAGGGCCAGGGCCAGAGACCTCCTCATCCCCACCTGTGGTCTGGAAGGGAGTGTCAGAAAAGCCACTGGGAGCCCAGGCAGAAATGCAGATATATTTAAAGCAGTGGAAGACTCTGGGTCATCAGGAAGAAAGGCTGTATTATAGATAATTTGATTATCACAACCTCCCTATGGGGCAGATGTTATTATCATCATCATCTTCATTGTCATCAACTGTCATCAACATAATTTTGCTTATATGGTCAGAGAGGGAGTGGCTGACCACATAGACAGGAAGTGGAGGTTCCTAGGTTCCAGTCCAGGTGGGTCTGATTCTAATGGCTGGTGTACTTTCCTCTATGCTCAGTCATTCTCAAACTTTGCATGCTTCAGAATCACCAGGGATAGTGGTGGGGTGAAAGGAGGCTTGGGGGAAGGTTGCTAAAGCACAGACCTCTGGGTTCCACTCCCAGAATTGCTGATTCAGTAGGTCTGGAGTGCGACCCAAGAGTTTGCATTTCCACCAAGTTCCCAGGTGATGCTGAGGTTATTAGTCTAGGGATCACATTATGAGAACCACTGCTCTAACCCAGTTCTTCTCAGATACTAATTTGCATATGACTCACCTGGAGATTTGTTAAAATGCAGATTCTGATTCAGTGGATCTTTTGGGGGACGGAGGATTCTGCATTTCTAATAAGAGCCCAGGTGATGCCCACGTTGCTAGTCTGCACCCAAACCTTGAGTGGTATACGCCTATGCCATGATGTTGGGAAGTGAGAAATCTAGAGACAGCACCATAACTTAAGAATCTACCCTGGAATCCAAGGTAGAGGAAACAGAACAAAGAGGAAAATGAAGGACATAATTTGGGAGATCTGAGTTTAAATTTTGGCCTTGTCTTCCTTTGATTTACTTTATGATTGGAGGAATTTCTTTAACTTCTTCAGTTTGCTTATTTTTAAAGCAATAATCTTCTTATAATGTTTATTATTCTTTAATGCCAAGACTTTCATCTGACAGTCAATTTAAAAAAGGTCATAGGGAAAATATTTGGGGATGTCTCAGAACAATTGTGGAAGACATGCCACATGGCATTACCCAATATTCTTGTGTGAGAAGCCATGGATAAAACAGTTCTCAGGATGCAGTGTTAACTCATCTCTCTCTCCCCTGATGACTGGCTATCCCTCCTTCCACCTGCAAGTAGAACCCAGTATACTCTCCAATGTTGAAATTTTCCCTGGACTCATTCATGGTACTGTTATGAGAGTTCTAGAGTCACTCCATTATCAAACTTAAAATAACATATACCCCTCTGCTTTAAGTATCTCGCTATGGTATGCAATTTATTGCTGCTTGTCTAAATTCCTGTAGGATTTTGCACAGCAAAGGAAACCATAAACAAGACGAAAAGACAACCCTCAGAATGGGAGAAAATATTTGCAAACGAAGAAACTGACCAAGGATTAATCTCCAAAATTTACAAGCAGCTCATGCAGCTCAATATCAAAAAAATAAACAATCCGATCCAAAAATGGGCAGAAGACCTAAATAGACATTTCTCCAAAGAAGATATACAGATTGCCAACAAACACATGAAAGGATGCTCAACATCACTAATCATTAGAGAAATGCAAATCAAAACCACAGTGAGGTATCACCTCATACAGGTCAGAATAGCCATCATCAAAAAATATACAAACAATAAATGCTGGAGAGGGTGTGGAGAAAAGGGAACCCTCTTGCACTGTGGGTGCGAATGTAAATTGATACAGCCGCTATAGAGAACAGTATGGAGGTTCCTTAAAAAACTAAAAATAGAACTGCCATACGACCCAGCAACCCCACTACTGGACATATACCCTGAGAAAACCATAATTCAAAAAGAGTCACGTAACACAATGTTCATTGCAGCTCTATTTACAATAGCCAGGACATGGAAGCAACCTAAGTGACCATCGACAGATGAATGGATAAAGAAGGTGTGGCACATATATACAATGGAATATTACTCAGCTATAAAAACAAACTAAATTGAGTTATTTGTAGTGAGGTAGATGGACCTAGAGTCTGTCATACAGAGTGAAGTAAGTCAGAAAGAGAAAAACAAATACTGTATGCTAACACATATATATGGAATCTAAAAAAAAAAAGGTTCTGAAGAACCTAGGGGCAGGACAGGAATAAAGATGCAGATGTAGAGAATGGACTTGAGGACACAGGGAGGGGGAAGGGTAAGCTGGGACGAAGTGAGAGTGGCCTGGACATATATACACTACCAAATGTAAAATAGATAGCTAGTGGGAAGCAGCCGCAGAGCACAGGGAGATCAGCTCCGTGCTTTGTGTCCACCTAGAGGGGTGGGATAGGGAGAATGGGAGGGAGACGCCAGAGGGAAGAGATATGGTGATATAGGTATATGTATAGTTGATTCACTTTTTTATAGAGCAGAAACTAACACACCATTGTAAAGCAATTATACCCCAATAAACATATTTTAAAAAAATTTTTTAATAAAATAAAATTATAAAAAAAATAAGTAAATAAAGTCCTGTAGGAGACCAGAAAGGGCTTCAATCTAAACTCTTGATTAAGTGAATTCACACCTCAGGAGAAAGGGCTTTTGCCCAACCTCCTCTTGAAGCATTTGGGAAGCTCACAAGAGAGAAACCCAAAAGGGACTGTTGTAGACTGTTAGGTACAATAGGAATGAAATGGTTAATTATTGTTGTGATTATTATTATACACTAAACACTAATTACACTTTAAACCTGATATTTAAGGACTTTGTAACAAATAGACCCCACCCCACATAATTTCCCAGCCTCAGTTAATTCTTACCATTCTCCTCATCATCTCTGTGTGCCCTCCCCAGCTGCTTCTCATGTTTTCCCTACCATGGCCGGACCACAATGCCTAGCATAGTAGCAAATTTAAAATATTTATTTCTTAACATTCCTCAAATTCCAGAAAAGACAAGTTTTGCTCAATTCCCAGCCTCTTTTTTCCATCTTCCCAGAATGACACAAATTTCCCCCAAAGCCATGTGCCTTGTATGGCTCTGCTTTGCCAACATTAAATCCAGGTTCCTCCCATATCCACCTGGGGTCAATAATTTATTCATTTGCTTACCTTTTCATTCAGTCATTTTTTCATTCCCTCAATAACATTTCTGCCCTCAGCCATTCCATCATCTATCCCAGCAATTTTTTTTTCATCACTTCACTAATCCATTCATGGGTTCGTTTATTCATGCATTTATTCTCACATATATTCATCTATATATTAATCATATTTGAACATATATTCATATATATTCATGTATATATCCACTCACTAATTCATTCCATTTTTCATTCACATCCATTCTCTCATTCAGACATTCATTCATTCACTCATTCATTCAATTACTGATCATCCACAAAATTCACTGGGTGTTCACATGGTCAGGATCTGCCTTAGCCATTGACTCGTAGAAGATGTGGCCTCTGCTCTTGAGAAATTCACAAGCCAGTCAAGAAGACAAAGAAGCAAACATATAATTGCAAATACTGTGTGACCGGGGGGTGCAAGGAAGGCAGAGGAGGGCATGAGGTTGACAAGAAAAGTAATAACACGCTAGGCTATTAACTACGTACCTATTAGTCTGCAGGCATTTTCTGGTTTAAATGCTCCCTTCCTTTCAAAAGATGATGAAACGAAATTTACTTAGTACACAGACTCAGCTGAGAGCTGAGTGCAGGCATTCTCTTTCCTCTCCCCAGGCTCTTAACCACTCTGCTGCATTCACTAGTAATATCATCTGTGGCCTTAGTTTGGACTAGCGTTTCTGGGGAGTGATGTGGGAAACATCAAATTAGAAAAGTGTCAGAAGCAACTGGAAAGTGAGGAAGTGGAGACTATATGCTATACGTTTCTATCAAACTTAAGATAGTCTGTCCTTCAAGGGGAGGAGAGGAGAGTATAACCGAATAGGGGCTGAGAAGTGAGTGCCAGACAGAGCCTCAGAAGACTCTCATTCATCAGGACAAGCATGGCTATGACTGCAGGGGTCTTCCATTGGCTTCCCTTAGGTGACTTCATTCTTCTTGCCCCCAACACGACTGTGAGCTGTTCTATTTACTTCTGTAAATGCTAGGTCTTCACATAGGGCTTGCCATAATACAGTTGTTAAATTAATACCTACACAATGAATGTCAAATGCTCAACAATGGATTCACACATTGCCCAGAACTGCACTTTACAGAGAGGAGGAAAGAGCAGGTCAGCTGGGTGGGATGGCCCACCAAGCAGTCAGCCTAACCAGTCGGGTCTTGGAAGACTGGTGATACAGAGGGAGTGACTGTGATAGCCAGAAAAATAAGCAAAGTCAACACTGATAAAGAAAGTACAGGTTCAAATACAGGGAAAAATTGAATTCAAGTATAAGCAGGGGGCAGGATCAAAGCTGGGGGCTTGAGTAGGTGTACAGGATTGTCTTAGAGTAGACTGGATGCTGGCCACAGAAAACAGAGCCAGGGAGCGAATGTCACATGCCTATAATGTTTGGGTGTTTGCACAAGTTCCTGGCAATTTGCATTGGTTCAGGAGCCCCAGCAGAAAAAAAAATAGTCTTACAAGTATGGAGAAAATGAAGGTTTTAGCTCGAGCAGGGTGGGTTTTATTAGAACTGTTATTAGTCTGTTGTGCAAAAAGCTCATTAGAAACTCATTGGGGCTCTCAAAAGTGCTGCACATTTTTAATCATTGCCTTCCTTTTGATTCCTCCATGGGTTTCTTGACACTGCCTGAGCACTGGATCTACTAAAGGTGTGTAGAGAGGGATAGCTTCTGGCTCACTTGTCACTGGAGTCCAGGGCCAGATACCTACAGTTCACGTCCCGCATGTTGCTGAAGGGAAGAAAGGGACCCGGCAGGTGGTAAATTGTAGCAGGTGTTTTGACATGTAGAATTTTAGATTACAACAGCCAGAGGAACCAGAGGATCAGATACCTCAAGTGGCTTTTACAGGTTACACAGCTAGTCAGTGGCAGAATCAGTATTCACACCCCAGTTGGTCTAACCGCAAAGCCTGCACCCTTTCCGGGACTTCATGCTGCCCCCAGTAACGGGATTGCCTTTATAAGAGGAGGGATTTCTCACTTGCCGTTGGCAACCTAGGATGTGGGGAAGGGAAAGAAGGAGGGGGCAGGAGAGAGAGGGAGAGGAGAAAGAATCATTCCACGCCAGTTTCAGACTCGACGATCACTCTCCAGCTGTCAGCTGAGCCCACGATCACTGTGGAGTTTCATTAAGGAGCAGAAGTCACGGAAGAGTGAGATTTAAAATTAACTCGCCAAAGTCCCCATCAATATTGTGACAGTCCCCAAGTACCAGTTCAGCGCCCCAGTGCACCAACTTGACAATATTAATATAACTTTGTCGGAACAAAAGCTTCCCCTCTGTCTTTCCAAGAAAAGCTAATTTGGGGGAGACAGGCATTCTTTGCCTTTTGTGGCACCTCCGTGACAGGTCCCTTTGGGCCAAGCCAGGAGTGCGAGTTCCATAAACTTCCATTCTTCTTCCATCTTTCTGGGGATTGCTACCCACAGCAGGATGGCAAAGACAGGCAGAGAGGTGCTTCCCCACTTTAGGGACCTACTAAGTGAATGAAGACCAGGAAAGAGACACCGCCCCCCACCCACCCACCCACATGCTGGCCACTTTCTGAACACCAGGCTGAATTCCCTTTAGTCTTTATATTTGGAGCAATATGCTCTGTGTACCAACTCTTACCAGCTCACCATAGTCTGTTCCCTTCTTTCCCTTTACCTAATAACCGCTTACTCACCCTTCATTTTTCATCATAAACATTACTTCCTGAGGAGCACCTCCCTGGACTCCTAATCCCCCATGTGGGTCCCAGATGTTTGCTCTGAGAGCTCCCTGACTTGCAAACGCCACAGTGCACAACTCGCTTGATTGAATTACATTTGAATAAGCATCTTTCCTTTGTTATCTATGAACTCAGTAGGTAGAGTGACTATATAATTTATCCTCTAATCCAGGTGACTTTTGTCCAGGGATAAATGCTAAAGTAGACAGGACTCTGGGACAACAGGTATAAACGAGAATTGTCCTAGTCAAAATGGAATGTATGGTCACCCTACAAATATGGGTACATGCGGCCACTGTCTGGCTCTCTCTGTATCTCCATCACTTAGGACAGTGATTATTAAGTGCAGGCTATCTGTTCAATGAATGAATGAAATAGGTTCTTTTTAAAAACTAGTCCTAATGACAAGCTTACAGAACCTTTTCTGACTTCTTTTCCTCTCTTCCTCCTTCTCTGCTTTCCCTCCCTTTCTTTTCTTTCTTCCTGCCTTCCCACTTGTTAATCACTTCCTATGCATTAAGGCCTCTTTATTTTTATCACTGGGCATACAATAAATAAACATGGTTTCTTCCTTGAGGATGAGGAGAAATAAGTAGCCAATACTAAGCACCTACCATGGGTCAGCTGATTTAAACAACACATACTATTTAACCACCTGGCCAATGAGGTAGCTAATATAATCACCTTGTACAAATGAGGACAATGAAGTTCAGAGAGGTCAGGTGACTTGACCAAGGTCACACAGCTAATAGCAACAGAGGCTGAATTCAATTCCAGGTCTGCCTGAGTCCGAAGCCACAGTCTCATCATTAAACTATGCTACGGCCTCAGCTTCACAGAGGAAAACTGAAATATAAAGGAGTACAGGGTGTAAAGAATGAGCGAAGTTCCCAGTCTTGGGTGGGCGTAAAAGCTACTCTGACCCACAAATCTCATATACTTTACCCACAGACTTTAAAAACTAAATCAGCTTGTAGGTTACAGCTACCATTTGTTGAGACCTTAGGCATGTAGACACTTTGCTAGGTCTTGGGGACTTAGCATGAACATTCAACAATGGTTCCAGGCCTCATTTCAATAGGGAAGGTAGACATTAAATAAAGAATCACACAAATACTAACTTATTTGGATATCTACAAGTATTACAGAGGAAAGAGGGTACAAGGACCGGACATAGGATTTTTTTTCATTACATTTTCACGGATAAGGAAACTGAGGCTGGGTGGTTGAATGACCAAGACCACATCGCAGAGAGCTAGGATTTGAACCCACTATGTTGCCCTTTCTTCCCTCATTTTCTTCTGAATAATGCAATCATAGACCCATCAGTGGAACAGAGCAGATCCCTTGCCACCACTTTCTAAGCTCTGTTACCTCTGTGTCTTTGTATGCAGAATGGATATAACATTGGTTCATCTCCATAAACTTGTTGTGAGGATTAAAGAAGATACAGCATTCGAAGCACTTCACAGAGTGCCTGACCCACAGATACGTGCTCAGTAAATAGCAATTATTATCATCGTTAATATTAGGCAGCGTTGAATTATTATTATTATTTTTATTTTTATTATTTTTTTTTGTGGTACGCGGGCCTCTCACTGTTGTGGCCTCTCCCGTTGCGGAGCACAGGCTCCGGATGCGCAGGCTCAGCGGCCATGGCTCACGGGCCCAGCCGCTCCGCGGCATGTGGGATCTTCCCAGACCGGGGCACGAACCCGTGTCCCCTGCATTGGCAGGCGGACTCTCAACCACTGCGCCACCAGGGAAGCCCAGCGCTGAATTATTGACTAAGATAATTTGGTGGTCGATCACACACAGAATGTTCTGCATTGTTAGCTAACTTTTAACGTGGATGTTTTTATAACATTCTCCCTGTCCCCTAGTGCCACCACCATCAAGTCCCTCAGTCTAGCACAGTGTTACGGAGGGACAGCAGTGGGTGGCTCTGTGGTGGGAGGGATGGGGGAGATGGATATTTGAGCACGGGTTTGGAGCCAGACTGCCTACATCCCAGTCCTGGCTCCACCATTTAAAAGCTGGATGACATTAAGAAAGTGAATGTCACACTGCTGTAAGAACTGAGCGGGTTTAAACGGGGCAGGACTAATCCCGGCTTCTCCTCTTATGCTACTGGGGGCTCCTCCCCAGCCTCCAGTGCTGGTGGCTCTTCGTCCCTCTGACCTCCAGTACAGGAGCCCCTGGGCTGGGGACTTCGGTTCTCCCCTTCTCTAGCACCTGCCTGGTGAAGTTGTCTCTTCTCATTACTTTTATGCCATCTATAGGCTAAATAATCTGAAATGTGCATTTCAAGTCTGGTCTGTCTTCTGCTGGATTGTATATCCTACTGGCTTTCTGACATCTCCATAAGGATATATATGTTAGACATAACCAGATGATGGTGACTGAAGCAGGGTGATGAGTACCTTGGGTTTTATTACACTATTGTCTATTGCTATAAATGACGGGAAGTTTTCATAATCAAGTTTAATTTTTTAACATGATCACAAACAAATTTCTATTTCTACTCCCCTCCTTTATGCCCGCTTCTACTGTGGTCCCTAGTGTCTCCACCAATGGTGCTTCCTTCTGTCCAACTGCTCAAGCTAGAAGCAGGGAGCCTCCCTTGCCTCCCTCCTTTCTTTCCCCCATCAGTAAATTCTGTTGCTCTACCTTGAAGATACACCCGGAACCTGTCCACCTCTCACCATGTGGACACCTACAACCAGGCTACGTTGTCTTTCACCTGAGCCACTGCAAAAGCTCAGAACTGCTTTCCCTGCTCCCACCCTGCCCGCTGAAGTCTATTCTTCACACCCCAGATGGAGTGGTCTTTTAAAAATATGAGTGATATTATAGCCCTCTTCTGCTCAATCCATGTGCTGGCTTCTTTCTCTTCTCACTCAGAGTAAAGTCCAAAGTACTGTACCTACGTGACTCATAGGACCCTGTACAAATTGTCACACTGCCCCTCTTGACGTCCATTACCTTTGTATTGATAACCTTTTCTCCTACCATTCGCCTGCTCTTTCACTATTTTCCATCCACCTCCGGGCTCCTTTTTGTCCATGGAACATGTGAAGGTTCTGTGAACTTACTGTGCCCTCTGCTTGGAAGCTGCATATCTATCTGCAAGACTCACTGCCTAAGATCTCTGCACAGATGTCACCTTAGCAAAGAGGTCTTCCCTGTGCAGCCTAACCTCCTTCTCCTGCTTTCCTCCATAGTGCACACACTTGACATAGTACATATTTATTGACTGATTGTCTTCCACACTAGAATACAACTCATGGGGCCAGGGTTTTTATGAGTTTTGTTCACCTTTGTAGTCCTGGTGCCCTAGAACCATGAGTGGCATGTAATAGGTACTTAATAACTATTTTTGATTGAATGAAGATACAGTGGTACCTGGTGGGAGGTAAATACCGTCTATGTTTGTTATTGCTATTATTGTTACGACTACCACTACTGTTACTTTTACTGGGATCAGGCTCCTCAAAATTCTTATCTTAGTTTTCTCACAACAACATAATGAGATGTAAGGATGCTTATTTTACCTATGAGGAGATTAGGCCAAGACAAGTGACATCACCTGTGTGAGGCCCAAGAGGTGGAATCACCCATCTCCAAAACCCAGGTCACTCCATTTCCCTGGGGCCCCTACTTTTTCTATGGTGGCATGGCATTTACCAATGGGATCCCAAACCCCAGCACTAGAATGTTCTGTGTCATTACTGAAAAATTTATTGTCTGTGGAGAGATCTTTAAGAGATATAAATAAGTGAGGGTGGTGAAAAACAATATATTTTATGCACCTTTTGTGAGAGAAAGGAGAGAATGCTATTTAATTTGCTTGAATTTATATAAAGAAACACTGGAAAATACCCAGTAAATGAATAAAACTGGAGAGGAGGTAGGAGAAAAGGAATACAGAGAAACAGGGAAAGGAGAACCACTCCTCACTGGGTGTCTCTTAAACTGCTTTTGTTCTTGAACTTCGTAAATTGAATGCCTATAAAGAATCAAGTAAAACAATCAGCCTACCCCAATGTCACAGCCAAGAGGAGCCTAAGGAGACAAACAACTCAAGGTAAGCTAATAACTAAGCTGGCTTAAGGTTTGCCCAGCTTGGTCAAACTTCAGGCAAGCTTCTTCCCGACTCCAGGTCCCTGACCTCCCTTTTCTTAGAGCATTTCCTTTAGAAAACTTGTCACTGTAAATTCCTTCTCTGCCCTGTAACATGTTAATCTTTTTAAAAGCCTCTTGCCAGTTTTATAACCCAGGGGTGACTTTCTCAAGGATCTGGGAGCCATCTCTTTGAATGTAATCATCAATGAAGAAAGCAGAGAAATACATCTTTGAATTCAGACATCACTACACTGTGTGGGCACATCCCACTGGTCCACCTCCCCCTGAAGTCCTCCAGGGCCTTTCCACTCCCATAGCCCAGCATGAAAAATCCTTTGTTTCAATGGAATTGAGTCCAGACCTCCCTCCCCTTATTGCAATAGCCTCGAATAAAGTCTTGCTTGACTGTTTGACATTGTCCAGTGCCATTTTGCTCTAACAGAGCACTGGATCAGATCCTGGAACAGAAAAAAAGGACACTGGGTAAAAACTAATGTGAATAACTGATTTTATTCAAGGTTATGGCAATAGGGTTGAGAGGTCTGAACTCGATTTCACTGAAACAGAGAGCAGGAGGGGTTTTTAAGGCTGGGCTGAGCAAGTAGAAAAGTCCTGGAGGACTTCAAAGGGGAGGTGAACCAGGGGACATGCCCCACACAGTGCAGTGATGTCTGAACTTGCAAATGTATTTCTCTGCTTTCTTCATTGATGATTACATTTCAAAGAGATGGCTCTCAGGTCCTTGAGAAAGGAAAAAATTAAGAAACACAGCCTTAGATAATACCAAGGAGAAGAACATTCTTTTTGCCTTTACACCAATGTTTGACTCTGTGACTCTTGTTCAGCTTGCATCTCCAGAACTTGGCACATAATAAGTACTCAATATATATTTATTGGTTGAATCACAAGGCTGAAGGAGAATTTAATTGCAATTTAGTTTAATTTCAAGCTAGGTCTCTTTCTCCTTTGCAAGTATGGCTGCAAGATGCCTGTATAGCTTCTGGGCTTGTATCTTTCCGGTGGCTGGGTCCTCACTAACTCCTTAGAAGTAGTTTGCTAATTAACAGAAACTTGGAAGGGTATCCCTTGGTGTAACTTTAGTTCTCTGAGTTATGAGATGGCAAGGAAGACCAACCCCTTTATCCTATTTCTTTCCTCTTACGCTAGAAAGCATTCAACACAAGCTAAATAGATTCAAGGTCACAGCACTAGGACACTGGCAGAGGATGGAGAGGCGGCTGGCTGCTTCAGGGATTAAGGCTCTTTCACAGGGGTAAGGGATGCACTGAATGCCTGCGTCACAGGCCCCTGGCTTGTGCCTGCTAATTAACTGCCCACTTAACGGGCACCTCTGAGCATCTTATGAGACATAAAAATAAATGCTCATTTTGGACTCTTAAAAGCCACCTTTGAGGTGTTCCACTACATTATCAGTAATAGTAATTTTTCAGTGGTGATGTTACATAAAACCCCAGCCACTGCCCTTGGAGCTTTCTGTATTAATTCACATCTAATAAACTGTGATCATATCTTTCATCAGAATTGTTACTAAATACATTTCTATTCAGGGCATCTCCCTGAAATGGAAATGTTTCCCTAAAAATTAATTTTCTTGATTCACATGCATAGGCTTATTAACGTGAGCTTAGAATAGACTTACTTTTTCATTTCTCTGGAAGGAATACAAAGAAAGTAATGCTGGTGAATTTGCATCTCACATGATCTCAAATGTGCCAGGACGCACACTCCAGCACATAATTTTGGAGTAAGTGGTATCTCACAGATGCTCAGATTCATGTTAGGAAAATGTCACTAACATTTGCACATGTCTTTACACTTTACAGAGCATTTTAACCTGACTTTTCTCATCACCTCTCCGCCCCCCGACCATAATTTTCCTATGGGATTGGTACTATTACGTTCCCTGATTTAGTGATGAGCAGACTGGGCTCAGAAAGATTCGAAGACAGTGCAGAGTCTTACAGCCAGCAATGGTCCCATTACTGTGGTGCTTAAATAACCCTTCCTGATTGAAGGTCTATCCTTCATCATGGTTTATCTCTACAATCCCATCCCCTCACCTTCCTCATGATCCACCCTGATGTTCATGTCTGCAGATGCTCTGTGCTCTTACTTGCCTGGTGCACTCTCCCACCTAGCTAACTGGTCATCACACCCTCCAGGTTTCAGCCAGCATCTCTTTCAAAAAGTCTTCCCTGCTGCTTACCACACCGAGGTTGGACCAGTGGTCCATCTACATCAGAGTAGGGACCTGGTCTGTCTCCATTTTTTCATCCTCAATGCTTAATACATCAGAGGGGTTATTTAATGAAAACTTGTTAAATAACAAATGAGAATAAGTGGTAAAGCCAGGCCTGGAATCTCTGACCTCAAGTGCAGTCCTATGGTGACATCCCATTCCCTCTTGTAATTAACAGAACGACAATAACAACAAAGGACTTCTGAAGTGTGATTTCTTCAGAGAGTAATATATAGGCACTGCCTTAGCATAATGCAAATATAGTAAATTTCAGTGCTGTGGACTCCATTAATTAAGGATGTATAATGCTTGGCTAGGGGCTAGTCTGGCTTGTACCTTTGGAGTGTTTATTTTTTTTTTATTTTTTTTTTTTTTAAGTTTATTTATTCATTTTTTTAATTAGTTTCTGCTTTATAACAAAGTGAATCAGTCATACATATACATCTGTTCCCACATCCCTTCCCTCATGCATCTCCCTCCCTCCCACCCTCCCCATCCCACCCCTCCAGGCGGTCACAAAGCACCGAGCTGATCTCCCTGTGCTCTGCGGCTGCTTCCCACTATCTATCTACCTGACGTTTGGTAGTGTATACACGTCCATGCCTCTCTTTCGCCTTGTCACAGCCCACCCTTCCCCCTCCCCATATCCTCAAGTCCATTCTCAAGTAGGTCTGCGTCTTCATTCCCGTTTTGCCCCTAGGTTCTTCATGACATTTTTTTTTTAAATTCCGTATATATGTGTTAGCATACGGTATTTGTCTTTCTCTTTCTGACTAACTTCACTCTGTATGACAGACTAGAGATTGCTAAGCACATTATTACATTAGCAGTGTAAACAAGATCACCGTGGGGGGGGTAATGGCAGAAGATATTTAAGAGAACAAACCGCCTGAAGTCACTTTGGAAGCACCCATTATGAACAAACAATCACTGTGCTAATTACAATTACTGTGCTAATTACAATCTATCCTTATCTGCTCTGAAGGTTCCCTCCAGACTTTTCCTTCTGAGTGCTTCGACCTGCGTGAGTTACTGCCTGCATTTGAATGTAATGAAATTGAGGTTCCTTAAAAAAATGTCTCTGCTTCAGATGCCTCCGTGATTCGGATAGGCTCCCGACTCGGAGAGAAAGAATGTAGTCAGGGATTTTGAAGACAATATTAAAAACAAAACCAAAAGGAGTGGGGGTTAGGTAGAAAACTGAGAAGAGAAGTGAAACAGACCTGGTTGGTTACTTTTGTTGTTTTAGTACCTTTTGCAGATTACAGTTATGTCTTTAGGTTAGTTGGAGAACATTCAAAATATGCTGTGTATAAATTGTTTTCCTCATAAAATGACCATGCTTGGAATATTTAGAGATGTGAACATTGAGAACAAAATGTTTTTAAAAATAAAGTAGCTATTTTTCTTTCTTCTCTTACTATAATTAGGGAGGGAGATTAGAGAATCCTTGTTTAAAAATGGATCGCAATTCCCTGCTTCTCACAAAAATAAATAAATAAAAAGCATCTTTCACTAGGTCTTAATTTTACTACTTTCCTCTGTCCCCAATTAAACTAATGAGCCTTGACGGTATGAGATTTCGGTCTCAGCACTTAAGAAAAATAAAGCTTCACCCAGACCAATGTCCCCCCCCAAACGGATTTCTCACTGATTTTCTAGGAGTCTGCCTTCCACCTTTGATCTAATGCAGACTGTAGCCCAGCTCTCCACTGGAAAGCACCTTCCACGGCATCCAATGATGGCTGGAATTGTAGTGTGGGCAGACGGAGGAGGCTATGATCTGGGCACCCAGCTGCAGCTTCAGGACACTGGAGTCAGGATAAGTGCCTCCCCGATCGGTACTGATGCTCAGTGTCCTTGTACCCAACAGTGAGCAGAGCAGACGAATGGATGCAGAGAATGAATTGTGCTACATTATGCACTAGGGGCCTGTTGAATTGCAGGACAGCACTGTCCGCCCTGGCTGCTGCAAATCCAAAACCGTCTCTGCACTTGGTCACTCCGAGGGGAGACTCCTTCGGGACACCATGGTGCCCTTGTGCCACTGGACTTGGGACTCAGTTGCTGCTTTCAAACATGCACATGGAGGGGAAACCATCCTTTTCCATTCTCAGGCCTAACCTGGGCTCACATCTAGCATAAAGCTCAGTTTAACACTTTGCTATTCAAACTGGTCCTCAGACCCAGGAGTTCATTTGAAATGCAGAGTCTCAGGCCTTACCCACAACCCACTGAACCACGGCCTGTATTTTAGCAGGATACCCCGGCCATCTGTATGCACATGAGAGTTTGAGAAGCACTAGTGTATTTCATGTGTATTGAGTTCTGGCTATAAGCAGATGTATGGAAAATTCCTACTTTTAGATAGAGGTTTTGTGTATAATGATGATGATGAGCTATTATTTGCTTTCTTGCTCTTTGAGGATCAGATGGTTTTAGACCATATGCACATGGCGCTTTGGATACCACGCCTCACCTTTCTGAGCTTCAGTTTTCTTATGTAAGAAGTATGATAGGCAATCTGCTCTGTCCACATGTGTCATGGGAGAAATATCTGCCTATGCCCCTCAGAAACAGGCTTTAAAAAGAAAAGAAAAAGGGCTTCCCTGGTGGCACAGTGGTTGAGAGTCCACCTGCCGATGCAGGGGACACGGGTTCGTGCCCCGGTCTGGGAGGATCCCACATGCCGCAGAGCGGTTGGGCCCGTGAGCCATGGCCATTGGGCCTGCGCATCCGGAGCCTGTGCTCCTCAACGGGAGAGGCCACAACAGTGAGAGGCCCACGTGCCGCAAAAAAAAAATAATAATAAAAAAAATTTTTTTAATAAAAAAGAAAATAAAAAATAGTTTTCCAATATCAGTCATGCTTAAAGGTGTTGAGGAAATGTACCAGAGGATGTGATGAGTTGATAAGAGGGGGAGGAAATCAGGAAAGGTGGAAGGTGAGCAAGACTGATGTGAGGTCCAGAAGGGCTTACAGCTAAACCTTCATTCTGTTTGGATGGACATCCTCTTTGATTGGTCAATGCCACTTCTATGCTGATCATTAAATATTTTTAATATCACCCTAGAGGTGGTAGATTAATATAGTTCTGAAACTTTTGGATCTGGGCCCAGGCTATCAAATTCCACATAGCACACATGAGCATCTAAATGTCACATTGCTAATTAGATGTATTTCACTGTAGGTCATTCAGACAAAGCAGGCTACCCTATAGGACACAGGTGATACAACACATCAGCGAGATTATATCTCTCCAAAGGCTGGGATAAATACTCCCATAAGAAGGTGACCTTGGCTGCTGCCCCACCCCACATTGCTGGCTGAGCTGTCCACCTCCAACAGACCCATAGAGCAAGAAGGGCTACATTTCTGTCTCTACCCTGGGCATTTCACCAAAGCAATGTATGCACCAAAACATGTGTTAGTTGGAGGAAGTTGGGAGGATGACCATGACTCCAGTCCAGAGATGAGATCTGGGGGGATGCAACAGAATACATCTTCATTAACCATGTGGCTTCTAGAACTACGGGGAGAGGAATACAATTGAAGGAAAAGAAAACAATGTTTACTGAAAGCCTACTGATCTAGGACCCTTGCTTATTAGACTGTTAAATCCTTACCATAGCTCTCTGAGGATATTTTGGGGTAAAACCCACTTTACAGTTGACGATCTTGAGGTTCAGAGAGATTAGGATTTGTCCAAACCCATACAGCTAGAAAATGGCAGAGGTGGGATCTGGGTCCTGTTACTTCTGATGGTGGCACCCTGACACCTTGTGTTGGGTCACAGCCAAGAATGGGATCAAGTTCCCGCAGAATCACGCACATAAGGATGGCCTTTGCCTAAGATTCCTCCTTAGTTATTGGCTTGGCCGCCCGCTATGGCACCAGGATCCTCCCTGTCTGCTGAGAATAGGGATGAAACAGGGGCCAATCTCACTTAATCACCACAACACCACCAGGAAGTGGGTCTTGTTATTATTCATAATTTAGAGATGAGGAAAGTGAGCTTAATGAGCTAATGTGCCCAAGGTCAGAAAACTGGTTAGTGGCAAGTTAGAACTCGGACTCTAGAGCCTCGCATCTTAGACATCAGGCCACTGTATCTCCAAATTGCTGGATAATGTGAACCACCTGGGAATACAGTGGAAATTCATTTTCCCAGGCCCCTTATCTGGCGGGGTGGGGGGGAAAGATTGGTGGGTCTTGGCATAGCCCTAGATGATTCTTATGATCAGGTAGGTAGGAAAGGCTTCACTAGGCCCCTGGCCATGGCAGTTGAGTAAAAAGAGTGCTGTATTCTAGGTCAGAAGCCCTCAGTCTTTGTCTGAGCTCTGCCCTCACTTTAATATACAGAAGAGACAACAGAAGTCAGAAGGCGGGGAATGGCCAAGAGTGGTAGAAGTGGTAGAAAAGGAATGAAGACTTTCTGACTCCAGGACCTAAGGTACACTGGACATATTGGGTTTGACTCCTGTGGATGATGTTAGGGAACCTTGGAAAAATGGACACACAGAAAGGAGATTCTTCACAGTCAGCCCAGGAGTCAGGACTCCAGGGAAACTTGCCCCCTGACTCCTGTGATCCAGCCTCCAACTTCTGTCACTCAATCCACTTCAAAGATCTCACCATTGATCCCCCAGAGAAGGTAGCATGCAGCTGTGCCTCTAGGTCGTTAGTTGAAGATTTTGCCAAGAGCTGGAATATTACTACATAGAGACGCTGGGAATGTCCTTGAAAATCAAAAGCTAATGCTACTTTTGATTGATAATTTCTCCACTACCTGCCTCCTTTGCTTTCTTTTTTACAATAAGATCGTGGTATACTACAAAACACTCAGGCCTAAGAGTTTAGAAAAACAGCTTCCCTGCCTGGCTCTGCTGTTAATTATGGAACCTTGGTTTTGGTGTTACCATCTGTACAGTGTGGGAGTTGGATGCTATTTCCCTAAGTCTTCCAAGTGAATACAGAGAAGACCAATAGACTGGGGGTTGGAGGCCTGCCTTATTTATTTACTAGTTATATGGGATTTTAGGTAATTCACTTAAAAACCGTGAGCCTTGGGCATCTCATCTACAAATGGAGGGGGTTGTACAAACTGTTCTCCAAGGTTCTCCCATCTATAACGTCTATCGTTCCTTGGGATTGAATGAAGGAAACTGACAAGAAGAGAACATTAGTCTAATTACAGTTCTCAGAGGTGGTGATATGAAGTAGGAGTATCCCGGGAGCCTGGGAGGCACTACGGCTAAATGGGCTTTGTTGTTTGACCCATGTGCTGTCAGTTTTTAGCCGTATGACTGTCAGGCTAGTTAGCCTAACATCTCTGTGCCTCAGTGTGGTAAACAGTATTGATGTCCCACATATTTCTGGGTCTCTGCTTCTCTGCACATAACAGGATTTCACGTCTCAGCTCAACCCTTGGAGGGGCACCATGACCATGAGATTTGATTTGACCAATGCAATGTGAGCAGAATGTCACCTCTAGGAGGAAGTAATGAGAGTCAAGTTCCCTCCCCACTACGATAGCATTCACGGAAGCACATGGAAGACGATGCTCTGTCAGCCCAGATCCCCAAACACCAGGGTGAGCAGAACCACTGTGATTCTGTCTGCAGCATGTGGTATGAGCAACACACACACTTTCCTGTGAACCCACTGTAGTTTTGAAGTTGTGTGTCATCAAGACAAAGCTTAATGCAGTCTGGTTGACACATTCATTTCCTTTTTTGTAAAACCCAGTTGTTAAGAGCTACTTTGCAACAGGTCTTGGAAAGACTAAGTGAGAAAACAAAGTATGTAGTATAGGACCCGGCACACAAAAACGTACACACATGATTAAAGTGTAGAAAACAGGGAATGATACAGAAGCAGCGTGTACAATTAACCACGTCCCAGGAAAGCAGCAGAAAAACCATAGCTTTGGAGCAACTTAATAAGATGTGACTCAGGACCTTCAAGCGGGGGAACAAGTGGGTGCCACAAGTGAAAGCCAGCTTTCCTCAAATCTTTAAAGAGAATCCCTCTGTCTCACCAGGCGTGGGCTGGTGGTGCCTCATCCTGAATCCCACATCTTACCCAAGACCGTCCTCTTATGCTGTACAACACGCACATCTGATAAACAAACCAGGCTGGCAAGTGCCTTTCTAGTAAATTTTTCATGAGCACCTTACATTCTTTGTAGGTCATTTGTGAAGGCCTATGAGTAAATGTCTGTGGCTGGTAGAACAGTCTTTTTGATGAGGCTTTTGCAAAATCCACCATTGTATTCACTCAGCCCCCATTCCCAAGCAACTTCTCAGTGCAGTTTCTGAGACTCCAGGCTCAATAATAGTTCTTGACTGATGTTTATCTAAATCTCTGCAATCTATAAGCAAAGTTGACCTTTCTTTCTTATAAAAATGAGGTAGGATGGATAAGGATGGGAGAGGGAGGGAAGTAAAATACAAATGAACAAACAAAACAGCAAATACCACCAACCTCTGATGAGTTTATCTCACTCCAACAGTCTGTGCCAATCCCTCCTTGATCAAGAGTTAAGGGAAGGGAATTCTGATGGTGATTCTGCATGGGTCATTAAGACCAACACAGTTCACAGGAAGGGATTAGAAACAGCAAAGCCTGACATCATTTACTGCGTTTGGGGGCAATTCAGAAGTGAGATCTTTGACTTTTCACATTTGCACAGAACTTGGCATTTTACCAAAGGCTTTTATGTGCATTCATAATCCATCTGAACACAACTCCTAATCCAGAGCTCTCTCCGGGCACCACCCAGTTTCTTAAAACAACCCTTACTCCCTCCTGGGAATAAATTATATTGTGACTTCACTGTAAACTCTGTGTCCTTCTTTCTCTATCACTTTAGGTCCCTCCTTCAAGCCTTTCATGTTTCTTTTTTTTTTCTTAGTACATATATACATATATGTATATATATATGTATCTATTCTTTTTCAAATTCTTTTCCCACTTATGTTATCACAGAATATTGGGCAGAGTTCCCTGTGCTATACAGTAGGACCTTGTTGATTATCTATTTTATATATAGTAGTGTGTATATGTCAATCCCCAACTCCCAATTTATCCCTTCCCCCTGCCTTTCCCCTTTGTTAACCATAAATTTGTTTTCTAAGTCTGTGAGTCTGTTTCTGTTTTGTAAATAAGTTCATTTTACATATATACAATGGACTATTACTCAGCCATTAAAAAGAATGAAATAATGCCATTTGCAGCACCATGGATGGATGGAGATTATCATACTAAGTGAAGTAAGCCAGACAGAGAAAGACAAATATCATATGGTATTGCTTATATATGGAATCTAAAAAAATGATACAAACGAACTTATTTACAGAACAAGACTTTCATCTTTCACTCCTTCCCGGCTCCCCTACCTTTCACCATCTACCTCCTTATCTCTTTAACCCTTGTCACTACTCTGTATCTCTTTAACCCTTTCTGTGCCTGGCAATCCCTCCTTCTGTGCTCTGACTCTCCATATCTCCTCCATCCTTGTCTCTCCGCACGTCTCAGCTTTGTCCTTCTGACTGCTTCTCCTCATCACTCTCACCCTGCCGCTATCTTTCTCTGTGTCTCAGAGCTTGCTCCATACTTCATCTTCCCACATAGTGGATAAGTCCTGGACTTGTCAGGGTCCTAAACGCCTCCACATGTTCCTCTCCCAGAGACAGGCTGCAGCCTACGTGCGGCAACCCGAGGAGATAGCCAGGAATGGGGTCAAGTTCCTGCAGAATCATGTACGTGCAAGTGGGCTTTGCCTAAGATGCCCCCTTCGTTATGAATTTAGCATCCCCAAGACACCCGAGTCCTCACTCTCTGCTGACAGCAGGGATGAAGCAGGTGGCTCGTCTTAGCACACACTAATATGGAGTATGGAGAAGTTACATACGTCCCTTGTAACAGAACCAGAAACCAGGAGAACACTGGTTTGGGAGTCACAAATTCAAACTTTCAGTCTCAGTGGGGCCCTAAGTCATGGTGAGCACTGGGCAAGTAATATCCTTTCCTGGGCCTCAGTTTCTCCAGCTATACGATAAGAGGTTAGGTCTGAATTTTGTTAGTTTTTAAGAGTTTGTCCAGCTCAGAGATTTGAAACGTGAGGCTTTTTGAAAGCAGAAATCCAGGTTGCTCTTTCAGAGATTCAAGAGAAGACATGAGAGGCAGACCTGTCTTCTATCAGCAGTTGCTAGGTGTGGGGATCCAGGTAGGGGCAGGGGGGAGTACAAAGCAGAGTTGTGACTGTCGCACAGCAGATTCTTTAGCTGGGAGAGAGTTTGAAATCCCAGGCCAGGCAGTTGTCAGGAAATGCAGCATATGGGGCTGGTGGGGTGCCTGCTGGCTTCTCTGCAGGACTGGACCGGAGCTTACTTGCAGGAGGAGAGCAAGGAAGGAGAAGGAGGCGGGAAATGACAACAGCCTTTGATGTTGAGAACCTTACAGGCCTGCCTTCTGAAACTTGAAGGACAAAGGAGCCGCAGACTCCCCTTTATCTGGGGCTCAGGAAAGGAGACTTGAAAGAGATAAATTTAGTTTCATCAGAAGCCACTCACCTTCCCACAGAGGGAAGTCAATTGCCTTAGCGTGTGGCTCCAAGAGGTGACATGGTCTGGGGACAGAAATAATTGCAAAGAAAGTTTAACTGAAGCCAAGGATGAGCGAGCTGAAGTGAAATGGGCTACTCTAATATAATGGTAGTCTGGGGAGTTTCCTACATCTGGAGGCTGTTGTCAAAAGATAACAGTGTGGGGTTTCCCTGGTGGCGCAGTGGTTGAGAATCTGCCTGCTAATGCAGGGGACACTGGTTCGAGCCCTGGTCTGGGAGGATCCCACAGGCCGCGGAGCAACAAGGCCCGTGAGCCACAACTACTGAGCCTGTGCGTCTGGAGCCTGTGCTCTGCAACAAGAGAGGCCGTGGCAGTGAGAGGCCCGTGCACAGCGATGAAGAGTGGCCCCCGCTTGCCACAACTAGAGAAGGCCCTCGCACAGAAACAAAGACCCACCACAGCCAAAAATAAATAAATAAACAAATGTGGTGTTAAAAAAAAAAAAAAAGATAACAGTGTGGTGGTCTCTTCACTATACTGCTTTTCCTGAGCAAATCAGGGAAGATCGGCCCTAGCTATTCAGAGACAACCTAAGATGGAAGGGCTGGGAACACTAAATAGAGTGTTTGAGGCTGAAGGAGGACTCCTGATGGGGCTAAAATTCTGTCTGAGCCTGCAGAGTCCCAGGTCAGCCTTTGAGGAGCCAGGCTCTCCTTACCAACCAGTCTGTTGGTGGGGGGAAGGCAAGGATGCTGGACAACCAGGAGATCTGAGTTTATGGGCTAGCTCTGCAATGACTTGCCTTGTGACCTTAGCCAAGTCCCTTCCCCACGTGCAAATGAGATCCTGGGATTCCATGAAGTCCCTTCCGGATCTAGCACCTTACTACCCAATTTGGATCCTTCTTTTGGACAAAGCTAATCTTCACACTTGAGAATGGGAACTAGTGCCTTTGATCACTTATCACATGCCAGTCACTCTGATAGTTGCTATGAGAAATCAAACTACATAAAGCAAGCAATGTTGCCATATTACAGTCACCGGTATCTGATGAAACACCCCTTTTGAAAGATGGGGCAGTAGGATTATGCTTGTCAGGGATGGGGCCAGGATTTGGAGCTGGCTCTATCTGGAGATTTTTTTTTCCTGTCCCTCCCACTCCCCTCGCTTATCAATATATCTGGGCTTCTGCATGCTCCTTCCTGGACAGGAAAATGCCTTTATAGCTCTTCTCTCTCCCAAGAGGCACTGTTCTTTGCCATCACTTCAAACTCCAGTTCATAAGCCTCATCCTTTATGAAGCACTTTGTTATTCCTTCTAATTCCTTTCAAAAGTCTTCGTATGGGAACTCTGAAAACCACTGGCATCATTTGGAACGTTTCTTTGCAAATTAAGTGTTCACATATTTGTTTTCTAATGGAGTGTGTGTCTTCTTGCAGACGTGTAAATTCCTCTCTTGAAGGCCAGGGACAATTCATGTTTTCCTTTGGATTCCATGCAGCATTATTCTATCCATCATGGTACTCAACACAGGGTTTCATAGACTATTAAAACTATAGAAAATCAGGACTGTAGAATATCAGAATTAAAAGTAGCTCATCCAGATTGCCCTTAAATTTCTCCGAGAGTTTTTTTTTTTTTTTTTTTTGCGGGGGGGTACGCGGGCCTCTCACTGTTGTGGCCTCTCCCGTTGCGGACCACAGGCTCCGGACGTGCAGGCTCAGCGGCCATGGCTCACGGGCCCAGCTGCTCTGCGGCATGTGGGATCTTCCCGGACCGGGGCACGAACCCGTGTCCCCTGCATCGGCAGGCAGACTCACAACCACTGTGCCACCAGGGAAGCCCTCTCTGAGAGTTTTTTAACGAAGTAGCATCAGCCTTGGCTTGAGCATCTGGGAGTTGGAGGACTCGACTCTGCCATTAAATTGCTCTGTGGCTGCCAGTACTTCTATCACCCTTGAATCCTCCCTCAACCTTACCCTTTGCCGGCAACTGTTCCCTGGCCCTTGTCCATTATACCTTGCAAATATCTCCCCCAATCCCCTTTCTCAATTGTGTTCCTATCATCCTGGTTGAAGCCACTAACATTCTCAAGTAGCTTCCACAACAGACACCTACTTGACCCCATTCCACTGTTTTCCTTTCCACCCTCATTGCAATGTACTTCCGCACAGCTACCATGAAGTCAAAAAATACAATGCAATCATGACATAGTCCCCTCTTTTAACCATTTAAGAGTTCTCCCTTTTGCTATTAGAATAAAGACTTTGCCTGCAAGACCCCCATAATCTGTCACTGCTTACCCCTCTGGCTTCACATCCCATATTTACTCAGCTTCAACCACATCACATTCTTCTTCTCCTGAAACCAACCAAGTTCTTTTCCTTCTTAGAATATCTGTCTCTGCTTGAAACCTTTTACAATGCTAGCTCCAACTCATCTTCCAGGAATTAGTTAAAGAGCACTTCCTCTGCAAGGTAGACTGTGAGCCTTACTGTTTTCTCATCCAATAGATGTACTCCCCCTCCGCCACGCACACACTCTACTCCAACCAAATTAGATCCCACTGTTAACTGATTACCTGGAACACTGCATCTTTACTTCATAATTCCTGCCATAAATTAAGTACCTAAGATTACACACACACACACACACACACACACACTATATCTAAGCACCACAGGGTTTGAAGCATGGTACCTGGGACATAGCAGGTGCTCAACAAGCATGTGATAACTACACAGATGAATAGTTTTATGGAATTCACATTTTCATTCTAGTTCTATAAAATGGGAAGTGATAAGGTATGTTGGATTAGAAGATAAGAGCAGGGCTTTGGAGTCAGCCAGATACACATCTGAATCCTCCCTACCCCTCTCACTAGATGGTGACTTGGAGAAAGTCAGTTTACCTCTCTGGTGTTGACTTTTCAACTGTAAAATGGAGGCCATGGTATCTCAAAGGGTTTTCATTGTGAAGCTAAAATGGTACTACCCTGGCTCTTTTACTTCCTATAAGGGGGATTTGGGAAAGTCACTTAACACTGCCACTTCTCATCTGTATAAAGGGGATGACAACAGCCTCTGCTTCACGGGGCCATTGTGAGGATGACATTAAATCAAGGAATGGAAAGTGCTTCGAATGCCCACAGCATGTGCTAAATTAGCGTTAGTCATTATTATTATTTTTAAAATACTTACCAAAGAGCTTGGCATATAGAGTATTTCCTGATAAAGAGTAGCCACTCCTACTACAATCACAATTATTATTATTATTTTTACAATTATTATTAATTAGATGACAGGATGAGGACGAGGATGATTATAACGGTGATGTTTCTTACCAGTTCTGACCTTTGTTGACATGACCTCACATGGTAGGGAGAACCCTTCTTTGGAATAATATCCTATTACATTTTTATGCAAAACTGTCTCAAAGTATAGGTTTTTTTTAAGATAATCATTTCTTATACACGGAACAGTTCTTCTCATGCTACCATCTTATGGTTTTCAGATTTTCAGGCATGAATAAATCCCACCTAAGGCCTTTCTTCTCCAGATAGAACAGCCCCAGTTTCTTCAACTCTCCCAAGAAGACATTCACAAGTACACTGCATGTCTAATCTTCATAACATTTGGCCAACCCAGACCCTGTCCTGTTTATTCTTATGTGAGAGTAGTCTCAATCTTTTAATTTCACATGTACCTCTGTATTTATTAACAGTGAAAGAGGTCTTTGACATACTGATGAGCAAAAAAAGCAATTCCTAAACAGCTTTACTGAGAGTTGGCATGTCTGTGTGTTTGTGTGGTGTGTGTGTGTGTGTGTGTGTATACACTGATATACAGATAGAGAGGGAAAGAGAGAGAGAGGTGTTTTAAGAATGTTCAAGAAAATGTTAATTCTAGCTATTTCTGGGTGATGGGAATTTTATTTTCTCGTTCATTAAATGTCTTTATTTTTGAACTGCCTGAATAGCCTACATAAGATACTTATTTTTAATAGACGGAAAGATTAATCACATTAGAAATTCCATTAACTGTACTTACAGGATGATTTAAGATTGAATTGCAAATATGTGGATAGAGTTAGAAAATGGAAGGGTAGAATAAATAAAGGCTAGGTCAGTGGAAAAGGAACTTCAGGGAATGGACTTTGCTGACTGCTGATACTTCATGCACAGGCATTAGTAATTTGGGGGAGATGTTGATCAGTGTAATAGACCTCTCTATCCCATGGTGCCCATGGCTTCCTCCCCCTGCCCAGATTTTGGGTCAGTGACTTGATGAGTGAAGTGCAGGTGTGTGTCCCATACCTAAAGGTCATCTGGAAGACTTGGCCTTGGTTCACATGCTGGGTCCGGTTGTTGTAACCATGTAGCATCTCTCCAAAGAGGGTGTTGTTGAACTTGGAATCAGGTTTGAGGCACTTGGGGCCCTCGCAGACATCGGAGAGCATCAGGCAGGATTTTCCATCAGGAGCCAGCTTGAACTCCTCCACACAACTGCACGATAAAACAGGGCCAAGAGTTAGCGCGCATGCTCAACGCCCCCATTGGGGCTGACCTAAAACCGAGGCCTCCTTTGCCTGCAAAACAGGTCAGAATTTAGGAATGGATACAGCTATTCTGGCTAGAATCTATCTAGGGCACAGGTGTCTAGAGAGAAGCACATTAATCCTGCAAATTGGTAAATTCAAGGAAAGTCATCTGTGACATTTTGGAGGAGTTGAGGGGGAAGTCGGAGAGCACATCCATACACAAAGCAAATTTAAAAACTGTTTTCCATGAACACACAAACTTTAAAAAGCAGGACAGACCAATTCACAGGGAATTATCAACTAGCTTCTCAAACCAGAACCTATTCCCAGTGCATCTGCTGGCCAAGGTTGAAGACTGTAACAAAAACAAGGTTTTTATTGCCCTTGTAGCTCAGAGGTGATCCTTCCAGGACCATGGACAGCGCATGGTGGCGGGGGGGGGGGGGCGGGCATCGGGGCAGCAGCCACAGCTTCTGTTCAATTAGCAATGTTAGCAGCCTCTGTTGATCTCTAACTACCTAATCCTGACAGCAGAGGGGCCCTTGACATGCCTTTGAAACTGGGATGGGCTCCACTATGGCCCAAACAGGCATCTGAATGGGGTGTGGAAAAAAATATTTGCAATTTGGGATGTTTACAGTGGGAAAGAAATCTCTTAGAGAGGCATGGGGGGGAAAAGAGAAAGCAGAGGTCCTAGCCTATGAAAAATCAATTCAGAAACTGAAATTCTGTGAATGTCTATCTGCTCATGGTCCTTTGCTAGGCACTGAGGGTAGGGTGCACGTAATAAATAAGACACAAGAGAATAGGCTGTACAATTGAAGATAGATGTAGAATGTCATCTTTGTTCCTTGTGATATATGTGAACCAGGCAAGTCATTTTACCTCTTTGGTCTCCAGTTTCCTCATCTGTAAAAGGGGGTAGACACTACTATCCTACATTAATCCACTAGGCTGCTATGAGGTTCCATGATACACTGACTGCACAAACAGTTAGAAATTGCAGTGTACTTAACACAATAAATATAGAGAGGTTGTAATGGTGGCAATGGTGGTATTTACTTATTGAGCATATGCTATTGACTAGCCACTTTGTATGTTTATTTTCTAATCACGAAAAAGGTAGTATCATCATTCCTGCTTTACAGAGAGCAACAGGAGGAGCCACGAAATAAAGCATGTCACACCACGAGTAAGTGGCAAAGCTGACGTTCAGAATCAGGTCTGTCTAGCAACAAAGGTAACTCTTCCCTCACTTGTCTTTTCCAAATACATTTGTTCTTATTTGCATGACATGACCCTGGTTACACTATGCTAATTGGAGTCAGTAGAAAGTAGTCAGTCTCTTATCGGCCTTTCTTTCATGGGATGAAGTGAAGATCTACTGAATCTGACTGCAGAAAGGCTCATGTGGGAGAAGGGAGGGGCTCTGTGACATGGTTTGGGAAGAAAGTATACCCAGGATGCAGGAACCACTAGCTGATGCTAGAGACATAGAACCCAACTGAAGGCAGGAAGTAGGCAGGCAGAGCTGAAAACATGACCCAAGATCACTCCTATTGAAAACTCAGGAACACCTTACGTCTGAAGCAAGCTGTCACTCTGTCCTTGTTTTCCTCTAACTCCCAGTGTATTGCACAGAGGCACCGACTGTCTTTCCAATGTTTACATGCTCCTGCCCAAAGTACAGTGGAAAGCTCTTGGAAGGAGGGCTACCCTGGTACCTTGGTCAAGTCTATCCTGTCTTCTTTTTGCATCTATTAAATACATGCAACTCTCCCTTCAAAAAGCTGCAGTACAGATAATGTGAGTTATATAAATGTGCAGAGTATATGGTAAGTTCTCAGTATAGTCCCATCCATTTATTCCAAAAGGTTCCCAGCAAATACGGGAAATGATATACTGGATAGAGCTCACCCTCTTCTCTCTCTCCCTCCCCACCCGTGCCTCTCTCACACATACACATACACACACACACACACACATGTGCACCTATGAATGTATACATTGTTGTTGTAAAAGATTTGATATTATCAAAGTCTATAGAGTAAAACACAGAAGTTCTTCATTTCTCACTCCACTCCACACATATCCTTACTTCCTGTTCCAGTGGTCATCATTGTTAATAATTATGTATTCTTGTAGGATTTTTTCAATGCATTTAGAGATCTACTATATACATATTACACTTTTTATAATATACAATATATTATTTTAATTTTTATATCATATATATTTTAAAATTATAATTTTCATAATAAACTCATAAACAGAATTACCCTATACATTGTTGTGAGATATGCATTTGTACCTAAATTCTTGGAGATCTTTTCAAATCAGTATACGTATAGATCGATCTTTTTAATGACTGTTTGGCATTGTGCAGTATAAATGTACCATAACGATTTTACTTAATCTTTATTGATGGGCATTTTGGTTGTTTATAGCTGTTTGTTATTACAAATGGTGCCACAGTGAAGAATTTTGTACATATATCACTATGCATGTGTGTGTTTCTATAAAACAGATTTTTTTTTACCATCTTTAGTGGAACATAATTGCTTTACAATGGTGTGTTAGTTTCTGCTTTATAACAAAGTGAATCAACTATACATATACATATATCCCCATATCTCCTCCCTCTTGTGTCTCCCTCCAACCCTCCCTATCCCAACCCTCTAGGTGGACACAAAGCACTGAGCTGATCTCCCTGTGCTATGTAGCTGCTTCCCACTAGCTATCTATTTTACGTTTGGTAGTGTATATATGTCCACGCCACTCTCTCACTTTGTCCCAGCTTACCCTTCCCCCTCCCCGTGTCCTCAAGTCCATTCTCTACATCTGCGTCTTTATTCCTGTCCTGCTCCTAGGTTCATTAGAACCATTTTGTTTTTAGGTTCCATACATGTGTGTTAGCATATGGTATTTGTTTTTCTCTTTCTGACTTACTTCACTCTGTATGACAGTCTCTAGGTCCATCCACCTCACTACAAATAACTCAATTTAGTTTCTTTTTATGGCTGAGTAATATGCCATTGTATATATGTGCCACATCTTCTTTATCCATTCATCTGTCGATGGTCACTTAGGTTGCTTCCATGTCCTGGCTATTGTAAATAGAGCTGCAATGAACATTGTGGTACAAGACTCTTTTGAATTATGGTTTTCTCAGGGTATATGCCCAGTAGTGGGATTGCTGGGTTGTATGGTAGTTCTATTTTAAGTTTTTTGAGGAAACTCCATACTGTTCTCCACAGTGGCTGTATCAATTTACATTCTCACCAACAGTGCAAGAGGGTTCCCTTTTCTCCACACCCCGTTCAGCATTTATTGTTTGTAGATTTTTTGATGATGGCCATTCTGACTGGTGTGAGGTGATACCTCACTGTAGTTTTGATTTGCGTTTCTCTAATGATTAATGATGTTGAGCATCCTTTCATGTATTTGTTGGCAATCTGTATATCTTCTTTGGAGAAATGTCTATTTAGGTCTTCTGCCCATTTTTGGATTGGGTTGTTTGTTTTTTTGATATTGAGCTGCATGAGCTGCTTGTAAATTTTGGAGATTAATCCTTTGTCAGTTGCTTCATTTGCAAATATTTTCTCCCATTCTGAGGGTTGTCTTTTCGTCTTGTTTATGGTTTCCTTTGCTGTGAAAGGAAATAGGTCCCATGTGTTTATTTTTGTCTTTATTTCCATTTCTCTAGGTGGTGGGTCAAAAAGGATCTTGTTGTGATTTATGTCATGAAGTGTTCTGCCTATGCTTTCCTCTAAGAGTTTGATAGTGTCTGGCCTTACATTTAGGTCTTTAATCCATTTGGAGTTTATTTTTTATAAAACAGATTCTTAAAAGAGGGATTGCTAGATCAATGTTTTATGAATTTTTAAATTTTGATAGATCTACTAAAGGGCTATCTGTAGAGGCACTGCCAGCTTACAATCCTATCACTGATGAATGAGAGAACTCATTTCTCCATATCTGTCATGTTCATTATTGCCAATCTGGGATGGCAAAAATTAATCATTTTTTTTTTGGATTTGCGTTTCCCTGATGACTGGCGAGGTTCACCATCTTTTCATGCCGTGGTCATTTGTATTTCTCATTCTGTATTTCTCTTTATCCATCCATGTTTTGTGAGACTTGTCTTTTTCCTTATTGGTTTGTATATGTTTTGCATATTTTCTCAGTAGTTATCTTTCACCTTCCAAATTTTCTTCCAGTCTGTACTTGCATTTTAATATTGCTTTTGATGTCTTATAACCTCTTTATTCTGGTCCTTTATTGCTTTTGAATTTTGTGTGATGCTTAGGAAGCCAAAAAGATGCTAAAAAAACCCCAATCTTTCTTTATGTTCTTGTAGTATTTATATAGCTTTTTCATCTTTGGTTATTTAATCTGTGTGGCATTTATTTTTGTGCATGGTGGGAGTGGTTATTTTAACTTAATTATTTTTAAAATGGGTAGATGAGTATCTGAAGGAGCCATCCCTTCCCTAAGTAATTTGAAAGGCCTTTTTGTCATGTATTAAATCCTTATGTGTACCACATATACATAGTTGGAAATTTAATTTAATTATCTGTATATTCCTGCAATAATTCTGCACTATTTTCATTAATAGAGTTTTATGGCATGTTTTGAATGTAGCAAGGTAAGTCTTCTCCCTGTCAAGAACACTAATTTCCTATTTCAAAATTTCCTCACTGTTCTTACTCATTTTTCCCTTCAGATAAAGTTTAGAGTTGTTTTGTCAAATTTCATGTAAAACTTTAGTGGAATTTTGGGTTGTCTAAATTGAATTTGTAGACTAAATGGGGGAAAGTTGTTAATTTTTTTTTCCTTTAAGACATATGCATTGAGAGTCAACTCTGTGCTGAGCACTGTTGACAAGTGAGGCAGAGATGATGTCTTATGTTCACCACACTGGATCCTCTTTGTGGACACCCTGTAGACTACGCATCTAAGCTGCCCTTGCAGTTGGGTTTAAGGGGCCATGTGAAGGGATTCTGAGAGATGGAATCTGTGTTGCTGTGATATAAGTCATTGCAGATCCAGCCCTTACAAACATGTTGCATGACTCTCAAGCCCTCTCTTCCTTTGCTATGGCAAGCTTGGAGATCATGTGTTCCAGATTCATACTGCAGGATGGAAGAATGCTTCCTCAATTACAACGGACCTTGTGTAAACCAGAAATCGACTTTTGTGGGCAATCTCCTGGGTTTGGGAGGCTTCATTTGTTACAGCAACATAGCCCATCTTATCCTGGCTGATTGATGCAGCATCTTTACAGTTCGGAGTCTTCTAATTCAGAAACATAGTTTGCATCTCCATTTAGCAAGTGTTCTTTTAAAACCTTCACTGAAGTTTTAGACTTTAGGTCATAAAAATATTGCACATATCTGGTGGGGGTTTATTCATAGGTATCTATGCAATGCACTATGGTAGAGGTTACAAGCAGGTGTTTTGGATCCAGACCACAATAGTCCAAATCCAGATTCCACCATTTTTTGCTGTGTGACCCTGGACAAAATGCTTAACCTCTCTGTACTTCCTTTGCTTATCTATGAAGAAGTTCCCACCACACAGAGCCACTGTGAGGATTAAATGAGTTGTGTCTGAAATACAGCGTGCACAAGGATATAGTAGAGTGATAGCTTCTATTATTACAGTATTTTCCACTTGAGGAATATGATCAGTTTTCATGTTTGTTTTCCCTTATGTTTTCTAGTTAGTTATTACTGATATTGAGGAAAGTTATTCTTGATTTTTGAAAGTTGATTTTTCATCCTACCACAGAAGGAGCCCATCAGTTCTAATACATCAACCAGATTTTTCTGGATGAATGAGTATATATTTGGCCAGTTTGGGTATTCAGATTATGCTAGGATTATGGAATAAATTAGAAAACTGTCCTTTATTTTCTTTCTCTGGATCAGTTTACATAAGATAGAGGTTATCCATTCCTTGATGATTTGGTAAGACCTGCATATAAAATCACCTGGGCTTGATGTCTTCTTTTCAATTGTAGACATCTAGCTCCCTTATCATATTATTTTATTTGGCTATTTAGATTTTCTACAGCATCATGACTCAAACTTGGTAATTTATATTTTCTAAGGAAATAATGCATTTTATTAAGACTTTTAAATTTACTGGCATAAATTTGCACACAGTCTTCTCATTAAATTTGTTTTATCTTCTACGCTTCTATGGTTATGCCCCTAGCTCATTACTAATGTGTTTATGTTCTCTCTCTCTCCTTCGAAGAAGCTTTTGCATTTTATTGGCAAGGCTTCTTTTTTTTCTTATTTCATTTATTTCAGTTTTCACTTGTATTAATTCCTTCCTGCTGCTTTCTTTGAGTTTGTTTTATAACTCTTTTTCTGGCTTCTGGAGTTGAATGCTTCATTTGTTTATTTTTGGTCTTTCTTTCTTCTTAGTAAATGCCATGGAGCTTCTGACTACTGCTTTGCCTCTATTCCATGAGTTTGATATGCAGCTTTCCAGCTCCTGCTCGTTGCTAAAGAGGTGATCATTTAAGTTTCATTTTTTTACTTACCCAAGTGTTATTTAGAAGGTTGCTTTTTGTAATTCCCAAATATATAGATTCATAGGCCAGAAAGATTGCTGTTAATATCTAATATTATCACATTCTAGCCTGAGAATGTAGCTTGTATAATTTCTACTTTGGTGAATCTATTGAGGTTCCAGGCCCCCTTACCTAAAGGAGACACAAAATGTCAAGTTCAGATTCTGGATCTAGTTAAAGCTGTGGTCAAAGAGAGGCTGTACCACTTCCCAGCTGTGTGACCCTGAT
Source organism: Mesoplodon bidens (assembly GCF_964165515.1). NCBI lineage: Eukaryota > Metazoa > Chordata > Mammalia > Artiodactyla > Ziphiidae > Mesoplodon > Mesoplodon bidens. The sequence goes on along the minus strand of NC_138162.1, from coordinate 17,598,839 downwards.
CAAGTCTGTTAACTACCCTAGGCCTCAGTGTCATTATCTGTTAAATGGAGATAATAATAATCCTTATCATAGGGCTGATGTGAGAATTAGAGATAACTTACATAAAGGATAAAATAGTACCTATGATGTAGTAGCCAATTAATGCACCAGCTACTGTGATGATGATGATTAATGTGACTGTGATTATGCTAGTATTACCTATGACTGCTGCTTAATCTATTAGCCAATTTACACTTCCCAGAGAATGTACATTTACTTCCAGTGGTTCTCAGATCTTAGTTGCTGGCCTCTTTCTAGATCCAGATTTCTTAAAGCCAACAGAGTTACCCTTTTCTGATATATATATATATATTTTTTTGCTTCAAACTACGTAACTGGGAAATTATCTGTGCCATTCATTGGAAATACATTGTACATATAAACATACATTACACATATATTTTAAATATATAACTTTATATATTTATACATGTGTAATGATTACATATAAGTTGAATATACACATTATATACGCACATATACACATGCATATGCATACATGTAGTGTGTGTGCATACATGTGCATATATATGTATGTACATACACACATGTATACACAAAACTCAGTTCTGCATTTGAGATTCCACAGTCCAGTGAAATTTGTTTTTCTATATATTTTTCTCCTTATTGCCATCTGTAGTGGATAGAATAATGGTTCCCCCAAAACATCCACCTCCTAATCCCCAGAACCCATGAAATGTTACCTTACATGGTAAAAAGGAACTTTGTGGATGTGATTAAGTTAAGAATTTTGAGATGGGACAATTATTCTGGATTACCTGGGTGGACTCAATGTAATCAAAAGGGTCCTTATAGGAGCATATGAGGTAGAGAAGAGTGTCAGGATCAGAGAAGGAGATATAACTTGGAAGCAGAGGAAAGAGACAGACAGACACACAGACACAGAGACTATGTCTCCAGCCTTGAAGTTCTGCCGACGCCTAGGTTTTAGAACTTCTGCCCTCCAGAACCATAAAATAATAAATCTGTATTGTTTTAAGTACTAAGTTTGTGGTAATGCATTGTGGAAGCACTAGGAAACTAATATACAACCTTCACAAGGAGTTGTTGCTCCCATTTTCAGATGAGAAAACTGAACTTTAGTGAAGTGAAGTGACTTGCCCATGGAGATACACCTTGGCAATAGTGGTGCTAGGAATTAAACCTGGAGTTCCTATTTCAAGAAGTGTGTATATGAATGTGTGTGTATGTGTGTGTATGACTTTAGCCATATTACAACTGTAGGTGCATGGTGATTTTCTTTTGCCTGGGGGTGAGAAAAGACTGTGGCTCAGCAGGAGAGGAAGGGAGGGAGATAAAAGGCCGGGTTCACTTAGTAAGACCCTTAGAGATGTCGGGGGAGAGAGAGGGAGAGAAAGAGAGAGGGAGAGAGAAAGAACTCATAAATGCAAATGATCCTTTGAGTTTTAAAACGTGAGCAACTCTTTCCCCCAAGCCACCTCAGGGCACAGGATGATTTATGCAAAGGTCTATTTAGTTGTTGGTTTCTATTTTTTTTAATCTTATTTTTGTACCATGCAACATAATTATACAGCTTCTTTAGAACATTCTGTCGTCTGGGAGATTTTCTTACAGAAATTCTAAAGAGTGTAGGCTCACAGGAAACCAGCCAAGATCTGCATGAAACTATATTTATACATATGCCAAAATGAAAAACATAAAATAAAATAAGTACAGAGATACAAACTGGGCATTTTAGCTGAAAGCAGTGAATGTGTTACCCTGAACACACCCATCACATTACAGAGAATACTAGAATTGGATGGGGATTCAGAGCCTGTACCACAAAATCTTATACATTTTTAGCCAAGAGCATGTTTTATTTAATCCTTAGAGCAATGTCATGAGATGGGTACTTTCATTCTGACATTGCCACCAAGGACCCTGAGGCTTGGCATTTTAAATCCCTTGACCAAGATCACACGAGCACTTTGGAAAAGCCAGGACCTGGACTTGGATCTTCTTCCTCCAAATCTAGGGCTCATTCCACTTTAGCACAAATGACTGCTTCCAATCTGCTTGCTTTTCAAAAAACAGAAACTGGGGCCTAAGAGAAATGGCATTTATACAAATTCTCAAGGCAGGGTATTTATTTATTTATTCACGTATTTACCTGTGCATTCATTCATTCATTCCTCAATGGCTATGGAATCAATAAAATTATGTAATGAAATGCATAGACTAGAAACTTTTTTTTTTAATGGGGAAGGGAATCAAATCCCAGAAAAAAAAAAAAAGAATAGAGCAAAGTTAAGGGTAAGAAGAGCTCAAGAAACTGCATACCACATGGACTTGGACTAATGTTAGGGATGAATCTTAGCATCCTACCACCAAGGCAAGAGAGAAGCAGGCGTTTTCTCAGCTTTGCTGTTCCTGACACCTGTAAGAAATCCCACTCTGGGGTCATCAGGACCAGGACCCTCTGTGACCTAGCAGTTAAGGCCTTCAGCCACATGGATCCCACTAGTGTTTCTCATGAAGGTTCTCAGGATTGTCCCAACATTGACCAACATGAAGATTAGTAAAACTCTTGTCAGAGTGGCCTCCATCTGCAGGTTTCACTCAAGGGAAAAATTTAGAGTTTCTAGAAAAGCCGTTTTGAAGGTAACATACTCAAGAGTATTCTTCAGAAAAGAAGGAAGGAGAGGAAAAGGAAGGGAAGGGAAGGGAATGCCATGGAGAACCTTGGGCTAAATTATATAAAATATTTTATCTACTCTAAGACCCTCAACACCTATAAGAAACACTAGCATTTCACCTAACACTAAGAAAGAAAAAACAATTTTTAATTAAACTCTGTCAAACCATCGATAGTAAAATACATCCTAATTTCAAAAATGTTAACATGTGGAAAATCTGGGCACTTTAGAACCAACAAAATATGATATGTTTTACCACTGCAGGACTTAGAGCTTTGATTATCCTCAGGTGCCCTGTGAACCTTCAAGAGACAGTTCTAGAGTGCAGACTTTTCCATGTGGGCTTGGCCACTGGAACTTCCCTTTTTTTGTCTTTGAGCATCTCATGGAACTAATGTTTTACAGGACCCACATATGAAAACACCTATCTGAATGAATGGCTGGACTTTGTGTGCTTCCATCAGTTGTCTGTGAATATGTCTCGCGCCTGAGCTCTTGCAAATGTTTCAAACAGCTGAGAGTGCAAGGTTGTACTTTTGTGACAAAAAGCTGGCAAGTGCACGTTCTATGTCCACTCTGAGCGGTAAAGCCCCATCTTTCCATCAGCAGTCGGGGAGGTCAGAGCTCAGGCCTAGCCTAAAACTTGAAACTACAGCAAAACAAGTGTGTGAATGAATATCCCCCATACCTCTACAATTCGTTACTGACAGTGAAAATTAAAATCTCTGTCTGCATCCTCCAGGTCAGTGTTTTCCATTATTAGAGCCAACTTCCGCTTTGGCAATGAAAATCAGAGGCTTCCAGTTAACAATGGCTATTAAACACATGTATTTATCTCCTCTCCCTCCTAAAATCACATAAAAATGACATTAGGGCTTCCCTGGTGGCACAGTGGTTGAGAGTCCACCTGCCGATGCAGGGGACGCGGGTTCGTGCCCCGGTCCGGGAAGATCCCGCATGCCGCGGAGCGGCGGGGCCCGTGAGCCATGGCCGCTGAGCCTGCGCGTCCGGAGCCTGTGCTCCGCAACGGGAGAGGCCACAACACTGAGAGGCCCGCGTACCACACACACACACAAAAAAGACATTAAACTGATAGCCTAGCAAGGACTATTGAGGCTGGATGTGCTCTTTGAGTCCATATTTTTACATACATTTTCACTGCACTTTAAAGTAAATCATATTTAAGTATATTCAATGTATTCAGATTAGAATAGAGTAGCCTGGGACATCTCCTATCCCAATTTCACCTCCTCACTGGCTGTGATGCCCTTCTGGGCCTCAGTTTTCTCCTCTAAATGATGTGAGAAATACTGAAACTTCAAAACTGTTGATGGCATTGTTCACTACTTCGTATATAGGTATATATAGGAAACATCTCTCTTAGCAAATTATGTCAGGAAAAGGAGTATATCCTCTGGTAAACAAAACAAAGCAAAGCAAAAACCCCCAAAACTGCAAACTTCCTTTTCTCAAGCAAGGACAATTCTATAATCCACCATGTTTTTTTCTGCTTACTTTGGTTGCCAAGACAAACAGTGCTAAATTTATCTCACATTGAGTAATTCTCCCATTTCAGGCTCCTGAAACCATTTTCTCCCTTTCCCTTTCTCTCCTTACAAATGGCTCTGATCCGTCCTGTCCTACCTTTATATTATCCATTTTTTATAGGTTGGATTCACGTGGATAATATTAACTTCTCTTGGAAGAATGCACGGTATATGCTGTAAACACATGTACAAATGAAACAAACTTGGTTGCTAGGTAACTTGTGTAGGTCTTGGAGAGAAGAAATGCTTCCTCACCCGTAAGACTCATTCTAAATGTTTCATCTTAGTATACAATGACCTTCTCAACCTATCTCAAATCCACCTGCTTCTCTTATCATACTGTTACCTGTAGTCTATCAACATCAGTCAGGACCAAGTGAGGCTCAAACACCTGTCCCCAGAGTCCACTTTGCCCCTGGTGGGCAAGGACTTGTACTCAATGCTTCTTTGCATTTTTATCACCCCACAAAAGACCAGGCACAGAGTTGGTGCAGCAAATCTTAGGTGGATGAATTCTTTAATTCGACAGTTATGGCTTTAAAAAAGTCCTTGGGCAAGCAGTGACAACGGGGACACACAGGTGATTAAGACCCAGTCCCTGCTCATGAGGAGTTTGCAGTGTGACAGGGACCAGACAGGAAAACAGGTAAGTCAACACAGCAATGGGGCTGCGACAGTGAGAAGCATGGCGTGGGGGGCTGTGTGACTCCAGAGAAAGGATGCTTGACTCAGTTTTGAGGGACTTGACCTGACTAGGGCTGACAACCAGAACAGCCAGCCAGCGGTCCAGTCTGCAAGAGGTGTCAAGATTTCACTGGGATAAATTAGGATTAGAGACAAAATGTCAATGGCCCTTCCCTGGTAAGAGGGCCCTATGGGTAGAAAAGAAAAAACAAAAAAAACAAACTAATATAAGACAAGAAAAACAGTCTTTCCTATAAATATTAAGATTTGATAAATATTAAGCCAACATTTAAATGGTATCCATTTGAAAGGGCAAGGCATTATATACCCAGCTCCACGGTAACTGCACATCTCACTTTTGGACTTCTCTTGGGACTCAGAGAAGACTGGCGGAAAAAGGTCAAGATCTATACCAAGACTTGAAGAGGAAGCAGAGCATTCAAGCTAAAGGGCCACGGACAAATGGGGGGCGGTGGGGGGAAGAGAGGAGGAGGAGAAACAGAGGGAACCATGTTGAACACTCCAGAAGCTGAAGCCAAGATGCTTAATTCAGGAATAGGGACGTAACTGGAAATACAGCTGAAAAGGCCAGACTGCAAACAAGTTCCTTAGCCGTGTCAATTGAGGAACTTAATTTCACAATTATTAATTGAGCACCTACTACATGTCAGGCACTGTTCTAATGTGCCGGAGATAGAACAGTAAACAGGACATACAATTCAGTCATTGGAGGATTAAATGAGATGGCTTTATACCTATCAGACTAATTATAGCTACCATTTAGTGAGTGCTTACATGTGCTGGCCTCTATGCACGTGTGATTGCAATTAATCCTCACAATGCTGCTGCAATCACGTCTGGTTCTACATGAAACAAGAGTCTCAGAGATGTTTAGTGATTGGCTCAAAACCACACGGCTGGGCGGGACCAGAGGCCAGGAGTGATATCAGATCTGTTTTGACCACTCCTGGAGCCCCGTGGACTGGGTTTCCATCTCGATGCCCCTATTTATTTAGCTGTGTGACCTTGAGCAAGTCACTGAGCCCCTCTGTGCCTGGTTTTCTTGACAGTAAATCGAGATCATAATACTAGTACCTCCCTTGTAGAGTTGGTATGAGAATTCAACGGGCTAATGTCATCAAAGTACTTAGCACAGTCATGGCACGTAGGAAGTGCTTAATAAGTGTTAGCTGCTATTATTAACCTGCCCGCAAATAGGTATATTAAACCTGTGCTACCCAGGAAACTCTCAGAAAAGGCACAGAGCTCTGAGCAAGTCCACAAGGTCCCCTTGAGCGAGGGTTTGTTTTCCTTGTTTAATTCAGTCGCCTGCTACTTCTCTAGACCAACTTTCACACAAGTACCTGCTAATGGTTTTGTTTACAGTGCTTCTAACAAGTGTGGCTAACTTCTCATTTGCATCCTTAATAGACAATTTTCAAAGCATGTTGACATTGCAGCTGGTTTTAGGAGACCTGAGTTTTATTCTCATTTTTTGTCCTGTTTATCAGCATTTGGATGAGCTTCAACAGCTCATAGCACCCTCTCCCAATTCAGTCTAACTTAAAACTTTAAGAGATCTTTCTGGGTAGGGAAGGTCAGTTTGTCCGTGTCTCACAGACCTGGAAACTAAGAGGTTGAGCACCTCAGGTCACTGAGCAAGTGGAGGGCTGTTGTCATTACTATCATTCACTTTAGCTATTTTATTTAACAAATACACACTAGTGCTAACTCTGTGCAGGGCACCGTTCCAAAGGACTTTAGAAATATTAATGTAAACTGTGATGTAATTAATGTAATGCATTTAATCCTCATAGCAACTCTATAGAGAGATGCTATTATCATCTTTTCTACAGATGAGAAAACTGAGGCATAGAGATGTTAAGTACCCTGCTTAAGGTCACACAGCGAGACGTGGTAAGCTACATTACCAGCCGTGTGACCCTGGGCACATTACTTAACCTGAACAGAGTAATAAATGTACTTTGCAATCTTCACAAACATCAGTATGTTAATGTAGATATTATTAAAATTTTAGAGATGGAGAAACTGAAGGTCAGGGGTCCTGAGAGTTGCCTGATGTTTAAGAGAAAGTTAGAGGTAGAGTTAGGATTAGAACCCAAGTCTACTGATTCCCCTGGACTGCTGCAGTGTGCTAGGGATGAACGGTGGTGACAGTTTCTAAGTCAAAATCCATTACTGCCGTTGCCCCTGCTGTTTCTATAATTTGCAACAGAAGGACATTTCTCCCCCCAAGTGCAATAACAGTGATAAGAACACAGCTGATTTACCATTCAAGTCTCAGATTTAAGCCCATGCATAATTTGCTCAACACTGCCCTGCAGTCACTTAAACTGAGGAGAGACCCTATAAATTCAGGTCTGCATACAATACTTTATTTCTTATTTATCTGACTGATACATGTCTAGGGCCTCCGGCAAGTTGCTTTAACAACTGCTCAAGGGCGCCTGCAGCACACAGTGTAACTGGGGCTGGAGTGGGGAGACCCTGAAATAAGTCCCAGAAGGAAAACCAGACCCCATGGACCAGAACCATGCAGGTAAAATTAATTTTCTGTTAAACTGAGATTAAACCCATACACATCCCCCCACCTCCTCTTTCGTAATACGTAGGACTGAAAAGTTTATTTATGCTTTATTCTGCTTTTCTGTCTTAGTAAAGCACTGAGCACCCTTCAATGACCAACCATCTTGCACAAGCAAAGAATTATTTTTCTGAGTCACAGAATGTCAAAAAACGAGCAAATTTTCTAATATGAAGACATCATCAGAAAGGGAACGAAGAGAAGAAAAAAGGCTGCCATTTTCTTGAGTGACTGCTGAGGACCAAATGCTATGCTAGAAGCTCTCCATGGCAGAGGTAACTCCCACTGCAGACTTTTTCAACAAGGAAAACAAGATAAATTGGAACAACTATTAGGCGTCGTTGTCCAAAGATCTCATTTCACAAGTTGTCAAACTGCAGCCCAGAGAGGGACAGTGACTTGTCCCAGGTCACTCAGCAAGTTGGTCCTAACGTGACCCCCTCTTTCAGTCTCATACTAAGTTTAAAACTCAGCTGATTTCTTAGCATGAGCGAGAACTTTGAGCTTTGCCTGCATTGTTTCTTTTCCACCTCACTTCCCCCAATTAATTATCATTATTGATAGGGGCATTAGGACAAAGAGGGGGTAACCTCTGAACTTGGCACTGCTTAATCCCTGCAGAAAGAAAGTTGAAAGCCTGGGCTAAGCCCGTGTTCTTAAGCACCACACCTGCTGGTTTCTCAGGGACACCTTCACGGTGCCTGCTTTTGTCTCCAAAATACACTGACCGTGGCTACAGGGTGATGCAGAAGGGGCAAGAGACTTTTGCAGAAAAAAATCCTGACCCTAGGATGCAGCCTGAACAAGGATTCCATTTGTCATAACCATTAATCAATTATTTATTTTTCTTCTTCCATTCTTCTTTTCAATCCCCAACAAAAGGTTATATTGTTGCCTTTTTCCTCTTGGGCTGAAAAAGCAGAGGCAGAAAGGCCATTTCATTGAAGGTCAGTCCCAGCTGGGCCAGGCTGTAGTTCCTGATCTTTTTGCTGCATCCCTCCCACTGCTGTGAAGGGAGAGGCTGGGCCTCGGGGACAGAGACTCACCCGCAGAACATGAAGATGGTGCTGGAGGTGGCATCGTAGGGCAAAGGCAGGGTTTGCTGCAAGCACAGCTGCTCGCAGCCACCGTTGAAGCCATCGGAGCAGTCGATGCCTTTGGAGTGATCATAGCAGCCGGAGCCGTCCTTCATGGGCCTCAGCTCCTCAGGGCACTGCTCAGAGAGACAGCAACAGGGTGGTTACAGCTGAAGAAGTGGAGGGTCTCATCACGCCCTCTCCTCCCACCTTCTGAAAAGGGGCAGGTGTCGGGACTGTAGAGACAGGTTCAAAGTCTCATTTGACCAACTAATAGCTGTGTGGCCTTGGACAAGTTCCTTTACCTCTCTGAACCTCAGTGTGCCCACCTGTAAAATGGAGCTTTTGTCGATATCTATCTTGTAAAATTATGAGAATGAAGGGAGACAGTGTGTGCAAAGTACTTAGAACTCTGTGGCTCGTACGGCAACCGTACAGCAAATGTGAGCTGCTATGAATACTGATATTGCTGGGATCATCATCATTATTGTGTTTATTATTATTGTCCAGTAGGGTCACCATGGGAGGCAGCCAGATATATTTTAAAGAGCTTTTACCAATATGAGTTTAAGTTCCAGATCTTCCCCTTCTCCCTGTGTGACCTGGGGCAAGTTACTCGCCCTCTCTGAGCTTCAACTTCCTTATCTGTTAAACGAGCCTAGCACCTGCATCTGTGGATTTGTTGTCAAGCTTAAGTTGGACCACAGGGGCTGCATAACGTACTTCAGAATTTGGCATGAAATTTGGTACTCATCAAACGTGAGTTCTCTTCCTTCCTGTCTTGAATGTGTCACCTCTTCTCCATCCTAGTACCTGAAGTCCTAAATGAGACTCCTGCATCTTCACAAAGACCTCCTAAACAGTCTACTGGCCTGCAGTCTGGCCTGCTGTATACCATCCTCCTAATGGTCTCCAGAGTGATTTTTCTAAGTAGCATCACTCCCCAGCTTAAATAAATAAATGAATTCTAAACAACAACAAAGTGAATCTTCCTAAAGCTGACAGCCAAGGTCCTCTGCAGATGATATCAAACCCTCTGCCAGGCCATGTGCACTTTCCTCCAGGTAACCAAATGGGTTGCCCTCTGGTCCCTTAAAAGCCCCAACAATTCCAACCTTGAGTGACCTCAGTCGAATGCTCTTCTGGTGTGCCCAGCTAAGGGTGTACCTGCTAAGTGCTCCGTAAATGGAAGCTCTTATACCCTCGGTAAAACCACCTATCTATTTAATTTAGTTTCCCATCATTTGATGAGGCTGAGCTCATCTCCAGTCCAGCAGATGTAGAAGAAGTTCCAATTCTCCTGCGTTTGGGAGAGACAATGAGGTACTAGGTTTTAATTTCAGTCACCCTGCTGGCATTTCCTGTCCACCAAGATTAACACCCAGAGCCCGGCCCTCCTCATCTATCACTGGACATCGCTGATTAAAATGCCCTCCCAATGTCCCTCTCCTCCCAACCAGCTCCCTCGTCCCCTCCCCAGGCCGTCATCCTGAACAACATCAATAACAAAACACACCCCTCAAAAGTAATTTACAAAAACCACAATAACAAAAAAAGGTCATCTCTCTTAGAAATTAAATTTTGCCTAAGAAGAATTCATAATTACAGATGCACGAGAGAGTTCTTCAAGACCTTTGAGACTGGCGCCAGGAAGGGTGGCAGAGAGAGTTGGTTATAAATGGCCTTTGTCAAGCTGCAGAAAGGTTATAAAACTGGCTACATTTTGTGCTTAAAAAGAAAAATCAATTTTCTATGGGAGTGAAGTGCTGTACGTATTAAAACAAGCTCAGAGGAGGCCCCTGCTTGTCTCAGAACATTCACTGTCAGACAGAAAGGCACCTAGTCATGGGGTCATTGGGAGCTGTGTGGTGGTACCTGGGGCTGGGTCGTCTGTCTGCGGAGATGTAGGGGTGAGTGCTGGAAGCAAGGGCTGACCTTCTCACCAGGTAACAGGAGATATCTGGGGCGGGGTATTACTCACAGTTCTTTCCACACCCCCCCCACTGATTCCCTACCACTTTTATTCTTTAAAACAATATGTTCTATATTCCAGGCATAATCTAATTTAACGTAGTTAATCCTTATGGCAAACCTATGAGGTGGTGCGGCAGGGCTAATAATGGCTCCCAAAGATACGTCCCCATCTTAACCCTCGGAACCTGTGAATGTTACCTTCTATGGTAACGTGGTTTTGCAGATGTAATTATATTAAAGCTCTTGAGATGAGGAGACTAATTGGGATTATCTATCTAGGTAGCTCTAAATGCTGTCACAAATGTCCTTATAAAAAAGAGGCACAGAGAGATTTACACACATGCAAAGGACCACGTGGGGATAGAGCGCAGATTGGAGCGATGTGGCCACAAGTGACCAAGCGCTGCAGCCACCAGAAGCTGGAGAGACAAGGATGCTTTCTCCCCTGGATTCCTTTGAGGGAGGAGGACGCTGCTGACAATCTTGATTTCAGATTTCTGGCCTCCAGAACCTTGAGAAAATACATTTCTATTTTCTTAAACCACTCAGTTTGCTAAGCCACTGTTAAATTTCTAATCCTTAAAAATGGCGTGAGATAATAAATGCTTTTTGTTTTAAGCTGCCCAATTTGGGGATAATCTGTTACACAGCAAAAGATAACTAATACAGTGAGATAAATGTAACAAGTGCTTGGCGCAGTGTTTGGCAAATGGTAGCTGCCATTCTGAGTATGATTAAGAAGCTTAGGATCTAGTTTGAGAAATGAGAAATACACATATCTGTCAGACAGAAAACTAGTTATAAAGCAAACATGAAGAAGCACAGTATAACTTGAATGGGAAAATGGAAATTCTGCAAATGTGATTGGCTGGGGAATATTGGAGTAGGGGAGGCTTGGGTCAGGGATGTCTTCTTAGAGGAAAGAGATGAATGTCATTGGGGCAAAAGGGAGATTCTGGTGTACTAGAGAGAGGAAGATCAGAACTCTTCTCAGGTACACCACTCACCTGCCCAGTGACCTTGAACCTAAGTGGGCCTCAGCTTTTCTTCCTTAAATGGAGGCAACACCTTGAAGACGGGACCAGTAGGACTGATGTTAGTCTTGAATTGCACACAGGCCTTTGACACTGAGCATCTAGGCAAGTGCTTCACCTCAAAGACAGCCTCAGGGCTTCCCTGGTGGCGCAGTGGTTGAGAGTCCGCTTGCCGATGCAGGGGACGCGGGTTCGTGCCCCGGTCTGGGAAGATCCCACATGCTGCGGAGCAGCTAGGCCCGTGAGCCATGGCCGCTGAGCCTGCGCATCCGGAGCCTGTGCTCCGCAATGGGAGAGGACACAACAGTGAGAGGCCCGCGTACCGCAAAAAAAAAAAAAGACAGCCTCAGGCTCCTCATCTGTAAGATGGAAATAAGAATGCCTCTCTGGGGCTTCCCTGGTGGCCCAGTGGTTGAGAGTCTGCCTGCCGATGCAGGGGACATGGGTTTGTGCCCCGGTCTGGGAGGATCCCACGTGCCGCGGAGCGGCTGGGCCTGTGGGCCATGGCCGCTGGCCTGCACGTCTGGAGCCTGTGCTCCGCGGCGGGAGAGGCCACAGCAGTGAGAGGCCCGCGTACTGCAAAAAAAAAAAAAGCCTCTCTGGGAGGCATTTCTGGTGACTCTATGAGAAAACAACCTAAAGAATCTGGCTCAGAACCTGGCACACAATAGGCACTCAATAAATGAAGGATAAATGAATGGGTAAGTGGAACAAATGATAAATGAATGAACCCATTCCCTCCCATAAAACCTAACTGGGACTATCTGTTTATCTTTTCTTTCTCATCCATATGAGTCCTTCTTTGGATCATTTAACAAATGTGTATTGAACATCTACTCGGTGCTAAGCAAAGATGCTGGGTGCTGGACATGCAGTAGTAAAGAAGACAAGCAAGACCCTGCTCTCATGGGGCTTAAATTCTAGGGAAAAGACAAATAATTAACAAGAAGTAAAATGATTATTTCATAGAGTAAAAAAGTACAACAGAAGTGCAATATGAAAAACAGTGAACGGGGATAGAGTAAGGGAGGCATACATTGAGCACTTGAACTAACCCTGAATAATAAGTGGAATCTCCCAGGTGAGTATAAGTGGGAAGAGTTATCCAAGAAGGAACAGCAAGTATGCAAGTCCTGAGGCAGGAATAGTGCTGGCCTGTCCATGGAACAGAGGGAGCCAATACAGCTGAAGCTCCGTGAGACAGGGGGAAGCAATGTTAGCACAAGGCAAGGGGTGAGACGTAGAAAGTGACCAAATCACTTAAGCCAGAAGTTGGCACACTATGGTCTGTAGGTCAAATCCAGTCAGAGGCCTGTGCTTTTTTTTTTTTCTTTTTTTAGTTATATAGATTACAATTTTGTGATGCTTATAACAGATTCACATGCAACTGTAAGAAATAATACAATACAGAGAGATCCAGAGTATTACCAGTTTTCCTCAATAGTAATATCTTGCAAAACTATATCAAAATATCACAACCAGGATATACACATTGATAATCAAGATACAGAACATTTCCATCACTACATAGATTCCTCCTCTTGCCTTTTTAAAGCCATACCCACTCCTCACTTGACTCCCTTCCTTAATATTTGGCAACCACTAATATGCTCTCCATTCCTATAATGTTGTCATTTCAAGAATGTTACATAAATAAAACCATATAGTTTGTGACCTTTTAGGTTTTTTTTTCACTTAGCATAATTCTCATATTCATCCAGGTGTCTTCACGTATCAATATTTAGTTCCTTTTATATTGCAGAGTATGATGCCATGCTAAGGATGGACTATAGTTTAACTGTTTGCCTGATGAAGGACATGTGGGTTGTTTCCAGTTCTTGGCTATTATGAATAATGTTGCTATAAACATTAGTGTGCAAGTTTTTGTGTGGACATACATTTTCATGTCTCTGGGGAAAAAAAGCCATGGAGTATAATTTCTGGGTTGTATGGTAGTTTCATGTTTAATAATTTTAGGAAGCTGCCAAACTTTTCCAGGGTGGTTGTACTATTTTAAATCCCCACCAGCAAAACATGAGCAATCCAGTTTCTCCACATCCTCATCAGCATTTGATGTTGTCAATATTTTTCATTTTATTTTCACATCCTGACAGGTGTGTAATAATACCTCCACTGTGTTTTTTCATTCATTCATTCATTTATTTTTGGCTGCGGTGGGTCTTCGTTGCTGTGCACGGGCTTTCTTTAGTTGCGTCAAGTGGGGGCTACTCTTCGTTGAGGTGTGCAGACTTCTCACTGCGGCGGCTTCTCTTGTTGCGGAGCACAGGCTCTAGGCGCGCGGGCTTCAGTAGTTGTGGCACGCAGGCTCTAGAGTGCAGGCTTTAGAGCGCAGGTGTGGCGCATGGGCTTAGTTGCTCTGTGGCATATGGGATCTTCCCAGACCAGGGCTCGAACCGGTGTCCCCTGAATTGGCAGGCGGATTCTTAACCAATGCGCCATCAGGGAAGCCCATCCACTGTGGTTTTAATTTGTATGTTTCTAATCGTTAATGATGCTGAACATCTTTTGTGTTTATTTTCCACCTTTATATCCTTTTCAGTGAGATGTCTCTCAGTGTCTTTTGTTCATTTTCTAATTAGACTGTTTGTTTTTAATTGTTAAGGTTTGGGAGTTCTTTATGTATTCTAGACACTAGACTTTTGTCAAATATGCAGTTTGCAAATATTTTCTCTCCCACTCTGTAATTTGTCTTCTCATCTTCTTCAACTGAGCTTTCACAGAGCAAATGTTTCTAATTTTGATGAAATCCAAGTTATTTTCTCTTTTATGTATCATAAAATCTATATCTTGGAATCTAAGAACTCTGTGCCAAGCTCAAATCTCAAATATTTTCTCGTGTGTGTGTATGTGTGTGTTCTAGAAGTGTTATAGCTTTATGTTTTACAGTTAATTCTGTGATACACTTCAAGTTAATTTTTGTATGAGGCGTGAGACTTACACTGAGGTTTACATCTCCAGTGAAACTACTCAAGCTTAGAGATTTCTTTTGGGGGAGTTTCTAAGTTACAATTTCGATTTTCTTAATAGTTATAGGGCTATTCAAATATCTATTTCATATTGGGTGAGTTGTGATATTTTGCATTTTTCAAGGAATTGATCCATTTCATCTAGGTTGTCAAATATATGTGTGTATAGCTATTTGTAACAGTCCTTTTTTTTTTTTTTTGCTGTATGCGGGCCTCTCACTGCTGTGGCCTCTCCCGTTGCGGAGTACAGGCTCCAGACGCACAGGCCCAGCGGCCATGGCTCACGGGTCCAGCCCCTCTGCGGCATGTGGGATCCTCCCAGACTGGGGCAGGAACCTGCGTCCCCTGCATCAGCAGGCGGACTCTCAACCACTGCGCCACCAGGGAAGCCCTGTAACAGTCCTTTATTAATCCTTTTGACATCTGCAGGGTCTGTAGTGATATTATCCATCTCATTCCTGATATTGGTAACTTGTGTCTTCCCTCTTCTTTTCTTTAAAAGTCTTGCTATTTTGTTTACCTTTTTTCAATTTTCTTGACATTTTCAAAGAATCTTTTTTTTTAGTTTCATTGACTTTATCTATTTTTCTGCTTTCAATTATTGATTTCCTTTCTTCTGTTTGCTTTGAGCTTCTTTTGTTCTCCTTTTTGTAGGTCCTTGAGGTGGGGAACTTAGATTATTAATTTGAAACTTTTATCTAATATATGCATTTATGGCTATAAATTTCCTCCTCATTAAATATAAAAACTTTTACTTTAAGGAAAAGATGAATTACTGTGCTGTGTCCCACAAATTTTGATATACTGTATTTTTATTTCATTCAGTTCAATGTTTTTTTTTTTTTTTTTTTTTTTTTTTTTGCGGTATGTGGGCCTCTCACTGTTGTGGCCTCTCCCATTGCGGAGCACAGGCTCCGGACGCGCAGGCTCAACGGCCATGGCTAACGGGTCCAGCCGCTCCACAGCATGTGGGATCTTCCCGGACTGGGGCACGAACCCGTGTCCCCTGCATCGGCAGGCGGACTCTCAACCACTGCGCCACCAGGGAAGCCCCAATGTATTTTTAATTGCCCTTGAGACTTCCTCTCAACCCATGGATTATTTAGAAATGTGTTGTGTAGTTTCCAAGTATTTAGAGATTTTTCTGTTATCTGTTATTACTTTCTAGTTTGATTCTGTGGTGGCTGGAGAACATACTCTGTATGATTTAAATTCTTTAAATTTGTTGAGCCTTTTACCAAGGCCCAGAATATGGTCCATCTCCATAGGTACTTAAAAATAATGTGTATTCTGTTGTTGCTGCGCAGAGTGTTCTATAAATGTTAACTAGATCCTTTTGGTTGGAGGTGTTACTAACCTAATCTATAAAATTGCTAGCTTTCTGTCTAAGTGTTGTATCAGTTGTTGAGGGAGGGGTGTGGAAGGATCCAACTATAACTGTGGATTAGTCTATTTTTCCTTTCAGTTCAATTAGTTTTTGCTTCATACATTTTGCAGCTCTGTTGTTTGATGCATAAATATCTATGATTTCTATGTCTTCCTGGTGGACAACCCTTTCATTATTACACAGTGTCCTTCTCTGAAAACTTTCTTTGCTCTAAGGCCTACTTTATATGATATTAATATAGCTGCTCCAGCTTTTGTTTGCTATGTATATGTCTTCTCTGATCTGTTTACTTTCAACCTGCCTAAATCATTATATGTGAAGTGAATGTCTTGTAGAGAGCATATATTTGGGTCATGATTTTTAACCCACTCTGCCAATTTCTGTCTTTTAATTTGTGTATTTAGATCACTTACATTTAATGTGATTATTGATAGTTTAGAACTTAAGTCTACTGGTTTACTTTCTGTTTTCTCATCTCTGCTTTTCATTTCTCTGCTTTCTTTGCCTTACCTTCCTGTGGGTTACTTGAACATTTTTTTAGAAATTCTTTTTAATTTATCTATAATATTTTGGGGCACATCTCTCTATAAAGTTTTTAGTGGTTGTTCTAGTATGTATAACTTACCATAGTGTAGTGGTGCCATTATTTTACCAGTTTAAGTGATGTGTAGAAAGCTTACTTCTCTTGGGACTTCCCTGGTGGTGCAGTGGTTAAGAATCCGCCTGCCAATGCAGGGGGCACGGGTTCGAGCCCTGGTCCGGGAAGATCCCACATGCCGCAGAGCAAATGAGCCCATGTGCCACAACTACCGAGCCTGCACTCTAGAGCCCGTGAGCCACAACTACTGAGCCTGCATGCCACAACTGCTGAAGCCCACGCACCTAGAGCCCATGCTCCGCAACAAGAGAAGCCACCGCAATGAGAAACCCGTGCACTGCAACGAAGAGTAGCCCCTGCTCACTGCAACTAGAGAAAGCTTGCGTGCAGCAACGAAGACCCAACGCAGCCAAAAATAAAAATAAATAAAATTTTTTTAAAAAGAAAGCTTACTTCTCTTTATGTCCCTTTATCCTCTCCCATTTATAACATAATTTTCTTAAATATTCCTCTAAATATACAGTTGTCCCTTGGTATCCATAGCAGATTGGTTCCATGAGTCCACACAGATACCAACCTCCACCGATGCTCAAGTCCCTCATATGGCCTGGTGTGGTAAATACACTCAGCCCTCCACAACGGCAGGTTTCCCATCCACAAATTCAACCAGCTGGGAAATTTACACCAGAGGTTGGTGCAATCCATGGATATGAAACCTGGGGATATTGGGTGGACTGTATTCAGAATCACATCAGACACTGCTACCATTTTGACTTTAACCATCAAACACAATGAAGATAACTCAAGAGGAGAGGGAAGGTCTAATGCATTTACCTATAGTTTTGCTAACTGTGTTTTCTTCCTTCCCAGTGTTCCAAGATCCCTTCTTTTATGACTTCCTTTTTGTTTGGTAACTTTCATTAGCCATTTATTTAGACTAAGTCTACAGGTGGCAAATTTCCTTAGTTTTCCTTCATCTGAGAATGTCTTCATTTCTCCTTCATTTCTAAAGGATATTTTCTTGGACACAGGATTCTGCATTGACAGCTCTTTTTTATTTAGCACTTGAAAAATGTGCCACTTCCTTCTGGCCTCCATGATTTCTTATGAGAATTCCACCATCATTCAAATTGTGTTTCCCCTATAGATGTCATTTCTCTCTCCTTGTTTATAAGTTTTTGTCTTTTGAAAAACTAAAGATATTTTCAGAAATTTGACTATGATGTGTTGGTGTGGATTTCTTTGTGTTTATCCTTGAGTTTGCTCAGCTTTTTGAATCCGTAGAATGAGTCATTTTGCTAAATTAGAAGTTTTTAGCCATAATTTCCTTGAGTACTTTTTTAGTCCTGCTCTCTTTCTTCTCTTCTTCTGGGCCCCCAATGACACAAATGTTAGACCTTTTTTCACAGTCCCACAGGTCCATGAGACTGTGTTCATTTTCTTTTCCAATCTATTTTCTCTTGATGTTCAGAGTGGGTAATTTCTACTGTTCTATCTTTCAGTTCATTGATTATTTCCTTGTCCTCTCCATTCTGCTGGTGAGTCAATCCACTGCATTTTGTAAATCAATTATTGTATTTTTCAGTTACATAATTTCCATTTGCTTCTCCTTTATATCTTTTACTTCTCTGCTGAGATTTTTTTTTCCCATTTGTGCGTATAATTGTTTGCTTAAGCATTTCTATGATGGCTATTCCAACATATTTGTCAGATAATTCTAATATCTCTGTTATCTTGGTAGTGGCATGTACTGGTTGTCTCTTTTCATTCTGTTTGAGATCTCCCTGGTTCTTGGTATGACAAGTGATTCCCAATGGAAACCTAGATATTTGGGATATTATGTTATATTATTTTTAAAATTCTGAACCTTAAATATATATTTTTAAATCTGGCTTTTTCTGACACTGCTCCAGCAGGTGAAAGGGGAGACACACCTTGTTATTGTCAGGGGGAGGCAGAATCCCAGTTTCCCCACTTGGCCTCCACTGATACCCAAGAGGGAAGGGTCCTCATTACTGCTGGGGGGGTGTGGGAAGCTGACTCCCTATTAGGACTCCACTGATAGCTTCCTGGATGGGAATGGTAGGTGTGCTGAGTTACTGTTCCCCACTGACACCATCTGGGTGGGGTGGGGGTTGGTTTCATCACTTCTGATCAATGGTCAATGGTCCTGACTTTCTACTAGGCCTCCTCTGGCAATACCTCAGCAGGGAGGGTAAGAGTACCCTATTACTGAAGGTCGGGGTGAAGTCCAGGCTCTTTATTTAGTCTCCACTGACACTGGATGGACCTTGGATGGGGGTAGGAGGGGTTGCTCATTACCTCTCAGTGGGGATTAAAGTCCTCACTCCTTACTTGACCTTGTTTGACACCACCCCAGCAGGGAGGGGGAACCGGGTTGGCAGATGGTCTCAGTACAGCCTGCCAAGGATGGAATCTAGTTCCTTCCTTGGCCTTTATTAGCATGGGTGGGGGACGAGGCATGTTGTTATCGTTGGTAGTATTATTATAATTTTCTGTGATGTTTGGCCTGAATAGAATGGTTAGTACCTAAAATTTTCTATCTTGATCAGCTGCCCTTTTCCTGATACTTTGCCTTAAGAAAGCAGGCTTGGGCTTCCCTGGTGGCGCAGTGGTTGAGAATCCGCCTGCCGATGCAGGGGACACGGGTTCGTGCCCCGGTCCGGGAAGATCCCACATGCCGTGGAGCGGCTGGGCCCGTGAGCCATGGCCGCTGAGCCTGCGCGTCCGGAGCCTGTGCTCTGCAACGGGAGAGGCCACAACAGTGAGAGGCCCGCGTACCGCAAAAAAAAAAAAAAGAAAGCAGGCTTTTTTTTTTTTCTTTTTTTTCCTTTTTGTTCGCTTGTTTGTATCTTTATCTATCAGCCTTTCTGAGTTGCTGTCTCCTTGAGCTCCAAGTTTGGGACCTATGAGGCACAAAGAAAACCCAGGGAATGACCACCATGTCCTTCCTTGTGTCTCAAATTCCCTAGCTGGTCTGCCGCCTTCTCTTCTCTCCACTTCTCACAGTTTGTTTTATATATAACCTCCGGGGTTTTTAGTTGTTTTTAGTGGAACAGAGAAAAGAACTCCACTCCCCCCCAACAGCCTATTTTTGCACAGCCCCAGAGCTAAAAATGTTTCTTTACATTTTTAAAGTTGTTTTGTTTGTTTGTTTTGTTTGATTTTTAAAGAAGAATATGAGACACACACAAAAGGACCACGTGTGACTTGCAAAACCTAAAATATTTACTATGTGGTCCTTTATACAAAAAAGTTACTGACCCCGGGCTTCTGTCATGAGAAGGCGTCTCAAGTTTATTCGAGTATAACTGGAAGGCACTGGAGGGTTGTTGGCAGAGAAATAAGTGATTTGACTTGCTACTTTGAAGGGATTACTGAAGTAAGTGAATTCAGCTATCTCTGAGTACTTTCTTAGAGCTCACAGAAGGAGCCTGGGGAGGTGGTCTCTGGGGGACAAGGAGTGGGCAGGAGAAAGGGGGCAGGTCCAGCTGAGAATAACCCCATTCCTTGGAATGTTGCTCCTTTGCCTGACGCTTTATAGTAAGTAGGTGAGAGAGCTTGGGGTCTAACTCAGGTCAGCTGGGCTCCAGAGCTTCCCAGCCCCCATTCTGCCCCATCTCAGAAGAGAACCCACAGGAAGACCCTGGGCCTGGGTCCCTAAGGCTTAAAGCCTTAAGGATCTTAGCAGGTGGAGGAGAGGCAACTGGGGGATGCCCAGCTGTTTCCAGCACAGGCTGGCCCTGCCCTGCTCTCTCCAGCCTCCTCCTCCATCCCCTGTGCCTCTGGCTCCTTCCCAGCCTGACTCTTCATCAGCACCAAGCCATTTGTTTCTGTTTGTAATTATGCATTTTAATGTTCATTAATTATGGAATGCAAATTGCTCCCAGCGCAAAATTTGTAATGAGCTGTTCTACCACCCCACCCCCAAGTCTAGAAGGTGGACCAGCTGTTCTAAGCAGAAGGAAACACAACCAACTTGCAAAACAGAATAACTTTTCCTGGGTCTGGATTGACTCATGGAGTAAATAAGCCTGGGGGATTTCCCAGTGGTGCTGGAGGATGAGCCCTGCCCCTCCCTGGGCCCTGGGGGACAGCAATGTGGCACCTCCACTCTCCTCTACAACCTGGGACCTGACAGGCAGCATGGGATAATGGAAAGCACTCCAGCTTAGACCCAGCCTCATACTGGCTGCCACCTTGAGCTCATCGCGAGGCTTCTCTGAGCCGATCCTCAAAGTGGAAGCGGGAGGCAGATGGGATGCTGGAGGTAAGAAGCCAGATCCTAGCGAGCCGGCTATAGATGCATGGGAATGGCTCTCCAGAGCGCTGAGTTCCAGTTCTGCCGGGCGTCGGTCTCTGACTCGCTGGATGGCTTCGGGCAAGCACATCCCACCCTCTGAGTCTGTTTCCTCCGCTATAAAATGAAGGAATTGGGCAATAGGAAGTTGGAGAAGCCTTTTAGCTCTGAGCGGCTTGGTTTGTACCAAAGCAGCTATGGATCTTGAAAAGGGGAGAACGAGGTCTAAAGTATTTCCGAAGAAAATGGAGAATTTCCTTTGATTGAGGGAGCGCACTTTAAGAAGTCGCAAGGAGGCCTCCAAACCTGCCTAACCATGGGCAAAGCTTTGTCCTCCTCCAAGGGCTCCGTAAGCATTTGCTTTCTCTCTCATTGCCAATGCAAGCGGAATGACAGTACTACCTCCTGGGAAGAGCGCCGCTTCCTACCAGTAGCACTGCCCCCATAAGATCGCGGTCAAGATTAAATGAGACAACGGTAACTGTGAGCTTAGGTGTGAATGAAAGGCTGAGCACGCTGGCAGCTACACAGCATCCCCACGGCTGCGAGTGAAATCCGGCCAAACCACTTCCTTGCTGTGTGCCCTGGCTTCCCTGAGCCTTGGTTTCCACATCTCTCCACTGGAGAGAGTCACTCCTACCTGTCTGGGCTTGTGAGAGAACCAAACTAGATCAGGTACCTGCCACAGACCTGCCACAATGGCAGGTGCTCAAAAAACGGTAACTCTTGTTGTGGATAGCTCGTTACTTTCCCCCAGATAGGAAATACATTCAGAAAGCAATGGAAGGAGACCCATTCCATGTGGAGAGGAGGCAGAACACCGCCACAGGCAGCTTTTGCTTTTCCCATCGACACTAAGGTAGGACCAACATCATCCTATTCACTCTTCAGATGAGGAAACTAAAGCCCAGAGAGGCCAAGTGACTTGCCTAAGGTCACACAGCAAGGGAGAGGCAGGCTGTGCCCACCACTGAAGATTCCCTAAGTGTAAATGAGGTGCTCTTTCCCCTGATCTACATGGAGGTGGCCTGCCTGAGATGTCACAAGTGGTTCAGACTGGCTTGGGCTACACAAGGATTCTGAGAACCTTATGGGAAGGTCCCTATGATGAGTTAAGGAGGGGACTCAGAGAGGATGCTGGCAGGATAGTCTTGGATGCACAGATCAGATACAGAATCCTGGGAAGAGGAAGAGGAAGGGAAGGAAGCAAAGGAAGGAAATGAAATGGCTATTTATCGAGCACCTCCCGTGGGCTGCATATTTCCCATATGCTATTTCTACAAATCCCCACAACAAAACTCAGAGGCACCTCTGAGATACACCCATTTTGCTGGTGAGGTTAGTGACGATCACATGCACTGAGTCGTTAGTAAGAACCGCCCCGTTGATTAGAGACTGAGTGAGCCTGAGGCTCCTCATCCCAGGAGGCCTCTGGAGTACCGCCAGGAATGGGAGTGAGTGGGGAAGCTTCCCGCCCCCCACCCCCTCCCGCTCAGCCTCAATCTGTCAACAGGGCCTGTCTATTACTGCTGACATTGATTTGGACAACCGGGCCAGTCGAGAGCCCATAATTACTGGAAGTTTTAATCAACTCATGTCAATTCAGCTGCCGCTCAGTTTGTGCTGGGCTGCAAAGCTGAGACGGAGGGAGGGTGCTGGCATGCAAAAAGGGATTCCGGGGATCAATAATAGTCCTGCGTAGCGTCTGTCTGCGGCTGCCGGCACCACCAGAGGGCCTCGGACCCGAGTGGAGAAGGCAGAGCCCGCCTGCCTCAGTCCCGAGGAAAGCTCCCAGACACGCTGCCCGAAGCACCACCCTGCCTCATCCGTCCTTCCACCCGCATCTGGAAACCACCTGGGCCAATGCCCAACATTGCCTGTTGTAGGCAGGGTCCGACCTCAGTACCTTTGTCCATGCTCTGCCCTCATCCGGGCCTACCCTCCTCTTTCTAAAGAATCGTATGTATCCTCTAAGTTACAGCTCAGACAGCCCCCCTCTGTGGATCCCTTCATGAGCTCAAGAAGCAGACGGATGCTGAGGAGACAGAAAGAAATGAAGTCTAATCCAGACGCTGCTACTTCCTAGCTGTGTGACTTCGGGCAAGTCACCACACCTTTCTGATCTTGGTTTCCCCATTTTACAATGGACCTGATAATAAAAAACGGCCTCCTGGGTGTTGCTAGGAACACCTGGTGCCATGAGAAGTCCCTGTGTAGAAGTTTTGACTTCCTTTTTTTAATTTTTTTTTTGCGGTACGCGGTCCTCTCACTGTTGTGGCCTCTCCCGTTGCAGAGCACAGGCTCTGGATGCACAGGCTCAGTGGCCATAGCTCACGGGCCCAGCCACTCCACGGCATGTGGGATCCTCCCAGACCAGGGCACAAACCCGTGTCCCCTGCATCGGCAAGCAGACTCTCAACCACTGAGCCACCAGGGAAGCCCTCTGACTTCCTTTTGATGCCTGGAGTCAGCAAGAATCATTTTTCCTTCTCTCCCACATTAATTATTCTTCTAGTACAAACTTTGTCCTGCCAGGTGGGATGGTTTCTGGTTCACAGTCTGTCTCCCTCTGAGCCTATGCGTTATTTCAGGGCAGAGAATGTAACACACACAGCTTCCACCTGTCAGCACTGCCCCAGTGCCCAGCACAGGGGAGGGAGACACCCCACGTGCACTTTGGGGTCAGGCAGGAACCCCACCTGGTGTTGCCATTGAACTAGCTGTGTAGTATCAGTCACTTCATTAACACTTTGAGTGTCAATATTCTCAGTGTGAAGTGAGCCTAATTATATCTACTCAATAGAATGCCTGTGGGGGAAACAAAAAGTTAGACATTTAATGTCCGTTACATAGTGCCTGGTACAGGGTAAAATGTCCATTGTTATAAAAGTTTAGGTATTATGACTATGATCACTCAATATTCAATGCTTGGTAAATATTTTTGGAATGTAATAAAATATCTGGTTATGTTGTTTCATTTTGGCTTGAGTTCCAGTGAAATGCCAACAGGCCATTCTCCCCACATGCCAGCCATCTGTGCAGGTTCAACACATTCCTACTGAAGACACGAGAAAGGAAATTCAAAGGCTCTGAGCACCTACTGCAGGCCAGGCACTACATGAGATATCTTCACTAGTCTACTTTGCTGAAGCCGACAGCCCTATGAGCCTGCTATCATTAGCCTAATTTTGCAGAAGAGGAAACAGGTTTTAGGGCCAGAAGTGTTTTTCCCAGGTCACTCAGCTTTCCAGGAGTAGAGTGGGGGTGCAAACACAGGTGTGTCTGACTCTAACCCCACGCTCTCTCCACTCACCACACCACCCCTGTCCTATGGAGACACAAAGAAGCATCCAGACCAACAGAGGAAGTGGGTAAACCCTGAGAGGCTTATGCTCGGTTTTTGCTCAAGAATAGTACTGAAATACAGGGAACTATATTCAATATCCTGTGATAAACCAGAATGGAAAACAATATGAAAAGGAATATATATACATGTATAACTGAGACACTTTACTGTCAGCAGAAATTAACACATTGTAAATCAGCTACACTTCAATAAAATTAAAAAAAAAAGAATAGTTCTGAAATAGCAATACAAGCAGACCCCAGAGACATTGCGGCTTCGGTTCCAGAACAATGCAATAAAGTGAATATCCCACTAACATGAGCCAGATGAACTTTTTGGTTTTCCAGTGCATATAAAAGTTATGTTTACACTATATTGTAGTCTATTAAGTGTGCCATAGCATTATGTCTAAAAAACAATGTACATACTTTACTTTAAAAATACTTTATTGCTAAAACATGCTAACCATCATCTGACAATGCAGCGGGGCCACGACACTTCAGTTCATAAAAACCGCAGCATCCGCGAAGCGCGAAAAAGCAAAGCGCAATGAAACGCGGAATGCCGGGAGTGGTGGAATGCACGGCTGGGTTTGTTCACAACATGCTGATCAAGGTTGGCTGTATGGATTTATGGTCGCCTTCCTTTCCCATCAGAGGAGCCCAGGGAGTTAGAAGACACAGGTTACGGTCCCTGCTTTGGGCATTTCCCTTCTCTGGCCCTCAGTCCTCCCATCTGTGCAGTGAGAAAGCTGGCCGCTGGTCTCCAAGGGCCCTTCCAGCTTGGACATCCTATGGTTCTCTGCAAGCGGCTGACGGGGATTCCCAGGGAAGTCAGGTGATAGGTTCTGATAGTGGCACCCGAGCTGGGGAACCATGGAGAAGGTTATTCTAGAGGGAGCGGCTCGAGAACATAGCTTGCAGCTCACTCCTACAGCCTGGGCATCCTTCTGGCGGGAGTCCTCAAGACTTCGGCAAACTCTCTGGAGCCCCCCAGGGCCCTGCATGGACTGGGTGGGTGTTCAGTCCAGCAAATGCTTATTCAAAGCCTGCTGTCCTCCAGGCCATCACGTCTATCAAACCTTAGCCCCAGCTCTCAAGGAGCAGCTATTCCAAAGGGTGGGGTGGGGGGCATGGGGAGAAAACTAAGTGCGCACACTCTTACGGTCCTTGAGGTTTTCTATATGGTACAAAGAAGCACCGAGAACTCACAGAAGGGAGGCCAGGGAACAGCCTCCCAAGGAAATCTGCCAGGAGTCCTGACCAATGTCTATTCAATAACTGTCTAGTGATGATAATAAATAGCCTTTGTATAGCCCATCAATAATAACAATAGCTAACACCTAATAGTGTTTACCGTGTGCCAGGCACTGTTCTCAATGTTATGAATATTAATTCAGACTGTTAACCCCAGCCCGATGGTGCAGGTACACTACTCTCCTTATTTTTCAGAGAAGGAAACTGAGGCACAGACAACTTTTGTCACTTGTCCCAAGGCCACAGGGCGAGTAAGTGGCAGAGCTGAGATACCGAGTCACGCTATGCTGCCTTTCACATGTGCGTTAAGGTTTCTAAAGTACTTTTCCATTCATGATACTGTTTTAACTTCATGGGACTGCAAGATAGAGACTCAGATCCCAGGTGGAAGGAGAGGACCCTGAGGTGTGAGATGTCCGAGGACTTGCCAAGGTCACATGGTGAGCGGGTGTGGGGTGGAGCGGAGGCTCATACACTGAGCTCAGGTCTGTACCATCCCAACGCTGCGCCTGCTTGGCTGACAGCGAGACACCACCACCCCCAACCTGTGAAGAAGCCCCTCTTGTCAAGGTCGGGGCTGTAATCACTGACACCTGGGTTTAGGCACTTTGTGGTTTCAGGGTGCAGGGAGGGAAATGGACATTGATGATGCTCTCCCCACGTGCCAGACACCTTGCTAGGGTATATTATCTTATCCAATCTCCATCACTACTCAGAAAAGGATGTACTATTATTTTTACCACTCACAAACGGGAAACAGGCTTGGAGAAGAGAGATGGCTTTTTCCAGGTCTACACTATAGATGCTTGGATTTCTTTCAGTTTTCAGAAGCCTCCTGTCCTCTTTCCTCTGTGAGTGGCACAGAGCAAAAGGGCATTCTGACAAGGTATGCCTGCTTCAGACCTGTGTGCAAGGGGGCACCTGAGGAAAATGGCCTTGGACATGATCTGAGCACTTAGTATGGAGCCAGGTCCCATTTTAAGCAGTGAATATGCATTAACTCGTCTCTTCCTCGGTGGTGGAAACTATTATCATGCACACTTAGATAGGAAAAATGAGGCACCCTGAGGGTCGTTAACTTGTCCAAGGTCACATCACCAGTAAGTGGGTGGCAGAGATAGAACATCTAGCACCAGGGTCTGTTTCCTTAACCCTTTGGTTGAACTTCTTCATACAATGACCATGAAAGGCAGGTACTATTACGTACCCCCTTTTTTGATACTGAGAGACTAAAACAAAGAGGTTTAAGGCAACCTGTCCCAATACTACACTGTAAGTGGCAGAGTCAGGATTTAAACTCACACAGCTTGACTCCAAAGAACCCCCTCTTATCCACTCCTATGCCTCGTCAAGAGCAAGACATCTAAGGGCCACAG
The DNA here is from genome assembly GCF_964165515.1 of Mesoplodon bidens. Taxonomy (NCBI): domain Eukaryota; kingdom Metazoa; phylum Chordata; class Mammalia; order Artiodactyla; family Ziphiidae; genus Mesoplodon; species Mesoplodon bidens. The sequence continues at coordinate 17,571,949 of NC_138162.1, read as the reverse complement.
CCAGGTCGTTGACAGGACAGGCTGGAAATGTGGAGTTTTCAGTACCTGCTGGGTTTCACTGGCTGGTTTCCCTTCCCCATCCTTTGTAACTAAAAACTCAATTTGCAGCTTAAGGCTGCATCCTCACACTGCACCTTCTCATTGATCACCCGGACTCTACGTGAAGAATGATCTTATAAGCTAGTTGGCTTTGAAACACAGGGAGTAGCAGCCATTGAACATATGCTTCTGTGGGTATATATTTATTCAGCGTATGTTGAGTGTAATTTTGGGCAGTTTGCATATTTTATTTTTTGTGTGTGTCGCAGAGAGCAAAAAGAGAAAGGAGGAAAAAAATCCACCCCAGAATGGAGACAGATGTCATATATGTTGGACCCTGAGGTTCCCCATCCAACGTTTCGGGAATGGAGACAGATGTCATATATGTTGGACCCTGAGGTTCCCCATCCAACGTTTCGGGAATGGAGACAGATGTCATATATGTTGGACCCTGAGGTTCCCCATCCAACGTTTCGGGAATGGAGACAGATGTCATATATGTTGGGCCCTGAGGTTCCCCATCCAACGTTTCGGGAATGGAGGTGGGCGGATGGGAATTTACAAGCGCTGAGAACTAAGCGTCAGCTCTGATGCTCTTACATCCCCGCCACCCACAGCCAGGCACTAAGCATCCAGCCCCACGGCAGCATCCTCCAAGACTTTAATTTCACAACCTCCCCAGTGGTCTGTCCTCTAGCTACTATTTACTGAGTACTAAATATCACCCAGACCCTGGGCTAAGCACACACCATTCCAATCCCACTGAACTATCCCCTCATCCCACGCTGTAGTGCAGAGCTGTGCACGTGAGCACACTTGACATTTCGTTGTCCAATGTCATCAACTACGGCAACACGGATCTGTGCTCCAGGACGCCCATCCACCCACCAGTGCTCTCAACTTTTCCATCAAGGTTACCAGAGCCCCTGAGATTCAGGCTCTGATCCCAATGCCGCCCATTCCCATCTGAGGGACACTGGGTATGCCACCTCTTTTCCTGAGCTGGCTTCCACACTCTCAGAATGGGGATGGTGCTAGCATTTGGCTGGGGTGCTGTGAGGATTCCAAGATCCAAAGTTACACTTACAAGCAGCTTAAGAGACATTTGTTCTTTTTCTCTCTCTAACCCCATCCCCTGCCTAAAATCTTTTCCTCTCACCCAGGATGAACCCAGGATGTAACATTTTAAAGTCTGTCCTAGGAAAAGTCTGCAAGGTTTTGGACCAGCTGGAAAAAAGAAAACTAAGATGTTCATATGGGTGCCAAAGATTCAAAGGATAGGAAGCAACAGCCTAGGCCAGAGTCTACACCAGAGGGAATCATTAGGAGAACGTTTATTGTATGTTTGGGCCGTAAGGAAGCATCCACATGTGATTCATGATGGTAGGACCAAAGCATCTTTTAGCCAGGTAAACAGATTGTGAGCTTTTTGCTGCCAAGACAGTTCATTGCTGTAACTTTGGAGCCTAACAGAGTGTCCTACATAGAGTAGGTACTTGGAGGCTACATTGTAAATGCAGCTAAAGTTTGAATAAAACTGTGAACCAGCTGCTAGCCAATTCTGGCCTCAACCAAAGAAGAATATCAGTTTTACCTAGCTTAATGAGATGTATTGGATGCTAGGTAATCATTCACCACCAACAATCAAAAGAATAAAATAAATTGTTCTATGTATACATAGGTGTGAAAACTATAAAGAAAATATAAAGGGCCTGATTAGCATGAAGGTCTACAGGGGAAGAGGAGCTAAAATGGGAAATAAAGAAACAGTGGGTGTGTTAGAGGAGGGCTTGTGGAATGCAGGCGATATTCTAATTCTTGACCTGGGTGATGGGTAGATGGGTATTAATTACTACTGATGAAACGGCATGCAATGTTTTACCCATTTTTCCACATGTCTATTACATTTCATAATAAAATTGCTAAATTACATTATGCAAAATTTTCTGTTATGCAAAAATTTCTATCTGTTATGCTAAAATTTCTATCATGTAGAAAAGCCACTAAAAGGAAATATTGAAATGTTAATGGTGATTATTGGAGGTGGTATAACTATGGGTGATATTTTTCTTCATTTTCCTTCTTCTGTATTCTAACCATTCTTAATATGTGCATATAATAATTTTATAATTGAAACAAATAAGTTTTTAACTGAGATGCCTCATTATCTAAACGAGGCAACAACAGAAGCATGGAGGTTGGTTACAACACTCCTGCCTGACATTCCACCCTGTGGACGACCCCATCTTCTCCCTAAGGTTCACTGTGCACAAAAGAACAACTCTCCAAGGGAGGGTGGGGAAGGGTACAAGTCCCAGTGGCTGTGGCATAGGCTGACCTTTGGGTTGTCTCCTCTAGGGACGCAAGCACAGCTTTGATTTACAGACTGCTGCAGGGAAGGAAAGAGCCCCAGAGAGAATCAAGTTAAAGTCTCTGAGTTTGTAGAAAGCATAAGGGGTTTAGCTAAGAACGCACAATAAGTAGAGCCACATTGAGATAGAGGATCATGTTACAACCTAGGTCTATACCATCCCCAGGACAGTGGGCTCCTGAAATCACCTTTCCTTTCAATAATGGTGAAAAAAAATTCTTGACTCAATGGAAGCCAGAAGAGGATCCCAGGTCCCCTAGCTCACCAGTTGGTACTGGCCCTGGCAAGTGAGGTTACATAACTGTGTCTGGCTGGTACCCAGCTATTCAAACTGGGCTCAGCCAACAACATTATAAGGCACAAGGACCATTCCTAGTTTATGGACAGACGAGATAACAAAGGCTCCGATACATTCGGCAATTTGCCCAAAGTCACTCAACTTCTCAGTGAAAGGGATGTGATTTGAACCCAAGTCTGTATCACAGCCAAGTCTGCTCTTTCCTCTGGAGTGGAATTCTGATGAACTAGCCCACTTCCCAAGAAACATATATAACTCTATCCGGGTGCTATTTTCTCAGTGAGTAGAAAGGCTAATGACTGTTTTATGAAACCTTCTCACTGTTTGCTCCCTCAAGGTTAAAAGGTTTCAGGATCATGGCTGGTGGCAGGAGTCCAGTTATTATTTTTCCTGTGCTCCAAACAGTTTGCCATCCCTGGACAACTTCTACGGTCTCCAAGACTATCTGGGCTGGTGGGGGAAGACTTATGAAGGCAGGGTTCAGGAAGAAGCTGGAGAATACAGGAAAAATAAGATAGCTTTTCAAATTAACAACAATAATGATGACGACATCATTTCTCATCCACTTATCCCAAGACCCATGATAAAAGATAAAAGAATGATGATAAAAAATAAAAGAAGGTGGGCCTCCCTGGTGGCGCAGTGGTTGAGAGTCCGCCTGCCGATGCAGGGGATACGGGTTCGTGCCCCGGTCTGGGAGGATCCCATATGCCGCGGAGCGGCTGGGCCCGTGAGCCATGGCCGCTGGGCCTGCGCATCCGGAGCCTGTGCTCCGCAACGGGAGAGGCCACAACAGTGAGAGGCCCGCATACCGCAAAAAGAAAAATAAATAAATAAATAAAGAAAGAAAAAAAAAAAAAATAAAAGAAGGATACTACATGTGTGGAAGAGAGGGTCCTAGATTGGAGTTCAGGACACCTGGGTTGAAGCCAAGTATTGCTCTTATGTTTTCTGGCCTCAGTTTGCTCATATTAATTTTTTTTTTTTTTTGCGGTACGCGGGCCTCCGCGGAGCACAGGCTCCGGACGCGCAGGCTCAGCGGCCATGGCTCACGGGCCCAGCTGCTCCGCAGCATGTGGGATCTTCCCGGACCGGGGCACGAACCCGCGTCCGCTGCATCGGCAGGTGGACTCTCAACCACTGTGCCACCAGGGAAGCCCACTCATATTAAGTTTTGACATAAGGAAAAGGGTTTACATATGGTTAAGGTCAAGTTAGGGAGCCAGTTAAAAAGGAGAAAGGGAAATGCTCTTTGAAAAGCATATGTAAAGACATGCAGTTCTGACATATAAAGTTACCTCAAAAGGACACGACTGTATACTTTTTACACTTCCATTTAAAAACTTACACGTATAAATTCTTATTTATATTTGCATATGCATGGGGGAAAATGTATAGGAAGATATATATATATATATATATAGCCCAAAGTGTGGCACAGTTATCTCTAAAGTAAGTGATAAAGAGGACCTTGCTTTTTTTTTTCTTTATACATTTCATCAGTGTTTGAATTGGTTTTATTTGATTTTACAATGAGCATGAGTTACTTAAAAGAAAACTAAAAAAAATAAAAAGAAGATTGAAAACTGGATGGGGTAAAATACCTGAAAAATGCCTGAATTCTATTACTATAATTAAGACAAACACAATTATTAAAGGTTTCCATTTCAGAGCTAAGAAAAAGCTGTCTAATTATCAGCATGCCAACAGCTATGGAATCCTTCCTCACAAGCACTCAGCATGGCCACTCAGAACTTTGCAGTCACTGCCTCAGAACCCCCTTATGTCCTCAACAAGATGACAGCCCTGCTGCGTCATTTACTCTTCTCTGCACCATTTCTCTGCTTTGGGACTCTTCCACATGCATTTTTGCACAATTCACCAGGCTCTACTTCCTAAAGTATTACTTTTATTCTATCACTCCCTTCTTCAAGGGCCCATTCGGCCCAACACCCTTGAGTTGCATACAGAACAAAAACAGGCACCCAAAACAGGAAAAGGTTGGAAAACCCAAGACAGCGCCTCCTCTTTATTTTAATCCATCCCATACCTTCACCAAAATCATGGAGCAAGAACGCAATTTGAAACCGCCCTTACAGACTTCTAGAAATGTATTTGAAAAAAATAAAACACAGAAGGAGCCTTCTGCCCAAAGATGCTCAGAGCACATTGTTTATAATAAAGTTGGAACACTCCAAACGTCCAACAATAAGACAAAAGTAAATGCTGGAAGATTCCTGTCCACAGCAATCAGGCAACCACTACAAATGATGTTTATGAAGAATCTGCCTCGGTTAAGGACGAGAGTTCTGGCGTCAGGATGCCTGGCTGAAATCCTCTGCTCTCGAATTTAAGAGCTGTGGGAGCCTGAGCTATTTATGTTCTCCCTGCCTCAGTGCTCCCACCTATAAGAAAAGGGACAAGAAGGAGACCATGTCAGGGGCTCTGGACGTAGCAAGCACTCAGACAATTTGAGCTCGCGTCATCACTGCCACCACCACCCTCATCATCCCTGCGTGAAACATCAGATAATAAAAATAATAGTGATGATGCTTCATGCCTACTTAGAGCCAGGTGCTGGCCCACTGTGTATGCATTATCTCAGTGAGTCTTAATAGCAGCTTTGCCAGGTATTATTATCCCATTTTACTCAACAGGAACCCAAGACTCAGAGGCCTTAAGTAATCTGTCCCAAGGTCACACGGCTAGTGAGTGACAGAGCAAGCTTGGGGCCCAGGTTTCTCTGATGCCAGAAACTGTGACCTCCTGAAGGCAGAGGTGATGGTAGGAGGAAATACCTTCTCTCTTGTGGTACCTTCCTAAGGTGAAAAGGTGTTTGATGCAGGTGCATGAAACACAATTAAAATGTCAATGATGACTCCAGAGATGCTTACAAAAGGGAAGCAAAGGGATGGAGATCCCCCACCCCCGCCACCATCCCTCTCACTGTATGTTTGTTTTCCCCACCAGCCAATGAGTTAAAGCCTGGCCTCCACCCCATGCTGCCTGTCCCTGCCCTCAGATCTTTCCAATGCTAGAATCACTGCCCTCTGGGAACATATGGCATGAGATTTCAGGGCCCTTAGCAATTCCTCGGGCCCTCCCCAGGCTGGTCCCAAGCTTCCTCTCTGGGTCCAGCATGCGGTCCACACAGATGGCCACCGCCTTCCTGAGGGCTTTATTCCAGCTTGCAGCCAACAGGTGGCAGAACCAGGACTGAAGCTTCTATCCCCTGCCTCCAATTTGGGGCTCTTTTCCTCTGCACCATCCTTCTGGGAAGCAAAGGGTAAAACCCATCACTTTGGAAGGGCGGGGGCTGTTCCTTGACTTCAACAGATAATGACTTCCACACAATAAAGCCAGCTTACCAGAAATACCATCAGACCCAGCAAATCTGGGTCCCAGATAAATAAAATGAGGGGGAAAAAATAGAGACAGCTTCAAATGTCATGGGAGGAATAATGTTTAATGTCATAAAAGGGTGCATAGGATTTAAGAGAATGCCACACATTATAATCTTGGAAACCCCAAACTGCACCCCCCTCACCCCCATATGTAGAAGGGAGGAGGGCTTTATTTGAAGTTCACAAAGAAAAGATGCAAAAGCACAGCTCCCAACTGAAAGAGAACACCCTTCCTTTTCACCTCCCAAAGTCTGAGCCTTGTGTACAGGCACTGAGTCAAGAGGCATAGTTCCAATTTCCTTCTTTGGAAATTTCCTTCACTGACTCTCCCTTTTCCCAATACTCCCTTTTTCTCCCTCCAGATCTCCTGCATACAGACCAGGAAGAAGGAACCCTGGACATTGACGGAGCGTGGGGAGAAGGAAGTGTCTCCTCCTTGTATGGTCCCTGACATGGGGACATTTGCTTTATCCTTGGGGAACTATCCTCAGCCTCTGGAAATTGCATCTGATGAGGTAAGAGAGTAGCTCTGGATTTAGATAGACCTGGGTTTGAATTTATGCTCTGGTCAAATTTCTCATGCTTTCTGAATCCCTTTTCCCATGGACAAGACAGGAGTAGTAATCATGCCCATCTCATCAGGCAGCTATGAGGATTCACTGTGATGATGCATTTTAAGCACTTATCCCAGGGCCTGGTCCATAATCAGCACTCAAACACTCTCTAGATGCATCTCCATCAGTGAGACCATTATTGATATATTTGATAGCAATGATTTCTTTATTAATTAATGCCATCGGTACTAGTATTACTGATAAAGGTGCATATAGAAAATTCTCTGTCTGGATAAAGAAGATGTAGTACATATATACAACAGAATATTACTCAGCCATAAAAAGGAACAAAATTGGGTCATTTGTAGAGATGTGGATGGACCTAGAGACTGTCACACACAGTGAAGTAAGTCAGAAAGAGAAAAACAAATATCATATATTAATGCATATATGTGGAATCTAGAAAAATGTTACAGATGAACCAGTTTGCAAGGGAGAAATAGAGACACAGATGTAGAGAACAAACATATGGACACAAAGGGGGGAAAGCGGTGGGAGGCAGTGGTGGTGGGATGAATTGGGAGAGTGGGATTGACATGTATACACTAATATGTATAAAACAGATAACTAATAAAACTGATTAAAAAAAAGGCAAGTATCTCCTTGAAGCCATTAAAGAAGAGGTTCTTTACACGCACCAAACCACATACACATGTGGTACTTTCTGGGCAGTGTATATTGTTGAGACAAACAATAATAAAATGATTTGTCAAACAAAAAAAAAGAAAAGAAAAGAAAATTATCTGTCTATGGACCTGTTTGAGCAGAAGGCACTTTGATGAGGATACCATATAAAAGATGCTTCACCCTTTAAATCCTGCTTCCCAGACCAAGCATCTCTGAAAGAGTCTGCATAAAGATGCTTTGCCTCTTGACTGCATATTTATGAAGACGTTTAATAAGAAAAATGTGACGAGCATCATTCCTCCTATTTTGGACCCTGGCAAAAACTATCCTGCTTGCACCATGAATCCATCACACCCCCTGTCGCTGACCTGCAGGGATGGAGAGTCCATTTCTGGGGAAGAAGACCCACTTGGCAGGGCCCAGACCCCACCAGGCTCAGCCCTGCTCTGCCCATACAGAAGGGCAGGAAGCCAGGCACACTGGGCTGGGCTTCCCAGTCAGCAGGGCCTGGGCTGTGCTTCAAAGTGACTTCTCACTCTTCTGATTCCCCTTACTTGTGCTCCCCGCTCTTCTGGAGTTTTGTTTCCTTTCATTACAGTCCAGTTGAGTCACTGAAAGGGGAAAACATGAGGAATGGAAAGAAGCAGCCTCCCTCTCCCTAACTGAGCCAGATGTCAGTCTGTGCTTCCCTCTGAGTGGTGCCAAAGAGGGGCCTGATCTATAATAAATGAAAATTTGTAACTTTACTCAACTTGGCTTTTTAAAAGGCAGCGTTTTTTTGTCACCTCTCAGCATTTCAAGGGCAATCAGGGGTCTTCTGGTCCTTCCTAATACCTGGGAGGTCAGATGGCTTTTTAGGTCAAAGTGGGGAAAAAAAAAAAAAAAAAAAGAGGGAAAAGAGGAAGTGGGAATGTGGCTGGGTGACTTGCAGGGGGTGGGGTTCAGTGGGACTGGTCTGGACTTCAGAGGCAGGGCTGGAAACTGACATTAGACACACCTCCTAAAAGACACCATCACTCTATAGGGTCCAGCAAGTGTATAAATCTCTGTACCTCTTTCAGTCCTAAATTTCTGTGAAGGCTCCTAGCACTGCCCTTTTTCCCCCACACTCCTTTGTGCTCTTCCCCATACTCCCGTTCCCAACCAGACAGTTTCATTTTTCTCATGTGTAAAGTGAAGATAATCATAAAACCTAGCTCATAGGATGGCTGTGAGAATTAAATTGGTTACAATAAGCAAATCACTTAGAATCATGTCTGGCACGCAGTCACTGTGAGGATGGTTGCTCTTACAGTACTAGTTTTTCTCTTTTGTAAAATGGATACAATAATACCCATCTAGGGGGGTGGTTATAAGCATTGAACTGCCATGAACATAAGTGAAATGGCACACAGTAGGTGCTCAATGAGTGCTGGTTTTCTCCCACATCTCCTCCCTTCCTTCTGGTGTTCATATCAGCCCTGACGCATATTCTTGTGCAGAGATACAAAGTGACCTGTTCAAGGTCACGCTGCAGCCCTGCCGAAGTCCATCTTGCCTTCTGAACTAGCTTATAAAACAAGGCAGGGCTGTTGTTCTTGTATCCTCTGTTACATTCACAGTGCTGGATACAGTGTTGCCAAGTCAATATTTGGACTGCTACAGTGGCAACGATGATGCTAAAAGACCATGACCTAGGAAGGTACAACTGCATGGAAGGAGTTCTGTGATCAAATCTTGATTCTATCACTGCTTCCCTACATGAACTTGAGCGACTCCCACATCTTTCTAGCCCTTTGTTTTTCTGTCTGTATAGTGGGAGAGGTGCTGGCTTGGTTAGAAGATCTCCAGGGTCCCTTCCTGGTCTGTGAGTCCAAGCTGCAGGAAAATGGGTAGATTAAAGATGGCCACACATTCTTGGCTACTCCTTTCATGGACAAGTGAAGTCCAGTTCATTTCCCTTGAATCTGAGCTGAAATCAATGACCTGTCTGACCAATAGATTGTGGTAGAAATGATGTCCTGGAACTTCTGAGACTAGGTGCCAAGAAGACGTACAGCTTCTGCCTAGGCTCTTGGAGCACTTGATCTTGGGATATTTCCTTTGCAAATCCAGCCTCCACGGCATGAGAAGCCCAAGCCAAATGGAGACACCATGGGCTAGTGCTCTAGAGACGGACCCAGCTGAGGTCTAACAGAGTCAGGATCAACTGTAAGCCACACTAGCCCCAGAACCAGACATCTAAGTGAAGGGGTCCTCTGGAAAGCAAATCCTCCAGCTAGATACACTACCTGCCATGGACCAGAGACAAATCACCCGGCTGAGCCCTTCGTATATTCCTGACCCACAACACTGTGAGCAAAACAAACTAGTTGTTTTAAGCCAGAGTTTTTTTTTTTAACTCATTCTTTTCTTAATGTAATTAATTTTTCAAATTACTAACATTCTGTAAAAATCAGGTATGATCTTCATACAGCCATATTTTTAAAAAATGAGAACTATAAACTGTGTTCTAGATAACCATTGCTCAATAGAACTTCTTTTTTTAATTTTTATTTTATATCGGAGTATATTTGATTTATAGTGTGTTATCTTCAGGTGTACAGCAAAGTGATATTCACATATATATGACATATATATGATACATATATGACATATATATGATATAGATATGGCATATATATGATATATGACATATATATGATATATATATGACATATATATGTGATATATATGATATATATATATAGTTTTCCAGATTTTTTCCCATTTAGTTTATTACAGAATATTGAGTAGAGTTCCCTGTGCTATACAGTAGATCCTTGTTGATCATCTATTTTGTATATAGTGGTGTGTATATGTTAATCCCAAACTCCTAATTTATCCCTCCCCTGCCCCACCTTTCCCCTCTGGTAACCATAAGTTTTTTTGCTAAGTCTGTGAGTCTGTTTCTGTTTTGTAAATAAGTTCATTTGTATCATTTCTTTAGATTCCACATATAAATAATACCATATGATATTTGTCTTTCTCTGTCTGACCTACTTCACTCAGCATGATGATTTCTAGGTCCATCCCTGTTGCTGCAAATTAGGTTTATTACACAATAACAGAAAATTGGAACACTGACGGTGAGCTGTGAATTGACATTTCTAAAGGGGCTGAGGAGGATACGTTTTGATCACCAGATTGTCTGGGGTTGAGTCCAATAAAAGTTTCCTTCTGGAGCTGGGAAAACCAAGATAACACAAGGGAACAGCGGCAGTGAAATGCTTCAGGGGGCAGCAGCTACTCAAGAGACGGTGGGCACATCCTCCACAGGGTATCATGATTAAGTGCTTACGGTTTTCTTTGGTTTTGCCCTCTATCTTGATTAGAATTTTGCAATGTTTATACTGCCACACAGATAAATGGAACCATAGCTTACTTTTCAAGCTGTGCATTGCTGACATCATTATGCTTGTCACATTTAGACCACTTCTAATAGATAACTTTTATTCTTTACTCTTTAGCACATTGAAGGGGAACACAAGACTCCCTCCCTCCCTCTTTTGATGCTTCATTAACTTTTACTTTCTCTATCCCTGGTCAAGAGGTGAGGGTCTCCCTGGAATAATTAAAAATCAAAATAACAGGATAATTTTTTTTTTTTTTTTTTGCGGTACGCGGGCCTCTCATTGTTGTGGCCTCTCCTGTTGCGGAGCACAGGCTCCGGACGCACGGGCTCAGCGGCCATGGCTCACGGGCCCAGCCGCTCTGCAGCATGTGGGATCTTCCCAGACCGGGGCACGAACCCGTGTCCCCTGCATCGGCAGGCGGACTCTCAACCACTGCGCCACCAGGGAAGCCCCAGGATAATTTTTTATATATTATCTCCAGGATCAACCTCCCTTCCCATATTATTGCTCACCTGCATTAGTGTTCTACTGCTCTTGTAACAAATTACCGTGAACATGGCAGTTTAAGAAACACAAATTTATCTTGCAGTGCTACAGGTTAGAAGTAGAAAAAAAGCTTAGTGGGCTAAATTCAAGGTCTCAACAAAGCTACATTCCTTTTCTAGAGGCTCTAGTTGACGGGGCGGGGAGGGGGGAATCCATTTCCTTGCCTCATCCAACTTCTAGAGACTTTCCTTAACTTATAACCCCCTTCCTCCGTCTTCAAAGCCAGCAATGCGGCATCGCTCTGAATTTCTCTGCTTCCTCCCTCTTCCATATTTAAGGACTTTGGTTGCATTGGGCTCATCCTGATAACTCAAGATAATCTTTCTCTTCAAAATTCAGCTTATTAGCAACTAAATCCATATGTGAACTGAATTCTCCTTTGTCATGGAAGGTAACATATTCACAGGTTCTAGGCAGTAGAATGTGGACATCCTTGGGGGTCCATTACTCTGCCTACCACACATCCTAGGACCCTCCCCAATTTGGGCAGCTGCAGGCCTGAGGACCCATTAGCCCAGGAGCAGATTAGCACAGCAGAATCAGAACACCAAGCAAGAGAAGGAAATTTTTTTTTTTTTTAATCTTGGGTTTCAGAAGTTGAGGTCTAATTAGAAGGAATAATGCTAATAGTAATAATAGGAAGAATCTGTGATCTGTTAGAGAAGTGGCTTCCCTCCCACCCATAAAGACTACTTGATCTGGGGGGAAGAGAGCAATGGTGGAAGTCAAGCAAGATGACCTTGTTAAAGAGACCCTGTCTCTATTCCCACCAGGCTAATGACATGGGTGGTTGGAAAGGACGAGGGCTGTAGAAAATCAGGTGGGTTTGAAGGATCTGAAGGCAAAGGGGGGTCTGTGTCTCACCTGCCAGATAGTGTCCAGTGGATGGTAAATGTGGTCGAGTACTCTGTCCTGACATGAAAGCTGCCATCTACAAATGCCTTCATAGTCTGTCTGGATCAAGAGGGTTTCGGCCAGCTCCCCTCAGACCCTCATGTCCTGAGGGTTGTGTAGAAGAGCTGCTGGACATTCCTCATTTCCTCAAAAGGGTGGGTAAACTATCTAGTGGTTAAAACCAGATGGCTTCCAATGACAAGTGGTGGGGATGAAGAGAACCGGCAGCAGATGCCAGGATGGACCATGCACCTGTAAATCAGGTGGAACAGGGAGGTCCTGGCTTATGCCAAAAAGGAAGGAGAGTGATGGACAAGGGCCAGATGAGATAGCAGGTACTAGAGTTGAGAGGTGAGGGTCCAGCATCCAGCATCCCCTCACTCCCATGCCTTACAAGTACCTCAGTGCCCTTGAACTTAGCCATTCAGGAAGTGGCAGGAGGCCAGCACCCCTAAACTGACTAGAATTACGCTTCCACTGCCAATGGATGGAGCAGAAAATAAATAAACTTCAGCTGTAGAAGCACCATAGGAAACGAAATACACGGTGCTCTTGAATTGTTGTGGCCCCAAGTATCATATCGTATCCCCTACATAAATATATCAGTAGCTGTGGCTTTCATCATATCACACACAAATGGCACTGGGTACATCTCAAATAATTTCCAGTTACATTCTTTGGTTTTTCAGAAAACCTGTGAGTTCAAGAGCTATTGCTCTCTTGGAAAGATTAAGAAACTGAGGCTAATGAGGTCAGCACAGATTTGAAAGCTCGCCGATGACCAAGGCAGGGCGTAAGCCCACTTCACCCAGACCAGCCTTCTTGCCAAGGTTCTCTGTTGCCGTCTCTTCTCAGCTCCTCAGGAAAGCAGCCCAAAGTGGCTCTAAACTGAGAGTATTGGAGACATGTTCTTGGGCCTCCATCCTGCCACCTTGTGGTGAGACCTTGGAAAGTCACTCTGCTTCCCACATCGGTGGCAAGTGTATTCAGGAACAACAACGAATTAGCTCCATTTGGCTCTAGTGGAGAGTGAAGTAAAGTGAGGGCGAGGTTGGAAAGGGGCCAGATCAAGAAAGGATTTTTCATTATCTTTCATGGATACTATAGATTATTATTATTTTTTTTTTTTTTTTTTTTTTTGCGGTACGTGGGCCTCTCAATGCCGTGGCCTCTCTTATTGCGGAGCACAGGCTCCGGACGCGCAGGCTCAGCGGCCGTGGCTCACGGGCCCAGCCGCTCCGCGGCATGCGGGATCCTCCCGGACCGGGGCACGAACCCGTGTCCCCTGCACCGGCAGGCGGACTCTCAACCACTGCGCCACCAGGGAAGCCCCTATAGATTATTTTTAATTCTTATTTCTATTGAGTTTTTTCTTTTTTAACTATGATTTTTGCAATATAAAACAATATAATAAAAATTAGAAGAAGATAATAAAACAATTATACCATCCCAACCACTAAATTTGTATTAATAATTTAAAGTCACTTTTAATAACTGTAAAAAGGTTTATACGTGGGCTAATTTTTAACGATTTTGGACTTATAAAAATAAATCAAACAGAATGAATTGTTGGAGCAAGCTATGTATGAATATATGATCTGTTTCAGCTTATGCTATTTTTATATTATCCTTGTAATTCTGGTTATTCAGCATCTCTTATTATTTTGCATTTCCTAATTAATTATAGCATCATATTTTGAGTTTAAAAAAAAAAAAAAAAAAAAAAAGAAGGCACTGAATACCCGGCTAAGGTGTTCAGCTTGTAGGACACTGTTTCCCACGTGTGCTTCCAACACACTCCCATGTCTCACACATAGACACACTCATTACATTGTTACAAATTCAGATTCCTGGGACAGAAACCTGTCTATAGAATCAAAATTTCTAGTGTGGAACCTGGAATGTGCATTTTAAACAAGCACCCTTGGTCATTCCTATAAAACAAATCATCCAGTTAAGGACCCTCTTCTATAAGCAACAATGATCCTCACATATCTTCTTCTGTGTCCTTATCCCACATTTGATATTAAAGCTCCATGCAAACAAGGCCACCCCCCCCCATGGCTTTGCCTTGGCCATCCCCACTCTTTTCCTAACGTACGTTGACCCATCTTTTGAAGCCAGTTAAGACACCAACTTCTCCAGGAAGCCTTCTACAAACCTTAGGTCTCAGCTGAAACTTCTCTTCTGCACAGGTGACATGCTCCCCACTGAGCACACAGAAATAAGGCAGGCCCTACCTCACTCTCAAATGGACTGTAAGCTTCCTGGAGGGCCAAACCCCAGTGTGAATACCCTGGGGAGGGCTAAGGCCCCAACTCACTTCCATTCTGAGAATCTTTATACATGATCCTATCCAGAGGTGTTTCTGGAGATTTGTAAACAGAATTCCTTCAAAGGTGTTCATTGTTCTACCTGGGGATTGAGAGTGACCACACCCTCAGACCCTTAATCCAATTAAGAGCTTGCAGCGGATTGGTGGATCTTGTACCGGTGGGGCAGGGCAGGGGCAGGGCCTGGGACATTGGTGAGCCAGAGGCCAGGAGCTCTCAAGGACCTTCCTATTGGGTACTAAGCTCTAATATCTCATTTCATTCCTCCAACACTTCCAGGAGGTAAGTTTAATTATCCCGCTTTGCAGATGAGGAAACCAAGGCAGCCTGGTGTGCTGAAGGCCACAGAGGTAGGTGCTATGAGTAGCATGATCTTCCTTGACCAGCTGCCTCTCACAGGGAGGGGCCTCCAGCATGTAGCCTTGGCACCTGGGCCAGCACCATGTTCATAGGCCAATGGCACTTACCACACATCCTGAGGAGTCCACCTGGCGGTCAGACACACACTTGAAGTTTCGAGTACAGCCCCCATTGTTCCGAGAGCAGTCACGGACGGGCCCAAAGGAGGACAGCAGGTCATTGATGGTTTCAAAGTATGTGGACAGCATGGCTTCTTCCCTTGGAGAGAAAGGAGATGGTTAAATTTCAGAGACATCTGTATCATTGGGTTAAAAATAATTTTAATGTGCATTTATTACTTTTGAGATCATCATTTATTATACTTACAATGAAGAAAATGAAATACATATTTAAAAAATAAGAAGTAAAGAAAAACAAAAAGAAACAAATTCAATAGGTATATCATCATATGACATGATGGTTGTCTAGTTTTTTGTTGTTGTATTTTTTTTGGCTGCACCTCACGGCTTGTGGGATCTTAGCTCCTTGACCAGGGATCGAACCCCAGCCCCAGTAGTGAAAGTGCCGAGTCCTAACAACTGGACCACCATGGAATTTCCGATGGTTGTCTAGTTTTGATAAAGAGGAATATATTTGGAACTTGGTACCCTTTATTTCATTAATCCTCATAATTTTGGAAAGTAGGCATGAGATTTCCATTTTACCAATAAGTGAACTGTGGCTCAGAAAGGTGAAGTATCATTTACAAAGCCAAGACATGGAAGCAACCTAAGTGTCCATCAACAGAGGAATGGATAAAGAAGAAGTGGTACATGTATACAATGGAATATTACTCAGCCATAAAAAGGAATGAAATAGTGCTATTTGCAGCAACACAGATGGACCTAGGGATTATCATACTAAGTGAAGCAAGTCAGACAGAGAAAGACAAATAGTATATGATATCATTTACATGTGGAATCTAAAAAAATACAAATGAACTTATTCACAAAACTGAAACAGACTCACAGACATGGAAAACAAACTTACGGTTACCAAAGGGGAAAGGGAGGGAGGGAAAAATTAGCAGAATGGGATTAACAGATACACACTACTATATATAAAACAGATTAACAACAAGGATTTACTGTAGAGCACAGGAGACTATATTCAATAACTTGTAATAACATACAATGGACAAGAATCTGAAAAAAAATGTATATCATTGAATCACTTTGTTGTACACCTGAAACTAACACAATATTGTAAATCAACTGTACTTCATTTAAAAAATAAAAAAAAAGAAAGGTGAAGTGTTTTGTTGAAGGTCACCAAGCCTGTACTGTGGCAGAACTAAAGTCCGTGCCAAGCTCCATCTGAGTCCAAAGAGAAAGTTCTTCCCACTACACAACTCTTAACTTGCATTCTACATTTTTTACAGAGTCCAGACCTCCCCATGACAACTCTGCAAAATTCCTATTATTCCAACGTTGTGTATATAAATTGAAGCTATGGGAGGTATGGGGCTTACCCCAAATTATTACACAGCCTATAAACAGCAGAGCCAAGATACAAACACAGAACTGTCTGACCCTCGTTCCCTAGAACTTTAGTTTTCAGACTGTTGCATACAAATCACACCATCAATAATGGTAGCATCAGCTCTTGTAAAGGTGATAAGATTCTAGGCAAACGCATGACTCCTCCCAAATGACGTTCACAGGAGACTAGACTAGCTACCGTAATCCATGGATCTGCCAACATTCTATTACATGAGAGATACAAATGGAAGATTCTGGAAAAAGGGCCCCAAATAAGGAATATCCTAGCACTGGATTATTTATGATGCCTACACTTGCAGGAGATTTTTTTTTTTTTTTTTTTTTTTTTTTTTTTGCGGTACGCGGGCCTCTCACTGCTGTGGCCTCTCCCGTTGCAGAGCACAGGCTCCGGACGCGCAGGCTCAGTGGCCATGGCTCACGGGCCGGGCCGCTCCGTGGCATGTGGGATCTTTCCGGACCGGGGCACGAACCCACGTCCCCTGCATCGGCAGGCGGATTCCCAACCACTGTGCCACCAGGGAAGCCCTGAAGGAGATATTATTAAAGGGACACTACAGGCAGTAAAAAGAGGCACTACATTCTTCCATGTTGTATGCCTCATGGAATCTGGGATTTTAGAAGCAGGGAGATGCTGGTACATGTACATGTTGTACGAGGAGGCCAGTGAGCACTATTGCTGATGTCTCTGGACCATCCTTCATCCCTTCCCCCATCCTTTCTCTCCTCAGGCTTGGAGCTCCAGGTTTCAGTCTCCTAGCTTATTCCCTGACTCCAGCCTTACCCCCTTCTGTCCCATCTTTCATACTGACTGCCAGTGAACTTAGTAAGTCCCCGCTCTAATTAGATACCCCATGGGTCAATAATTCTCCATTACTTATAGAAGAAAATCTAAATTAGTTTCATTGGCATTCAAGGTCCTTCATAATCTGGTTCCTGCCTACCCGCCTGGCTACATTTTACCTTGCCTTCATAGTCTCCCTTTGATAGCCACAGGTCTCTTCTCATTCCCTAAACACACACACTTAGGTCAGGTTCACTGAAAACAGACTCTGAAACAGAACACTGCATATACGAGGTTTATCAAGGAGCCCTCCTGGGATATACTTGTAGGAAGTGAGCAAGGCAGGATTGGGCAGGGGAGAGGCTGTCCTGCACGTGGTTGATGCCATGTAGATCTGAAGCCTCAGTTGGTCCTGAGGGGAGCTCTGGAGCTCGGATGGCCCTTTAGGGACACCCTGAATGGAGGCAAGGGATCCAGGCCTCTGCAACACCACATCAGCCAGTCATTGGTGTGGCTGCCATCTGGAAGGGGGTATCCTTGGGAGAGGCAGTTCCCTGTGGCTGAAGGCAGTGTCCAGTGAGGGACAGAGCTGTGAGCCTCAGCCACATTCTGGAGGATGGGTGGGTCAGCCCTGAAGCGGGGATCTGAGTACAGTATGTACCTTTACCTTTCTGAATCCTTAACCATGCTTTACTGCCTGGGATGCTCATCTCCAACTTTTCTCCCCCGCAAAATCCTAAGAATCCTTAAAAATTATTCAAATTCAAGTTCATATTCAAATTCATTCATTCATTCATTCATTCATTCATATATTACAAATGTTTATTGAGTGTTTACTATGTGCCAGGCACCATTCTAGGTACTAGGGATGCAGTAGTGACATTGGACAAAGTCCTTACCTCCACCAAGCTTACTGTGACCTCCTCTGTGAAACCCTCTCTACTTCCCCCAAGCAGAATTAATTCCTTTTCCCTTTGAGTCCATTGTTTAAATCTATTATCTTACTGATCTTCATCAACAACTCTATGGTTTCCCAAAGAGACTATAAGCTTCTTGAGTGAAAGGCTCATGACTTAGTCATTCCACTTTAACCCCCAGCACAAGGCCTGGTAAGAACTTGTGTTAAGTAAATGTTTTTCAAGTGAAACAAAGAACACACCAGAAGGCATGGATGCCACCACCACCAATCAGTAATTTTACCAAGAGTATCTCCAAAGAGGACACTCCCCTGCCTACCCCCATCTCTGGGTTCCCATCCCAAATTCTTCATGCTCAGGGCTGTTGTATAGGGACAAAAAAGAATATGTGAGGAAGAGAGCTGCAAGCTTATCCATCACTTCCTAACTTTGTATAGACTGAGGTCAGGGTAACAGGTGGATGGAGGAAGAGAATCAACAGTCCCTGGACTGAAGCTCTTGGGAGATCCGCCACTTTTGAACCATGGAAAGGGTTGAGGGTCCTGGAAAGACATTAAGGCTATTAAAATATTAATACCCTGAGAAGAAGTGCTAAGTGAGGGAAGGAGATAAAGACGGAGGGAGAGACCATCTCAGAGAGTGTGAGAGCAAGAAAAGAGATAAACATATAGAGAATGTGCTAGAAAGAAAGAAGAGAAACTGAGAGGCAGAAACACCCTCATCCAGAAGAAGGTGGATGGATGGATAGATGGAAGGATGGATGAATTGACAAGTGGATAGATACACAGAGAGAGCGAGAGAGAGAGAGAGAGAGAGAGAGAGAGAGAGAGTTAGAGAGACACACCCAGGAGTGTCATAAAGAGGGAGATGAAAAGAGAGGAAGATGGAGACAAAGGGTGTAAAGAGAGAAAAAATGCAGAGCTAGATCAGGAGAAAGCAAGGGAGAAACAGGAGCAAGACCCAGAGATTAAAAAAGGAGAAAATACCAAGGTAAGGAGAACAAATGTGGAAGTGTACAGAGAAGGTGGAGAGGAGGGAGGGAGGGGAGGGGGGAAGGAGACAGACACAGAAAGACAGAGAATGAAAGTGAAGAGAAAGATACTGTATGAGTGGAAAGAGCTGAGACAGAACAACAGAGAGAAACAAAGGAAGAGGGGAGAAAAACAAGCCAACATTTTCACCTTCCAGGGCAACCTGGCAACAGCTCAGGCTATACAAGTAAGGAGGCTGTTAGCTCTTGAAAGCACTGATGCTGCATAAACATCAGTTATACCAGGGGAACATTATTTAAAACACAAAGCCCTGACACAGGGGCTGTTACTGAGTTAAGAGCCGTGATTGTGTCAGTCTGGGAAGTGACAGAGGGAGCTAAGGCAGACGCTGGCATTTTCTTAACTCAGGACTCAATCCCTCATCCCAGCTGCTGAGTGCAGGATTGGGGGTCTGTTGGAGTTCAGAGCTGCCCCAATAGCAGGGCACAAAGGGATGGAGGGAACAGCCCTGGAGGTGGAGGTGGGCTGGGGTGATGGGGAGATCCGGGTGAGAGTCCTAGCTTTGCCAGAAATCACCATCATCACCAACATCATATCCATCATCTATGACTTCCTGAGCACCTGCTACGGGAGAACTGTGCTAGGTTCCTTTCCCATGCTGTCTCCATAGCCTTAAGGTATACATTTTTACTCCCCTTGTACAGCTGGAGAACGGGATACTGGGGAGAGATGGCACTTGTCCTGGGTCGCATGGATGTGAAGTGTTGAGGTCAGGGTCTGCATGCAAGTCTGCCTGACGTCAGGTCCTGAGCTTTCTCCAGGCCACCGCTGAGCTTGTCCAACCTGCTCTGTGCCCTTGGGCAAGTCAGAGCTCTCCTAACTGTAAAGCTGGTAGAAGTCTATACCCATCCCTCTGTGTCTTAGGGGAGGAAGAACTGGAAGAACAGAGCCTGTGCCACCTTTGCACACTGCCCAGTGCCGCCTCCTGGCCTATGTACATGTCACAGTAGCCTCAATCTGAATTGGAACAAAAGGGGACACCAGTGTACTGGTTTCCTAGAGCTGCCGTAACAAGTGCTATAAACCAGGTGACTTAAAACAACAGAAATGTATTCTCTCACAGTTCTGAAGGTTGGATGTCCAAAATCAAGGTGTCAGCAAGGCCATGATTCCTCTATAGGCTCTAGGAGAGAATCATTCCTTGCCTATTCACAGCTTCCTGTGGCTCCTGGCAACACCTGGCGTTCCTTGGCGTGTAGCTGCATCACTCTAATCTCTGCCTCCATTGTCACATGGCCTTCTTCCTTCTTCCTTGTGTCTGTGTGTCTTTTCCTCTGCTCACAATGACACAACCCATTGGATTTAATGCCCAGCCTAATCTATTATGACCTTATTTTAATTACATCTGCAAAGACCCTATCTTCAAATGGGGTCACATTCTGAGGTTCTGGGTAGACATGAGTTTTGGGAGGATGCTACTCAACCCACTCTACTCACGGCTCAGAGACACATCCTTAAGCTGAGTAGGGCGGTAGGACAGAGCTGAGATTAACACCCTGGTCTCTGGCTCCTAACGCCAGAGTTCCTCACACCACACCTTCCAACTCCAGGTTCTGCATGTTACACTGTGGTATTTACAAGGCCTATAAAGTCTTAGAAAAAGGATCCCAGTAAAGACATTTCTCCTTCATCTGAGAGGAGAAAAGACCAACATTAATTAAGTACCTAACACACCCCAGGCAGAACAGAGGTTGGCAGACTTTTCTATACAGAAATCCATAGTCAATATCTTAGGCTTTGCAAGCCATATGGTCTCTGTCCCAACTACTCAATTCTGCTTTTTATAGAACACAAGCAGCCATAGAAAATATGCAATGACAATATGCAAAATGCAGTGAATGAGCACGGCTATGTTTCAATAAAATTGTATTTACAAAAAGACACAGCAGACTGGACTGCCATTTCCTGTTTCACATGGGAAAACCTGCAGGTCGGTGTTGGAGTTTAGATTTGAACTGAGGTGTGTCCAACTCCAGAACCCACATTCTTTCTCCTACATCAGCAGTCCCCAACGTGTTTTTTTTTTTTTAATAAATATTTATTTTTTATTTTTTTTAAGAAGATGTTGGGGGTAGGAGTTTATTAATTAATTAATTTATTTTTCTGTGTTGGGTCTTCGTTTCTGTGCGAGGGCTTTCTCTAGTTGTAGCAAGCGGGGGCCCACTCTTCATCGCGGTGCGCGGGCCTCTCACTATCGCGGCCTCTCTTGTTGCGGAGCACAGGCTCCAGACGCGCAGGCTCAGTAGTTGTGGCTCACGGGCCTAGTTGCTCCGCGGCATGTGGGATCCTCCCAGACCAGGGCTCAAACCCGTGTCCCCTGCATTAGTAGGCAGATTCTCAACCACTGCGCCACCAGGGAAGCCCCCCAACCTTTTTGGCACCAGGGACCGGTTTTGTGGAAGACAATTTTTCCACAGACGGGGAGGTGGGGGGCGGGGGAATGGTTCAGGTGATAATGCGACCAATGGGGAGCGGTGGGGAGTGGTGGGGAGCGGCAGATGAAGCTGTGCTCGCTTGCCCGCTAGCTCGCCTGCCCGCCGCTCACCTCCTGCTGTACGATCTGGTTTCTAACAGGCTGCGGACCCCTGTCCTCCATGAAGTTTCTTCTGAACCTCACTCTTCTCATCTGCAAAATGGGAACAGCATCTTTCTAGCTCCCAACCACGTAGGATTATTGTGAGGATGCAATGACAAGATGCATGGGATCATGTTTTACAAACTCAAAAACCCAATGCAAATACATTATCATTCATTCATTCAACAAATATTTGAGCACCGACTGCATGCCCGGTACTGAACTGGTTATTATCATGTCTCTCCTTTGGTCTCACTCTGCCTGTATTTCTGCATCTAAGATGCTTCCAAGCATCTCTCCAGTTCTGACACTCTAATTCTTTTTTTTTTTTTTTTTTTCTGATAATACTGGTTTCAAAACAGAGTCAGCCAGACCCTACCAGGCTGAGTGAGGCTGCCATCCCTCACTAGCTGATTCCTTAAGTGTGAATGCATCACCTGGGTTCCATTTGGCAGGCCAAGTCAGCTGAGCCCCATGCGAGGGGCTGGGAACAGATGCTGACACGGCCCCCTGTTAATAAACACCAGGAAAGGTCTGTGTCACTCACAGACAGGTGCTAATGGATGACTCAGGGCCCAGACAGTGACAAGTCCCCCACGGGTGCAGACTAATCACTCTCTGATGACAACAGGCAGCCTTGTTTCCTGAGCTCCCAGAGAGGAGGGCACGGAGGACACGGCTTGTCAGGGATGAAGCTGCCCTCCCACCCTGCCCATCCCCGCGTCGCGCTCAGGGAGGCCCCTCAGCCCCAGCGGCAGGAGCAGCTGTGGAGAACAGTGACACGCGGCAGGGGTGTCCCCCAGCTTCACTCACCATGGGACCTGGGGTGAGACCCTTAAACCCTGAACTTCCATTTTCTTGTCTGAAAAATGGGGATATTAATACCTAGCTGGCAGAGTTAGCGAGGGAAATAAATCAGATAATATATGCAAACTATTATCAGAAGGTGCCCAACAGCCAGCTAACGTTAGAATCATCTGACTGTCCTGCAAAATTGCAAAGGCCATGACTTGAGAATGTAAGGAGCTCAATGCAGGAGAAAAAAGGAAGACCTGGGGCCTCACAGTATCCATTTACTCACTTTAAGTTTTTCATTGATACCTAATTTGTCCCTGGGCTGGTTCCTGGCGGGGAGGGGGGATATAGGGATAGATATGACATAGTGTGTGCTAAGGAGGAAGGGAAAAACAAAAACAATGAACCTCACGACATAACTGGGGCCACAGGACAATAAAGAGGTCACCGCATCCACCCAGACTTTGGTAGTGGGGGGTCAGACGAGGCTTTCTGGAGGAGGCAGTATTGAACCTGAGGCAGAAAGGCTGGGCAGGAATTAGCCACACGAAGGAGGGTGGCATGAGATAAGGGTATTCCAGACAGAAGTAGCAGAGGGTATACCCTGATTGGGGGAACTTCAAGCAATTCAGGGAAGCTAGTGTCAAGGAGGAGATGGGGTATGGCAGAGGCTGCTGGAAGACAAGCTAGACAAGGTTCCATGTGCCAGGGCTCGACGATTCTTCCCTTCACCCTGGGAGCTGCACGCATCCACCAAAGGGTTCTAGAAGCAGATTCTGCTTTGATTTAGACTAATGACACAGACTACGATTTTATAGAATCATCATGGCAATGACAACAACAGCAGTGATGATAGTTCATGATTATTGAACATTCATAATATGCCAGGAAATGTTTCAAGCATGACATGTGTCAGCCTTCCTAATCCGCATGAAAACACACTGATGCAAATGATATGATCATCCCTGTTTTAGGAAAGAAGGAAGGAAGTCGCTGTTTTGAGGATTAAGCGGTTTCGAGACCAGCTGAAGATCATGCTAGGAACAGTGTTAAGACAGTGGCTGACATGTGGCATCTGCTTTATCAAGATTCGCTGGTAGATGGCTTCCGGGCCAGGGTGAGCTGGCATATGGCACAGGGAAGCAGATTTGGGCTTTTTTAAAGTCAGAGCTACTGAGCAATGGGAACACTGTCTCCCAAGGTCCTGCTGCTGTGGCCACTGCAGGAATGCAAACTGAGGAGGGATGGCCATTTTCTGGGATTGGGGTGGAGGAACGTCAAGCTTCTGGGGGAGGGCAGTACAATATCATAGTGAGAGTCACAACAATGGCTACTATCTATGGAGAACTTACACCCTGAGAACTTGACTTAACATGGGTTATCTCATTATTTCCTTTTTATTTTTATTTCTTCTGGCCACATGCATGTGGGATCTTAGTTCCCCGAACAGGGATCGGACCTGTGTCCCTTGCATTGGAAGCGCAGAGTCTTAACCGCTGGACCACCAGGGAAGTCCCTATCTGATTTCGTAGGGCTTGCTATAGCCCTATGGGATGGTGCCATTCTTATCCCCATCTTGTTGATTAAAACAGAAATGCGCACACTCGGGTCAGGACCTGGTGCTTACAGAGGTGAGGGGACTTGCCCTGTGACACACCGTGGCTCTGCTCTGGTGTGTCTTGTCTCCAATCCCAGTAGGGTCCTGCCTTCCTCCTAAGGATCCCTTCCCACCTGGAGATGCTGGGACTGGTGTTGCAGCGGACCCTGATCATTCCCCTTCCTTTAGCAAGTATGGTTTGCACTAGTTTAGGCCAGGAATACATATTGCTGTGCTGAGTGGTCTCAGAGCTTCTTGTGAGCGCCTGTGTCTTTGAGAAGCCTGCCAGCTTCCTGCGTGCAGAGACCCTCCTCACTGGCTTCCCCCTGCGTGCTGGGTAGGTGGCAGCTGTTCACTGAATAAGCAAGGAAGAGGAGGAGGGATGAATGCGGCGCATCAGCTGTGTGGTCCTGGGGACAAAGAGAAAATGATTCTGTGTGGCCACTGGCCATCTGTGAAATAGGGCCAATAACATTCAGCTCCCAGGGCCGTGGTGAGGACTCAAGGAGACAGAAGATGGAGAGGCCCTCACCATCACCAGGCTCCTACAGACACCTTCAGAAGGGGCTGCTCTATCTTGGAAATGCATTTGTTCGTGTCACAGATATTTACCCAGCACTCACCACCACGGAGGTTGGAGGTTAAATATAGAGAAACGAGCGAAACAGACATGGGCTTTGTGCTCCTGGAACTTAGAGCTCAGTGAATGCAACACAGCCACCCAGCAAGTCCCTGTCACTGTATCTATACCTGTATCTGTATCTACATCTGTGTCTATATCTATCATTACAAATTATGACAGATGCTTACCAAATACAGGATGCCAGGAGAGCATATGGCAGAGGGGACAGTCTAACCTAGGGAACTGGGGGTGGGAGTTGGGTGTCGGGGGGGCATATTTCCCCGGGGAGTGTCAGGCCCTGACGCAAAAGCAGCCAGTGGCCTGGAGGAGGTCTGTCACATCTGGGCTTTCCCCAGGGGTGCCGGGGTAATGTGTGGCCCATGCACACACACAGTGGCCCTGGAGTCCATCTGATCTCTGAGGCCACCCTTCTTTGGCAAAAAGCTACCTCCTCCTCCCTGCGTTGACCGCTCACTCACAGAAAGCCTCCTCCTTGCCAACCCGCCCCCCTCCCTTTCTCCTGCCCCTTGCAAATCCCATCATTATATTCGAAAGCAATCAAAAAGGTTCAGTGACAATGCTGAGGCTTGATCTCATAGGGAAGCTCATTAAGGTGGGCTCCGAGACGTAGAAAGGCGCCGTGTTCTCCAGAAGCCCTCTTGCCCGGCGATGGTGGGAGACCCTGGTGTCCTGGGAGGGCAGAGGGGCTTGCTTGAGAGGGGCAGACGAGAGCCCACCATAAGGGAGTAAACAGGGCTGCATCCTCCAGCAGGAAAGGCTCCGGCTGGAGGTCGCAGGACTGGGGTCTGGGTCTAGCTCTACCTTGTACTGCTGTGTGTCCCCAGGTAACCCTCTACCCTCTCTGGGCCTCTACTTCCACATTTATACAATGATGGGATGATTGCTAAGGGTCCCTCCAGCTCAGATTTCTCGGAACCTTATGTGACTTCCCAAGAAGGATAGGTGGAAATGTAAGAAGGAGGGAGGGAGGGAGAGAGACTAGCCATGGTTTCCATTGTATCCATCATATCCAATATTTCCATTGTTTTGCATCTAAGGAAATCAAGGGATGTACACAGTCAGCAGGGAAATGAGAAATAAATACAACTGTGCTACCAGGAAGAAGCCCTAGGCTGAAACCCAGACCCTGCCACTTATTAGCTGAGAAGACAGGTCACTCCGTCTCTCTGAGCTCAGTTTCCCCGTGTATGGATCATGGATAATAACCCCTAACTCCTAGGTTACGTGAGGATGACATGAGGTAATAAAAGCTCCGTGAAGGCAGGGGCTCTGTCATGCTCACTGCAGTCCAGTGCCTGGAACATTGTACCAGATTTTTGTTGGACAGATGAATGAATGAATGGGCGAATGAGCGAGTGAATGGATGAAAATGTATGTGAACCACTCCATGGATACCCTCGCTTTTATTGTCGTGGTTGTTACTGACAATAGCCTGCTTTTCGGGCTGAAATCCTGAAAGCTACTCCAAGCTGGGAAAACAAGCATTCTTAACTCAACCTGTAACCCTTTTGTCAGTCTAGAGAAGCATATGGGCCACATCTTAGAATAATGTTTTTAAATGCACAAGATCAAATACAAAAAGCGTTACATAAGAAACCATTTATCAAAACATTTTTTTAAAAAGCCAGCTGGCATATAATGATATATATGCTTCTTTATTGACACGTTAAATAAAAAGGTCTAGGAACAGACGTAATAATGACCGTAAATTGGAAGTAGTGAAGAGAATAAACTATGTTTTAAGACATCTGCAACAAATGAAACAAAACGCAAGATGATATAAAACTACATGTGATTTATCTTGGCAAAAAAGTCACAGGTGCTATTAACACACCCATGTCTGCAATAGAAGGAAATGCTAAATTTAAGTGAGAAGTTGGTGAAACTGAAAATTTATTATTAGGGGATTTCATGGACCATCAGCCCAGACCTTGGGTTGAGAGCCTCTGCCTAGACTCTGATAGAGAAAGCTTCTCCCTAAATATCTGTCGATCTGTGAATATAACCAGAAGCTTGGGTCCAGATAAGGAGAGACAGGAAATTAAAACTCAGTTACGATCACACGAAAATCACTCCTTCCTGGTGGGGCATATGTGGTGTGGGGAAAGGGGGACAGACTTTGCCTCCAGAAAAAGAAAATTTTAAACTCTTAAGGGCGTGTCCTCACCCAAGTGACCTCCCTCTCTGAACTTCAGCTTCCTCCTCTACAAATGCATCATTGCAATGTTCCCTCAGTGCCTGGGGGGCTGTGAAATAAACGAGGCAATGCACCTTGTGCAAAGAGGCAAGTGCTACCCCTCAATGCCCCCCTTCTATACCTTCTAGGGTGAGACAAGATTTTTGCAGCCACTCACACTTAAGAGCTGCTGAATGTACCACAACAGGGATGCACTGGCACCCACTGAGTACCAGGCCATCTGCTAGATATTCAGCACTCAGAGGTGTCCAGACAAAGCCCCACTCTCAAGAAGTGCATAGGCTGTGGCCAGAGACAACAAGATTTATAAAGTGGAGTGAATACTTACAGCACAGATGCATAAAAATACATGAGATCGGGCTTCCCTGGTGGCGCAGTGGTTGAGAGTCCGCCTGCCGATGCAGGGGACACGGGTTCGTGCCCCAGTCCGGGAAGAGCTCACATGCCGCGGAGCGGCTGGGCCCGTGAGCCATGGCTGCTGAGCCTGCACGTCTGGAGCCTGTGCTCTGCAGCGGGAGAGGCCACAACAGTGAGAGGCCCGCGTACCGCAAAAAAACAACAACAACAAAAAAACCCCACAAAAAAACATGAGATCTCCAAAAGGAAGCAATGAATTCTTCCTGGGCTGGTTGGGGAAGGATTCTTGGAGGGAGTAGCAATACATTGGCTCTTGAAGAAAGAGGAGGACAATGAGGAGGAGGAGGAGGAAACGAGAAGAAAGACAGGACAGGTGTTAGAGGGGAATGTGTGTGGGGAGTGGGGGAGACAACATGCCAGAGAAGGGAAAAGAAGCCTGGAGAATGCAATTCTATCCAATAAAGTAAGAAAATCAATTCAAAATACAGGTGCAGGGAGGAAATAACATTCCAAGCATTGTTAGAACAAAGGAAGAAAAGAAATGTGAAAAGAGAATAATCTGAAACATCAGAAAGCATTCGGGATGCCAGTGAGAGGACTCTGAGCCGGAAACCCAGCTCTGCCTGGAAGCTTCATTGTGTGACTTCAAGAGAGTCACTTGGTGTCTCTGATCTTGGCTTCCTGATTGGTCAGATGGAGATTATAGCACCTCCCTCTCAGGACAGAGGTGACAACGAAATGAGATAAACCACCTAAAGCACCCACACGTTGTCCAGCACCGAGCAAGAGTCCAGCCACTGTAAAATCCCTCTTACTGCTATTCTCAGTCAGCACCTGGGGTGCTGGTACCCTGCACTACCCTTGCATGGTAGTGACAGGTTAAAAGAACATGCAATTTTTCAAGAGACTCCAGCTTGTGTAGAACACGAGGCACCTCTACCAGCCTACAAACAATTACTCTATAAAATGTAAAATCCACGCAGGAAAAGCCTGTCTCTATCAGCTACTTGCCAAAACATATAGTAGTGGATAGTGAGTTATGGTAATTAAACACTAGTTAATTCATTTACTGAAAAGCATCAGGGTTATCTGTAGCACAATTTAATGAATGGAGTTTTTATGTGGTGGAAATCGCTAGGTAATTGCCAGCTGATCATCCATAATTACAAGACTTGTTAGGTATGCAAAGCCTGAAACAATGATTCCTGATTTCTTTAGGATCAACAAAATAAGCATCCATCCATCCGTCCATCCATCCATTCATATACCCATCGTTCCACCTAACCGTCCATTACAAAGATACTTACTGAGCACCTGCTATACCCTCCCCTGTGCTATGAAGAGTCAGAAGTACAGACAAGACTAAGCCATGGTCTCTGCCCTCCAAAAAGCTAGCAGTATTGAAGAACAGAGAAGACACAGCAAAAAGGTCCATGGGAAGTCGGAAGGGGAGGAGATTACTTCCAGTTTGGGATGAGGGGAGTGAGTGGTAGGTGGGTGTGTGGATCAAGAAAGACTTCTACCTTCTTGTATCTTTGGAATTTTGCACTGTGTGCATGTATATGCTTATTCAAAAATAAGGAGATATTTTATTTTAAAAAATAAGTGAGAACTGGAGAAAGAGGAAGAGGAGGAAAGAAGAGGAGGAAGAGGAAGAGAAATATTATGGACTGAAAATAGGTCATTAGAGTTGAGCTTGCACCATGGGTGGTAATGCAAAAGGCAATGACAAGAATGTAGCAGTTCTCACCAATCAAGTTGGCAAATATGTTTGTCAAATGATGATTCTCAGTACTGACGAGGGTAGAGTGAAATGATATTCTTCCAATTCTACTTGTGCTGGTATAAATTGCCAAAATTTATGGGAAGCGATTTGGCAAAACCTACCAAACTTCTGAAGTGTTCATACAGTTTGGCCTAGTGATTACAGTGGTACCTTGTAAAGGAAAAAAAGAGCAACCAGATAAAGAGATATGTTCAAAAATGTTCATCATAGTATCATCCATAACGGGGTTAAAAGTGGGAACAATCTAAATATCTAACAGTGACAATACGATCCATTCATATAATAAGTTATGTGAAAATTTAAAATTATGCTTTCCAGGTATAGCTAATTATATGGAAAAACTTTATGATATTATTTTTTCCCCAAAAAATCAAGAAAACATTACCTATACACAAATGCACATGCATACATAATTAACAAAAAGAGACACTTCAAGGAGGCTGTGGTAGTTCACTGGGTTGGATGTGTGATAATAGGGGTGAAACTATGCAGTAGACAGCCCTTAGATTTGTTCGTACAATATCTATGCCCCCTCCTGGTAAAAGCACCCCCTTAGCTTTGTAGAAATGTATATCACTCCCCCATACACACATACACCATGGATAGAGCCTTGTAGATTCATCAGTCAAGGTGCTTGCATTCCTCTGGCCTACAGGTGAGTGAGGGAATTGATAACCAGGCCAAGCAGAGGCTCACTCTTGGGAATCTGAATCTTAAGCAGAATGTCATGAAGGCTGAGGATGTGGAAATCAATTGCTTGTAAACTACCCATGATCACGCACCTTTGGAAGTTCTTCAAGGTGCCCCTCTGTGGCAGGTCTACTTGGGTTAGCTGACTGTTGTCATAAGCAATGGCCGGCCATTCTAAGTTTCTGAACAGGGGAATGACATAAATAGAGATGTGTCTACAAATAATTAAGGAACACTTCAGTTCAGAGCTTCTAAGTCTGGTTCAGTGTGTCCTGAGTTTTGGCAACAGAAGACCCAGATGAAGATTCAGGGGTTTTGGAGAAGGGTATTGAGAGAGGACACTGAGTTTCAGGCAGTCGTGACCAGGAGGGATGTCTGTCTTGTGCCATAGGAAAGAGACCAGCAGAGGGCAGAAGCCAGGGGAAGGGAGGCCTCAGTCACAGCCCTGCCGCCATCTGGAAGAGCATGGAGGAGGAGGGAAGGAGGAAAAGCAGAGAATGCACCTTGAGACCAATGGTAATACAGTTGCTTCTAAATTCAGTCTCACACCCAGTCAGGCAGGCTTTATCTAGAGGCCCTGTTTCTTATGGATCCGGGGCCTGAGCTTGGGGACCTAGGAGGCCGTGAAGTACAGAGGAAGCCACTGAGCCTGGAACCCAGGACAGTAGGTTCAAGTCCTCTGCTCTGCTGCTCAGGTGAAAGATCCTGGACAGGCACTTTCCTTTTCCCGAGCCTCAGGATCATTTGCTCATTCATTTGGCAGCATGTTCATTCATTCATTCATTCATTCAGCAAATATCTATTGAATGTCTAACTAGCATGTACTACCAATTCATTCATTCATTCATTCATTCAGTAAATATCTATTGAATGTCTACTAACTAGCATGTACTACCAATTTAGACATATGCAGGAAAATTGGTTCTTTATGTCAAAAGGATGGGGAGGCTCTCGGTGGTACTGCTCAGGGAGTATGGGGGAGCCGTGGGCTCCTCCCTTCTGGGTTTATCCTTTTGTCTCTACTTCTTAAGGATCTGGGTGGACCTACATCAGGCAGCAAAGAGCCACAGACTCGCCGACAGAGAGACGTACAGCACAGGGGAAGATGCAATTACCGCCCACAGGCCCACGTTGCCTGTCTTGTTCTAGACAAGGCCACTATTTGGCCTGCTGGGCTGGGTGGATAGAAAAGACAGAGTGCGGGGGAGGAAGGAGGTGGAGACACTGTGCTTACGGGCGAGTCCCAGGGTCCGTGAAGCACTCAAGTGCAGCCGGTGTACAAGCACGTGGAGGAACTGACTTCTTCTGCAAATCGTGTTTTCTTTTTTGGTGGAGGAAAGACTTTGCTCTTTTAGAAATATCAAATATCAAATGTTGGGCATCATTCTACATATAGTAAAGACTGTGGTGTATAAAAAGAGACCCTTCCCTCAGGGTATTTATATTCTACTGGGAAGAGAAACTTCAAACAAATTAAAAAGGATTAAAGAGTTAAATGGCTGAAGTGTTGGACAGTGACAGTGACAAAACGAGGCGAGGGAGTGTTGGCGGTGGGCTGAGGGGTGGTGTGCTGGTTTACTAAGAGCTCAGGGAAGTCTTGTGGGGTCACGGAGATAATCCATGGGGTAATGAATGCAGAGTGACTAGCACGGCATCTGGTACAGAGCAAGTGCTCAAGGAATTACTGCTGTTAGTGTTATTGTTAATTACGTTCTAAATTCCTTCTCTGAACGTGGGGACAGCAATGCCTATTTCATAGGGTTGCTGAGTAGATTAAATTCGGAAATATGTAAAAAGAAATTTACATGACAAATTCAATAAGGGATTATTGAGAGCCAGCCATGTTTCAGGGGAGACTGGCATAAACAAACACATAAATTCATAGTATAAAGTCAGAGTGCTGGGGCTTCCCTGGTGGCGCAGTGGTTGAGAGTCCACCTGCCGATGCAGGGGACGCGGGTTCGTGCCCCGGTCTGGGAAGATCCCACATGCCGCGGAGCGGCTGGGCCCGTGAGCCATGGCCGCTGAGCCTGCGCGTCCGGAGCCTGTGCTCCGCAACGGGAGAGGCCCGTGTACAGCAAAAAATAAAAAAATAAAAAAAATAAAAAAATAAAATAAAATAAAGTCAGAGTGGTGAGTGAAGAACAGAAGAGAAGGCAGAGGCCGAGATCGAGATTCCTGGTGTGGGGAGACCAAGGACCTCCAAGGCTTGAGGAGGTGACCTTGGAACAGAAGCAGGGAGGAAGTGCTGGAGAGAACAGGGCTGGGGAAAGCATGTCACAACGGGAGGAGACAGCAGGTGCAAAGGCCCAGAGGCAGGGGTGGGGTTGGCCCTGAAAGGAGCAGCAGGGGCCAGTGGATCTTGGAGGTGGCAGCAGGGGTTTGGGGTTGAACTATGGGTACGAAGCAAAGGTGCTGGAGGATTTTGTACAAGGAGCATGATGATCCGATTTATAGTTTAAAAGCATAACTCTGACCACTCTGTGTGTAGTGTATACTATTCGTCTTATTCATCTTGCTGTATCATGAGATCAGAGGTAGCACAGGCAGATGATGTGACACTCATTCTAAAAGCAACGTATTCGGGCTTCCCTGGTGGCGCAGTGGTTGGGAGTCCGCCTGCCGATGCAGGGGACACGGGTTCGTGCCCCGGTCTGGGAGGATCCCACATGCTGGGAGGATCCCACATGCTGTGGAGCGGCTGGGCCCGTGAGCCATGGCCGCTGAGCCTGAGCGTCCGGAGCCTGTGCTCTGCAATGGGAGAGGCCGCAACAGTGAGAGGCCCACGTACCGAAAAAAAAAAAAATAAAAGCAACGTATTCACTGCATGCCTATTATGTGTACGCTGCTAGATACAGCAGTGTAGATGGAGACAGCCACTACTTCTTGCCCTTGGGGACCTTCTGATGGTTCTACTGGCACAGTGTAGATACTTCATAAATTACCATCACTTGATATGAACTAATATATATTACATTGCATTACACTGCATTATATTATACTATGAATAGCACAGCATTCGTATTTTTATGTCTCTTGCCCCCAAAGTGACGGTGTTACAATTCACCAGAGGCTCATTCTTGAGGACAAGGGAGCAGCAAAAGAAAAAAAAAAAAACAACAAGAGGAGGCAGAATTAAGCCCGAGGGAGCAGCGGCGTGCCATTTCTCACCACCGTATCTCTGAATATGCGGATATAACCGTCCTCTCATTTGACTGTCTGGTGGACTCCTATTCACAGTCCCCGGAGCCCAGCTCACTCTTCGCCCCCTGGGATCCAAGAGCTCTCTCTCCACCGTGCCACTTGGGCTGAACTGCTGTCCCCTGCCTGTCTACCCTCCTGGATCCCAGATGCATCCCTCCTGAGGCACCTTGAGGGGCACATGAGTATGATGTTTACTCACAGTGTTCATTCTTCTCATCTATTGGGTTGGCCAAAAAGTCCATTTGGGTTTTTCCATAACATCTTACAGAAAAACCCAAGCGAACATTTTGGCCTACCCAATACTTGTATAACCTCAGAGATTAACACAGGCTCTGATGCGGCTGGTGTAAAAAACATCTACAGAAGAGAGAAAGGGAGAGAGGAAGAGAGGGAGGAAGGGAGAGGAGGGAGAGAACGGAATACAATTCTTTCCTTCTTTTCCAGGCAATGCTAAAGCTCATTTCAACTAGCAAGTGCTGAGATTATTGATCAACATTTCTGAGGTACTGAACTGAGTTTCTATTGACAGAAATAACTAGCAACTAGGCTGGGGGAGAGAGAAATGTGCTGACAGCCAGCGAATCATAGCCCCGATAGCAGAGTGCCTGTCTATGCCAAGGGGGACAATCATTAATTTCCTGTTCCTTCACAGTTACATTTCTTGGGCTGACTGACAAGTTCATTTTAGGGATTCATCAGGCCCTTTATAAATAAACTCCCTTCTTATGCCATGTTTCTAACTGCACCTGCCACCCAGATGATTGGGTGCCTGGGACGCACATAAACATTTCAAATTGCTAGCAATAGCTCAACATGGTAGTTAAAGGAAATCTTCCCATTTCTTATTATATAATCAAGAGGGCCCAATTCCCCGGGCTCAGGCATCTCTATTCTGTGCACAGAACTGAAGAAGATTTCATTTATTGCTTCCCCTCCCACCCCGCCCCCCACCTTTAAATAAATGATACCCAAGCATTTAGTTACAAGATCATTTGTTGGCATGCAGACCTTGAAATTAAGTCCCCTGTAAAAGCTGTGTGACTCTGAGTAGGGTACTTAACCTCTCTGAGCTTCAGTTTTCTTGCGTGAAAAATGTGGATACATTGTGAATGGAGCTGTTGCTAAAGAAGACAAGAGTATGTTTAAAGAGGGAAGACACACTTGTAATATTATCTCATTCAGTCTCATAATGAGTCAGCCCCATGACTACTATCTCCATTTTACAGGCAAGCAAATCGTGTCTCCAAGAAGCGAAGTGACCTTTTCCCGGCTGGTAGTGGCAGAGGTATGAGATCAACCCAGTTCTGCCTGAGGCAGCTGCTCAAAGAAAGACAACTTCTCATTAATCTTATTAGTGATTTTACCTCTCTGCCTGGCCTAAAATTCCATTTGGTGCCAGTGGCCTTGAGGTTAGCCTAGGAAGAACTCAGCTCTCTGCTAGCCTTCACATACACAGAGCAATTCCGGTCTCTCTAGAAACAATTCTGCAGGCTCCAGTCATCAAAGCAAAGTTCCTAGAATCCACACGGCTGGTGTTGCTGCATCTAATGTATTTGTATTCACTGTTCAGTTTATTTTGCTAACAGTAGCCAGAGGTACCTTGATATTTGCATTAGTATACAATTTCTCTTAAAGACTGTTTATTTTTGAAAAGGTTCTGAGTAGTTTTAACTATTAACTTGGGAAGGGAAATTTCTCTGCTTAAAAACAAGGAGCCATATGCGGTGGAGCTTTGGGGCTGAGACAAGACATTTCACTTTCCCTGACAGACATTTACTGAATACCTACTGTTCAGTGGTCAGTGGTATTCAGTCAGCCTGGTCCTCTGGCAGCTTCTGTTAGAGTCGGGAAATGAATATTAATCCCATAATGCTATGTCTCCTATGTGTCAAACAGGGAGCAGGGCAAAATGTACTATCTTACCCCAAACCCATGAAACAGCACCTGTGTTCCTTACCCTCCCTTTTATAGATGAGGAAACTGAGGCATAGTGAGGCCTGGGGACAGGCACAGTGCTCCACAGCAAGAAAGTGGAGGATCTAGAATTTGAATGCAGGCTGGGATGAGCAATATGGTACCACTTGATTGACAGCTGGGCTCTGAGCTATGAGGTGAGGTTACTCCAGCTACTTTTGTATATGTTTGATATTTTCCATAAATAAATAAATATATGTATATATATATGTACATTATATATATATGTACATTATATATATATATATATACATTATATATATATATACATGTACATATATATACATATATTTTTAAAGTGCAGGCTCTGGAACCAGACTGCCTAAGATCTTAACTGTGAAACAGAAGTAACAATACCACCCTGGACATGTGGTTGCTCTAAGCATAAAATGCGTTAACACAGACAAAGCATTTAGAACTGGTCACAATGTAAGTATTCAAGACATGTTAGCTGTTAATTTTTTTTTGCACTATGTGGCCTGTGGGATCTTAGTTCCCAGACCAGTGATCAAAGCCGTGCCTCCTGTAGTGGAAGCGCCTAGTCTTAACCACTGGAAGTCCCTTAGCTGTTATTTATTGTAACAGCTAAGATAGAAAAGTCTGCGGTATTCAGTGTCTAGCAAGCCCTTCCCCACGTATCACTGAATATAAGGAAATCCACCACCACCTTCCTGAGAAGATTTTAAGTATTATTTGATCTGCCTGAAAATATAAACTTGACTTAGAAATGTAAATGACCCAGTCATATATCTACTTAGAGTATTTCATGTATTACTTTAGTAACACCCCTACCTGTTTAAAATCTCCTATTACACATAATAATACATTTAGAATTACTGCTCTTGCCTACCCTTTTTGAACAAAACTACTTTATTCCAACTCTTCACCTATAATTCCTGATCTAGTCTAATGTATCGTCCCCCAAGCAGTTGTTGTTGAAAAAAAATTAGTTGCAAAAATACCCTTCATGTGTGAGAAAGCCATACCCAAGGTGACAGCCTCCTCTGTCAGGTGAGTTTGTGGAGTAGGTGCTGCCCTCATATACAGACATTTACGGTCGGTTACGTGGTCTGAGGGTAGATGGTTTGTTAAAGAGGCAAAGGGGAGGGGGCTGGTTAAACTGGGTGGGGTGACTGGGGGCCTGGTCTGCAGGAAGCAAAGGAGAGAAGATGGATAAAGCTAAATGTCGATCCTGGTCAGGCCAGGCTATACCCTATCCAGCTCACTGACTTTCAATCAATTTTTTTTTATCAGAAAAGTCATACTTTGCTGTTTTAAGGTGTTTAGAAAACACTGAAAAGTAAAAAGAAAAACAAATCCGTTAATCCCACTGCCTAGAGAGAGCTACAATTGTTATTGTGCCATCTTTGATCCAAGCACAAATGCTCTTTCCCCAGACAGCCTCTTGGCTCAAATGTCACCAGCTCATGTCATTGGATGACCACCTCATATTAGGGGTGCCAGATTTAGCAAACAAAAATTCAGGACATCAGGTAAATTTGAATTTCAAATAAACAGCCTTTTTTTTTTTAAAGTATAATGTGTCCCAAATATTGCAACTGTCCATTGTTTTCCAGAAATTCATACTTTTCACTCCAGGGCAGCAACAACTGGCCATCCCTACTTCCTTACTTCAGTCAGATACTGACCAAAAGCCTCTTCCATGTAGGCTCTGCTCAGACACAGGCTAAAGGGGGATCCCAATGCCAAGACAGACATTTACTTGCCAGTTTCTAGAAAGAAAACACGTGGGGCCGCTTTCTGCCCAGGACTTGGGGCTAAATTGGGCTTTACTCTTGGTTTTCAAAAGAAAATGCTAAGTAGGAACATGTGTTGAATGATCACTGATATTTGAAGGTGACCAAAAGAAATATAAGTTCTTTTTTAAAAATACAATGACTCCATTTCAATTAAAAAAGGAAAAAAAAAGCCCAATGGCAGCAAGCACATAACAGTAGGAGCCCAGTGCCCCGCTGTGAGTGTCAGGGGTATTTTCTGTTATTTTGACAACAATCTCCTCCATGTCTCCTTTTACAGGTGAGCAAACAGAAGTTCAGAGGGGGGCAGGTAATCTGCCCCAAATCTCAGTTAATCAGGGAGGAGCTGGGGTTAGGATTCGAGGTCTGTTTGAAAGGAAAACTCCTGCAGCAGTTTTGGACCTGAGGCTCCCCAGCAGTTGTTAGAATGTGAAAGCAACCAGCTTTTCAGAAGTGTTCTTGGTCACGTTATTTATTTATGGCAAAGGAATTTTGCCTCCCTGTGCATTTATGAAAGCGGCCCTGCGAGAAGGGAGCCTTTGGGCAGAGATCTCGGAGACCCAGCCCGTTCTGAAAGCAAACTTTATATCCATTTGTACTTACGAAGCACGCAAATCTGGTCTTGACTGTTTCTGTTTTTAAAGGGGTGGGAGTGGAAGCAGGGAGGGGGTATGAGAGGAGGTCAATTAAGGCTGGACCCTGGAAGGCTCTCTGGAGTAGGTGGTACCCTATCAAGGTTCTAGTAGTGTGGGCACAGTTTCCACAGAATCCAAGTCTCCTGAATTAAACAGGACGGCAAATGAAGACTACATTGGTTTTCTGCTCAGGTCAATACATAAGATAAATTGACCAGAAGAGCTGAACACAGATCAGGGTGAACTGAACATCAACGTTTACTAAGAACAGAGGGAGGAGAAACATATATATCAGAAAAATGGAGATGGCGACAGCGCGTTGGGGCAACTGCTTGGTATCCAGT
The DNA here is from genome assembly GCF_964165515.1 of Mesoplodon bidens. Lineage (NCBI taxonomy): Eukaryota > Metazoa > Chordata > Mammalia > Artiodactyla > Ziphiidae > Mesoplodon > Mesoplodon bidens. The sequence continues at coordinate 17,534,244 of NC_138162.1, read as the reverse complement.
GAAGGTCTGTGTTTAAGGATTAATATTTTAGTCAGGTCTTTACTATTAAAAAAAAAAAGCAGTGGAATTAACTTATTACAATAAAACTTCATTTAGTCAGACTGATTGCTGGGAAGACTGATTGCCTTTTTTTTTTAAACAATGTCATTGAATTAAAATGCACAGATAGATGCAGCACCAAGAGCACTGCACTGAGAGTCAGAAGACCTGGGTCACTGGCTTGTGACCCGTTAAGAGCAACGAATCATATGTTATTCATTTCTTGTATCCCCTTCTGCCTGGCACAGACCCTGGCATACAGATGCAGTCTTTGAGTTCCGTGAAGAGCAGACCTTGAGACAAGGATTTGGGCACAGGTAGTTGATTTGGGAGGTGATTCCAGGACGCAGGTGAGGGGCTGGGAAGTGAGAGAGATAAGGGAGGGAGGAAAGCCAACAAGAGTGTGTTAATAAGTGGGTCACCATGTGCGAAACGGTGGCAGTCTTGCCGGAGTCTCTCAGAGGCTGGATAGGATGCACCTAGAATCTTTCCACCAAAGGGGCAAGGAACCTGGGGTATTTTTCCACCAGCTTCCTGTCTGTCGTTTGTTGAGGGTTGTGCAATTTTTTGAGGGTATTACTCCTACCACTGCCCCCCTCCCAAGTTTCTTCTAAAGCCCGAAGGCAGAGAGAGTCAGGTGTAGCGCATACCTGAAGATGCAGGTGACCGCTGCCAAGAGCCAAGAGGAGATGGGAAGGACACAGGTAAACAGTAAAGCTTGCTGAGGGCATGCAAGAAGGAGCTCTGGATACTGTGACCACGGTCAAGTCCCTTCGTCTCTCTGGGCATCGGAATCTAACTTCAAAAGGAGAGGTTTGAATCTTTGCATTCCCTCCAGGACTGAGTGTCAGTAACTCTGTAAACCAGATGGTCAACCCAGATCCCAGGATCAGAGGCCCTTCAGGAAACTGCTTCTCACACAGATAAAAATGATCTATAACGAGCATTCCACTTGTTAGCTTTTAAGTGTGAGCTTTTCAAGGGCGCAAACATACACATATAGATATATGTGTACAAGGTGATCACCGAGGCACTGTTTGTAACAGCAAAGCACTGGAAACAACCTAAATAACCTTCAATCACGGCACTGTGGAATACAAATGGTATATTCATGTGCTGGAATGTTCTCCTGCAGTTAAAAGGAATGGACTGACTCTATATGTGTCAACATGGGTAGAGCTCAAAAAATATTTCTGAGGGGAAAAACAAGATGCAGAATGTTATATATAGCATGACACCATTTAAGAAAACATGCACACATTAGAGCTTTCCTTTGGGTAGGTGACATATATGGAAAAGTATTTTTAAAGGACTGAAAAGCGACAACAAACTCATTTAAAGTTATGTTGGAAAGATTAAAACCACATTTACACGAGGGGCTAATTTTGAGGAGAGAAACTCAGAAATAAAGAAAGGATGGGACTAGCAATGGTGAATGTGGGTGGGACAGTCAGGGTGGTTTTAGCTTTAGTGATATTGTTCTAATTGACAAAAGCAGAATCGAATCACACATTTTAACTCTAAAAATGAGAAATGTCTAGTACACAGTCTCGTTATCACAGAAGACAACACGATAATGTGGAAAAAGTTTGGAAAATGGAATCAGACCTAGTAATCCTAGCAGATAACTTCTCTGCTGAGAGTCTCTGACTCCCCAGATGCAAAATGGACTTTGCAAAGCTAAGCGCCAAAAAGTAGTCAATAGTGTCTCCTGTCTGGGGCATAATTTGCATTCACATATTATTTGTTCCCTGTGCCCTGGAAAATAGGACATGCATTTTCTTGCTGTTTCTTACACTTAAAAAAAAAAATCACTCCTTTAATGAATTAAAAGGTGAAGTTCCTTCCTAGTCTCCATGGAGTCAGGAAACTGATTTAATGGATTCAGAATTAATTAGTTTTTAAAAGTCTTTCTAATTGTCATAGTGTCAGGGTTTTAACTGAGCAAGGTTTCAGCTGAACTGGAACACGTCCTTTGCCTTGCTTTGTGGGTATCAATGAGTATTAAAGAGGGGCCACTTCATAAGGACAACACCAGCAGTGGGATCAAAGTCAAAGTGTCATTCAATGACCTTGAGTTAGAACTGCTGGGGTTAAGTCTACACAGGCGAAGCTGTCAGCACAGGGGAGTATCTTCTGTAAGAGTGCCTTACGCTTTCAGGACCTTGTGCTTCTACTAGGCTAGTCCTCTGCCTGGAATTCCATCTTTTCCCACAATGTTCACATGCCTACATCCTATTTTTCTTGATGTCATTTTCTCCATGTAGTCTTCATGGATACCTCCTCCCTCCACAACAATGACCATGATGCTGATGACAGCTACCATTTACAGAGCAACATTAATTACCAGGGACCATGCTGGGTTTTCATCTAATCCTCATGGCAACCCTGAGAACTAAGCATCCATAATCCCATTTTATGGATGAAGAAACCAAGGCTCAGTGAGTGTGGAAGGATGATAACAGGGAGGGGTGGGGGTCACCATGTTCTAGGGGCTCTGCTTTTTTTTTTTTTTTTTTTGCGGTACGCGGGCCTCTCACTGTTGTGGCCTCTCCTGTTGCGGAGAACAGGCTCTGGATGAGCAGGCTCAGCGGCCATGGCTCACGGGCCCAGCCGCTCTGCAGCATGTGGGATCTTCCCAGACCAGGGCACGAACCCGTGTCCCCTGCATCGGCAGGTGGGCTCTCAACCACTGCGCCACCAGGGAAGCCCGGCTATGCTTTCTGACACCTCTCTCCCTTATCATGTTCTTGGCTTCTGAGGGTCTACGGTTTTCTTGTTATTGATTTATAGAGAGAGAACTCATTTTCAGAGATTTCCCTGGGCTGTATTCCTTGGGCTTAATCCTCAGAAACAGAAAGTTTAAACACAATCAGAGAAAAAAAAAAAAATAGAGCCCTGTGAAATGATCCATTCTTTAAGGCAGGAGACTCACCACTCATACTAGCTAATCCTACAAGATGATTGAGGAAGAGGATGGGACATCTGGCCACCAGTGCAACCCCTCAAGGCTACCCCCAGCTGGGGAGGGTAGGAGCCTCCAGCAGTTTCCAGAATAGTTTCCCTCACAAAGTCCCAAGGGTGAGTCTCCAGTAGGAAAAGTCTCTCACCACCAGCCTGAGTGCTCCTTGCCTGCTCCCTCCTCCCTCTACCCCAACTCTCCTTCCTCTTCTCCCCTCCACCCACACCTCCTTTAGGTTCTGAGGCTCCACAGGAAGCAAGTGGGAGGGGACGATACATTTATTACACACTGTGAGGGAACCAGCAGTCTGGTTCTATTCTTTAGGGTTTCTTTGCCTTAGGTTAGCTCCTGGCTTGCCAGTCAGTAGAACAATTTACTACATCAAATGAAGATTTTTTTTTTCTTTCTTTCTTTTTTTTTTTTTTTTGCGGTACGCGGGCCTCTCACTGTTGCGGCCTCTCCTGCTGCGGAGCACAGGCTCAGCGGCCGTGGCTCACGGGCCCAGCCGCTCCGCGGCACGTGGGATCTTCCCGGACCGGGGCACGAACCCGTGTCCCCTGCATCGGCAGGTGGACACTCAACCACTGAGCCACCAGGGAAGCCCCAAATGAAGGTTTTTTGTGTGGATTTCTTGAAAACCATGATAGAAGTGTGAAAAAATGTGTCCAAGGTCAAATGCAGTGGCTGTAATTTGCAAGTTCTGAATCCCAAACCCTCTTCTGGTTACTGATATTGTGTGTGTGTGTGTTTGTGCTTAAAGCTGCATTATTCCTATAGCAATTCTTACTTTAGCTCCCCTTACATGACTGCTATTGATGTACCTGAATCACGTTGAGAGCTTGGACCCAGCTTGGATTGATCTCTGCATCTTCCAACAGCTCAGCATCATAGAATAAGTGCCCATACATGACTGTAAGAACACATGGGGGAGTCAGGGACAACCCTGGTGTGCTGACTCTTAAGCCTTCCTGCACAGGACATCTCAGTGCAGACAGCGATGTGGATGGGGCAGCATTGTCCCAGCAAAGGGCAGCCTCTGCAGGACCTCAAAGGTGAGGAGACGGCAGGCAGGAGGCCAGAAAGGCCAGAGCAGCCTGGCAAATTGGTTTGGGACAGGCAGCTCCAAATCATGCAGATAACTGAAACCTGGCTGCTTTGATGATCTCCTCCTTGGAGGAAGGTCACTGAAATAAGATCAGCCTTTCCCAAATTGTTCTGAGGAAGTATGCTAATGGAAAAAGTTCCTGGAGTCAAATATATTTGAGAAATGATGTGCTGAACTAAGTTAAACAAGGTCTTTACTTCAGGACTTTTCAGAGGAAGCACACGTTGTAAATATTCAGAAGGGGAAAAAAATGAAGGCGGCCTTTTCCCCATTGATACACCACAGAAACCACAGGCCCAGAGCATTGTATAGGGCTACCGTCCCCCAGGAAATGGGTAGGACACCGCACCCAACTGCTTAAAGCACAAGTTGTGGGGAACAAAAGAGAGTCCAATGAAATTATCTGAAACAATAAGAGGGCTTCCCTGGTGGCGCAGTGGTTGAGAGTCCACCTGCCGATGCAGGGGACGCGGGTTCGTGCCCCGGTCCGGGAAGATCCCACGTGCCGCGGAGCAGCTGGGCCCGTGAGCCATGGCCGCTGAGCCTGCGCGTCCGGAGCCTGTGCTCCGCAACGGGAGAGGCCACAACAGTGAGAGGCCCGCGTACCACAAAAAAAAAAAAAAAAAAAAGAATAAGAATCATTTCTCAAGAAAGAGGGCTCAGGGTGAGCCAAGACAAGAAGCCCACCTTCTTCCCTCTGCAAAGACTAGCCAATGTCACAGGACAGATAAGGGGGTGTTACGGAATTATGCTTGACACCTACCTTTCTCTCTCTCTCTCTTTTTTTTTTTTTTGAGGAACATGAGCCCAGTTTTAATTAGTTGATCATTTCTTGCATTGGAAGTGCCCCTCAGTGACATCCTCGGCCTGAGCCTCTTTGCCATAGTCCTTAACCACCACGCGACTGCAACCAACCACTTGATGGGGTTTCCCCTCTCTGTCACTTTTACAGAGGCCTACCCATTCCCCTAGTTTCTTGTGGTCATCAGTCTTAATCAGGTTGATTTGGTGCTCAGCACAAAGGGCCTCCACCAACTTGACATATACAGGCTCATCGCAGTTGGATGCAAGCACACAGAGATGGGCTTGGCGCTTTTCTAAGGCTTTGGCAGCTTCACGAATCGCACGTGCTAGGCCATCGTGGATGAGGGCGGTCTTCCGCACCTCTTGCAGCGCAGTATTAACGTCCATTACACCTCCGGCAGCAATGCCTTCCTAGGCCAGGGCGGTGGGTTACGGGTGGAGCCAGATCTTGAGTGCACCCCAGCCTCCGCCTCCGCACAACTCCGCGGCGGCAGGGGAAGAGCCTTTTCTCTCTTTAAGGAGATAAGAACTTCAAAATGCTTCCTGAATCTAAACCCTTTTCCCGACCTCCACTGCCACCACCTGGGCCCAGGCCACCATCACCTCTCACCTGGATTACTGCAGTAGCCTTCTACCTGTCCTCCTCACCTCCGACCTCCCTCTCCTACAGTCTGTTCTCAACAAAGCAGCCACAGTGTTCCTTTTGAAAATTTGGTTAGATCATGTTTCTCTTTCTTTCAGGATCCTCCAATAGCTTTCCATTTCTTTCAGAGTAAAAGCTAAAGCTCTTCTATGACCTGGCCACCTACTGCTCCTTTGACATCCCCTCTTACTGGTCGTCTCACTTCCTACCGCAGGAACACTGATCTCATCATTCTTCAAATACCCCAGGCATTCTGTGCCTCAGGGCCTTTGCACTGGTAGTTCCTTCTTCTCGGAATGTTCTTTCCCCAAATATACACACCCTCATTCTCTCTTCTTATTTCACTTTATTGTTCAAATGACATATTCTTGGGAAAACCTCTCTGATTATGTTATTTAAAATTGCTACTCTCTTACCATATGACCCAGCAATCCCACTACTGGGCATATACCCAGAGAAAACTATAATTCAGAAAGACACATGCACCCCAGTGTTCACTGCAGCACTATTTACAATAGCCACATCATGGAAGCAACCTAAATGTCCATCAACAGACGAATGGATAAAGAACATGTGGTACATATATACAATGGAATATTACTCAGCCATAAAAAGAAACGAAATTGGGTCATTTATAGTGATGTGGATGAACCTAGAGTCTGTCATACAGTGTAATGTAAATGAGGAAGAGAAAAACAAATACCATGTATTAACACATATAAATGGAATTTAGGAAAACGGTACAGATGAACCGGTTTGCAAGGCAGAAATAGAGACACAGACGTAGAGAACAAAGGTATGGACAGCAAGGGGGGTGGGGGGTGATGGTGGTGGGATGAATTGGGAGATTGGGATTGACATATATACACTAATGTGTATAAAATAGGTAACTAATAAGAATTTGCTATATAAAAAAAAATTGCTACTCTCACCCCACACTCCAGACCCCCTTATCCTGCTCTTTTTTAAATAGCACTTATCACCTCTAACTTACTACATGCTTTATTTATTTGTCATGTTATTGTCTGTCTCCCCGCCCCCCTCTCTGCTTGAATATAAGGTCCATGATGGCAGGGGTCTTTGTTTTATTTTCTGGAGTATACTTAGCATCTAGAGTGGTGCCTAGTAAATAGTAAATATTTGTGATAGATTGTATTTTCCAAAGATAGCCACAACACTATCTCCCATCCCACATGCACTTCTTCCAAGGTGACCTTGGCACTCCTTTCATTGAATGCTAGGGTCTCTGTCTCTTTTCCTTGAAACTGGCTTGATGTGTATGACTGCGTCAACCAATAAAGTACAATAGAAATGATGCTCTGTGACTTCCAGGGTTAGGTCATAAAATGCCATCCCATGCACCTTGCTCTCTTGGAACTTGACTGCCATACTGTGTGGTAGCCCAAGCAGTCCATGGAGAGGCCCAGTGGAAAAGTTACTGGGTCCCTCAACCTGCAGCCCCATCTGAGCTCCCAGCTGGCAGCGAGCACCAACCTGAATGCCATCTTGCAAGTGGAGCTTCTCTCGCCCTAGGTGAACCCCTCCAGCTGACTTGCATAGAATGGCTGAATCACTCGCACTGAACCTTGCCCAGTTATATATAGGTTAATGAACAAAATAAATGATCAGGAGGATGGTGTTGCCTCAGCCAGACCACTAAACTGGACTAAACTGGAATTCTACAGTCAGGGATTTCCTGGTAGCATTGAAATCACTCCTCAAAGGCAGGTCGGATGTCAGGGCACTGGTGTGAGAGGCCCAGGCTTGGCAATATCCTGACCTCCATGCCAAGCCCACCTCTTCCTCTTCCTGGACAGGAGATAAATTCCCTCTCTGGGCCTCAGGTTCCTTGTGAGAAGGATTAAATGAGATGACACAGTTAGAGAGTTCAGATCAGGGTGTGGTATGTGACAGTCACAAGACTAGTTTGATATTCTTTTCCTTCCATGCAGAGGTCTGGAGCCCAAAGGAAATAAGTCTCGAAAGCCTCTCTGCTTGCATGACCAGGCAGGTGCCCCTGTGGATGGGCTCACCGGGGACGGGCATGGCTGGCAGTCAATAAGGGACAGGCTCTCACCTGCCTCCGGGTCTCTGCCAGGGACACTGTTCGCCACCCTCCCTCCCTCTGCTTTTGGCTTCACTAATGCCTGCTAATTGTTTGAGTCTCAGTAATTAATTATTAATTGCATCTAGAAGCCCCCATCAGCCTCCCATGGGTGGGATTTCTGCTGCGTCGTGCCCCAGGGCACCCATCCCTCTACAATCCTGGCCAGCATCACACCAGAAGGTGAGTGTCTTCCATCCCTCTCCTTCGCCTGCATGAGGTGAGGACCGGCACAGAGATTCTCATGCCTTTGCTGAAGCTCCAGTGCCTACCACAGGGCCTGGCATAACAATGATGTGAATAACTGGGGGAAATCTGTGTCTCTCTAGGACACAGGAGCACCAAGGGTTAAGGCTGTATGAGGCTCCTATGTTGTAGGGGCAGGTACTCTTATGTGGCCGTATGATGGTTTCTTCTTAGGACCCTGAGAGTCTGGGATATAACCAAGAGGTGATAGGTGGGACAGCATAACTCTACTGAGACACTGTTAAGGGGGTGAGACTGCTCATCTCCAAGAGGCCAGACCATGCTGTGGTTGAGACCTCATCCTGGGGGCCAGACTGCCTGCTCCTCCATCTTGGCTATGTCACTTACTAGCTGTAGGACCTCCAACAACTTACTTAAGCTCTCTGGGCCTCAGTTTTCTCATCTGTAAAATGGGAATAATGGCATCACCTACCCCAGGCGTTGGAATTGCAGAGATTTTACCAATTAACATGTGTAAAGCACTCAGAACAGGGTCTGGCATAGTTTAAGTGCTAAGGAGTGTCTGTTATCAATCTGCCTGCAGAGTAGGATCTATATCTGTTCTCTACAGCAGAAAGGTCTGGGCCTCTTCCATCTCTTCAAAAATTCACATAACAAACAGGATTATAAAAATAAACTCGAGATCCAGGCCGTGTGATGAACATCTTTCAGTCCCCCAGTGCTTTTCTGGGACTAAAGGCTCCAGAACTCAATTTGGAGGTAATGTCAGAGCTCTCTGTTTGCAGTGAGACTACGAGGCCCAAGCCAAATGTCTCCAGCACTGTCCTCCAAGATAACTCTCCCCCAGTGCTCTAAAGGCCCCTCTATGCCCTCTTTCTGCAAAGAATGGGGAGCAAGCTCAGCCTTCGGAAACCTTCCCCATCTTGGAAGCCACCTAACACCACCTCCTTCCTCGGAGTACGGGTTATTTCAGGAGACTAAAAAGACCACCCAGGAAGCTAATCTTTGGGCTTCACTTCTCGGGGAGGGGGTGTGGGTAGGTGGGAGAGACAGATTTTTCTTGTACAGCAGAGCGTGAGTTCCTTTTTGAAAGGTCCTAGCGGAAATAAATGTACAACTTATTGTGGGCTGCGAAGAGCCACCAGCAGGAGCTGGAGTGACACAAAAGGGGCGTTTGTGCCGGCACAAAACATTTAGCACTTTACCAAGACGTGCACAGCATATAAAAGGAGACGAAGCCTCCGCGAATCCACCAGGCAAGCGACGCGCCCTGAATGCTGGACGGCCCCTCACGAACCCCAGCACAGTCTTTCTCCTCTCCCGGGGGCCCCTGCCTCCTCTCGCGTGGAAGGGAGCTCTGTGTGAGTGCAGGTGTGCAAGGGCAGGCCTCCCACTCAGGTGCTCGCCTTGTCTTCCTAAGCAGACCTGCTCACCCCCACGCTCAAGAGGAGAGCTGAAAATCCGGGCATAATGAGACGAAGCATTAGAAAGTTATACATTCAAGTAAGACACTCAATAAATGTGTTTTATCCCACTCAACTGACAAGGATACAGATGTCCCCCGCTTTTCATAAGTTCGCTTTACGCCAGTTCGCTTTTACGAAAGACCCACATTCGTACCTCTTTTCAGTAATCGACAGAAATCCGAAGAGGATTTTCATTTTTGCAAAAGGCAAAAAGCAAAAACAGCATTCAGTGTTTGTTTTGCAGGGAGCCTTCTAGAAGCAGCTCGCACCCTGAGCAGTGAGACAGGCACCACCAAGCTCCTTACCTGGGAACTACGCTCAGCATCGCAGCATCAAGCCGCCAGAGCTTTGAACTGTGTCTGTGAGCATCTGTGATTTATTCTCTGCATCCGTTAGCAACATGTGTCCTAAGGTGATCGCTTCTTCATTTTACACCATTTCAGCTTATGAAAGGTTTCATAGGAATGCTCTACTTTTGGACAGCAGGGGAGACCTGTGCCTTCATAACAACCTGGAAGGTGAGGCTCAAATTCAGCTTCCTTGGAAGAGGAGGTGGTACCTCAACATTCACAATGCCCAGAGCATCCAGAGTCATGGGCAAGGGAACGTGGGACTGAGTGTGTGCCCAGTCTTTTTTGCTTTAAGGGTATAGGAATCACACGTCCTCGTGAGGAGATATGCAGGAAATACTATCTGCCCTTGAACTTAAACCTGTCTCTCTAGAGCTTTCTTTCATCCTTTTCAGCTTTTCACTCCCGCCCATCACAGGCACACAGAAAAAGCAGATCTCTGCTCTCCACTGACCAGCCAACCCTCAGATGTCGGCCAAAGTCCAGGGGACACCTCCTGTATGGCTGGTTCTGCTCGGAGGCTGGGGATAACCAGGGGAGGCTGCAGGTACCCTGCCCCCACAGAGCTCACAGGCGACACAGGGAGACAGCCAGCCAGGCCCACGTGAGCTAACTCAATAACACACATGATAAGGATCAAAGTGAATGATGTGTAAAGCAGACACATCTGGGAGCAAATCCTGGGATGTCAGCCCATAAAGGGACAAGAGGAAGCTTTTTGTTCAATGTTAAAAAAAAAAAACAAAAAACTAGCAGCAAAACATTCTATTCAAGCTACACTTTTACTGGGATCTGGGTATAGAAAACTGAAGAAAGCAGAGCTGCTCTCTTGGATTGAAGCAGGTGAGGGCAGGACATGGATGCCTCCAGACTCTTCCCTCTCTTTTCCCTCTGATGAGCAGAGGACCCCAGTTGCCTCCCCACCTTACAATATCAGGCGTCTGGGCAGCCCCATCCTTAATACTGTTGCTCTAGTACAACCTCTTCACTTACAGGAAGAATGATTTGCTTGCATGCCCATCCCTCCCCCATGCCCCCACCCCTGCACCACAACTCTCAGAACGGGTGAAAATATTTGCAAATGAAGCAACTGACAAAGGATTAATCTCCAAAATTTACAAGCAGCTCATGCAGCTCAATATCAGAAAAACAAACAACCCAATCCAAAAATGGGCAGAAGAACTAAATAGACATTTCTCCAAAGAAGATATAAAGACTGCCAACAAACACATGAAAGAATGCTCAACATCATTAATCATTAGGGAAATGCAAATCAAAACTACAATGAGATATCATCTCACACCAGTCAGAATGGCCATCATCAAAAAATCTAGAAACAATAAATGCTGGAGAGGGTGTGGAGAAAAGGGAACACTCTTGCACTACTGGTGGGAATGTGAATTGATACAGCCACTATGGAGAACAGTATGGAGGTTCCTTAAAAACTAAAAATAGAACTACCATACGACCCAGCAATCCCACTACTGGCCATATACCCTGAGAAAATCATAATTCAAAAAGAGTCATGTACCACAATGTTCATTGCAGCTCTATTTATAATAGCCAGGATATGTAAGCAACCTAAGTGTCCATCAACAGATGAATGTATAAAGAAGATGTGGCACATATATACAATGGAATATTACTCAGCCATAAAAAGAAACAAAATTGGGTCATTTATAGTGATATGGATGAACCTAGAGTCTGTCATACAGAGTGAAGTAAGTCAGAAAGAGAAAAACAAATACCGTATGCTAACACATATATATGGAATCTAAAAAACAAACAAAAACTATGGTCATGAAGAACCTAGGGGCAAGATGGGAATAAAAACGCAGACCTACTAGAGAATGGACTTGGGGAGGGGGCAGGGCAAGCTGGGACAAAGTGAGAGAGTGGCATGCACATATATACACTACCAAACATAAAACAGATAGCTAGTGGGAAGCAGCCGCATGGCACAAGGAGATCAGCTCGGTGCTTTGTGACCACCTAGAGGGGTGGGATAGGGAGGGTGGGAGGGAGGGAGATGCAAGAGGGAAGAGATATGGGGATATATGTATATGTATAACTGATTCACTTTGTTATAAAGCAGAAACTAACATACCATTTTAAAGCAATTATACTCCAATAAAGATGTTAAAAAAAAAAGTAAGGAAAAAATATAGGTGAGAATTCTCAGGAAAGACAGAAACTGGAGAGAAAAAAGGATCGGTAAGAAGCTAAAAATACCTTCAAGTGAGAGCTTTCTTATCATATCAATAAATATAAAAATATCTATAAACCTAAAAATTTCTCTGCTTGGTACTTTTCTATTTCATTTCTCTGTTAGCATTTCTTCATGAATCTTCTTACTGACTTATAGTAACAAGTGCTAACAATTACCAAACAAATATTAAATATCGTTTCCGTTCTTTAAGAGCATTGCCTGCATTTTCTCATCTAACACTCTGAACACCCCTTTCAGCTGGACTATGATTCCCTTTACATAAATGAGAAAATTGAGAACTCAGAGAGGTTAAGAGGCTTGTTCACGATCACTCGGCCGTGCAGTGGAGAAATGTGCATTGGAACCCGGGGTATGGATTCACTGACTGTTTCACAAGAGTAGGTGATAAATTCAGTAATTTGGAGGACCAGTGCCCTCTTCCTGGGCCCTGTGGTCACAGAGCTGGGTAATGTATTGTTCTCACTGCCGCTTAGAGCCTGGAGGTTGGAGTTACCTATGTTCCAGGCTTTCTTTGGGGCCCAAAAGATACCTTAGCCTTTAGTCCGGGTCCCTAAGGGCACCAGAGAGTGAGCTGCAGCCCCACACCAAGGTCTCTGGGCAGGCTCCAAGTAGTGACAGCACGGCCAAAGCCCAGACGCAAGAAAATCTTCCAACCTCTGTTTCGGAGTGTGCTTCGTCTAGAAAAGCAGGCCTGCCTTCATGGGCTTTCCCACTGGTGTTACACACGGTTAAATAGGGGCCGTATTTCACCCTAGGAATGGCTGCATTTCAGGAGCAGAGTGTGATTAAGAAAGACGGATGGTGGGCAATATCCTTTACCAGCACCTGTGCTGTGCGCAGGGATCTATTTGGCAGAAAGGAGCTATGTAGGAGCAAGATCATTACCATCTGAACTAGAAAACAAAATGTGGTGGAGGTGGTGCGGAATGGGAGGGGAGGGAAGGAGGGTGATACTGAGGTGAAGAGGTAGGCACTACAGAAAAATGCTGGGCTGCAGGAGGAGCTTCATCCCTGGAACCAGAGGATTGGTTCTGACTGAGAAGGTTGGGGCAAGCCTCCCCCTCGCTGGCTTCAGTTTCCCCAACAAACCCCTCAGAAGTCTTGTCTTGCTCAGATACCCAAGGCTGGAGGAGGCACTGTTTGGAGGCGACCACACCCAAGGACAGACTAGATCAGCCTCGAGGACACTGGAACTGAGTACTTAGCCACGTGATGATGGCATCAGCACCGCCGCCCCCCTCCCAACCTTTTTTGAGAGGCAGGGACCTCTGGCTGTGGAACTTCAAAACTGCAGCATGAAGGTGTGCAGGCAGAGGCGTGCAGGCTGAGGCGTGCAGGATCAGGGAACGGACACTGGTTATGGGGCTGGATGGACCTTCGTCCCAGTGTTTCTATAGATCACATGGGTTAATAAATTTGCCTTTCTTTGTTTATTTTGGCCTCGCCTCACAGCATGTCGGGTCTTAGTTCCCTGACCACGGATCAGACCTGTGACCCCTGCAGTGGAAGCCTGGAGTCCAAACCACTGGACCACCAGGGAATTCCCCAGGTTAATAAATTTGGAGTTAACAACTTCAAAAAGGGAAAGAAAGATGAAAGGCACTAGGATAAGACAAAAAGAGACTTTAGAGTTAAGTGGATTAGGGCGGGGGTACCCACCCCTACACTTGTTTGCTTTGTAAGCTCAGGAAAGTCGCAGTTCTCCAAGCTGGCCTTTTTCCTCTTTCCTAGTCTGGAAAATGGGGATAAAGACCACCCCACAGAGCTATTACGAATATTAAATGGAATAACGGTTTGTAAATTCTTAGCACAGAGCCCAGCATAAAAATAAATGACTTTTTGTTGCAGTAGTAAATGGGAGTGTTTTCTTAATTTCACTTTCAGATTTTTCATCATTAGTCTATAGGAATGCCAGAGATTTCTGTGCATTAATTTTGTATCCTGCTACTTTACCAAATTCATTGATCAGCTCTAGTAGTCTTCTGGTAGCATCATTAGGATTCTCTGTGTATAGTATCATGTCACCTGAAAACAGTGACAGCTTTACTTCTTCCTTTCCGATTTGGATTCCTTTTATTTCCTTTTCTTCTCTGATTGCTGTGGCTAAAACTTCCAAAACCATGCTGAATAATAGTGGTGAAAGTGGGCAACCTTGTCTTGTTCCTGATCTTAGCGGAAATGGTTTCAGTTTTTCACCATTGAGGATGATGTTGGCTGTGGGTTTGTCGTATATGGCCTTTATTATGTTGAGGTAAGTTCCCTCTATGCCTACATTCTGGAGGGTTTTTATCATAAATGGGTGTTGAATTTTGCCAAAAGCTTTCTCTGCATCTGTTGAGATGATCATATGTTTTTTCTCCTTCAATTTGCTAATATGGTTTATCACATTGATTGATTTGAGTATATTGAAGAATCCTTGCATTCCTGGGATAAACCCCACTTGATCATGGTGTATGATCCTTTTAATGTGCTGTTGGATTCTGTTTGCTAGTATTTTGTTGAGGATTTTTAGAGAAATGGAAATAAAAACAAAAATAAACAAATGGGACCTAATGAAACTTAGGTTTTTTTTTTTTTTTTTTTTTTTGCACAGCAAAGGAAACCATAAACAAGACCAAAAGACAACTCTCAGAATGGGAGAAAATATTTGCAAATGAAGCAACTGACAAAGGATTAATCTCCAAAATTTACAAGCAGCTCATGCAGCTCAATATCAGAAAAACAAACAACCCAATCCAAAAATGGGCAGAAGACCTAAATAGACATTTCTCCAAAGAAGATATACAGATTGCCAACAAACACATGAAAGAATGCTCAACATCATTAATCATTGGAGAAATGCAAATCAAAACTACAATGCAATATCATCTCACACCAGTCAGAATGGCCATCATCAAAAAATCTACAATCAATCAATGCCGGAGAGGGTGTGGAGAAAAGGGAACCCTCTTGCATTGTTGGTGGGAATGTAAATTGATACAGCCACTACGGAGAACAGTATGGAGGGTCCTTGAAAAACTAAAAATAAAACTGCCATACGACCCAGCAATCCCACTACTGGGCATGTACCCTGAGAAAACCATAATTCAAAAAGAGTCATGTACCACAATGTTCATTGCAGCTCTATTTACAATAGCCAGGACATGGAAGCAACCTAAGTGACCATCGACAGATAAATGGATAAAGAAGATGTGGCACATATATATAATGGAATATTACTCAGCCATAAAAAGAAACAAAATTGAGTTATTTGTAGTGAGTGAGGTGGATGGACCTAGAGACTATCATACACAGTGAAGTGAGTCAGAAAGAGAAAAACAAATACCATATGCTAACACATATATATGGAATCTAAAAAAAAAAAAAAAAGGTCAAGAAGAACCTAGGGGCAAGACGGGAATAAAGACACAGACCTACTAGAAAATGGACTTGAGGATACAGGGAGGGGGAGGGGTAAGCTGGGACAAAGTGAGAGAGTGGCATGGACATATATACACTACCAAACATAAAACAGATAGCTAGTGGGAAGCAGCCGCATAGCACAGGGAGATCAGCTCGGTGCTTCGTGACCACCTAGAGGGGTGGGATAGGGAGGGTGGGAGGGAGGGAGATGCAAGAGGGAAGAGATATGGGGACACATGTATACGTATAACTGATTCACTTCATTATAAAGCAGAAAGTAACACACCATTGTAAAGCAATTATACTCCAATAAAAATGTTAAAAAAATAAAATAAAATAAATTACTTGATAAATAGAGGCTACCACCTACATACTCCTCCTCCCCGTTAAAATATCATCATCATCATCACCATCTCCATCCTCAGCCTGGATAAGGGAGCTTTCTCTTTTTATTTTGGTGGTTTCACTTCTCTAAAGGCTCTCGCAGAGCAGACGGAGAGCCCTGTTCTTCGTGGCCCCAGAGGGAAGCTAGGATCAACAGGACGTGGGGAAAAGGCACCATGATAACTAGCACACACTTGGCACACTCTGTTCTGCTTGTTCAAAGGAGCCACTGTTTCTTGTTTTAGCAGCTGGGTATATAGAACTGAAAACAACATAAGTATATCATGTATAATATCATACATGCTTTATACATTAATAACATATGCATGTACGAAGTGGATTCAAGAGACCTGGGTGAAGTAATGGAACCAGACACAAACATCTGGGAGATGTGTACTCTACACATAGCGAATAGTGAGGCCAAAAGCTTGGAGTGCTAGAAGGAGAACAAGCAGGCCAGGGATGGAGGGAGGGAGTGAGGGCGTGGTAGGAAATAGCAGAAGTCGGCAGAGGCCAGCTCAGAAAGGGTTGATAGTGGAAAGGATGCTGGATTCATTCTAAATATGCTTAGATGGTTAATGTCAGCGGGGGTGGCCTTGGAGCAGGGGGTGGTATGATATGATTTTTATTTTAAATGATACTTCCAGCTGTTATGTGGAAAATGGACTTGGTGGGGATGAGCAAGGCGGGGAGCAGAGACCCGTCTTGAGGCTCTGCCGTCTCCCAGGTGAGGGATGATACTGGCTTGAACTCGGAGGTCCTTTGAGGGTGTTGAAACATTTTTGAATAATGGATATATTTTCAAGGTGGATATATTTTAAGGTAGATGGACTTTCAAGGTATATTCTCAAAACAGGATATGCTGACAGTTTGGATGTGGACATGAGAGGCAGAACTCGTCAAGGATAACTCCAAGTGTTTGCGCCTGAGTGATAGGGCACGTGGGTGTCGGTGCCTTTTCCAGGATGGGACAGACTGTGGGAGGAGCAGGTGGAGGGCATAATGAGTTCGGTTCCAGACATTCAACGTTTGAGATGCCCATTAACCATTCAAATGGAGGCATTTATGAGGTTGGGGCTGAGCTATGTGGCATTTAAAACCAGGGCGCTGAATGAAATCAGTGTGGGAGGGAGAAGGTGAGGAGTGTGCTGGGGTGACCTCTAACGTTTAGAGGTCGGGAAGCAGGGAGGATCCAGCAGAGGCCAGTGAGTCAGAGCTGCCTATAAGAATCAGGAGAGAGTGTTGTCTTAGAATAAAGAAGATGTTTCTGGCAGGAAGGAGTGACTAGCTATGTTACACAAAAGGGTCCAGGAAAGAGAGACTGAGAATTGGTCATTGAAATTTGGCAAGACGAAGGTCATTGGGGACATTGACAATGAGATTTGAGTGTGCTGCTGGGAGGGAAGGGGTGGGGTGAGAGACCGGTGGAAGCGGATTCAAGAGAGAAGGAAGGTGAGACACTGGAGGTGGTGAATACAGGTAACTCTTTAGAGGGGTTGTGCTCTAAAAAGAGGGCAGAGAATTGGAGTGGAACCCAATTCCTATGGAAGGATTAAGAAAAGGGTTTTGTTTTGTTTTGTAAAATGAGAGATCTGAAAACACATTTATATTGATGGACATGATCCAGGAGAGGGGAGAAACTGCAAAAGCAAAGCCTACAATGGTGGAAAGGGAGCCCAGTGCCTGAGTTCAGGGACAGTCCAAAGTCTGTGGGACCTGCGCTGATGCAATCCAAAGAGGCTTCTTTTGAGAAAAAGAATTCAAAATCATGAATTCAAAATCAGTTATGGAAATGAATATTTACTTAGTACGAGAAGAGAAATCATAGCAAATCAACAACACTTTAAAGATGCATGTATCTTTCTTCTGAGATTTCTTTAGGCTGGGATTTCTCAGTCTGCATAAGATTGACATTTGGGGCCAGATAATTCTTTGTTGGAGGGGGCTGTCCTGTGCATTGTAGGATGTTGAGCAGAATCTCTGGTGTGTACCCACTAGATGCCAGTAGCAGCCATCCCCCAATTCTGACAACTCACGATGTCTGAGTCATTGCCCTCCACCACCTTGAGAACCATATGCTTCAGATAATTTATTTGAAATGCTTACATACAACAGTATGTATACATGGTCACAATCTCCACCTCAAATATCTACAAGCCCTAGAAACCTCCAGCACTGACAGGCGCCAAGCAAATAAAGGTCTCTGAAGCTTAGGCTCCCTTTGCTTCTGATAAACCCACCTCTGCTCGAGTTGAGGGCTTGCACTTAGATTGGAGCAGGGAGAACACCCATCATAAAAGAAGGCAAATACATCCTTTATCCAGATTCACCAATTTGTAACATTTTGACACATTTGTTTTCTTCCTCTCTCTCTCTCTTTCTCTCTCTCCCACACACACATATTGTTATCTATTTTCCTGAGCTATCACATAAGTTTTCAGACATCATGTCTCTTTACCCTTAATGTTTCACTGTGTATTTCCTAAAAACAAGAATATCCTCAGGATAGTTGTCAACTTCAGGAAATTGCACATGGATATGATACTTTTATCAAATCTACCTTCCATACTCTAATGCTTTTCAACTGACCCAATTATGTCCTTTATAATTGTCTTTTCCATTTTCCATCCAGTACAGGTGAAACAGGAGGGATGGGGGCAGGGCACAACCTTTGAAAGAATGACACAGCCCGAGGACATGACATAAACTGATTAGAACCAAATGGGTCCAAGATGACAGACAAGTCAACTTCCACTAGACCTTGAGCCTCAGTATAAGCTGACATCAGCAAGCTAAATGACATACCCACAGGCGCCATGACAGGTCCAAGGCTGACCATAAGGATCAAAAAGTGGGTGGTGGCCCAATCCCTGGAAATCCCCGCCCCTTCCTAAAATAGCTGGAATACTCCTCCCACTCATTAGCCTATGAAATTACCCACCCCTATAAAAACTGACAACCCCATACCCTGGTGCCTTTCTCATCTTCTGAGATGGCCCACACTCTGTCTGGGGAGTGTGTTTCTCTCTAAATAAATCCAATTCTTACCTATCACTGAATTCTTTCTGCAATGAGACATCAAGAACCTGAGCTTCATTAAGTCCTGAAAACAGGTGTGTGATCTCAGTTGGAAGACTGTGGGTTTTGGTAGGATTCAAGTCCCGGCTGCATGGGTTCAAGTCCCAATCTGGGTTTAGGCTGGGTTCGAGTACCGGCACAGGGATTCGAGTCCCAATCTGAGGTGCACGGTTTCACAGGACCTGTTCCAGGACCACATATTACATGTAGTTCTCATGTTTCTTTAGTGTCTTTTTATCTGGAATCTCAGTTTGTGTTTGTCTTTCATGCCAGTGACAGTTTTGAAGAATAAACGCCAGTTTCTTTCCTTTAATGTTCAATAATAAAATATTTGGTATTTGGTAATTTATATATGTTTACATTTTAATAATAAAATATTTTGAATCTGCAAAAAAAATAAAGAAAGAAAAGAAAAGAAGGCAAGACAGTTTAGGGTATAGATACCAGTGAACTGATAGACTTGAATCTTCTCATTACTTGTGTTCTCTCAGTGCCATAAAAAGCAAGGGCCTCCACTAACAGCGCGATGGCAGGAGGCTGTGTCAGAGTTTTGCAGGAAAAGGGAAGGAATGAAGTAGTCACTCTGCAGAGTAACAGAGTGAGTGGACTAGGGTTCCTGTAAGCCTTGTAATGGACTGGAAGTGGGACAGAGAGAGAAGACCAGTCCCGGCAGCTCGAGGATGGGATGGGTGCCTTATAAGTTAGTGCACGCCTCATCGCCAGAGCAATCTGCCCTGTGATAGGCATTCAAGCTGCAATGGCAGGTCAGACCACATGATCCTACCAGGCCTTCTAGTTCTGGGACTCTGTGATTACAGAGCGAAGCAACTTGATGCCCTAGACTTTACCAGGCAGAATTACTCCGCGGCACCTTCACTCACAAAAGCATAAGATCAGTCCCATAAATAACGGTTGTGATGGCTGAGCACACTGGTCCTGAGTGGGGGCTTTCCAGGCCTCATCTCATTCAATACTCTCAGCAAGATAAGAGAATTCTAGAAAGTGTGAGTCATGTATCCACTGTCACACAGCTAGTAGAAATGGTGTGACCCAAATCGAGGAACATTCTACAAAATGCCTGAGCAGTATTCCTCATGACTGTCAAGGTCAAAAAACAAAACAAAACAAAACAAAACACAAGTAAAGACTGAGAAACCGTCTCAGAGCAGAGGAGACTGAGGAGACATGATGACTCAATGCAATGTTATATCTTGGATTGGATTCTGGAACAGAAAGAGGGTATTACTGAGACTTCCGGGTAAGATGGAGGAAGAGTAAGACGCGGAGATCACCTTCCTCCCCACGGATACACCAGAAATACAGCTACACGTGGAACAACCCCTACAGAACACCTACTGAACGCTGGCAGAAGACCCCAGACCTCCCAAAAGGCAAGAAACCCCCCACATACCTGGGTAGGGCAAAGCGGAGAGATTCCCGCACAGAGGATCGGTGCCGAGCGGCACTCACCAGCCCGAGAGGCTTGTCTGCTCGCCCGCCGGGGCGCGCAGCGCTGGAAGCTGAGGCTCGGGCTTCGGTCAGAGCACAGACAGAGGACTGGGGCTGGCGGCGAGAACTCAGCGTGAAGGGGGCTAATGTGCCACAGCTAGCCAGCAGGGAGTCCGGGAAAACTCTGGAGCTGCCGAAGAGGCAAGAGACTTTTTCTTCCCTCTTGGTTTCCTGGTGCGTGAGGAGAGGGGATTAAGAGCGCTGCTTAAAGGGGCTCCACAGACAGGCGCGAGTCGCGACTGAAAGCGCGGAGCCCAGTGACGGGTGTGGGACGCTGGGGCTGCTGCTGCCGCCGCCGGGAAGCCTGTGTGCGAGCGCAGGTCACTGCCCACACCGCCCTTCCGGGAGCCTGTGCAGCCCGCCACTGCCGGGGTCCCGGGATCCAGGGGCGGCTTCCCTGGGAGAACGCACGGCGCGCCTCAGGCTGGTGCAACGTCACGCCGACCTCTGCCGCTGCAGGCTCGCCCCGCACTCCGTGCCCCTCCCTCCCGCCCGGCCTGAGTGAGCAAGAGTCCCCGAAGCGGCTGCTCCTTTAACCCTGTCCTGTCTGAGCGAAGAACAGACGCCCTCCGGCGACCTACACGCAGAGGCGGGGCCAAATCCAAAGCTGAGACCCAGGAGCTGTGAGAACAAAGAAGAGAAAGGGAAACCTCTCCCAGCAGCCTCAGAAGCAGCAGATTAAAGCTCCACAATCAACTTGATGTACCCTGCATCTGTGGAATACATGAATAGACAACACATCATCCCAAATTGAGGAGCCCGGAGTCAGTGCTGTGCCTCTGAGGTGGGAGAGCCAACTTCAGGACACTGGTCCACAAGAGACCTCCCAGCTCCACATAATATCAAACGGCAAAAATCTTCCAGAGATCTCCATCTCAACACCAGCACCCAGCTTCACTCAACGACCAGCAAGCTACAGTGCTGGACACCCTATGCCAAACAACTAGCAAGACAGGAACACAACGCCACCCATTAGCAGAGAGGTGGCCTAAAATCATAAAAAGTCCGCAGACACCCCAAAACACACCACCAGACGTGGACCTGCCCACCAGAAAGACAAGATCCAGCCTCATTCACCAGAACACAGGCACTAGTCCCCTCCACCAGGAAGCCTACACAACCCACTAAACCAACCTTAGCCACTGGGGACAGACACCAAAAACAACGGGAACTACGAACCGGCAGCCTGCAAAAAGGAGACCCCAAACACAGTAACATAAGCAAAATGAGAAGACAGAAAAACGCACAGCAGGAGAAGGAGCAAGATGAAAACCCACCAGATCTAACAAATGAAGAGGTAATAGGCAGTCTACCTGATAAAGAATTCAGAATAATGATGGTAAAGATGATCCAAGATTCTATTTCCCAGATCCAAAATCTTGGAAATAGAATAGACAAAATGCAAGAAACAGTTAACAAGGACCTAGAAGAACTAAAGACGAATCAAGCATCGATTAAAAACACAATAAATGAAATAAAAAATACTCTAGATGGGATCAATAGCAGAATAACTGAGGCAGAAGAACGGATAAGTGAGGTGGAAGATAAAATAGTGGAAATAACTGCTGCAGAGCAAAATAAAGAAAAAAGAATGAAAAGAACAGAGGACAGTCTCAGAGACCTCTGGGACAACATTAAACGCACCAACATTCGAATTATAGGGGTTCCAGAAGAAGAAGAGAAAAAGAAAGGGACTGAGAAAATATTTGAAGAGATTACAGTTGAAAACTTCCCTAATATGGGAAAGGAAATAGTTAATCAAGTCCAGGAGGCACAGAGAGTCCCATACAGAATAAATCCAAGGAGAAATACGCCAAGACACATATTAATCAAACTGTCAAAAATTAAACACAAAGAAATCATATTAAAAGCAGCAAGGCAAAAACAACAAATAACACACAAGGGAATCCCCATCAGGATAACAGCTGATCTATCAGCAGAAGCTCTACAAGCCAGAAGGGAGTGGCAGGACATAATTAAAGTGATGAAGGAGAAAAACCTGCAACCAAGATTACTCTACCCAGCAAGGATCTCATTCAGATTTGATGGAGAAATTAAAATGTTTACAGACAAGCAAAAGCTGAGAGAGTTCAGCACCACCAAACCAGCTTTACAACAAATGCTAAAGGAACTTCTCTAGGCAAGAAATACAAGAGAAGGAAAAGACCTACAATAACGAACCCAAAACAATTAAGAAAATGGGAATAGGAACATACATATCGATAATTACCTTAAATGTAAATGGACTAAATGCTCCCACCAAAAGACACAGATTGGCTGAATGGATACAAAAACAAGACCCATATATATGCTGTCTACAAGAGACCCACTTCAGACCTAGAGACACATACAGACTGAAAGTAAGGGGATGGAAAAAGATATTCCATGCAAATGGAAATCAAAAGAAAGCTGGAGTAGCAATTCTCATATCAGACAAAATAGACTTTAAAATAAAGACTACTAGAAGAGACAAAGAAGGACACTACATAATGATCAAGGGATCGATCCAAGAAGAAGATATAACAATTGTAAATATTTATGCACCCAACATAGGAGCACCTCAATACATAAGGCGAATACTAACAGCCATAAAAGGAGAAATCGACAGTAACACAATCATAGTAGGGGACTTTAACACCCCACTTTCACCAATGGACAGATCTTCCAAAATGAAAATAAATAAGGAAACACAAGCTTTAAATGATACATTAAACAAGATGGACTTAATTGATATTTATAGGACATTCCATCCAAAAACAACAGAATACACATTTTTCTCAAGTGCTCATGGAACATTCTCCAGGATAGATCATATCTTGGGTCACAAATCCAGCCTTGGTAAATTTAAGAAAATTGAAATTGTATCAAGTATCTTTTCCGACCACAATGCTATGAGACTAGATATCAATTACAGGAAAAGAGCTGTAAAAAATACAAACACATGGAGGCTAAACAATACACTACTCAATAACGAAGTGATCACTGAAGAAATCAAAGAGGAAATTAAAAAATACCTAGAAACAAATGACAATGGAGACACGACGACCCAAAACCTATGGGATGCAGCAAAAGCAGTTCTAAGAGGGAAGTTTATAGCAATACAATCCCACCTTAAGAAACAGGAAACATCTCGAATAAACAACCTAACCTTGCACCTAAAGCAATTAGAGAAAGAAGAACAAAAACATCCCAAAGTTAGCAGAAGGAAAGAAATCATAAAAATCAGATCAGAAATAAATGAAAAAGAAATGAAGGAAACGATAGCAAAGATCAACCAAACTAAAAGCTGGTTCTTTGAGAAGATAAACAAAATTGATAAACCATTAGCCAGACTCATCAAGAAAAAAAGGGAGAAGACTGAAATCAATAGAATTAGAAATGAAAAAGGAGAAGTAACAACTGACCCTGCAGAAATACAAAAGATCATGAGAGATTACTATAAGCAACTCTATGCCAATAAAATGGACAACCTGGAAGAAATGGATAAATTCTTAGAAATGCACAACCTGCCGAGACTGAACCAGGAAGAAATAGAAAATATGAACAGACCAATCACAAGCACTGAAATTGAAACTGTGATAAAAAATCTTCCAACAAACAAAAGCCCAGGACCAGATGGCTTCACAGGCGAATTCTATCAAGCATTTAGAGAAGAGCTAACACCTATCCTTCTGAAACTCTTCCAAAATATAGCAGAGGGAGGAACACTCCCAAACTCATTCTACGAGGCCACCATCACCTTGATACCAAAACCAGACAAGGATGTCACAAAGAAAGAAAACTACAGGCCAATTTCACTGATGAACATAGATGCAAAAATCCTCAACAAAATACTAGCAAACAGAATCCAACAGCACATTAAAAGGATCATACACCATGATCCAGTGGGGTTTATTCCAGGAATGCAAGGATTCTTCAATATACGCAAATCAATCAATGTGATACACCATATTAACAAGTTGAAGGAGAAAAACCATATGATCATCTCAATAGATGCAGAGAAAGCTTTTGACAAAATTCAACACCCATTTATGATAAAAACCCTTTAGAAAGTAGGCATAGAGGGAACTTTCCTCAACATAATAAAGGCCATATATGACAAACCCACAGCCAGCATCGTCCTCAATGGTGAAAAACTGAAACCATTTCCACTAAGATCAGGAACAAGACAAGGTTGCCCACTCTCACCACTCTTATTCAACCTAGTTTTGGAAGTTTTAGCCACAGCAATCAGAGAAGAAAAGGAAATAAAAGGAATCCAAATTGGAAAAGAAGAAGTAAAGCTGTCACTGTTTGCAGATGACATGATACTATACATAGAGAATCCTAAAGATGCTACCAGAAAACTACTAGAGCGAATCAATGAATTTGGTAAAGTTGCAGGATACAAAATTAATGCACAGAAATCTCTGGCATTCCTATATACTAATGATGAAAAATCTGAAAGTGAAATCAAGGAAACACTCCCATTTACCATTGCAACAAAAAGAATAAAATATCTAGGAATAAACCTACCTAAGGAGACAAAAGACCTGTATGCAGAAAATTATAAGACACTGATGAAAGAAATTAAAGATGATACAAATAGATGGAGAGATGTACCATTTTCTTGGATTGGAAGAATAAACATTGTGAAAATGACTCTACTACCCAAAGCAATCTACAGATTCAATGCAATCCCTATCAAACTACCACTGGCATTTTTCACAGAACTAGAACAAAAAATTTCACAATTTGTATGGAAACACAAAAGACCCCGAATAGCCAAAGCAATCTTGAGAACGAAAAATGGAGCTGGAGGAATCAGGCTCCCTGACTTCAGACTATACTACAAAGCTACAGTAATCAAGACAGTATGGTACTGGCACAAAAACAGAAAGATAGATCAATGGAACAGGATAGAAAGCCCAGAGTTAAACACACGGACATATGGTCACCTTATCTTTGATAAAGGAGGCAGGAATGTACCGTGGAGAAAGGACAGTCTCTTCAATAAGTGGTGCTGGGAAAACTGGATAGGGACATGTAAAAGTATGAGATTAGATCACTCCCTAACACCATACACAAAAATAAGCTCAAAATGGATTAAAGACCTAAATGTAAGGCCAGAAACTATCAAACTCTTAGAGGAAAACATAGGCAGAACACTCTATGACATAAATCACAGCAAGATCCTTTTTGACCCACCTCCTAGAGAAATGGAAATAAAGACAAAAATAAACACATGGGACCTAATGAAACTTAAAAGCTTTTGCACAGCAAAGGAAACCATAAACAAGACCAAAAGACAACCCTCAGAATGGGAGAAAATATTTGCAAATGAAGCAACTGACAAAGGATTAATCTCCAAAATTTATAAGCAGCTCATGCAGCTCAATAACAAAAAAACAAACAACCCAATCCAAAAATGGGCAGAAGACCTAAATAGACATTTCTCCACAGAAGATATACAGACTGCCAACAAACACATGAAAGGATGCTCAACATCTTTACTCATTAGAGAAATGCAAATCAAAACTACAATGAGATATCATCTCACACCAGTCAGAATGGCCATCATCAAAAAATCTAGAAACAATAAATGCTGGAGAGGGTGTGGAAAAAAGGGAACACTCTTGCACTGCTGGTGGGAATGTGAATTGGTACAGCCACTATGGAGAACGGTATGGAGGTTCCTTAAAAAACTACAAATAGAACTACCATATGACCCAGCAATCCCAGTACTAGGCATATACCCTGAGAAAACCATAATTCGAAAAGAGACATGTACCAAAATGTTCATTGCAGCTCTATTCACAATAGCCCGAAGCTGGAAACAACCTAAGTGTCCATCATCGGATGAATGGATAAAGAAGATGTGGCACATATATACAATGGAATATTACTCAGCCATAAAAAGAAACGAAACTGAGCTATTTGTAATGAGGTGGATAGACCTAGAGTCTGTCATACAGAGTGAAGTAAGTCAGAAAGAGAAAGACAAATACCGTATGCTAACACATATATACGGAATTAAAAAAAAAATGTCATGAAGAACCTAGGGGTAAAACGGGAATAAAGACACAGACCTACTTGAGAATGGACTTGTGGATATGGGGAGGGGGAAGGGTAAGCTGTGACAAAGCGAAAGAGAGGCATGGACATATATACACTACCAAACGTAACGTAGATAGATAGTGGGAAGCAGCCGCAGAGCACAGGGAGATCAGCTCGGTGCTTTGTGACCACCTGGATGCGTGGGATGGGGAGGGTGGGAGGGAGGGAGATGCATGAGGGAAGGGATGTGGGAACAGATGTATATGTATGACTGATTCACTTTGTTATAAAGCAGAAACTAATAAAAAAAAATAAAATTAAAAAAAAAAAAAAAAAGAGACATGTACCAAAATGTTCATAGCAGCCCTATTTACAATAGCCCGGAGATGGAAACAACCTAAGTGTCCATCATCGGATGAATGGATAAAGAAGATGTGGCACATATATACAATGGAATATTACTCAGCCATAAAAAGAAATGAAATTGAGCTATTTGTAATGAGGTGGATAAACCTAGAGTCTGTCATACAGAGTGAAGTAAGTCAGAAAGAGAAAGACAAATACTGTATGCTAACACATATATATGGAATTTAAGAAAAAAAAATGTCATGAAGAACATAGGGGTAAGACAGGAATAAAGACACAGACCTACTAGAGAATGGACTTGAGGATATGGGGAGGGGGAAGGGTAAGCTGTGACAAAGTGAAAGAGCGGCATGGACATATATACACTACCAAACGTAAGGTAGATAGCTAGTGGGAAGCAGCCGCATAGCACAGGGAGATCAGCTCGGTGCTTTGTGACCGCCTGGAGGGGTGGGATAGGGAGGGTGGGAGGGAGACGCAAAAGGGAGGGGATATGGAAACATATGTATATGTATAACTGATTAAATTTGTTATAAAGCAAAAAATAAAAAAAAAAGAGGGTATTACTGGAAAAACTGGTGAAAGTAAAATGAAGTCTCGGGCTTCATGAAGAGTAAGGTACCGGTGTTGGTTTCTTAGTTCTGACGACTGTGTCACGGTAAGATACTAACATTAGAGGAAAATAGTTGAGGTGCCAGTGAACACTCTTGGTATTATCTTTGCAATCTTTCTGTAAATCTAAAATGAGTTCAAAATAAAAACTTCCCTAGAAACAACAATAACAGCAGTAGTAGCAGCAGCAGCAGCAACAACAAAAACAAAGATGTGACTAATTCCCAGGCATTCTGACTCCAGGAGCTCTGCTTGTCTGTGATGTTCCGGCCGCTGGGAGCTGGAGGTAGTTATCCTGTCTTCAACATGATGTGTCTACGGCCTCTGCTTTCTGCTTTTACACCTACCTGTGTCCTCCAGCCAAGAGGCAGCCTGGTACAGTGCAAAGGGATGGCTTGGAATCCAGGCAAAAGCTGGTTCAGCATCAGCTCCCCTATTAACTAACCATGTGTCTGTAGAGAAATCACTTTCCACCTCAAACCTCTGGTTTCCTGCATCTGTAAACCGCAGCCCATACATAATCTCTCCCTGACCCAGGCTTCACAGACTCCAAATGGAAACCGAGAAAAGCACACCACTCGGCACACAGTAGGTGCTGAATAAACACGAGGTCAGGCTTCTTTCTTAAGAGCTCAGAACCAAGAGCAAACCCGGCCTCTTTCTTTCTGACAAGAACCTTTCATGTTTGATTTATAGGCTGGTTTAGGTAGTAGAATTTTAAATAATTCATAGCCTTGCTGTTAATATTTGTAGTTGTTGAATTCCTCTAATAAAACATTTAGGGATTTCTTCCCTCCCTGAAGTGTATTTTGCCCGGAGAATGATACGTTTTCTGAAATGTAGGACTTGGCTGCCCTCTCTTTACTCTCCTTTCTGCAGCGAATCCTGTCTATTGCTGTGGCAGGGGTGAGAGATGCCAGTTTGGGTTTTGCTAAGTAGCCATGGGTATGCAAAAGATAGGGGCATCACTTCAACTGTGGCTGCGGCTTGGCAGGTGGGATCACCTTATTAGGACCTGTGTGATGGTTATGAATAGACTTCTTATTAGAGCTGAGTTTGAACTCAGAGTTGCCATGTCCTTACTGTGTGAGCTCATACAGGTAACCTAACCTTTCTGTGCCTTCGTTTTCTCGTGTACAAAAATGGGAATGATAACACTCTTGGTTACTTTGCCTGGCATGCTTCTGGGTCTTCAAATTCTGCCTGTACCCATAGAACCTGCTTTACCTAATCTTTCCCAGCCTCAGCCCCTGCCTCGTGCATTTGATGTGACAAACAGACTCCCCATTTATTCCTTTTTCTTCTCACTTTGGTTTGGGCCATTTCCATGAGAACCCCAGTCTCTTTCTTGGACAAAACCCTGCTGGCTTTGTCATTTCTCAGTTGCCCTAAATTTGGGGGAAGGGACACGATTCGAGCATGCTGTGGCATTTTCTTAAGGAGGCTCTGGCTCCCTCTCAAAGACGCAAGGGAGTCTGAAACACAAGGCAAGCTTCACAGGTGCCAACTGTATTGTTCAACGAATATACTCCCCTTTACAGCACTTATATTTCATTCTCTACTGCCAGAATGGAGACACATGCTGCGTTTCTGCATTTGTAATTGGGGAAGAACAGATGGGAGAGATGCAGTTGGAAGTAATGCTGTCATTAAAATAATCTATACTGCTCGTAACTCTCTGGCATATGCAAGAAGGTGAGTGGAGCCACGTGGAACAAGTGTCTTCACATCCATTCCTTGGGGAAATTATGGGGGGTTCGTGCTTTGGTAATATCCACATTCCCTCATGGCATACCTCTGTGGGTGCACCTCTACCTCCGGGGCCCCGAAGACAAGAAAAGGAGATTGGTGGAAATATTTCCTTAGGTGGGGTGGGCATTCTGGAGAAGAACAGCAGGGGCAAAGGTGCAGAGTCTTGAAAATAGGGGGTGTTTTCAATTACTAGTTAGAAGAGCAGCCTGGCTGGGGTGGAGATCTTTCTAGGGAAGGAGTGGGGAATGTGGCTGGAGGAGAACATGGGCCGTGGTGATGAGGTTCTCAATGCCAAGAAGTGTTGAACGAGAATCCCTAAGGTTGGTACAAAGAGCCCTGGCCTGGGAGTCAGGCTCAGTTCAGGCTGTTACTAACTATGTGAACATGGGAAAGACATATCTTCCTTGGGCCTCAGTTCTTCATCTGTAAAGGGGAGTATATTCTTTGATGATCCAAGTAAAGTCTTTAGTAGCTTGAAGGACAGTAGCTCCGAACTTCAGCAGGACACAACTAATTCCTGAGTCTTTATTCTCTTCTGGCCATGAAGGTCAAGTTTAAACTAAGGTTATCCCAGTCCCTATTGTTCTATTATTATTATTATTAATAATAATAATGATAATAAGGCTCCCTGTTACGGAGGGCCTACCTTGTGCCAGGCACTGTAAAATTCTTTATTATGTGTCTTGACCTTGATCACCGTCATCAGAAGCCCATCATGCAGAGGTTGTCACCCCTTCACATCTGGAGCTCAGAGGTAAGAGGACGTACTTGTGTCACCCAGTGCTGAGTGGCAGGGCCAAGAGTCAGGCCCGCCTTTGGCAGCTGCCCTATTCTCGCCAGTCCCATTGCCAAAGAAAAGCAAAGAACACTGTGGAAATCTTCAATGTTCACTGGATAATTTAATCCTTTCCACTGCCCTTCAAGGGAGATCCTGGGATCCCTATTCTATAGATGAGTACACTGTGGTTCTGTAAAAAGAAATCACTAGTCCAATGTCATAGAACCAGCCTGTGACACAGCAGGGCTTCGGCTTCACATTGGCCCTGCATAAAGGCTCTGGATGCTACCTTAGGTGTTTCTGTGCTCAAATTCACATAGGTGTAACCTGGAATTAGGGAGCAGATCCACAATCTCTTCCCCCAAAGTCTGGGATGTTCTTTGCAAACTTTTTTCTCAAGGAGGCCCCATGCTGCCAAACTTCCAAGCTGCCCTCTCCTGCCCCGGGAAGCATTCTCTCTGCAGACACGTCAATGCCATTGTCACAAGGGGAACATCTGGGCTGATACCTTCAAAAGTCTGCCGCAGCCTTAGACTTGCTAGAAGGCCAAGGATTCCCTGTACCTGTGACCAACCTCTTCCTTGGGGAAAAGGCTTTTGACCACTAGACCAGCATGTCAACTCAAGCTTTCGAAGATGATTTTTCACCATACTCTTCAGAGGGTCACCTTACTTCTACACACTAGAGTTTCATACTGTTACCTCCCCCCGCTATCGTTGGGCCACCACCAATGAAAAGAGCTGGTGAAGCTCTCTGGACATCACTTTAGGGCATCTGAGTTTGGAAGTTGGGAGGGAGGAGGGAAAGTTGACTGAGTAGCTGTTTTATACAAATCAGCTCAAAAATATCCAATCACAGCCCTGCAAGGTAGGTACTGCATTACTATGCCCATTTCATAGATGAGGAAATTAAATTTAGAAAGGTTTATTAAATGACTTGCCCAAGACATGTGGTAAGTGATAGAAGGAAGCAAGGTTTGAATCCAGGTCTTTTGTTTTTCTGACATCAAAAACCTGTAGGGGGCTTCCCTGGTGGCACAGTGGTTGAGAGTCCACCTGCCGATGCAGGGGACACAGGTTCGTGCCCCAGTCCGGGAAGATCCCACATGCCGCAGAGTGGCTGGGCCCGTGAGCCATGGCTGCTGAGCCTGCGTGTCCGGAGCCTGTGCTCTGCAATGGGAGAGGCCACAACAGTGAGAGGCCCGTGTACCACAAAAAAAGAGACAAACAAAAAAAACCTGTAGCCTTTTTGGCTGTACCACATGACCTCTGATGCTAAGAAAACACAGATTTGGCCCTCATCTGTCTCACCTCCACTCTCACCTTTCTCCTTGATCCAAGACTTCTCACTACCTTGGGAAATGCCATTGTTCCAGCCATTTGGGCAACAAAAGTGCTAATTTCTCTTGGAAGATATTTCCCTGGTCATTTTTCGCTTAAGGGACAAGGATGTCAATTTTGGACTCCTGTGTATTGCAAAGACCCCAGTGATGACCATGTTCCTGCCACCCACAGAGTCTTTGCACATGCTGTTCCCTCTGTCTGAAATGCTTTTCCCTCACTGCTTTCCCTCTTTAACCCTGCTCACCATTTAAATCTCAGATCTATTGTGACTTTCTCAGGAAGCTGCCCTGAACCCATGTTGAAGTCAGCCCCCTCCCATCCCAATGAACTCTCAGAGCATTGCACTACTTTACTCTCTGGCACATAGCTCAGTTTCCAAGTACTGATTAATTGGTGAGTTACTGGGTTTATGCCAGTCTCTTCCACTAGACCATACGCTCTAAGAGGGCAGAGAGCACATTTACTTGGATCACTATTGAGTCCTCAATTCCAATCACAGGGCTTGAAAGATAGTAGATGCTCAATGCGCATTTCTGAATGAATGCATGGATGCATTAAAGTACAGGATGCTAAAATGCCTGGGTCTGGAGACAAGAGAATTTCCTAACTTGTGCTTTAAAGAGGCATAGCTTTCTCTTTGTGGCTAGTTAGAAATACAGAATTTCCGGCTCCATCCCAAACCTTTCTGAATCAGAATCTGCATTTTAACATGATCCTCAGATGATTCCTATGCATATTAATGACTGATCAACACTGCAAAGGAGAAAGGAAGGTAGAAGGGAAGGCTGTGGTAGCCCAAGGTAATAAATCAGTTAACTGGTTCACCAATTAATTTGGTCAAATTATCTGAGCACCAACTATGTGCCTAGTACTACATTGGGCCCTGTGACTCTGGTGTGAACACAGAGGGTATGATGCCTGCCTTTAGAGAACACCTTATACCTGCCTGGATGGGCAAGGCATCTAGAGCTACCAAAGCAGAGGGAGGAGATGCTTATTGATCTAGGGGCAGGAGGGCTTCCTGCAGGTAGTGACTGGGAGTGGTGGGTAGAGAGGGCAACCTTATACTCAATGGAGCTTCTTGTCACATGTCACCAGCCTAGAGGCTGACAGATGGCTTGGGAGGTTCTTGCAATAATCCAGGCTAGAAATGCAAGCTGGTCTTTATTCCCCTGTAGAGTCTCTCCTCCACTCTCTCCTGTAAGCCTTTCTACAAAACCTGTGAATCAAGTAATGGCCAAATCCCATGACCTCTCTCTCCCATGAGAGCCTCCCTTGTTCTTTTCTTATTTACATTCTGCCTCCAAATGTCAATTTCCCACCTTCTTCTTGACTCCCTCTATGTTTTCTTCCCCCTTCCACCAATGCTTTTCCTAGCAGTCCTCTGATATATCCATTATGTGGACTATAATGTAGCCGTTTGAAATTATGTTTACAAAGACTGTGTGATAACACGGAACACACTTAGGTTATAACAGGAAGTAGGGTGAAAAATCATATGGGCATATCATTACAAGTCTTATAAAAATAAAAACACTATGTATCATTAAAAAAAAGCAAAACTCAAGAAGTATCAACCAATATTTATGTTTGCATGGGGACTTAAAAATACTTATTTAAATTTTCTGTTTCCCATTTTTTTATGACTTGGGAATGTCTTTTATAAATAAAAAAATAAATAAATACCACAAATTAAAAACTGCTGTCATTCATTTATTATGTCATTTTGGGCAAGTTTGTTAATTTCCCTGAGCCTCAGTTTTCTCATCTCTAAAACGGGGCCAAGAATTGTGCTCCCCACACGGAGTGTTTTAAGATAGTGTTCATTGAGCCTGGCAGGACAGAAAAGACTAAAACCATAGCAGTATCATTGTTGTGATCAGTTCACAGCTTAACTGTTCAGTGCAGGTTGGGATCAGAGAACAGGATGAGTCTGATGAGGTAGGGACAGAGGTTGGAGACAGGAGGTCACTGTTTGGGAGTCCTGAACTTTGGAATTAATTTTATTCCTAATTGGCTGTATGACCTGGGTAAGTTCTGTACCATCTCTGGGCTTCTGTTTCCCCAAATGTTTAAGAGGAACACAGCCTCCATGATCAACAGAACTTCCTGTTACAGGTCAAAAAGACACTATCTCAATTCCCCTGGAAGTCACACCGTGAATGCTTTAACAGTCCTAAAAATTCTATTGGGCAGATACTGCAACCTCTTTCAAATGTCTCTTAGTCCTCTGAGGTGTGCTGACCTATGAATAAAGGTCCATCTCTGTTAAGGTCAGGAGGCCTCATATTTGCTTTCAAAGAGCTACAAGGCCCCTCCTCCCCTGCTAACCACAGAGCAGTTCTTAGAGTTGCTTAGATTCTGTCCATTGTTTTTAAAAAATGCCACATTAAGGGCTTCCCTGGTGGCGCAGTGGTTGAGAGTCCACCTGCCGATGCAGGGGACACGGTTTGTGCCCCGGTCTGGGAGGATCCCACATGCCGCGGAGCGGCTGGGCCCGTGAGCCATGGCTGCTAAGCGGGCGCGTCCGGAGCCTGTGCTCCGCAGCGGGAGAGGTCACAACAGGATTGTTG
This sequence comes from Mesoplodon bidens, assembly GCF_964165515.1. Classification (NCBI taxonomy): domain Eukaryota; kingdom Metazoa; phylum Chordata; class Mammalia; order Artiodactyla; family Ziphiidae; genus Mesoplodon; species Mesoplodon bidens. The sequence continues at coordinate 17,500,501 of NC_138162.1, read as the reverse complement.
TGGATTGGAAGAATTAATACTGTTAAAGTGGCCATACTACCCCAAGCAATCTACAGATTTAATGCAATCCCTATCAAATTACCCATGACATTTGTCACAGAACCTAGAACAAATAATCCATAAATTTGTACAGAACCTTAAAAGATCCAGAATTGCCAAAGCAATCTTGAGGAAAAAGAACAAAGCAGGAGGCATAACCCTCCCAGATGTCAGACAATACTACAAAGCTACTGTAATCAAAACAGCATGGTACTGGCACAAAAACAGAACATGGATAAATGCAACAGAACAGAGAGCCCAGAAATAAACCCACACACCTACAGTCAATTAATCTTCAACAAAGGAGGCAAGAATATACAATGGAGAAAAGACAGTCTCTTCAGCAAGTAGTGTTGAGAATGTTGAATAGCGACACACAAGTCAATGAAGTTAGAATACACACTCGTACCATACACACACACACACACACACAAACACACACAAAAAAAACTCAAAATGGCTTAAAGATGTAAATATAAGACATGATATTATAAAAATCCTAGAAGAGAATATAGGCAAAACATTCTTTGACATAAATCATACCAATGTTTTCTTAGGTCAGTCTCCCAAGGCAATAGAAATAAAAGCAAAAATAAACAAATGGGACCTAATCAAACTTATAAGCTTTTGCAGAGTAAAGGAAACCATAAACAAAATGAAAAGACAACCAACAGACTGGGGAAAAATATCTGCAAATTATGCTACTATGAAGGGCTTAATTTCCAAAATATACAAACAGCTCATACAACTCAATAACAGAAAAACAAACAACCTAATCAAAAAATGGGCAGAAGATCTAGATAGACATTTCTCCAAAGAGGACATACAGATGGCCAACAGGCCCATGAAAAGATGCTCAACATCACTAATTATTAGAGAAATGCAAATCAAAACCCCAACGAGGTATATCACCTCACACTAGTCAGAATGGCCATCATGAAAACGTCTACAAATAATAAATGCTGGAGAGGGTGTGGAGAAAAGGGAACCCGCCTACACTATTGGAGGGAATGTAAACTGGTGCAGCCACTATGGAAAACAGTATGGAGGAGCCTCAAAAAACTAAAACTAGAGTCGCCATGTGATCCAGCAATCCCACTCCTCTTCTCCTGGGTATATGTCTAGACAAAAGTATAATTCAAAAAGATACGTGCACCTCTATGTTCACAGCAGCATTATTCACAAGAGCCAAGACATGGAAACAACCTAAATGTCCATGGACAGATAAATGGATAAAGAAGATGTGGTACACACACACACACACACACACACACACACACACACACACACAATGGAATATTACTCAGCCATAAAAAAGAATGAAATAATGCCACATGCAGCAACATGGATGGACCCAGAGATTTATCACGCTAGGCAAAGTAAGTCAGACAGAGAAAGACAAATACCATATGATGTCACTTATATGTGGAATCTAAAATACAACACCAATGAATATATCTACAAAACAGAAACAGACTCACAGATACAGAGAACAGACTTGTGGTTGCCAAGGGGGAGGGGCGGTGGGGAGGGAAAGATTGGGAGTTTGGAATTAGCAGATGTAAACTATTGTATATAGAATGGATAAACAACAAGGTCCCACTGTATATAGGGAACTATATTCAACATCCTGTGATAAACCATAATGGAAAAGAATATGAAAAAAAAAGAAATATATATATAATTGAATCACTTTGCCGTACATCAGAAATTAACACAACATTGTAAATCAACTATACTTCAATAAAATTAAAAAGCAAATCATGAAAAAAATGCCATGTTGATATGTTAGGAATTAGGGTGGGCAGTCCCCAGTTCTCTGCCGTCAAGCACACACCGCCTTGATCTTTGCAATTCAGTTCTTAAAATTGATAAGCCTTGTTTCAAATACTGCCTCCTATTTCTCCCAACACTGTACAGTGAAGGTGGGGGGTTGGATCAGATTCTTCTCTAAAAAAGGCTTTGAGCTCCAATAGTCTCCTCCTCGCAAGGACAGCAGCAGTTTCAGTAGATGAAGGAGGACCTTTCTCCTGAGCATGTGGCTCTGTCCCAGAAGTAACCCCTCTCCCTCAACCCCAGCCCCCCACCCCAGTCGACATGTCATGTTCAGAGGAGCCAGACCAGGTGACTCTGCTCTACGTGAAAGCTCTAAACAATCTGGTGGCATAAAAGCCAAAGAGTTGTTCCCCAACTCCTCCTAAAAGAGGAAGATTAACTGGGAATAATTTAAAGAGGAGAACGCAAATGAGGAAGACTGAAAGGTAAAAAGAAAGGGAAGAACGGGAACAATCAACCTTCAGGATCCCTTACGAAATCCTGGGTCAACATCCTACTGGTCTCTTGCAAGCCCTGTTCATGCTGATGATGTTTGCTTACCTTAGCAGCTTAAATGAAAATGCTTCACTATGTCCTGTGCACTAAGTTAAGCTCTTGAGCATGCATGGCCTCATTTCACCCTCAACTAGAATGTCAGCTCCATGTGGACAGCGCTGGGTTATGTGACATGTTTGCTGTTGTACCCCCATTTTTTAGGACAACACCAAGGCCCCTTGTATGTGTTCATTAAGTATTTGGCGATACACTGAACGATGACTCTCTGAGGCTACTAGGATTACGACCTCCATTCTACAAAGCATAAATTGGAGTTCCTGGAGATTAAGTTACTTGTCTAAGGTCATGCAGCTGATAGGAAGTAGACCCAGGATTCAGGTCTGTCTGGCCTCAAAGCCTGCTTTGTTTCAGACCCTGTGCCCATCAACCATGCCTACCCCCCTCTACCTCCCTATTTAAGGCTCCTTCCTCTTTCATGTGACTGCTCCAGGGCCACCTCCTTCTGGAAGTCCTCCTTGATCACTTCTTTGGAAGGTAGGACTCCCCTAGGAGTGACATAGTCCACAGCCCTCCTATCCTTTCCCAAGTCTAAAGCCACCTTCCCCAGAAGGCCCCTTATGAGTACCCTGAGCAGTGTCTGAGTACTTGATACCTGGTATTGTTATTGTTTGCAAAGTGTGTGCCCATAGCAAGTTATAAGCTTCTGAAGGAAGTCTCTGTATATGATTTATTTTGTGTATTGCAAGAATGCCTGATTCATAATGGGTTTTTAATCAATTTATGTTCAGTAATGACTAGTTTAAGCCTTGGAATCATAGTGTCAGGGAGCAATTTGGCGTTGCCTATCGAAATTTAAAATATCTTTTCTTTTATCATGTAATTCCAACTTACAAATATAGTCCTTAAAATTCACACATGAGGCTGTTCATTGTAGCATTGTTTATACTAGTAAAAACAACAACAATAACTTAAAGGCCTATTACTGGTGGACGGTTAGCTCATGATACATCTGTACTATGGAATATTAATTAGCTATGAAAAGGAATATTGTAGATTTGGGTGAACTGACATGGAGTCATCTTTAAACCATTGTATTAAGTAGAAAAAAGCAAGTTTCAGGAAAAATATATAGTTAAAATTTCCCTATATAAACGCATGTCAACCGTTCTAGAATCTGCACTTCAAATTGCTAAGCAGTGGGTACTTTTGGAGTGGGATGTAAGTTTGATGGGTGAACATTTCTGCTTTTTTCCTCTGAAAATGCGTCTTAAGATTTTTATGGTGACCTAAAACAACAGACGCATAGGACATGAAGACTGGCAGAGGCAGTGCAGGATGGGGCTTAGGCTCACTGAGTATTTGTCATCTGCCAGAGACGGGTTGAGGTCTTTGCCTGTATTCCTCACTTACGCCTCATAACAAAACCTCAGAGGTAAGGACCAGCAGTGCCACTTTATGGATGAGGACACTGAAGTTCAGACTCAAACACAGCCTGTCTAAATCTCAAGCTCATCCTCTTCAAGAGCTTAACACCAAGATTCTAATCAACGTCCGTTTTGTGGATGGAGACGTGGAGCCCTCTGTGGTTTCCCCCAGCTGGAGGTCAGCAGCCAGGAAGCTCCCTCCTGCGCTGTGTCTCCCTCTCATTGCTTTTCTCATCTGGAGGTCATCATCCCAGCCAGCCAAGTTGCTCTTTAAGGGCAAGGGCAAGGGCAAGGGCAAGGGCTTTGCCTTTTGTTTCTCTGCCCACAGGTCTGAGCTGATCGTACTTCCACAATGAGATAGTCACTCCTCGAGGGTCCAAGTCAGCACTTACATGGCTTTGTTTGCTCTTTTGTCTTTAGAGATGGAGATGAGTTGTCTTTGCAAAGCAGACTTCCAAGGAGGGAAGAGTGGGACCATCTGCATTTTTTCAGAAGAAGTGAGTGAGCAGGAAGGAGCTGTAGGAAACAGTTCCTGTTTAGTGATTAGACCCAACATTCATTGATCAGCTTTGGCAGAGACATCCACAGCTTTCGTTCCTGGGGATGGTGATTGTGACAGGGTCTTTGATGCCTGGCTGGTCTGCACTGGGGATGGGCCATCTCAGAAGGAGTCAGAAGGTGGGAATTAAGAATTCAAGTTAGAATCCTTAAAACTCAGACTTGGGAGGAACCTTAGCAGAGGTGATTCAATCCAACTTCTGACCCTTGTGAGGGAACCTCCCTGGATCTTCCCTGCAGAGTGACCGCCTGGCTCTGCTCCAGGGACGGGGAGCTCACTACCTCACAGAGGAGTGTGCTCCATTGTTGAACACGTCTCACTAGGAGAATGCACTTGCTGGCGGTGCTGAGACTTGCTTCCCCTGAACCCTCATCCGCAGGGCTCTGAGGTAAAGGGACCAGAATCTTCGGCCCTGCCTAGTGTATGACTCAGGATAAGGCACTGAAGGTACTTAGGAGGCCTGAGAGATTCCTTAGAATCTAATCCCTCATTTCACAGATGGGAAGAATAAAGTCCAGAGAGTGGACATTTTATTAAAATCCAAGCCTCTTGACCCTCAGTTCAATGCTAGAAGAATATTCCGCTTCCAAATATAAAAAGAAATAAGGACTCATTCCCTCAATCTCAATTACCAAAATATCAGACACTTCTTTTTAAGTACTCTGCTCAGAGCTACAGCCCCTACTGAATCATCACCACCACCACCATCATGGTAATAGTGATTATACACTGAGTGTCTACTATGTGCTTAGGGATTCCGTCCAGTGTTTTACATCGAGCGGCTGCTTCTTAAGAACCTTGTGGAGAGGGGCAAGGAATCTCCCACTATCAGAAGGGATGGCCACCTATCATGACAGCTGTCTTTCAAGTAGCTTCTTAACGAAGAAAAGATGTGCTTCCTCCTGCCAGATCTCATCATCTGGGGCTTCTAGTATCAGAGTGGGGCTGCTTTTCCTCTGCTGAAAAGGAAATGCCCGTGTACATGCACACACACACGTGTTTATACAGGTCCCTGACACACAGATACATAAAAGGGAGCTCGGGGCTGACTCCAGGAACTGCCTTCTCAAGTGGAATTATCTACAGTCCCAGAGCACTTCTTTCAGTTTCTCAAACAGACCCAAACCTGGCCCTGCTGCTCCTATTTTTTTTTTCTTTTTGCACATATTATAGGTCATGATTAATGATTAAGGAAGACCATGGTTTCTGCTTCCCAGCTTGGATCATATGTATCTCTCCTTCCCTATACCACCCTCTTTCCTCCCTCTATACACAAGGATACACACACACACACCTCCCGCCCACACACTCAGGCATGAACATTCATATTCAAAAGGGTCCAATGTCCCCTTATTGTCCGTAAGGTTGAAACACCCTAGCCTAGAAATAAGGTCCTTTATGATTAAGCCTCATTGCTTCCTTCCAGGCTTACTTCCTCCATTTTTTGTCATTCTCCATCCAAAGTGGTCTCCTGTGCACTCCATCTCAGCCCTTTCTCGGACGGTGCCACTGGCTGGAATGCCATCCCCTGTCCAATCGCCAAGGCCCAGTTCAAATACTACAATGTCCATGAAACCAGCGGTGATGTTCCTAGGATTCCTGCTGTAAATAATCTCTCTCTCATCAGAGCTCTTAGGATCATTTTCAAAAATTGCCTCAAAATACATATTGATCCCAACAATTTATGCAGGTGCCTGAACTGCTACCGCCCATCCCCCACCCTCCAACATAGAGATTTTTTTTTGGTGCACGTTTCCCTTTGGTACCACCTACAGCCTTGGAAGCTTCATCTGCTTTTACAGGAACCTCTACTCACCTCTTCTTCTTTTTGTTCCCTGTCTTCATGTTACTAGGTCCCATTTCAAAAAACAAGTGCAGTGATTTTGCATTGCTATTATTTTTCATCAGCATTATAAGAAATGTTTGATCAACTCTTGTAGCAATATGCCTGACTATGTTGATAATAATAAGTTAAACAAGGCATTTGATTATTGATTGCTTCATTTAAATCTTTCACAGAACCGATGAGCTGGCACATTTTCTTTTAATTTCCATTTTATAGATGAGAAAACCAAGTCTTGGAGAAGTCAAGTCATTCATGCAAGTTAAGTCACCCACAGAGTAACAGAGCTGAGATGTGAACCCAGGCATAGCTGACTCCAAAGCCCAAGCTCTGGATCACAGAATAACTCAGAGCTATTTATTCACATGCAGTTTACTATATAACAGGGAGACAGCCACGAGACCATTATTTAGAAATAAAACCTGGATTTATAAGAGACCAGGAAGGAAAGAGGAAACAGTCGGAGCAGGCAGTCTGAGAACAATGAAATGTGGTTTACAAGTTTGGGGTAAACTAATTAATTGTGTTACAGCGAAGAGGTCAGCCTGAACAGTCCATCCTCGAGCGGGCTGCACATGAATACCAAAGACTCGTTTTTATTGTTTGTGGATAGTTCAGAAAACCTTGAGCATTTAGCTGGGAAGTGTAGGTGGCAGGGTGTCTCTGTCCCCTTCCATCAGCTCCTTTGCCTTTGTTGGGCCAGGTCTCCCCTGCTTCCTTCATCAGAACCTCTCCTTAGGGAACAATGCTTCCTACTTCCCCAAAGATTGATTTCTACAGTTAAAGGACACAATGCGTGCACAGCCCTTAGCATGTGTAGCTTTCACATGGTCCTACAGTGATAGATGTAGAGCTGTGTTAAGCCCACAGTCATGGGGCTGTTTATTACCTTTACATTTATTGTTACCAATGGGAAACTGATGGGTTTTGTTTTCCTGGCTTGTGTTCGGGTTCCTTCTTCAGCAAGCTTCGGTAACTCACTTGCCTACCAGCATGCTCATGAGTATTCATAGAGCGTACTGATTTGGACTGATCAGCTCCATCTATCAGAATTGTCTTGGCCACATTGAATATATAGTTATAACAGAAATCTGTCCCAGACCATCCTCCCTTTGATGCCTGCGGGCTCCCAAGGAACGGTGCCCGGGCTCCAGCTGGTTCAACTCCCTTGTTTACCCAAGTGCTATCTCCCACTCTGATAGAAGCATTTCAAGGTGGGGGTCTTTTCTGAAGCATCTTTAGCCCCTATTCCACGATCGCACCTGTGGGAGATGCTTAGGGAGTGTTCTTGGACTGAATGAGTGATTGAAAATACCACTGTACTGCCCTATTGCTACATACAAAGGACTCTCACTGCTGACAACCCCCTGTGGTGTGTTTTCCTTCCCTGGGAAACCACACCAGTTTAGCTTTGGCCATAATTCTCTCCACGTACCCTTTCATGCTTGTGCAACAACCCGCTAGATCCCTTCCTTGCTTTCAATTGGCTATAGTTCAGCATTTCCCATGACATTCTACAGCCAGTCTCAGCTTCCCTCCCTATCACTTTCCTAGGTCTCCCAACTACCTCTCTCTTCCAGATAATGCTAAAACAGCTAGCATTTGCTGGGTACCTACTATGCGGCAGATGTTTTATATGCAAAACTTCACTGGATCCTTGCAACGGTCCATTAAATAGGTCGATTACTACCTATTTTTCAGGTAAAACAACTGGGGCTCAGAGAAGGGACTTCACAAGCCTAAGAGAAATAACTGAAATGCAAACTCAGCTGTGACTGACACCGAAGTCTAGCAGTCTATCTTCATGTAGAAACACTGATTAATTTTTTTAGCTATTCAAGGAAAATTGCACATACTGATTTGAATACTAATGGGTAGTCACATACCCCTGAACTCACTTTTACTCACAAACCTTCATGACAACAGCTCTTCCTCTTCTAACCTTATACATATATCCAGTTTCTGCAGAAGCTACTCCAGCTTCCCATGTGTAAGGCCAAGAGCTGGGCGGGGACTGGTACAAACTCTATACGACATAAATCATACCCTTGATGACTTTACAAAGGAACAGGGAGATGAGGGAAAAAGAGAAAGAAAAAAAAAACTATATCAAAAGAATTGACTACTAGAATACTCTAAGAAACACACAAAGACTTGTGGAGGTCCAAAGGAATGAGTTAGAAGGTTAAAACAACAACAACAACAACAATATTTACTATAAGCCTGACACTGTAGTAAGTGCATTAATAACAATGGTGGCCATTTTAAAGCACCTACTATGTACTATGGGCTTTTCATACTTCCTCCATCATCCTTACAAGAAGCCAGCAAATCCTATCTCTATTCTTAGCACTATTTTACAAATGAGGAAATTAAGGCACAGAGAGGTGGAGCAAAGTACCTAAGAATATGCAGCCATGAAGTGGCAGAACCTAAACTAGAATTCAAGTATGTCTGGGTCCAAAGGCTGTATTCTTTCTGCTAGACCTACTGCCTGCAATTCTGGCATTTCTCACTGGAACCTCATTACCTTCCAGTTGGATCCACCATATTATCCGTGTTAACAGGTAAAGAGCAAGGGGCAGAGTTGGAAAGGACCTGGAAACTAGAAGGCTTGTTTGGGAGAAAGAAGGCTTTGTGCAGATGAGATGTGAGCTGGCCCTGAAAGGACTGATAGGATTTAGTGAACAGACACTAGGAAAGCATCCTCAAGAGAAAAGTCTTCATGATCACAGTCAGGGAGAAGTGGGAGCACAACACAGAACAGAGAAAAGAAAAGGCGACCGGCTGGGGTGGCTATGGCATTAGGTGGCTGGAAGGGGACATAGCCAGAATCCTGTTGAGTCCAGCTAGAACTCTTGACTTTGGCAGATGGTTTGCTTTGAATTAAGGGTGTTGACACTGTGGAGTTGCCTCTGCAAGAATTTAACCCCAAACAGAGGCACTGGGACTATTTTCAAGGGACCATGGGAAACAAATCCATTTGCTCCAACCAGGAGGCACAATGCTCCCTAGACATTGGCTCTGTGCAGCGACTTGGAGTGTTTTGTACAAATCCCTCCCAAACCTGGGCAAATAAAGTCCACAGAGCCTTTGAGAGACAAAATGGCACTTGTTCCCCACCGTCTAATCCAAACAGCCCTTTGCTGACTAATTGAATTACTCTGGCCCACAAACTGATAGACAGCTGCTAAAAATGGTTATTGCATTATTAATTCGCTCCAGCAATTTCACATTAAACTTATACTGTTAATAATTTTCCCCCTTCTATTTCTTCCCTCTTAATTAGACTATTTAAAACTTTGAGGGAATAGTCTTCCCATGCTAAATGGAGGCATCGGGCAAATTACATTTTTGATTGAATACTTCTCTGATAGGCCAGCAAATGAGACTGTTGAGTTGTTAATTATTGTCAGAGTTCCACACGACGCCTGCTAATGAGGCAGTCAATCTCAGCTGTCAGTCCCCGAATATTAATGGAGGCCAATGGGATGTACTGGGAAGGATGCTTGCTGGAGGGCCAGGGTGTCCATTTCACTGGCCGTACATGAAAGGGTGGTGACTTCCTGCTGCTAGAGCTAATGGAAACTTGTGATGAGTGTACAAAGGGGGAGACAATAAAACAGAGGTGAGGACAGCCAGAATGGCTTCATGGCACCAGGGGGGCACCACTGGGATGGCTGGCTTGGTTGGTGTTCAGTAATTATCGCTGCTTGCCTGGCAAGGCCGTCTGTGTGTTTGGAGTTTTGCGGGGGAGCTGCTGGGGATGAGGAAGTAGCTGTTGAGCAGTCAGGAGAAGGTACACATCTCAAGACTGTGATCTGGGCTCAGCATGATCTAGCCTCAGCGCTGAAAGACGTCAGGTTTCATTCAGCAAAACTGGGGGTGACAAAGAGGGGATGCCATCCAAGATTGGTCATCACAAAACTGTATATTTAGTCTGGAACAAAGCAGAAGCTCAGTAGAAGGACAAAGAAGGGAAAGAAATTGGATTTGATTCAATAAAATATTTACTAAGTACTTTGTATGCATGACAAAGACAAGTTCCCTGTGCTAACTCCCAGGGCAGGCATTTTGGGGAAATTACCCTTGACCTTTCCTTCTATTTCACAACTGTCCACTCCTCCCTCCCCTCCGTTGTCCCACTTCCTAAGGCTCTGGTTCTCCTTCACTAATGCTTCAGGGATTCTTTTTCTTCTTCATCCCCATTTCTGCTTCCCTTGTCCATGGCTTGCTTGGTTACTGTCCCATCTAGTTACTACTGGGTCTGCACTCTTTCACCCTCTCCTGCTGTGACCTCTTGGACCTCATCTCCTGCTCCTCTCCCAGTTACTCTGTTCCTCAAACATACCAGCCAGGCTTCCTGACTCCCCTCTGAGCTTTTGTTTCACCCTCTCAGAAACAGGGCATCGACTTGCTGTGGCATCTGGCAAGGGATCTGGTCAACACATGCTAGTTTCTATCTCCCTGAGCCTCTCTTTCCTAAGCTGCATCACTCCAACTGATGTTTAATCTTTTTTTTTTTTTTTTTTTTGCTATACGCAAGCCTCTCACTGTTGTGGCCTCTCCCGTTGCGGAGCACAGGCTCCGGACGCGCAGGCCCAGCGGCCATGGCTCACGGGCCCAGCCGTTCCGCGGCATGTGGGATCTTTCCAGACCGGGGCACGAACCCGTGTCCCCTGCATCGGCAGGCAGACTCTCAACCACTGCGCCACCAGGGAAGCCCCTGATGTTTAATCTTTACTCGTAGGTCCATCTGCCTATACCTCTGATCCTATTCATTTGATGATGATGTAGATGATATGGGTTGACGATGAGGATGAGGAGGCTGGCCTCTCAAGGCTACAACATCCTGGCAACAGGTGCCGGGGGGTTGATCCCTAAAATGGAGGCTCCCCTCCCATCACATGGGAGAAAGCATGAAGGCAAATTCCTAACCTGGGAGAGGCAGCGGGCAAGAAGTTTGTGAATTCATGGTGGCTGATTTCTAGATTTTACTTTGCAACTGCGTGTGGTAATATAGTTAACAAAAAGAGAAAGAATGGAATTTAACTTCTAAAGATAATCTCTTGCCACTTCGCTAATGGAACGGCTGAGGCCACAAATGCTTACTGACAGCTTGTTGGGTACCAGACACTGTTTTACGCGTCTAGGATACTATGGATGACAAAACAGGCAAGATCTCTACCTACCAGGAGCTTATATCCTAACTTGGGAGGCAAAGAGAAGATAAGTAAATCCATCCATCCATCCATACAACGATTTCAGATAATGATAAGGGATATGAAGACCACATCTCTTATGGCACGGAAGTGAGAGTGGGCCAGGCATATGTCCGGTTGGGCAAAGTTAGGGAAATATCAAGAGGTAGATCTGAGCCAAGATCTCAGCAAAGAGAATTCAGCTAAATGGACAGTGGTCAGGGGAGAGCATCGTAGGCAGAGGTAACAGCACACACAAAGGGCCTGAGAAGGAACATAGCTTGCAAGTTGCAGGAACAGAAATAATGCTGGTTTGGCTGAACCATGATAATGAGGGGTGGGAGGTGGATATAGTGCATTTGAGTTTAGAGAGGCCATGGTAATAAGCTTGGATTTGGCACCAGGGTCAATGGGAAGCCTTTTGTAGGATTTAAGCAGTAGAATGACACCACTGGATGCAGGTGCTTTTTTTAAATGTTAAATATGTATTTATTTATTTGGTTGTGCCGGGTCTTAGCTACGGCAGGAGGATTCCTTAGTTGTGGCAGGTGGGCTCCTTAGTTGTGGCATGCAAACTCAGTTGTGGCATGCATGTGGGATCTAGTTCCCTGACCAGGGATCGAACCCGGGCCCCCTGCAGTGGGAGCGTGGAGTCTTATCCACTGCGTCACCAGGGAAGTCCCCCTGGATTCAGGTGCTTTTTAAAGATTCCTGGTGAGAACCTTATAGATGAAATCCGGTTGGTGGGTGTACAACAACCAAGTACATTCGGTCACCGCCTTCTTAGAGTTCTAACGGTGGAGACAGACACACAGCCAGGTGTCTGATTCAAGGTAAGGACAAACAGACTGAAGGTGGACCTCCATGGCTGCTCTTCCTTTCTTCTATAGTCATAGACATTTTAGTTTGGTTTCTGGCTTCCCAGAATAAATATCACATTTCCCAACCTTCCTTGAGGCTGGGTGTGACCACTGGGTTCTTTCGTGGCTACCACGATATATGTGGATGTAGCTTACAGCAGCTCCTCCTTGGGAAGCAATCCATTGTACAATTTGCTTTCTTTACACTGTCTCCATCCGATTGCTCGCAGTGTGGATGCAACGGCTGCACTACCATCTTGGAGCCCATGGGATAAGAGCTAGATCTCAGGGGTGGAGGAACAGAAAGCTGGAGGGAGCTTGTATCTCTAAGCACCCCTGGAGCAAAGAGCTACCATTCGGCCCTGTGTTCCTCCCTCTGAACTTTTTACCCAAGAGAAATTTACACCTCCGTCCCATGTGGAAGCAGGTTTTATCTTGGGCCTCTGTTATTGCAGACTAAGAGTTACATGTGCTAATAAACGGGTGGGGAGAGATTTTTCATGGGCCTTCAGAGAGATAGGAGCGAATTCCAGCTCCTTTAAAACAAACTGCCCACATTTACTCTGAGCTTCCCTCCTACTTTCTTCTCATTACCTGCTCTCCACTCCTTGCAGCTCAGCGCTTCAGGAATGGGTAAGACTAGCTGTCTCTGAGACCTCCCAATGGTCTTATTTGTGCTTCCTTGCCTACCCTCAGGCCCATTTCAAGCAGACAGGAGAGGAGCCAGAGTGAAGGTGAGCACGAGGCAGTCCCTTCCCGCAGAGAAGCCAGCGATTCTGTTCCCTGTTTATGAGACAGGCAGGCCAAGACAAGTCTGACAAGAGCACTTCAACAATTAAACCAGCATTCATTTCACAAGGGAGGAGGAAAGCCTGATGAAAACAGAACCTAGCTAACAGGAGATGGCAACCCTTTGGAAGCTACGACTTATTGGCAAAGATCATTCCTGAATTTTATTTTTTAAAAAGCCAAGGAAAAGTCACCATTGACTAAAATATCACCATTTAAACATAATAGGTGGAACATACCAATTATGCTGGAATCCACATGAATCTGTGCAAGATGTTAGAAAAGAAAAAAAATAATACTGAGATGGTCTGCCTGTTCTAGACTGCTCCGTCTTCTAGTTAAATAATGTCTTCAGGCAGGAGTAACAGTCAAAGAATGGAACAGAGGGTACACAGAAAGCATTGCCAATCAACCAATCTGAACATGGCAGGATCCCGGAGCCTTCTGTTTTGTCAAGTGTTAGTCCTTTGTTTTCTGGATCAAGGAGACAGCTGGGGAGTCCCAGCAGAGGGGCTGAAGTCATCAGGGGCACTTGGGGCTCAGGAAGCAGATATTCAAGAACTGGTCCTAATGCATTTCAATATTTTTACAGCAGTCACTGTGTACTGTTACATACCTGCCGAAGATCAGCCCCACTTCCACAAATGAGAAACTATTGCTCCAAAGAGGTGCCTCGATGCCTTGGACCAAAGCCTGGTTTCTTTTCTCAACAGCTGCAGAGATGCCAGTGTTCTGCAAGTTTTCTTCCAAGCCCCATAAAGGGCCCTGGAGTACCCATCAAAGGCAGTGCCAGATGCAGCTAATACACACAAAACACTCTGCAATTAACAGAGCTGAGTGTGCCATTAAGACAACCTTATGAGGAAGGCAATACCCCCAAGTAAGCCTCAGAGCGCAATGGTGTTAGGCTGGTAAGCACCTAAGTGATGGCCTTGTAAAAAAAAAAAATGGCTTTTGAATTCATTTAGCTCTCTAGGCTGAGGCATTATGCAGACAGATGATGGTCGGTCCATTATTTTCTGTTGACATCTATATGCACCCCCCTATATGGTGACTGTTGGAGAAATAGGTTTGGTTTTCTAGAGTCAGGCTGTTATGCATGAACGTTCCAGCTCTTTTCCTGTTCTAGCTGTGCAAACTTGAAGAAGTTACTTAAATTCTCTGAGCTTTTATTTTTCTCATTTATAAAGAAGTTTGGGGGATAATACGCACCCTGCTAGGTTGTTAAGAGTAATTACAAAAGGTGTCAGTTAATGGTAATTCCCTTAGCAGTCTTTAGGCCCCTGCTGGTCGAACATATACTGCTAGATCTCACACTTTAAATAAAACAGGACCTTCACTGAATTCCAAGAAGGGTATCCCACTGTTCACTACGCTGGGGAATTAGGGCTGTGAGAGGCCAGGGCTTCAGAGAATGGGTTTTAGAGTTTTGCATACCTGAATTTGAGTCCTGTCCCTGCTGTTTTACAATAGCTATGTGATCCTGGGCAAGTAACTTAAGCTCTCTGAGCCTCATTGTCTTCATCTTTTTTTTTTTTTTCTTTAAATAGATTTATTTATTTATTTTTGGCTGCGTTGGGTCTTCATTGCTGCGCTCGGGCTTTCTTAGTTGTGGCGAGCGGGGGTTACTCTTCATTGTGGTTCGTGGATCTCTCATTTTGGTGGCTTCTCTTTGTTTTGGGGCACAGGCTGTAGGCTCACGGGCTTCAGTAGTTGTGGCTCGTGGGCTCTAGAGAGCAGGATCAGCAGTTGTGGTGCACGGGCTTACTTGCTCCGTGGCATGTGGGACCTTCCTGGACCAGGGTTCGAACCTGTGTATGCTGCACTGGCAGGTGGATTCTTAACCACTGCACCACCAGGGAAGTCCCTGTCTTCATCTTTAATATAGAAATAAATACTGCCTAGCTCATAGGATTGTTGTAAGAATTAAATAATGTAACGTGTGGGCCCAGCAAATAGAAGACACTCAGTAAATGTGAGCTTTTAAAGAGATATCCATCATTCCAGAAGCATGTTCCTCCTTGGGTCACAGCTAGATTTGGGGACGAGCCAGGAAAAGAATAAAGCTTCTCGTCCCACAATCTAAAGTACCACCTTGTCCTCAGGGAAAACAGGATTCAAATTCCATTTCCACCCTTTACTGGCTGGTGACATGGGCACTAGCATTACCTGTCATTTCACTGTCATCATATGCAAGATAAGGAAGCAATTCTTCCTCTATGTGGGGATATACATGTCCCACCTTATTGTTTTGAGCATTAATTAGCTTATATATTTATTTAACGTTTATTTATACTTATCATGTTCCAGAAGCTATCTTCACACTTAACAATTGTGACTCATTAAAGTTAACCTTCATATCAACCCTTTGAGGTAAGTACTATTATTATCCCCATTTTACAGATGAGAAACCAAGAAAGAGACATTGAGTAACTTGCCCAAGACCACATCTTAGTGAGTGGCAGACTTGGGGATTTTCTGGCTTTGGGGTTGACGCTCCTGATCACTGAGCTGCGGGCCACCACCATCACTGCTGCACTCACTAGCACAACCACACTTCTCCTGTGCTGAACAGGCACCAAGCACTTTCACGCACGGCCTCATTTTATTCTCACCACAACCCTTATGGGATGCGTTAAGGGACTTGCCCAAAGTCACTGAGTTAGCGAGTGCCAGTGCTTACAACTGATTCAAGTCTCTCTGGCCCCAAAGCCCATGCTCCTAGGCACTTTACAAAACTGTTGAAACTGGGAATGCACCCAGCACATCACCAGGCACATATCTGACAGTCTCCAGAAGGCATTTCTCTCTTCCAGAAATTTCCTGGAAAGAGAAAGCTGTAAAGGTCAGCCCTTGAGCACTTTGATATCCATCTTTTCACCCTGTCTGATTTGAAGGGTGAATCTCGGATAACAAATGAACCCACACACGTCTCCACCTTGCTCTCATTGAGCACAGCTCTGTCCAAGGCCTGGCACCTTGTTTATGTCTTTGGAAAGAAGACTGATCAGCAAAGGTGGGTGGTCGAGCACTGCCTGACTCCTTAGGGGCTGGACAAAGCATTGCATGTGAGGACACAGGTCTAAGACACTAGGGACCAGAACATAAGAGAAGGTGTGAATAGTCCATCATTGTTTGGATCATGTGTGTCTGATATCTAATTTGGTTTGATTTTACAGGCCTAGTATTTCGCAGGAGAATGTTGGGCTCAGATGATTCTACGACAGTGACCTTGTTTCCCTCTCTGTCCATCTTCCACGCTGAGCCAGAATAATGGTTCTAGAATGGAAATCCAGTAATGCTCTCTCTTCCTCAAAATCCTCCCATGGCTCCCAAGTGCTCTCAGGAAAAAAGACAGGACCCCTGAATATAATCTATGAGGTTCTTCATGGTTGGTCCCTGGACCAACCACTCTCTCCTCACTTCCTTCTTTCCCATCCTTCCTCACCCTCTGACATCAACCTTCATGCAGTAATCCAGAACACCTTGCCTTTCCCAGGATGTCTAGGTAATGTTTTCCCTTTGCTTTCTCCTGTCCCCAGCTTTTCCTTTGGATGTCAGCTGGGGACTCCACTTTTCTCTGGGAAGCCAGCCTGTATGATTCAAATCTGTCCATCCTCTAATCTCTCATTTATGAGAACTATCTATTATCTCTCCAACAAGGCCAGGGACTGGGTAGAGTTTTCCACCCTGTTAAGTCAGTGACACAATGGGTGAGCCCTTCATAAATATTTATTGGTTGAATAAATACAAAAACAAGCATTGCCAAGGATTAACAACTACCCTTGTTTTCGGAGGCTGGGTAGAAAGAAACATATTTAAGGTTTAAGACAAGGTAAAGGTGCAAATGGAATTGAAATTTAAAGACAAATGAACAAGTGTGGTTCTCTGATTCCTAGTTGATCCTGGTACTATATTTCATTCGTTTTATAAAGAGTTGTTATTTTTTACTGAACCGTCAAGTACATGACAGGCTCAGCTGCAAAGAGAAATATATCTTTTCTGCCCTCAGAAAGCTCACGGTCTAATGGGGCGGCAGATACACCAAAACAAAACTCACAAAATATATTTTGGCTGTTTGAGCCTGTACCAAGCCAATTTTGGGCACAAATCGTTTCTAATTTTCTTAGCAATCTATGAGACAAGCATTTATGCCATTTTTACAGATGAGGAAACTGAAGTGCAGGGAGATTTGCATAACTCAGGTTACTTAATTTAGGTAACTTCCCTTTGTTCAGTCATGCAATGCAGTGATAGATATACAGACTGGCTCTCCTTAACACCTGTGCTCTCTTGCCATATTCCCTTAATTCATACTCCATTCTGCTGTAAAACACTTGAACAGCACTTTGTACATTTGCCATCATTTGTAGGCATATTGCCTCATTTCAGTCTCACAAAGGACTCTTTCCGAGGCAGACAAGGATGCTATCACAATCCTCCATTTACAGATAGGAAATCTGAGACCCTGAGAGGCTGGATGATAACCTCCTAAGTCACATATTAACGCAAACAGGTACAGAATACAGGTTTCTAGGTCGTGGGGCATATTCTTTGTCACTTGACAAATACAACCTCTGAAATCGTGCCCCTTCAACCCCAGACACGTGACTCCATTTGTTGACAAGAAACACTAACATTTCTTTCTCATGGTAGATCAATGGCACTGCCCTATGGCTGGATGATGGCATTTTATAGGCCCCGGGGGTCCTTACCGATTCCCCATGTCCCCAAGAAGTGCTTACATTAAGTTCGCTTTCAGGCCTTTATCCATTGCTCCCTCCCTCAGCTGATACATGAAAGGGCTCTGGAGACCATGGCCAGCTCTTGGCCCCATTTGAGGACATCACATTGGTCCAAACCACAGCACATTATCTGGGTCTCAATATTTTATCACAATATTGTTCTTCGGACTGATAGCAATTCATTACTATAAGTACAGAGGGGGATAATTCCAGAGAAGAACTGATCATCTCTCTGAGATATTTCTTGCTATTAAAAAAGAAAAAGAAGGGCTTCCCTGGTGGCGCAGTGGTTGAGAGTCCACCTACCGATGCAGGGGACACGGGTTCGTGCCCCGGTCTGGAAAGATCCCACATGCCGCGGAGCGGCTGGGCCCGTGAGCCATGGCCGTTGAGCCTGCGCGTCCGGAGCCTGTGCTCCGCAGCGGGAGAGGCCACAACAGTGAGAGACCCGTGTACCGCAAAAAAAAAAAAAAAAAAAAGAAGAACATTACCAGGAAGGGATTCTCTCTGCTCCTCATTGTTTCTCGAAGTTTTATTTCCTTAATTCAACTCAACAAGCATTTACTTTTTTTTTTTAATTGCTGTGTGCCCAGCAGTGTTAAGATTTGAAGAACAAAGATAAACATGATTGGAACCCTTCCTCTCAGGTTACCCACTCTATTAAAAAAAGAGAGATGTGGGGGCTTCCCTGGTGGCGCAGTGATTGAGAGTCCGCCTGCCGATGCAGGGGACACGGGTTTGTGCCCCGGTCTGGGAAGATCCCACATGCCGCGGAGCGGCTGGGCCCATGAGCCATGGCCGCTGAGCCTGCGCGTCCGGAGCCTGTGCTCCGCAACGGGAGAGGCCACAGCGGTGAGAGGCCCGCGTACCGCAAAAAAAAAAAAAAAAAAAAAGACTGGATGGCACATTAGTAAAAAGCTTCTCCTTTGCTGGAGGCTAGTCACGAGTTCCAATCCCAGTCCTGCCACTTAATTGGCAAAACATCTTTGGGCCAGGGACTTAACCTCACAGAGTCTTGATTTTAGTACCAGCATCAATGTCTTCTTTAAGGATGACAGGAGGTACTATACAGACAATCCTGTATAGTAGCTATAGCACAGAGTAAATGCTCGATAAAAATAATGGTTTTATTATTATTATCTTCGTACTTTCTGGCCTTCCACAGGACTGTCAACTCCTTGAGGACAGGGATTGTATGTTTTTCTTCTTTGTCACTTCTCTACCCCTTATATCTAGCAAAAGGCTCATCACACACTTGACTCTCAGTAAAAAAGAGAAATAAAAATAAATTAGCCAAATATATTTTAGTCATACAGACAGAAATGAAATTATTCCTGTTATTCTTTTGTATTTTTTGTCAAATTGACTAAATCAAAAAAAAAATCAGGAAAGCCTCCTATGTGTGGAGGGCTGGAGAGAGAGACAAATAAAACACCATCTCTGCTCTCATAAATCTCATAGCTTCATGGTGCCAGGGTGAAGGGACAAAATAAGAAAAACAGCATTTATTCTTCTTAATGATTCGGATGGAAAATGATAGCATGTGGAAGAAAACTGAGGCCACTAGTGTGGGATCTGGAAGCCTTGGTTACAGTACATTGTTTAGCACTATATTTATCCCTTTGCCCTTTCAGGACTTTGCAGTCCCTGTATTGGGGAATTATGATGATCTAGGATACTGAGATTCTGGTCTTTTTTTTTTTTTTTTTTTTGAAGCTTTTTATTCTGGAATAATTTAGAGAAGGGTTGCAAAGACAGTACAGAGAATTCCTGTATACACTTCACCCAGCTCCCCCTAATGTTAACATCTTATATAAGATAATCTCATACACATACATATATGTATATATAGATTTATTATAAAGAATTGGCTCATGTGATTACAGAGGCTGGCAAGTCCTAAATCTGCATAGCCAATGGCCCAGTTTGAACTGCAAGGCTGGAGGTTGTCTTTGAACCAGGAAGAGCTGATTCCCAGTTCAAAGGCCATCAGGCAGGATATATGCGTATGCATAACTGAATCACTTTGCTGTACACCTAAAACTAACACAACATTGTAAATCAACTATACTCCAACATAAAATAAAATATGAAATTAAAGAAAAAAAGAAGAAACAAAGGCTATCAGGTAGGAGAATTCTCTTACTTGGGGAGACTTTTGCTCTTTTCAGGCCTTCAACAGATTGAATGAGAACCACCCACATTCAGGAGAGCAATCAGCTTTACTTAGTCTACCGACGTGAATGTTAATCTCATCCAAAAACACACTCATAGAAACACCCAGAATAAGGTTTGAACAAATATCTGGGCACCCCATGGCCCAGTTAAGTTGAGACATAAAATCATGTACATTTATCAAAACTAAGAAATTAACATTGAAACAATACTGTTAACAGACGACAGACTTTATTTGAAAGCCAATTACCTTTTCATTAGAATAACCTCCACGCATATCAAATGGCATCTGAGTTAAGCCCCCAAGTTGGGACTACTGGACTGTGCCGCCAGAACAGAGCAAGATATTCAGCCACCCAACACAGACAGAGGAGTAGAAAGAACACTAGCCCAGTAGACTTAATACTTGGTTTCCAATCCTGGCTTTGCTACTAAAAGGCTGTAGGTTCTGTGCACACTGCAGCACCTTTCTGATTCTTCATTAAAGAAATCTAACTAGATAAGTCAAAAGTCCCATCAGGCTCTGAGAGTCTATAAAAATTTAGGGAGGAGAACACACCACCTGCAGACACACACCACCTGCACACACACGCGCATACACACACGCAAATGACCCAATGTGGTCTCGCTGCTCTGAGGTCCCTTCCTGATCCTGAGTGGAGTGTGCCAACTTGGAGTACAATGACTACCACTCAGGCCCTCAGCCCTCAGTGCTGGTAAGTTCAGTCTACGCCTTGGCCCTTTTCCGGTCACAGCTAACCATCCTCTCCGTTCAACTTGAACTCCATCTGAACTCATCTCTCTAATCTCCCAAGACAGAGCCTCCTGTAGGATTTGCCCCTCTTCTCTGATTTTTGACCTCCAACCTCCCTTTGGAGTCAGTGGCTTCTCATTCCCCTGACAGCTTTCATGAATTCCTTTGCCCTGGACCCCTTGGATGCTAGACCCAGAGAGCCCTTGGGGTCCAGGATACTGGCCCTGCACTGCTTTCAGCTTCAAACTGCTTATTTTAGGAATGTGTGCCTGCAATAAATGCCCTGCCTTTCTTGCACAAGCTGAGACACTGATTTACTGCCCAGAGGCACGTGTGCACACACACACTCTGTTCATCAGGGACAGCTTGTGAGGGCTCCCCTTGAGCAGGCCCCCTTTCTGCACCGAAGAAGCTAGACAGAGACAAGGGGTGTGACGTTTAGAGAACATTTCCAGGTGCCTCGCAGAGAGAAGCAATGAGAGGTCAAGTTCAGCCCAATACAAAGGAGGACTCAGGGAACAGCCAGGTGGCTTAGCTCAGAGGCAACAACCGCAGGAGACCAGAGGTGGCTGGTGCACTTGACCTGTAATTGCCTAAGAAGCAGTAATCATTCAAAGTCTCTATATTCGTTAACTCTCCTCTGCATTGTCCCATACCCTCACCTGGATGGATACGCACTACAGGAAGGTCAGCCCATTTCCATAGGGGAGTTGAGAGTCAGAACTATAACTAATGACGTTCTTGAGTTTCTTAACTGTCAAATCTCTACCTACTGTGTGCCAGGTCTGGCTGCCAGTAGGTACGAACTGGGGAGAAAATGCTAAATCAGCCATGATCCTAAACATCAAGGAGCTCACAGCTTAGAGGGCAGCGCAAGCGGAAAGGTACATAATAAATCGTGCATAAATGTTGAGCCTAAGGAGGGAGGGGAAAGACTGAAGAGGACAGACCTCATGGGACGTGGGGGTTAGGGTCCACGCTTTCCAGGGCCAAGGCTAGGAGCAAAGAGATGCTCATTCCTGCCGCCACCACCTTCAGTTCTGGGCAAACCTATACAACTGGGCCCCTAAGCGGCCTGTTTACGTGAGGGTTTACAGTTCAACCCGCACTGCTAGAGAAGCCTGATTCAAATGTGCTAAGACTGGATTCTGGTGATGGTTATACAATTCTGTAAATTTACCAAAAGTTGCTGAAATGTACACTTAAAATGGGTGAGTATTATGGTATGTAATTTATATCTCAGAAAAGCTCTTTAAAAAGGCAAATTCATCTTCTGGATACACTTGTGACTGTGCGGTTCTGTAGATCAAGATCATCAGTGGTTCCTTAATTTGTTCAAGATAAAATCCATTCCTCTGGCCTGACATTCCAAACACAAACACTACAGCAGAAAGGCTTAGCTCTGTATGGCGCCCTTTGCTTTAAATGCACTGGCCTTGCACATGGCCGTGTATGTTCCATTTCATCCAGTGCATTCCATGCCTTTCCATCATATTTCATCCCATGCCATCCCATCCCACAAGATTCTGTTTGTTTTGTTTTGTTTTAAGCACTCTCTTTAGCAATGCACAGCTCTATGACGGGTGTTAAGGATAAAGAAATGAAGAAAACAAATTTCTGTCCTCACAGAATTCAGACTCACCTGTTCATTGTGAAGACCGATATAAAACAGACAGATAGAACCATAACAGTGAATCTGTGCAGTGCTTACTATGTGCTGGACACTGTTCTCAGTGTTTTTACATATATGAGCTCATACCATTTTTCATAACTACTCTATAGGGGAGGTACTATTATTATTTCCATTTTAGAAAGGAAGGAACTAAAGCAAAAAAGGATTAAGCAAAACGGTCAAGGTCACAAAAGTCATAGGTGGCAGAGGTGGAATTCAAATCCAGGCATCCAGTCTTCTGGGTCCATGCTCTTGACCTTTATGCTATAGGCTCACAGATCAGAGGAGGGGACAATTCAGTTAGTTTTGGGAGAGGAAATATAATCTGCCCTACAGACACATGGGAGAGGAGACCAAATGAAAAACAGGTGCAAAGATGTGAATGTATAGAGTGGGATGTGTTTGGGGAACCATAAACAACTTGATGTGGCCAGAATGTAGAGAGAAAGGGGTAATGTTGGTCAGAGATGAGGTTTGAGATGTTGAAAGGGACTTAATTACATCAGGTGGAGGTGCTGCCTTCTTTTTGGTGCCTCTGTCTCAAAGAACTAGAAAAGCATGACTGAAAGTGGCTTAATCCATAAGGACATGAAGTGTTGCTTATATCACAAAGTTCAGAGATAGGGAGAGTTTCAGAGTTGTTCCATTCAGCAGCTCAACTGTGTCATCAGGACCCAGGTGTCTATCTCTCCACTCCAGTAAGCTCAGTGCTGGCTTATTGCTCATGAGGACTCGCCTCATGGCCTCCAGAAGGCTGAACATGTTCAGGCTTCCTGGCCAGACATGGCCAAGTCCAAGATCAGAAAGTAACCGTCACTTATGGTGTCTGCTTCTGAAGAGCAAGGGCGCATATCTCAGACCACCTCTCCACACCCACTACATCTCACTGGCCAGGACTGAGGTTCACATGCCAACCTTGATCAAACTGGCAAGGCGAATCCATCATATTGGTTTAGATGATCATGATTAGCTCTTAGAAAGGGATGGGGCTTACTTTTCCCTGAATCACCGGGTAGATATTTCTATCAAATACCCAGTTTAGGAGTAAAGAAAGGAGGACTGAATGTCAAGTTCGCAGCCAGTGTTTCTGAAAGAAAAACAGCCTTTTTCCTGAAGGTGATGGTGGTGGGGCGTGGGGAAGAGCAGGGCATTCAAAGTAAAGACACAACTAAAGAGGTGGTTAGAAGCAATCTTTTACTCATACATCCACTGCCTTTTACCACTCTAGCCTGCATTCATGGCCCTTTGCTCCCTTTCTCCCTCCCTCGCACCCTCCCACCTTCTCACCTTCCTTCCTTCCTCTGTTCCACTTCCCTTCTATTGAACACAAACCTACCAAGGTTGATAATTTGTTCAGTATTATTCTTAGTTCCGGAATCACGGTCCTGAGCAAGACACACAGTTCCTTCCTGCATTTGCTACGACCATGAGTCTTTGTCTCCCTTCAGCTTACCCCCTGCCCCCTCTTCCTGCATGAAGCCTTTTATGAACACTGCAGCCCGCAGTGATCTCTCTCTTCTATCCAGAGTTTTTACCATCCCTGAGGCTGCTTGCCAATTCAGTCGGAACCTAGTGTGAGAAAAATGGGAAGATGTCCCCTGGGAGATTCTGGACCTTAAAAGCATCTTAGAAGTAGACAGGGTCTGTTTATTTCCCTCACCCCCAACCTAAACCCCTCTCTCCTCCTTTCACTGTCTTTTAAATTCTCTGATAATGATTATTGGTTTTTTAGTAGCTGAAGGGAAAAAATTAATAAACTCCTCAGGCGCGCAACTTTCCTGAAATCTAATAATGATATTTGTTAGCACTGGAATGAAGGATGAAGCCAATAAAACAGAAGCAAGGAAGGAGAGGAAGGCAACCTGGGGGGTGGGGGTGGGAATCAAAACAGTCTACTAGAGTAAGATCAGGAAATTGAGCCTTTGAGAAAGGGACAAGGATCTCACCCCAAGATCTTGAGGTGGAAAGGCTATGGGGCAGGAAGAGGGTACATGAGAGTAGTAAGTGGTCCAGGACCTCCGCAGACCAGAGGATTCACGTGCCATCTTTATCTGCCAAGACTTTTTGCCACCCCACACCCACCTCTGTACCTAAAATTGGGACCCCAGTCTCGACTGGCCTGAGTGACCGGCCACAAGTATGCATTTTGTCCAAAATAGGATTGCCTTTACATTTCAAATGGGAGAAAGCAGGACAAAGTTCTCCAGCATGTCTTAAGCCAATGCAGAATATGCGTCATGGAGAGGAATGATATCTCTTTAGTAGTTATAGACTAACTGTTGCTGTTTCTTTGATGGAGACATTATCTCTGATGTGATCTAGGAAGGCAGTGGGTGAACTCTAAAGGAATTTTGGAATCAGATCGTTCTGGATTTGAGTCACTGAACCATTATCTGCCAGCTGTGTGATGTTGGTAAGTCACTTAACTTCTGCGGGACTTAGTTTCTTATTGTGTGAAATGGGACTGATCTGTGTTCATTCTGCCTCTGTGGGCTGTTTGAGGAACAAATGGGATAATGAATGTGTTAGTCTCATGGAGACGTCTGAGTTAGGTTGACAAGGTTGTTATTTCTTCTGGGAAGATACTTCCCAAAGGGACCACATAACAGATCTCACTGAGAAATTAATGTGTGAACAACTTTGATTTTCCATCTCAATTACTTTCTCTCTCTCTGTGTATCCCAGATCTCTAGGCTCTCTCCTTAAAGAGATGGGCTGCCACTATGGAGAACAGTATGGAGGTTCCTTAAAAACCTAAAAATAGAACTACCATACGACCCAGCAATCCCACTACTGGGCATATACCCTGAGAAAACCATAATTCAAAAAGAGACATGTGGGGCTTCCCTGGTGGCGCAGTGGTTGAGAATCTGCCTGCTAATGCAGGGGACATGGGTTTGAGCCCTGGTCTGGGAGGATCCCACATGCCGCGGAGCAACTAGGCCAGTGAGACACAACTACTGAGCCTGCACGTCTGGAGCTTGTGCTCCGCAACAAGAGAGGCCGCGACAGTGAGAGGCCCGCGCACCGCGATGAGGAGTGGCCCCCGCTCGCCGCAACTAGAGAAAGCCCTCGTACAGAAACGAAGACCCAACACAGCAAAAATAAATTAATTAATTAATAAACTCCTACCCCCAACATCTAAAAAAAAAAAAAGAGACATGTACCGCAATGTTCATTTCAGCACTAGTTACAATAGCCAGGATATGGAAGCAACCTAAGTGTCCATCGACAGATGAATGGATAAAGAAGATGTGGCACATATATACAATGGAATATTACTCAGCCATAAAAAGAAACGAAATTGAGTTATTTGTAGTGAGGTGGATGGGCCTAGAGTCTGTCATACAGAGTGAAGGAAGTCAGAAAGAGAAAAACAAATATCGTACGCTAACGCGTATATATGGAATCTAAAAGAAAAAAAAGGTTCTGATGAACCTAGGGGCAGGACAGGAATAAAGGCGCAGATGTAGAGAATGGACTTGAGGACAGGGAGAGGGGGAAGGGTAAGCTGAGACGAAGTGAAAGAGTGGCATGGACATACGTACACTACCAAACGTAAAACAGATAGCTAGTGGGAAGCAGCCGCATAGCACAGGGAGATCAGCTCGGTGCTTTGTGCCCACCTAGAGAGGCGGGATAGGGAGGGAGGGAGGCTTAAGAGGGAGGGGATATGGGGATATATGTATATGTATAGCTGATTCACTTTGTTGTACAGCAGAAAGTAACATACCATTGTAAAGCAATTATACTCCAATAAAGATGTTAAAAAAATTAAAGAGATGGGCTGCAGCTTTTTTATTACTCTTGAAGATATCCAAAAAGAGATGTCTTTGGTTCAAATCTAGCCAGCAGAGAAACAGACTCATTCTTAGAGAACGGAATTTTGATTCAGGCAGTGTTTTTATGTTCCTGGTCGGACCAAAGAATCTTTTCCTAGAAACCACTGGAGAGTAAGGGGCTGACCAGATTGCGACCAGATTGCCCATTACTTTGAACACTGTAGTGGTATTTTCTACAAACAAAAACATACATAACAGTATAATCATAAAAATCAGGAAATTAACACTGATGCATTACTACCATAGACTCCTCAAGTCCTATTCAAGTCTTGCCAAATGTCCCCAAATGATCTAAGTCAGAATCTTGTGTTGCCATTATTTGTCATGTCTTTAAGTCTTCTTCAATCTAGAATGTGCCCTCGGTTTTTCTTCTTATCTTTCGTAACCTTGAAGCTTTTGAATACCAAACGCTTTCCATTTGTGTTTGCCTGTTTCTTCATGATCAGAGTCAGGTAATGCATCTTTGGAAAATAATATGACAGAAGTCATGTTTCTTTGTCAGGGCATCCTCTCAGGTAGCACAGGATTTTGATTTGTCCCATTTAGGGTGATCCTCACTTTATTCATCTGAGGATTAAGGTGTTGTCTGCCAGTTTTCTCTACTGTAAAGTAACTCTTTCCCCTCTGTAATTATAAAGTGTTTTGTGGAGAGGAACTTTGAAACCATGTAAACATATCTTTCCTCATCATTCAATGCATTCATTTGTTAATGTATATTAGTATTGAATGGAGGTTTCCGATGTTATTGACTGGATTATACCTCACTATAGTTATTTATTTTGATCCAAATAATATAGTTTTTATTTGGCCCAAATTGCACCAAATTTGGCCAGTGGAAGCTTCTTCAAGCTGGCTCCTGTGTCCTTGAACATGTCCCCATTATTCTGACTTCAAGATGTTTTCTTTTCCTTGCCTTAGCCCTGAAATCTGCCATTTCTTCAAAGAGCTGGGATTCCTTTCAGTGGAATTGGTGTATAGAAGTCAAGATCTTGACACTAGGCATGCTCACTGCTATTGCGTGTTGGGCGGGGGTGAGCAGGGGTTGCTGGTCCCAGGCCCTTCACCGTCAGTAGGCAGAGTTTAACTTATGTGCGCACATGTGTGTGTGTGTGTGTGTGTGTGTGTGTGAGAGAGAGAGAGAGAGAGAGACAGAGAGAGACAGAGAGACAGAGAGACAGAGAGAGACAGAGAGAGACAGAGAGGGAGAGGGAAGTATTTGGTTTCTATTTGTACTATAACAACCATATTTGATTAGCATGTCTCAAAACATACTCTAGTAAACTGTTAATAAAAACTCTGTGAAAAAAGAGATCTAAGGTCAACTGAGTCTGGCAAACATTGGACTTCCCTGAGGTTTGAATATGCTCCTGTGCTTGGTGACCATCCAAAAAGGCCATGTAGTACATAGCATCCATTTATATGTCAGTCCCAGTCTAGAATTTTTTATTGCTTCTCAGTGATATAAACTGATATATATATATATATATATATATATATATATATATATATACACATATATATATATATATGCTCTACTTGAGTTTTCTATAACATATTTGTCATCACTGTTTGAAAATATACTAGAGAAATACTAATTCTCTCTCTCTCTCTCTCTCTCTCTCTCTCTCTCACGTCTGCTTCATAGAATGCTGAAATCTTGTCCTCTGGAGGAAGAGGAAAAGATGAACTGAAACTGTGCCAGAACCAGTGCAGGTGTTAGAGGCTCAGGGAAGCTGGGTGCAGGGTCATATCATGCCCAGTTCCAGAATGTGTAAATGTCTATGAGGAGGAAGGAGGAAGCCTACCCTCACAGTTTCTTGGTGGATACAGTGAGGGTTCCAAAGTCTTTATTGCTTAGTGCTTAAAGGCACAGACTATGGAATCAGCCAGATTTAAGTCTGGATCTTGGATTTCCCTCTGAGAAGGATGTGAGACTTTACATACAATAATAGTACCTATCTCATAATGCCTTCGTGAGGATTAGAAATGGCAGTTGCACGAAACTTAGCCCACTGCCTGGCATATGGTAAATGCTCAATAATTGGCAGGGTCTTTTTCTTTCTTCCTTGTTTGGTGGTGGCAGTTATTTCAGCATCAGCTGGGAGTTTGCATGGTCTCTCAGGGAGGCCTATAAAAGAACAGGCAAGGCAATCAGGAACGAAGGAGCTAATTCTAGAAGGAGGGTCCAAGATTTCTCAATCTCAGCACTACCGGCACTTCAGGCTATTCAATTCCTCATTGTCAGGGACTGTGCTGTGTATTATAGGATGTTTAGCAGTAGCCCTGACCTCCACCCACTAGATGCCAGTTGCACCCTCCCATTTGTGGCAACCAAAATTGTTCCTGGACATTGCCAAATGTCCTGGGGGGTTGGGACGGGGGGCAAAAGTGCCCTTGGTTAAGAACCACTGGGCTAAAGGAAGCTATTTACCAGTGAGCTGAGAAGTGGCTAGGAAATGACCAAAAAAAAAAAAAATTTTTTTTTCAATAGGGCTTCCCTGGTGGCGCAGTGGTTGAGAGTCTGCCTGCCGATGCAGGGGACACGGGTTCGTGCCCCGGTCCGGGAAGATCCCACATGCCGCGGAGCGGCTGGGCCCGTGAGCCATGGCCGCTGGGCCTGCGCGTCCAGAGCCTGTGCTCCACAACGGGAGAGGCCGCAACAGTGAGAGGCCCGCATACCACACACACACACACACACAAAATTTCAATAAATGCGGCTGTTCAGTGATGGAGAGATATAAGTGGTAGATAGAAGGAAGAACATGATTAAGAGAGGATGATTACTACTTTTTAAAATTATCATTATTTATTTTTAATGAGACATGGTTGGACATGTTTAAATACTGGGTAAAAACCGGTCAATACTGGAAGACTGTCATGGCAGTTGTTTTTATTTGGTAAGCATCCCTTCTACCTTATTCTGATAACATCACCCAATTTTCTTTCTCCTTTTCTTTTTCCTTTATTTTCCAGAATTACCTCTTTCTGACTTCACATGGCTATGGGGTGGCGGGGGTGGGGAAGGAAAGGGACAGATATATAAGCACGCTTCCATCCTGGCCACAGCATATGCCAGACTCGACCAATTATAGGACTTTAACCCCTTTAGTAATAACTGACCCAGTGAAGGGCACATGCATTTGTCTGGGCCAGTACAAATCCTTCCCTGGGATTTTATATGACAAACGGAGAAAGAGACGTTTGTTTCGTTTATGTTCAAGATGTAAAAATATGTCTCCAGAGCTCCTGGTGCCTACATCCCATACCTTAATACCTTATGGAGAATATGGAAATAATGTGGTCAACACAGAGGCAGGAGGTGAGATAAGTGGGGGGAGGGAAAGAGAGAGAGAAGGAGAGAGAGGGGGAGGGAGGGAGGGAGGAGCATGAGCTCTGTTTTACCAGATACTTCCATGTGTAAGCCCATCTCTATCATGAGAACCACTGGGTTCCCATTTATAGTGAGGCTGGTTAGAGTTGTTTTTTGTTACCTACTGTGAAGACAGTCTCGTTTCTATTGCAAAGATACAGGAAGGGGAGGGTATAAGGAATAGTGTAAGGTGCCCCAATACATGAGAGTGCTTGGGATCCGGAGCTCAGGCAGAAGAATTTGCCTCAGACAGGAGAGGGCCATATCCTGGAAGTCAGTGAAAGCGGGGAAGGTATAGGTGAAGCCCAGTTGTTGATTTGGTGGCAGAAGCTCAGGGAGGTACCGCAGATTCTGTCAGTGTGCAAGCTGTTACCAGCAAGTTATACACCATCCCACTTTTTTCTCTTCTATTCAAAGAAAAGCATTCCAGAATTCTTTTCTGAGGGCTACTATTTTACTTACCACTTTGAACATGCTGTATTAAAAAAAAAAATCCCTCCCAGAGAGAAAATATTTTCAAACTTGAATCATTTGACTATCATTATTATTATTATTTTGCAATGTATCTAAACTCTGGGTTGAGAGCTTGCACTTTCAAATATTACAAACCAGAGTAACATGAGTAATTTGTCTATTTTTAGTGTTACATTTTTTGTAATTTACCCCAAAATTTATTTGGACAAACCTGTGGGAGGGCTACTGTAGTTGAGAGCTACTGCATTGACTGAAGTAACAGTAAGGTATAAACATTTCATTAATTGTCTATAATGGCATGCCCTATTTTTAACTACCTTTTATTTTATTCTTAATGCTGTTGCACATTTGACAACAGGACTTGAGAGCTGTATGGAATAGTCCAACTATCACCATCAGTGGATGGAGAATTATACATGGTATACGTCTGACTACTTATTTTTGACCCACAGCAGACATCACTTATTGATTCTGACTTTCACTCTTACGGAGCTCACATGCAGCCTCAGAATCCTTCTCAACAACACGCTGCAGAAAGTGCAAGACAGGCCTGAAAGTGGCAACTTATTTTCTATTGTTGATTGCCTTAAAAGCCCTTGAGGTTTGTTCCTATTCATTTCCTGGTGAAGAAGTAATGGCTCCCAGGTTCTGGTCAAGCTAGGAAGGACCCTAGAGCAGCCTCGAGCATATGGTGCTGTATTTCAGCATCCTTGTTCTCCCATTAAGTCGAGGTGAGATGTGATGAGAAACCCAGGCTGTGAGGCTTTGGGCTTTTATCTCTGGCGATGACATGGGCAGTGTGACATGCAGGGTAATGAATTGTGCTCTTTTCAGAAATGAATAAGTTGTGGTCGGTGATGCAATGATCAATTTGCTCCATCACTTTAAGCTGCTCATTCATCATCCGCACTTGCTGTCAGGATCCCAGGGCCGCTGATACTGGCCTCAAGCCTCTGCCTCAGCACGCTAAGCAATAGCCTTTGGAGCTGCATCCTCATGGCTCAAGGCTGCTTTTGATTACAACCTCCAAAGAGGGCCCTGATTCCTGTTCTGTCACCGATGACCCTGGAAAAAAGGACCTCTGTGCTGACCTGGACCACAGAGATGCAGCTCAATAAAATGCAGAGGGCGCCTTGACAGAACCCAAATGGCCTGTTCCAATACCCACAGTGTGATGGTGGGACAGCTGCATGACATCTCTGTGTTCCACTTCTCTATTCTAAAAGGATGGGTTGGAGGACTTGACTTCTCAGATCTCCGCCATCTCGGACCCAGTAGGTCCTCCACAAATGTCTGTTATTGGCAGGGCACTCTTTGATTTTAACTCTCCCATTCAATGAGGCAAATAACAACATTTATTAACTGCTGATTATTTGGCATCGGTGAATTGGTTCATTGGCTTTTCACAGCTGTAAAGATGGTATAATTATCACATATATTGATGAGGAAACTGAGGCCTAGCAAGGTTAAGTGAGGTGCCCCAAACCACAGACAGGCTGGGTTAGAATCAGAATTGAATCCAAATCGGCTTGACTCCAAAAACCCTTGCCCTTTCTACTAGGAATCGAATTGGCTCGAGCGCAGGCCATTAAGACACTCTAACCAAGCCAATTTCCTGATAGTACCACAGGTACCAGGTGCTGCTAGGGCCTGATGCCTGCTCAGAGGAAGGCAGAGAGGCCCAGAGGAGCCCAGGATAAGACAATAATTTTTGCTTCTCCAATTTCCAGTTTGAATTTTCAAGCCCCTGGTTAGGACTCGAGTTATGGAGTCCAGCTGGTTGGCCAGCAAGAATGTTGAGAGGCTTTTCAGTGTCCTCTGGGGTAGCTGCTGTTTCTGGGATACGGCCAACCCTGGTATCCATGGGGGATTAGTTCCATGACTCCCGCGGACACCAAAATCCGAGGATGCTCAAGTCCCTTATATAAAATAGTATAGTATTTGCATATAACCTATGTACATCCTTCCACATATTTTAAATCATCTCTAGATTACTTATAGTACCCAGTACAAAGTAAATGATATGTAAATAGTTGTAAATATAATGTAAATATTATGCAGATAGTTGCCGCATGCAGCCAATTCAAGTTTGCTTTCTGAAACTTCATGGAATTTTTTCTTTTTCAAACGTTTTTGATCCGTGGTTGGCAGAAACCATGGTTGGTGGAACGCACAGATGCAGAACCCACGGATGCTGAATAAATGCCAGTCATATCATTATTGTTATTTTCCCTTAACAAACATGTTTGGCGTCCTGTATTGTGCATGTTCTGAGTGCCAGGCCCTGTGCTGGGCTCTTAGCATGATCCCAGCTAAGACCCTCCATCATTTGGGCCTTATAACTACCCGATGAGGTTAATTGTTCACAGTTTTGAATGGGGAAATGGAAGCTCAGCGAGGACAAGACACTTGTCCAAAGTCATTAAGCTCATTCATGGCAGAGGAACCATCAACCATCTGTTGGGTATTTCCGGCAATTCCGGTGAAGTGGAACGGGCCATGAAATGGGCTCAGAGCCAGGACCCTTGTGCTAATCCACTCTCGACTTCCTACTGTGAGCCTGGGTGGGCCACATTTCCTCCCACATGTATGATTGAGGCCCTGATAGAGGTGGACCTGTATGAGCAGAGATGGGAACTCCCCTCTGCCCTGATCTAACGGGTGTGGTCCTAGGCGAGTTGCTTCACCTTTCTGAGCCTCATTTTTCCTTCTATAAAATGGGCCAGTGTTACATACCCATGGGGTTGGAGAGAGAGTTACAGACTTTGACATTTATTTTTTTCCAGTCTTCTCTGTTACCAGGCACTATTGTTGTGGATATCATGGTGAGCAAGAAGGAAACCATCCCAGTTCATGCAGGATTTGCAGTTTAATTGGGAACCTTAATAAGAAACCACAGTCAACTGTGACACATGCTGTGGCAGAGGAGGACAAAGGCTTCTTCCCAGAGAGGTTGATCCAGAACTTCTCAACCTTTGCAGTACATTCCAACCAACTGGGAGCTGTTAAAAAATGCCACGGCCGAGACCTTCGAGATGGCGGAGGAGTTAGACGTGGACATCACCTTCCTCCCCACAAATACATTAGAAATACATCTAAATGTGGAACAACTCCTACAGAACACCTACTGAACGCTGGCAGAAGACCTCAGACGTGCCAAACAGCAAGAAAGTCCTCACGTACCTGGGTAGGGCAAAAGAAAAAAGAAAAAACAGAGACAAAAGAATAGGGATGGGACCTGCACCAGTGGGAGGGAGCCGTGAAGGAGGAAAGGTTTCCACACACTAGGAAGCCCCTTCGCGGGCGGAGCCTGTGGGTGGTGGAGGGGGAAGCTTCGGAGTAGCGGAGGAGAGCGCAGCAACAGGGGTGCAGAGGGCAAAGCGGAGAGATTCCCGCACAGAGGATCGGTGCTGACCGGCACTCACCAGCCCGAGAGGCTTGTCTGCTCGGCCGCCGGGGCGGGCGGGGGCGGGGAGCTGAGGCTCGGGCTTCGGTTGGAGCGCAGGGAGAGGACTG
Organism: Mesoplodon bidens; assembly: GCF_964165515.1. NCBI lineage: Eukaryota > Metazoa > Chordata > Mammalia > Artiodactyla > Ziphiidae > Mesoplodon > Mesoplodon bidens. The sequence goes on along the minus strand of NC_138162.1, from coordinate 17,466,907 downwards.
GGGTTGGCGGCGTGAACACAGCCTGAAGGGGGTTAGTGCATCACGGCTAGCCGGGAGGGAGTCCGGGGGAAAGTCTGGAGCTGCCGAAGAGGCAAAAGACCATTGTTTCGGGGTGCGCAAGGAGAGGGGGTTCAGAGCACCACCTAAACGAACTCCAGAGACGGGAGTGAGCCACGGCTAACAGCGTGGACCCTGGAGACGGGCACGAGTCGCTAAGGCTGCTGCTGCAGCCACCAAGAAGCCTGTGTGCGAGCGCAGGTCACTATCCACACCTCCCCTCCCGGGAGCCTGTGCAGCCCACCACTGCCAGAGTCCCGGGATCCAGGGACAACTTCCCCTGGAGAACGCACGGCGCGCCTCAGGCTGGTGCAACGTGACGCCGGCCTCTGCCACCGCAGGCTCGCCCCACACTCCATGCCCCTCCCTCCCCCCCCGGTCTGAGTGAGCCAGAGCCCCCGAAGCAGTTGCTCCTTTAACCCCGTCCTGTCTGAGCGAAGAACAGACGCCCTCAAACGACCTACATGGAGAGGCGGGGCCACATCCAAAGCTGAACCCCAGGAGCTGTGCGAACAAAGAAGAGAAAGGGAAATCTCTCCCAGCAGCCTCAGGAGCAGCGGATTAAATCTCCACAATCAACTTGATGTACCTTGCATCTGTGGAATACCTGAACAGACAACGAATCATCCCAAAATTGAGGCGATGGACTTTGTGTGATTTCGTCTGTATAGCTTTGCTTTTACCATTTGTCCTAGGGTTGTGTCTGTCTGTGTTTTTTGATTTTTGTTTTTAGTATAGTTTTTTAGCACTTGCTATCATTCGTGGATTTGTTTTTTGGTTTGGTTTACTCTCTTCTTTCTTTCTTTTTTTATTACTTTTCAATTTTTTTATTTTTAATACTCTTATTTTTTATTTTAATAACTTTATTTTACTTTAATTAATTAATTAATTAATTAATTTTTTCCTCCATTTCTTCTGAGCCATGTGGCTGACAGGGTTGGTGCTCTGGTCGGGTGTCAGGCCTGTACCTCTGAGGTGGGAGAGCTGAGTTCAGGACACTGGTCCACCAGAGACCTCCTGGCTCCACATAATATCAAATGGCGAAAGCTCTCCCAGAGATTTCCAGCTCAACGCCAAGACCCAGCTCCACTCAACGACGAGCATGCTACAGTGCTGGACACCCTATGCCAAACAACTATCAAGACAGGAGCACAACCCCACCCGTTAGCAGAGGGGCTGCCTAAAATCATAATAAGGCCACAGACACCCCAAAACACACCACCAAATGTGGTCCTGCCCACCAGAAAGACAAGATCCAGCCTCATCTACCAGAACACAGGCACCAGTCCCATCCACCAGGAAGCCTACACAACCCACCGAACAAACTTCAGCCACTGGGGGCAGACACCAAAAACAACGGGAACTAAGAACCTGCAGCCTGTGAAAAGGAGACCTCAAACCCAGTAAGTTAAACAAAATGAGGAGACAGAGAAACTCACAGCAGATGAAGGAGCAAGATGAAAACCCACCAGACCAAACAAATGAAGAGGAAATAGGTGATCTACCTGAAAAAGAATTCAGAGTAATGATAGTAAAGATGATCCAAAATCTTGGAACTAGAATGGAGAAAATACAACAAACATTTAACAAAGACCTAGAAGAACTAAAGAGGAAACAAACAATGATGAACAACACAATAAATGAAATTTAAAATTCTATAGAAGGAATCAAAGCAGAATAAATGAGGCAGAAGAACGGATAAGTGACCTGGAAGATAAAATAGTGGAAATAACTACTGCAGAGCAGAATAAAGAAAAAAGAATGAAAAGAATTGAGGACAGACTCAGAGACCTCTGGGACAACATTAAACACACCAACATTCGAATTATAGGGGTCCCAGAAGAGGAAGAGAAAAAGAAAGGGACTGGGAAAATATTTGAAGAGATTATACTTGGAAACTTCCCTAATATGGGAAAGGAAATAGTCAAGTCCAGGAAGCGTAGAGAGTCCCATACAGGATAAACGCAAGGAGAAACATGCCAAGACACATATTAATCAAACTATCAAAAATTAAATGCACAGAAAACATATTAAAAGCAGCAAGGGAAAAAACAAGAAACAACAGACAAGGGAATCCACATAAGGTTAACAGCTGATCTTTCAGCAGAAACTCTGCAAGCCAGAAGGGAGTGGCAGGACATATCTAAAGTGATGAAAGGGAAAACCCTACAACCAAGGTTACTCTACCCAGCAAGGATCTCATTCAGATTCAATGGAGAAATTAAAACCTTTACAGACAAGCAAAAGCTAAGAGTATTTAGCACTACCAAACCAGCTTTACAACAAATGCTAAAGGAACTTCTCTAGGCAGGATATACAAGAAAGGAAAAGATCTACAATAACAAACCCAAAACAGTTAAGAAAATGGTAATAGGAACATACATATTGATAATTACCTTAAATGTAAATGGATTAAATGCTCCAACCAAAGATAGACTGGCTGAATGGATACAAAAATAAGAGCCGTATATATGTTGTCTACAAGAGACCCACTTCAGACCTAGGGACAAATCCAGACTGAAAGTGAGGGAATGGAAAAAGATATTCCATGCAAAAGGAAATCAAAAGAAAGCTGGAGTAGCAATTCTCATATCAGACAAAATAGACTTTGAAACAAAGACTATTACAACAGACAAAGAAGGACACTACATAATGATCAAGGGATCAATCCAAGAAGAAGATATAACAATTATAAATAATTATGCACCCAACACAGGAGCACCTCAATACATAAGGCAAATGCTAACAGCCATAAAAGGGGAAATAGATAGTAACACAATCATAGAGGGGACTTTAACACCCCACTTTCACCAATGGGAAAATCATCCAAAATGAAACTAAATAAGGAAACACAAGCTTTGAATGATACATTAAACAAGATGGACTTAATTGATATTTATAAGACATTCCATCCCAAGACAACAGAATACACTTTCTTCTCAAGTGCTCATGGAACACTGTCCAGGATAGATGACATACTGAATCACAAATCAAGCCCTGGTAAATTTAAGAAAATTGAAATTGCATCAAGTATCTTTTCCAGCCACAATGCTATGAGACCAGATATCAATTACAGGAAAAACTCTGTAAAAAATACAAACACATGGAGGCTAAACGATACACTACCTAATAACCAAGAGATCACTGAAGAAATTAAACAGGAAATCAAAAAATACCTAGAAACAAGTGATAATGAAAACATGACGACCCAAAACCTATGGGATGCAGCAAAAGCAGTTCTAAGAGGGAAGTTTATAGCAATACAATCCTACCTTAAGAAACAAGAAACATCTCAAATAAACAACCTAACCTTACACCTGAAGCAATTAGAGAAAGAAGAACAAAAAACCCCAAAGTTAGCAGAAGAAATCATAAAGATCAGATCAGAAATAAATGAAAAAGAAATGAAGGAAACGATAGCAAAGATCAATAAAACTAAAAGCTGGTTCTTTGAGAAGATAAACAAAATTGATAAACCATTAGGCAGAATCATCAAGAAAAAAAGGGAGAAGACTCAGATCAATAGAATTAGGAATGAAAAAGGAGAAGTAAAAACTGACACTGCAGAAACACAAAGGATCATGAGAGATTACTACAAAGAAGAAATGGAAAAATTCTTAGAAAAGCACAACCTTCTGAGACTGAACCAGTAAGAAACAGAAAATATAAACAGACCAATCAGAAGCACTGAAATTGAGACTGTGATTAAAAATCTTCCAAGAGACGAAAGCCCAGGACCAGATGGCTTCACAGACGAATTCTATCAAACATTTAGAGAAGAGCTAACACTTATCCTTCTCAAACTCTTCCAAAATATAGCAGAGGGAGGAACACTCCAAAACTCATTCTACAAGGACACAATCACCCTGATCCCAAAACCAGACAAAGAGGCCACAAAGAAAGAAAACTTACAGGCCAATATCACTGATGAATACAGATGCAAAAATCCTCAACAAAATACTAGCAAGCAGAAGCCAACAGCACATTAAAAGGATCATACACCATAAGCAAGTGGTGTTTATCCCAGGAATGCAAGGATTCTTCAGTATACGCAAGTCAATCAATATGATACAGCATATTAACAGATTGAAGGATAAGAACCGTATGGTAATCTCAATAGATGCAGAAAAAGCTTTGAACAAAATTCAACACCCATTTATGATAAAAATCATCCAGAAAGTAGGCGGAGAGAGAACCTACCTCAACATAATAAAGGTCATATATAACAAACCCAACCAACATCAATCTCAATGGTGAAAAACTGAAACCATTTCCTCTAAGGTCAGGAGCAAGACAAGGTTGTCCACTCTCACCATTATTATTCAACATAGTTTTGGAAGTTTTAGCCACAGCAATCATAGAAGAAAAAGAAATAAAAGGAATCCAAACTGAAAAGGAAGAAGTAAAGCTGTCACTGTTTGCAGATGACATGATACGATACATAGAGAATCCTAAAGATGCTACCAGAAAACTACTAGAGCCAATCAATGAATGTGGTAATGTAGTGATACAAAATTAATGCACAGAAATTTCTTGCATTCCTATACACTAATGATGAAAAATCTGAAAGAGAAATTAAGGAAACACTTCCATTTACCATTGCAACAAAAAGAATAAAATACCTAGGAAAAAACCTACCTACGGAGACACAAGACCTGTATGCAGAAAACTATAAGACACTGATGAAAGAAATTAAAGATGATACAAACTGATGGAGAGATATACCATGTTCTTGGATTGGAAGAATCAACATTGTGAAAATGACTATACTACTCAAAGCAATCTACAGATTCAATGCAATGCCTATCAAACTACCAATGGCATTTTTTACAGAACTAGAACAAAAAATTTCACAATTTGTATGGAAACATAAATGACCCCAAATAGCCAAAGCAATCTTGAGAAAGGAAAACAGAACTGGAGGAATCAGGCTCCCTGACTTCAGACTATATTTCAAAGCTACAATAATCAAGACCGTATGGTACTGGCACAAAAACAGAAATATAAATCAATGGAACAGGATAGAAAGCCCAGCGGTAAACCCATGCACATATGGTCACCTTATTTTTGATAAAGGAGGCAAGAATATACAATGGAGAAAAGACAGCCTCTTCAATAAGTGGTGCTGGGAAAACTGGACAGCTACATGTAAAAGAATGAAATTAGAACACTCCCTAACACCATACACAAAAATAAACTGAAAATGGATTTACGACCTAAATGTAAGGCCAGACACTATAAAACTCTTAGAGGCAGTGATAGGCAGAACACTCTATGACATAAATCACAGCAAGATCCTTTTTGACCCACCTCCTAGAGAAATGGAAGTAAAAACAAAAATAAACAAATGGGACCTAATGAAACTTAAAAGCCTTTGCACAGCAAAGGAAACCATAAACAAGACAAAAAGACAACCCTCAGAATGGGAGAAAATATTAGCCAATGAAGCAACTGACAAAGGATTCATCTCCAAAATATAGAAGCAGCTCATGCAGCTCAATATCAAAAAGTCAAACAACTCAATCCAGTAATGGGCAGAAGATCTAAATAGACATTTCTCCAAAGAAGATATACAGATTGCCAACAAACACATGAAAGGATGCTCAAAGTCACTAATCATTAGAGAAATGCAAATCAAAACTACAATGAGGTATCACCTCACACCAGTCAGAATGGCCATCATCAAAAAATCTACAATCAGGGCTTCCCTGGTGGCGCAGTGGTTGTGAGTCCGCCTGCCGATGCAGGGGACACGGGTTCGTGCCCCGGTCCGGGAAGATCCCACATGCCGCGAAGCGGTCGGGCCCGTGAGCCATGGCCGCTGAGCCTGCGCATCCGGAGCCTGTGCTCCGCAACGGGAGAGGCCACAACAGTGACAGGCCCGCGTACGGCAAAAAAAAAAAAAAAAATCTACAATCAATCAATGCCGGAGAGGGTGTGGAGAAAAAGGAACCCTCTTGCACTGTTGGTGGGAATGTAAATTGATACAGCCACTATGAAGAACAGTATGGAGTTCCCTTAAAAAGCTAAAAATAGAACTACCATATGACCCAGCAATCCCACTACTGGGCATGTACCCTGAGAAAATTATAATTCAAAAAGAGTCATGTGCCACAATGTTCTTTGCATTTCTATTTACAATAGCCAGAATATGGAAGCAACCTAAGTGTCCATCGACAGATGAATAGATAAAGATGTGGCACATATATACAATGGAATATTACTCAGCCATAAAAAGAAATGAAATTGAGTTATTTGCAGTGAGGTGGATGGAACTAGAGTCTGTCATGCAGAGTGAAGTAAGTCAGAAAGAGAAAAACAAATACCATATGCCAACACATATATATGGAATCTAAAAGAAAAAAAATGTTCTGAAGAACCTAGGGGCATTACAGGAATAAAGACACAGGCGTAGAGAATGGACTTGAGGACACGGGGAGGTGGAAGGGTAAGCTGGGACCAAGTGAGAGAGTGGCATCCACATATATACCCTATCAAATGTAAAATAGCTAGTGGGAAGCAGCCACATAGCACAGGGAGATCAGCTCGGTGCTTTGTGACCACCTAGAGGGGTGGGATAGGGAGGGTGGGAGGGAGACGCAGAGGGAGGAGATATGGGGATTATATGTATATGTATAGCTGATTCACTTTGTTATAAAGCAGAAACTAACATACCATTGTAAAGCAATTATACTCCAATAAAGACGTCAAAAAAAAAATGCCACTGCCTTAGACCAAGTCAACAAGAATTCCTGAAGGTAGGAACTATAGTTTTTGTTTTGTTTTGTTTTTGTTTTTTACTTTTTAAGTTAATATAATATCAGACTTACAGAACAGTTGCAAGAGGTATGAACTCTTGCCGCTTGTATTTAACATTTTACTGGAGGTTCTAGCCAGAGAAATCAGGAAAGACAAAAAAAGCCATCCAAATTAGATAATAAATAACAGTATCTCTATTTGCAGCTGACATGATTTTGCATATAGAAAATCCTAAGGAATACATACATACATACATACAGACACACACACACACACGCACACAATTAGAACTAATAAATGAGTTCAGTAAGACTTCAGGATACAAGGTCTGAGTCCAAAAATAAATTGTATTTCTACACACTAGCAACGAACAGTTCGAAAATGAAATTCAGAAAATGATTCCATTTTCCATAGCATCTGAAAGAATAAAATAAATGTAACAAAAGAAGTGAAAGACCTGCACCCTGAAAACTAAAACAATGCTGAAAGAAATGAAAGCAGATCTAAATAAATGGAAAGACATTCTATGTTCATGGATTCAAATATTTCATGTTGTTAAGATGGAAATACTCCCCAAACTGATCTACAGATTCAGTGCAGTCTCCATAAAATCCCAGTTGAATTATTTTTGGCAGAAATTGATAAGCTCATCCTATTCATATGGAAATATAAGGAACCCAGAAAAGTCAAAACAATCTTACAAAAGAAGAACAAAGCTGGAGGACTCAGATGCCCCAATTTTTTTCTGTTTTCTCCCTCCTCTCCCTCATTGTTTCTCGCTGTCTGTACACACACCACACACACGGTGTAACTGTGTGTATTTAAATGGTATAGAAACATACACTTCTTTCTGAACTGTTTGATAATAAGTTAAAGGTGTGATGTCCCTTTACCCTCAAATACTTCAGTGAGCATTTTCTAAACACGGAGATATTGCCTTTTATAACTTTTTAATACAATTACTGACATCAGGAGATTAACATCAGTATAGTGCTATCATCTAATCAACATATTCCTGCAAGCGTCTTATGAATGTTCTTTACAACAAAAGAAAAGCCCAGCTTGGTGGGAATCTTCTCACAATGTATAGGCATAGCAAATCATCACATTGTACACTTTAAATATAATAAAAATTTTATTTGTCAGTTATACCTCAATGAAGCTGAAAAAAATAAAGAAAATAATATCTCAGTTTATGTGCTGTAGCCTGTTGCCACAGTCTCTTTGGGCTCTTTTATTCCAGAAAGCTCCTCACTGGGCTTTGTCTTTTGTGGCCCTGATGTTCTTAAAAATACAGGTCAGCTATTTGACAGAATGCCCCTCAATCTGGGTGTGTCTCATGTTTCTTCATGGTTACATCTGGGTAATGGGTTTTTGGCAGGAGTGCCCCACAAGTGATGCTGTTATGGCCTTCTCAGTGCATCACACCAGGAGGTTCTTGTGGAGACGTACTCTGAGATGATGTGAATATTCTATCCCTCTTCAAACATTCACCCACTAGTTCTATCCATGAATTTTAAAAGCTCACCAGGTTAGATGCATGTAGCCAGGTTTGAGAGCTGCTCAACCTAACCCAATATAAGGAAGTAAGAGGTGGCCTCCTAAAAGAGGAGATATTTACACTGAGGCCTAAAAGATGCAGAGGAATAGCCGTACTCATTGGAAACTGGTGTGTATGGGGGTGCAGATGTTCTACATTCAAAATAAGGCTGGGGACAAACAAGCATAGAAGATATCTAGAAATGAACCAAGGCCAGCTGGCCAGGCACAGACTGCAAGGTAGGAAGAAGGTTGGAGGTGCAGGTAGGGGACACGCAAGGAGTCTGAACTTCTTACAAGAGCACGGAGAGACCATGCAATGGGTTTCATCAGAGGAATGACATACCTGGGTTTTTGTGTTAGAAAAAAAATATTCTTTTGACTGCCATGCGTGGCATTGATTGGAGGGTGTCCAGAGTGAAGGCAGGAAGTGCAGTGAGGAGGTGATGGTGTCTAGAGATAGGAAATGGTGACCTGGATGGTGGATTAGGGATCACCAAACACAGCAGCACTGTGTGAGGGTGAGTGTCAGACACACATGGACTTCTACACTGGGCTTGTGGGATCCGAGAAGGCTTCCCGGAAGAGGTGGCATATGCTAATCCCTGTTGCTGAGTGGAAGGCAGCCAGATGAAGGGGCATGAGGAACAAGACTACACATGGAACAAAAATGTCCTCACGAAGGTTGAAGCCTCTAGCAGGGAGCATGGGGATGCGACGTAAGAGAGAAGCAGGACTAGAGCACCACGGGCTGTGTGTCCCAGTTAGAAGTTTGGTCTTCACCTTCCTGGCAACAGGCAAGGGGTGCAATGGAGGGGTCTAGATCAGGTTTGCAACCTCGAAGCATCCACTCCAGCTGCACACACAGGATGACTCGGAGGGCAGGGGTTGGGAGGCAGGTAGAAGGTCTAAGAGGCTGGTTTGCCAACGTCGTGGAGGAAATATCTTCAAGGTGTGGGCACAGACCTGCACCTACCATCCTAACTCACAGCTCGGGGAGGACCACCAGGCAGACCCATCCAGGTCTTCGCAAGCTCTGATTGGGGTCTTTCCTGCAAACCTTTGGGAGAACAGATTAAAAGAAGAAAGCCGCTTCCCAAGCAGAAGAGAGGGAGGAAAACGACCTGTTGGCTGGGGATGAGGAGAGAGAAAGAGCGAGGGGCCCTATCCAGTCCAGAATGAAGACAAATGGGCAGTGGGCTCTGGAGAACGCATCCTTTCTCCGGAACGCTTGCTTCTCCATCAGGGCCCCTCACAGGCCTGCCAGGCGGGAGCAGTGCTTTTGTGCCTGTGCCGGCTGCGCTCCCGTTGCCATGGTGATGGGACCATAAGTCATGTCTGCTGCTGCTGCACAGAGGCGCTGTGATTTATGCCTGCCTGGCTGGGATTGTAAACTTTTTTTTAATGTGCAAAATCCGTCACAGCAAGGGAGGGCAGGGTGTCTCCTGCTCACTTTGGAGGTGCCGGTTGCTGTCAGACCTGCCTGCGATGCTCCTCCTGGCCCCAGAGCCAGGCCGCTGAACCTATGCAGCCCAACTGGGCTCTGCAGAATTCACTGAACCCTACTGAGAAGGGTGCCAAAAGCTTGAGGATGATGCTCACTCCTGGAGCCAGGGCACTGCCTTATTCCTGAGACCAAATCTTCCTCCTGTCTCCCCGGGCTAAGTCTGTGCATACTACCTTTTCTCTTCATGCTTCAATTTCTGGCTTAGTAGTTTGCACTATAAACCAGCCTCTTTAGAACTGGGTCTCTTGAAGGGGCTGGGGTATAGTGCAAGTTATTAGTGAATGTGAATGTGAAATCATACCCCTTCAGCCTCAGTTTTCTCGTATGTTCAGTGGGGCCAATATAACCATCTAAGGTAGGGTTTCTCAACCTTGGCACCACTGAAATTTGGGGTTGGATAATTCTTTATTAGCGGGGCTGTTCTGTGCATTGTAGGATGTTTAGCAACATCACTGGCCTCTACCCACTAGATGCCTATAGCACCTTCCCTGTTGTGGCCACCAAAAATGTTCGCAGGGAATACCAAACGTCCCCTGGGGGGCAAAATCATCCCTTTTGAAGCCCATTTTACAGATGAGGGAAGTGAGGCTTTTCCTTTGGACCTCAGCTTTCCTGGGCAACCAAACTCTCTCCCCGAAGACTAGCTCCTCTGGGATATGTGGAACCATAGACTTCCATGACTATTTCCTGTCATACCTTCCAGAGGCTGTGTTCACGCTGCTGGAATGGACACCCTCACAGCTAACTCAACCATCCCCTAGCACCTGTGCACCTTGTGTGCAAATCCAGATCCATGTCAGGCTCTTTAGTGCATTTAAGTCATTCCTGTTGCACACAGGAGGACAGCGGCAGGGCTGGAAGGTGCCCTGGAAGGGAGGAGTGGGGAGAGAGACACTACAGAGCCATACCCTCTGTTCCAGGAACTCTATACCTAGATAGACTTTGAGGTGTCTGGAATGACTTGCGGTGACTGACCAGGCTGGCCATTCATGTTTCCCCCTAAACCATTCCCTTCCACTTCTTATTCCTTATTTTTTTCACTTTACTTTCCACCCCCTTTTTTTTGTGGTAAAATATATATAGCATAAAATGTACTGTCTTAATCGTTTTTAAGGGTACAGATCAGGGACAGTCAGTACATTCATGTGGTTATACCAGCGTCACCACCACCCATCTCCAGAACCGTTCATCTTGCAAAACTGAAACTCTGTACCCAGTAAACAATAACACCCCATCTCTCCTCCCCCCAGCCCCTGGCAACTGTCATTCTACTTTCTGTCTCTATGATCTTTGACTAAGTGCCTCATACAAGTAGAATTATACAGCATTTGTCTTTTGGTGACTGGCTTATTTTATTTAGTGTAATGTCCTCAAGGTTCATCCATGTTGGATGGATGGATGGATGGATGGATGGATGGATGGATGGATGATCCATGTCAGAATCCCCTTCCTGTTTGAGGCTGAATACTAGTCCACTGTATGTATATACCACATTTTTCTTATTATGAATAATGTAAAATAAAAACCCATGGACACTTGGGTTGCTTCCACATCTTAATTATTCTGAATAATGCTGCTACGCATCTTTTATTTCTTTTTGAAGCATTATTGAGCCCCATTCCAACAACAATCCTCATGCACTTACTGAGTACTTACTGAATGCAAAGCACTAAGAAGGGAAAGTGGAGTTTACAAAGGGCATGAATCCCAATCCCTTCTGAGAGGCAAGAGTTTAAAAAGAGCCTAATAAGAAATTCCTACTGTGGATTAAGTCTGGGCTAAATAACTAGAACATTATAACAACAGTAATTGTCACTATTTTTGTTCCAAACACATCATGCATTAATTCACTTGATTCTCAACAGCAACCCTACAGGGAAGGTACAGTTATCTGTTTTTGCAAATGTGCACATGGAAGCAGAGGAAGGTCTAGTAACTTGCTCAGCCTCCCCCAGACAGTGTGTGGCTGAAATGGGATTTGAGCACTAGAGCGGGTGCTGCTAACAACCAGGCTGGGCTGGGCTTAAGAGTTTCAAAAGGCTGGGCGGCCACAAAGTTCTTCCTCTCTCTCACTACCTTTTTCTCTTTGCTACTTCCTTTTCTTCCTCTGCCAGTTCTAGGTGATCTTTGAGTTCTACTCAGCCAGGATTTGTTCCTTCTCTGGAGTATCCAAGCATGCCCATCCTATCCCAACGCTGCACCCCTCATGAGGTCCCTGTGTCTTCTGCAGGGCCAGGGAGATAGAATGTGGAGCTCAGCGGCCGGGTGGACTAAATAATAAGCCAACAGGATAGAGGCCAGCTTCCCCCTCTTCCCAAAGAATGTGAACCAAACCCCCCCTTCTCTGATGTTTCGTTTCATGTGTGCAGCCTCTGAGCCTCACTGGGCTAACACGGTATTACTTGGAGGGGGTGTCAAGGAATGTGGGTCCTGAGCCTGCGTCTAGTAAAACAGTTTTGGGGAAACAGTAATGTGCAGACTTCACTTTCTAAGGATTCATGATATTCATTAATATATTAATGTCCTTGGAAAAGCTTCCACCAAGGAAATCAACATAGCAACTTCCTTTATCATAGGATTTCTCAAAACTTTCAAATTAGGGAACACTCCTTTTTTATTTTGTTACATTTATTCTTCCCAAAATACAGCTTTTATTTGGAACCACTCTGAGACAATACGGATTTTTTTTTTTTTTTTTTTTTTTTTTGCGGTACGCGGGCCTCTCACTGTTGGGGCCCCTCCCACTGCAGAGCACAGGCTCCGGACGCGCAGGCTCAGCGGCCATGGCTCACGGGCCCAGCCGCTCCGCGGCATGTGGGATCCTCCCGGACCGGGGCACGAACCCGCATCCCCTGCATCAGCAGGCGGGCTCTCAACCACTGCGCCACCAGGGAAGCCCCGGAGTTTTATAATACAATACAATGAACACTGTGAGGCAGGAAGTTTTGATGAGGCTGTTTGATACGAAGAATATTTCCATGTAAGGGGACTGGGTAATGCTCGGAGACTGCATAAATATATTTTTTGAGCAATTTATTGGTAATATCAAAATATCCTCATGACTGTGCCAACAAAGCCACATCAAATTGGGGCATCAAAATGTTCCATATCCTTCCTCTGAGCCATTTACTTGCCTAGAACTAGGAATGCAGAGATGGTTAAGATTCAATTCTAAACCTCCAGGAAGACATAGATCACCAGCTGAGGGCAGGGGGGGATACCCTTCTACAATTAACCATAATGCAAGGGCAATGTGCTGTCCTGTAATTAAGGAAGAGGTATACTAGCAGCATGAATATAGCAATGAGGAGGCTACGATTCTGGTGGATGGAAGGAGGGAATGTTCTGGCAAGGCTGCTCAGAGGAAGTGACACTTCTGCAAGACTGTGATGGACGAGGAGTAGTTTGCCAGGGACATAGGGGACTGTGTGAGTATTAGGACAGTTCAGGCAGAGGGACAGCACTGCCAAAGGCAAGGAGATACTAAAGTGTATTTTGCATTTTGAAGAAATGGCAGATGAGGACATGGCGGGAAATGAGATCCCAGAGGGCACGAAGGCCAGATTCTGAAGTGCTAGGAGGGAATGTGTACCAGGTGAAATGGTTTGGATCCTGAGGCTACACGGGGCAGGTGATGGGGTTCTGAATGGTTCTAGCAGAAGAGAGGCGTGGCCCAGTCTGTGTAGGAGCTGGATTGGGCATGTGCATGGGGGTGTGGGGTAGAGGACGGAAAGCAGTGGGACTCTTTAGGAGGGTCTGAGCCTGGGAGTGCCAGGGAAGATGGACGGGGGTGGGGGCATATGAGGGATATTTTGAAGGTAAGATGGAAGGGCCTGGAGTTTCTGCTGGATCTCTTCCATTTGCTCTTCCTCCCTCTACCCTCGGCTCATCTGTACACAGCTTTGTGCCTCAGGAGGCTGACTTTGATGGACCAGCTCAATGGGCTCTCTTGCCTGGGTTCCCTTGGGTCAGCCAGTGGGGGGCCCCAGCAGAAGGTCTGGCAGGAGGTGGGTGAGTAAGGTTGGGACATTTATTCCTCTGGCTTCTTTCCTGTCTCTGTCCCTTGACCAAACGTCACAGCTCCTGCAGGAGTCTCCATGGAATTCCCTCTCCATGTTCTGGTAACCTCACCCTCACCTGGACCCACTGACACCACCCACAGTGTACTCAATACCCCATTTCTAGGACTTCCCCCAACTTTGTGCAGAGCCCCCTTTGAAACCTTTCCCACTTGAGCATACCGTCTGCTTCCTGTTGGGACACTCTTTGATATTGGTTTCCTTAGTTGATGAGAAGAAAAGGAATTAAGCCTAATATCCAGATCAATTCATGACTCACTGAAATATCCAAGCATCTTTCTGACCAGACTGCATGGTGTGTGTGTGTGTGTGTGTGTGTGTGTGTGTGTGTGTGTGTGTGTGCGTGCGTGTTGGGTACAGAGGGGATTGGTATTTATCGGGCAGAGTAAGATACACTAAAGGAAACGGGTGGTCCTACCTACCCCCAATGAGTGGTCTTAGAAGGGAAAATGATTGCTCAACTTAGCTTATCTTGATGATCACTGCCCAGAGTTGCTGCTTGCAGAATCTAAAGCCTGGCCTGCTTAGGTGAGACCAGAGCAGGGATTTCTAAGGAAGCAACGTGACCATACACCCAGAGACTAGGATGTACCTACAGGCAGAGGTGGACTGTAGCAGTTTAGAACCATCTGAGTGATGGCAGGGCGAAGGGAAAAAAATGACTCGGAAGGTCCCATCCAGGTTGTGAGTTTATAATTGTTTAAACCTGTCTTTGAAACTCTAAGATACAGTTCAAGGCCTCTATGTTATGAGTGGTTTGTTTACAGCTTAAATTAGAGCGTTCTGTTTTTAATACATTACAAGTGACAGTGATAGTGCCAGCCTGTATCTAGGAAGCACCTAGATGGAGGCCTCAACTCTCTCTCAAGCCAGAAATCTATTTCAGGAAACTAACTGGCAGCAAGATGAGATGATCCAAATATACCTCCTGAGATAACAGACAGATGGGTAGAAACAGATAGACGGAGCAAGACAGCCCCATTTCTAATTCATCCTCAACATCTCCATCCACATGGCTGTGTTTCTCCTGCATCTCAGCAACCAGAAAATCTCTCTTCATTTTACCGAGGAACATGGCCATGAAGTCATCAGATGCAAAAACAGGAGGACCTCTAAATACCACCAAGTTCAGAGATGGCAAATACCCGACCCATCTGTCACCACTCCCGTCCCAGATTGAAGGCAGGCACCATGAGTTGATCACAACAATCTTCCCATCTGAGTCAGTCTGTAGCCTCAGAAATCCTCCCAACTTAACATGCTAGGCAGCCCCTGCCCATTTATCTGAGTTGGCACATGAGATGTCTGCTATCTGCCATCTCTGATTTAGTCCGACCTCTCAGGCAGATGGATACACAGAAGCCCAGGGAGGATCTTGAAGACATGGGTTGGAGCAGATGTTCAGCTCATGGTCCCCCCACTTCCTTCTATGGCTGTGTCTGGACACTGAGATCCTGTCCCCTAATCACAGGTGACTGATTGAGAGGCCAGCTCCTAACTCACGCCAGGCCAATAGATTCCTTCTTTAGGATTCTTCAAACTGCAACTCAACGAAGAAAAGCATTCATCCTCATCTCTGTGGCTAACCTGATCTTTCACCCTCCCGTGGCAGCCTTCCGGTGCAGTTGCCATTAAGCTAATTTGAACTGGGTTTCTCTCTCCTGAAACCAAAAACATCCTGACTAATATAGAGCAGAAAGGATTTCCACGCAACAAGTGGGAGGAAGACATGGTGTCATGATGATGGAGTAAAGGTCTTGAGATCAGAAGCCTTGTGTTCAAATTCCAATTCATCCTCTTATCAGCTGTGCTATTTAGGGTCTTAGAACATCAGCTTCTTCATCTGTGAGATGGGGGGGTGGGTATAAAAATAGCCTTGGTCTTGTTAGATGACTGCAAGGACCACATATGAGATGCTATATAAAAGCCTCTGCCCAGTCAGGCATGCCCCAAATGCTGCTTCTATTGCTGTCTTCAGTGTGGAGTCAGGACTGAAACTCAGGCATCCCAACTCTCAGCCCAGTGTACTCGCCAAAAAAATCATACTTTTATGTGTCTTTCTCCCTTCTCTCTCTCTTTTTTCACTGAAAGATCTGCAGTCCCATTTCAACATCAGAAGTCCCACTGGAAAAGTGTTTCACTTCTAATGCGGAAATACCAAGTCGTTTCTCAGTTTCACTGTATCTGCAAAGCCTTCCATGATTCAACATCAAATATTTATTATTACATTTATTAAACTTTTAATAATTTAGCATCTCCTGCACGTAAGAGAGAAGCTTAGCTAACTGGTTCCCCTTTATCCAACTCGGGTCACTTCAATATTTATATTCCAAAGTCTCCATTTGAGTTTCATTTAGCAGAGGCTGTGCTGTGGGCCTCTGTTCCAGCTGACAGTCAGCGCCTGCTGCAGCCTACCCAGTGGCAAAGACTAACAGAAATCTGGTGCTGAACGGTGTTTGAAGAGATTTACTGAGCCTGGGCAGAAACTCATCCTAATAGACTTCACTTTTATTAAGATCACGAAACCAAAATGAGGGGAAATATATATGTCGCTGGGCACACGGGCTGAATGACAGGCAGCAAGGCTGTGAAGGGATGTGAGTAGAGAGCAGATCCATTTGGTGGGGAGGGTGGAGGTCTTTATATTCATGCCTCTCGGAGGGGCTTCATTCTCCTAAAAGAAGGGAGGGGTGCAGTGGTGCAGGGAACATTCCAATGCCCAAACCCCATGAGCCCAGCTGTGAGCGCCAGACAGATGCCCTATTGCCCCCAAAGTCTCCCCGGACCCCCATTTAATCTTCCACGAGCACGGAATGGACTTCCACACACACTCAATGGACTAAATGGTCAACGAAGATGAAGACAAAAAGTCCAATGCGCCTACCCCTTAATCTCACAGAGAACCCCTTGCATCAACGGTAGCCAACATTTACCGAGCTCCCACCTAATGGGTTGAATTCAAATT
This sequence comes from Mesoplodon bidens, assembly GCF_964165515.1. NCBI lineage: Eukaryota > Metazoa > Chordata > Mammalia > Artiodactyla > Ziphiidae > Mesoplodon > Mesoplodon bidens. Next base: position 17,450,001 of record NC_138162.1, on the reverse strand, counting down.
CTGATTCTGACACTCACTGCCTGGAACATGTTGGGCAAATGATTTAAGTTTCTTGTGCCTCAGTTTCCTCCTCTGTAAACATTAGTAACTCCATCATTGAGTCATTGGGAGGAATCAGAACTAATGTAGGTAAAGCGCTTAGACAGGGCCTGATACAAAGTAAAGGGTCAGTACATGTGAGTCATGATTCTATCTGACTACAGGGCTATGAGTTTACATGTATTATCTCATCAATTTGCAAAAACATCCAAAGATACAAGAGCAATTATCATCCCCATTTACAGACAGGAAACTGAGGCTCAGAAAGTTTAAATACCTTGCCCAAGGTCAGCTAGTAAGTGGTGGAGATGGGATTTGAACTCAGGTAGTTTGACTCCAGAGCCTTCACTATTCTCTTTGCCCAAATCTCCCTTCTTCTGTGTTTCAAGCAGGTAAGTGGGTTGCCTGTTGAAGTCCTCCTGCCCTTTGGGAAAAGAACGTCTGTGTGAGTAATTGGTGAAGCAGGGGAAAGTGGGGGAAGCTTCTTGGGGCTGCAACTGTCTAATAAGGGCTGCAGAAGCCCACCCCTGTCTCAGCATCTCCCTGGGAAGGAAGTATGCTTCCCGTTTGCCTACCATGCAAACACACACACACACACACACACACACACACACACACAGAGTCACTTATTTGCAAAAGCGGTCAAGGAGGGAGGAGGGAGCATCCTGAGTGTCAAATCGCACAAGGCCTCCTTTATGGGACTCCCCCCACCGGAGGCTCTCCTGCCCTGAGCCCTCCCATCCAGGTGTCCCAGTGCAACACATCACCTGCCTTGGCCGAGCCTCACCCCTGCCTACCCCACACACACCCTGATGTCCCGCTGCTCTTACCCTCCCTTACTTCTGCTGCTGATGCCTAAGGAGATCAAGAGGAATGCAGGGGATCCCTTCTGTGTCCACTTCTGGGCCTTGAACTACATCTTTTATCACCTTAACCCAACTGCATCATCCAGTTATTTCCTTATTTGTACTAAAATGCCGACTAAAACTTCAAAAACTTCCCGCGATCGGGTACCAGTTACATGTAAGGTGCTGTACCAGTTACTCTATCTACATTGCGTAATCCTAACAACCAGCTGGAGGAAGCACAACAATCTCTATCTTCCAGGTTCAGAAATGGAGGTCGGAAGAGGTAAACTGACTTGGCCCGAGGAGTTCAGGGAGCAACTGTGGTGCCAGGATTCATATCCGTATCTGTAGGATTACAAGCCTATGCTCGCTTTCCTACACCCTCTTCCCTTTCTGGTCTTTACATTTCCAGAGCCTACACAGTGTCCAGCACACAGGGAAGTACCTAGAGTGCTTTTGTTGAGGGTTTCACCTTAAGATGGATGGCCCATGTTTCCAGAATACACTGTAACTGACTTGGGGTACTGCCTGGGCAAAAGCCAGATTCTGATATCTGTAGCATCTGCACAGGAGCATCTGCTGGGGGCCCTGGAGTGGTGAATACACTCTCCTCAAGTGCCCTCAGAATCTTTGCTGTCTCTAGACCAGGTGGCCCAGAACTGAGGAAAGAGGGGGAGAGGAAGAAAATAGCATGAGGTTCCGTCTCCTCTCCTCTTCTCACTGTATTCTCTGCCACGTGCCCCTTGGCACTGCCCACAAGACACACTGACCTGGACCCTGGAAGCTCCCGCATCAGGCATGCCACTTCAAGACCCCATGCCTCATCCATGCAGCGGACCTCCGTGGGTTTTGCCTTCTTTTGTTGTTGCTGTTCAGCATCCGTTTGCTGCCTGTCCTGATTCCCCCCTGCTTTCCCCCTCTCCTACCTGCAATCTCAATCCACATGGTAAAGATACCCCTATCCTTGCTGGTTTGAGAGTGGGTCAGTGACCCAGGTCTGGCTAATTTCAGGCATTGATTTGGGATATTGGCAAATGTCCTCAAATAGGCCAAACAGAAGCATCATAGCTTAGAGATGAGGAGCATGGAGTCAGGAGTCAGAGTCTCAGGATTCAAATCCTGGTTCTGTCACTTACTGGTTGTGTGACCCTGGGCAAGTTATAAAACTCGCTGTGCCTCAGTTTCCTCATGCATGTAATACGGCTAATAATGGGTAAAGATTAAACGAGTTCATTTCAGCAAAGCACTTGGGACAGTTGCCACATAAGGAGGAGCTCTCACTGCCGTCACTCAGTGCCAGGACTTTTGCTTAAAGCTTGGGGAAACAGGATATCTCTTTACCCTGGCAATGCCCCACTGAGGCTGTAAGCTCGGAGTTGCTGGTGAGACTGTGCCCGAAAAGCACGTTAACCCAGAGGAAGACAGAGAAGAGGGATGAAGAGAGACAGAAATACTGAGTCCCAACAACACTGTAGAGCATATAAATCCTGCTGGACCCAAAGCCGTTGCCACCCTGGAGTTTGCAAGCCCTTCCATCCTTTGTTTTCTGTGGCAGCCAGGTGAGCCTTCCTTTCTTTTGCTGCCTAGTGCTTTAGTATGCATATGTTAGTGGGCATTAGAATAATCTGAGGACTAGTTAAACCAGAATACTGGTTAAACAAGATTACAGGGCCCACCTCCAAAATATCTGATTCAGGTCTTGGGTGATGTATGCGTTTCCTGCAGCTGCTGGAATAAATCATCACAAACTGGGATGGCTTAAAACCACCAGAAATCCAAAATCAGTATTGTGAGGCCAAAATCAAGGTGTTAGCAAGGCTGCACGCCTCCATGAGGTTCAAGAGGGAGAATCTGTTGTTTGCCTTTTCCAGGTTCTGGTGGCTGGTGGCATTCCTTGGCTGCAGTTGTGTCACTCCAATCTCTAGTTCCCTCTTCACGTTGCCGACTCCTCTGTGTGTGTTCAATTTCCCTCTGCTTCTCTCTTATAAGGACACTTGTAATGGTATTTAGGGCCCATCCAGATAATCCAGGATAAATCAACCTACTTTAAGATTCTTAACTTAATCCCATCTGCAAAGACCCTTTTTCCAAATAAGGTAACATTTACAGCTTCTAGGGACTGGAAACTGATACCCTTGGGGCTCAATGTCAGTCTACCAGAGTTGGAGTCTGAGAATCTGCCTTTCTAACAAGTTTCCCGGTGATGCTGAGGCTACTGGTCCAGGGACCACACTTTGAGAACGAGTGACCTAGTGACTTCCTGCTAATACCCTGCACGTTTGCTCAGAGGTCCTCTCCTCTGTGAGGCCTTTCCTTTACCTCCCAAGTGAGTTTAACCACCTCCTTCCTCCCTTGGGTCCCTTCTCTGCCTTGAACTTTTCCTCTAACCTTTGCAAAGGTCCCAAAGTGCAATACTGTTTTGTTTGCAATTTTGTCTCAATGCCCCAAGATCTTTGTCTGAACATTTCTCTGTCTCTGATACCTAGCCTAGGTGTTCAATAAATTCTTAGTGCTTGGAATCAAGAGGCCAAAAGAACAAGGAACTCTTCTTAATTCTATCCAGAACTAATTCAATGTGAAAATTGTCACCAAGTGAGTGATGCTGGCTTGTATCCTGATGTCCCATTATTCTTTCAACGTTGTGTAGGAATTAACAGTGTTTCACCATTTCATTTTCATTGATTTGAGAACACAGAAAAATCACTCAGGGGCTCCAAAAGCTGGGCTTTGCAGATGATTATTATTCCAACCGTAACAGCGATTCTTGCATCTCTCTTATAAGAAGAATCAGCTCTTGGTGAAATTGTGAAGAAGGCCCAGTGTGTAGCAATAAGTGTTGTTTGCCATGTTCTCTCTCCATGAGTAACTTTTATTTCATCTCTCAAGTCAGTCCCTTGTTCCATGCTCCTTGCTACACCATGAGATCCCTGAAAGCCAAGGTGGGTCTTATTCATCACAGTATTCCTATGGTACCTGGCACAGTGCCTGGCACACAGGAGGGGCCCAGCTAAGGTTTTCAGAATTGAAAGGAATCCGCACGCAATTTAACTAGAGTTCGCTCCTCCACCTTTGTAGCTGACATCATTAGTGTCTCGAATGCTAAAAATCTCATTTCCAGCAGCTTCCTGCTGGAACGGGCCGAAGAATGGGAACTGTCCAGGGGAGAGTTCTTTTCCTTGGCCCTTCAACCCTTCCTACTTGAAAGCCTTCTCTCCCACCTTAAATTCCACACAGACAAATCCTATGCACAATTCAAGGTTAATTGCCAATGTTCTCTCTCCTGCAAATACTTTTCTAATTCCTTTGGTCAGGAATTCGTTCTTCCTTTTCCATCCCCAAGGCACTCTATGTGTACCGCACATGTGCCTCTTCACTCATTCTGCAAATATTTCCATATGCATAAAGCCGCTAGAACTACCACACCATACTAGATGTTATGTATTCACTTAAGTCCTCCTCAAACCCCATGACAAAGGGATTAGTGCAAACTCTCAATACTAAGACCCTATCGATTTTAAGGTATGTCATAGATTGGATGTGTCCTTTCAGCAAAAGAAAGCGAGAAAAATAACAACAAACATAATAACTGATGCTTCTAGTGAGTTCACCATGTGCCAAACTCAGTACTTTACAGGTATTATATCTTTTAATTCTCAGCACTCCCCTATAGGGCATAGATAGTCTTCTCTCCACGTTATCCACAAGGGCCAACAGAGCTTCAGGAAAGCTCGTGCAGGAAGCAAGTGGTGGAGTTGGGATTTGAACTGATGCAGTTCAGTTGGGCTCCATAGCCTATCATATTTTTAAAAAAATGAACACCCTTACCTAATAAACTTTATGTTTAATCAACATATGGCATGCATAGAGAAAAGTGTGCAAATCATATCTGTACAGCTTGATGAATTTTTACAGAATGAACACACCCATATAACCACCACCCAGATCAAGAAATCAAATATTACCAGCATGCTGGCAGGTTTCCCTTGAATCACTGTCCCCTCCATCACCCAAAGGTAATCCCTCTTCTTTTTTCTAACATCCCAGATTAGTTTTTACTGTTTTTGATCTTTATTTAAACATACATATTCATTTGTATCTGGCTTCAATAATTCAATCTTATATTTGTGAAATTCATCATTGGTGACGTGTGTGGTGGTTGTGTTCATTAATACTGAGCATTAATAACATTCTGCTGTTTTGTTTTATTTATCTACTTATTTTATTTATCTACTATCTTGTTATTGATGGGCATCTGTGTTTTTTCCCCCAGCCTTTTGGCAGTACAAACGAACACCACCGTTAGTATTCTCGAACATATTATTTGTGGTATCCTATTTGTAGGATATATAGATGTTTAGCTTTAGTACATACTGCCCAGTAGATTTACACAGTGGTCACACTAACTTACGTTTCTGCTATAAAGGTATGGTAGTTCAGTTGTTCCATATTCTCACCAACATTTACTCTCATCAACTGTTTTGGATTTAGACACCCAGGTGGGTTGAGCCTTTACTTTTGACTCTAAGTTGCTCTGCCTTCCCTAATTTGAGATTCCATACTTTCATAGTAATCTGTCACAGACTTAAAAACAAAACCAAAAACAAACAACAACCGGGAAAGCACCGTTTCATTTTCCTTCCCAATCCTACTGGAATGCTTATCTCTTCCTTCCTGATGTTGCTTTTTCCTTTAAACTCTCATTTGTGATTCTGTGGCATATTATTGGCTATCTATAATTATGATCTATTATTTATTAATTTCTAACATAGCATCTGACTGAAACTTATTAATTCTTTGAATGCCCAGGATATGCTTGCCTGAGCGGTGTCATGTCAAACAAGGTTTATTAGTGCAGCTTAGAAAACTCAACCTACATAGCACACATTCTTTTGAATGGCAATGATTGCAATCTTTTATCTACCCTTACAGTGAAACCAATGAGTATGTGAGAGGTAAGATGAAGGTAAGACTTAAAAGGCTGTCTGCAATTGCTCCAAGCCCAGACAAAGACGTGTGGGCACCCCAAGCAGGATGATAATTTAGTGACCTAATCAAACCAACATTCTTCAAATATTTGAAATACATTTCAAATATTCTTCAAAGGGTTGAGAAGGAAGACCCATGATTGCAGAATATCATCCCCTCTCCCATCCTGAGCAACTCTGCTCTGGTCCCGACTCGGTGAAGGCACACCCTTCATGTAACCAGGCACAGCATTTTTAGCAGTTTAGAGCATCTAATTGTTACTGAATCATGCCCTTCAAAGGTCTCACCACTTTCAATTTATTACAGTATTTCTTCCAACTACAAACAATATTGTCACTGAAATAAATTCTAGTACTATACTTTTCTCAATTTTGTTTTAATATTTCCAAAGATGTTTTAGAGTCTCTGTAGGTTGATATTCTGTTCTTTTCCATGTCTGGTTTGCTGTTTAATGTAATAATTCAGATTGGAGCAGAAAAGGCAACTGAATTATCCTACAGACCATGGTCATTCTCAGCAGTATGACATAGTACTCAAACTTCCTGACTCTGCCTTCCCCACCATCACCAGTTTCTACTAGAACTCTATTGTACCGGGAATTGAATTTATCTAAAATTGGTAATCCTGTACCTTTGGTAGTATATTATGTACCAGCATTTACACATTTAATTATTACAACAATTCTTGGGAGGTGTTTCAATGAAATAGTTAAGAACATGGGTTCAGGAGGTGGAGAGATCATGGGGTGAAGCCTGGCTTCACTACTTACTAGTGAAGGTATCACCTTTATGCCTCGGATTTTTTTTTTAATTTGTAAAATAAAAATAATATTAGCGTCACATTTGGGGTTGATGTAAGAATGTAATAAGATACAGTTAGTAAAGGGTTTGGGAATGATCAATGGAGATGAGTTATTATTAGTAGTAGAAGTATTATTATCATCATATTCTGTGAGGTAGGCACTGTTATTATCCTCATTTTGCAAAGAAATGGAGAGTTAGTAAGTTACATTTGGCCAGAATCATATAGTTCATCCATGGTAGAGATGAGACTGTAACCCAGACCTATTTGACTCCAGAGAGAGTGTTACTATCAGCCAGTCTGATATTTATAGCTTCACTGAAATCACACATTCAATGGCAACAGTACAGAACTCTGAGGAAAGCTAGTAGAGACCTTTGTTCAGTCGATTTGAGACACGGTCATAGGGTCTCTTTCAGAATAATCCTTCAACCAGATGGCCTTTTCTCCATCTTTAAAATATGTAATGCAGGGAAACCATAGCACATGCTTTACTAAAGTCTCACTGACCTCAATTCCATCAAAAATAGAAGTAATGGTAATTTGCCATGAATCAATTTGTGTGAGCATGAAACCATCTCAGTTCTTAGTAATGACCACTTCATTTCCTAAGCGCTATCCCTTTAATTTTCTATCCTTTAAAAAATTACCTCTTTGGAGAAATACCAATAAAAAATCATGCTGTGTTCATCCCTCCACGAAACGTTGAGAAGGTGAGAATAAATAAATTGTAAAGCAAGAGACGTGGGTTCTAGGAGCTTCCTATCAAGATGTCATGGATATATGATAGCATCTTAAATTCAAAATGACCCAAAGACAGCTAGGCAGTAGAATAACAGTCACTGGAAGTATGGGGGCCACGCTTCCATGTTCCAGTTCAGGAGCTCATAAGCTGTGTACAAGCCAGTTCCAAAAGTAAAATCAGAGTCCGTTTTATGTAACATTTAAATTCCAGAATTCTTCCCTTAATCAAGTTGGGAGGGGGGAGAAAAAGAACCTCCATTAGAAAGTTCCAGAATAGTGCTAGGGTCAGATCTAAGACCACTGGTATAATTAAATCAATAAACATTTAGTAGCTGTCCGATATGTACTGGGAACTGGGGATTAAAAAGCTAAATAAGTTATTTGCTTTGACCTTGAGAGATCCGCCACATAACAGGACAGAAATGATATGCAAGCAACTAATTAGAACACAGCGGAGTCAGTCTACAAGGAAGTTAACTACAAGGTACAAAACGTGTAAGGAAAGTTGTAATCTCCATCCTTTCATGAGTAAAAAACAAATTCATTTGACCTGGACGTTTCAAACCTATGGATTAGCCCAAAATCTGTTCCTGGTATCTGAGTCATGAGAGAAAGCACCTCATTCTCCAATCTTTGACCTTCATGACTCTGCAATATACTATTAAGTTATCGTCTTTTATAAGAGAAGATCATTAAAGATCCCAGGATGAGCCAGAGAATGTGGTCGCCTCTCTCATGTTTTATACAAACCCCAAAGGAAAGTAATTATGTTGAAATATAAAGGCACAGAGGCCCACCATGGAAGTCACTTTCAGGAGTGTGGAGCATGGTATATTGGACAGTGTTTTATATATCGACTAGGCAACTGCCTACTTCAACAACACAAAGAGTACTTTTCCACAGGAGTTCCTGAGATCCTGAAACAGAGGGGCTTCCAGGGCTCTAAGAAGCCCGTTGTACAGGTGCTGGAGATGGCATCCCTACCTGACATCTGCAGGGTCTTCTGTGACGAGCACATCAGTCTTGCAGCTGGCCAGGGGGTTGATGGACAGCTCCACGGGTGGGACCACGAAGCTTTTGCTGACAGGAAGCCAGAGTCCTTGGCCCAAGCTGAAAGTAGACCTGCAATGTAAGAGTTTCCATTGGGGGACTCCCTGGGAAGCAGAGACGACATAGAAAAAAGGGGCCCCTCCACCCTTCCCTTCTAGAACCTTCTCTCACCCCCCCCCACCCAACTGAGTCCCCTGCATTCTCCAAGGCATAATGTTGGCCAACTTTGCCCAGACTTGGATGGTCACTTCTTCACTCCATTAATCATTTAGCCCATGCATTGTTCTATATTGCTAGTTTTATTTTCCTGAGTTTAAATCCTGATTCCCATTTACCAGTGGGCTTTGTGAGGACAGGAACTATTTCAGCTCTGCTTTCCCAAGCAGTCCTGATAGCCAGCAGGAGGACCATAAGTGACTGCTAAGTCAGCAGGGGCAATCTGCACAAAGGGTTAAGAGCACGGACCCTGAATCAATTTCAACCAAAATCTGATTCCTAGTTCTGCCACTTAATTTGCTGTATGTCTTCATCAGCTTAGGTACTGAAGTTTCACACAAGATTTCGTGGTAGTGGCAGGAAGAGGTTCTATGGCTATAGAATATTTTTAAACCACTGGACTAGACAATCAGTAATGTCTTCTCCAGTTCAAGTATCTCAATTTATGTCTATATCAGACAAATGGGAATTAGAGTCCCATAGCAACCTGGGCCATTGCATCCAGGAAGTGCACAGGCTCGATAAACTAAGGAGGTGTGTAACTACACCTCCCATCAGACCCTTCTCCATACCCCAGCGTCAAGCCCCAGTAGACGGTCAAGTCACCTGAGAATCTTTTCAGGGGCTTGCTCCCCTGTCACCAGATCATAGCCCCTCTCGAGTGTCGTGTAAGGCCAGGGTCTGTGGGAAGAATTGAGACAGGGAAAGAAGAAGGGATAGAAGATGCTATTAGTCAGAAGCAGGTGGGATACATCTGTGGACAATGCTTGGAGTAGCTTTACAAACAATCAAACTTTGCAGAGGTAATTATTAGGTAAGACTATGTATATTATAAAAGGCTCCATTTCACCGAAGGACTCAGCACTTCAAAGTCCACTTTGTCCATTTTGGAGATTATGTATAAAAAACCCAATTCTTCATTAGTCCACTCAAGAGAGTGGTCTTTGATTACCTATGGTTTGGGAGGGTGAGCTGAACTTCAGCCTTTGCTCCCTAGAAGATTCATCAATCATGTGCCTGTAATACTAAAATGTGATTCAGTGGGAAATAGGATTCACTTTCCATCAGGCTTTGCAGGGACACAACTGTTGCAGAGGAAGAGTCCTCTTTGTGGAGCAGTTTGGGGCATCTGGTAATGCCACAGGGAAGTTGGGCCCTCCACTGTCTCTGCCCTGATGTCCTTGGCCACTCACCCTTCACTCTGTCCCCAGTCACTGCGCACACACAGGTGTCTGTGAACCAGGTCAGGGGTGTAGCCTTCATGACAGCTGCACTCTCCTGTAAAAGAGAAAAGGATCTTGTGAAATACTGCCTGCCCTTCTTTGTGGTTTCCTTGTTTTCTTAGAAAATAAAGCAAGGTGGCTAGCTGTAGAAAAGGTCACGGAAAGAGGGTGTTCTGGTCTACCTGCCACTGTAGTTAATAAAGAGTTTATTCATTTGTTCATTCACTCACTTATTCACTCAGCGAGCCCTGACCACACTCCCTGCCAGGCTCTCTGCTCAGCCCTGGGGATGCAGAGGTCAAAGGTACAACCCAGATGCTGAAGGAGCTCATGGCTTAATGAGGGAAACAGAAAGTGACCTGGTGGCTACACTTGGAAGTCCTATTTTCAAATATTTAAATTATGATAAAGTACACTTGCACAAGTGTAATCAGGAAATTGAATTCTCTCCACCTGAATGAACTATTCATGTTCATTTGTAAGCCCCAAAACAAATGCCACCTCCTCCAAACACCTCTGATTTCCCCTTTTGGAAAAATTATTTTCATCTACCATCTCCAGATTTCGTTTTGTTTTGTTGTTGTTTGTTTGTCTTAATGGTTCTCCTCTCCTCTTCCCTCCTCCCCTCATTTCCCCTCTTGTCCCTTGCCTTCCATCTATCCATCCATCCATCCATGTATCCACGTGTCATTGTTTTCTGGCCATGCCTTACACTTGGTTGCACACATCCTCACTAGCATCCCACACTGCCTTAAGTATATTTTCCCATTAGCCAAGCTCATTCTGGGGGCACATGTCTTGTTTCCTGGTGTATCTCCAGTGTTCAAAATTCTGGAAGGGTCCTACCTCCTTGCTACTATTAGTCTTGCTTCACTGTACACTCCTTAAGATTGGGGGATATTTTTTGATTCAATTAGTTGTTAGATTTTCCTAAGATGTATTTGTAGAACGTTCCCAGATGCTTTACCAAAAATAGATTCCATTAAAAAACCAAAAATAGATTCCATTAAAAAAAAGCTTGTGAAATACTGTACCATTCCGTAGTGCCAGTAGAGTATGATTCTTCATGAGGGTGATAATGTATACAGTTTTCCCTAAACTTATTTCACCTTGGAAGGCTTGCTGGTGAAACAAATCATAGGATTAGTGTCCTGTGGAACATACTTTGGGAAACACTGGTAGGAAGTGCCCTGGCTGAACTCACTGCATAGAACAGTGTAGGTGCTCAACACTGTGAGTTGAATGTATAATTAACTATCTATGGCTTTGATCAATTTCCAGACTATTGCTGTCACGTTGCCATCTTCCTCATCTTCTGGTAATCACACTCGTGCACATACTCAGATGAACCTGCAATTCTTCAGTCCTACAGTGATTCTGGTTGGCTTGACCCAAGCGTTTTCAAATGATGTTTCATGGAAACATCTAGCTCAATGGGGGAGATTTAGGGACTTTGCACCTTTTAGATTTTCATGTTCCTTAAAAAGTTTTATTTTAAAATCTCTTTAATAATAAAAAATGATGGCTAAACACTCAGATATTACATGCTAGAATTGAGGACACTGAAGAGCACTGTCACTTTAAGTCTGGTTGCCAGGTAAACAGATTTTACGCAGACCTCATTAAAAAAAAAAAATTCTCCTGTCATCTTTGTTTCATTGAAGAGGACCCTGAGACTGTGAGTCTAGGTGCTAACAAGCTCACGCTTTTTACAACTTCAAGTCTTATGAATCAGGATTTTCTCAACCTTGTGCAACCAAAACAAAACATAGCAGTGAATAAGACGCTAGGGTGACACTGGTTCTACAACGATCGCCCACAACTCCTGATTTCTGTGTTTCTATTTATGGAATAGCTTTATTGTTTTCACTGATTCACTATAAATGCTATACATTTGACCTTATACAAAGTATTCCGAGTGTCAACACTTTAATTTGTTTTATGCATTCCAACGCTGCTTAATCTTTGTATGTCCAGCATCAGCAAGTATCTGGCAAACAGCCTGGGCTTAATAAATGTTGGTTGAACTAAAAGAGTAGTAAGACAGAATATGGAGAAAAAAATGGGTCAGAGAGAATATTCACAATATTCAGATAAGACTGTTAAAAGGAGAAAGAGAAGAGAAAGAGAGAGATCCACCTTTCCCCTTGTCTGGATAGCTGGTATATAAGAGGGGGCTGCTTGCAGGCAGGGATGCTGTCTATAATTCTCCTCTCCAATTACATCCCAGGGTCTTCCACCGGACGCCTGGGCTGTAAGTACGTGCAACCTAAAGGACTGATTGACTGTTGCCAGAGGTAAGGAAAACGGACGGAAAGAGCTGAGATCCTTGAGATTTGGACGAGAAGAATCGACCAGAGTGGGAGGGGTAGCTGTCACTAATGATGTGTTAAAATGCAGCAGTCCCTTCATGAAATATTCACCACCTTAAACACGTCTAATATTAAAGATTAAAAGTCCTGGGATTTGTCCTCTAGACTCCCAGGACTGATTTATGATCTGCCACAAGCCACAGCTTTCATGATTCATAATGGGAGAGGTAAAGTGGTTACCTCTGGCAAAGGGATGGGGAGTCGGGCTGGGGCGAGCCAGGAGCATGGTGGGAAAGGAGGCTCTTTGTCCTCCATGGAAAGGGCTGAGGTTCCTGTCTCTCCTCTCAGTGACTCAGGACAGGGCACAGGTCATCTTTTCCCCTTTCCCTCCTTTTGCGAATATTAGTGAGAATGAGAAAAAGGGCACTGCTGTATTTTTCTCTTTTCGTGTGTGCTGACTAGGCAAGTTTCCCCTGCCTTGGAACGGGTCATTAATTACTGCCGCTCACTGTACAACAAATATGTATTTTGCAAATGAGAAGCATCCACTTTGGAGGCTGCGTGGAGCACAGGAAGTGAGGCAGAGGGAAAAGCACATGAGTGCTGGAGACACACAGAACTGGGTTCCAATCCTTCCTTCCTCTCTCCCTAAGATGTGTGGTCTTGGGGAGGAGGTTACTTCATTTTTTGAAGAGGTCTCAGTTGTCTCATCTATAGAATGCGAATGACAGTTCTGCCAGTCTCTCAGAGCTGATATAAGAATAAATGGAAGTACTGAAGGGTAAAAGCTCATGGCTCATGTAGAAAGTGAGTAGATGCTCAACAAATTCATTCCCTCCTCTTTCCCTTTCATTCCAAGATGGCAACTGGGTTCTGACATATGCTGACACATTAACTCTACGGACACTGGATAGGTAACCTCCTCCTTGCTGGGACTTAGTTTGCCCATCTGCAAAATGGAAGCTTGGAATAGATGTTCATGAGTTCTGGGCCCCAGTGAGAGACAGTCATTTCCATTGCCTTTCCGAATCACTCACATCTAGTTTTCTGAATACCCTTCGTTTTAACCTTAACTCTGATCACTCTTAGCAGTTGGGTTGGGTGCCTCCAGCAGGATTTTCCCTCAATGCCATGACTGTTGGCTTTATTGGCCCCCATTTTCCATTTTGCTGGCTCAGCGACCTCTCTACTATTCACAACCAAGCATTTACTTCTTGCAAGATGCAAGCTTCTGACAGTGGGAGCTGAGGATTTAACCCCTTCCCTGGGTGAGTCCCATCCTCAGTCCTGCCTTGGTGCACCCGGGGCAGCCAGGCTGCTGAAGATCAGCTCTCCTGGGACATACGTTTACACGCTTTCCCTGTGCGGACTGTGAATGCCCACACTCCCTGACTCTCTCACCACAGCAGATGCTCCCTGGAAAAACGGAAGGGCTCCATCTTGCTCACCACTGCATCCGGCACCTGCTGCCCTACCCGGTACATAAATATATAAATGAGGGAGTACCCTTCACAATAGTAATGCCTATGCCGATAGGATAGGGACGTTTTGCCTATTTTCCCCACTAAACTGGGAGTCTCTTGATTGCAGAAACCTTTTCTTAATCATCTCCATATCCTAGTAGTTAGTAGCATGCCTGATGAAGGGTAGGTGACTCATTTGTTGAATGAATGAATGGGTGAGTGAATACATGAATTAGTGAATACATAAATATACGGTAATCATCATGAATTCAGGCTGAGTTCCTTCCTTTAGAATAATGATGATTCTGCTGAAGACTGGAAGAAACTTTCTTACATCCATGACAGGTATTTGCCAAGGAAATGGAAAGTGTAAACGTGAATGCTGATGAAATGGCTGAAACAGAACTTCTGTTTCACATCAGAAAGAAAAGGCTCATAAAGATCATCTCGTTCAAATCTTCCCAGCTTCATTTTTCAGATGGGGAAACTCTGGCTCAGAAAGTGAAGACATTTAGCCAAATAACTGTAATAGCCTCTTGGCCAGTCCGGATGAGCACCCAAGACTATTGGTCATTACCTCAGTGTCCCTTCCACTACACTAGTGGTCTCAGTACTTTAATACACCCAGCAACATTTTCCTGCATTTGTTTTTTCTTTGTACGCCTCTGACATTTCTGAGTTTCCTATAATGTATTACATTTAAAACCAGAAATTATTTTTTAAATATAATGATTTTTAAATACACTTAACACCTTAAAAACATACATTTATAAGTGATTGATAATGTAGACCTTAACAAAGAGTTTAATCTCGTCGTTAAAGTGGCTCCCATAGGGGAATTCAACTAAGTGGATTTTCATTGTGCTAGTTACTAGAACTCTATATTATCAGCTATGGATGAGTTGTATTGGTTTTCTTTTTTTTTTAAATAAATTTATTTATTTTATTTTATTTTTTATTATTTTATTTTATTTTATTTTTTTGCGGTACGCGGGTCTCCCACCGCTGCGGCCTCTCCCATTGCAGAGCACAGGCTGCGGACACGCAGGCCCAGCGGCCATGGCTCACAGGCCCAGCTGCTCCGCCGCATGCGGGATCCCCCCAGACCGGGGCACGAACCCACGTCCCCTGCATTGGCAGGCAGACCCTCAACCACTGCGCCACCAGGGAAGCCCTATTTATTTTATTTTTGGCTGTGTTGGGTCTTCGTTGCTGTATGCGGGCTTTTCTCTAGTTGTGGTGAGCGGGGGCTACTCTTCGCTGCAGTGCGCGGGCTTCTCATTGTGGTGGCTTCTCTTGTTGCAGAGCACGGGCTCTAGGCGCGTGGGCTTCAGTAGTTGTGGCTCATGGGCTCAGTAGTTGTGGCTCGCGGGCTCTAGAGTGCAGGCTCAGTAGTTGTAGCTCACGGGCTTAGTTGCTCCGTGGCATGTGGGATCTTCCCAGACCAGGGCTCGAACCCATGTCTCCTGCATTGGCAGGCGGATTCTCAACCACTGCGCCACCAGGGAAGCCCAAGTTGTATTGGTTTTCAAATATTCACTCTTTACGTCTCTCAAGCCCCATTTATCGAGTTCTCATTTTATGTTACATGTGTTCTCACTCCATAAACTCTTGGGTGAGAACAATGGAATCCCTCAATTATGAACAATCTGAGTTTCTCTTGTGTGGGGCTCCCCTAAACCACTTCAAAGCAGACGGTGCCTTCGTGTCAATCATGTGAAGCCAGTGGACTGGTGAAATAGTTTAGAGTGTGCGCCCTAGAATCCTCTTGTTTTGTCCTGGATCTGCCATTTAGAAATTGCATGAACTTCATCAAGTTGCTTCACCTCTCCAAGTTTGTTTCTTAATCAGCAATGAGGCTGATATTACCTATTTGCTGGAAGATCGGTGATCCATTTGAAAAGTCCTCAGCACAGTCTATGGCGTATTTCTCCTTGCTGAAAACATCATTAGCTGTGTCACTTTTTTGGTTATTTTTTTTTCCTGGACAGGAGAGGCCACTTTAGCATCTTGTTTTACTGGAAAGAAAAGGTGCTTTCTAGATGAACAATGGTCTCAATTTCAAGGTATGCCCGTGCAAAGCAAAGCGAAAGGAACCTCAGTTTATCTGTTCATTTGGGGCAGCTTGAATGAAATAATCTCCCAGGCTGGTCCCCTGTTCTCAGAAACACCTGTTGCCTTGGTCTATGGCCTCTTCTAGCAAAGGACACACAAGTATGAAGAAGGGTGTCAGCCAGAGGGTCTTGCCTCCTCTGTCTTCCACAGCTCAGAAGAGCTCGTCGCCTGCCTGTGAGAGTATGAGATAAGTGCAAAGACTTCTTCCCAATGCCACCCGGCTGTCTGACTCCCCTCCTCCCACCCTGTTATCGCCTTACGATTCCATTTTCACTTGCTTCCGACTCAGTCGTCACTTATCATCACAGGCCAGGGACGCTGGCTGCTGTTCACTTTCCTATTCACTCTTCTTGTCGCTGCAGCTTGAAAAGGCATCACCCTGGGCCTCAGAACAGTGAGTGTGCATGGCATCCTTTCCTGTTCGGACTCCGACTGGGCCCCCTTGCGCCTCTGCACTTCTGTGTTGCTGGAGCCCAGCTCAGGGCCAGGCATGCGGTGGGGGAGGCATGGGTTGGTCGTAACATGACTGGGGTGTGCTTTGTGCTAGGAGTGGTGGAAGACGCTTGACATATGTTATTGCATCTCAGGCCATACCCATGACTAGTACCAGGAGGAAGGCACTCTGTCCTCACTGTAAAATAAGGAAACTGAAGCTCAGACTGAACTAGTCACTTGCCCAAGGCTGTAGAGTCAGGTCTTCAAAGCTTCTGCTTTCATACACTCACAAACATCACAGCAATAAACATAACCACAAGGGCAAGAGCAAGGGGAGTTGCCTTTAATTTGACAATTCTCATGAGCGAGACACAGGGGTTAGGGGAGAAGAGGCAGCTCCAACCCACCCACATTGAAATTGGCATCCTGCTGATTTCTAAAATTCCACTATAACTAAAGGTTAAGAATTGCTCTTGCAAATAAGCCCTGTCTAAAGGTAAATAATTTATATATGGATTGCATTGAATTAATAGTACCCACATACTGAAGTGTTGTTGGGCTGATTTCTAGCTAGCAGGGGTAAGCCTCAAGGGAAGAACATACCTTCTGTTAATTGAGCAGCTACTATGTACCAACCTTACCCAAGTGATTTTTGACATCCATGACAACACTGGGAGGAAGATGTCACTGGCTCCTTTAAATGATAGGAAACTGAGGCTCGGAGAGAGTGAGAATGCTGCTGAGAATTGTGAACAGAGGAGAAAACATCCAAGTCCAGGACCTTTCTGACTCCTTCCCAAGCCATGTGATGGCTCTCTAAGAGGACATGCTTTCAGAGAGCCTGGATAGGCATAGGAGATCAGGGGGTGCTGAAGGAAAATCTGTCCCGTGGAAGACTGAATAATTGGTGTCAAGTCCTCATTTCTCTGGAGTAGTATTATGCATTCACATCCTTGCCGTGCCTGATTGTGAGAAGAGTGAGATTTCTTCCCTACCCTGTCTTCAGGCCTGGCTTAAGACTTGCTTTGGCCAGTGGGTTGGTAGCAGACATGATGCAAACTAAAGTTTGAACTGTGCTGTGGCTGGGCTTGCTCTCTTGCACTCCTTCCTCTTGCCATGAGAAAACCACATTCCAAGAAGTGGCTGGTCCAAGGAGGATGAGGGTTACAGAGAACAGAGTGGACGCAACCTGAACTTGGAGCCAAGTGCAGCTGAGTCCCAGGTGGATCAGTCCACCTGGATGTGGAACAAAGGGGAAAACTGCTTAGAGCTGTGGACAGTAAATACCGTGGTTCTTGTTACACAGCATCAGTGTAACGAAAGCTGCCCAATGCACCTTAAACCTGTTATTTCCCTCTTCCCAAACTGGAAAAATCTCTGACTGGACTCTATTTTTTTTAACCCTTAGTATCCAAATGGCACCTGAATCCCACTAATTCTACTCTTTTTTGTCACTTGGATCCATTTTTTCCCATCTCTCCTTGGTGCAGGCTCTGAACATTGTCCATGTGCACTACTGAAAAAATCTTATCACTGGAAACCTGCTTTCAGTGTCTGTCCATCAATCTGAGTGGTGGCCAGTTACCTTTTCAAAGAACAGTTGCACCCATGGCTCATCCTAAAAACTCTCCAGGGGCTTTCAGTTGCTTTCACAATACACTTCATATGCCCTAGTCTAACCTTCAAAGTCCTTCATGACTGGCCCAGGCAATCTCCCCCCTTATCAATTACTCTCCCTCCCTGTACCTTTCCTGCTCTAACTGCCCTTGAGTTTCCTGATGAGAACAGGGCTGTGTGAGACTCAGTTGCAGACCAAGACCTACTTCTTGCAGCAGGTCTGCCCTGATCCTAATTCTTGAGAAAAGCAGAGCCTGAAAATTGGAGAGGGATGTATTCAACAGAAGAGAGACCAGGGGTTGAGAGGGAATATGAAATGAAGGGAAAGTTAAGTGCCAAAATAATTATTTAGAGAAGGAATGAGATCATTTGGGCAGTTCTGAATGTAAGCAGTGTCATCAGGGAATACACTGTACAGTGCTGAACCGTCTGCAAACTTGGGCAAATCACTCTACTTTTCTAGGCCCCAGTCTTCCCATCTGTAAAATGAGTAGCTAGTACTCAGAGATCCCCAAACAGCCTTCCAAACCTTGTTCAGATTCCTTGATTCTACCCCTAACATACTCTGGTCTTGTGTCTTGAAGTCAGCATTTCCCTAGGGATTGGAGGGGGAGGCAGTGTATGTATGGAAGGGTTGGGGGTTTTGAAAATAGAGGCTTGGGAGGCAGAGAAACATGATGAGTGAAATAACAAGAGGATATAATTCAGACCTTTATGAAGTGAAGAGGACTTTAGAAGTCAACTCAGCCAAACGTGCTGTGTGAGCTGGGCAGGTCCCCTCCCTCCCTGAGACTTGGTTTCTCTACCTGTACAGTGAGGAGGTGGGTCTTGATGACATCTTTAGGAACCTTGTGTGTGTGTCTCTGATGTCCCCTTTTTCCTTACGCTGCTGGAGTGAGGTGTTTTGGCCTTGTTCTTTCCCAAAGCATTTGAGACAAACTTGGATGCCTGCATTTCAGTTGCCAGGCCCTCGTTGCCTTTCATAATCAGGCCTTTGAGAGCAAGAAGAAAAAAAAAAAAAAAATAGAGGCCAAAAGGTTGTGGCGGCACAGGCTGGTGACCGGGTCTGATGGAGATCACAGTCCTTAATCAAGGATACGTGGGGACTAATTGGCTATTGACTTAGCTCATGTGGGCAGCCCACGTGGGATGGCCTGGGCTCTGAAAGGCCATCGGCCAGGCCACACCAGACCCCGACTTCAAGGTCTCAGCCATGGTGACCCCTCTCAGCCAGCTCCATTCCCTCTCTTCCCAGCCTCCTCCATCCCTGAGGGCAACCCCACACACAGTTATCTACAGATGAGTGTCTGGGGGGAATGCATGGGGGTAAGAGACTCCCTTAAAGTTATGGCTGATTGAAGATGGAGAGGGGTGAAGAAATCTCACTAGCAGCCTGGAACAGATACAGACGCAGACATCTCCAATAACCAGGAAGGATCTGGTTCCAGTTAAGCAACGCGGGATTCCTAACAGGGATGCACAGAGCTGTGTCTGCTGGGCAAGGGGCTACCATCTCCCACCACCGCTCCCCAACCTCCACCCCAGAGCCTGCCTCATCCAAGCTTCTCAGATCAGCCTGGAATGGGTTGAGGGGGAAGTCAAGGGTCATAGACCTATGAAGGTGAATGGCATCAACCCGGAATCAAAGCAATCTGAGGCTGAATCCTCGGTCTACTACTTATGGACTGAGTGGCCTTCACACCAGTGAAGACGGAGGGTAGTAATAAGAGGGAAATCCGAGATCCCTAACTGCCAGGCAGTGTTGGAATTTCTCTATTTATATTAATTCATGTGACCCTACAAGCCTATGAGGCAGGTTCTATTTTCGACTCCATCTTACAAATGAGGAGACTGAGGCCCAGAGGGGTTAAGTAACTTGCTTACCTAGAGTCACAAAGCTAAGAGGATCGGCATCCAGTGGGCCTGGTTCCAGAGACAGTGCTGCTGTGCCCAGGCTGCAATACCTCTCTCTCAAGGGGAAGGAGGAGTTTTCCAGACAGAGGAAATGATGGGTGCAAAGGTAGGTCAGGGCACAAATGGGAAATCACAGGCCCTTTTGTTTCTCTGGATCAGCTGGGTCAGGCACTGAGAAATTCCACCCTAATTCCACAGGTGTGGGGAAACAACCCTTGGAAACCCCCATATCCCCTCTCAAAAACAGTCATTCCCAAATGCTGAATCCAAGCATTCTGCATGGAGAGAGTCAGTTTACAGCAAAGAAGACAGGAACTGGGGTTAGAACAGGCTTCAAACTGTATTTGTCACCCAGTGGCTCTGTGACTTTGTATTGAATATAATTTCCTGTCTCTGGCCAAGACTCAGTTTCCTCAATTCTACACTGAGGTTAATCAGTGAATAACACCAAGAATGCTCTGTCCCCAGTATGGGCTCCAGAATCATAACACGCTATCGCCATGATTATTTTTATGGAGTTGGTTGTCTTCAGGTCCTTTCCTGACCATAGCTTTTATCTTGTACCCCTTGGTTATAATTTGGGGAAAGGACAAGTTTAGAAGATGTGTATGGATCTCATTAAGCATGTGTTAATCCACCCAACCCCTCTGTGAATCAATCAGGTGTTAATGTCCTAATTTTACAGATAAGGAAACTGAAGCTCCCGGGGTTAAGTGACTGGCCTCCAGATGATACAGTGGGAAAGCAACAGGGTCAGGATTCAAACCCAGTCCTGCGTGACTTTGGGAGTCAGAGCTCCCCGACGGGATGCCAGGTAAGATGGAGGACCCTGTGTCTCACTCAAAATGACCCACCTTGGTGGCTCTCCCTGGCCGCCTATCACACCTGTGCTGGGGGTAGTCATGCCAAGGGACCCTACAGCTCTGTTTCCCCACCATTTAACAGGTGGCCTTGCTCAAGCCCCTTCGTCTCTCTGAGCCTCATCCTTCTCTTCTAGAAGACGGGGAACAGACGACTGTCCTCTCCCATTCACAAGGATGCTGTGAGGATAAAATATAGACTCAGACTCATCCTATTCAGAACACATGAGGATTAATAACACTGTCGTCCCCGCCGCCTGCACAAAACCTGAAACAGCAAAGTGAAATATGCAAAATAAATTAAGCAGAGGGTAGTTAATCATTTTGCAAAAGAGTTCTTCACTCCACAGAAAAAGAGGCATTGATCTTTTTTCCCCAAGCATCAGCTATCTTTGTGAGTTTAAAGGCAAATTTCATTTACAGAATTAAAGCAAAGAGTCATGATTTTCCAGATGTGCACAGAGTACAGCGGGCCACACTCATGTGCCCTGCCCATTCTGCCCATGACATCCAGGCCAGAAAGCAAGGGGGTCCAGACACCCACCAGCATGGACCTTGGCCTTCCTCTAGTTGGGTACTGGGGGAAAAGGAGAGAACCAGGAGAGGGCATGTGACATCTGCACTCTGCTTCTGAGGGGGTCCCTTCCTCAGAGCAACCCCAGCCTCAGCTATAGGCAGGTGATCAGGGCCAGGCCAGCTTCCCAGGAACTGGGAGGATTGTCATTTCCAGTTGCTTCCACCTGGAATATTGTACCATTTTACATCATGTGTACGTTCAGCTGAATCCAGCTCACTTTCACTCCGCTACCCTCATTCCTGATTCAATTCACATCTACGTTCTTGCTCTCCCTTCTCCTCCCTCTCTTCTGTTCTATGGTTCACTCTTTTCCCCCATCTTTGTCTCTCTTTGTTTTCCAGTCTTTGTGTCTTTTTCACTGCTTCCGTGTCTCTCTTCAGTCTCTGCTTCCCTGTCCTGGCCTTTGCCTCTGTATGCGTCTTCATATTCCTCACTGTCTGTCTGCCTGCCCCATTTCCTTTGTTTCACTCTGCAGTGAAAATAACTGAGCTTGAGTTAGAGGCCCAAGTTAAACCCCCAGACCCACCTTCATTTCCTCTTCCTCAAATAAGAGGTAATAAAGGGGCTTCCCTGGTGGCGCAGTGGTTGAGAGTCCGCCTGCCGACGCAGGGGACACGGGTTCGTGCCCCGGTCCGGGAAGATCCCACATGCCACGGAGCGGCTGGGCCCGTGAGCCATGGCCGCTGAGCCTGCGCGTCCGGAGCCTGTGCTCCGCAACGGGAGAGGCCACAACAGTGAGAGGCCCACGTACCGCAAAAAAAAAAAAAAAAAAGAGGTAATAAAGGACAGTCGGTCTGCTTCAAGGGTTAATGCAAAGATAAAGCTTATGTGAGATACGGTGTGTAAAGGTGCCTAGAACAAAAAATACAGTCACATCCTGCTCACTCCAGGTCCCCTCCTTTTCTGGCTCTTTCTCTTGATTTCTCTCATTCTCCTCATTCCCTTCCTCCCCTCTTCTCTCTTCCCTTCCCATCCATCCCGCTCTCTTTGCCCACCTCTCACACAAGCCCACACACGGTTGCCTCTGCCCCCCCTCACCCCTGTCCCGGGCAGCTCCCACTTTCTGGCAACAACTTAGTTGCAGGACAGCACGGTTCCCACTCCTAAGACGCACATCGTTCTGCAAAACATTTTTTATGCCACCTTTGCTGGTATAGGATGGAGACTCATCATGAATCATTAAACTTAAGCAACGTGCGTCCAGGCGGCCTGCTCCAGGCTTCCCTAGGAGGTCAGGCTTCCCTGTCACATCCATTTGTGGCCATTTGAGAAATTGCAGCCGTCCGTTCACGGTGCCCAGGGCGAGGCACCTGACCTTGCTTGGCTTGAGAGGAGCAGCTCGGATTCCTGGATGTCCCGTCCTGATGGACAGTCTTGGTGCACTCAGCATAAAATCCACACACCTCCCTCGCTCCCTGTGGTCCGGTAGACACTCAACTAGTGAAGTTTTTTACACCTTTTAAAAAAAAATTATTTATTTATTTATTTTTGGCTGTGTTGGGTGTTCGTTGCTGCACGCGGGCTTTCTCTAGTTGCGTCCAGCGGACGCTACTCTTCGTTGCGGTGCACAGGCTTCTCTCATTGTGGTGGCTTCTCTTGTTGCACAGCACGGGCTCCAGGCACGCGGGATTCAGTAGTTGTAGCGCGTGGGCTCAGTAGTTGTGCCTTGCAGGCTCTAGAGCGCAGGCTCGGTAGTTGTGGCACACAGGCTTAGTTGCTCCGCAGCATGTGGGATCTTCCCAGACCAGGGATGGAACCCGTGTCCCCTGCATTGGCAGGCAGATTCTTAACCACTGTGCCACCAGGAAAGTCCCGTGAAGAAGTTTTAATGAAAAGACCACTTAACACTGTAGCCAAAAGGCTGGGGCAGGAACACACACACACACACACCTCCTATTCGGAGATCTTTAATAATCTACATTGAAATGAAAGCTGCCTTCAGTCAAGAAAGAGAAGAAAGATAGTGTGATGCAGTGGGCTAGCTCCCCAAAGATGGCATCGAATAACCAGAAAAGGCCAGTACTATTGCTAAGCACAGTATTTTAAACGGTTTCATGGAGACCACTTCTGCTCCAAAACCTGTCATCACGCCTTCCATTCCATCACGATTAAGTCTTTTGTGGGTTGAGCACTGCCAACACTGGGGGTTCTTTTTGCCCTTGATTCAATAATTCCCATTTACTGAACATGTATATTTGCCATATAATGTAGCAGGTACTTTATACTGCTATGCTGATTATAATTCTTAACAATAACCTAGCAAAGGTGATTGAATACCTTCTTCTGTGATGAAAAAGAGCAGGAAATTGAGGTGTGGGGAAAATTAAGCAATTTGCTTAAAACTGTACCAATACTGTAGTTAGAGGCAAAGCCAAGATTTTCACCCAGATCTGCCTGACTTCAAAGCCTTGACTCTTGCAATTTTGTTCTGACTGCCTCTCCAAAAACAAAACTGAGCGTACTATGAGGGCAGCTTGATTACGAGCGAAGAGAGGGTAGTGGCAGGGTCTGGTCCACTTCCCTCCCTGGGAACTGACTCAGTCTTGGGGCTCAGTCATTGTTTGTGGAAGAAAGACATGAATGAAGCTTATGGGGAACTCGCCACGCTCCAGATGCCCAGCACTGAAACTCTTCCTTGCATGAATGAGTGGATCCGATCACAGGCATGCAAGGTGAGCCTGGAAAAGCACTGCTGGGAGCCGATATGGCCTGCACACATTGTAAAAGACTCCTGAAGGCATTGGGTCAAATTGCAGGCAGGGGCCTACATCCCAAGGATGAAATATTTTGACTGCTTAAAATGTTCTCAAGAGGTAGGAAAATCAAGCATTAGCAGGGTAGTCAGGAGACCTCTGCTCTGCCGCTGACTTGACTCTGGCAAGGCGCTGACCCAAGGTCAAGGGTGATGACCCACCCTCAGCAGCTGTAGAAGGAGGGGGTGGATTAGATGATTGGCATGGTTCCTCCAGCTCTGCTTTTCTTTGTTCTGGACTCCCGCCTCCAAACTTGCCCCTGCAGCAGAGTCTTTATAAAGGCTTCTCAGAAGAAGGTCTGGAGAGGCCACTGTCATGAGTTAATACTTTCCCTCCCCCAAAAGGGGCACTCAGGGTTGTGCAAGTTCAAAGTTGCCACCTGAGAATGACACCTTAGGTTCTGTGCTGAGGCTCCGTGCTCACGTCCTCTCGTCCCAGCCCTGTGGGGCAGAATGCCCGGGAAAGCTCTGTCCAGCCCCCTCACTTGCAGCACGTATTTGTTTCACGGTGTTCCTTCTTCTCTCATACTAGGTCATTGGTGTCTTTACAGACTGAATGTTTGTGTCTCCCGCAAATTTCTATGTCAGATCCCTAATCCCCAATGTGACGGTATTTGGAAATGGGGCCTTTGGGAAGCAATTAGGGTTATATGAGGTCATGAGAGTGAGGCCCTTGCGACGGGGTTAGTGGTCTCATAAGAAGCGGAGGAAAGAGAGATCTTGCTTTCTCTCTGTATGCACACACCTAGGAAAGGCCAGGTGAGGACACAGTGACAAGTTGAGACATTGGCCATCTGCAATCCAGGAAGCGGACCCTCACCAGGAACTAATTCAGTGTACCTCAATGTTAGGCCTCCCAGTGTCTAGAACGGTGAAAAATAAGTTTCTATTGTTCAAGCCACCCAGTCTGTGATATTTTGTCATGACAGCCCAAGCAGACTAAGACAGAGTCATCCTCTCCTGGGTCTTTTCTTTAAAGACAGTGTGAAGACTGGTCCTGGAGCTTATACACACGTGGGGGACCTAAATATTGGATTCTTCATCTCTGACGTCAAAGCCTGAAACCAATTCATTAGACAGCAAGCTTCAAAGGGACAGAGATGGCAGCTTCTTTTTCTCACTATCCCCAGTACTGGGCATGATGCCTGGCATATAATTGGCATCCATTGACTGCAATGAATGAAATGCAATATCTAGATTCTGACCACTTCTTTCCACGTCCACTGCTACCACCCTGGCCCAAGCCACCAGCATCTGTGGTCTGGATTATTCCATCAGTCTTCCAAGTAGCTTCCCTGCCACCACTCTTGTCTCTATCCCTATAGGTGTTTTCTCAACAGAGTGGCCAGAGTAATGCTCTTAAAATACGTTAGATGACATCAGTCCTCTACTCAGAATGTTCTGTGGCTCCCCCTTGCCTTCAGGTTGAAAGCCCATGTTCTTAAAAAGTTCTACAGAGGCTCTGGCCCTCTGGTCCCCCCATCTCCTAATATCCTCCTAGTGTCCAGTGTAGCCCAGCCACATTCTTTCCCGTGATCTTCCTCAGATATGTGAGGCAAGGTCCACTCACAGAGCCTCTGTACTGGCTATCTCCTCTGCCTGGACTCAGCTCTCACCAGATATCCACAAAGCGTGTTTCTCCCTCACCTCCCCAACAGTGTCTACCTTGAAGAGGCTACTAAAATGTGCAACCATCCCTCTTTTCCGCATTCACAGCCTCCCTTTCCTGTAGTCTTTTTTTCAATAACACATCAACTTCTAACATAGGATACAGTTTATTAATTACTACCTGTATTCTAATCATCTGTCTGTCCCATGCCCCTACCAGAATATGAGCTCCATCACGGCAGCAATTTTTATCTGTTCTTTTCATTCTGTCACTGCCTGACACCCTGCTTAAATTAGGTGCTCGATAAATACCGGTTGAATGTTAAACGAACAAATCCACGAATGAAAGAATAAATACCAAACCCAATTCTTTAACTCGGATGCCAAAGCATTAAATCAGTCTACTAGACCAGGTGTTGGCATTTTTTTTTCCTTTAAAGGGCCAGATGGCAAATATATTAGGTTTCGCAAGCCACAGAGTTATGACTACTGAACTCTGCTGTTGTAGCTACAAATAGTCATAGGCAATATGTTAACTAGTGAATATGGCTGTGTTTCAATAAAACTTTATGAAAAACAGCAGTTGGCTGGTGGGCTGTAGTTTGCTGACCCCCGCACTAGACCAGGCTCTACCAGGCCAAGCAATGTGTCTGGTTTTGCTCACTGTTAAATCTTGGTTCCTAGCACATTACTCAGCACAGCATTGTCACTCATAAATATTTTAAATGAAATAAAATATATATGAAACATAATTTCACTCTTCACTCTCTGTCACAGCTGTCTAATTGAACTTGCTGCAATCATAGAAATGTTCTTCAATACACAGCCACTAACCACGTGTGGCTATTGAGTACTTGGAACACGGGGACTGTGGCTTAATTTACATTTTAATTTAGCCACATATGGCTATTTGCTACTATATTGGACAGTGTAGGTCTATCACAAACATGCTTTTGCTTCATGGTCCAACTCTGGTCTCTGCCCCTCCAAGAAGCCTTCCCTGACTGCTCAGGCTCATAGTAAACTGCCTTTTTTTTTAAACAGTCCTACAATACTCATTTTATTCAATTCATGTTTTGAGCACAGCTCTAATAATAGCTAACATTTGTTAAGTGTTGTGTACCAGGCATTATGCTAAATGCTTAATATGCTTTACTTAGTTCAATCCATGTAATCATCCTCTGAGGATTGTTATGTTGGTATCATCTACCACCATTTACCACTGAGAAAAACAGAGGTTAAGAAAGGGTTGGGAACGTGTCCAAAGTTGTGCAGGTCCAAAATAAAGGGCCTGGAATTTGAATCCCAGGGCACTGGAACCCAGAGCTCAAGTTCTTGACCATTACAAGATGTTTATTAAGAGCTGAAATGTGTGGTGGTCCCAGTTTCCTGTTTGTACATTCCTTCAAGAAATCAGGAAGCATGAGTGATCCTATTTCTACATCCTCCAGAGCCAGAGTTGGACACAGCATTAGCTTTCAGTGCAGATTTTCAGTACATAGAATTTCAGAGCTGGAGAGCACTTAGAGAAATCTAATGTAAGCTCCTCTTATATTAAATAGAGAAACTGAGGCCCAGAGACAAAGTGGCATGTCAAAAGTTACATCTTGAGTAAAAACTGCAGATCTAGGAGAAGCCCATGGAATTTATCTCCAAATCCAGTGTTTCTTCTTTCATCCACTCATTCCATTATTCATCATTAAACATCAGTACAATGGGATAAAGCAGGGAATAATATAGACAAAATCCTTGTCTTTTTATGGCATACAATCTCTTAGATAGCAAGGAATTGAATATAGAACCACACATATAAATGTATATTAATTATACATTGTAGCATAGGCTAGCAGTTAAGAGGATAAACTCTGAAGCCAGACTTCTGAAATTCCAGTCTAAACTCTGCCATTTCTTAGACGTGCAACTTTGGGAAAATCCATTAACTTACGTAATTTAGATTCCTCACATGTAAAATGGTGATAGTAATAGGGCATTCCACTAATTCTAAGACACACAACTTTCCACATTTCAATATCCCTGAAAATGAGGACTTATGTGGTAATTATTAGTATCTTATGGTTATTAGTGGCAGCATTTTTTCCTTAATAGTGCGTAAGATATTGGTACATACATAGGTTTGTGTCTTGGTTTAAAGTATGACTCTATCTTCCTCACAGGGTTATTGAGAAGATTAAATGAGATAATACATGTGACTTGCTTAGAAGAGTGCTGACACAGAGTTTGTGCTATATAATGTGCATTATTATTATTATTATCATTGTATTTACTATAAAGAAAAAAGTAGAGTGCACAAATGGAGCTTAAAACATGGAGGAATAACTGAGTCTAGAAGGTCAGCAAAGACTTCCTTGAGGAAGTGACATTTAAACTGAAACAAGAAGGACAAGGATGCGTGAAGAAAGTGGCTTATACGAAGTGGGGGTGGGTAGAGGGCAGACTGCAGCCTGCAGAGTGAACACACCTGCAAAGACCTATCACACTGGCTACTGGAAATGCCTCACCCTTGACAAGTGTGGACACTTCACAACATGGTTTTGTATCCTAATAACACTCCCATCTCCAATCTATACTTTTGCCCATACTTTTGTTTATTCATAATCCATTGGTCATAAGATATTACAAATATATTTAGAAGCTTCCTGAATTTTTTTTTAAATAGTAGGACATAGAACATTTTGGGGGGGGGGACAAATGTATGTTTGTAATACATTTGTTGGCTAAAATTAAACACAGACTCTAATTTAAATGACAGTAGATTATTTTCTGGATGATAAAATCTAGTTTTAGAAGCTGAGAGCCCTCTCCCTCGTTGGTACAATTCTCCTGGATAATTACCAGAGATGCATCTCAGGTTATCTTCCTCCATGCAACTTTACAATATGAGGTTCTCACAACCTCTTTCTTTCAAGTTCAGAAGTAAAGGCTGCCTTGAACTTCCAGTGGGACTGGCATGTTCCCAATAAGAAAATGCTTTCAAAGTCTCTTTTGCAGCCCATTCTAACCTTCCCACCCTTCCCAGCACTTGAGCAGGCAGTCCTGTGGCTTGCTGTCGTGGGCTCTCTGAAATTTTATGACCTCATCTTTGACACAGATTGTTCTTTTCCAAGGATCTCAACCCTCTTCCACAACATAACATTTTACAACACATTTAAACCAGATAAAGCCAGACTCTCAAACAGAGATAAAAAAATGGTTTCCCTACAACTCATAAGTGCTGTCCCAGTTTCACCTCTCTGGCTCTGAATGTTTCCCTCATCCCCAACCCAATCGGGTCCTTTTATTTTTTTCCAGGTCAACTTATTCTGCAAATTCTTTGTCCAGAGGATTTATGCCTGCCTCTGAGAATTCTCAGCTAACACCTACCAGAGGGAGAATGCCAGAATGTCTCTCTCTTCTCAGTGCTAAGCAGACCCTCTCACACACTCACTCTCAATACAGTAGGCTCCTCACTCAGTCTGGGTCCAAATCCCAGCTGAGACACTTAGTAAATATATGACCCTGAGAATGTCAATCAGTTACTTTAAGACACAGCTTCTAGTATGGAAAACGGAAGCAATAATAACCACCTAGATGCGTTGTCATGAAGACCAAGAGAGTTACTAAATCAGTCTCAGCATAATACCTGGTACACAACAAGTACATAATAAACAGTAGATGCTGTTCCTGTATTCATGTACCTCTTGATATTTCACTCAAATTCTACCATCCTTCTCTTAACTGTAAGCTATTATGGTCACTGTCTAACACCCTCATCTGCTATAAATAAATAATGAATGTATCAAATGGATCAGTCTGATGTGATAAATGTGCTTTTATGATTAACATTCATTTCACAGAATTTAAGCAGAAAAATCTTGGTCTGTTGTTGTTTGAACGTCTTTTGTTGGAAATGGTGTTGGATAGTTTGTTTCCATTATCTTGTATGTCTGAAAAATAAGGCGTTGGGTACATTAATTTTTTTTTTTTTTTTTTCGCGGTACGCGGGCCTCTCATTGTTGTGGCCTCTCCCGTTGCGGAGCACAGGCTCCGGACGCGCAGGCTCAGCAGCCATGGCTCACGGGCCCAGCCGCTCCGCGGCATGTGGGATCTTCCCGGACCGGGGCACGAACCCGTGTCCCCTGCATCGGCAGGCGGACTCTCAACCACTGCGCCACCAGGGAAGCCCGGGTTCATTAATTTACAGTCAGTTCAGATGAGTTTTGTTTAATACAGCTCCCAGTAAAGTTCGGGACCAAGGAATGGTGAGGTGGAGAGCATTATGGATTCCGAGGACCGGTGCCTTGTTTTATGAAGGACTGATTTCCCCAGCTGAGGTCCACTGGGGTGACAGCATAGTTGGACATGGACTGATCCTAACCAGATAAAGGACAGAGCTTACTCTGAGTTCAAGAAAGACTAGTGATACTGAGCTCAAGGGAGAAAAGGTGACTTTCAGCAGAGAATTAATTGTCCCAGATAAAAATCTTTAGCAAAAACACACTTAGCCAAAATGTCACTGTCAGCACCCTTAGGGCTACTCCTGGTCTTGACACCAGAACCCTACACCCAACCCACTACAACTGAAACTTGCTTCTCATGCATTCATTCATTCACTCATTCATTCACTCACTCATCTATTCATTCAAGAAAAGATGTATTGATGCAGGAACTGTTTCAGTACCTGATATGCGGCAATAAACAAGATGAGCAAAGGTCAACTCTGTATAAAACTTACGTTCTCATATATAAATTTCTCCTCTCTGGTCTGCCATAAAGTTGGCTCTCTTTGGATAGATCTCAACTTATTTAACTGCACATCTCACTAAGCACCACCCAACGTAAACCCTATGTTATCTACTACATTACCTAGAAACCCCCCATGCTACAATCCCCTTCAAGGCAGAGACATTCTTATTCTCTGTGAATTCTTGGTCTTTACAACGTCATGAAATCCTTGTGTCCCTTTAAATGCTAATAATACAGGGATCAGCAAATAACAGAAACAATCTATAAACAACTGGAAACATTTAGTACATTATAAGACATACATAGGACATAACTACACACATTGTATTCTCATTTCATATCAAATTGCAAATGAAAAGTGGCTGCTGAAGACATGAAAATAAATTGCATATGATGGCAAACATGACTGACATCTGTATCAATTTGAAAAGAAAATTCAATATGCTTTAAATGCCATTTACAAATTGTTTCAATCATACTTATGTTCTAAGTTAGTAGTGCTTAAAAGGTCATAGAAACATGAATTTTAAGCTGGAAAATATCTTAGGAATTATTCAGGGTTGTAATTTGTATCTTGCCACTAATTGACTGAGTGACACCAGGCAACTTGCTTAGCCTCCGTGACCCTCAATGGATCAGTCTAGATGATCGCTAGGGACATTTCTAGCATTAAAATTATGTTTCCACTAATCTCCTTGTTGAAAAGAAGGAATATAAAGTTCACAATACGTGACATACCCAAGGTCAAATGACAAATCTGTGGCAAAGCTGGCACGAGGATTGAGAGCCTATGACTTTTTTCATTGCACACATTTAAAAGTCACACAAGGACTAAATGAAAAGCCAGCAGATGGAAACATCCAGGTTACTGCAAGTTTCTTCATTAGGTGGTCAAGTCTTAGAGGCCAGAGGCTGTATCTTACTTTCTCCTCACATAATCTAACACAGCTGTGCATTGCTGAACTAAAGGTATTTCATAAAATAGTTATTAAATTAATTGAAATGTTTATTAAATTAATGAAGTGAAGACACTATGGACTAAATAACTGATTATAAAATAGCAGTAGACACTATGTTTTGAGTTTCCACCATAAATTAGGTACTGTACCAAGTGCATTTTAAATGTGATTTTTCATCTTCTTCTCACAACAACTGTGCAGAATGGGAATTATGTGCCTCTTTTTGTATATATAAAAATGAGGCTTGGATATGTTAAATGACCTGCCAAAGTCAGTAAACAGAAAGGCAAGCATTTGAACCCAGTTCTGTAGGATTCCACAGGATATTCCAATTCTACTCTGGTTCACTAAAGGCTTGAATGAATAAACGAATAGGTGAAAGAATTAGTGACTAAATGAGTTAGTGTTCTGCAGTTACCTGCCTCATGTGGTTTGGGGCCATACTGTCAATGATTTTGTAAACAGAATTTAACATGATACCACCCATTTGCAGAAATTTAATAAAGCTGTTTCACACTAAGATTCACCCATGATGAAACTTTTTAAATTACTTTTACTGAGGTAACTGGTTTGTAACACTATACATTTCATTTGTACATTGTATTTCTACTTCTGTACACACTACAACATGCTCACCACCAAAAATTTAGTTTCCACCCATCACCATAGAGTTGATCGTCTTTACCCATGGCACTCTCCCCATTTTTTTTTTTTTTTTTTTTTTTCGGTACGCGGGCCTCTCACTGTTGTGGCCTCTCCCATTGCGGAGCACAGGGGGTCCGGACACGCAGGCTCAGCGGCCATGGCTCACGGGCCCAGCGGCTCCGCGGCATGTGGGATCTTCCCGGACCGGGGCACGAACCCGCGTCCCCTGCATTGGCAGGCAGTCTCTCCAACCACTGCGCCACCAGGGAAGCCCACTCTCCCCATCCTTAAGGTCAAGGCCTGATCATTTGGACCGTGTGTGGTGCTGCATTTGATCGGACCATAGCATGTAGTCCTTGAATGTTCACTTCCTGTCTTCAGAAAGCTGAAGAGTAATGGTAGTTTATTCTGGAAGGGAGCATAATGCCGCCCTCCGGCAACATTTTCAAGCCTTCTCTGAGCCATCACTGAGACTCCTCTTTGCCTTGGTCCTTGATTAGTTTGTTCTCATCCCATCCACTGTTATGATGGTAAATGTTTAATGATTGACTTTCCAAAGAAAATAAGCCATGATTTGTAACATTTACCAATTTTGTTGGGTATAATAAATACTCTCATCACAGCCAATTTCCAAGCTACCTGCATGACAGAACTGAACAAAGAGCTGGGATGAGATGGTAACAATTGACTCTCATGAGTTCACAGAAAATAATAAAAGGAGGAAGAAAGGGAGGGAGAGAGAAAGGAAGGAAATTTCCCTCCCTAGGCTCCTTGAAAAGATCGGATTCACCAACTTTCAGTTTCTTCCTCTATATCTGCCTATATATAAACTCAGATTTGAACTCCATACAAGCCAGCTCCAGCACACTCTGGAATCAATTCCATAATTGGCCCTGCAGGTGGTACTAATTATTGAAATCCCTGGAAAAACACACCTGAGCTGGGCTATGGCACAGAGTCAGGAAAACTTGACCAGGCTCCTTCACACATCACGGCAATTATATATTCTTCAGCAACACTATCTCCCCAATTTCCTTCTCCTATCTGGTCAGTTGGGAAGAATGATCCTTCTTGCTGACACATCCAATAAAGCATTAAGGCATGATGATCAGTACTTGGACTCCATGACTTGGTTCAGCCATATAGATCCCACCAACAGAAGGAAGGGCTCATTTAAGGAAAGCTAAGCCACTCTTGTCAGATCTAAGATCTGAATATGTACAGGGCTTGGGGGTTTAGTTTTTCCATGACTTCCCCAAATTCTAATTCTTGGTGGAAGGTTGAGGAGAGAACACCCAGCTATTCCCTTGGGCAGTTAGATGTTCCCCAAAACAACTGGATAGACAGAAGGCAAGTTTCCCTTTTTCAGTGGTCGATGTAGCCTTACTAAAATCCCTGGTGCTTCTCAGAATCTTCAGATCCTCATCTTTCTGTGAGCTCTCTTCACCCCACCTTTCCAACCTTATCTCCTTCCACTCCCCTAGTTCTCTTCCTCTACCTCATGTGCAGCACATTCTCCAGAGGCCAGCCCAGCTATGCTGCTCGCTGGTTCTGGGAATCACTCTAGACTTACTTTCTCTCTTTCTCCATCATCAAGATTCCTCTCCTCAAGCACCTTTTATTCATACTCCCCACTGATTCTACAAGGCTCAGCTAAAAGGTCATCTTTTCCATGATGGATCTCCTGAAATTCCCATCTAGAATACATTTCTCCCTTTTCTCCAGGCATGAGGTACGCTATAAATGCCTGTTCTTGATTTATTCTACATTGTGTCTTTTATAATAGCTGTAGAGGAGTGTATTATTTTTATCCCTGCAAAAATGTGAAATCCACGAAGGCAGGAACATTGTCCAGTTTGTCTGTGATTTCCCATGGCACTTAACACACAAGACAATGCATTTGTGGAATTAAGAAAATCTTGCTTGAACGGATTTAACAAACTGAAATACATTTTACGTAGTGGGTCTGAGTCAAGCTCCATGAAAATATATTCGGGGAACTTAGGTTCCTATTTCCACTCCTTATCTGTAGATCACCCCATCCATTTGTGTCTTGTGATTTGTAAGAGCAAGGCGCTCTGCTGAAGGATAAATAAGATACAGTAGTAAGCTTGAAGGAGCTTACATATTAGCGTTGTAGTTTCCAAATAATAACTCATGTTTTAATCAAATTTTTAGTCAACAGAAAACTCTGGTGATACTGTAGAAGTCATCCATTCTACAGAGAGGGAATGAGAGGTCATTAAGTAAATAGAATTTTGGAAAGTAGATAATTAAAGGATAGAAGAAATTTCAGGTAGAGGGAAGAGCCTGAACTCTAGGCAGAAGGTAAAACTCTGCCTAGGGTGTTTGGGGGGTGGGAGTATTGTGAATGGGAGCAGAGAGGAGAATGCAAAGGGCAATGTTCTTGGGAATGTATGTAGCTGAATGGGAGGGTGAGACTCTCTAGCTGGTCTGGCTACTGTACAGCTCTTGGTGACCCAATTTCTCTAGTGCTGGAAAATATTTAATCTGAGTTTATATGTAAGTGGATATGGAGGAAGAAGCTGAAAATTGGTGAATAAAATGTTTTCAAGGAGCATGGGAAGGGAAATTTCCTTCCTTCCTCCCTCCTTCCCCCTTTCATTTTTTATTTTGTGAATGAATTATATGTCAGTATAATGATACGTTTTAAAGATACACAGATGAGCAAGACACATGCTTTGCATCCCCCTCTCCAGCCCCTAGCAAAGCTTCCAGTCTGGTGATAGATCCAGACAAGGAAAGAACAATGACTGCCCAGGGACAAGGACTGTAACACAGGGAGGCACGGAGGCTATGAGAGCAGAGAGCAGGGCCCCTTAACTTGGTCAGGGCTGGGGGTGGCGAGTCATGAATGCCTGAGGGGAAGGATGCTTGGGCTTCATGAAAGGGAACTAAAAAGAGTCCCTGGTCTCCAAGTAAAAGGAGGGGAAAGACATTTCAAGGGGGAGGTAAACAGCCCGTGAAAGGGATGCAGGCATGAAAAGGCCTGGTGCCTTCAGGGAAGTGCGGGTATCAGTGTACCTAGAGCCCATGGTATGTGACAAACAGAGGCAGAAGATAAAGTGATAAAAGTAAGCATGATTTTTGTCAAGATAAATAATGACTGAACAAATATGGCGACTGGGCCTCTTGCTGTTCGTTTAGAACATGGAGGACCATTTGGGAAGAAGAGTTTAGAACCTTGCGGTACCAAGGGTAGGACTTGGGTCAGAAATATCAGCAAGAGCTGACAGCCTTTAAGGGAAGTAGAATCTTAGGCCTCACTCCAGACCTACTGAGGGCTTGAGAAGCACTGGTTAGGAGCACAGGATCCTAGGTTTGAATCCTGGCTCTGCCACCTGTGTGTGTGACTTTGTTCCTTTTATCTTTCTTCTCTGGGTATCAGTATCATCAGTGATAAAGTTGAGGAGGCCAACCCACTGGATTCTAGCAACACCTTCAACTCTAAGGGGCTGAGTGCGTACGTATGCGTGTGTGTGTGTGCGTGTGTCTGTGTGTGTGTGTTGGGGGTAAGGGGATACTGCTCAGGGTGTCAGCGCCTTAAAGTCTAAATGTTTTAATTAAGAGAAAGAAGATTCAGCTGTCTGGTCCAATGGTACACTAGAGTTGCATCACGTTTTCTGAATAGCTTCCCCAGTAGGCCTATGTAAAGGCTGGAAAAATGTGTCTGAATAGAGGCTCCCAACTAAAGGATAAGAAGGAAATGATGGTTAGAAAGCCTAATCCCTGCCTGATTCTGCAGAGACACAGGGGTTAGCCTGGAGAATCCCTCTCCTCACTCCCGAATTGCTGCCCCATGGAGAAGCGGAAGAGAATTTGGGTAGAGAAAGCAAACCTTTGACCTGGGCGACTGAGTCTCCTCAGCTCTACAGAGGCTTCCTCATGGCATCACTACAGTGAGATTTTCAGGCAAGATGGCCAGGATCTTGTTAATGGAGAGGCAGGTGAAATTGCAGAGAAAAATATACCAGTATGAGTTGTAGGGAAGAGCACAGGATGGAGAGAAGGGGAACTGGGGTTCTAATACCAGCTTCGTTTCTAACTTGCTTTGTGATCTTGGAAAGCTTTTCTCCTCTCTAACTCCTATTTCCCTGTTTGTGGACATTAATAACTATTGGGCAGCAACTATGAGTAAGATGCTGTCCATTTACTAAGCAATAACTGTAGATAAGATGGTGCCTTTTGGGTTAATAGTATCCATATGCTGTTGACTCACAAACTTCTATCTCCAGCTGAGACCTCTTCTTTGAATAAGACTTTTGGATTCCAATGCCTATTGCTCATCTCTACCTGATGTTTAGGAGTCCTCTTGAACTAATATCCAAAACAGCAGTCTTGATCCCCTTCACCTCAGCCCTGACCCGCCTACAGCAGCTTCTGACTCACTAAATGATAAGTCCGTCATGTCACTGTTCAGACTGAATGATTTGGAATCATCTTTGACTCCTCTTTATTTCTCATCTTCCATATCCAATAACAAGTTCTGTCAAGTCTACACTCTAAATATATCCAGAATTTGATCATTTATCACCATCTTCTCCCCCAATCCCTGTGTTCCCAGCCACTACCAACTCCTGTCTACACTGGAAAAACAGTGCCCTTGAACGCCCTCTAAGTTGATTTGTCACACAGCAGTCAGAGTGGTCCTGTTAAAATGTAGGTCGGATCATGTTGCTCCTTTGCTCAGAATTCTCCAATGACTTCTCATCTCACTCAGAGTAACATCCAAAGTCCTTTTCCCATATAAGGCCTTCCAACCTCCCCCCATCACCACCTCCTTCCCAAGCTTCTTTTCAAGTTTGCATCCTAACTTCTCTCTCTCTCCCCTCCAACCATACTGGTCTTCCTGCTAGTGCTGAATCAATGGGATCTTCCTGTGCTCCTGCTGCAGAGGCTGGCGCTTGCTATTCCCTCTGCCTAGAATGCTTTCCCCCCAGATGTTAGCATGGCTTCCACCGCCTCCATCTTAAAGTGCCGGCTCAAATGTTACCACCTTGGAGAAGCCTTCCCTGACCACCCTTTCTGTAATAACAACTCCACCCCTACTCCCAGCTCAGCATCCCTTACGCTTCGTGCTCTCCCCCCAGCATTTATCATCCCGACACAGTATATCCACATTTACCTGTTTGTCTATTGCAGCACTGTCCCACAGAACTTTCTACAATGATGGTAATGTCCCGAGTCCTCCAAGAGGTAGCCACTGGACACATTAGCTATGGAGCACTTGAAATGTGGCTAACATGGCTGAGGAAATGTTTACTTTTATTTAATTTTAATTAACTTAAATTTAAACGGCCACAGGTGGCTAGTGGCTATCTTCTCAGGCAGTGCAAATTTAATGTCTCTGTAGAATATAAACTTAATTAGGATAGAGATTTTGCCTTTTTTGTTCACTGCTATGTCACCAATGCCTAGAAAAGTGCCTGGCTTCTCAATAAATATCTGCCAAAAGAATGAATAACTGAGTATACTAGGAGATTTCCATACATTATCTCATTTAATCCTAACAACAGACTTGTGAGTTAGATGCTACTTTCCTCTCTAGTACTCAGAGAGAGAAAGTATCTTGCTAAAGAATGCCCAGCTAGTTTGTACCCTATAGCCAACGTCTCCCCATTTAAGGTGAAAAAGTCCTGGGGATCTAATGTACAGAATGGTGAACAGTTAACCATATGGTATTATATGTGGAAAACTCCTAAGAGAGTAGATCTTAAATGCTATCACCACGTACACAAAAAAAGTAAGGTGATGGAAGTGTTAATGAACCTTATTGCTGCAATCATTTATATGTGTATTAAATCATCACATTGTACACCTTAAACTTATACAATGTTATATGTCAATTATATTTCAATAAAGATGAAGAAACAATGATAAAGAATACCCAGCTAGTAAAAGGTATTGATAGATAGGATCTAAGCTCAGGGATGTCTGGTGACATTCAGACACTTTGCTTTGCTAAAATTGGACTAGATGTTCTCTGTGGTCCTTTCTGAGATGCTATGGTTTTATAAGAATTTGCTCTGTTGTCAGGCAATGGCAGTAGATAGTTTAACCACCAGTGGGACTGATGGACCTTTACATAAAGCCCCTTGTCAATCACTCGGAAGCCATGATTCTTCAGGCAGAAGGAGTGCAGACCATCTTCCAGCCGACACCCTCTCTCCCTCTATCCCCAGCCCTGCTCATGGCTCACCGGTTTCAGGGTCGCAGAGCTGCTCACAGGCATCCGTGGTCCTCTGTCCGCAGAGGTCCCTCACCCATGGGGAGGTGGCGTTGATCTGGTAATACAGGGACAGCTTGGCTGGGTTTAACCAGTCGGAGATGTCCAGGTAGCTCCCTTCACTCACCACAAAGCTGCTCCCTGTGGGGAAACAGAGAGAGAGCTACTTTCTCCATGATTTTAGGGTACAGGTGTCTTGCCACTGATGCTGCAGGGCAGGAACAGAGACAGGTGCATACAAGCCACCCGCCCCGCGACCCCAGGTCCTCTGTTCTCGCTTAGCTACACACATTCACAGAGCATTTACAATGTGCCAGTCATGGTGTCAGCAGCCGATGGAGACAGGCAAGTCAGACATGAGAGGCAATTCAGCCTAGTGCTTAAGAGTCAGGCCTTTAGGACTGAGAGAGACTTGGGTTCAAATCCTGGATCCACCTTTACCAGCCATGGACTTTGGACAAGTCACTCAATGCCTCTGGGCCTTGGCTACCTCATCTGTAAATAAGAATAGTAATGGAACCCACCTCATTGTTGTGAAAATGAAATAAATTAATGTAGATAAAGTGCTTAGCCAGTGCCTCATTTGTCCTAGTAAAGAATGATTAAATATTCAAATTTAAAATATAAAAAAAGCTTTTGTTTCTGTCACCCAGGCATCCCCCTTGGAACAGGGGTCACTAATACCCCACAGGGGGAAGGCAGATTATATCCCTCGGAAGCACTGGCTGACTATAAGGGAAGTAGCATCCTGGCCCCCTGGCCTAGGTTGTGTTTTGTTTTGTTTTATTGTATGAGAGATAGAGAAAGAGAGGGTGAGAAAGAAAGAGAGAGAGAAAGAGAGAGAGAGAGAGAGATGGATTCAAAGAAATCTGTAGCACCTCTAAAAGAAAAGCAGCACTCATGCAATGGAAGATGCTTTAATGTTGGGATATAATAAGGAAAGATGGAGTTTGGGGGTGAACTGGGTACTACAGGCTCTATCAAAATGAAGCAGCTGCAACTCAGCTCTAGCCAGCTCTTGCCAAATGGGTCTAAAGGTAAGTGGTGCAAGGACTTCAGGTTTTCATCAGGAGAGGCTGAAAATTGAGATTTTTATTGTAATCAACCAATTTGGAAATGATGGTTTAAATTTGTTCTTGAAAGCGTGTGAAGGCCAAACAAAAGACCCCCCCACACACACACATACACACTTACACAGCCATATATGGGTTACATACATATATACACATACATATATTACATATATTCTTTGGGGTCAAGGAGCAGAAGCCCATTCAGGGTGGCTGCATATTAGGTGTAAATGGTGAGGGCATATATGTAGCAATAGAGTGAAGGTAGAATTTCACAGAGGGAAATGGGGGAAAAAAGAGTTCACATAGGACCAGGTTTCACAAAGCTGGACTTGGAGAGTGGTTCTAGATTTATGGCAGATCTAGAGACCTCAGCAGAAGGAGATCTTAAATTGTTTCAAAATTAGCATGACTTGGCTTCTCTCCCTACATCTGCTTCTCTCTACCTCACTATCAAGCAACAAAATCTTTCCATGTATGCAATTTAAATTTTCCAAAGAGGGACTCAATTAATAGACATCCTGTGTGTTTGGCAGCAACCTCTTTGTCAGGTCCCATCAGACCCTGCTGGCTAACCAATGGATGGGTTCGTCTTGCCTCTGGTACCCAGCTGTGGTCCAATGGGCAATGGTCAGAGAGGCAGGGCCACATCAAACCCTACCTGGCTGCCCTGAGGATCGACGATTCCCTGGAAAGGATATGGGCATGGCAGGCAATGTTATCTTCTCTAAGTCATACACATGTTATGATTCATATCATCATATAGAATGAGTTCCTAAATAAAAGCACAGTGGACAATATGGTTTTGGTGCGGATGAAAGAGGACTCAATGTGAAAAGCACTGGGAGTAGATAGCATCTGGCTGGGAGGAAAGGAAATGACCACATTTGAAGTTGGCCTTAAAATCCTTGGCAGCTAAAGCAAAAAAAGAAGAAGTCTGTTGGATTCCATAGTTTACATTTCTGGCAAGGGGAGATATGCAAATCGATCTCCAAAGCCATATTTCCCCCTCTGGAACTAAGCCTGAGCAGAAACATGTCACATGGGTCCTTGTGCAAGGCACTGAACGTCAGTATCAACTACAGATTTTTCTTTTAAAAAGCACAGTCATGCTGTTTAAGTGGATAATTCTTGTATTTATTCTCACGAAAGACTGAGGGATGGATATTGAATTATGTCCCAGGGCTGAGTTTGGCTAATCCCACTACTTTAGGAAAGCTACACAGCACAGGGATAAAGAGAATAGAGTCAGCAAGATATGTATTCAGATCTTCACTCCGTTACCCACCAGTCCTGTAAACTTGGACAAGAAAACAAATCCTCAGTTATATCCTATGAAAGCTGTGAATACCGATTTCCCCTTCACAGGGTTAAAAAAAGATAAAGATTTAATGAGACAATGCATTTGTCTTAGGTCAGGTTCACCAGAAATCAGACTCAATGGCAGAGACTGGCATGCAGGAGGTTTTGGGGGGTGTTCTCTTGGGAGGGCATGAGCAAAGTAGGGTTGGGCAGAGGGAGAAGGTAGCTCGCCATGCCATTGCAGCAAAGCCCTCAGCTGATCCCACGGGAAGCCCTGGAACTGAGATGGTCCTTCTGAGTTGTTCCAAGTCAAGATATGGGTGTCAGGTCTTCACATCCCCACACAGCCAGTCATAGGCTGTAAGACATCCCTGGGGAAGGGACATAAACTTGGATGAAGTGGTTCCTTTTAATGGAGGGCATTTGTCCAAGGAAGACTGAGAGAGAGTGGTCAACCGTCAACATTCCAGGTGGCTGGGGGAATGAGTGCCCCGTTCTAATGAGAGATTTGGAAGCAGCATTACAACATCCACTATAGTACGTGAAGTCCCTGGCACATGGGGGAATCTCAACTTGCTGGAGCTATTTTGATTACTATTTGGATTGTTTATGAGCTTGGAAGCTCTGAATGCAATACTGGTTAACAGATCTTTTCAAACATGAGAAATATGATTCTCACTGGAAGTGACTCACTCAAGAGCAGGTTATCCTCAGCTTCTTTAAAAAGATACTACGCCTAGGTATACTGTCGGTTTAATGACACAAGGAAGTTACTATCCTTTGAACGCACCCTCTGGTCCAGATCCTGGGATGAATGCTCCACTTAATCCTTACAAGAGCCTTGCAGCATAGGCATGTCCCCGCTTTTACAGAAGGACAACATGAAGTTCAGAGAGATGTTGACTTAGTCAAACTAGCCCAACTAGTAAGTGGCCAAAGGGGAAACTGAACCCAGGTTTTTCAGCATTCAAAGCTGGGACCTGCCCATTATTCCAGACTGTCTTGAGAATTGGAGCTTTGGTTGGGTATCAGGCAGAGGTGCCTTCCTTGGTCTTTCTGCTCCTCCTCTGGGAGTCTGTGCATCCCCCTTCAGGGTGTTCCTAGAGTGTTGAAGGGCTTTTGCTTTCTCTAATAGGTTGTGATCTCCTGCAGGGAAGAAGTCATGATTCGTTCATTACTCTGTTTCAATCCAGCTCTCAGTAAAAAGGCTTTGCACATATTAGGAGCTTGGTGACTATCTGCTGAATGAAATAATGAAATCAAAATTCCATGCTTGATAAAAGGAGCCTGAATTTTAACTCAGGCAAGATGGTTCTTTGGGACGTGAGGCCACCATCTTCTTGGTCTGCTGGATTTCTGAATAAAGTCACTATTCCTCATCTCAGCAACTCATTTCTTGATTTACTGGCCTGTAGTGTAGTGAGCAGCACGAGCTTGGACTCTTAACAATTCTGGGGCAGCCAGCCAGGAGCCTTGCTACTTGTGGCCAGCCAGCCCTGGTTGGGGAATTTTGCGGTAAGGCCCTAGCAGCTGCCGGGACAGCTTGTCCTGAGGATCTTTCCCTTCAAAACTCCCCAAAGTAGAACCGGCTTCCCCAGAGCTTGACAGTTGG
Organism: Mesoplodon bidens; assembly: GCF_964165515.1. Lineage (NCBI taxonomy): Eukaryota > Metazoa > Chordata > Mammalia > Artiodactyla > Ziphiidae > Mesoplodon > Mesoplodon bidens. The sequence goes on along the minus strand of NC_138162.1, from coordinate 17,407,863 downwards.
AGCAACAAATCGACATTTGAGAGCCAACAAGCTCCATACAGTAGGGATCAACTCCCAGAGGTGATGTTATTATAAGTGTCAAAGGGCAGGAACTCATTAGTAAGTCTTTTGCATTGTCGTCAGAATAAAGGTACAACTGCTTCACAACAGACATGCCGTGTGGATGAAAGGCTCTTGGTGCTGCAGCCAGGAGTCAGTGCTGTGCCTCTGACGTTGGAGAGCCAAGTTCAGGACACTGGTCCACAAGAGACCTCCCAGCTCCACATAATATCAAGCGGCGAAAATCTCCCAGAGATCTCCATCTCAACACCAGCACCCAGCTTCACTCAATGACCAGCAAGCTACAGTGCTGGACACCCTATGCCAAATAACTAGCAAGACAGGAACACAACCCCACCCATTAGCAGAGAGGCTGCCTAAAATCATAATAAGGCCACAGACACCCCAAAACACACCACTAGATGTGGACCTGCCCACCAGAAAGACAAGGTCCAGGCTCATCCACCAGAACACAGGCACTAGTCCCCTCCACCAGGAAGCCTACACAACCCACTGAACCAACTTTAGCCACTGGGGACAGACACCAAAAACAACGGAAACTATGAACCTGCAGCCTGCAAAAAGGAGACCCCAAAAACAGTAAGAAAAGCAAAATGAGAAGACAGAAAAACACACAGCAGATGAAGGAGCAAGATAAAAACACACCAGACCTAACAAATGAAGAGGAAATAGGCAGTCTACCTGAAAAATAATTCAGAATAATGATAGTAAAGATTATCCAAAATCTTGGAAATAGAATAGACAAAATGCAAGAAACAGTTAACAAGGACCTAGAAGAACTAAAGAGGAAGCAAGCAACGATGAACAACACGATAAATGAAATTAAAAATACTCTAGAATGGATCAATAGCAGAATAACTGAGGCAGAAGAATGGAAAAGTGACCTGGAAGATAAAACAGTAGAAATAACTACTACAGAGCAGAATAAAGAAAAAACAATGAAAAGAACTGAGGACAGTTGCAGAGACCTCTGGGACAACATTAAACACACCGACATTAGAATTATAGGGGTCCCAGAAGAAGAAGAGAAAAAGAAAGGGACTGAGAAAATATTTGAAGAGATTATAGTTGAAAACTTCCCTAATATGGGAAAGGAAAGAGTTAATCAAGTCCAGGAAGCACAGAGAGTCCCATACGGGATAAATCCAAGCAGAAACATGCCAATCACATATTAATCAAACTGTCAAAAATTAACTACAAAGAAAACATATTAAAAGCAGCAAGGGAAAAACAACAAATAACACACAAGGGAATCCCCATAAGGTTAACAGGTGATCTTTCAGCAGAAACTCTGCAAGCCAGAAGGGAGTGGCAGGACATATTTAAAGTGATGAAGGAGAAAAACCTACAACCAAGATTACTCTACCCAGCAAGGATCTCATTCAGATTTCATGGAGAAATTAAAACCTTTACAGACAAGCAAAAGCTGAGAGAGTTCAGCACCACCAAACCAGCTTTACAACAAATGCTAAAGGAACTTCTCTAGGCAAGAAACACAACAGAAGGAAAAGACCTACAATAACAAACACAAAACAATTAAGAAAATGGGAATAGGAACATACATATCGATAATTACCTTAAATGTAAATGGATTAAATGCTCCCACAAAAAGACACAGACTGGCTGAATGGATACAAAAACAAGACCCATATATATGCTGTCTACAAGAGACCCACTTCAGACCTGGGGACACATACAGACTGAAAGTGAGGGGATGGAAAATGATATTCCATGCAAATGGAAATCAAAAGAAAGCTGGAGTAGCGATTCTCATATCAGACAAAATAGACTTTAAAATAAAAACTATTACAAGAGACAAAGAAGGACACTACATAATGATCAAGGGATCGATCCAAGAAGAAGATATAACAATTGTAAATATTTATGCACCCAACATAGGAGCACCTCAATACAAAAGGCAAATATCAACAGCCATAAAAGGGGAAATTGACAGTAACACATTCATAGTAGGGGACTTTAACACCCCACTTTCACCAATGGACAGATCATCCAAAATGAAAATAAATAAGGAAACACAAGCTTTAAATGATACATTAAAGAAGGTGGACTTAATTGATATTTATAGGACATTCTATCCAAAAACAACAGAGTACACATTTTTCTCAAGTGCTCATGGAACATTCTCCAAGATAGATCATATCTTGGGTCACAAATCAAGCCTTCGTAAATTTAAGAAAGTTGAAATTGTATCAAGTATCTTTTCCGACAACAATGCTATGAGACTAGATATCAATTACAGGAAAAACCCTGTGAAAAATACAAACACATGGAGGCTAAACGATACACTACTTAATAAAGAAGTGATCACTGAAAAATCAAAAAGGAAATCAAAAAACACCTAGAAACAAATCACAATGGAGACACGACGACCCAAAACCTATGGGATGCAGCAAAAGCAATTCTAAGAGGGAAGTTTATAGCAATAGAATCCTACCTTAAGAAACAGGAAATGTCTCAAATAAACAACCTAACCTTGCACCTAAAGCAATTAGAGAAAGAAGAACAAAAAAAACCCCAAAGTTAGCAGAAGGAAAGAAATCATAAAAATCAGATCCGAAATAAATGAAAAAGAAATGAAGGAAACAATAGCAATGATCAATAAAACTAAAAGCTGGTTCTTTGAGAAGATAAACAAAATTGATAAACCATTAGCCAGACTCATCAAGAAAAAAAGGGAGAAGACTCAAATCAATAGAATTAGAAATGAAAAAGAAGTAACAACTGACACTGCAGAAATACAAAAGATCATGAGAGATTACTACAAGCAATTCTACGCCAATAAAATGGACAACCTGGAAGAAATGGACAAATTCTTAGAAATGCACAACCTGCCGAGACTGAACCAGGAAGAAATAGAAAATATGAACAGACCAATCACAAGCACTGAAATTGAGTCTGTGATTAAAAATCTTCCAACAAACAAAAGTCCAGGAACAGATGGCTTCACAGGTGAATTCTATCAAACATTTAGAGAAGAGCTAACACCCATCCTTCTCAAACTCTTCCAAAATATAGCAGAGGGAGGAACACTCCCAAGCTCATTCTATGAGGCCACCATCACCCTGATACCAAAACAGACAAGGATGTCACAAAGAAAGAAAACTACAGGCCAATATCACTGATGAACACAGACACAAAAATCCTCAACAAAATACTAGCAAACAGAATCCAACAGCACATTAAAAGGATCATACACCATGAGCAAGTGGGGTTTATTCCAGGAATGGAAGGATACTTCAGTATACGAAATCAATCAACGTGATACACCATATTAGCAAACTGAAGGAGAAAAACCATATGATCATCTCAATAGATGCATAGAAAGCCTTCAACAAAATTCAACACCCATTTCTGATAAAAACCCTCCAGAATGTAGGCATAGAGGGAACTATCCTCAACATAATAAAGGCCATATATGACAAACCCACAGCCAACATCGTCCTCAATGGTGAAAAACTGAAACCATTTCCACTAAGATCAAGAACAAGACAAGGTTGCCCACTATCACCACTATTACTCAACATAGTTTTGGGAGTTCTAGCCACAGCAATCAGAGAAGAAAAAGAAATAAAAGGAATCCAAATCGGAAAAGAAGAAGTAAAGCTGTCACTGTTTGCAGATGATATGATACTATACATAGAGAATCCCAAAGATGCTACCAGAAAACTATTAGAGCTAATCAATGAATTTGGTAAAGTAGCAGGATACAAAATTAATGCACAGAAATCTCTGGCATTCCAATGCACTAATGATGAAAAATCTGAAAATGAAATTAAGAAAACATTCCCATTTCCATTGCAACAAAAAGAATAAGATATCTAGGAATAAACATACCTAAGGAGACAAAAGACCTGTATGCAGAAAATTATAAGACACTGATGAAAGAAATTAAAGATGATACAAATAGATGGAGAGATATACCAAATCTTAGATTGGAAGAATCAACATTGTGAAAATGACTCTACTACCCAAAGCAATCTGCAGATTCAATGCAATCCCTATCAAACTACCACTGGCATTTTTCACAGAACTAGAACAAAAAATTTCAAAATTTGTATGGAAACACAAAAGATCCCAAATAGCCAATGCAACCTGGAGAACGAAAAATGGAGCTGGAAGAATCAGGCTCCCTGACTTCAGACTATACTAAAGCTACAGTAATCAAGACAGTATGGTACTGGCACAAAAACAGAAATATAAATCAATGGAACAGAATAGAAAGCCCAGAGATAAACCCACGCACATATGGTCACCTTACCTTTGATAAAGGAGGCAAGAATATACAGTGGAGAAAAGACAGCCTCTTCAATAAGTGGTGCTGGGAAAACTGGACAGGTACATGTAAAAGTATGAGATTAGAACACTCCCTAACACCATACACAAAAATAAGCTCAAAATGGATTAAATATCTAAATGTAAGGCTAGAAACTATCAAACTCTTAGAGGAAAACATAGGCAGAACACTCTATGACATAAATCACAGCAAGATCCTTTTTGACCCACCTCCTAAAGAAATGGAAATAAAAACAAAACTAAACAAATGGGACCTAATGAAACTTCAAAGCTTTTGCACAGCAAAGGAAACCATAAACAAGACCAAAAGACAGCCCTCAGAATGGGAGAAAATATTTGCAAATGAAGCAACTGACAAAGGATTCATCTCCAAAATTTACAAGCAGCTCATGCAGCTCAATAACAAAAAAACAAACAACCCAATCCGAAAATGGGCAGAAGACCTAAATAGACATTTTTCCAAAGAAGATATACAGATTGCCAACAAACACATGAAAGAATGCTCAACATCATTAATCATTGGAGAAATGCAAATCAAAACTACAATGAGATATCATCTCACACCGGTCAGAATGGCCATCATCAAAAAATCTAGAAACAATAAATGCTGGAGAGGGTGTGGGGATAAGGGAACCCTCTTGAACTGCTGGTGGGAATGTAAATTGATACAGCCACTATGGAAAACAGTATGGAGGTTCCTTAAAAAACTAAAAATAGAACAACCATACGACCCAGCAATCCCACTACTGGGCATATACCCTGAGAAAACTGTAATTCAAAAAGAGTCATGTACCAAAATGTTCATTGCAGCTCTATTTTTAATAGCCAGGAGATGGAAGCAACCTAAGCGTCCATCATCGGATGAATGGATAAAGAAGATGTGGCACATATATACAATGGAATATTACTCAGCCATAAAAAGAAACGAAATTGAGTTATTTGTAGTGAGGTGGATGGACCTAGAGTCTGTCATGCAGAGTGAAGTAAGTCAGAAAGAGGAAAACAAATACCGTATGCTAAGACATATATATGGAATCTAAGGGGGAAAAAAAGGGTTATGAAGAGCCTAGGGGTAAGACGGGAATAAAGACACAGACCTACTAGAGAATGGACTTGAGGATATGGGGGAGTGGGAAGGGTAAGCTGTGACAAAGTGAGAGAGTGGCATGGACATATATACACTACCAAACGTAAAATAGATAGCTAGTGGGAAGCAGCCGCATGGCACAGGGAGATCAGCTCAGTGCTTTGTGACCACCTAGAGGGGTGGGATGGTGAGGGTGGGAGAGAGGGAGATGCAAGAGGGAAGAGATATGGGAACGTATGTATATGTATAACCTATTCACTTTGTCATAAAGCAGAAACTAATGCACCATTGTAAAGCAATTATACTCCAATAAAGATGTTAAAAAAAAATCCATGCTTGATTAGAGGAAAGTTCAGCTTACTTTATCATGGAATTGGGAAGTAGAAATGCTTCCTCATTGATCCCAAAGTTTAGTTTTTTTCAGCCTGTGGGAGCCAGAACACAAGACTAGCTCTTCAGTGTCTCCCTAGTTCCAAAGCAAAACTTGAACTTTGCTATCGTGGCTCCTGAGCTCTTGTTCACCCCATGGGCTTGTGATGTGGATGATTAGAGATGCCAGAGGGACTCAGTGTGAAGGGGCAAAGGTGTGTGGCAGGGAGTTGCCACATCAGAGAGTGAAAGGAAGTAACTGCAAAATCTAATCAAGGGCTAATAATCTATGTGTTTATTTAGCCAACAGTTATTGAACTGCTCCTTGAGTAAGAAATAGACATAAAGATTGAAAAACAGATTGACTCCATCAAGAAATCTGTAGAATAACGAGGGAGATCAAACGTATGCACAGGTAGATATCATACATCGTAGAGTGTTGTAAGAACTGCCTGAAAGAGATGGGCATTAACTGGATATAAGCGGAAGGAAAAAGGGGGATCGGAGAGGAATCATTAAAGAGTCGGTCTTTAAGCTAGACCTTGAAGAATGCAAAAAAGAACAACAAACTAGGCAAAAGCTGAGGCGGAATGTGCCCCTTAAGCCTCAGCTTCAGACCTGACTGATATGCCTCTTAATCTCTCTAATACGTACAAGGTATTCCACTTAAGTAACAGCTATATGTGCCCTGTTATAGATTCATCCATTCATTTAACAAATAAAGCACCTACTATGTGCCATGCCCTGTTCCTATGCTCTGGATGAGCAAAATATGGTGTCTGTCCACTGAAAACTTGTAGTCCAGGAAGGGAGGAAGGAAGGAAGTTCAAAGTGGCAAATCTAAGGCAAAGCATGAGTGTTTTCAATTCCCTTTTTCTTACTCTCCCATCTAGATTGTCTATTTCTTGAAGGCAAAGACCGTGCCTTATGTAACTGTGCTTTCACCACGTGCTCAGAGTATAGGGGAGGTTCAGAAGATGTGTGTGTGTGTTGTGTATGTGTGTATGTGTGTGTTGAATGAGGGTGGGGGAGGGGAGAGAGAAAGTGTTATAAGCCAAAGAGTAGCAAGCAGTTCTCCCTGGGTAAATTCTACCAGTACTTCGAGAATAAATATTTACACAGGAAAGGAATAAAAATGCCTTATTCCATGTGTCTCATATATCTCTAGTTTTCCAGCGGACCCCTGTTTTATTTTCTTGACTTTGGATCAAATGCATTCCCCTTTTCTGGGTGCTCTGAGAGTCTTCTTTTGTGCTCAAGTCAATTTCCTCAGAGTGCAGTGACTCCGAAATGAATCTTTGCCAAAATCTCAACTTCAAAATGTCATGTTTCCTTATTTTAAATATATATACATATTTTTCTCTCACTGGCTGTGGGAATATACATCATCTAATTAGCCAAATGGATTTTCAGTTCAGCCCAATCGTTTCCTTATTTTGCATCTGAAGTGCGGCGTTGCTCAGGGGACCACCTGGCCACGGAGGTACTCATTAAGTCTGATCTTCAATTACATTGATTATAAACCTGTTTCTTTAACTGTGTGCCATAGATCGGGGTGAGCTGGGGAGCTCAGGACACTCCGTAGTGGAGTCGGAAAAGCCAGAGGCACATCAGCCCCCAAAGACACAGAGAGCTACAGATGAGAACTAAAAATACCACGGAAGAAGGTAGCATCAGACAAAACCGCCTGGAGAGCCAGACAGCCGTGCAAATCTCTTTCATTACACCTCACATCATGACGCAGACCTCTGAAAACCATGGATAGAAAATTTCAAAAGAAGGCTCTGGTCACAGTGGTGAATGGGGAGAACAGGAGGGAAGGATTGTATGGCTGAAAGATGGTCTTCACATAGGAAGCTCAGGGAAGTGTTTTAGCCCAACGTATTCTGCTCTCTTTCCTGTTCCCTCTTTCTTTGGGTGCAAAATAATTACAGGCTTCCTTCTTTCTGTTACATCCTGTTTCCCCATGAGGATCCCATCTGACTTGGACCTGGGAGAAACGTCTTTCCGGGACACAGGAGGAAAAACAAAGTGTGATGAAGCAGACATAAGGAGCACATCTACCTTCAGCCCCATAGACCCCTGAAGAACGCATCCACTCCTACCTCTTCCCCCAACCCCCAAATCCACAGAGCCCCAAAGAATGTAGAATGAATACATTGTACCACCAGCCATTGACTAAACACTGTTTAAGGAGTGATCAAACTCTGCAAAAATGAGGTTAAAAACAACAGTTTGAGGGTTTGGGAGAGTGAGCAGAGCCAGTGTGGGTAGCTGGAGGTGCTCAGCCTCTGGGAGAGAGCAACAGCTCTCTAGGGTTGCAGGGTCGAGGGGTGATTCTCTTACAGACATCTCTGAGAGAGGAATCTGCCACTTACCTCGATGCCTTAACCTGACTTTCTCCTTCCAGCTCTTTTCCCTTCTGCCATTTCTTTCTCTTTTCCTTGGATCAACTTCAACCTATTTCTCTGTACTCTCTCTATCTCTTATGGGCTGACTTGTGTCCACCCCAAAATTCATTTGTTGAAATCCTAATGCTCAGTACCTCAGAATATGACTGTACTTGTTGAAAGGACCTTTCAAGAGGTAATTACGGTTAAATGAAGTCATCAGGGTGGGTCCAATATGGCTGGTGTCCTTCCACGAAGAAGGGATTAGGATACAAGCACACACAGAGGGAAGACCGTGTGAAGACCAAGGAGAAGATGGCCATAAGATAGCTATCGACAAGCCAAGGAGAGGGGTCCTCAAAAGAAACCCTGCCAACACCTTGATCTCAGACTTCCAGCCTCCAGAACTGTGAGGAAACAAATGTCTGTTGTTTAAGCCGCATTGTCTGCAGTACTTTGTTATGGCAGCCCTAGCAAACTGATATATTACCTCTTTTTTGACAGCAACTATCTCTTAAGCCTGGCATTTGCTCCATTTATTAACTTCTATTTTGTGTCATTGGTCCCTGTGGATCACTTCTCAGAATAAAGTTTTGAAATGTATAAAACATAATGCATAGTATTACAAAGGAAACCAGTAACTGAAATAGAGTTCTATCCATGGACCCCTTGGGGGTTAGTAGAGTCCAGGATAAAAACCCTCGTCGAACTAAGTTATTTTCATTCATTCCACCGGTGCCCAGTCTGCTGCCTGACCTGGTTCCAAGTACTCCCAACACCACTGGATGGGCAGAGGGAATGGCGGCTTGGCTGCAATGAATACGTAATCTTGCTGAAGTATGTGAATGAGATACACATGACAAGGAGAAGAAAGACACTAAGAAAACACTACGATAGTCCAGTGGCTAACTGAAAGAGGGTTACCTCTTTCCTTTTGTTTATTGTACACGAAAATACTGTTTTTTAAGGTCTAAGGGAGATAGAAACTTGGTTAAGATCAGAATTTTCTTGGAACAATCATACAATAGATCAGAACTGTCTGATGCTAAGTTACAGGTTTAATTCGAAAGTGTTAGAAAACTCTCAGTTCCTCTACTCCAGAGTTTCTCAATTTTGTTTTTGTTTTTGTTTTTGTTTTTGTTCTGTGTATGGCCATGCCATGCGGCTTGTGGGATCTTAGTTCCCCGACCGGGGATCAAACCCGAACCTGTATCCACTGCATTGGGAGCACGGAGTCTTAACCACTGGACCGCCAGGGAAGTCCCTCTCAACTTTTAATTTTTTTTTATTATCACACACGAAACAACCTTTTTAGACCTTTTTTCCCCTAATCACTCCCCCACCCATAAACTTTTAATACCACAGATATACTGTATATCTGTTTATGTACTGTGCTTTTGTTGTACATAAGAGGAGTAAGATTTTTTGTGCCCCCCTCCCCGTACTTCCCAAGAATCAATTTCATCCCTTTGGAAGTATTACTGTCCTCACTGAGAATGGATGCTCCAGGGAGACCCTCTTCTTTTAGAAGTAAAGAAACTGAGGGCTAAGGAAGGAGAGAGATGTGCCCCAGATCCCACTGGGATTAGTGAAATGTCTATAACTAAAACCTAGATTTTACGACTCCCAGCCTCTTAGCACCGTGAGGGAGGTGAAGGTCAAAGAGGTGAACTGAATTTCCCAAGGCAACAGAGCTGGAAAGTGTTGAGGCTGGACCAGAACCCGAGTGCTGTGACTTCTAGCTCAGTGTTTGTTCTAGGATTTCATGCTGACGATGAAGAATAAATTCCACTGCTGAGTAGTATATTGTATATATACACCACATCTTCTTTATCCATTCACCTGTCCATGGACATTTAAGTTCCTTCCATGTCTTGGCTATTGTAAATAGTGCTGCTATGAACATTGGGGTGCATGTGCCTTTTTGAATTAGAGTTTTCTCTGGATATATGTGCAGGAATGAGATTGCAGAGTCATATGGTAACCCTATTTTTAGTTTTTTAAGGAACGTCTATAAAAAAAGAATGAAATAATGCCATTTGCAGCAACATGGATGGACCTAGAGATTATCATACTAAGTGAAGTAAGTCAGACAGAGAAATATCATATGATATCACTTATATGTGGGATTTAAAACAAAATGATTCAAATGAGCTTATTTACAAAACAGAAATAGATTCAACAGACATAGAAAACAAACTTATGGTTACCAAAGGGGATAGTGGGGGGGGGGGAAGAGAGATAAATTAGCATTTTAGGATTAACATATACACACTACTACATATAAAATAGGCAAAAACAAGGGTCTACTGTATAGCACAGGGAACCATACATACTCAGTATCTTGTAATAACTTTTAATGGAAAAGAATCTGTAAAAGAATATATATATATATATATATATATATATATATATATATATTCTGATCTACATATGTATCTGAATCACTTTGCTGTACACTTAAAACTAACACAACATTGTAAATTAACTACACTTCAATAAAAAATAAAAATAAAAAAAGAATAGATTCCATGAAAGTAAGTTGTCATGAGGCTAGAGATCCTTCAAAGGAAAGATGAAATGCTAATACCCTTGTGAGGTCCATGTCATAGAAGAAACATTGAAGAATCCATCACTAGATGTCCCAGAAAAGGAAGCATGGCTATAGACAGGCCACTGGTGTTCTAGGTTAGCAAAAGAGTTATTTCCAAATAAAGCTGTTTCAAAGCCTTGCTCCCTCTCCCCACATAGAAGTTTCCCTGTAGTGCCAGACCCATATTTGCTCCAAGCAATTGTGTTTCTATGCTTTCTATCTTCCCCACCTCAAATTGTGATCAAAGTCTAGCTAAAACAGATTGCCACAGAATTCCACAAGCCTTTATGTATCCTTGCTCTTGCTTCAAGGCTGAGTTAGGGGTGTTTCAGTCTGAACAAAAGAGGTTTAAAGTGTTGAAATTTCAAAAAATTATTTTTCTCCCCAGAGATGTAACAATTTGGTATCAAGCTAGGCAGCAGGGGAAAAGAACAAAGTCATAAAACGCTTCCCATTTTTCTTTGTTACTTAAAATTTTAAAGAAGAATTGTGGTTAAAGATTAAAGGCAGCTATTTACTTTTAATTTAATAATTTGTTTATCTTTTCTTCCTTTCTTTTAAAAAAATTTCTTCATTAAATCATTTGGAATTTATGCATCAAACCCAATCTCAATGTTGGATTTCTTTTTGATCCAATATGATCAGTGCTTCTTGAATGAACGTGGCGGACAGTTGCTCCCAAAACTCAAAGATCCTTTAGGTCTGACTAATACTGAAAAACTTCCCTCTCTGTCAGTTGCTCACATAAGACATGAACTTGAATGGGAGCTAGAGGTCTAGATTTTGGAGTCAAACAAGCATGGATTAAATCCTAGCCCAGCCAATGAGTAACTGTGTGACCCTGGAACAAATCACTTAATCTTGGCAACTCTCCTCAGTTTCCACATCCGTACAAAGGGAATAGCTATTTCACAGAGGTTCTATGACCATTAAATGAAAAACACTCGAATTGCCTACGAACAGGACTGTGCCTGGCTAGGGCCTCTGAGTTGTACTATTCCAGGGGACAAAATTTACATAGCAAAAAAAAAAAAAATCATGCTATGCATAATCATATGTCTATCCATATATACCATATATGGTATATATATTATTGTATATTTCATATATACAATATAATTGGACAATTGAGTGTGCCTATGTATATATGCTTGTGTATGTGTACATACACAAACAGATAATTCTGTGAATAACTGTACCCTATTTAGATGTTGCTCCTGGAGCTGTGCAACATGGTGGCCCTGCCTGGGAAACAGTCAGACAATAGCTTCATTTAAAAGAAGAAAACCTTTGCCCTGTCTACCCAAGAATGGTCATTTTCCCTGTGTGGATTCATGGCTTATCTCAGCAGCATCTCTGATTTTAGCAATTTCCCGGGGCAAGCTGGCTAGGGCAGGAACAAGGGATACTATTTTAAGATATGTTGCAGGAACTCTACTCAGTACTCTGTAATGACCTATATGGGAGAAGAATCTTAAAAAGAGTGTGTGTGTGTATATATATATATATATATATATATATATATATATATATATATATATATATATATAACTGATTCACTTTGTTGAGCAGAAACTAACACAACATTGTAAATCAACTATACTCCAATAAAAATTTAAAAAAATATATGTCACAGGAGTGAGGTAACATTGTAGAGGCTCTGGAGAAATGCTTGGCACCTATTAGGTTCAATAAATTTGTAATGAAAATACAAAATTTGTGGCTAGGACATGACTGGCTGGCTGAGTTAACAAATGCATGAATGTGCCCTGTGATTTTCCAGGTCCAGCAGCTTAACTACGTTCCTTGCCCCATCCCCTTCTTCTGGTCCACCCTTTTCTATGAAATATGCTTCTTTTTGCCTTTCCTAAGCAATCTGCACAAACGCCAGGGCCTGTTTGGCACGGACAACTCACAACTGTGAGCACTAAGAATAACCATATTAGCAATTCCTCCCGGATCTGTTTCATTGCCACACCGTGGGTTCAATGCCAACCCACCAAATTAGGTCCAGGCACCCGCCTGCTTTTTTGTGTCTGTCACTGCGTGCGTGCGTGCATGAGTGCATGTATGTACATGTGTGTGCATTCCTTTCTCTCTAGATCTCTTACCTTCTATTCTCTTCTCTTTTGAATTCAGTGGGAAAAGCACAGACCTTGGAATTGGCAAACCTGGATTCAAAAGGTGTCCTTACCATTTTGTATTTGAATGACCTTGGGATCTGCTTAATATTCCTTTCCTCAGGTTCCTCATCTGAAAGAGGATGAATAATATTTACCTTGGAGCATTTGAAGGAATATCATATGTGACTCTGTGTACCTTACTTATCAAATGGAAGTTTTTATTACTGCTGCTGCTATTAATCTAATTGATCCTAGAAATAACTCTGGAGGGCAAATGTTATTTTTACCCCCATTTTACAGACAAGGAAATTGAAGCTGAAGGATGTCAAAGGTACATGTTTTAAACTGCACAGCTAAGGAGCTAATGATTCCAAATCAGAGCTCAGTCCACCCGTCTCTGAGTCTAGAGGTCTGTCTTTAACACCAGGCTGCCTCCCATTCTTCTTACTTTGAGGAAAACCAATCCACACTACTAACATGTGTGTGTGTGTGTGTGCGTGTGCGTGTGTGTGTGTGTGTGTGTGTGTGTGTTTGGCCTCTGTCAATATTCATCTCTGGTTATTTCCCTAAGTACTGAGTTTCTCACGGTGGTGCCTGAAACATAAATCAGACCATGCTGAGAGTGTGTGTGAACGAGAGAGAGAAATGGCAGGGGGAAAGTGACATAATACTGTAATTCAATACTTAATATCTCCAAAGACATGTAATACCTCCTCTTGACATTTCCAAAAGATATTTTCTGGAAACCGGACAATAATTCAAATGAATGCTAAGCCTAAATTTAATTGTTTTATGATGCTACAAAGGAGTACATGGGGCAAGGCTTCCAAAAATCAGAGGTTTCAACAGTCATGTTGATGAAACAGATTTCACCGTCTGGCACAGATGAGAACAGCTGCTTAAATACAGAATACTGGTACCTGGAGCAACATAACAAAGGAGGCTCAGCTTAGGCTCACTGCAGCGTCCACAGCCACCAGCCCTGCACCAGCTGAGCCTACTATGAATTCTGGGAAAGGTGAGGAGAGAAAGGGTAAGATTTTTATTTGAGGACCAAATGAAAGTCTTGAGGCTCAAGCAGGATTTAGGATGACTGAGATCCACATTTCTGGTACATGGCATGTGAAGGATGAGTTCTTTCATTCTGTTCTCAGGGGCTGTAGCTTAAGGGAGCCAGGCTCTGAAATCAGAAAGGACTGGTTGGTGCCTCAACCCTGCCACTTACCAGCTGATGAACTTTATGCCCATTATCTGACTTTGAGGGCTTTTCTTTCTTTCTCCCTTCCTTCCTTCCTTCTTTCTCTTTCTTCCTTCCTTCCCTCCTTTCTTTATTTAAGGCTGCGTTGGGTTTTCATTGCTGTGCATGGGCTTTCTCTAGTTGCAGTGAGCAGGGGCTACTCTTCATTTTGGTGCACGGGCTTCTCACTGTGGTGGCTTCGCTTTGTTGCAGAGCACAGGCTCTAGGCGCACAGGCTTCAGTAGTTGTGGCACGTGGGCTCAGTAGTTGTGGCTCTCGGGCTTAGTTGTGCCTCAGCATGTGGGATCTTCCTGGACCAGGGATCGAACCCGTGTCCCCTGCACTGGCAGGCGGATTCTTAACCACTGCGCCACCAGGAAATTCCTAGTTCCTCTTCTATAAAATGGAGACAATAACACCTATCACATACTCCACATACCACACTAAGATGTCCATGGTTGATAAGGAAAGCAAGTTGCCTAAGAATATGTAGGATCTTATCTCAGGTTTGAAACAAACAAACAAGCAACAATTCAGGGTGTGTGTGTGTGTGTGTGTGTGTGTTCATGCATGTGTGTATGTATGTATTTGTGCCAGTGTAGGAGTAGCAAAAATTCTGGAAGAATATACACTGAGAGAGTCATCAACCCAACAGACTAGGACAAGGAATATGAATGAGGGCATATTTAATATTTACTACAATCACTCCTGTATTACTTTAATAATAAGAGTGCTGCTGCTGCTGCTACTATTACTACTACTACTACTACCACCACTACTACTACTACTACTACTACTACCACTACTATTACTATTACTACTACTACCACCACCACCACCACTACCACTACTACTATTACTATTACTACTACTACCACCACCACTACCACTACTATTACTACTACTACTACTACTACCACCACCACCACCACTACTATTATTACTACTACTACTACCACCACCACTATTACTACTACTACTACTGCTACCACTACTATTACTACGATGACTACTACTACTACTACTACCACCACTACTACTACTACTACTACTACCACCACTACTACTACTACTACTACTGCTGCTGCTGCTGCTGCTACTGCTACTGCTACTACTGCTACTGCTAGTATACCAACAACTTCAGAAGGTTTGGGGAGGAATAAAGAATACACACACACACACACACACACACACACATATATTTATAGTATTGAGTCAAACACATAGTTGGTGACCAAAATGTGCTTGCTATTTATTTTTTTTGTCCCTGGCAACTAAGGAATATTGTTCTCTCTCCCTTGGACTAGGAGAGGCACTGGATAAAAAAGGCAGCAACTGACTAAATGGTTCTGCTCCCCCCTCTCATGCATGTCCTTTCTAGCCCACCCGTCCTTTCGTCTTTGCTCAGGTTGTTCCCATATCCTGGAGCATCCTCCTAACCATACCTGTCCTCCCAGTCCCTGTCAAAGGCAACTTGTCCTCCCTGGTTCTCTCACCTGGAAGTGGCCTTGCATATGAACCTCTCTCCTTACACGATGGTCACTAGTAAGGGATTTGAGCTCAGCACAAACTTACCGAGGATCCCCCACGTGGCAAGGTTTGGGCACGTTGATGTCTTATCTACCTTGGAAGAGACTGAGCTTTGGAAGGACAATCCATATCTAACTCACCTTCAAATTACGGTTCCTTAGCACAGTGTCTGGCACTCCGCAGGTGATCAGTAAACATTCTGGATGGATGGATGGGTGGCTGCTCGGATGGCTGAAGTGACAAATGGTGCTTGCAGCTCTCTTGAGAACACCACCTTAGATGTTATCAAATGCAACAAAAGAAGGCGACCACACAGTTTCCCCCCTACCTTCTCCAATAGTGCTTCAAATTTCACCGAGACTCACTAATGAGCCTTAGTAACAGGCAGTGTTTGTTCAGCATCTAAGATACTGTCTAACACCTTTACATGCAATAGCTCATTTAATCCTCACAGCAAGAGATATGAGAGCTCCTGGAGTCAGACAGATCTTGCTCAGCAGCTGTGGAAGCTTGGGCAAACCTATTACCTTCTTTGGGACTCGGTTTCCTCATTTCCTCATTCCTGCGCTTCATCTAACTGTCACTACTTCTCAGCAGTCTGGTTACTGAGTTTAAGTCTGAACATATTTATTCACATAGTTGACAAATGTTTACTGAGCGCCATACATATGCCAGGCCTGGTTGGAAGAACTGGGTATTCAGCAGGGAACACAAAAGACACAGCACTACAGCACTTGGCTGTAGCGAATGTACAAGGAAATGAGCATTAAACAAGCAAATGCACCAACACGTACAGGACTACAAATAAGGAGTGCTGTGGAGAAAGCAAGGAGCTGCTGTGAGTACCCAGCAGGCTGTGTGTGTGTGTGTGTGTGTGTGTGTGTGTATTGGGGGAGGAGAAGGGAAAGTGGTGATATCAGTTAAATAATGTTTCTTGCAAAAAATAATAATAATAATAATAAAGTACGTGAAGTTCTAAGATGGAAAATCATTGGGTTCTAAATATTTTTGGTTGGAACCAGCAGTAAAGCAAATGATGTTAGCTAAACTAGGGGATGTGTAAGATTTGGCGTGTATTTATGCTTTTTGCTTTCAAACTCAATTGTCCTTTCTGCAGTGCTAAGTATCTGAAAGAGCAGTTAAATACCCAAACTAGGATTCTGTGAATATGAACTCAACCCCACAGTTCAGTTTACAATTTACACAATAGGATGGGGCTTTACCAGAGGCCACATAAAAGACCAAATAGAGATTAACATAATTTGACTTTTGCAAAGAACTAGTCAATTTCCTCTATTTTTTGTTGTTAAGTTCATTTAGATGATGAGGCCCTTCCTGTTTTTTTATAGATGGAGAGTCCAGTGCAGTGTTTAAGAGCAGGACCATGGAGTCAGGCGGCCAGTTTTCATGTTCCAGCCCAGCCATGAACTAACCCAGAGATAATGATCCAGTTATATGGGCCTTGGTTCCTCAGCTATAAAACTGTGGATAAGAATCTCATAGGAATGTGGGAGGTAATATATGTAAATTAATTTCCCGTTGTTTTAAATTACTCACTTTTAATGTAAATGAGGTCATCAACATAAAGTCCTTAAAGCAGTACCTAGCACATAATAAATGCTTAATAAGTGTTAGCTATTCTTATACTAATTTTACTTACACATATTTGATAACCCTATTGTGAAATACAAGGGAATGTTGCCTTGTTCAAATACAGTTTGGCAAAAACCCCCACAATAACAGAGACTCCTTAAGCTTTGAATATAACAGGGTAAACAAAGGCTCATTCTGTGACTCATTTCTATTTTCTTAATTGCCTGCTCTTGCTCTGGACCTCAGCCAGGAGTCAGTCATTAGCCAGGCCATGGATACATGCACATCACACTGTGTGTGTGTATCAACAAGAACACACAGCTCCTGTTGCTTCTGAGGGCTGCAAAGAAAGGACATTAAAAGTGAGTGATTTGAAACAACTGAAATTTAATTAAAAACAAAATTAAAAGTTGTTTCAAGCCCAGCGCTTCAGCCAGCAAGACTCAGAGGAAATTAGTAAGTGCTACTAATAGCTGGATCTAATTCACAAGCCTCTAGGAAGTGAGTCAGATTAAAGAAGACACATATTCTTTAGATGAAACAATTAAAGATCACTTCTGAGAAATAATCACAAACAGTATCCCAGGGCAAAAAGGAACATTATTTGCTGGTGTGTTTCTTTTCTACTTTCTGATTTCCATTATGGGAAAGTGCCCTGAGATTCCCCAAGTAGCATCTTCTATGGCAACGGAGAAGGGTTTTGAAAAACAGACTTAAATGAGTGGGAGATGGGGGCAAATTCTTTAAAAAAAAATAATAATAATCGTCATTCACTGCCTGAAATTCCATCTTACCAATTCATTTATCCTTTGAAATTTCAAATACTCAGGTTGCTCAGTCAAATTCTAATCCCTCTCAAATTATGGACCTCAAATAATGATGTGACAAGTAATGATGTTCCAAGTTCCCAACTGGGAACTGGGAACTGGGTGTCAGGATGGTCAGATGAGCTGGTTTCTGGGTGCCATCGTGCATGGAGTCAGAGTGGGCAGTGGGGCTGTGTCTGGGATAGACCTGGGAGGCATGTCCCAAAGAGAGGTCAATCCGCCCCTGGTTCTCAGGGCAGCATGGAGACAGGCAGAGGAAAAGAAGCAAAAACTATGTCAGGAGGCAGGCAGACACAGAACTGAACTGAGGGCAATAGATGAGGGAAGAAACGATACGTCATGGGGAGAAGTGACCAGAGCAGGGATGCTGAAACTTTTCATGGATGGTGACAGGCCAGGAATGGGGTGGCCCAGCTTAATTTAAACATACAAAGTTGGGGCAGACAGGAAGTGCCTCTGAACAAAGGAATGCTCATGAGAGCCCTACTTTGCTGAGCATCAGATGGAAAGGCAAAAGAATGCCTGTGCCACAGAAGACCCGGTTCCTGCTCACCTATGCAACCCTACCTCACCCCATCCACCCAGCCATGCCCACCCTGTCCCAGCTTCTCTGTCACTGGCTTTGGGTTTGCTGTTCCCTCTACCTGAAGTACCCTTTCTTCCTTTTTCACTTCACATCTCAGTTTAAACGCCTAGAGTCTGTCATGCAGACATGCAGAAGTAAGTCAGAAAGGGAAAGACAAATACCATATGCTAACACATATATATGGAATTTAAGAAAAAAAATGTCATGAAGAACCTAGGGGTAAGATAGGAATAAAGACACAGACCTACTAGAGAATGGACTTGAGGATATGGGGAGGAGGAAGGGTAAGCTGTGACAAAGCGAGAGAGTGGCATGGACATATATACACTACCAAACGTAAGGTAGATAGATAGTGGGAAGCAGCCGCATAGCACAGGGAGATCAGCTTGGTGCTCTGTGACCACCTAGAGGGGTGGGATAGGAAGGGGGGGAGGGAGACGCAAGAGGGAAGAGATATGGGAACATATGTATATGCATAACTGATTCACTTTGTTATAAAGCAGAAACTAACACACCATTGTAAAGCAATTATACTCCAATAAAGCTGTTAAAAAAAAAAAAAAAACAGCCGCCTCCTAAGAGAGGTCTCTCTGACCACCCTATCTGAGATGACATCCCAACTCTCCTCTTTGTTTTAATTATTTTACACCATTTTAATTATTTTCACAGCAGCTCTCACTTATTTCATCGCCTCGACATATTCCATTATTTTGCCAATTTGCTTTGGTGTGTGTCTCCTGCTGAGAATGAAAGCATTATGAAGGCAGGTTCTTTATAATATGTGTGTGTGTTGTTGTTGTTGTTTTCCAAGACAGCATCTCTAATGCTCCAGGACACATAAGGAACATGAAATAAATATTTGTTCCACGAGTGAATAGGTTCTGGAAAGATTAAGACATAGTAGGTAAAACACCTGGTTCACTGCCTGCCACATCAGGGGCACATTGATGACTTTTAGTTGATTATTTTTATAATTAACCAATATTACGTTAATTTGGATTCTAATAGTGAGCTTGATGCTGGGAGGGCAGAAGCATGGAGATTCAAAAGGTGACTGGAGGGCTCCAAAGGCCAATTTGCTGTCTCACACCATATTTGAAATACCCGATATGCCATAAGTATGTGCTTGTCGTATAGATGGATCTTACTGGCAGCGTGAGGATGGGGAGGGTGTGAGGATGAGGAAGATGTGAGACTGGGAGCTGCTGAGGGCTGACTCAGCAGCTTGATAAGGGAGGGGGAAAAGCTGAGCTCAATTTCCTTTTGCATAAACCAGTTTCATCCTCTCCTCAAACAAATTCTTTGAGGGCGTTGATGAATGTGTCCAAGCCCAACCTACCCTTAATGTTCAACTCAACCCCTCCCTTCTCTAAGAATCCTTTGAGATCAACCTCAGTGAGAATTCTCTTCTCCAGCCCCCATTCTATTTCTGGTGTAGCTTTGGAAACCATTCAGCTTATGTTTCCTGGGTTTGAGGTTGGTGTTAAAGAGGCCATCCCATTGTCAGATCATGTGATCTAATTCTGGAATTCAAAATAAAACTGCAATAGGGATCATCATCAAAATAACATAGTAAATGTCTCAGACTGCCTTTTGAGATTTGTTGTTGTTGTTTTTTGTTTTTTGGGGTTTTTTTTGCGGTATGCAGGCCTCTCACTGTTGTGGCCTCTCCTGTTGTGGAGCACAGGCTCTGGACGCGCAAGCTCAGTGGCCATAGCTCACGGGCCCAGCCGCTCCGCGGCATGTGGGATCCTCCTGGACCAGGGCACGAACCCATGTCCACTGCATCGGCAGGTGGACTCTCAACCACTGTGCCACCAGGGAAGCCCTGTTTTGTTTTGATTTGTTTTGTTTTGTTTTTTGCGGTACGCGGGCCTCTCACTGCTGTGGCCCCTCCCGTTGCGGAGCACAGGCTCCGGACGTGCAGGCTCAGCGGCCATGGCTCACAGGCCCAGCCGCTCCGTGGCATGTGGGATCCTCCTAGACCGGGGCACGAACCTGTGTCCCCTGCATCGGCAGGCAGACTCTCAACCACTGCACCACCAGGCAAGCCCGGGAAGCCCTGTTTTTATTTTGTTTGTTTTGTTTTGTTTTGTTTTGATGTCTTGAATGGGAAATAGATCTAAAAATACAGAGTTCCTTACATTTAGGTCTTTAATCCATTTTGAGTTTATTTTTTGTATGGTGTTAGGAAGTGTTTCATTCTTTTACATGTAGCTGTCCAGTTTTCCCAGCACCACTTATTGAAGAGGCTGCCTTTTCTCCATTGTATATTTTTGCTTACTTTGTCAAAGATAAGGTGACCATATGTGTGTGGGTTTATCTCTGGGCTTTCTATCCTGTTCCATTGATCTGTATTTCTGTTTTTGTGCCAGTACCATACTGTCTTGATTTCTGTAGCTTTGTAGTATAGTCTGAAGTCAGGGAACCTGATTCCTCTAGCTCCATTTTTCTTTTTTAAGATTGCTTCGGCTATTTGGGATCTTTTGTGTTTCCATACAAATTGTAAAATTTTTTGTTCTAGTTCTGTGAAAAATGCCATTGGCAATTTGATAGGGATTGCACTGAATCTGCAGATTGCTTTGGGTAGTATAGTCATTTTCACAATGTTGATTCTTCCAATCCAAGAATGTGGTATATCTCTCCATCTGTTTGTGTTGTCTTTAATTTCTTTCATCAGTGTCTTATAGTTTTCTGCATATAGGTCTTTTGCATACTTAGGTAGTTTTATTCCTAGGTATTTTACTCTTTTTGTTGCAATGGTAAATGGGATTGTTTCCTTAATTTCTCTTTCTGATTTTTTGTTGTTAGTGTATAGGAATGCAAGAGATTACTGTGTATTAACTTTGTATCCTGCAACTTTACTAAATTCATTGATTCGCTCTAGTAGTTTTCTGGTGGCATCTTTGGGACTTTCTATGTATAGTATCATGTCATCTGCAGACAGTGACGGTTTTACTTATTCTTTTCCAGTTTGGATTCCTTTTATTTCTTTTTCTTCTCTGAGTGCCATGGCTAGGACTTCCAAAACTATGTTGAATAATAGTGGTGAGAGTGGGAACCCTTGTCTTGTTCCTGATCAAGAGGAAATGCTTTCAGTTTTTCACCACTGAGAATAATGTTTGCTGTGGGTTTGTCATATATACTAATCTCCAAAATATGCAAGCAGCTCATGCAGCTCAATATCAAAAAAAAAAACCCAATCAAAAAATGGGCAGAAGACCTAAATAGACATTTCTCCAAAGAAGACATACAGATGGCCAAGAAACACATAAAAAGATGCTCAACATCACTAATTATTAGAGAAATGCAAATCAAAACCACAATGAGGTATCACCTCACACTGGTGAGAATGGCCATCATCAAAAAATTTAGAAACAAGAAATGCTGGAGAGGGTGTGGAGAAAATGGAACACTCTTGCACTGTTGGTGGGAATGTAAATTGATACAGCCACTTTGGAGAACAGTATGGAGGTCCCTTAAAAAACTAAAAACAGAACTACCATATGACCCAGCAATCCCACTATTGGGCATATGCCCTGAGAAAAACATAATTCAAAAAGATTCATGTACTCCAATGTTCATTGCAGCACTAGAACAATAGCCAGGGCATGGAAGCAACCTAAATGTCCATCGAAAGATGAATGGATAAAGAAGATATAATATATATATATACATAATGGAATATTACTCGGCCATAAAAAGGAAAGAAATTGGGTCATTTGTAGTGATATGGATGAACCGAGAGTCTGTCATACAGAGTGAAGTAAATGAGAAAGAGAAAAATAAATATTGTATATTAATGCATATATATGGAATCTAGAAAAAATGTACTGATGAACCTATTTGCAGGGCAGGAAAAGAGATGCAGATGTAGAGAACTTGTGGACACAGGGAGGGAAGGGGGGGGTGGGATGTATTGAGAGAGTAGCACTGACATATATACACTGCCACGTGTAAAATAGATAGCTAGTGGGAAGCTGCTGTATAGCACAGGGAGCTCACCTGAGTGCTCTGTGATGATCTAGAGAGGTGAGATAGGTGTGGGTTGGGAGGGAGGCTCAAGAGGGAGGGGATATATACATATAGTTGATTCACTTTGTTCTACAGCAGAAACTAACACTACACAGTAATGCAATTATACTCCAATAAATTTTTTAAAAACAGAGAAATAAAGAAAAAAATAAAACTACAGAGTTCCCACTCCTTGTTGGATACTGTGACAACACTTGGAGGCTATCAAGGTGGAGGAGAGAGACCCTGCCTAAAAGTAGTGTTGCAGGATAACTAGACAGTTACTACAGACCATCATCAAGGTTGTGATGAAGATGAAACAGGGAGCTTTGGAGGCACAGAGCTGGGGCCCTTGTCTCCCCTGCAAAGTCAAGGTGGCCACATCTGAGCTGAACATTTAAGTACTAGGAAGCAGCAGCTAGGTGGAGTGGAGGGAAAAGAGGATTTAGATGACAGGAAAGGAATGGCTGTAAAGGAAAAAAAAAGAGAAACTGGGCCTTCAGGAAACAGCCATTTCATTTGGCTGGAGTGCTAATGAGAAAGGAAACGAGTAAAGATAAGGCTGAAAATATTTTTTGGCTCTCACATTCTACAATTTAGAAAATTGCCAAGCTGGCTGCTTTGCCATGTGCCACATGGCCACTGTGTGCCCTCACCCCTGCACCTACATTCTCTCTTGAGGCGGAAACTGCCACTGTTAATTGTTTCCATATTTCAAATGTGACACCAGCTCTAATCACTGGGCCCCTGGGCCTCCCTTCCAGCCTCTGCTTCCATGGCAGGCTGCATGCCCGGCACGTTAATGTTGCATTGGAGTCTCTTCACGAAACGGCCACCCCCGGAGCCTTCACACTCACCGGTCATGTCAGCACCTGTGTGAGGGCCAGGACTGGTCACTCTCTCCTTTCTCCATCCTGGCCCGAAGACTGTGGTGAGACTTCACCTGAAATATTACTCAAATGATTCAAACCTTCAAGAGCGCAGCCTTCAGAGATCTGGCAAATTAATTTTGCTCAGAGAGCACAGTGACATCTCTTACTAATAATTTCCATCCAGGTAGGATTTGTAAAGGTCCTAAGACCGTGTGTTCTTCAAAGTTCCTTGCATTTTTCTTTCCTTTTTTTCTACAAACATAACCATGAGGTGGGCACCTGATTCTTGATCTCACGTAGGAAAGCTGGTGCGTGAGCAGAATAGTAATAATAGCTAGCTTTTGGGCGTGTTTACCACGGCCAGGCTCTTGCATTTAACAACCACTTAATCCCAAGGATCCCAGTCTGATTCCCGGTGCATTAGCATCCCTGTTTTTCCGAAGACAAAGTAGCATCCTAGGGAAGGTGGAGTTAGGACTTGAACCCATGCACTCTGCTGTTGGTGTTCATGCACTTCACAGCTGGGCAAAAAGTACTCTTATTTTGATGTCTGGGTCACCAGCCTCTAGGGATCCCAGGAGGCAGATGTCAAGTAGTCTTTGACTCCTTTCCCTCTTTGGCTTCTCCTTGCAATGAGCTGTTAAGTTTCCTTGCTCTCGTTCCATAGGACTCCCTTATCTTCACTCTCACTTCTAATGCCCTTGTTCAGACATAACCATATAGACTAAATGTAACAGCCCCCTAATAAATTGCTTGCCTTCTGCCTTGGGCCCTCAGACTCACCTTCTACACTGTGGTCAGTCTGTCCACAGATCTGTATTGAACGCTGACTGTGTACTGGAGACTCCACAAGAACAAGACAGCTACAATCTTAGTTCTTAGGGGTTTAAAGTAGCATTATCAGGGGTATTGTTTCCCAAGTCTCAACTATGTGCCGAGTCCTTGTCAAGTGCTTCATATACAATCATTTGACTGCCCTTTGTGGTGGTTTACTGTTATCATCCCCCTTTCAAAGATGAGTAAACAAGGGCTTAGAAATTAAATAACTAGCTCAATGCTTCATGACTAGGAAATATCAGAGCCAGGTATTGAACCCAGGGAGTGTGAATCTACAGCTCAGACTCTTAACCAAATTAGACATCAAATAAGCAATTGTGAATGTGCTAAGTGCAAAAAAGAAAAGTTCAGGATTGTTTAAGAGGGAGACTAACTTAGACTAGGAGAGAGTGATGAAGATGATGATGTCAATAAAAACAAGTATTACCCAGTGTTTAGTGCTTGCCAAACATTCTACTAAATACTAGAGAGATATTATCTCATTTAAATTTCCTAAGAGGGAGCTATTAATATTATGTCCAGGGCTTCCCTTGTGGCGCAGTGGTTGAGAGTCCACCTGCCGATGCAGGGGACACGGGTTTGAGCCCCGGTCCGGGAAGACCCCACATGCCGCGGAGCGGCTGGGCCCGTGAGCCATGGCCACTGGGCCTGCGCGTCCGGAGCCTGTGCTCCGCAACGGGAGAGGCCACAACAGTGAGAGGCCCACGTACCGCAAAAAAACAGAAAAAAAAATTATGTCCACTCCACCGGAGGGTTAAGTAACATTTGTAATATCAAATTACTATTAGTAAGTCATGGAACCAGCAGTTGAGCCCAGATACATCGGACTCTACAGCCCAAACTCTGAGTTGCCATACTGCATTGTCTTTTAAGCAGCTACCTTACTTATACTCCCTTGCTTAAAACCCTTTAGCGGGGGCTTCCCTGGTGGCGCAGTGGTTGAGAGTCTGCCTGCTAATGCAGGGGACATGGATTCGAGCCCTGGTCTGGGAGGATCCCACATGCTGCGGAGCAACTAGGCCTGTGAGCCACAACTACTGAGCCTGCGCGTCTGGAGCCTGTGCTCCGCAACAAGAGAGGCCGCGATAGTGAGAGGCCTGCGCCCCACGATGAAGAGTGATCCCCGCTTGCCGCAACTAGAGAAAGCCCTCACACAGAAACGAAGACCCAACACAGCAAAAATAAATTAATTAATTAATAAACTCCTACCCCCAACATCTTCTTTAAAAAAAAAAAAACCTTTAGCGGCTCTGTGACCCCCGACCACCTCCACGGTAAAAGCCCAACACAGAGACCCTTGCTCTTCTCGTCTGCTCCTGCTTTTAGTCCCCTTCAAGCCCCCCAGAGCTGTAGACGCTCTGGATGCTATCTGCTCCTGCCACACCTTTGCTCTTAGTGTCCCTTCTGCCTGGAAGGTCATCCTTCTTGCCTTCACTCTCTCTCATCATCTCCAACAAAGCATAGAGTCTCACTTCCAATCCCTGTCCATCCAGCTTCCTCCGATGGGACAAATCCAAGGCAAATTAAAGCCTCTAGCTCCTTGAAGCTTTACCCAGATCTGTCCAGTGGAAAATACCAGGCTTCCCTGGCAATCTTGCTGACTCTTTTTTTCTTTTTTTTTGAATTTTATTTATTTTTTATACAGCGGGTTCTTATTAGTCATCCATTTTATACACATCAGTGTATACACGTCAATCCCAATCGCACAATTCATCCCACCACCACCGCCCACCCCCCACGGCTTTCCCCCCTTGGTGTCCATACGTTTGTCATCTACAACTGTGTCTCTATTTCTGCCTTTGCTGACTCTTAACTATATGCCCCTCCTGGTCCAGATTATGATCTGCCTTCTAGTGTTGTCTTTTGCTTTATAGCTATCCAATCACTTTAAATAACAAGTGCAATCCCTTTGAGGGCATGCTTAGCATTTACTGAGCACCTGTTATAGGCTATTTTCATACCGCTTTCTATTTCAACCTCATCAACGCCCTGTGAAATAGAGGCAAAGAGCTGTACTTTTATAGATGGTGAAATTGATGGTTCAGAGAAGTGAGGTGACTCATCCAAGATCCATAGTTAGTAAGTGGAGGAGTGCAGATTCGTACTGGAGTTTTTCTGCTTCTAAATCTCCTGTTCTTTCCCCTACCTCACACTCCCTTAGTGCAGGTAAGTATCTGAGTGAGTCCTAGAGCATGAGTCCTGGCACTGAGCAGACACTCAGCAGTGTCAGCTGACGGTCTTGATGGATGGATTCACTGATAAAGTCCAAATGAGAATCAGGGTGAAAGCAGGGGAGGGACGACATGGAAAGTTCAGGGGTGGTCCAGGCTCTGGGAATAATTCCAAGTAAGGGTGAGATGCCCAGGGACTTTAGCAGAGCTCCAGGAAGTTGCCAACAGCAGCCAAAAACAAAAAAAACAAGGATGTGCAGCTGCAGATATATTTGGGTTAGATAACTCAGAGGCGTGGCTAGGGAGGAAAGCCAAACAGCAAGGCTCTGCTGGGCACCACAGGCCGGGAGTGGGGAGGGGGAAGGGGGCAGGAATGAGCAGGGGGAGGTAGAGAAGCAGGAGGGATACACAGGTTTTAATTATTCCTCCCATCTCATCATTTCCTTCTGAATATGATGCATCCTCCCCCTCCCAGGCCCTTGCTGGCATCTGAGATGTTCAAGGTCCCTCAGCAGCTGAAGCTGGGGGTTAAAGACTGAGAGGCATCTTTCCCACCATGGCCCAGCTCCCCACCACTTTCTGTTTCATCCCAGCAGCCCCGGGAGCCTGCGGTCCCTGCACAAGCTTGGCTGTGATCCTTCTAAGCATTCTTCAAATGGCAACTTGTGGGCTGTGAAAGGTTTGCTCAGCTGCCTCTGCTCCCAAGATCCTCGCTCAGGGGCTGCCTAGCCACAGACTGTCCCAAACAAGAGTCAGAAAGCAGAGGACTGAGGATGCTAATGGAATGACTGAATAAATGGCACGAACCCATGTCCACTGCATCGGCAGGTGGACTCTCAACCACTGTGCCACCAGGGAAGCCCTGTTTTGTTTTGTTTTGTTCTGTTTTTTGCGGTACGCGGGCCTCTCACTGTTGTGGCCTCTCCCGTTGCGGAGCACAGGCTCCGGACGCGCAGGCTCAGTGGCCATGGCTCACGGGCCCAGCCGCTCCGCGGCATGTGGGGTCTTCCCGGACCGGGGCTCAAACCCGTGTCCCCTGCATCGGCAGGTGGACTCTCAACCACTGCGCCACAAGGGAAGCCCTGGACATAATATTAATAGCTCCCTCTTAGGAAATTTAAATGAGATAATATCTCTCTAGTATTTAGTAGAATGTTTGGCAAGCACTAAACACTGGGTAATACTTGTTTTTATTGACATCATCATCTTCATCACTCTCTCCTAGTCTAAGTTAGTCTCCCTCTTAAACAATCCTGAACTTTTCTTTTTTGCACTTAGCACATTCACAATTGCTTATTTGATGTCTAATTTGGTTAAGAGTCTGAGCTGTAGATTCACACTCCCTGGGTTCAATACCTGGCTCTGATATTTCCTAGTCATGAAGCATTGAGCTAGTTATTTAATTTCTAAGCCCTTGTTTACTCATCTTTGAAAGGGGGATGATAACAGTAAACCACCACAAAGGGCAGTCAAATGATTGTATATGAAGCACTTGACAAGGACTCGGCACATAGTTGAGACTTGGGAAACAATACCCCTGATAATGCTACTTTAAACCCCTAAGAGCTAAGATTGTAGCTGTCTTGTTCTTGTGGAGTCTCCAGTACACAGTCAGCGTTCAATACAGATCTGTGGACAGACTGACCACAGTGTAGAAGGTGAGTCTGAGGGCCCAAGGCAGAAGGCAAGCAATTTATTAGGGGGCTGTTACATTTAGTAACATTTAGTCTATATGGTTTGTGACTAAGCGGTCACCTTCAGTGTGGTGTAACTTTCACTTCTAAGAATTGAAAATACTCCTCCCATGTATTCAAATCACTGCAGACTTGCTCTGAAGTCACTTATGAACCTCATTCCTTATTAACAGCACAGCCACACACTAGCTCACTCTCTTGGGTTGAAAGACATAAAGTAGGGGTGCAAGCAAATAGATGTGGAATTAAATGAGGTAATGCTTTGCAAAGCACTCAGCACGGGGCCTGGCACGTAGCAATGTTCTGTAAATGTTACCAATTCTGTAAATGTTACCAATTCACAGCGTTGTTATTATCACAATTACCAGGAGGCTTGAGCAGCAGGGTCTATAGGGATGTGGTGAAAAGTGTCCATGACCCCTCTGGAAAGCCTGTGTCATCCTCACCCACCTCCAGGGAAGCACCAGTGGCTCTAAGACCCAACTCAGGTAGCACCTCCTTAAGACATCCTCTCCTTAGCACCACCCCCATCTCCAGCTTGGGGTACTTGGCTGCTCCTCCCCTATTTTCCCATAGCACGCACTGCAAACCCCATTAAGACTCTTACCACACTGTGTTTCCTATTTCATCTGCTTGGTAGTGTCTTACTACCACCAAACTGGGGGAGGCCAGAGATACTGTTTTATCCATCTCTGCATCCCTGAGCAACGAAGCATGCCACAGAGAAGGCGATGTGCTATCTTTGCTGACCACAGGAAGGAGGGAGGAAGGAAGGGAAGTAACAGGCACTATATATGAATCAAGAAGTGGTGATGGGCTTCCCTGGTGGCGCAGTGGTTGAGAGTCCGCCTGCCGATGCAGCGGACACGGGTTCGTGCCCCGGTCTGGGAAGATCCCATATGCCGCGGAGCGGCTGGGCCCGTGAGCCATGGCCGCTGAGCCTGTGCGTCCGGAGCCTGTGCTCCGCAGCAGGAGAGGCCACAACAGTGAGAGGCCCACGTACCGCAAACAAACAAACAAACAAACAAAAAAACCTGGTGATATTATTAATGAATTTTTAACTATTTAATTTCTTCCTTGGGGCCAAGCTAAGCCTCTCTAAAATTGTACCTTCTTCTTACCTGGCCATACCCACTAAGACCTCTTCTCAACCTCTTTGTCTTCAAAAATAATAAAACACTGAACAAACAGAAAGGGAAAAGCACAATGTTCTCATCATCAGAGCTATTCTCACAGCTGGCCGAGTGCATGCACACTCATCAGCCCCACTCACACTCACTTGAGGCAAGGAGTATCAACACTGCTTTTGGAAAGAAAAGTGATAAATGGGGGGTGAATTAATATTACCAAGGTCAGAAAACTAGAAATCAGAAGAACTGGGAGTAGAACTCACATCCGCTGGGTCACAGAGCAGTGCACCTAACCTCTGTACCACGTGACCTTCTCTATCCCAGCACTGCACCACTGCCGCAACCCTACACCACTCTGCAAACAACAAGCCAACAAATGATGGAACATCTAACTCCATAGTCCTGAGCTCCATCCCATCAAAGCTCCCACCTGCCATTCTCTCCTCCTAGTCAAAAAGTCAAAGTGGGCTTCTCCTCACAACAGCAGAATTATTAACAAGAATAAATTAAACTCCCCTACCCCCTGCAACCATCCTCTGCCTCTAGTTCCTACTAAAATATTTTTGGACTTGATCTGCTATCAAAACACAGAAATTAGTCTCCAAATTTGGATGTCAAACTCAGTTATACCTTTTGTTAAGAAGGGGAATTAGTAACAATTCATCCTGGGAGGAAGCCAAGTTAACATCGTAGCACAAAGTGCCATTAAAAATCGCGACTGAAATGGCTGTTGTGATATCTTTAAAAGCTTGAACATGTTCAGGTGCTTAGAATGGTTTTCCAGGGTTTGTTCTCCCCTCAAGCCCCTTGTCACTTTTAACCTGGGGATCAGTTACTATCTAAGGAAGCTTGAAGCATTTTTTCCTTCCATGGTTTTGTGGACTTAGACTTTTCTAATGAAGAGATTTGAGGGGAAAACAACAACAACAACAACAGAATCCACTCTAGGGGCTCTCCACAGCTCCCAGCACCAGCTCCAGGTCATTGCTTAGCAAGCTGCCCATTAAGTACAAGAAGAGGGAGAAGGGAAAAACTTTTCACAGTTTATAATTATATTACCAGTTTCATCACAGATCTCATTTTAATTCTGACTGAAACCTAGGCTTGCCTTCTCCTGCACTCTCTCACGTATAGTTATTAAATCTGGGCTGGAGTTCAACCTATTCTTCCTGATTTCAGCATATTAATATGGTTTATTGGTATTTCACTGCCACCTCCCCCCTGGGTGTACTGAATCTCAGCTCAATTTATATTTTCCCCTCTTCCTGGGCTCTGGGATAAGGCTTGTTTCATTTTGGTGTTGGAGGGGGAGAGATGTGAGTTTGATTATCTTTGGGGATGGGAACAAAAACCTTGGGAAGTGAAGTCAGTCATAAGAAGAGGAGGCAGCCTCAGATTTCTCGCACCGTCATTCCCCAGAAGGTATCTTCTTAGGGCATCTGCACCCACCTGCCTGCCCTTTCTCCCTTCATTCATTTCACAGTCATAATTTATTATATGTCTACTGAGTCAGAACCTTCGCTAGGCTTCACAATTGTTTAGGGCATGAATAAACTGTGGCTTTGCTCTTGAGGAAATTTCAGACTAGCAATTAAAATCGCTTTATTTATTTATTTATTTATTTTCATTCAACCAAAGCTTTGGGGGCACTCTGGTTTTGGGTGCTGTCCCAGGTGCTGAATATAATGTTCCAAACAAACAAATATGATGCCTATCCTTAAGGAGCTCGCAACCTAGTGGGAGAGCTCACATTAACTAGATAAGACTATAATTACAAATAGGAATGAGTGCAATCAAGGAATAGAGCAGGGCTCAAGGAGAAAGAATAGTTATGGGCCCAAGAGAGATTGGGAAATGAAAAGGGAGGTCAGCCACTGTAGGGTAAATGGAATTTGTACCGAAGAAACTGAGGAAATGGGGAGAAATTTTCCGAGAGTAAGAAAGACATGTGCAGAGGCCCTGAGGCAGGAGACAGCCAAGGATATTTAAGAAAACAATGTAGAGAAACTGGTATAAGGTGAGGTTAGAGAGGCAGGCAGGGGCCTGATCTTGCTGGGACTTAAAGGCCATGTTAAAGAGTTCAATCTTTATAATAAGTACAATAAGAAGTATTTGAACAGTTTTATGGGAGGATGCAACATGGTGAAATTTTTCATTTTAAAAGATTGCTCTGTTTGCAATGTCAAGGAAAGCCTGGAGAGGCGCTTGATTTAATGCAGGAGGCCAGTTATTCGGACTATGTCAGTTGTTCCAGTGACACATACATAACAATAACAGTGATGGAAATTAGACTGTGGGGTTATTAGAAAGATACAAATACAGTTCTATGTAATTTTCAAGGAAGGAGAGATTATTTCTGTTGGGCGTTTCCTTTGAAGAAGTTTTGGGGTTTTTGGTGAAGAAGGTTTTCTGGAGAAAGGAGAAAATTAAGTGAGGTCTTAGACATGGGTAGGATTGCAATACATAGAAATGAGGTAATCCAAAGCCAGGCAGTCTATCTGTCTAAATAGTATTAAGTGCATGCAAAGGAGTTAAGAATGGAAAAGGGAGAGGTCATACTGTGGAGCACTTCTATACCCGAACATGTTCCACGGTGCTCAGAAGTCTGAAATAAAAACTGAACACTTTAAAACAAAGCTCCGGATGATTCCAGATAGCAAGATGTCCAAGAAACTACTCGCTTTAGGCAAGTTGCCTGGTGGTTTGTGACTAAGCGGTCACCTTCAGTGTGGTGTAACTTTCACTTCTAAGAATTGAAAATACTCCTCCCATGTATTCAAATCACTGCAGACTTGCTCTGAAGTCACTTATGAACCTCATTCCTTATTAACAGCACAGCCACACACTAGCTCACTCTCTTGGGTTGAAAGACATAAAGTAGGGGTGCAAGCAAATAGATGTAGAACAAGATTCATTGTATATAATTTTGTGTTCAAAAGCAGCTACACATGTGGCATATTAATGAATCAGGCCATCCTAATGATGAACATTTCCACTTGAGGATTTCATAGGCTGGTAAGGAATCCATAATCCCCAATTCCTCAGTCATAGGGAATAGAGAAGACTTGAATACACCTTAGTCCAACCCAAAAGTCAAGGCTAACACATTAACTTGACCGTAACAAACAGATATTTTGGCATAGATATTTATGCAATGAGCATATCAACATAAAAGAACACAGTCTGTGATTGGGTAGGGGGGTGTATTTAGTCAAGAGACATCACTGGCCATAACCCATTCCTGGGTCTCACTCCATTTCTGAGCCTAGGCAAAGAATGGGTGATACTCAGGGATGAGGAAGTAAAGAATAAACAAACATACTCTAAAGGTCCTAAAAATTTAAGTGTTTTAAAAATTTATAGTCTGATAAAATGGCTCTGATTCAAAATATTTTGTACCCTAGCCAAACACATTCCTTCACTTTTCTTCTATGGCTTCACAGAAATAAATGTGGTCATCTATTTTCAGGAAATTCCCTATGATGGGGAACTCATTACCTTGCAAGGACCCCCTTCCAATATTAAAAAAGTAGTATCACAACTACTAACATGTATATGATTTATTGAGCCATTACTAGGTCTCAGGTACTGAGCTGAAAGCCTTATGAGCATTATTTCATTTATTCTTCACAACAGCTGTAGGAGATACGTACTGCTATAATCCCCCACTTTATAGATGAGACTAAAGCTTATAAAGTGAAGACATTTTCAGGTTAAGACTCAATCTTCTCCCATCTCTGACCACCCTCCTCACCCATATAGCTCTAATTTTGCTTCCTGGGGACTTCCAGAACAAGCCTGCTCCCTTTTCAAGGCAAATGATAATTATCATGGTCAATTTTGTGGAAGCATGGGACACGGAAAAAACTTGGATGAGAGGTTCAGGTAGTCTTGGGTTTTCATACCTTGCTTCACTTCTGTGTGTTAATCTGGCCAAATCACTTAACATTTCCAAAAACTACCTTCTATTTATGCAAAAAGAGGATGCTAAATCCTGCCTCAGAGTTCTGATATGAGAATTACATTAGTAACTCCATGTAAAGTGTTTTGAACACTGCCATATTCATAACAGATATGCTCAATAATTCTAAGCTCACTTTTTGTCTAAGTTCCTTCAACTCTTCTTATAGAATGATTTTCCTCCACCCTTTCCTTAAGGGATTATTAGGTATTGACAATGTTTTTCCAATCCCTTGGCTGCAATTCCTTTATTTTGGATGCCTTCCAATATATCACTGACCTTCTGTGCTTCTTAAAGCACAACTACCAGAACAAAATGGAACAGAGAACTCTAGGTATAGTGTTGTCTATCTACACTGGAGTGGAACCATATCACCCATTTCATCTAGACAGCTTATTCCTTTAAATGTTGTCTCTTCTACTGGCTTACTTTAGGGCCAGGATATTTGGTGAATATGTCCTGACATATTATACAATGGGAGCCTCGAGGGACGAAGAAACTAACATCTCAACTCATATGAGCTTTTGATGTTAACCAATAACCATTCATCAATAATGCTACCTATAGGGCAATTTGGGTGAAGCCCAAATCCATGTGATGAGAGCTGCCTTGTTATAAAACTCACATTGGACCATTCACATGGTATTCAGTGCTATGGGCCATCACTGGAATTGTACCATAAGGCAGCTCCATTAATATGGCATTGATCAAGTCTAAGATGGAAGAAACGAAAGCCCCTTATCAGGGCTCCAAGAGATCGCAAGGAGTTGATAATGTGTTAGATGAAAGCAAAGTAACACTTAAAGAGATACTGATGCAGCTCTCAAACTTCTGTTAAGGGATCACCTCAAGTTCTTGTTGAGAATATTAATACTTGGGCTCTACTCCTAGAAAATGTGATTCACTAGTTCTGGGGATCATGAGCCCAGATAACCCAAATGAAGGTCACTTATAGGCCTCAGATGAAAAACAAGTGCCAACTTC
Organism: Mesoplodon bidens; assembly: GCF_964165515.1. Taxonomy (NCBI): domain Eukaryota; kingdom Metazoa; phylum Chordata; class Mammalia; order Artiodactyla; family Ziphiidae; genus Mesoplodon; species Mesoplodon bidens. The sequence continues at coordinate 17,373,491 of NC_138162.1, read as the reverse complement.
AGTAAATTTGGACACAAACCTAGTCTATCTCTTCACTATGTGCTTAGCAGAGCAAAAAGCCACCAGTGGCCTTGAGAAGGCACAGACAAAGAAGAGATGATATTTGCCAAGGGCTTGGATGGTGACCCTGTTAGTATTTATTGTTCTTACCAGCTGAGCTCTGGACAAGTACTATATCATGCTGACCTTTTTCTTGTAATGGGCAGCACACATCAAGTACAACTATGCTGTAACACAAGTGCAAAATTCATTTTCTTCCTGAAGACCGAACCCATTACTCAGCCATCTCCAATACTTCAGCACCACAGACAGCCCAATGCACAAGGCTGGCTGAGAGCTCTGTCTGCTAAGAAAGGGCTAGCAGCTTAGCAGCTTAAGCTTCATGGGGGAAGGTAAGAAAGGTGAGAGCTGCCTTGGCCATGGTCCTTGGGTGGCCTTGTCTCAATCGACTCTCTCCCATTTGACAGGGGTTTCTCTCATCCTGATAAGCCCCATTATGACGGTACTGCTGTTTATAACTCAGCCAGTGGCCTTAGGTGGGGGCCTATATTTTGATCTGGCTGTATAATATATGTAAAAAAAAAATTAATTGCACACATGCAATCTGCATTCTTTATTTATTCTATATCTCAATGCATTTATAAATATTAACGCCAAGTGATGATAAGGGTTCAAGAAAATAGGCACCATCGTCATCATTTCCCCTCTTGCCTCCCTGCATAGCACTCTCATATCTCCAGAAATCAGAGCTAGAGACCCCACTAAGTCCAACCCATATGATTTTTTCTTTGTCACATCATGTTCCACCCCCATGGAAAGCAAGACTCTACTGCTTTTCAAGTCCTGGTTTCCTTATCTGTCAAATAGGGATAATAAAGATCACTTTGGAGACCTGTTGGGAGAATGGAATGAGCAATGCACAGAAATTATCCACCCACGAGAGGCACTGGGATTGTGCTGTGGAAGGTCTGCTTGCCTAGAACTATTAGAGAGCTGTCCACCTGACTTCAAGTGTTGGTTGCGTTCTGGATTCCTGAAGATCCCCAGAAGATGGAGGACCTTCAAGTGTTAATGTCTTCCATTGGGAAGACATTACAAGACTTCCATGGGCCAGGGGTTGGGGGGCATATAATGGACTCCCTGTTCCATTTTCCTGAGAATAGCTACTCACATCTATATAATTTCTTATACTTTCTTGTTTGACCATAGTCTAGCTTCTGATGTCTCTTCCTTTATGGGTCATTTTAGGAATAAGAGTAATAAAAGCTGTTATTTATTAAGCAATCCCAGTGTTTTAGATTCTGTTAGTATTTTATACATATTATGTCATTCAATCTTTTCAAAATAATCCCCATTTTACAGATGAGAAAAATGAGACTTACACAAACATGTCCCATTTCAGAGGGTACATTCCTTACAAAGATATTATAGCATGTAGGGAAAGAGGGTTCCATTATGCCTTGAGACTGACACACTTTGGGTTAGGTCCTCCTAACTATGTGTACCATATTTGCTAAATTGTGTCTCTAATCTTGTATATTCCATGGTTATTTCCAATTTTTTTTACTTCTATGAATCCTCTGCCTTAGTTTTCCTTCACTCAGTCTCCCCTTTCTGCTTAGACATCTGGTAGAAGAATCCCACAGAACTTTTCATAATTCTGCTTTAATTTAGGCCCTATTCATTCATTCAACACATATTTATTGAGCATCCATCACAGGCCATGCAGTATGTTTGTCACCAGGGATATTCTTGCCTCACAGACATTCCAGTCTAAAGGCAGAAGCAGACAAGTCTACATGTAGTTATAAAGCTTTAAGTTTATGACAGAGATCAGAATAAGAATTATCGGGAAAGGGCACCTTTTAATTTACCACATTTTTGTCTATCCTTTGAAGCCACCACAGTAGTTTTACAGTTTTCTTGGGTAATCCTTTGATTTTGTTATTTCCCACCTACATGTTATCTAAAAATCTGATAAATACGGAATTGTAGGCTTCACAATAATCCTAGGAGATAGGTATTATTATCATTCCCATTTTATAGACGCAGAGATTGAGACTCAGAGAGGTAAATAATTCACTTGGCTACAGAAGTGGCAGGTAATAGGGCAAGTATTTGAATTTTGTTTGTATTATTCTATAGTCTCTGATCTCAGCCATTAAACTGTTTATCATGACCCTGACCAAGTTACTTAGCCTCTTAGGAGCTCCATTTCTACATGCGTGAAAATAAGTGTTCAAAATGTGGATGTCTCTAAGACCTAACATTCTACAATTAATGAATAGTGACTGGTGGTGATAAAAAGTAAGTTCACATGCCTCCAACAATGGTCAAAATTTGCCCTATTGGTTTTCATCACTCTTACTCTCCCATCCCATGTTCCAGCCACACCCAGGTTCTGGCAATTTTTCCAGTCCCAAGCTCCATGAGCCTATGTGCCTAGCTACTTCAGTAAATTTTGTTCCTTCTACTTCTGCTATGCTTCTGCCATTTCATATTCCCATATTTTCCTGTCTTATGTGCACATACGATTTGATAGGGATGAACCAAAAGTCTTCTGCTTCGGTCAAAAAATCAACTGAGTGCATATAAGATGAGAAATACTAAACTTACTTGCAGTTCAATTGAAAAATAGAAATAAAAATTAGAATATAAAATTAGCTAGTGATTATAACAGGAAAGAAATAGACTCACAGATATAGAGAACAAACTTGTGTTTACCAGAGGGGAAAGGGAAGGTGGGAGGGGCAACACTGGGGTAGGGGATTAAGAGGTACAAACTACTACATATAAAATAAATAAGCTACAAGGATATATAGTATGACACAGGAAATATAGCCAGTATTTTATAATAACTATAAATGGAATATAGTCTTTAAAACTTGTGCAAAATATATTGTACACCTGAAACTTACATAATATGGCACATCAACTATACCTCAATAAAAATATAATTAAAAAAAATTAAAGTAGGGGCTAGTTCACTATGGTGTAGGAGTAAACACAGGATGCTTTAGTATAAGTCTAGGAGAGAAAGGAGGTGGAAGTGCCACTCTGCACAGAACATACTGAAGGGATTGGTGCTAAGTTGTGAACATTGTAACTTAAAAAATTAGAGATAAAATTGAGTTGCATTAAAATATGGCTGACAAAACCAATTAAAAAAAACAAATGAGAGGATTTATGGATTAAGAAGTATCGGTGTTTTTTTTTCTTTTCTTAGAGATGCTTAAGAATAAAGAATTTTTAAGAGCATGACCTGACATATATATTTTCTGTGATTTTTTTTTTTTTTAATGTGGGCGCAGGACCATACACAAAGTCTGGAAGTCAGTAACCAAAAGCACCAACAGTGGTTCGCCTATCTGCAGTATCTATTTTCTCACAGAAAGTTGTGACCATCTTGAATTCTTAGAAACAGCATGGAGCCTTCCAAATCACTTGTTCATGAAGAATCACCAACTTTCCCATTATGATCTAATTTTCTTTTGAAAAAGACTTTAAAATCCATGAAAACTTAGATTTTGGTCCTAGCATTTAAAACACATCCTAAAAAAAATAAAATAAAATAAAATAAAATATGGCTGACAAATATAAAGGATCTCAAAAACATCTGATACAGGGCTTCCCTGGTGGCACAGTGGTTGAGAGTCTGCCTGCCAATGCAGGGGAACCGTGCCCCGGTCCGGGAAGATCCTACATGCCACGGAGCGGCTGGGCCCGTGAGCCGTGGCCACTGAGCCTGCCCGTCCGGAGCCTGTGCTCCGCAACAGGAGAGGCCACAACAGTGAGAGGCTCACATACGGCAAAAAAAAAAAAAAAAAAGGAAAGAAAAACATCTGATACATATCCAATGGGAAAAAGATTTTAAAAAATAACAATGGTACTAATATGGTGCTAGAAGAGTGGTTATCCCTGGGAAGGGATTCACTGGGAGGGGGCATAAGGAAGCTGAAGGTGCTGGAAATGTTTTATGTTTGATCTGGGTGAACTCATGTGAAAATTCATTAAGCTGCATACTTAATATTTCTTCTTTATTATATTTATGATAACTTTCAATACATTTAAAAATAATAATACTAATAAGGACTTACTGTATAACACAGGGAATTCTACTCAATATTCTGTAATAACCTATATGTGAAAAGAATCTGAAAAAAGAATGAGCATGTGCGTATATATATATAATGTATATATGTATCACTTTGTTGTACACCTGAAACTAACACAGCTTTGTAAATCAACTGTACTCCAATAAAAACTAATAATAAAAAAGAAGATGCGGGGCTTCCCTGGTGGCGCAGTGGTTGAGAGTCCGCCTGCCAATGCAGGGGACACGGGTTCGTGCCCCGGTCTGGGAAGATCCCACATGCCGCGGAGCGGCTGGGCCCGTGAGCCATGGCCACTGAGCATGCGCATCCGGAGCCTGTGCTCTGCAAAGGGAGAGGCCATAGCAGTGACAGGCCCGCGTACCAAAAAAAAAAAAAAAAAAAAAAAAAGAAGATGCGGTACATATATACAATGGAATACTACCCAGCCATAAAAAAGAAGGAAATAATGCCATTTGTAGCAATATGAATGCAACTAGAGATGATCACACTAAGTGAAGTAAGTCAGAAAGAAAAATACAAACATCATAATGCTATCACTTATATGTGGAATCTGAAATATGGCACAAATGAACCTATCTACAAAACATAAACAGACTGATGGACATAGAGAACAGACTGGTGGTTGCCAAGGGAGAGGGGGGAGGGGAGGGATGGAATGGGAGGTTGGGGTTAGCAGTTGTAAGCTATTATACACAGAATGGATAAACAACCAGGTCCTACCATATATCACAGGAAACTAAATTCAATATCCTAAGATAAACCGTAATGGAAAAGAATACAAAAATGTATATATATGTATAACCGAATCACTTTGCTGCACAGCAGAAATTAGCACAACATTGTAAATCAACTACACTTCAATAAAAAAAAATTCTTCCCCCAAATGGATACATTTCTGTTATAGAGAAACATGATTTTTTGTAATGTATGTAAAGGAAAAGTTATAATATATGTAAATTGTAAAAATAAATAAATAAATAATAATGCCAAGAATTTGGGGAAATACATCGCATTCTGCTGGAGTATATAAACTGGAACAATTTTCTGGAGGGCACTTTAGCAATAGATATCAAGCACCTTAATCAACTTCTTGGACCATGCTTTGCGAATGAGTACAGCAACTATAGTGTCTCATTAATTCAAACTAATTGGGTGAGGAGTAAATGGTAGGATATAACATGCTTGTAAAGGACATTTACAGCAAATGAGATAGGAGTATAATCCAGGACACTTAGGAAGTTCCAACAAAGCTCATACAGTCTTCTTTGTTGTATTTTTTAAATAGGAAAACTATTTTGGGGGGCAGGGCGGTATTTTTAGTTAGGCATAGGATGCACACGCATGATAAGAAAACAGTAGGTTCTCTGAAGTAGCTCAATCTTTCTGCACGCACATTTGAATTCTTTCTTTATTAACAAACCTTACCCTTGCCCATGGAATAAAAGCAGTCTTTAGTTCCATTCAAATAATCCAGGATTTTCAAAGATAAGGACCTCTTTTAAGTTCTTTGAATGCTCTCTCTCTTTTTTAGTAATATAATTCTGAGGTTGGGCCACGCATGGGGAACATTGGAGCACACAGGGGTGCAAGGTGCCGAGTAGATGTGGGGCATCTCCGACACTCAGCTCTTACCGTCTGCAATGAAGTGCTCGGGCACATGCAGAGTCACCTTCACAGTGAGTGGACAGGACATCTGACTGCCACACACCATGGCCAGGATGCAGGAGCTCACAGCGATCAGCATCAGGGCCGTCTTGTTCACTGGGCTTTTCAGCAAACCTAGTGACATAAACACACACAGAGATACATAGGTCCATGAGGTGAGGAAACAGGAATAGCATGGAATTTGGGAATTCTGTTGTTTTCCAAATGAGAAGCTGGAAAAAGAAACCACATTTTCCAACCTCTGTGCTTGTAGTGACAGCTCGGTTGTCCCCTGTTGGGTCTTTGTTTAACTCTCTGCAAAATAGGCTTATTATCCCTTTTGGTATAGATGAAAAGAAACAAACTTCCTCAAAATTGTGGCAATTCTTACTCTTCCCTTCTCAATTAGGTTGGTCATTTTTGATAATATTTAGATGATACTAAACTTTCTACTCACTTTAGAAGCAACCGAGAAGATACTGTGTTGTTGAATTCATAGGGCCTAGGGAAAGGAGCATGGGCTTTGGAGTTTGACCATCTTGGGTTCAAATTTGGGCTTCAGCCCTCACTGGCTGTGTGACCTGTTTCAATTTCTGAACCTCAGTTTTCTTATGTGAATGATGAGGATAATAATAGACAGCTCACAGGTGGTTGTGATGATCATGTGGCATAGTGTATATACAATGTCTGTCATCTAGAAGGGTTTCACAGACTTAGAGGCCGATCAGTTCAAGTTCATTTCCCAAGCATCTACTGATGACCTATTGGTGAGACACACATAGAGCAGAATAAGAATAGTTCTTGCTCTGCAGGAGCTTACAGGCTAGGGGGCAAAGGCGGGCTTATCCATGGCTAATTAGAATGCAAGGCAAGTTGTGCTAAGAGCTAGTACAGAGGGCACAAGATGAGGAGGGGAGTTTTGCCTGGGAAAATTAAAGACAATTTCACGGTCACAGTACAATGAGTAGATTGGATCTGCCTGGCAAGGAGAGTGCTGGGCCAGCAAAGAAATTCTAAGGACTACATCTTGAGCCCCCAACGGGTCTCGTTATTTGGCTTTATTATTCACATCTAATTTCAAGGCTTTGATGAACAATGCTTCCCTAATTTCTATTACCCACTCTGCTCTTATTTGGAGCAAACCTTTATGCCTAAACCTCCCGAACATCTCTCTCTGAATATCCCACGAGTATGACAAAACAACATGTTCAAAACTGGATGCATTATCGTCTCCTTAAAGCATCTTCTTCCTCCTTCTCCTGGGCTCCCCTAAGTATTGAAAGCACTGCCATTTAAACTGGCCAGAAACCTAGATGTCAACTTTCAGTCTTCTGTCTTCCTCCTTTACAGCAACTAAACAGCATGCAGTCCTATGTACTCTATGTCCTTAGCATTTTCACCTCTTACCCCTCATCTCTTCTGTTGTCTGCTTGTGAGATGAGGGAGGTGTAGGCACATCTTCCCATCTCACTCCCTGGTGGAACCCCCTTGAGCTGTTATAGAGCAACTGGCCACAGAATGTGGTTCACACTAGCCTGGCATCTGAGGCCTTCACAGTGGGTCCCTACATTCATACCTGCTTGCTGCTCTCTCCTACCCAGCCCAGGAGCTGGCAGGGCTGCATCCCTGCAGTGATGCCAAAGTGGGTGCTCTTCATCACGTTAATATTAGCATAGGAGCTATTTCTTTTGCATAGAAATCCACTTGTTTCCTTGTTTCCCGTCACTCACTGAGATTAATCATAAGTGTAAATCCCTCTCCCTCTAGGGAGAAAGACTGCCTACATTTGTTATGCTTCCTAAAATATCTTATTCAAACACTAGAATCTAGTAACTTGATGGTAAATTCCTTCAGGGCAGGCACTGCGTCTTCGGCTCACCACTGTATCGCAATGCCTACCACAGTGTCTGGAATGTGGTAGCATCTCAGTAAATGCATCATATCTTCCAGAAGTGATAATAACTATATTAGCAACCAGACACAGGCACTGAACTATCAAAAATCATGCCAAACAGGCCTCCCTGGTGGCGCAGTGGTTGAGGGTCCGCCTGCTGATGCAGGGGACGCGGGTTCATGTCCCGGTCTGGGAAGATCCCACATGCCACGGAGCGGCTGGGCCCATGAGCCATGGCCACTGAGCCTGCGCGTCCGGAGCCTGTGCTCCGCAACGGGAGAGGCCACAACAATGAGAGGCCCGTGTACCACAAAAAACAAACAAACAAACAAAAAAACATCATACCAACTATAGACAACCAACACTCCCAGATAAATGGACCCTAATGGAACAGGAGCCCCTGACAGTCCACTTTCAGATTTTTGTATGGGTATCTATTTTTCTTAATAATCAGTGAGCTGCTTGAGGGAAGGGATCCCATCTTTACCATCTTTATGTCTCTCCTGCCAGGTTCATTGCTCAGAACGTTGAAATTGCTTAATTTAAGAAAAGGGCTTTCTGGACAGCTGCCAGGAGGCCCATCTCCTCAGGACCCGCTGGGTCTCTGGCTTCTGGAACACGCAGGGCTGAGTCCATGCTGACGGCCCGGGCTTCAGGACAACGTGGGGTTGAGTCCACACTAACGGAAGCTGGGTCTCCTCAGGACCCATTGGGGTTTCAGCTTTGGGAAACTGGGGGGTCCAGTTCTCTCTCACAGGAGCCTGGTCTCCTCAGGACCTGCCGGGAGGTGATGTCGTTAAGGGGAAAGGTAATCGCAAGACCCAAGACATGGTAGCTATTAACATACTCCTCCCACAGTGCTTCTTAAAATCATGTGGACTCCTACAAGGGAAATAAGTATCACAACTTTGGTTGAACGTTGTCTGGCCGTGTGGCTGACACGGTCTTGGTGCTCCAGCCAGGTGTCAGGCCTGAGTTTCTGAGGTGGGAGAGCCGAATTGAGGACACTCGTCAACCAGAGACCTCCCAGCCCCATGTAATATCAAATGGCGAAAGTTTTCCCAGAGATCTCCATCTCAACGCTAAGACTCAGCTCCACTCAACGACCAGCAAGCTACAGTGCTGCACACCCTATGCCAAACAACTAGCAAGACAGGACACAACCCCATCCATTAGCAGAGGGGCTGCCTAAAATCATAATAAGGCTACAGACACCCCAAAACACACCACCAGACGTGGACCTGCCCACCAGAAAGACAAGATCCAGCCTCATCCACCAAGACACAGGCTCCAGTCCCCTCCACCAGGAAGCCTACACAACCCACTGAACCAACCTTAGCCACCGGGGGCAGAAACCAAAAACAACGGGAACTATGAACCTGCAGGTTTCAAAAAGGAGACCCCAGGCACAGTAAGTTAAGAAAAATGAGAAAACAGAGAAATACACAGCAGATGAAGGAGCAAGGCAAAAACCCACCAGACCAAACAAATGAAGAGGAAATAGGCAGTCTAACTACAAAAGAATTCAGAGTAATGATAGCAAAGATGATCCAAAATCTTGGAAATAAAATGGAGAAAATATAAGAAATGTTTAACAAGGAACTAGAAGAACTAAAGAGCAAACAAACAATGATAAACAAGACAATAAATGAAATTAAAAATTCTCTGGTAGGAATCAATAGCAGAATAACTGAGGCAGAAGAACGGATAAGTGACCTGGAAGCCAGAATGGTGGAATTCACTGCTGCAGAAGAGAATAAAGAAAAAAGAATGAAAAAAAAGAAGACAGCCTAAGAGACCTCTGGGACAACATTAAACAAAACAACATTCACATTATAGGGGTCCCAGAAGGAGAAGAGAGAGAGAAAGGACCAGATAAAATATTTGAAGATATTATCGGTGAAAACTTCCCTAACATGGGAAAGGAAATAGCCACCCAAATCCAGGAAGCGCAGAGAGTCCCATACAGGATAAACCCAAGGAGAAACACACCAAGACACATAGTAATCAAATTGGCAAAAATTAAAGACAAAGAAAAATTATTGAAAGCAGCAAGGGAGAAACGACAAATAACATACAAGGGAACTCCCATAAGGTTAACAGCTGATTTCTCAGCAGAAACTCTACAAGCCAGAAGGGAGTGGCATGAGATACTTAAAGTGATGAAAGGGAAGAACTTACAACCAAGATTACTCTACTCAGCAAGGATCTCATTCAGATTTGATGGAGAAATTAAAATCTTTACAGACAAGCAAAAGCTAAGAGAATTCAGCACCACCAAACCAGCTCTACAACAAATGCTAAAGGAACTTCTCTAAGTGGGAAACACAAGAGAAGAAAAGGAACTACAAAAACAAACGCAAAACAATTAAGAAAATGGTCATAGGAACATACATATAAATAATTACCTTAAACATGAATGGATTAAATGTTCCAACCAAAAGACACAGGCTTGCTGAATGGATACAAAAACAAGATGCATATATATGCTGTCTACAAGAGACCCACTTCAGACCTAGGGACTCATACATACTGAAAGTGAGGGGATGGAAAAAGATATTCCATGCAGATGGAAATCAAAAGAAAGCTGGGAGTAGCAATACTCATATCAGATAAAATAGACTTTAAAATACAAGAGACAGTGTTACAAGAGACAAGGAGAACACTACATGATGATGAAGGGATCAATCCAAGAAGAAGATATAACAATTGTAAATATTTATGCACCCAACATAGGAACACCTCAATACATAAGGCAAATGCTAACAGCCATACAAGGGGAAATTGACAGTAACACATTCATAGTAGGGGACTTTAACACCCCACTTTCACCAATGGACAGATCATCCAAAATGAGAATAAACAGTAAACACAAGCTTTAAATGATATATTAAACAAGATGGATTTAATTGATACTTATAGGAAATTCCATCCAAAAACAACAGAATACACTTTCTTCTCAAGTGCTCAAGGAACATTCTCCAGGATAGATCATATCTTGGGTCACAAATCAAGCCTTGGTAAATTTAAGAATGTTGAAATTGTATCAGGTATGCTTTCTGACCACAACACTATGAGACTAGATATCAATTACAGGAAAAAGTCTGTAAAAAATACAAACAAACAGAGGCTAAACAATACACCACTAAATAACCAAGAGATCACTGAAGAAACCAAAGAGGAACTCAAAAAATACCTAGAAACAAATGACAATGAAAACACCAAAACCCAAAACCTATGGGATGCAGCAAAAGCAATTCTAAGAGGGAAGTTTATAGCAATACAATCCTACCTCAAGAAACAAGAAACATCTCAAATAAACAACCTAATGTTACACCTAAAGCAATTAGAGAAAGAAGAACAAAAGAACCCCAAACTTAGCAGAAGGAAAGAAATCATAAAGATCAGATAAGAAATAACTGAAAAAGAAATGAAGGAAACGATAGCAAAGATCAATAAAACTAAAAGCTTGTGCTTTGAAGATAAACAAAACTGATAAACCATTAGCCAGAATCATCAAGAATAAAAAGGGAGAAGAGTCAATTCAATAGAATTAGAAATGAAAATGGAGAAGTAACAACTGACACTGCAGAAATACAAAGGATCATGAGAGATTACTACAAGCAACTATATGCCAATAAAATGGACAACCTGGAAGAAATGGACAAATTCTTAGAAAAGCACAACCTTCTAAGACTGAACCAGGAAGAAACAGAAAATATAAACAGACCAATCAGAAGCACTGAAATTGAGACTGCGATTAAAAATCTTCCAACAAACAAAAGCCCAGGACCACATGACTTTGCAGGTAAATCCTATCAAACATTTAGAGAAGAGCTAACCCATATCCTTCTCAAACTCTTCCAAATATAACAGAGGGAGGAACACTCCCAAACTCATTCTATGAGGCCACCATCACCCTGATACCAAAACCTGACAAAGATGTCACACAAAAAAAGAAAACTACAGGCCACTATCACTGATACACATAGATGCAAAAATCCTCAACAAAATACTAGCAAACAGAATCCAACGGCACATTAAAAGGATCACACACCATGATCAAGTGGGGTTTATCCCAGGAATGCAAGGATTCTTCAATATACGCAAATCAATCAATGTGATACACCATATTAACAAACTGAAGGATGAAAACCATATGATAATCTCAGTAGATGCAGAAAAAGCTTTTGACAAAATTCAACACCCATTTATGATAAAAAACCTCCAGAAAGTAGGCATAGAGAGAACCTACCTCAACATAATAAAGGCCATATATGACAAACCAACAGCCAACATTGTTCTCTATGGTGAAAAAGTGAAACCATTTCCACTACGATCAGGAACAAGACAAGGTTGCCCACTCTCACCACTATTATTCTACATAGTTTTGGAAGTTTTAGCCATAGCAATCAGAGAAGAAAAAGAAATAAAAGGAATCTAAATCGGAAAAGAAGAAGTAAAACTGTCAGTGTTTGCAGATGACATCATATTATACATAGAATCCTAAGGATGCTACCAGAAAACTGCTAGAGCTAATCAATGAATTTGGTAAAGTAGCAGGATACACAATTAATGCACAGAAATCTCTGGCATTCCTATACACTAATGATGAAAAATCTGAAAGAGAAATTAAGGAAACAATCCCATTTACCACTGCAACAAAAAGAATAAAATACCTAGGAATAAACCTACCTACAGAGACACAAGACCTGTATGCAGAAAACTATAAGACACTGATAAAAGAAATTAAAGATGATACAAACAGATGGAGAGATAGACCATGTTCTTGGATTGGAAGAATCAACATTGTGAAAAGGACTATACTACCCAAAGCAATCTACAGATTCAGTGCAATCCCTATCAAACTACCAATGGCATTTTTCACAGAACTGGAACAAAAATTTCACAATTTGTATGGAAACATAAAAGACCCCGAATAGCTAAAGCAGTCTTGAGAAAGAAAAACGGAGCTGGAAGAATCAGGCTCCCTGACTTCAGACTATATTTCAAAGCTACAGTAATCAAGACAGTATGGTACTGGCACAAAAACAGAAATATAGATCAACGGAACAGGATAGAAAGCCCAGAGATTAACCCACGCATATATGGTCACCTTATCTTTGATAAAGGAGGCAAGGATATACAGTGGAGAAAAGACAGCCTCTTCAATAAGTGGTGTTTGGGAAACTGGACAGCTACATGTAAAAGAATGAGATAAGAACACTCCCTCACACCATACACAAAAATAAACTCAAAATGAATTAAAGACCTAAATGTAAGGCCAGACATTATAAAACTTAGAGGAAAATATAGGCAGAACACTCTATGACATAAATCACAGCAAGATCCTTTCTGACCCACCTCCCAGAGAAATGGAAATAAAAACAAAAATAAACAAATGGGACCTAATGAAACTTCAAAGCTTTTGCACAGCAAAGGAAAACATAAACAAGAAGAAAAGACAAGCCCCAGAATGGGAGAAAATTTTGCAAATGAAGCAACAGACAAAGGATTAATCTCCAAAATTTACAATCAGTTCATGCAGCTCAATATCAAAAAAAACAAACAACCCAATCCAAAAATGGGCAGAAGACCTAAATAGACATTTCTCCAAAGAAGATATCCAGATTGCCAATAAACACATGAAAGGATGCTCAATATCACTAATCATTAGAGAAATGCAAATCAAAACTACAATGAGGTATCACGTCACACCGGTCAGAATGGCCGTCATCAAAAGTCTACAAACAATAAATGCTGGAGAGGGTGTGGAGGAAAGGGAACCCTCTTGCACTGTTGGTGCAATGTAAATAGATACAGCCACTATGGAGAACAGTATGGAGGTTCCTTAAAAAACTAAAAATGGAACTACCATCCAACCCAGCAATCTCACTACTGGGCATATACCCTGAGAAAACCATAATTCAAAAAGAGTCATGTACCACAATGTTCACTGCAGCTGTATTTACAATAGCCGGGACATGGAAGCAACCTAAGTGTCCATCAACAGATGAATGGATAAAGAAGATGTGGCACATACATACAATGGAATATTACTCAGCCATAAAAAGAAACGATATTGAGTTTTTTGTAGTGAGGTGGATGGACCTAGAGACTGCCATACAGAGTGAAGTAAGTCAGAAAGAGAAAAACAAATACTATATGCCAACATCTATATATGGAATCTAAAAAACAAAACAAAAAAAGGTTCTGAAGAACCTAGGGGCAGGAAAGGAATAAAGATGCAGACGTAGAAAATGGACTTGAGGTCATGGGGAGCGGCAAGGGTAAGCTGGGACAAAGTGAGAGCATGACATGGGCGTATACATCTTTTTACATAAAGATGTAAAAAAACCAAAAAGATGTTAAATACATACATATATAAATAAAAGAATAGGGGCTTTGGCTTTATTTACTTTTTTTTTTTTTTTTTTTTTTGCAGTATGCGGGCCTCTCACTGTTGTGGCCTCTCCTGCTGCGGAGCACAGGCTCCGGACGCTCAGGCCCAGTGGTCATGGCTCACAGGCCCAGCCGCTCCGCGGCACATGGGATCCTCCCGGACCGGGGCACGAACCCATGTCCCCTGCATCGGCAGGCGGACTCTCAACCACTGCGCCACCAGGGAAGCCCGGGGCTTTGGCTTTATTGCCAGTCTTAGAATAAGGCATAGCCTATGGTAGGGACGATTCATATATTTGTGGTTGCTATAGTTGGTGAATATTAGTTAACTAGAAGAGCAGTTAAGATAAAAAGATGGTTGTGGTGTCAGGAGACAGAAAATCTCTTAACTTAAAAGGACCACATAAAAAAAGGAACACATTTTCTCTCTCATCTGGGAGCCACCAGAAGCTGTTTCAAACTCTGATAATATCAACAGTTTCATAACTAAGTAGCAGAAGCAAGCTAACGTTGATGTTTTCTACCAGAAAGGGTATGGACTAGGCGTTGTTGCCTCGCATAGGTCTTTCCTTAAAAAGTCAACATATGACTCCTAGTCTAGATATTTAACATCCCACCCCACCCCCCGACCCCCATCCCCAGATAACAGTTAGCAGCAGCACTGAGTTTCCAGTCTAGACTCTAAGGAGGCTGTTCTGAGAGAAAGAACATGTAAACATGAGTCCAGCAGGAACCAACTCTTGGGAAGGTGAACCAGGTCCAGAGCGTGAGAAGTGAAAGGTGGTTAGAGGCGCCTGGCCTCGGGGAGTGGACTCCCTGGAAGGACAATTGTGCCCTGTGAGTGTCCAAGAAGGCATCTCTCAGACTGGCCTATGCAGCAGCAGAAACAGATGTGACCAAGACATTCCTTTCACTAATTAACCAACTACCAGACATACCACCCAGGCTCCATGGGGCTGATTTCTATTTGGGGGAAGAGGGTTGACGGGTAGGAGTAGGATTGCTTGTACTAGCTCCCTGGGCTCATGCTGGGCTAATTGCATCCCCTATATTTAAATCTCCATGGTAATCCAAGGTCTTTAAGAGTCAATACGGTGGGGAGTAAAGTCACATTAGCTTTTTGGCCCTTCGTTTTCTTATCTGGAGAATAGGAATAAAATGACATTTCCTTCAAGAGTGTTGTAAGACCTAAATGAGACAGAAAATGTCAAATGACCAGCACAGTTTCTGGCACATAGATAGGCCCTTGGTAAATGATCTTTCCAAGCCAGACATTGGTATTCATCTCCTAGCTGATGGCAGAAACCAGGACTTATTTATCTCTTTGTCCAACCCATTATCAGAACGTCCTAGGGACTGAATTATTCTTTACAGAAACTAAAGATACACAGAGTGGAGAGTGCAGGGAGAGTTTTAAGAAGCAAAGGGAGTGGAAGAGAGAATGCAGAGTAACAGCATCCTGAGGTAGCCATTTACTCAGAGAATGCCTCAAACACCACAGCTGTCTCTGAAGTCCAGGAAGAAGAACGCACGCAGGTCAAGTCTGCACTCAGGCCAGATGCCCGTGGAGCAGCCACTAGGGCTTGGGGGTTTCCATGGCAACTAGGCCTGGCAGAAACTTCACAGTGGGACTCAAACAGAGGTGACTTTTTAAGAGTTCCTGGCCTAGGGAACTGATCATCAGCACTTAGCTCTGAGTAGGGGCTGTAGACAGCGGCAAGGTAGAAACTATCTATCCCATGATACCCAACCCCTCCTCACCCAGGCTCTGCACTGCATCACAGTAAGCAGAGACAGGGAAGAGAACCTCCATTTGTTGGCTGCTTACTTCGATCCAGGAACTATGCCTAACACTTATATCCATCCATCCCTCCCGCCATCCATCCAACAAATTTTTATCGAACATCAACTTTTCCCTCACACTGTTCTAGGCACAGGGGAAAGGACAGTTAACAAAACAGCCAAAGTCCTTGAAGCTTACATTTTAGTGGAGGGAAAGTATCTCATTTAATTCTTACAGCAAACTGTTACTACCGTCTCTGTTTTGCACAGCAACAGACGGGCAGAGCGATAAGATGACTTTTCTAAGGTCACTCAATCCATACGTAGCAGAGTCAGGATTAGAACCAGTTCTTTCCATCCTCTCCCCCATGTCATACTACCTCCCACTTCCCCACAGAATAAGTGTCCCAGGATGGTATCATGTAGTTGCTGAAGGAGCATGGCCTTTGGAGACAGGTATGCCTTTGTTCAAATTCTGCCTCACCACAAAATCTCATGTGACACTTGCCCATTGACCTAACCCTGAGAAGACACAATGTCTCCATCTGAATAAATGGGAACAATGGTCTTCTTTCAGGGCTGATTTGAGGACAAAATGAGATGATGCACATAATTGGTAAAAAAGACAAAACAAAACAACAATAAATCATAGCTCCGTATCATAACAGGAGCATCCTTGGATGGCTAGGGTCATGGTTATCCCTGGTTGACATCCCAGTTTACAGTTCCCTCCCCATCACTTGCAAGGGGGCAAGCTGTGCTGTGGGAATAGAATCTCACCGGGGCGTATTGATTGCTGGAACTGGAGAAAGTTAATAATCTAATTTCCCTTTCATTTCCCCTCCCTCTTACCCCTCAACCGCTCTCATGGCAGCAGAGAACGGCATCAAATTCACTGCTTGAGAAATTCAACGGGAAATAACTCGGCATTGCTGATCCACATGCTGCCTATAATTTGGGGTTTGATTAATTCTCAGTTTGGAAATGCCAGGTTGAGAGAGGAAAAGCAAATTTAAGTTAAATTTGGAATTGAATCAATCACATTTTACAATGAAGAAAACAGATCTAACCCCATCAGACCCCTGTGTGTGGAAAACTTAAAAGCTGCTGTACTCCCACTGATTGCTTCCTCCTGATATCACGGGGCATGAGAGGCTGGGTCCTAGGCTGAGAATTCATTTCTTTCTTTAAATGGCATATGGAATTGGGGTGAGGGACAGAGATTCTAGGAACCCGGACCTTAGGGTAAAGGAGACCAAACGGTAGACATGCCACTTAGAACAAAAGAAAGGTTCGCTTCAGGTTCTGGACATAGAGATTTAAATCCAAACTCCTCCTGTTAGTAGCTTCTAACTTTTGGCAAGTCACCTACACTCTCAGAGCCTCGGTATTCTAATCTATAAAATGACAGTGATAATCCCTAACTGGTAGGCAAACTGTGTGGATTAAATGAGAGATCACAGTTATAACACCAAGCACACATACTTAGGGATCCATATACACTCTTGGTGTCATTCCTTTTATCTCAATTCCTTAAAACCCCACTGCCCAACACTTGGCATCTACATGGATATCAAGAGGCCGGTAATACTCCGGTTGAAGCTGGAATTCTGGCTTTTTTTTTTTTTTTCTGCGGTACGCGGGCCTCTCACTGTCGTGGCCTCTCCTGCTGCGGAGCACAGGCTCCGGACGCGCAGCCTCAGCGGCCATGGCTCACGGGCCTAGCCGCTCCGTGTCATGTGGGATCTTCCCAAACCGGGGCATGAACCCGTGTCCCCTGCATTGGCAGGCGGACTCTCAACCACTGCGCCACCAGGGAAGCCCTGGAATTCTGGCTTTTAACCTTAGCTGCTGGCCCCCATGGACAAGTCACCTTACTTCTCTAAGTCTCAGTCCTTATCTGGGAATTAATTTATTCAATAGGTAATTATTTAATGTGTATCTACTATGTGTCAGACCTCATTTTTTATGTCCTCCTATTAGCTCCAGTGTCTATAAGCATGTCTGGAGTATAAGCATATACTAGGTGCTCAATAAACATCTATTGAAAGAATGAGTGAATGAATAAATGCTTAAATGTTATTCCCCATTCTACCAAGAGGTGTCAGTATTGGAATATTGCTATTGGTACTTTTCTAGTCAAATGTATTCATTCACTTTCTTTAGCAAAGATTGGTCCCCGGCCAGCCAGAAATCATACAAAAAGCCCTTGAGAGGCCACCCAGCCTCCTGCATATCAGGGTGACCACCACAGATTGGTGGGGTGCCCCATTAACCTCACTGAAGACCTCATGGGATTCCTGCCACACCTGAGCTCCAGCGCCTCTGTGCTTCTCTGTGTATTTCTGGAAACTAAAATTGGGACATATCCTCGGACAAGTGCAAGTGTCACGCTGGAGGCAGAAGGAAAGAATATTTGAAATTGGGGCTTTCTCAGAACTCTGGGGAAGGCAGCCGCCTTTCCTCAGCCTGCCTCGTGTCTACATTCTGCACACACTTCTTCAGTGTGATGTGTCAGTATGGGGCATCCTTTTTGAGGCATCCTTTTTGCTGTCTTGCTCATCAGGGGCCAAGTCTCTCCTCACCCCCTGCCCCTCTATTTCTGCCATGAACTAGTTTCTTGTGTTCTCTGGCACTTTGAACCTGGCGCTCTCAAGTCCATAGTATCCTTTACAATCTCCCATCTTCCCTAGGATTTTCCTTTATAAGATCTGTGCAAGTGCTCATCCAGCCTTTGCATTCTTCCAGAGACTGCAAACTCACCCCCTGCGAAGCAGCAATTCTATATTCAGACAGTTGTACTGAACAGTCCTAGAATCTCACTCTGTGAGCCAACTTCTGCTGTCCAAGTCAAATAGGAGGTACCCAAGACCTCCTCCTTCAGGCTATTTAGTTAGTTAAAGGTGGCCATGCAGTTGCCTTGGGCTTTCTTTCCTCCAAACCAAATATTGCTAGTTTTACTTTATTTCTCTGAAGTCGTATTTTGAGTCTCCTTATTATACTTTGCATAGATTTGCTTTTTCTACAGTGGCTTTCCTAGCAAAGAATATCATCATCATCATCATAACTAACATTTATAAAAAACACTTTTGTACCAGAAAATATAATTAAACATTTTTCACGTAATATCTCACGTATCTTCACAGAAACCTCTAAAATGCTGTCTACTCTCCCCCACATTTGAAGCAAGAGGAAACTGAGGCCACTGCTTGCTAAAGGCCGTACAGCTCAAAGGTAATAGGGCTGAAATTTCAAAAGAAAAACTGACTTCAGAACCCAAGTTCTTAACCATTATGCTCCACAATTTCTCCATCAGTATGCTATATGTGGCCTGAGCCAAGCAGAGTCAACCCTAAGTGTCAATCTGCTGACAGACCTCAGCTTGCCCTGTGGACCTATGGTGACTATGGGTGGATGCATGGTGGCTTCACTGTCCTACCTCATACTGACCACAGGTCTTTAAGGAGACCTCTGCATCACCAGAGAGAGGCTTACAAGGAGGGCAGATGGTGGGAGGGGCAAGCTAGATGGCTGTTTCTTTTCCTCTCTGAGCCCGAGAAAATAGTTCAGTTGAGCTGTCTGGGGCCAGTCACTATCCATGAGGCCCCTGGGGAGCCCCTTGGGCTGGCTCTGCCCCGTGGATGAGGAGCGTGTCTGTAGTGCAGGCTTGGATCACCCAAGAAAGGCACTGACAGCAGACACTGAATGGGGCTACACACAGCTGGCTCTTTGGATTTCTCTGTGGCAGTTGCAGACACCTGTTCCTGGAAGTGTGAAGGTAACTTCAAGACGATGACAGTGGTGTGGTGACAATGGTGTTGGTGATGAGGATGGCATGCCATATTTTTCCAATTCTTGTTAGTTTACAAATTATTCACAAATATTTCATTCACTTTGCACCAAAACCCAGTGCAGTGGGTGTTGCTATTATCTCCAGGATACAAATGAGGAACAAGACTTAATGGTGAACTCACATTTAGGCACCAAGGGAATAACTGGGCCTGAGAGCCACATCTCCTGACCTGCAGCCTACTGCTCTTTCCATGACACTTGACCCAGGTCTCATTGGTGAAATGTGAAGGTAGGATTAGAATCTGTGAGCCCTACCTCCAGAACCACTGACCACACAAGTGTATCCAAATGTCCCACAGAGCCAGTGCAGTATTGCCCACAAAACAAAATGTATCTTAAAAGAAAAAAGACATCAGTTTTCAAAAATTTCTGGGATATGCTCTATTCTATAATCAACTCTTAAGGTGCAAGAGTATATATCTGATATTAAACTCTCTGAAAAGGTCTACATTAAATTCTCTTTAGCAGAATTTAACCCAGTGTTTCCCCAAAGTATTGCTATACTGCAGAACCATTGTTCTATGGAACAAAGTAGGGAGAATAATGAGCTACTTTAATAGTTCATACAAAGGTGACTGTTAGGAATATCAGCAGTTCCCACTAATTAACTGTGGCTGCTATGCCAGACACTGGGTTAAAGATTTTACTTACATTTGCCTACTTAAACTTTTCAACAGTCTTGCAAGGCGGAGATGACTGTCTCTGTCTAAAAGAGGGAAAACCAAGCCTTAACCACTGGCAAGTGATGGAGGACAGTTTCATAGTCAGTCTTGCCTGACTACAAGTTCTGTACCCATCTGGTTCCTAGGTATAGTTTTACACTAACATGAAAAGATACCTGCACCCCCATGTTCACAGTAGCATTATTTACAATAGCCAAGACATGGAAACAACCTAACTGTCCATCCACAGCTAAAGAAATTATGAGATATACACATACACACACCCCAGAATATTAGTTAGCCATAAAAAAATGAGGAAATCCTGCCGTGTGCAAAAACATGGATGGACCCTGAGGGCATAATGCTAAGTGAAATAAGTCAGCCAGAGAAAAATAAATACTGTATGATCTCACTTATCTATGGAATCTAAAAAAAAACAAAACTATGCAAAAAGAGATCAGATTTCTGGTTACCATGGCTGGTGGGTGGGAAGAAGGGGAATTGGAAGACCGGTGAACAAAAGGTACAAATTCCAGTTATAAGATAAATAAGTACTAGGGTTGATGACATCAACATGATGACATGCAGTTAACCCTGAGGTATAATACATATGAAAGTGTGAAGAGGGTAAATTCTAAAAGTGCTTGTCACAAGGAAAACATATTTTTCCCTTCTTTTTTGCTTTTTCTTTTTATTGTATCTGAGATGATGGATGCTAAGTAAACTTATTGCAGTAATCACTTTATAAAATATGTAGGTCAAATCATTTTGTTGCACACCTTAAACTTATACTGTGATGTACATCAATTATATGTCAGCAAAGCTAGAAAAATTTTTTTAAGGAAAATGGACTTCAGAGTCACAAGAAAATATGTGCAAGAAAGGAAAAGAGGCAGGTACAAGAGGCCAGTGTAGAAAGTTAAATACTATTCAACAATTTAACAGGCTGATGGAATGCATTAGGGGAAAGAAAAAGATGCTATACTCCCTAGGTGAAATAGCAGTGTGTGAATGAGAAACCGTGAGATGATTCAAAAGAGATAAAGTTCTAGAAAGGCTCAGAAATAAATGGGAAAGAAGGAGGAAGAAAAGGTCACACATGAGTTTCAGATTCACAGGTGATCATCAGCTGGTACTGACTTCCAAAAGAAAAAAAAAAGTTAAGATACCTGTGTTTGATCCCTGGGTTCACCCTCTTAGACTGTAGACTGTTTCACTGCATCCACCACCTTCAGCCCACATCACTGATGCAAAGGGGAGTGGCAAGGAAGAGTAGGGACCAAGCAGTGGGTGCAAACGGACAGAGCAAAAAGCAGCCACGGGTTTCCATGGCTACCAAGGAAGATCAGGGCCAATCACCTCCCATCTTCTTGAAAGACACATTTCTAGCTGCTTTTTCTCAGAGCTTGCCAAAGAAGTCACTGTTCCATTCTCTTAGAAGATGTCACTGAACTTTGGTTCAAGGTTTGTGAAAGCAGGAGGAGAGGAATGCTGTTTATTGTGCATTTCATATTTACGAGGTCTGCGGTGGTGGCTTTTACCACCAGAAACCCTTTTATTTCCCATGTCTACTGTCAATGAGGCTGTTATTTGACACTGGTGGAAATGGAAACTCAGAGTTTAACTGACTTGCCCAACGGCTCAGAACTAGCAAGGGGCAGAGATGGAATAGCAACCAAGACCTACTGACCCGCAAACTCAATGTTTCCTCCATTGCATCGCACTGCCTCCAAAGGAAGGGGGCTTCCTCAAACCTCCGTGTGCCTTCCTCCCCACCTCTTTCTCCTGATTCTCGGATTGTACCTGAGAAGTAACGGGAAATAAGGCTCTGCCTGATGTTCCATAAACCCCCTGTCACAGTTCAATCTGCCTGTCCCTTTCCTTGTATCAAGCTGCATGCATTCCCTACACCTATGTGTTGTCCTGCCTACTTTTCTTAACATGTCAAAGGGAGACCAACTTGTCAAGACCAGAGAACTCCCATCTCCTGGAAGTCTGCCCTAAGCATCACAACTCACAGGAACGCCAAATTCCCCTTAACTCCTGCCACATGTATCATCTGTTTTAATCTGAATCACAGAAACTCACGATCACAGGGGACTAAAAGGGCTTTGACCCTAACATATAACACAATAATACAGGTAGTTTCCTACAATGCTCCCCGCCATGGTCATCCAACCTGTGTTTGAGTATCACCTAAACGGGGAGCTGATTAGCTCAGAAGAAAACCCACTTAATTGCTGCTGCTGATGATAATCTTTTCTTTTAAAGCACTCACTATGTATGACATGTGGTGCAAAATATTTTACAGATATCACTTGAGTCAATCGATCATAAAGTTTTGTCAGCTCCTCATTTTACAAATAAGAAAATTGAGTTTAGCCCAAGTCTAGAAGGTTATTGAGCCCCAAAGAATTCAAATCCACATCTAGATCCCAAAGGGCAAAGTCTAAAGCACAGAAGAGTAAAGTAAAAATGGGGACATTCAAGGTTAGAGAAACTCGCTGCATTATTTTCCGGCTGACCTTCAAAAAGTCTCATTAGCCTAATCCATAAAATGTGAATGGCATCTACTCCACAGGGTCATTAGAAAGATTAGGTAGGAAAATATACATTGTATAGTAGGTGCTCAATACATAGTAACTTTTATCATCATCATCATTAAATATAAGACCAATAAATGTAGAGACTGACCTTTGAATCCAGGAAACTATCTGTATAAATTCAGGATGGGTCAGAAGTGGGAAAAGGATCATGTGGTCAAAAGGGCAGTGAGTTTCTACTAAGAGAAGGTTCAAACACATACAGAGTAACTACTACATGCTAAGCCTCTCCTGGGCCCTTTGCATCCACTCTTCAGTTTGCTCTTCACAACAACCCTTGAGTCCCCATTTTATGGAGCAGGGAAATGGAGCTTAGGGAGGAGAAATGGTTTGCTCAGGGTCACAGGCCTAGTAAGCTGCAGAGCTGGTAATGTAACTCAGGTCTGTGTGATGCTCTAAGCAAGACACAGACAAGTGGTCCATGGTCTGAAGACAGTAACCAGGGTTAGACTGGAGATTATGTCAGGAGAGGACACCAGAGGAAGGATACAGGATATTTAGCCTGGAAACAAGGAAGATTCAGGCAGAGGGGCCTCTTAACGAGGATGTTGCGGAAGACACACAAATGTAGCAAAAGGGAAAGGAAAAAGATATTCCACATGAGCAACCATTGTGAACCAAGGCTCGGAGCTTGACTTGTATTGTTCAAAAACAGCCCTCTGAGTTAAGTACCATGATCTCTAATTTATAAATGAGGAAAATGAAGCTCAGAGTGATCAGACCCTTGTTCCAAGCTGCACAAACAATCAGAGGCAGAGTTGGGATTCAACCTAGGTCCACCTGACCCAAGAAATACCCTTATTCTTCATACCAGGGCTTGTTTACCATAAGACTCTTGCAAATCTAAGAAACTAGAAGGAGCTTTGGCCCGAGGAAGCAGATTCTCAAACCAAGGGTCTTGCTCCGCACCCAAAGCCTCACTCTTATAAAGGAAGGAATTGGGGTCCCATGAGGGGACTAGAGGACTCTGCCCTTTCCTGGGTGCCGGAGTTGGGCTGCTCATCACCTGGGAACTTGGTTGGGAAAAACGCACTCGTCTCCAGCTCTTTACATAGAGGGGCACTTTCCTCCTTGGTTTTCAATTCCGCCGTCTCCTCTTCAGACCACTAAATTTCAGAAAAAGCACACGGCACTGTGTTTAAAGAGCCAACTGGAGATAAACACCTTTGCCTTTAGACCTTTGAGGAGGGAATATAAAAGAGAATAAAAGAAGAAAAGAGGAAAAAGTGTTCCCGTGAAGCGTTTCTGCCCAAATACATTTCCATACAGAGGCCTCTACCCATTTCAGGCTGACATTCTGGGCCTAAACCTTTCAAACCTGCTGGTTGAAAGACGCCACCTCCAACAGAACAATAGTGGTCTTTGCCCAAGGGCCATGCTAGACCCACATTCGGTCTCATCCTTCAGTGACAAGGGCAGGCCTGAGGGTGCTGTGCAAAGAGCTCTGTTCTGGAAGTCTAGAGACCAAACTTGAACACCACTCTGCCACCATTCACTATGAAACCTTCGGAAAAATCCCTCCCTTCTCTGGACTTCCGTCTCCCCGCCTGTAACAGGAGAAATCCATCCATTCAATGAATATTTACTGAGAGTCCATTCTTCACTGAGCTCTGTGAGTAGGGGATCCAGAGATCAGAGTCATCAAGGGCCTCAATGTTCAGTGGGATAGCAGGTCTCCAAACAGAGAAAGTAATGCAAGGGGATCACCATGGTGGCAGAGGTCAGTGCAGGTTTGGAGGTCAGAGAATCATTCCTCAGAGTCGAGGCTTGTAACGTGAGACTTAGCCAAGTAGGAAAACAGAGCCTGTGGTCCAGGAGAATGGAACAGCAAAGGTGAACAGGGCATTGCACATAAACTGGAATGGCAGGGGGTACCTGTAGTAAAATGCAGGCAGAAGAAGCAAGAGAGGTAGTAAGGGGCACACAAAGAAAGTCACGGTCCACTGCCAGGAGAGTGGGCTTTATCGAGACGATGTAGTCAGTCCTTTCAGGCCAGCTCTCCCCGGCACTGTGCAAAGCTAAAGCATGCCCTCATTTATTCACTTTGTCCACAAAGATGTTCTAGGTATCTAGTAAGTGCCAAACATTGTGTTGGGTGCTGGGGATGCTGCAGGAACTTCATGATCTCAAGGGGTGGGACCCAAAGACCTTGTGACAAAGGATGAGATCTACAACTGTACCTCTGGAGCGGAGGAGACGGAGAGGCACTGGGTTAGAGGCACAAAACTTATCCTGCAAAGACACTCCATAACACACCAGAGGACGTTTACACCAGAGGAGGCTGAAGAACATCCTGGATAGAATTTGAGAACCTGAAGCTTGGTGATAAATCGTTCTTCAAGTGTATGGATGCAAATTAGCATGAGTCGCCTGAAATCAAAGAAAGACCTGGTTTGGAGAAAAGGAAAGAGGGCAAGTGGACAAAGGGAGGCAGCTTCTAAAACGGCTCCCAGGGGCTTCTCTGGTGGCGCAGTGGTTAGGAATCTGCCTGCCAGTGCAGAGGACACGGGTTTGAGCCCTGGTCTGGGAAGATCCCACATGCTGCGGAGCAACTAAGCCCATGCGCCACAACTGCTGAAGCCCGCACGCAACGAGAAGCCCCTGCTCGCCGCAACTAGAGAAAGCCTGCGCATAGCAACGAAGACCCAATGCAGCGAAAAATAAATTAATTAATTAAGAAAAACCAAAACAAAACCGGGCCCCAGTGGTTCCCACCTCCTGGTATTCACACCCGGGTGTAATCCCCTCCCCTACAGACTTGCTTCCCTCAGGAGGTCTATAGCAAAATTATGGTATGTCACTTCCAACAGTAGGGTGGGTACAAAAGATTGCGCCTTCCTTTTTTCTTACACTCTCTGGCTTTTCTCACTTTCTTGCTCTGCTGAAGCCAGATGTTATGTTGTGAGCTGCCCCCTAGAGAGGCCCACAAGACAAGGAGCTGAGGGTGGCTCATGGAACAGATCCTGCGACAACCTCATGAGGAAGCTGGGAAGCAGGTCGTTCCCCAGCGAAGCCTGGAGAGGAGACCACAGCCCTGGTTGACAACATCACTGTAACCTCAAGAGAAACTCTGAGCTGGAGGACCAGTTACGTGGTGCCTGGACCCCTGACTCAGAGAATAAATGTTGGTTGAGGTAATAAATGTTAATAGATAAATGCTGGTTGAGATAAGAAATGAGAGGATACCCATCTGCTGTTTTAACTTGCTAATGTTGGGATAATTTGTTACATAGAAACAGACAACTAATCCTGGGGCCTACTTGAATGAATGACTGAGAGAGGCTGCAGAGTCGGCATCCCTAGCAGGAAACTCGGGGTCCTTGAGGTTCAGAAGAGACCTCCAGTCATTGCACAAAGGGTGCCTGAGCACTTGTGTGTGCTATGCCCTGGGCAAGTCTCAGGACTCGCCAGGGAGCCGGGCACGGCCCAAACCTGCAGGGGCACAGTCAGGTACGCGAGAAGGTTAGGAGATGACATAATTGCACTGTACCTGGATAACTGCTAGGTTGTTTTATTAAACACTTCACACCCTAGTAAGAGCTGAGAGGGAGGGGCTGCTGAAGCGTGCTTGACAAAATCAGGGCTGGCTTCACAGGGGAGGAAGCCCCTTTTATCTGTATAAAGGCATCTCTCTCTCTCTTTCTCTCTGCAAGATCCTGTGTTCACACACTGATCCCAGAAGTGAAGTTGGTGAAATGGAAGGCTTATGAGCTTTGCAGTCAGACCAATTAAGCTTGAAACCCAACTCAATAATTTCTCAACAATGTGAACTTAGGAAGTCAATAAAAAAGAAGGATTAAGATCATAGCCCTTAACTTCACACCGAGCTGGGATCAAGCACTGGCACCGCCCATTACTACTTGAAGTTGCTGGTTCAATATGATCTTTCTATGTTTCAGTGTCCCCATTTCTAAAATAGGAATAATTAAAATGCCTACTTCACAAGATTACTTGAGTGAAAACAAAAAGTTTTCAGCACAGTGGCTGATAATAAGAAAGGTGCAATGATAGCGAGTAATGCTGGGAAAGTTACTTAACTTTTTATGTGTCTTTATGCTTGCAAAGTTCTCAGCACCTTGTATGGTACATACTGCGTGTTCTTAGCTGCTCTACCTGTTAATGTTACCAGCGGAGGCCTTGGACCCAATGGCTTGTCAGGCTTCCTCCTAGACTAAGGGCTGGCCAGCAATGGTGCATTCAAGTCACACATCCTTGTGTATTTTTTTTTTTGTGGTACGCAGGCCTCTTACTGTTGTGGCCTCTCCCGTTGCGGAGCACAGGCTCCGGACGCGCAGGCTCAGCGTCCACGGCTCACGGGCCTAGCCGCTCTGCGGTATGTGGGATCTTCCCGGACCGGGGCACGAACCCGTGCCCGCTGCATCGGCAGGCGGGCTCTCAAACACTGTGCCACCAGGGAAGCCCCATCCTTGTGTATTTATAAAAATGCTCCCTAGCCCACCCCCAGGGGCACTTAGTTCCTTGTGCTGGGATGGTAGGACACAAATTACTTCTGCAGCAGGAGCTGTGCAGAGGCATCACTCAGATAGAGATGGCAGGGACACAGTAGCAGTGGTTCCCTAAGTAACCGTAATTCAGGTGCTACACACACCTGGAGCTTCCTGCATGTACCGCTAAACTCATGGGACAGCAATAATAGTAACAACATTAGCGCATATTTATTTATACAATGTCCACATCTGAACATCCTAAAGAGCTAAAATAGAAGCCCTACTCAATTTCAGAGAAATCTATGAATATATGTGAGGATGTGAATATATGTGCAAGTGTATAGGAATTGAGGTTAGGATGTATGTATGCTTAGAAGAGAAATAACAGCAGCCCTGGGAATCGTAAGTATGACTTTCTTCTTCTCCTTCAATCATCCACCAGGGCCACCATTAGCAAGGCTGCTTTCTTCTTGGTTTTCTAGTAGTCACCAGCTCAAAGAATAGAAAATACCATTGCAAAAGTCAGCAGAGTTCAAATTCCCAGATTCACCAGTTTCTGGCTACATGACCTCGGGATGCTCATTTCTTTTTTTGTAGTGTCTGGTTCCTCAAATGATAAAATGGGCATAAGAATGTCTTGGTTGGTCCTATTCAAAGTTTAGTGTGGGAAGTAGATCCTCCCTCCTTCCTTCTCTCCCTGCCTTCGTATTTCAACCTACAAAGGATAGGATATAGCGAAAGTTCATTGTTTTTTATAGACTAATCATCCAATTGGCTATTTGCAAAGTTATTTAGCAAAATCCTATAACTAGGGAGAGAAGAATATAAACCTGCCATTCCCCCCATGAGACTCCACCTTGCTCAAAGGCATGTACCCTGCCTTATACTCTCCACCACTGGACCTGGTACTGAGTAGCAGCTAAATTAATATTTGGTTAATGAACAAATGGATGAACCAATGAACAGAAAAGTTTCCAACCAATGACTTATTTTAAAGAGAAGGAGCAGCTTTCACGGGTACTTTCCAAGGAGGAAAAATAAAATCCAGGCATTACCTCCCCCTTGATGAAGAGAATGAAGTAAGCATGAGTTTCACATGAAATATCACTTTGTCTCCCAATAAAATAATAATAGCTACCATGGTTAAGCACTTAACTCTGTGCTGAGTCCTGGACTAAGGGCTTTACATGGAGTTATTTCATTTAATCTTTAGAACACTCTGTGATGGAGTTACTGTTAAGACACCCATTTTAGAGAGGCAAAAAAAGGAAGCCCTATGAATGCAACTGCCTACCTGAGATCACAGAGCTAATAAAACTTAAAACTGAAGATGGCTGACCCCACAGTGAAGCCCCCCAAACTCTCTGTCACATTGCCTCCCAGGTGACAGCCTTCTGACCCATGAGAGGAGACCTCCCAAGCCTACGTAGCTACCTCTCCAGCACTGCGGGGCAGATGGAGCCAACACAGAAACAGATGTGGCCCCCACTCTCATGAATTTCTCCATCTGGTGAGGGTGGGCATTGACAGATGTGAATATATCATGTGCACTCTGCTTCATGCTAGAGCGCAGAAGAACAGGGTGGGATGAGGGACCTCTTTTAGCAAGGGGCAGTTAAGCCCAGTCCTGATAGGGGGAGGAGGGGTGTTCCAAGCAGCAGGATGGATGTTCCAGGGTGGAATGCAGTGGCAACAGTGATGTGTGACATGAGATGAGGATGGATAGGTGGGCAGGAACATGCAAAGCTCTGCAGGCCAGGTTAAGAGGTTTGCTCTTAACCCTAAGGAACAGGAGAACAACTAAAAGGTGCTGAGAAGGAGGGGGCGTGACGAAGTTATGGGTTATGCTGCTCAGTCTGGCTGCTGGGGGACAGTGGTGTCATGACCAGAGTGGTGGTGAGGAGAAAGAGGTGGCATGACTTGACTGTGGTGGCAACATTGGGGCTGGAGAAACGTCATCAAATGCAAAGCATGTCTGAAGGCAGAGTTGCTGGCTTGTGATGGGTCAGAAAGGGAAAGCAGGGATAAGTAGGGTTTTGACATCTCCACCCAAACTGTACTTTCAGGCAGAATTTCTTCAACAGGTCATCTCATTGTCATAGAGAAGTACAGATAAGCACACAGAATCTCCTAGTAAGAGGATGTTGTGTTCTTCTTATTTCAGGGCTGAAGACAGTATTTCCCATCCTCCTCTCTAGTTTTGATTATTCATGAATCATTCAATTGTTTATTTATTCTTTGATCAACAAATATGTACCGAGTTTCTGTATTTCCTCTATGGGCCAGACTATGTGAGATGCAGGGAAAGACAAGATAGCAATTCCTAGGAGATACATCCCGGGTTGGTCAGTGGGACTGGAGCAATGGCATACTGGAACTGGCTCCAGCTGACTCAAGAGAGCTAATTGTTAAATATTCAGGGATGCTGCTTGGTACTTGTTAAATCTATGACTTGAAATGACATGGTAGGAGAATGTACACCATAGAAATAAGCAAATGCTGTAAATAAGCCTTTTTACATTTTCTCAGAGAGCCAGCCTGCCAGCATACCACTGGGTTAGAACAAGTTGCCTCAATGGGGCTGGCAGTCTGTGGGTTCATCTTCCAAGTTCAGAGAATTCAGAAATATGTGCAGAAGCCTAGGTCACGGGTACAGAGTACACACCAATCTTTTTTAAGAACTCTAAGCATTTCAGGGCCAGATCATAGACTAGAGTCAGACAGACCTGGGTGTGTATCCTGCTGTGAGCACTTACTGAAGATCCAGATCAGGCAGTCTACTTTACTATTTTGACTTTCATTCCCCTGCCTTTAAATTGGGGACAATGTATACATACTATATGCTTGTGCTTTGCATAGTGCCTGGTATTTAGTAAGCACTCAATGAATGCTATGCATTATTATTATTGTTCTTTTTTTCCCCCTATTATTTTCTAGCCTTTTCTCCCAACCCATTTCACTCCTGATATCCTTAGTAGCATCCAGCCTTAACTTATACACTCCCTGGAGCAGGAATCACACAACTCTCACTGCAACCCATTACATCTCTAGTCAGCTCTGAGTATAAGAAAGATAATTTTGTAACCAGAAGACAGTGTAATTTCTACCAATAGTATTCATTTATCTAATAATGTGTTATGAAAATATTTGCTACATCCACATTTAAATTATTCAAGTTGCACCAAGGCTATAGACCAAAACAACCAACAGTGCAATATAAATTGTGTCTACTCTGCTGATGAACTTGTAAAAGGAGACCACTGGCTCTGGGACTAGAAGGCCTGGGTTTAAATTCCAGCTTGATATTTACTAGCTGTGTGATTTCAGGCAAATTATGTAACCTCTCTTTGCTTTAATATCCTCATTTGTATATTCGTACTCTATAGGTATTTGTCAAAGATCAACTTAATCAACATGTCTTCCATGTTTACAAAAGTATCTGATAAATATAAGCTAAACATGCCTCATGGTGGTTAAGAATCCGCCTGCCAATGCAGGGGAAATGGGTTCAATCCCTGGTCAGGGAAGATCCCACATGCCGCGGAGCAACTAAGCCCGTGCGCCACAACTACTGAGCCTGTGCTCTAGGGCCCGCGAGGCGCAACTACTGAGCCCACGTGCCACAGCTACCGAAGCCTGCGTGCCTAGAGCCTGTGCTCTGCAACAAGAGAAGCCACCACAATGAGAAGCCCGCACACTGTAACAAAGAGTAGCTCCTGCTCGCCGCAACTAGAGAAAGCCCGCACACAGCAACGAACACCCAACACAGCCAAGAAAAAGTAAATCAATAAAATAAATTTTTTAAAAATTGTGTATTATGTACATTATGTGATTTGTTGTATAAATTATTGATGCCAGTCCAGGCTGCGGCTTGTTTACATTCTCTGAACATGAAAATAAATACTGTCATCCTTGAACTTTCAGTGGGAGAATGAAAAGGGGGAGAAGGTCCTCAATTCAGTCCTCACGAGCCTTTCTTGCCCCTGGGAAAGGAGCCATCTAGTCTAATAGTTTCTTTACCCACATTATTATGCTTCAATCTCATTACAACACTGTCAGTACTTCTACAGATCAAGGAAGCTGTGTTACTTGCCCGAAGCCTTGAAGGTGCTAAGTGGGGTGGAGCTGGGACTTTACACCAGGTTGAAGTTCAAAGGATAAGCCCTCCCTGTGCAGTACATTGAACTCTGCACAGCAGGGAGCATGACCCTATTTGGGGCCAAGTCCATCAGGACTGGCCCCACAGTGAGGCTGCTGAGTGGCCCAGCCTGCCCCCAACGCCATTCTCATGGACTTAAGGTGTCATCCACCCCTGCCTACCTGCCTGATCCAGTCACCATTAGAGCATCTTCTCACCTTTCAGGAGCACAGGGCCACCACTACCACTACACAGCCACTCTTAAACCACTAACCAATACCTAGACCCTAGAAAGCAGCTCTCTTTCAATCATATCTTCACCTTATTGAGCAGATCCAGCTTTGCTTGCTCCCTAGCTCAGAATCCCCTACAGGGCTTGTTGTAGATACAGTGCTCTGGCCCCATGATAAGACCTACTGAACAAGACTCTCTGGGGTGAGGTCCAGAAATCTGATATTTAAACTTTTTTTTTTCCTCCTAGAATTGTTCACCATTATTCCTGCAGATGGAAAATCAAAGAAAGGTACTATTAAATCAACTATACTCCACTAAAACTTAATTTTAAAATATTCCTATAAAAAACCCATAGAGATTCTCATTAGTTATCTATTTTATACATAGTATCAGTTGTGTATATATGTCAATTCCAAGCTCCCAAAACATCCCAACCCCCCCTTCCCCCTTCGGTCTCCATACGTTTGTTCTCTATGTCTATATTTCTGTTTCTTCTTTGTAAATAAGATCATCTATACCAATTTTTTCAGATTCCACATATATGTGTTGCTATACGATATTCATTTTTCTCTTTCTGACTTACTTCACTTTGTATGACAGTCTCTAGGTCCACCCACATCTCTACAAATGACCCAATTTTGTTCCTTTTTATGGCAAAAAAATTTTTAAAAATTAAAATTCACATATTCAGAGGAAAAAAAAGAAAAAGAAAAAAAGAAAAAACCAAAACATATAGAGATGAGCTGTACATTCAGTGGAATCTACACCCAAGCCCCAAGCCATGCCCTTGGGTGCCCATGGATGCTGATACCTTCAGAGCAATGGTGATGGTGTGTGTCTGACTGTGTGTGTGCATGCGTGCTCCCACGCCCACAAATCCTCTTCCAGCACACTGTATAGAAACACAGAAGACGTATTTCTTTAAAATTAACTTCATAAAGGATATTTATATGTAGTGAATGTGATACTATTCATATTTCTCATACATAACAGATTAATTAGGTTTGGAGACAAGACTGGAAACTTAATCCATATTCAGAATCTTATCAATTTGCAGGAAGACTATGCAACCTTTTGAGGGGCCAACCTTGGCTCCAAACTGCCACTTTTACTATTGCCATAGCTCAGGCACACCAGGGTAGAGGTTAGACAGAATGCTGTGTGCAGCCTTAGAAGCTAACCAACCCTGGTGTACTCTCTTACTTCAAGTGCATTCTACATAAGTACTCTTTTTATGAAATTGCCTTGGAACCCAACCACCTTAGTTTGCACAGGCTTTTATTATATACTTGCTATGTCAGGCATAAGTCTAATTCAAATATATCGCATGGTAGAGTGCCAAGTAGGGCTATTCTTAGATATAACCACACTTTATAACCTCGCCACCCTTAAGGTACATTTTTTTCAGGTTAAAGAACCATTTAGGGATCATCTGGGCACCTGGTAGGCATCTCAATAGTACGGTAATGTTTTTTTTGTTTTGTTTTGTTTTTACATCTTTATTGGAGTATAACTGCTTTACAATGGTGTGTTAGCTTCTGCTTTATAACAAAGTGAATCAGTTATACATATACATATGTTCCCATATCTCTTCCCTCTCACGTCTCCCTCCCTCCCACCCTCCCCATCCCACCCCTCTAGGTGGTCACAAAGCACGGAGCTGATCTCCCTGTGCTATGCGGCTGCTTCTTCCCACTAGCTATCTAGAGAATGGACTTGAGGATATGGGGAGAGGGAGGGGTGAGCTGTGACAAGGCGAGAGAGAGGCATGGACATATATACACTACCAAATGTAAAATACGGTAATTTTTTTTTTTTTTGGGGGGTACGCGGGCCTCTCACTGTTGTGGCCTCTCCCGTTGCGGAGCACAGGCTCCGGATGCGCAGACTCAGCAGCCATGGCTCACGGGCCCAGCCGCTCTGCGGCATGTGGGATCTTCCCGGACCGGGGCATGAACCCGTGTCTCCTGCATCGGCAGGCAGACCCTCAACCATTGCGCCACCAGGGAAGCCCTATGGTAATGTTTTTGATCCACTAGGAGGTTAGTCAACTTTTGTGGGCTAGCCTGGAAACTTTGCCACTGTTGATATATTTGTTTTATATGAGAAAGCACACTCTGCATGCCAAAAGATCTTACAGACAAATTGCTGGCCACCCAGAGGGCTCCTAGGTTGAGCTCCTAGGGGTTGTAGCAAAAACTTACGAGGGGTGCACCACAAGGGCTGTATAAAGGCGGCACAGGCTGAGAGCTAGAAGTAGTGTGCTGAGTGACCCTAACAAGCTCTCCTATCCACTGGGGCTGCTCCAGCAGATTTCTCATTCGGATACATGAAAGCAGCTGAAAGGGTTGTTTTCCCGAGAGCTTTTTGCCTGCCCTGAGCGTGCCAAGGGACTTTGCTGTTTCTAATTATCTCCCTTTATGTTCAGGCCGAGACTTGTTAATACAATAAACCCGCGTTTCCAGGACACGCTCGCAACGCAGAAACATCTCAGGGTGTTTTACAAGCAGAAGATCATGTTAAATCAAATCAAATACCAATTAAAGATTAACAGCAGTATTGGAGAGCTGTTATCACGGTCCAGCCAGGGCCGCTGGGACGGCCGGTGTTTCCTCCAACCTGCTGTGGTCCAGCTCTTGTCCAGATTGCTCTTTTGGGGTCTACTGGGCAAAACAGTCTTTGCCTGAGTCCCAAGGTCCCAGAATATCAACACTGGAAAGATGTTAAAAGATCATCTCAGCTGAGCCTTGTTGTTAAAGATGGGGAAACTGGGGTCTAGAGAGAAGGGGTGACCCAGCTTCAGCCAGCATCAAGAATCGAAGCTCTTTGAGATGTTCCCAAGAACCCCCTCTTGTTGGCATAGGGTCCCATCTGGCTGCTTTCCAACACCTATGAACCTTTTCTCTGATTTCCACTTGTAGTGGCTGAACTGTAGCTCCCAAAAGATATGTCCATCTGGAACCTCAGAATGTGATCTTATTTAGAAAAAAAAAGAAGTGTTTGCAGATGTATTTAAGTTGAGGATCTTAAGATGACATCATCCTAGATGTAGGATGGGCCCTACATACAATGACTAGGGTCCTTTTAAGACAAAGACAAAGGGGGATTTGAGACATTCAGAGGAGAAGGCCATGTGAAGATGGAGGCAGAGATTGGAATGATGCAGCCACAAGATAAGAAATGTCAAGGATTGTCATTAGCCACCAGAAGCTAGGAGAGAGGCAAGGAATGAATTCTCTCTCAGAGCTTCCAGAAGTTCATTCGGACAACATCTTGATCTTGGACTTCTGGCCTTGAGAACTGTAAAAGAATGCTTTTTTGTTGTTTTAAGCCACCCAGTTTGAGGTGATTTGTTATGGCAGCCACAGGAAACTAATATTGGCCTCCTCCTGGAATGTCCTTCCTCACCTCTTCCATGCAGTGAGGACCTACTTTTAAGATTAAGTTTGAATGTTGCTGCCAGCCTACATGTAAGCCTTCCTGACTGCACCTCCAATTAGAATAGATCCCAACTTCCTTGGTGTCCCTAAGTGTATATACCCATAAAG
Source organism: Mesoplodon bidens (assembly GCF_964165515.1). Classification (NCBI taxonomy): domain Eukaryota; kingdom Metazoa; phylum Chordata; class Mammalia; order Artiodactyla; family Ziphiidae; genus Mesoplodon; species Mesoplodon bidens. The sequence continues at coordinate 17,338,169 of NC_138162.1, read as the reverse complement.
TTCATCTCAGCATCTTTAACTTGTCATTTTAGTAATTTGTCCTTCCCTCCTACCAAATTCTGGGGCATAGAGAGGATGGGCTACATCTGATTCAGTTTTGGGCCCCAGAACTAATTATACTCAAACAAGTACTTAGGAAATTCCTATAGAATTAAGGTGAGCACAAATGAATGACTTAATCTGTGTTCTCTCCCTTCTTTTCCAATTACAGAAACCCATACCTATTGCATCTCCAGGCCCATCTACTAACCTTTCCTCCTCCCCTACCTGAAGTCTATTAAAAATAAACTTAGAGGGCTTCCCTGGTGGCGCAGTGGTTGAGAGTCCGCCTGCCGATGCAGGGGACGTGGGTTCGTGCCCCGGTCTGGGAAGATCCCACATGCCATGGAGAGGCTGGGCCTGTGAGCCATGGCTGCTGAGCCTGCACGTCCGGAGCCTGTGCTCCACAACAGGAGAGGCCATATCAGTGAGAGGCCTGCGTACCGCAAATAAACAAACAAACAAACAAACTTAGAGAATTTCAGGACCAGGCATGAGACAGTATAATGTCAAAATACAAGCACCAGCTTTGGGGTCAACCTGGTGTACACCCTGAGGCTATCACTCTTTAGTAAGTAACTTAACCTCTCTGGACTTCAGAGCCCTCATCTCTGAAATGTAAGTAGAAGATTAAATGGGTTAATGCAATTAATCTGGACAATAACTCCTCTCAGACAATAACATCATCACCCCCATTTTACAGATTAAGACTTTGAATCCAAGAGAAGTGAATTGTTCAGGGTGGCACAGTCAGTAAGTGACATTGCATGACTTGAACTTCAGACTAGCATTCAAGTCCATGCTCTTGAACAACATATTATACAGAATCCCAGGCTCTCTACCACCCCAACAAGACCCCCTAATCCATGTGCTGCATGACAAAGAATATTCTATTGTTTCCCAGAATGAAGCTTCCCCCAAATAGCACATATCCTTGAATTTATCTCGTTCAGTCTTGAGGCTCCTTGGGAGGCCTCTAAATTCGTATCTAATGCAGTCTTCCGAGTCTCAGCTGGTTTGAGACACTGTGAATCGTAATGCAGGGAGTATGAAAACAAATGCCTTCGGCCCAAACCATCATCTTTCAATTACAGATCACTCTCCCCATTTGGAAGTGCTTCCCTTTGGATACAGGCATCTTGCAGTCTGGTGCTAGTTAGGACTGGGAAGAAATAAAGAGAACGGACATGGGGAGAGAAGGAGATGGGGGGACACTGAGGGGAAGGAAAAATACAATGCAATCATCAATTTGAACAGATGCTTAGAGCTCATCTTGTTCAAGGCCCTTGTAGCACAGTTCCAGGGGCCCAGTTCCCCTGAATCTACGGGCTGGAACGCAGGAACTGAAGGTGGCTGCTGGAGTTGTAGAATATGGTGGCAGAGACACAGTGCAACTCATTATTTTTTTAGACAGTGGATGAAACCAAGATAGAGAGAAGTTAAGTGGCTTCTCCAACTAGTCAGCAAGGTAAAAGTAGAACCAGGATCTCTGACTTCTAACTGCTGTTCTGTAGTAGACAGGAAGTTAGATATCCAAAAAAACAAACAAACAAACAAACAAACAAACAAAAACTGGAGGTACAGACCAAGGGAATTTTGCAGGGAAGACAAAACAGCCTTAAGACTTTTGAGGAGAAAAGAGAGGAAGAAGGATTAGAGAGATGGAAGTAAGGCAAGAAGACATCTACACAGGAGGAGAAGACGAGAGATGAGGAACGTGAGGACGGGGGCAGAGAAAGCGTGAGAAAACAGCGAAAGCCAAAGACAATATACTGCAGGAAAAATTCAAACACAGGGAGATGGCAGAAATAAAAATAAGGGGTAAGATAACTGTTTCATCACTGTCTGATGAAGATGCTCTAACACTTCCCCGTGCTTGCATCCACCAAGTCCTTGCTCCTTACCAAGGTCCCCAGCCTTCTGTGATTGAGTTTGGCTGACCTCTCCCACCCACCCCTAACCCCCAGCCCAGCTTTCTGCCTCCAGGACTGCCTTCCGCCTTGATTGGCCTTCTCCTCCATTCCATTCCTAGATATTGCTAGGTTCATTTCACCTAATCTTTAAGCTCTTCTTTCCTTCAGGAAATTCTCCTCCCCCGCTTCCTGTTAACTACCTTCCATTCCAGACAGGGCTGGAAGGCTCTTCTCTGTTCTCCTGTTAACACCCCATAAGCCTCCATCGTGCTATTTATCACAATGGACTTTACATCTCTGTTTTCATGTTACCCTGCTTCCTCCAGTAGGCTAAATTTCCCAGGGCCAGGAACTAGGTTCGATCCATCCTATATCTCCAGCACCTACCGCAGGGTAAAGCATGAATTACGCAGAACGCAGGACTGGTGAATGCCTGACTGATGAATGCACGATCGCACAAAGGGCTCCTGCTCTCAGAGTGAAAAATTATTTCTAAAACCACTGGGAGGCGCTCTTGGGTAACTCCAGCAATGGACCCTGGGCGAGGAGACAAGAGTAGAATTTCTTGCTACCAAACATCTCTGCGAAACAGAGAAGGAAAAGAAGAGTAATTCAAAACTGGAGGAATCCTTTCAGACTTCACCAGGTGAGGCTGAGAATGGAACAGAGCCTGCCCTGGTGGATTAAAGACTAAAATGAAAGTCAGAAGCACGGGACTCTAGTCTGTGGAACTGGTTAGCTTTGCGGCTTGGGGAATCACTCATCCTGGAAGGGCAACAGCTCACTCCATTTACACCAAGCCCAGGCGAGGCCGCTATTATCACCAGCCCCCACCTGCCAGAAAGAACAGGATGAATGAGCAATAAAGCATCCTGATCAGGAAGAAAAGACCTTAATATAGGGGATGAGCGTATCTGGGATTCTTATTCTAACTGGGAACATTTATTGCATACCTACCACCTCAAACATGATTTCAGACACTAGCAATACAGGGGTGCGCAAAGTCACCGCCCCTGGTCTCCACTCAGGAGGGGAGTAGAGATATACAGGACTAACCATGATTTTGAAGAAGAGACAAGGACTCGATGATAAGAGAGATATAGGTGACATGCCACGGGGACATTTTGTCTGGAGGCATCAGGGCGAGCTTCAGAAAGGTGGTGACATTTATTCCAGCCAGACCCAGAAGGACAGTCGGGCTTTATTAGAGTGGGCTTGACAATGCACTCTAGGCTGATGGAACCACACCAGCAAACACTAGCAGGTGAAGACGTACAGGGTGTGTTGGTGGGTGTTTGGGAATGGAATTTCAGGCTAGACAGGCAGGTTTGGCTAAAATTAACCACAGGTAATAGCAGTCAGAACAGTGGAAGTAGCAATGGCGAGTGGGAATGGCTGCAGCCACAGGGACAGAATCATGGAGCAGAATGCTGAGGATGACGTTAAGGGCTGTGTACACGATGCCTCACTGAGTCCTACATATGTATACACACACATATGCATAAGTATATCTATCTGTCAATATGTAGTTTTTTATTTCCATTTCATAAGTGAAGATCATGAAACACAGAGGGGTTAAGTAACACATCCAAAGTAAGGAAACAGCGAAGCCAGGATCTACACTCAGGACTGCCCATCTCCAAAGACAATGCTTTCCAATGCTCTGCTACACCTCACCCAACGTCAGGCTAAAAAGTGGAGAATTTATGACGAAGGCCAAGAGGGAGCTGTTAGAAGTGTATGAGGGAATGACACGATCTAACAAATGCTTTCAGAAGATGACTCTGGTGTCACACATACGCCATCAGCTTTGGGTGGTTCCTACTTTCTTACTCCTAATGAAGTCCCTTCTGGGGTAAGTAGGGGTGGACATGGTCCATTTGTAGCAGTCCCCAAGTGTCCCAGAGGGGCCCTGGATGAGCTCAGCCCCTCTGACAAACGCTCCAGCCTCCCACGGCCCCAGGGAGTGATTTATCAGCAGCATCAGCACCTCTGCCCAGCAGCCTGTGATCCAAGGCTGGCAGCCCAGGCTGGGGTTTTTAATTAGCTGAGAGAGGGAAGAGTCAAGCCCTCTAGGATGGAAAGAAAGAGAGACACCAAGAAGGCTCATAAATCCAGAACCAAGGATCCATCGGCTGCAGTCTGGCAGGGGGCAGGGAGGAGGGGGAGGCACAGACTGGCTGGCTACCTCTTGAGCTTTTTCAAAGTCTCCCTTGCTTTCTGGTTCAGACACTACAGAGAAGATGGGAATCTGTGTCACCTTTTACACAGGAATCCCTGGGATGCACCTTTTTCTAGCGTGGCTGTATGACCAGAAGCCAGGGAACCTCATTTCTAGTTCCTGAGTTGCTGTGCAGTTTGAGACCAAAATCACAATACAAAAGCTTGCAGGTTTTGGAGTTAGACATGAGCTTAAATCTCTATTCTGTGATCCTTACTTAAAATGTGACTTGAGCAAATTGCTTTTTCTCCCTGTGCCTCAGTTTCCCCATCTACAAAATCAGGAGAAGACCCTGTACTGAAAGGATTAAATGAGAACACAGGTAAAGTGCTTGGCCCGTAATAGATGCTCAATAAATAACAGCTATTTTTAAATTTATTTCCCTCCCTCTTGGCCTTAGTTTCCCCATCTGTAAAATGCAAAGTTGTGCCACATGACTTATAAGGGCTTTTCTAGCACTGATTTCCTCTGGGCATTTTTATCTGGATACAAGAAGAGTTAACCAAATCTGGGCGGGAGGGAGCTTACTTAGGGAGGAGGTTGCAAATTGACTCCTTGCAGGGGTCCAGGGGCAGGGCAGGGGCTGAGGTAGGGTGGACATCTTGAAAGATGCATGTTTCACACCAGTGTATCAAGACAATTCTGAGAGTCACAACTATGGGCGGCCTCAATAGTGAGTGAGCTCCCCATCTCTGGAGAATGCAGGCAAAAGCTGGCCAACAGTCTCGAGCTGATGTTCTGAAAGGAATTTCAACATTGGATGGTGGGGGGGGGGCGCAGAGTATTTCCTTTAAGGTCCTCACCAGCACTGAAAATATCATGGCATAATGCTTAGCGGTGTAGTAACTGATTGTACTGTTTCTCATTTAACTCTCATAACCCAGTGGGGTAGGGAGTATCCACCCCCACCTTCAGATAGGAAACTCAAGATGCAGAGAGTGAAGTCACTTGCTCAAGGTGCAGCCAGACAGAAGGACGCAGAGCAAGGCCAGGAGCTCTGTGAACCTAACTCCCAAGCCCCTCTTTTTGTTACACGGCCGGATTCCCATCTCTGATTCTACACCTGGTGCCAGCCCCAGCCTGGCTAATTTTTTTTTTTTTTTTTTTTTTTTGGTACGCGGGCCTCTCTCACTGCTGTGGCCTCTCCCGTTGCGGAGCACAGGCTCCGGACGCGCAGGCTCAGCGGCCATGGCTCACGGGCTCAGCCGCTCCGCATCATGTGGGATCTTCCCGGACCGGGGCACGAACCCGTGTCCCTTGCATCGGCAGGCAGACTCTCAACCACGGTGCCACCAGGGAAGCCCCTGGCTAATATTGAATGCAGCTGTCCCTTCCTTCTTCCCCAGCCCCTGTTCTGTCCCCCGACTGCTCCCCCATATGTATTTACACTGGGCTGCCTGGTAACAAACGGCTCGTTACCATGCAGAAGGCGACAGCCGGGCGATTAGTGAAATTTGTTACCCATGCGTTTCCGAACAAAATTAAATTAAAAGTACTGCTTCGCTGTCAAGATAAGGGCCAAGCGGCTGAGATAATTTTTCACTCTCAAACACTCAATTACCCAGTGAGGCTGGATCAGATACAATCAAAGGGGAAAAAAAGAAGAAAAAGAAAGAAAAAAACTTAGAGGCAGGACCTCCAGGAACAGATGTAAGAGTTGTTACCGCTCTCTCTGGTCAGGGATTTTAAAGAGGATGTTGCCATGGTGATGGGGCTGGACCACATGAGGCAGGTAGTGGGTGGGGCTTGTGACTACATCCTGTAATAAAGGAGATGCTCTCCATCCCCACCATCTCTGTCTTAGGCCAGATGGTATCATTTTTCACCTGAATTATTGCAACAGCCTCCTACCTGCTCTCTCTCACCCCATGCTTGTCCCCTTCTATCCCAGCTTCTACAAAAGCCAGAGTGACCTTTCTACCACACAAGTCAGAAAACATCACTTCTTTGTTGAAATCCTTTGATGGCTTCTCATTGTCATCATGATAAAGTCCAAATCGCTCAGCCAATGTCACCTCTAGCTCTCTGCTCTTCAAAGTTTACATTTCAGTGAAACGAAGTAGACATATCCTTCCTTCCCATCCTTTTTCTTCTTCCTTCTTTTTCAACAGGAATTATTTTGAGGCCCTATAGTATGCCAGGCATTTTGCTCAATCTCACTCTATTCACAGTCTCCTCTGTATGCAATAGTCTTCTCTGACCTTCTTCCCTTCAACACCACCACCCTGCTCTACAGAACTCAGCCTAGATACTTCCCATGCCAGCATCCCTACTCGGATCCCACCAAGCTGGTCAGGTGCTCTTCTTTTGTGCCAGCACAGAAATCACCACCAGCCTCTATCACAGCCCTTTTCACACTCTATTGTAATTGCCCATTTGATTCTTGCCCCTACCAGACTGTGTGACCCACAGGGCAAAGACTGTGCCTCACTTGTCTCTGTATTCCCAGGGCCTACACAGCAGGCTTCCAGTACGAGTCTTGTGAACTGAAATTACCTTGGACTTAAATGGTGGAATGCCTGCTGGAGATCTCTTCTGGAATAGGAGGAGTCTCTCTTCTCCTTGTTTCTAGTTTCTCCAACAGAAAGAAAATTATTTCATTAGATGTGTGTTTCAAGATTTTCCTTTTCTGAAGAGCCATCCTTTATTTTTGGACCCTATGTATCCCAACGCATCACTCTAAACCGCCTCACCTATCAGCACGTGGCTAATACTACATTTTCTTACATTTGCTAAAAACAAAACAAAAGGTACCCTTCAATTAGAATCACAGAATTGCAGAGCCAAGAGGACATCCTAGAATTATAAGCTATTTGATTATAGAGAGATAATAGAGAGAAATGGAAGCCACTGAATTTGATGGATCTTGTATCGCTCTACCAGGCTGAACATGCCTGGAGCACATGGACCACCACTCTTACTCTTCTTTGGTGTGGTTCCCCCAAGGCAGTGATTCTCAACAACGGCTGCACCTGGAAAGCTTTTTATAAAAACTCAGAAATGCTCAGGCCCCACCCCAAACTTATTAAATAAAACTCTGGGTTGAAGTCCAAAGGTAGGTATCTGTTTTTTAAACCCGAACATGCTTCCTATACACATAGGGCTGGGAACCATGTTAAAGGGGAAAGTAACTTTACTCAAAACATCATTCAAAGACAGAGTACAAGGAGATCATTCTTGTGGTTCAGGACCCTTTCCACCTGGACACTTAGTTTTGATTCTTCTTCATCTTCTTTCTTTTATATTTTTTTCCATTAGGTAAAGATGAAATGCATTCATGTCTCCAGGGATCCCAAGACCAGACACACAAGGATTTGAATGAATAATGAAAGAGGGAAAGGCAACGTTTTTCAAGATTCCAGATCAATTTAAAGATAGAATAGACCTTTGAGATCATCTGACCTAGCTACTGAGACACAGTACCCTAGGGTAGAAAGGGAAGTGGGCAGATTTATCCATCACCTACCATCTGCCAGGAACTGTGCTGACTGCTTTACTTGTATTATTCCATTTCAACCTCAAAACCACTTTTAGAAGAAGGAACTACAAGTATGTACTACAGAGCTGAGGAAAGCAGGAGCCAGTGGGTTAAAGTGGTCTTCCCAAGATCACTCTGTTAGGACTCACAACCACCTTTGTTTTGTTTTGTTTTGTTTTGTTTTATTATTTATTTATTTACAGTAAGTCCCCTACATATGCGTACAAGGTCAATTCCGAGAGCACGTTCGTAAGTCCAATTTGCTCGTTAGGTCCAACAAAGTTAGCCCAGGTAGCCATCTAACACAGTCGGCTATATAGTACTGTACTGTAATAGGTTTATGATACTTTACAAATAATACATAAAAAACAAGCAAACAAAAAATAAAACGTTTAATTTTACAGTACAGTGCCTTGAAAAGTACAGTAGTACAGTCCAACAGCTGGCATCCAGGGGCTGGCATCGAGTGAACAGGCAAGAAGAGTTACTGACTGGAGGAGGGAGAGGAGGTGGGAGATGGTAGAGCTGAGAGATCGTCAGCTACAGGAGACGGAGGGCAAGCTGCAGTTTTACTCACGCCTGACGCTGATGGAATGCATGTTTGAATCTTTGAAAGTTTTCAACTTGAAGGTTCATATATAGGGGACTTACTGTATTTATTTATTTGGCTGCACTGGGTCTCAGTTGCAGCACGTGTGATCTTCGATGCGGCACGTGGGATCTTTTGGTTGCAGCATATGGGATCTAGTTCCCTGACCAGGGATCGAACCCAGGCACTCTGCATTGGGAGCTCAGAGCCTTAGCCCCTGGACCACCAGCAAAGTCCCTTCAACCACCTGTTTACCTCCAAAGACCATGAATCAAGCATTGCACACTGGTGCAATTACCTGCAGCAAATCCACTCACCTGAAATCCCTTTTGAGAACCAGCAGAGTATAACTGATAAAGGATAAATAAATACATACATATATAACATATTGTGATTCACCCAAGTATATTTTTTAAATGAATTGTTCTGTCTGTCCTTGGAAGTAAGCACTGTGGTTTGTGAATTCCGCCCTTCTTAAAAAATCATTCTCAACAATTATCTGGCTACATAATGTTCCATCAAGTTGACGCACTGTAATTCACTTAGCCATTTCCCTATTCAGGCTCATTCTAATTTTTCACTATTACAGATTATGCTACAATGAGTATCTTCAGGTTTAGAGTGTCATGGAAAAAATATGGTCATAATATAATGTTTAGTAAAAAAAAAACAAGTAAGTGAAATGTGTGTGTTGATTACAGTTACAATGATGAGAAAAATATATATGTCAATGAGGACGAGGAAAAATGAAATAAGCTCTTTGGTCTAGAAGGTTCTTGTTTGTTTCTATTTTCCTCTAGTAGTACAATTACATGATTTTAGACTGGTGAAAAATGACAGAAACAATAAGTATGCCATCCCCAATGTTGTTGAAATATCTCAGTTCCCTGAGTGTTCTCACCATAGAGAGATGAGCTTGGGATAGTCAGTGGTCTTGACTTTTTCCACAGGCAGCAGCCAGAAGAGAAGCTTCTTAAAGGCTGGAACCACATCTTATTGTTTATTTCTGGCCATGCTGCATGGCCTGCAGGATCTTAGTTCCCCAACCAGGGATTGACCCATGCCCTCGGCAGTGAAAGTGCAGAGTCTTAACCACTGGACTGTCAAGAAATTCCCTGGAACCATGTTTTATTAACCCCCGATTCCCAAAAAAGTCATACTGTTCCTGGAATGTACAATGTATGTCCAATGAATAAAAGCATAGACTTTCAGAGCTAGAAGAGGCCTCAGATGTAATTTATTCAAACACCACACCCCAACTGAATGGATGGAGAGCCAAAGAGACTTTCCCAATGTTCCCCAGCACTTGAGTGCAAGAACCAGAGTTGAGGGCTTCCCTGGTGGCACAGTGGTTGAGAGTCCACCTGCCGATGCAGGGGACACGGGTTCGTGTCCCGGTCCAGGAAGATCCCACATGCCCCAGAGCGGCTGGGCCCGTGAGCCATGGCCGCTGAGCCTGCGCATCCGGAGCCTGTGTTCCGCAACGGGAGAGGCCACAACAGTGAGAGGCCCGCGTACCGCAAAAAAAAAAAAAAAAAAAAAAAAAAAGAACCAGAGTTGACCCCACTTCTTCCAAAATCTACTCTAATTAAAAGAGGCAGATGGTTAGTGAATTTGCTCAACAGGAGCCATGAAGGAAGAGTCCTTCTCCAGTCCGACACAGAATAGGTTTGACTAGTGAACTTTAGTTACAGATCTCCCCTGAATCCCTATGTCCCACAGCCCCTAAGCTGTTCTCATGACCAATGCCTCTGGGCTGTGGCATCTGCTTCCTCCCCACGGTGCACCAGGTGGTTTGACGGTACCTGGGATGCTGAGAGAAGGACATTTTCAACCCAGAATCCATGACTGAGCCGAACAACCTGGAACTCTTCAGTTTCCAGTCTACACTCTCTCCTAGGAGAGTCGGTTCCTCTTGTGCCTTCTTTACCATCCAGTGGGGGGGGGGGTCTGAATTCTAAAACGGCCCCCAAGATTCCCACACCCTATATATCCTCTGTACATCCCCTCTTCTTGAACGTGGCTGGGTCTGTGAATATGATGGGGTATCACTCTGTGATTAAATGATGTTATCTGAGAAAGGTGAAGGGATTTTTTTTTCAGATAAAATTAAGGTCCAGAAGCAGTTGATTTTGAGTTAATCATATAGGAGTTTACCCTGGATAGGTCTGGCCAAATCAAATGAGTCTTAAGAGAGACTGGGGCCTTGAAGAAAGACAGTCAAAGTGTAAGAGGTGCTCGCCAGCTGCCCTTGAGGAAGCCATGCTGTGAACTGCCACGGAGGGGGCTGTGAGAAGGGCCAGGGAGTAACCTATAAGAACTGGGGGGTGGTCCTGGCTGACAGCAGCCACAGAGCAGGCATGTCAGTCATGCAGCTACAAGGAAATGAATTCTGCCAGCAACCACAAGTGCTTGGAAGAAGGCCCTGAGCCTCAGCTGAGATCAAAGCCCCAGCCGACTCCTTGATTTGAGACCCTGAACAGAGAGCTTGGCAATGACATAACTGGACTTTTTAATGACAGACATACTGTGAGATAATAAATGTACGTTGTTTGGAGCTGCTAAGTTTGTGGCCATTTGTTAAGCAGAAACAAAAAGTGAATGCACGGCCACGGAGTGCTGACTCTTACTCCCATTCCCCAGTCAGACCTCTCCTGGGCTCAGAGCTGGTTGGCAGTGTGTCCATCTGGATGGCCTACAGACACCCCAAAGGCAGCAGCTCTACAGCTGGGCTCATCCCTCCCCCTCCTGAAGGCCTGCGGCTACTCCCTTCCCTGGCTCTGTGCTTCTCTCCAGCTCCCCCACCAGAATCCAACACTCATCTTCAGCAATGCTCATGGGTTCCCCTCCTCACAGCCAATCAATCATCAGCTCTAACTGTATTTGAACATATCCCTAGCAGCCATCCTGTCCCACACTCTCCCAGAGGGCCCCCCTACTACCTCAACAGCCTCCTAACCGGTCTGTCCCCCTCCAGCTCTTCCTCTACTCTGGAGAGAGTGATCTTCTTAAAAAAGCACAGGGTGATGCAACTCTCTTCTTCAAAAACCGCACTCCCCATTTCACATAGGTTCAAGTTCAAGCTCTCTCCTGCTCATGTGGAGATGTGTTCTTAGTACCCGGCCACCCCCCATTCATCCTTCAGATTTCAGCATTACTGCTGGTTCGTCAAAGATGTCTTTCATGGGGAACCATGGGGTCTTGGCAACTGCGATAAGGTGACCCCATCTGAAAGGGCAAGTACTTGTGAGGCTAGAGCTCCTACATTTTCAAGAGAAAGCAGAAATCAAGATTTTTATCTTATTTTTAAAATGTTGGATACAATAATTTTATCCAACACAGCATGCCTGTGGGGATGAATTTGGCCTCTGGGCCCCAGGTTTGCACCTTTTGCATATGGCCTGTCTCATAAGCGTACAGATGTGCGAATTCACGCACATCACAAAGCTGTCACATAAGAAGCATTGCCTAGCTAAGCAAGTTTGTTTTTCCAAATCATTCAGGTGTTGTCTCTTCACAAATTCCACTATTCCAACTCACAGGCTGCCACAATCCCTTCACACAAAACTGCCTTTTTTTTAGGAAAAGATAAGATGGAAAAAGCATAGTGTGTTTTCATACACTGTTAGGTTAGAAGAAAGATATGCAGGGTTTGAAGTTGTGGGATAATCAGTGCAACTGCAATTTTAGATGTTACTTGGTTGAGCGTGCCAACGTTCACAGCAGCATTACTCATAATAGCTCAAAGGTGGAAACAGCTCAAATGTCCAACAGCTGATGAGTCAATAAACAAAATGTGACATATCCATACAAAGGAATAATAGTTGGCAAAGAAAATGAATGACGTGGCACAGGTAGATGCTCCAACATGGATGAACCTTGAAAATATGATGCTAAGTGAAAGCCAGTCCCTAAAGATAGCACTGTATGATTCTATTTATATGAAAGGTATAGAATAAGCCAAGCTGTACAACCAGAAAGGAGATTAGTGGTTTCCAGGGGGTGGAGGGAAGGGGAACTCGGGACGCACTGCTATTGGTACAGGGTTTCTTTTAGGGGAGACAAAAATGTTCTAAAATTAGATTGTGGTGATGGTTGCACAACCCTGTGAATATAGCAAAAACCATTGAATTGTACGGTATGCAAATGATATCTCAAAAAGTTGTTTAAAGAAAAAAAGAATGATGTCTTTCATGACTCTCCCCATGATATGAGTTTCCCCCTGTATCTTCCTTAGCAGCACTTCTCACAGTCGGAAATGATATATTTCTTTACACGTTTGTTTGTGAGACCCTCTCTCCCTCCCCATTTCTCCCTGACAAGACCATAAGATTCATGAGGTCAGTCCCATGATTGGTCTGTTTGCCACTCTAGACCTGAGCCTTAGCATATAGTCTCAACAGAATTAGATATTTAGGCAACATTAGTTGTTTCAATGAATGAACAGGTGAATGAACTTGACAATCAAATTCTTTCCCGATCTGGGTCAATTCACCCTTCCCAGCTTTGTTTGGATTATCTTCCTTCATATACCTTGTATTCTAGTGACACAAGACTCTGCTGGATCGTGGCATAAATCCTATAAATTGGGATTCTCACCTCCATTTTTTAGAAACGGAAACTGAAGCCTGGAAAGCAACTAAGAGTCAGGGCTACAAAAGGTCATGCATGCAAGCATCGCACAGGGCACTTGGCACACAGTTGGCAATCATGCCAGGTAGTTTCACCTCTTTACCTGGGAAAGAGTTTTGCAGGGTAGGAGAATCCTGGTCACCCCACAGGATTGTGAAGAAAAGGGATGACAGAGTGCTAATGCTTGGGTGGGAAGCAGAGAGTCACAATCCCTCAGTGTAAAGAAAAGGGGTGGGGGTGAAGGAATCCTGCTGAGCCTAGTTGAAAAACAAGGAAGTGAGAGAGACTGATTATTCCTTCTCGCTAGTGTAAGCAACTAAAAACGACATGTTTGCTTTATTGCCTTTGGTCTCCCATTTGATTCCTGACAGCCCTCTCCCTCCCTTGGATGCCGGGCTGTCAGGTGCTGAGCTGGTTGGCATCGCTAAGGAGGAGGAGAAAGAACAATTTAAGCAATATTTCAGGGACCATCACGAGCTTGGGGAGGGAGCTTTTGAAGTTGTTTGACTCTCTCACTGAATTCAGGGAACCCTTGTCTGCCAAGACTGCTTGACGTTTGTAGGCTGGGGACAGGTAGTCTGGGAGGGACCTTTAAGAGAGAAAAACAATGTCTATTTCCTCTGAGGTTTGAGGGAGGAGAGAGAAGCGAGACATCAGACAGGAGTTTTTGAGTCTATAACAACTTCTGAATACGTAATTTTCTCTTCACTAACATCTCGTTAAATGGGGCCAAATGCAGGCATAGATCAAAGCTAGGTTTCTGTATTTTACTGTTCCTTCAGTAAGAGAAATCCAAACTCCCAGTCTCATTTCTTCATGAGAGAAACTAGCATCTCTCTATAAAGCCTGCAGGGGCTGCTGGAACATTCTGGAGGAAGGTATCTACCTAAAACAAATAGCTAATGACCAGGGCAAGAGTTATGATAAGAGGGAAGAAGTTAAAACCTGTAAGATTCTCCTAAGGGGCTGATGCTGGGGTATGGTGACAATAGATTTTGGAAACAACTGGAATGGGGTTCAAGACTCAATCTTGCAATTTACTGATTCTATGACCTTGGAGAAGTGACCCTGCCGTGTTTTTGTTTCATTCTTTTGCATACAGAGACAAGGACAGTAATAGATCACACAGGATGACTGGTGAATATGCAATAGATGTGGCACAAAAGTGGCAATAAATGGTTGCTCTAAGTCGTTATCCCTCTTAGAACTGGGAGTCGAGTTCCTGGCTTGGGAAAGGGGGATACACGCAGTGGGAGCCAATGCCAGAATAAGAACAGGGATGCACTGTTAGCTAATATGTAAAGGGAACTGTAGAGTGGTTTTTCTCAACTCTGGTTGAAAATTAGAACCTGCGAAGAATTTTATACCAGACCCCTTGGCCAGACACTGCCATATAATGGGTCTGAGATAAGTATTTGGAATTGGGTTGGTTTTTTGTTTGTTTGTTTGTTTGTTTTAAGTTTTCCAAGTGATTCTGAGGTTCGGTGAGGTCATAGAACTGGCTAGCCTCTGACAGCCCCTCTTACCACACAGCTGAGGACACCTGAGCCACTGCTGGCTCTGACCTGACCCAGATTCTATGACTCATCGCTCCTTCAAGCGGGTAACACCAGAGTTTCCAACCTCCTACGCAGGCCCTAAATATCCAGCCTCCCCAGCTGACCTTGTCTCCTGTTTCTGAAAAGAGATCCTCTGTCCAAAGCCTTAGACTTAGTAGTTTGCTTTGTCCCAGGCCCAGCGCATTGTCCTCTGGGAAAGATTCTGGATTGTTCTATTTCTAGAAAAAAGCCCTTGCACTCTGGGTTGTAGCTTAATTCTTACTTCTTCCTGACTGTTCTTCTCAGTGGTGTGCTAGTAAATATTTAACAACGGGCTCTGAGGAGGAAAGGGAAGCTTCCATTGCATTGTTTGCCAATTTGCACGGTGTAAATACTTCTAGCGTGGTTGCTTATAAGCTACTGTTGTGACATCACTCACAGCGGAGTTGGAAACGATGAACAAAACTGGCTCTCACAACTGGTATGAGTTGGCACCAGCACAGCACTGGAAGATCTCTTTGTCATATGTTTTCCTCCCTGACCAAATACCAGGACCCTGGGAGGGTTGGTCCATATGGATGCTGCCTTTTTCCCTCTACACTGAACTAACTTCTCAGTGTCTGAGCTAGTTCTGACCATCCCTGTTCCCAGTTCTAGCTCCTCCAGGGCTGATGCTCTCTGAAGGGTTACAGAGTTTGCACCAGGATATTCTCGGGGATCTGATCAGGCTTTTGTACCAGCAAGACACGGGTACCTCCCTCCTGTCTCTTTAGTATATATCTTATGCAGGTACTGTGGTATGCACTGCACATATATTATCTCAGTCATATAATGGTCTGACCAGATTTTGAAACCAAAGAGCTTAAGTCCAAATCTCAGCTCCCCTTACCTCATGGTAGTCTCAGGTAAGTGACCTAAGTCCCAGTTTCCTTAGTTGTAAAACAGAGGTAAAATAATCCCTTCCTATGGTATTATTTGGAATTCTATAAGAATTCCTGTGAAAGAGGCTGACCTCAGCAAGGGACAAGATGGCAAAGATGAAAACCATATCACAATGTCCCCAAGAGGACGGGCCCACCAAGTTTACGTTCTTACCTAAAATGCCATTTCTTTCCCCCTAGAAGCAAGACCAATTTGCAGACCAGTACATTGGAAAAAGGCCATGGAGTCATGCCTGGCCCAGACACTGATTTGCTGTACTTAACTGGTTACCATTTAGTGAACATTGATCACATGGCAGGCGCGCTCCACTAAGCATGTCCTTTGCATACATTCCCCCCTTTAATCCCTGCAACAAGCCTAAGGAAGAGTACAAGGACTAACACTAGGCTTATCTTTCTTTACCCAGGGGAAACTGAGGCTCAGAGAAGGAAAGTGCCTTGCCCTAAGTCATGCAGCTAGGAAACAGCAGAGCAAGGATTTGGACCCCTGGGTGCTGATTTCGAAACCTGTAATCAACCTAGAAGGACTACTGTTTACCTACTGTTTTAGTCTGGAAATAATCTCAAATTTATGGAAAAGCTGTAAGGATAAGAAGAGTACAGAGAAGAGCCATGCATCCTTTGCCCAGATTCACCTATTGTTAACCTTTTGCCCCATTTGCTTTGTCATTTGAAGAGATGACACTTTAACCTTGGGAAAAATGCTTCCCTTCTCTGAGCCTTGTTTTTTTGTGTGTGCATAAAATGGACAACTGGATGGATTATCTTTAGGGCTGAAAGAAATGCTGTGGCTTGATGAGAAATGTTGGATAAAGAATGGGATAGGGGGCTTCCCTGGTGGTGCAGTGGTTGAGAATCTGCCTGCCAACGCAGGGGACATGGGTTCAAGCCCTGGTCTGGGAAGATCCCACATGCCGCAGAGCAACTGGGCCCGTGAGCCACAACTACTGAGCCTGCGCGTCTGGAGCCCGTGCTCCGCAACAAGAGAGGCCACGATAGTGAGAGGCCCACGCACCGCAATGAAGAGTGGCCCCCGCTCACCGCAACTAGAGAAAGCCCTCGCACAGAAATGAAGACCCAACACAGCCAAAAATAAATAAATTAATTAATTTAAAAAAAAGAATTCTTCCTTAAAAAAAAAAAAAAGAATGGGATGGGTGCCCCAATGGTCAAGGCATGGCTCCTGCTTATTTCCCCAGCCCATCTGCCATTATTCCCGAAGCTACAGCCTTGGACTCTACCTATCTTCTGGGATCTCTCCCATCCCCACCCTCAGAACACCTTGTACCTCTGCCCTCATACATGGCTGGTACTGTTCCGTTGACGTTCAGCTTTCGCCCCACTCCATCCCCATTTCCTGGAGCGTCTGCTCCATCCAGGCATTCTCGGATTAAATTTCAGAACAGTCTCCTTCCCTCAATCCCAAAAGGCCTCCTTTTCTGCAGATATGGCTTGAACTTTCCCTCACCTGTCCACTGCCTCTAAAACATGATTAAACTGTGCGTGTGCGCGCGCGTGCACGCGCGCGCGTGTGTGTTGGCGGGGGAGAATCAAAAGAAAAAAAAATCACACATTCATACAAAGTTTTGCTTACATTCAAGAGTTCTTATTACTACAGAAAATCTCAGCTTAAGAACTATGACATTAAAACCAGAAACTAAAACAAAAAAAATAAGCAAAAGCAGGGGGCGTTCATGCCCTGGTTCTCTTTGCTGGGGAACTCATCAGCAAAGATTAGAGGAAAGTGCATGGGATTGGGAATCAGATAACCTGAGTTTCTAGAGCTGGCTGAGCAACCAACAGAGGTCCAGAGAGCGAGAGAGACTTGCCCAAGGCCACACAGCCACCCGGGCAGAGCTGGGCTGGGAGGTTGATGCTGGGTGCTTGCACTGCTGGAATCAGCAGCAGCTGTACTGCTCTGTCTCCTGCTCAGCCCTGTGCCTGTGGCTGGACACGCCATCTGCAGTTCTCATCTGGACCTTCAGTTATACATGAGCTTATCCTGATGAGCACTGCTTCTCTGTGTGAGCCGCATTCCCCCTGCAAGGAGGTTATAACCACCTTGATTTGAGGCTGGGGGGCCCGGGCCCTGCGTCCCACTCTGCCCAGCATCATTCCCTAAATGTAGGTTAGATTAAAATGAGCTTCAGACTTGATGACATGACATGTAAATATTCTTGCTTCACAGATAGGAAAACTGAGGCCCCAAGAGGGCACACGCTAGCCAAGGGTCTCTGAGTGTGTCGGTGCTGGGACTACAGACTTCACTCCACATCTCCGGACTATGAGTCCAGAGTCTTCTGCTGTGTGTGGTGTCATCTCTAGTTGATAAAGGTGGAATTCTGCCAAGTGGGAACCTACCACATCCAGCTACCTCAACACTTAGTTCTGTCAAATACCATCAGAATTGGCACACCCCAAACAAATGACGGAGTAGACGGGTATTCACTTGACCAAACATAAAACTCTTTGCTTCACAAAAAACTCCTTTCAGCAGCAAGACCATGTGTGCCCTGAGATCAGATTCATTTCACAAAGCATTGTGAGATTTCACTCCTGCTTCCTGGATCCGTCCTACAGGTGACCTGTATGATATGGATGGTTTAGGGTAGGGGTCATCAAACTGTGAGCCACCGGTGCAATCTGGACCAGCATCTGCTTTTGGAAATAAAGTTTGATGAGGACGCATTATGTTCATTCCTTTATGTGTTGTCTGTGTCAGCTTTCAAGGTAAGATGGCAGAGTTGAGTAGTTCCAATCGTGACTGTAAGGTCTGCAAAGCTGAAAATGTTTACTAATTAACCATTTACAGAGAAAGTTTGCTGATTTCTGATTAGGGAAATCCCACCAGATGCACATGTCTCTCAGTCTCTGTTTCTCAGTCTCTTTGTCTTTCTTCCTCTCCACCCACTCACCGTATTGATGACTACAGTTCTTTGCTTTGGGATGGGGTTCTACCTGGCCATAGCAGACACCTTGGAATAACAGTCCCATTTCCCTGACAAAGAACCTGAGGCTCAGGGGAGAAAGGGTTGATTTTCAGACTACATCATAAATCTCTTTTCCAGTAGACCCTATTGCCAAAATTGGGATTTTAGCTGATTTACTGTGGGGTGCAGACTGTTTTCAAGGGAAGGGGAGTTTCAGGGGCAAAGAACAAAACTTTCTGAGCACCTCTGGGGGAGTCCCATAACCTTCCATCTCTAGACTTGCTAGCTCTGCGAGGTAGTTATCAATAGCTCGACTTTATACAGAGAGAAGTACCCAGAGGTGAAAAGCCCATCCATGGCCACACAAAGCAGATGAGGCGAAGTCAGAATTCACAGCCAGGACTGGCTGAATCCAATGCCGCTTCTATTTCTCTCATGGGACAGGCTAAAGAGAGAGACCTAGGGAGGAAACACCTGGGAGGTGTCTCTTTTCTCCTCCCACTTCATGTCTTCTCTCTACCATCAGGCTTGGGTGCATCCTCCTCTGCCAGAGAACCTCCCAGACTTGTTACATCCCTTCAGGTTGCACTTGCTCCAACCATGCTTGAAGAACCCAGGCAGAACTGGCTTTCGACATCAGTACTCAGGCCCTCCTCCAACTACCAGGCACATCCTTCCCTGGTGGCTTGAGGTGGAAGAACAGGCAGGCCTGAGGCCTTAGTTCTACTCACCAGGAGCGGAAAAGAGAAGGGGAAAAGAGAGGAGATCTTTTTTTTTTTTCTTTTTCCAGTAACTGGGAATGGAGTGAGAGAAAACAAGAGAGGCCAGATGGAAACCACCATTCGCCCTGAGCGCTCGTAATAATCCAGACACTGGGCTAGGAATTGATTTCATTCATTCGTTAATCCTTCATTTGTTCCAATATATGAACCTATAGTTGAACCAAAAATATGGACCCATCCCTGTGTTTGGGGCAGGGATGGAAAGCTGGATACAAGGGACAATGGATGTACCTATTCTCGTGAACTTCCAGTTCAGTGGAGGGTACAAACATTGCCCAGAGAACATATCGGTAAATGTAAAATTCCAGGGGTGAAGTCTGCAGAGGGAACGGCACAGGAGCCGGTGTAGAATGAAACAAGGAAATCAGATGTAGGATGGCTCAGCTAAGACATGCCATTTAAATGGAGATGTCAGAGTGGGGAGGAGTGAGGAGGAGAGGGCGGGGGAAGTGTTCTGGGAGAGAATGTTTGTGAAGTTTCTGGTGGGACAGATGGAGAAGTGCTGGAGAAGAGAGCTGGGGAGCAGCGCAGACGGAGCCCTGGAGAGATGTGCAGGGCCAGACCACTCAGGGGATCCTAGGTGTGGCAAGAACTTCACATTCTCTCCCAAATGCAAAAGGACGGATTAAAGCTTCTAAGCAGAGAAGAAGCAACACGATCCCTATCTCCATTATTAAAATGATCACTCTGGCTGCAGGGTTGAAAATGGGTTGGAAACAGTAGGTGAGAATATTGAGAAGGTGACTGTAACAGTTTTTAAGCAATGGATGCAGAGGACAGGCATTAGGATGGTGGCCGTGGAGAAAGGGAAAAGTTGTTGCCGGGAGTTGTAGTTAAACGGGAGATGCTCTACAGTAGGCCCTTATTAGTTATCTATTGTAGAGCACAGGGAACTCTACTCAATACTCTGTAATGGTGTATATGGGAAAAAATCTAAACAAGAGTGGACATATGTATTTGTATAACAGATTCACTTTGCTGTACACGTGAAACTAACACAACACTGTAAATCAATTATACCCCAATACAAATTTTTTTAAAATAAACTAATTAAAAAAACCTAATAAACAAACAAACAAAAAAAAACAGGAGATGCTCACGTTTCCATCAGTCCCCACCGTTACCCTGAGAGGGAGGTATTGTTACCCCATCTTAAACATGGGAATGTTAGGATTACTGCTTCTGTTCTGTGGATGAACAGTGACAGAGCCAAGTCTGGGCCCAGGTCATTGTCTAGCTTCGACTTCCAGGAAGCCCTCCCAGAGTGCTGTTTATTGGAACCAACTGGAGAACTCTCTGTCTGGTCTCTGTGTCAGGTAAATAGAATTCCCTGAGCAAACGCTAGTTTTATCCTGCAGACCCTGTGCCTTTTACTGCTGTGTGTTTCCGTTTGCACTTTGGTTGCTAAGAATCTCTGAGTTAACCTGTCAGCTCCTTCTAAGAACTACACAACACAGCATGGCACGCATTACCGTGAATACATCTAAGCTGAATTTGAATTATTTTCCTTCCTCCGGTTTTCCTTTCAATCCGATTCTCTATTGTGATGGATTTCTAAAAAACTGCATAAACTTAAATTCGCTGAGGAATGGGGTAAGACGGAAAGCAAAGAGAGACTGGGTATTCAGGGTATCAGACGCCAAGTTCAGTGTTAACTAGATAGGGACCAGGCTGAAGAAGATTTAGGGTTTGTCGCGAAGCACAAAAGCTGCTTCCCAGATTTTCCTCCAAACCCTGGTTCTGGAACCTTCTCAAGGACTCTGTTACCTTTGCTGCGGCGACGGCTTCGGTACTGCTCCGTGTAGAATGTCAACTGCGTTTCATCGTCTGCCTCTGAACCCGACGTCCCCTTGGTTCTCCCAAAGCTGATTCCCCCTGTGCAAAAATCACAATCCATCAGTCATCACAGGCCTCCAGAAGCTTGTTAAATCTCTCATCCAACCCGAAGATCAGCAACCCCATCCCCAGACTCCTTTCTGTAAATCCCAAGTGACCCAGGAGTCGGCATGATTTATAGAAGGCGTTCAGGCTCTGCCATGGCTCGGACCTGGGTTCTAACCATGGCTTGGCAGCCTTGGGGCTGTGTGACCTTGAGGAGATGCCTCACCTTTCTGAGTCCTGGGTTCTTTCTTTCTAAAATAGGGGAAAAGCTGTTAACCTTGTGGGGTTGCTCTGAAGATTAAAGGAGATATGATACTTAAATACCTGGTCCAGGGTGGGTACCAGATCATTGTTAGGTATATTGTTGCTTAGAATGATGAACCTATCTCTGAGAAAACATTCCAGGTGACTTAATTTCACACACACGTTTCAGTCAAGTGCTTCCTCTATGCCAGGCCCAGAGCCAGACACAGGACAAGCAAAGATAGATACCACCCGGTCCTTGACAGCCAGGGGATCATAAGCTAGTCATGAGGACAAATGGGATCCTAAGGAACCTTTAATCATGGCCATGTTTCCCACACAGTGAGACATGGGGAATATGGGAGAGAGCAATCCATCCCAACACGGAGGACCCGGGTAGGCTTTATGGAGGAAGGTAGATTTTAGGTCAGGGCTGGAAGGATGGATGGGGGGCTTCAGTGGTAGAAAATGGAGTTGGGAGGAGAGGTAAGAGCTGGAGCATCCCTGGGGAGGGGGAGTGCGTGCAGGAAGAGGCACCAGAGCAGAGTGCTAACTGGGAAGGATCTGTTGGAGCCACCCAGGGGAAGTCCCCGAGTGCCACAATGAGGACTGGGGGCTTAATTTTGGATGTCACGGCAGGTTCTGAAGCAAGAGAATCAGTTCAGCAGCTGTGCATGCCAGGAGGGACAGGATGGTGGCTCACAGACCTCAGAATGGGTGCCAGGGAGGGAGCACAGCCAGGAGTCTCAGGGATCACCAGGTAAGAGGAGATGGGGGTCTAGGTGAGGCCAGGGCTGGTGAGGATGGAGAAGAAGAGATGAGTGCAAGGGATGCTTCAGAGAGAAACTCAGAGGAACGTGGAGGGGGAAAAAGGCGATGCATTCATACGCTAGGAATGGTTGATTACAAAACCGATAGAGGAAAAAAGGCTAGGAAGAAATATACCAAATTGCTAATAACGGTTAATTCTTCAGGGAGAAATATGGGTAATTTTTATTTTCTCTGTGCTCTATTTATTTATTTCTTTTTAGTCCAGGATGTGGAAAGAGAGGGCTTAAAGGACTGCTGAACTCTTTATCCTAGAGAGGAAATGGTGATGGGAGAGCCTCAGAGCATGTTGGGGTGGGAAACAAGAGGGAGTTTGGTTTAGGAGACTGTTTAGTGAATGGAGCTTCAGACACCTACATCAACAGACTACATCTGGGAGGAGGCTCAAGGACCTGGTAAAGATGGTTGTCCTGGGTGGAGACATAAGTGGCTGAAGGATGGCGCTGGAGGAAGACTACTCCCTGTAAATGTTTTGTATCTTTTGGATCAGGCACTGTGCAAACCTATTACCTATTCCAAAAATTCCACCTGAAGAAAAGAAAAATATAGAGGAAAATGTTGTTCGATTTGTGAAAGGATTTACTTTGTCACTTCCTCTGGTGGGCATTTGAAATGACGTTCAGTCCACAAAAATCCCACTCTTAGACATGCTTTCTGTAACAGTTATTACACATTCATTCATTCCAGCAACACATGTAGCAAGCTACTATGTATCTAGAAGATGTCTATACATTATTACATACAATCCTGATTGTGACATACTCGTAAGGAAAGCATAATTAACATACAAGACAATAATATAAAGACACACATAGGCAAAGTTACTTGCCAAAAGTCACACAACTGATGAGTAGGAGAGTTATGACTCAGGGCTACACTGTCCAGCTCCAGATCTGGGCTCTCCAGTATGTAAACTGCTTTCCCTGCAAACAACTCAAGAGGGAACCTCGGGGAAAGAAGATTGCCCTTTAAGCATCAAGGTGTCAAGTGCTGTGTTATGAGCTTTGCATACATCATCTCATTCCAAACTCATAGTCCTCATGGGAGGGAGGTATCATGATGCCAACTTTACAGAGGAAGCAACCAATGTTCAGAAAGGAAGGTGATTTGTGAACAATGAGTGAAGTCAGACTTGGTACCCAAAGGTGTCCGACGGCCAAGCTCAAATTTTTAACCGTTATGACACTGTTTCTCAGTTTAATGCTCTGTAAAATGGAAAAAAAATGAATACTTGGCCTCCTCCTTCCTGGAGACAGTATGTTGTAATGAATGGGAGAGGACAAGGGACAACAATACCTGATCACTGTCCCCAAATGTGTCTTCAGCCACTACCTGTCCCTGTCCCTTAGTGCTCATCTCCCCAATCCCCAGCAACTAAAAGCAGGACCTGGAGACAGCAGGAGACTCCAGATTCTACCGGATGCAATTCCCCATTTAAAGGCTCTCCTTTGAAATGGAGTTGGCAGACGCCCCGTGGAGATTCTGGAAGCAGTGGAAGAGCAGAGGTCTTAGAGACCAGTAGGCTTTTAACATTTCCATTAAAATATTTTACTGTTACAGAAGAAAGAAGGAAGGAAGGAAGGAAGGAAGGGAGGGAGCGAGGGAGGGACTTTCGTTCACCTACACATAATTTTTGGCCAAGGGGAAAATGAAGGCATGTGATGAAATAGCTGCCTTAGGTACAGGAAGCATCTGTCATACTTCCTGCTGTGTTTGGGCAGCAGAGGAAAAGGCAGGGATCTGCCTGTCAGGAGTCTACTCCACGCCCTTTACTGCTACTGCAGTACTTTTAAACATTCCAGCTAAACCCTCCCTTCCTTCCTCCCTCTCCTCCTCTTTCTCATCTTCCTTCCTTTCCCAAACAAATGGCCTATTATGGTGAACGTGGAAGACAGAATTCAGACAGGAGTCTTTCCCTACTGGGACAGTCTAGCTGTGGCAGCGGGTGAGGGGGAGTGGGGGATGGAAAAGTCACCAGGCAATTCGGATATAATAAGAAAAGCTAAGCCTTCCATAGCACTGTCCCTCTGCCAGGCATGATTCTAAACCCTTTACTTGCATTGCCTTGTTTAATCCTCACAGTAACCCTAAGAAGCAGGTTAATACTTTCCTTCCCCTTTGAACGGATGAGGAAATGAAGGCACAAGGAAAGTCAGTAACCTGCCCGGGGTCACACAGCTCATAAGCTATAAACCCAGTTCAAATTCAGACAGTGGCTGCACTCGATTCCCTTAGTCCCGAGGCTGATGTACAATAAAATATGAGTAAAGACTTCATTTAATGCCCACAGCCGTCCTTGTAAGGAAGGCATTGTGAACCTTGTTTCACAGATGAATAAGCTGTGCCTCAGAGAGAGGTGATGAGAGGTGCTGAGTGAGGGAGCTGGGATTGAAATCAGGTCTGCCTGCAAAACCTGCCTCATGGCTACGAAAACCTGGGAAAGTGTGTGTGCGTGCGTGCGTGCGTGCGTACGTGTGTGTGTGTGTGAGAGAGAGAGAGAGAGAGAGAGCGGAGGTAGAGCGGTAGCAAAAGCTTGATGATCTTGACTTCTGAGGATCAGCAGGTCCGTGACTTGCCCCCAGAACCAGGGCACATTTTCCACTTTTCACCGCTTCTCCCTGGAACAGCCATCCTTGTAAGGAAGGCATTGTGAACCTTGCTTTACAGATGAATAAGCCGAGCCTCAGAGAGAGGTGAAGAGACGTGCTGAGGGAGCTGGGATTGAAATCAGGTCTGCCTGCAAAGCCTGCCTCATGGCTACGAAAACCTGGGAAAGTGTGTGTGCCTGCGTGTGTGTGTGTGTGTGTGTGTGTGTGTGTGTGTGAGAGAGAGAGAGAGAGCGAGAGAGAGACAGAGAGAGAGATAGAGCGAGCAGAGGTACAGCGGTAGCAAAAGCTTGATGATCTTGACCTCTGAGGATCAGCAGGTCTGTCACTTGTCCCCAGCACCAGGGCACCTTTTCCACTCTTCACCGCTCCTCCCTGGAACCTCAGCAATTCTACTATAGATAGGAAACTCTCATCACACTCAGCTAGATCCTAGTGATGCCTCCAGCATCCCACATGTTCCCATACCCCAAGACCAAGCCCCTGGCTTCTCCAGGTCCCCCCTCCATTCCCACAACTCTGGCCCTCACGTCCCTCCTGTAAGTCCCAAGGTACCATGTTCAGAGTTGAAACTGAGGCTCAGAGAGGCTGCCTCTACATCAACCCAAAATATAATGCAAGCCACAGATGCAATTTTAAATGTTACTAGCCACATTAAAAAGGTAAAAAGTAAACAGATAAAATTAATTTTGAGAATATATTGGATTCAACCAATATATTCAAACTATTATCCTCTTAACTTGTAATTAACATAAAATTATTTTTACTGAAATATTTAATATATTTTTCACAAGTTTTCAAAATCCAGTGTATATTTTATGCTCACAGCACATCTCAGCACAGACTAGGCACATTTCAATTGCCTATCATACCAGAGAGCACAGTTCTGAAGGCACTTATATGACACATTTCCTGAGTATAATTAAGGACCAGAATCTGGAGAGATGTATAAGCCATGGGCCTCACTAAGGTGCTAAATTTTTTAAATGTGACTTGGATGAAAAATGGTGTCGTTCAGATTCCATTAAAAGACAATAGCCGGGCTTCCCTGGTGGAGCAGTGGTTGAGAGTCTGCCTGCCGATGCAGGGGACACGGGTTCGTGCCCCGGTCCGGGAGGATCCCACGTGCCGCGGAGCGGCTGGGTCCGTGAGCCATGGCCGCTGAGCCTGCGCATCGGGAGCCTGTGCTCCGCAACGGGAGAGGCCACGGCAGTGAGGCCCGCGTACCGCAAAAAAAAAAAAAAAGACAATAGCCATTGTCTCTGCCCTCAGGCACTTAAAGGCTAGTAGGTTTTTAGATTGGTCTAATCCATGAGTCATGAAAGGTCATGCACTTCTGTACAAGAAATTAGGGTACTGGAGTCAGATATGCGTTCTAACCATGGTCCCACTTATTAGGTGTGTGGGCTTGGGCAAGGCCCCCAAACTGTCTGAATTCACCTTTGAAAAGAGGACAGTAACTCTCAGCTCACACGGTCACTATGAGGAAAACGATACGGTGTATGTAAACAGCACAAAGATCAGAGAAGTGAGAGTGAGGGCACACTCCTCGTTCATTCAGTGCTTGTCTGAGTTTAGGAGAAGAAATGGAAATGCCACTGAGTGGGAGTGGCGACTCCCTGCCTTCTGTGACACTGTAGGGAGGTGACAGCCACCCAAGGCGAACAGCCCCTGAGTGTCCATAGAATCTGCAGGGGCCACAGGCCAATCACAGACTGACTTGGAGATGATTCAGACAAATGGAAAAGGGCCCCCTCTACTAGCATTTTAATATGAAATTGGTGATACAGTGAACTAAAGTACAGCCATTAATTATACAGGGCCGCTCAAGTATTTCTATTTAGGGGCCGAGAGAAAGTGAGAATGGCAGAGGCTGGCAAGAGGGAAGGAGAGGAAGCAGCAGCTCCTTGGCCCTTGTTCCATAGGCCTCTGTTCCTTCTGGTCCTGAGTGGTCTGGGATGGAGCACGAAGAAGACGGGCAAAGCACATACCATAGTGGGATAAGCACCGCTCTGGACACCTTATACACAATATCCCATCCACACTTCACATGGGGTCTGAGAGGTAAGAATCATCCCAGTTTTACTGAGGGGCAAACCAACCTGCGGAACCTCAGTACTGCTTATCTAAGATCACACAAATTAGAAGGCGCGGAGCCCCCCAGTTTGAACCTGGATTTTGTCTGATTCAAACCCCCCCTTAGGGCTTCCCTGGTGGCGCAGTGGTTGAGAGTCAGCCTGCCGACGCAGGGGACGCGGGTTCGTGCCCCGGTCCGGGAAGATCCCACATGCCGCGGAGCAGCTGGGCCCGTGAGCCATGGCCGCTGAGCCTGCGCGTCCGGAGCCTGTGCTCCGCGACGGGAGAGGCCACAACAGTGAGAGGCCCGCGTACCGCAAAAAAGAAAAAAAAACAAACAAACCCCTTAGTCATTAGGGCAATGCAAATCAAAGCCACAATGAGATAGATACCACTTCTTAGGCACTAGGTTGGCCACAATCAAAGTAATAAGAAAATAACAGGTGTTGGAAAGGATATAGAGAAACTGGAACACTCACACATTGCTGGTGGGAATGCAAAATGGTGCAGAAAGTGTGGAAAACAATTTGACAGTTGGTTCCTCAAGAAGTTAAACATAAAATTACACATGACCCAGGAATTCTGCCCCTAGGCATATCCCAAAGAATTGGAGAGGGTATTCAAATAAATACTGGTACATGAATATTCATAGCAGCACTACTTACAATAGCCAAAAGCGGAAACCCACATGTCCATCAGCTGATGAACAGATAAACAAAATGGGGTCTATTCATACAATGGAATATTATCCGGCCATAAAAACGAATGCTGGACACATGTTACAACACGGATGGACCTTGCAAACAGCACTTTGGATCTGAGCAAAACATTTTGCTAAGTGAAAGAAGCCAGACATAAAAAGTCATATGTTATATGGTTCTATTTATAGAAAACATCTGAAATAAGTAAGAAATAGTGATTGCCAGGGCTGTGCAGAGGGAAGAGAAGAATAGGGAGTGATTGCTAATGAGTTATGGGGTTTCCTCTCGATGTACTGGAAATGTCTGGGAACTAAACAGAGGTGATGATTGCACACCTTGTGAATGTATTAAATGGCAATGAATTTACACACTTTTAAATAGATAATTGTTAATTTTATGCTATGCGAATTTTGCCTCAATAAATAAAATGTTTTAAAAAAAGAGAGAGAAACTCTCTGTTTGCTTTGCAGCATCGCAAGACTCATGATAAAACTGTATAATGGGGAACTGTGAGAGCAAAGTGGAGACATCACAGAGCCCTGTTGAAAGCGTCCAGGCTCAAGGTATCCTGACCCAGTGTTTGAGGTCACAGAGGGTGACCAGTCAGTCTGTCCCGGACCCAGTAGTCACCTCAAATAACCACAACACTCATTTTTTCATTCATTCATTCAACGATTATTGACCAAGTGTCCACTCTGTATCAAAACATTGTTTCTGGGCACTGAGGGAAGATAAAGCAGTGAATAAAACAGACAAAACTTCCTGATGTTTGTTCTGGAGTTTCCTTCCTGGTGAGGAAGCAGTTAAAATATTCCAGGCATGATGCTGAGCCCTCTACATGGGAATTATCTCAATTTTGCTGATAAGTAAACGGAGACATTCAGAAGTTTATAGAGACTCCCCCAAGATGACACAGATATTTTGTGGCAAGGAGAGACCTGACCCCAGGTTTGCTCTGAGGCAAATCAGGGCATCCGAACAACTTGAAAGCCATATTATGGAAAAAGCTGGAGCAATTGTTAGGATGTATAGTCTATCCTGGGCCTGAGAATTAACTCACTGCCAATGTACTTTCTCTTACTGGGCTGCCCTGTCCACAGACCTGCTCTGCAGCCCCCAGCTGACCCACTCCTCCACACTCCATCTCTCGTGCTCTTGGTATCATGATGGATGGTGGTGACATGTTAAGTTATTCAGACTCCGTGTCTTCCTCGAGCTGGTGACAGCAATACTGCATTTTTAGATTGCCCAGAACTGTGCCAGATAGAGAAATATGTAGCTTGGGAATGCAAAACTCATCTGACCCCCAACTGTCCAGGGAATACAAATGGTACCAGTCAAGGGAAGAGGACAAAAGTGGCTAAACTTCCCACACCCTAAACCACACAGCTCGCAACTGCTCTGAGCTCTAGGGCTAAACCACAGATGTTCACACACATCCACCATTTGGAGATGCTCTGACCACAACTGCTACCTGTCATCAGGTACCACTATAGGCCAGGCACAGGGCCAGGCACTTCACCCAGAGGTGACTACACATATTCCTATTCCTCCAACATGGAAACAGAGTCTGGGAGACATGGCCCTCCTTGTCCATAGTCACAAAGCCAGGAAGTGGTAGGACCTGGATTCAAACCCAGGTTTATCTGATCGCCAGAGAAGAAGATTCTGCAGCATTCTTGGGATTTATGTTGAATTTTTAAAAATTGATCTTTATGGTTAAAAAATATCTTTATGGTAAAATATAATTAAACATGATTGTTTATAATTTCAGGGAAAAAAATATGACCTAGAGGCCCATTTATAGGGGACTGCTTAAAAAAATGGTAGCATATCTCTAATACAGACTTTTATGATATCATTAAATACAGTGACATAAATCTCTATTTATTGACATGCAAACCTCCCCATGATATACTGTTGAATGGAAAAGTAAACAGAGAAGAATACAAAGAGGGATTTCACTTGTGTAAATTTATACATATTTGCTGATATTTGGTGTGAATTCCACTGAGTACGTGTAATAAAATTAAATATATTTTAATTTAAAAAATAAAGAAGAGGAAAGTAGAAGTCATTCTGAGATATTCATGATCTAGGGTTATGAACCAAGCTTAAAAAAGCATATTGCAAAACGGTAAGTGCAAAACGATCCTATTGTTTTAAAAATACACACACACATAAAGTATGTAAATGTATGCATATATATATATATATATATATATATATATATATATATATATATATATATATATACTTATATACACACACGCACATGCACAAAAAGATAGTGAAAGAAATATATGAAGATGCTCTAGTGGTTATTCCCATGGGTAGTAAAATTTGGAGTATTAAAAAATTTTTTCTTATTGTTCTTCATCTGCATTTTATAATTTTCCTCCAATGAATATCTAATGCTTGGTTACTATAAAAAACATATTTAATAAAAGTTATGTTTATTTTTTTAAAATGGATTGTCTTTATTGCTCCAGCTTAAGCTATTCCTCACTTGACCTTTAGTGTAATATGGCCATCCCAGAGGTAATCATTCCACTATCCAAGAAAGGACAAATCTCAATTTATCCCCAGATTTTGGCTCAAAGAACTGCTTGCCTGTGGAGGGGAAGCCCTCCGATCAAGCTTAACTCAGTATCTCATGACAGTAAAGCTTTATCTTCTGGAATATCCCATTGCTTCCTGTGGGAGGCTGGATTTTCCAAAGATAGCCATAACAAAATCTCCCATCCCACATTCTCTTCTGCAATGTGACTTTTGCCACTCCCCTGTCAAAGGTGAAGGCTAATTTCTCTCACCTTGAATCTGGGCTGCCTTAGGCATGCGTTTTTAATAAAGAGGCATGACTCTGCATAACCTTTGGGCTGGGTCATAAAAGGCGATGCAGCATCTGCTTGGCTCTCTTGACATGCTGATTCTCTAGACACTTACTCCATTTTTGGAAACCTGCCCCTCACTGTGAGAAGTCTTAACCACAAGGAGAGGCCAAGTGTAAGTGGTCCAGTCAACAGTCACAGCTGAGCCCAGCTTTCAAGATATCTCAGTCCAGTGGGGAGGTGGAAGGGTAAGCTGGGACGAAGTGAGAGAGTGGCATGGACATATATACATTACCAAATGTAAAATAGATAGCTAGTGGGAAGCAGCCGCATAGCACAGGGAGATCACCTCGGTGCTTTGTGACCACCTAGAGGGGTGGGATAGGGAGAGTGGGAGGGAGATGCAAGAGGGAGGGGATATGGGGATATATGTGTGCATATAGCTGATTCACTTTGTTATACAGCAGCAACTAACACAACATTGTAAAGCAATTATACTCCAATAAAGATGGTTAAAAAAAAAAAAGATATCTCAGTCCAGGTGGCAAAAATGTGAGAGAAGAAGCTTCTAGTTGATGCTAGCCTCCAGACATCTGAGTCACTCACAGGTGTTTGAGTATTTCCAGCTGAGTCTCAGTCATTGTAAAGCTGACACAGTCTATCTTCCCTTTCTTGTTTATGAATTCCTGACTCTAGAATCCATGAGCATAATAAGACTGTTGTTTTAAGGCACTGAGTTTGGGGTGGTATACTATGAAGTAGTAGCAACCACAACACTCCCCTTTGTCTAGTCCTACAAAAACATCCACACTCCTTCCAACCTGTCCCCATATGGCAGCCCTGAGCAATGGGAAGATGAACTGGGTGTCCAGAGACCCACATCCTAAGTCTGTCCTGTTAATAACATACTGTATGACTGAAAAAAAAAGCATTAACATCTAATAAATACCGGGTTGGCCTAAAAAGGTTGATGTTATGGAAAAACCCAAATGAACTTTTTGGCCAACCCAGTATTACATAACAATGCTTTACTTTCTTCCCAAAGATAGTAATTCATTTGACTCTCACAGTAATTGCATGAGCTATTGTTATCCTCATTTGAAAGATAAGGAGACTGAATGAAAGACACTACAAATGACTTACTCCAGGTCACAAAGCTCATAAATGGCAAAGACTAGAATACAGTGTCAGGCCCAGAAGGTATATACAAGAGAATAAGAGAGCAGATTCGGGTCCGTGAGGCTGGCCAAGAATGAAGTTCCCCTCTAGATTCTGTAATAAATAATTTCCCCTCTAGATTGTGTAATAAATAATTTCTCCTCTAGATTCTGTCCCACCTTTTAGAATCATGGGCTCAGGCTGTCCCATGACCCCATACAATGGCCTTTCAGCTGTCTGAAGACTGCTCATGTGCCCATTTATAATCTTTCCATCCAAGAAAAATATCCCTACTAATACCTTCAGCCATTCCTTATATCACACATTTTACAAAAATTATGATTTTTTGGATTACAGAGTCAATGCCTATTTATTGTAGAAAATTAGAAAAAAAATAAGAAAGCACAAAGAAGAAAATAATAACCAAGTCAAATACTATCACTACCAATTGACCTTTCTTACTTCTAGGTTTTTACCTTTTATATGCCCGTTTTTACAACTAGATTTTATGGTCTTTTTACATGAGTACATCTTGTGAGTTTTGTTAAAAATATCTAAGCATATATTGATTTATTCACTTATGTCAGAAATACATATTGGGATCCAACTATACTCTTCACACTTTTGCTATTACATAAATTACATATATCAAATGTGTGTGCATATGCACACATTTAGATCTATATCTAGATTTATATGTATATCAATATAATCATCTATACATATTTAGATACCTAAAACCACCAAAGTGTTAATAGTGATTTTCTCTGAATACTGAGATTTTCTTCTTCTTGTTCACCTTCCTGTTTTTGTTTTTTTTTCTTAATGAATTGAGATGGCTTGTGGAATTAAGACAAAGCTAAATAAACTATGTCACACACATTATCCCATATCATTAAGTACTGACTCCAATATCATTTAATGCCTGCAATATATTCCACTCTATCGATGTATATTTTAAATCAATTCTCTATTGTTTACATTTTATATTGTTTCCAATTTTCACTGTAATATTGCATCACACCTTCTTCTTCCTAAAGATAAATCTTTCGGCACATCCCTATGCATCCATGTGTAGAATTTTCTTGAGAGTAAAAAGATGAATCGCTGTGTCAAAGGGTATTGACATAGTTAAAGCTTTTGATCCATATTGTCAAGATGTCCTCCAGAAAGGTTATACCAATTTCATCCTGATCAGTTGTATATAGGAGTGATTATTTCACTATTTCCTCTGTAACACTGGGTATTGCATCACTGCTTTCCAATCTTTGTGATTTTGATGTGCATCCCATATTTCAAATTCATTTTGTCAGATTCTTTTCAACATAGTCCAATTGGCTCAACTCCTTTTTGAGTTTTGATGTCCAGAACTAGGCATGATAATCCAGGTGTGCTCTGACCTACACCGAGCAGAAACGGACTGTCACCCCCCTTTCTCTGAACACAAAACTTATAATAATGCAATCCAGGACTGCTTCCGCTTTACCGGCAGCTGACTTGTGTTCAATATGCCCTCAGTTCTTTGTTCACATGCACTGCAAATAAATCTGGTCTTTCCCATCAGGTATTTATAAAATTGATTTTTCTAAAACCAAAGTAAAAAACATTTTATACTACCAAGTTGTATCTATTTCAGCCCTTTCTTCTAGTATCTCAGGATATTTTTGGTCCTAATCTTGTGATCTCATGTTTTCATTATTCCCTGACTATATGTCCCCTGTGAATTGGATAAATATGAAAAGGAACAGGAGGTACGAAAAGGAATGAAAGGTTACTGAGTGTCTACAACATGTCAAGTCATAGATTAGATGTTTATGTAACTTAAAATCACATAGTACGTTTAAGAGTATAATGAAGTTGATGCTGGCATCTTTGTTTCAAATATTAAGAAACTGATGTGTGCAGAGATTATTTGTCTTTGGCAAGGCCACACAGCCAGTACAGAGAAGGAATGCATTGGGATGTCTAACTGTGGTCCTTGCTATTCCCAGAGTTCCATGCCAGGCCTTCCCTTACCTAAGGCAAGGACATCAGTGCTGAAGAGAACTAGATGGAGAATAGAACTTGATAGCTCATGGCTATAGAACTCTCTTCAAATTGACATCAGTCCCTTAATGAAAACTCTTTGGAAACATATAATTGAATAAAATTGACTATACTATCAAGCACTCTACAATTTCCTCCTTTGAAAACCAACAAAAAAATGTTGTTCATTCAATAAATATCTGTTGAGAGCCTATAATACACCAGGTAACGGATATGCAGTAGACAGTAAACAGAAATATTCCCTGCCATCACAGAATTGGCACTTAATTGGGAAGATGGAATATTCAGATAAACACATGTAAAAAGCAATACACCTAATGAGAAGCTTTGTCAAATACCTTGCTGACACTTAGATATCCTGTTTCATGGTATCTCCCTGATCTACCTGTGCAACAAGTATATCCAAAGTAGAACTGCAATTCACCTGGCATGATTTATTTGCAGTGAACCCAAGATGGCTTCTAACGCTCCCAACTTCTGATCCCACACACTCACTATGTAAATTTGGCCAACTCATCTTATGGTGCTTGAGGATCAAAATCATGTTTCAAAAGTGCTTCACCACTTACTTGAAATCAGGATAAGATTTGTGCATTTCAGATTTTTGGATTTTTAGCTTCAAGAGTGTAAGTAACTTTGTGGTTCTGAAAACATATCTTCATATTATTTTAGCCCTGGAAAAGTAATTTGCTTGGGTCGAGAGACTGAACTTGAGGAAGACACTTCGAAGTAAATACTTAGTACCTCCTCTGTGTGTTAGAACTCCATTCCTTACGAAACATCTTTATTCTCCCTTTACTAGTTTTCAGATTGTTTTCTTGATATAAGTGACAGATCTGACAGACTTAGAATGAATTTAGTTTTATACTTTCATCTGGTTGTAAGGTTTCAGTTGTTTCATGCAATGGGACAATCATCTTCTTGTTCTTACTGTTCCAAAAGCAATTTTAAAAGCTTGTTTTATTTGTCTTCTTTCCAATTTGCCCACCAGGCACTGACAAATTTGAAGTCTCAGCCTTTCTGGGAGTATTTTCATAAGTTTAGGCTAAACTGTTCCACATTTTGGCCTTTTTTCCATGTATTAGTTTCCTGTGCAAATATAGCTTCCCCCTCTATGCTTCCCAAATTCCTCCTTCATTGTAATTCTCTGTGATTATTTGTTCAGAATTTCATTTTTCAGAGTCTTCCTCTCTGTAATACCTTTATTTCATTTTCGAGTCTCCGGTCATAGAACCAGAAAAATCTATCTTCTGGCATTAAAATATTATGTGTATATGTGTTCATAAATTCTTGGTTATAATTTTTCATCTCTTCAAATAGAAAAATGTTATTTCTTGGTTTAATAATATCCAGCGCTGGCAAGGGTTTTATGAAATGATCACTTTCCTAAATTGCTGCAAGCAGTGCAAATTTGCACAGCCCTTTTGGGAAGCAATTTGGCAATATAAAAAAGAGCCTTAAAAAATCTCCATCCCTTTTGACCCACTTCTGGGAATTCACCCTAAGGAAACCATCCTAAATATAGGAAAGGCTTTATGCAGCTTTACACTCATTGCCTATGCAGCTTTACACTCATTGCCATGTTATTTATAATATAGAAAAATGGAAATATCCAACTTGAGGGGAATAATTAATTATGCTGAATATTAAAAGGGTCTTGATGAGGATGAGATGTTATAGAAATTATTTGTGCCTGCCCAATATCCATTTTGAGAAAGGAGGGTAAAAAACATAAACTCTATATTATAAAATAATAATCATTGAATATAGTAGAGATTCTGCTTATGGCATAAAGGAATAAAATATTAGCAGGCCAACCCTCTTGCAGATAACAACAATAAATTTCGGACAAAAAAAGGAAAAAAAATGCTACCTGAGGGCTCTGGAAAGTAAATAAAAGCAGGTATGTTTTGGAAAGGAGTTGAAACTTGGAGAAAGCAGGCAGCATTGGGTGAATTTCCTATGTTTCAGGGTTGGTCCTGAGGGTAGGTCACAGTTTCTGTATGGCTCAGGGCAACAGAAACAACAGGACAAAGACCAATTTTTTTTCTGGACTGAGGACCCAGTGGACGGATCCCAGATCAACCGAATGCTCCCAGGGAGTGAGGGAGAGACCCAAAAAATGGAGAGACCTAGAGAAGGGTTTTGTAGTCTGTCTGTAGTCTCTGTCCACATCTCTGGTTGACCTCTGAACTATATATGTTTAAGGCAGACTCCAACCAGCTCAGCTGGAGGAGAAAAGTAATAATAATAACTGAGATTTAAGATGTTGCTCACCACAGGCAAGACAGCTGGAGTCTAACCAAGTTCACTGCCTGCAAAACAACATTCAACATTCTTTGGAGAAAAAGAATCCAAGAATCTTCATACAATAAATTCACAACTTCTAGAATTCAATCCAAAATTATTCAACATATGGTGAACCAGGAAAGTTTCATCCATTCCCAAGGGAAAAGACAATCAGCAAAGGTCAACCTAAGATGATGCAGATGGACGAGGACCTTAACACAACTACTATAATTGTGCTCAATGGGGGTAAGGAAGAAGATAATTATAATGAATTAAAAATATAAGAATTATGAGCAGGAAAATTATACACAAACATACGTACAGCAAATGAAGTTTTAAAAGCAAAAAAAATTAAACATATATGTGATTTTTTTTTAACCACTGTATGGGCTTAATAGAATGGAGATAACAGAGAAAATAATCATTGCCTTGAAAACAGATTAATAGAAATTCTCTAATCTGAAGAAGAGAGAAACGAAAGATTGAAAAAAAATTAAACAGTGTTTAAGGGATCTACAGGACAATACCAAAAGTTCTAAATATGGATAAAAAGAGTTGCAGAAGGCAAAGAGAGAAAACAGAATAATAACTTTAAAAATTAAAGTAATAATGGTTGAAATGCACCAAATTTAGCGTAAGATATAAACTAGCAAATTTGTAAAGCTCAGGGAACAGAATAAATATGAGGGGGGAAAAAAGCCTATCCTTATAGTCAAACAGCTGAAAATCAAACATACAGAAACAGTTTTGCTGTAGCCATTTCACTATGGCAAGAAAAAGAAATAAAAAACACAGAGTATAAAGGAAATGAAACCATATTTTTTGCAGATGACATGACTGTTTAGAAAAAGAATCATAAGAAATCTACAGAACTATTAGAATAAGTGACTTTAGCTTGCAAGATGAAAGTTTCATATAAGAAAGTTAATTGTATCTTTATATATAGGCAGCAAACAACTGGAAAATAAAATTTAAAAAACAATTCCACACAACAGTACAAGAAAGTCTAAACTACACAATAATAAGTTTAACAACAGGCATGCAAGATCTCTTCAATGAAAACAACATAAAACTGCTAAGAGAAATGAAAGAAAACCTTAAAAAATGGAGAAATATACCACATTTGTGGGTTGCAAGACTCAATATTGTTAAGATGCCATTTACCCCCAGACGTATCTATAGATTAAATGAAACACTACTTATAATCCCAGCAGCTTTTTTTTTTTTTTGGTAGAAATCAACAAGATGATTCTAAAATTTATATGGAAGTGCAAATAACCTCCAATAGCCAAGCAATTTTAAAACAGGACTAAACTGGAGGACTTAACACTGCCTGTTTTCAAGGCTTGCTATAGTGCATTTTTGGCTAAAGGATAGGCATATAGATTAATGCAACAGCATAGAGAGTTCAGAAATATAC
This sequence comes from Mesoplodon bidens, assembly GCF_964165515.1. NCBI lineage: Eukaryota > Metazoa > Chordata > Mammalia > Artiodactyla > Ziphiidae > Mesoplodon > Mesoplodon bidens. Next base: position 17,301,027 of record NC_138162.1, on the reverse strand, counting down.
ACAACGGATTTTTCATAAAGTTGTCAAAGGAAAACCTTCTCAACAAATGTTGCTGGAACAACTGGAGAGCCATATGCTAGAGGAAATGAGCACAGACCCTTAGTTCATGCTGTATACATATATTAACTCAAAATGTATCCTAGAACTAAAAGTAAATACTAAAACTATTAGCCTTCTAGTAGAAAACAGGAAAAATGTCTTTGTGACATTGGGGTAGGCAAAGATCTTAGATGGGGAACCAAATGCATGAACCATAAAATAAAAATATATATATAAATAGAATTTTATAAAAATGAAAATAAATCTTCTAAAGAGATCACGAAGACAAGACAAGCCATAGAATGGGAGAAATTGTCTGTAATACATATATCTGATGAAGGACTTGTATCCAGAAAATATAAAGACTCCTTATAATTCTATAAAAAGGAAACAAAAGCTCAGTTGAAAAATTGGCAAGTTATTTGAAGAAATACTTCAACAAAAAAACAAATCTCAGAATGGCAACAAGCACATAAAAAGATGCTTAAACTCTTTATTCATCAGGAAAATGAAAATTAAACCACAATGAGATACTACTACACAACCATTAGAATGGTTAATTTTTTAAAAAAGATCAGCCTTACCAATTTTGACAAAGTTTTGAAGCATGCGAAATTCTCATACACTGCTGATGAGAATGTGCATCAGGTACTTACTTTGAAAAAAAAAAATTCTCGAAAAGTTAAACCCACAACAACCATATGACCCAGATATTCCATTCCTAGCTATTTACTAAAGAGAAATGAAATCATATGGCCACACAAAGACTTGTGCATGAATGTCTGTAGCAGCTTTATTCACAGTAGCACAAAAGTGCAGTCAACCCCAAAGTCCATCAACAGGTGAATACATAAAATAAAGCATATCCATATAAATGGAATAATAGCCAGTATTTTAAAAGGAACTCCCAATACATGCAAAACAGATCAATCTCAAGGTAACTAGGTAGAATGAAAGATACCACACACAAAGAATACATACTGTCTCATTCCATTTAAATGAAATTCTAGATGAGGCAAATTCAATCTACAGTGACAAAAAGAGGATCTGTGGTTGCCTGATGTTGTGGATAGAAAGAAGGATGAATATAAAAGGATGTATTATAAAAGGTGATGTATTATAAATTGTGTACTCTAAATGGATGCAGTTTATTGTACATAAAATATACCTTAATTTAGTTGATTTTTAAATTGCATATAGAAAAATATAAATCAAGCTTGAAAATTAACTACAGCAAAATTTAAATGTTGGTAATATTTAGATAATGGGGTTACAGGAAGTTTTTATTTTTCTGGTGGCACTTTTAGGAATTTTAGAGACTTGCTTTAATGAACACAAATCAGTTTAACTTTAAAAAATAAACAAGTTTATGACATGGATTAGATTAAGAGCAGCCTCCTGTTCCTGGTTACATGTATGATTAAGATATGCATTTTTGTCTAAGACATATTATTTCCAAATAATACTCTTTTTGTTGGTCAGAATCAAGGGCAAAGAGGTAATCCCAGAGGGATAAGTGTTCTCCTCATCTACATTTCAGGCATGAAACTGGAACACAGACAATTCAATAATTTATCATAAATAATGTTGTTAGCAGAATAAGTCTTCCTGTACCTATCTGAAGAATTGAGGCCTTCATTGATACACTGCATTAGCTCTGAACTGTATTATGCATTCAAAATTCATTATACACATACACACACACACACACACACACACACACACACACATCTCCATCCACCATGGAAGGTCCAAAAACACTTGGCTTTGGAGTCAGGATACCTGAGTTTGAGTCTTGGTTCATTAATTCTGTTTTACTGTGGTGGTTTTAAACACAGCCCCCAGATTGTTTAACACACCTCTCATTGAGAAGTGCAATCTCCTACCTTTGAATCTGTGGGGGCTTGTTCCTGCTCTGACTAACAGAGAATGGCAGAGGTGAGGCTGTATGTCTTCCAAGGCTCAGTCAGAAAAGGCCATGAAGGAATGGATAAAGAAGATGTGGTACATATATACAATGGAATATTACTCAGCTATAAAAAAGAACTAAATAATGCCATTTGCAGCGACATGGATGGACCTAGAGATTGTCATACTGAGTGCAATAAGTCAGACAGAGAAAGACAGATATCATATGATATTGCTTATATGTGGCATCTAAAAAAGTGGTACAAATGAACCTATTTACAAAACAGAAATAGAGTCACAGATGTAACAATAGGAAACAAACTTATGGTTATCGGGGGGAAAGGGGTGGGAGGGATACATTGGGAGATTGGGATTGACATACACAACCCACAATATATAAAATGGATAACTAATAAGGATCTACTGTATAGCACAGGGAACTCTACTCAATACTTTGTAATGGCCTATATGGGAAAAGAAAGAGTGGATATATGTATATGTATGACTGATTCACTTTGCTGTACACCTGAAACTAACACAACATTGTAAATGAACTATACTCCAATAAAAATTTTAAAAAAGGAAAAAGAAAGAAAAGGCCATGAAGTTTCTCCTGGTTCTCTTGGGAGGGTTGCATTGAGAGAAGCCAGTCACCACCTAAGAAGTCTGACTCTCCAGAGACTACCATGTTGGAGGGGCCACCTGTAGAAGCACTAGTCAACAGCCCCAGCTGAGCTCCTCGCCAACAACTAGCATTAGCTGCCAGCCATGCAAGTGGGCCATTTTGGATGTCCTGACCAGCTGACTCTTCAGACGACTGCAGCCCAAGCTGGTGTCTGACTGTAACCACATGAAAGATTCCAAGCCAGAGTTGCCCAGCCAAGTCCTTCCCAAATTTCTGACCCACAAAATTTTGGGTAAAATAAAATGGTGGTTGCTTTTAGCTACAACATGTGGGGCAATTTATTATGCAGCAATAATACCTGTACTCACACAGTGATCATGGGTGAGTCACCTGACATCTTTAAACTCTGAAGTGTTACATCTCTAACCGAATATCATGTTAGAACTGTTGCAAGGATGAAAAGGATCTTGTGAACCTTGGAGTTCTGAGCTAATACTTGTGGTTTTATTTTATTTAGTTATGTATATGTTTACTTAATACACTTATTGAATGCTTACTGTATGTCAAGCCTGTGTGGTAGGCTAGGGTATCACCATGAACAGGATACAGTCCCTCCAGTCAGATAACTCAGATCTGGATGGAGGAAGTGGTCAGGAAACCAGGAGATGGACTGAAGTGTGGAAAGGCCACCACGTGGGTCAGTGCAGGAACTGTGGAACACATTGTAGGGGCTCGTTCCTACCATCCTGGGGGCAGCACAGAGAATGGTCAGGATTCTGATTAGAAGTGTGGAAGCGCGGGGAGGCATGAGAGTGGAGGAGACACCACTGCATAAGAGTAGCAGAGCATCCGGCTTAGCTCAATCGTCAGTGAGTTGAAACTAAAAAAGGAAAGTGGACTGTTGTACAGAGGAAGGGGGTTTCTTGTGACCTGTGTAAATCTTGGTGAAAGAAGACTTCACAATGTGGCATGACAGAGTAGTGCCTTCCGTGCATCTGTCTAGGCACACAAGAATAAAACAATAAATAGGCAAACAAATAATCAAGAACAACAGACTCACACAATTGCTACCCTTAAATAATCTTTGTCACTTTGGACAAGCAAAGCAGGAGGTAAGGTTAAGGGTACAAGATTTCACGAGAAACTTCTCATTCTGCTCAATGCAAGGATGGAGAATGGTAAGACTAGGAGGCCACCATGGAAGCCTGGCTCCAAAATCTTTGCAAAACCCCTGTTTCCAAGTCAGAGTTACACAGGGATAGGCCTGCCTTAGGCCTAATGGCTGTGCCATAGCAAGTAGAGTTATTCCTTGATTGTCAGATGACCATGATCATACTCAGAAAGTGTGGGGGGCGGGTAGGGGAGGGGGGGATCAAGGAGAATCTAAGCATCAGCAAAAAAACAAAAACAAAAATAAAAAAACACATCACCTTCCCATTCGTCATTTAAGTAGGTCCATTTAACAACTCCACGACGTAAGCAGAATAAGCAGAATGGTGATTACCAATGTGTAAGGCAGGTGTCTAGAAAATGACAGAAGAACAAGTGATTCACAACCAGCTCTTGGGTGTCTGCACCCAGGGCTCTTCCCCTATACCTCTTGTGGACAATATGATAACTTAGCACTTCAGAATGGTGATGTGTGGTGACTACAGTGAGTTTCTCAGGGTACTCAAGGCCTCAGGCAGGTGAAGAGGAGAGAGAAGGGGACCTGTGTGGAACGAGGGACCTCAGTCTCCCCTTCACTGGGAAAGGTCCAGTACTCTCTGCCGCAGAGACATGAAGGGCTCTGGACAGATGCCTAATTTACTGAGCTCAGATCCATGCGAAATGAACTCAGTGCAATTTGCTATTTGCCCTCCTTCTTTCCTCCCTTGCAGAAGTTTACAGTTTTTAGACAGCTTGGGTGGGCGGGGAAGTAAAGTTAGAAAAAGAGGAAGAAAAAGAAAGACCAAGCAGCTGTAATACCCAGAGGGGTGCCAATACAGCTCTATTAGGAAAGAGTTGGGGGCTTTCTTGGGGGGCAGGAAGAGTTCTCCCATAATGTCTCAAAATGTAGGCAGGGGCTTTTCCCCTCCTTTAGTTCTTGGTGTGGAACCAGGCACACAGCAGGTGCTAGCAAGGGCTGGCCAGAAAGAATGAAGCAGGAGGAACTGTTCTCACCAGCACCCCCAAGGTGCGATGCTACAGATGCTTTGAAGAGACATTCTCCGGATTAATCCTGTTTGCTGAGTTATTAGCCTTTCAATCGCAAACAGAAATACTCCACCATGCCCTGAGAGTCTGCGTTTTCAGTTCCCTCTGCTACCATTCCCCCCTCAGCCCTCCCACACTTCCATCCCAGAAGAAGACAGCATCGTTTCAAAGCAGACACCACAACTGAGTCTTTCTTCAGACATGGCCATCTACGGGCACACTTTGCATCCCTCTGGGTGTAAGATTCCACCCAAAGGTTCCTGCATCTTACAACAGCTGGGCAGAAGGCAGGTGAAATCCCTTTTTAAAAGCACTGTTATGCAAAAAAAAAAAAAAAAAAAAAAACCAACAACAACACACATGATTTCCAACCTCTCTCCACTTCCTACAAGGCTACAAGCACCAGGGAATTTCACTGTCATTCCAAAAGGGATTCACTGGCAAGTTACACAGACTCATTAACTAAGACCTAGGATTCCTGGGTCCTCACCCCGGTTCTATCAAAGATGCCATGTGGCTTCTGGTCACTCATTTAACTTCCCTATTTTCTTATAAGAGAAAAATAATGGTTTCCTTCCCCATAGATTTTGCAAAGTTACTATTCAGTTCAGATGAGAAACTCTTAAATGGCCAAGTCAGAATTCTTGATGGGTCTTCCCCAACCTGCTACTCTCCCAGGCTCCCCATCTTAAATAAAAAAATGATCTCTAGTCATGCACTTACTTACTCAGGCCAAAACATGGCAGCCATCACTGGGCCCTTTCTTTCTCTCCTAGAGAAAAGACAATCCAACCTCATTTCTTTCTGTCCGCCTTGTCACTCACAGGGAATCATTCGCCCTGGCCTTTTTCATCCAACACATTAACCTTGTTCTTGCCCCAGGGTCATGACACTGCTCTTTCCTCGTCTGGAATGTTCCTTTTCTACTTCATGTAGGGCTCTCCTCAAATGTCACCTCCTTGGAGAAGTCTTCCCTGACTACCCTATCTGAGATACTAGTTTTCTTTTACTCCCACATGCTCTACTTTATTTTTCCTGCTTTATTTTTCTTCATAACATTAATTAATATCTGAAATGATGCCATGTCTTTGTTTGCTGCCTCTCTCTTCCATCAGAATAGAACTGTCAGGAGATTAGGATCTCTGTTTTTTCTATCACCGTACTCGGCACCTAGTCCAGTGCTGGCATAGAGCAGACACTCGATAAAATATTTGTGGAACCAATGAATAGCTAATGCATGTAAAAACATGTGGAAAAGTTCAAAGCTGCACAGCTGAAGGGAAAATTATACATTATAGCTGTCCCTGCCCACTCCAAACAGAAAAAGACTTATATGTAGGTTTGGAAATCTCTTGTAAACACATATACGTTTCAACATGTAGACGTTTCAGGAACAACTCGCCTGCTTGGTTATGTGAGGAACTGTCTGGGGAAATGAGGGAAATGAAAAACGCATTTTGTTTTGCTAGGCATGGTGTGTTATTTCCCAGATTGTGCTGGATTTCACAGGAAACGCCTTCAGGCTGAGGGGATGAGAGTGCCAAGGCGAGGTGCAGCGGGACAGGAAGGCCCCTACTGAGGACCAGATGGGCTTGTGTTGGGGGCAGGGGATGGGGAGAGAGCACAGAGTGGCCTCCAGTGTCCCCGCCCCTCCCAACACCTCCCTCACCACACTCCCTCATCCACTGGTTCCAGAATTTTTCACTCCACAGTTAATGACAAAGCCTACCCTTCGAAGTGCTAGAAAGAACACATGATGTGAGCTCAGCCTCTTCCTTGCTGAGTGAGTTTTGAGAAAATTACTTAACCTCTTTGACTCTTTTCTGCATTTTTAAAAACGTGTAATGTGAAAAACAGGGACACTTATTCCTGCCTCACTAGCTCTTGTTTGAGGTAAGGTCCTTGTGAGTGACACACATGAGGGGATCCCATTGTGACATGTCCGTTACCCCGAATTTTCCCAGAAGGTGATGGAGCCTGACTTTAGAATCTTTTCCATGGGTAGATGTTGCTGAGTGGAGGTGAAGAGGTAAATAGCACTGGAACATGAAAAGGTAATTTCTTAACATAGCCCAACTCTTATTTCACATTAAAGGAAATTATTTGTATTCAAAGATTATGTAACGGTAAAACGCTGAATGACTATACAATATTTTGGCTCCTATTGGGTATGGGGGAGAGGTGAAAAACCCTGAAATAGAAGAAGGTGGTGGTTCATAGGAAAATTTTATCATTTCTGTTTTGAAGGACTGAAGACTCTACCTTCCCACGCACATTCTGAGCACTTCCGGCAAAGTGAGTCATCATGTTATGACAGCAAGTATTTGCTGAGCTTCTACTATATTCCTGTTTCTGGATCTAAACCAGTTCTCAGACCTGAACTCACTGACCAAAGAAGAGCCTGGGTACCCACGAGGAAGGCTCCAACAGCACAGCAAGTGTACGTAGCCACGGTTCCTCCAGGTCTTCCCCAGGGGATTGACGGCCATTTATTTAGGTAATCAGATACCCAGGTAAGAGGAATATCCAGACTATTCAAAGAGAGTTGAATACAAGTTGACATTGATACCCAGGGACCCAAGGTATAGTTAGAGTGGGGGAAATATGGACTGCCAGGTAACAAATGGAGTCCTCACCTAGGTCTATTTCACCATGAGATGATCATGTCCCCGGTCCCCAAGTGGGTAATTTAGATGGACATATGGAGTAGATGGGAGAATCCTTGTCTCATTGTTTCCTTGGTCTCTACTGTAAACCATCACAGTGGGGAAGGCAAGTGCAATCATCTCCATCTCCAGCCCACAGAGGAAAGCAAAACCAGGACCACATCCTGAGGGTAAGTAGGTGTGGTAAGGGATACTCTGAAAGACCCTGAGGATGCAGGGATGGTGGTCTCCATCACATCGCCATGTAATCCACCAGCCCTGTCCTTTAACAACTCAGATGGGTCCAGGGGGATGGCAGTGAGGTATCACACACTCAAACAAACTGTAGGCTTAATTGCAGCTGCCAGATGTGGTGTCTATGCTACAGCCAATTAACACAGCCTCGGGCATTTAGTCTGCAGCCATCTATCTGGAAAATAAGTTTTTTCCCATCCCTCTCGAAGAAGGAACAGAAGCAGTTTCCATTCACATGGGGTGGGCACCACTACACATTTACAGTCCTTCCCCGGGGCTGTATTAACTATCCAACCCTCTGTCATAACAGGCTGAAGGGACATGGACTACCTGGACTTTTTGTAGAATATCACACTGGCCCACTATGTTGATGTATCCTGCTAACTGGACCAGAAGAACAAAAGAGGGAAAGTACATTCAAGAGCCTGGTGAGATACATGTACTCGAGAAAGCACAAGATAAATCCTATGAAGAAACAGGGGGCTTGCCACATCAGTGAAGATTGCTGGTTTCTGTGGTCTGCGGTATGCTATATATCTGTTCCAAAATAAAGAAGAAATTCCTGCATCTTACACTTCACAACTCCAGGAAGGAAGCAGAATGCTGGGTAGGCCTCTTTGGGTTCTGAAAGCAGCATATGAAACACGTGGGGATATTACCCTGACCCATTTTCCCAGTGGCATGGAAGGCTGCCAGCTCTACGTAGATCACAGAGCAGGAAAAGGATCTGCAGTGGGGCAGGCTGTGCTACAAACAACCCTGCTATGTGCATTATGTGATCCAATGGACCCTATAGTATGAGAGTCACTGGTGGAAATAAATACTCTGTGGAGTTTATAGCAGGTGCCAATTAGGAGACTCACAATGTAAACCCCCCCAAGCTTCTGGAATAAAGCCATACCATATGCCGCACAGAGCTATGCATTTGCAGGAGGTTGGTGGGGCCTATACCTGGTGTGCTACAAGGTCCTATCAAGAGCCTAGGAAGCCAGAGCTGCCTATCATGAGCTGGATTCTGTCAGATCCACCAAGCCATGTGGGAGAGATGCCATAAGATGAAAGTGGCGCATCCAGAATCAGGCCCAAGCAAGTTCAGAGGGCACAGGTAAACTGTTAGGGAACTGCTGATGGAAACCACCCGCCCTGGCCAGGCCCACTTGCCCGAGCTGTCTCACAACAGGAGGTCCCAATAAGGAACATGGTACTGCTGCCAAAAACTAACCTGGAGAATTTGGGAGGGGCCAAAAGAGGGAGGACACAACCAATCTCCCAGAGTCCTTCCTGCTGGAATCCATCCTGCCTGAGAGATGCACGCACCGCAGGGAAGGACCCTATGTCAGACCATGGGCCAAGCAAGGTGACTGGCCAGAGACAACCCAGAAGCTAACGCCATTACCATAAAACGCGAGACTGCAAGCCACATGGCGGAGCAGTTCTCCTGGGTTCCCTTACCCTGCTGCTCTCTACCCGTGTGCCCCTTTCCAATAAAGTCTCTTGCTTTGTCAGCACGTGTGTCTTCTCGGACAATTCGTTTCCAAGTGTTAGACAAGAGCCCACTCTCGGGCCCTGGAAGGAGTCCCCCTTCCTGCAACAAAACTACACACGTGGATGGCCCAGATCCCATGCCGTCCACCACTGGCACCCTTCCTTATGCTTATGTAAATGGTGGGGGTTGGGGGGAGGCATGGGGGTGGAAGGCCAAGCTGATTTCACGGAGAGATATTAGCTTCATACATATGGATACAAGTCAAAAATAAGTCACTTCTGCACAAAGGACAGACTTCAAGGGGTGCACTTGGCCATCCACTTTGTGGGGACAAAGGTGAGGTTCAAGTGGATGTATGACTTGATTGGCTGTTATTTGAGATTTTTCTTGTTTCTTGAGGTAGGCTTGTATAGCTATAAACTTCCCTCTTAGAACAGCTTTTGCTGCATCTCATAGGTTTTGGATAGTCGTGTTTTCATTGTCATTTGTCTCTAGGTATTTTTTGATTTCCTCTTTGATTTCTTCAGTGATCTCGTTTATTTAGTAACGTACTGTTTAGCCTCCATGTGTTTGTGTTTTTTACATTTTTTTCCTCAGTAATTCATTTCTAATCTCATAGCATTGGGGTCAGAAAAGATGCTTGATATGATTTCAATTTTCTTAAATTTACTGAGGCTTGATTTGTGACCCAAGATGTGATCTATCCTGGAGAATGTTCTGTGCGCACTTGAGAAGAAAGTGTAATCTGCTGTCTTTGGATGGAGTGTCCTATAAATATCAATTAAATCTATCTGGTATGTTGTGTCATTTAAAGCTTGTGTTTCCTTATTAATTTTCTGTTTGGGTGATCTGTCCATTGGTGTAAGTAAGGTGTTAAAGTCCCCCACTACTACTGTGTCACTGTCAATTTCCTCTTTTAGAGCTGTTAGCAGTTGCCTTATGGATTGAGGTGCTCCCACGTTGGGTGCATATATATTTATAATTGTTATATCTTCTTCTTGGATTTATCCCTTGATCATTATGTAGTGTCCTTCCTTGTCTCTTGTAACATTCTTTATTTTAAAGTCTATTTTATCTGATATGAGTATTGCTACTCCAGCTTTCTTTTGATTTCCATTTGCATGGAATATCTTTTTCCATCCCCTTTCAGTCTGTATGTGTCCCTAGGTCTGAAGTGGGTCTCTTGTAGACAGCATATAGATGGGTCTTGTTTTTGTATCCATTCAGCAAGCCTGTTTCTTTTGGTTGGAGCATTTAATCCATTCATGTTTAAGGTAATTATTGATATGTATGTTCCTATGACCATTTTCTTAATTGTCTTGGGTTTGCTTTTGTAGGTCCTTTACTTCTCTTGTGTTTCCCACTTAGAGAAGTTCCTTTAGCATTTGTTGTAGAGCTGGTTTGGTGGTGCTGAATTCTCTTAGCTTTTGCTTGTCTGTAAAACTTTTGATTTCTCCACCGAATCTGAATGAGATCCTTGCTGGGTAGAGTAATCTTGGTTGTAGGTTCTTCCCTTTCATCACTTTAAGTATCTCATGCCACTCCCTTCTGGCTTGTAGAGTTTCTGTTGAGAAATCAGCTGTTAACCTTATGGGAGTTCCCTTGTATGTTATTTGCCGTTTTTCCCTTGTTGCTTTCAATAATTTTTCTTTGTCTTTAATTTTTGCCAATTTGATTACTATGTGTCTTGGCGTGTTTCTCCTTGAGTTTATCCTGTATGGGACTCTCTGCACTTCCTGGACTTGGGTGGTTATTTCCTTTCCCATCTTAGGGAAGTTTTCGACTATAATCTCTTCAAATATTTTCTCAGGTACTTTCTCTGTCTCTTCTCCTTCTGGGACCCCTATAATGTGAATGCTGTTGCATTTAATATTGTCCCAGAGGTCTCTTAGGCTGTCTTCATTTCTTTTCATTCTTTTTTCTTTATTCTGTTCCTCAGCAGTGAATTCCACCATTCTGTCTTCCAGGTCACTTATCCATTCTTCTGCCTCAGTTATTCTGCTATTGGTTCCTTCTAGTGTATTTTTCTTTCCAGTTATTGTGTTGTTCATCTGTTTGTTTGTTTTTTAATTCTTCTAGATCTTTGTTAAACATTTCTTGCATCTTCTCGATCTTTGCCTCCATTCTTTTTCTGAGGTCTTGGATCATCTTCACTGTCATTATTCTGAATTCTTTTTCTGGAAGGTTTCCTATCTCCACTTCATTTCGTTGTTTTTCTGGGGTTTTATCTTGTTCCTTTGTCTGGTACATAGCTCTCTGCCTTTCCATCTTGTCTACCTTTCTGTGAATGTGGTTTTTGTTCCACAGGCTGTAGGATTGTAGTTCTTCTTGCTTCTGCTGCCTCCAGATGTTATCTTTTAGCTAAGAGTCTGCTGATGCTTTAGCAGGACAAATGAAGGCAAAGAGGGACTGCTATTTGAGCAGGTATGTGACTATGGGCCAATGCCTCAACCTCCCTGAGCCTTTGTCTCCTCATCTATGAATGCTTCTCTGCTCACATCACATGGCTGTTGTAAAAGATCACCTAAGATAATGGATGTGAAAATTTGTTGTAAACTGTTAAGCTCTCTGCAAACACAAGGCATTGCCATTATGGGAACAAAAAGCAAATAGCACATGAATATTTCACAGGCGTGGACTGGGACAGATTATTTGTAAAGTATTCCCATCTTATGGGGTTTTATAAGTACACACACCCTCTCCTTATTACGAACTTTCTAATAATCTCTTTCCAAATCTTATCTTCAAACTCCCTTTGTCTCTCCCATCATTTCTTCTTAATGTCTCCTTACTTTCATAGTTATTTATTACTGAACTCTGGGTCCCATTTGGGGGGGTGGTTAGAAAAATACACATATACATATTTTGTAGAGAGACAAACAAAATGAAGCCAGGACACTTCAGTTCTAAACTAAGATATTGAAAATTATACATCTTCTTTGTAGGTCTGTCAGAGCTGTTCATATTAGCGATACTTAGTCTAACATTAAGTTTCATAACCCATCCCCACATGTAGCATCACATCCATTCACAATGTGGCATTAATGTGAGGGCGGGAAGAAATGAAACAGGCTCAGGTGCAATTTTTTTTTTCTTCTTAAAAAAAAAAGAGTTTTACAAAGCCCTTTGGAGTCTCTCTTGGCTAAAAAGGAAATCCTTTTGCCATTAAGCAAAGCAAGTTTGCTAGCTGCAAGATCATGATGAGGGTAAGCATTAATTAAATCTAACTGTGAGAGAATAATTATGTACACATAGCCATCAGGGTAAGTTGTCACTACCCAGTAACAAAGTTGGATACAAACTCCATCAGCAGAACTGTCAGGCAGCTGTTAAAAGGATATAAATGTGTCCCAAAAGGATCATTTCATTTGGGGGCGGGGGAATTGGATTGCAAAGGATTAATGAGGCAAGGGGTTTGTGTTTTCAATTGGATGTAAAATGCAAACTGAGTAAGTTGTGATATCATCATTTAACCTTAATGTTTAGCTGCACTTGGATTTCTAACACGTGGTGAGGACAATTAGACCTTGTACATCAAACCAACATTTTCCATCCTGAAATGAGATAAAAGGCTAGATTTTTTAAGTTACACTGTACAAAAGTTTACAACAAAATCATGAAATGTAATTGACACAGATGGCATATTCTTAATAATAATCAGGCAAGAAAATGAATGCAAATCCCACTAGGGTGATTAGGGGATTCAAAAGGGTCTGTTTTTTTTTTTTTTTTGCGGTACGCGGGCCTCTCACTGCTGTGGCCTGTCCCGTTGAGGAGCACCGGCTCCGGACGCGCAGGCTCAGCAGCCATGGCTCACAGGCCCAACTGCTCTGCGGCATGTGGGATCCTCCCGGACCGGGGCACGAACCCGCGTCCCCTGCATCGGCAGGCGGACCCTCAACCACTGTGCCACCAGGGAAGCCCAAAAGGGTCTGTTTTTGTGGCTGACTTTATTTCTGCCAAATTTCAGTCCAACCTCTGAGGCCTGTGTATGTGCAGAGACCCCACACAGGTGATGCGAAAGCAGGTTTGGAGGCAGCGCTGAAAAGAGCGAGAGCTACCATGTGGGTGAAAGGACATCAGTGCTGGAAGCAGACAGATCTAAGTTGACAGCCAGGCTCCATCACCGACTTGACCACATGAGCTCGGGCAACATACTTCACGTCTCTGAATATCGACTTCTTTTGCAAAATAAGGGTTAAAGAAAGGTTGTTACAAGAATACATTTGAAAGCACCTGGAACAGTGGCTGGCACAAGGCAGGTGGCCAATTATTGCTACTGTTTCCTACCAGATATACGTCCTAAAGTAGGAAAGAGAATAAAAGCGAACTACAGCCTCAGGATCTGCTCCTCTGGGCTTGGCTGGGGAAGTCACAGGCAGGGATGATGGTTTCTAGCCAAGGCAAGGAAGAAGAAGCCTGGCTGGTTTTACCTTAGGCTTGGTGGACAACTGTGATGGCCAACACCAAGGTCATTTCCTCCAGTGCACTTACAACAGTCTGTAATCGTTGTACTTGTATGCTTTCTTGCTTGATGGATAACCTGTCTGTTTCCTCCTACATACCTTGACCCCCACAGGGGTAGGGACCTCGTATACCCAGTTTTCTGCTGAAGTCTCAGGACTCTGCATGGTGTCTCATACTTGGTAGGCACTCAGTTGAAAGAATGATGACAGTAAGGTTGGAGGCCCTGGGCAGGATAATAGCAGGAGGGCCTAGAATCCAAGCAATGGGAATCAGCAGCAGCATCTCTAGGGAGCAAATAGGAAGGGTCTCATCCTATGGCAGGAATGATGATGCCATAGTGATGATCTGACTTCTCTGGCTGTGTTGGGACCAAAGAAGCCGATCTACATCAGAATGTGGCCAGAGACAGTCAGGCAGAGAAAGACAAGTACTGTATGATATCACTTATATGTGAAACCTAAAAAAAAGACAACACACCAGTGACTATAATGAAAAAGAAACAGACTCACAGATACAGAGAACAAACTAGTCGTTACCAGTGGGGACAGGGATGGGGGGAGGGGCAAGATAGGGGTAGGGAAATATGAGGTACAAACTATTACGTATAAAATAAATAAGATATTATTTATAATATTAATTACCAGTGTAATTATCTAGTCTTAAGTTCTCAAGATCTTGCAGAGTTACTGCCATGCAGTCCTGCTTAAAAGGGAAATGACATCAAGACCTTTTACCATCTTGGAATCTATAAAGGTTACTGCTAATGTCACATGATTCCATGAAGGGGATCACACTGACCCTTCTCAGGAAACTCCTTGTGCAAGGTAACCAGACTGACACAGATACAGGAGGTCAGACACTACAGTTATTTCCTGCAAACCTTCACAACTAGATCATATACAGGTAATCTAGAGAAAGCCCTTCTGGTTCCAGAAGCTATCCTGACAAAATGGACTATTTCTCTGGCCTGAGGAAAAATATGAGGAATATGGATTGAAACAAAATAATAGTGCTTTGTTTTGACAGCGACTATTTTTTCTGGAAGGGTTCTCCTTCAACCACAGCCTCCCCTATACCCTATTCCCCCTCAAAAAGCAAAACCAAAACAAAATCAGTACACATAGATTGCTACTCCCTGCTCGCACCCCTGATTGAGAGATATGTCTTTCAGAGGCATAAAAATGAATCCACATTTAGTCATAAATGTTGCAAAGAGTTATCACTGAAAATAAAATGAAATTTCAGGAAATTGGGCCAAAGCCAGAACATTCGGGTCATAAGATGCCAAGACCATTAAGAGAATTTCTCACTTCTTGAGAAAAATCTTTAAACTCTAATTCTTAGGGACAGGATTTTATATATGCCCATTTTATTGTATTTTTAATAGTACAGTTCAATTTGTCCATATTATTTGTAGCATTCTGCTTACTTGATCTAATAGGAAGATTTCTATAAAAAAATCTCCCACTTTGATTAGGTATCCATCTACTTGTTGTTCTACTTCAATTTCTTCTCTATATGTTTTGAAGTTGTGTTGCTCGCATATGTAAGTACAGATTTTATTTGTCTCCTGGTGAACCATTCCTTTTATGATTAATTAATGACACTCTTTATTCCTAAGGATTTCTTGTTTCTTCTTGTTGTAAATTTTATTTTGTCATATACTTATACTTCTCCCAAAGCTTTCATTTGATTAGTATTTGCCTAGTATGTATTTTTCTTTTCCTCCACTGTCAAACTTTTTGTGTCTTTATGTTTTAAGAAGTTCTTTGGTAAACAGCACATAAATAGGTTTTGTGTAGTATAATCTAGCTCTGAATTTTAATATGCAAATTATAGTTATTATGATTACTCATGCTTTAGGGCTTTTTTCTACCAAGTTATCTTTCATTTCTTCCTTGCTCCTGTTTTCTTTTTATTTTTATCCCATCCCATCCCACTGCCCACCTGGAGTCACCAAGACATCAGCTTCTAAACTCAAAGCTTAGGGTTTTGCATTTCCTCCTCATTCCTTACAACTGAGGAGTTGCCTTTCTTCATTTTTGAGATAAATTTGTGTTTAAAAAAAATGTTATATTTTACCCAACCTGTGCGTGTGTCTGTGTGTGTGTGTGTGTGTGTGTGTGTCTGTGTGTGTGTATGTAACAGGAAGAAGGCCCTTGCTGGCTTTCTTTCCATATAGGAATGGGAGCCTCTGTCATAAAAACACTTTTGTTTTTAAAAGCGTATATGGTAGAATTGGGGCTTTTCTCCAAAAATGTTGAAGCCTGATACATAAATCTAGAATAGGAGATTGATGAAAGAGCCCTGCATGCACAGCAATATCCCCCTATGCCTGCTCGTCCCCTGAGCACCTATTTGGAGCACAGCTTAAAAACTCCTGCTGGGCTTCCCTGGTGGTGCAGTGGTTAAGAATCCGCCTGCCAATGCAAGGGACACGGGTTCAAGCCCTGGGCCGGGAAGATCCCACATGCCACGGAGCAACTAAGCCCGTGCGCCACAACTACTGAGCCTGCACTCTAGAACCTCCAAGCCACAACAACTGAAACACGCGTGCCTAGAGCCCATGCTCCGCAACAAGAGAAGCCACCACAATGAGAAGCCTATGCACCGCAACAAAGAGTAGCCCCCGCTCGCCACAACTAGAGAAAGCCTGCACGCAGCAACGAAGACCCAACGCAGCCAAAAATAAAATAAATTAAATAAAAAACAAAAACAAAAAACCCCAAAAACTCCTGCTAATGGCTTGTGAACTCTACCCCATATCCTCACTGTGGTTCACCATGTCTTTCTCAAACACAGGAAAACACAAAGCCTTCTCTTTGTAATCTTCTAAATGATTTACTCATTTGATTGCAGTTGAATTAGAAAAGAGAACAATCTGCCAGCTTCTCACTATGTGTTTTATCCAAATTCCCCAGTAGTCAATCCTTATGTATGTAATATGGCCTACATAATTTTACATGTTCAAATGGCATGAAACAAGGACAATTTTGTGGCATTCCATCTCTGGGTCTGCTAGTTTCTGTCTACGGCAGAGAGACAGGTCTTCCGCTCCACCATTTTCCACATCTACAAGGAAGCTGGATCAGATGAACTTGAGATTCACTTCCATCTTTGGTGGACTAAGAGAACATAAGGAATTGTTTCCCCTCTGTTGTGTGCCTAGGAGCCTGGGGCAACAGCAGCTCTGGGACATTAAGGATTCGCCTCACATCACAAATCACAGAGCAATTAGATAGTCATGGGGGGGCTGGACCTAGGATTCTCTGAGTCCAAATGTGAGATGCTCCCTTATGCCAGGGATTGTGGGCCAAATGTGGCCCACTGCCTGTTTTTGTATGGCCCAGGAGTTAAGAATAGCTTTTACATCTTTAAGTGGTAAAAACAAATCAAAAGAAGAATATATTAAGATGTGAAAATGATATGAAATTCACATTTTAGTGTCAAATAAGTTCCATTCTTCTCATTAGAACTTTGTTACAAAAAATGGTACTTGATTATTATTATATTTTAAATTCCATCAATAAAAATCTGTGGAAAAATTTTTCTCATCATATAGGTGTCTACATACTATCTTGAAGTTTGCCTCTTGGTCAGAAAGGCCTAAAATATTTTCTATCTGGCCCTTTACTAAAGCATTTTACTGACCTTGCAATAGACCATAAGCCCTTGCAAGGATGGAGCCAGGATGCAAATTTACTGCCCTTTGATACACCACAAGCCAGGCTGTATCTAACAATGGCTTGTGCTCGCTTCGGCAGCACATATACTAAAAATTGGAACGATACAGAGAAGATTAGCATGGCCCCTGCGCAAGGATGACACGCAAATTCGTGAAGCGTTCCATATTTTAAAAAAAAAAAAAAAAAAGAAAAAAAAAAGAAATGAAATAACAATGGCTTGATATGAAGTCTTTAGCACTGTTAAAGAGGGACAAAGTAGCAGAGGTTAAAAAAAAAAAAAAGTATAGTCTTTAGATCAGCTATTACAAGGATTAGAATCAGGGATCTGGTTCTCCCATGACCAGCTGTGCCACATCCTAAAGTTTCCTTCATATATGTGAGTCTCAACTTTTCCATCAGCAAATTAGAAGTAATTATGCTGAGGTTGTGAGGATCAGCTCAGGCTTTAGCATAAAATAGAGGCTTCATAAAATATGAGTACTTGTAGGTTACAAAAGTCATCCTAATATTTTGACCCTTCTCCAAGAGATGAACTCTGTTTCTTTACCCTCTGTGTCTAAGATGGCCTCACAACTTGGTTTTGAGCAAGTGAACGAAGTGGAAAGGATGAAGTGTGTCTTCTGAGCTTACGCCTCAAAAGGCCTTGCAGCTCTTGTCCTTTCTGCTTTTGGAACCCATGTGAGCCAGCCTTGGAGAGCTGGCTGACCACAGGTACCTGACTGAGGTCAGCTGAGCCTGCCCGATCCAGACCAGAAGAACTGCCCAGCTGAGTCCAGGGCCAAATGCTTGACTTGAATTAAGAGCCAAATAAGTGGCTTCTGTTTTAAGTCACCAAGTTTCAGGGTGTTTATTACACTACAACTCTGACATGGTATTGTACCATTCTGATGATGAAAGAAATATCCTAGAGTTATATCCCCAGGCCCCGCCAAGACCTGGTTCAGAGCCTTCTCTTAAGGCTGCCTGCAGTTTGCCTCTCCACCCAGCCAGACCAGACAGAATTGACTGAGGGCCCCGTGAC
The DNA here is from genome assembly GCF_964165515.1 of Mesoplodon bidens. Classification (NCBI taxonomy): domain Eukaryota; kingdom Metazoa; phylum Chordata; class Mammalia; order Artiodactyla; family Ziphiidae; genus Mesoplodon; species Mesoplodon bidens. The sequence goes on along the minus strand of NC_138162.1, from coordinate 17,282,699 downwards.
ATATTTCAGACAGACAAGGAAAACCGCCTGGAGGAGACATGCACTTTTAGGAATGCAAACTTCTCTGAAAGACACATCAGGGAAGATTTATGGAGGCAGCTATGTGCTCTGACTATAAATCAGCTCTCCCGGGCCTCAGTCCAACCTGACCTGGGATCACTGGGCTGTGGTAGTACTGGCCCTGGCAGCACCTCCTGGAAGGGGCATGTGGTCCAAAAAGGAAAGCCAGAGCCCCAGAGGAAAGGCTCCCTGTTCAAATCTGCATGTTATTCCCTGTCTTTGAAGGTGCCAAGGCTATGATTCCAGGATGCTGCTAATCTATAGTGTTTTAAAAAAGGATTTCAGTAAGTATTCTAGCACAGTCTCACAACAGTCTTAAGGAACAAGAATAGCAGATATTACCACATCTCCAGGTGCTGTGGATGGAATCCCGAGAAAATTAATTAATTCCTCTGAGGACCCACTGCACTTAAGAGCTGGGGTTCAAATCAGGGTTTTCTGACTCCAAATACTGGACTTTTCACTCGACAACAATGCCTGCCAATCAGATTTATAGTCAAAGACCATTTGAGGTGGAGAAGACCTGTGGAAACTATCTAGCCCATCACCTTTGCTTTCCAAATTAACAACAACATAGATTTATTACGTACTTATTAGGTTTAGTGTGGCCTGCTGAGCACTTTACATACATTAAGTCTAATCCTCCCAGCCTTCCTATGAGGTGGCCGAGTGTATGATTTACAAATTAGGTAATGACAATTTAGCACAAGTTATTTCCAAAAGTTGAGGGACTCAGAGGCAGAACTGCACTGTCGATCCTCATCTATCTGATTCCAGAACCTGAGCTCGTTTCCAGAGCCACACAGCTTCTTAGATGGGGACAATGATGCCTGGAGAGTGGAAAGTCGGGTCCAAGATCACACAGCCCATGTGATTAACCTAGTCTAATAATTCATCAGGCATTAACTGAGGGTCTGCTATTTGTCAGGACCAGTCTAGTCACTGGAAACACAGGCATGACCTGTACATAGTCACTGTGCTTCAGGAGATTAATTAAGGGAGAAGAGAAGTGGCCTTAAGTTACTCTCATAAAAGGTAATAAGTGACAAATATCATAAGAAAGATAGAGAAGAAGTTATCGAAGTTTGGAGGAAGTGTGCATGACTTTCACGTGGGAAAAATTTTGAAAGACTTCCCGAAGAAAGTAGCTTTAAGGTTTTCTTTGGAAGGAAGAGCAGGGTTTGGGACATGCAGCGATGGAGACGGGGAGGAAAATCAAGTAGGAGAAATGTCACAGAGGTAGAGACACAAGGGGTTATTTCATCATAGATTTAGCGCTAGACTCTAGGTAGCTGGGGGTTCTATCCAGTCTTCGTTCTATCCCTGTAACTATCTCATGGTTTCAAGTTGAATGCCATTTTGATTACGCAGTTTCAAAACTACCTTTGGCTTCCCTGGTGGCGCAGTGGTTGAGAGTCCGCCTGCCGATGCAGGGGACATGGGTTCGTGCCCCGGTCCGGGAAGATCCCACATGCCGCGGAGCGGCTGGGCCCGTGAGCCACGGCCGCTGAGCCTGCGCATCCGGAGCCTGTGCTCCGCAGCGGGAGAGGCCACAACAATGAGAGGCCCGGGTACCGCAAAAAAAAAAAAAAAAAAAAACCTACTTTTGGCAAAAGGGGAAGTGAGCTCCACCCAAAACTCCCTGGTAGGAAGGGGATGCTATTAAGGGGCACAGGGGCTGGGGAACAAAGATGGAAACCAAAGAAATAAAGACGTATCTGGTTGGCTGTCGTTTTAATGTTTAAGCACAGCAACAATCCAATAAGGCAAATAATTTAAAGCTCTTAATATTTATGAATATTTTTCTCCAACTAAGTGAATAATCCATAGCTACTTACTAGTAAAGAGTACACACACACACATCACATAAACCTGCATTCTAAAGGACAGTGTCCCCCAATAAAAGAGCACATCAGGGCTCATCTATCAGGGAGGATAAGGAAGCCAGAATGTGCCTCTCTTCCCAGCGTGGGGACGCAGCTGGGGATTGTGGGAGTGATATCCAGAGCCTGGCTCTGATGGAGATTCTGATTTCTGCCCACTTCACCAGCACTCGCTTTGTTCACAGTTTTCCCCAGATATTCCCATAATGCCCTGCACAGTGTCACTCACATGTACCTCTGCATATTTCTTTCTTCTACTAGCAATACCTTCCCAATCTCTCTCCTCAGTTGATACCAATGCATTCTTCAAGGGGTACTTCCACAGTGAAGCCTTCTTCTTTAATTATTCTCCCAGTTTTGTAAACACCCCAGGCCAGCTCACCTTCCTATGCATTCCTTGTGATGCAAATGTCTAATCACCTGCTTCATTCACTAAATGATGAAGTGCTGGTTGGCAGGGATCTGGGCGGCACATCCTACATTTGTACGACTTAGCGAAAAAAGGTGGGTGAGTGACTTTCAAATGCAGAGAACACTGGACAATGGCATAACCACTGGGTTTGCTGCCCCTCAGGTCATAGAACTGGCTCTCTGGGGCCAGAGGGAGATTGTAGGGGGCAGTCCTGACTCTAAGAAAGAGAGAGCCCTCACTTTCCAGTACCTTGTAGCTCCTGATCACCCTCACAGAAGCTCTGATGATACAGAAACACCTACAAATGCAAGAGAACTACAACCTCTTCCTTCCAGTATCTAGACTAGGCTGATACAATTTCACAGCTCAAAGATCTTAGCCAGGCTAGCTAAGACAAAAACTATAGTCATCTGGGAACTGAAATACGGGCTCTGTCTAGGCTTTGAATTCACAATTCCACGGTCTATTAGCTGGGTACACTTGGGCAAGTCACATAACCTACCTAAGCTTGAATTTCCTGTTTTGTAGAATGGGGATAATTATAGTCCTTACCTTATGGGATGTGGGGCGCTTTTAAATGAGATAATATATGATGAGTATAGTATTTAGAACACACTAAATCCTCAGTAAGTGCTAGTTGCACCACATCTTCTTAACCCTTTGTATTCCATGAAGCTCGCAACTATCTTCTTTTATTCATCCATGCATTCATGCATCTATCCACCTATTCGTATATTCTCCCATTCAGCCAATTGCTATTCTATGCCAGTTCTATGTTAGGCATTTGGTCTGCAGAGAGACATAAATCACTGTCCTTTCCATCATGGGACTGTCAGAGATGATGAGGGAAGCAGATGTGTCCTGTAATGAGGGCTGTGATAGAAAGCAGCACGGGGGCTACAAGTGCCCAAAGGAGCAGCTCACTCAGCCTGGATTAGGGCTGAGGGTGGGCTGGGGGGTGGGGTCTTCATAGAGAAAACCTTGAGACCAGAATTTGAAACATGAGTAGCAATTTGCTGCCTAGAGAAGAGAGGAAGGGGCTTTCAGGTAAAGGATGATCATTACACGGATTTGGAAACCAAGTCATTTTGGGGGAAGAGGAAAATGGACAGTGTGCTGGAGGCTGCAGAATACAGTGGCTTGGGGGGGATTCAGAGGTAGGCTGGAGTCCAGGCTAGGAAGGAGCCTGTGTAGCCAGCTCTGGCAACTTTCTAATCCTATTAAACAGTGTGCCCTAAATCCTACAGACTCTTCCTTCTAAAACTGGGTAAGTGTATCCTTAATGGGACATTGAAAAATATAATGACGTTGACATTATCACTGTCATGATAGTGATACTGACAAATGTAAAAGTAATAATAAAACAGTAGCCATAAGAGTGGTAAATAATAAAATAATAGAACACATGTTCAGTGTGCACCTCTTGCCTGTCTCTGTGCTCAGTGCTTTACAGGCATTATCTCACTGGATCCTATGGAAACCTATTGAAGATGGTACCTTACTATCCTAGAGATGGTCCCTTACTATCCTAGTATAATCAGCGAACCTATGATTCTTCTTCTCGGGACATCGACATTACCTAAAGACTTGAGAAAATGTTAAATAATTTAACTGACAAGTAATATAATCTAAACTAAAATAAATATGCACATATTACAAAATAGAATGGCATGGATTTTTTTTTAGACAGAATCTGGAATTGGGGGCTTATGTTGATGTTTTGTGAGCACAGCTGCAGACTGTTTGGGGGTGTGTTGATTTTCGTCTGCCTCCAGGAAGACTTCACTGCAAAAGCTTCAAAAGCCCCCAGTGCAAGTGACAGAATATCAGGAAAATGTTCTAGGCAGGAGCGTTACATGGTCTGATTTAGTGTGTTTTCAAAAGATCACTTCACCCACCAGGGTGGAAGATGGATTGGGGGATGAAGAGGCTGTCACAGGAATCTGGATGAGGGATGCTGAAACCTTAACCAAGTCAGAGGCAACAGCCCGGGGAGGAGGGGATGGATTTGTGAGCCCCTGGAGGCCAGATTAGTGGGACTCTGATGACAATGATAAACTTAGCTACTCTTTATTAAGGGTCAACCATGAGCCAGACACTATACTAAGCATTTTGCAGGTATCATCTCACACCCTACATGTGATTTCAGCGTTATTAGCACTATTTTACAGATAAGAAAACTGAGGCTAAAAACAGCTTCTTTGCTTATTTAAGATCAATCAGTTAGCCAGTGGTGGAATTCAATTTCAAACATAAAGTCCCACTTTTCAAAGACCACTACCTAGACTGCATGAAACTCAGCAGCCTTTCCTCACATCCACAGAAATCTTCCTCTGCTTTATTTGAGAGCCAACACCTCCTCTTCACTACCTGTGGACCTGACTACCCAACAGCTGCCTCATAAAACGCTGTCACAGACAAGAGGACAGCATTGGGACCTCCACCACTTTCCTCTGTCTGCCTGAGGACAATTCACGTCAGCACCTGCCAGGTCTTTCAGGAGGAAGCCCTAACTACAAAACCACATTGGAGCTGATTTCAAGCATGTGCTCAGTTTCATGACACCGGTTCTCTGCTACCATTCCATCTGCTGGGACCCGCTGAGCACCATGGGCCGGGCACAGAGCCTAATGAAGCAGAGAGAGGCCAGGTGTTCCCACTCTGGGCCAGAAGGCCCACGGCCACTTCAGCGGCAGGGGGAAGAGACAGTGAAAGACTGGGGATTTTGACCATGATATCTGGGGTTTTTGATGGTCAGTGGAAGCCCATGGAGCACTTCCAAAATTGTGTTTCTATGGATGCTTCTGTGCTGCAGGATGTTCATACGTGTTCCAAGGGGAAAAACAGAGTCTGTGGTCAAGATGGTTTTACAGATGATGAACTAAACAAATCTGCCCAGCTCTCTGAACTGCAGGATCTCCCAGGGTCTTTCACAGATTAAGATGCATTTGGGAATTTCCAAGAGAAAGAGGGAGTGTGCGGAATTTCCAAAACAGTTATTGACCATGGATTTCTTCTGTCCAGGAAAATCTTGAGGACATGTGGTGGAAAGTGTGTGAGTTGGGAAGTTTAGGACTGGCACGTACTAGCCTTTCTCTTGCAAAAACCTTACCCAATAGTGGCAGCAAAACCGTGAGAACAATGTTATTAGGCCATTTTGAAAACTGCTTTTACAGCATCCACGTGAGCACATTTCATGTGCTAATATCCATCAATGAGTCTATCTCTAGGGGAAACAGGATTCCCTGGAGATCTGTACTGGGAGGTTTTATTTTATCCTGGATCCTTCTTCTACCATCAATTTGAAAGTTATAAAACTAAGCCACTTTTCCACAATCTTTGAGGGTAATGCACTCCTTTATTCTACAAATATTTATTAAGCGCTTTCTATGTATTAGGTTTATGAATATGAAGCTTACATTTTACAGAGGAAAACAGTAAACAAGCAAACAAATAAAAGTGATTTTAGACCCTAATATTAGGGAAGGAGCGAAAAACGGTTATGTAACAGAGAGTAGCAGGTCGGGGATGGAAAGGAGTAAAAGTTTGGGCACCCAGGTTTCTGTAGTCGTGGACAATGGTTCTGAGGAGCTGACATTTGAGTTAAGAGCTGAAGGGTGAGAAGGGGCCAGCCAGGAGAGAACCTGGGGGACAAAAAGCGACATGACAAGGAGAAGTACAGCAAGTTCTCAGACCCTACACTGGGGCTCCATTCGCTGTGTTCCTGGGACATGAGGAAAGTCACTGTGCCTGGAGCACAAGGAAATGCCAAGTGAGCAAAGAAGGCAGGAACCGATTCAGATGGAACAGAAGCTACAGGCCATGGCAAAGACTTTGGACTGTGTGCTAAAGATAACAGGAAACCACTGAAAAATTTTAAGCTGAACAGTGACCTTATCTTGTTTATGTTTCTAAAAAGGTTACTCTGGCTTGCTTTGGGGAGAATCTCAAGGAGGGTATAGTCAGAAGCAGGAGATAAGAGGTGGCAGTGGTCATAATGGTGACAAAGAAAGGGAGGACAAAATGAATTTCTTCCTGTATCAGTTCTCTTAGTTCCCACCTAACTTATAAATTAAAATAACTTGATATTCAATTAGAGTCTGTCAAACAATAGATTTCATGAATAATCTAATTCTGCAATTCAAGAGGGGAAAACAGACAGACTCCAAGGTGAAGGTCAAGTTTTTTGCAAAAAAAAAAAAAAAAAGGTTCTACATGACATTGTTTATAATGGGCAAATAATTAGAAACAGCCCAAATGCCTTTCTGTAGTGGCCTCGTTAAGACAGTTATGGTACATAAAAGAGATTGTTTTTGGAAGAATTCATTGACATAAAAATGTTTAGGATATGGGGCTTCCCTGGTGGTGCAGTGGTTGAGAGTCCACCTGCCGATGCAGGGGACACGGGTTCGTGCCCCGGTCCGGGAAGATCCCCCATGCCGCGGAGCGGCTGGGCCTGTGAGCCACGGCCGCTGAGCCTGCGCGTCCAGAGCCTGTGCTCCGCAACGGGAGAGGCCACAACAGTGAGAGCCCCGTGTACCGCAAAAAAAAAAAAAAAAAGTTTAGGATATGACTCTAAGGAAAGAAATTCAGATTGATAGTGAAGAGGAGGGAGGTTATGGACTTGGAGTCAAGTGTATTTATGGGGGCTGTATTTGTAGAGAGGATATGGGAAGGAGATTCTTGGTGAATATTGGAGCAATAAAGATGGCTAGTTAAAGCTGAGTGAAATTACAAGTGATCCTGAATGCCCAAGCCATGACAAATATAAGATAGCATTTATTCAGTTCCTAATACACATTAGCTCAGCACTCCAAGGTAGTCTATATCCATCATTTCATCAGATCCTTACAGCAATCCTCTGATGTAGGGATTGGCATCCCTATTCTACAGAAGAGGAAACTGAGGCTCAGAGACATCCAGTGACTCTTCCAAAGCTAAGCAAGTTGAAATTGACAGGGCTGGATTAGCACTCAGACATTGCTGACCTCAAAACAACTATTCTTTACCATTATACAATGGTTCAACCTGGGGTTTACCACGAGTTCCAAAAAGGAACTCCATCATCAAATTCTGCCTCGATTTATGATCTCACCTAAATGTGTAGATCTCGGTTTTTCACCAGATACAGGAATTCACAGGATTAAGACCTAGACATTATCTCAGCAAATAACAAGTGTGTACTATGTGTGCAGACATTGATTTAGACCCAGAAATTCAAAGATGATTCAAATAAGATATTTACTGCCTTCAAAGAACACTGTCTAGCTAAGGAGAGAGACAGACAAAAGCAAATGATATTACACAAAAGTGAAATCAGTGCTTAACACATAGATAAAGATATGGGAGAATTCACACATGGGAGAACACAGGGTGAACTGTGATGGTGACAGTCAGCGATGTGTTTGCCAATATACGTCACACACGTTAAGCTTGGAAAGAAAGGTAGGGCTTCACCAGGATAGAACCTAATGGTTGATTTAAAAAGTCTGGGACTCAGACTGCTTAGTTCTTTCTGGCTCTGATAATTGCTAGGATGTTCCTTCAGGCAGATGGCTGCAGCTTTCTGTGCCTTAGTGATACCATCTGTAAAATGGGCGTCATCACTGTACCTGTTTCATAGGGTTGCTGAGGATCAAATGAGATAAGATATGCACAGCATTTAGCCTGCTGGCTGGAGTATGTGTCAATAAATGCCAATGACTATTCGTAGGGGCTAGCTAGGGGTTTTCACGCAGAGAAACTGGCCTGGGAAGAAACGTGGAAGTGGGGACACATGGATTTAGAAGAGTCAGCAGAGAGACTGGAGCCCTTTGGGGGCCTCAAATGCCATTTTCATAAGCACGAACACTTCTGAAGACCCTGGACAACCACTGAAGTTCCAGGAGAAGGGAAATGACATACTCAAAATCAAGTTACAGGAACTAGAGAAGTAAAAGTCAAGAGGAAGAGTGACTGGCTGGGGACCACTGAGTGTATGGAAGGATAAAGACGACACTGGGAAATCAGGCAATGGTGAGGGGGTTCATCCCATACACAAGGTCATGAGAAGGTCAGAGAAAGGAGACGATGATGATGATGATGATGATGATGATGATGATGATAACGCTGGGGAGGAGAGACAGGGAGAAGGACGATGAAAAGGAGGAAGAGGGAAAAATCTACTTTTGATCGCATGCTGGCTGGGCACTGTGCTGAGATGTTACAGGAAGCTGGGCAGAGAGGAGTGACTTGGGGAAGTGGAGGCACTGCCCAAGGCGACGGGGTTAGGTGACAGCAAAACCAACATTTGAATCCAGTTCTGTCTAATACACAGCACTCCTGCTTTGACCACTAGATTACTCAGGCTATTAAAGAGTGGGTCCAAACCCTGTGCTGTGATCCCAGTCTGAGGATGTTTTCACGAGAACATCCTGGCTTTCTCACACTCTCCAAAGTGACACCAGCTACAACTTGAAGAGCATCTGCTGTACCCTGGTCCTGTGCTGGGCACTTTCCATAGATCGTTGCTTACCTTCTCAACCTCTCTGGAAGATGGGCAATTCATTCCCATTCTCAGATGAGGCGGCTGGGGCTCAGAGAGGTTAGCTTTACACCCAGGGACACAGGTCCTCTCGCTCCAAGGTCTCAGCTGAGATGACTTATCAGGGGGATATTGGCGTGGGTTCTGTGAGCACAGGGAAGCAGGGGGAAGAGGGCATAGCTCTTCCTGGCACCTTAAGAACCTGGGCACAGCGGGCGGACATCCTGGCCAGAGGCTCTGGGAGGACCTACCTCGGGACCTGCTTCTCCTCTTCCGCCTCCCTGCCGAGGCACTGCGCGGTGCTGGCTGCAGCTGACCGATCTCGATGGGTGTGTTCGCACGGAAACTCTCCTTGAACTTCTGCATCAGGGACTCCACTGGCTCCTGCGTCGCTTCAGCTGCCGCTACGGGGTGGGCAACAGGGCTGAGGTTAGGGCTCGGCCCACCCTCAGCCCCTGGAGGACTGGGCCTGGCCCCCCGGAGTGTCTGGAGCTCCCTCCCGGACCCAGGGGTGATGCAGAAGCCATAGGGGCCAGTAGAGATGAATCTGCTGGCTTACACATTTATTTCTTCAACACCGACTGTGTTCTCAAGGGTACTGCCCCAAGCCCTTGAGAGATGATGGTGAAAGTTTGACACAATCCATGATTCAAGGAATCCATAGCTTGGTAGCACACATATCCAGGCATTTCCAACACTGTGCAATACTTCCGTGACAGTGGAGTACAGAGTACCAGCGGAGCACCAAGAAGGGTCAGCTCACCCATCCTGGGAGTCAAGGCAGGCTTCCTGGAGGAGGAGGCAATACCTCCACTGAGACCTTAAACGGGAGTAGGAATTAGCAAAGAAGATAGAATCAGGGTGGAGTTGTTGAAAAGATTTGGGATAAGAGAGTGCCCTGGGTGGAAGGAGAGGCATGTGCAAAGATCTGAAGCCAGAAAGAACATGGTGCTTGAGTAACTGAAAGGAGTTCAGTGTGGCTGCAGTGGAGCCTGGGACGAGCAGATGAGGCTGCAGAGGGCAGAACACCTTGTAAGCCACCTTGAGGAGCTCGGATTTTATCCCAAAGGCAAAAGATGATCACTGAAAGGTTTTAAACCGGAAACTGGCATGTTCCAATTAAGCCCCTGTGATAACAATTACTAACCAGAGTATGGAGAACACACACAGAAGCAAGGACACAGGCCTGTACACAGAGGCTTTTGCAGGAGCCAGCCGGAGGCAATAATGCCTGAACCAGAACAGTGGCAATAAATGTAGACGGCAGTACACGGGCCAAACAATATTTCAGGAGACAAAACTGCAGTGCAGTGATACGCAGATCACTTGGTACAAGAGCCCCATTGTACTAGGGGAAACTGAAGACACCCCCACCCCAAACAAGGCATACAACTAGCTCCAAGCTAGCAAGCGGTAGAGTCAAGCCTTCTGAATCCTACTCCAACATTCCTTTTGTTTCAGTCTCCTCCAAGGAGTTGCTGGTAGCCACATTTTCAGAAATTTCAAAATTGAGACTGGTAGAAAGTTATAGAGAATGGAGAGCGTGACGGCAGAAGACCAGAGGGAAGGAAGGTAGAAGATAAAAGCAAAAAGAAAAAAAACCAGACAAACTCGAGAACGAAGGAGAGAGCCAACATAAAAGGAGAGGAAATGAGAAAGAAGAAAAGAAGATTGGCTGAATGATCTCAGTGTCTTTGTTCTGAGAAATCCCCAAAGAGAGCCCTGACTTGGAAATCTTCAGACTCAACCCTCCCTCCACCTATGTCTCAAGAGGCTGGGAAAGTTCTTCAGTTTAAGCTACTGGCTGTCTGATGACAGGGAATGGGATGTGTTAAAGATTCCTGTTTCTCTGATGAGCTTTTCCCAGAGTGGACAAACAAGGCTTCTGAACATCCCAACACCAATTTTAAGGAGATCCTGTTCTCCCAGGCAAGTTTATCAGCTTAGACACACATGTGTCTGCAAGGTAGGTCATACCCAGAGGGCTGGTTTGGGTATTGGGCTCTGTCAGAAGCCTCATCTCTAGGGACACAGAGGGGCATCTGTGTTGGCTAAGGAAAAGATAATTGACAATACAAATGACTCTGTAGTAGTGTAACATACCTGCCTCTCTTGCTGTCTCCCCATGTATCTCAGTTAGGTCTACTTAAAGGTGAGCCAAGAAGAAAGTCCCAAACATGGGCCCCCTACTCCAAGCCTATGATACAGAACCCTCCAGCAAGAGGCTACAGTCTAATTCTGAGAAGCACTGTCATGCCCAATCCAGATGCTTTAAACCCAGAGAGGAGAGCGATTTGCACAAAATTTTAAGAGCTGGGCTAAACTGTGGTCAAAAGTCCAGAGCAAGCCACCGTCTGGAATCCTCCAAGGGAGAGACCCACACACATCTGTGAAAATTCACTCATTCATTTGTCTCCTCACTCATTCATTCACTCTACAGTATTTTCAGAAAATATGTCTTAGTCTGCTTGGACTTGCATAACAAAAATCATAGACTCGGTAACATAAAGAGGTCAGATTCTGGTTTGAAGATGGCTGCCTTCTTACTGTCTGCTCACGTGGCCTTTCCTTGGTGCATCCATGTTGGGGGAGGAGAGGGAGAGAGGGAGAGAGAGGGGGAGGGAGGGAGGGAGAGAGAGGGAAAGAGAGGGAGAGAGGGGGAGGGAGGGAGAGAGAAGTCTTTCTCTTCTTATAAGGACACCAATCCTATCAAATTAGGATCCCGCCCGTATGTTCTCACTTAATTTTAATTACCTATCAAAAACTCCATCTCCAAATACAGTCACATTGGAGGTCAGGGTTTCAACATGTGAACTTTGGAGTACACAATTCAGTCTATAGCAGACTATATTTGGAGACGGGATCTTTAGGAGGTAATTAAGATTAAATGAGATCATAAGACCGGGGCCCTAATCTTAAGGCACTGTGGCCTTAGAAGAACAGAAAGATCTCCCCGTGAGGACACCAAGAGAAGGTAGTCATCTACAAGGCAAAAAGAGAGCCCTCACTAGAGCCCAACCATGCTGACACCCTGATCTCGGTCTTCTAGCCTCCAGAACTGTGAGAAAGTAAATGTCTGCTGTTTAAGCCACACAGTCTGTGGCATTTTGCTCTGGCGGGTCTAGTAGGCGGTCACAGTCACATTGCGGGTTAATAAGGCTTACTTTCAGTCCATAGCAGGGTAAGATGGTGAAAACAACAACAAACAAAACCCCTTCCTGATGCTCACCATGCAGACAGGAAAACAAATAGTAATGAAATAGATGACAGAGAAATGTGAAATTTACAACTGATGTATACTGTCAAGGAGAGGTGAAAGATGATACAAGAGGCTCTAGTAGAGGAATATGACCTTGTCTAGGAAAACCATGGACACTTGCTTCAAGGAAGTGGGCAGTGTGACTAAGATCTGGAAAGAGTATGAGAGAATCAGGTGACAAGGAAGCTGTGGGGGAGGGGGGAGGTGACGGAAGCAAAGGAGTCAGAGGAAAGCGTCTAAACCAAGACCCCTCGGGAAGAGGGAATATGCAAGGGGTGCAATCACCACTGCGGCTGAAGTGCTGAAAGCAAGCGGTGTGAGATAATGCTAGAGAGGCAGGAAATCCTAACACTAACGCTAACCTTGACCCTCACCCTAACCCCCACCCTGACCCTAACTCTTCTGGGCCTTGTTAAGAATAGAACATACTGAAGGTTTTAGACAGGAAAGTGACTTGATCGGATCTTCACTTAGAGAAGATCGCTCTGGCAGTAGAAAGGATGCATTGGAGAAGGACAGAAATGGAAGTGAGAAGACCAACTAGGAAGGCGGTACCGTGTTACAGAAGTCCGTGTAGGAGATGCTAGGTAGTAGAGGTGGAGATAGGGATAGAGCAGGAGAGAGAGTAGCGGCAGAGATGTTAGAGCAGTGGAGATAGAGCAGGGAGCACATTTGCGAGTTATTTTGTAGGTACCCCTCCCTGAGAATGTGGTGATTTATTGGAAAAGGGAGATAAGGGAGAGCGAGGGAGAGAGGATGACGCCTGGCCTTCTGGCATCCACAGAGGCAGAACGACAGTACCTCTCAGTGACAGGAGGGACTCTGAAAGAGGAGTGAACTGAGCTGGTTTTAGGTGAGGGCATTTGGTGCCTCCCAGATATCTACATGGAGAGGTGTTGAGCAGACAGCAAGTTATGTGGGTCTCGCACTCACAAGAGAGAACTGGACCCGTGGAGGCTCTACACATGCGTTCTTTGGAACAGGCAGAGAGGGAGTGTGTGTAGTGGCGAAGCATGTTAGCTTCTGGCACAGTGGAGGCTGTGGAACATGTAACCATTCCTGATCTGCACTGCCTGATCCCCCTTTGCACCCCCAGATCCATCTTCCACCCACAGGTTCATCCTGCCCCACTCTGTGGCCTGGAGGCAGACCCTCAATGGGCTATTTCACAGATCCTTCTTACCTGGCTGCTAGGTGAGTTTGCCCAGGGAGATGCTCTGGCAGGATATGGGAGGAGGGAATTTGAGGGAATGTCTTCCCTTACTCCTTTCCTGTTTCTGCATCGTATTTCTGATGGAGACAGGGACACTCAACAATCACAGCTTCTGCTAGGGCCCCTTTTCCACAGATCCATTTTTCCCAGACTCCAGTAAAACCATGTCCTCTCCCTGCACCTTCAGTTCTAGGAATTAGTGGTGGCTTCCTGATAGTTATTTTTCCTGGTGCCTCAATACCCCCTCCCCATTGATTCTCTTCACTCTGTCTACACCTCTATAAATAGTAGCTTCGTTGAACTTCGCCTAAAAATCCCACTGGAGGGTGCCTTCTTTGCCCAGCTGGAACCTTGACTGATACATCATGCCTTTTCATCGAGGCTCTGACATTCAGCAATTCCTAAAGGTCAGCCTCTTCCCATCCTGTTATTTCTGCTTTACTTTCTCCTAAGCTGATGCAGATTTGACCAGCTGGGAGGAGAGGAAGACACTCCGAGAGGCAAGGTTTGCTCCCCTGAGCTGCCAGGGAGCTGCAAGGGTTTCTGATCCCGACTGTGGCAAATCCCTTCCATCTGTTTGGCTGCTCTCGCCTTGGCGACAGTGCCAAGAACCCAGACAAGCTTAGAGGGGGAGGTGCTCATGCAAACCCCTCCGCGGCCTATCTCAGCCTCTGTACCACTCTCTCCTGCCCCCATCCCTCTCGATCCCATTCGGCAGCTCTATCAATATCAATACATCAAGTTGTCCAAACAAGCCACGTTACCTCCTGGGACCCGCTGAGCTGTGCCTCCCCAGAGCAGCAAAATGCTCACCCGTCGCCTGGATGAATGCAACAGATGGTGCTTGATCTGAGCAGCACAGCAGGCCCAGGAAAGGGCGGGTGAAGAGGGGGAAGCAGCCCTTTCTAATTGACATATGAGAGACTGTCAAGCTTAATGGGAATGAACCACTGGGGGCTGAGGAGAGAAGCCCCGGCCCCCAAGCCAAGACAGAGAGAGAAGAGAGGAGAGAAAAGAGGAGGAGGGAGAGAAAACAAGAATGGGAAGGAAAACTGGGCTCAGTAATCAAGGGCAGAGGGTGAAAAGGGGAGCAAAGAAGAGTGGAGAGATCTGGAAAATAATAAAGAGGGAACAGAAAGGGAAGGGTAGGAAGGACAGGAAAGGAGACAGAGACAGCGGAGAAGGGAAAGGAGAAGGCAGACCCCGAGTGCCACTGCAAAGGCATAAGGGTTGTGTTTGTTTCCAGCCACCAGGCAAGCTTCAGCCTGATACTCGACCCTGAAGAACAGGCAGTACATGCCCTGTCTACACTGGCATTCACCTAATCCACATTCAAACACTCACGCGCTGTTCTCTCCCCGGCACAGCCTGGGATGTTCTATCACTGTAACTTGTATGGGTTTGGGTTCAAGTTCCTGTAACACCTTTATCATTACCCTCTTTAATTTTTCTAGACTCACCCAGCCTACCTAAGAAGAAAATTAACAATTCTTGAAAACTTCACCAATTCTCTGCCAGGCAAGGAAGCTGGCATTTCTTTATGTTTTCTCATTTATTCCTCCTAACAACTTTGAAAGGTAAGTGTCATTAGCTGTTTAAAAATGAGGAAATTGAGGCTCAGAGAAGTTAAATAAGCTCCGAGGGTCACACCCTTAAAAATGGCAGAGCTGGGATTTAGATTCAGGTTATGATAACTCTGATGACCGGGCTCCATTCACTGCACCACCTACACATACTCTTTCTGTCCTTCCTGGTGGATGGACATGGATATCCCAGTCTTTGAGTTTGGATGTGACTTCTCTGAGCCTGGAAAGTGACTCTAAAAGCTCAGCCCCTCTTAAATCATCTGGGCAAGGAGCCCCTGGCAATCTGGTCCTGGCTGGAGCCAGGGGCTCAACTTGACTGGACGGAGTCTGACCTGCTCTGCCAAGGAACCTTGTTCAGTGTCGATGGTCAAGACTGTCCAGCCTGGAGGTCCTAGGCTCAGCTCATGCCCCGCGTTGTCAGTTTTGTCTCACTACAGAACTATGTTCAGAGAACCAAGCAACAGGTGGGTATTACTTGGCCATACTGCCTAGTGCAAAGTGTGAGAAAGCCCACCCGAGTTCCAATGTCAGCTCTGCCATTGTGTGACCTAGAGCCACTCCCTTCTCTTTTACAACTCTCTGTTTCCCTGAATGTCTGCAGGGTTGTTGGGAGGATTAAACATAATTATGTACATAATTGTCTAACAGAGCTTCTGGAACACAGTAAGTGATCAACAGTGGTCACAACCCAACTTTCTCTCACTCTTCAGCTTTATGATTGCTCAATCCATTCATTCATTCATTCATTCATTCATTGTGAAAGGCATCTGCATTTTAAGATATTCACTTTCAAAATTATTTTAGAGAATATACATTTTCCCTTTTACACAGATGTGAAACCAGAGGCACCATGAGACAAAGTCATGATAAAAGTCAGCAGCGGACCAAGGTCCAGCACTCAAGTCTCCTATTTCTACTTCTCCACCCCATTTCCCCAAATCCTAGGATCATTTAAACCTCAGATCTTATGATGATTAATTTTACGTGTCAACTTCGCAAAGCTGTGGTACCCAGATGTTTAGTCAAACATCTTCCTAGATGTTTCTGTGAAAGTATTTTTTAGATGACATTAATATTTAAATTAGTAGCTTTTGAATAAGACAACCCTCCATAATCTGGGTGGGCTTCATCCAAATGAAGGCCTTAACAGAGAAAAGACTGACCTCCCCCAAGGAGAAAGGAACTCTGCTAGCAGGCTACCTTCAGACTTGAGCTGCAACAACTCTTCCCTGGATTTCTAGCCTCCTAGCCTACCTTGAAAATTTTGGACTTGTCAGTTTCCACAGTCACATGAGATGATTCTTTAAATCTCTCTAGATATCAATAGATAGACAGATAGAAAGACAGATGGGATGTATAAAACCAAAAGATGATGTATCTACACGTGTCTATATTTACATCTCCTATTGACTGTTTCTCTGGAGAACCCTAATATAGACCTCAGTTTTCATATCCAGGCTTTGGGCTGGGCACACTCAAATGTCAGGTTTGTGGGGGGATAGGTAATAAGAGAAGACATCCCAGCCCTAAAGAACACCTCATCTAGGAAGACCTGGTATAAATGCAAAGAACCATCAAATTTGGAAGTTGTGAGGATCCAGTTCCAGAACCCAACATTCCATTTCATATAGGAGTCATCTTTTCATGAAAGAAGAAAAAAGTAGCAAAGAAAACAGCCAGCCAGTGTTCCCTAGCCAGATGAGAATGCTCCATGACTAGAATAAATTTAAAACCCATGTAGGCATTTTTTTAAAATGGCCAGCTCTTCCCAATTCTCAGGGATAAAATTGATGGATAGAATTTTCTTACTTTTTAGCTTTTTCTTCCATATATTTTCTTAAACTTTTGGTGCCTGGCACAGCTTATCTTCAAACAAGTGCCAGCAGAGAAGACAAATGAACAAACAGCAACAAATATAAATTGGAAAACTTGGGACTAGCCTTTTCTTATATACACTATCTTGGGTCTGTCAGTTAATACTGCAGACTTGTAGACTGATCATAATTTCTGCTGGAGAACTGCATTGAGTTTGAATGACTGAATTAAATGTAGTGATATTTTCCTCTGCTCTGTTAGAAACACAATACTATCCAGGTTCTGTGGAGCCGGTTCCACAGTTCCTAGCCAGGACACAGATGGTCTTGAAGATTCCTTCCAGCTCCATGGCCTTGTAGTTATAAATGTAAATGAAATGTGCTTTCAACAAGATGAATGCAATAACCACAGGCACCGCTTGCTTCAGTCTGCAAAGCACTTTCACCTCTCTCAGCTAATGCTGTCTATACCACCTCCCATTTTATAGAGACCACAGAAGCAAAGGAGATTTCCAAAGGGTGGGCTGGAGTTGATACCACAAATCAGCAAGTGCTATTCAAGGGAGAAAGAAAGGGTCAAGCAACTAGATAGGCTGGGCCAAAGACTCCTTGGTCACTTTATTACCACCTTGGTGGCAAGGCATGGCTATGGAAAGGCTTTGGAATCGGCCATAGTTTGGAATGTGAGCTATGTGTCTTACCAGCTGCAAAACATGGGCAAATCACTTAACCACTCAGAGCCTCTGCTTCCCCAAGTGTTAAAATGGGGCTTGCAATTCCAAATTCATAAAGCTGTTTTTGGATTAAATGAGATGTTAAAATGCTTATCACAAATGCTGATACACAGTAAGCATTTTAAAGATGAGAGTTAATACTGTTACTGCCAGAAAGAGATTAAACCGTCAGACATAGCAAATACAGGTCTTCTACCCAACCCCGGGTGGCATGTGCGTGCCCAGAATCTGATGGAACTCGCAGTCACTAGTCAGATTCTTTTCCTAGATTCATCCTTTCTATAACTGCACAGGAAGGCTATGTACATGGCTCAGCACTCCCTGTGACTAGAGGGCCACCCATATTCTACAACTGGAATTCTTCACCCCACACCATTACTGGGTGCTGTATCTAGAGATGGGCACTGGGGACACAGCAATGAACTGAACATCGAGCCTTCTTTAAAACACAACACTGCTTAGCGGAAGAGACAGATAAAGATAAGAAAAACACAGTGTGCTAAATGCCCGGTGATGAGACGGCTGAAAGTGTATCCTCTAATTCCTTTTGCATGTGGAAAAGCGATAGAAAATCCCCAGAGGAGATGTGAACTTGCCCGACCCTTAAAGAATGCAGAACCAGGTAAAGAGGATGACATAAAGAGTAGCATCAGCAGGGAAAAGGGGCAAGAATTGTAGAGAAAATCCCACACAGTTTGGTTTTTCAAGAGCTTGACATGAGAGATGATTTTATTATAAAGAAAATCCATCTTTTGAGCTATGAAGACTGGTCTGGCTCTTTCTGCGGACCCCTACCTCCTTTCCCAGACCACAGTGCAAAAGGTTCACCTCTTTTGAGAGCCCTGCTATCCAGCCTCACTACCTTTTCCTGTGCCTTTTATATTTATCTCAGATACCCTGGGTTTAGCAAGGGCATGTGGTTTAGGAATCTGACAGACCTGGGTTTAACCTTCATTCTATCACTTATTCATTATGGGACTTAAGTTCTCTAAGCCTCAGTTCTCCATGTAAAACCTTGAGCATAAATCTCTCTCAAGAATTGTGGGGTTCTGTTTGTTTGTTTACTTGGTTTGGTTAAGATTCAAAGCAGTAATATATGCAAAGTGCTTAGCACAGTATGTAAAATGGGCTAAGCACTCAACAAAGTAATAGCCTTTATTATCATTCCTGTTAGTAAGTTTAAGTGACATAAGCTTGCAGAAGGCCTTGCACTGAGTCAAAGCTTAATACAGACTAGGTCCTCCACTTCCCTTTTGGGTAACTCAGTGCCTTTGACTAAGTACTCTAACTCCCTGTTGTGCTCTCATGTATACATCTTATCTTCCCTGACCGCAGGGACACACAGGGCTTGCACTCTACGTCAGCCAAGCCCCATGGTTACACCTTGGATCTAGCCTAACCTGGGACCTGGGTATGGCTGTTACACTAAGCCTGGAAATTGATCTTCTGCTCATGGCCCCCCGTCCACTCTCATATCTTCCTCTTTCGTTCTCATCAAGTTTGTGCTGTGACCTCTGCACACTGTGGCAAACATGTGGGATTATATATATGTGCGTGTATATATACATATATATATATAGAGAGAGAGAGAGACAGAGACAGAGACAGAGAGAGAGAGAGAGAGATCTGTTGCTTATGAAGATCTAGCTCCATCATTCTGAGCCAGAGGACGTTGCTTCTCTGGCATCTGGTTGGCAGGGAAGGGAGAATCCTACTCTCTAATCCCTACTCTCTTCCTTCCCAGCAATTTCACCTCCTCCTGGTTTCACTTCTTCCCCCAGAGAGTTAGCTTAGATGTTTCTGGTTGACCTGTTACTGAGGTTCACCTAAATGTAGCATTCCAATTTGCCAAGAACACCTCATTAGTCACATAATCACAAGAATGATAATATTTACCATTTATGGAGTGTTTATAATGTAACAGGTAGTATTTTAAAGTAAACAAGCCACGGTTGAATGTAATTCTCATAATGACTACAGTACATGGAACTTTCAGCCTCTTCACCACTCCCTGCACCTACCTCTTGCTATAACTTCACTGTGGATGGAGTGTACTTCATTGCCCCTTGATTTGTTCTTGGCTATGTGACTTGTTTTGTCCAGTGGTATGTGGGTAGAGGTCAGTGTGTGCCAGTTATGAACATAGGCTTCAAGAGGCAACACATATGTCTGCTCACACATTTATACCTGCCACCACGAGGAGCCTACCGGTCCAAGGGGGATGATGGACATATAGTGAACTCTCAGCTCTTCAGCATGGAGCGGAGTCAGCCTAATCCTACAGCCTAGGTCACTGACACCAGCCAATCTGTAGATGATAAGCAATCCATCTGAGATGAGCACAACACTCCATCTAATCCGCAGACACTTGGAAAGTCAATGTTTATTACTGGATGCCACTGAGATTTCATAGTTTTTTATTACGTAGCATTATTGTGGCAATGACTGACTGATAAATTTCCGTCTTACAATTGGGTAAGGGAGGCACAACAAGATTAATTTTTCAAGGGTCATACAGCCTATAAATAGCAGAGCTAGACAAATAGCTTCATATACCTCACCATGGCTTGTTTTGGAATGGGACCGATAAACACGGTTTAATGAATTGACTTCCACACTGGAGTGGATGGAAGGAACCCCTCTTAGCCAGCTTCCCTTTAGACCATATGAATGATAATTATAAGAATAATCCCAGAAATAACATCCATCTGAAACCGAGATGTCTCTCTTCAGTGGCATTAAGACTGCTAAGCACAACTATTCAGAGCTTTCAGGGTTGGGCTGTGCCTGCTGAATGAATGAAAAAAAAATGTTTCACATTGTATATGACTGGGCACCAAAGGAGAGGTGTGAAAAATATACATGGTGACATAGGTGCATTACTGACCCATGCTGATGTTGGGGAGAAGAACATGGAACCTGGAAAGTTCTCACCTCTTCAACTGGCAGATTTTCCACCCATGTTCCTTTAAACTAAGGGCAAATCTTCCCAGCACAAGAAAGTGGTTATAAATTTAAACACATGTAAGTCAACTATAGCAAATGGCAGGGATTTTAGAGTGAAATGAATGCAGCTGCATTATAAAAATGTCCTATTTCTCAATATTAAACTCTTAAAAATAGACTGGCTAAATATATAGACAATAATGGATTGAGGCTGAGTTGGCATTACTATAAGGCTTGGGATTTTCCATTTAATGACTTACAATTTCAATTTCCCATTTCCACATGACAGAGCAGCCTTGCTTTATCATGTGCGACTACATGCCACCACGACACAAAAATGCAAGCAGAAGGCTAGAGAGCAACAGTGGGGGGAGGGGACAGCAGGGAATCCTGAACTGAAAACTCAGCAGATGTGGAGAAAGAAGACCAGATCTTCAGTCTCAGCTCAGCTGCTGTGTGACTTTGAACCCCTCACTAGGCCGCTCTGAGCCACAGAAAATAAAAATGCCTGTGAGATTCATGTGAGACAGCATGCATACCAAGAGGTAAGACAAAACTACACGGTGAAAACTCGATGCAAAATGATATTATTGTTGCACTGAGGTTCAAATCCTGGATCTGCCTCTTAGCATCTGCTCACCCTTGAAGATGGCAAGGTACAACATCAGTGCCTCTCTGAACCTTGGTTATTCTGTTCATTTACTAAATGGAGATGAGGGTATCTATAAGAAAGATTTAAATAAGCACACCAGGGGCTTCCCTGGTGGCGCAGTGGTTGAGAGTCCACCTGCCGATGCAGGGGACACGGGTTCACGCCCCGGTCCGGGAGGATCCCACATGCCGCGGAGCGGCTGGGCCCGCGAGCCATGGCCGCTGGGCCTGTGCATCCAGAGCCTGTGCTCCGCAATGGGAGAGGCCACAACAGTGAGAGGCCCGCGTACCGCAAAAAAAAAAAAAAAAAAAAAGCACCCCAGTTACACTATAAACTCCTGTTTGTTGACCTGTTGAGTATCTACTCTATGCCAGGCACTGCTGCTTCATATGCCACTCACCACCAGCCTGGAAAGTGGGTGACATTAGTATCCCCATATGGGAGCAGAGCCTGACCTGGAGCCCAAGTTGGCCTGACCCTCTGATCTTAACCACTGCTGATATGATGCAAATAGGGGGAGAAAGAAAAGAAGGATGTGGGAGAAGCAGAGAAGGGATCAGCCTGGGGAATGGCGGGGCTGTCCGGGCTCACATATGCATCTTAGGAATTACTTTTATTCCAAAGCTAGATAATCCTGAATTATCTTCTTTTTCCTTATTTAGCCTGGTTAAACTGGCCCAGCTAAGTATTATGGATACCTCTTTTTCTCTCTATCCTTTTCCCAGGGAGCAGCCAAAAAAAACTGAGCTAAGGCAGGAGAGAGGACTGGAAATCATGTCTTTAGTGGAGCAGAACAAATTCCTCCTCTGATGTTTTTTGGTGAAATAATAGAGATCCATCCTAGGGAGCCATTTGTTCAGGGAGCCTGCGTGCACGGGTGGATGGGTCTTGAGGAATGCTCTCATTTTGCTAGATGTGCACAATGAAGTAGAGAAATGTGATAAAAAAAAAAAAGAGAGAGAGAGACAGAGAGAGAGGCACAGAGGCTGTGATAGAACCTCCAAACTCAGCTCAGCCAGTAGCAACACTGGAGATTCTGATGGTCCTGGAAGGGGGCTCACGCTCCAGCTACTGTTCTGATTAACGGGTATTCCAGGATTATAAACAACACATGCTATTTCTCTTCTGAGTCTGCCTCTCCTTCTTCACCTTTTATCTCTCATCACTCATTTCCTGATTTAAATGTCTAGAATTTGGACCTTGCATGCCTGGATTAGATGTGGGTGTCCAAGTAGGTTTGTTTGGAGTCCTCATCAATAACATAAATTTTATAAACACATGTTCAGCTGGGCGTCATTCCTCTCTCTCCTTACCCATCATTTCCATTCAATAATTTAGGCATTAGAGATCTCAATGTAAGTTAACAGTAAGGTGACCACTGAGAAGGTAACATATTTTGGGGCTACATTAAAAGAAGCATAAAGTCTTGGAATGAAGAACGGGACATCTCTACTGCGCATTGTTCAGACCATACCTAGAGAACTGTGTTGAGATCTGAGTGCCACATTAAGAATATTATTAGCAAAATAGAGCAGATCCAGAGATGAGAAGATAGACTAATATGAAAGCTTGTAATGGAATCATAAGAAACAAAAAAGACACTATAAAAAGTAAACTCACCTGCCTTCGACTATTTGAAGGGCTGTAGTATTATTATACTTATAATACCAATGTTTAATATCCTTATTACTGTAACTATGTCCCACGCACCATGATACATGCATTATATATGTTATAATTACAAGAGCTATTTTTTTCAGTGCTTATACTGGGCCAGGTACCTGCTGAAGTGCTTTGCAGATATAAGTTCATGTAATTCTCAATGATGCTGTGAAGCAAACTCTACTCATCTCTCTGTTACAGATGGGAAAACTGACCCTGAGACAGTTCAGGTTCTTGACTAAGGCAAGATTTCTCAATCTTAGCATTACTGACATTTGGGCCTGGATAATTCTCTGTTGTGGGAATGGTCCTGTGTGTTGTAGGATATTTAGCAGCATCCCTGGCCTCTGCCAATTAGATGCTATTAGCCTCCTCCTTGAGATGTGATAACCAAAAGTATCTCCAGATATTTCCCAATACCCCTTGAGGGGCCACATCACCTCGGTTGGGAACCTCTAGAGTAAGGTAACCTAGATGGTAAGTGGGACGACTGGGATTCAAACTCAGATCTGTCTGGTACAAAGAACCATGATCTTAAGAATAATAATACTGGGGCTTCCCTGGTAGCACAGTGGTTGAGAGTCCGCCTGCCGATGCAGGGGACACAGGTTCGTGCCCCGGTCTGGGAAGATCCCACATGCCACGGAGCGGCTGGTCCCGTGAGCCGTGGCCACTGAGCCTGTGCGTCCGGAGCCTGTGCTCCGCAACGGGAGAGGCCACAACAGTGAGAGGCCCGCGTACCGCAAAAAAAAAAAAAAGAATAATAATATCAATAACAATTGTGATAGTAATACTGATTACTTATGAGCACAGTACATGACAGAGCTTTCTAACTATGGAAAGAAGAGCCAATGGGACTAGTTAAGTCCTCTGAAACTGTAAGTAAGTAGGCAAAGGTGTCACATTCCAAAAATAACATAGAGGAGATTCAAGTATTAAATAGAAAAGATGGACTAAAAGACAGCTCAGATCAATGATAACCCTAAATATCCATTATTCTGTGAATTTACAACTTGACACTTTAATTTTAAGTGCCTTTCAATAATTACAGAGGAAGAAACAAATCATAATTTGAATTGTCTTATCCTTAGTAGAAACCCAAAGAAATTTGCCTTGCTCTTATACTTAAGAGACTGGGAAGATACCATTCCTAACTCCCTTTCTTCATCCCTCCAGCACACACACAGATACAAACCCTCTTGCCCATGCATCTGGGCTCAGAAACAATTGGTCCATTATCTGGTTCTAAGCAGAAGAAACTGAGATACAATATAGCAAGTCATCAGCTGTGCGGCAAATTGGCAAGTCTCCACTGGTGTGTAATAAATTAATGGTGCCTGAGAAAGGAAGACATTGACAAGAGGGAAGCCCACAGCCTCCCACCTGCCTCTCTTCATGGCCAAGACATCTACCTCCTGAGCTGTGCTTGAACACAGAGGAAAGTGGAGGAAAGACGTGCACATCTCTATCAATTAGAGACTGGTATGAGCAAAGGTGCATGGATCTAAGTCAGGAGCAAACCTGCTGGAAGCCAATCATCTAGGTGACATTTTAGAGACCATTACCATAGAGCTTGACGATGCAATACATTACACCAAGATGAAGTTAAATTAAAGCTGGACTAAGTTGGACTGGACATCAAAAAGAATTGTTCAATTAACTGGCGACTCAAGCACTTAAAAAAAAAATGACAAGAGGAGGATGTGGAGTTCATATCCAGAGGCCAAGTAGGGAGAGATGGCTACCTGTCTGATGACTTTAGCGCTCCCTTGCAAAGCACAGGGACTGAAGCAACACTTTGATGCTGGGTGTGGTATATCAAAGAAGGATGAGAGGGTTTTCCCGGGTGGCATATAGAAAGAGCTCAAGTCCAAAGACATCTTCAGTTCAAAAACTGATGAGCCACTTAGTATGGCTAGAGTTCAGTGTCTCTGGAGGGATGCTGCTACAGATGAGGTGAGAAAGAGCTTGTGACCATGTCAGGAAGGGACTTGAATGCCAAGCTAAGCATCTGAACTTTAGTCTGTACAGTAGGGAAGATTATATGGGCATGTATTATAAGATATATATATATATATATATATATATGGATTTTGATCAGAAGAGTGGCACCGTCAGAGAAGTACTTAAGAAAGATCAATGTGATGTCAGTGAGGAAGAGGGTTCCTAGGGAAAATAACACATAATGATAATAATGATAAAAAGAGCTGAAATGTATTCAGCCATTCAGCATGTGCCAGTAACTGTGCTAAGCATTTTACCTGAATTTTCCAATTTAATACTCACAACAATCACACGGGGTAAGCACTTCAATAAACTGCTTTCTGTAGAAGAAAAAAAATAAGCTTAGAGCTCAAATGGTGTTCAAGATCCCAATACTTAACGTTGATGGAGTCAAGATACTAACCCAGGTCCAATTCTAGTGACTGTGCACTTATTCAAGAAGTCTCTATAAGTCCAGACAAAAGAAGATACAAATCTTGACTATAACAATGTCAAAGGAAATAGAAAACAAGGTTTATATTTGAAAGCATATATATTTAGGGGTTAGAATGGACAGGAATGATAGGACTTAGATCTAAATTGGAGCATATAAGAGAAGTTGAGACGCATCCTAGTATTCCCCTTGGCAATGATATATAATTATATGGTTTCAGGGTTAACTATATCCCAATACAGCCAAAGGTTGCCTGAATGTTCCCCTTTTCAATTATAAAAGGATGACTTGTCATTGATGCTTTCCTTACCATGATCAGCTTGCCTACAGAACTAAATTAAAACATTCATTACAGAAAAGGAAAAAAACAAAGTCATGGCATGAAAAAATTTCTTCATCTCACCATCATCCTCAATGAGGGATGGCAGAAGGGCAGAGATCGTTGGGCAAGACCATGACCGGACTCTGGAATTTGGGCAGGACTAAGGGTTCAGGCAGACAGCCAAGGATGGCACTGGTTTCATGAGCAGGAGGGTTTGTGGATGACTGAACTTGAAACTTAAGTAAACACAACTCATGCAAATACTTACACCCACCTGTTCAACAAACTTACCATGAATGTCTCTGTGGCTCTGACCCATAAGATAAGTCCGATTCTTAAAGTCTCACTGTTCCTCCTGGATACCAAGTATACTGCCTGCTCTGAGCGTCACTGTTTTCCCATCCTCAGCAAAGTCTGAATTCCCTTTCTCACCCTTGTCCTTCTGGATGTACCTGACCCTCCCTACCTTATCCTCCAGTCACAGCTCTCATTCACTTCCAACCTAATTGTTTCCATCGATGTGTACAAAACCACCGTTTATGGGAAATGCCACAGGATGTTAATTTCTTCTGGCACTGGGTAACTGTGAAAAGAGCTTCCTTTTTTTATGATACAGAATGAATAAGTATTGCATTAATAGTGCCATTTTCAGTTACAACCACAATCGCGGGCCTGTTGTCCACTAACTGTGGGTTATTTTTCTTGAAGCGTTTTTCTGAACAATTTTCTTTTCAAATCCTCCCCCGCTACTCCCTTCCTTGTATCACTGTAATTAAGATAATGCAGCATAGTTATAAACACATACTGGAAGCTCAAATGCCAGCATGGACTATCCAGCTGGTGCTACGTGCTTATTGAAATTTCTCAAGCAAAATGGAAAAAGGGTTGGAGTCACTGTGGAGTGAGAAGAATGAAGACTGGTGAAGTCAGTAGGCACAAGCCAGAGTCGTCCAGAAAACCTGGCCAGAGTCCACATTGGGGGAGCTGAGCTTGCTTGGATATTTCTAGAAGGCAACCAGGAAGCATGCTCAACACTTTTGAACATTGAGAAAAATCATATCAAGCATCTACTATGTTGGGTGCTTCACATATATCATCTGATTTACTCATCACGTCAACTCCACGAAGTTTGTTTTTTATTACCATTTTACAGACAAAGGAACAGAGTCTATAAGTTAGGGAAGTTAGCTCAAGTGAAGAGCTAGAATGGGTGAGGTGAGATTTAACCCTCGACTCTAGTATCAGCCAGTTACTGCCATTAAGAACCACTCTAATTTTTTTTTTTTCATTCAAGATAGTATTCATTCATGTGCCTATGGGCCACATGAGGATGAGATTATTCAGGCTGGGATTAGCTTGGCTGCAAACTGCAGGCTGAGTTCAGGTCTGCTTCACCTGCCTGTCATCCTCTTTGGACCAGCAGGCTGTATGGGACATATTCCCATGGACATTTCAGAAAGCACAAGAAGGAAACTCCTCTGTGAGAGCACATATCAAGCTTCTGCTTGTGTTACACCTACTAACATCTCACTGGTCAAGTAGGCCAGATGGCCAAGCTCAATGTCAACAGGAAAAGAAAATATGTCCGACTCATAGTGGCAGATGGAAAGTGAATATGTGCTAAACAATCATCTAAGCTAGCACACCCCAAAATCTGTCAAGTTTCCATAACACCAAGAAAACCATACCACTGAGGGTCTAAGTTTCTGGACTGTAGGGGCTCATGTCAAAGGGAGGTGGCCATGGCGACACAGAAGTGGTAGTGAGTACATGACCTGGAGCTTTTCTCATCTGTATAAAAGGCAGTAAAAGGGCTTCCCTGGTGGCGCAGTGGTTTAGAGTCCGCCTGCCAATGCAGGGGACACGGGTTCGTGCCCCGGTCCGGGAAGATCCCGCATGCCGCGGAGCGGCTGGGCCCGTGAGCCATGGCCGCTGAGCCTGCGCGTCCGGAGCCTGTGCTCCGCAACGGGAGAAACCACAACAGTGAGAGGCCCGCGTACCACAAAAAAAAAAAACAAAAAAAAAAAACCCACTATCCTTTAAATAAATAAACTTAAAAAAAAAATGGAAAAAAAAAAAAAAAAAAAAAAAGGCAGTAATATTGGCCAGTCTTCCTAAGAAGGCTGTTGGAAGGTGACTGAGATACAGAGTTTTAAAAACAGGATGCTTCTTCATATGTTCATGTTCTGCTGCACTGCTCTGCTTTATTTTCCTTCATCAAACGTACCACTGCTGACATTGTGTTATATATTTATTTTATTATTTTCCCCCCTTAACCATTCCAAATGTAAGTTAAATAAATGAAAAGATATTGTCTATTTCGTTAACTATCATATCACCAGCACCTAAGGTACTGACTAAAATGTAGTACACACTCAATATTTTTTTTTTTTTTTGGTAAATGAAATACAGTGTTATAAACACAACTTTATAAATACTCTTTGCACGCGACACAA
This sequence comes from Mesoplodon bidens, assembly GCF_964165515.1. NCBI lineage: Eukaryota > Metazoa > Chordata > Mammalia > Artiodactyla > Ziphiidae > Mesoplodon > Mesoplodon bidens. The sequence continues at coordinate 17,254,740 of NC_138162.1, read as the reverse complement.
CAAACTCAACCTGTGCCAGTCTAGGTACTATCTTGAGCTCTGAAGGGGGACAAGGTTTTTTTGAGGGGTACAGTAGAATGGTAATGATGATGACAGTGGTGGTTGTGGTTTGATACTGGTACTAAATATAACAGAAATTAAAATAATACATATTTAAAATATCACTAGGCTTGGAATAAAAAAAAAGACTGATGACTCAGTTTCATATCTTTCCAGCTGTGCTGCTTTGGAAGGCCTCCTAACATCAGCAATTCACAGTGATCTCATCTATGTAACTGTTTTACATATATAGACTTTGCCAGAATATCTCAAGTCTCTGAGATAATCTAGTAAAGTGTCTGGTATAAACCAGGTAGCTAACAGGATGAAGATGAGGATGGTGATCATCATGATGATGAGCATTCTCTTAACTTGTAGTTTTTCCTGGAAAAGGTATATAAAACTAACTGTAGAAAAAGCCAGTAGAATCAAACTCCATAACAGGTATAGCAAAGGGATGGGGATTACAAGTTGAAGAAATCTTCAGGGAGCAAGAGGCTCCTGAACTGACTCTTAAAGACCACATTTCATTCATATATGGAGAGATGGGAGAGCAAAATCCCAGAAAAGGAAAACAAAACAAGAAAATGTCCAGAGGGAGAAAAGGGCAGAGGTAACAGTTACAACTGTCCAATCAACTTTCACACTTCTTTTAGAAATTTTAGGTTTACCTAAGCAATTCCAGATTTATTATATAACGTGATCTCTATAGTAACCATGTACGATATACAGAAGAGTTATCATCACTATGTTATAGATGAAGAAACAGAGGCTCAAAGAGAGTGCATCATTTAACTTGGCAGCTGGATGAGAAATGGCAAGTTTAGCTGAGACCCCAAAGTGACACATATCAGACATCAAAATGAGTTACAGATAGATCACCCCAGTAACTCATGTGAAAACTGGGTAGCTAGGAACCAGTGAGTGAACTACTTAACCCCTCACTTCCATCACGGGAATGACAAATTACTTTTTTTTAAGGTTTTTTGTTTCTTATTGAAGTATAGTTTATTTACAATGTTGTGTTAGTTTCGGGTGTACAGCAAAGTGATTTAGTTATATATATATATATATATATATATATATATATATATAAAACATAAGTTATATTTATCTATATAAATATATGTATATACGTTTATATATATTCTTTTCAGATTATTTTGTTATAGGTTATTACAAGATATTGAATATAGTTCCCTGTGCTATACAGTAGGTCCTTGTTGATTATCTATTTTATATACAGTAATGTGTGTCTGTTAATCCCAAACTCCTAATTTATCATTCCCTCTCCCACTTTCCCCTTTGGTAACCATAAATTCGTTTCTTATGTCTGTGCGTCTATTTATGTTTTGTGAATAAATTCATTTGTATCATTTTTTTAGATTCCACATATAAGTGATATCATATAGTATTTGTCTTCCTCTTTCTGATTTACTTCACTTAGTATGATAATCTCTAGGTCCATCCTTGTTGCTACAAATGGCATTATTTCATTCCTTTTTAATGAGTAGTATTCCATGATATATCTATACCATGTCTTCTTAATCCATTCGTCTCTTATGGACACTTGGGTTGTTTCCATATCTTAGCTATTGTAAACAGTGCTGCTATGAACAATGGGGTGTGGGTATCTTTTCAAATTAAAGTTTCTCCATGGCCCAGGATTATGAGCCAGAGAAAAACTAGCATGGGGCTGAAGTACAAAATAGCTGTTCAAAGAAGGACTCTAAGATAGACTACGTGAGCTCAAATCCTGGCCCTTCCACATTCCAGCTGTGAGATCTTAGGCACATTCCTTAAGCTTTCTAAGGCTCAGTTTATCTGTAAAATAGGGATGATAATCACGTAATAATACATACTGTAAACATAGGTAAAATATTTTGCACATTGTAAGTGCCATACAAGTGTTAGCTACCGAAATTATCTTAAATTCTGAGGAACAAGGCTGCCTGGAAGGGTGAACAGATCTCACCAGAGGGAAGCTGGAGAAATTATGAGAGTGACAGAATGAGTGAACCAACACATGGAAACAGGGATGCATCCAACCACATTAAGGGACCTCAGAGGAGGGATCATTAGGAATGGGGGCTGGTCTGTGAGCAGATCATGAAAATGCCTTCAGACAGAGAGCCAGCTCTAACTCTACCCGGATCACTGAAGTTGAAGTCATGTTATGTTGAAGTCATGTTATGACAATGCCTTCCCCGGCTTTCCTATGTTTCCTCCCTCCTCAGCCACACCCCAGCCCCACTGTTGTTGGAAACAACAGCTAAAAAGTAGGGGAGGAGGTAAGTGAGAAAGAGAAAGCAAGCAAGTTCCATCGACCTTCTTCAGCTGCCAAGATAACTTTGGCCCTAATTGGGGGAGCAGCAGAGACTTTCCTTTCAGTGGAGACTGAAGGGTTGGTTATTCCAAGACACTGGACAGCCCTGAATTGAGACTGTGTTTTGCTACGTTAACTAAATGTCAGCCTTTTATCACCTAATGCTCCTCAGAAAAGTCACTGTGCTTTTATTTCAGGGGCAGAGAAGAAACTAATACCATAATACTACCCAACAAGTACAAAGGAGTGATAGAAGACAAAACTAAGATGCTTTGTGACTGTGTTCTATGGGACATAGCCAGGCAACACACTAGGTTACAACTCTCTAATACAGTAGTCCCCTACATATGAACATTCAAGCTGCGAAATTTCAAAGATGCGAATATGCGTTTGCACGTCCGAGCACGTAAGTTAATTCACATGTCTGGCGTACATTGTCATGTGTGTGCATCCTCTACAAGTGGTTGTGCTTTTATGTATTGATACTTTACTGTATAGTACTGTATAGAGTACAGTAGTACAGAATCTTTATTTCAAGCCCAGGATGTCCGGAAGCAAGCATAAAAGCAGCAGTGATGTAGCTAGCACTGCTATACTTTTCAAGGTACTATACTGTAAGATTAAAAATGTTTTCTTTATTTTTTGTTTGTTTGTTTTTTATGTACCATTTGTGTGAAAAGTATTATAAACCTATTACAGTACAGTACTGTATAGCCGATTGTGTTAGTTGGGTACTTAGGTTAACTTCATTGGACTTATGAACAAACTGGACTTACGAACACACTCTCGGAATGGAACTCGTTCATATGTAGGGGACTTACTGTACTATTTTTGTTACACACTAGTTCATTATTTTATTTTATTTTATTTTATTTTTATTTATTTATTTATTTATTTGTTGGTTGGTTGGTTGGTTGGTACGCGGGCCTCTCACTGCTGTGGCCTCTCCCGTTGCGGAGCACAGGCTCCGGACGCGCAGGCTCAGCGGCCATGGCTCACGGGCCCAGCCGCTCCGCGGCATGTGGGATCCTCCCGGACCGGGGCACGAACCCGTGTCCCCTGCATCAGCAGGCGGACTCTCAACCACTGCTCCAGCAGGGAAGCCCCTAGTTTATTATTTTAATACAGCTTTTCCACTCTAACTAGGACTTCCTTTTTGTTTTTAATTTAATAAAATCATCAAAACATATCCAGATAAAAATTACTTAGCAGGGAAGTGGGAAAATTTGACTTGAGACTGTATCTCCCAATTCATGAATCATTCTCCATACCAGGAGACAATCGATATATACAATTTATGGTTCTAAATGATGCACTTTTTTCCTTAGCTCAAATTGGGTTAACCATTAAGTCTTTCTTCCATTGGATTAGGTACTTTTTCTATATTTTCCCATCTTTTCATAGAGCCCTAGCTCTTGTAACACTTCTCATATTTGCAATGATGTATGCTTGTTATCTCTCCCAGTTGGAAATGAGCTCCACATTGGCAAAACCACGTTGGTATAATTTACTACTGTTTGTCCAGTGTTTCTCCAGTGCACAGTGCATCACAGAGTAGGTATTTGGTGTATGTCAGGTAAGTGAATGAATGAATGGATTAACTAACAGGGACTCACCACTTTTATTCTGAGTTTCAAAGCACTGGCTTCAAAACAATGGGTTTAATATATATAGTTCTGTCTTAAAATACCTCCCCAACTAATATATCACTTGATCAGGTTTTAAAATCAGTTTTAGAAGTATCACCATTTGGAAGTGCATAAGATCTTCAAAATATCATTTACAGATGGCAGAAGAAGGTCCCAGAGATTGGGGATGACACCTGAGGCAGGGTCAGGATGGGAAGGCAGGTAGGTGTTCACCTCTTCGTCCAGGGCTCTTTCTGCTGCACCGAGCTGGCTGAAGAACCTTCTGGCCCTTTGAAGCTGATTGTTTTTATGGATTCACACTTCATGGCATCACCCGGTGAGACTGTCACTGGGTGTAAATGAAAAGTGAACAGAAGCCTGGAGGAAGCTTCCATTCTGGCATTAATGAACGTGTCGCAAAATCCCAGGCTAATGCTGCATGAAATGTGGGGAAAGATCAATAGCCATCAAGTCAAAACAGATCTTCAGCCTCCAGGTCTCCCTAGACCTCCGCCCCCATCTCTTCTAGGCAGCCAGAGTGGGCCCTGAAATGTGCTACTCATGCTGGGTTTGAACGAAACGTCTTTATGAGGCATGGGTCTGAGCCCAAGCAGGGGAGGTTCCTTCAAGAGCAAGACACAGGGATGAGACTTTGCCATCGGGTGTCAGGCTTTGGTAGAACTGTCCTCACGTCTCTTGGGTGAACTCTGCTGGGATCCTCTCCCTTGCCCCACTGGGCATCTTATTCTCAGGAGGACAAATGGTGATGGCCAAGGTCGACTCATTGCCTCCCCTACATTGGCACTGAACTCAGCACATATATGGATTGTCTTTTACTTCCCATGATAATCCTATGAGTTAAATAACTTCTTATTATAGCCATTTTACAGATGAAGAAACTGAGATTCAGGAAGGTTTCACTAAGTCTCCGAAGGTCACAGGGCCAGCGTAGGGCAGAGGAAGACCACTAAGCTTCATAACTCCCACTGCCTACACGGTGCCCGTGCAATAGCCTGGGGAGGTCATGGCCGCCTCCTCCAAGTGCCTCCCCTCTGCTGCACTGCTGTTCCACATCTGTCCTGCCATATGCATTTGTACTCACACAGAGGGCATGTGTGATTTGCTGAACACCTACCACATGTCTTACATGATTTGGGTACATTACACTCAACACTTTATTTCAACCTCCGCAAAGTAGGTATTGTTACCCCTGTCTCACAGATGAGCCAACAGAGGCTCAGGGAGGTGGAATAACAGCCGTGCCAGCAAGAGGCAAGGCTATGATTCTGAGTGGGAGGCCTAGGCTCCTTTCCAAGTGCCCCAGTATAGCTCTGCCTGGCTGTCCCAACTCAAAGAAGAGATTCTCTCACCTCTCAGCTGGCACTTGCCTGCACCTCTCTCATGGAACACAGCCTTATACAGCATGGATGTTCCACACTTACTCCCAGGAATGAACCATTTGTGCCATGAGGCTGCGGGTTCCCAAGAGCAAGGGCCATGCATGTTCAATCTATATTCCCCACAAACCCTTTGCCCAAAACCCTGCTCACCACAGATACTTGAAATTCCAGTGGCAAGACACTGTCCCTTTTCTTCACACATTCAGCTGTGATTTGCTGAACAAGTCACTTCACACTTCTTGAACGCTACTCTCCATGTCTATCAAAATGGGATAATACCACCTCCCCATAAAATTGGTTGGAAGACGAAATAAGAAACTAGATGTAAAAGCATCAGTATGATGCCTAACACAAAATAAGATCCAGTTTTTGTTTTTGTTTTTGTTTTAAGAAAAAGCTATTATTATAGGAACACCTGCACTGGAAGCACTGATTATCTGAGGTTTCTAAACCTCGGGAACATAATCATGGGCTAAAAATCATCTTTTTAGCACTTATAACGAATAGTTCTTAACTTACTCAGGTAACTGGTTCCCCAATGCACAGGCAATGGGTCTTATCAATAAAATAAAAAATGGTGCTGATGATAATATCAAATGCATAACACTCTACGGCTTTAGAGTGTGTTCATTTAGAAACAGTGGACTGGAAACAGGGAGACAAAGATGCAGATATGGAGTCTGAAGGGTCAAGTCACGAGGAGGAGCCCAGGGCTTATGGGGCTGTTCCTCTTGCCCTGCGAATCCTCTGGCTGCTTCCACTGTCTCTCCCTCCCTAGTCACACCCTCTCCAACCCACCCTCCCCACTGTAGTCCATCTGATCTGCAAAATGCAAATGGGATCTTTTGATTCACCAGTTTAAAGACCTTGCATGGCTCCCCCAAAGACCTGAGAACAAAGTCAAGTGCTCATACATGGTTTGCAGGGAGAGCCCTTTATAACCTCATCCACAGCAGCCTCCTCTCCATTCGCTGTTATGTGTTCCTCTGTGATCCACACCCAGCCAAACCAAAGTTCCTGCAGCATCTTCCCATGCCCTGTTTTCCCCTAGCTAAGTACTACTGGTCCTTCAGCTCTTCAGGAAGCTCTCTGCTATTTAGAAAAATCTTTGCTGACCCTCTGAACCAGGTGGGTCCCCCTGTTAAACAGCAGAGCGCCACCTAATTCTCCTCTCATAGTATATGCTTATGGTTCAAGATCTTTTCCACAAACTGCAAACTTCCCAAGAACCAAAGAAGACAGCCCAAGTCTAAAAGCCCAACCCAGTACCAGGCACATAGTCTGATGTTTGACTCCTCCCCTCTGGGCCTCATTTTCCTCAAAGGCCAAATGATGTTGAAAACATCCATTCTTTCTGCTACAGTGGATTGGTGAGAAGATAAAAGGTCACATATGAGAGAGTCCTGTTAAAACTTCCAGTCACTGTCCACATAGTAGATACTTCTTTTATTTTCTTTTTAATTTAGAAGGATAACCTATCAAAAAGATACACGCACCCCAACGTTCACAGCAGCATTATTTACAGTTGCCAAGATATGGAAGCAACCTAAGTGTCCAACAACAGAAGAACAGGTAAAGAAGATGTGGGGTGTGTGTGTGTGTGTGTGTGTGTACACACACACACACACACACACAGGACTATTACTCAGCCATAAACAAAGAATGAAATAATGCCATATGCAGCAACATGGACATACTTGGAGGGTATTATGTTAAGTGAAAGAAGTCAGAGAAAGACAAGTACTGTATGATATCACCTACATGTGGATCTAAAAAATACAACAAACTAGTGAATATAGCAAAAAAAGAAGCAGGCTCACAGATACAGAGAACAAACTAGAAGTTGCCAGTATGTGTGTGTGTGGGGGGGGGCATTACAGGGGTGGGAGAGTGAGGACTCAAACTACTGGGTATAAGATGGGCTCAAGGATGTGCTGTACAACACGAGGAATATAGCCAATATTTGTTAATAACTGTAAGTGGAAAGTAACCTTTAAAATTATATAAAATTAAATGAAACCATAAACAAAATATGTTTTTTAAAAAAGGAAGATAAGCTAAAAAGGTAAAACCAAACTAAATCAAAATATAACAAGGGATTTGGAGAGGTAGGATTGACAAATAGAGGAAAGTACTACCAGCTGGACCCTGCAAAATCCCCAAATTTCATGACAAGTGCAATATACTATCTACATCTTTCTCTATATCTGTCTGTCTATCTATCTATCTATGTTTTGATCACATGCTTTTTTCCTGAAAACACCTTTCCTTAATTGCTAAATTCTTGTGAGTTTAAAGAGAAATGAAATCCGTATAGTTCTGAGTCATCTGCAATTAAATCATTAAAATACTATTGAGCAATTACATATTTTAGTGTCTTGGAAATTTTGGAGTGACTTAAATAAATTCCTTAAAACCACTGTTTTCCTCCCTTTATTTTAACCATTTTCCCCCAAATACGACGTGACACTAAGGAAAGGAACAATGGCCCAAATCAATTTACAGTACATGCTGAACGTAATATCAAGGAAAGACTTTCTGAGAGTTTGAAAATTTAGCAGAAATATTAAATTACTGTCTCTCTTGAACCTGTATGTAGTGGACAAAACAGACTGTGAGTCAGAAAAGCAAAACAAAATCATCCATTCAGTAAATATTAAGCACCTATTATATACTAGGCTCTGAACAAAGAAGACATGGACCCTATTCTGACGGGACTTATATTCTGGTAAGGGAGCTAGACGTCAACTCAAGTAATTTCATGAGTGGCAGGTCCTGCATAGGAGGCTGTCTGGGCATGCAACAGGGAAATCTGATGTGATCTGGGTGGTCAGCAAACTTTCTCCTGAGGAAAGAATATTTTAGCTGGTGCCTGACTTGGCCTTTATCCTAAAAGCAGTGGATTTTAGTCATGAGAGTAATAAGGACTTATCTACATTTTAGAAATATTAGCTAAGTAGCTTTGAGGAGAAAGGACCACAGGGCAGTGGGCAGTATTGCAGGGGGAAGAACATTAATAGGGACCATTAACCAAGTCAGCTTCTTTGAGACTCAATTTCCTTACCTCTAAAATGGGGGTTACACAGCAATCCCACTACTGGGCATATACCCTGAGAAAACCATAATTCAAAAAGAGTCATGTACCACAATGTTCACTGCAGCACTATTTACAATAGCCAGGACACAGAAGCAACCTAAGTGTCCATCGACAGATGAATGGAGAAAGAAGATGTGGCGCATATATACAATGGAATATTACTCAGCTATAAAAAGAAACGGAATTGAGTTATTTGTAGTGAGGTGGATGGACCTAGAGACTGTCATACAGAGTGAAGTAAGTCAGAAAGAGAAAAACAAATACCGTATGCTAACACATATATATGGAATCTAAAAAAAAAATGGTTCTGATGAACCTAGCGGTAGGACAGGAATAAAGACACAGATGTAGAGAATGGACTTGAGGACATGGGGTAAGGTAGTGTAAGGGAAGGGTAAGCTGGGACCAAGTGAGAGAGTGGCATGGACATATATACACTACCAAATGTAAAATAGATAGCTAGTGGGAAGCAGCTGCATGGCACAGGGAGATCAGCTCGGTGCTTTCTGACCACCTAGAGGGGTGGGATAAGGAGGGTGGGAGGGAGACACAAGAGGGAGGGGATATGGGGATATACGTATGCATATAGCTGATTCACTTTGTTTTACAGCAGAAACACAACACTGTAAAGCAACTATACTCCAATAAAGATGTTTAAAAAATAAAATGGGGGTTACAAACCTTTTTTTCTTTTTTTAGGAATATTTTTCTTTTATTTCATATATTTTTTCCAGTTTTATTGAGATACTGATATACTATATAAGTTTAAAGTGTACAACATAATGCTCTGATATATGTGTGTATTACAAAATGATCATCACAATCAGTCTAATTAACATCCATCACCTCACATAGTTACATTTTTTTCCTTGTGATGAGAACTTTTAAGATCTAGCAACTATCAAATATACAACACAGTATTGTTAACTATAGTCACCATGCTATACTTTACATCCCCAGAACTTATTTATCTTATAACTGGAAGATTTTTTTAAATTTTATTTTATTGAAGTATAGTTGATTTACAATGTTGTGTTAGTTTCAGGTGTACAGCAAAGTGATTCAGCTATATATATACATATAACCTATAAAGGAAAATAATCTGAAAAACTATATATATAGCTGGACACATATATGGATTTTTCAGGGTCCAACTATATATATAGTTTTTCAGATTATTTTCTCTTATAGGTTATAACAAAAGACTGAGTACAGTTCCCTGTTTTATGCAGTAGGTCCTTGGTTCAAACCTTCTTCTGCCTCACATTCAGATTTGCAGGGAAGAGTTAAGAGGATAGTGGGAGGGGCTAAGAAGAGGGAGGGAGGGGCTAAAATGATAGTGGGAGGAGCTCTGAGGATGATGGGGAAGCTAAGAAGAGGTGAGTGTGCAAATGCTTCACAACTTGTGCATGTTAAATTAATGGAAATAAAAGTTGCTTTATCAATATCTTCATTTCCACAAGAAAAAGCGTAGTGTGACAGCCTGTGGGCACAGTCGCTCATGTGGGGATTCTTAACTTATACTTGGAGGTGAGAACGCAACATCCTGGGGAATCTAGTGTAAGTTAGAGTCCTTTCCTTAGAAAAACACTCGGTGGAAGACATTGGTCTATAACCGCACTGGTTTCTGGGTACATATGCCCTGAAGTCCATCCTTAGACATCAGGCTAGTACCTTCAGGGCAGAGGAAGCATTCAGTCATCGCAGCAGCTCCTTTCTAACTTGTCAGACTGGAACCCATAGTAAAACATGCATTTTAAATTGTGACCCAACTGAACAAAAGCTGCATGAAGCAATACTAATATGATATACTATACTGTTTTTTAATTCTCTCTTACTCTACTGTTCTCTTATTTCATTGCAGTTTTGTTTTTCCATATTTTTAAATGCTGACCACGACTCAATAAATTGAACCTAATTGCAGTTTAGAAAACTGTTTAAAGAATGGCAAACATGCTTCTGAGTTTCGCCTCTGTCAGTTAATTCCTGATGTGATCTCGGACAATACACATCCTCTTGGAGCCTCAATTCCCTCAACTGTGAAATGGGGATAATAATGCCTACTTTAAGAGCTGGGAGAATTAAGGTAATACCCTGGGAAATCACTACATAGACTTCCTGGCACAGGATAGGTGTTCAATAAACGGTACTGATTATAAATAGAGGCTGCTAATGGGAGTATTAGAGCATAGCTAAATCCCTTTTGTCTCAGGGGGAAGAAAAAGGAAAAAGAAGAAGAAAAAAAATCTCATTCATTTTCTACCCAGGGGGTCTTTCTGTCTTCCAAATGTAGCTATTTGCTGTGGGGAGGGGACCTTGGTCCAAATGCCTCTGTTTGCTGTGACAGGATTTATAAATAAGTAAAATGCTTCATCAAACATTTATAGTTGTGTGTGAGAGTCAAAAAAGAAAAAAAAAGGCATGTGGGCTTGGGGGTTATTTATAGTGACTCCCTGTTTTCCCTCTCCGCCATGATTTCATAGCTTAGCTTTCATTTGCTTGTGATTGTTCTTGGATGAACTTCACTTCCAAGCAGAAGGTATTAATTATTAAAACACAGACAAGAAAAAAACAACCAGGCTGCTCCCCCAAACATTGACAGGATGATGCAGCAGAAGGGAGCCACCAGAAAGATGGGCTTAGCATTGCCAGCACATGCTTTCTCATAGAGCCAACCCTTGGCAAAGCACATTTTAACAAATAATCTGAGGACACCTGCTATGTGTCCCATGGGGGCTGTGCCAGCCCTAGTGGGGGACAAAGATGTCAAAGATGAATTAGGCAGTTTCTAATGCACCTCCCAGGGAAGGGAGGGAGCTCCCAGCAAAGGAGGGAGGAGAGAGGTAAACACCAAACTACAAGACAAGGGAGACGAGTATCTCTGCATGAATCTTGCACATGATATGTTGACTAAAAAAAAGCTGGACACAAAAGAGCGCACAGTGTAGGATCCCATATACATATAGAATAGGAAAAACCAACTGATGGTAAAAGTCAGAATATTGGTTACTTTTGAGAGCCTGTCATACAGCTGACCACTAGAACTTTCTGTGATAATAATGTTGTTCACATTCTGTGCTGTGCAAGGCAGTAGGCACCATATAAAACCAAAGGTACTGGTGACTGCTCAGTATCTGAAATGTGGTCTGTGTGACCAAGGAACTGGTTGCTTGAGTTCAGTCAGTTTTAACTACCTTAAATTTAAATGGCTACATGTGGCTAGTGGCCCATGTTTTGGCAGGTACAATCTAAATCTTAACCTGGATGGTGGTAACATGAATATATGCATATGTTAAAAAAAAAGTAACAAGGATATACTTAAGATTTGTGCAGTTTACAGACTTTACCTGCTTTATCCTTCAAACATTAGCTAGGACTATTAATTTATTACTTGCATTACATCATATGGTCCTCACAAGCAGCTTGAAGCAACGTAGGGAGGACAATCCCTATGGTGTCCATTTCTGCAGTGGCTACACTGATGCTCAGAAAGGTGGTCATGATTTGTGAGGGGTCCTATAGCTTGTAAATGGCAGGGTAGGGGGCAAGCCCATCCAAGCCTTTCACAAATGGGAAAAAGGCATCACAAAATGACCTGCTGAGATGATTCCATTCAACAATTCATTCACTCAATACATATTTGGACAAAGCAGGGATAAGTCCTGGCTTTCCTGGAACTGACATTAGAAATCCTTGCTCACCTCACTCTGGCCACCATTACAGAGTCTCTGACCTGAAGTGATCTGACCACGGACCAAATCGTGTAAAATCAGACTCAGCTAAACATCTACCAGTTATCTATTTCCTGCCAGATAATCCTACATTTTATTCCCGATTCTCTTATGAGCTGACTAACTTACTTGTTTTCCAAGTCCTAGCTCTTTCATTTATAAGACAAGGGATGAAAGAATATATCCTAGAGAAATACTAACTAAAAGAAAATCAATAAGCACCATCAGCAATAAAGATATTAATGATTTAATGATAAAAGATCAACTCCCTACAAAACATTAGCAATCCCAAACTTTATTCACTTATCAATGTAGTCCTAAAACATAAAAGAACACAAATTGTCAGAAATAAGTGAAATTAACCAGCCTACCAGCCTAGATTTTGATTGGGAGGTTTTAGCACATCTGTCTCAGAAATAAATAAATAAATATATATATATATATATGTATATATATATATATATATATATAAAGCAGACAAAAATTTGGACATGGACATTTTGGTCAATAAAATTAAGAGACAGGATCTAATGGTTATACATGAATATTTTGTCTGATAATTAGAAAATACATGATGTTTCTCAAATACATAGGAATCATTTATAAAAAGTAGCCATGTCCCAGGGTACAAAGCAAGTCTCAACAAATAAGCAAGGATAGTATCCAGGTCATATTTTCTGACAAAGTATAATAAAATTAGTGTCAATAACAAAAAAAGCTTTTAAAATGTATATTTAGAGATTTAAACAAAAAACATTTGATATAATTAATTGTTCAAAGAAAAAGAAATTTTAAAAATATTTAGGACTAGATAACAGCAGGCACATTATATAGCAAAACCTGACCTCTAGAGATTAAAACAATACATAAAGTTAAATATCTAATGCAAATATTAGTGAGTGAAAGTTTGAAAATTATTGACCTAGGCTTTTAATTCAATAGTTTACAAAAGAATAATGGAGTAATAATAAAGGATATAAAGAAAATAATTAAGATAGCAGAAATTAATAATACAGAAAAGAAATAGCATAGAGTTTCAACAAACTGTGGCCTAATTTAAAAAATATTAATAAAATAGATATAACACCAAAAAGATTGAGAGAAGAGGCCCAAATAAACCCACGTCTGGAATTAAAATGAGGATATAATTATAGGTATGGTAAATATTTGGGAGATATGCATACGCACTCATACTTATCACACACACACACACACACACACACACATATACATACATAATACTATTTGCTAAATATTTAACATAAGACTAAAACCACAAAACATTATGTCCATAAATGGGACAATGTAGACAAAAACCAATGACTCTAAGGAATAGTATACAAAATCAAAACTGACTTAAGAAGAAACAGACAATTGAAATAGCCATAAAAATATTTGAATCAGTAGACAGAATTTACCATCTAACATACAGACGGAGAAATGTCAGGCCCAGATAGAATTAAGCATTAATTCTAACAAATGTTAGAATGAGATAGCCCTCATTTCATACAGTAGTTATACATTTGAATAGTTATATATAACAGCATGATAGAATAAAAGGGAAGGCTGCTTAATCTCATATTTTATGAAGCTAGAATAATGTTGATATTGAAACTTGTCAAAGATGTTAGAAAATATAAGGATGGTTTACTAATAGAATATATATGTATATATGTAGAATGTGTATGTATATACAGACACTACCCAATCAGGTTAAAAGAGAAAATATGATCATCTCACTTGATGCAGAAAGACTGTTTAGTAACATGTAACCTTCAATCATGATTTTTAAAATTCTTAATATACTAGGAATAGAAGAGAAATTTCCTTATTATTAAAAGCTTACTAGCTTTTACTATTTGATTATCTATGGAAAACCTACAGACACATAATATGTAATGGAAGAGTTTTAGGATTCTTCCCTTTAAAGTCAGGAACAAAAATGACTGTAAGTGCAGTAAGACAAGAGAAAACAAATACAAGACATACAGATCTGCAAAATGACTGTTAATGGTATATTATACGATTTTTTTACACAGAAAAATCTATAGGCAAAAAGTAATAAAATAATTAATCATATTTTCCAGATTCAAGATCAATGAAAACCTAGTATATCTATACACAAGAAAGCAACAATTAAGAAATGTAGGGCTCGGTGCTTTGTGACCACCTGGAGGGGTGGGATAGGGAGGGTGGGAGGGAGGGAGACGCAGGAGGGAAGAGATATGGGAACATACGTATATGTATAACTGATTCACTTTGTTATAAAGCAGAAACTAAAAAAAAAAAAAAAAAAAAGTAGGGCTTCCCTGGTGGCGCAGTGGTTGGGAGTCTGCCTGCCGATGCAGGGGACACGGGTTCGTGCCCCGGTCCAGGAAGATCCCACGTGCCGCGGAGCGGCTGGGCCCGTGGGCCATGGCCGCTGGGCCTGTGCGTCCAGAGCCTGTGCTCCGCAGCGGGAGAGGCCACGGCAGTGAGAGGCCCACGTACCGCCAAAAAAAAAAAAAAAAAGAAATGTAATAAAAATGAAAAGATACTATTTGCAATAATAATAGAAAGTGGGGATGCTCCTAGAAATTAAATATAATAAAAAAGGGTATGATAGGTGTATAGATAAGTTTCTAAAACTCTATTCAAAGACATAAAAGAAGACCTAAAGAAAGAGACCTATTATTTCATGGATAGGAAGTCTGAGTTTTATGAATTTTGCAAATCGATCTGTAAATTCAATGCAATCACTATACTAATCACAGCAAGACATTTCCTAAAATAGAAGAAATTTATCTTAAAATTCACACAGAAGAGTCAAGAGAAAAGAACAGCCAAGATACTTAAGTGAGAACAGTGAGGGGGCACTGCCCTATCTGATACCAAGACATTACAGAACTCTAATAATTAAAAGCAGCATGTTACTAGAGCACGGATCAGTAACTAAGCCAGTGAAAAAGAAGAGAGAGCTCAGAAACTGTCCTCCACATATATGAACTTGTTATTACATGACAGCAATATTATGAACCAGTGGAGTAAAGATGTAAAGATGGACTCTTAGGGGAGTGGGCGGAAAAACTAGCTATCCATGTGAAAATTAAAGCCATTAGGCCTCTAAATTATACCATATACAAACATACCCATGTCTAAAGACCCATATGTAGCAAGCCAAATCTTAATAATTTAGAAGGAAATACAGGAACACCATTAAGACATTAAGAGAGTGAAAGATATTTTTCCATCATTCACAAGAACTATAAACTAGAAATAAAATTAATAATTTTATAGCATTATAATGAAAATTGTCAAAATGAGGAAATGATTCTCCTAACAAAATCAATATGTAAGGCATAAATTGGAAGAAGATATTTTCAAATGACAAAGGGCTATTTATTTTTGTTAATTTTATTATTATCAATAAGAAAAAAAAACAACCCACTAGAAAAATGCACAGTAGATATAAATGAGTAAATTGACAGAAAAATAAAACTTAATATAAGAAAATACACTTTAAACTCTAGGAATCTCTGACATGAAAATTAAATCACCACTGAAACCGTAATTTCATATCTTACAGACAGGCAAAGTATAAACTGTCTGATAGTAAGTGTTGTTAAGAATTTGGGAAAACAGTAGATTTTATACACTGCTGGTGGGAGTGTGATAAAATAGAAAATTTAAAAGCATGGGAGACCAGCCCAGATATGATCATGAAGTCAAAGTATAAACATTCAAATAGAAGGAAACATGAACTCTGGGGTAGTGAGGCATGCAATCAGTGGAGAAAATGATTTAGCTGTGTAATTTAGTATTTTATTTATAAAAATATATCTGATGTATACTACAAAATATTTATATTCTAATTCAGTGGTAAGAATATGTATACTGTATATATACTGTATATATAATATATATATTTATATATATTATGTATGTACATGCATTGTATATTATACACTTACTTTACTGCATGGTTAAAGTAGTTCATGTTCTAAAATAAAATATATTTTAGGAGGATTTTAAAAAAAGATGTAATCCATGAAAAAAAACAATAGATATAAGGATATAAAGATGAACCCAAGGGAAAGAGCAGCACTCAAAATTAACACATAAAAATTAACAACTTCCTAGAGTTTCAGTTTCACATGATACTCTGAGCATCCCAGTGGACAGCACAGAGAGGGGAAACTGGTTACAAGACTCAAATGTCCATAACATTAAAATAATCACCTGGCCAGGGAACACGGGGATCTGGGTTCTGATTCCTGAGATCAAAGTTCATTATTTGCTGCCCTGTGTAAGTTATTAAACAATATCCTCAACTAGACCTTCTCAGAGTGAACTGCAGCAAGGGCTAATGACAAAAGCAGTCCCTGTGTAGGCCAAGCCACGGTTCTAAACAGTTCATGCTTTATAGCTTATTTAATACTTAAAACTAGCCTTATTTTATGATCGCCATTTCATGTATAAGGAAATTGAGGGGAAAAGAGGTAAACAGTTTACCTCAATCCCATAGCTATGAAGTGGAAAAGCCTGGAAGAGAACTTAGACAGTCTGGCTCTCCATTACCCTGTATTAATGTCATTATAGCAAAGCCAGTTACATAAAAGTTGTTTTACGATCTCAAAGTGGTCTGGGTGTGCAGCTGCCTGAAGGTCTGACTTTTCCAGCAACTGAAATGAGTGCTCCTGACTCATGCTTATGTCTGGGAGCTTTTTCATCGAGTGACAAAGCTGTGGATCCTTTTTGTCACAAAATTGAAGATAGCCCCCATTTTGCAAATAATTTTAGGGGAAAACTCAAACAGGAAACAACTCAAACATTAAAATCCCCCTACTTTGGAAAGGAGTGAACAAACTGTATATTCTCATTCAGTGAACCATGGATATACATTCTCAGCACTGAGTATTCTTAATTTGGGAGGACTGTTAATGCAATGAACACAGAGCACACAATAAGTACCAGTTGTGTGCACAGCAGTGACTACTGTTACTGTTATATGCAGCAATCTCCTAACTGTTCTCCCAGCTTCCACGCTCCTGGTGCCCTACAGTCTCTATACTCGAGTCAACAACAGGAATTTGAACTTGCCGCTGCTTTGTTCTACAACCCCAGTGCCTGCAAATCACACCTAGAAAATCCCAGCTCTTCGTCATCACCCCTAAGGCCTGGGGTGATCTGGCCCCTCGTGAAGTTTCCAATCTCATAGCCTATCATTCTCCCCCTTTCTCATTCTGCTCCATCCCCCACTGTGTCTCCCACTGTTGGAACCCATCTCGTAGCCTTGGGAGTTATGTTCTCAGATTGGCCGTCTTCTCTGTAATAGCCGAGCCCCACCTCTTCTCACTCTTTATGCCCCCACCCATCATTCACTTCCCACGGCCCTGCATTGAAGTTTCTACAGGTGGATTCCTGTGATGAATGTCTGTCTTTCCCCCCACCGCCCCATTAGAACGTTAGCTCCTGAGCACAAAGACTTGTGTCTACTTTGAGGACTGCTCTGTCCCCACCACCGGAAACGTGCCTGGCATACAGGAGGCGCTCAGTGAGTGCTGGTGAACAGAAGAAAAGGAGGGGAGGGAGAGAACTTAGTTGGGATTTATGATTGCGACTCCTGGACACTGTTTTAGACATGTCCGTGTGCCCAACCTTGACCGCATCATAGGGTAGACTGGCTTCACTCTGGGCTCCTAAGGACAAGAAAAAAAAATGCGTGTGCAATGCCAGGGGACATCACAGAGAAAAAGTGTCAGAATTTCCCCAACGCCCATAACTATCTGCTCGGGGCAAGCAGAAAAGTGACGTCACTTATGTTCTGAAAGGGTAAGGTTCTTGGGTCCCAAGAATGGGATCCTCAAGGTCCACCCAGCCTGGCACCAGACCCCTTGCCCTTAGATCTAATTAACAAGGCCCCAGAGAAGGAGCCCACAGGAATCAGAGCACTGAACACTGACAAGATGTCATCTGCAGGGGGAGGGGGCTGGGCCCAGCTGGGCTGCGCCAGTGGCACCAGCTCTAATTAAGTTGTTAGATCCACACCACCGCGGCCGGGCTGCTCCTGGGCCGCCACCCACAGACAGGGCTGGCCGGACGGGAGGCTGACGGCTGAGGATGCAGGCGGAGCTGCCCCCTGTGCTCTCACAGCCCTTCCAGCCTTCTCCTCCTTTGACTATTTGTCAACATGGTAGACAACATGGAGACTCCCCGGTAAGAGGAGTAACAGATTAATTCACATGTGCACAACCCTTTACAGTCTACACTGACTCCATTCACTCATTTATTTTATTCATTTAACCAATATGTATTGAGTACCGCAAAAAGAAAAAAAAAAGAAAAGTGCATAGCATAGTGAGTGCCTGGACCTCCGTAGACAGTAGGTACTCAATAAGCATGTGTTATGATGGCCATTATCATTCAGGGTGTTCCTTCACTTGCCTGCTCCTCTCTCTCTCTTTCTCCCCGTGTCTCCTCTTAATCAACAGCAAGGCTCATTTGGGGTCTGGGAAGGCCAGGAGGGGAGCATGGCTGCTCTGGCCCACTAAGCCCGGCACCCTCCTTGCCCACTCCACACTGCCACCTTCCAGCTGTGAAATAGAGTCCCTGCTCCACTGGCCCCAGAGCTGTCAGGGGGCTGCTAATTTCACAGTCCATGAGGCTGCTGTTCCCCCCTGATTAATGGGGTGCCAGCAGCCATGGGCAGGGCCGAGACACCCGTCACATGGGGCTCTCCCTCTGCCCCGACACAACCCATGCTTCCTGAGGAGGAGAGTGCAGGCCCGCCTCAGGCATATTTATGCAGGGAGAGAAATGATTTTGTACTGCATGCCTTCCCCAAAAAATAAATCAGATTTCACCCACGTCCCATGCATTTCCCTCAGTGAAGTCAGCAAGCTCTGGGGCAGAAAACCACACACACACACACACACACACACACACACACACACACACAACTATGAAAAACTGAAAACACTTTATACAACTGATCGGAGCAGGGGATTCTCATGCCAAGGATGACCCAGGGGGACACAGGAGATATTAAACCCTGGAGCATGGATAAGGTTATTCAGAAATTAATCCAGTTCTAGCCTGTAACCCTAAGGGAATTAGAACAGATAAGGTCCAAACTCAGCTGGGAAACTCAAGGCCCACCCCACCACCCTCTAAGTCACTGCCCTCTGTCCACAATATCCCTCAGCTCAGACACAGCTGCTCTCCATTCCCTGTACAAGCAAGCCAGAACCAGCCTCCCCGCTGTCCTCCCTAATGAAGCAGGAAGGAAAACTTCCATCTCAGGCACAGCCCAACCCTTCCATGCCAGGTAGGTCACCTCTGGAAAGACACTTAACTTGCTGTGCCTCAGTTTCCCCATCTATGTGTAATAGAGCAGTCTGGCCCAGTCCCTCACTGTGTTCCAGTCACACTGGCCTACCAGGTCACGGAACAGGCCAGGCTTTTTCTTTGCAAAAGTTCTTCCGCTGTTCTTCAGTCCTTCTTCTGGCCAAACACTGTACATCCTTCTGACTTCACCTTAATTCTTCCTTTCTCAGAGAGGCCTTCCTGAGCAGCCAAACTGAGGCCAAGTACCCCCTCCCCTCCCCAAGCACGCTCAGCACATGTTTTTCCTGGCGGCTTCGTGTTGGTGAAATTAGTAACCGCGATAATTCAGTTCAGGTCTCAAGCCTGGGTTCCCATTAAAGGACAATGTCTCTCAGGGCAGGGCCATGCCGGTCACTTTTGCTGCTAGGTCCTAATGAGTCTTTGGTAAACGAATGAACAAATGAATTGCTGAGCAGTTGTGAGAACTAAATGAAGCAGCTTTACAAAATGCCTAATCTATTTGCAGAAGATTCTCAACACGATAATAACTAACATGAGTGGAGGCTTCTCTTTGTAAAAAGTACTCTTCTAAGCCCTGTGACATGTTTTAACTCATTTAGTCTGAAAACTCACGGATGCAGCTCTGACTTCCCCGATTTTAAAGATGAGGACAGTGAGAGACGGGGACGTTTACTCCTATGTCAAGGTTATGCACACCTAGTAAATCTCAGAAAGTATCAGGAGTCAACTGGGGCAGCCTAGCTCCAGAGCCACAGGCCTAACCACCAGGCTGTAGGGAGATCTCAGCTCCATCCCTACACCTTCCCTCTTGGATCTTTCTCAGCCTTAAATACTCCCATGGAGTCTTTGCTGGCTTGCCAGCCACACTCTCTTAATTCTGGAAACTCACATCCCCCTTCCACAAACCCATGCATAGAAAACTGAGGTTACAAGATGGAGCCCCTGGTATCAGAATAGTTTCTACCATGCTCTGGCCCTTCTGAAGGATGAGGCAGACCTCATTGTCTTACAAGGTGAGGACACAGGGTCCCACACATTCAGACCCCCCAGGACCAAATTAACCTATAGTACCCAGGAGCATCCCCTGTAAGGATATCAAGGTCCCCTGCCTCCTGAGATACCGACAGGTTAAGAGCTGGATGGGGGTGTGGAGGTCTCATGGTGTATATGATCATCAGGCTGCGGCCCAGGGAGGAGGAGGACTCAACTCAGGCCACACGCCCTGCTAAAGTCAGTGCCCTCCCCTCTGTGCCCCACTGTTTCCTCTTCTCCAGAGGAGATCCTTGGGTACCACAAGCAGTCATTGCCAAGGACACAGCTGAATGAGAGGGAGCTGTGCTGAGCCCAAGCAGGCTGCCTTTTTGTCCACTGGCGAGGCTGCTTTCCAGAGGGGTATGAACTGCGCCAATCAGGCGGCACTTAACATAATTATAATGAAGTGGATGCATCTGGTCTCGGAAGGCTTCATTCAGAAGGGAAATGATGAGGAAGTGATATCTCTCTCTGCCGACCTCCTTGGGACACTTAGGGAAGAGTCCTGGAGCCAGGAGGCTATAAAAAGAAGCTTGAGACTGGCCTCTGCCACCCATTAGCCCAGTGAGAATGCAAGTGACTGGCGCCCCTTTTCTTTCTGCATCATTTCTGTCCAAGGAAGTATGAGGAGATAAGGGTTTGCGTGAGGGAAAGTCTTCGTCTCCTCCTGTTAGAGACCTCCTGGTTTTTCTAATACCCTCTCCCCCCTATTCACACACCATTAGTCGTGCCAACGAGGCATGTGGCACTGAGTTCTAGCTCAGTTTCCACTGGTCCCATGCATCCACAGCCCCAGAATTCTGGTGAAAGTGAGACAGGCTGGGACCTGGGACAGTTTGCCGCAGTGCTTGCACCTGGACAAATGTCTCCTCCAGCAACAGAATACAAAGAAACTATAAGGGACTAAAGATAACTGCATGCATGCACAGTTGGGGCAAATTATGGACAACAAGATACAAAAAGACTGAAAACCAACTGCCACTTCTGAAGAGCTGGGAGCAAAAACAGGGGGTCGGGAGCAAAAGCAGGGTACTGCGCATGCCCCCTTCACACACCACCACCAAGGGGGTGGGCAGATCACCTAAGCCCCCCCCCGCCCGACCCCTGGACCCGCCCCTACCCTCAACCCATATAAGGAACCAGCTTGCCCCCTCGCGGGGAGTGAGCAAGGGAATGTGTCACTTGTTTTTGCCCCCCCCAATAAAGCCTGGCCTGAATTTCTTGTCTTGCCTCTTATCAATTCCTATTGACTGGGGAAGACCAAGAATCCTGGTCAGTATCAAAAGGGGTACAAACTGAACAGCAAAGGTCCAAGCTGCTCATTATACAGATGGCAAGACTGAGGTTCAGGAAGGAAATAAGATTTTTCCAAGACCATGAACATTTACGGCAGGTGGCCTCTGCACAGAGCTATTCATATATTATTGAATTTCATTCTCGAAACAACCCTAGGAATCTGACACAATGATTAAGTCAGTTTCACAGAGGAGGAATCTGAGACTTAAAGAGGTTAGTTAACTTGTCCAAGATCGAGGTGTTATGTGGGGACATGATTCACACCCACATCTGCCCCATTCCAAACCCATCACCCTGCTGCTATTTCTTAGACAGCCATGTCGTTATGGTTTTGCTTTGGTTTAAACATTTCAACATTTTGGTAGGCTAAAAGTAGGTTAAGGGACTTCCCTGGTGGCGCAGTGGTTAAGAATCCGCCTGCCAATGCAGGGGACACTGGTTCGATGCCTGGTCCGGGAAGATCCCACAAGCTGCGGAGCAACTAAGCCCGTGCGCCACAACGACTAAGCCTGTGCTCTAGAGCCCACGAGCCACAACTACTGAGCCCACGTGCCGCAACTACTGAAGCCCGCGCGCCTGAGCCCATGCTCCACAACAAGAGAAGCCACCACAATGAGAAGCCTGTGCACTGCAACAAAGAGTCGCCCCCTCTCACTGCAACTAGAGAAAGCCCGCGCGCAGCAACGAAGACCCAACACAGCCAAAAATAAATAAATAAATAAATAATTTTTAAAAAAAAGTTGGTTAAATCCCACCTTCTTTTCCATGCACTGGTGGGGTGCTATGTACTGAAAGGGATCCTATGGTGACTGTTTTTGTAAAATAAAGAACCATTTAGGGAAATAATCTGTCACTCTCTGATTTATCTCTTCACTAAGCTGAGTTACTCACAAACCAGGTTCTTTTGAAGCAAACACACCAGCCCAGCTCTAAGCAGATGTACTCCCCACTGTTCTGCACAGGATATGATGCTTTGAGGCATCATACTCACAGATGCCTGCTTTAGTGAAAAGTAGATGTAGGTGCTTCATCACCCAGAGGGTGCCCTGCTGGGGACTCCGAGACTCCACCATCTTGGCAAAGCTGATGGCACCAGAGCTCCACATCTGAGCAGAGGCAGACAGCCCCAGATTCACAGGTGGGTGGTGGTGTGGCCTGGTGTGAGGATTTGCCTATTAGGACTTTCAATATCGAATGTGACAGATTCTTTCACGGGCTATTTGAATAGGAAACCCAAGAAGATAGAGACAAACAGTGTATATCTCACAAGGAACACAGAGGAGCCAGGAGCAGAAGCTGTGAGGCAGCAAAAGCAAGCAGTGGGCATGCACAGCCTAGGAGATAGAGAGAGGTCATTACCAGATGGAGGCAAATGGGTCACAGAGAGAGACACCCATTCATGAATTTAGCAGAGCTCAACAATGGCAGAAACAATGTGCCAATTTTTATTATAGCCTAACAATGTCTCCCTCTCCATGAAGCCCGAGACGGTTTTATATTATCCCTGGACCCTGTGCTCCCCAGTAGTAAAGGCAGCAGAGTACTGGTGAGAAATGAGCATTTCAAGGTCACGCAGACCTAGGTACAAATCCTGGGACATGATCTGGGGCAAATTACCTGAGCTTTCCCAATCCCAGCTGGCTCATCTGAAAAAGGGGGCAATTAGAGGTACTGACCACACCAAATTTTTTGAGGATGAAATGTATAAATATTTATTGAGTGCTGATCACAGAGCTTGGTCTGTACAGGCTAGCTAATATTACTCCTATTGCAACTAAACATAAACCTGCATTAGCTAAACCAAACAGTCCATTCTTTGAATCCTAAGCAAGCTGAAGAAAACGCTCAATGTCAGCCATGCATTGACTCATTTACTCATTCAATTTATCCATTCATTCGAGAAGTTATTTATTTGTTGTCTGCTCTGTGCCAGGCCATGTTCTAAACAAGTGAACAGCATTGAACAAAACAGACAAAATACCTGGGGGAGGCAGACAACAAACACACAAATATTATGATGGATCAAAGGGTGACAAAGGCTATGAAGAGGAAGTACAGGAGAATAGAGAGTATGGCATGTGTACATGTGATTGTGTATATTGTGCTGTTTCACACAGGGTGGCCAGAGATGGCCTCAATGACAAGGTGAGATATAAGGAAAGATTTGCCTGGAGGTACCTGCAGAATAAACCATGCAGATACCTGGGGGCAGAACTGTTCAGCGATGCAAAGGCCCTGAGGTAGCTCCCTCAAAACAAAACCTTATAGAAGATGATAAAAAAAAATAACAATGCAACAACATTACCACTGCACTATGTGTGTGTAGTGTGTTAGTTTACAAAAAGGATTCACCTTTACAATTGCTTGTTTCTCCAACATTCTTGTGAAACTGGCTTCTCCATTTTACCAATGTGACAACTACAGCTTGGAGCAGGGTTTCTCAATTTTGGCACTCCTGACGTTTTGAGCCGCACAACTCTTTACTGTGAGACGCTTTCCTGTGCATGGCAGGGTGTTTCCCAGCATCCCTGGGGTCCAGGACTAGATGCCGGTAGCATTCTCCACCCTTTCCCAGTCATGACAAACCAAAATGTCTCCAGACATTGTCAAATGTCCCCAGTAAGGGTTGGGGGGGGAAGGTGACAAAAATCACCCCTGGTTGAGAACCACTGGGTTAGCAAAATGAAGCGACTGGTCCAAGATATCAAAATTAGTGTGAACAGATAAGGTTAGATTCTGCCCTGCTTTTCAATGTCTCTGTGAGCCAATGTATTCTACCACTGTCTTCCTCATACTGCTCCTTCCTATTCCTGAATGCTCCCAGCATGCTGTGCTCCTAGCACAGGGTCTTTGCACTTGTTACTCCCTCTGCCTGAAAAGCTCTTTCCACAAATATCCAAAGTGCTTACGTCTTCATCTACTACAGATTAGTTCTCAAATATCGCCTCATCAGTGAGACCTTTCCTGAGGGTCGTAATTTCCTTCCTACTTTTGTTTCTTCCCCACCGTAACTGTCATGATTTGATATTATATATGTAATATATATTTTATATACTTACATATTATTTATGCTTACAAAATATACATTTATAAAATATTTATATTTTTATTTATATATTCTATATTTTTTTTCTTGTTCATCTGTTTATGGTCTTTCCACACGCAATAAAAAGCTCAATAGAAATAGGTTTGTATATATTTTATTCACTGCTTTATCCTCACCCTAATTAGTGCCTGACATATAGTAGGTACTTCATTAAAGCTTGTTGAATGAATGAATGAAAATGTAGATGAACAAATGTTTCCCTATTTCAGAAATGTTTACTGAGACTTCCCAACACCAGGGGTGTTGAGCTAAAGATATATCAAGAACTTTAAAACATTCAGACCATTTTACCCAGTAATTCTATTCCTGGAAATATACCCTGAGGAAATAAACAAGAATGGTGAAAAACAAATTTAAGTACAAAAATGTTTGTTGCTGATGAAGACAAAATAGCAAGGGGAAAAAAAAAGCAACTGAAATGTTCATCAATAAATCAACTGTGAGTGCCTCCCTGGTGGCGCAGTGGTTGAGAGTCCACCTGCCGATGCAGGGGACACGGGTTCGTGCCCCGGTCCGGGAAGGTCCCACATGCCGCGGAGCGGCTGGGCCCGTGAGCCACGGCCGCTGAGCCTGTGCGTCCGGAGCCTGTGCTCCGCAACGGGAGAGGCCACAACAGTGAGAGGCCCGTGTACCGCAAAAAAAAAAAATCAACTGTGAGATAGTTTTACAATGGAATGATAAACATATTGAAATATGATATTTAATAAAAGTATAACATGTAAAATAATATAGGTTTTTGCTTTCAATACGTAAAAGAAGAGAAGATGAAAAAAGGAAAAAATGGTAAGAAGTTACTGTGGCAATTTACTGAGGTATTCTGAAAAGTGATAATCTATACTTTATGTTTTCTAAATTAAGCATATATAACTTTTATAACCAGGAAGTATTAGGAAAAATAAGGACGAATCGTAATTGTGGACAAGGATGGCATTTTATTGCATCCCCAAGGTGGACGAGGATACGGAAGCCAGAGGCAGGCTGAGTCCCCGTGGGGACTTGCAGCTGAGCTGCCTGGACTCCCTGTGTGACAGTCAGGCCCCCACTGGGTGATTTCCAGCCATTTCAAGGGAGGCCAGGATGGGAGGCAGAGAGTCCCCTGACTACTGGGAAATTGCTCCAGCTCTGATCAATCAGGGAACAGTCTCTTCAGCCCCTGACATTTATCAAACCTCCTTCACCCTCATCTGTCAGTGTGTGGTGGGGCTGCCCTGCCTCCCTGGGCACAGTCTAATCAAGTCAGAATGCCCCGAGGGTCCCCAGAGACAAAGAGGAGGGGGCGGGGTCTGAGGGAGTCTGGAGAGAGGGGAGACAGGGAGGTAGGGAGAGGATCACGGGGTAGGAGGGGGAGAGCAAATGTTCAGAGCACACCCGTTTGTTTTGCTATTGTGGCAATTAATGCCGGGAAGTGACATTTTAAGGGACTCTGGTGACAGCTTTGGTGACATTCCTGTTTGTGATTCCATGACAAATCTCTGTCTATATCTTCTTTTAGAGAGTGTGGAGACAGCTCAGAGGATGGCTGTCTGGGGATGCTGAGCTCCTGTCTTTTGGAGACACTGCTCCCTCCCGCTTTGCCAGCCTAGGCTTTTAGGCACCAGGGCCAAGGTCCAGGAGGGGGAGGGGCTTAGAAATCAAGTCAAAAAGCTCTGTCGTAGAGTCAGGGTCTGTCTTCCGTAGCCTTGTTAACTCCACTATGTGGTATGATTAACTGGAGCAAAAATGAACTTTCTACCATTCTACAAGTGATCAGTTGCAGTTCGAAGAGAAAGAAAATAAAATGACTCAATTCTGAACACTTTCCAGGCTAACTAGTTTTAAGGAACCTATATTTTCAAACACATCTCAGCCCCCTTTTACAACCTGAGAATTAGAGGGATTACTTAAATTGCGTCTAAATCTCCAACCCTGCTACAACATCCTTGACAAATGGCTACCCCATCCTGTGTGAATACTTCCAAAGACTAGGAGTTTATGATCTTTAAAATTAAGAGTGGGAAGGCAATGTGGATGTAACAGGTTAAGCAACTTGATATTCAGGATACTGCAGGGATAAATACAGTGTGGCAAAATGAAGACAGTAGTGAACCTGAAATTAAGAGATGTAGGTTTAAGTATTGTGGGATGTGATTTAATTTCTCTGAGCCCGAGTAAGGTCCTCTGTCTCTCAAAAGGATTTGGTAACACACAGGGTTTATCATATAATGTTTATGAAGCCATTCTATAAATGTTAAAGGACTATATAAAATAAAGCAGCTATTACTTTTTTATACCCCTCTAAACTGTGAGCTTCTAGGAGAAAACTATTTTCCATTTTTGCTTTGTATCTTCTGCATTAAACACAGTGCCTTGCACATAGTAGGTGCTCAGTAAAGATCTGTTAAATAAATGAATGACTGAGTAGTGAGGGGGAGGTGTACCCAAAGAGAAGATGCAGGGACTAAATTGTCAGCTTTCTTCAGGTGGCTGATGAAGGTGCACAGGAAACAGAAGGCACACGAAACAGCCCCTGGAACGGTTTCCAATGCAGACTTCAAAAGGTGTTTTGAATAATGAGAGGGGAAAGGCAGTTTGGTATAAGGACGTCAGGGGAGTTTGGTGGAAGAAAGTCATATCCAAACCCTTCTTCTTTTTATGCTGGATTGCCCATCTTTCAAAAATAATCTTAAGTGGAATCCCAGTGTGTAAACCAGTTTAAAACGATGCTGCCCATTCTGCTTTTCTCTTGTCCCCAGGTAGCCCAGGCAGCACCCTGAAGGCACTGTCAAAATGGGAGTTGCCGTTAGGAAGGAGTTTCCCCAAGCTCTTTGAGAAGCTCCTTCTGGGCTCCAGGACAACTGGGAAGAGGGAGCTGTTGAGCTGCACCTTAATGGATGGGTGGAGTTTTCTAAGCAGAGAGCAGAAGGGGAGAACTTCGGGGGTGGGGGGTGACGGTAGAAGAGAAAATATACAAGGAAACAAGATAAAGGTGACACAAAGGATCCTTTGGGAGGGCAGGTTGAGCAGTTTCAAGAGAAAGTATGGAGATGATGGGACCAGCGGGCCAGAGGGTTGGGTGAAAAACCCCAATGGGTTGGCCACAGGGACAGTGGTGTAAGACATAAAGCCATCATGCAGGCCTTGCCTGTCTCAGGCACCATTCCTAGTTCCTCTACCAACCCCTTACCCTGAGTCTAATTATCTTCATCCTTCAGCTCTCCAGGTAAGGAACACCTCCAGGAAGCTATCACAGACCGAGTGATCAGGGATCTGTCCCCCTGTGGATATCCCAGCACAATGCAGCCTCTCTGAGGCTGAAAGGTCTTTGAACTTTAGGTTGTGACCTCCTCATAAACTGTGAAATCAATTCAGTGGTTCACACCAGCATCAAAAAGATGACAAAAAAGAGTAGAAAATGTCAGATCATGCCACAGGTAACAGGGGAAGGATGCTTTTGCCAAACTTATTTTAGAGACACACAAACACACAGTCACAAGAACACGTGTCTCCAAAGAAGACACACATTCACAAGAACATGTCTCCAAGAAGGCCATCTACAGATGGCCAACAGGCACATGAAAAGATGCTCAATATCACTAATTATTAGAGAAATGCAAATCAAAACTACAATAAGGAATCACCTCCCACTGGTTAGAATGGCCATCATCAAAAAGTCTACGAATAATAAATGCTGGAGGGGGTGTGGAGAAAAGGGAACCCTCTTGCACTGTTGGTGGGAATGTAAATTGGTACAGCCACTATAGAGAACAATATGCAGGTTCCTTAAAAAACTAAAAGTAGAGTTACCCTATGATCCAGCAATCCCACTCCTGGGCATATATCTGGAAAAGATGAAAACTCTAATTTGAAAAGATACGTGCATCCCAATGTTCATAGCAGCACTATTTACAATAGCAGCAATATTTACAAGACATGGAAGCAACCAAAGTGTCCATCGACAGATGAATGGATAAAGAAGATGTGGAGTACACACACATATATAATGGAATATTACTCAGCCATAAAAAAAGAATGAAATAATGCCCACTTGCAGCAACATGGATGGACTTAGAGATTATCATATTAAGTGAAGTAAGTGAGAGAAAGACAGATATCAAATAATATCACTTATAGGTGGAATCTAAAAACAAATGATAGAAATGAACCTACTTACAAAACTCAAAGACACAGAAAACAAACTTATGGTTACCAAAGGGGAAGGATGGCGGGGGAGGATAAACTAGGAATTTGGGATTAACAGATACACACTACTATATATAAAAGAGACAAAAAACAAGCACCTACTATATAGCACAGGGAATTATATTCAATAACTTGTAATAACCTATAATGGAAAAGAATGTAAAAAAGAATAGACATATATAGGTAAATATAACTGAATCACTTTGCTCTATACTTGAAACATTGTAAATCAACTATAAGTTAAAAAAGAATGTGTGTGTGGCCACAGCAAAATATATTTCTCATTGTGGTTGGTATTCAACACTTGAGAAACACAACTCTGAGAGACTTAGCTTGCTAGCATCTAAGCCCATGTTTTATCTCTCCTGATCAAATAAATGGACAGGATTATGCTGTGCAATCTTCAGAACATGGTTGGGTTTGGGAATTAGACAAAGCTGGGTTCAAATTATAATTCCATTACTTTTAACTGTATAACTTTGGGATGATCTCTAAATTTTGATGAGAATAATTTCTCCCTTGTGAGATGGATGGAAAGATTCAGCAAATCATTGATTTGAAAATACTAAACACAGTTCATACAGTTCAGAAAAAGGATAAAGAGTCCATGCAGAGGTTACCAG
The DNA here is from genome assembly GCF_964165515.1 of Mesoplodon bidens. Taxonomy (NCBI): domain Eukaryota; kingdom Metazoa; phylum Chordata; class Mammalia; order Artiodactyla; family Ziphiidae; genus Mesoplodon; species Mesoplodon bidens. The sequence goes on along the minus strand of NC_138162.1, from coordinate 17,224,957 downwards.
CTTGTGGAAAGACACTAAGATATCTCCCTATCCATTCATTCACATACCCATTCCTCCATCTATTGACCCAACACATACTTTAACATCTATTACGTACCAGTCACTCTGATAGTCACAGAACAATGCAAATAGACCTGGGACATGATCTCATGGAACCCTGAGTCTAGTAAGAAGTAAAATATTTAATAAATTAATCAAAATAATTTTTAAAAGTGCCGTTACAGAAGACAAAAGGGGAGAACTCATAGGGAAAAGAGCTTTGTCTGATGAAGTAGGATTTAAGCTGAGACCAGAATGAGGAGAAGGAATCAGCCACGACAGATTGGGGAAGGAAAGAGAGGGATTTTTGCAGACAATGATAATCATGGCAAATGCAAATAGCCTGTGGTGGAAGAAGCTTAGCAAGTTTGAAGAACAGAAAGGAGGTCACTGTGGCTACAGCACAGAGGATGAGGATCAAGAACAGTGAGGACTCTGCAAAACTTTAAGCATGGAACTGTGGTCACAACAGAGTGAAAGCTGTGTAGAGAATGGAAGGGGAGGGTAGGCATGCAGGCAGGAAGGTATGTGAGAATGAGGTGTTTTGGAGACATCAGGAAGACTGATGTGGCTTGAAGAGGGGATGGATGAGTAGAGGTGAAGATGAGGGAGCTGGAAACAGGCTAGAGTCTCTGTGTAAAGAAGTCTGAACACCAAGATAAGGCACTGAATCAGGTGTTGACTATGAAAGAGCTCTGAAATTTTAGAAAGCGCTGCACAAGGGTGACATTTACATGACATTCGCAAGGGATGTCAGAAGGGTGAGTTAATAAACAGCTCCTCAGTTCTCTGTCACCCTAGAGTGCTTTATTGACACCAAACATGAGTTCCCTGCACCCTTGGGGACCACTCAAAACACTCTAAAAAACTGGGATCTTCCTGTTGCAAAGTCCCTTCTGCCGACTTAGTAGCTCAGAATTACTCTGTAGCAGCATCCTGCCTTGGAGAACAGATGTTAGTTACCTATTTTTCTTGCCATATTTGTGAGTGATGCAAGCGCATGGGCGCTATGCTTCAGTTGTATCCCTGGGACTGAAGGAGCTCAGTGCCTTCCCAAGGATCATGTAATTCAGTGTGGTGTCACGTGTTCACATTCCAGCTCGGCCCTTTAGCACGGTAGCTCTCATGCCAAAGTTTTAACCTGGCTCAGCCACTTTCTCCTGTGTGACTTTGGACATATTATTCAACCCTTCTTAGCTTCAGTCTCCTGCTTTGTAAGGTGGGGCAATATTAGTAAGTAACTCATAGGGTTGATGTGAGGTGTAAATGACATAATTTCTGGAAAGTTCCCAGACACTGATTATCACTAAGTGCAGGTTAGCTGTCGTCTTTATCACCAGTAGCAGCAGTACTGGTTTCCCAGCCAACTCTTCCATCTGCCTTCCCCTCAGGGTTAATTACAAATGGCTCACTGAGATAATGTATAGGACAGCAGCTGGGCTCCTATAGGGATTCAGTAAAGTCCTGCCCTCCCCATCCTCTCAACAAAGGTCCCATTCACCCTGAAACTTTCTGGCCTGCCATCTTGAGTAACAGTAAGGTTTAGCCTACTGGTCCATGTCAGAGAGACAGTGACCCGTCCGCATCTATCACTGTGGGCCGCTGCTGGTATTCGATGCCATTTCTCTTTCCTTTTTCCACCCTAAGTCCTGAACTGAAGTGGGACAGCAAAGAAAAGCCTTTATTTGGCATCATTTCACCAAAGAATCATTGCTCAGGGTAACCATGAGGACGGACTTCTGACAAAAAAAAAAAAAAAAAAAAAAAGAATTTGGACCAAAGTTAATCAGGAAAAAAAAAAAATCAAAAGAGAAAATTGCACATTTAAAATGATGGCAACTATATAAATAAAGACCAGAAGGGTCCATGCTAATATATGAATAGTCAATGTGATGGGGTAGTGGGTGGTTTGTGCAGATCTGTGTGTGAGAGGATATACTGGCTCCCAAGAGAGTACAAAACAACTTTTAAAGTGAATAAATATGGCAGTACTTCCCCAAATTGTAAATGTGTAATTTGTAATTACAAGTGTGTAATGTGCACCCTTTAAGGCAGAGATTCTGCCTTTAGGCATCTGTTTTACAGAAACAGTCAAACTTGTCAAAAATATATACGTGTGTGTGTGTGCATGTGTGTGTGTGTGCATGGATGTTTACTGACTCATTGTAAGTGCAGCAAATTGAGGTAATGATCCACAAAACGGGGGAGAAAAGCAAATGTTGGAGTGTTTGGTGTGTTCCCATGATGGGATCCTATAGAGCTTTCAAAAAGAAGATAGGTGTGTAGGGCTGACACGGAAAGATGCTTTTCATACATTGTTTGGTAAACTGTGAAATTGCTGCAGCATGATGAATGTGGCTGAGATGGCCCTATTAGTGTATATCTGGGTGCAAAATGCACATATTTATATCTATACCATACATATATAACACATACACATACATTCCATATATATATATATGTGTATACTGGAAAAATATTCTAGAAGAATATAAATCAAACTATTATCAAAGACTAGCCTTTGGGTCCCATTAGTGGCATGGGACGGAGAGACAATGGCAGGGCTTTTAGTTCTTGCTCTATACAGCTCAGACGTATTCCTTCCTTGCTCCCTCCCTGTCTTCTTTCTTCCTTTTCTTTCCTTCTCTTTTTCTCTCCTTCTCTCTCCCTTCCCCTCTCTCTCTCCTGTCCCACCCTCTCTCACACCCTTCCATTACAAATAGTATGTATTTCTTTCACGATAATAAAACAAAATTAAGAAAACCCAATATCCATTCAGCCATCCCCTACCCTCTCCCTTGATAAAGTGATAAATTTGTTATTTTAATTTCCTTGAGCTTCCATGCATAATATTCAGGAAAGGGAAACATAAATTTGAGGATGGATAAGGAGAATTGGAATTAAAATGCATCAAGTTTCTGTCATGGACCCAACGCAGTGCTGAGCAGTCACATACTGACATGATTAAATTCCTAGCAACTGGCTAAGGTGATATCAAGGGTGATGCTCGCAATACCTGAGAATGTCTAAGGCACAGGCAGTAACCACCAAGACGGGATGCCAGCCATAATCCTGGGGAAGCAGTCTAAAGCCACCCTGTTCTGGACAGTGGGGGCTTCAGGAGGGTCCCTGGGAGGGGGTGGGATGGCTAGGCAGCAGGAGGGCATGGGGAGGGGCACGCAGGGCAGCACGCTTCTTATTGCCTGGCACAGAAGAACTGCAGTGTTGAACAAAGGGGATGTATGTCCACATGAGTGTGTATCAGCTGCAAGTCAGCCCCATCAGTACAGTGCCCTTGGGGTCTGGGAACCCAAGCTGTTGTCTCTTGGTACTGAAACTTTCTCCCTCTGCCTCCAGATGGTCCCTCTATTATTTGCAGGTCCAAGCTGCAAAGAAGGCTGACGGTGCTCAAGTATGATGAAGCAGTTTGAACCTATGGGCAAATTCTAAGTGTGAGAGGGGCAGGTGGGACTAGCCCTTGGCAATGTAATTTCAAAGGCCTTTGGTATTACTTTTATAGGGGTCGCCTAGCCTCTGACACCTGCCCACTCTGGACAAAATGCATAGCTGTCCCCAGGTCCCCCCATGAAAGAAAGAGTCTCATGGTTCTCTCCAGGAGCCACCTGAGGCAACAGAAAGCACATGTGGTCTGAGCTGCTGCTGTTATATCTTCCACAATCTGCTGGCAGAATCAGCCCTCTTCTGTCCAGGAAAGGGGGAACAGGAGCTCAGGGGCCACAATGCTGCAAGCACAGCCCCCAGCTACCACCTCCCCATGGTTAGGGTGTCCAGTATCCTGTCTGGACTCAGGAAAAGTGTGTCTTCTACTTTCTTCTCACCCAGGTTTCTTCCTTTCCTACCCTTATTGGATCTAAGGGCAGCTGGGATACAGAATTAAATGAAGTGCTTGGTTTTATTCCAAATCGTACTTCGTTTTAAAACCAGCTCAGAGGAATGTGGAAAAAAATAACGTGGTCAGGTGTAAACAGGTGAGACAAAGGCATGGCTAAGAGGTTCGCCAGGGCCACGCGGCCAGTGCACTCAAGAGCGGGGTGCCAAGCCCATCTGTTCACCCCCACTCCAGCAGGCTGCCTTGCAAGGACTGGGTCTTGTTTCTCATGCATTCATACTCATCCTCTTTAGATTTCTCTTGTATGCTTCTCATCTAAAGTTGAGATTTCAGAAAATAAGAGTCTGCTTTTGTTATTGTTTAGATAGAGTTCTGCTTGAAAGAAAACGCAAGGGACGGGGGCATCTTTAAGCCACGGCGCAGTGGTAAGCCTGAGAGTGCACAGACTCTAGAGGATCCTGTGGGGAGAGGAGGCCAGAGCCCCTCCCCCCGTCTCAGGAGCTAGTCCTCTGTATCCTCTGGATCCAGCGCCATTCTGTCCCCTGTGCTGTCTCTGTCATTCAAGACTCAGGTCTACGCTTTGTGCGCGTGAATAACTGGAATGTCCAGCAGCTAGAATGGCAAGCCTGAGGGTTCTCTTTAAGGAACACAAGACCTGGCAAGCCCCAACCCCAATGAAATGGGCCGTCATCATGATGCCTTGTAGGCCATTCTGAGCACGGCAGCTATCCACAGCAAGGGTGCTCTCTGGCCAGGAGGCTGGAGCTCTTACCTCGACTCTGCCACCCCCTTGCTGTGTGGCACAGAGAGACCCAGGACTATTGGAGCTTCAGCTTCGGTTTCCAAGGAGGTTTACTGCCATGCTCTTTAAGGGCAAAGGTTCTGCTTTCCTCACCTCTATTCCAGAGTCTATCACGGCCTCTGGCACAGTGGGCCAACTCTGAGGACTGATGGTATGAATAACAATGACAGAAATGTGTACTGAATGTTTACTGTACCAGACCCTCTACCTGTGTTACCTCATGTACGTCTCCCAATCACCCTGGAGGTAGAATACTAGTATAGTGCCCCTTTGACGGGAGAGGAGGAGGTGACTTATCCAAGGTCACAGAGCTAGTAAGCTGGGTGGTAAACTTAATTTCTGTACTGTTCCGCCTCCTGAGGGCAGAGTGTTTATCTCCACACTGTATCACCTTCCAGCTTGTGGGGGAAAGGAGGGAGAGGGAGGGGAGGGCGGAGGGAGGGGGGAGAGAAGAAAGAGAGGAAGGAAAACAAGTCAGACAGGATTATGGGCAGTGACCTGCTTCCCCATTTTGAAGATGCTTTCCGTTCTCCATACATGGAGCTCAGTGGAGGCAGCGGGCGTGGGGATGGGGGCAGGGGGGAAAGAATTTGCCTCTGTTGGCGGCTTCTTGGCTCTGCTCCTTGGGGGTTGCTCACCTGTCATCAGTGACTCTTCCTGGGTTTTCACCCCCAACCAGTGGCTACTCTCTTCTGGGTTCTGGTCATCACTACTGATGGCCTCTGCCAACACTTTGGTTTCCAGGGTCCCCAGATGTGAGGTCAATGAGGTAATTCGAGGTCTGGAACTGAGAATTTTGGAGTCTAACCAATGCCTGGATTTATCCGATCGACCAAATGATTGAGGGGTTGTGTTAATCATCCAGTCAACAAGTATTTTCAGAGCATCTATTAAGTGTTAGCCACTGCGCTGGACGCTAGTGAAACAAAGATAAGGAACACTGCCCTTGCTCTCAAAAATCTCCACGTCTTGGGCTTCCCTGGTGGCGCAGTGGTTGAGAGTCCGCCTGCCGATGCAGGGGACACGGGTTCGTGCCCTGGTCCGGGAAGATCCCACATACCGCGGAGCAGCTGGGCCCGTGAGCCATGGCCGTTGAGCCTGCACGTCCGGAGCCTGTGCTCCGCGACGGGAGAGGCCACAACAGTGAGAGGCACGCGTACCCCACAAAAAAAAAAAAAAAAAAAAAAAATCTCCAAGTCTTATAAGTAAATCATGGGGATGGAATGTACATCATGGTGACTAGAGTTAATAATACCCTATTGTGTATCTGGAAGTTGCTAAGAGCATAAAGTTCTCATCACAAGAAAAAAATCGTCATGATGTAAAGCCACGGATGTTAACTAGACATTGCAGTGATCATTTCTCAATATACACAAATATTGAATCATTACACTGTATACCTGAAACTAGTACAACGTTCTATGTTAATTATATCTCAATAAAATAAATAAATATCTCCAAGTCTAGTTAGTGTAGAAAACAGAAAGAGAAACAGATTATTATTGAACAGTGATAAGTAAGAAGCTCAAAGTAATCACAACCTGCTCCAGGAACTGAAGGAGACACAGAGCACTCCTCTTGGCTAGGCTGGGGAAGATTCTGGTGTGGAAAACAAATGCCACAACTTTCCTAGAAGTTTTCTGGGAAACGTTCTTCAGCGCTTGCCGTGCGTATATCATTTGATCCCCACAGCAAAGCTCTAAGATGGGCGGACTGGCTGCTAATTCACCCATTTCCCACATAAACACAGGGAGGCTCAGTCAATTAGGCTGCAGAAGTCCAAATCTAAGCAAAAGGGAAGATACTTTGTGTCTTACCCAAGCGACTTTCCACATTAGACAGGAGAGGCACGATGCTCTGGCCTGACAGCATTGCTCCCAAACAACCTCACTCTCTATGGTCATCTTTCTTGTCCAACACTCACTGGACATTCTTTACACGGGAGGCACTGTGCCAGGCAGGTACTACAAAATGTGAAGATAAGAAATAAATGCAGACTGTTCTGTGCCAAGATGAGAAGTCACGTGAAAAAAGATAAATAATGCTTGAGAAAGCAAAGATTGAGGAGACTGTCAGTAAACCAACAGTTCAAAGGCAGAGGAGATCATGGCGGAGAAGGGAAATGATGCAGACATTCCAGAGCACTGAGCAGACCGTGGTGGCTGGCACTTAGAGGGAGACTGGCGAAGAATAGGGAGCTGGATTAGGGAGCGTCTGAGAGGCCCAGGAAAGACCAAGGGCCTGAGGTCTACAAATACAGCTTTCAGGGATTCAACACATACTAGATACTAGGCCCTGCATTAGGTACTTTACACACGTTTTATTTTTATATTTAATCCTTCCAAAAATCCTTCAGTGAGGAAGCTGAGACTTGGAGGATTGAATTGTCATTTTTCCAAGGTCACCCAGCAAACAAAGGAGACGAGATTCGAACCCAGGTCCAGACAACTCCAAAACCTGTTCTCTCACTTGTTTACCACTCTTTTCCCTCCCTGGGTTTCTAAATTTAACAAAAATGCCTCCTTTTTAAGAAGCCCCCAGTGTTCCTATTTGCCCACTGAGTATCACGGAAACATGGATCTGAGAGGAAAGATCTTAGATGCAGAAGAAAGAATGTCGAGTTCACAGCTTCAGGACTGGGCCAAGCAGTGATGATGGCTCCTCATGGCTCACAAAGAAGAGTAGTTCTAACACTGGGGCCTCAAGGCCAAACCTTTAACCCACCACCAGCATCACAAAGACAATATGGGAAAAAAGCAGAAGAGTACTTTTGTAGTATTTATCTAAAGGAAAAAATAGCCAAATTCCATCTATAAACCAGCTGGAGCCATAACACTTAATAAAGACAAATATAAACACAACCTGCACTTATGTCCAAATAATCAATTGCCCTCCAACAGAACAAAAGGAATGGGTCTTTGCAACAACATACATGAAAAAGAATGAGAGGTTTTAGTCATCAAAAAGCCAACTATGGGCCAGTAATAACTGCAAAAAAAACAAAAAACAAAAAACAAATGTGATCTTCAAACTGCATCAACAGAAGCATAACAGGTAGCAAGAGGGAGGTGAAAATTGCTTTTTTCTCAGCACAGGAGCATTCCCACCTTGAGGAGGAGGAGCGTCTGTCAGTTCTGGTGTTACACTCCAGAACATGACAAATTACAATCTTCATCTAGAGGACAGTGATCAAAAGGGTGAAATGTCTCAAAATATGCCACATCAGAGTAGCTGAAGAAACTGGGATTGTTTATTGAGGTTGATTTCTAAAAGTTACAGGATGCCTTTTATTTTTTTCTTTTCCTTTTGTTACATTTCCCAAGAGCTGCCTTGGAGAAGAAAAATTCAGATTCACTTTCTGACATAGAGGGCCAGGGAAACAGACTGAAACTCAGTATAAGGAAAAACCTTCCAATAGTAGTGTCTGGAAATGATATGAGAGCTTTCCTGAGTAGTGAGAAGGCCATCAAGGGAGGTAATCAAGAGACACTGGAGAGATGTTGGACTACATAACTTCTGATGCTCCTCAAAACTCCAGTTCCAAGCACATTGACACTCTTTTTTTCCTCCCATCAACACTGAAGAATCAGAGAAAACAAACTCTGAAAACCCATTGGAAGTTGGCCATAAATCAAAAATGGCTTAGTACAGAAGACAGTTCCTGTGTCCCCAACCGCCCAGCTCCTGCACCTCTTCCCAGCTCCCCAAAATGCCCCCTGGAAGGTGAAATGCAAGAAGGAAGACTCACCTTTCTTCTCAAAGTCCCCTTTCTCTTCCCCTGGTCGGCCCAGGCTGTCCAGGGTGTGGGTCACCTGACTGCCAAACTCATCCTCACGGGAGTCGTGGTTGGGCCGCCGGGGTGGGTCCTCATCCTCCTCGTAGTCATAGTCATCCAGGATGGGGGTCTCCCGGATGGGCACGCCGATGACAGAATTGTGGGCCTGCAGCCGGGAGGAGCGGAAGCTTTCCCGGGCCTGGGGACCCAGCAGCACGGAGGGGATGTAGTGGATCTCGTGAGTGGCTTCCGTGCTGGCGCTCTTCTGGGGGATGCGGCGACGCTTCTGCCAGCGCCGCTGGGCATACAGTGCCACACTGAACACCAGCAGCAGCAGCAGCAGTGCAATGAGGCCACCCTGGAGCGGGAGGGAAGAAGGACAAGCAAATGGGCCACCGTTCTTTGGGCCGGAGTGCCAGAGGGGGTCTTCCGTCCACCACACTCAGCCCAGATCCCTGGCTTTGGCTCTCAGAGCCTCAGAGCGACACCGTTTCCAAACCTGGTTTTCTCACCAACAAGCTGTGTGACCTTGGACAAACTGCTTCACCTCTCTGAACCCTGTTTTTCACTTGTATAAGGGTGAGTAAGAACCCCTGCCCTTCCTTCTTCAGAAGGTCGCCATGAGGAGCAAATGAGATGGATAACGGTCACGCCAGAGTGATGCAGACTGCTAAACACTGGGATGAGTCAGGGCTGTGGCTTCACACACAGAGCGTCTGAGTCCTGAATCCGCCTTCCACCAGCTGAGTGACCCCAGGACATTTGCTCACACCCTGTCAGCCTGGCTTCCTCACGTCTAGAATGAGTCCACTGAGGGCTCAAGAGACAGCAGCCTTTGTTCCATCCTGCTGGGAATATACAATAGTGTTGTCAAGGCAAACAATTTCTGCATAATGTATATTTTTATTATCAAAAACACTGATTCCCAACAGGGGGCCTGGGACAAACTAGGCGCTTCATAAGTATTTGTTGAATGAATGAATGAACAAATGCACTGTTCTAGGGCTCCCTTAATCAGAAATTTAAGGCATACTGAAGTTTATTTTTCTTTAACACATCCAACCAGTAAATATTTGGTTGAGGGGCTTCCCTGGTGGCGCAGTGGTTGAGAGTCCGCCTGCCGATGCCGGGGACACGGGTTCGTGCCCCGGTCCGGGAAGATCCCACATGCCGTGGAGCGGCTGGGCCCGTGAGCCGTGGCCGCTGAGCCTGCGCGTCCGGAGCCTGTGCTCCGCAACGGGAGAGGCCACAACAGTGAGAGGCCCGCGTACCGCAAAAAAAAAAATATATATATATATATATTTGGTTGAGTCTGCACACCATACATTAAATTGAAACAGGCTAAAGTGTTTACCAATGGATCTTGCATGATTCATGAGACTCATGAAATATCCTGCTCTGTGAACTCCTCAAGGGCAGGGGTATTTCCAAAGCACATCTGTGTTCCCCACAGAACCTGTCAAGGGCTGGAGGTGGAAGGTTTATATTCTCCTCGCCTCCCTTCTTTCCCCTGTGCCAGAAGCATCTCCAAGGAACAGGGGTAGCCCCTTCAGTTATCTTGCTTCACTTCATTATACTTTGTGCTTTCTGCCTGGGAGATTCGGGGCCACTTTGTTGAGTCCCTGATGTGTAATCCCTGCACTTGGGGAGGATCACGCTTGTGGTTTAGGGGGAGAGAGGCAAATAAACCAAGAGACTCTAGAACTCGGATGGTGCACAGCAGAGCAAGCGCTGAGCCTCACTGCGTGTGTGTGTGTGTGTTTGGTTTGGTGTTTTAGCTCTAAAGCCTGTAGTCTTTCAACCACACCCATGTGGCTGATTGTTCTTCCTTAATTATGATCGCATTGAAGGCGAGGACAATTTCTGAAAACTACTTGTATAACATCTAGCAAAGGTGACAGATGTTAACTAACCCTGAATAGCTTATCTTGGGTGGGGGTGTGACTGCTGTAAAGGATACCTGCTTAGGCCAAGAAGAACATTATTTACTAAAATGATTCAGCTGTCCTGCTGACTACATTAAAAAAGGATGATTTTCTTTTTCAAGTCCTTCAACTCACTAAGCTAGAATGCATCACCTCCACGGGGGATGGGCAGTGGGTGGTAAGTGGGCTAAGAGGTGACCAGGGTTGCAGGTATGGCTGACAGCCCCGTCTTGACTCTGGTGGTGAGTTACTGTGGGATCCCCAGGAAGGTTTCTCTGGATGTCAGAACTCAAAAATAAATATACTAAAATAAATAAATAAATAAATAAATAAAGCTATAAGTATGCATATTTATGTATATGTGTGTGTGTGTGTGTACGATCTGTCAAGTGTATGTAAAATGTGTGTGTGTGATTGGGCTTGACATGTATACACTAATATGTATAAAATGGATAACTAATAACCTGCTGCACAGAAAAATAAATAAAATTCTAAAATTAAAAAAAAATGTGTGTGTGTGTGTGTGCATAGTTTAGTACCTCTGGAGCCCTAGAAAAACAAGAACAAACCCTTTTTTCCCTCCACAGAACGTACAATAGAGATTGCTCTACGTCTAGAAATCATGTGTGATGTGGTATTATTTGTCAGTTTTTTACACCAGAGATAAGAAAGGAAAGAGACAGAAGGGGGAGTGTGGACAGAAGAGATAATAAGAAAGATAAGTGAAGAGAAAAAGGAGGCAGGAAGAACACTGTCACTCAATAAAACAGCAGCAGGCCCTGTCCTTACTACTTTTACTTAATGTTATTTTATTTAATCTTTAAGGCAATCCTCTGTAATAGTTTCTGTTCCATAAAGGAAATGAGGGGAAGGTGGTTCAGAGAGGTTAAGTAACTTGCTTAAAGTCACACAGGTTTTGATCCTAGGTCCAACTGGGAATAAAAGGCCAGGATGTGGTAAGGCAGGGATTTGAACCCAGTTCTTCACTGCATAGCCAGTGGCTATTTGACAGCGTAGTGATTCTACAGAGCAAAAGAAGGGAAAGGAAAAGTGGGAAAGATGGTGAGAGCGTACAAAGTAAAAGGGAATCCCGAGAAGGAAAAGGAAAACATTGTTTTCAAATCCAGGATTCAGGGGGCACATCTCGAGGCAAACTCTTCAGAGAAGCTTTTAATTTGGGTCCATGGATACCCTTTGGGAAATTGCCTTGCCTGACTCAGCCCTCTATCTTCTCCCCTTTGGTTGTTTCACTCGCTGTGAGGGGCAGACCTTGCCTGGTTCCAGAGTCCTTCATCCCCGGCCCCTTCTGCTCACCCTGATTATGGGTGTTTGACCCTGTGGTCAGACCCAGGACCAAAACTGACCTGGGAAAGATGAGGCTTAACCTATCTGTCCACAGGTAACCACCACCACTCCTCCCTCCCCACCACTGTATCCCGACAAGCCTCCCTGGATTCCCATGCAGTCCTGGATCAGCTCATAAAGCACCCCCAGGGAGCTCCTGGAAGGCAGAAAGCCCCCTCCTTTGCTTCCAGAGCCCTCTAGCTATATTTGGCATAGAGGCTAAGAGCTGACCTCAGACTGACACAGTTTTAGTCCAGGTTCTACTGCTTAAGAGGCTGTGTGACCTTGACTAGGTCACTACTTTTCAGAGCCTTGGTTTCTTCATTGGTTAAATAAGGGTAGTGTTCAGGGTCACCTCAGTGGATCATTGTGAGGCTAAGTGAGATGCCTGCAGAATATTTAGTGCCACGTGGGACACATGTAACTGCTCACAGACTGTTCGCTATTGCTGTTGCCAAGGGCATTCAACAAGTGTATATTTAATGTTGAATGAATAAATAATGAATGAATGAATGATTGACCTTCCGCCCCTGAATGTTCATTCTTGTCTTGGGTCCCTAAATCCTTCTCAGTCTGGACCAAACACTTACATATGCTCTGTCATTTACCTTTACACCTGTGCACATAAGGCATCGTTAACCTATGTTACGTGAGGAAGGAGGCCCAGAGACAGGAGGCTGTTTACCCAGGTAGTGCTGCTGAGATTCAGACTCACTGCATCCTGGCTTCACAGTTTTGCTTGTGGTGGGAAGGGACAGGCGCACCCCAGGTGTAATCAGCCCCTGCCCAGCCTCACCTCTGCCTCCTCAAATTACCTCGGCAACTTCAGGCACAGATTTCCCAGCCTAGGGAGCTTCCAGAAGGAGGCGGCAGAGGAAGACCACCCACCTCCCTCACCCCACTTTGATGGAAGCTGAGCCTGGGAGTCCCTTTAGCTCAATGATCTGCTGATTCATTTGACAGGACCCCAGGCCAGTGGCTCCAGCCCTCCTACTGGGGCACATGCTCCCTTCCCTCACTCCCCAGCCTGCCCTGACCTCTGCTCCCACCAGCTCAGCTAAGCCAATGACCACACAGCTTCCATTACAGATCAGGGTTTCATTGTGAAAACTGGGCCAAAAGAGAATTCCAGTAATCAAGGTCTCACTGTGCCACTGACCAACGGAAACAGACGTCCCCAGGCTGGGCTCCTAAAGGGCTCAGGGGGCCTCACCCAAGACACAGTAGCAGCTCGGGTGATGTTTCAAGCACCACTGACCAGCCCTATCTTCAGAGGTAGGCTCAGAGCATGCAGGAAAAGGTTCTGAATTCAAGTTGACTCACTATGTGATCTCGAATTTCCCAGAGGCCCTAGAGACCCTCAGTTCACTCATCTGTAAAATCAACTTGGTAATACTTGGAATAGTATAGCACATAGTTAGGGGTAAAGGCTGGGGGTCAGAAAGACGTCTTTAAAATCTCATGCTATCACATAAAAATGGGGCAATCACGGACAAAGGGCTGAACCGCTCTGAATCACAATTTTTTCATTCACGAAACCGTGTAAAAAGCGTCCTTATAGAGGGAGGTTAGATGTGAGTTCCTGGACACGGAGTGCTGTGCTCAGTGCCTGGCACGTGGTAAACCCGCGATGCTCATGATACTCATTCATGGTATCCGCAAGGTTGTTGTGCAAATGAAATCTAAACACCGATGTGACGGTCCTTGCAAACTGAAGGGTGCTGTGCACAAGCAAAGGAGCTCAAGAGAACCACATAGCCACCTCTGTCCTAGCGGAACATTTCACCCAAAGAAAGCAGACGAGTCACTCAAAATCAAGAAGAAACTATGATCTGCGTCCACCTGGGTCGGTCCAGGCTGCTGTGCTGCTCCACTCCTGCAGAGCTGAGCCCCCCCTTCTCTGCAGCCTTCCTTCACCAGGGCAAGCAAACAGAAAAGCAGGTCTGTCTCTGGAAAGGTGAGCAGGGCAGTGTCCAGCCGCTGAGGCTACCCGCCAGGGGAAACCACAGACCCCAGCGGAGGAGAAAATGCTGCAGGGCACGCAGGGAGCCCAGGAGAGAAAAGAGGATGTAAGGAGAAGGCTGTGAATGTTTAGAAAGCAAGTTAAGAAGAGGCCAAGGCTCAAGGAGTGGCAAGCTGAGGTCCTGCTGGCCTCAGGGACAACCCAAAGCCAAATCTGATGTGGACTGTGTTTCCTCTAGGCAGCCCAAGACAAACAAGGTTGGAGATGTGGCCATGAGTTGCAGAAATAAAAACCTCAGTCTGTTGGTTAGGGGTAGGTTTCTGTGAGACTACAGGCAGCACAAGCCTCGGGTGATTAGTTTTACCTTCTTAAGGGTCTGAGGATTTCACCGAGCTGTCAGGCAGGAAGTGGGAAAGAGACAGGAGAAGGAATACGTGTTCCCATCCGTCCTGGAAACTTCCCTACTAGAAGCCTCTCTAATAATAGAAGCTCACTCCTTCTATTACTGGTCTCAGATCCCTCCGTGGAGCCAGGCAAGGGTGAGCGTGGGCGATGTCAAGGGCAGAGTGATGTGATGGGGTAAAGCAGGTATCCTGGGGGCACACAGGCCAGCGTGGGAGCCCCTGTCCCTGCTTGCTGTTGGCCATGACAAGTTGGCTGCAACATTCTACCTCCTTGTGCTACAACAGACTCACCTATAAAATGTGCTGATTGGTCCCAATGTGAAGGGTTAAGCTAAGGATTAAACAAGACAATGAAAGATCTAGATAAAAGTCTGGCTCCACAAATGTCAACACCACCAGCCTCAGTCCTTCAGCCTCTCTATTCCTCTACCTCAAATCAAATCCTTTCATACCCTTCCCCCACCCTCAGAATAATGCCCAGATCTCTAGCCTGGCACCTAAGCCCCTTCATGCCTAGGTCTCTGCTTCCTTCTCATGCCTCCCTTCCCTACAAGTCCTACCTCATACCTTGTCCTGGAGTCGCACTGTGTGATTAGCATCTTCCCAAAGTGTGATGCTCTGAGCACTTCCCCAGTGGCTTCCTCCTCAGCCCAGAGCACTCAATCATTCCCTTCCCGTAGTGGTTCGAATAAAACCCACCCCCCAAATCATGTCCAACCAGAACCTCAGAAGGTGATCTTACTTGGAAATAGGGTCTTTGCAGTTGTAATTGATTAAGACGAGGTCATACTGGATTGGGTGGGCCCAAAATCCAAGGACTGGTGTCCTTAAAAGAATAGAGGGGACTTCCCTGGTGGTCCAGTGGTTAAGACTCTGCGCTTCCAACGCAAGGGGCGCGGGTTCTATCCCTGGTCGGGGAACTAAGATTCCACATGTCCCACAGCAAGAAAAGATACTAAAAACAAAACAAAACAAAACAAAAACTTTAAAGAAAAGGAATAGAGGACACACACGCGCACACACACACAATCACGTGAAGACAGAGACTAGACTGATGCATTTACAAGCTAAGGAAAACCAAGGATTGCCGGCAACCATCAAAAGCTATTGGGAGGCATGGGACAGATTCTCCCTCAGAGCCTCCAAATGAGCAAACCCCGCTGACATCTTGATCTGGGGCTTCTGGCCTCCTGAACTGTCAGAGAATAAACTCCTGCTGTTTTAAGCCCGCCCAGTTTGTGACAATTTGCTATGGCAGCCGTAGGAAGCTAATATACTCCTCTTCATGTGCTCACCTCAACTCACCCAGGCATCTCAGCTTGGACGTCGCTTCCTCAGGGAGCACCTTTGCCTCTGCATGTTGGGATGAGGCTGTGCTCTCTTCCCTCACAAACCCCATGGTTGTTGGTTATCTGGCTACACTGCTACCACCTCACCATCTGGTTGACCATTTTCCCACTCTAGTTTCTGAGCTTTCATTTATCCAGCCTAAAACATAGTGCTTGGCCCAGGAAGGTGCTTAGTAAACATCCAGAAGCCTAAAATCTTGCCCAGACTTTGCCAGAGGAATGTAAGTCTGACCCTAGCATCCAGAGGGCACCTGATCAGACCCTGTATGGCCCCTCTTTGCTGCTCTGCCTTTATCGCAATGCTCGTGCCTCCAGCTGGTTTGCTTAAACACCCAGTATCAAACGCTGAAAACCACACAGAGGTGAAAAATAGAAAGCACCTCCAAAACCACCACACCGAGAGAGCCTTCTGAAAAGTCAAGGTTAGAACTCCATTCAGCCTGGCCCCATTTTAATCTATTTTTCCGGTTAAAATATCCAGGCACAGGAGAAGGAGCCAGAGAAAGGAAAGAAAGGGATAATGTGAGAAATGCTTTATGTGACAACGTGTCATTCGGAAACTGATTATTTCTGTCTTTGGCCTTTTTAATATTCCCTCACAACAGCCAAGCCACAAAAGGATTTGGTATTCTAAGAATGGATTTATAATACTCTGTTAGGCAGTGATAAGAACATGGGCCTTTAATCCTCAGAGCTGTGAACATGCATATTCTCCCAAGTAATGTCCTTCCCTTCTCGTCACTTGAGTCTGGTCCCGACAGCCAGCCCCAGGACAGCTGAGGCCTGATGACCCACTGGGTGTTCTCCTGGCCGTTTGCTGAGTGACAGCTAGCAGGGAAAGGGGCTGGGTCTCCAAGTTCTCTGGGACATCTTCTTTCAGGCCTCAGACTACGTGTAAGCTGGAGGGATTATTAGAAAATAGGCCAAACCCATGGTGCTACAGGTAAGGAAACAGGCACAGAGAGTAGAAGTGACTTGACCAAGATCACAGAACATCCTGAAATGGTTTTGGAGGCAGACTATGTAGCCAACACTCCCCAAAGTTGCTGAGAAATCATGAATCCTGACAGTTGGATCTACAAAATAGTTTCTTTCCCCAACCTTTCTTTCTCTCCATCCTATGTCCCAGTCACAACTACCTTTCACCATGATAAGTTGAATACACTCTGAACCATCTCCCAGGCTTTATTCCATCTCCTTCACTGTACTCAGCCCATCTTCTATCATAAATAATGCACAGCGGGAAACAAAGCCCCTCCCCACTGAGTAAGCTGGAAAGTCCCGCAGCTTGACAGTTCATGTTCATCAATTGCTTAACTTATATCTCAAAATGTATGCCTCTGAGATAATCTTCTCAAAATGTATGCTTCCCCCATCCATGCCACCAACCCTACTGTGCACCTACGATAGGGCACCATGCCAAGTATTCAACCACATGGGAACTCACTGTTCCTACTTAATGTTCTGAGATTTCCTCTGCCTGCAACACTGCCCTCCTTGTTATTCCTCAACCCCACATCTGTAAGCTGAAACATCAGGCAGACTTCATGGCTACCTTCACTGCCATCTCCTTGGTGAACTCCTCTGGGATCTCCCCGTCTGCAGCCTCAGCCAGAAGGAATCGTTTTACCCTCTGAATTCCCAGAATACTTCATCTCAACCCTTACTTCAGGAGCTTTAGCATTTTCTACCTTGTATTAGAGTTACTGATGCTCAAGCTCCCCAATTGGTTAGATGATTATACCCACTGCTCAGATGAAAAAGTGGAGGCTCGGAAGATAAACTTGCTTGAGAATACACAACACAGTGGCAGATATATGGGATAAGACCTCCCACCTGGGGCTATTTCCAGTAAAACTGCAGGCCCACTCTCTCACAGACTGGGAATGGCCACTGGAGCTGCAGGAAAATAAGATGATAACATAGGTCAGAGCCATAGTGCAAATGGCATGACTATTCTTTAGGCATTAAGGATCCAAGACTTTTTTTTTTTTAAGCAGAAGAGTGGTGAGATCACATTGGATGTATGTGGTGAGGAGACTGGAAACTGGGAGACCAGTGAGATAGCTATTCACAGTCATCTAGGACAGCACTTCTCGACTGGGGGCAATTTTGCCCCGCAGGAGACATTTGATAATGGAGACATTTTTGGTCGTCACAACTAGGGAAAAGGTGTTACTGGCATTTAATGGGTAGAGGCCAGGAAATCTGTAAGCATCCTACATGCACAGGATAGCCAGGAACAACAAAGAATTATTTCTTTCAATAGTGCAGAGGTTGAGGAAGCCCTGGTCTAAGAGAGAGAAGATGAGATCTGAGATTAGGGCAGTTGAAGTGAGTAGTTAGCTAATGGGGTAGAAATAAGACACACCACAGGGTGGAAAGAATTGGTGTTTGATTGGCAGGAGGGGGACAGAAAGAAAGTGCCAACGTGACAGTGAGGTGTGGATTCTGTCACTGGGTTAGAGATGAATCTGTCTATGTGGTAATTTTTTTCCTAGGTAAGCTCCCAGAAGGTTATGAAAGATCCCAGCACAGAATCAAATGAAGAGATAAGTTTACACGTATGAACAATTAGGAGCGGATAAATGCACAACAACAAAGATGTGCATGTATATAATATATATATTATATACATGTATGTATGTATTCATGTGTATAAAAATATATTCTCAACTATCTTTATATATAGATACAGATATAGATATATATGGCTGGCTATATTTATCTATAGTTATCTCTTTGTCACTAGACAGATGTAGGGTGACCTATTTAAGGAGGTCCCATTATAGAAAATGAAACTTTTTTTCTTTTAAAGTAATCATCTACTTATAATGTATCTTTTAGCGACCCTATTTTATTTCCCAAGATGATGTCAAGGGAATAAAGTAAAAATGCAGAAATTTGTTGAGACATACTCACTCCCCATCCAGCTCAAACTTTCTTAACCATCTTTAGATCAGATCAGAATGGGGGCCAAATCCTGGGTGATCATTCTGAATGCTATAGCAGTTCATCAAGAGGAAAGCTAATGAACACTGAGTCAGGCAGACGTGGATTTGAGTCATGGCTGTACTATCCTTCCTTTGGGTGTCACTGGTATATCACTTGTGCTTCTTTAGTTTTCTCCTTTATAAACTGGGTCACTAACACCTAACTGAGAGGGTCTGGGGAGGATTCAATGAGATTGCATTATAGAACACTGAGCGTAATGGCTTGCAAGTAGTAGATCTCAGGAAATGTTAGCATCCTTGTTATTGATGCAAGGCCTTGTTTCCTGAAAAGTTAGATACAAGGTAATGGTGGAGCCACCAAACTGCCTCTATTAAAGTATGAGATATTCTCTGTACAGTCTCCCAAAACATTCCCCTGATCACCCTGCTCTCCTCCTACTCCTGCTCTCCAAGCTGTGTGACCTTGACCATGGCCCTTCCCCTCTTCAGGGCAAGTAGATAAAATTGGCTGGTTTCTAACAGTCCTTCCAGCTCCAATATTCCAGATCAGAAAAGCAAAGGCAAACGTGAAAGCATTTTTGAACAGATGAAATATATATATTTTCATGACACCCGCCTCGCATTTCAGTTGTATAAGCATGAACTCACAACCCCAGTGAAACATCCTGTATCCCTCGCACCGTCTCACACAGCTGTGTTTTCGCGCATGCCACCCGCTCTGCCTGAAATGTGCTTCCCCCACTTCTTTGTCTAGTCCTTTAAACCTCAGCTCTTGGGTCATGAGTTCTCAGCAAGCCTTTGTGAAACCTGCTGTCTCTGGCTGGTTAAGTACTCACCTGTTAGGACCCCCAGTGACTCATGCTTCTGTCTTCCAACTACCCTCTCATCACCCTGAGTGCCCCTGGAGGACATCCTTAATCAACTCCACGTACCCAAGACCAAGCCCAGGGTGCAATAATGAGTAGATCTCACTAGGCACTGATTGTATTTCCACAGTGAGAGGCAGTGAAGGGAAGGGCAGGGTTTCATTTATTTCTGAATAAATTTGAATGGCACATAGTAGATCCTCAATTACTTCTTGGAAGAATTAACGAATGAATCCATTATAAGTGCCTCCTTGAGGGTGGGTGACTGATGTACACCTACACCTGTTTGGCCGTTCTCCGTGTGTGTGGGAGAGGGACCTGAAAACAATTCACAGGAGGCGCTTAGCACTAATCAGCATCCTTCTCCACATCCTCAGGTGGCCTCTCAAGTTCTGTCAGGAATCCCACTCTGAAGATGGACGGGGGGGAGCATCTCTGAGAGGACTGATTTTCTTCCTATTCTTTGAGTCATGAAGATAAACAGATGAACCCAAGTGACTGTGGAGGAGACTTGCACTCATTCACTGATTCACTCATTCACCAGATTAAGGGCATGCCTGGAACCAGGCAGGCCCAAGTTCAAGTTCTTGCTCTACCACTTGCCAGGGGTGTGGCCTTCTCTCTGTGAAGCCCAGTTTTTGCAGTCCCGACATGGAATAAAACCATTCACCAAAATGGGCTGTTGTGAGGATTAGATAAGATGATGTATGTAAAATATGTCCTACAGCCCTTGACCTACAAAAAAACATTCACTACATGGCCGTTACTGGCTTGACTGTTACTGCTATTACTGTCATGCCCCGCCCCTGTGCCAAACCTTCTGCCCAGATTTAGGAAAACCCAGATAAAGCCTCAAGAACTTGCAGTCAGTCTGGGGAAATAGATAAGTAAGCAGATGATGACTGTACTGCCCAGTTTGATAAGCTCTATGCCAGAAGGAAACACAGTAAGAAGCAAAGGTTCTGATAGCTTCTAAGTGCAAAACATAGAAGAAGTGGGAATAAAAAGGACTTCCCTGTCATTCCAATTACAGTTAAGTTCAAAGGTAGCGGAGTAGGCTGGCCCAACTTACCAAGTATACTCATACCCAAAATGTGACAGAAAGGCTGGATAACCAACTAAGCAGCCTGGCTAACCATGCAGGAGGTGATGGCCCCGAGTTCCGGT
The DNA here is from genome assembly GCF_964165515.1 of Mesoplodon bidens. Classification (NCBI taxonomy): domain Eukaryota; kingdom Metazoa; phylum Chordata; class Mammalia; order Artiodactyla; family Ziphiidae; genus Mesoplodon; species Mesoplodon bidens. The sequence continues at coordinate 17,204,519 of NC_138162.1, read as the reverse complement.
ACCTGAGCTATCGCGTACCAGCTGTGCTCTGGGTGGGTCATTGCCCTTCTCTAAGCCTCAGTTTTCTCATCGGGACGTTGAGGAGAGCAGTCTTCACAGAATGGGGTTATTGTGAGAATTAAACAAGTAAATGCACAAAGCATTCAAGATGAGGTTTAGAACAAAGCCAGTGGTCAGTAAATGGCGGTTTAAAAAATTCTGACAGAGGAAAACTGCCTTGAGAAAGAAACCAGAACACTTATGTCCTAGCCCTGGCCCTACCCCCTTATAAACTGAAGAAGTTTGCAGAAAGTTCACTGGTCCTCATGTGTAATTTTTTAACGAGGTGGCCGTAGCAGCCCTGTAAGTGAAGTGTTCTTCATTTACCAGACAAGGAAAGACAGCCTCCTAGAAGTGACTTTGCCCAAGGTTGCAGAGTCAGTTAGAGGCAGGGCACACATTTGGTTCCAGAATCCAAAGTCTGTGATAATCCTGAAGCTCTCGTTTGTCCCTAGAGTCGGTGGTATCTGGACCCTGTGGCCTTTGCTCAGGGCATCATTCTCAGGGAATGTGTTGCAGACACACACGGTCCATGGAGAGATCCCTAGTACGGTGCCAACCTTACACCACTGTGCCAACAACCCAGCCTTCTGAGACAGAAAAGAGAGCTCAGACTCTCAAGGAAGCCGGAGGCTACGGAGAAGCTGGTCAACACTTAATACACTCAAAATAACTTTCATACAGGCAGGGAGCTTTGCACGTGAGCTGGCTTCTTGAGAAATCTTGGATGGGGAAAGGAGGTTTGGTGGAGGTGCAGGTCTGCAAACAACACACAGCCTCGTCAGTGAAGACCTCCGTTTGCATCACTGGTGAATGGTGCCCCTCACTCGTGTGTTCATCACGGCATGTCTATCTCTTTTCCTTGATTTAACTGTTTTCAAAGGGGACTTACCTCTCCCTGCTGTTATATTATACATTCATGTGTTAACTTTGTTTATGGTTGAATAGAACTTCCATAAGATAGGACCTCCATTTTGTTCATTACTTTATTGTCAGTGCTGAAAGTAGCACTCAGTGCTTTGTTGGTGCTTACTAAATATCTTTTGGATGGATGGATGGATGGATGGATGGATGGATGGATGGATGGATGGATGGATGGATAAGTGGATAAATGAGTGGGTAGATAGATGTCTCTACAAATGGCCTGGAAGTCCCAAAAGGGAAAGGGCTGAGTCTGAAGCATCCTTGAGTCCTGTCCTAGGGCTAGAAGACTGGAAGATACTTAGTGAATTCATACACACACACACACACACCACACACACACACACACACACACACTGCTGTGCATTCCCTCCTAGGGCCAGGGAAGGGGCACTGTGGGTAATTCAAAGGCAAACAGGACAACAGTCAGGCTACTTCTCCTTGCTTTGGGGGCAAAGAGGAGAAGTTGGTCTGCATTCCAAGCCTGTTTAATCATTTGCTTACTTGTAAATGCTCAGGAGACAATGAACCAGAAAGCAAAGAGGTGAGGTGATGTCCAACCCAATTATTCATGCACAATCACCTTCCACAGAAAGCAAACTGATAGCTATATCTATTTGCTATTCCTAGTCCTACGCCTGGATGGAAATAATAGGACTTTACATCCATGATGTAGCATCAAGTCCTGGCTGTCACTGATCAGCCGTACAGCCCTGGGCCAGCCACTTCAACTTTCTGAGCCTCAGTTTCCCCATCTTTAAAAAGACCATGATAACAGGTACCTTCTCCTCTTTATGTAAGGACCCATCTTGAGACTCATGTTTATAAGAGAATTTTCTCTGTTGCAAAGTGATTTACGCAGAGCAATGTTTAGTTAAAATAAGTGTTGAAAAAGAAAGAAGAAACACAATACCAGTAGTAACTCGGGCAGAGTGTCACTGAAGTCACAGAAAGCAAAGCTGCAAACCCAGAGGCTTTCCAATATTTCCAATGCCTTCATAATCTACCCATCAAGTTTCTTCAAAACGTATCACAAATCACACACTAGGGGTCTTTTGGAGGCACTGTTTTGCTGCCATTTCCCAGCACTGGTGATGGAGCTGTCTGTCAATTGTCCGGAAGGCGTGTTGTGACAGCCTGGAGGGTTTCCCCTACTGAGCCTGATCAGGAAAACCCCAGGAAAGGTAGTTACTAAGGGCAGAGAGGGTCAAGCACAAGACGACAACCAATGAGAACGGAGAAGAGAGGGGACTCAAGGGGAGGCAGATGTGAGCAATGACAGAGGCGGGAAGCAAAAATCGCTCAGTGCCCTCCTTGCAACCATCAGGGCTGACCTGGTACGATTCAGCCTTTCCTCTTTACCTTCCTGCTCCTTGTCTCCTGAGTTTTCAAAAACACAGAATTCAGCATTTCCTGAGTACCCCAAGTTAGCGGAGAGAACTGCCAGCCACCTACTGCCTTACTCTTAGTAACTCTTCTTACCTCGGTGATACCCTCCACCCTGGGGAACACCTCTGGCAACCCAGGGCACAGGCTGCAGGGGGCGCTGGTAGGTGATGCTTTCCTTCCTTGTTCAGGGAACATCCCAACTGAAACACGGTTAAGCCCCTATCCCCGCCATGAGTGCTAAGCACCTCAGACCGTGTCCCCTGAGGCCTTGCTGTCACCAGCTGGGCTGCTCCAAGGCAGCTCTCCGAGTTCTGCTTCCCCATTCCATCCCTAAGATTCTGCATCTATATCCTTCCAAGGACCTCCCTCAGATCCAGCCCCAGCTGGGCTTCCAAGACTGTACATTGTCCTTAGCTCAAGTCCAGGGTGAAGTACAGGAACCCCAAACCTCAGCACTTCATAGCCTAAAGGGGTCAGTGATAGCTCCCCCAAACCAGCCACCCAAGAAGACATATCATTCAGGGGCCACTAGAGCCTGAGGCTGGAAGGATGAGGTGTGGGACAGCCCAGGAACTGTGTCAATTAAAGAGAAATTAGATGCGGCTCAACTAAATGACCATGTCATGGAGTCACCTCCTTCCCATGTTGGTGACGGGTTTGAGCTCAATCCAGAACAACTAGCTTGGGTTCCTGGCCCCTCCAGAGCCCTGTGGATTTTGAGCCAACCAGAACACCCTGGAGGAACAGGTGGAGGTGGGATAGGACTGCCCCAGAGAAAGTCCCTGTTTCTGAATCTCACCTTTTTTTTTTTTTACATCTTTATTGGAGTATAATTGCTTTACAATGGTGTGTTAGTTTCTGCTTTATAACAAAGTGAATCAGTTATACATATACATATGTTCCTATATCCCCTCCCTCTTGCGTCTCCCTCCCTCCCACCCTCCCTATCCCACCCCTCTAGGTGGTCCCAAAGCACCAAGCTGATCTCCCTGTGCTATGCAGCTGCTTCCCACTAGCTACTAGCTATCTAGTTTACGTTTGGTAGTGTATATATAAGTCCATGCCACTCTCTCACTTTGCCCCAGCTTACCCCTCCCCCTCCCCATATCCTCATCTTAATCCTGAGCCCCCAAGGAAGCTGGGGATATTCATTTCCAAGGCTGCCATAAAAGTCACCACAAACTGGGTGGCTCAATACCCACTACTTGGTCCATAGATGTTCTCAGCAAATTTTTCTGTTACTATTATCATATTCACGCACAACTGCATTGTCTCTCTTCCCTTTATAGGGAACTTTTTTTTTTTTTTTTGCATTTCTCTCTCTCTTTCTCTCTTTCTGAAAGCTTTTACATCCCCCTGCCTTTTATCCATACTGTTCTGAAATTGCACCACAATGCAACTAGGTGTGGGATTTCCTCCCCTTTTTGTTCTCAGTGGACACTTTCAATTTGAATACTTGTTTCTTTTTTCTGCACAGGGAGGAATGTTGACATGATTCCCTCCCTCCCATTGTCTGTGCCTGGTTTCTGGGGCTCCTCCCGCTTTGCTGTCAACAAGCGAGTTTTCTAGGGGCTTAGCCAGGGTCTCCGGTTCATGAAGCCTCCCTGGATGCAGGGCCGCATGCCCTTCCAGGAGGCAGAGAGCAGGCTGGCAGTGGAACTCCTGAGGAAATCAGGGAGGGGCCGGATTCTGGAAGGATGCCCTGTCTCCAGTTTCCCTCAAGCAATCGGTCCTCACTCAAAAGGAGGATATCATGGAAAATTGCTGGACCTAAATCAGTATCAGGCTCAGTGGAAGTCAGGAGTTCAGAACTTAATTCTCTTAATGAGATTTTTGGGCAAGTCACTCAAGCTTCTTTCCTCACCAGTCAAGTGGCAATGATGATTTACCTTCCCTGATTCCCAGGGTGGTTGGGAGAAGCAAATGAGAGGATGCAGGTGAAGAGGCTTTGAAAATCACTAAGTGCTATTTACATACACGTGTATGTATGTAAGCAATACACATGCATGAAATTAAAATATACTCTCAAAACTCTTACTGCATTATAAATACTGAAACCTACATTTCTGCTCACCCTTCAAGATCCAGTTGAAATGTCCCTGTTACTATTTATTTGACTCAGCACCTGAAATAATTGGCTTGAATTTAGAACCACACTTTTAAAAAAAAGCAAGAGAGAAAAGGATATATTTAAACAAGAGAACTGCACACAGGGCACAGCAGCACCAACTGTGAGTAGTGGACATTCAGACTGACCAAGGAAGACAGTAGTTTCATGTTTCCCATCCCATCTTCCCTCTGGATTATAAATGCTCACTGAGTGTAGCAGTGAGAAAATGACCCAACTTCTTAAATTTCTGTCTCTGTATCTCTTGTCATAAGACATATATAGGTTAATTCATGCAAATTAAATGTGCATATGATAGGACTCCACTGTTATAAAATGCTTCTTGTATCTGTCTTATGGACTGGAGATTCCCCCCCCGTAAGATTCCATTTGGACCAATGACTCCCCAGTAAAATGTTGATGGACTCTCGCTGTAACAGAAGGGCATCTTTGCAATGCTGTGTACGAGGGCTGGGCAGCAGGAAGGGAGTTACAGGAGAAGTAACTGGCAGAGGGCTAGAGGCAGAGCCAACACTCTCTCCCCAGATCAGAGAAGGCAGCAGTGGTACCCAGCTGCCCGCAACCAGCCTGCAAAGGAAGCTGTGGGCAGGGATAGATGGTGTCTGGGATGCAGAGTGAGACGAGTTAAACTCAGCAGAGGCCATACAGACGTGCCTGGCATCCAGACCACTGCCCCCTGACCCCGCTTCCTCTTTCTCTTCCCGGCCCTCCAGTGCCAGCTAAGCTCTCCTGATCAGTCCACGTGTCTCATACCATGCTCATGCCATGCTAGGCAGGGGCTGGAGAGAAACCTGGTAGGAGCAGACAGACACACTCATCTTTCTAAACTAAAATCTACCTTTCCAACTGTCAGAAGAGAAAGGAACTCAGAGTTCTTCAGGTTAGCCAACACTGTTATGATTATTAGTTTGTGAACGTTTTCCTTTTTAAAAAATCTTAATTGGGTACCCATTTCTGGAAAAAAAAAACATAAAAAATTTCCAGTTCAAGTGAAGATTGGGAGCCTGAAATTTCTAGGGTTCCATGGAACAGAACTAGAAAAAAGTACTCTTTCATTTTGCCAAGGGGAATATCAAGACCTTCATCGCACTGACAAATTAATTGCGCTAACTGAATCAATCTTCACAGGGAATCTGAGGTTGGTGCTAATATACCCATTTTGCAGGTAAGAAAACTCAAAGAAGTTATGTCATTTGCTCCAGGTCCCAAAATGAGTCTGTATCAGACCCATGATCAGAACCCAGACCTGTAAGATCAGTAGAAAATCTGGAAGGGTTTCTTCTCCCCTCCGGGAAAAATCTCCTCCCATCTAAAAGTGTATTACTGTAACTACAAGCAAACAATATAAACAACCACCACTGCAACAAAACAGCATCATTTGCGCAGCACTTAGGTTTAAAAGCTTTTCCCTGCAGTACTCCCTCATTTGAGCAGCTAGCTTTGCATTACACGGCTGGGACCAGGGCGAGGCGAGGGAGGTGCTCATCTTGCATGCAAAACGTAAAAGGATGCCAAAAACTTAGTAATCAAGATAAATAATATGTTAATACACTACTTTAAAAAATCAAAATGAATGCATTCCTGAGTGTTTTGACAACTCTTTCAATTCCGTGCCCAAGATGAGTGAAGCATTCATTCCCCTACTCTAGTCCCAGCCCTTCAGTCTGAAGATCTCTGAAATGGGGAGGAAATGTATTATTGTACTATTTTACTCTAAGGGAGGTGATTAAATAACATTTCCAGGGAACTAAAGGCAGGTCCTTCTGACTCCAGGCCTTAAGCTCCTCTTCGGCCAGCTGTGGGCCTCTCAGCCCTGGGAATCCGGTGATGTCGGTGTGATGGGGCTAGGGTAGTGCTGAGTCCCATTACACATACCCCGAAACCAAGGCACACAGTAGCCGAATGAGTTGTGCAAGATCCCAGGGTTACGGTGTGGCAGAGCTCAGTAATAAACTCAGTTCTGATAGGATCCCGCAGTCCACACAGCCTTCCATCATTACCAAAACATGAGGATTATTCTGAATAAGATGCAGAAACGTGGAGGCTCTGAGAGAGCCCGCAGATGGCCACCATCCTGAAGCAGTGGTAACTGGGCTCTGGGCTTCCTACCATTCTGGGGAAGTGCCAAGGAGGCTGCCCTGGGCTGTAGGTAGTGAGCTGGAGACAATGGGGCAGTGGGCAAGCAGTGGAAGAAACACCAGCCTGTTGGTTGGTTGGAGACTTGTCCAAAGAATGTCATGAGCAAAGGAGAGGGTACTCAGGGCAGGATGTGGGATCCCGGGGGCTGGCTCTGACATTTGAGTCTCGCTCTGTATTGCGCTGTAAGCTCTGTGAGAGCAGGGGTGTTACCTGTTCAATGCTTGGTATCTTGGGTGCCTGAAACAATGCCTAACACATAGCAGGGGCTTGATAATAGACAAGATAATGGACGAATCTCAGTCTTTGAGATTCAGTTGGGTACAATGAGCCCTAGACACTGAGTTCTTCCACTGCCCCCACGTAAGGGGCAGCCTCTCTCTGCCTCAGTGTCCTCACCTGCAAAATAAATACAATGTACCTCATGGGTATGTTGGAAGAGAAAGGTGAGTTAATATAGGTCAAGCTCTAGGTGCAGTGTCTGGCACCTCATAAGTGCTACATAAATTAGGCAAAAGGATAATAAGAGGGCTTCCCTGGTGGAGCAGTGGTTGAGAGTCCGCCTGCCGATGCAGGGGACCCGGGTTCGTGCCCCGGTCTGGCAAGGTCCCACATGCCACGGAGCGGCTGGGCCCGTGAGCCATGGCTGCTGAGCCTGCGTGTCCGGAGCCTGCGCTCCGCAACGGGAGAGGCCACAACAGTGAGAGGCCCGCGTACCGCAAAAAAAAAAAAAAAAAAAAAAAAAAAAGAATAATAAGAAAAGTTAGCCCCCAAAAGCAAACAGAATAGAGGTAGCTGATATTTTCTTTTTGTGTCTGACACTGGTTCAGCCTCCACTGCTGGCCTCAGATGAGAGAATGCAGAGCAAGGCCTGAACCATGGAGGGAGGGAGACAACCACTGCCTGGCACCTTCTACCCACCAGTCCCTGCCTTCCCCACTTTACCAACATTATTTTACTTAATCCTTACAAGTTTGTGAAGTAGGTTCTATTGGTATCCCCTTTTCCCAGATTGAGCCTGAGAGAGAGGAGGTAGTTTGTTCAAGGTTGTTAGAAGGGCTGGTCAATGAGGCCAAGTAGCTCTGAAGGTCAAGTTCCAATGGCCGCTGTGCCACACTCTGGCACACCTCACTCTTCCTCTCTGTGCACCCATCTGCAAGCAGGGAGTCAGAGAGGAGATGCTGGTGCGAGGCCTCCTGCCTCCAACACTTGGTGGATACAGGCTAGCCAGTCTCCTTGGAGACATGCAGTCATGTTTCCCAAGGAGCCCAGGGTGAGGGCTGCCACTGGCCATGGTTTTGGGAAGGTGGCAAAGTGAAACCCCACCGTCTTACAGAGCTGCAATTACCACCCCACTCCCTGGAGGGAGGAAAGAGGTGTTTAATAAAAGACACTCCCACCCCCATCCAGTGCAGGAAGGAAGGGAAGAGGTGCATCCCCAGAGGCTCTGGGCAAGAGGACCCACTGGTTTGCAGGTATTCCCTCAGGGCCCTTGGCCCAGCCTTGTGTATCCATGGCCGGGGAACAGAGGCTGGGCTCCCTTTGTAGGCTCTCACTGAGGGACAGTGGGATGTCAGGGATGTAGCTGGCAGAGTTCAAACCCAGACTGGCCTGACTCTGGGAGGCTGGTGAGCGATGCTGGTCAAGTCCTTGCTCCTCTCAGAGGCTCACTTATGAAAAGAGATTGTACCACGTGGTCTGCAAGGGTCCTCCCAGCACGGAACTTCTTATGAGTGTATGAATTGAAGAGGCCACAACCAGCATCTCTGGCTCTGGCCCAGCCCGTGACTGAATCTCTTCCACAACACCCTTCAGTGATGAGAGACTCATTACTTCTTTTTTTTTTTTTTTTTGTGGTACGCGGGCCTCTCACTGCTGTGGCCTCTCCCACTGCGGAGCACAGGCTCCAGACGCGCAGGCTCAGCGGCCATGGCTCACAAGCCCAGATGCTCCGCGGCATGTGGGATCTTCCCGGACCGGGGCACGAACCCGTGTCCCCTGCATCGGCAGGTGGACCCTCAACCACTGTGCCACCAGGGAAGACCGAGACTCATTACTTCTTGGAAAGCATAGCACCCTAGAAGAAATTTTGAATGTCTCTTTCTCTGACGAGCTGTGTGATATAAGAGAATGAGTTCTCTTCTCTGAGTCTCAGTTTAATCAGTAGAGAAACAAGGATGCTGGTGCCCACCTGGAAGGATCGCTGTAAGGATTAAATGAGCTAATGTGAGTGAAGTTCCTGGTACCCAGTAGCACTGGCTATTATTCTCCAAGTTGCCAAGCTGCCACTCTCCCAAGTAGAAACAAACAAAAGGGGGAAAAAATGGTCTATTCACATGCAGATACTAAAGTTCCAGTCTTTCCCTGCTGGAAGACAGTCCACAATACTCAAGGATCCATCAGGCAGGGAATGCTTCTTCATAGAACCTGAGGTGCATCACTTTATCAGTGTGAAAACTGAGGCCCAGAGGGTGTATCTGCCCTGCCCAAGGTCACACAGCAAGGCAGCAGCAGACTCAAGATTCCTGAATCCCAAAGTCATCATATACTCTACTGGGGTAACCAACAGGCCCTGTCATCCTTGGCTAACAGCATCCCCTCAGAGACAAAAGGCAGCACTGAGTCCCCACAATCATGTCAGCCGGTGTTACCTAAGCCAGACACTGGGCAGGACACTTGGAGCCCAGAGAGGAATGAGAAGTGGCCCCTCCTCCCAAGGGGCTACAAGTGCGGGAGGGACAGCAGAGGAGTTAGGGAAACCTGTCCACAGTTTCCAGAATATGATCCTCCCTCACTCCTTTTTTCCTCCTCTCTCCGTAAAAGGCCCAGCAAAGCAGACAGATGTTGACAACATCTGGGCCACTGTTGTCAGGCAGCAAGTAGCTCTCAGCTCCCATTGGAGAAAAGACGCCGTCGGTGTGAGGAATGATAATCAAGAGCTCACGTTTGCAGAGTGTTCTCTCTGGTTTCAAGAGACATCCCCAATCCTTCTTGCTCCCGTTCATTAGCCCCGGTGAGTGCTGCAGACAGCAGCTGTCTGAAAGCCAGACAGGGCCATTTCCACTGCTTAGAAGGCAAAACCGAGGCTCACAGAAGTTAAGCTTCCTGCCCCAAATCACAGAGCTAATAAGGCAGCTGGGGCCCAAACATAAGGTCCCATGACTCCTAGAATAGTGCTCCTTCTCTGTGCTAGGCTCAGGCATGGGCTGCAAGTGAGCATAAAAATGTATGCAGCCCTCTCTCTATATTTAAAGAAAGTGAGTGTGTACCAGGCACAGGATCACGTGGTTAGTATGCTTACGCGTTAATTCTCTCAACATTATGAGATAAATGTTATTATTATTATTTTTTTTTTTTTGCAGTACGCGGGCCTCTCACTGTTGTGGCCTCTCCCGTTGCAGAGCACAGGCTCCGGACGCGCAGGCTCAGAGGCCATGGCTCACAGGCCCAGCCGCTCTGCGGCATGTGGGATCTTCCCAGACCGGGGCACGAACCCGTGTCCCCTGCGTCGGCAGGCGGACTCTCAACCACTGCGCCACCAGGGAAGCCCGAGATAAATGTTATTTTTATCCTTCCTTTTTGGATGCAGAAGTTGAGACACAGTGAGGTCAAGTAACCTACGTGTGGTCACGGTGGCGACTAAGATGAGTCACTGGTCAAGTAGAAGGCCCAGGGACTTGGTGGGGAGAACTGGGGACGCTGGGTTCCCGGCCCTGCCATCCTTGCAAACTGGGTGACACTCTTGGCAAGAGGCAGAGCCGGACTTTGAATCCCAAAGCCGGTAGACTTTGGGCGTGACTGTGTGTGTGATAGTGGAAGGGGAGTGGGAAGGTTTCAAGGAGGAGGGACTGAGTCTTGAACAGCAGGATTCTGCCAGAATAAAGAAAAGGGTGTTACAGGCTGAAGCAATGTCCTCCACGGCTTGTGCTTGGCATGCTCCCAGAACGCGAGGTTGCTATAGCTGGAGCAGAGTGAGGAGGGGGAGAGGAGGAGATGAGGTGGGGACACACCATGAAGCCAGAGGGCAGAGGACCAAGAGACCAGGCAGTGACAACAATCGAGGGCAGCCGTCGTAAATTCAGAGCAGACGCTCGAGCTGCCCTCAGATGGTCCTTCTTACAGACTTGCCCTTCTGTAACGTGTGTCAGGTCTTTCTCCAGGATAACAATCTTTGAAAGGGTTTCTAGAACTTATCTAGTCCAATCCCAGTTTTGCAAATGGGGGTCCAAAGTCCAGAGATGGAAGGGTTTTGTACACACTCACTCAGCACAACAGGGATGTAACTCAGGGTGGAACCCAGGCTTTCTGCTTCCCTGGTAGACACTCTCCAGCCCTCGACACCATACTCTCAGCCTCATTTTCTGCATATCATGAGGCTGTAGCACAAGGCTCACATCCACTCCCTGACTACCTGAGTCCTGGTTAAATTTGTCCTTAAGATGCTTTTCAGAGTTGACACTGCAGCTCCTCTGAGCCTGCATGACTCACGAGTTCTCTCTAATGGATTCGTTTGGGTACATTTTCAGCTAGAAGAATCTTTGACAGCTGCACTCCTACAAGCCAGGAGTACCTTCTAAAGGATCCATCTGGTTTCGTTCACGCTAGAGGTCATTTTGACTTTTGTATCACTTCAAGCAGTGAGTATCTTGTGAGGAAGGGGCCTAAACACAAATACCTACAGAGAACGTGCATAGCGAAGGGAAGAGGATACAATAAAAGAGACAACAAACAGGGAGTGGTGGGGACAATGGCAAACGACAGCCCATGTGATCTTTCCACAGGGGTATCTGCTACTGAAATCCAGCCAATCGTTGCCATCCAAGAATGTGGATCCACTGTACATGGAGCATGCAGTTTTGCACGCGCACACACACATAATCTATACTTTCGTTTGAAATCTGATTTTCAAATTTGGGCAACCAATTTTTTTTTTTTTAACTGTGAACAAAATGAGACTCATCTGTGGCTTAGAGATGGTCTTGGGCTCCCAGTTTACAAACTGTTCTACAGGGTCCAATTAGTTTCACTGAACTTGGAGCTAACTTTGACATTCGCGTTACTATAGATCCTCTTAGAGAGTGCTTCCTACCTGGAATGGTTTCCCTGGACTCAGCTGACATCCTCCTGAGCATTCCTATAGACGGCTGGACTGAAAACTGGCAAGTTTCCACCTAGAGGCTATAACCTATAAATATATCTTAAACCTCCATTCCTTTTACACTCTGCTGGTGGATATAATTGAGTTTCTCTCTGTACCAAATGAGCTCCGTGTTCTTAGTACTTGACGTACTTAATGGAGGAAAGTCAGGAGGAGTCTGAAAAAGCAGGAATAACGTGGAAGTGTAACAGGGATATGTGGGCTGCAGGTATCACAAAGGTTTTATCGCCTCTTGTTAGAAGACAAAAGCATAAGTAATGTTATCATTTCACTCTCTGCAAAACCAAGGCTTTATGCTACCCTGCCCAGCTACATATATACAGGTGGCCTGGAGACATGGATGAGGGCTCGGCCGCTGCCAGGAGTTGATTCTCAGTAGGGGGCAGGTGGGCCCAAGGATGACTGGAGGTGAAGTTTGGCTGGGAAACCTGCTCTCCCAGGAACATGATAAGAAGATGTCCCTAGTGGGGTTCCTCAACACATGTCATGTGGGCCCTGTCGGCGTGCGGAACCCGCCATGCAAGGCCGAGGCTGCCCAGAACAAAACCTGGTGCCAGAATGCCACAGGGATTTCTGTGTGTCCCCTCTGTGTGGCCCTGCAGATGGAGGACACCAACTCCAAGCTTCTAGTTTGCCTGCTGACTCATTCATTCTTTCACTTATTCATTCATTCCATAAATATTGAGTGATTCATCACCATCACTGTCACCATGATCACCAGAAACATCAATGTCATCTATTTAGAGTCTTCTATTTTTCAGGCACTTTGCATCTGCATAGATCATTCTCTTCAATTCTATAAGAAATCTGCAAGGAAAGTATTGCTATTCCATTTTACTAGGAAGGAAACCAAGGGCCAGCCAGGTCATGTGATATGCCAAAGTCACATATCTATGAAGTAAGTGACAGAGCTGGGCTGTGAAACTAAGTTGTCTGACCCCCCACCCTGCTAAAATTGTGGTTTTCTTATTGCAAAACACTACCTTTGTTAATAGTATAACATTTTATAGTGCGTTGGAATGAAAATCTTTGATTCTCATAACTGGGAGTGGATCGAATTATATTCATTTTCCAGAAATGAGAATGCGTCTCAGACAAGTTAAATGACTTGCCAGAGCCACACAGCCATTGTGCGGGTCTGAAACATAGGTCTTCTCCCTCCAAGCCCAGAATTCTTTAAAACAGGATATAATCCCCACCTATACGGTGGTAATGACAATCATTCATAACCCTGGAAGCTATCAATCATTGATGCTTCACTGTGTCCCAGAAGCCCTACTAAGCACTTGAATAGAATAGACTCATTTAATCCTCATGACCACCCTATAAAGTCAGTGTGACTATTACCATAATAAAGAAACTGGGCTCAGAAAAGTAAACAATGCTTGCCTAAGCTACACAGCTAGTAAAGAGCAGAGCCAGCACTGATACCAAGGTTTTTCTGACCTGAGTTCTTCATCAGACACAGACACTTTGTCAAAGACTTCAAGGTGCCTGTCCAATATGTATTCTCCCTTTCTCCCTTAGTGACAGACCCTGATTTTATTTAAATGGGTACACTTCCAGCTAACAACTGCATCTGTCAGGTGAATAAGTTCTGGTCAATGAGATATTAAATATAAGTGTCGTGAGGGATTTCCAAAAGCTCCTTAAAGGGAGCTGCTTCAGCTAGGAAGCCTCATTTTCCCTTTCCTTTTTCCCCTTCCTGCTGCTTGAGGCTCAAATATGATGGCTGACTTTCCTGCAGCCATCTTGGACCATGAGGATGTAGCTACACCTTAGGATGATGGGAAAATAAGGAAGGAAAGAGGGAAGGATGAAGGAAGAAAGGGGAGGGAGGGAGGGAGGGAAGGAGGAAGGAAGGAAGGAAGGGAGGGAGGAAGGAAGGGAGGGAGGGAGGAAGGGAGGGAGGAAGGGAGGGAGGGAGGAAGGGAGGGAGGGAGGGAGGGAGGGAGGGAGGGAGGGAGGAAGGGAGGGAGGGCTAAGTCCTTGAAGACATCACAGAGCTGCTCTGTCAGCCCTGACTATCCTCTCATCAGACTTGTTCTGTATGAGAAAAAAAATAAATTTCACCTAGTTTAAGGCACTATTATTATGGCTTTCTTGTTATATGTAGTCAGGCCTGATGTTAATTGATACAGATCTGCCCTCAAGTAGCTCCCAGTCCTGTAGGGAAGATGGATATGCAGCAAACTGATCACCATGATACAAGAAGGGGGCTCCAGCCCCAAAAAAAGGTGAGAAAAGGGCTCCATTCATCCCCCATGGGCTCTGCTGTCATGGCCCTCATAGCGAAACCCGTGGGCTAGGGCGTGCTCTGTGTAATGGCAATGGATAAGCTGTCCATTCTGAAAGGCAAATGCATCCATTTCAATTAGATGTGCCCAGTGCTAGGATTGTAACCAATTAATCCTGCCCATCTGAAGACTGATTAGTGGGAATGTTTGGGTGAATGGATACTAACAGGCTAACGAGCCTGCTGTATGAATGCTGCCTCACGCCTTTTTCTGACACAACGTTGTGGATGTGTTTGCAGCGTCTGTGACTAATCTTTGAGTGGCGGGAGGCCCAGTCTGCAGGGCAGCAGAGGGCTGGGGCTCAGGGCACCAAGGTCTCAGCAGCTGGCGCCGGCTCCGGCTAGTCCTCGGCATCTGTGTTTGAATCCACGTGGCCCAGGCTCTCCCCCTCACTGCCCTTCTGCCTCCTGAAAAGCAGAGGCCGGCAAAGGCGTCCAAGGAGTCTGGACACAGGCCGGGAGGCAGGCGGTCTCTGCCATGGCTTCCGATCCTCCCTGAATCCACTGGGCAACTCAAGCAAGTCCCTTCCTCTCTATGGCTTTCAATTTACTCATTTGAATGACTCACAATCATGTTTTGAAATCAAGGTAAGAACACTTAACCTGACATCTACCCTCTTAAACTTTTAAGTGTACAATGCGGTACTGTTAATGAGATCCGTGCAGCTGATTTCTAGAACTTATTCATCTTGCATGACTAAAAATATATACCTGTTGAATAGTAATGCCTCACTTCCCCTCCCCGCCAGCCACTGGTAACCACCATTCTACTCTCTGCGTCTATGTGTTGGACAATTTTAGAGACTGCATGTAAGTGGAATCATGCAATATTTGTCCTTCGGTGTCTGGCTTATTTCACTTATAGCATAAGGTTCTCAAGGGTCATCCATGTTGTTGCCTATGGTAGGATTTCCTTCTTTTTCAAGGCTGAATAATATTCCATTACACACACACACACACACACACACACATGTATATTCCATTCTATATCTATATATCACATATTTTTAATCCATTCATCTGCCAGTGGAAATTTAGGTTGTTTTTACATCTCGGCTATCATGATGATGAACAGGGCTGCAATAATCTTGAACCAGACTTACTTTGCCTTCTGGAATCTGCACATGCTCTCCCTGCCTGGTACATCCTTTCCCACCACTGTCTGCCTAGTTAGCTTCTTCCTATCCTTTAGATCGCTGCTTCCTTCTGGAAAACCTTCTCCAGCCACCACTTACCTAGGGCTCTCTATACTACATAGCATCCTGTGTTCCTGGCATCCTCACAACTGCGTGTTTACGAGCTCCCTGAGGGCAGGAGGCAACGTCTGATGGCCCGCAGTTATGTCCTTGGTGCCTGGCACAGTGCATGGCACATAGATAAGACAAAAATGTGTGTGTTAAAGCTCTGTTCTGCCCATGTCGCTGAATAGAGTAAGAGGCAAGCAAATGGAATGTAGGATTGAGGGAAAAAAGAAAAAAAAAACACTTTGCAAACCTCCAAGTTGATATACAAATGTTAAGGAATTAGGAGTAATGAAAAAGTCCTTGAAGGTACAGAAAGAAAGCATTTCAATTCTTTAAGAGCTTCACACTTGCTCAATGTGTCACCAATAATTACCCTGGCTTTTCCTTCCCTCACTCGTTGTAATTAAGACAGAGTGTCTTTGTTAGTGGAGAAACCAAGGTCCACAGCAGCAAGCGATCATGCAGGGTGCAAATCCTGGCACGTGGCACAACGACTGCATGGCCCTGGACAAGTCCTGCAGCCGCTTTGGGTCTTGCTGTCTTCTCCTGCACGACGGAATGAAAATCTCCACCCTCCAGCTCATGGGTTGTCGTGAAAATCAAACAGTTAATCTGTATACAATGGCTTGTAGTCTGCAAAATGCTATGGAAGTGTCACTTTAATAGCTTCCTGCTGGTGTCTCTAGCAAACAGACAGTGGATATTGGAATTTGGTTTTCTGATCTCTAAATCCTGGGGAAGAGGACAGAGGTAAAGGAGAGTGTGGGGCGTCTGATGCATTTCTTTACCAAGTTCACTGAGCATCTACTATGTGCTGAGCAAAGTGCTATTCTAGAGACTGGGGTATAAGAGGTGAGCAAAGCATGCCCTTCCCTCAAGGACCTTCCACCCTGGTGGGTGGGGGTGAGGTGCACAGGTGGGTGAAGAAATGGTTACTATATGGCACGTGTCTCTGCAGAGCTGTGAGCTGCAGGAACAGAGGGATGGTAGGCATTGACATTGACACAACTGTTCGGACCTGATCCTGAAGGAACTTCTGGAATAGGTGAAGGTGCCTGGATTCTATCCTGTGAGGGATTTTGAACATGAAAATGACCAGGTCAGATTTAGCAGTCGAAAGAACATTCTGGAAACAGGCAAAGAGGCAAAAGCACCAATAAAGGAAACCATGACAGGAGTCTTCTCAGAACTTCGGAGAGAAAAATGGAGAAAGAAAAACTGTAGCAGAACGGGAGAGAAAAATAAGAGAGAATCAGAAAGGAATGTTAATTGAAAATGTGAGGAGAGAATGTCTAATAAGAAACTTGTAAAGACAAAGACATAAAAAGCAAGGATTAATGGCTTGCCTCCTTATCTTAAGGCTTTCCGAGGCCATCCACTACCTACGCTGTTCATCACTCAGGCTGCACTCCTGGCTATAGGACAGAAACCTACCCAAATGGACTCTCTATCACTGAAGGAGATGCAAGAAACAGAGGGAAAACAGAGGCACGGATTCTGATCCCAGTTCTGGTCCACCTGCATTGAGTGAGGTAGGGAAGTTACTTAACCTCTCTGATCTGCAGTCCCTTCATCTGCAGCACCTACATCACAGAGTGATGAGAGGGTCAAAGGAAAGGATACATGAAAGACACCCAATATAGTTCCTAGAACAAAGGAGTGCCTTCATGTCCTTCCCCTTCATCCAACCTTTGCCTCACTCCAGACCCACGATCACCAAACAACACTGAGCGCCCACTATGTACCAGGCATGGAGGAAGACGATGCCTTGCCTGGGGTCTTGCTCAAGGAAATGTACCATGTCTCACTGGGCACTCAGAATTGCTGTGAAGTAGATAGGTAAGCATCATCCTTACTGTGCAGACATAGGACCTGAAGCCAAACGAAGGGAAGAGACCACCCCTGCCCAGAGCTTGGATCTTTGAACGAACCCAAACCTCTTTTACCCCAGTTACGGCTAGGTCCTCGCACAGTGATCAGAGGTGGATCCTGTGTCTCAGAAGAGCCTCTTCCCAGTGCGAGCAGATGTAAGCAGAGTCCTACTGTGTAGTCCTTTTCCCAAAGCCTGGTGGCCCACTACAAGGTTTCTCTCTCTTGCCCTGTCATCTACACCTGGACCAAAACCCTGGCAATTTATGTTTACGCCTCTTTTGCAAAGAATCGTCTGTGGGAACCTAAGGAAAATGACTTCATCCTTTTAGACCTTGGTTTCCTCATGTGCAAAGTGGGAAAATCCTCCCTAATCCTGCTGAATTCACAAGGGGCCACTATTAAAATCATATATGAGAATATACGTGAAAGCATCGTGTACAAACATGATACTTTTGGCAAGACTACTTTTAACCAGAAACACAAAAAAATTTTGTTCTCTTAAACAGACTTGTGGTTGCTAAGGGGGAGAAGGGGGTGGGGGAGGGAATGGACTGGGAGCTCAGGGTCAGTAGATGCCAACTATTACATACAGAATGAATAAACAACAAGGTCCTACTATATAGCACAGGGAACTATATCCAATATTCTGGGATAAACAGTAATGAAAAAGAATAAAAGAATGCATATATGTGTATAACTGAGTCACTTTGCTGTACAGCAAAAATTAATACAACATTGTAAATCAACTATACTTCAATTAAAATAAAATAAATGTTGTTCTCTTGACTGTCAAGGTTTTTAAGAGCATCTTAATTTTCTTTGGATCTAAAATGCCTGCTGGAGTCTGCCAGAGCTTAAGCCTCATGACAGCAGAGACTCCAACTTGAATAAGGTGCCTAATATTTAGTAGATAATCAATAAGATATGAATGAATGAACTGAATTAAGTATGGATAGATTAATGGATGGATGGATGGATGAATGAAAAGGGACATATTTTAACTTCAAAACACTATTATATCATGAAATGAAGTGTATACAGTATATGTGTGTGGAGTCATCCCTTCATAACTGCAGGTTCCACATCTACAGATACAGAGGACCAACTATATTATACCATTTTATATAAAGAACTCAAGCATCTGGGGATTTTGGTATTCACAGTGGTCCTGTAGCCAGTCCCCTGTGGATACCAAGGGACGACTATATACAGACACACACCTCCCGGCTGGAAAGAATCTCAGAGAGAAGGTAAATAGACTCCATAGTTTGTAGAAAGGGAACATGAGGTAAAGGGATGGGAAGAGGCACTGGTCCGGGGGTAACAGTGAATAAGCGGCCAAGCAGTAAAACCCTTGTGGCTCAGGGAAATGCACCCTGGGCTGGAGGGTCCCAGGCACTGGTCCTTCCTCTGATCCTACATTCATGCATGATTTTGGGAAAAACCCTTATACTCTGTCCCTCAGGCTTTTGTTTTGTTTTGTTTTCATTTATGAAAGTATACTGGCCAAAGAGTGAGAGGATGTCTCTAATGAAATAACTTTCCCTCTCTGTAGTGCATGTTCTCCTTCCTTGGGGAGTTTTGAGTGTAGGTGAAATGGTGAGCTAGCTTCTTCTCCCTTAAACTCCCTGAATTCTTATTTCCTTTTTCAATTTAATTTTATTTTTCATTGAAGTATAGTTGATTTACAATGCTTTCCTTTTTTTAAAGCCTGTTTGGATGAAAAGGTAAATAGACAAGTTTCAAGGCAAGAAAAGCAATGTGTGAGGGTCTCGGGTATGGAACAGTTTGTCCTGTCACGGTACTGGAGCTAGTCTGGGTTTCTGATGTATGCAGAGCAAGGAAGTCAGTGCGCGTACCCAGGGCAGCAGCTCCATCCTCACAGCGGAGGCAGGGCTGCAGTTACAGGCCAGCAGCTGCCCACACCTCTAAAGGACTGGCCTCAAGACCTAGCTGAGCTGCCCTTCTAGAAAGAAAGCCTCATTTCTGAAGGACGAGGAGAGGTAGAAGGCTGTGGCATCCTCTTTTCCTAGATCTCTCAGGGGCCTGGCACAAGGCTCTGGGTGCAGAAGGAGATCCTGAGACACAATCCACGTGTGTGACTGTTAAAGCGACAACTCGCTTATCCATATGAGGCATGGCTTATGAAGCCCTTTATATATATATATATATATATATATATATATATATGTATACACACACACAGTCTATTTTTTCCTCTCACAGACCACTGTCCAATAGCCTTACTCTCTGAATCCCTCAGACAAAGAAAGTTAAATTCAAAGGGGCTCAGGTGTATTCAGGTAAACAGACACATTTACCTAACATTTAACCGGAGAATTGGATGGAGGCTCTGATCTCACAGTGTCCCCTGTCCTGCAGGACTTCAGACAGGAGGAGGGGCCCTTGACCATATTCAATAAAGTGTTATGGTCGAAGTGAGCTTAAGATGATCTGCCCACACTTAGGACAGTTAAACACTTCAGAGAGTGAGGATGAAAGCCAGGCTGGTCTCGTGGAGAAGCTGAGACTTGAACTGACTTATAAACGAGGAATATTGACTCTGACTTAAGTAGAATGAAATAAAAAGAGGAGTCAGTATTCCAGGTGGAGGGAATCGTAGGAGCAAAGGCCTTCTGGTTAAAACATCATGGAGCGTTTTAGATGCTATAAGAACTTCACAATGTCTAGTCCAGACATAAATGTGAGGTTGGGAGTGGCAGAGGATGCCCTAGTTGCCTTAGATACAAGGCCAGGGAGCTAGGACTTAATTCTGAAGGGAATGAGAGCAAGGGAACATCGCAAGCAGGGGAGAAGATGTGTGTCCAGTGACAGGGTTGGGCCCTCGGCCCTTGTCCCACGACCTTGAACATCAACAAAATAAGATCTATGTTGTCTGTACCTTTCTAGAGACGGGAGCAGAGTACGTGTAGTTCCTTCATTATTACACAATCGTGTATTTGATCAAAAAGCAGAAAGGTAGCATGTAGTACAGACCCCAAACCGACCCCAAAGATATAATGTCAATAATCTGCATTTAAATTCAAGGTCAGGGACTTCCCTGGTGGCACAATGGTTAAGAATCCGCCTGCCAATGCAGGGGACAAGGGTTCGATCCCTGATCTGGGAAGATCCCACATGCCGCGGAGCAGCTAAGCCTGTGTGCCACAACTACTGAGCCTGTGCTCTAGAGCCTGCGAGCCACAGCTACTGGGCCCACGCGCCACAACTACTGAGGACCACAAGCCCGAGAGCCCATGCTCCGCAACAAGAGAAGACACCACAAGGAGAAGCCTGCGCACCTCAACGAAGAGTAGCCCCTGCTCGCCGCAACTGGAGAAAGCCCGTGCGCAGCAAAGAAGACCCAACGCAGCCAAAAAATAAAATTTAAATAAATAAATAAATAAATAAATAAATTCAAGCTCAGCAACTCCCACAGTGCCTTTGAACAACTCTGTGTGTTGTGTCCCTCCATCAGTGACTGCACCCCTTATAGCTAGACTATCGGCTGCCTCACTGCTGATGCTGTGACTTTGGGCAAGGTTCTTCCCTCCTCAGGTCTCCATTTCCCATCTGTACAATGAGCAATGGAACCAGAAGCTCGCTATGGTTGCATCTACCCCAGGTATGTAATGAGTTTTACTTTCTGAGAAAATATTCTTTATTTTTTTATTGAAATATAGTTGATTTACAATGTTGTGTTAGTTTCTGATGTATAGCAAAGTGATTCAGATATATATATATAATATATATATATACATACATATATATTTTTTACATATTCTTTTCCCATTATGGTTTATTACAGGATATTGAATATAATTCCCTGTGCGATACAGTAGGACCTTGTTTATTTTATATAGAGTAGTTTGTTTTTGCTAATCCCAAACTCATAATTTATCCCTTCCCTAGCCCCTTTCTCCTTTCATTACCGTAAGTTTGTTTTCTATATCTGTGAGTCTGTTTCTGGTTTGTAAATTAGTTCATTTGTATCATATTTTAGATTCCACACATAACTGATATCATATGGTATTTGTCTTTCTCTGTCTGGCTTACTTCACTTAGCATGATAATCTATATGTCCATCCATGTTGCTGCAAATGGCATTACTTCAGTCCTTTTTTTGTTTTTTGTAAGTACCATATATGTTATTTGCTATTTTTTTAACATCTTTGTTGGAGTATAATTGCTTTACCTGTTGTGTTAGTTGCTGCTGTATAACAAAGTGAATCAGCTATACATATACATATATCCCCATATCCTCTCCCTCTTGCGTCACCCTCCAACCCTCCCTATCCCACCCCTCTAGGTGGCCACAGAGCACCGAGCTGATCTCCCTGTGCTATGCGGCTGCTTCCCACTAGCTATCTATTTTACATTTGGTAGTGTATATATGTCCATGCCACTCTCTCACTTCGTCACAGCCTACCCTTCCCCCTCCCCGTGTCCTCAAGTCCATTCTCTACGTCTGTGTCTTTATTCCTGTCCTGCCCCTAGGTTCTTCAAAAAAAAAATTTTTTTTTAGATTCCATATATATGTGTTAGCATACAGTATTTGTTTTTCTCTTTCTGACTTACTTCACTCTGTATGACAGACTCTAGGTAAATCCACCTCACTACAAATACCTCAATTTCATTTCTTTTTATGGCTGAGTAATATTCCATTGTATATATGTGCCACATCTTCTTTATCCATTCATCTGCCGATGGACACTTAGGTTGCTTCCATGTCCTGGCTATTGTAAATAGTGCTGCAATGAACATTGTGGTACATGACTGTTTTTGAATTATGGTTTTCTCAGGGTATATGCCCAGTAGTGGGATTGCTGGGTCATATGGGAGCTCTATTTTTAGTTTTTTAGGGAGCCTCCATACTGTTCTCCATAGTGGCTGTATCAATTTACATTCCCACCAAAAGTGCAAGAGGGTGCTCTTTTCTCCACATCCTGTCCAGCATTTATTGTTTGTAGATATTTTGATGATGACCATTCTGACTGGTGTGAGGTGATACCTCACTGTAGTTTTGATCTGCATCTCTCTAATGATTAGTGTTGTTGAGCATCCTTTCATGTGTTTGTTGGCAATCTGGATATCTTCTTTGGAGAAATGTCTATTTAGGTTTTCTGCCTGTTTTTGGATTGGGTTTTTTTATTTTTTTGATATTGAGCTGCACGAGCTGCTTGTAAATTTTGGAGATTAATCCTTTGAATGGACTCTTTTTTAAAAAGACCTTTCTAATCATTATTTAAGAGTTTTTAAAAACTCTTTTTTAAAAAGACCTTTCTAATTTGATTATTTCTAATCAAGACCTTTCTAATCCAGACTTCTACCCAAACAGTTCATTAATTAATTAATTCATTAATTCAACAAACACTCAGGAGCACCTGCTATGTAGCAAACACTGGCTCTGTCGGCCTTACAAAGCTCACAGTCTCATGAGGGGCACCGACACTAGTGATCCTGTGGGCAGTGGTGGAATGGAGGAAACAGAGTGATGGAAGCACTTCGGGGCACACACCCCAGCCTTGGGGTGGAAGAGTCACCAAAGGCATCCAGGAAGAAGTGATGTCTAAGCTGATATCTGAAGGTGGACTTGCAGTAATCCAGGAAAAGGGAATGGGATGAAGATGAGAGAGGGAAGCAAAGGACCACCCAGATGGAGAGAAGAGCAGGTGGAAGGAGGCTCTAGGCGTTCAGTGTGGCTGCACCAGGCAGGGAGGCGTAAGGGATGAGGCTGGGTCAGGAATAGGCACAGGTCAAAGCCTGAATGGTGCTATAAGTAAAACTAAGAAGTCAGAACTATCCCAGATAAGTTATCTTAGAGAAGAAAGTGAGAACAACAGAGATGAAATGATCTGTCCAAGGTCGCAAACAGGAAGCAACTGGAGGTAGACTGTCAACCCAGGTCTGTCCCTCTGCCTGAAACTCGACTCCCGCAGATGCCTGAGTGGCTTGTTTACTCTCTTGCCTCATTCACAGAACCAAGCGAATGAAATCTTCTCAGAGAACGGCCTCCTGGTCACCTTACGTAAAACAGAACCACTTGTCATTGTCTAGCCATGACCCCGCTTCATCTTTCCTCATGACACTTATTACAGTCTGATATTATAATATAAATGTATGTGTTTGTGCATTACCTTCTCCTCACAAAAATGTAAGCTCCATGAGGATAAGGACTTGTTTCTATTCATGCTATATACCTGGTAGTCATAACAGTACCCAGCACACAGAAGGAATGCAATAAATGTTGAATGCATGAAATTCACTCAGTCATTCATTCAATTTAAAATCCTTGCTCTGATACTCAATGCTATATTACACTCCCATGACTGATAGGGAGCCTGTGACCTTTTAGTTACTATTGGCAGGAAAACAACATGACAGGATGTGGCTTTAGAAAGTCCATGCTGGTAGCAATGTAGAGGATGAATTCGACAAAGACACACTTGGGGGCCAGGAGAACAGAGAAGAGGCAGTGCACTACTGTTTGCCAGGGAAGATGATGGTCTAGACCAGGGAGTAGTAAGAGGGATGAAGAGGAAAGACCACCCCCGCAAAGGACCTGAAGCCTCAGGCAGACCGTCAGCCCAAGACTTGCCGCCCACTAATAAAAGATCAGGCCAGAGAAGGAAGGTCACATCTCTAGGAAGGCAGAGCTATTCCCATTTCTGGAGATTAAACATAAAAGTGGCAAGAACAGTCTCGCAAATTAAATATTTCCAGAACAGCCTCTGATAAAATTACACTGTCTATGGGTTGGAGGAGAGGTGTCTTTGGAAAAGGCAAAAAATAATTTTTTTGTTCTGCCTAATGATGATGGGGATGAATGTCTAAATAGTGTGGAAGTCAAGGCCAGGCTCACCTAATAGTCAGTGAGGTAGATACCTAAGGCAGAGCCTGATACCTGAAGGGTAGCAGGCTGACCCCCTGGACAGCACTTCTAGCCTCCCTACTCTCTGCATACACCTGGCCATCTGCAGCCAAGAATGGAGAGGCAGAACTAAAAGGTGATGGTTTTCATTCCAACAAAACCTGGGAAGAAATCAAGAAGATGCTGTACATATCTAAGTCAACTGCATTCATTTACTTGTTCATTCATTCATTTAGTCAATGATCAACGAACGCTTCTGATACCCTCAAAGACACAGCACTGCCATGGAGAACAAAACAAGCAGCAGGACAGAGCTAGTCTGTGTCCACTTGGTGTGAATAGCCCAGTGTTTCCTGACTACATTCTTTGCACAAGGCCATTACAAAAATCAAATCATCGCTACCTCGTTAGAGTGTTTTATATTTGTCAGGGCCTAGACATGTCTTGTACCACTTAATCAGCAACTCTGTAAGGCCACTAGCATCACTCTCATCTGTCAAACAAGGAAGCGGAAGCTCAGAGAGGTTTAGGAATGTGCCAGAGAGCAGGCAGCCTGGGATGTGGGAGCACAGATTTAAACCCATGTCAGGTTTTTGGCCAAAGCCCTTCCACGGTCCTGGGCAGCCTCATGCCTTTGCAGAAGTCGGGCTCTGAAGTCAGACAGCCCTGGAGGTGCTTAGAACAGCACCTGCCTCTCGGTGAGTGCTATATGAGGGTATCTGATGTCGATGTTATTATTACTAATAGGCAAGTTACTTCACCTCTGAGTCACAGCGTCCTCCTCTGTGAAATGGGAACACTAATGCATCACAGAGTTTAATGAGAATTACAAACATTTAAAGAGGTGGTGTATACTGTGTCCCCTTTGCTGCCTGGCCCACTGGGTGGTTATCAATAGCAGACTCAGAGCCAGGAAGGGGGATTCAGGGCACAGTGGGGGAGCGAGTGGGTCTGTAATGCTCCCGACTCCCCCCTGCCAGCCTCCTGTTCTAGAATAAGGCTGAACTCACCTCGGGGACAACTGGCCTGGAAAACCCAGTTGCCTGGTCCCCTCCTGTGCCTTCTGTTTGGCAGTCTCGCCAGCCACATACCCAGAGGTTTTTTATCTGCATGGGTGGCCAGCTTCAGGAAGCCTTGCCAAGTCTGAACTGTTGTGGCCTGTCTACTTCACCTACCTTGAGCGGCCTCTCAAGTGCTTAGAGAGCACAGAACTCTTGAACCTGACAGAGAGGGTGGGGTAGGGGTTCTCATGCCAGCTCTGCTTCTACTGGGATTTACCTCCTTTGGCAAATTGCTCTGTCTCTTCGAGCCTCAAATGTTTTCGTCTGTCAAATGGGGACATTAATAGCTACCTCCAAAGGATGGTGTGAGGAATATAGGACAAGAGGCATCGAAGCACCTAGTAAGCATGAGATAAATGGTGGTAGTTGAGGAGGAGGGGTGACACTGAAGATAATGCTCATTCATTGAGCATTTACTATGTGCCAGACCCTGTTCTAAACATGTGAGCAGGGACTGATATCCCAAAGTAGAACTTATCGTTATTATTGATATATTTCCTTAAACCCACTATACACTTCAGCTTCCATGTTTTTGGAGGGATGACTGCCACAAAGCTCAATGTTTTCTTGGCCATTTAATTTGACCAATAGATCTTGAGCTGCTATAAATGGCCAGGCCCAGGTTTAGAGGACGGGGAGACCGAGATGGGGATTAGTTACAGTTCCTGGTTAGGGAGCTTATCATTAACTTAAATTAAGCAGTAAAACAAGGGCATAGCTGACTACCAAACCATAAAGTAGTGAATTTAACTTATTTTCCATTAAAGCTTGCAATAAGACATACATAGTTTTACATATGTGTATGTATGTATGTAACTGACCTAAAAAAAGTTTCACACACTAAAAACTACTCGCCTTTAGTATAATGGATGAATGCCAAAATGTCTGTCCTGTTCTATTCTATTCCATTCTACTCTATTGTATTCCATTCTGTTCTATTCCATTCCACTCTATCCTTTTATATTCTGGTCTGTCATTTTCTATCCTTTTCTGTTCTATTTCATTCTATTCTGATCTGTATAATTCCTTTCCATTGCATTCTGTTCTATTATTTTCTATTTTGTTCCATTCTATGCTTTTATATTCTCTTTGATATCTCTTAAAAATGTTTGTTGCAAGCCACTCAAAATTTTATGACCCATTAAATGGTTCTGACCTATCCTTCAAAAATCACTAATATAAAGAAGCTGTTTGTCCCAGTTATTTATATCTGAGATACTCTCTTGAAATTAAATCCTAGCTAATACGAATATCTTAATAATTATTAAACAAATAATTGGAGTTACTCTGGCTGAAAGGGTGAGGGCCCAGAATTAACTGGCCACTTCCACTTTCTAGACCCCTAATAATTGGTGAGGATGACTTAGGGCTGACATTG
The DNA here is from genome assembly GCF_964165515.1 of Mesoplodon bidens. Lineage (NCBI taxonomy): Eukaryota > Metazoa > Chordata > Mammalia > Artiodactyla > Ziphiidae > Mesoplodon > Mesoplodon bidens. The sequence goes on along the minus strand of NC_138162.1, from coordinate 17,178,026 downwards.
ATTATAAAGAGCCCCCTCCTAGGCTGTCAGAGAAAGGATGGGAGGGAGATGACTTAAATTGTTGATTAATTCAGTTCATTTGTATATACTTATCAGATGCTTATGTGTACCATGCCAAGTGCTAGAGCTGGGCTTGAATAAGATGATTCTTACCCTTATGAGGATTTATCAAATACCCACCAAGTACTAAAGTACTTTACACACAGCCTCACATTAAACCCCCACTGTTCCCTTGAGAGACTATTGGCATTGTACCCATTTTACAGATGAAGAAACAGGCTCAGAAGTAGCCCATGGTCATACAGTGATACATAGTAGAGCTGGGATTTAAACCCAGGTTGTTTAAATCTCAGATTCTTTAGTTCTAGCTAGAGCAATCTAAGAAAGGGTCTCAGAGGAGGTGCTTTCTGAGATGACTCTATCTTTAGAGGCACAGGAAAGCCTTTCCTCTGCCTCTCAAAAAAAAAAAAAAAAGAATAGTGTGAGCAAAATACAGGAAGAAGGCTGGAGCTACAAAGCATGTTGGGAGAACATGGAGAAGCCAAATTTGGCTGCGGTACAGATTGCATGAGAGAGAGAGAGGATTTCAGTGGTGCTTGGAAGCTACACAGAGTGGGGGGGGGAGGGGAAAAGCAAGGTGGCTGGGCTGTCTGTTGGGGGCCCTCCAGGGCAAGTCCCAGGCTGAAGGGCAGGGTTGACAGGCCTCTGGCAGAGGTTAAGCTTCAGCCCTGATGTGGGAAGGGCACAGCTCATGGCAGGAACAAATTAATTCTTTAGAAGCACATGTCCAGAGCTGGCCACCTCTCCAGGGGAAAAAACAGACTTGGTCTGAATTAAAATTATGTAGACAAAAATAAAATTCTCCCATTTGGATCACTAAAAACCACTGCCTCGTTTTCAATTTCATTTGATGCTTACACCCAGCCTGTGAGGTCGGTAGGCAGAGATGATCATTTTCTCTGCGTGATGATGGGGAAATGGAGACTCAGGTGTCAAGACTCAGGGCCTGGTGTAGCCTCACCTAGGACTCCTGTTATAGCTCTATGCTTCCTCTTCCCATGCTTTCCAGGGAACCCCATCTCCTTTCCTTTTGCAGAGGCTGCTACCAAAGTGAGGAAGCACAAACACTGATTCCGGGAATCCTGAGGCATCTGCTTCTGGCACAAGCCTCAGAAACGCCACTATTTCCAGAAGGTTATTAGAGAGCAACTTCATCGCCAAGAAACCTCTTGGAGAGATTCATACACGTCTCCCTTCCCTGTGAGTGGATCTGGGCTCACCCCAATCCTGGGTGAAGAGACTGACTTCAACCTATGAGAATATGAGTCTTTCTGAGGGTGGGGATTTGGGAGTGGGTGGGACAGGAGAAAGGAGCCTATTATTTGTTGAGTTCTATGATGTGTCGTGCACATTGGATAACTTGTTCCATCATAAAACCTTATCGTTTTTACAGGCTGGGATTCCCTCCTTGAAGGTAAAGCAACTGAGGCTTAGAGAGGTTAGAAGACTTGTCAAGATCATACAACCATGCAAAAGGCTGGGCTGGAGCTTGGGTCTGTGTGTTCACAAAGCCTAAGTTCATCTCACCATATCATGATGTCTCTTGATTAAAGAAACAATAATGGGGGCTTCCCTGGTGGCGCAGTGGTTGAGAGTCTGCCTGCCGATTCAGGGGACATGGGTTCGTGCCCCGGTCCGGGAGGATCCTACATGCTGCGGAGCGGCTGGGCCCGTGAGCCATGGCCGCTGAGCCTGCGCGTCCGGAGCCTGTGCTCCGCAACGGAAGAGGCCACAACAGTGAGAGGTCCGCGTACTTCAAAAAAAAAAAAAAAAAGAAAAAAAGAAACAATAATGGAAACTCTAGACTGTGCTAAGCTAGCATTAAAGAGGAGAAAGCATAAAAGGAAGAGGAGGAGGGGGAAAAAAAGAAGGAATCAGAGAAATTATCACTACTCTTTCTCCCATGAGTACTACCATGCCACCACTACTATTATAACTCAGACCCTCTCACTTTCTAAGTTAGTTTCACGTTCAACTCCATATTTGATCCTCACAAAAATGATGAGAGGAAAGATGCACGCCACTTTCTCTGCATCTAAGAGATGGTGAGACTGGGGTTCAGAAAGGTTAAATAATTGTTGAAAGATAGTCAGTTACAAAGCTGGAATGATACCCAACTCAAAAAAGTTTAGCCTAAAAAAGGGAAGACTGAGCAATATTCCTTGCAATGTTTTTATAGCACTACTCATGGTAAGAAAAAAATTTTTCTCCAGCTTTAGTGAGATATAATTGAGAAGCAATATTGTATAAACTTAAGAACCCTTATACCCTGTTGGTGGGAATGAAAATTGGTACAGCCATTATGGAAAGCAGTATGGAAATTTCTCAAAAAAATTACAAACATAACTACCATATGATCCATCAATCCCCCTTCTAAGTATACATCTGAAGGAAATGAGATCACTAAGCTGAAGAAGTATCTGCACTCCCATATTCATTGCAGCATTATTCACAATAGCCAAGACATGGAAGAAGACATTTTTCAAGGGGACCCACTCAACATATTCACACGTACACACACACACATGCAAACAACAGAATTTCAGAAACAAGACTGGTCCTTACTTTCTACAATCAATCCTGATATTCTCCATTGTGTTCTATTCTATTCCATTCTATTTTGTTGCAGACAGTGATGGTCCTGACTCATTAAATGGACTGAAAAGCTTACTAATGAGTCAAACACAGGTGTCTGAGAATGAACCACGGACTTTCAGAGCATGAAAGCATGAACCAGCTCAAAGGATCCAAAGGACTCCCACATGGAAGAAAAAATAGATTCACGCTTCACTGCTAGAGATGGCAGAACTACGACCAAAGAGTGGAAAATGAACACAAATTTTAGGTCAACATAAAGACGTCTTTCTAAATAGGTAACACTGTCTGGAAAAGAAGGATCACCTTGGGAAGTAGTGAGCTCCCTGGCACTAGAGCCATACAAGATGAAGCTTGAAGATCACTTGGCAGGGATGCTGTAGATAGAAAGGAAGGGGACCCCCAAGTTTCTTTCTAGGCTAAAAATACAATTTAGTGTCTGTTTTTCTCATTTTTCTCCCTATGGCAGCAGCCACCACAGAAAAGTTGGCTTTGATGTCAGAGAGGACACAGAGCAAAAACAGAGATGCTGAATTTTGGTTCCACTGGCAAAATGGGAAATGTTAACACACCTCTCTCCATTCTCAGAAAATAGGGGGAATGAGGAATAAAATAGCAGTCTAGGGGGCAAGTCAAGGTATAAAAGACTACAGGAAATCAAAGAACAGGAGAGATTTGTTTTAGTCCCTCTTCTGTTCTTTTCTCATTGTGGGACACAGCCTCATCCTTCCCAGCTACGCAGTGGGGACCCAGTTGAACTACATCTCCAAGGACTATTTCTGGCCTCAGGTTCTAGGTATTCCTGTTGCCTTCTTCCTGGGTTCCCTGTCACCACTCATGAGGCCAGCTCAGCAGCTAAAGAAGGTGAAGGGAAGAGTAGGGTGTAGCTTAGCCTCTCCTTTGGAGGAAAGAAGTAACGAACAATTGTGGTCCATCCCCACGGCCTTGTGCTGACTTGGAGAGTCTCATCCCATCAAACGTGTGGGTCATGGAGTTCAATTCATTAATTCTGGTGGTGGAGGGAGGCTGACAGGCCTGGTGCTGACATGAATAATGATGAATCATCAGGAGAGGGCCCAGCCAAATCTGCAGCTTAATCAGACCCAGAGAGTCTCCCCGGGCATTAATGTAGGCCAAGTGCTTTCCAGCCAATCAGACCCAATTTCAATTTAATGATGCAAATCGTTACCACGCAGCTCAGGCTCTCAACAGCTCAACTCAGACTCAAACTGGGTTACTCATTTGTTCCCTTTCCCTGCTCCTTTGGAAGCACCTGCCTGGTCATGGTCTACCCTACGGCTTGCAGCAGGGGAGGTGGCTAGACTGCAGTGGCAGGAATTCACACAGGGCCATGCCAAGCCCCAAGCCGACACCCCCGCTCCACCACTCTGTACTCTCATTTCGGAAGTCTATGCTGTGCTCGCTTATGAAGACCTGCTGTTTCTCCACAGCCTGCAGGACAAAACTCAAGTGTCTACCATCAGACTGCGCTAGCCTTACCACCCACCATGCTTCCCCCAGCAAGCTGTGCCTCAGTCCCAACAAATCACTTCCGCTCCCGAAAAAGTCACATCCCGAAGCCTCTGTGTGTCTGCATGTGCTATGCCCTCTGCATGGAATGCCTTTATTTTCTCCTCTGCATTCGCCACCTCACCTCCATCTACCTTCCTTTAATCCAGAGGACCCTGGCCACAGAAAAAGCCACACACCAAACTAACAGAGCCTTGAGGGGCAGGGACTGTCTATTTCACCCTTTGTCCAGAGTAGGTGGCTCAAAACAAGTAGAATCTGTGAATGAATGAGAGTGTAACTTTGGACAAGACATTGCAAGTTTCCAGTCCTCTTGTTTTCTCAGATATAAATAAAACGACATCCTTCGCAGATATTAGTGTGACTGCTCGTAAGGATGCTTGCCTTTTCAGCCCTCCCACCTTCCCAGTGCCTTTCAGAGCTGTCCTTGGGTGAAAGTATCAGCGTAGATTCTTGTTCTCCAAAACCCTCCTCTTAGCTGCCCTGCGCTTCACTTCTCTGCAACTCAGTTTCTTCATAGGTGAAGTGTATGCACTAAATTCCAGAGGGCTGGGGAGGTTAAACACATTCATTCATTCACCCCTGCTTTCAGTATGTAGGTCAGAGGCAAATCATCGACATGATGAATGCTAAAGTGACTTTCGTAGGATGAGGTACAGAGTGGAAGCTCAATAAAAGCTTTCTAGCTCATGGTCTCATATCCTCTTCTACTTTTACCCTTCCCTCTCTTCCTGCCTTCCTTCACTTCTTCTCTTACTAGCCCCTCACACCTTCCTTTTTCCCCGAAGTATGATTTTGGGATTCTCGTGGCCTTGGGTGAAGGGGTTAGGCGCAGCCCAGCTTTATCCCTGAGGACCGTGATACAACTTCAAAGCTCTCTACCACTTCAGCGGGACACATGAAGGCAGAGCAGTGAGATGGCAGTGGTTCTGCCCCCTGCTCTGCGCTGTGAGCTCCACTGAGCAAGCTACCATGTGAACAGAGGCTGAGAGGGTTATTATTAATTAAAGGAATGGAGAATTCCTGCTATTCTACTGAGGACCCATCTTTAGATGCAAACCTCATCATTCCAGTCTACTTCCTAGTAAACAAGTGCCAACATTGAGGGAAGATCTGAAGCAATGTGATTTCAGTTCCAAAACTTACATCTTGGTAACACACTTCATAACTTTTACACATAAATTCCCCCCCAAACCTGCTGTATATTTATATATATATATGTGTGTGTGTGTGTGTGTGTATATATATATATGCACATATATATGCATAAAAGTGTGTGTGTGTATAAATGACAGGGATCCACACCATACCTGGTGTTAGGAAAACATGAATATTTTTGAGAGAATTAAAAGGTCAGGAATCATGATTTAAAGGTGGTGATTTAAATTTAAAGGTGGTCTTTAAATTTAGTCACTAAAGTGGGGGAACTGAAAGGTCTGGAGAGTGACACTGTGTAGGAGGAGGTAAGGGAAATGTCACTGTTCTCCATTTACTGTATGACCTTGGGACATTCATTTCTCTCTGAACTTTAGTTTTTTTTTTTTTGCGGTGTGTGGGCCTCTCACTGTTGTGGCCTCTCCCGTTGTGGAGCACAGGCTCCGGACACGCAGGCTCAGCGGCCATGGCTCATGGGCCCAGCCACTCCGTGGCATGTGGGATCCTCCCAGACCAGGGCACGAACCCATGTCCCCTGCATTGGCAGGCGGACTCTCAACCACTGCACCACCAGGGAAGCCCTGAACTTTAGTTTTTTAGTCTGTAAAATTAACCTAGTTCAGTTCAACAAAAATACTGCATACCTACCATGTGCCTTCCAGACATGGAGCTAGACACAGATACAGAGGCAAATAACATAGAGCTTAAATTGATTAGGAAGACTGAATTTGGAAGTATTCCATACATGATGAATTCCATACATTATAAGGTGTGCTACAGGAAGACTGTAGCTCTTTTGATTGTGTGTGTGTGTATGCATGTACATATGTAGGTATGCATTATTCCAGTGAGTGAGTGGAAAGTGAGGACAACATGATTAGTAAATCCCTCTGACCCAGACTTAGCAAGTGTTTTGTATGAATGAGATTTGAGACACTGCAGACAGAACAGTGAACATAATCAAGTTATTTGAGACCCTGCAGACAGAACAGTGAATATAATCATTCTCTGCTTTCATAAAGCTTACATTCTAGGGATGAAGATGTCACATCTGTGGGGGAAAAGGAGGAGCCCTGGGCTTTTTCACCCAGTTATGGAGGTATAATTAGAGGTGGGGTTTTGGTCACAAATAGAAGCCAAGACAAGTTGAGGCTGTGTCCAGCAGAAATCAGACCAAGCAGTAGTTTGGACATGTGCTTATTCAGCACCCAGGACAGCATCCTGTCTAGTAGCTATGCCTTGGGCATTGCTGGGGCAGCTGATCTGTTCAATCTGATTTTGGCTTAGAAGACCTTACAGATCCTCAAAGTGCATGTGTTTTGTATGCAGGACCTGATTCCACTTCCATAGCTATGCCTGAGTTGTCTATATCACTAAAGGTTTCCCCCAATAAGTGCCCCAGCCAAGCTTCCTGCTTAAACACTGCAGATTTGAAAGTCAGAAAAAAATTTAATAGCACATCACTTCTCCTAAAACACCTCTGATGACTCTCTTCTCATTCTTACCTCTGCTTTCTATATTTCCCACCATCTGTAGCCCTAAAGTGTGCATATGACTGGAAATGTATCACTCAGGCACCTGCGGTAGAGTGAAACTGGTTAGGACTTCATGGTCCCATCCTACTTCAGCCAGCATCAGGCATGGAGGGGAAAATGCTCAGTTATGGGCAGAGCCATACTTTTTGCTTTTCTTAAGGCAAAGTTTGGAAAGAAAGGTTTTTGTTGTTGTTGTTGTCCCTTTGGAATTATTTTGCTGAAAACCTGCATCGAATCTTTTAGAATATGTCCTTAAAAATATCCTTCTCGGGCGAGCAAGAAATGTATGATACCAAAACGTTTTTGATTAGCATTATTCCAGTGGTCAAGAATCCTGCTTGACCATTTGGGACTCTAAAATATGAAAAAAATTAATTAATACCACTCCATTTCTCCTAAAATGTCTCCCATGACTCTCACTAGTTGTTTCTCTCATCTAGGAACCAGGAAACCATATAAACAAGAGAGTAAGTCTGGGCTTAGGAATCCCCAGGGCCTTATCTAGGAATAGAGAATAGAATTCTCATCCATTGAAAGAAATAAGCTATTTCCCTTTCTCTGTGGTTAAGCACAGCCATCAGATATGGTATTCAAACATCAGAATATGAAAAAAAAAATCTTTGAAATCACTAATTTCATCCCCTACCTAATACTGAATATCCCACCCCACACTGTGGTTCATTTTTGTAACCCCCTTAGCATCTCTTTCCTCTTCTTTTGTAACAAGGACCTAGTTTTTCCTTGAGAGACTACATGATACCCCTTCAAAACTCTCAGTCGACATGGTCTGGCTCTGGCTTACTGGAATCTAAGTCTAGGGGTGGCCACCTGACCCAGAGTTGATCAGTAGAGCATCACAGGAACTTATTTAGGGTTTGTGGTAGTCAGAATAATGTCCCCAATCGGCCTACGTCTTTATCCCTGTAACCTGTGAATATGTTAGGTTACACGGCAAGGGAGAATTAAGGTTGCAGATGGAATTAAGGCTGCCAATCAGCTGGCTTTTTGAAGGGTAGAGTGTCCTTGATGATACAAACAGGCCCAATATGATCACAAGGGTCCTAATAAATGGAAGAGGGAAGCAAAAGAGGAGGTCAGAGTGATGTGGTGTGAGAAGAACTCGACTCAATTTTGTTAGCTTTGTAGACAGAAGAATTGGGGTGCAAGTCAAAGACTGTGTGCAGCCTCTACAAGCTGGAAGGCGAAGGAAACAGATTCTCCCCTAGAGCCTTCAGAAGGAACACAGTCCTGCCAACAACAGCATGAAAGTAACTCAGCGAGGACCATTTCAAATTTATGAACTGCAGAACTATAAGGTAATAAAGGTGTATTTTTTATTTTTTATTTTTTTTTATTTTTTTTAGCGGTTTGCGGGCCTCTCACTGCTGTGGCCTCTCCCGTTGCGGAGCGCAGGCTCCGGACGCACAGGCTCAGCGGCCATGGCTCATGGGCCCAGCCACTCCGCGGCATGTGGGATCTTCCCGGACCGGGGCACGAACCCGTGTCCCCTGCATCGGCAGGCGGACTCCCAAACACTGCGCCACCAGGGAAGCCCAAAGGTGTATTTTTTAAATTAATTTTTATTGGAGTATGGTTGCTTTACAATGTTGTGTTAGCCTCCACTGTACAACAAAATGAATCAGCCATACACATACCTATATCCCCTCCCTTTTGGCCTTCCCTCCCATTCAGGTTACCACAGTGCATTAGGTAGAGTTCCTTGTGCTGTACATACAGTATGTTTCCATCAGTTGTCTATTTTACACATAGTATCAATAATGTATTTGTGTCAATCCCAGTCTCCCAATTCCTCCCACCCCACCCCTTTCCCCCTTGGTATCCATACATTTGTTCTCTAAAGGTGTATTGTTTTAAAGCCACTAAATGTATGGTAATTTGTTACAGCATCAATAGAAAACTAACACAGGGAGACACACATGAGCAAATGATAGTTTGTCCAGACACTTAACTTAAAAATAAGAAGCACTTTCTTTCCTTCCTGCTGGTGCTAAGTATAAAGTAATCTTATATCATGACCTGAGGAGAGTTGGCCCAAGAATGAAACCTACCCAAAGGAAACCAGAGTGAAGGAACAGAGACATATTCCTAAAGACTCTATATGGACATTTTGATCTAACAATCCCTGAACTAAAGCTAGCCTTAGATACTTCAGTTCCTTGAGGAAGCAAAGACCTTATTTATCCTTTCGTCAGTTTGAGTTGGATTTATATCACTTGCAGAAAAAAAAAAATCCTAACACAGGCATGGTGGAGTGAATACCACCTCTTGAAATATCCTATTCCAATTTTGGATACTTTTGTTACTGTTTCTTTTTAAAATAGATCTGGAATCGGCTGCCGTGTGGCTTCCCCCCACTGCTTCTTATGTCTGAAGGCCACACAGGACAAATTTAACTCCCACCTCCCCTTGAGAGATATTTAGGATTTAAAATAGTAATCCCCACCAAGATCCCCTAGTCTTCTCTTCTCCAGGCTAAATCCTCCCAGGCATCTTCAGAACTTTGGTAATATGGTTTTGAATGCTTTCACTACCCTGTGGTTAATCTTCCTCAGACACACTCGATTCTGATTATGCTTTTTTTTTTTCTTAAAGATAATACCGCAACTATGCACAATATTCCAAGAAATGACTAAGCAGATCAGAACATCCCTGTTCTAGGTAAGAACTTATACTGATGAAATCTAAATTGAAAAAAAATATTTGGGGGCTTCTCTGGTGGAGCAGTGGTTGGCAGTCTGCCTGCCGATGCAGGGGACATGGGTTTGTGCCCCGGTCTGGGAAGATCCCACATGCCGCGGAGTGGCTGGGCCCGTGAGCCATGGCCACTGAGCCTGCGCGTCCGGAGCCTGTGCTCCGCAACGGGAGTGGCCACAACAGTGAGAGGCCCGCGTACCGCCAAAAAACAAAAAAGAAAAAAAAATTTGTTGTTGAACACTATTATTTCACTCAGCTTATTGTCCAAAAAAACCTACCTATGTTTTTCCAAGGTGCTGCTGGGTCATTTCTCTGCTCCTCCCTCTACATTTACCCAGTTCTTATGATTAACGTTCTGAAGTACACAGAGGTCTTTAGAGTTATACCTATCGAATTGCATCATGTAGAGAAGCAGGGAATAGGTAAAATACAGGATTTCAATTAAGATGAGCCTGGATTCAAACCCTGGCTTTACCACTAACAGTTATATGACCGTGAACAACTGCATAATCTCTCCCAAACTTAGCTTCCTAATGATAAAATAATAATAGTACCTTCCTTATAGGGCCATTGTAGAAATAAACAAGATAATGTATGGAAAGTGCTTGGCATAGTGCCTGGCATGTACTAAGCTCTTAAAAAACGGTACCTACTATTATATTCAATCAGGAAAAAAAAAAAAAAAAGGTCAGAGCTTTCAAGCTCAGGATTGTCTTCTTCCATGTGTGCAAATGGAAGTTAGTGCAGGTAGAGGGACGGAGAAAGAGGAGGAGGGGAAGAGGAAATACAACTATCCTTCCCCACATTCTGGGTTTACATCCAAAGTCAAGACAAGTACTCCTAGAAGACAGGATAGCCAAACTTCCCTGTCCCTGAAAGTGTTAACGAGTTTGTTTTGAAAATGGGACTTGGTAGGCAGGAAGCATACAAATTTCCTTAAAGCAAATCAAATAAATTCCTGGAAATTACACACATAGGGGGAAATGAAAGTGTCTGGAAGTTGAAACCTCAGAACAAAAACTTCAGGAAGGGCTTTGGCAACACCTGAGCCAATGTCTCCCCTTACAAGTAAGGAATGTAGCCTCGGAGAATGACAGTGTTTGGCTCTATTTCAACGAGCAAATCAGTTTCAGAGTCACTGGAAGTCAAGGTCATCTTTTTTTTTTTTTCTCTTCTGGGCCCAAACATCCTGGTCAAAGAGGCCACAAAGGAAGCCCACTGAAGTCTGTCTGCCTCCAGAAGAAATTCAGAAAAGGATCTGAGTGCATGTGGTTATTTGGAAAGTGATTCCAGGAAACGCTCATAGAGTAGTGGGGAAATGAGGCGGGGAAGGGAAGGAGTCCAGTAAAGGATGGTTTATTAAGCCAGATCCATAGTGGACCACAGGAGGTCTATCCTGCTGGGGTGACAGGGGCAGGGGGGTATGTATTAACCACCCTCCAGCAATCATCAGTTAAGGGCTGCCACAGAAGAGCTGATGGCTCCCTGGCACTCCAGCCTGCCTCAAACCTGGGCAGAGGGATACCGAGCTGCCAGAGAGCCTCTAGCCAGAGGCACATGTGCTGGCAACTGGAAGTCAAGCCAGCGTGCATGGAAAGGGTTAGTGCTGAGGGGATCTGAGCTGGACACCAATAGTGTCTGCTCCAAAGTTCAAATGGAAATGAGGCAGAGTCTCTGAATGAGCCTAAAGCTACCAACCAGCAGGCCGACCAACCCACTAATCAATTAAGAAACAATCATTAATACTGTGTTACTACTGCAAGATGTTAGAGAGAGAACATTCAAGTGTTGATCACTCTACTGATGTGAGTAGCCACACCCCTACACAACAGTTCCTCAGAATCAGAGATAATTCCAGGCAAAATGAGTAGGAAGTCCCCCAGTATTTTCATGGGTAGGGAATTCCCTAAGATCCTTAAGCTCTTGTGTGCTATTTTCTGTTTGGAATAATTCCTGCCACCCTCATCCCTTCAAGGACCATCTCAAAGGTCACCTCTTCCATTAGATTTGCTCCAAGGGCTAAACAAGATGATCTGACATACTTAACTCAGTGACCTGCACCAGATACACCCAAGATGTGCCAGGCATGGGCAGTTTATATACATTCCTGTGCTTCCCCATCCTTGGGCTTCCAGTCAGCTGTATTTTATCATCTAGATCTTATGGAACCTCGCCAAGGATTCAAGCTGCTCTAAGTGACTGCTCAAAGCTAAGATACGGGCAAAGGAAGGATCTGTTGTTCCCTTCCTCTCTAAATTCCAGGGAACCCAGTAGTAAACACACGTACAGAGAAAACAAGAAGCACACATACAACACACACATACACGCTAAAAGCATAGAAACTGTCTGATGCTTTCTCATAATTAGACTGGGATTATAGACTTGGAGGAAGAACACCAGAAAGACCAAGTGGGCATCTCATCATATCATATCAGCAGGTACGTGACATCAACAGGATTTATTACTTATGATGTTAACCTTGAACACTCATGGGAGGGGGTGTCCGCCAGGTTCCTGCTTCCTCAACCAGGTGTATTTTTTTGTGTGTGTGGTACGTGGGCCTCTCACTGTTGTGGCCTCTCCCGTTGCGGAGCACAGGCTCCGGACACGCAGGCTCAGCAGCCATGGCTCACAGGCCCAGCCGCTCCGCGGCATGTGGGATCTTCCCAGACCAGGGCACGAACCCGTGTCCCCTGCATCGGCAGGTGGACTCTCAACCACTGCGCCACCAGGGAGGCCCCAACCAGGTGTATTTTAAAATGAAATCTGGAGAAAGAAATAGGCAAGTTAGGTGCTATTATATTGCTCCACGCTGGCCTTTTCCTAACAGAGTTAAAAGAGCCTCCCTCAGCCTCAGAGTGTGATGGTTACTGACAGTGCCATGGTGATGCCAATTAGAACACTCCTTGTTGAGAAGAGGTCGGCAAAGCCGGTGAGGACACCGCAGCTCCTTTCTCCATGACACCTGCCCTGACCCAGGTCTACCACCTAGGAAACAGGCTGGCGTTAGTAAGTGTGCACGCTTTTTCTTCTTCCTTTCTTGTCTCCTTTTTTTCCCCTTACATTTTTGTTTTTATTTTGCTTTAAAATTCCTTTCTTCCACTGCAGTAATAAATCACTGCAGGCAAGATCCACTGATGAACGCTAACATTAGTGGGAAAAAACCTTATGGAGAAACAGGATATTTGTAGAGTCTCAAGGTATCTATCCCAAATATTTATTAATTACGGCGGTGGTTTTAACAAATACCCACACATTCTTTGACACCTCTATCTCCAGGAGGTGGCCCTTAATCTCCCTCTCCTTGTGTGTGCTGGACTTTGTAAACTTGCTTCAAATAATTGAGTATGGAAAGAGAAAGATATAAACTTTACAGTGGAGGAACCTGGTAGACACCCCCTGACATAAATGTTCAAGGTAACATCATCAGTAATAAATCCTGTTGATGTCATGTACCTGCTGATATGATGTGATGAGAAGGCCACTTGGTCTTTCTGGCGTTCTTCCTCCAAGTCTATAATCCCAGTCTAATTATGAGAAAGCGTCAGACAGACCCAAATGCAGGGACATCCTGCAAAATACCTGACCCAATACTCTTCAAAAAGGTCAAGGTTATAAGCAAGAAAGACTGAGGAGAAGGAGACTCAGGAGACAGAACAACTAAATGTAAGATGGTACCTGGGATTGGGTCCTGGAACAGAACAAGGACATCAGTGGAAAAACGGGGGAAATAAAGTCTTTAGTTAACAATGTGGCATCAATGTTAACTTCTCAGTTTTGACAAATATACTATGGTCATGAAAGATGTTGACATCAGGGGAAGCTGGCTTAAAGGTATATGGGAATTATCTGTGCTTTCTTTGCAACTCTTCTGTAAATCTAAAGTTATTTCAAAATAAGAAGTGAAAAAACACCCCCCCAAAAAAAACCCCAAAAACCAAAAGCATCCCTTCTCTCAATGGTGTTGTAGAAAGCCTTGGGGTAGGACACTAGAGAGTTTGCACCTGGTGCTGGCTTGCTCACTGACTCCAGCCTCGAGTAAGTTCCCCTCTCAGGGCAGCTCCTCCGTCTATTACATGATGGGGAGTGGAGGGTGCTTTAGTCATGCTCAAGTCATGTTCACAGGGCACAGCCTTAGTGGTGTGTGGCTCTGCCACACAAGTCCTGTCCACCCTCACCTACCACTAACTCTTCCAAATTTCCAGCCAAAATAGATCCATTTTTGTCTGTTACATATTAGGTATCTACATAACATTTCATTTAGATGGAAGGTTTCTCGTGTAAAATGTTGAAAAGTACTGGAATCGATCACTGATACGGTTCTTTTCTAAACTTACGTTCCCCTTCCCCTGCCAAGACTTCTCTGAATTAACTAAAAAGGACTTAAACACCCCCTTCCTTCTCTAGTCTGTGAGTTTTTCATAGGAGAAGCCATGTCTGTTTACCTAGTTTGATCAGTCCCCTGCCCTTGTCTTGGGACAGACTAGTCAATACCATGTGAATCTGTGCTGAATAGGAAGCTAAGAATCTAATAACCTCTGGGAAAGAGAATGAGTGTGGAACACATGCCTGATCCCAAAGTCTTGCTATTATCAGCTACTGCAAAGAGATCTTGACAAAGAGGCAGAAGTTGTCAATTACTGACTGATGTCCAAATCCATGCCACAGTTTAAGACCTGGATGAATTTTCCCTTTCCCCAGGAAGTTTCCCTTGATCCCTTCAGCTAGAAGTTACCTCTTCCTCCTCTGTTTTCCCACTGTCTTTGATCTAGCCCCTGACATGGTACAACCCTGTCTTCCTTGAATACTTGACTCAACACCCCTTCCCAAAGATATGAAACCTTCATCTCAGAACCCAGTGCCATGCTTAACACAGTGCCTTGTGCATATGAGATGCTTCATGAAAGTTGAAGAAGTGAAGGAACAAGGTCCAGGCCTCCTGGTTCACAGGAATCTAAACAAGACTCCAGGAGACCTAGGTTTGAATTCCAGCTCTGCCAATTCCTAGACTGTGACCTTAGAAAAGTCGCTTAATGTCCTTGGGGGCCTCAATCTCAAGTCAGCCTCTGGTTAGTGCTGTTAATAAATGCCATATATATATATATATATATATATATATATATGTAAATATATAAATATTTATTTAATTTATTTTTTAACATCTTTATTGGATGTTTACAATGGTGTGTTAGTTTCTGCTTTACAACAAACTGAATGAGCTATACATATACATATATCCCCATATCTCTTCCCTCTTGCATCTCCCTCCCTCCCACCCCTCTAAGTGGTCACAAAGCACCCAGCTGATCTCCCTGTGCTATGCGGCTGCTTCCCACTAGCTATCTATTTTACGTTTGGTAGTGGATACATGTCCATGCCACTCTCTCACTTTTTCCCAGCTTACCCTTCCCCCTCCCCGTGTCCTAAACCCTACAGACCAGATCACACAAGCCCAGGGGTCTGACACAGTACTTGACATCCAGTGGGTGGTTGTTCAAGAAATATTAGTTGTATACATACTAAATTGTAGCCTCTTTGACTTTCTGTTTCTTTATCTGTAAAGTAACGATACAAATACCTACCTGGAATCTCTGTGGTGGGATTAAATAGCAGAGAATGGTCATACATTCAGCACAACGCCTGGTGCATGGCAATTGCGCAATAAATGTTTGTTTCTCCTCTAGTCTTTTCCCATCAGGCATTCTCTCCAATGCGAGGGACTCACTTAAGCACTTCTCCCAGCCATGTGCTTCGTTATGGAGGCCAAATTAGGAATCCAAGGTGCTTACATTTGAGAAAAAGCAAAACATGCTAGACCATGGAGCGCAGCATGGGGTGTAATGTATGCACAGTAGCTCTGCTAAGAAAGCATCCAGGCCCCCAGTTGAGAGACGAGCGCAGCACCATTAGCATAACAGGTGCCTTTGCAAAAAGAATGACACTTTGAAGACAAATCCCCCCAATGCATTCCCCAAATGCAAGAGTGCATATTTAATTACACTTAATGCTATCTTTTTCCTCTAGCTCTGTGCATGGAGGGGACACATCACTCCACAAATTTGGGAAGATTTTTATAGAAATGGCTGGAATCCAAAACTGCTTCCCAGCTCCAGTGTCCAAAGGAAGAATATCGACAGTGGTGCTTCAGGGAAGGAGCCATGGGCTTTCTTTGTTTACCTGAGGAGCATGGAGCTGAGAAAGAAAATCGTGGGATGGGAAGAGCAGAACACACTGGGACCCAGGAGAGTTCAAGTTCACTGTGGGCAAAGCCCTGGGCTGATCTTTGTCATAAATTAGTTTTAACACACACAGCAAACAAAATGGTGTAGGTATAGCCACCATTCTAATTTTTCTAGAAGAAAACTGAGGTTTAGAGGATTGGAGTGATTCCAAGGTCACAGAGCTGATGATGGAGGATCTTAGAGTTGCACTCAGCCCTAACTGGTCCCCAGCCCATGTGTTTTCTTCCTCATCGACCATCCCAGAGACTTTCACTCAGTGGGTATATGCTCTGTGGACATGCATCGTACCACCCATTTCACATACATCATCTCACTGAATCCTTATCCTCTTTGCTAGTATTTTTTCTCCGTTTTACAGAAGAGAAAACTAAGGCTCAAATAAATTAACTTGTCCAAAGTCATAAGTAGAGGGGATAGAAAGTTTGGGGTTTAAACTCAGATGTGTCCATCTTTTATCCTCGATGTCACACTAACTTACTGTGTGAGTTTGAAGAAGTGAATTTCTTTCACTGGCCATTGGTTTACTTCCTTTTAAAAATGAAATGCTTATAAGCAGAGATTTAAAGGTTCCTTGGGCCTCTAATATGTCATAATTGTATGTGCTTCTCCAACACGAGTTCTTCCCTATTTGCCTCTCCAGGGCAACCCTAACCTTCCAATTATCCCCAGGGGATGCTGAGATATTTGGTAAAAGGAGATTTGTCTTTACCATGGAGCCACTGTGTGATGTTCGACATGATGAACGCTTCTAAGCTTCAAGCAGAGCTAATAATAATAATAATAATAGCTACAATATCAATGTCTAAATACCCAAGGATGGTTTTTGAAGATAAAATGCAATAGTAGATGCTGTGAACATTGCCTTGAAACTGCCAAAAGCACTGTACAAAATATCAGTTAGCATGAACAGTATTATTATTGCTAGGGTAAAATGCATTCTTTTTTTTTTTTTTTTTTTTTTTTTTTAAATTTTTTATTAATTAATTAATTTATTTATTTTTGGCTGTGTTGGGTCTTCGTTTCTGTGTGAGGGCTTTCTCTAGTTGTGGCAAGTGGGGGCCACTCTTCATCGCCGTGCGCGGGCCTCTCACTGTCGCGGCCTCTCTTGTTGCGGAGCACAGGCTCCAGACGTGCAGGCTCAGTAGTTGTGGCTCATGGGCCTAGTTGCTCTGCGGCATGTGGGATCTTCCCAGTCCAGGGCTCGAACCCGTGTCCCCTGCATTGGCAGGCGGACCCCCAACCACTGTGCCACCAGGGAAGCCCAAAATGCATTCTTTGAGGATAATTAACTTCCAAATCCAAATAGAGTTGATGCATGAAAGTGTACATGGTCCTCACTGGCCCTCACATGAGAATCCCTGTGTTTTACGAGATCTGTTCTTCAAAATTCCTCACTCAGCTTTTAACAGATACTAGGATATCTGTTACAAACAGATACTCAGAGCATTTCATGGAGAAGGTGAGGAGCTTCTACTATAGCGCAGCAGCTAAAGGCATCGACCTTGGACTTCTACAAGCCTGGGTACAAGCCTGAGCTCCATCACTTCTAAGAAAAGAATGTGCTGCTCTTAGCCTCGGATTTCTCACATGTAAAAGGCAGCAACCAAAAGCCTCCTCACTGGACTCTCATGGAGATTAGAAAAGAGTGTGGAAAGCATCTAGCAGTGTTCCTGGCACATAAAAAGACTCATCAGGGCTTCCCTGGCGGCGCAGTGGTTGAGAGTCTGCCTGCCGATGCAGGGGACACGGGTTCGTGCCCCGGTCCGGGAAGATCCCACATGCCGCAGAGCGGCTGGGCCCGTGAGCCACGGCCGCTGGGCCTGCACGTCCGGAGCCTGTGCTCCGCAACGGGAGAGGCCACGACAGTGAGAGGCCCGCGTACCGCAAAGCAACAACAACAACAACAAAAGACTCAGCAGACTCTGCTATTATTAACACCAAAGTGGTATCAATGCACAAACTGCAGTAGCCAAAAGAACGGGGCCATGCGCATGGGCACACAGAAGTGGATTAGGAAGAAGGCTCAGGTGTTCTCTTCAATGCCTGTTTCCTGGGTGCCCCTACTCTAATATGTACCCTTTCACCTGATGTTAAAGGGTGAAAACCGGATTTGCTTAAAATCCATCTGCTTTTTATGACTTCCAGAGACCAAAATCTGCATGGGCAGCAGTTCTTCGCTTCTCCTAATTAATTCCTAAACAAAGACTGCTCCAGCAACAACACGGTTTATGGAGCCAGTTGACCTCCTGGTGCAGAAATGATGACACAGATGTTGTTGCTGCTTCACAACCTCATTTGTCACTCTACGCCACTTGGGCAGGCCAGCCACGTCTCCACCTCCCAAGGAGCAGGAGGTGGTCCCCAGGGTGGGTCCGAGACCCCAGCTGTCACCTCCCATGGCTGCTGGCCTTCCTCCATTCAGGGGCCTCCCACTAGCAACCTGGGGTGGAACAGGCCAGAAAAACATCATCTTTGTCTTTGCTTTATCTAGGAGATTCCCAAGGTGAGGACTCCCTAATCTGCATGCGGTCTGGGAGACTACAGGTAATCATAATCACAGTCACCATGAACTGAGCATCTTTTTTTTTTTTTTTTTGCAGTACGCGGGCCTCTCACTGTTGTGGCCTCTCTCGCTGCGGGGCACAGGCTCCGGAGGTGCAGGCTCAGCAGCCGTGGCTCACGGGCCCAGCCGTTCCGCGGCACGTGGGATCTTCCCGGACCAGGGCACGAACCCGCATCCCCTGCATCGGCAGGTGGACTCTCAACCACTGCGCCACCAGGGAAGCCTGAACTGAGCATCTTTTACGTGCCAGGCACTATCCTGGAATTCTACCTGGGTTATCTCATTTCATTCAACACAGTCTTTTAAGGTATGAGTTGCTGTTCTTGATTTAAGGTCCAGGAAACAGGATATTGGAGATAAGAAGGAAGGTTTGCACAACTTCAGAGCTGCCCGTCACAGAGCACTTCCTACCGACAAGGCACCGAGCACTTCACTGTGCTCCCTCGTTGAAGCCTCCGAGGCTCCAGCACTGTGAGGATCTCTGTCAGGTTAGACGACTTTTTCTAGGTCACACAGGTAGTAACTGGGTAAAGAGAAACCTAACAATGTGTGGGTCTCTCCTCTGAGTGAACTGTTCTTCCAGTTTCACTGGCCTCAACGTGCCAACAGGGAGAGCATGGGCTTGAGACTAAGAGTCCAGGTCTCTGGCTGCGTGTGACCTTGGGCAATCTCAGTTTCCTCATCCATCAAATGGGCATAGTCTTACACATCTCACCTATGAATAATCACTAACAGGCAGTTTTGTAAATGTTAATGAAGCAGTGTGTGAGGAAGACCATGCAAGCATATAAAAGGCACTCTCAAATAAGTGTTGCAATAACTAAGTGGAAGCTGTCACCATCAGCCCCTCTCCCTGCAACCTGGGAATCTGCACCCAGTATTACAATGTTGCAAAAAGCTAACAACTGTAACACATGACAGGATCCAATCATCTATCTCCCAATCCATTCATTTAACAGTTTACTGAGCCTGCTAGTATATGCCAGACACTCTAAAAACCTCTTTCCCCTCTCCTCTCCCCTTTCCATCCTGTCCCCTTTCTGCTTTGTGATCATTTCCTCCCCTCTTTCTTTTTCCCTTTGTCCCAGGAATAAGAGCCGAGGAAAAGGAAAATATGTATTCCAGCTCCTGTCATCCCTCAGCCATTGTCGGCTAGGGAGGCACTAACCACAATTCTCTTCTGTATTAGTTTGCTCAAGCTGCCATAGCAGCATTCCACAGACAGGGTGGACTGAACAACAGAAGTGTATTGTCCTACAGCTCTGAGGCTGGAGATCGGAGATAAGGTGCTGACTGACAGGGGTGGTTTCTGCTAAGGGTTCCTTGTAGACGGCCACCTTCTCACTGTGTCCTCACATGGTCTTTCCACTATGTTCCGGCATCCTCTCCTTATAAGGACACCAGTTCTATTAAGTTAGGGCCTCACTCTTATGACTTCATTTAACCTTAATTAGCCTCTTAAGGGCCCTATCTCCAAATACAGTCACATTGGAGGTTAGGACTTCAGCATATGATTTTTGGGGGGGAGGAGGACGCGATTCAGTTCATAACACCTGCCACTCAATCTCAGAAATGAAGTGCAGGTAGAGTATCCAGCCCAGATTTTACAGTGGACCTTAAATTACCTGCTACAGGACTTCAGGCAACCATCCACCAACGGCCCCACCTACCCACTTCTGTCAGGGATCCAGAGACTTCTCGTTCTGGTTCTGACCAACTGTGTGACCCTAAGCAAGCCCCTTCTCTGAGGCTTGGCCTGACCTGCTATAAAAGGGTGTTAAAATGGACACCTACTTAATAGATTGTCAAGCTTTCAGGAGATGTTAAATGACAGCATGTTCTATTAACATTAATGGGTCAACAGTGTTAGAGCTTTAAGAACCGCTACAAAGGACTGAGAAATGTCTGTGTATCATATACCAAGCTTGCACTTACCATGGATGCTTCCATATCTGGCAGTGTTTTTATTAGAGGAGGTACTATTGTTACGCCTATTTTCCATTGGAGGAAATCAAGGTTCAGAAAGGGCAAGCAGCTAGCCCAAGATCACAAAGTCAGCAAAAGGTTGTCAGATCCAGGTCCAGCCGATCAGCCTCCCCTCTCAGCCATGCTTCTATAATTACTGTAATGGCACAGACCTGCCCTACATGAGTTTCCTTTACCTGAGATCATCTGCAATGAGGGGGAGGGGGTCTCGTCTCCCCCCACATCTCCTCCTGGGGGCTCTTGAACCATCTCAACAAAGCCCCTGGCACAGGCACCAACATATTTCACTCCCTGTTAAGGGAGGCGGAGACAGGGCCAGCCTCTAGACGCTTCATTAGGGGAACATCAGGACACATAAGGACTTCAATAAAACAGGAGCTGAAGAGAGTGTCCATGGGGAAAGCACAGAGAGCCACTCTTGCTGGTGCCCCTGCAGAATTGAGAGAAGGGAGGGAGGGCTGGGGACATAGAGGGTCAAGGGCAGGAGAGGGTGAGATGGGGATGCTGTTTAAGACCTTTACAGCCAGTGAGGCAAATGCAGGGTCTAGACCCCAGCTTGGCCTCTCCCTAGCTGTGTGACCTTGAACAAACCCACTTAACTTGATGTACTTCAACATTTCAATCTGTAAGATGGTGATACCAATGCCTGCATGGCAGGGTTTCGTGAGAACTAAATAATAATTTAAAAAATTAGTGGGCTGAGGCTGTGGTTTTCCCACTGCTGGTCTCAATGAGCTGCAGGTGAGTGATTCTCCACCTTTGCTATCAGCAAACATTAGGGGCAGAGCCTGCCATGATGCAGATTCCCCAGAACCCCACACCAGGTGTTCAGCTCTGGTAGACCTGGGGCACGGCCCAGGAAATTGCCTTTGAAACAAACACCTGAGGTAATTCTTATGTATAGAAAAGAGATCTGGCTCCACATCTAGTGAAATACCAGGAGTAAACAGTAGAACTTAATAATATTAGGCAATTTAAAAAAAATCCTAATGCACAGAGTGGTAATGCAAGGGCTTTAGAATCAAGACACTTGGTTTCCAATCTTATGTTGCTTATATTGGATGAAATGCTTATCATCTATGGATTTCAACCTCTTCCCAGGTAATAAAGACAAGCTACCCTACAGAATTATTTTAAGAATTAAGTAAAATAATGCACATAAAGCTCCCAGCACAATCCCTGGCATACAGTAAGCGCTCAGTATTATTCCTCTACAAACACATTTTCACCTTGAGCTTGAAAGGAACTTGCGATAACCACATAACTGTGGAAAACCAGGGGTGGGAACAGAGGCACACAAATTTCTTTCTACCTTAATTCCAACCTCACGTTTGTTTAATCAAGCAATTTACGGGGGGGCAAAAATAATCTGTGGTTTTAAATGCTTTGATACAAGCAGGCACTGCAATCATGATAAATCATCTCCGACATATGCCCAGCTCCTCCAAGTGACAGATGACAAACAAAAGCAGGACAAGGTCCTCCATCACAGGCAGAATCATTGAGTTAATGGAAGAATTATTGCCTCTGAAATCCACTCCAGTCCTATTGAGGGGAACGTACCAATTTATCAAAGCCAAATGAACATTAATTGCAGCAGTCTGCTAAGTTTTCCAGCCGCTATGACCTTCATTGAATTTTAATCCAAAACAGATAAGATTTCCTTCCACACAAGAGGAAACAACACAATTAGCTCAAAATGACAGCTAGATTACAAAGCAGGCACACACAAACAATGCATACACATTCACATTCACGCACCACCACCCCCAGTGAAAATATTGATCCTGCTTGTCTTAAAATTCAGCACCAAGGAGGTAGCAGAGAAAAGGTAAATACAGACAATCACACATCTGCATAAGCCCCCCTCCCTTCATTCAGGAGAGAAATTTTGGAGGCAGAAGTCAAGATGCAGAAGGTGGCAGGCAGTAATGGAGACAGAATTTCTGTTAACTGCTGTAATTAATGTTATGTCTCATCCAGGAGAGATTAGGAAAAAAACAGAGAGGGAAGGAAGAAAAAACAAGTATTATTTTGCTATTAAAGACACCCTTGAGCTGGGGAACATTAGCAGCAGAAGTTTGAATTGGGTGATTGTTTGACTGTGTTGGTAGATGTGCAGACAGCATGATTACCACAATGAAGTGAAATGTTGTGCTGAACCTGTATGTTTACGGCTCCCACAGCACAGAGTGAGGGGCCATCTACTGAGTGCAGATCACAGCTGGGGGAGGTTTAGAAAGTGTGGTGCAGTGGGGGCCACACACACACACACACACAGAGTCATGAGATCTAGATGGGAAGGCCAGCTCTGTCATTGACCTGCCACATGACACTGACCACGTCACTCTTTGAGAACAACAGGCTTAGTTTCTGTATTTGTTTTCACTCTAAAATGAAGGAGTTGGACTAGAGGAGTTTCAAAGTAGCTGTTTTTGTTTTTTGGGGGGAATCTAAGTCAGAAATGTCTGCTCTCATCACTTCTAAAGAGGATACGCTACCTCCTTCCACAGTCCAAGGGCAGACCTGCACTAACAACACACAGAGTCAAGTATTAACTAGATGATTATGAAGATGGGTCCCTAAAAGGTCTTTACCCATCCTTGCCCCTGCAAGCGAAGAAATACTATAGAGGAGAGAGATCACTTGGAATCAGAAACTTAACTTTAATTCTGGGCTCAGGCACTGGCTGTGTGATCTTAGAAAAGAGTAGTTTTAACTGTCGAGGCCTTGGTTTTATCACTGGTGAAAGAGGAACAATGACAGTAGCAATATTAATGAAATTGATGATACAACATTTGTGTAGAGTTTACGTGTGTGACTTCATTTTAATTCCAGGAGGTAGAAACTATTATTATCACATTTTACAGTGGAGGAAACTGAGGCACGAGGGAGTAACTTAACCATGTCACACTGAGAGGTCAGCCATGAGTCCAGGATCTAACCCAAACTGTCCTGCTGCAGACGCAATACTCTTTCTGTTTTTAACTCTTTTATATTGAAATAATTATAGACTCACCAGAGGTTGCAACGTTACTACAGAGAGTTCTTGCATAGTCTTCACTCACTTCCCCCTAAAGGTAACATTTCTCATAACAAAATACTGCAGGTTCTGTATCCATGGGTTCAACCGATCCTCTGTTAGTTGAATCCACATATGCAGAACGCATGGATATGGAGGACCAACTGCACTACATTATTTTATCTAAAGAACTTGAGCATCTATGAATTTTTGTCTCTGTGGGGGTCCTATAACCAATCTGCCATGGATACTGAGGGACAACCGTAGAATAATCAAAACCTGGAAGTTAACAATACAATCCCATCAGCTAAACTACAGACCTATTTGGATTTCACTAGGTTTCCCACTAGGGTTTTTTTTTTTTGGGGGGGGGAGGTGGGGGCCGGGTCTAACCCAGGATCCTATGTGGCATTTAATTTTCAAGTCTCCCTTGTCTTCTCTTATTTGTGACAATTTCTCAGTCTTCCCTGTCTTTCATGATCTTAACACCTTTGAAGAACGCTGGTCAGCTATTCTGTAGCATGTCCCTCACTTTGAGTTTATCTCTAATGTTTTCTCATGGTTAGAATCAAGTTACACCATTTTTTGGCAAGAAAACCAGAGAAATGGCATTGTGCTCTTCTCACTGCATCCTATCAGGAGATTCAGGCTGTCCATATGTCTTGTTCCTGGTGTTGCTAACTTGGATCACTTGGTTAAGGTGATGTAGTGGGTTGAACGGTGGACCCCCAAAAAGATATATCCATATCCCAGTGCCCAGAACCTGTGAATATGACCTTATTTTGCAGATGTAAGTAAGCTAGGGATCTTGCAAGGGGGAGATCATCTTGAATTATCCAGGTGGATCCTCGATCCACTGACACATGTCCTTACGAGAGACATAGAAGAAAGGACACAGAGGAGAAGGTGAGATGCAGATGAAAGCAGAAATTGGAGTCAAGTAGCCACAAGCCAAGGAAGCATGGAGCCACCATAAACTAGAAGAGGCAAGGAATGGATTATCCCCTAGAGCCCCGGAGAGCATGCAGCCCTGCTGACACCTTGATTTTGGACTTCTGGTCTCCAAAACTGTAAAAGCATCAACATCAATTTCTGTTGTTTGAAGCCCCTCAGTGTTTGGTAATTTGTTATAGCAGCCCTAGGAAGTTAATGCAAGTGGTATCTGCCAGATTGTTCCACTGTAAAGTCACCATTTTCTTTTTGTAAGTAATATATATCCGAGGGGGTGGGTGGTGGTGTAATTCTTTGAGACTGCAAATATCCTGATGCTTCTTGAAGTTTCACCCATTAATTTTAGTATACATGGATGGATCTTGTTGGTAGTAATTATTACAGTGGTGACCGTCTAATGGTGACTTTCTAGTTCCCTCTTTCCTCTACATTTATTAATTGGAATTCCACTGTAAGGAAGAGCTCTCTCTTCTATCCCATTTATTTATTAGTCAATTATTTATATCAGTATTTTAGAGTCAATATTCTTAATAACTCCTGCCCAACTTAGCTCTAAGGATGTCTTCCAAGGCCAAGCCCAACAGTGAATTAGAAAGGAGTTTTTAGGAGGCAAAAGGAAAAGAGGGCTTCCCTGGTGGCGCAGTGGTTGGGAGTCCGCCTGCCGATGCAGGGGACACGGGTTCGTGCCCCGGTCTGGGAAGATCCCACATGCCGCGGAGCGGCTGGCCCCGTGAGCCATGGCCGCTGAGCCTGCGCAGCGGGAGCCTGTGCTCCGCAACGGGAGAGGCCACAACAGTGAGAGGCCCACGTACAGCAAAAAAAAAAAAAAAAAAAAAAAAAAAAAGGAAAAGAAAGGGATCTTCTCTGAGCACTGTTCTAAGACACTTCATGTGTCTTTTATCATTTATTTCTCCCCTAAGCCCCATGAATGAGAGATTCACAGCCTCACTGGAAATTCAGGAGAAAGTAAGAATCAGAGAAGTTCAGGAATATATCTAAGGTCAAACAGCAATATGGGAAAGAGTACGATTTGAATGCACACCTGTCTGTCTCCAAACACACACTACTTCCACCAAACCAAGCTGCCTCCTGAAGATGGGGAGAGGGGACAAAGGGGAGTTAAGTGAAGCAGGAAGTGGAAGCCCACTAATGAACCCAAAGGAAGCCCACCTCGATCTTCACTGCGGATAGACTCAGAACATGCAGGAAGGGGAGTAAACGGTGGGAACATGGCACCCCACTTGTACACACACCCCATTCATTCACTCCCTGTTGTTAGAACACCATACGAAAGCCCTGGGTTCTTGAAGGAAGATGAAATGTGGACAAGAGGCTGGAGGAAAGCAGGTGGGGTGTGGCCATGGAGAGGACATTCCCCTTGACTTTTCTGCCAACCCATCTGGCCCCTCGCCGTGTTGCCCCTCTGCAGTCTCTGGATCCCCCCCACCCTCCAGGACTCGACACTGTAGCCTCACCCACCTCAACCTCCGCTGCCTCTTCTCAGA
Source organism: Mesoplodon bidens (assembly GCF_964165515.1). NCBI lineage: Eukaryota > Metazoa > Chordata > Mammalia > Artiodactyla > Ziphiidae > Mesoplodon > Mesoplodon bidens. The sequence goes on along the minus strand of NC_138162.1, from coordinate 17,152,167 downwards.
TCCGCTGGTCCCGAAGCCCCACCTCAGACCCTCCTCGTCTCTGCTGGATGTTGCCCCATCTTCCGGACTTCCTCCTCAGCCTCCTCCTCACTCCTAGCACCCCACCCTTCACCCCGTCAGTCCACCCTCCAAGGCTCTTTCTGGGGATCCCAATCTATCTGGTCCCTCTCACTCTGCTGTTTCTCTTTCCCTGTTTACTTGTCTCTGTGTGGTTTCCTCCATGTCTTTTATTCTCTGTTTCCTCTTTGCCCACCTCTGCTTCTATTGCTAAGTCCTTTTCTGTCTGTTCCTGCCAATTTCCCTTTATTTTTCCACATCTCTCTCATTGTCCTTGGCTCCCTTTTTCTGTTTCCTTTTACTTCTCTCTGCCGCTGGTAGTTTCTACACATCTAGTATACAACAGTTGCTCAATAAATACTGGTGGATGTCTGTTTTTCCTGTCTATCTCTTTGCTCCCCCCCATTATGCAGATTTTTTTCTTACATACATTCCCATCTTGCATTTCTTTTTGACCAGAAGGCTCAAAGGAACTGCCTCCAGGCCCCCTTCCTGAGATGGATATCCAGGATGCCTTTGTCAGCCTTCTCCAGCTGGGCTTGATTGTTGGCCCAGAAGAATGGAGTAGGGATGGAGAAGGTCCATTTTCTGGCCTCATTTTTCTCCATTTGTAAAATGAGGCGTGGTCTCATCTAACTGCTATCTGCAGTTGTTCACATGCCCATTCTCCATATAGGACCGTACACCCCTGCCACTGGCTTGGCCACACGATATGCCCTGGCCCACAGAATGTGAGAGAACCCATGTCTAAGCATTTGCTTTAAGAGCCATCCTAGATTTCTGCCTGCTGTCTTGCTCACTGCCATGAAAACCAAATGTCTCAGACTGGGGCCCCCCTTCAGCCACAGTCCCAGCACGAGAAGACAGGCAGATCTGGGCCACCGTGACTGCAGCTGCTGACACGTAACGTGCATGAGAAATAAAGCATTGTTTGGTCAGTCACTGAGGTTCAGAGTGATCTGTTCACAGAAGAAGCAAGCAAAAGCTGACATCTCAAGAATTGGATTCTGCAAGGTCTAAGGTGTTTTCGGCTCCAATGTTCCAACCAAACTGTATAGTTCTACTGCTTTGGGGGGAAACCTAGCCAAATGCTTTCATGTGCATTATCTCTGTTCAATGTTATGATTCTAATTTTATTTCCATTTGGAAGATGACCAATCAAGAAGCTCAGAGAAGTAAAGCTTTGTCCAAATCTCTGCAGCTGGTACAAGGTACAGTCTTTAACTTGAAACCAGGCCTCCTGACAGTGCCTCGGCCTCATTCCATCAATACTTCCCTAAGCTGCATCCCTAAATGTTGTGGGAGATAAGCCATATTTCCTTTAGGACAGAAGCCATGGCTTATTCTCCTAATCTTCCCATTAGCCTAGCTAGAGACCCTGTGGGATTTTAGTTAATCCTTGTTGTTGAGGCAAGCCATGGCCAAGCTTCAAGGTACATATGATTTACATTTTTAAAAACTAAAAAAAATGCATTTGTGATTTTTAAAATTTCAAAAAAAATTTTCACTTTCTGGGGGAAAAAAAAAGTAAATGGGATTCACGAGGTATGGCACACATATAAAAATGTACTTGGGATATTTGTACGTCCAAACTTCATCATGTCTTGGCAACAGATATAAGCTTGAGGATCTCAACTTACAGATGGGGATACTAAGGCTAAGAAGGGAATGTGACCTGCTCAAGGTCATAGAGCACATGAGGGGCAGGGCTGGGACAGCTGAGTCCCAGGCCAGAGTTCTTTGTGCTATGTGTATCACATGATTTTCCTACCACTGGATTTTTGCTGCCACCTTTTTAAAAATATTCCTCTTAGTCCAGATGTTTCCCCTTCTACTCTGCCTTCACTCTGAAAGGCTTTGGGTTCTCCCACCTTGGTTGCCCTGAGCATTCTTCATTAATATCACTTATAAATAACACAGCAATAGCACTTATTGTTATTTCTTGAATTGTGCCCCCCCAAAAAAAGATATGTTGGACTCCAAATCCCCAGTACGTCAGAATGTGACCTTACATGGAGACTGGATCTTTACATATAGAGGTAATCAAGTTATGATGGTCTCATTATGGTGGGCCTCAATCCAATGTAACCAGTGTCCTATAAAAAGGAGAAAATTTGGACACAGAGATAGACACCCACACAGGGAGAATGCCAGGAAGAACAGAGTTATCATGCCACAAGCCCAGGTGCTATAAGAAGCTAGGGGAGAGGTCTGGAACAGATCCACATCTTGGCCTGCCCACAGCTTGATCTCAGATTTCTAGCCTACAGGACGGTGAAGCAGTACATTTCTGTTGTTTAAGTCACTCGGTTTATGGTACATTGTGATGGCAGCCCTAGGAAACATACACTTGTAAATAGCAGAGTCTTAGCACTTAGGACGACCTGACTCTGTGTCAGGCTCTAGCATATGTGCTTTATGTGTATCATCTTAGGTGATCCTCACAACAGCATTCTTTGGCAGATATTTCCACCCTCACTCCATTGTAGATGAGGAAATGGAAGAAGCAGAGGGGAGGAACATGCCCAAGTCACATGGCCGGTAAGTCAGTTACAAACCTTGGGATACCAGGTCCACAGTTCTTGCACAGTAGTTACATTCTCTACGCCTACACGTTCTCAAAAGTAGAACAGGAGTAATAATGACATCTATTGATTTAGGATTATCATAAGGATTAAATGAGTTAACAATCTGTCAGTGACTATAACACTAACTCAGCATTGTAACAGTGCTTGTTAGCATTATTATTTTAAGACTCTTTGCTGTCTTGATTATTTTCTCATACATTTTTCTACTCAGTTATTGTTTACCTTAACATATGATCCCCAAAAGTAAACACAATATTTCAAGTCTCACCTAGAACCTTCAAAAACTAGTTGCTCAGAAAACTGGTTTTTCATGAATACAACTTAAAACGTAGGACCCCTTTTAATGGTGAAATCCCACAGAGTTGGCTTGTTCTGAGCCTGTGGTTGATTTTTTAGAGCCTTTTATTTTTTTCTTTTTTCTACCAGATAGGATTTTCATTGTTGGGTTTAGTGGGCAAGTAAAGCATTGCATGATTGAGTGATTAAATCAATCAACTAAGGAATGCATGATATGCTGTGAATGAATAAATGCAATGACTGGGGAAATGATGTAAAGCCATTTTTCACAGAAAGCTTTAAAATGTACTATCCCCATATCATACAGATCCTTTAAACAAAGCTACTGATTGAGAATGGTAATAATAATTTCTTAGATTTATGGGGCAGTTTATAATCCTCAAAGTGTTTTTCTATATATTATGCCACAGAATCATAGATCTTCAAGTTTGAAGGAACTACAACAGTCATCTAATTTAACTATTATTCCTCTCAAAATCCTGACAAATATGGTTTCTAGCCTTTGCTTGCATACCCCCAAAGACAAGGACCTCACTACCCTCTGACTCAGTCCCCTCCATTTCTGGAGAGCTCAAACACTTTGGAAGCTTGGTCCTTTGTAAGCCCTCCTCACTGGGGCCCACCAGTACAAATCTGTGGCATTTTCTGTGGGATGGTCCCTTTGAAAGAAACACGTCCTCAAAGGTCTTCTCTTCTCCCACATCAAATCAAACATTTCTTTTCATCCCTTTGCTCAAAACATTGTGGCAACAATATTCGTCACTGTTGTCACTACAGCTAACATTTTAATGACAGCTACCACTTTGTGAGCACTTACTGAATTTCAGGCACTGCATCATGCAGAATCATGCCCAAGATCAAAGATTCTTGTTAATTTGTGCAGACTGGAGTTGGAATCCCAGCTTTGGTACTCACTGGAGATGTGAACTTCAGCAGGTTATAAAATCTCACTAACTCCCAGGTTCCTCATCTGTAAATGAGGGACAGGAGCAGTATCTATCTTATAGAGGAACCAGAACAATTAAATGGAATGCTGCATGTACCACACCTAGACTGTGCCTGGCATACAGAAAGTCCTCAGTGAGGGTAGCCATTGTTTTTATTATGCGTGTGTGACCTCATTCAGTACTTATAAAAAAATCTGGGAATTAGGAAACATTATTCCTGTTTTACGGATGATGAGGTTGACTTGGCCAAGGTCATAAAGCCAGCAACAGAGATACTGTTTAACCTTGGAGTTGACTCCCAAGTCATAACCCCCCTTAACACACCCATAGATTCCACATAAGGCGAGAGTCTTTGTATTAATTTGTCCATAACATCTTATAATTTAAGTCAGCAACTAATTCAGGGAGAAGAGAAATGATGGTCTGCTTTACAGATTAAGGGCAGAGGATCTGGAGTCTGCCTCTATAGAACTAAATATTGGTTTTACCATTTAACCTTGACCAACTCACACCAATAGCTATTGATATTATTAACATCTCAGGTTCCACATCTATGAAATAAACATAACAAGAGTATCTACCTTAAGATCTGTTGTAAGGATTAAATTTAATAATGCATGTAAAACAAAATTTGGAACACTAGCTGGAATGTAGTGAATACTCAGTAAATGTCAGCTATTGTGAATATTTGTCTAGATCAGAGAGCAAGATAGCAGCAAAAAGAAGACTCAATCCAATGTCTCCTTACTCCTACATCAGAGTCCTTTAAAATTGCTGCACCGGTAGTAATAATAGCCACCTTTATCGTATACCCACAGTGTGCCAGACTAGACATTAGGTACGATTTATATATTTCTTCCACTCTTCTCAATAACCCTGTGAGACTGGTATGATCAGTTGTTTCATAGATAAACTGAGACTCAAAGAGGTGATGGAACTCCCAAGAGTAAAACCATCAGGAAGCAGGAAGCAAGAAAGACTATGCCTTCCGAACCTCTGCTCTGTTCTCTGCATCCACTGTGCCCCCTGCATGGCTGAGGCAGGCATGGGACTGCTCTGAGTAGCTGAAGTTGGGACTGCAGACTAGATGAATGACCCTCTACTTTCTTCCTCTACCCAGGGTTTCACCGAGTACCTCTTTGTTGCCTGACTCTTGGGATATTAATAGTCAGATGATGCAACCTTCTGGGATAAAGTAGATGCTCAACTCAGGGCTTAACAAGCTCAAAAGGGCATGCTGGTTCCACGCCAGTAGGCATGGATTGTAGCAGGTTCCAGTGACTGAGCTGGAACTGGTTGCCCTGCATGGGTGGGCAGGATATTTATGCTGAGGAAAGTGGATGGAAAACATGGACTCTGACCTCCAGGTTTCTTTGAGATTTGACTGGATGATTTGGTCTTCTCACAAAACCATCTCAGATCTTCACCAAAGATGATAACAATGCAAAGTTTGACAGAGGGAGAGTCACGGTGTCCTGAGTAGCCCCGTGACATGAGTTTGGAATCTTGGAAAAGCCTGGGACCAGAAGTGCTTTCTTGTTAGCCACGCAGCCTTAGGCAAGTCAGTTAAACTCACTGAATCTCAGATATTTCATCTGTGAAATGGGAAGGCAGGTCCCAGCCACCATGAATGCCATTTTAAATGTTTGGGATTTAAAAATCTAAGATTCAAGATTTGTTTGAAAAATTAAAAAGATTGGTAAGGCAGAAGTGGGGAGAACCAAACACTCTTTTTGTTCTTGCTGAATTATCTGTGGCCAGAATGGCAAGGACAGAGTCTGAGCCACGGAGAGGTCTGTCCTCCAGGCCAAGACCCACTGTCTGGCTGGGGGTTCTGGACAAGTCCTAGTCTGTATTTGGACCTCAGTTTATCCATCCGTGAAATGAATGGGTATAATACATCAGCACATCTCCATAATAAAACTGTGCCTAATAATAAAAGCTAATGCCCTTGTATGCCAAGCCCCTCTGATACAAGTGCTCTCATACACAGTAAGTATTAGTATAATCCTCATTTTTATAGATGACAAAACATGGCATAGATGGGTTAAATACTTTGCCCAACATCACCCAGAGTGCTAAGTGGCAGAGTGAAACTTTACACCCAGGCACTCGGGCTCAGGTGTCTATGCTTATAACCACGTCATCTTACCTCTATGTAGAGGGCAGGGTTCTCTGAGGCATGTCCCGCCTCTGAGAGGCTGGGCTGCCATCAACGGATGCAAAAGGGGACCAGTGTTTCCTGGACAGGACTGTCTGCTGAGGGTAAGGTGAGGACAGGAAAGATCAAGACTTGGGAGCACTGAAGGGGGAAGAATGGGTGGGACCACAAGGTGGTAGCCTTGGGCCACTCCAGCTTGTGGGCAGGGAGGGTCTAGAGACTGGCAACCTCCACACCACCTACTCCACCAGCCACACCCTGAATTACAGGGAATTGGAGCGACATCTGGGTCTCAGTGAGTTCTTCTTTCCAAGCTAAATTCACTGAGCAGAAAAAAAGTGAGAAACACCTTTAGTCTTTGGGGAGAGGTCTGATTTAACTAACACTGGGCATGGAAGCAGAGAAAGCCGATGCAGGACTCACTGATCACTGAGATAATACTGTCTAGGTCACTGGGTTATGGGAAGGACGTAGGTGAGTCAACGCCATGCCGAACAGAAAATGCTTAATAAATATTAGTGCAAACCGAGTCTCACTCAGACATTAAAAGAAGAGCCGTCATGCCCATCAGCTGGTGCCCTGGGCCCCTTGAGGAACTCAGCAAGTACCCTGAGAGGGTGCTTACAAACTTGCAACCCAAACTTAGCATGCAGGCATCCACTTGGCTTGGCGTGCGGCTGCATCACTCGCTAAATATAAAAATGGGAAAAGTCTATCACACTCATTCCGTGAATAACACAAAGGCCTTGATTTGTTCCTCCACGTGATGAGCATGCGTTAGGTCCAAATTTAACGTGGCTGTCTGGCTGCGGTATGTGTGTGTTTTTCCAAAAAGAGAACATTTCCAAGCACTTGCTCAGCCCTAATGAGAATGTCTAATGCACAGTGCAGGTTGAAGAGGGACCAGAACAGAGACCAAAAGGCAAGATCTGCTCCACTGGAGGCTCTTGGTAAGTACAGCTGACTATTGAATGGAAGGAAAAAATGAAGGGCTGGGTTACGGCCCTATTTTGCTGAGTGACCTTAGGTCAATCACTCTACCTCTCTGAGCCCTAGCTTCCTCACACATAGGTTGGGAATAACTTTTCCTACCCTCTTGCATCTGGCAGAGCTGTGCTAAAGGTAAAAAGGGGGAAATAACGTAAGAACGGCTTCAGGAGTGAAAAGCACTAGGGGGATGTCAGCCGTAGCTATTATCTGATCTCTTCTTGAGCCAGTTAGACCCTGCACATTCTGCACACTGCATTTTTTTCTATCTACTGTGCAAAGCCATTCATTACAGCTTTTCTAATACATCATTAATGTGAATCTACATACACTTTGGACTACCATTCAGGCGATTTCTGTCCTAGCATCCTTTTCTGAGAAGGCAACAGCCTCAGAGTGTTCCAGGTTCTGGGGCCAACAGACAACAGATCTCTCTGTGTCCATAACTTCACCTCTAACATGGAAGTGATGTGCCTGACTTCTTGGTGAGAATGCAATGAAATCATGTCCACGAATGTGCCTGGTGCAGTGCTTCACACACGGTGGAGAGTCAAAAAATTCTTGCATTGAGAGCAGAGTGTAGAGGACATAGTCCAGTGTTTGTAGCCAGATACACACCGGTTCAAACGCCCAAGAGCAGCTCCACCTCTTCCTAGCGATGTGACCTTGGGTAAGGTTCTCTACCCCTCTGACTCAGTATTCACAGCTATGAAGTGAGGGTAATGGAGGGGGCTTTGGTGTGTGACAGCCCCGGCTATGCCCAGTCCAGCTCCAGGGGCCACCATGCACGGTCTACACTGCAGGGGGTGTTGTGAGAGTTAAAGCACCTGGCACATCAAGGGTACTTGGGGAAGGGCAACCCCATTCCAATTCTGTTTGTTCAGTCATTCTTGGAACGGCCGGCTGTGGAGCGCTGAACCTGAGCCCTCGGCAAAGCAGGTCAAGCACATGACAGATGTTAAACAGCTATTCCCAGAGAGGTTGACCAAAAGGCCAAGGAGTTGGAGACCCTTTATTTTCTCCTCTGAAGCACAATTAGTTTGTCACAGCTGACAGATGATGGATGAGTATGCGTCAGTCCAAGTGACACCATGGGATCCATCCGACCTTCTGTTTATCATTCTAACCTCTCGCACTTGGCCAGCTCCTTCCCTCCACCTGCTGGCCATCCCCTGCCTCCTGCCACGGTCTCTCCACTCGCCCTTCCCTTTACCCACCCCCCAAAGCCCCCACTGAATGCCCACTCACTCACCATCACAGAAATGTGGAGGATGTGCATCTGTTCCTCTACAATCTCTGAGGGCTCCTGGAGGGTGGGGGCGGTGGCCCGGGCCAGCTGCCCGGAGCTGCTCATGGAGACGTGGAAGTACAAGGTGCCGTTCTCCAGCCACTGCTGTCTCCAGTGCACCAGCGAGATGTCCGCTGCTGTGCCTGACATCTCTGCAAGACAAGACCCAAGGTGCCGGGTGAGCGGCAGGCCTGGCCTCGGCGCGCCGGGGAGGAGAGGGGCCACATGTATTCAGGAGCTCTGAAGGCACCTACCTGTACCAGGATGCCTCTCCCCACATGGAATCTCTGAGCCAGAGATCATCACTCCCATTTACAGATGAGTCAACTGTAGCCAAGGTTATCCCCAAGCAACAGAGTGGCAGAGGCAGGATTTGAACCCAGGTCTGCCTGGTGCCCTTTTGATACCAGCATGCATGATAAGGTAATTCATTCTACTCCAACAGTGGAGGCGAACTAAGCAAGAGGTGAATGTGCTTACGTTCTTCTGAGGCCACAGAACTATAAGAAGGTGAAGGAAGGACATCTCTGAAGAGTGGGAGTTCAGAGTGTGAACTCTTCAGAAGCTGAGTTGGAAATGCTCATGGCAGAAATGCAGAACCTCAGAGCCGGGAAGGCCCAAAAGAACATCTGGCCCGGCTGAGGTGCCTCAGGATCATCCTTTAAGGGAAAGGAGCTTGGTAAGTGGGTTGTTCTGAGCCATTTCTCCTGCTTCAGTCAGAGCCACTCCAGTTTTTCCCTCATATTGTACATACTGTACTCTCAAGCAAGGAAGTTCTGGCACAAAGGTTTCCATGGCTTAAAAATACTTGAAAACCTTCTTTCCTACTTCAATGTTCTCATATAACCAATGGGAAGTTAGAACTTTCTAGTCAATGGTAAGGTCACCTGACTTGAACTTCCTAGCTCTTGCCTCTATGCTGTTTTTCCCTCTGAAAATACTTTAAAAATAATAAGTATCACTTTAATACTACTTCCAGTCAATGTAATTGTACCAATATAGCTTCTTATTAAGAAGGGTGAGAGCATACAGTACAAAAAGCATCATTGCAGTGGGACCATACAATCTTTTCCTAGTGCTGTCTGCTAAAGGGATGTGTCCCTGAAAATATTTTGAAGGACAAGGCCTATCAGTGTGTCCTGTGAATAAAGGGGAAGGGTGATGGGGTTGGTGAATTATCAAATCTTTCCTCAAGTGAGAGTTACTGTAAGAAACAGAGGCAATCAATCCATCAATAGACAAGTAGCCTTAAAGTGTCTGACGCTTGGACCTCTGGATGAAGCTATAGAGCTCACCTAGAGACAGTATTTCTACAGTCCCCAAAGACCTCATGTACATGCACACAGACATGAGCTTGAGGAGGACTGATGAGGAAGACGAGTTAGAACTTCTTATCTAGTCAGCTCACCCCATGCCCACGGCAGCCCCCATCACACCTGGTGACACTGAAGAAAAGAGTCACCTTGAGATGAGATGATGATATTTGCTCATCAAATTCTACTGAATTATTCTTATATGGTCCATTCCCAGTAGACTCTAACTCCTTCAATTTCACAATCAAAAGTCCTTAGGGAGGCTTCCCTGGTGGCGCAGTGGTTGAGAATCCACCTACCAATGCAGGGGACATGGGTTTGAGCCCTGGTCTGGGAGGATCCCACATGCCGTGGAGCAACTGGGCCCGTGAGCCACAACTACTGAACCTGCGCGTCTGGAGCCTGTGCTCCACAACAGGAGAGGCCACAACAGTGAGAGGCCCGCATACCGCGATGAAGAGTGGCCCCCACTTGCTGCAACTAGAGAAAGCCTGAGTGCAGCAACGAAGACCCAACGCAGCCAAAAATAATTAATTAATTAATTAATTAATTAATTTTTTTAAAAAGTTACTCATGTTCTTTAAAAAAAAAAGTCCTTAGGGGAAGAGCATCTGGCACTTAATAAGTGCTATAAAAAGTTAGCTATTAACATTTATTATCATTATTATTAATAGGGTCAGGATGTAATTCACCCTTCAGACGCTCTTGAGACATCCTTGACTGCCTGCTTTCTCTCCCACTCTTCATCCAGTCCATCAGGAAATCCTTCGAAAGGCAGCCGAAATGCAACCCTTCTCAGCTCCTCTACTGCAAGCCACCTGGGCCAAGACACCCTCCTCTCTTGCCTGGCTTCCTGCAAGGGCTCCTTAACTTGACTCTTTTCTTCCACCCTTGCCTCTTCTGTCTATGCTCAACCAGAAGCCAGAAGAATCCGGCCACAGAATAAGTCAGCTCACGTCACCACTCTGCTCTAAACCAACAGCCTCCCACCTCATCCCAAGGCAAAGACAAAGTGGCTGGAATATAGTAAGTTATTAGTCCAAGTGAACACCTGCTTGGGCTTCCCTTGCTGCAACAAGAGTGGAGCAGGGCTGGAGACCACCTCAGGAGTACATCGGCTCCTAGAACTCAGGCCCCAAAGGGCCCCCAGAGCACACTGTGTGGCCCCGGGGAGGAGACTGGCTGGGAGCCTGGTCTATGAAACACGTCTCTCCCAGGCACCTTCTCTCCCCAACCTCCCAGCCTCAGCATCGGAGGATGTGGCAGAAGCTTCTCTGGCAGCCGGCCAGCTGGGCCAAGGCAACGTGAAGACATTATGGTGAATGGCCTTGCTCAGTGCCTTGCTCATTTCTCTCTCTGTGCATCAAAGCCAGAACCAGATGTCCAGGGAACCGAGCGCTGGGATTTGCCTCTGGAAATTGTTGTCTCATTAAGCAGCTCAAGAAGGAGGATCTGTGTGCTGTCAGCTAGGCAGGCACTTACTGTGCAAAGAGTCCCTGAAAATGGCACCGGCAGAGAGCCCCAAGGCAGGCCACATCTGGTTGACACAGCCTGGTACAGAAGCAGGCAGAGGAAGCGGAGGAATCCTTCCTGAAATCTGCACCCCTTACTTCTGGAATTCTCCCCACCTGTGCCTGCAACCCCACCACGTTAGAGGAGCTTGCCACCATCCCCGTGTTCAGATTAGAAAACAGAGGGTCACGCAGGGTTAGTCACTTGCTTAAGGTCACTGGTGAACTGGTACCCAGCTGGACCCAGTGGATTTCCAGTCTATGTAATTTCTACTATGCCAGTTGCTCTTATAACATCTTTTCCTTGACTAAATTAGCCCATGAACCACTCTTTGTTTGCTACGGCGATGAGTGCACAGTCAGCAGACAGTAAACGTTAAACGATAATAACAGTGTGTGAAACACAGTAAATATTGAATCATAAGAACAGCTCTGGCCTTACTCTAGTACAAAGAGGAAAAACAAAACAAAAACTATTGCTGGGAGGGGAGAAGGGGCATGAAAACTCAGAGGGAAAAACTGCCTCAGAGGAAGCAGAAGGTCTTGGTCATTTGTTCTCTCATTCATTCATTTATTCCTGTGTTTCTTTGTTTAGACACTCAACACACCTTCCTGAGGACTTACTCCATAGCAGGTGGCTTAGTAACTTGGAATCTGGAGTGAAATGAGACATAGCTTTGCCTTCGGGAAGCTCACAGTCCTTTAACAGCAGAAATTCTACCCCTGCCCCGTGTCACTGTCCACACACGTGCACACTTTCCATTTAGGACACCGTGCAGTATCCTGATCCACCTCTCACATCATGTGCTCATCGCATGCCCCAGCTCTACAGGAATTACAACTACTCCTCACACAGGCCAGGCTTCCTCTTGTCTCAGCACATACACACTTTCTCTCCAGTGTCTCTGGAACTCTCCACTCAAAGCTTGCAAGCTGGCTTCTTCTCAGCCTTTGTCTCTCAGTCCAACTGACACCTACTCAGAGAGGCCACGCCACTCTTATGTAAAGTACTCCTCTCCAAAACTATAATTCGAAAAGATCCGTGCACCCCTATGTTCATAGCAGCACTCTTTACAATAGCCAAGACATAGAAGAAATCTAAATGCCCATTGATAGATGAATGGATAAAGAAGATGTGGTACATATCCACAAAGGAATATTACTCAGCCATCAAAAGAAGGAAATAATGCCATTTGCAGCAACATGGATGGACATAGCGATTATTATACTAAGTGAAGTAAGCCAAAGACGAATATCATACAGCATTGCTTATATATGGAATCTAAAATTTTTAAAAGATACAAATTAACTTACAAAACAGAAATAGATCCATAGATATAGAAAACAAACTGTGGTTACCAAAGGGGAAGAGGGGGAGGGATAAATTAGGAGTTCAGGATTAACATATACACACGACTGTATATAAAACAGATACACAACAAGGACTTACTGTATAGCACAGGGAAATATACTCAATGTTTTGTAATAACCTATAAGGGAAAAGAATCTGAAAAATATATATAAAACTGAATCACTGTGCTGCAGATGTGAAATGAACATGACATTGTAAATCAACTATACTTCAATTTAAAAAAAGATTAAAAATAATAAAGTACTTCTCTCCATATACATGCACTCTCTATTGTACCGCCTTTACAAACACTTTTTATGGAACTTATCACTATTAGAATTTTACTTCATGTACTTTCCTGAACATGCATTTAATACCTGTCTCTCCAGGATGGCAGGGACCCCGTGTGTCTTATTCCTGCCACATTTCAAGTACTTTGGCACATATAAGTGATCAATTAAAAAAAAAATACTGAATTGCTGAATGATGAACACACACACACACACATATACACTCATACACACATGTGTTTATACATATCCATAATAAGATGATGAAAGCAGTGTTGAGTTTCATTAGGGAAATAAAGAAAAAGTAAAGGTCCATTGGGAACTCGAGGGTGGGACAGGACTTTCCTAGCTTTGAGACCAAGAACCACTCGCAAAACGTGGTAACATGAGTGTTGCAGAGGATGGGCATCTTGTTAGCCCTCGGAGGAGAGAAGGAGGCAGAGAGATGGGCTGGGTGGCTGGGTATGTCAGGGCAGTGAAGCCACATGCACAAGAAGGAGGGCAGTAGAATGTCGGGGCGGGGGGGAATACGGTCCAGACACAGAGTTAAGAGCTTTGGATGTCTGGCAACAGAGTATACTTTTTTCAGCATGCAGTAGGGAATCAGCGGGTAGACTTGCTCTGAGAGCCTGTCCTGGGTCCACTAAAAACAGGTCAAAGAAACAGTAGCATAACCAAGGCTAGGTTCTTGAAATTCCCTGGTGATTGATTTTCCAATTGCATTTTCCCTCTCCTCTTCCCCTAGCCCCTGCATATAAACATTTCATTGAAGTCTTCAAGTCATATTACAATCAAACTTAAAGCAAAAGGGGGACTAAACGCATCTGGTTGGCAACAAAGATGATTCCCATAAAGGCAGATTATGCTGACATGAATGAATATAAAATGAAACAGCAGATATTAAAGTGGGAGAATTGGTGCACCATGCCTTCCGGCGGTAGACTGACTCCAATGCCTGCCTCCCTCCCACCCCGAAGAGCTTAGTTTTATATTGGAATCGTAAAGAAACCCAGGGATTGCCTCTTCACCTTTCACTGTTCTCCCCACGTGGGCTGCAACTCGTGAAATATTCAATAGGCTCAAATCCCCTCCACCACCCGCTAAAGCCAAGCAAGAGGATCAGCCTTCATCAGTGATTCTAGGAAGACCTCCACCCTGCCTCAGCAGCCACGGATGCCTTTCAGCCTCCTGGAAAAGAAATAAAAAATCCCAAAGGCGTGTTGTGGTTTTAATTGGCTTGTTCTCCCTAATCTATGGCACTCATTGTATTTTTATTTAATTCCTGAAGGTCATTATGAAAATAAGCAGCTCTTCTGATCACCAGCCATCTTGGTAACGTCTCCCAAGTGGCTAACTAACTCGTCTTCAGATTCCACAGCACCAGCTGACCCTCCTGCAGATTATTCACGTTTAGGCCAGAGAGCGCTTCTGATGAGTTTGCAAATGGTCTTTGCCTTGCCATGAGGGGGAAAGCAGACGTTCTGAGAGACGAACTCACTGCCTAGGTAGAAGGAGCTGGGAAAGGTAGTGACATTCACTTCACGTACCCCTGACATTAGCTGTTCCAGCCTCCATGGGCGGTCACCTCTATGCAGTAAGTCATGAGGAGTGGGCTTGGGAAATCGATCTCAAATACACACCCTTCCTTATCATCTCTACAATATCAATATCTACATTGTTATCTGTAAGTGGTTACCTTACTGCAAACCTTTATCATCTCTCTTGTGGACTGCTTTCAAATGGCTCTGTGCCAGTCAGTGTCTCATGAGAAAAGAGAAGACACTCAGTAAGGTGACTGAGAAGTGCTTAATAATGGGACCATTTACAAAGGCTTTGGAAGTGTCTTAGGGTTCTCAGAGACACAGAAGTGATAGAATATATATAGATATATAGAAAGAGACTTATTATGAGGGGTTCGCTCTCATGATTATGGAGGCTAATAAGTCCCACAGTCTGCCATCTTCAAGCTGCAGGCCCAGGAGAGCCAGTGGTGTGGTTCCAGTCCAAACCCAAAGGGCTGAGAACCAGGGGAGCCAATGGTGTAAGTCCCAGTCTGAGCCAAAGGCCTGAGAACCAAGAGGACTAATGGCAGGGGGCAGGAACAGATGGATGTCCTGGCTCAGGCAGAGAGCAAATCTCCCTTTCCTCCACCTTTCAGTTCTATTCAGGGCCTAGAGGGATTGGATGGTGTCCACCTGCACTGACAAAGGCCTTTATCCTTTACTTAGTCTACCCATTCAAATGCTAATCTCTTCCAGAAACACCCTCACAGACAAGCTCAGAAGTAATGTTTTGCCAGCTCTCTGGAAATCCCTTAGCCCAGTCAAGTTGACATATGAAATTGATCATCACAGGCAGGGTTAAGGCCAACCAATGATGAAGCACCTCAAAGCTGGCAACAGCAAGGAGCTGTCACCATCCTAGGCCTGAAGGGGCAAAGGAAGGGAGGGTTCTATCACCCTGAAAGTGCCATAGCTGTAGGAAAGGGCTGCTAGTCAGCTGCTGTGGCTTTCAGGTAGTATTGAATTCAGGGGTGAGGCGGCTGGAAGAAGGACCTCAGTCCTTGTCTCCTTTGAAGAACTTAGCAAAGAGATCAAGACTGTGAAACACATAAAGCATTTATTAGAAGCAGTGGGCATGTGGAAGAGCACACAGGTGAACTCAGAGTGAGTTGCCCCCAAGAGGAGCAACTAAGGTCGCTTACAGGGGAGGCAGTCTTCCAGGTGGTCTCTGGCCAATCATCTTGTTTGTGCCCATATTTGGCCTGACTCAGGGTCCTTCCTGGGGGGTGTGCACATCTCCCAGCCAAGATGGATTCCAACGCAAAGGTTTCTGGGAGGTTGGCAGGACATATTAAGGGCTGGTGTCACCTCGCTCCTTGGGCTCCCCCCTAGACTGAGGACACTCTCTGCACATGTGTCAGGCTGGGAAATACCCCTTGACCACAAGAATGAAGAAACTGTGGTCTCTTTGAACCCACCCAATCAGGGCCCAATGCACCTGCTAGTATCTTATCTCAAAGTGTCAGCAGGAGACTGGTTGCAGCTGCTCAGCCTGGGGCCCACCTATCTCCTACCTCAGTATAATCCAGCAGAATAACCTAACTCTGACAAGGCATGACCAAGCATGGAGGTGATGGGGTAATAAATGCTTCAACCTCACCCTCCTTGGACCTGCTAATCTCTTGCAGGTGCCTAACATGGGCAAATCCCATCCAAACACCCAAGGGTGCTCCAGTGAAGCAAATCATATGGGTCAGCCTCCCAAGGCACACAGCAGGGGGGAAAAGCATGGAGAGTGGATCTCAAGGGGCAAATGGAGACTACCGAGTAGCCCCAACTCTTATCCTTGCCCCAAGGCTTCCTTCCTTCCAGCCATCCTTCAAAGGGCTACCACGATTACATGTCTAACTTATAAATATGCTCATGTCACTCCTTTGCTGAAAACCTTTCAATGGCTCTTGATTCCCCTTAGGATAAAACCTAATTTCACCAAGCCGGCACCTGCATTTCTCCCCTGCCTTACCTTATTTCACTCCTTTCTTTGCACTTATATGTTAAATCTGATCAAATACTTATGTAATCTTCCATACACACTGTCCTGTTTCTTACTGCAACATCTTTGAAGAAACACTTTTCCTACCAAACCCCACCCCTCACTCTGGAAGACTTCCTTGTCCCCATATGACCCCCTCTTTATGCTTCCAGTAAGAGGAAATACCGCCTGCTGCATAACATTATAGACTGGAGACCAACTGCTGGATTTTGAACCCCAGTTCCCTTGTGTTCAAGTTGTATGCCTTTGGAAAAGCTTTTTGGCTTCTTCATGCTTCAGTCTCCCCATCTATCAAATGAGAATAATATTAACAGCACCTGCTTAGTAGGGTTGTTGTGAGAATTAAATGAGATAATACAAACAAATTAGCTTTTAACATTAATCTTGATCCTCAGTGAGCATTCCACAGTTCCATTTGTTACATATTACTTCATATACACAGGTGATAGCATCTTATTGTAAAATGGTATTTATCTATGTTAAAATGGTCTGTTTATACAGCTGACCTCTCTCACTGGGCTCTAGTGCAGGGATACATCAGAGCCATCCGTGTGCCCTCATGCCTGACATGGTAACCGAATACAGAGAAGAAGGTTCCATAAATCTTTAGTGAGTTGAACTGAGCTGTCCTCGTATATGAATTCAGATGGGCATCCCCAGAAGACAGAGAAAGGAGATGGCAACTCAGGATGCTAATGATGGCTTGATGCCCATATAACTACTCTACAGAAATTTATTCAACAACTGGCTCAAGTTTAAGTACCCTGAAGAACGCAAATGAAGAGAAAGACAGAACTTTAACTTTTAAGCAGGTTGCATTCTCATGGAGCAGCAAAGGAAGTTTATATAGAAAATACACGGTCCTATGATTCTGTTTAGAGATAAGGATATGCATATACAGCTGGGAAGAAAAACACTGGAACATCAAGAATGGGGGGATCAGAGGTGATTTTAATCATGTTATGATTCATTTTTCTCTACATTTTCTACACTGAATATATATTACCTCTGTAGCAGATGCAAATATGTGCTCACCTTAAAATTCACTTAGTCAACCAACCTTTTCTGAGATCTGGCATAAAGAAACTCTATCCTCAGGAGCTCAGGCCAAGGAACGGAAAAAAGTCATGCTATAAGTAGCTATAAATCAAAACAGGAAGTTTAGAGCAGAGGAGAGAACATCTGGCTGAATCTAGAAAGTATTCAGAGAGGAGTCTTAAAGGATGGACAAAATTTCAACAGGTACCCATGTAGTAAAGGATATTTTGGATGGAGGAGTGGCACAAAGACAAGAAGGCAGGAAGGTTGCACGTGTGCAGAGGAGTGAAGTGGGAGGATGCCAGAAGAAAATACGGAAGCTCATCATTGCAGATGGAGCACAGAGAGACTGATACAGCATTTTGTAGAGAGGAAAGTAAAAAGGGGGTTACCATGCTATACCTATGGACAATCTGCTAGCAGAATAAAAAGTGTTAGGTCCAACTTGGGACTCCCTCATGCAATCAGAGCAAGTCCTAGTTCAGAGGTTAATGAATCTCTTCAAATGCTATAAACGAAAAGGAAAGGATGGATGGATGGATGGATGGACGGACGGATAGATGAATGGATAGACAAAGATGGATAGATGAATGGACAGATGGATGTATGGTTGGATATATGGATGTGTGGATGGATGGGTGGGTGGATGGATGGATGGATGGATGGACGGACGGATAGATGAATGGATAGACAAAGATGGATAGATGAATGGACAGATGGATGTATGGTTGGATATATGGATGTGTGGATGGATGGGTGGGTGGATGGATGGGTGGGTGGATGGATGGATGGATGGATGGACAGACAGATGGATGGATGGATGGATGGATGGATGGATGGATGGATGGATGGATATATTCATATGTTTCTGACTTCATCAATAATCACACAGCCTGGGTTAGTGAAAGAAACACTGAATTTGGAGTTGGAAGCCTAGGTTTGTGTGATACCACTGCACCAACTGGACAGTTTATCTGAGGACAAATCACAAAGCTTCTATGATTTTCTTTCTTTCTTTGTAATGTGTGTGTGGCCGGCGGTGGGGGGGGGTGGTCAAGATCTGTCCTACTTACATCACATCTAATGTAGAACTGAGAGAAAATAAGGTCATACCTAGCAATGTGCTTAGAAATCTGCAAAGTCCCATGGCTAGTCCTGAAAGCAAATACAATCATGATTACCGTCATTCAACAATGTACCTTACCATAAATATTTATTGACTGTCTAAAATGTTCCAGGCACAGTGTGAGGTTTTGTGAATATATTGGAGAAAAAGATGCATTTCATTGCTGCCTTCACAGACCTTCCATTCTAGTCTGAATTTTCCTCGGTTCCCACTAAGCAACAGCAGCACCATTTCCTCTTGCTTCCATTCATTCATTCATTCATTCATCCACTTATTCATTCATTCATTCATGGCAGAGAACTGTGTCTGTCTAGGTAATTGCTATCCTCAGTGCTTAGCATACAGCAGGTGTTCAATAAATACTTGTTGAATAAACATATCACTTGATGCACATTTTATAAGTTTCCTGTCCTCAAGTAAATCATAATCTAGGAGAGCAGAAAAGGGAAATCAACAGAGACCATCATCTGGTGCCATAAGAGAGTATGCACAGGATGTCACAAGAACATGCAAGAGAGTTGAGTTAATGCTCCTCATTCATCAAAGGTTTGGATGAGGCCAGCAGGCAGAGTTTATAAGCTGGACATTTTATAGGTCGAGATCTTGATGTCTGGTGAGGTTAAATGCCTGCATGATGGCATCACGGTGGTGCTAGGTTTAGGAGGCCCCCTGGGGAGGTCAGGGACAGAAGGTGGAGAGATGGCAGGTACAGTGACACAGCCAGGCCCTGCAGCAGCAATGGGAAGAGAAAGTCCCAGGAGAACCTCAGACCCCCTCCTTCCCAGCCCCCATCTATCAGCGTTCACCTCTGCCTTTGCCTCCAATCTGCCCATTCCCACCTCCTTTAGGAAATGCATCTTTTACACAAAACTGTTTTCCTTAGCCACATGGTGGAGATAAATAATATAGTTATGCCTGGTTAAATAAGGGAGGGGAGGAGAAGAATTAAGAGATATTGGCAAGAGGGCAGACAGCAGAAGCAAGAAGAACTACAATCCTGCAGCCTGTGGAACAAAAACCACATTCACAGAAAGACAGACAAGATGAAAAGGCAGAGGGCTATGTACCAGATGAAGAAACAAGATAAAACCCCAGAAAAATGACTAAATGAAACGGAGATAGGCAATCTTCCAGAAAGAGAATTGAGAAAAATGATAGTGAAGATGATCCAGGACTTTGGAAAAACAATGGAGGCAAAGATTAAGTAGATACAAGAAATGTTTAACAAAGATCTAGAAGAATTAAAGAACAAACAGAGATGAACAATACAATAACTGAAATGAAAACTACACTAGAAGGAATTAATAGCAGAATAACTGAGGCAAAAGAATGGATAAGTGACCTGGAAGACAGAATGGTGGAATTCACTGCTGCGGAACAGAATAAAGAAAAAAGAATGAAAAGAAATGAAGACAGCCTAAGAGACCTCTGGGACAACATTAAACCCAACAGCATTCGTGTTATAGGGGTCCCAGAAGGAGAAGAGACAGAGAAATGACCCGAGAAAATATTCGAACAGATTACACTTGAAAAATTCCCTAAGATGGGAAAGGAAATAGCCACAGAAGTCCAGGAATCGCAGAGAGTCCCATAGAGGATAAACCCAAGGAGAAACATGATGAGACACATAGCAATCAATATAGCAAAAATTAAAGACAAAGAAAATTATTGAAAGCAGCAAGGGAAAAAAGACAAATAATATACAAGGGAACTCCCATAAGCTTAACAGCTGATTTCTCAGCAGAAACTCTACAAGCCAGAAGGGAGTGGCATGAGATACTTAAAGTGATGAAAGGGAAGAACCTACAACCAAGATTACTCTACCCAGCAAGGATCTCATTCAGATTCGGTGGAGAAATCAAAAGTTTTACAGACAAGCAAAAGCTAAGAGAATTCAGCACCACCAAACCAGCTCTACAACAAATGCTAAAGGAACTTCTCTAAGTGGGAAACACAAGAGAAGAAAAGGACCTACAAAAACAAACCCAAGACAATTAAGAAAATGGTCATAGGAACATACATATCGATAATTACCTAAAACGTGAATGGATTAAATGCTCCAACCAAAAGACACAGGCTTGCTGAATGGATACAAAAACAAGACCCATATATATGCTGTCTACAAGAGACCCACTTCATACCTAGGGACACAAACAGACTGAAAGTGACAAAATGGAAAAAGATATTCCATGCAAATGGAAATCAAAAGAAAGCTGGAATAGCAAAACTCACATCAGATACAATAGACTTTAAAATAAAGAATGTTACAAGAGACAAGGAAGGACACTACATAATGGTCAAGGGATCAATCCAAGAAGAAGATATAATAATTATAAATATATACGCAACCAACACAGGAGCACCTCAATACATAAGGCAACTGCTAACAGCTATAAAAGAGGAAATTGACAGTAACACAATAATAGGGGAGGACTTTAATACCTCACTTACACCAATGGACAGATCATCCAAACAGAAAATTAATAAGGAAACAGAAGCTTTAAAAGACACAATAGACCAGATAGATTTAATTGATATTTATAGGGCATTCCATCCCAAAAGAGCAGATTATACTTTCTTCTCAAGTACGCATGGAACAGTCTCCAGGATAGATCATATCATGGGTAACAAAATAAACCTCAGTAAGCTTAAGAAAACTGATATCATATCAAGCATCTTTTCTGACCACAACATTATGAGATTAGAAATTAATTACAGGGAAAAAAATGTAAAAAACACAAACACATGGAGGCTAAATAACACGTTACCAAATAACCAAGAAATCACTGAAGAAATCAAAGAGGAAATCAAAAAATACCTAGAGACAAATGACGATGAAAACACGACGATCCAAAACCTATGGGATGAAGCAAAAGCAGTTCTAAGAGGGAAGTTTACTATACAAGCTTACCTCAAGAAACAGGAAAAATCTCAAATAAACAATCTAACGTTACAGCTAAAGGAACTAGAGAAAGAAGAACAAACAAAACCCAAAGTTAGCAGAAGGAAAGGAATCATCAATGTCAGAGCAGAAGTAAATGAAATAGAAATAAAGAAAACAATAACAAAGATCAATAAAACTAAAAGGTGGTTCTTTGAGAAGATAAACAAAATTGATAAAGCTTAGCCAGAATGATCAAGGAAACGAGGGAGAGGACTCAAGTCATTAAAATTAGAAAGAAAAAAGGAGAAGTTACAACAGACGCTGCAGAAATACAAAGCATTCTAAGAGACTACTAAAAGCAACTCTATGCCAATAAAATGGACAACCTGGAAGAAATGGACAAATTCTTAGAAAGGTATAACCTTCCAAGACTGAACCAGGAAGAAATAGAAAATATGAACAGACCAATCACAAGTAATGAAATTGAAAATGTGATTTAAAATCTTCCAACAAACAAAAGTCCAGGACCAGATGGCTTCACAGGCGAATTCTATCAAACATTTAGAAAAGAGCTAAAACCCATCCTTCTCAAACTCTTCCAAAAAATTGCAGAGGAAGGAACACTCCCAAACTCATTCTTGAGGCCACCATCACCCTGATACCAAAACCAGACAAAGATACTACAAAAAATGAAAATTACACACCAATATCACTGATGAATATACATGCAAAAATCCTCAACAAAATACTAGTGAACAGAATCCAACAACACATTAAAAGGATCATACACCATGATCAAGTGGTATTTATCCCAGGGATGCAAGGATTCTTCAATATATGCAAACCAATGTGATACACCATATTAACAAATTGAAGAATAAAAAACATATGATCACCTCAATAGATGCAGAAAAAGCTTTTGACAAAATTCAACACCCATTTATGATAAAAAAACTCTCAAGAAAGTGGGCATAGAGGGAACCTACTTCAACATAATAAAGGCCATATATGACAAACCCACAACAAACATCATTCTCAATGGTGAAAAACTGAAAGCATTTCCTCTAAGATCAGGAAGAAGACAAGGATGTCCTCTCTCACCACTATTATTCAACATAGTTTTGGGAGTCCTAGCCACGACGATCAGAGAAGAAAAAGAAATAAAAGGAATACAGATTGGAAAAGAAGAAGTAAAACTGTGACTGTTTGCAGATTACATGCTGCTATACTTGGAGAATCGTAAAGACGCCAGCAGAAAACTACTAGAGCTAATCAATAAATTTGGTAAAGTTGCAGGATACAAAATTAATGCATAGAAATCTCTCGCATTCCTATACACTAATGATGAAAAATCTGAAAGAGAAATTATGGACAGCCCATTTACCATTGCAAGAAGAAGAATAAAATACCTAGGAATAAACCTACCTAGAGAGACAAAAGACCTGTATGCAGAAAACTATTAGACACTGATGAAAGAAATTAAAGATGATACCAACAGACGGAGAGATATACCATGTTCTCGGATTGGAAGAATGAATACTGTGAAAATGACTATACTACCCAAAGCAATCTCCAGATTCAATGCAATCTCTATCAAATTACCAATGGTATTTTTTACAGAACTAGAACAAAAAATCTTAAAATTTGTATGGAGACACAAAAGACCCCAAATAGCCAAAGCAGTCTTGAGGGAAAAAATCGGAGCTGGAGGAATCAGACTCTCTGACTTCAGACTATACTACAAAACTACAGTAGTCAAGACAATATGGTACTGGCACAAAAACAGAAATATAGATCAATGGAGCAGGATAGAAAGCCGAGAGATAAACCCACGCACCCATGGTCAACTAATCTATGATAAAGGAGGCAAGGAAATACAATGAAGAAAAGACAGTCTCTTCAATAAGTGGTGCTGGGAAAACTGGACAGCTACATGTAAAGGAACAAAATTGGAACACTCCCTAACACCATACACAAAAATAAACTCAAAATGGATTAGAGACCTAAATGTAAGACCGGGCACTATAACACTCTTGAGGAAAACATAGGAAGAACACTCTTTGACATAAATCACAGCAAGATCTTTTTTGATCCACCTCCTAGAGTAATGGAACTGAAAACAAAAATAAACAAATGGGACCTCATGAAACTTAAAAGCTGTTGCACAGCAAAGGAATCCATAAACAAGATGAAAAGACAACCCTCAGAATGCGAGAAAATATTTGCAAATGAATCAACGGATAAAGGATTAATCTCCAAAATATATAAATGGCTCATGCAGCTCAATATTTAAAAAACAAACAACCCAATCCAAAAATGGGCAGAAGACCTAAATAGACATTTCTCCAAAGAAGACATACAGATGGCCAAGAGACATATGAAAAGCTGCTCAACATCACTAATTGTTAGGGAAATGCAAATCAAAACTAAAATGAGGTATCACCTCACACCAGTTAGAATGGACATCATCAGAAAATCTACAAACAACAAATGCTGCAGAGGGTGTGGAGAAAAGGGAACCCTCTTTCACTGTTGGTGGGAATGTACATTGATACAGCCACTATGGAGAACAGTATGGAGGTTCCTTAAAAAACTAAAAAAAGAATTACCATATGACGCAGCAATCCCATTACTGGGCATATATCCAGAGAAAACCATAATTTAAAAAGACACATGCACCCCAATGTTCATTCCAGCACTATTTACAATAGCCAGGAGATGGAAGCAACCTAAATACTCATTGACAGATGAATGGATAAAGAAGATGTGGGGGCTTCCCTGGTGGCGCAGTGGTTGAGAGTCCGCCTGCCGATGCAGGGGACACGGGTTCGTGCCCCGGTCCGGGAGGATCCCACATGCCGTGGAGCGACTGGGCCCGTGAGCCATGGCCGCTGAGCCTGGGCGTCCGGAGCCTGTGCTCCACAATGGGAGAGGCCACAACAGTGAGAGGCCCGCATACCGCAAAAAAAAAAAAAAAAAAAAAAAAAAAGAAGATGTGGTACATATATACAATGGAATATTACTCAGCCATAAAAAGGAACGAAATTGGGTCATTTGCAGAGACGTGGATGCATCTAGAGACTGTCATACAGAGTGAAGTAAGTCAGAAAGAGAAAAACAAATATTGTATATTAACGCATATATGTGGAACCTAGAAAATGGTACAGATGAACTTTTTTGCAGAGCAGAAATTGAGACACAGAAGTAGAGAAAAAACGTATGGACACCAAGGGTGGAAAGCGGCGGGGGGGTGGTGTGATGAATTGGGCGATTGGGATTGACACGTACACAGTGATGTGTATAAAATTGATGACTAAGAAGGACCTGCTGTATAAAAAAATGAAATTAAATTTTAAAAAAGATATTGGCTAGAGAGAAGAACATATCATTTCAGATTAGATTTGAAACAGATGGAGGGTTGATGGAATTGCTTCTCATTACCCCTAGCTATTCTCTCCTGAACCGTTTTCCTCCCTCCTTGTTGCATTTTTTTGCCTGTTTTTCTTTGTCATTTAGCTTTCGTTATGCACCCTTGGTTTCTTTGTGGGTTTGCTGTTTCTTTTCTTTTCTTTTTTAAAAAAAAATTACATGCAAACAGTCAATGAGTTTTTCTCCCCGCCCCTCTCCACCATTCCACAAACTGATGCAGAAGGAAGACACGGTCTTTCACCAGTGCCTACTTGTGTGCCAGGCACTATGCTCGGAGCTTTCATTCACTGCCTTGGTAGCCCTCATGAGAAACCCACATGGATACAGTAGGTAGAAGAATGCCCATTTTTCACCTGAGATATCTGAGGCCCCAAAGGGTGACTGGACTTTCCCAAGATCTTCCATCTAAGTAAGTGGCAGAGCATGAATTCAAGCTCTGGTTTCCTGATTCCAAATCCAATGTTTTCTGGATTAGGGCTGAGAAAAGGAGTAAATAGACTGAGGGTTCAAGTCCACACTGCAGGTGTGATAAAAGTACCCAGGCAGGCATCCACCTGCGTGAGTCAGATGCTCTGTCTATACATCCCTTCTTATAAAGTTATTTGCCAGGGTTAAGTGGTGTGCCCTTTTTTTTTTTTAAAGATGCAAATCTCCCCTGGGAGAGAAGAATAGGAAGCATTCTGTCTTACAGTGAGTGAAGTTTTAGGACCACTTTGCTCCTTCCTATATTTCACTGGGTGACCTTTCACAAATTAAGTTCATCTCTCTAAGCTTCACTTGCCTCACATGGGAAATGGGAATCATGAAAGCAATGCCTTGTGATCTTGTGAGAATTAAGGGAGATAAAGTGTTTGGAGGAGCCAGCACAGCATTTAGCGTATGCACATTCCCTGTCAGTTGTCTGCCTTCTCTTCACTCTTTTTCTAACTCGCCACTGGCAAGACAAGAACAATCAGGTTGTTTTGAGAGCAGTGGAGGATGACACAGTATCAAATATAGAGAAAAAGGAGGCAGAGGTCACAGAGATAAAACTTCCCATTTCACTTGGAAAGTCTTCAAGACCCTTCTGTCTGGTTCCCAGTGCCCTCCACCCTTTTTAAGTCACTCGTATTGGCTCTGACCTGGAATCATGGAAAATCACAACAGGAAAAGAGTGCAAAGGTATGGTGATCAATGATCTAATCTGCCACTGTACTGACTGGGAACATGAGGACCAGAGAGAGATAGCAATTTGCCCAAAGACACACAGCTTCATAATCCAGTGCCATTCACGGATTACAGGGGTGCCAGAAACAAGGATTTACCACAGGGGTGGGGTGAGGGGGAGGAGACACGGATGTACAGGGACCAGGACAGAGGTGAGATGTGGAACCTCTCTGATGCCTAAAAGGGATTTTGCAGCAATGGGGGAGTGTATAGAATTCCCTCATAACTCCAAGTCTCCCTCAGCCCCTCCTGAAGACGCTACCAGGAAGGCCCCTTATGTCTGTTGCTGAGTCTGACTTGTCAACCTCCAGCACCTTCACCTCAGCCCACAGAGTTCCACGTGTGAGCGTCACATGCTTGGATTGCGACCTGACAGGTCACAAAATGTGGTGAGTCAGGACAGCATGGCACCGTGCAGTGCTGTGGGTGCTGAGACAGGAAAAATGACACCTTAAAACCCAGCAATGAGCAGATGAAGAGAGTGAACACATGTGCCACTGACTACCAGCTATTTGTAGCAAGGGGTGAGGGGCTGGACCAGAAGGAATACCTTCACATGATGGATTCATTCCAGGGCCATACTCTGGACTAAGCCCATTGCCTCTGTGCTCCAAGCCACAGCCCACAGGCCCCAAGCACAGCCCTACCTCCCAATCTTGGTTCATGCTGCCTCTTTCCTGGGACGCTCTAATCTCTTCTTCTGCACACAGACATTACCTACCCTGCAAAGCCCAGCTGAACTGACCCCTCTGAAGAGCCCTCCCCAAAATGCCCTCTCCCTCCTCTGAGCTCTGAACTCCTCTGCCAGGTTTCTACTCCCTCTCATGATTCACCAACCTCACCTGTCCATGATTCTCATTTCCTTTGCTAGATCATGAGATCCTTTTGAGCCAAGAATCCCTGTTATCTTCTCTGACTCCCTCATGGTAGCTCAGCATTTTTTTCAATAACAGCTGCTTGATAAATACAGGCTGATACAAGATTAAAATAGAGGTCCAAGAGGGTGAGACTCCCTGGTCCAATTTACAGATGGTAACGTTAAGGCACAGTGGGTGCCAAAGGTACTTAGAGAGATGGAGACCCAGAAGTAGAAGGAACCAGGTGAAGTCTCTTAGCCTAAGAGCATATGGGTCCACCTGTCCCCCACCCTCGCCCCATCACACTCTATAGCCTCTGCAGCATCTATCAAAACAGGACCAACCTGGATCCTATGGCATTTGAAGGTCAAATCATGACAAGTGACCCTCCTGTGCCTTGTCTGTGTCTCCAGTTGTGTCACTCCCTCCCTGTCTCCATTCCTTTAGAAGCATACCTCCATGCTCTTGTTCACACTGTTCTCTCTCCCTAGGCTGTTCTTCTCACTGTTTTTTGCTTTGCCTAATCTTCAGAATTCAGCTGTAAGTAAACTAAACCACCAACAATTCTTCTCCTCCTTACCTCCACACCAGTGAAATGTGACAGTGCACATCTCCACTCCTCCCATCAAGAGACGAGTCTATTTCTTCTCCCTTTGAATCAGAGTCGGCTACGTGACTTTCTTTGGCCAAAGGGGCAACGCCAAAAATGACACAAGCTTGAAAAGTGTTTGTGAACCAGGGTCTTGCTTTCTCCTGCTGCTCTTGAAAACTCTGAAACTTCCATGGCAAGAAGCCCAGGCTAGCCTGCTGAAGGATGAGAAACATGGCCCATTTGCTCATAGCACCCCAGACGAAGCCTGCTGCTAACCACCAGACACGCAAGAGAATCCATCCTGGATCATCCAGCTCCCAGCAGAACTGCCAGCTGACCCCAAGAACATGAGAGAGCCCGGAGGATATCTTCCAATACCAGCAGAAGAAGTGCCCACCTCAGCTCAGCCTAAACTACCAGTCCACAAAATTATGTGCTTAAAAACTGCTCTAAGCACTAAGTTTCGGGGGTGATTGTTGCACAGCAATAGCTAACCGGAAGAACAACTCAGACGTCTCCTCCTTCATGAAGCCTCTCTCCCTCCAGAGCTGCGTTGGGGCCCCTGCTCTCTGCTTCCTTTCACTGCTGTGCTTATCACATTGTATTGTAATTATTAATTTAGTTATTTCACAGTTCACCTACCCTCTGCTCCCCAAGTCTCCCAGCTTCTTTAAGAAGGCTTAGACTCCCTTACTGCCTTCTCTCTCCCTAAAACCTAGCTCAGAATAGGTGCTCAGTGGGCATGTGTAGAACGGAACAAATGGATTCTGAAAACTTCCCAGAGTTTGGGATCCTACTGTATCCCCCCAGCCTCTCTTCCTCCTAATCAAAATCTCCATGGCCCTGATTTGAAAGAGTGAGTAGGTATTGACTGGCTCTGACTGCATAGCTTCGGGAGCATAATCTGCCTCTATATTCCTTAAATAAGCCCTGTGCCTGTTCGGTGTGTTCATAGCAGCCTTGATTGTAATTCAGCCTTTACGCCATTACTCTTATTTATAACGCGGCAGAGCACAGAGCCCCGGGCCCTCCGCAGAATGATCACAGGATCCTTTTGACTTGCAATTCCACACCATTCAGTCCAATTTAAACCTGCTACAGATGGTGCCCTGTGGCAGGAAAGGGAGGATAAGAGGATGCTAGGCTGGGGCTGGGGCAGGTGAAAGGACCCTCTTGATTTTCTGACTACATCAGAGCAGAAGGAGAAAAAGGCTCAGGATGTCCAGTATCCTTCTGGACCAGGCCAGTGAGGCCTTAATGATGGCAAATCATGGACTTTTCTGACAGGCTCAGGCCCAAGGACTCCTGTGACCGTTGCTGGACACCTTTTTATTTGATTTAAGTTCCAGGCTCCCCGGTAAGTGGACAGAATGTGGTTCCCATATTGCCAGGCTAGCAGTCGGGAAAGACGAATTCCACTCTCATCTTGCCTCTGTGACCCTAGGTGAGACCTCAGCCTCCTCATCTGTCAAATGGGAGGACTGATCCCTCCCCCCGACACCTTCACGAGAAGACTGGAATAAGTAAAGGGAGAAATTCATGAGAAGATACTTTGACTAAAATGTTGCCTGTGCCAAATTCATAGTTATGGTTAATACTATTCAACCTGATGGAAGATGTCTGGAAAACTGAAACCCAGAGGCTCAATGAGAAAGGCCACAATTCCTTCCCCTGTGTTAATACCCCAGCTCCCTGGCTCTGACCGCTCCCTATTTATCAGCTTCCCTAATACAGCACAGGGGCAGGGCTTGGTCTCTGAAACCAGCCACCTGGGTTCTCACCCCTGCCACTCTCTTGATTTGTTGAGTAACCTTGCAGAAGTCACCTAACTTCCCAAGGTCTCATTTTCCTCATAAACTGGGGGGAATAATGTCATAATAATCACTGGAGTGTGAGTTGCAGGAAGGCACAGACTCTACTGTCTTCTTCATCCCTGCGTCCCAGTGCCTAGAACAGCACCTGCTATAACGTAGCCACTTACCCTGAAAGAATGGAATGACTGACACTTATTAAGTGCTTACGATGTGCTAAAGCTCTGTTCCTAGCTGTTTGCATGTTTCATCTCATGTCATCCTCCCAACATCGCTGTGGCTTACAAATCATAATAAATCCACATGTGTGCAGCGCTGAGATCATGTGTCAGCACAAGACCTGGCACAAGCACTTGCTCAATGAGGTCTGTAACAGAGCGTGCTTCTCCCACCACCTCTTCTGGGCTACACAGATTCACTGTTTTTATGCCAGTTAATGTGGAGTTTGGGGATTGTGTGCTCTGAGGCTCCGGGGCTTGTCTTTGATTGTAAATTTCTGGAGAATAAGAATCACATCTGTCCAATTACCCCTTCAGGACACTGTGGTTACCACCTGGAATATCCCCGGGGCATGGGATTAGGAACCGTGATCTCTGAAGTGTCACACCTCCCCCACCCTCACACCACCTGCAGGCTCCGCTTCCGGAACCACAGAAACTACACTTAGACTGAGCCAATGCAGCCCACTCAGCCTTTGCCATGCCAGGCCCTGTGCTGGAGTTTTTAGGCATCATTTTCCTGAATCTCCACTTCTCATTTAGAGTCAAGAAAACTGAAACTCAGAGAGGACAGGGGGTGGTCCCAGATTACCTAGTAAATCAGGGATTGGGTCGGCAAGAATCCAGCCTCTTGACCTCAAGGACAGACTCTTATATTCCATCTGCCAGATTCTAAGTGGCCTCCTGGCTCCACCAATGACCTGCTTCCCTTTCCGAACCTCACTTTTCTCACCTGTAAAATGGGAACAGCCATGCCATCTTCAGAGGCTGTTCAGAGGATTTACTAGAGAATGTCATTAGTGGGAAATGACATTGGGACCCTATTCTGTATCTTACTGCTACCGGAGGACATAGAGGACCATGTCTCCCACTTCACGGTCTCACATCCACAGGCGTCAGTTCTATCGCATGATAGTTACAAATGGAAACGGGGAGCAGAGGGCCCCCCAACATGGTGTCTCATGCACTCACCCCATACACCTTCCTGACAGGCTTTTTATCTTTTCTGAATTTTGCTCTTTAATGACCACTTGGTGGTTTAACTCCTACCACCATCATCACCACCCAGGATCTCGTCCACAGAGTGATGTGGAATACACTAGGAAAAAACATGTTACCAGAATGCTCTTGTGATTGGCAGGTGTGCCCATCACAGGGGCAACCAGGCAGTGTGCTGGCACTGGAGGTGAGGACAAAGTTAGAGAAATCATCTCTAGAGAATATATAAGGGAATTAGCCCACGGGAGTTACAGGTAAGCAGGAAGTCAAGTCTGCACAACCTCAAAGTGCCTGCAGAGACGCCCAGCAGGTGAGCATACACATTCACCTGTCTGTGCTCCCAAAGCATGAGTCTGCTCACAGACACGTGCACTTCCTCACGAATGTCTGCATTACTTCCTGGAAGGCATCCACATCTCCTTGCACACACAAATACACGTGTTCACACGCAGTCATTTTCTCATGCACATGCATGAATACACAGATCGAAGCATTTATGTATGATACAGACACCAATGCTACAGAATATGTGTGGTTGCATGTAGACTCACACGTACATCTTTCAGAACTGCTCCCTTCCTCACACTAGCATCGTGAGTAGCTGTGCGTGCACGCACATCCATGCATCCCCCGACACACGTAAACAGGCATCTCCATGTACATATCCACGTACATATGTGGACACTGACAACACAGCAACCACAGGCGTATGCAGGATCCTCACACATGCACACTCTCACCATGTGTTCACCCCATTTGCACACTGCCGTGCATGCTCTATCCTGCATATCCAAACTCACATGTATGTGCGCTGGTATCTTTACACATAGGTGCAGATGGCTGCATTCATGGGTAGAAATTCACAGATGTGCTCAGGCATGCACACACCTACAGCTAGGACTACATCCAGCCTAAGGATATACCCAAGCACTCATTTATGTCCTCATATAACCGACATCAGGAAAAGCCCCTCTCTGCCCTGGGAATATCTCCGGATCTGTCCTCCAAGAGGCCTGGTTTTGTACTCAAGGAGGAAGACCAAATCCGCTCCCCCACAGTCTCTGAAAGCTGTTTCCTCTTTCCTAGCATGACTGACAGGCTATCGTGGAGCAAAGAAGAACAGAACAGTCTCTGTTCCCTGCCTGTCCATCCACTCAATGCCTTCTGATTCTGTTATGGGGGAAAAAAAATTCCTACTTCAGCCCACAGGCTGATGTCCTTAGAGAAAGACTCACATGAGGCAGAAACAGACCCACTGACGCCGGGCCCCCGGCGGCCCTGGTGACATTCCTCTGAGGCTCTGACTCCATATACTGTGCAGGCAGCTTGGCTGGAAAGCCAGAGCAGTGCCCTGGATGCAGGGGCTGGAGAGTCCGGAGCAGAAATAACACGCTCCTAATCCTCCGCACGCTCTTCTGATGGCCACACACGATGCTGAGCATCGTCACACAGTGAATTCAGTTGATCCTCAGAACATTCTCCAGGGAGCTATAAGCAAGCCCATTTTACAGGGAGGAGACTGAAGGCACTTGCTAAGGTGCTACGGCAGCTAATGAGGAGGAATGGGAATGGGAACGTGGCTGCTCTTGCCCCAGAGCACTTTCTGGACTCAGGGGGATCTGGAAGCATGCTGGCCAGCCCTGGCTTACTGCCTGGCCTCTAGAATCTTCCCGACTTCAGGTGTTTCCTTCCAGAGAAGAGCATTTGGTGCACTGCAGAGGTGCTTTCCCAGTCAACAGGGAACTGAATAAGAAGATGAGCAAGGAGAATACGTTTGGGGGGGATAAAGGAAGGGAAGGAGTCAGGAAGGAGAACAGGACAGTGTTGGGAAGAGAGGGAGGAAGTGCAGATGGGGACGAAGGGAAACAGCTGAAGAGGTGGTAGAGTCCATCTTTCATCGAATAATGTGCGCTGAGCCCCTTCTTGCTGTTGAGTCCCGCCAGAGGTGCTGGTGGGATTTTCCACTGCGGAACTCCCAGACTAGAGGGGCCACGGTCTGTTTCATCTTAAAGCTAGACCAGATTTTTAAAAAATCTTTATTGTAGTATAATTGCTTTACAATTTCTGGTAGTTGCTACCGTATAACAAAGTGAATCAGCTATAAGTACGCATATATTCCCATACCCCCTCCCTCTTGTGTCTCCCTGCCACCCTCCCTATCCCACCCGTCTAGGTGGTCACAAAGCACCGAGCTGATCTCCCTGTGCTATGCGGCTGCTTCCCACTAGCTATCTATTTTACGTTTGGTAGTGTATATATGTCCATGTCACTCTCTCACTTCGTCCCAGCTTACCCTTCCCCCTCCCCGGGTCCACAAGTCTACTCTCAAGTAGATCTGCATCTTTATTCCCATCTTGCCCCTAGGTTCTTCATGACCATTTTCTTTTTTCTTCAATTCCATATACATGTGTTAGCATACGGTTTTTGTTTTTCTCTTTCTGACTTACTTCACTCTGTATGACAGTCTCTAGGTCCATCCACCTCACTAAAAATAACTCAGTTTCATTTCTTTTAATGGCTGAGTAATATTCCATTGTATATATGTGCCACATCTTCTTTATCCATTCATCTGTCGATGGACACTTAGGTTGCTTCCATGTCCTGGCTATTGTAAATAGAGCTGCAATGAACATTGTGGTACATGATACTTTTTGAATTATGGTTTTCTCAGAGTATATAGCCAGTAGTGGGATTGCTGGGTCATATTTGTAGTTTTTTAAGGAACCTCCATACTGTTCTCCATAGTGGCTGTATCAATTTACATTCCCCCCAGTACTTCATGAGGGTTCCCTTTTCTCCACACCCTCTCCAGCATATACTGTTTGTAGATTTTTTGATGACGGCCATTCTGACTGGTGTTAGGTAATATTTCATTGTAGTTTTTGGTTGTTTTTTTTTTTTTTTTTTTTTTTTGCGGTACGTGGGCCTCTCCCTGTTGCGTCCTCTCCCATTGCGGAGCACAGGCTCCGGATGCGCAGGCTCAGCAGCTATGGCTCACAGGCCTAGCTGCTCCGCAGAATGTGGGATCTTCCCAGACCGGGGCACAAACCCATGTCCCCTGCATCGGCAGGCGGAC
Organism: Mesoplodon bidens; assembly: GCF_964165515.1. Lineage (NCBI taxonomy): Eukaryota > Metazoa > Chordata > Mammalia > Artiodactyla > Ziphiidae > Mesoplodon > Mesoplodon bidens. The sequence goes on along the minus strand of NC_138162.1, from coordinate 17,118,586 downwards.
TCTCAACCACTGCACCACCAGGGAAGCCCCATTGTAGTTTTGATTTGCATTTCTCTAATGATTAGTGATGTTAAGCATCCTTTCATGTTTCTGTTGGCAATGTGGATTATCTTCTTTGAACAAATGTCTACTTAGGCCTTCTGAACATTTTTGGATTGGGTTGTTTGTTTTTACAATATTGAGCTGCATGAGCTGCTTGTATATTTTGGAGATTAATACTTTGTCAGTTGCTTCATTTGCAAATATTTTCTCCCATTCTGAGGGTTGGCTTTTTGTCACGTTTATGGTCTCCTTTGCTGTGCAAAAGCTTTTAAGTTTCATTAGGTCCCATTTGTTCATTTTGTTTTTATTTCCATTTCTCTAGGAGGTGGGTCAAAAAGGATCTTGCTGTGATTTATGTCATCGAGTGTTCTGCCTATATTTTTCTCTATGAGTTTTACAGTATCTGGCATTACATTTAGGTCTTTAATCCATTTTGAGTTTATTTTTGTGTGAGGTATTAGGGAGTGTTCTAATTTCATTCTTTTATAAGAAGCTGTCCAGTTTTCCCAGCACCACTTATTGAAGAGGCTGTCTTTTCTCCACTGTATATTTTTGCCTCCTTTGTGAAAGATAAGGTGACCATATGTGTGTGGGTTTACCTCTGGGCTTTCTATCCTGTTCCACTGATCTATATTGCTCTTGTTGTGCCAGTACCATACTGTCTTGATTACTGTAGCTTTGTAGTATAGTCTGAAGTCAGGGAACCTGATTCCTCCAGCTCCATTCTTCTTTCTCAAGATTGCTTTGGCTATTTGGGGTCTTTTGTGTTTCCACACAACTAGTGAAATTTTTTTTCTAGTTCTGTGAAAAATGCCATTGGGAATTTGATAGGGATTACATTGAATCTGTAGATTGCTTTGGGTACTATAGTCATTTTCACAATGTTGATTATTCCAATCCACGAACATGGTATATCTCTCCATCTGTTTGTATCATCTTTAATTTCTTTCATCAGTGTCTTATAGTTTTCTGCATACAGGTCTTTAGTCTCCCTAGGTAAGTTTATTCCTAGGTATTTTCTTCTTTTTTTTCAGTGGTAAATGGGGGTGTTTCCTTAATTTCTCCTTCAGATTTTTCATCATTAATGTATAGGAATGCAAGAGATTTCTGTGCATTAATTTTGTATCATTCTACTTTACCAAATTCATTGATTAGCTCTAGTAGTTTTCTGGTTGCATCTTTAGGATTCTGTATGTACAGCATCATGTCATCTGCAAACAGTGACAGTTTTACTTCTTCTTTTCCAATTTGTAATCATTTTATTTCTTTTTCTGCTCTCATTGCTGTGGCTAAAACTTCCAAAACTATGTTGAATAATCTCCCCAATAATAGTGGGGAGATTGAGCAACCTTGCCTTGTTCCTGATCTTAGTGAAAATGGTTTCGGGTTTTCACCATTGAGAACGATGTGGGCTGTGGCTGTGTCATATATGCCCTTTATTATGTTGAGGTAAGTTCCCCCTATGCCTACTTTCTGGAGAGTTTTTACCATAAATGGCTGGTGAATTTTGTCAAAAGCTTTTTCTGCATCTATTGCGATGATCATATAATTTTTCTCCTTCAATTTGTTAACATGGTTTATCACATTGATTTGCATATACTGAAAAATCCTTGCATTGATGGGATAAATCCCACTTGATCATGGTGTATGATCCTTTTAATGTGCTGTTGGATTCAGTTTCCTAGTATTTTGTTGAGGATTTTTGCATCTATGTTCATCAGTGATACTGGCCTGTAGTTTGTTTGTTTGTTTTTCCCTCTGGTTTTGGTATTAGGGTGATGGTGGCCTCGTAGAATGAGATTGACAGTTTTCCTCCCTCTGCTATATTTTGGAAGAGTTTGAGAAGGATAGGTGTTAGCTCTTCTCTAAATGTTTGATAGAATTTGCCTGTGAATCCATCTGGTCCTGGGCTTTTCTTTGTTGGAAGATTTTTAATCAGTTTCAATTTCAGTGCTTGTGATTGCTCAGTTTATATTTTCTGTTTCTTCCTGGTTCAGTTTTGGAACGTTGTGCTTTACTAAGAATTTGTCCATTTCTTCCAGGTTGTCCATTTTATTGGCATACAGTTGCTTGCAGTAATCTCTCACGATGCTTTGTATTTCTGCAGGGTCACCTGTTACTTCTCCTTTTTCATTTCTAATTTTATTAATTTGAGTCTTCTCCCTTTTTTTCTTGATGAGTCTGGCTAATGGTTTATCAATTTTGTTTATCTTCTCAAAGAACCAGCTTTTAGTTTTATTGATCTTTGCTACTGTTTCCTTCATTTCTTTTTCATTTATTTCTGATCTAATCTTTATGATTTCTTTCCTTATGCTAACTTTGGGGTTTCTTTGTTCTTTCTCTAATTGGTTTAGGTGTAAGGTTAGATTGTATATTTGAGATGTTTCCTGTTTCTTCAGGTAGGATTGTATTGCTATAAACTTACTTCCTAGAACTGCTTTTGCTGCATCCCATAAGTTTAGGGTCATCGTGTTTTCATTGTCATTTGTTTCTAGGTATTTTTGATTTCCTCTTTGATTTCTTCAGTGATCTCTTGGTTATTAAGTAGTATATGGTTTAGCCTACATGTGTTTGTATTCTTTACAGTTTTTTTCCTGTAATTGATGTCTAGTCTCATAGCATTGTGGTCGGAAACGATACTTGATACGACTTCAATGTTCTCAAGTTTACCGAGGCTTGATTTGTGACCCAAGATATGATCTATCCTGGAGAATGTTCCGTGAACACTTGAGAAGAAAGTGTATTCGGTTGTTTTTGGATGGAATGTCCTATAAATATCAATTAGGTCCATCTTATTTAATATGTCACTTAAAGCTTGTGTTTCCTTACTTATTTTCATTTTGGATGATCTGTCCATTGGTGAAAGTGGGGTGTTAAAGTCCCCTACTATTATTGTATTACTGTCGACTTCCCCTTTTATGGCTGTTAGCATTTGCCTTATGTATTGAGGTGCTCCTATGTTGGGTGTATAAATATTTACAATTGTTATGTCTTCTTCTTGGATTGATCCCTTGATCATTATGTAGTGTCCTTCTTTGTCGCTTGTAATAGTCTTTATTTTAAAGGCTATTTTGTCTGTTATGAGAACTGCTACTTCAGCTTTCTTTTGATTTCCATTTGCATGGAATATCTTTTTCCATCCCCTCACTTTCAGTCTGTATGTGTCCCTAGGTCTGAAGTGGGTCTCTTGTAGACAACATATAGATGGGTCTTGTTTCTGTATCCATTCAGCCAGTCTATGTCTTTTGGTTGAAGCAATTAATCCATTTACATTTAAGGTAGTTATCGATATCTATGTTCTTATTACCATTTTCTTAATTGTTTGGGGTTTGTTACTGTAGGTCTTTTCCTTCTCGTGTTTCCTGCCTAGAGAACTTCCTTTAGAATTTGTTGTAAAGCTGGTTTCGTGGTGCTGAATTCTCTTAGCTTTTCCTTGTCTGTAAAGGTTTTAATGTCTGTGTTGAATCTGAATGAGATCCTTGCTGGGTAGAGTAATCTTGGTTGTAGGTCTTTCCCTTTCATCACTTTAAATATGTCCTGCCACTCCATTCTGGCTTGCAGAGTTTCGGCTGAAAGATCAGCTGTTAACTTTATGGGGATTCCCTTTTATGCTAATTGTTGCTTTTCCCTTGCTGCTTTCAATATTTTTTCTTTGTATTTAATTTTTTATAGTTTGATTAATATGTGTCTTGGTATGTTTCTCCTTGGATTTATCGTATATGGGACTCTCTGTGCTTCCTGGACTTGATTAACTATTTCCTTTCCCATATTAGGGAAGTTTTCAACTACAATCTCTTCAAATATTTTCTCAGTCCCTTTTTTTTTTCTCTTCTTCTTCTGCAACCCCTATAATTCGAATGTTGGTGTGTTTAATGTCCCAGAGGTCTCTGAGACTGTCTTCAATTCTTTTCATTCTTTTTTCTTTATTCTGCTCTGCAGTAGTTATTTCCACTATTTTATCTTCGAGGTGACTAACCGTTCTTCTGCCTCAGTTATTCTGCTATTGATTCCTTCTAGAGTATTTTAAATTTCATTTATTGTGTCATTCATCATTGTTTGTTTACTCTTTAGTTCTTCTAGGTCCTTGTTAAACATTTCTTGTATTTTCTCCATTGTATTTCCAAGATTCTGGATCATCTTTACTATCATTACTCTGAATTCTTTTTCAGGTAGACTACCTATTTCCCCTTCATTTATTTGGTCTGTTTGGTTTCTAGCTTGCTCCTTCATCTGCTGTGTGTTTCTCTGTCTTCTCATTTTGCTTCACTTACTGTGTTTGGGGTCACCTTTTCACAGGCTGTAGGTTCGTAGTTCCCATTGTTTTTGGTGTCTGCTGCCAGTGGGTAAGGTCCAGTGGGTAAGGTTGGTTCAGTGGGTCATGTAGGCTTCCTGGTGAAGGCCACTGGTGCCTGTATTCTGGTGTATGAGGCTGAGTCTTGTCTTTCTGGTGGGCAGGACCACGTCTGGTGGTGTGTTTTGGGGTGTCTGTGATCATAGTATGAGTTTAAGGAGCCTTTCTGCTAATGGGTGGGGTTGTGTTCCTGTCTTGCTAGTTTGGCATAGGCTGTCCAGCACTGTAGTTTGCTGGTCGTTGAGTGGATCTGGGTCTTAGCATTGAGATGGAAATCTCTGGGAGATTTCCATCTCTTATTACATAGAGCCAGGAGGTCTCTGGTGGACCAATGTCCTGAACTCAGCTCTCCCACCTCAGAGGCTCAGGCCTGGCACCCGGATGGAGCACCAAGACACTGTCAGCCACACAGCTCAGAAGAAAAGGGAGGGAAAAAAAGAAAGAACGAAAAAATAAATAAAATAAAGTTATTAAAATAAATATATATATTATTAAAAATAAAAAGTAATTTAAAAAAAAGAGAAAGAATGAAGAGAGCAACTAAACCAAAAAAATCCACCAATGATAACAAGCACTAAAAACTGTACAAAAAACAAAAAACAAAGAAAAAGGACAGACAGAACCCTAGGATAAATGGTAAAAGCAAAGCTATACAGAGAATATCACACAAAGAAGCATACACATATACACTCACAAAAAGGAGGAAAACAATATATATATATATATATATATAAAAGGAAGAGAGCAACCAAATCACTAAACAAATCTACCAATGATAATAAGCTCTAAAAACTAAACTAAGATAAACATAAAACCAGAAACAAATTAGATGCAGAAAGCAAACCCCAAGTGTACAGTTGCTTCCAAAGTCCACCCTGTCAATTTTGGGATGATTTGTTGCCTATTCAGGTATTCCAGAGATGCAGGATACATCAAGTTGATTGTGGAGATTTAATCTGCTGCTCCTGAGACTGCTGGGAGAGATTTCCCTTTCTCTTCTGTTCGCACAGCTCCCAGGGTTCAGCTTTGGATTTGGCCCTGCATCTGCATGTAGGTTGCCTAAGGGCATCTGTTCTTCGCTCAGACAGGACGGGGTTAAAGGAGCAGCTGATTCGGGGGCTCTGGCTCACTCAGGCCGGAGGGAGGGAGGGGTACAGAGTGCGGGGCGAGCCTGCAGCGGCAGAGGCCGGCGTGCCATTGCACCAGCCCGAGGCGTGCCATGTGTTCTCCAGGGGAAATTGTCCCTGGATCACGGGACCCCTGGCAGTGGTGGGTTGCACAGGCTCCCGGGAGGGGAGGTGTGGAGAGTGACCTGTGCTTGCACACAGGCTTCTTGGTGGCTGCAGCAGCAGCTTTAGCATCTCATGCCCGTCTCTGGGGTCCGCGCTGATAGCCGCGGCTCGTGCCTATCTCTGGAGCTTGTTTAGGCGGCACTCTGAATCCCCTCTCATTGCGCACCCCGAAACAATGGTCTCTTGCCTCTTAGGCAGGTCCAGACTTTTTCCCGGACTCCTTCCCAGCTAGCTGTGTAGCTCTAGCCCCTTTAGGCTGTGTTCACGCAGCCAACCCCAGTCTTCTCCCTGGGATCTGGACTAGATGTTTTTAAAATATTTGCACAACTACTTTCCAAAGCAGCAAGGAAAGAGAGATGCAAAATGACCTTAATATACCCCTCTGCCCCTTGCCACAATGAGAAGCATTAACTACCCACCAACGCTTTCACACACACTTTCCCACATAATCCTCACAACCACCTTTCAAGACAGTTATTACAACCCATTATATATTCATAGATATTTGAGTATGTGTGTGCATATGGATGCATATATCTGTATATACACACACACATACATACATACACATTTGGGTCAGAGAAATGACGCTAAGCAAAGATCACAGGGGATTTCAACAGCAGAGGTAGCATTCAGATCCACACAACCTAAGTCCATGGTCCTCACCCTACAGTATTCATTCCTCTTACTGGCCCTCCTGCAGCTGCATCTACTACCTGAGGTGGCTGGCTAATCTCGATAATATTGGCTATTTAGCAGAGGAAAGCACCACTGGATGATCCCTGGGAGGTAATACAGAGTTAGCAACACTGAGGTTGGAAGAGGTGAAGTGTCTTGGCCAAGGTCACTGTACAATAAATGTCTGGACGGGGACTAGGGCCTGCCCTTCTGACCCCCAGATCAATGCTCTTTTCTGAATGTGCTCTGTGGCAGTCAATGCATTTTCAAGATGAGAAATCCTGACCCTGAGGTCACTGACCCAAAAGCAGGAACAGATATGAGAGAGCTCTCCTCTCCTAGATGAGGGTGAAAGAGCTGCAGGGGAAGTAATCCCTCCATCCCAGAAGCAAGAGGATTACCATTTTTTTTTAAACAAATGAGCCAACTGAGGCCCATGGAGAGGAAGGGATTTGCCTGAGAAAAAAAATGGAGCAGGCTTCTCCAACAAAATCCAGGCTCCTTTCCCATAGAATCTACTCTGACCAGCACTGGAAGCCATTGAGTGTTGACGTTAAAAAGACAACGGGTGGTGACAGGCACACCAGTGGCTTCAGAGGTGTCACTTATACCTCTGAGATCCTTGACCAGAGACAGCTCCTGGTGTATGACTCGTGAGGTCACACAGGGCTTAGTTAAGCTTAGTTAAGGCTTTTCTGTCACCATCTTGAAAGTGTTAATAATTTGTGAACAAGGTGCCCCACGTTCTCCTCTTGGATGGGCGCTGCAATTCCATCCCTGGTCCTGTCTTTGACGCTTCCCCTTTCTGAGCCTCAGTGTCCTCAACTCTGAATGAGTTAGTGATGGTGCTAACTTGGCAGGGTGTGTAGCCAACACCATCTGTGCCTTACCCGCATCCTCCCTGGGACACACCTTCCCTGTACAGGCGATAGTGATTTCTCCTGTAGGTACCTGCACTCCACCCAGGCCCTTCCTAACCCTCGTGAAGAGGCCAGAAATGCCAAGGAGTTTTAATGTCCTCCGCCTGTTTCCCCCCATCCCTCAATGTCATAGCCCTTAGCCAATGACAGATGGGAGGTGGGGAATAAATGCCCCAGCTTGGGATGGTCCTTGGCATGTTCTAGACTGTCGCCCAGAGTTCCTCAGTGGGACTGAGTCCCTGATGCCCACAGGAGCCCCCTGCTCAGCTATACACCCTTCACGGGCTCCCTGCCTGGGCCTGCCTCATTTGCCCTATTGGGGCTTATTGGGACCAACTGCCAAATACATTACTTGCACTCATCTCCTTGTTCCAGGGTCTGCTTCTAGAGGAACCTAATTTAAGACAGAGCTGCTGCGAGCTTCATTAAGATAATGCATGTAAAGTGCTTAATAAAGCATCAGGCATAGACATGAGCTCTCACTAAATGGTAGGCTTACCCTCCCCCCACCAAAGAAAAGCTGCTTTATGAGAAGACATGAGGAAGACTACAGAACGTTTATAATTGATTTCTAAATTTATCCTCCTAGTGAAATCATGTCCGCAGACCCTGCTCATGGCCAGTCAGGACTGATTTTCAGGGCCCCACTTCCCACCAGAGGCAGATGCCAGTCATTTTGGCTCCTAGGACCCAACCCCAAGTGAAAGCTCAAGGAATCACCATCCACTCACTTCCTGGACTCAGCAACAAAAGGGAAGCACAAACCCACCCAGAATCTCAAGAGCCTAGAAACTGAACATCTTGTCTACCCTTTGTTGTACAGATTCAGAAACTGACAGACAGAAATATGCCCAAATATGCCAAACTAATGCATAAAGGGCAAGTTCAAAAGAAGAAATCAGGTGGCCTGCCTAATAAACATCATAATTTATGATTTATTATCTTTTTAATTGCCTTATACATATACACATACATACTAGAAAGTAAGCTCCACAGCTGCAAGGATTTTTGCCTGTGTTGTTCACTGCTGTGTCCCCAGGAGCCTAGTGCAGTGCCTGACACATATTAAGTGCTCATTAGTATGTATTAACTGAGCAAATGCTCTTCTAATGGTACCCATAGTATATCCCTGCTGAAGCTCTTTCTGGCCTTCCTTGGCAGAAACAATTCCAAAGGGCCTCTGAGCTGTCCCCCCATTATGATCAGAATAGCATGGTAAAATAGGGACCTGGAGCCAGACGGCCAAGGTGACCCCTGGGTCCACTGTGAGTTAGCCCCTGTGAGACCTTGGGCACGTTACTGACCCTCAGTCTCCCCATCTTTAAATAGGGCAGTTGACTGTATCTATCAAAGGAAGTAGAGTAGGTAAAACATGAACCCCAGAGTAAGCACTTAGTACAGATTAGCTATCATGAAGGTAACAAGAAAAGCCCTCTTGCCCCTAAGGCTTCTCTCTTGCTGCTAATATATTAGGGGAAATTTTCCAAAGTGCAGGGAGATGCACAGATGCTGGTGCAGAGGATGACTGCATGCAGTCCATTTTCATCAAATTAATGAAGAGAGAATAACAATGTGAGAAAGCTATATCCTCTCCAGCGTCTTATGGCCCTTCCGCTAACCTCAAGGAGAAAGTATCGGTGAGGGGCTACAAGGTCCCTAACAAGCCAGAGGGAGCGGCTCTCAGGCTCAAATCCCCCAGGGTGCTAGCACCAGGGGCTAGAATGTCATAGCACTGCTTTGCTTTCATTGTACTCATTTTTATAGTGGCCTTCTAATTTTCGTAAGTGATGCTAGTTTTCCATTTATCATCATGATATTAAAGTTTCCATTTATAACACATATATTACTTTAAGGAAAAATGAAGTAAAAAAGAAAATGCAGATATGGCCAAAATGATGATGATATCCCTGAAATGATGAAGGTTTGGGAGTTCCGGTCTAGACTTGGCTCATAAGTCTCCCTAGAACAGGCACATGGGGTCCAGGGCTCCAGACCCAACCCTGCCATTCACTTATGTGCTATGACTTTGAACAGACCCATTCCCCTCCTGGAGCCTCCATCCTCCCATCCCTAAAATGAACGGCTCAGAAGTCCAAATCTTCTGAACATTTTTGAAATGTGTTAAATCCTTTCAGGATTGCAATAAAAACTGGAACAAACCCGTGGAAAATGCATCAAAGCCATGTGGCCACCGCGCCTATCTTCATGATGTCTCACTCCCCGATGAAAGTTTACAGACTCCAGAGACGGTGGCATCCCTTTCTTTACTAACGTGGTTTCACTTTTTATGTTGTTTCCCCCCTCCCTGCCCAACTCCTGATAAAGTCAATAAAGCCAGCATTAAGACCCCTTGTCGGGGCTTCCCTGGTGGCGCAGTGGTTGAGAGTCCGCCTACCGATGCAGGGGACACGGGTTCGTGCCCCGGTCCGGGAGGATCCCACATGCCGCGGAGCGGCTGGGCCTGTGAGCCATGGCCGCTGAGCCTGCGCGTCCGGAGCCTGTGCTCCGCAACAGGAGAGGCCACAACAGTGAGAGGCCGGCGTACCGCAAAAAAAAAAAAAAAGACTCCTTGTTTAGAAACCTGACTCATTGCAGCCTCCCTTTGTTGACACACAGCACTGGGTGCTACTTTATCTCTTTTGCTCCTCACTGTCTGCACTGAGGTCCTCTGTGTGGGGCTTTGATGGAAAGGGTCTTTGGGAGGACACATGTGTGGTTATGGCAGACCCTTAGGACACTGCAACCCAGGGCTTTGGTTCTGACCTGGCTCTTCTGTTTGGATTATTTCATATTTACTGAGCTCCAGCTCCAAGGAGCCTGTGAGCGTGAGATTGCCAAGAGACGGGGGGAATCAGACCAGGTCTCCTCCTGCTTCAGTGAGGCTTCACGTTGGTGGGATGAGCATTCAGCTCATCAACGCACCAGAGTGAGAAATGCAGCTCCGGAAACATGCACACGACAGAGAACTAATGCACAGGAGACAATGATTAACTTCACCTTAAGGGGCAACCATGGAAAGTTTCCTGGACAGACGGTGTCCCAGTGCAGCCATGAGGAGTGGTCAAATGTTTGTCAGGTGAAGATGGGAAAAGCTTTCTAAAAGCTTTCTGTGCAAGAAAGTGTAAAACCCCGTGCTGAAGATAAACAAGGCCTTGGGTGTCCCTGACTCACGACCTTGGGGCCACTGCCTGCTGGGTGACCTTGCAAAGTCACCAAAACTCTCTGAGACATGGGTCTCCAGCACCAGCCAGTCCCGACAGGTGTCAGACACTGGGGATGATCTCACACGTGAGACATGTGGTCCATCTGTGATCGGATGGCTCAGGATACAGTCATGGATGCGCGCTGAAGACCAGGACCTCCGTGTCTCGTGGCAATTTGGAAAAGGGTATAGAGGCTTTGAAAGCCACACCAGACGAGACCTGTCTCAACCTTCTAAGTGTTCTCTGGAACTTTCTTTTCTTCCTTTGTGCTTTGACACTGATGTCGCTGCTTCCTAAGCGTTCCTTCCGCCCCTCTCTTCCTGCAAATCCCTTTCTTCTCAGGAACAAAGCAAAAACACTATGTATCACTTCCCTAACTAACAGGCAGAGGCTTTTAACAGGTTTCTAATGCACTGCAAGACAACGCCTTAAGGCTTGAATCCCCAAAGGACACCTGGCTGAAAAGGAGAGAGAATCTGTAGTTATTGGGGCTTTGGATTTTATTGTTTTCATAAAACACTGCTAAGAACGTGTCTGTTTCACTCACAGGCAGACACACACAGAGTGAGTCTGCCTACCCCCATCCTGAATGTTTAAGTGAAGTGACATATAGATGGAAGCCTAATTTCATTTTGAACAAAGAGCATCCCAGGACAACCAGGGTCTGTGCTAGCAATGAAGATACAGGGTTCAGAGAACAGGCGTCAGTGGCCAAACCTGAAGCTCACTTCCATCTCCCAAAACACCATTCAGATCTCTTTTGCCAAGATTTAAATATTGCTCCCCACTTTACCAACTCCAAGACAAGGCCCTGTGGCCCTACAGTTGTCCTCTTAGCTTCCAGGGTTTTCTGGATCATCCCCTACCCAGCTCTGACCTGAGTATGATTATTTAAGGACCAATTCTTTCAGATCTTTACTGGTCACCAAAATCTGCCCTTGCTGTGTCCTATCCTTTGATATTTTTATAGGTGAATGCTCAGATTCTTGTGTTTCATAGTATACCCGAGATTGTTCCCTAAGGCCACCTATGTCAGTAAAGAAAACCCTTGGGAAGTGTTTCCACATAGAAGGAACCGAGAATGATCTGAAATTGAGATACTACAGCAGGACCACAAGAGAACTGCTCAGCAGGGTACCTTTGGACTGGTTCCTTCAAAACAAATCCATGACACGAATAACAAATATTTACTCCAATATACTCTGATGTTTTCCATCAAAATCTCCTGAATTTAGAACCTCTAGCCTTGCTAGAACCATAAGTGATGACACCTTCCTAAATGACCTAGGTACTTCACAATGTTTTATGAACTTTAAATATTACACAGGGTAGTTTTCTCCCCTTTTTTGTATTTCAAAGAATAAGCACAGCAATATTTAAGAAGTCCTTACAGAATCCTCAGCAGTGAAAGGGTCGAGCCCGTTTTCCAGTTTTCTTTAAGAATAACAATCCAGAGACACTGTCTATGTACTCAGCTGAGTTGCTAAGACACTGAAGGTCAATTGCTTCACCAGCTTTCCCGCAATTGCCAACCTTGGCCCACAGTTGGGAGACTGACAAGCATGTGTCTCTGAAGCCAGCCTGGATTACAATCCCACCTGGACTTCTTACCAGACATGTGAGCTTAGACAAATCCTTCTAATTCTCTAAAACTCAGATTCCTTATCTAAAAAAAATAGGATCATAGCACCTTCCTCACCAGGGCTTCTGTGATCCATCCAACATCTGGCAAACAGAAGTTCTCTGCAAATATTTGTTCCCTCGTTTCTTTCTTCAAAACTTTGCAGTTGTTTGTTTGAACACTTGAGCAGCACTTTTCATTGTGTTAAGTTTCAGTTCCCTAAATTCAGTCCAGGATGGAGTGAGCCAGCTTTCCCTAACTCTGACCTCTTAAGATACATCTTTGCTGGAGGATCTTAATTTGAATCTCCCACTCATTGTGGTCAGATGGTAATAACACGTAATATCAGTTGAGGGCTTGCTGTGTGCCCAGGACTTTAAGTGATCTAAATGAACTATTTCATGTCCCCTTCACAACAATACTAGGAGGTAGATATTCATACCAATCCTATCATGCAGATGGAAAAAACAAACGACAAACATGAAGTGCTGAAAGATTTGATCACTGATTGCAAAACACACACTCTCTGGCAATCCAGCTCATGCAATTAACCACTCCTCTGTGGTGGCTTCCCTGACTGTGGGCTTTGGAATCAGGCAGCATTGTGAAGTGTGTAGGGTCCAAAACGGATTACCTGAGTACCTCCGGGTAAGCCAGTTCCTCTCTCTGTGCTTGGGGATCTCATCCATAAACTAGGGGTAATTAAAAAGTAAACATAACTTGCCAAACAGTACTGATAATTCAATGAAGGGGGGTGGGGGAAGGAGAAGGAAGGAAGGAAGGAAGGGTGAGTGAGGGAGGGAGGGAGGATGGAAGGAGGGAAGGAAGGAGGGAAGGAAGGAAGGAAGGAGGGAGGGAGGGAGGATGGAAGGAGGGAAGGAAGGAGGGAAGGAAGGGAGGGAGGGAGGGAGGATGGAAGGAGGGAAGGAAGGAGGGAAGGAAGGGAGGGAGGGAGGGAGGGAGAGAGAAAAAAAGAAAGGAAGGAAGGAGGTATGGTAGACTTTCTCTCTATGGCAGCATCTTTACTCTCTCCCTTACAAGAGCCTCTTGAGGGGCTGGAGGGAGGAGAGGCACTGAAAGGGACAAAGCTGTTGATCCCTGGGCCATGGTACTCTAAGTGGTCAGGAAGGAGCCTGGGGCCCTGCCTGGAGGGGTACATACAGGATGATGCTCTCCCTCTTCACATGCCCTCTGGCTGAGGGCATCACCCCCAAGATTTGCATCCCTGCCTCCAAGAATAGCTGGACTCGGACTCCCTAAAATCTGAATACTGCTGGGCCTTCCACTTTCAGGTTTCCGAGTGGGCATTGTGGGGAGGAGAACACACCACAGACCAGTGTGCGGCCAGCAGCTTCCTGACAGACACACAGACAGCTGGTGGGATCCTAGTGTAATGCAGACTCGAGAGTCTCGGGATCCTTTTGCCTCTGAGGCCAAGGGAGATGAGAAGCTATGCCAGAATCCATGAAAGACAGAGGGAAGCGGAGTAGAGCTCAGGAGGGTACACTCTGTGGGTCTATCTGGGCTCCAGGAGCATAAACAGAGAACCCTCTGGCTCTGTTTATTCATCCCTCTTCTCACCTCTTCCCTTTGTTGCCTCCTCCTCCTTTATTCGCCGTCCCTTCCGCTTTCTCCTTTTCCGTCTATTGTCTCTCCTCTATCCGTCACCACACTGTCTCTTCTCTCTCTCCTCCCCTCCTCTCTCTCTCTCATTCACACACACTCACAAACACACAATCTCTTCTCCCTCAGGATGCAGAAATGAAACAGCTTTGGAGCCTTGCACCCCTAGATGAGGTTTCAGAGCCTCCGGAAGCACCTCCGCATCTCTGCCTCATATACGCCTCCACACCCACCCGCCGTAAGCTCACGGGCCCATCGGATGCCAGGACTGAAAAGGAACTTGGGGCTGGCTTTACTCGGCTGTTATCCACTGCTGAGTCAGGAGAGCCTAAAACATGCCTGGGAAATAGCAGGCACTCAATACAGATGTGTTGAATGAATAAAGTAATGAAATGTAAGTTCTTGACCCCAGTTTTACAGGTGGGGAAACCAAGGTTCCAAGACAGCTGAGTCTCCTTCCCAGGATCACACTGTGAGTTAATAGCAGAACCAAGCTTTTGCCTCACATCTCATTTCTTAGCCCCCCAACCCCCGCACTACTGGGATTGTCAAACCCAGGCCTTTAATTTCAGGCACTGAAGGTACCCCTGTGATTCCATCCATTGCCAGCTATTAACACCACTGCAGAGACCACCCCCCAGCCTTGGGAGAACTGAAGGGAAGAGTCCCCAGAGAGCTGGGTCCTGGATACAGGAGCAGCCCTCCCGGCTACTGGCAGGGCTCCGACACTCGGTGAAGGCAGGCCAAGTGCCAGCCCCTAGCTGCCCGCTCCAGAGAGGGGCCGGGAGCCAGGGCAGAGAGCCAGCAGGACTGGGTGTGCGGAGGGTAGTTGAACCCCTGGTCAGAGATGCCGGCGGCTCAGCAAGGTACCAGATCCAAGGTGGCCCAGAATGTCTCTGCTTTCTTTTGGATCCCTGTTGGAGCCACAGTGGAGTGCAGGCAGAATGGAACTGTCCTGCCAAGTTACAAGATGCTCAGTAGTGAGGCTGTGTGGTCCAGGGTAAGGGCATGGTCTTGGGGGTCAGCCTGACTGAGTCCAAATCCCTCCTCTGCCACTCGCTGGTCTGTGGGCCTTTCAGTAGTTGCTCATGTTCTCTAGGCCTCAGTGTTCCCATCTATAAAATGGGGACATAATAATGCCTCTATCCCTGAATTTTGTGAGGATTAGATATGTTATAATGTGTAACACGCTTACAACTTTGGCAGGAGAATCTACATTTTATACGTGCTAGCTATTATTATTATCATCGTGCATCTGAATATAACGCGACACAGCCATCTCACAGTGTAGGTTACTCCAAACTCCCCAGGCCCCTGCTCCAGGCTTGGTCCATCTTAGACTTTCTTTCTTCCTGGCTGAAGGAAGAAGACACTTGGTAGAATCAGCAGACATTGAAGAGCCTCTGGTATAAGGGAGGCCAGGAATCCAAGGTCAGGGCTGATTTTGTGGTGTTGTGCTCTCTGAGGGATGTGTCAGCCCTTTCCTGTTGGCCCAGCTTGGGGCTCCAAGTATAGGAGAGCTAACTCAAACGTGGAGCACGGCTCTGGAGGGGGTTCAGAATGCACGCATGCAATGCCCTCATTTTGTGATGGAAACCCGGGGCCTCCAGTGGAAAAGGTGTGCCCATGGTCACCCAGGAGGTGCCCAAGCTGGGCACCTGATAACCTGCGTCTCAGCCACTGGCTGCCACCTTTCCCAAGCAGGGCTGCCCTGAGAAAGGCCTGGGGTTACACAGGTTACCAGACCTAACTGTTATAAAGCACTTTGTGAACATACAGTACTCAAGAAGGACAAAACCCGATGCTGGTTCTCCTGCTCTGACGGGAGGGGACTCAACTAGTCACTGTGAGAGGCAAATTAAGGCACATGTGTTTTGTACAGGGCACCACTTAGAAAACTGTTTCTCCCAAAGGCTCCTGGGAATAATCCCTTCTCTTCCAAGGAGTGAGCCTTTTGCCCTAAAGGAACCATTTATTCTGATAAGATCAAAGTAATCATTAAGGGTCGTGCTCCTCTCTGAACATGCTTTTTTATTACGTATATAGTGAGGTCCCATAATGAGTTGCTTCATGCAGATCTATAGTTGCACCTTCATGTGACAGACTAATACTCAAGGCGATTCCACCTCTATTTTAATCCAGTGCTTTCTCCCGGCAGCACAGTGAGGCCTCCAGCCCAGCAGGAAAAAAATAAAACCTGGATTCTCTCACTTTGTAACTGTAAAACCTCAGACAAGTGCTTTACTGTCCTGTAAAATGGGAATAAGAAATTCATCCCAAAATGGACTTGAGGACACGGGGAGGGGGAAGGGTAAGCTGGGACCAAGTGAGAGAGTGGCATGGACATATATACACTACCAAATGTAAAATAGATAGCTAGTGGGAAGCAGCCGCATAGCACAGGGAGATCAGCTCCGTGCTTTGTGACCACCTAGAGGGGTGGGATAGGGAGGGTGGGAGGGAGACGCAAGAGGGAGGAGATATGGGGATATATGTATATGTATAGCTGATTCACTTTGTTATAATGCAGAAAGTAACACACCATTGTAAAGCAATTATACTCCAATAAAGAGGTTAAAAAAAAAGAGTAAGTGAGGAGTCTGAGTTCACGCCCTGTCAGTGGTCCCAATTTCACATATTAGGTAACTGAGGGCAAGAGATCTGGACATGGAGCTAAAAATGCCCAAGACCCACAAGACACTTAGTGGGAGAGGCAGGCTGCCCAATTCCCAGCCCCACAATTTCTCTACTATGCCCTGGGTTTGAGTTCATAACATTGGAACTGACACATTGAAAGCTGATGTAAATGTAGGAACTGTTTTAAATAAGCCTTTTGGTCCTCTTATCTCATCCACAAAATGAAGACAGTGAAAATATCTACTTTACCAGGCAGCAGGGAGAACCAAATAAAGCCACCAAGTGAGCTTGTTTTGCCGGCAGGGGAGAGATGCATTGATTTAAGAGATCACAAAGGTTTGTTTCCCCTGCTTATTTATCCCCAATAAGGATGACTGGGATGCTCCTTGAAATGCATATTCCCAGGGCCCACATTCACTGGACTCATACAGGAATGTGGCAGGAGCCAAGGCATATGCATTTTCATCAGCTTCTGCCTGGGATGACTTTGTGCCTAAGTTTAAGAATCATCAAACAAGACTGTTCTGTGTGCCTTTCAGAGGAGAAGATGGAAAGACCTTTGCATATAGGACAGCATTTACTTCTTAGAGTCAACCGATTAAGAAACAGGCCCAGAGAGGTTAAGTAACTTGCCCAGGGTCACAGAGCCTCCTGGTGAGAACCACTGGTCTAGAGTAAAAATAATAAAGATGTACTAACCCAGTAATACAGAACTAATCAATCCCAGGGTCTTGAATACACCATGGTATCTCTTACCACCCGCACATTCTGTTCCCTCCGTCTAGAAACTTCTCTCCCTGCCCGTCCCCACCTCACCACCTGGCAAGCCTCTACTGCTCCCCAACTCCTGGGTCATTTCCTCTGCCAAGCCTTCCAGGGCCTCCTGAAACTGGGACAGCAGAGAGATGCTTTCCACGTCTACAAGCAAGTTATGCTCGCTTGGTCACACTGTGGTTATTTCTCTGCACCCTTGAAGGAAACCTTGCATTCTTGGAGGGCAGGGTCCCTGCCTTATTCATGTTTAAATCCCAAGCTCCTAATACTGTGGCTACTGTGGCCTAGGATTGAGTAAATAAATGCAGGAATGGAACACTAACCCTTAATGATTGCCTGGGACACGGCAGGCCCACCAGGCATCTTATGTCCGCATGTCATCATGCTGCTGTCCATGAGCATCATGGGCTGTTATCGCCACATGTTTCTAGTGAGTAATAGACTCCCAGAGAGCAGGGAGGACTCACCAGTGTCACACAGGCAGCAAATGGCACAATGGGTCGTGTGCACTTAAGTCTGTGGGCTCCCGCTCTGCCAGCCTGCCCTCCTGGTTTTCCACTCATGGGCTCACCTGCCTTGCTTCCTACCATAGCTGGATGGCAGAGCCCTCTGCCTTAGGGCCCTGGGGCTCCAAGGACACCCCACTGCTTCCTCTCGCCAGGGCTCCTGACCCTGCTGGCTCTGGGCAGTGGAGCAGCAAGCAGGGCAGTGTGGGTGGTGTCGATGGTGGGTCCTGCCCCCAGCACAGCGCAGGCACAGGTGGGATCCAACTCAGCAGTCAGGCTCCTCCCCAGCTCTGCTTCCTGAGCAGAAGATGTGGGCATTCTCAACACACTCTCCTGTCTCTGGTGGTGTTATTACACTCCTTCAACCTACACAGTAATGGGAACCTTCGGGGGCTAGAATAGAAACAATGATTTTTTCCCCCTCTCCTAGAGTCAAGACCAGAATTTAATAAAGGGAAAATAAATAAATAAATAAAAATACTAAGGTATTCCAATTCCTCCTCTCTCTGATTTTTGTTTCTTGTTTTTTTTTTTTTTTAATAAATTTATTTATTTATTTTTGGCTGTGTTGGGTCCTCGTTTCCGTGCGAGGGCTTTCTCTAGCTGCGGCGAGCGGGTGCCACTCTTCATCGCGGTGCGCGGGCCTCTCACTGTCGCGGCCTCTCCCGTTGCGGAGCACAGGCTCCAGACGCGCAGGCTCAGTAGTTGTGGCTCACGGGCCTAGTTGCTCCGCGGCATGTGGGATCTTCCCAGACCAGGGCTCGAACCCGTATCCCCGGCACTGGCAGGCAGACTCTCAACCACTGCGCCACCAGGGAAGCCCTGTTTCTTGTTTTTTTAATTTAGTTTTAGTCATGATGTGAGATTGACAGTCCTGAGGGCTGAAGTTTATCCATTCCCATAACGGGTCTGGTGCAGACATAGAGTGAGCCATTTTTATGCATGCACGTGCACACACACACACACACACACACAGCTTGAAAAGAACAACTTCTTTTACAAAAACAAAAAATCATCTGCAATAAACTGATCTGGGCACAGTCTGTCTGCCCCATCTCTTATTCCTGAAGGCACATTCTCAAATGTAAACTGACATTCCAGGCAATCAATTAAGACCTTTGTTCTGATTCACTTTGTTATAAAGCAGAAGCTAACACAGCATTGTAAAGCAATTATACTCCAATAAAGATGTAAATAAATAAATAAATAAATGTATGTATGTCAAAAGCTGTAGGTTCTAAAAAAAAAAAAAAAAAGACGTTCGCTCTGGCCAAGCACCACACATTTGATCCTACCTGCTTTCACTCAGTGTCTGTAATTGACTTCTTGGTTCTGGGACTTCCCAGATAGAGTCTCTTTGGGGAACATGAACATTATCTTCTGAAAAGCTTTATGGCTTTGCCAACTAAAGACCTTCCAAAGTCCTGGTGAAAGGCCCCACTCAGGCCCCCACTCTGCAGAATACCATCCCACCCCCTGCTTCATCCTGAATCACCAACACTGTATTCATGAAAAGAAGTTGGGAGGGGTGGGGTAAGATTCCATGACCACAAAGAAACCTTCAGTATTGGAAGTCAACATGCTTTTGGGACTTGCCTGGTGGCGCAGTGGTTGAGAATCCACCTGCCAATGCAGGGGACATGGGTTCAATCCCTGATCCAGGAAGATCCCACATGCCGCAGAGCAAGTAAGTCTGTTCACCACAACTACTGAGCCTGCGGTCTAGAGCCCACAAGCCACAACTACTGAGCCCACGCGCCACAACTACTGAAGCCCACTCGCCTACAGTCCGTGCTCTGCAACAAGAGAAACCACCACAATGAGAAGCCCGCGCACCCCAACGAAGAGTAGCCCCTGCTCACCTCAACGAGAGAAAGGCCACGTGCGGCAATGAATACCCAATGCAGCCAAAAATAAATTAAATTTTAAAAAAAGAGAGAAGTCAACATCCTTTTAGCATGAACTATGTCCAGGATTGACTCTCATCCCAATATTATTTATGTCCCTCGTATGGAATCATGTAGCAGACATTCTAATTGTTTTTCTTTCTTCCTGTACATTTTTGCTTTTCATCTTCATTGTAGGAAGGTAGATATATGACATAACACACTTTGTAGATGAGGAAATAAAGGCTCAAAGTAAAACTGAGTTGAATCTACTTGCATTTAACTCAATTCATGTAATCAATCAACCAATATTTACTAACTGCCTAACTATCAGCTGGATACCATTCTAGACTCAGGGGACACAAAGAGAAACAAGATAGACATGGCCATGTGCCCTCCTAGCTGGGAAGAAATATGTGCCAATTAGCCATATGGTGCACACAGCCATGTGGAAAGTACTCAGTGAGTTGAGCTCAGCGGGGCTATGGGAGTTGAAGGAGGAGACCCAACCCTCGCACGGTCTTATAGGCTCATGGGAGGAGGTAACATCTCCATTGAGAGCTATAGGGTCAGTTGAGCTTTCAAGGAGAACAAGGTGAACAGAAGCATTCCATCCAGAGGAAGCACATGTGAATATACAGGAAAAAAATGGTGAATATGGATCCTTCAAAAAACTGGAAAAAAAAAATGCAGCCTAGCTGATATCTAGATTTGAGGAAGCAGGAACGAGGCCATGGTAGGTAATGAGGCTGGAGAGATGGACTGCAGGCTGGATCATGCCAGGCCTTGCAGGCCATGCTCAGGATGTGGAATTTCCCCTGATATCCAAAAGGAGCCTCTACAGAGATTTAAGCACCTTAAAAAGAGATGAGACTGGTAGGCTGGCCCTCCTCCTCCTACTACTCTACCGCAAAAGGAAGAGATCAGATCTGAAGGCAGTTGGAGGGGTTAAGAGTGGTGTTGAGGGACAGCTGATCTCTCAGCAGAAACTCTACAAGCCAGAAGGGAGTGGCAGGACATAATTAAAGTGATGAAGGAGAGAAACCTGCAACCAAGATTACTCTACCCAGCAAGGATCTCATTCAGATTTGATGGAGAAATTAAAACCTTTACAGACAAGCAAAAGCTGAGAGAGTTCAGCACCACCAAACCAGCTTTACAACAAATGCTAAAGGAACTTCTCTAGGCAAGAAACACAACAGAAGGAATATACCTACAATAACGAACCCAAAGCAATTAAGGAAATGGGAATAGGAACATACATATCAATAATTACCTTCAATGTAAATGGACTAAATGCTCCCACCAAAAGACACAGAGTGGCTGAATGGATACAAAAACAAGACCCATATATATGCTGTCTACAAGAGACCCACTTCAGACCTAGAGACACATACAGATTGAAAGTAAGGGGATGGAAAAAGATATTCCATGCAAATAGAAAGCAAAAGAAAGCTGGAGTAGCAATTCTTATATCAGACAAAATAGACTATACAATAAAGACTATTAGAAGAGACAAAGAAGGACACTACATAACGATAAAGGGATCGATCCAAGAAGAAGATATAACAATTGTAAATATTTATGCACCCAACATAGGAGCACCTCAGTACATAAGGCAAATACTAAGAGCCATAAAAGGGGAAATCGACAGTAACACACTCATAGTAGGGGACTTTAACACCCCACTTTCACCAATGGACAGATCATCCAAAATGAAAATAAATAAGGAAACACAGGCTTTAAATGATACATTAAACAAGATGGACTTAGTTGATAGTTATAGGACATTCCATCCAAAAACAACAGAATACATTTTTCTCAAGTGCTCATGGAACATTCTCCAGGATAGATCATATCTTGGGTCACAAATCAAGCCTTGGTAAATTTAAGAAAATTGAAATTGTATCAAGTATCTTTTCCGACCACAATGCTATGAGACTAGACATCAATTACAGGAAAAGATCTGTAAAAAATACAAACACATGGAGGCTAAACAATACACTACTCAATAACGAAGTGATCACTGAAGAAATCAAAGAGGAAATTAAAAAATACCTAGAAACAAATGACAATGGAGACACTAGGACCCAAAACCTATGGGACGCAGCAAAAGCAGTTCTAAGGGGGAAGTTTATAGCAATACAATCCTACCTTAAGAAACAGGAAACATTTCGAGTAAACAACCTGACCCTGCACCTAAAGCAATTAGAGAAAGAAGAACAAAAAAACCCCAAAGTTAGCAGAAGGAAAGAAATCATAAAGATCAGATCAGAAATAAATGAAAAAGAAATGAAGGAAACGATAGCAAAGATCAACCAAACTAAAAGCTGGTTCTTTGAGAAGATAAACAAAATTGACAAACCATTAGCCAGACTCATTAAGAAAAGAAGGGAGAAGACTCAAATCAACAGAATTAGAAATGAAAAAGGAGAAGTAACAACTGACACTGCAGAAATACAAAAGATCATGAGAGATTACTATAAGCAACTCTATGCCAATAAAATGGACAACCTGGAAGAAATGGACAAATTCTTAGAAATGCACAACCTGCCAAGACTGACTCAGGAAGAAATAGAAAATATGAACAGACCAATCACAAGCACTGAAATTGAAACTGTGATTTAAAATCTTCCATCAAACAAAAGCCCAGGACCAGATGGCTTCACAGGCGAATTCTATCAAGCATTTAGAGAAGAGCTAACACCCATCCTTCTCAAACTCTTCCAAACAATATCAGAGGAAGGAACACTCCCAAACTCATTCTGCAAGGCCACCATCACCTTGATACCAAAACCAGGCAAGGATGTCACAAAGAAAGAAAACTACAGGCCAATATCACTGATGAACATAGATGCAAAAATCCTCAACAAAATACTAGCAAACAGAATCCAACAGCACATTAAAAGGATCATACACCATGATCAAGTGGGGTTTATTCCAGGAATGCAAGGATTCTTCAATATACGCAAATCAATCAATGTGATACACCATATTAACAAGTTGAAGGAGAAAAACCATATGATCATCTCAATAGATGCAGAGAAAGCTTTCGACAAAATTCAACACCCATTTATGATAAAAACCCTGCAGAAAGTAGGCATAGAGGGAACTTTCCTCAACATCATAAAGGCCATATATGACAAACCCACAGCCAACATTGTCCTCAGTGGTGAAAAACTGAAACCATTTCCACTAAGATCAGGAACAAGACAAGGCTGCCCACTCTCACCACTCTTATTCAACATAGTTTTGGAAGTTTTAGCCACAGCAATCAGAGAAGAAAAGGAAATAAAAGGAATCCAAATTGGAAAAGAAGAAGTAAAGCTGTCACTGTTTGCAGATGGCATGATACTATACATAGAGAATCCTAAAGATGCTACCGAAAAACTACTAGAGCTAATCAATGAATTTGGTAAAGTAGCAGGATACAAAATTAATGTACAGAAATCTCTGGCATTCCTGTACACTAATGATGAAAAATCTGAAAATGAAATCAAGAAAACACTCCCATTTACCACTGCAACAAAAAGAATAAAATATCTAGGAATAAACCTACCTAAGGAGACAAAAGACCTGTATGCAGAAAATTATAAGACACTGATGAAAGAAATTAAAGATGATACAAATAGATGGAGAGATATACCATGCTCCTGGATTGGAAGAATCAATATTGTGAAAATGACTCTACTACCCAAAGCAATCTACAGATTCAGTGCAATCCCTATCAAACTACCACTGGCATTTTTCACAGAACTAGAACAAAAAATTTCACAATTTGTTTGGAAAAACAAAAGACCCCGAATAGCCAAAGCAATCTTGAGAACGAAAAACGGAGCTGGAGGAATCAGGCTCCCTGACTTCAGACTATACTACAAAGCTACAGTAATCAAGACAGTGTGGTACTGGCATAAAAACAGAAAGATAGATCAGTGGATCAGGATAGAAAGCCCAGAGATAAACCCACGCACATATGGCCAACTTATCTTTGATAAAGGAGGCAGGAATGTACAGTGGAGAAAGGACAGCCTCTTCAATAAGTGGTGCTGGGAAAACTGGACAGGGACATGTAAAAGTTTGAGATTAGATCATTCCCTAACACCATACACAAAAATAAGCTCAAAATGGATTAAGGACTTAAATGTAAGGCCAGAAACTATCAAACTCTTAGAGGAAAACATAGGTAGAACACTCTATGACATAAATCACAGCAAGATCCTTTTGGACCCACCTCCTAGAGAAATGGAAATAAAAACAAAGATAAACAAATGGGACCTAATGAAACTTCAAAGCTTTTGCACAGCAAAGGAAATCATAAACAAGACCAAAAGACAACCCTCAGAATGGGAGAAAATATTTGCAAATGAAACAACTGACAAAGGATTAATCTCCAAAATTTATAAACAGCTCTTGCAGCTCAATAGCAAAAAAACAAACAACCCAATCCAAAAATGGGCAGAAGACTTAAATAGGCATTTCTCCAAAGAAGATATACAGACTGCCAACAAACACATGAAAGAATGCTCAACATCATTAATCATTAGAGAAATGCAAATCAAAACTACAATGAGATATCATCTCACACCGGTCAGAATGGCCATCATCAGGAAATCTAGAAACAATAAATGCTGGAGAGGGTGTGGAGAAAAGGGAACACTCTTGCACTGCTGGTGGGAATGTGAATTGGTACAGCCACTATGGAGAACAGTATGGAGGTTCCTTAAAAAACTAAAAATAGAACTACCATATGACCCAGCAATCCCACTACTAGGCATATACCCTGAGAAAACCATAATTCAAAAAGAGACATGTACCAAAATGTTCATTGCAGCTCTATTCACAATAGCCCGGAGCTGGAAACAACCTAAGTGTCCATCATCGGATGAATGGATAAAGAAGATGTGGCACATATATACAATGGAATATTACTCAGCCATAAAAAGAAACGAAACTGAGCTATTTGTAATGAGGTGGATAGACCTAGAGTCTGTCATACAGAGTGAAGTAAGTCAGAAAGAGAAAGACAAATACCGTATGCTAACACATATATACGGAATTTAAAAAAAAATGTCATGAAGAACCTAGGGGTAAAACGGGAATAAAGACACAGACCTACTTGAGAATGGACTTGAGGATATGGGGAGGGGGAAGGGTAAGCTGTGACAAAGCGAAAGAGAGGCATGGACATATATACACTACCAAACGTAAGGTAGATAGATAGTGGGAAGCAGCCGCAGAGCACAGGGAGATCAGCTCGGTGCTTTGTGACCGCCTGGAGGGGTGGGATGGGGAGGGTGGGAGGGAGGGAGATGCATGAGGGAAGGGATGTGGGAACAGATGTATATGTATGACTGATTCACTTTGTTATAAAGCAGAAACTAATTAAAAAAAAAAAAAAAGAGTGGTGTTGAGGGAAACTCACTGCAGCAGGACCTGTCCTGGGTTACCTACAGCTGGAGAAGCAAGGGTGGCTTGGGCATAAGGGGAAATAAGGGGTCGAG
The DNA here is from genome assembly GCF_964165515.1 of Mesoplodon bidens. Taxonomy (NCBI): domain Eukaryota; kingdom Metazoa; phylum Chordata; class Mammalia; order Artiodactyla; family Ziphiidae; genus Mesoplodon; species Mesoplodon bidens. The sequence goes on along the minus strand of NC_138162.1, from coordinate 17,093,552 downwards.
CACACTGCATGTTGTGTTTCAGGAGCAATAAACTTGAGAGGGCGGGAGTGAGATGTTGCTAGAGCAGTTGGTTGGCAAGAGACTGTGGCATCACCCATGTAACTTATTTGATAATAAAGCAGGCAGACAAGAGACGCCATCTGAAGTGGAGATTCTTGGCCCTGGTCCCTGAGGGAGAGGCCGATGACAGGCCAGACTCTTGCAGGTCCAGCACAGACTGGCCTGCCCTTCCAGAAGGCACTAGACTGTTCCAGATTGTCCACAGGAGGGGTCTGGGTCAGAGTGCAGGGGCTCACCTCTCACCTCCTGGCCCTACAACACAGACACAGACAGCACAGCCCTCCTCCCATCTCCTCTGTCGCCGTGGGCTCTCCAGGCACCCTCTCTGATGTCTGTGAGAGCAGCCAGCCCGGCCAGTGCCGAGTCTGAGCTAGGCTGACCTAGACTGATCATATGACCAAGAGCTGGGCACTCGGGGCTGGAACTCCCCTGTCCTTCCTGGATTCAGAGGCTCCTTTTCCCTTCTCCCTTTCCTACCAGACTCTTTAATGATGAAGAGTGGCTTATCAATTCCCCTCCTAATTACCTGCTGTATATCCTCATGGAGACTGATAAGGAAGTAATTAGGATGGACATGCAGGGATTACAGGAAGGCAAAATATTCTACTGTCAAGATAAGGCCACTTTCCCACCACCCCCTTCCCTGACAAATGACTGAGCAGGATTGGGGTATTTTTAGAGATGGAGAAGCTGGAAGGGGAGTCAGGGAAATGGAATGGAAGAAGGGGGTGGAAATGCACGAAAGGAGCCCTGAACTCTCATCCAATTCAGGAGTCCCAACGTCAAAGCCTTTCAGACACCAGGCTGGTAGTTAAATGAGGGGGTGCAGAATGGATGGGGGAAAATCAGCAGCACAGACATGATGATAAATGACAACTGACACTTGGCCTCAGGGGGTTACAGAGTGGGGGGGGGCGGGGGGAAGGGAACTTCATATCCCTTTCAGAAGAATCAACACAACGGAGCACCAGCAGCGCATTGCCGTGCAGGAAGGGGGCCCAGTTTTGGCAGCTCTTCTAATTTTTCCAGAGAAGCTAGAAATCCAGCTGTTGTGTGAAATTTCTCATGTATTTTTTTTTCATTCTAGAAACCTATCCACTTTTTTTAAAGTAAAATATTTTACGAGCCAAGCAAAATGATATCTGCATGCAAGATGTGGCCTGCGGATAGCCAGTCTGAGATGGCTATTTTAATCCAACAACTTCTTTACAGACGTGGAGACTACACAGGCATTCAGAGTCAAAGAGGGCCTTGCCCATGGTCACGGAGCAAGTTTACGGTGGGCCAAGACTCAAACAAGCTTTCTTGATGTCCCACCCTCCCGCTTTTCACAATACTAAACACTGGAGGCTGATCACAGATCACAGGCATCAAACAGGCATGTAAATACTACTAATGAGTGCGAGCAGAGATATCCAACTGCACAAAGAAAATTCTACAGCGGGAAATGAAGAAATCACTTCCAGTGGAGGTGGCTGTGGAGGAAGGAGGAAGGGTAGACAAAAGGCTTCATAGCAAGAGACTGAACCATGTATTGCTTCCATATGAGAATCTCGGAGCACCCACTTCTGTATTAGGGGGTTGAGACTGGGGACATGGGCACAATCCCAACCCTTTAAGCAGCTGGTAGACTGGAGCGGGGGAAAGCAGACCCATAAATTGATAGGGGTGATAAAGCGTTGCAAGTGCCAAGAAAGAATCTTCAAAGAAACAGGGCCAAAAAAAGGGGCGTCTAAATCTATGTGGAAGTGATGATGACAAGAAGATTCTCAAAAATAAAATGACACTTAAGATGGAGTTTGAAGGATAATGAGTTTACCACGGATAGGAGCAATGACTTATAGGTTAACCCTCAAGGATTGGGACATTTGAAACTGAGTGGAGAGCATGGATTTCAGGGAATGGGAGCATATAAGCATGGTCCTGAGATGTAAATGCAGGGGGAGTATATGTAGCTGAGAAGCAGAGGTCATTTTAGCTACAGTATTTGTTCAAGATGATAGCCTTGAGTGGCAGGGCTGAAGAGGGAAGTCAAGCCCACATCTGACAAGGCCGAGTGTGCCAAGCAAAGAAGTATGTATATGTTAGGCAGGAAGTGGACAGCTGCTGAAGGTTTGTGAACAAAGACCAGAGGTGATGACACTATAGGCCTCGTGTCTGGGGAAGAGTCATGTAGAGAGTGAACTGGAGGGTAAAAACCTGATGCAGAAGCCTCTTGAAAGGTTGCTAAGAACTCAAAAGTCCTCGTTCAATGACTCTTTGTTGAACAACTCTCATGTTCCAGGCACTATGCTAAGAGCTGGTGATCCAGTGATGAAGAAAGCAACCATTCAATACATGTCTTGCACACCCAGCATATACAAAGCACCCTTTGAGAATAGGGTTTCAATCTCATTCACTTGACAGCCAAGCACAGAGCTTGACACAGAGTAAGTGCTCAGTGATGATTTGCTCCATCTAAGTGGACAGGTCCAAAGGATAAATCGAAGGACCAAGTTTGAGTAATTCCAGCAGAGCTCAAAGGCATGGTTGAGAGAGAAGATGCATGGTGGGAGAAAAGATCTCTGATTCTGAGATCAGGATTCTGGATTTCTCCTGGGTCTCTGTAATTGTTATACAACCCTAAACGATTCCTTTCCCAGCCTGGGGGGTCAGTTTCCACATCTACAAAAGTGAGGAGCTTGGGGAAGTTCCAAGCTTCTATGTCCCAAAAGTCATATGTGAAATTGAAATCATGGTAAAATGGGGTAGATTGAGACGGAGGAAGAGAGTATAATATGTGCGAAATCTCTGAGTCTGGAAAATAGAGTGCCACGAAGAGGAAGGGGAGGAAAGCCAGATTCGGGAGCCTTTGGGGCTACTCAGAGCTGTGGAGCTGGATATCTGCCAACTTCCAGAATCACCTCTCTACCATGACCTGCTCCTGTAAAGACCTCAGGTTGAATGGCCAATGCTGTTTCCCATCACTTGCATTATTGTAATTACTGAGTTCATTGGTCTTTCTCTAGGTATTCTATACACTGAAGAAAAGCACTTTCCTGATGACTGTTAATTAATCCCTCACCACCCCTGGGCATGGTAGAGACTGCTGAGCAGCCTCATTTTTCATCCCAGGGAAATGGGCACAGAAAGGGGCTGAAGGGTCACTCAGTCAGGCTGAGGCTGAGTCGAGACTGGAACCTGGGGTTTTTCTACAGCCATTCATCACCAGCCCCAGGGTTAATGCAGCCAGAGAGGCACAAAGTGATTGAGTGAATAAGCAACGAGTCCCTGCAAGAAGAAAGCAATGGCGAACCCTTCACAGAGTGGGTGATGAATCGGAGTCTCCTGGAGAGAAAAAGAAGAGTGGATGCTCTTTGGAGACTGAAAGGGAAACTGAAGGCTTGGGTACCATCCCAAGGAGTCTGGGCCTATAGGAGATGTCTCCCCAGAGAAAGGTAACCTCTGGTAAGAGGATCATAGCAGGTTCACCTCTAGTTGGGAGGACCAGGGATGGGTAACCTTCTATAGGAGGGCAGGGAAGACTTACAGAAAGAGGAGGTATTTGAGTTGATTGCCCTTAAAGAACTACAGGTCAAAAAAAAAAAAGAAAAAAGAGCAGACATGGGAAGCTAGTGTCATAGCTCTGAGCAAGCCGCAGCTGCACCGCCTTCTTCAGGATAGGCAGTTAATTTGTCCAACTCGCTGCTCCCAAGTCTCTCATTTTTTAACATGCATTCAGGGTCCCTGTCACTGATGGGTGAGGATGAACTAGGATAGGGTTTTACGGGAACAGAGGGGAGGAGAACCACCCAGAAAGGGAGAGAAAAAGAAAACCCTGCTGTTTTTAATCAACTAAATGACGAAGGAGGGGAGCACGGAGTGAAGGTGAAAAGAGGGGCCACGTGCACTTACTTCTCCAAGATCACATGGCAAGAGGTGCAAGCTCTCAGGACTCCATGTAAAGTGGGCTGTGCTCGGTTGCCGCTGAGGTCATAAATGCAGGGCCCAGAAAAGCCAGGAGACTGTAATGATAATAGCTTCCACTTATTGTTTACTGTGTTCCAGGAATGGAGCTGGACACTTAAATAATAATGGACATGATGACCGTTTTTAAGCACACACTGTCCTGGGCGCCTGTACTTGGCCCTTCTTGTACACTAGCTCTTTTAATCCTTCATCTGCCCTGTGAAGTATGAACTGTTATCACTGTTAAATCTAAGCAAAGAAACTAGGACTCAGAGGGGTTATGTAGTTTCCCTAAGGTCACCAGTGACTGGCAGAGCAGGGACTCCAGCCCAGGACGTCGCAACCCCACAGCCCCTGCTGCTAAGCTCTATGCACCCATTTGAGCACTTACTTGTCTGCACCTACAGCTTCTCCGTTACCAGGGAAATAAGCTGATGAGGCCAGAGACCCTGAAGGAGAGATCCCCAAGTGAGCCTGGCTGCCCCCATCACACCCTCCCGCTAGGTCACTCCAGCCAGTTTCCAAGAGGGAATAAAGGTGGTAAAGAACTCCTAAGGTGGTAAAGAACTCCTTCACCTTTTTTTTTTTTTTTTACAGCCTCTGCCTAAGCCTGCAGGAAACCCAGCTGACATGGTTAAGAATGAGTCCATCTGAGACACAGAGTAAGAAAGCTTAGCCAGATGTTGGGGACGGATGGAAACACAGAGCAGAGCTTTTCACCCTGAGCCCCTCTCCAAAGCCCCTCTAGGTTGGTTCCTGGAGGACTCCTTGGGGACCGATGCCAATGCAGAGAATAGAAGGGAAGAGAGGAAGGCGTCACACCTTGGACTCCAGGAATGAGCCAATAGCTCACAGCCCCCCGTCTGGACTTCAGCACTTCAGCTTGACCTTTGGTGCAAGATCCTGCCTCCACCCAAATAACCTCGTCTCTGCCCCCTCCTCACCACGCCCCTCCTCTGTGTCGGCCTCCAAGAATACAAGTAGGGACGGAGAACACAGCAGAGACGGTTCATGCTCCACCCCACACACCGAAAACACAATCTTCCCCTCTCAGCAGGAAGAGAATCCCCCAAGTTTAGCTGGGCAATTTCCACCTTCCCTTGGAGCTGATTGTGACCATACATCTGAGTCCTGGCTACAGGGATGTAAATGGAAATTAGTTGAACTTGACCTAATTAGTTTAACCCTAACCCCGAAATGAAGTGAAGAGGACATGCCCTTCTCCCAGACTCTTGTCCTTCACATGGCTAAAATTTGGACACAGTGGATGCTGCTGGGACAACAGTGTTGGTCTAGGAGGTGAATTTGAGAATGCAGGCCACGTGCAACAAAGCAACAAGGTAAAAGGACCGAACACAGTGTCCTACATCAGAAACACCTATGAGAGAGGCAAACATTTCTCTTGTGTAAGCCACTGGAGTGTTGGATGTCCTGTTACTTGTAGCTTAATCAATACTTACACAGAGAGAAGGGATTAGATGGTGAAGACTACGAATGTCTTGATTGCAGGAGTCACATTTCCTATGTCATGTGTTTATCCCCAAACAGTGCAGGTTAATAGAAAAAACAGTCTTGGGAGACAGACTAGAATTCCAATAGGTTTCTACCACTTATTAGACAGCTTAACTTACCAAGCCTTAATGTTCTCATCCATTAAATGGGGCTCTGAGGGTTAAATGAGATAAGCTATACCCCGATGGAGGAAGGGCTGTGTCTGTCTTGATCACTGGCATATCTATCCAGCAATGCTAGCAAAATGTTATTGGTACATAGTGAATGCTGGATAAAGAACTGATGAATAAATGGGCAGGGTGCATCAAGCATGTGGCCCATCGTGGATGCACTCAGAACACTGTTAATCACCAACACAGTACTAATATACCTTCCCCATCGGATCTTTTGAAGGTAAACCAAAAGACTATCAAACACGGGGAAAAAAAAAGGCTTGGTCTGTGAGTTAAATGTCTGAGTTTTGCTGCAAAAACACTTAGGAAGGGTCTCTTTGCCCTTTTAAAGTTGGAAAGCTGAAGGATAATTACCTTCCTCTCTCTACAACCTTCCAAGAACATTTCTCCTCAACAATTGCTCCATTTATGCTCCATTTAATTTTCACAGATATTCTAAGATGCTAATTTTCTTTCAGACTTCACCAGGCAGGCTCCTCGGCTTCTGCCTGAAAGGGACAGAACCCCAAAATCTAGAAAATATAAGGCCCACTATGGGAGAGTGGGTCAGCTCCCTGCCACCAAGGAGCCTGTAGACTTAACACAAAAAGTAAAGAGACGAAGAGACAAACTCCTTTTTGTTTTTTGAGAACTTGCTTTGTCTCATAATAAGAGTAAACAACTACTTATCAGACATCTATGCTATGGCAGGCTCTATGCTGGATGTCTTACCACGGCTTCTCTTATAACCCTCACAACAAGCCCACACATATGCAGGCTCAGCCTATTTAATGGATGAAAAAATGGAGAAAATGGAGGTTCAGGGAGCTTAAGCTGCTCACCCAAGGCAAGAGCTGATGCCTGCCCACACACAGAATGGTGTAGGAATATTTACAACCGCATTATTCACAATGGCCAAAAGGCTACCCAAATGCCCATCAACTGATGAATGATCAACTAAATATGCTATATCCATACAATGGAATATTAGATGGTCTTAAAAAGGAATTTACTGACACGTTACAACATGGATGAGCCTTGAAAGCATCATGCTAAGTGCAAGAAGCCAGTCGTAAAATACCACATATTATACCACACATTATATGATTCCATATATACGAAGTGTCCAGGGAGTAGATTCGTGATTCCTTAGGGAGGTATTCACTAAAGGGCATGTGGTTTCTTTTTGAAGTGATGCAATGTTCTAAGACTGACTAGTGATGGCTGCACTGGTGAATATACTAAAATCCATTGAACTGTATATGCTAAATGGGTGATTTATAGCATGTGGCATAGCTCAATAAACCTTTTTTTTTTTTTTTTTGCGGTACGTGGGCCTCTCACTGTTGTGGCCTCTCCCGTTGCGGAGCACAGGCTCCGGACGCGCAGGCTCAGCTGCTCCGCGGCACGTGGGATCCTCCCGGACCGGGGCACGAACCCGCGTCCCCCACATCGGCAGGCGGACCCTCAACCACTGCGCCACCAGGGAAGCCTTTTTTTTCTTTTCTTTTCTTTTTTTTTTAAGCTGATGCCTGAAACCATGTCTGGAAGGTTTCCAATTCCTGTCTATTCCACCTCATCACCTGGCCCTTGGCATGTGCCACCTCACTGAATTCTCAGGGTGGTTCTGTGAGGTGTGGATGACTGTTCTCATTCCATAAATGAGGAAATTGAGAGCCAGAGTGGAAAAATAATGTGTTCTCTTTCCAAAGGCAATTTTAATTTACAGAAAAGAAAACTGATTTTCTCAACATCTCCATATAGGAGGTACCCTATTGGAGATAGGGTGTTCATTATAAACAGAGAATCTGAGAGCCAGAACAGATCCTAAAATGATCTAATCCAGTGATTTTCATATGCCCCCAAAGTGTCATCCCCTAAAGATGCCCATGAAGGTCTTCAGGGGGATTGCAGGGGGACTGGGAGGCTCAACAGAGCAGTTTTCAAATTCTGTTTTACATGCTGGGCTTCCATATAAGATTTTTATGGAAAATACGGATAAGATAGTTTGGAAGCCATGGATCTTGTCCAATTTGCTCATTTTAAACATAAGATAATTTACACGGGAGAGAAAAAAGGTCTCTTTTGAGTCACGTGGTGAGTTAATATTAGCGCTGGGCAGAGGGCTAGTTTTCCTCCCCCTCCAAATCACAGGTTCCTCTTAGCCCAGAATAATGGCCTGGAGCAAGAAGACGAGGTTGGAGAACTTGGTTCTATTCACCAACTCATGTTCCAAACCAGAAGTCAGCAAAGCTTTCTGTAAAGGGCCAGATGGTAAATATTTTTGGCTTTGCCTGCCATGGTCTCTTTAGCAATTCACTTGGCCATTGTAGTAGGAAAGCAGCCACAGACAATACATAAAAAGGGGTGTGGCTGTGTTTCAATAAAACAGATGGGGAGGAGGGCACCGTTTGCTGACTCCAGCCCTGAACAGAGCCCTCACTGTCACTCATGTCTCTCCCCAGGGATAAAAGGGGCAGCATATGATGAGGGAAGTGGCCCCTCCTTAATGCCTTTGTTAGAACTGCCTCAGGTGGCAGTGTGGTTGGGTGGAAAGCCCTGTACCTGAAGTCAGGCAGATTTTCGAGTCCAGACATCCAGCCCCTTACCTCTGAGACGAGACTAAGTCAGCCACCTCTTTGAGCCCTTTCTTTTACTTGCAACATGGCGACAACAGTGTTCGCCCTAGGGGATATTGCAAGGATTACACGGAAGCGGTTAAGTCAGGGCTTCCTTTAACAGTGCGGAGAATAATGATGATCAGCAAAGCCAGCCCCACTTTCCGCCTTCATCTCTCATGGTTCTGCTTCTACCCGACTGTCTCCCTGTACTCACCCAGCACCAGCCACAGCGCCTACCTTGCTAAGTTCCTTTACACACTCTGCTGCTTTACGCTCACAGGTGCCTCTCCCTGGAATGCCTTCCCCCAGACCTTCCTACAGCTCATTCTTCTCATTTTCCTAATTTCTGCTCAATTGCTACTTCCTGGCAGAGTTTTCCTGATAACACTGTCTAAATCAACAACCCCTATTTTACCCTGTACCTCCAGGCACTCTTATCATATCACCCCGCTTTATTTTCTTCATAGCCCTTCCCGCTACCTTAAATGCCAACACTTATGTATTTATTTACTTGTTTATTGTCTGTTTCTCTCTATGCTCCATAAAGATCTTACTGGATCCTTCTGGTTTCCTAGAATCAAAATGGTGGCTGGAACATAGTAGGCACTCAGTAAATATTTGTTGAAAGAAAAAAAAAGGAATAATGATTCCCCCCACACTGCTACAATTTTCTGAATTGACTTCTCCACCTTAAGCTCCTGTGTTTGGGGAGAACTGGGCTTGAATATAATATAAACACCTCCATGTTAGGAAGGTCAATCTAATGATATACCCCTCAGTTAGGTACAGACTTACTTGGAACTCAGATATGCTGTATGGAATGAGCTGGGTCTCTAATGACATTAATTGCCAAGAGCTGGCATTGCACCCAGATTGCAGAAAGGCCATTTCATTAATCTCCATGTTAAATTAGACCTTCAAGCATCCCTGAACTCCCTCCCTACTTACATTTTGCTGAGAGAGAAACTGAGGCTCAGAAAGGAGAATGGACTTTCTCATAGTCTCCCTCTTCACTGAATGAGGAACCACTTAAATCAGTCAAGTCATAAAACTGTAGTGCCATAAGGTCCTTTAAATATCACCCCATCTGATAATACAGACGGAGAACTCAGGGCAAGAGAGAAAAATGGACTCGCCCAAGATCACACAGCATGTCAGTGGCAGAATTAAGACTAGAACCCATGTCTGTCTGTACCCAGAGTTCCACCCTCCATGCTGCTCTTTGGAGAGAAACAGAAAAGAAAGAAAAGGAAAATAAATTATTCCAGGCACACATTTAGCAATGCTCATGATTCCTGACAATATTAACAATACACGACAGCTTTGTTGAACAAATTGGCAGCCAGTGTACGCAGCTTAAGGAGGCAAGAGGTCTGGGGGAAAAAAAGAAAAAAAGAAAAAAAGACCAGAAGGCACACGGAAATCTTCCCATTCTGATCTTTTCTAAGTCTGTCTATAAAACAAGGACTGAAACCAGAGACACGGGGGTATGGTGAGAGTTTGAAAGAGTTGCATACATGACCTGTGTGTGTGTGTGTGTGTGTGTGTGTGCGCGCGTGCGCGCGCACACGCATGCTCACAGAGCTCCCAAGAGACTGCATGGGTAATAATCCATTCGTAAGATGTCACTCATCTGTTATACAAATTAACCTCCACTCCCCTCATGCCGGGATTAATTTGCTCTTTGTTTCCTTGACATTCAGCTGGGGAGATCAGAGGAGAATTAAAGAAAGTTCTTCAAGAGGTGAAAAGGGGAAGTCAGGGCTTCGGGGCCCTAGAAGCCCGGGCAATTAGCACCTGCCGCCCTGCTTCCCCACGGGGACAAGGACGGAGCTTGCCTTCCTCCTTATTTGCTCCATCCTGTCTCCAGATCCCGGTGAGTCATAACACTATCTCATATCTACTCTGTGCCTCGTGTGTGTTGACTGATTTGCAAGCACCTTACCAACTCCCACCAGCTGACTGCTATCACCTTCCAGCCAGCTCAGTCTTCTACAGTGTCCCCGACCTCACTGAGGATGTCTGATCATTCACCCTCCAGCCAAGTGGCTTCCTGTAGTAAAGGACCATCCCCCTCACTCCTCCCACTTCCCAAATGGTTTCTCATTCCTTTGTTCTGTACTCAGAAGTTCCAGGCCCCCGTGTGTCTGTGCCTTCACTGGGCCATATCATGTCAATTTTCCCCAACTGGAAGCCTGAGCTGCTGTGACAAGTTCTGCTATAAAGGGTGAATTTAAAAAGAAATGCAGGGCTCCCCTGGTGGCGCAGTGGTTGAGAGCGAACCTGCCGATGCAGGGGACACGGGTTCGTGCCCCAGTCCGGGAAGATCCCACATGCCGCGGAGCGGCTGGGCCCGTGAGCCATGGCCTCTGAGCCTGCGCGTCCGGAGCCTGTGCTCCGCAACGGGAGAGGCCACAACAGTGAGAGGCCCGCGTACCGCAAAAAAAAAAAAAAAAAAAAAAAAAGAAATACAGAGCTTCAGAATGGCGGAAGAGTAAGAGGTGGAGATCACCTTCCTCCCCACAAATACATCAGAAATACACCTACATGTGGAACAACTCCTACAGAACACCTACTGAACACTGGCAGAAGACCTCAGACCTGCCAAACGGCAAGAAAGTCCCCACGTACCTGGGTAAGGCAAAAGAAAAAACAGAGACAAAAGAATAGGGACGGGACCCGCACCAGTGGGAGGGAGCTGTGAAGGAGGAAAGGTTTCCACACACTCGGAAGCCACTTCGCGGGCGGAGACTGCGGGTGGTGGAGGGGGGAAGCTGCGGAGCCGCGGAGGAGAGCACAGCAACAGGGGTGCGGAGGGCAAAGCGGAGAGATTCCCGCACAGAGGATCGGTGCCGACCGGCACTCACCAGCCTGAGAGGCTTGTCTGCTCACCCACCGGGGCGGGCGGGGCTGGGAGCTGAGGCTTGGGCTTCGGTTGGAGCGCAGGGAGAGGACTGGGGTTGGTGGCATGAACACAGCCTCAAGGGGCTAGTGCGCCACAGCTAGCCGGGAGGGAGTCCGGGAAAAAGTCTGGACCTGCCTAAGAGGCAAGAGACCATTGTTTCGGGGTGTGCAAGGAGAGGGGGTTCAGAGCACCGCCTAAACGAGCTCCAGAGACGGGCGCGAGCCGTGGCTATCAGCGCGGACCCCAGAGACGGGCATGAGACGCTAAGGCTGCTGCTGCCGCCACCAAGAAGCCTGTGAACGAGCACAGGTCACTCTCCACACCTCCCCTCCCGGGAGCCTGTGCAGCCCACCACTGCCAGGGTCCCATGATCCAGGGACTACTTCCCCGGGAGAATGCACGGCGCACCTCAGGCTGGTGCAACGTCACACCGGCCTCTGCCGCCGCAGGCTCGCCCCGCGTCCGTGCCCCTCCCTCCCCCCAGCCTGAGTGAGCCAGAATCAGCGGCTCCTTTAACCCCGTCCTGTCTGAGGGAAGAACAGACGCCCTCAGGCGACCTACACGCAGAGGCAGGGCCAAATCCAAAGCTGAACGCCAGGAGCTGTCCGAACAAACAAGAGAAAGGGAAATCTCTCCCAGCAGCCTCAGGAGCAGCGGATTAAATCTCCACAATCAACGTGATGTACCCTGCATCTGTGGAATACATGAATACACAATGAACCATCCCAAAATTGAGGAGGTGGATGTTGCGAGCAATGATATATACATTTTTTCCATTTTTCTGTTTTTGTGAGTGTGTATGTGTATGCTTCTGTGTGAGATTTTGTCTATAGAGCTTCACTTTTACCATGTGTCCTACGGTTCTGTCTGTCCATTTGTTTGTTTGGTTTTTTAGTATAGCTTTTAGCGCTTGTTATCACTGGTGGATTTCTTTCTTGGTTTGCTTGATCTCTTCTTTCCTTTTTTTAATTACTTTTTAAATTTTTTAATAATTATTTTTATTTTTAATTTTATTGTACTTTATTGTATTTTATTCTATTTTATTTTACCTTCTTTCTTTCTTTCTTTCTTTCTTTCTGTTTTTTTCTCGCTTTTATTCTGAGCCGTGTGGATGACAGGCTCTTGGTGCTCCAGCCAGGAATCAGTGCTGTGCCTCTCAAGTGGGAGAGCCAACTTCAGGACACTGGTCCACAAAAGCCCTTACAGCTCCACATAATATCAAATGGCTAAAATCTCCCAGAGATCTCCATCTCAACGCCAAGACCCAGCTCCACTCAACAACCAGCAAGCTACAGTGCTGGACACCCTATGCCAAACAACAAGCAAGACAGGAACACAACACCACTCATTAGCAGAGAGGCTTCCTAAAATCATAATAAGGCCACAGACACTCCAATACACACCACCAGACGTGGACCTGCCCACCAGAAAGACAAGAGCCAGCCTCATCCACCAGAACACAGGCACTAGTCCTCTCCACTAGGAAGCCTACAAAACCCACTGAACCAACCTAAGCTTCTGGGGGCAGACACCAAAAACAACGGGAACTGTGAACATGCAGCCTGCAAAAAGGAGACCCCAAACACAGTAAGTGAAGCAAAATGAGAAGACAGAGAAATATGCAACAGATGAAGGAGCAAGGTAAAAACCCACCAGACCTAACAAATGAAGAGGAAATAGGCAGTCTACTTGAAAAAGAATTCAGAGTAATGATACGAAAGATGATCCAAAATCTTGGAAATAGAATGGAGAAAATACAAGAAACGTTTAAAAAGGACCTAGAAGAACTAAAGAGCAAACAGTGATGAACAACACAATAAATGAAATTTAAAATTCTCTAGAAGGGACCAGTAGCAGAATAAATGAGGCAGAAGAACGGATAAGTGACCTGGAAGATATAATAGTGGAAATAAATACTGCAGAGCAGAATAAAGAAAAACAAATGAAAAGAATTGAGGACAGTCTCAGAGACCTCTGGGACAACATTAAATGCACCAACATTCAAACTATAGGGGTCTCAGAAGAAGAACAGAAAAAGAAAGGGACTGAGAAAATATTTGAAGAGATTATAGTTGAAAACTTCCCTAATATGGGAAAGGAAACAGTTAATCAAGTCCAGGAAGAACAGAGAGTCCCATATAGGATAAATCCAAGGGGAAACCACCAAGACACATAGTAATCAAACTATCAAAAACTAAATACAAAGAAAAAAAATATTAAAAGCAGCAAGGGAAAAACAGCAAACAACAGACAAGAGAATCCACATAAGATTAATAGCTTATCTTTCAGCAGAAACTCTGCAGGACAGAAGGGAGTGGCAGGACATATTTAAAGTGATGAAAGGGAAAAACCTACAACCAAGATTACTCTGCCCAGTAAGGATTTCATTCAGATTTGATAGAGAAATTAAAACTTTTACAGACAAGCAAAAGCTAAGAGAATTCAGGACCACCAAACCAGCTTTACAAGAAATGCTAAAGGAACTTCTCTAGGTAGGAAACACAAGAGAAAGAAAAGACCTACAATAACAAACCCAAAACAATTAAGGGAATAGGAACATACATGTTGATAATTACCTTAAATGTAAATGGATTAAATGCTCCAACCAAAAGACACAGACTGGATGAATGGATAGAAGAACAAGACCCGTATATATGCTGGGTACAAGAGACCCACTTCAGACCTAGGGACACATACAGACTGAAAGCGAGGGGATGGAAAAAGATATTCCATGCAAATGGAAATCAAAAGAAAGCTGGAGTAGCAATTCTCTTATCAGACAAAACACACTTTAAAACAAAGACTATTACAAGAGACAAAGTCACTACATAAGGATCAAGGGATCATTCCAAGAAGAAGAAATAACAATTGTAAATATTTATGCACCCAACACAGGAGCCCCACAATACATAAGGCAAACACTAACAGCCATAAAAGGGGAAATTGACAGTAACACAATCATAGTATGGGACTTTAACACCCCAATTTCACAAATGGACAGATCATCCAAAATGAAAATAAATAAGGAAACACAAGCTTTAAATGATACATTAAACAAGGTGGACTTAATTGATATTTTAGGACATTCCATCCGAAAACAACAGAATACACTTTCTTCACAGGTGCTCATGGAACATTCTCCAGGACAGATCATATCTTGGGTCACAAATCAAGCCTTGGTTAAATTAAGAAAATTGAAATCATATCAAGTATCTTTTCAACCACAACGCTATGAGACTAGATATCAATTACAGGAAAAAAAATCTGTAAAAACTAAAAACACATGGAAGCTAAACAATACACTACTTAATAACCAAGAGATCACTGAAGAAATCAAAGAGGAAATCAAAAAATACCTAGAAACAAATGACAATGAAAGCACGAAGACCAAAAACCTATGGGATGCAGCAAAGGGAGTTCTAAGAGGGAAGTTTATAGCAATACAATCCTACCTTAAGAAATAAGAAACATCTCAAATAAACAACCAAACCTTACACCTAAAGCAATTAGAGAAAGAAGAACAAAAAATCCCAAAAGTCAGCAGAAGGAAAGAAATCATAAAGATCAGATGAGAAATAAATGAAAAAGAAATGAAGGAAATGATAGCAAAGATCAATAAAACTAAAACCTGGTTCTTTGAGAAGATTAACAAAATTGATAAACCATTAGCCAGACTCATCAAGAAAAAAAGGGAGAAGACTCAAATTAATAAAATTAGAAATGAAAAAGGAGAAGTAACAACTGACACTGCAGAAATACAAAAGATCATGAGAGATTACTACAAGCAACTATATGCCAACAAAATGGACAATCTGGAAGAAACGGACAAATTCTTAGAAAAGCACAACCTTCCATGACTGAACCAGGAACAAACAGAGAATATGAGCAGACCAATACAGGCACTGAAAAACTGATTAAAAATCTTCCACCAAACAAAAGTCCAGGACCAGATGGCTTCACAGGCGAATTCTATCAAACATTTAGAGAAGAGCTAACACCTATCCTTCTCAAACTCTTCCAAAATATAGCAGAGGGAAGAACACTCCCAAACTCATTCTGCAAGGCCACCATCACCCTGATACCAAAACCAGACAAAGATGTCCCAAAAAAAGAAAACTAGGGACCAACATCACTGATGAACATAGATGCAAAAATCCTCAACAAAATACTAGCAAACAGAATCCAACAGCACATGAAAAGGATCATACACCATGATCAAGTGGGGTTTATCCCAGGAATGCAAGGATTCTTCAATATATGCAAAGCAATCAATGTGATATACCATATTAACAAACTGAAGGATAGAAATCATATGATCATCTCAATAGATGCAGAAAAAGCTTTCAACAGAATTCAACACCCATTTATGATGAAAACTCCCCAAAAAGTGGGCAGAGAGGAAACCTACCTCAACATAATAAAGGCCATATATGACAAACCCACAGCCAACGTCATCCTCAATGGTGAAAAACTGAAACCATTTCCACTAAGATCAGGAAAAAGACAAGGTTGTCCACTCTCACCACTATTCTTCAACATAGTTTTGGACGTTTTAGCCACAGCAATCAGAGAAGAAAAAGAAATAAAAGGAATTCAAAAGGGAAAAGAAGAAGTAAAGCTGTCACTGTTTGCAGATGACATGATACTATACACAGAGAATTCTAAAGATGCTACCAGAAAACTACTAGAGCTAATCAATGAATTTGGTAAAGTAGCAGGATACAAAATTAATGCACAGAAATCTATTGCATTCTTATACACTAATGATGAAAAACCTGAAAGTGAAATTAAGAAAACACTCCCATTTACCACTGCAACAAAAAGAATAAAATATCTAGGAATAAACCTACCTAAGGAGACAAAAGACCTGTATGCAGAAAAATATAAGACACTGATGAAAGAAATTAAAGATGATACAAACAGATGGAGAGATATACCATGTTCTTGGATTGGAAAAATCAACATTGTGAAAATGACTATATTACCCAAAGCAATCTACAGATCCAATGCAATCCCTATCAAACTACCACTGGCATTTTTCACAGAACTAGAACAAAAAAATCTCACAATTTGTATGGAAACACAAAAGACCCCGAATAGCCAAAGCAATCTTGAGAGAGAAGAATGGAGCTGGAGGAATCAGGCTCCCTGACTTCAGACTATACTACAAAGCTACAGTAATCAAGAGAGTATGGTACTAGCAGAAAAACAGAAATATAGATCAGTGGAACAGGATAGAAAGCCCAGAGATAAACCCATGCACATATGGTCACCTTATCTTTGATAAAGGAGGCAAGAATATACAATGGAGAAAAGACAGCCTCTTCACTAAGCGGTGCTGGGAAAACTGGACAGGTACATGTAAAAGAATGAAATTAGAACACTCCCTAACACCATACACAAAAATAAACTCAAAATGGATTAAAGACCTAAATGTAAGGCCAGACACTATCAAACTCTTAGAGGGAAACATAGGCAGAACAGTCCATGATATAAATCACAGCAAGATCCTTTTTGACCCACCTCCTAGAGAAATGGAAATAAAAACAAACAAATGGGACCTAATGAAACTTAAAAGCTTTTGCACAGCAAAGGAAACCATAAACAACACCAAAAGACAACCCTCAGAATGGGAGAAAATATTTGCAAATGAAGAAACTGACAGAGGATTAATCTCCAAAATTTACAAGCAGCTCATGCAGCTCAACATCAAAAGAACAAACAACCCAATCCAAAAATGGGCAGAAGACCTAAACAGACATTTCTCCAAAGAAGATATACATATTGCCAACAAACACATGAAAGAATGCTCAACATCATTAATCATTAGAGAAATGCAAATCAAAACTACAATGAGATATCATCTCACACCGGTCAGAATGGCCATCATCAAAAAATCTACAAACAATAAATGCTGGAGAGGGTGTGGAGAAAATGGAACCCTCTTGCACTATTGGTGGGAATGTAAACTGATACAGCCACTATGGAGAACAGTATGGAGGTTCCTTAAAAAAACAAAAATAGAACTACCATACGACCCAGCAATCCCACTACTGGGCATATACCCTGAGAAAACCATAATTCAAAAAGAGTCATGTACCACAATGTGCATTGCAGCTCTATTTACAATAGCCAGGACATGGAAGCAACCTAAGTGTCCATCGACAGATGAATGGATAAAGAAGATGTGGCGCATATATACAATGGAATATTACTCAGCCATAAAAAGAAACGAAATTGAGTTATTTGTACTGAGGTGGATGAACCTAGAGTCTGTCATACAGAGTGAAGTAAGTCAGAAAGAGAAAAACAAATACCGTATGCTAACACATATATATGGAATCTAAGAAAAAAAAAAGTCATGAAGAACCTGGCGGCAAGATGGGAATAAAGACGCAGACCTACTAGAGAATGGACTTGAGGATATGGGGAGGGGGAAGGGTAAGCTGGGGCAAAGTGAGAGAGTGGCATGGACATATATACACTACCAAATGTAAAACAGATAGCTAGTGGGAAGCAGCTGCATAGCACAGGGTGATCAGCTCGGTGCTTTGTGACCACCTAGAGGGGTGGGATAGGGAGGGTGGTATAAGGAGGGTGGGAGGGAGGGAGACACAAGAGGGAAGAAATATGGGGCCGTATGTATTCGTTTAACTGATTCACTTTGTTATAAAGTAGAAACTAACACACCATTGTAAAGCAATTATACTCCAATAAAGATGTTAAAAGAAAAAGAAAGAAATGCAAAACAACACTAGGTCCATACTCAAAAGTGTAGACCTTCCATTTTCCCCCTTACCTCTGTATCTGTTTGTTGCCCCTATTTGTATGAATAAATAAGCCATGTAACATTATTTTTGGAAAGAGGAGCAATATATTATAGATAAATACATACATAAGAAGAAAGAGTGCTAACATTGAATGAATGAAGATGGATCTTAAAAATACCATATGCAAATCACACTTAATGTGAGGCATCCAAGCAATCATACACATCCTTCCTGCACCTCTGCCCCGTGCAACAAATTACCGTGAATTCCTACATGAGTTCCTATTGTATAGATGGGTCCACAGGGCACAATGGGAGAAAGGCAGCCAGAAGTTAAATGGCTTCTTCAAGGAATTAAAATTGTTTAGCTGCAGGGCAATGATCTGTGACTTCCGGGTTCCAGAGATCAAAATCCTTGCACATTTGTTCAAGCTAACAATCCTAGAGAAGTTATAACAAAGAGCAATGAAAAGATAAGTCATTTTCATGTGTTTATTATGCACCATATGTTGCACAAGACCATGTGAACAATCATGCCTGGCACTAGACAGAGTGGTTTGCAAGCATTACTATAGTTCATTCCATTATCTTAAAAACACCATGAAGTAAAAGTAGTACAGTACACCCATTTTTCAGATGAGGATATTGAGGATATTGAGAGAGAGAAAGTGACTTTCTGGAGACAGAACAGCTTTTAAAGCTAGTCAGTACATATGTCTAACTCCAACCCTTGTAGTTTTCACTGTTGAGAGTCCCTCTTAAAGAAGCAGATCTCAGGTAATGAGGCATCACAACAGGGGTAAAAGTGGAGAATTCTCCGCAAATAACCAACAAGTAGAGACTCTGTTTTAAGTGAAAACGCTGTGTAGGGCACGCTGAGTAAGCTCAGAATCAAGGGGAGAAGCAGAAGCACACACAACTAACCTAATATCCAAGGAGGACCAAGGGCAATGGGCTGACCAGTGCCCATGACCTTGGGGAAGCCGATCTAGTGGAAATAGTAAGTCAGCTCATTTTCCCTCATGCAGCTCAAGTGTTGCCAAATACCAATCTGAATCTAGTTCTGTTCTTATTCATATGAAAAAAAAAATACGGAACCGCTGACTATCTATCATTTATCTATCTATAATTTTACAATGTGTAATACTTTCTAATCATCCTTTCATCTTCACAGACTACCTGGAGAGCACAGGAGGGTTAGGAAAGATTCCCATTTTGCAAATAAGAAAGTGAAGCTACCAGTACTCTGTGTAATAGCTGACTTTCCCTTTAAATTATTATCTTCTACTCACGTTAGCCTTTAGGACATCTAACATCCTGAGAGTCACATTGAACATAATCTTAACAGACGTGTCTCCCCCCCAATCTTTTAGTTCCCCAAATAAAACATGCCTACTTATTCCTTCTAGATCTACACCTAAAGACTCCCTTCTTTAAGCAGACTAGCACTCAAGCCCAAGCTCTTCTCCATTTATCTGTTCATCCATCCATCCAACCAGGCATCTGAAAATCTGTCCGAAAACTTTTTCAGATGGAGTACCTTGTGAAGGGCACTCATAAGACAGGGTCCTTGCCCTAAAGGGCTTAGCAGCTAATTGTAAATATAGATGATATTTGTAACATACTCTGAGACATAGAAGAAAGTGATAAATGCACTAGGGTAAGAAAGACGAAGATCTGTCTCTGTGCAAATGCAGGCAAAGGAGAGGGGGAGAGGACAGACCTCACCGCAGAGGGGCGCTCTACTTACTATGCACCCAGTATGTGTCAGGCATCGCACTAGGCACATTTCATTTATCGTCTTATTTTCTTTTAACAATAAGATAAATCAATTATATAAGATAAATATAAAGGGAGGAGTGTCTTCTCTCCCCCACCCCCATCACAACCACTAATCTCCCAAGCTTTCGCTCTTAAATGGATTGGTGAGACCTATGAAAAATTTTGGGTCACCTTCACTTTCAGGCTGGGTCACTGAAATCAAACAGCACATCCCTCCCTTTTCTACCTCTCCTGACCCCACAGACAGGTGGATAAATTCATGGATAAATTCAATCACCCAGCCTTGATGGCTCTCTCTCATCAACCATGAGAGTTCATGCAGCTATCCAGAGATATTTAGACCTCCCAGTCTAGACTGGCTGAGAGGTGATGATGGAGGACGTGTAGACCCCATTTGGGGCTGCTGTTAAGCTGCTGGTTTCATCCCAGCCTTCCCTCAAGCATTGCAAAGTATCCCTCCAGGTGATCTTGGATCCCTCAGGAGAAGGAGAGGTGACAGGCATGGCAGGATCCAGACATTGCTGGGTTCCTGGCTACAACACTGCCAATCCCCTCATTTTGCTCTTAGCAACTGGTATTAGTACTTCCCATTTTGCCAATGAGGAAACCAGGGCTCCGAGTGTTTCAGGTCACAGAACTTTCAAGGCATAGGGTCAGGATAGGAATGTAAAGGAGTCTAACTCCACAATGACTGATATTTCTACCACACTGGAGCTGAGATTTGAAAGGTGCAGATGATCCTTGTATATTGCAGAGGCAAGAGGAGGCATGGTAACAGACTCCCAATCCCAAAGGTCCACTGAGATACATCTCCCTCACACACACACACATGCACATAAGCTGTTGTCGCCACATCTCCAATGTCATCAGACCAGCAGAGAAACACCATGTTTTCTCCTGGAGAAACTTTTTTCTCTGTTAAGAAGCAAGAACCCAACAGCTTCCCTGAGACCCATTTTTCATACAATTAATGTCAGACCTCCCATGTTTCCTAATGAAATCTGACACTAATGGAGAAAAATGGATACATTAATATTGAGTTCATTAGTAAATAGATTACCCAAATGTTTGAGGTGAGGGGAGGAAGAAGGTGAAGGAAGAAAGAGAAAGGGAGAGAGAGGCACACATACCCACTCAGCTATTCTGACAAGAGCCTCTCTGAAGACCACATGCTGATCAAATATTTATGGATTTTAATGCACTGATCTGTTAAGTCTGGAAACGTTTACTCTTACCAAAAAGTAGTTTTTTTGAAGAAAGACAAAGAAGACGCATCTTGATGCTGAAGCACTGTTGAGATGGGAACTGAGGCTTGTTGAGGAAAAGGTAGGGCCCAAAGAGAAACCTCTATTCCCTGCGTGGGAAGGACAGATGTCTCTTCTCCTAAGACAGCATACCCCCTCCCTCACCCATACCCCTCCAGGCCAACAGAAGGATACATGGAAAAGAGGGAAGGTGTGACCATGTGGCGAGAGATATTAGCCTGGCAGGAAGAGAGGCTGTAAAAGAAAAATGCCTGTGTGCCCTGCTAAATACCCGCACCCAAAGAATCAGTCAGTTGCCTCATGGTTACCAGTCTCTTCCATGCTAAGCCCTTTGGGGGAGTGAAGCCAAAACAGCAGCAGAAATGTGTGGTCCCAAGCCATAGAGCGGAAGAGTCTGGTTCTGCCCCTTTCTTGACTGCTACCTTGGACAGCTCTCCTCACTTCCTGCCTCTGTAAAAAGGAGATGCTAATGGCAGTCTTAGCCTATCTCATAGAATCGCTGCCTCCATGGTCAAATGAGGTTACCGACAGGGAACCCTTAATATAAACTGTAAAGTACCACAAAAGGCATGACAATGTTGTTTTTGGAAGAGATCCCCATCCCTTTATGTCTATATGATGAGTTGGAAAGTAAAAGCAAAGGGAGCCAGGCCAGCAGTCCCAGCTCTGCCAGCTAGTACGTGTGACCTTGAGCAGCTATCACATGTGACCTTCATCCCTCTGGGCCTCAGCTTGGCCATCAGCAACACAGCCAGCCTGGACCACTGCTAGATAACCCCTCAGGACCTTTGCACAGCCTCGTGCCTACGACAACCCAGAGGAGACTTCAGGAGGAGGCTGGCCATGGTGCTGGCTTCTCTACAGACCCAAGACTACCCTTGGTTAAGGTTGGAGTGGAGAGGTGGAGAGAGAGAGAGAGAGAGAGAGAGAGAGAGAGAGAGAGAGAGAGGAAGAGGGGGGAGGGGGAGGGGGGAGGGAGTGGGGGAGGATCGGACGGTCTTTCAGAACTACTGTTGCTCTCACGTTTCGTGAGATGGGACATTTTGTGTCTCTTAAAGTCCTTGGGCAAGGAAATCTCATGTCATGCTCTGAGGAGAAAACAACTTAATAAAATTGAGGACAGAAAGAAACAAGGAAATAGTCCAGGTAGAAATGGACCCCAGAGAGAGTATATGTTCATGAATCAAATAGTTTCTTTTCTGGTCGCTGCCTTTTGCTCTGTTACAGGCACTTTATTCACTGAGATAGGAATGATCTGCCAAAACATTTTTACACACAAGAGACAGAGATACACAGACAGATGGTGAGAGACAGAGGCAGACACAGCCTCCAAGCTAGAGGCAGTAACTTTCTTCATCTTCGTGAGCTGGAAATAAAGAAAACAAAATGAGGAAGAAAAGGAAAGAAAAAAAATGTAAAGCAGCAAACAATCATTGAAATAGACAATGCCATGTTCAGAGCAGGGTCTCTGTATTCCAAACAGCAGTGACATTTCTTTAAACAGCAAGATAAATCCTTTTATATAGGCCTTTTTCATATGGGTCTCTTGCCACCCAATTTATTAGCAGAAAGAGAAATGCATGGGAAAGAAGGCACAGAATGTAGGGGAGGATACAAAGCAGGAACCCAAAAATGCATTTTGTTCCCCAAATCTCCTAATGTGACTCACTAGCTCTATTGTGACAAAGTGAGAGGTCTCTGAGGAGTTCATTTCACGTCTCATCCATCCTGAGAGTAATGGGAAAATCCCGCCTTGTCTCTGCAAAGTATCAGCACACACTGTGCGCCACAGACACTCAATTCCATTAGACATAATGGAACAAGATTGTCCCAGAAGTTGTTTTCAACTGCTTGAGTGCATCTTTCATTTAGGGAAACAAGAATACATGAGCTGTTTGACTCAAGTGGAAGTTTGGACCCGAGTTTGCAGTGATAGCCATGGCTATTTTCTGGTATGGTTGGCTAGGTGGACACCTGGTCAAACATCACCTCTCCCCCTGGCTGAAGAGGTAATCTTTAACATCTCCATTTCATGGCATCTATTACAAAGCAGCACAGAGCTATTCATTAACTGTCGTTAACCAAACACAGATCCCTGAAAGGGTCCACAACCACCAAGGCATCTCCATTCCGTGAATGGCACAATCAGGTTCAGAGCTGCAAGAATGCATAAGCTAAAGTGCCAGATGGTCAGGAGTTTGACTCCCCTATCCTGCCACTTCTAGCTGCATGAAGGCTGGCAAGTCACTTAGTCCTGCTGAAACTATTATCAGGTGAAAACTAAAACAAAAAGATACGTGCTTGGCGAGATAACTCGACTTAACGTGGCAAGGACGGCAGAAAGTCTGTGGGAAGCATAGAGAGTTTGGGAAAGGCTAGTTTGCAGTGAACTGGAGCTTCCCAAACTGAGTGCTATCTCTGGATCCCCCTCCACTATGTGGACTTAGAGTTGGATTTTCAGTGCCAGGAAGAGGAGCTCAGGGACCTCCTGTTTAACTCCTTGCGCTGTCACTGATTCAACAGGAACATTTGGTCATTTGTCTCCCCTGGTTGAGTCCCTGTTTCTTCACATATAAAGTGAGAGGGGTGGACTTGACATGTAATTTAGAAATTTTCAAACTGCGTTTTTAGAACAGAATCATTTCTTCAAACACAGCTTTATACGGAAGTACAAGTAGAACATGCCTAGCAAATGAGAGTGGATATTTTCGTGGGCATGGGGGCCACAAGCCCCACTTATACCCCTGCCCCTGACTGCCTTCAGTAGCATCTCCTCTGGAGAACCCCAGGCCACTGTGGAATACAATGAGAAAAAACAGTGTCTCAGTGACTCTGCGCTCCTAAGGACATTCTGTGAGACCACAGAGGAGAGGTGCTGTGGGAATTTCAGGAGCTTGGTTTGCTGGACAGCTCTTTCCTGACTTCAGCTTCCAAGCTGGCTTCTGATCAGATGGCTACTGGTCATGCTTGCTCCTTCACCCTCATCACCAAAACAAACAAACAAAAAACAAGACAGGGAGAGCTGATAAGACAAGCAAAGCTTTAGGAAAGAAGAGGCAGCCAAAAGGAATCCTGTCCACTGCCATTTCATTCCCACACAGGGACAGCATATCTACTAAGAGGCCATCCCTGTGCTGGGCTGGAAACACACGCAAATATCATTATTGTTTGTATTTGTTTCCTCTGACTGCTGTAACACATTACCACAAATTTGATGGCTTAAGCCAACAGGAATTTCTTCTCTCACATTTCCGGAGGCCAAAAAATCCAACATCAGTTTAACTTGGGCCAAAAAGCAAGGTGTCAGGAGGGCTGTGCACCCTCTGGAGGCTCTAGGGGAGAATCTGTTCCTCGTGTCTTCCAGCTTCTGGTGGCTGCCGGCATTCCTTGGCTTATGGCCACGTCACTCCAATCTCTGCCTTTTCCACTTCTGTCTAAAGTCAAATCTCCTCCTGCCTCCCTCTTATCAGGATGTTTGTGATCACTTTTAGGTCCCACTTGGATAATACAGTATAATCTCTCCATCTCAAGAGCACCAACTTAATCACATCTGCAAAGACCTTTCTTCCTTATAAGGTCACATTCACAGGTTCCAGGGATTAGGATGTGGTTTTCTTTTTTTTGGTGGTAGGGCATTATTCAGCCCACCATATTGTTGTTCTTTATTCATAGTCACAATGAAAACTTTAAGAATGCAAACGAGTACACCCGATAACTCACCTTGGAAGCTTTTTAAACCCTGCGAAGAGAAAACCTCCAGGGCCCCTTTGTCACTTTGCTCATCTGTTCCTTGTGTGAGAACTACACTCAGCTCTCACACCAAATACAAATACACTTGTACAGAGTCTACTCACCCTTAAGAACTGATATGAAAATAACTCATCCAAGACGATGTCTCAGATCACCCCGGTGCCTGAACTCACTTTTCCTGGGAGAGACTCACAGAAAACATTCGCTGAACTGTCATGATGTCATTGAAAAGTGGTATCGACAGATGATGTCTGTGTAGCACTAAAACTCAGGCATAGGGCTGATGCTTCAATGAATAACATCATTGCATCCTCACAAATACCCTGTGAGGTAGATCTTCTTATTTCCATCCCCATTTACAGAGACGGGAATACTGAGACTTGGAGAGGTTAAGTAACTTAACTTGCCCAAGATGGATTAACCAGCCAGGGGTGGAAAGAGATGCCAGCCCCACCCCTGTGTATGGTTCCAGGATCCCAGCTCTCAACACAACCTATACTGTCTACTCCCTGCTCACTGCCCACCTCTCAAGCCCATTCTACCCCACATTAATTAGTTCTCTATCAACTTTCTCTTTCCTCCTAAAATGTGCCTTTCTTAAAGGCTGAGCTAGCACTTTCTGCAGATTTGTTCCCCTCCTGCCATGGACCTAATCCTTGGTGCCATGAATAAATGAATAAGAGGAAAATAAATAAAAAGAGAAAATTAAGGAAGAAGAGATAAAGGAAGGTACGGAGAATAGGAGAAAGTAGAAAACAGGAGAAGAGAAAAGGGAAGGAGGAGGGGTGAAGGGCTAGAACTACTCAGAAAGTACCACCCGGAGAGCCTGCCACTTAGATGTTACTCCAAAAATTCCTGAAGCAGGAGAAGCAAATTCCCAAGGTGGCCCCACCATTAGTTCTAGCAGAGAGACATACAGAAAGAGGGGGAAAGGGAGGAAGAGAAGGAGGGGGAGAGAGAGAGAAAGAGAGAGGAGATAGAGCTCCAGCATAGGCACGACTGAGAAAAGAAGCCAGAGAAACTACACAACCGTCTACACAAACACGGGGAGGGGAAAACCCATCCCCAAAAGCAACATTAACAAGAGAAAATTAAACCCTACACCATGGCACAGCTAATAAGACTTCAAAGCCCCCTGCATACGGAAATGAATCCTTCAGGCGGGCTGGAAGCTAGGACGCCTTGTGCTGAGGGTGATGAAAGCAGAGGTAGAGTGGAGATGTCGAAGCCTTAATGAGCCCCGAACCCCAGAGACCCTGTCCCTCCCCAGCTTCGTTCACCCCCAGGACCCCGGGAGTCCCAAAAGGAAAAGGGCCATGTTAACACTGAGTACCACAGACATCTGGGGAAGCTATCTGGATTCTGGAGGACAGCAGTGCCCAGGGGTGGCCATATTAATTTGTGTGTACACACACCCCAGGCTCACACACCCCGCAGAGTGACACAGACACACAGGTAACACCTCTCCCTGCTTTGAAGCCCTGTTTCCTTCTTGCAGTTCCCCCTATTTCTTGATGATTGATTTTGTTTTCATTTCTTCATCCCCCCAGCCTGAAGCTAAGGGAAGAGGGAAGAATGAACTTGGGTTTCAACTCTAGACCTAAGAGTAATGAAAAGCGCGAGGCAAGAGAGGCGGGGAGGGGAACAGCCGGCGGAAGTGTTGTGAGCAATACTAATGCCAGCGCTGCCCTCGCAGCGCTCACTGCTCCTAGGGGCCCCAATGCATTTTTCATCCAAACATAAATTAGTTTTACTTATTTTTCTCCAGAATGTGGAAAGCAATGCTGACACATGCAGCCTGCACAAGAGTGGAGGACATCCCCCATCACCTCCCCTCCCAGGGCACGACAGGTTGTGCTGAATGAAGAGACCCAGGATCCTCAGGGAGCCAGGGTGACAGGTGGGAGGGTCCATCAGAATAAAAGAAGCCACCCCAATGTTCTGCCTTGGAACTGTGTTTGCCGCGGCACAAAGGAGCCCAGGCAGGGAGTGCCTGGAGCCACGCCTGTGTCTGGTGAATCCTCCAGCCTGCAAGGCTTGCCCTTAATGCTCACTCTTTTATCTTTTTTTTTTTAGTTATTATTATATTTTACATTCATTTTAGTCATGCAACCAGTATATGTTGAGTACCTAATATGTGTCAGACATAGACTAGGTTCTGGGTGTTCAGTGGAGAAGAAACAGACAACATCCTTGCCCTTATGGATGTATGTAGAACATAACCAAGTGTGAATCACAGCCACAGCTGCTTTGTGAGAGCTCTCCACGTACCTTGCACAATTCTAAGTGCTTAAGACGTCATAAATCATTTCATCCTTACAAAATCCCTGGATGGGAGATGAGGAAACTGTGACTCACAGACTATGAACTTGCCTAAGGTCACACAGCTGGGACGTGGCAGAGCTGGGTTTTCAAACCCAAGCAGTCTGGCCTTTATCCAAAAACCACAACAAAACAAAACAAGGACCTACTGTACAACACCTGGAACTGTATTCAATATCTTGTCAAAACCTATAATGAAAAACAACCTGAAAAAGTATATACATATATACGTATAACTGAATCCCTTTGCTGTACACATGAAATATTGTAAATCAACTATACTTCAATAAAAATTTAAACATTAGAAATAACTTTTTTAAGTGCATGGTTACAATCGGTGTTAAGTGCCAGAGGAAATGAACAGCCTGCAGCAACAGAGAATAACTGAGGCAGAGACTTTTTTAGACAGGACAGTCAGGGAGGGCTTCTCAGAGGAGGTGACACTGAAACCGAAGGAGGTGACAGATGAGAAGAAACTGGCCACGAGGAAAGCAGGAGAACAGCTGATTTCAAGAAAACACGCACCCTTCCTTAGCCCATTCTCTTTTCTCTCTTCTTCTGTCTCTCTTCTACCCTATCCCTGTACCCTGGCTCCTCCATTACTAACATTCTCCATTCTGTAGTTTTCTCTCTCCCCTCCAACGTCTTCCTAGTCCCATTAATTAGTTCCCTGCACCCACTGTGCAGGTCTTCTTGTGGCTCCCACTCTGGCCTATATTTTAATCTTCACTTCACAGTTAGGCAAACTGATGGGCAGAGAAAGGAAAGGAGGAGAGGGCATGATGACACCAGGCTTCTTCTAGATTTTATCTTGTCTAATCCCCTGTGGAGACTCAGGGGCGTTATGACATTTGCCCAAAGCCACGTGGCCTGTGGGTTTAGTCAAGTTTAGTCAAGACTAAACTTGTGTGCACTGATTCTCTGTCCAGTGCAGTAACGCTATTCCACCAGTGTTCTGGTTACTTTTCAAAAGCATTTGCAGATATCAAATCAAGGCAAAGCACAGAAAACTAGGAAACTGAGTATGACCAATATAGCATTTATTAGTTTCTCAGGTAGAACCCAAAACTGCTCATCCTACCAAGCTCTGAACTTGACCGCCTATTTACACAGCATTTGTCCACCAATCAACCAAACTAACACGTTCACCTGCACTCACCCTCTAGAATCCTATTATCTTAGTGCAGGAAGCGTTGCCCAAGTCTCTCATTTTGCAGACACAGAAACTGAAACCAAGCCAAGAATAGAAGCTAAGTTTACTGATAAATCATTAAGCAGAAATAAACAATTAAATTGCCCTCATATGTTAAGGAGGAATATAAGTGCCTTAGATTTTCTCCTCCATCTCTTTCTCTTGCCAGTGATGTGAATGAATCTGCCCAAAGCCATCTCTGTATTCTCAAGGGGATGTACATACTACATCAGTATTGAAATCACACAGATCTGGGTTCAAGCTCTATCACTGCCAACTCTGACCAATTTACTTCATTTCTCTGAGCTTAACTTTCATTGTCTGTAAAATGGGGACACTCACACCTACATATTTAAGGTTGGGATGAGGATTAAATACGGAGTCATGAGAAAAACTGGACATGATGGTGACAAATAATCCATGCTCAATACAGATGCATTCCCTTTAACATTTGGGGAAAATGAAATGCAAGGTAACTGACCAGAGTCAGAGATGCAGGTAAGTATCATCAAACTGGTCGGCACTTACTAGTCTACCACCAACCTACAACCTGAAGGGTATTCTGCTGCTTCAGTTGTGTGTGTTACCTGAGGCAGGGTGACCTGGTATATCTGGTACCCATGGACATCCAAGGAGCAGATTTTGGAGTGGAAATTGTGGAATATTTAATGGAGGTGCAGTCAAGGAGAAAAGGCACATGCGACATGGCTCCAAAATCATTAAGGGGTTCCCAGTTAGGAAGCACTCTCTATAATGACTAACAGACTTCAGGGAGAGGTAAATTTTTTGAGTGTGACACTTTAGAAATTACTACCTGAACACATTATACTGAGAGCTCACTTGTAAATGGCTCTCAGTAATCAGAGAGGCACTTCCTAGTTCAGTATCTCATTTGCTCTCACCACCACCCTGGGAGGCTGTCCCTGTTATCCAAGATTGTATCAATGAGAAAACCATGGTTCAGAGAGGTTAACAATTTGCTCAGAATCACACAGCTATTTAGTGAGGTCTTCTGCTTTGTGTAGTGCAATTCCCTTTTTCCACTACACTCAATGTCCTGTCCTTTATATATACATATGTCTTTCTGGAAATAAAAAAAAAAAGGTAATAAACAAAAAGTGAGAAGATGATGGCTATAACCACACAAAGACAGAAGCAGGCTCTCAAGGGCAGAGAAGGTGTGAATTGTTAAAAGGGAACAAAAAGGTGCATCTGACCTCACACCTCTTGGGCAAAGCACTCAGCACCAGATGACAAGGGCAGAGAAGGACCAGGGACCTGAGTGCTACATGTCCAGCTTTCTGAAAACTAAGCTGTCATAGTCATTTAGATTCCAAAGCCCTGTGTGTGCTGCTTAGCTGGAATCTAGAGGAAATGAAAAAATGCTAATCAGAGAGTCTATTACCAGATCAGAAGATTACACTTAACCTACATTCTCATTATTTTTAATGTTTCTAACCAACACTGCACCGAGCTGAAAATCAGAAAGGAGCACAATCTATTTATAAGTAGGTAGGTAATTGGGGGGGGCCTGCTCAGGCTGGGCCTAAGAGTTCAGGTCAACCCTGCTCCCAGGATGGGGAAGATTAAGCAATTTGGCCAAAGGAAAAATGAAGCAGGGATTCAAGGCAATTTTCCAGCCACTTCAATCTAAAATTTCTCACTCTGACTGAAGAAGCAACACAACTGAGCACAAAAAATATTGGTGATTTGCTGTATCTCCCTTTTAACTCTACACATTACTTCAATTCACCACTCTTCTGCGTCCATGTGATCCAGGAGGTGCTGGGCAATGTCAGTTACATTCTTGTTTCTCAAAATATGTTCTGTGGAACCCTACATTTTTTAGACATTAATAGGAAATAGAGTCTTCTATGGTTGAATAAACTTAGGAAATACTGAGACAAGCAAAGAGAAATGCATCTATTTCCTGTAAAGCTGCTCAGAGCGGACTTCCTTGATACACTGATTTGTACTATGAATCTCTAATGTGTCTGTATATGTGTGTGTTTGGGTGTAGAGAGCCATTTGTCCACACTTATTCTAGACCAGAGCTCGAAAATTCTGGTTTCGATTGTTCCAGCTGTATTCTACTGTGGAAAAAAAGAGAGGCAAGGAAAGAACTCTAAGCTTTTACATTACAAGTGCCAGACACTTTGTGTAAAGCCAAGGGCTTCATTGCTATGATATTAGGTTGGAGTATTTCATTAATAACTGATTTCTTAATTCATCTTTTATGATCCTGTCAGCATACAGAGGCATTTGTCTCTGCCAAAAAGGAAAGTGTGTGTAGCTTCTAATCGTTTGCCTCCCCTCCCTCTGCCCCATTAACTTGGAAAAGAAGAATCAGTGGAAAAGGTGGACGAAAGTCAAAACAATTGAGTTGTCTCTTTATGGATTTATCGAGTGACAACTGGTGCCACAGAGAGCTAGGCGGGGGCGGTGAAGCATGTCGGGAAGTCCATTGATCATCAGGTACATGGGTCAAAAAGGATTTTATCTTCTGTCCTCAAATCTAAATGGCAAGCTCAAACACAGATGCAGCAGACAGGGGCTAAGGGCACTGGCAGAGACTCGGTCCCCCCCTCGCTAGCCCCTCCCATGAAGAGGTCTCCAAGGTCACAGCAGAGTAAAAGCACCCAATTTGGGAGAAGTTAAGTTGGGGTCATATTTATTGCTGAGCATCTATCATGGACTAAATTCTGAGGAGACACACAAATGAGACATGACCCCTGGCTTCAGCACTCCACTGCTTAATAGGGGGTGGGGGGAAGGATGGCAGACAAGTGAATGCCAATGGATCAGGAGAAGTACTGAAAGGAAATAGCTCCCTGGTTCTTAAGGGGCTAGGAAGGCTCAAAAAAGGAGATGGCTATGCCCCCCTACAGGAGGTAGAGCTTCATTCCCCTCTCCCTCAATGTAGACTGCACGTAATGACTTGCTTCTAAGCAACAGAATAAAGAATATGAAAAATAGTAACTTTGCAGTGGAGAAACCTGGTGGATACCACCTTAACCAGGTGATCAGGGTAACATCAGGTTGAGATCATATACTCTCTGGTATGATACGATGACCTCTGCAGTGTGCTTCTCCATACCCATATGACCTCTGTCTGATCATGAAAAAACATACCAAAACCAAAATGCGGGACATTCTATAAAATACTTGACCAGTTTCTTTAACAACCGTTAAGATAATTAAAAAAACAGAAGAAGAAGAAACAATGAAAGAATGGAAAGAAGGAAGAAAGGAAGGAAGAGAGGGAGGGAGGGAGGGAGGGAGGAAGGGAGGAAGGAAGGAAGGGAGGGAAAACTCAGAAACTATCACATATCAGAGGAAACCAAGGAGACACAATGACTAAAAGCAACACAGAAACATGAACTGGGTCATGGGAGTGAAAAAAGGACATTAGTGGAAATCACCTGAAATCTGAATAATGTCTGTAAGTTTAGTTAATCGTAATGTACAAGGGTTGATTTCTTAGTTTTTTTTCTCTTTTGAGACGTATTTTTTTATTAGTTATCTATTATATACATATTAGTGTATACATGTCGATCCCAATCTCTCAATTCATCCCACCACCACCCCCCAACCCGTCTCCCCCCTTGGTGTCCATACGTTTGTTCTCTACATCTGTGTCTCTATTTCTGCCCTGCAAACTGGTTCATCTGTACCATTTTTCTAGGTTCCACATATATGCGTTAATATACGATATTCGTTTTTCTCTTTCTGACTTACTTCACTCTGTATGACAGTCCCTAGGTCCACCCACATCTCTACAAATGACACAATTTCGTTCTTTTTTATGACTGAGTAGTATTCCATTGTATATATGTACCACAACTTCTTTATCCACTTGTCTGTTGATGGGCATTTAGGTTGCTTCCATGACCTGGCTATTGTACATAGTGTTGCAATGAACATTGGGGTGCACGTGTCTCTTTGACTTATGGTTTTCTCTGGGTATATGCCCAGTAGTGGGATTGCTGGGTCATATGGTAATTCTATTTTTAGCTTTTTAAGGAACCTCCATACTGTTCCCCACAGTGGCTGCATCAATTTACATTCCCACCAACAGTGCAAGAGTGTCCCCTTTTCTCCACACCCTCTCAGACAGTTGTACTTTGTAGATTTTCTGATGATGCCCATTCTAACCGGTGTGAGGTGATACCTCATTGTACTTTTGATTTGCATTTCTCTAATAATTAGTGATGTTGAGCAGGTTTTCATGTGCCTCTTGCCATCTGTATGTCTTCTTTGGAGAAATGTCTATTTAGGCGTTCTGTTCATTTTTGGATTGGGTTGTTTATTTTCTTAATATTGAGCTGCATGAGCTATTTATATATTTTGGATTTTAATCCTTTGTCCGTTGATTCGTTTGCAAATATTTTCTCCCATTCTGAGGGCTGCCTTTTCGTCTTACTATAGCTTCCTCTGCTGTGCAAAAGCTTTTAAGTTTCATTAGGTCCCATTTGTTTATTTTTGGTTTTATTTCCATTACTCTAGGAGGTGGATCAAAAAAGATCTTGCTGCAATTTGTGTCAAACAGTATTCTTCCTCTGTTTTCCTCTAAGAGTTTTACAGTGTCTGGTCTTACATTTAGGGTTCAATCCATTTTGAGTTTATTTTTGTGTATGGTGTTAGAGAATGTTCTAATTTCATCCTTTACATGTAGCTGTCCAGTTTTCCCAGCACCACTTACTGAAGAGACTGGTCTTTTATCCGTTGTATGTCCTTGGCTCCTTTGTCATAGATCAGTTGACCATAGGTGCATGGGTTTATCTCTGGGCTTTCTATACTGTTCCACTGATCTATATTTCTGTTTTTGTGCCAGTACCACATTGTCTTGATTACTGTAGCTTTGTAGTATAGTCTGAAGTCAGAGAGTCTGATTCCTCCAGCTCCGTTTTTCTTTCTCAAGATTGCTTGGGCTATTCAGGGACTTTTGTGGCTTCATACAAATTTTAAGATTTTTTGTTCTAGTTCTATAAAAAATGCCATTGGTAACTTGATAGGGATTGCACTGAATCTGTAGATCGCTTTGGGTAGTATAGTCATTTTCACAATATTGATTCTTCCAATCCGAGAACATGGTATATCTCTCCAACTCTTTGTGTCACCTTTGATTTCTTTCATCTTATAGTTTTCTGAATACAGGTTTTTTTACCTCCTGAGGTAGATTTATTCTTAGGTATTTTATTCTTTTTGTTTCAATGATGAATGGGATTGTTTCCTTAATTTCTCTTTCTCATCTTTCATTGTTAGTGTATAGGAATGCAAGATATTTCTGTGCATTAATTCTGTATCCTGCAAATTTCCCAAATTCATTGATTAGTTCTAGTAGTTTTCTAGTGGCATCTTTATGATTATATATGTACAGTATCATGTCGTCTGCAAACAAGGACAGTTTTGCTTCTTCTTTTCCATTTTGTACTTCTTTTATTTCTTTTTCTTCTCTGATTGCCATGGCTAGGACTTCCAAAACTATGTTGAATAATAGTGGCAAGAGTGGACATGCTTGTCTTGTTCCTCATCTTAGAGGAAATGTTTTCAGTTTTTCATCATTGGGAATGATGTTTGCTGTGGGTTTCTCGTATATGGTTTTTACTATATTGAGGTACATTTCCTCTATGCCCACTTTCTGGTGAGTTTTTATCATAAAGTGGTGTTGAATTTTGTCAAAAGCTTTTTCTCCATCTATTGAGATGATAATATGGTTTTTATTCTTCAATATGTTAATATGGCGTATCACATTGATTGATTTGCTATACTGAAGAAGCCTTGCATGCCTGGAATAAATCCCACTTGATCATGGTGTATGATCCTTTTAATGTGTTGTTGGATTTTGTTTGCTAGTATTTTGTGGAGGATTTTTTCATCTATATTCATCAGTGATATTGGTGTGTCATTTTCTTTTTTTGTAGTATCTTCGTCTGGTTTTGGTATCAGGGTGATAGTGGCCTCATAGAATGAGTTTGGGAGTGTTCCTTCCTCTGCAATTTTTTGGAAGAGTTTGAGAAGGATGGGTGTTAGCGCTTCTCTAAGTGTTTGATAGAATTCACCTGTGAAGCCATCTGGTCCTGGACTTTTGTTTGTTGGAAGATTTTTAATCACAGTTTCAATTTCATTACTTGTGATTGGTCTGTTCATATTTTCTATTTCTTCCTGGCTCAGTCTTGGAAGGTTATACCTTTCTAAGAATGTGTCCATTTCTTCCAGGTTGTCCATTTTATTGGCATAGAGTTGCTTGCAGTAGTCTCTTACGATGCTTTGTATTTCTCTGATGTCTGCTGTAACTTCTTTTTCATTTCTAATTTTATTGATTTGAGTCATCTCCCTCATTTTCTTGATTAGTCTAGCTAAAGGTTTGTCAATTTTGTTTATCTTCTTAAAGAACCACCTTTTAGTTTTATTGATCTTGCTATTGTTTTCTTTGTTTCTATTTCATTTATTTCTGCTCTATCTTTACAATTTCTTTCCTTCTACTAACTTTGGGTTGTTTGTTCTTCTTTCTCTAATTCCTTTAGGTGTAAGGTTAGATTGTTTATTTAAGATTTTTCTTGTTTCTTGAGGTAGGATTGTATTGCTATTAACTTCCCTTTTAGAACTGCTTTTGCTGCATCCCATAGGTTTTGGATCATCGTGTTTTCATTGTCATTTATCTCTAGGTATTTTTTGATTTCCCCTTTGACTTCTTCAGTGATCTCTTGGTTATTTAGTAATGTATTGTTTAGCCTCCACGTGTTTGTGTGTTTTTACCTTTTTTTCCCTGTAACTGATTTCTAATATCATAGCACTGTAGTTAGAAAGATGTTTGATATGATTTTAATTTTAAGTTTACCAAGGCTTGATTTGTGACCCAAGATGTGATCTATTCTGGAGAATATTCTGTGTGCACTTGAGAAGATAGTGTAATCTGCTGTTTTCAGATGGAATGTCCTATAAATATCAATTAAATCTATCTGGTCTATTGTGTCATTTAAAGCTTGTGTTTCTTTATTAATATTCTGTCTGGATGATCTGTCCATTGGCGTAAGTGAGGTGTTAAAGTTCCACACTATTACTGTGTTATTGTCGATTTCCTCTTTCATAGCTGTTAGCATTTGCCTTATGTACTGAGGTGCTCCTATGTTGGTTGAACATACATAACGGTTGTATCTTCTTCTCGGATTGATCCCTTGATCATTATGTAGTGTCCTTCCTTGTCTCTTGCAACATTTTTTATTTTAAAGTCTATTTTATCTTATATGAGTATTAAAAGAAACTCCAGCTTTCTTTTGATTTCCTTTCCCATGACCTATCTTTTTCCATCCCCTCACTTTCAGTCTGAATGTGTCCCTAGGTCTGAAGTGGGTCTCCTGTAGACAGCATACATATGGGTCTTGTTTTTGTATCCATTCAGCGAGCCTGTGTGTTATTGTTTGGAGCATTTAATCCATTCACATTTAAGGTAATTATCGATATGTATATTACTATCACCATTTTCTTAATTGTCTTGGGTTTGTTTTTGTAGGTCGTTTTCTTCTTTTGTGTTTCCCACTTAGAGAAGTTCCTTTAGCATTTGTTGTAGAGCTGGTTTGGTGGTGCTGAATTCTCTTAGCTTTTGCTTGTCTGTAAAGCTTTTGATTTCTACGTCAAATCTGAATGAGATCCTTGCCAGGTAGAGTAATCTTAGTTGCAGGTTCTTCCCTTTCATCACTTTAAATATATCATGCCATTCCCTTCTGGCTTGTAGAGTTTCTGCTGAGAAATCAGCTGTTAACCTTATGGGAGTTCTCTTGTATGTTATTTGTCGTTTTTCCCTTGTTGCTTTTAATAATTTTTCTTTGTCTTTAATTTTTGTTACTTTGATTACTATGTGTCTTGGCGTGTTTCTCCTTGGGTTTATCCTGCCTGGGATTCTCTGCACTTCCTGGACTTCCTTGACTATTTCCATTCCCATATTAAGGAAGGTTTTTTGTTTTGTTTTGTTTTGGTTTGGTTTTTTTCTGTACGTGGGCCTCTCACTGTTGTGGCCTCTCCCGTTGCGGAGCACAGGCTCCAGATGCGCAGGCTCAGCAGCCGTGGCTCACGGGCCTAGCCACTCCGCGGCATGTGGGATCTTCCCGGACTGGGGCACGAACCCGTGTCCCCTGCATTGGCAGGCGGACTCTCAACCACTGCGCCACCAGGGAAGCCCTAAGGAAGTTTTTGACTATAATCTCTTCAAATATTTTCTCAGACCCTTTCTTTTTCTCTTCTTCTTCTGGGACCCCTATAATGTGAAGGTTGGTGCATTTAACATTGTCCCAGAGGTCTCTTAGGCTGTCTTCATTTCTTTTCATTCTTTTTTTCTTTATTCTGTTCCCTGGCAGTGATTTCCACCATTCTGTCTTCCAGGTCACTTATCTGTTCTTCTTCCTCAGTTATTCTGCGATTGATTCTTTCTAGTGTATTTTTCATTTCAGTTATTGTACTGTTCATCTCTGTTTTTTTTCTTTAATTCTTCTAGGTCTTTGTTAAACATTTCTTGCATCTTCTCGATCTTTGCCTCCATTCTTTTTCCAAGGTCCTGGATCATTTTCAGTATCATTATTCTGAATTCTATTTCTGGAAGGTCTCCTGTCTCCACTTCACCTAGTTGTTTTTCTGCTGTTTCATCTTGTTCCTTCATCTGGTACATAGTCCTCTGCCTTTTCATTTTGTCTATCTTTCTGTGAATGTGGTTTTCATTCCACAGGCTGCAGGACTGTAGCTCTTTTTGCTTCTTCTGTCTGTCCTCTGGTGGATGAGGCTATCTAAGAAGCTTGTGCAAGTTTCCTGATGGGAGGAACTGGTGGTGGGTAGAGGTGGCTGTTGCTCTGGTGGGCAGAGCTCACTAAAACTTTAGTCACTTGTCTGCTGATGGGTGGGGCTGAGTTCCCTCTCTTTGGTTGTTTGGCCTGAGGCAACCCAGCACTGGAGCCTACAGGCTCTTTGGTGGGGCTAATGGCAGACTCCTGGAGGGCTCACGCCAGGAAGTGCTTCCCAGAACTTCTGCTGTCAGTGTCCTCGTCCCTGCAGTAAACCACAGTCACACCCCTGCCTCTGCAGGAGACCCTCCAACACTAGCAGGTAGCTCTGGTTCAGTCTCCTATGGGGTCACTGCTCCTTCCCCTGGGTCATAGTGCACACACTACTTTGTGTGTGCCCTCCAAGAGTGGAGTCTCTGTTTCCCCCATTCCTGTCGAAGTCCTGCAATCAAATCTCACTAGCCTTCAAAGTCTGATTCTCTGGGAATTCCTCCTCCCATTGCCGGACCCCCAGGTTGGGAAGCCTGACATGGAGCTCAGAACCTCCACTCCAGTGGGTGGACTTCTGTGATATAATTGTTCTCCAGTTTGTGAGTCACCCACCCAGTGGTTATGCAACGTCATTTTATTGTGATTGTGCCCCTACCACCATCTCACTGGTAGGAGGCTTCTCCTTTGTCTTTGGATGTGGGCTATCTTTTTTGGTGAGTTCCAGTATCTTCCTGTCGATGACTGTTCAGCAGTTAGTTGCGATTCCGGTGCTCTTGCAAGAGGGAGTCTTCATTTCTTATTTTGACAAATATACCAAAGATTGACATCTTACATTTGTACATGTACAAATGTAAGATGTCAACTTTAGGGGAAGCTGGGTAAAGGGTATATGGAACATCTCTGTGCTGTCTGTGCCCATTTTCTATATATTTAGAAAACTATTCCAAAATTTAAAAAGAAAAAAATCTAAGAAGATAAAAAGATACGGTGCTTAAGAAGGGTTTTGAGAGATTACTCCTGTAAAGCAGTCTGGGGGAGGGAGAAATAAAAAACATAGGAAGACACTGCCATCAGAGGGAAACATGTGTACAGCATGATGATGTGTTCAGAGCACTTTGTGTACCTGCTATGGCAGGAGGGCTTGCTGGGCAGAGGGAAAGAGACTGAGTATCAGAGACAACAGCACAAAGAATCTACTAATTTAGGTGAAGGATGTTAGTGAGTCGATGAATGTTTTAGAGCAGAGAAAGCCTGTCAAATAGGAACAAAGAGTCTCGAAGTCAGAAGAGTTGGCAAAGACAACCAGCAAGCCCTGTTTAAATATGGAAGCAGCAAAATGGGGAAAACAGCAAGTATAATAAAGTCACAATGAAGCCATCCTATGTGGGCCCTGCTCTGATGTGACTTCTATGTTGAGTGGTAGATGGGAGAAAGTGAAATTTTTTCATGCTTTGGACTTGAAAGCATAAAGACCACGAACGTGGAAGCCTGTCTGTTCTGCTTGCAACACCCGTGTCTACACTGCTACTCAGAGAATTGGGGTAAGGATATGGGTAACTGGATACAACTGAGAAATGGAGTCACAAACATTAAGATAAAGTCATGATGGCAAATCTATCACTAGATAATGAAGAAGTAGTAGGCTTTGGGGAAACGGATCATGGCAAACCCAACTCAATAAACCTTAATAGCTACCTAATGTCTCCAGAGTAAAGTCCAAACACCTAAGCCTGGCATTCAACACCTATTATATTTGCAATAAACTACCTTTATATCTCACTTTCTTCCTTGTTGCTTTACTACAGATATTTCAACTCTACATCCTATAAAAATAAAAACTTGAATTTCCAATTCTTGTACCTTTGTGTAAGTTGCTCTCTCAGCCTGAGCTGCCTTGACTTGAGCCCTGATCCTAATACTTCATGCACATGTCACTTGCGTCCATGAAGGCTTCCCTGACCACACAGACAGTATAAACTGTTCCTCCCTTCAATTTTCTACATCCCAGCTTTCTTATGTATCTGTTTTAGGATGTATTCCATTTACTATGATTTTGGTTTGCTGGGAGCATGCATGTCCATACCTTATCAGTATCTATATTTCCATTGCACCTTGCACACAGGTGTTTAGGTAAATAGTGTTGGTTGGCTACCCAGTGCTCAATTCCTAGCCACGTCTTCTCTCTATAAAGAATGAAAAAGCTCACTTTCCCAGACTTCACTGCAAATAGAGGTGGCCATGTGACTCACTTTTGGCTAATGAACCATAAGGTGAAACCTTTGAAGGCACTTCTGGAAAAGGCTTTTCTTCTAATAAAGGAAAAAGCTCATAAGGAAAGATGCTTTCTGCCTGCCCTGCCTTCATCCCTGCTTTAGATTATATGTTAGTTCATGAATCTTGGGGCTCTAAAGCCACCGTGGAACTGGGAACCCCAAGGAGAAGGCTACGACAACCAGAGAGATTCCAACCCTGGGTACTGCAGTCTTCAGCTGCAAAGTCACCAATCTACAAACTTTTTGTCACATGAGATGATTAAATGTCTTCACTGTTTAAGCCTCTGGGATACAGGTAAAAGTATCCTAAGTAAGACACTGACTAATATCTTTTTAATTGAACTGAATGTGAGAATTCCCTATCATTTGATTCCCTTTAAGAGGAAAACCCGGACTTTTCAATGTACCTCCTTCAGAGAGAAACAGTCCCTTGCGACTCTGAATCTATGCCTCCAGCCCTGGAAGGAGGGAACACCGAGTATGACCCCAGAAAACAATTACTCCTCATGTGAATTTCTAATCTGGCCCAAGATATGCTATCCAAGGCCAAGTCATAATCTCTTTATGACTTCATCTACTTTTAAATGTCAAGTGCTGATTTTCGCCACACTTCCCGAGAGGAATTATTAGTTTAATGAGGAACACAGGCCGTCATCTGCATCCTAGGAGTTGCGACACTTGAGAGGCATTATCTCCACCGACCTGGAACCTCCCACACATTAAACAGGCAGAGGTCAAATAAAATATTCTGCTCACATTCCACAGTCCAAGAATCAGACAGAGCTGAGCTAATGGGCCCAGAGAGAATCAACAACTGGCAAACAGTTGCTGAGCTTCTAATGCACAAGTATCCGGGCACTGAGACGGTGGTTGACAGAGATGAAGGAAAAGGGGCAAGAAAATTAACACTGCCGAACAGGAAACCTTATCCCAAGTGCTTTATCTTTGGCGAGTCTTCTAATCCTCAGCATAATCCTAGAATTTAAGTATTAATGTACCCATTTTATTGAAATGAAGCTCAGAAATTAAGTAATTATTCAAAATTGCATCACTGAACCAAAAGGTGGAAACAATCCAAATGTCCATCAGTAGATGAGTGGGTAAACAAAACATGGTATATCCATAAAATGGAACACCATTCAGCCATAAATGTATTAAGTTCTCATACATGCTACAACTTGAATGAAGTTTAAAGACATTATGCTACATTAAAGAAACCAGACATGAAAGGTCAGATATTGAATGGTTCTACTTATATTAACTATCCAGAATAGGCAAATTCATAGAGACAGAAAGTGGATTGAGAATCGCAGGGGTTTGGCAGGGTGGGGTGGTGGTTGAGAGAGAGAGAGAGATGGGGAGTTACTGCTTAATGGTTGCAGAGTGTCTGGGGTGATGAAAATATTTTGGAAACAGATAGTGGTGATGGTTGCATAACAATGTGAATGCAATTAATGCCACTTAATTAACTGTACACTGAAAAATGGTTAAAATGGCAAATTTTATGTTATATATGTACATATACATACCCTGATTTAAAAAACTGCATCACTACTAAATGTTTTGACAACAACTCAAAACCTATCTATGACTCTGAAGTCTGTAATCTTTCCAGAAAACCATAAAGAGGTCCTCAAAGATTTAATCCATTGTTGTTTTAATCCACTTAATCCAGCACTTTCTTCCACAATGAAATGTTCTACATCTGCACTATCTAATATGGTACTCACTAACCACATATGGTTGCTGAGTACTTGGAATGTGGCTAATATGCCTGAGCAACTGAAAACTTAATTTAATTGAATTACTTTAAATAATAGCCACTTAAGCTCCAAAGATAACCAGCACAGCCTCCAACCTGTCTCCTTGATTTTGGTTCACCTCTACCGCCAATCCATCAGGAAAAGCAGCCTTAATAATAGCAGACCTGATCATGTCATCTGCTTTCTAAAATCTCCACTAAATAGGAACCTTCAACACATATACTAAGTGAAAGAAGCCAATCTGAAAAGACTATATACTGTAGGATTCCAACTACATGACATTCTGGAAAAGGCAAAACCATGGAGACAGTAAAAAGATCAGTGGTTGCCAGGGGTTCAGGGAAGGAGGGAGGGATGAATACATAGAACACAGAGGATTTTTAGGGCAGTAAAATTACTCTGTATGAATAATAATGGTGGATACATGTTTTGTCAAAACCCACAGAACTTACAAGACCAAGAGTGAATCTTAATGTACACTATGGACATTGGGTGATAATGGTGTGTCAGTGTAGCTTCCTCAGTTGCAAATGTACTGCTCT
Source organism: Mesoplodon bidens (assembly GCF_964165515.1). Classification (NCBI taxonomy): domain Eukaryota; kingdom Metazoa; phylum Chordata; class Mammalia; order Artiodactyla; family Ziphiidae; genus Mesoplodon; species Mesoplodon bidens. The sequence goes on along the minus strand of NC_138162.1, from coordinate 17,051,934 downwards.
CGTGGGGGAATTTGCTAGTGGGAGATCCTGGGAGTGGGGGCAGGGCGTCAATGGAACTCTGTACTTTCTGCTCAGTTTTGCTATGAACCTAAAACTACTCTAAAAAGTAAAGTCGATTAAGAAAAAAACCACTAAAAGGTAAAATACCGTTGAAATTCACTCATCATCTGGCTCCTGCCTCTCCTTCAGTCCCTTTCTCATTGCTCTGGAGATGCACGCCATGTGCCAGTTCCCTAAACTCACCAGCGGCTTCTCCCACAGACCATGTTCGCACCTGCTATTCCCTCAGAGTTGAATGCTCCTCATCTCTCTACTAGAGCTGCTTGGTAGACTCCCTCATATCTTTTAAAAACCAGAATCCCCCTCTTTGAATACTTTGTTGAGCCATGAAAACTGAGTTAACACCCCCTTCCTTTGCCGTCATGCACTGAATAAATATCACAGTTTTTATCCTTGTTTTGTTACTGATATTCTCTTTTAACAACCTCTCAGTTGCTCCAGGGTAGGTCTTATTCCTCCCCACCAGATCTTGCATGACCTGGCCCCAGGCAATCTCTTAAGGCGCCATCACGCCTCCCTCCCTCCAGCCAAGCACTGGCTTTCTCACCGTCCTAGAACAACATACCAGAACTCCTCTGGCTGCTGGCTCTCTTCCCTCTGCTGGAACCCACTCCCCAGCTAAACCTCAGCAAACTGACCTCAGACTCCACCTCTTGGGGAAGCCTTCCCTGATTTCCCAGCCTAAAATAAATAACCCAGTTATACATTCTCAAAATATTCAATGCTTTCTCCTTCAAGGCATTTACTAAAAATGTCTCAATAATTACTTATAAAAATACTTGTTTAATTCTTATCTCCTTCTTCAAGCTTTAAGCTTCTTACCCCGTTGTCCTTTTTTTTCTTCCCCCCACAGTTGTACCCATGGTTCCTGCCATATCAGACATTACCAGTATATATGTGAATAAATGGATTAATTTCTCTATCCTCCAGAGACCCCTCTAGGGTCCAGGTGGGTGATAACTATTTGTAAAATGACTGTATTTCTTTTATCTCCAGGGTCTAGGACAGTCTCTGACACAGAATGAGTGGTCACCAAATTCAGTATTTGTTGCAATGAATGAATGAATGAGAAGTTCAGAAATCCTTGCATATATGAATTATTCCATTCCTTCATGGTAGAAACTATTCAGCATTTCTGACTGAAGACGCCACTGCAAGTGTATGCAAAAATAATGCCCTGAGTATGATGACAACAGTTCTTTTCATTTACCAAATATTTTTCAAGCATGCTCTCTCACCTTATTCTTTCAGTAATGTTGGTGTTGGGTGATAGAAACCCACATCTAGAAATGGGTAATGGAGTTCACAGAGAGAACCTGACCTGCCATGTATAATGTAGTGAGTGAGGCGCCAACCAGATGCCAGCTGCTGGCTCCCAGGGTGAGAACAGAGGCTGAGAAGCTGTCAGGATAGAGAAGCAAATGAGCCCTCTTGATTCCTGGGGACCAGAGCCAGATGGAGAGAGATAAAATGGACCCTGATTACAATCTGAGGGGGATTCTTCTCTGAAAGAGAGTTGATTGGATTGTGCTGTAATGCCAGAGTCTGTGGGCAATCAAACACCCTCTGGCTACCTCTGAGCAGCTGGAATTGGAAATTTGGAGGCAGAGGCTGGCCTGCTGCTGGGGGACAGGCTGGGGGACACAGGAGCACCTCAGTTTCAGGCTACAGCTAAAGTGATGGATGACAGATTTACCCATTCACAGCCTTGCTAATAAAAAATGTTTCCCCCAAGAACCCAGAGAAGGGGAGCAGCTTGTCCTGGGGGTCAGGAGACAGAGGAGTAATGGAAACAACCCCTTACAACGGCAGAGCATGCAATAGGTTCCGAAGTGTTATAACTTCTAGTGTCGTTAGATCGTCCCCCAAACCCTACTGAAATCAGTGTTATAATGTCCATTTTATAGATGCACACACCTAGGCTGGTAGAGGGGAAATGTCATGCTCAAAGTTACAGGGTATGAAGGTAAGGCTGAGACAAGAGTTACAAGTCTGCCCTAGTCTGTCTCCAAGTACCCTGTAATCAATCCAAAGCAAGAGTCTCCAACGTACAGTCAAAATTTTTAAATACTGAGAGGGGTTAGATTTTCCCAGGAAGATGATCATGGATCTGATTCCTCTTGTATACCTACTATGTGCCAGCAGGCACTCCATATGGGCCATCACTTACAACCCGTGCGGATGAGACTATTATTTCATATTTGATATGATGAAACTGATGAGGTTCTCAGAGGCAAAGCCATTTACTGCAAGAGGCGGGGCCAGCAGTTAAAACACGCCAAGGTCTTTAGATTTCACTCTGAGAATATGAGAAGCAACAGCAATGCAGGAAGCCAGCTCCTTTGCCTTTTCTCAAGAAATATGCCGGGACTGGCTCTACAGTACATTGAAATGGCGGTACCATGTCTGTTCAATCTGATTTCCCATTTTTATGGGCTTCATGTAAGTATGGTTGCTTAAAAAATAAAACAAAGTTGAAGTATGTCAAGAGTGGTTAGGAAAGGGGCATTTAGAGAAAAGATGAAAGAAGGTAAAAAAATCTCTCTTCATATCATCTCAGCAAAGGTAAAGAACTGAATATGAAGCATGTCCTGGCAGGGCTGGATTATCCATCAGGCACTGTGTCTGGAGCCCAGAGACCTTTTAGGAACCAACAAAAATGTTTTAACTTTTCTTGAAACCAGAAGCAAAAATGATGTTTAGTTCAAAGAAAATGTTTCCATTTATGATATTAATATCCTCATCTTTATATAAACACAATTGTACAATTTTTAAAGTAAATGATAATAATAAGATAATTTTTAAAAATGTTATAGAGGAACAGCCCCCAAAGGCAAAAGTGCCTAGTTCCTCAAACGTCATAAAGCTGCCTGTATGCTGACTTTGTTACTATATAACCTTGGCCATTGAATGTGGAGCCAGACTGAGCTGATGAGGATTAAGGGGATTGGGGAAGAGTGTTTTCAGCTATGTTCTGATGGACGCTTGCATGGAATTATCATGGGCAGAGCTGAGGTTCTAGCATTATCAAGAGAATTGGAATTAGGCTCCTGGGTTCATGTTGGCACTTCCCCTTTGGCTATGCCAAGCAGAGAAGGCTAAATTAAAGTTACCTTTAGCTTTATCATTTTCTCCATTTCAACAATCACACTTATTATGGGTCCTTGGAACCTAATGGGATTCTGGAGATTGAAATCAATACCCAGTCAATGGCTAAGCAGGCCTCTGCTCTGATGCCTAACCCAAACCCTGCCTATTCTAGCTACAGTCCTTAATTTTGCTTTTTAAGAGTGAAAATCTGCAAGTGTTGCTTTCCTGGCATTGTTGCAAGGATTTCCTTCTAGTAACGTCTTTCTGGAAGTTTGAGTACATAACCTCTTGATGGCAGAACACTTGAATGGCAGTGAAAAGACACAGACAGTAGTAACAATTCCGTCGTAAATGTGTGTGTGACCTGGGCAAGTCACTTCCCCTGCTGGGCCTTGGTTTCCCCTATCAGAAAAAGGAGAGTTACAGGCATACATAAATTTGAAAGACCTTTTAATATTGAACATTTAGGATATTATGGATGATCCTATCACAGATCCACTTATAGTAAAATCAGTGTTATAGTGAGGATCTATCATGTTTGGTGTTTAAGAAGACTTCTTCTATCTAGCTTGTCCAAAAGTCAGGATATGCCTGTTAGTTTCTGCACAGACAGTATCATTTCTAAGAATTTGCGGAGAGACAGTAAAGGTCAGGCAGGTTAGGTAATACACATACACACACTCAAATACATACACACATGTACACACACACACACACACACACAGAGTAAATCAGGGGCAATGCAAGGTTCAAGACCTGGGGACAGTAGAGGGGTGAGGGCATAGCTATATCCCCTGCTTGAGTTGTCATATTACAAATACTTCCAACCCGGAGTTGAAAACTCTCCTTCTGGGCATGACAGCTGAATGAGAAATTTCACTTCCTTTCCCATCATGTGAATGAGAAAGGGGCCAACATTAAACTGGGGGCAATTGTCTTTACATCGCCCTGGGCACCACCTCTAATCACAAACTTGCGGACCACCCGCCTCCTGTGGCACTGACATGGAGTGTGGAAATTATCATGTAATTTACAACAGGAAGTGCCTGAAAGTGACTTTTCAGCATCTGCTCTCTAGTAGTCCCAAGAGCTGGGGAATGAAGAAAGCTCTCAGGGCTGCTGGAGAAACCTAACCTCCTCCAGTTGCATCCAACACTTCAACAGCCTCCCCCCAAATTCCTCAAACAGATCTCTTTCCTCTGCTTCCCTCATCCTGTCATGCCTCTCTCTATACCTGCTGTTGAAGTTTTACCCATCCTTCAGAACGTCCCCTCATAAATCCCACTTTTCTCCAAGCACCTGCCTACTCCAACTCACCTCCCACTCCTCCGCTCCTGACAAGTCCATTTCCACTACCTGTGAACTGGGAGGGGAGTGGGGAGTTAAGCATGGTTTGAGTTCAACCCCAATACAGTTTCTCTATGAGTAAACCCTGGCTGGTCCCTGATGTCATTCAGAGCCCTTTTTGCCACGTAACGCAAGGCGCAGATTCAATGATAAACACTGGCTACTGTAAGAGGATCAATCTTATATTATGGGCCCCTTGGTTATTGTTCTGGTTCTGCCCCTTCCTAATGCTGTGCCCTTGGTCAAGCCCCTTCCTGCTACTGAGCCTCAGATTCCCCATCTGTAAAATGGGAAGAAAGTGCTTAAACCGTGATGGGTTGTTTTGAAAAGAAAGCAAAATATGATTGCAGGCAATGATAATGCAATATAAATGCCAGGAATGAGTATTACTACCACTCCAAAAGGAACAACCGGTGTGTTAAAGAAAGTAACAAAGCCGATATTCCTCCCTTTTCTGTGACTCAAGAAAGGCAAACGCTGTCTTCGAGTTGTACCTATTATATGCTGAGATAAGGGTTTAGTCATTCAACTATGAGTTAAAAGATAACCATTAAATACCTATACACCCATCGAGGTTCCAGAGTTAGAATGCCATCAAAACGCCATACAAAGAATTGGCCTATATGCCTTAACACTGTTGAATCATATGGTTCTTAAAAGCTATGGGTCCCTGTCTGGAGAGTGGGAGACTTTTGGTTAATAGCCAGCACAGTGTCAGTATGTAGTCAGTATTTGTGAAATTACTGCATGAATATTTAACAGAAACTTCAGTACTGCAGTACAGATTTGGGCCAGGTTCTCTGATGAGAGCAATATAAGTTGGAAAAGAAAGATAGGAACTTAGACCAGAACTATCAGAGGCAGGAGAGAGGAGTGAACTCAGGGATTACAGACTCAATTCTGACCTGGCCTCTCTGTCTTGATATGAGCCTGTATAAGTAACTTTATTTCTCTGAGCCTCAGTTTCCCTGAAAGTCAGGAGGGAAGGATGCAATGACTATATAAACCAAGGACTACTTGATGAAGAACAAAATATAGAAGCAGGAGTTAGGAAGTCAAATAAGGGTGGACAGCAGCTTTTCTCAGCAGGGATAAACCAGGGAAAAAGAGAAAGTAGATGTAAACCCACTGGCTCCTACTGATTGCTAAACATGGAGTAGTAGAAATTGATGAGTGTCTTTATGACTCATTGAGTCTCAGGACATGTGGGTAGTTGTCCAGCACTTGGAGATGCTTGGATTACACTCTGAGGTTAGGACCCTCTTAATTTCATCCTTCATGTATCTGTCAAACATCTATGGAGTATGTCTGGCCCTGTGCTAAGCATACTTACTGAAATAAATATGAGTAAATAATCCCTGCTCTCACAAAGCTTCTGGTCTAGTGGGTAAGAGAATTAAACAGGTAATGAAAATGAGGCATAATGTAGAAATCAGGAAATATTTCCTGGGAATATACAACAGGAGGCATCTAACCAGGCCAGGAGTCAGAGAGCATTTCCCATTGGAAACACTGTGCAAGTTAGAATTGAAGGTTGAATCAAAGGTAGTCAGTTAGGGCTTCCCTGGTGGCGCAGTGGTTGAGAGTCCGCCTGCCGATGCAGGGGACACAGGTTCGTGCCCAGCTCCGGGAAGATCCCACATGCCGCGGAGCGGTGGGGCCCGTGAGCCATGGCCGCTGAGCCTGCGCGTCCAGAGCCTGTGCTCCGCAACGGGAGAGGCCACAACAGTGAGAGGCCCGCATACCACACACAAAAAAAAAAAAGGTAGTCAAGTTAAAGAAGAGTGGAAACTATACCAGAGAAAGGAAATAGCAAGCGTGCTGGAGACACACAGTTAAGTAAGATGTGATTCCTGCCCTCATGGCACTGCCAGTCTAGTGAATAGAGTGTAGCCTGAGCTGTACAAACAACCAGAATCACACGAAGTTCCTTCCCACTTCATGACTCTGCATCCACGGTGGGCAGGGTATAATGCAGTGGACACTGAGACCAAGCAGCCAACCTGATTTCAAGGCTTGGCTTTATTAGTAGCCTTTGTGTGACCATGAACAAGGGACTCCCCTCTCTGGCCACACTCACCCCATCTGTAAAAGAGGAGACTATTCCAGACCATCATCTATAACTTTCTACACTGAAAATTCTATGCACCAGAATGACTTAGCGATTTTTAGGATTTGTTCTTCTCATAGAATCATAGTTGTTGTTGGTTTTTTTTCTTCTTCTTCTTCTACATTAGGCCCCTTTATGTGGAATGGGTGACATTATTTATTTCTCATATCCTCAGGACTTAAATCCCTGAATTATTCTAAATCTTGCCCAGGCCTGCCATCATAAATAAATTCTCAATCCCAGGGGCATGGAGATAAACGGGGGCTGCCACTCCTGTGACCTCCATCAGGGATCTGGCTCCTCCACGGACCCGAGGAAAATGTTGTACCAAGTCAGGCTGGAGGGAAACAGGACACTTAACCAAAAAAAAAAAAAAAAAAAAAAAAGAAAGAAAGACACATAAAGTAGGGCATTTGTAAACAGACAAAAGAAACAGCTTCCCTCTGGATACATCTCAAAGACCCCCAGAATATTGAGGGAACTGAATTTTGGATCTTTGTTTCTCATTCTCAAAAGGAAGGAGCCAGCAAAGCCAGGCAGAGCAGGAATTCCCAAAACCTGGGGCCACACAGAGCTGACTTGGAGCCCTACCCCATTCAAATCTGTGTGATTTCATTTGCTCTGAGACTTTGTTTCCCCTGCTGGAAAGGGAAGCCACTATCATTTCCTCAAGGAATCACTGTAAGGGTAAAAGCAAGCTGCATAATGAAGAGTAGCTGAAGCTAAAGCAAGGTGGGGCTCTGTGGAAAGCTGGCAGGAAGCGTCTGTGGCTCCCAGCTCTCTGGTGCCAGACACCTCACGTGGGGACTTCTCCAGCGCCCAAGAAGAGAAGGGACAACACAGTCCAGTGTAAAGCACACTGGCAATGGAATTACACAGTGTTGGGTGTAAATTTTAGCTCCACCCATCTTTAAGACTCTAACCCCTCTGAGCCTCAGATTCCCCATCTGTGAAAAGCAGTACCTACTTAAGGTTGTCGTGAGGATTCAAAAAGATCCTGCATATCAAGTATGACACCTGGCACATGAAGTGTGCGTAGTAAATGGTGGCTAGCAAAGATTCAGAATCTCACGGGTTTCTATTTGATCCCTATGTGCTGGGTATCCTCCATGTGCTCCGCCCCAACCCCAATCCATTTTCTGTGATGCCCTTAACCCCAGGATGCTGACTGACCTCTCCAGACCATATCACCCAGGTTCTCTTGCCTTCTGCTTCCAGGTGCGTTCTGCTCAGGAGACACACGGGCAGGAGATCGGCGAGCAGCAGGTCAGAGTACCGATCATCCTCACTCCCTCCCTGTTGAACTGTGTTCTCAACACAGTGAGTGCGGATCCCAAATGGCCAGTCCCTGTAAGCGGGGTCCCTCTTCCTGGCATCACTGTTTCCTCTCCTGGCTCCTTTGGGGTGGCAGGATGTTTCCCCTTGAAATGAGCAGTATGGCTCCTATTTTTGATGTTTGACCACAGACAGTTTTTAAGCCTCACCTTTCCGTCTCGCCTCTGTGCTTTATATCTGAACAAGCTCATAAGAACGCCTGAATGCTCCCTCCTTTTGGCACTGGCTGGAGATTCAAACTCTGCAAGCCTCTGCCCATGCATGGGATCTCTCACTCCAGCCCCACCCTTGAACCACAGTCAAAACTGAGGCCAGTCCCTTTTGCTGGCTCTCAAGCCATTTGGACCTGTTGAGAGGCCTACCCAGCTCACCACAAGGACTTCAGTTATGTGAATAATCAACCCTTTCATAGTGTGTGTGTGTGTGTGTGTGTGTGTGTGTGTGTGAGAGAGAGAGAGAGAGAGAGAGAGAGAGAGAGAGAGAGAGAGAGAGAGAGAGAGAGAGAGAGAGAGAGAGAGAGAGATCATCGGACTCAACACCTAAACCAGATTTGGGTGGGAATCCCTCCTGCTTTTGCCAGGAGACCGAGGCACCCCAGATGCTAATCTAGAATGCCTCATGACCCTGGGTCAGTCCCCTTACCCGTGCCACACCCTCCATTAAACTCTCTACCCTCTTCTGAGTGTGTTCAGAAGGGAGCTGTCTGTTTCCTTCCTGGGCCCTGACTGATAGAACACTGAAGGTCCAGGGACTTCCCTGGTGGTCCAGTGGTAAAGAATCCGCCTTCCAACGCAGGGGACACGGGTTCGATCCCTGGTCGGGAAACTAAGATCCCACATGCTGCAGGGCAACTAAGCCCACTTGCCACAACTACTGAGCTTGCACGCAAACTACAGAGCCCAGGCACTCTGGAGCCTGCACGTCACAACTAGAGAGAAGCCCGCGTGCCACAAGGAAAGATCCCGCATGCCTCAACGAAGATCCTGCATGCCGCAACTAAGACCTGATGCAGCAAAAATAAATAAAATAAATAAATAACACTGAAGGTCCAGGAGCACGTTCATTCATCAAGCATCTGTTCATCACCTACTTGTACAAATTACACTGGGTCTGAGGGGCAGATGGCCTTACAGCAGCCACTGTGGAAAACAGTATGGAGATTTCTCGAAAAACTAAAACTTGAGTTACCATATATATTGGTCCAGAAGTGGACCAGCGATTCCACTCCTGGGTATATATCCAAAAAAAACAAAAGCACTCATTTTAAAAAAAAACATGCACCCCAGTGTTCACTGCAGCATTATTTATAATTGCCTAAATGACCAACAACAGATGAATGGATAAAGAGGAGGTGGTATAGATATAGATATAGGTAGACATATATAGATATACACACACACACACAATGGAATACTACTCAGTCATAAAAAAGAATCAAATTTTGCCATTTGCAGCAACACGAATGGACTTGGAGGGCAGTATGCTAAGTGAAATAAGTCACACAAAGACAAATACTGTATGATATCACTTACATGTGGAATCTAAAAGAATACAACAAACTAATGAATAAAACAAAAAAGGAGCCAACTTCCATATATAGAGAACAAACTAGAGTTTACCAGTGAGGAGAGGGAAGGGAGGAGGTGCAATACAGGGATAAGGGAGAAAAATAAGGGAGAAAAAGGGTTATTACAGGATTATATGAAATCACGTGTGTGAAACTTTTGAAAATTGTAAAGCACTACAGAATTTAAAGACTCTTTCATTCAATAATATATATATATATATATATAATTTAAAAATAAATTAATCAATAAAAAATATATCACAACCACCACCAAAAATTCATCCCCCAGGGCCTGTGTTGCAGGCCACAGGGCACAGTTTGCTGACTCCTATCTGCTATCACACATGGGAGGTTAAACCAAGAAACAGATCAGGTGGGTCTTTCTTTCTGTGAGCAGAGAAAAACACGAGCCTTATAAACTTGTTTGAATTCTCCGACAAGTTTAATCAAGTGCGGAATAAAAGGCAGGATGATTTACTTAGTTTTTTCAAACGCTGTTGATGAGGTACCTCCTAAAAGACTACAGAAGATAAACAGCCAGGGAATGGGGTGTAAAATATGGTTGCAGAACAGGAGGCAGTGAAGCCTCAGGGAATGAAGTTCTGGCAGCTTCGAAGAAGAAAAAAAAAAAATGCTAGTTTGGGGCTTCCCTGGTGGCGCAGTGGTTGGGAGTCCGCCTGCCGATGCAGGGGACGCGGGTTCGTGCCCCGGTCTGGGGGGATCCCACGTGCCGCGGAGCGGCTCGGCCCGTGAGCCGTGGCTGCTGGGCCTGCGCGTCCGGAGCCTGTGCTTCGCAACGGGAGAGGCCACAACAGTGAGAGGCCCACATACCGCAAAAAAAAAAAAAAAAAAAAAAAAAAAAAAAAAAAATGCTAGTTGAGGAAGCGCAAGAAAATCACCCTAGACTAACAGAAAGTTTGAGCCGGGCTCAAACTTGGATTACAAGGTGCATCAGGAACTCTGAGTCCCCACACCGCAGCATCAAGGACCCTGTGAAGAGGCTCGATAGTAAGAAAACCGGCATCACTGGACTCTCCCCACCTCTGTCATGACATTGCTCCTATACCAGTTAACATTAGCTACAGCCTGTTTCAGGAACAACTCCCAAACCTCAGGGGCTTAAAGGATCATGGTGGATGTTCTACTCATGCTATACTATACGTCCATCCCATGTCAACAGGGGACCTCCACTCACTAGTCTCTCAATGACCCAGGTGGAGGGGGCAGGCATCAGGTCAAACGTTGCCAATCTCCACATGAGAAGGAAAGTGAGCTCTGGAGGGCCTTCCCCTGGCAGGTAAAATGCTCTGGCCCGTTAAGTGGCACCGATCACTTCTACTCACAATGTAGTTATTAGAGACTTGCAAAGAATAGTCAGCCAGGAGGACAGGCAAGCCTAGCATGAACTCAGAAAGGAGAAGCATCAGAAAGACTTGACAAGACAGTACTCAGAGTCTGGCCAACAGAACCTCCCAGGAAGCCTGCCGTGTGCTGATGATATGGGAGGGTGAGCAAGCCTCTGAGCTTTCTAGCAAAGGGAGAAGGCAGCTTGAATCCGTGGCGGAAGGCACCAGCCTGGGAGTCGGTGGGTATCCGCTCCCTGCTGCGCGTGTGTGATGCTCTCTGAGCTCCTTCTTAGCGCTCTCCCAGCACAGAGTCACCTGGGCGGGATGTGACAAGTTAACAGAGCATTCTGTTTGCTCTGTGCTCCTGATGCGTTACATAACTCAGCCCTGTTCTGCAGTTATCCCAGGCCTCTGCTCATTTCCCCTGTAAACTCCTCAAGGGCAGAGGCCTTGTCTGACTCATCTTGCAAAACCTAGCATACTTCTTTACCTACTGGAGGCGCTCACCACATGTTTGTTTAATAAACGAACAGATTAAAATTTCCAAAAAACAATGACTTCCAGGACTCAGCCCAGCCAACTCTGTGGATGTCCCAATGAATGCATACAATGATAACACTGACGATGTCAGTGATCAGCTAATAATATTGATAAACATTAAGAAGAAAATAACATGTTTGAAGCTCTTTCCAATTTACAGATCCTTTTCACCTTTATTCTCTCTTTTGACGTTTTCATTAACCCTGTGCGGAAAGCAGAGCAGAAACTGTCATCAGCATCTTAAAGATGAGGAAACTGAGGTTCCCAAGAGGGAATGGGACTTTCCCCAAGGTCATCTAGCTAGTTTAGCTAGAGCGGGGCACTTTTTGCCCATGGTCTTTCCGTAAGAATTTTTCTCCTCTCCCTAACTCCTCCCATAACAAGGGAATAAGCCGTTACTATAATATGTGGACTGTCTTTCCCTGCATCAAGCAGATTATAGACACCTGAGCCATGCTTATGACCTTGGCCTTGATCTTGGTGTGTGAACTCCCTGTCCCCACCACAGCCACCCGCTCTGCCTTCCTGCTCCAGCAACTCCCGCTCTCTGGGAACACCTGCTCTGAACTACAAATAACATCAACTACATCTTCTTCCGTGAGTTCTGTAATTAGTGGGGGCATTATGAGAGCATAATGGAGGCTCGGGCTTACACAGACTTCACTACCTCTCCATTTTGTGTGTTTCAGAGCAACAATGATAAACACAAACCACCTACAATAAAAGCAAGTCATACTGCTGTACAGGCTTCTCTGGCCCATCTCCTGGAAGAGTGCTTTCGATGAAGCAGGGCCACCCATTTCATCGATGAAGAGCGTGAGGTCTGTAGCGATTAAGCAGTGGGAAAGGCGGTCTGGTGACGATTTGTGAGCCTGAGGCCTACGAGCCAGCTCGATCTGGTTCTAGATCTGGCTCTGCCACTTACGAGCCCTGTGACCTTCAGCTCCTCACTGACACCTCTAAGTCTCAAATTCCTTCTCTGCAAAAGGAGGGGCATTTCCCCCATCCTCTTCGGGTTGCTGTAAAGATAAATGAGAGGATGCATATGAAGCTCCTGCAGAGGCCCGGCTCACGATAAACAATGAGTGCATGAACCCTTTCCTCACGTCTGCCTTCCCTCTAGATGGGAAGTTCCTAAAGGCTGAAGTCTTCTCTGCTTGTTCACAGCCGATTCCCCAGAATCTAACACAGTGCCTGGGTTATGGTCACTGCTTATCAACTCTTGAAATTATTATGGGACTTGATTGAGTGCACATAGATATTTATCTATCAAGTCACCGATACTCTTGCTTCTCAGACACGTAGAACTTGGCTAGCTTCCACCTAACGTTATTTTTAGGTTCAGTTAGAATCACAGAAACCTTGAGGAAGAAAGGAGTCTAAGCCAGCCCCATCCACTTGCAAAAGTCATCTCTGCAATGCCCTGTCTTATTTCCATACCATGAGCTCTGTACAGTATCCCTCTACACAGCGTGCAGTATGTGCTCTTTTAACAAACAACCTCCACTTGTAGTTCTTCAGTTTCTCACTTGTAAAACAGATAGCAACCTGACCATAAGAAAAATGAATCAAAAATGGCTTTCCTGTAGCTAACAATCTGGGAATGGACATGGCTTAAGCAGAAACTAAGAATCAGAAATTCACAAAAGTAGTGTAATATTTATGTAGTAACTCTTCATTGACTTTGGAAAAGTACAAGAATTGACAAGAATAAATCTGAGAGATTTAGAATTCTTCTTAGGGGTTTGGGGAAATATACCATGAGCATATGCACACACAAACACACGCATTCACAGTTATGAATATCACACCCAATACAAACTAAAGAAGGCATCCATTGAAACAAAAACAAAACAAGTCATAGGAGTCTTTTTTTAAACCTGCTAAAAGTAGCCAATATACTAAATAATGACCTCTTTTCACCTGGTGGTGAGAACTGCCAAAGGAGATTCTCATACATGGTTTCCATTATGGAGCGAGGGTTTAGACTAAACTAATCCCACGTATTTTGGAAGGGAAAGTATATGATTACACCTTCCATCTCCCTTATTAATCTTCCCAATGTATGTAACTGATAAGGTTTTCAAATGATCACTGGGTTAAGGGCACAAGTGGGTGGGAGATAGTATCCTAACCCTCTACTGAAAAGGAAAGTAAACAGCTCTCTTTTGTCTACACTAATCCATAGAACTGTTTGGTTCCCCAGGGACCATAAATCTGATAGTCATGTGCTGTTTAAGAGTTCTGATCTGAAAAAATTGTACATAAAAATAACGCATATTTTTAACATGTTGGTTTATAAATATAAAATCCCATTATCACAAAGCCACAGTCAGCCAAGTCTCCAAGGATTACTGTGCATTTAGCACAGGAGGAAGCATAATCAGTTGTAGGCTTAAGAAATGCCCCAAACCTTGATGGCAGGTGTCGGCACGGAATAGTCCTGGCTGAATTTAGGTCAAGTAAAATGGGGCAAATCTATATAAACCATCGTTTACTTAGGGGAAACTAAAGTGCTGCTCATGAAGACAGAACATCTTACAACACACACAGGATAATACTTGCCAACAAAAGTAGAGGCCAGCTGGGATTAATGAATTCTCTAAGTGTTCTTCCCTGCCACGGCTATTTGTTAAAACTGGAAGAGTGCTATTCAAACGTAAAGCATTCTTCTTCTTGTTAATAATATTATTTTATTTTTCTAGGCACCAGTGATCCTGACTGCTCTTGGAATCTCTTGGGAAATGAGTCTCTATGTAACGTGATTATAATGATTCATTATATTTGTGTACAGTTTTGCAGCTTGGAAAGCACTTTCCCATCCATTATTAGTATTATCATTACTACTAATAATAGCTACCATTTATTGTGAGTTTCTTAGGGTCCAGGCACTGTTCAGTGAACAGTAAACACAATATCTCTAGTCTTTACAATAACCCTACAAGGAGGTTGTAACACTAGTTCTACATGGGAGGAAACCAAGGCCCTTAGAGGTCAAATAACCAGCCTAAGATGACACAGCTCATACCTAAGTGGCTGAGATGGGACTAAAACTCCTGCCCGCCTGACCCCAAGATCCAGGCCATTTTCACTCTAAATATGGCATTTCATATGACCTTCAAGTTACTTGTTAACTATCTATTATCTGTCATCCTTTTAGACTGAACACTCTTGGAAGGCAGGAAACGTATCTTATTCAGAGTCCTAACGTCATTACCTAGCACAAAGCTTGGAACACTGTAGGCACTTGACGAATATTTGCTAAAAGAATGAATGAACACATGAGCAAATGAGTGAATTCTTACATCTCTTCTGAGGCAAGGAGATTACTTGATATGTTCTCTGTTAATAAACAGGGATGTTGAAACTCTTAAGAGGTGAAGCGACTTCCCCAAGGGCACAGAGCTGTTAAGTGCTTGGTGCCAGGACCCCACCCTCAACCCTCTGACTCTTGGGGTCACTGGCCATCCGCAGGGCCAGGCTGCCACCTGATAGCACCAAAAACATGTCTATTTGCTGTGTGTCATGACACATTGGTTGACAAGCAGTGGCAGGAGCTTCAGGCCAGCCGTAAGCCCAGGTATACTGCCCACCTCCCTCCACACCCCCATCTCTCTCTCAGGCCAGACTGAAAGCCCGAGTGACTGTGGGTATGAACATGGAGGCTCCTGCTTGGGGGTGGATGAGGGTGTGGAGGGTAGTAGATGGAGAGCTGACACTTCAGGCAGCCAAATTCAATTTGAGGGAATTTGGTTCAGTGCTTTCCATTAAAAACACTCTAAGAAAAATAGAATTCCCAGGACTAAAGAAGAAAGGAGAAGGAAGAAAACAACAACAACAAATACAATGCAAAGCAAATCAATCACACTCTTTCTCCCGGGCCCCAGCAATGCCTCGGTGAACACCAAAGGCCCAGGGCCCCTGAGCTGCAGGCCAGTCCTCAGGGTGGCAGCCGCGGGGGAGAGGAGGAACAGGATGGGAAACAGACCCACAAAAGGTTAAGTGCAGTCCGGGCCATGTTCAATCATCCGAAGGTACCTCTACAGTTTAGAAGCCACTTTAACTACACTTGGTCATTTGATTCTCACAAACACCTTTGGAAGTAGGTGCTACTAGAATTCCTACTTTATAAATAAGAAATGGAATGGGAATAATTAAGTCATGTGCTCAATATCAAACAACTACCAAGTGGTTGGGATATGAACCCAGGTCCCTTGAACCCCGTAGGCCAAACTCTTAAACTCCACATTAGCAAATGGGAGGGAGAGCCAAGACTAAATCCAGCTGGAAGTGCCACATGCCCAGCTGGGGGTATTCTATTTATTCCAATGCAAGCTCATCCCAGCAGAGGAGCTAAAAGGGCCTATGTATATTTTAATATGGTAATGTCACTCCCTGCCTTGCCTGCCCCATCCAAGCAAAACTTGAACAAAAATGGCAATGCTTTAAATTCCCTTAGTACCATTCCCGTAGAAGTGTCCTGTCACCTGCAGACAGGGAGGTGGGGAGCCATGTTTCCAAGGAGGACTGACTGAAAGGCAGCAAGGCACAGTGGTTAAAAATGCAAACTCAGTAGCCAGATGATGTGAATTCGAATCCCAGTTCACCCTGAATAGCTAGCTGTATGACATTGAGCAAGACCTATGACCTCCTTGTGCCCCAGTTTCTTGATCCGGAAAGCCAGCATCACAGTGCACCTCACCCCACAGAGTTGTAAGGATTAATGAGATAATACCTGAAGCACTTAGACAGTGTCTGGAAGATGGAAAGGATTTCATAAAATTTTGTTATTATCATTGCTACATGTCAAAGCGCTGATGGATCATAGGATGCAAAGTCGGGGAGGCCCTTGCAGAGTCATCTAGTCTAATTTTCTTATTCTGCAGAGGAGAAAACTGAGGTTTGGAGAGAGGAAGCCCCTCCTCCCACCTCGGCACCAGAACACTCAGAGAACCAGTGATGGCTTCCTGTGCCCAGATGGGGGTCTTTTGCTGCAAATGCACACTTTTCTCAGTCTCCTATTCTCACAGGACTGCTCGCCTGCAAAGAGCTTCCCTCTCTTGCTTTTGAGAAGTGGTGGGCTGGCCTTGGCCAAGTAGAGTTTTCAGGGAATCCTTAATGCTGCTTGGCAAAGCAGCTACTGATATTTCCAACGTCTTGTTGAACACCCTCGATCCAAGAGCTGCGCGAGGCCAGACTGCAGTCCCCAGGGCCAGTGTGGGCACATTAACTTCCAGCCAATGCAATGGCTCGAAGGCTAATTATCTCCTTGGTGGATTAGCCATGTGCCTGGCTTTTCCTCTCTCTTTCAGATGCCCCATAGTCATTCCATGGCTCATTGACTCTGTCCCCCTAGGGGGTGAGGAGGGGAGGGGAGAGCTTCTGAGTGGCTGATCAAACACTGGTACTAGTTAGCAACCCTCACCAAGGCTTCCAGTGCAATGGCTGTAACACGAACCCCGTTCATATGGACATTTGAGAGTTGAGGGGTGTTTCCACAGTCGCAAGCTAGGATCCTGGATTTGGAGGGCGCAAATCCTTAGTGCTGCCACTTGTTAGCCATGAAATGTAGGCAACTAACTTTATCTCACTAAGCCTCAGTCTTTCCATCTGAAAACTGGGAAGAACAGTAGTACCTACTTCAAAACACTGCAAGAATTACATGAGATGATAAATGCAAAACACACAGCACAATGCCTGACATATAGTAGGTACTGAATAAGTTTTATCTATTATTAAAAATAGTTTTTTAAAAATACATTCTGGCTAATGTATGCTCGAAATCCCAAGGTTTTGCAGCTCACCACCCCTTCCCTGCTATCTCCTGGCTGATGTTGGCTGCCTGGAGGAATACTTTGCAAATTCATCCGGCAGGTTCCTGTCTGCAAGCACATTGGAAGGTAGAAGCATAAAGTGAAAATTTGAATGTGGAGACAGATTTCCACTCAGTTCCCATGGTTCTAACACTTCTAAGTTGTAGCAGTATGTCTGGTAAGTCACTGAACTTCTCTGAGACTCAGTTTCCTCATCTCTCTACTGGGGATGATGGCATTTCCTGATCTGCCACCATAAAATGAGTGTGGGAGAAGGTGATATACACATTTTTGTTGCTGTCACTAGTATTGTTATTATTGTTATTGTTATTGTTATTATTATTAGTGAAGGAGCATATTCATAATTATCGAATGCTAAGCATAAGTCATGCATTTAAAAATTCACCCGGTTTTATGTGCAAACTGAACAGTTAGTGTTAATCATTCCATTTTATAGATGCAGAAATTTACATCTTATAAAATACCTGGTTAAAATCTCACTTCTGTAGTCTTCTCTGATGTCCACTTGCTCAAACTGTCAGTCTGGCTTGCATTCCCTTAGCTGCTAATGCGATCTTTAACATTTTACTGCTTGTTATTTGAGCATGCGTTTATCTACACGAGGTGCTCAAACCAAGGACAGAGCTATCTTCACTTCTGCCTCCCTGGTATCTCCCATGGTGCCTTGCATTTAACAGACATGAGTAAATTATTGTCCACTGCAGTGAAAAACCATCAGGTCAAAGGATGGGATGCAGACCAGTGAAATGTGCTGCTACAGTGTGAGAAGCATCTGCTCAGAAAGGTCTCTTTTGAAGGGGAAGTGTGATTTCAGAGAGGCTGAGATTATCAAGAGTTCTTAGAAGGAATCCAGGTGGGAAATCAGAGAGCGGACTGGAACATATTCCTGCCTTCATAATGAGGAAGAAAGGAAATTAACGATGACTCTAAGGTGGCAAAGATCCTGAACCCATCTTTGATAATCTGTGTTTTGCCAGAAAAAGAAAGAAAAAAAAAAAAAGGAAAGAGAAGAAATGTGGACAATTAGGAAGTAATTAAGTTCTCACAGAAACAGCTATGACAGAAAGCAGTTAAGGGGATACTTAGCGATTTGGGGGAAAACACAAATCAGCAGGTTGGACAGCATGTATCCTAAGGTGTTCCAGAGAAGAGCTAATATAGTTAGTTAGTGAAGCACTTAACAATTATTTCTGAAAAGTCACTGTAGAAGAGCAACAGAACATACACTTAAGTTTTTTAAAACATCAAATATCATGTTGATCTTTTAGACAGAAGGGAAAAATACATGAAGTAGGAGCTTTAAGAACTAAGAGAAGAGGGAGATACCGCCAGCTGGTATGTGACAGGCACTGTCAGACAGAGCATCTCATTCAATCATCCACTTGCAAGCCAGGCTTGGGGTCTTCCTATCTTCCAGACCAGGAAACCAGACCTCAAAAGGCGAAAGCAAATTGCCCAAGGACAGCCGCTCGTCCCTGCCTGAGCTGGAATTCAACCCCAGTCTGCCTTGCTCTGGCAGGGCCCATGTCTTACCATTTTTATTGCCCTTCTACACCAAGGATTAACAAATTGGACACAGCCCAGGGAACCAAAGGAATTATGAGACTGCATAAGGCCGGGGTTATAAAAAAATAAAATAAAAAAGCACTGATCACAGCCCATAAACTTGATAGCTTTTCAACAGAATTATGAAGACAGTGGATGAAAAGATCACAAAATGACTTAATCTGGACCACAATAACTCAAAAACATTTCTCACAAATTTAATTCAAATGGACTGGGAGAGGCTGTATAATGGCAAGACTCAAAAACTAGCTCAAAGGCAGTAAACAAAGGATAATGGTGGAAGTAGTTCAAATACAAGGAAGGCACTAAGTCAGGGGAGCTCAGAGCCCCCCACAATGTCATTTTATGAATCCTCCTGTCTGGTTAGTAATGCACAGCAGGCCTGGGTGAAGGAACCCTGTTGAACGAAGCCTCATCTGAGGCCTGGGGTTAACAGAAGAAGTAAGGTCCAGATAAGGATGTCTCCTTTCTCACCATGAGCACCTACAAAAGAGGAGCTGTGGGCCTGGCATAAAGGAGGAACTAGACGGGACAGAAGCCTGAATATCTGGATGTACCAAATACCATCAACCCAGAATTGGAGGCCCGTTATGTCAGGTCCTGCCTAACCACTGTGTGGTCCCCACCCTGCCCTTTCCAGTTGACCAGCAGGCTGATCTTTAGAACCAATTCTTCCTGCTGACGGATCTCCCTGAGCTCTAGTCCTTACCTAGACTCATCCGTAAGATGTGGGATTTACTCTCATCATACTAAACCAAACTGCCTCCCATCACAGTTCAGTTTATACAACAAGAACCTCCATGAACAATGATGTGACACACACTGCATTAGATCATAAAGATAGAGAGATGGACAAGGCAGGAGTCTTTGCCTCACCTTCCAGAAGCTCAAGCTGGACGAGGATGTTTGAGCTAGGGTTTGCACAGTGTATTCATTTAACCTTGCTTGAATTTATGTTCTGAAGATTCATTGTCCTTCGTAGAGGTTTAGGCATATTGTCCAAGATCACAGAGTTGGCAAATACTAGAGCTGGCATTCAAATCTCTTTGGCACAGAAGCCCAAGTATTTTCCACTCTACTACACAGCTCACCACAATCATCCACCACCGATATCTGTACCACCAGTTCATGGCTACAGGTCAAGGAAATTAATAATTTTCATGACTGAGCATCTGTTTTGTGCCAGGCATCTTGCTTAGCACGTGGTCTTATGCAAATTTCACAAATCCTACTGAAGAGTCATCACTAACCTCATGCTGCACATGAGGAAAGGGAGGCTCCGAGATGCATAAAGTCACCCATGGCTTGTAAGTGCAGAAGTGAGAGATTCAAGCTCCATTTTGTCTTGTCTGCCTTATAGACTGTAAGAAGCCCACCATTTAGTGAGGATAGGTATCAGTTTCCTATCACTGCTGTAACAAATTACCACTTAGTGATACAACTTAGTGATATAAAACAACACAAATTTATGATTTTACAGTTCTGGAGGTCAGAAGTCCAAAATAGGTTTCACTGGGCCAAAATCAAGGTGTTGGCAGGGGTACCTTCCTTTCTGGAGGCTCTAGGAAAAATGCCACTTGCTTGCCTTTTCCAGCTCCTACAGCTGCACTCCTTGGCTCCTGGCCCCTTCCTCCCCTGTAAAAGTCTCTCTCTGACTCTCTCACCACGTCTCCTTCTCAGACTCTCAGCCTAGTGCTTCACTCTTAAAAGGATTCTATTGGGCCCACTTAGATAATCCAGGATAATCTTCCCATCCCAAGGTTCTTGAGTTAATCAATCTAATATAAAGTCCCTTTTGCCATACGCCATACCACACTCATAGGTCAGGAGATTCAGATGTAGACATCTTGGGAGGGGGAGTTATTCAGCACACCACAGGACAGCAGACGCACACATAACTATTGTAGAAATTATAAATAGTAAGTCCATTGTCCTAAAGAAGACACCGAAGTTCACAGAGGTAAAGCGAGGCTTTTGGGACGTGTGCGCAAGTGGCAAAGGTAAAGGAAGTCTGAACCCAAATCGGTCTAACTTCAAAGTCCATTTTTCCCCCTTCCCATGACACAGCCTCCAGGAAAATGTCAAAGCTAGATAAACCATTTGGCACAGTCAAACAGATAAGCAGCCAAATCCAAATGAATAATCATCAGGGAAGGTTTCAAGACAGACTTAGTGATTCTCTGGGTTGGCAGGAAATGGCTGTGGAGGATCTGATGCTTTGCATCTTTGGAAATACCAAGAAATACATGTTTGGGGGTTAGTTGAATGCTGATGCATGTAGCTAAAGGTAACAAAATAAATAAAATAAAACAAACTAAAATAAATATATTTTTTTAAAGTCCTCCTTCTCAGCAGTCACGCACAGTGGGGGAAAAAAACCTGGGCTAGGCAGTCAGACAGCTGTAGATTCAAGTCCCAGCTCCTGACTCTAGCTATAAGTAGGTTATGTCATGGCTCTGGGCTCAAGTTTCCTCGTTTGAAAATAGGGACAACAAGGTCTTCTTGGGAAGAGCTGATGATGTGCCTCCCCAGTGTTATATCCAACACAGAGTAGGAGTTGAATAAACTTGGGCATTTTAATTTTCTCTCTTTCTCTGTCCTCAGGCTTCAGAGTAAGAAACAAAGACACGTAGGCTTTGTTTGAAGAAAGACCGCTAGCTGTGCAAGTAATCTTTAAAAAAAAACAGCCACTCCTTCCTCTTGCCTGAGCTCCAGGCATGGATGAAGGCTTAAGAGACACAAGGCAGACAAAGGAGGAAAAGCAGGCAGGTGGAGGGAAGAATGCAGCCATCCATCTGACCAAGAGAGGATGAACACAATGCATGATTCAGGGCGTTGGGTGGTGGGCCTTTGTCAGGAAGGGGCGAGGGAGCTGGAGAGGTCCTTTGAACTCCTCTGGACTTGGCCGATCTCTGACTAGGCCAGATGCTGCAGCCCCTATTAGTCAGCTGTTTGCCAGCCCTTGGCGATCCACTGGGACCTTCTCAGGAAACGCAGGGCTCTGAGCTGGGCAGGAGCTTAATCAAGCCACCTCCCCATTCTGGAAAGCCTTTTCTAAAACCCTGTTTGGAAGCCATGCAAGCGCTGAATTGCAGGAAACCAGACGCAGAAGGCACTCGGGGCAGGACCCGCCTGACCTGTAAACGGAATCACTAATAGCTTGCAGAGGGTGTTTTGAAAGGTGATGGACAGCATCCTGGACCCACAAAGACCCACAAAGATGCCCTTAAAATTCCACTTCGACAATTTGAGTGTGAACTGGTACAGCTATTTTGGAGGACAATTCAGCAGTATCTATTCAAATTGAAAATGCTCATATTCTTTGACCTAGCAATACTAGTCCTAGGCATCTAACCTACAGAAATACTCACATACAGTAGAAACCTTTCTATACAAAGAGTTCACTGTAGCATGCTTTTGATAGTGAAAGATAAAAACAACATAAATGTCCATCAATAGGAAAATGCATTAGATAAATTATAGTATATCCATACGACCAAATGAGGTCATTAGAAATAATGAGGTAGATCCAAATGTTCTGATATTGAAAAATTTCCTATTATCTCTAAGTGAAGAACACACACAGGCAAGTCTCAGAAAAAAAGAGCCATAATCCTGCATATGGGTAAAAGCACAGATATATACTTGAACTTACACACACATGTGGATGTAAATAAAGAGAAAAGTAATTGGGATGGATATATACCAAACAAACGGTGATTATCTCTAGGTAGGAAGGGAGATGGGGGATGCCAAGGGCAGACTGTTACTTTTTACTCCGTTGGGTTTTACTTTGTTTATATTTTTACAAAAAGAATGGCTTTATATATTATTTATGTAATGTAGAAAAGTGTAAATCTAAAAAATGGGGCTTCCCTGGTGGCGCAGTGGTTGAGAGTCCACCTGCCGATGCAGGGGACACGGGTTCGTGCCCCGCTCCGGGAAGATCCCACATGCCGCGAAGCGGCTGGGCCCATGAGCCTGCGCGTCCAGAGCCTGTGCTCTGCAACGGGAGAGGCCAAAACAGTGAAAGGCCACAACAGTGAGAGGCCCGCGTACTGGAAAAAAAAAAAAAGCTATTGGAACATCATGGAACGAAGCAGCCTTGCTTAACTATAAGGCCATAAATAAAAGCACGACATATGCCCCACTTCATTAGGTGAAAGAATTAGGTGAAAAAAATGTTACCACCCTTCTACTGATTTGAATAAGCACTATGACAGTCCCAGTTTGACCTCATAGGATCAGACACTCTCCTGCCTGGTACAAAGGAGGAGCTGGTGACGTAAGCCTGACGTCTACTGGAAGAAGGCGGTCTTTTCCCCTCCCCCACTTTCCTTTGATTACAAAATTGTAGCCCACTTAATCCTCGGGGCAGAGCCTACTCGCCTGCCCACTTACCTCTCTCACAAGTGCCCTATATTAATAAATCTACTTCTTGCCTATCACTTTGCCTCTCGCTGAATTCCTTCTGCTCTGAGACAAAAAGTACCTGAGCCTCAGTAAGTCCAGACACCAGACGAGTGATTCTAATTAAAAGACTGTGGGTTCAAGTCCCAATCTAGGTTTAAGCTGGGTTGGAGTCCCAATCTAAGGTGCGCAGTTTCACTCATCCCCTCCCCTTCTTTTATCAGAGAGCTCTCTCTCCTGGAAAAGGTCAGGGACGATTAGGTTGAGTCCGTCTCAAAACTCAAGGTTTGAATTTCTGCTCCACGCTAGACCCATCTGGTAGCATCTGAGAAAGCCTAAAACATTCTCCTTCTTTTTTTTTTTTTAAACAT
Source organism: Mesoplodon bidens (assembly GCF_964165515.1). Classification (NCBI taxonomy): domain Eukaryota; kingdom Metazoa; phylum Chordata; class Mammalia; order Artiodactyla; family Ziphiidae; genus Mesoplodon; species Mesoplodon bidens. Next base: position 17,028,358 of record NC_138162.1, on the reverse strand, counting down.
CTTTATTGGAGTATAATTGCTTTACAAAGGTATGTTAGTTTCTGCTTTATAACAAAGTGAATCAGCTATACATATACATATATCCCCATATCTCCTCCCCCTTGCGTCTCCCTCCCACCCTCCCTATCCCACCCCTCTAGGTGGTCACAAAGCACCGAGCTGATCTCCCTGTGCTATGCGGCTGCTTCCCACTAGCTATCTGTTTTACACTTGGTCGTGTATATATGTCCACGCCACTCTCACTTCGTCTCAGCTTACCCTTCCCCCTCCCCATGTCTTCAAGTCCATTCTCTACACCTGCATGTTTACTCCTGTCCTGCCCCTAGGTTCTTCAGAACCATTGTTTTTTTTTTTTTATTCCATATATATGTGTTAGCATACAGTTTTTGTTTTTCTCTGACTTACTTCACTCTGTATGACAGACTCTAGGTCCATCTACCTCACTACAAATAACTCAATTTTGTTTCTTTTTATGGCTGAGTAATAGTCCATTGTATATATGTGCCATTTTCTTTATCCATTCATCTGTCAATGGACACTTAGGTTGCTTCCATGTCCTGGCTATTGTAAATAGAGCTGCAATGAACATTGTGGTACATGACTCTTTTTGTATTGGGATTGCTGGGTCGTATGGTAGTTCTATTTTTAGTTTTTTAAGGAACTCCATACTGTTCTCCATAGTGGCTGTATCAATTTACATTCCCACCAACAGTGTAAGAGGGTTCCCTTTTCTCCAGCATTAAAACATTCTCTATATGTTAGTGTGCACCCCTATCTCCACCCTCTACCCTACAATTCTCTGAATGCCTTTGGATCCTTCCTACTTATCAGGAGGAAAAAATAAATACGTCTTCGGGTCAGAATGCTGTCATCAGGAACAAATGTGCTTCTCCATCTCTGGGGTCTGGAGCCAGAGGGTCTGCACAGGATGTGGCATGTGAGGCTAGACGCCCTTTGGAGGAAAAAAAGGCAGCCAGGGTTCTGCAGCTTGCAAGAAGGAGAGTCACTAACCTGACTCAGGGAGAACTAGCTTCAAGTTCATGTAAAGAGGTGGCCTTGACAACATGAGGTGGTGGTGATTGGCTGGCTCCAAAAATATCTCCCCAACCAAAAATATCTCCCCAACCAGCCTGCATTAGATGCCTGGAATTCCATCATTAATCCTTCCAGTTAAATCTTCCAAGGCCTTTGTTAGCATGTAAATGTTTCTCTTGGGAGGAATAATAAAATTTAATCCAAGTGAACAAGCATTTACTGACAGTTCCTTTAAACCAGGCACTTGTGAGGCATAGTGGGACATCCAAAGATGAATAGGATACCTTCCTGTCTTCCAGGAGCTTATAGCTCATTAGAGCAGTAAGATGTGTGCCAACCAAACTTAAAACAAGGGAGAAAACTCAAAAATAAGGTAAAAAAGAAAGTTCCATAACTGCCCTTTCTTCTGTATATTTCATCAAGAGCTCAACTATAGTACATATCACCTTGGGGGGCTTTCATCAAAATGGCTCAACATTTTGTACTTTATTTGAAATATAATAGGTAGCCATGGATATTTTCCGAGTGGCATGATTTTTTAAACTATTTTATGAAGATCAATCTGACAGCTCTGTGGATGATGGGTAAAAATGGCAAGGCTAGGGGCCGAAAAAAAGATGAGAAGTTAATGTGAAAGATTTTAGAAAACAAGATATACAGTAGAAGATGAAGGAATCATGTTTTTTTCCAACAGATCTTTTTGGGGGTAGGGCACTTACTACATGCAAGGCAGTGTGCGGGACCCTCAAAATACAACAGATGAGTTCTACCCTCCTTGAGCTCAGCGTGGACTGTGGGAGTCACAGAATAATCCAACATCATAAAAATACATATACAATTCAAAAAGCATGATAAGGATTCTGGAGAAAAAGGTCACAGGAAGCTATGAAAGAACAGTAAGACCTGTTCTAGTTAGGGGTGATGCCACTGGGGGAAGTCTTCCTTAAGGGGTTATTTTATTTGGATCTAAAGGATAAGGAAGAAAAAACTAGGTGAATAAAATACCACCTTCATCCCACTAGGATGGCTATAATCAAAAAGACAAATAATAAGAAGCTTTGGGGGCTTCCCTGGTGGCACAGTGGTTAAGAATCCGCCTGCCAATGTAGCAGACACGGGTTTGAGCCCTGGTCCGGGAAAATCCCACATGCCGCAGAGCAACTAAGCCTGTGCACCCCAACTACTGAGCCTACACTCCAGAGCCGGCGAGCCGCAACTCCTGAAGCCCGCATGCCTAGAGCCCATGCTCCGCAACAAGAGAAGCCACCGCAGTGAGAAGCCCACACACTGTAACGAAGAATAGCCCCCCACTCGCCGCAACTAGAGAAAGCCCGTGCGCAGCAACAAAGACGCAACTCAGCCAAAAATAAATTAATTAATTAATTAATTAATTAATTAATATTTTAAAAGTTTTGTTAAGACTGTGGAGAACTCAGAACCCTCATGACTGCTGGTAGGATTGTAAAATGGTGCAGCTGTTTTGAACTTTTAGAACATTTCATCACCCCAAATGATGGGAGTGATTATCATTCCCAAGAGAGGGGAGAAAATATATTGATCACCGTGGGAGGGGAGATGTGGTCCTGTGGTTCATAGGAGAACTGAGGTCAAGGTCAATGTGGCTGGCTGTTGGCAGCAAGGGAGAGTGATGGTACCTAAGACTAGAAATGTAGGCAGGGGTTGACCATGGGTACTTTTAGGCCACTTTAAATAGCTTAGTCTTTATCCTTAGAACAAGGGGCTATTGGTGGGGAGCTGTATGTGCGTCACACATTCACTTTGCCTGAATGAGGAAGCATAAATTGGAGGGAGTCGCAGGGAGGGTGTAAAGGGTGACCAGTTGCACAGGTCAAAGCAAGAGAAGGTGTCAGGTCAAGAGAGGGTGATGGGGGTGGGCGTGTGTACATGGAGGGGACAGGCTATGAGTCTGATGTTTTGCGAGTGGAGGACAGGGAGGATTCTGAGTTCACCAACCAGGAGGAGTAGCAGGTTTGGGCAAGTAGAACAAGTCTGTTCTACAGAGACATTTACTTAGCATCTACTACGTGTCAGAACTGAACAAGGCATTTTATATCTGTACTTCTTTTAATGTTTGCAAGAAACCAATGAGATGGGTTTTATTATTCTCCCACTGTTTAGGGAGGAAAGGTGAGGCTCAGAGAGGCTAAGTAAGTTGCCCAAATACAAAGAAGTGGTAAGTGGCGGCACAGGAATTCAAATTCAGTTTTGTCTGATGCCAAAGTTCTTTGCATCTTTGCTCAACACTATAATGCTCCTAGAGCAGGATGGCAAATGACCTTCAACACACACTCAACTCTGATCTTTTCGCAGTGACTGCCTGTAGCACTGGCTTGAGATGAATTCTGATCCCAAATTCAGGCCAGCAGGAAAACAGATCATGACTGATCAGGAATCGAAGCCATGGACACAGAAAGAGGCGAAAGCACACCATATCTGCCATTACCACTCTGGGAGTTCAAAGAATAAGACACAACGTTCTAGCTAAAAGAATCAGAAATAGCCACTGGTAAAGTACCCTTATACACAACAGTAGATGAATCTCAAAAACAGTAACTTGAGCAAAGGTGTCAGAAAGAAGAGTGTATAATAGATCAAGGAGACACTTTTTGAGTGAAGGGTCAGATAATCAACAGGTTAGGCCTTGGCCAGATAATCTGTCACCACCACTCAACGCTGCCTTGCAGCCTGAAAGCAGATATGGACGATACACAAACCAACGGGCATGGCTGGTGCTAGTAAAACTATATATGAACACTGAAATTGGAATTGTGTATATATTTTTTATGTATCATTAAATATCATTCTTCTTTTGATTTTCTTGCCAACTATTTAAAAATGTAAAAACCATTCTTGCAAGAAACTAGATTTAATATCCTGTGATAAACCATAATGGAGAAGAATATGAAAAAGAATGTAGTGATATATATAACAGAGTCACTTTGCTGTACTACAGTAATTAACACAACAGTGTAATTCAACTATACTTCAATAAAAAATAAATTTTAAAAAGGATTTTAAAAAAAGAAGAAATAAATTTGGACACAGATACACAGAGAAGGAAGACAGAGGCAGAGTCTGGAGTGATGTGTCTACAAGCCAAGGAACACCAAGGATTGCCAGCAACCACCAGAAGCTAGGAGAGTCACGAAACAGATTCTTCTTCAGAGCCTCCAGAAGAAATCAGCCCTGCTGACTCTTTGATTTTAACTTCTGGACTCCAGAACTGTGAGAGAATACATTTCTGTTGTTTTAAATCACCTAGTTTGTGATATTTCCTAGCATCCCTAGGAAACTATCACAGTGTAGCTCCTTCCGTTTATTTGTGCTCTTGCAAAACACAAATTGCTTACTATGACTAACTTTAATTTACATAAATTATATTGTGCTGTGGGCCAAAAAAAAAAAAGATAGCGTTTATTATATTCCCTAAAAAAAAAAAAAAAAATCACTCATAAGTCATACAAAAGGAAGTGATCGGGCTTCCCTGGTGGCGCCGTGGTTGACAGTCCGCCTGCCGATGCAGGGGACACAGGTTTGCCCCGGTCCGGGAAGATCCCACATGCCGCGGAGCAGCTAGGCCCGTGAGCCATGGCTGCTGAGCCTGTGCGTCCGGAGCCTGTGCTCCGCAACGGGAGAGGCCACAACAGTGAGAGGCCCGTGTACTGCAAAAAAAATAAAATAAAATAATAAGTGATGGCCTATATTTGGCCCATAGGCCATAGTGTTCTGTTCCCTGTATTATATGTATCCATTTATAAGAGATCAAGAACAGACAAAATTAACTAATAATGATACGTATTAGCCCAGTAGCTGCCTATGGGTGGATGAAGGCTGACTGGAGGGGATCACAAGGGAACTTTCTAGAGTGATGGAAATGTTCTTTATTTTTATTTTTTAAAAAATTTTATTGGAATATCATTGCTTTACAATGTTGTGTTAGTGTCTGCTGTACCACAAAGTGAATAAGCTGTACATATATATATGTCCCCTCTTTTTTGCATTTCCTCCCCATTTAGGTCACCACAAAGCATTGAGTAGAGTTCCCTGTGCTATACAGTATGTTCTCATTAGTTATCTATTTTATACATAGTAGCATATGTATGTCAATCCCAAGGGAAATGTTCTTAGTTACATGGATGTAGACCTTTGTCAAAACTCATTGAAATGTACACAGAGAGCTCAGCATTTCACTGTATGTAAATTTAGCTTCAATTTAACACTATTGCTTTGAACTGAAACACTGGGGCAGGGGTGGGTGGGGGGTGGGTGGGGCAGGTAGGAAGTGGCTGCATGGAAGAGGTGCCATTTGAATGAGGCTTGAAGAATGAATTCAGCTTACAAGGTGGGGAAGAAAATGTTGAAGGGGAGTAGGGATAAGATTCAATCAGGGCTCAAACACTAACCAAAAAATGGGGTGAAAAATTCTATTTGGCGAGAAGCAATGAGAGTACACCCCCATCCACATGCCTTAAGCTCCAGCTCAGAAATAATTGCCTTGCACAATAATTGGGGGATGCAGTCTGGAAGCTGATACAAGTGGAGCCAGGTGCAATTTGGGGAGATTTGTTACGCTCAGCTCCCTTCTATCAATTCCAGCAGCTCAGATGTTTCTGACCTGTTGCTTGGCATATTGTGAAAACGGCTTTTATTTACTGCACTTCCATTCAAAGATGAAATCCACAAACAGGGGCTCACAGGCCAGAAAATCACCTTTTACGTCTCCACTTACCGCCCGTTGACAGCCAAGAACCTTGTCTCCTCGGCGCCTGGGACCTGGCTTCAGCTGCCAGCTTCAGGGAAGCCTGGGAATATCTGGAGAGGAGTCCACATCTGGGTAGTAAAATTGGGCCACCAGGCAGGGCTGGACTGGGTAAAAATGGTGGTCCTTGCAAGGTGAGCAGACAGCGTGGTCACACAGGGCAAGGCTGGGTTGCATGAAAAGGGATGGATTGCGGTGTCTAGTTTTACCTAGAACTCAAGGTGTCTTGGGAGATCTGGGGATAGAGTGGTGTGGTTCATTGGAGAAAGTACTGAAGTGGACTGGTGATTAAAGCACAAAAGTGAATCCCAATATAACCTCCACCTAAGCAAATCACTGGTCCTTTCTCGGCATAACACACAACTGAGCCTAACCACGATAAGAGATTTCTGCTCCAATGTCAGTTTTGCTGCCAGATGAATGGTACTAGTAATATGGTACCAGTCCCTTCCCACCTCCGAGCCTTGTTTTCCCCATCTGTGCGAAGGGAAGAGCAAAGTCAGCAATTATTTCAGCTCTACAGTTCCTTCCATCCAACCTTGGTTCTCCAACTTGACAGGTGATGCTGAGCAAGTCACCTCCTCTGAACCACATTATACCCTGAGAGGGCTGGAGGTGACAAATTTCTAAAGACCCTCCCATATTTGGAGTCTTCTGCTCTTGCCTGCTCAGAAGACTCAGGGCATTTATCTCATTGCTCCCATTAGATTGCACCTTGGATTACAGTTGAGCATACGTCATCCCTCCCACCCCAACCTCTCCTGCCCTGAAAGCTCCCTAAGGATACTAATCCCATAATTCCTAGCACAGAGAATGTATGGATGGATGGCAGAAGGGTGGATGGGTAGATGGCCGATGGATTCATCAGTGGTATGATGACAAGATGGATAGATGGATGATGGACAATTGGGGAATATTGGAGAACAGAGAAATGGGAATATAGACATCCACAGACAATATCTCAGCACCTCCTTTACTACCATAGCTCAGTCCCAGTACACGGAGTACCTACCCACTGTGATAAATCCCATTATATAAATTCTCGTAATTTCCAAAGCTTTCTGAAGCCCCCTCTTCAGGAAACAGACCATAACATTCCTTTTGTTCCACAGTAAGCACATGAATTATAAGCACACATGGTGCCTATTAATATGCTAACTGTGAAAAGAATATAAGGGAATATGTGAGCCCTTCACCTATGGGAAAGCATAACTCAGATCCAGAAAACCACGTCGTGCAAAGAATAAAAGAATTAATTTTTGAAAACAAACTGTTTCTAGATTATGTGGTTCAGACGATAAGCATTAAATAAGGAGTTTTAGGCAGAGAGAAATGTGTGTGAATGGGGAGTGCAGGTAACTAGATTTCCCAGGAAAGAGCTCTGGAAGATGGAAAGCAGTTGTGCAGGGGATGAGCACAGAGCAGACTGGGGAGATGCAAGGGTGAGAGGATGGGGATATTGACAACTGCTTGATCAAGACCATGGGGGCAGGAGTGTCCTGGAGTGTTGGGAGGAGCTCAGCAAGGGAAGTGCCAACTGAGAGTGCATAAATCTCTAGTGTTCTGCCTGCCCTAGGAAACATAGGGAATTCCCTGCATCCAGGAGTTTTAATCCTCGATTGAAAAAGGATGAGGATGAGGCTGAATTTCCTGCAGCAGCAGAGAGGCAGCAGAGAATGGCCAGGCAGCTTTGGAGCCAGCTCTGGTGGGGAAGGTCTGGAGTTCGCTAATGCCTGAGGGGAGCAATCGTGCCTCGCCCAGAGCGCCCAGTGCTTGGGCAAGGGAGGCACCTGGAACCCTGTCTCCTTCTCCACTGCCAGCTCTGAGTTGCTAAGGTTACCTTCTCAAGCGCCTAATTAGAGAAGCTGTCACTCTTTGACAAAGATCAAGAGGGAAGGGGGGAAGAAATGAAAGCAGACATTTCATACACTTAGACAAGAAGAAAATAATACAACTAGCTCCACAATCATAGAAACTCTGCCTGCAGTCAAAGAAGACTCTGCCTTCACCAGGACCACTCTCTGTCACCAGCTTAGAGAGAGCTGAGAATGAGCAGCTATTTCCAAATAATAGGGAGCTGCTGACAGCCTCCAGCAAGGTTAAATGGGGTGTAAGAGAGGCGAGGCGAGAAGAAGGGGGATTTGTACCCATTTTGCTGCCGTGATCTGGTGAGTCTCAATGACCCAGAAACATGGCGCTCTTTTTAACCAGCAGGGCTAAAATGAACTGATGCAGCCTTTGTACCACATCAGGACCCACTGTTTTGGGGGACAACACTACTGGGGCCATGATGGCGCATGAGCTGCTTTCAGAGTACATTTCTGGAGGAGAGAGCTGAGAAAGAGATGGGAAGCGAGGCGGAGCAGGTAGGGATCTGGGATGCGAAGGAGAAGGCAAGCTCCCTGAGGTCACAGAATGAACGTCTCTCTCTTTCTGACAGCAGAGGGCACGGCACTCTAAGATGCCAGCTCAATTCCTCAGCTGCCTTGGGTACCACGGGGAGCATCTGGACTGCAGAAGCCCACGTGTGCTGCTGCGCCCTCCTTTGCTAAGCCCCTGCCCTTATTTCCTCTTTCTGCACCCACACACCTCATCCTTGTCTAGCCAAGACTACTTTCTCCCTGGGGGAAAGCACTTTCGGTTGTGTGCTAAGAGGTCCATTTCCGAATTATGGTTTTCTCCAGATGTATGACCAGGAGTGGGATTGCTGGATCATATGGTAATTCTATTTTTAGTTTTTTAAGGAACTTCTATACTGCTCTTCACCGTGGTTGTACCAACTTTCGTTCCCACCAACAGTGTAGGAAGGTTCCATTTTCTCCACACTCTCTCCAGCATTTATTGTTTGGAGACTTTTTGATGACCATAATTCAAAAAGATACATGCACCCCAATGTTCACTGAAGTGCTATTTACAATAGCCAAGACATGGAAGCAACCTAGATGTGCACTGACAGAGGTATGGATAAAGAAGATGTGGTACATATATACAATGGAATATCACTCAGCCATAAAAAAGAATGAATTAATGCCATTTTCAGCAACATGGATGGGCCTAGAGATTATCATACTAAGTGAAGTAAGTCAGACAAAGACAAATATCGTATGACATCACTTATGTGTGGAATCTAAAAAAAAATGATACAAATGAACTTATTTACAAAACAGAAACAGACTCACAGACTTTGAAAACAAACTACAGTTACCAAAGGGGAAATATGGCGGGGAGGGATAAATTAGGCATTTGGGATTAACATACACACTACTATATATAAAATAGATAATCAACAAGGACCTCCTAAAGAGTGGATCTATGTATATGTAAAACTGACTCAGTTTGCTGTACACCTGAAACTGACACAACACTGTGAATCAACTATACTCCAATAAAATTTTTTTAAAAAAGAAAAAAAACAAAAATACAAAAAAAACAAGGACCTACTGTACAGCACAGGGAACTCTACTCAACATTCTGTAATAATCTACATGGGAAAAGAACCTGAAAAAGAATGGATATATGTATTTGTATAACTGAATCACTTAGCTGTTCACCTGAAACACAGCATTGTAAATCAACTATATTTCAATATAAAATAAAAATTAAATTTTAAAAAGTCCATTTCCACTAATTACATTATTCCCCATAAGAATGGGAGAAACAGAGAAGCACCAGACCAGGAGTCAGGAAGTTCAGGCTTCCATCTTGGCATAGCCACCAACTCACTGTGTGATACTGGTTAGGTCACTTGACCTCTCTGGGCCTTACAGTCTATACCTCTTGACCTCCTGGGGGTAGGCTGGGGATTACATGAGAAACAGCAAAATTTTCCTGACCAAGAAAGTGAGCAACTCAGGGGTTGGATCTATGTCTTTATTTTTTTTTTTTGTGGTACGCGGGCCTCTCACTGTCGTGGCCTCTCCCGTTGCCAGAGCACAGGCTCCGGACGCGCCGGATGCGCAGGCTCAGCGGCCGTGGCTCACGGGCCCAGCCGCTCCGCGGCATGTGGGACCTTCCCGTACCGGGGCACGAACCCGTGTTCCCTGCATCGGCAGGCGGACTCTCAACCACTGCGCCACCAGGGAAGCCCCTATGTCTTTATTTAGAGATCCATTCCAGCACCTAGGAGAGGACCTGGTATACAGAAGGTGTTCAGTTCAGTAAATACTGAACTGAATCAACACTCTGAAAATCGTATGATGCTCTATATTTATTTCTTCATTCCCCATACATCTTTTGGTATCTAATAAGGTTTGATTCCTGCCTTTACTGAGCTTATAGCTTAGTAGGAAAGATAAACATCAAAAAGAAATAAATGTATAATTAAAATCTGTGACTAAGTGCTACCAATAACAGGAGCTTATATATAAAACAGGGAGCCCAGCTCTAACCTGAGAAGTCAGAAGGGCTTCTCTGAAGGAGTGATATTAATTGAGGATCTGAAAAATTGGTAGGAGTCAGACAGACAAAAGAAGAAAAGGAAACAGCCTGTGCAAAGGCCCAGAGGCAGAAGGGGGATTGTTACATTAGAGGAATTGAAAGAAGCCCAGCAGAGATGGAGAAACAGAGAACACAGGGAGACTGGCAAGATGTAAACAGGGCTCGAACCAGAAGGTGCACACACCTCCTATCTAGCATCATTTCCCTAAGGCAAAGCCTTTCTCTCTAGAGGGAGATGCTAAGTCCTGCCTCTTCTGGGCATGCTCTGGGGCATGAGGGCAGCACATCACACGAAGGTCATCATCTATGCCAGGCAAATCAGAGGCTGCTCAGCCCTGTTACTACTTCCTTGAATCCCCCTCTCCTCTACACAAGTCTTTATAGAGCCCTTGACTTAGATGCTCTGTTTTGCTGCAAAGGCCAGGGCTGAAAACGGTCCTGGAGATCACATAGTCCACTGGTACCTAACTGCACTTCATGGATCTCTAGGTTCTAAATAGATATTTCAAGGACCACTTCAGGGGAGGAGGAAGAGAAAGCCTAAAGGGTAGGGCTGTGGGCCTTCTCACCCCTACTTCAACCGAGCAATACTGCTTTCCTCTGGTGTTTACAGTGGGTTGCCCAAGATCCTATCTGAAGGAAAGCTTCAGATGCTAAAAGAGGATTTGGAAAAACCACAATCATCTTATAGATGAGAATACCGAGGTCCCTGATGAGGACATGCGCTGTTTTTGCTACCCAGAAACCATACTGGTATCAGCCCCTAGACTCACTTGCAAAATATAGCTCTCTCTCTCCAACATGTGCAGCCTGGAGGGAATATCAATCCAGGTGTCCTCTTCTTCCCTAGATGAGGGGTACATACAAGGCCACTTTGAGGCAATGGATGCCAAAGTGAGAGAGGAAAGGATGGACAAACGCTTGGAGCCCCCTCTGTCCTGATGGGGATGCTCGGATGAGACTGTGGATAGGTTACTGCTCTCAAGATCCCCAGAGCTGTCCCTTCTGAGCCTGTGTCTTCAGCTCTTCCATCCTTCTGAGTCATCCCATAAAGTCTCTATGCTTAAGTAAACAGAGCTGGTTTCCGTTGCTTGCCACCCCCCAATACAGTTGGAGGTTGTATGGATGACTTGCTCAGGGCACTCAAAGAGTTAGAAGTTTACCCGAGATTAGAAATCAGAGCTCTTCAACTACAGCCTGGGGCTCCCTGGGCTGGTAACTATTTGTAGCTCCACTTTAACTGGGTCCTTAATTCCTAGTATTCTGCCTTGTCTTCCCAGCCTCTTTTCCTAAGTCTCATGAGGATAAAAAATATAGTTGCCTACCTTCCTCTCTATATCCTTCAACAGAGCTCACAGGCTATCCTGCCCTCGGGGTCCCTCACCATAAATCTGACATCAGTCACTCCTCATCGGCTAGAAGATAATTTGCTGAATGTGCAGAGAAACAAGTACAGATATTATGCTGGGAGCTAGAACTCAAGCCAAACAGAAACAAGAAACGTTCTTAACTGCTTCCTGACTCTGCTTCTCCAATGGTATGTGTGTCTCTCTCCCAACTAAGCAAGGATTAAAGGAATCCTTTGCAATTATCCCTGCTTCAGAAAGCACCTGTGAATATCCTGTTTCTACATGACTCTTCCCTTTGCTCACAATCTAAAGGCAATTTAATTTCCTTATATGAAAGAAGCAGCAAGGGGGGCTGGCATTGGAAGGCCAAGGGTAGGGCTTTTAGGTTTTCTTCTTTCAGCTTGCTCACTGACTACAGAGCTGTTTCCTACAGTAGCAGAAGTCACTCCCAAGGCACCTGAAGGAGATGGGAACACACGAGCCTAACTGCATTATACTGCAGTTTGACCAAGCAATCACTAACTTTATTGCAAAGAAAGAAAACGCAAATGACAGAGACAAGTTTAACTCATCCATTCCCTAACTTAAACGTGGGAGACCCAGGCCATCAGCTGGAGGGCAGAAAGAGCAGAGGGGAATGCCCATGGGTGGTGAAAGAAATTATTCCGTGTTCTGTAGGTCCCTTCAGGAGTGGAAGGAGGGTATGTGTACATTTCGTCTTACCCAGCTCCAGATATCACTGCTTTCCCCGACAGTCTCCTCTGCTTGCCATGATGGGGGCAAGAAGGAGGGATCTATTAAACTTTCAGACCTAGCCATTCATCTGTTCATCTGCTCAGTAACATTTACTAAGGACTAACTATGAAACACATGTTTTGAGAAGCACAGTACTAAACACAGTCCCTGTCCTCAAAACGTCTGCAGTCTAGAGAAACCAACAGACAATAAACATGGACAGATAGCCAAGCACAGTTTAGATCGGGTGGGCAGGGAGGGATTCTGTGGGGTTCGGCAAGTAAGAGAAGCAGCATGGGTGGAGGCAGAGGTTGGCAGGGCCCCCCTGGGTCGTGGCCGTCAACCCCAGCTGTGTATTAGAATCCCTAAGTCACCTGGGAAGATAGCAAACAAAATAATATTCCACTGTCTGGATATACCATAGTTTATTTATCTATCATCTATTGATGGACATCTTGGTTGCTTCTAAGTTCTAGCAGTTTTGAATAAAGCTGCTATAGACATTCGCAGTCAGGGTTTTACATGGATGTAAGTTTTCAACTCATCTGAGTAAATACCAAGGAATGCAATTGCTGGATCATATGTAAAAGCATGTTTAGTTTTGTAAGAAACTCCTGAACTGTCTAACTCCCAGTTATACTGCTTTAATTAGTCTAGGGTAGATTCCAGACCCTGGCATTTTTAAAAGCTTCCCATGTATTCTAATGTGCAGCTATGGTTGAAGATCAGGTAGGCCTTGGTTGGTGACTATGTATTTCATTATAAGCACAATGGGAAGTCATTATGAATTTAAGCAGAGAAGAGGTGTGATCTGGTGCACAAGTTTACGCAGTCCTTCTGGTGGCATCTGAGAATGGATTGGGAAGGGCTGGGAGGGGAGTAAGAGCAGGAATGAATCTGAGAGACAGGTTAGGAGTCCACTGAATTACGGGTCAGAGATGAAAGGAACTTGTACCAGGATAACGGCAGAAAGAAATGGATGCATTCAAAACGAATGTTGGGGGGAAACCTAATAAGCTATGGTTACAGGTTAAATATTGAATTGGGAGGAAACAAAGAGAAATGCGAGGATTGTAAAAAGATACTTCCACTCCTGCTCCAGAAGCAAATTTAAGTCTACCCTATGGATAGACACATAAGATGACCAGACTACTTTATTTTCTGTCTTCTCTCTTTCCCTCCACTTCTTCTTCCTCTTCCTGTCCTTCTCCTTCACCATTTTCTTTATTTTGTTCTTTCGTTTGTTTTGTATTTTTGGAACAAGAAATCCTGTTGACTCAGGACCAACTGCTATTTTAAAGTTAAGAAACTCTTGCAAGTTTCATAATTGAGCATATGCCCTTAAGGTCAATCTCAAAAGGGCACATAATATTTGGGGGATAAGGTAACTTGGCTCTTTTGCCTTTTGTTGGCAGTTACAGCCAAGAGTTGAAATTTCAGAAGAAATGATCTCTTAAGAAGGTTTATCATGGGCTTCCCTGGTGGTGCAGTGGTTGAGAGTCCGCCTGCCGATGCAGGGGACATGGGTTCGTGCCCCAGTCCGGGAAGATCCCACATGCCGCGGAGTGGCTGGGCCCGTGAGCCATGGCCGCTGAGCCTGCGCGTCCGGAGCCTGTGCTCCGCAACGGGAGAGGCCACAACAGTGAGAGGCCCGTGTACCGGAAAAAAAAAAAAAAAAAAAAAGAAGAAGGTTTATCATTCTTGCAACTTTTCTTCTGAAACTCTCCAGCAGATGTTTCTAATGCCTTGAGGGAAAAGAGAGCTGATGAATAGTGCTAGAGCAGCAGAGGGGGTTGAGAAAAAGGAGCCCACCAGAGTTGCAGAAAAAGAGCTTTGAATATTTAGCAAAACAGAAATTTTAAGACACTCAGATGCTTTGTACCAGCTGCTCTCAAAAACCCACCTCACACTGAAAATCAAGGTCACAGTCAAATGTGTCCAATATGGACCAAATGGTCATCGAGGCCTCTAAACTCATTCAGGACATTTGGAATCACATTTGACAGCAGGGCCAGACAAGGAGGCAGCCCTATGAGGAAGAGGGAGGCCCTGACACTAGAAGCAAGGTAGACCTGCACCCTGCAATACCCCCCGCACCTCTGGTCTCCTTCACTCCAAATACCATTCTGGGCCAGAGGTAAAGACCAGAGGTAGCCAGTTCTGAGCTGTGCATGGCTCCATGTTGGTCAACAAGGGGCTTGATCAAGGTAGGCAGACAGGAGTGACCTGTGCTCAGGAATTCTTAAGAGAACTCAAGGCTGTGGGGAGCAGACAGAAAGGTTAAGAGAGGCATGGAGATAGAAGGAGGAAGACACACACACACACAGCAAGGTAGGGAGAAAGAAGGAAAGAGACATTAAGAGTAGTAAAGAGAAAAAAGGAGAGAAAGACAAAGAAGAGAGAAGAGAAGAGGTTAAAGAGAGAAAAGAGAAAGTGGACATGAAGAGAAATTTAGGAGGAAAAGAGAAGAAGGAAAACGGATGGGGCAGGAGAAAAAAGAGGAGAGACCCTTGTATCCCATTCTCATCCCATCAGTCACAGGGCAGAGTTTTCAGGAAGTCTCTCTCCAAGAAACACTCATAAATCTTCCATGAAGCAACAATAGAAGCACAAACCTGTGCATTCGTGTCAGACAGGTCTGTCCACACCTGTCTCCCAGGAAATGAGAACTCCTGGACTGCTCTTTCTAAGTCCCAGCTATGGGATGGACCTGCTCTGGGAAGGGAGGGAGGGGATTAAGATGGGAAGAAAAGGCATGGCTGAGAAATGACCCATCAAGGACCTGGAATTCCTACCAGTAAGTGTCATTAATGGATTAACCTAAGACATCCCAGACTATAAGATGTATCAGGCTTTGCAAAGGAAAGCCTACGAAGCAATATTTTTATTAACAAAGCTTGGTGTGTCTTAAGTAAATTTCTGTGAATTTCTTTCTTTAAAACTGAACCTCGGGACTTCCCTGGTGGCGCAGTGGTTAAGAATCCTGCCAATGCAGGGGACATGGGTTCGAGCCCTGATCCAGGAAGATCCCACATGCCGTGGAGCAACTAAGCCCATGCACCACAACTGCTGAACCTGCACTCTAGAGCCCGCGAACCACAACTACTGAGGCTGCGAGCCACAACTACTGAAGCCTGCGTGACTAGAGCCCATGCTCCACAGCAAGAGAAGCCACCGCAATGAGAAGCCCATGCACCACAACAAACAGTAGTCCCTGCTCACCACAACTAGAGAAAGCCCGTGCGCAGCAATGAGGACCCAACACAGCCAATTAATTAATTATTTTTAAAAACGGAATCTCTTTGGGGTTGGTGCTTACACAGTCTTGCCTGAATGTCAGTTCTACCAACATTTACTGACACTCATTCAATAACAGGCCCTGTACTAGGAACAGGGTACAGAAAAGACAAGGCTCCATGCCTGTCCTCAAAGATCTCATAAGCAGTTCCGTCCAACAGAATTTTCTGCAATGGTGGGCATGTTTTATACGGTGCTATTCAATAGGGCAGCCACTACCCACATGTGGCTATTATCAATACTTAAATGCAAACTAACTGCCATTAAGTAAAATTTAAAATTGAGTCCTTCAGCCACATTTCAAGTGCTCAATAGCCACATGCAGCTAGTGACTCTGTACTGTACTATACAGGCAGAGGATAAGACATGGACATAAACATTTTATTATAAGTGAAGTGGGTGGCCTAAGAGATCCAAAAAAAAAAACGTTTCTGAATAAAGTTATTCAATCTGAATTAGGGGAGAGAGGAAAGAGGAGGAAAGAATAAGGATGGACGTTTCCATAAAGAAAGCACTTTAAGAAGGGTAGATAGGGTTCCACCAACAGAAATGGAGGAGAAGCAGGGCATCCATGGTGGAGGACCAGCCTGAGTCAAGTCATTGAAATGCGACTTTAGTAGAGCCTGTTTTCTGAGAGCAATAAAAAAAAAAAACCCAGTTTATCTGAAGTGTAGGCAGAGGAATGGTGAGAGAGAAGGCTAATTAAGGTGGGTTTGGTCCTTAGGTGGAGAGCTCAGATGCCAAGGAGTTTGCTGGTAATCCTGTAAGCAGTAGGGGGCCACTGAAGATTCTAAGTGAGGGAGAAATGACCTTGGGAATGAGCCTTCAGGCAGCACATGAAGTATCTACTCAAAGGAAGAAACTGAAGCAGTATTGCAAGAAACTGGGAAAGAGATGATGTGACATGAAGAAGGTGGGAAATGAGGGAGGAGTAGCTGCTATTGGATTACAAGAGAGAGGGTTGTACGGAAGCCTTATGTTGCCCCAAATAAGAATGACATCTAGGGGCTTCCCTGGTGGCGCAGTGGTTAAGAATCCGCCTGCCAGTGCAGGGGACACAGGTTCGAGCCCTGCTCCGGGAAGATCCCATATGCCGCGGAGCAACTAAACCCGTGCGCCACAACTACTGATCCTGCATTCTAGAGCCTGTGAGCCACAACTACTGAAGCCCACGTGCCACAACTCTGAAGCCTGCGCACCAAGAACCAGTGCCCCTCAACGAGAAGCTACCCAATGAGAAGCCCGTGCACTGCAACGAAGAGTAGCCCCCGCTCGCCACAACTAGAGAAAAGCCCGTGCGCAGCAACAAAGACCCAACGCAGCCAAAATTTTTTAAAATAAATAATTAAAAAAAAAAAAAGAATGACATCTAAAAGTCTGATTATAATTCTTGAAGGCAGTTCCCTGAAGTCATGCCCTGAGCCAAAGTCTTTGCAGAGGAAGAATCATCCAAGAAAGGTGAGCTTTTTCACAACGATTTGCCAGCCCATTAACCTATACTGAAAGATCCCTTCCCCCAGTGTCATCCCCACCATGTCCCCTCATAAGCCACTACGGGCATATCATCCAAAGAGAATTGGGTGGAAAAAAGGAAGCAAAGAGCAAAATGAGATGGAGAAGGTATTTTTAAAAACATGTGCTAGGGAAGTCAAAACAAATTTCCAGCTATTCCTGCTGGAGGAGATTTTATGGGGCAAGACACCCCCAAAATGGGTTTTTATACTGAATTATACTGTGCACCTCATAAAGCATGGAAACTCCTGGCAGCCTGCACGCACACACACTGCCCTCTCGTTACCTGACCAACCCTCCCCAGCAGGTAGGCATGCTGGGAGGCCCAGGGCCATGCAGGCAGCCCAGTGGAGGTGAAGGGACTGGGATCTGCACTCAGAAGCAGCCCCAGCCCCTTGACGTTAGTAAGGTACTGGCCTCCTCTGGCCCTGGGTCTCCCTCTGTGCAATGAGAGGGCTGGTCTGGATAGGCCTGAGGGCCCTGAGAGTTCTAAATCTGGATGGCCTGCAATGTTGGCTCAGGGATGGACAAAGATCCCCTGTAAAGCTGTGCCTTTATAGAAAGATCTGGGGTGAGGACAAAGAGGACTTGAAGTGGAATCCCTGTCCTCATTCCCTCCTGAAGCGAAGGAAAGATAAGGTGTGGTCATAGGTGGAAAAAAATAGTTGATAAGACCTAATTATTTTAAAAGGTATTGAAAAACTACTCTTGAGCAAAGGGATATTTGGCATGGCATGCAGGAAGTTGGCCTGATCTGGGAATTGAACAGCAGCTCCAGCTCGCTGTGCATCCCATGCTAGGTCACTTCAGTATTTGAACCACAGTTTCCTCATCTGTAAAATGGGAAGTGTTGGGGTGCCTCCCTTAAGAGGCCACCCAAAAGGAAGGGGGCATCATGACAATTGCTGGGGAGTCCCAGGTGGGGCCATGAACTCCAAGAGTCTAATTGACCTGAGTTCCTGACACAGGTCTGGGATTCAGTTTTCCCATCTTTAAAAAAAAAAAAAAAAGGTTCTAGTTTTACTGAGATACAACTGACACATAACCCTGTGTAAGTTTAAGCTATACAATGTGTTGATTTGATACAACTATATATTGCAGAATGATTACCACCAGAGCACTTGCTAACACCTTCATCTCGTCACATAATTACCATTTTGTTTTTGTGGTGAGAACATTTAAGAGCTACTCTCTTAGGAACTTTCAAGAACATAATACAGTATTGTGAACTGTGGCCACCAAGCTGTACATTAGATCCCCAGAATGTATTCATCTTATAACTGGAAATCCGTACTCTTCGATCAACATCTCCCCATTTCCCCCACCCCCCAGTAACCACCATGCTAGTCTCTGTTTCTATGAGTTTGGCGTTTTTAGATTCCACATATCAGTGATATCATACACTATCTGTCTTTTTCTGTCTGACTTATTTCACTTAGCATAATGCCCTGGAGGTCCATCCAACATAGTTGCAAATGGAATGATTTCGTTCTTTCTTATGGCTGAAAAATATTCTATTGTATGTATAAACCACATCTTCTTTATCCATTCATCCTGAGATGAACACTTAGGTTGCTTTCGTATCTCAGCTATTGTAAATAATGCTGCAATCAACATAGGAGTGCATACACCTTTTCGAATTACTGTTTTTCATTTTCTTCAGATAAATAGCCAAAAGTGAAACTGCTGGATCATATAGTAGTTCTATTTTTAATTTTCTGAGGAACTTCCATGCCGTTTTCCATAGTGGCTGCAAAGATTTACATTCCCCCCAAAAGTGCAAGTGGGTCCCCTTTTCTTCTTCTTTAAATAAGCGTTTTGGGCAAAATGCTACCTAATGGCTCAACCACTAAAATTTCTGTGACATTAATGCCTCTGTCAACCTGAAACGTATAAATTTCAAAAGCTTTCAGTGGGCTTCCCTGGTGGCACAGCGGTTAAGAATCCACCTGCCAGTGCAAGGGACACAGGTTTGAGTGCTGGTCCGGGAAGATCCTACATGCCACAGGGCAACTAAGCCCGTGCACCACAACTACCGAGCCTGCACTCTAGAGCCCGTGAGCCTCAACTACTGAAGCCCGCATGCCTAGGGCCCGTGCTCTGCAACAAGAGAAGCCACCACAATGAGAAGCCTGCGCACCGCAATGAAGAGTAGCCCCCGCTTGCCGCAACTAGAGAAAGCCCACACACAGCAACAAAGACCCAACGCAGCCAAAAATTAATTAATTTTTTTTAAAAAAGCTTTCAGCTAGCCTTCTCTGCACTGACCGCCAGCTGCATTTTTACAGAGCCAGTTTCCCAAACCTGTTTATGCCTGTTGTGTTTCTCATAACTCTAAAATTTAATGAAATGTGCAGATTAAAAATTTATGAGCATCAAAAGAAAGTGGCTTCTAGGAGGACTGAGCTGATCTTACGATAAAAATCACTTAAATATTGCTATTGAGTTAGGTCAGGTGTGACAACTATAAAAATTTAGAAAGGAATCATAAAACTCTAGAAGAATTACTTGGCAAAGATCTTTAAGTTCTCAGTCCCCTTTAATGAGACCAACATTGGAGATCATATTCGGAATATTATGAGCATGGCTTATACAAGAAAGATGACATGGAGCTCCAATCAGTTGACCCAGACTCGAAGAAGAGGCCCTGGGCCTACCTCAAATCACTGGCAAATGTATATACATTTACGAATTTTAAGTTAAAAAGGAAACGTTTAATGTGCATTATTATTTTTTTATGATTCCTTGCTTTAATAGACTTTTTCTATTAACTGACCAGCTGCCAATCTACATGGCTTCATAAACGAGGGCTTCTAAAGGAAGCAACTCAACCTAAGCCCAGGTAACCCTCTCCTGAATAGTCTGTCTCCCCACTCAAGTGAGAAAATAATTTAAGGAAGAAAAGAAGAACTGCTTTACCCATCATGTCAAATACTGTGCCAGAAAGAAAGAGACACCCACCCCAGACTCATGATAATTGTTTCCTTTCTGGCTCCTCCCCTGCTGGCTTCAGTTTCTTCTTTTAGTTCTGCAGAGAGAAGAATCATTATCCTATTCTCTGCCTCTCATATGTATCTATATGTATGTACCCACATATGTGTATATATGTGTGTGTGTGTATACATACACACATTTGTATATATACATATATAAACACACATTGTGTGTGTGTGTATGTGTATGTGTGTATATACACATTCACATAGGGTCAGTCAAGAAGAGGACTCCCTGCCTGTGGTCTGGAAGGAATCTGCAAGTATGCAAGTAGATTCTGGGACCCAGAGCTGGCTTAATATTGGAGTGTCTCTTTAGCTGAAGCCCAGAGCGACTCATCCTCCCCAGATCTATCATGCAACCCAGTTTGAAAAACCAATGCCCTAACAAAAGATGGTTCCGGATGACCCTGGACAAGTCACTTCCTCTCTGTTGCATCACCAAAGGTGGTTGGTCAGGCACATACTTACTCTACATTTCACTAGGATCCCAGCAAGCTCTTCATCATGATCACTTCTGGGGAATGAGATTGGGCGGGGGAGAGACTTTCACTTTTTCCCACATAATATTCCTGAATTGTCTGAATTTGTTACTACAACAAGCTTGCATTCCTTTTGTTGAAACCTAAAATTAAGGTTAAAAATTTACTAAGTATGCATGCACCCACTGCTGGAGTTACAGATATTAAAGAGACATGATGTTCAACTCAGGAAGCTTACAAGACTAGCAAGAGAGACAGACAATTAAACAATCACAATATTTTCATGAAAACACGGACTGCAGTGAATATACAAAGTGCTTGCGAGATAACTGTTCTCGGGGGAGCCAGGAAAGTCATCTTGGAAGCAGCAAAGGCACATTCAAGCTGGATCTTAAAACACGGGTAGGAGTTATGAGGCAGGAAAGATATTATTTAAATGTATACGTTAAAGGAAATCTCACAATTAAGTGGGCAAAATTTTAATTTTAAATGAATATCTTTATCTCAGCAGTTGGGTTAAATCCACGTTTCCCAAAGTGTGGTATGAGAGATTAGTTTAGACGGCACGTGGACACTACGCTAACTTTTACAGGCTACCTTCCATTTATAGCAAGTTATTCTGGTGTTCCATTTGTGAGAGTGATACAAAGATTCCTTTTAAAAAATAAATACAGCTAATCCCATTTACTACGTGACCCTGTGCAATTGACTTGATCTCTTTGAATGGCCACATCTTCATCCGTAATACGGAGATGCTAAAAATACCCATGAAAGGGATTTTTTTTTTAATCAAAAAGTTCAAGTGTTATTATCCCAATAGTTTGAACTCCCTGCATTTCTGTGCCCCCAAGGGACTCAGCACAATGTCTGGGATGGAAGAACGACTGAATAATGACGGAAGGGGCTTAGCTCCAAGCAAGGGGAACTTAAGGTGAACCACAGGTTTTGGGTGAACTGGTTGAGTCTAGGGAACGTGAACAGAATTCATCATCCATGCAAACCCCAGTTGATCCTAGTGACTGATGAGGCATCTGAAGCTGTGATTAAGTTGATTAGCAATGTCTAATCACACACATTTTCCATTTATTCATTCCTTCATTCAACTAATAGTTACTGAGTGCCTACTATGTGACAAGCACAGCTCTAGACACCTGCGATTCCAGTAGTGGACAGGACTGGAAGGTTCCTCCTCTCTCATGGAGTATCTTACGCAGTCCAATCTTCCCCACCTACCTGAAGGAGACATGGCTCTGACAATATTCACTTAATCTTATCTGAGGCCCAAAGAGGAACTGTCATTTATTTGAGGCCACAGCAAGTAGATGGCAGAAACAGGACTAGGGCCCAAAGCATTTGCCTCTCAATCTAGCACAGTTTGGTATTTAGCAGGCTTGCAAAACCTGCTTGGCTTTCCAAGATCCGCAGCTGCCCCTTCTCAGCCACCAGCCTTCCCACCTGTTGTCTCTCTCGGGGGAGGGGTTGCCTTCTCTTCCCCAGCTGGGAGCAGGTGAACTGGGGCCATTCCCTGGAGGGTTCTGCAGTTTGGAGATGGTTTACAGGCCAGGAGAATAAAGTGGAGAAAGAAAAGAAGGGAGGGAGGGAGGGATGGTAGGAGTCCTGCTATTGGCAGACAGGTAATTGGTTACTTTGGGTGGTCAGCTTCTTCCAGTCTCCCTCCCTGGGGAAGGCTAGAGAGAAAGTAATTGAAGAAGGTGCCTGAACAAATTAGTGTGAGACTGGGCTTAAAAATCTGAGTTGCACCTGGGTTCAGAGCTGAGGGTTTGATCTTCAGACGCCCGAGAAAGGATACAGAGATGGAGGAAGGAAGGGAGGGAGTCGGCTTTATCCTGCTGCAGCAGAGCTTCCAGCCTCAGAAGCTCCTAAAGGGAACCTTTCTTTCCCTCCTGGGCTCCTGCTGAGCTGAGGGGGCTGAGAAGAACCTCAAATATCACTTATCTTAATCTCATCACATGAGAAATGGTAGGAAGCCCAGAAAGTGGAAGGGACTTGACCACAGACACCAGCAGAACTGGGACCAAACCCCAGGAACCCTGGCTCCTAATTCCAGCACCAGATGACCCTGCCCCCTGGCTCCATGAGGTCTTTACTCACAGGACTTCCTGTGAATTGCCCTAAACATGCTCCAACTGCAAATAAAGTGGGGAGGGGATGTGTCCTAGGGATTAAAGTATAGGTCTGTTTATCTTTGTTTATTTAACAGACACCTAGATGGCATTTGCTGAGTGGTGGGCAATGGTCTACATGCTCTGCAAACTTTAGCTCTTGGAATCCTGATAGCAATCTCCTGATAAGCAACAGAACAACCCAATGAGGCGGCTACCTTGTAAGATGGTGTTCACAAACTACCACCCCTACCGCTGTCCATGTGACATTCATTTGCTCAGGAAA
Organism: Mesoplodon bidens; assembly: GCF_964165515.1. Lineage (NCBI taxonomy): Eukaryota > Metazoa > Chordata > Mammalia > Artiodactyla > Ziphiidae > Mesoplodon > Mesoplodon bidens. Next base: position 17,005,329 of record NC_138162.1, on the reverse strand, counting down.
CATCTACTCAGCACCTACTATGTGCTGTGTAATGCATTATATAGTTGAGAGGAGCCAAAAAATGAACAAGACACATTCCCTACCATCAAGGAGCTGCCAGATAAAGCTTTTTGGGTTTTGTTTTTTGTTTTTTTTTTTAAATAAACAGGATAGAAAGCTATGAGGGGGACGGTGTACCAGGGAAGGCTTTGGTCAGGGAAGACTTCTTGGAGGAGGTGACTTGAGTTCTATGAGAAAAGGAAATATGAACCCAGAGAAGAAGGCAAAAATTTTTAAAGTTTCTAGACTGTGAAAAGGAATTAAGATTTTATCTTAAGAGCAATGAGAAACATTTACAGGCTTTAAACAAGAGAGTGGCAAGATCCAATTTGCTTTTTGAAAAAGATCACTCTGGTTACTGTATACAGCAGGGATGGCAAACTTGTTCTGTACAGGAACAATTAGGAAATATATTAAGTTTGGTAGGCCGGATACTCATTGTTGCTACTATTCAACTCCGCTGTTGTAAAGCAAAAGCAACCACAGACAATACATACACAAGGGTATGAGTGTGACTGTGTTCCAATACATCTTTTTTTATTAATGGACACTGATATTTGAATTTCATATAATTGTCGCATATCACGAAATATGATTCTTCTTTTGATTTTTTCAAGTATTTAAACAAGTAAATAGACTTACAGGCCACACAAAAGCAGGCAGCAAGCTGGATTTGGCAATGTGCTATATATCAAAAAATATCAAGAAAGGATAAGGAGGATGGAGAGGCAGCAAGACGACCAGTTAGGAGACTGAGGTAATAGCCCAAGTGAGCTTGGACAAAGGTGGTGGCAGGAGGACATCACGAGAAGTGAAGAAGTTTGACAGTCATTTTAGAAGTCAAACCAACAAGGTTGGTTGACTGAAAGAATGAGAGAGGCAAAGGAAGGGAGATATCAAAGATGATTCCTTTGCTTGAATAACTGGGTGAATGGTCGCCTGGTTTCCTGAGACGGAAGGGATGTGGGGAGAGCAGGTTTGGGGGGACAAATCACACATTGGTAATATGATTCCTGACAGCAGAGAGAGAAACAGGGTCCCTGCAGGTTGCCAGATAAAATACTGGCTGTCCAGCTAAATTTGCATTTCTGATCATCAGAGAGTCATTTTTAGCATAACTACATCCCAAATATTGCATGGGACATATGGGACGTAGTTATACTAAGCAAGTATTCATTGTCTGAAATTCGACTGGGCATCCGGCATTTTATTTTTTGCATTTATTTTTTGTTCACAAAATATGCCAATCCTACTAGGGGGATAGCCTTGGAGGAGAAAGGAAGGTTCCTCAGAAGAGGTAATAACTGAGCTAAGGCTAGGAGATGGCCAGGTGAATGAGACCAGAAAAGCATTATAAGCAGAGAAAACAGCATTTCTATTCAGGACTCAGGTAGGGGGAATATGCCTGGTTCCCCCCACCCCCCACAGAAACCTGTCGGTCATCAGTGAAGCTAGTGCCCCAAGTGCCATGGGGAATGTCAGGAGGTGAGGCCGAAGAGATACCCAGGGACCACTGCCCCCAGGGTGTCCAGGGACACACCAAGGATTCGGTACACTTCTTAAAGTACAGATTCCCAGGCCCCTCCCAGGTGCTTCCACTGATCTGGAAGGGAAAACCCGGACTCTAAGATGATTCTGAGGAGTCACTAACTTTGGGGAAAACTGGGCTAAATAATCTGGGACCTTTCCCAGTGACAAATCCCAGGAGCCTAGGAAGTTGCTGCCGGCTGTGAAGTCTTGAAAAGAGTAACCCAGGTAAATCAGAGCAAAGGCAGCAGAGAACAAGCCCGCAGCCTCCCAAGGGGACTCCTGAGAAGGGGGTTCTGTCCATTTGGATGGAAGTAGGTGGTCCAGAATGTTTGTCCACGGACCCACCCAGCTCCCCAAGAGTCCCTAGGCCTCTGGTACCCGGTTCTCATTGGAGCCCTCAGCTCCTGCAAGGAGACAGACGTCCCCATGGCTCTCCTTGCCGCCCTGCCTCCTTCCCTCCTCAGCCCACAGCCACCACCGAAATGATTCCCCCCAATGCAGCTATGACTGTGACTGGAAATCTCTTTACTGCTGATTCTGCTAATGGAAATGTTCCTTCCCTTTGCGGCTGCCTGCAAAGCCACTCGTGACTTCCCCCGGTGCCTGAGAGCAAGGCTTTGTCAGCCAGCAGCCACCAGAAGGGAGAGGGTTCTGCCCTGATTGCCTCCCCCAAGACCCGCCTGCCTTAGACTCAGGCTCTCCGAGCTTCTCTGGCCAAACTGTCCTCAGACAACCCGGGAGCCCCCCGGGAGCCCCCTCCCTCCCCACCGCTTCCCCCTGCTCTTGGAGAGGGAGCAGAGATCAATGGTCAATTTCATCCTTTTTCTCCTCCTAGTGGGGAGAGAGGGAGGGAGGGCAGAGGCCAAAGCCCTCATGCTGGAGTGGAAAGAGGGGGGAGGGAGAGGGAATTGCATTCATTAGTTATTCATACCTCCACCTCCTTCCACAACAAGGATCCAGGTGGCTAAGAGGCACGGAGCACAAACTGTGCTAGGTGCTTTGCACACACTATCTCCGTAAGGATCATATGGCTTAGTGTAAGTAAAAACTGAGCACAGTGTTGGACACTGACTACAACTGAAGATGGAGGCCTCTCCAAAAGTAAGGATCGCAGCGACCCAGAGAAGGGACTGCTGTGTTACCTTCGCTTTCTTCACGGGCATACAGAGGTCTGCAGTTAGGAAGTAGTGCAGCCGGGATTCTATCCCAGGGCTTTGGGCCTTTCGAGCTGGCACACCCAGTCAGAGGAGCTGGGCTACAGACTGGATTTTGCCACGGCTTAGCTGTGGGACCTTGCAAATGTACTTCTTTTTGCTAGGTAAATGAGGGAGCTGGGCTGGATCTCAAAGGCATTCTTTTACCCAGTTCTAACACTCCAGGAGAACTATACACTATTTATTAGGACTTTTATAGCATTATAATATATATATATTATATATTATTACCTATATCCCGTATGTATAGATAATGTAATATAAATTCCATTTTCAAGGTAGGAGCATAAAAACTGCACAATGCTGCTAAGGAGCACTAGGCGACAAAAGTCAACTTGGGAGGAAGGGGAGGAGTGACAGGGACGTTGACCTAGTCAAACAGGGGCTGCATCTCAGACAACAGATGCTCGACAATTTCTAGAAAAGGAATGCAGAGCTTCTCTAAGTTCCTGGAAGGTCTAGGGAACAGGTTCCCTAGTATAACAGTATATGACCAGCAGAAGGTGGGAATTCCCTAAGCACTGGCAGAAGAAGGAAGTGGAAAGGGAAGAAGAAAGGGGAAGGAGGAAGGAGAGAGGGGAAGGAGGAAGGAGAGAGGGGAAGGAGGAAGCGAGGAAGGAGGGAAGGAGGAACATCAAGAAGGCACGGCAGCATGGGAATCTGCTTGTCAAGGAGTCCAGGGCTAACGCGTGACGTCTAGAGAAGATGAGACAAGGCCCGGTGCTCTCCTGGCAGCCGAGCAAGGAGCGACAGGGCCTGGGGAGATGCTGAGTCAGCTCCTGGCAGCCCAGAAGTGAGGTGTTGAGTCCCTCAGGCCTGTGAGGCTGTCACACCTGAAGTTCCTCTATAAGAAACGTCTGCAACTGCTTGGTAATGAGAGGAGGAAGAGATAAAAAGTACAAGAGGTTGTTAAAGAGGTGAACACTCTAGAGCACTCCTAGTTCTGGGCAGTGTGGAAGGCAGAGAGAGCATGGAGTTTGGAACCAGGCACACCTGGGACAGGACGCAGCTCAGCTGTATGGCAGCTGTGTGATCTTGGGTATGTTTCTTAACTCCCCTGAGCTTCCGTGCTCACCTATAACATGGGATGAATCCTAGCTGTCTTTCAGCAGTATGGAAAGAAGGAAATGCAGTAACAGATGTGCCAGCCCTGCATCCAGGGCACAGTAAACGTTCAATGAATGGTTGCTTTTTTCATAGCCTACCCCATGCCAGAAGGGTGAAGTCCAGCATACCAGCTCCTCCCACCCCCAGTGGCCTGGACTAAGGTGGGAGGAAGGCACACCAGACCAGGAATCAAAAGATTGGATCTGGTTCCTGCTCCACCACTGACATGCTATGGTGACCTTGACTTCTCCATCTTTATATAAAAGGGTTTCGTTTAGAAAATGTCCTAAATTCTTACCATTTACAGCAGGTGATGATCCCAACACCATGGATGGATCACCTCCCCCCAAACATTCAGTGCCCCTCTGTCTGGCACAATACAAAGGTGCTAATCCCTTATCTGGCTTCCATGATTCTCAAGAAAAGGTCTTCCCTAAACCCAACTCTTTTTCCTCTAATCAAACTGGTCTCATTCCTCTTCCTACAAACACCCCAGAATAATAAGGAGGCAGGAGAAGGTAGAGGCAGTAGCTGTGGAAGCTCAGAAGAGGGAAGGTTTCATTGAAGAGGTGGCATTCCAGCTCAGCCTTTACAGAGGAGTGGAATTGCAACACCTCTCCAGCTCGGCACAGTATGGATTCTGAGCTGAGACTTGGCAAACCTAAGTTTCTAGTCATCTAAGATGCCCTGAACACCTAGGATGTGCCAAGCACAGGGTGAATCACTGCAGCCCCAGAGATGAGGGAGGGATGTTCTCTGCCTGTGGAGCTCTTAGGCAAGTAGCACAAGACAGACAGAGAAACACATTAAGTTCTGCTCTCACTCTGCCCCGAGTCACCATCCTCTCTCACCTGAACACACTCCTGCAGACCTTCCTCTCCCATCCTTGCTCCTCTGCAGAGCAGCCTGAGTAATTCCCTTGAGACAGAAGTCAGTTACGGATACTCTTCTGCTTAACGTCCTGCCTGGCTCTCCATGGCACTCACAGTAAAAGCCTAAATCCTGTCCTGTCCACCCCCCACTCACTCCACTCCGGCCATACTGGCCTTCTTGCTGGCCCCTGAACGATCCAGGTGTGCTCTGGAGTCAGGTCTTTGCTGAAGCCGTTCTCTGCCCGGAATACTCTTTCACATATCTGCTTGGTGACGCCTTCATGGCCTTCAGGTCTTGGTCCAATCCTATAATCTCAATAAGCAATCCTTTGGCCCTATTTAATATTAAAATTGATTTCCTCACCTCAATAACGTTCATTTTCTTTTTGCCCTTCTTTTTTATAGAATCTATCACCTTCTCACATACCACATAATTTTCTTATCTATTATGTTTATCATCTTCTCCCCAACACACATACACATGCACACACACACATGCATATATACACGTACTCCTGGATATGAGCTCTCTGAACACAGAAATTTATGTCTTTTGTTCTCCATATATCTTAAGTGGCTGGAGCAGTGCCTAGCATGTTGTAGGCGCTCAGTAGTTCTAAGGGACCAGCCACTGTTACACCAGTCTTTATATTGCTAGTGGGCACCAAGGCCCAGAGTGTCCAACTTTAGTGCCAAGAGGTCAGGAAAGGCTTCAAAGGTAAAGTTCATAGTTGAATTCAGCCTTGAAAGGTAAGAAGGAATTTTCCCAGGGCCTTTGGGGCAGAGTTACAGAACAAGAAAGAAGGGTTCTTAGCACAGGACAGTCTGGGCAGAGTCTGATCATGGATCTTGTAGCTCAATAAGCAGCTTGAACTTCATACTAAGAATTATGGGGAGTCAGTGAAGTGCTTTAGGAGAGGATGGCCAGGATCCGATTTGGGTTTTTAATGAACTCCCTCTGTCTGCAAGTACAGACGATGGACTAGAGAGGTTAAGACCAGAGGAAGATAGACCAGTGGGTTGACAGCTGAAATCGTAGTCGAGAGAAGTGTTGACGTCTGACCCTGCCGGGGGCCGTGACAACGGGCATGGAGAAAGGGTTCCTTCTCAGGTGAAAACCCTAATGGTTGATGACATACAACATCCTTGTCAATTTTCGACTCACAGAGGGGCTGCCTGCACGCTCCAGTATGCCAGTAAGGAAGCTAGAAATCTTCCAGTCCTGAAGCTTACATTGGGTAGTCACCACCCCACCCCCTTCCAAATCAAAGAAAAGTCTTCCTGGGGGCTGCTGTCCTGAAGAACTGCAGACGGCAGTGAAGAGCCAGTGAGAGGAGAGCAGAGTGAGTCCTGCCAAGCACCGCTGCCTGCCTTCTCAGGGGCCGAGAGGCTGCAAGCCCTGCCGGGAGGAAAGAAAAGCCAGCTCTCTCTCGCTATAGTTAATCTTCTGTTGCCACTAGCTGGTCAGTATGAGAACTTGGGGAAGTATCAGCCCTGCAAAGAAAGCATCCCCGTAATGCTGCTGCACCTCAAGGTTAAATCTGACTCTTTCTTTCTTTTTCTGGAAAAGAGCAGGCTTCTGCTCACCCTCAAGGCAGCTAGAGTGAAAAGCAATGAGGCTCCCTCCTCCCCAGCACAAAACCCATTGGCTCAGGCTCTCAGCAGAGACTGGAGCCAACCAGCTCCAGGATACCCTGGGCAGGAGAACAAATTCAACTTCCCCAGGGATATCTTTCTCCTTAGATTTTTGTTTCTTTGTTTGTTTGTTTTGCAGGGAGAGGAGGAGAGACTTGGTGCACCTTATGATGGTCAACCAAGTTGCACACCTGAGACTTATTTAACCCAGAGCCACGTGTTGGTAGTCAGTGTGATGAAAAGAAGCGTGGAGGGGAATTCAAGAGCACTGGGTTTAAGTGTGAACAGCTGGTCCTTAGGTAGATTACCTCCCTTGTCTGGGACCCAGTGTTACCATTTAAGTGAAGGGGGTAGATTCAATGTGCTCTGAGAGTCTGTGATGCTGTAAGGCCATCAGAGTTGATGGTCATGGTCACAGCTTTCATGGCTTTACCCGAAGAAGTCACTGTCACTCTCCGTCCTTCTCTCTCCCCAGCCCACGTGTCCACACCATCCTATGGCAGCCAACGCCTAGCTTACAGCCAAGCAAGGAGGTAAGAAGCAGGCAGCTTTGCCTGCCGGGGGCCTAGGCAAACCTACTGTTGGACCTGCTGTAAATTAGTATTATTGAATGATCTTGCAGCCTGAGGGCCCCATTCAGGATAAGGATCAAGCTCTGGGTCACAAAAGCTCGCAGAGCTGGGCTATCTTGATGGCTAGTGTTCCTGACCCCCAGAAACAGCAAATCTGGATGGCCTTGACCCAACCTGGGCCTCTCTAACAGCTAAAACGAATCCTCCTCTCACCCTGCCCCATCACCCTCTCGGTAACATAGTATAATGGTCCCTTGGTATCTGCAGGAGATTGATTCCAGGACCCCACCCCTTTCCAAGACCCAAGGATGTACCAGTCCCTTATATAAAATGGCACAGTGCAGTCGGCCCACGGCTGATTGAATCTGGGGATGTAGAACCCACGGCTACGGAGGGCTAATTGTACTTTCTGAGGGCAGATGATATATCTGTCTCTGCCCTAATTATTAAATAGAGTTCATCAGATCTGAACTGGCAAAGGGGTGGGGGTGGAGTAAGGGAAGTGAGTGAAAAGGGGGAAAAACTCAGATCAGAGACCACTGAACCGCCCCCCCCCACCTTGTTTACAATATCTCAGAAACCTGGACCATCAGAGCAGGACGGGACCTTGGAGTCTGAATGCTACTGAAATGCTTTAGTGATAAGGAACCTGGAGCCCAAATGAGGAAATAACATTTTTTAAGCTTTGTCTGAAGACATCAAATTCGCCCTCTCACCCACCCCGGAATCTCTCCCTCTTACCCATTCTGGAAAAAACACTGGGATTGATTTTAATGAATATTCTGTGGTCAGAAATCCCTACAGAAAACCCAGCTTATACTATTTGTATCTGTTTTTTTTTTTTCTCCCACTTAATAACTGTCATCAACCTTCAGAATCAAGGCAGAAACCAAAAGGGGCAGATAGCCTCAATGCCTCTGGTCCTTTCTCCAAATGCCTGCCAAATAGCTGTGTGGTCCCTGCTTGAAGACTTCCTCCCATGTGGACCCTGTCATCATTAGAGGTGAGAAGGCTTGGTTGTTGGGCAGCTCCCAGGGACACATCCTCCTGTCATGTTGTGCTCCATCCCCTTAGTATTTGCACCTTTAGGACATTCTTTAGAACCAGACAGGAAAAAAAAGCACGTGCCTCACTCCCTGTTGACGTTCGAAGAAAGCTTCTCCAGCCCTTGTGGACTGTCCTTAGGCTAAACTCCCTGCTTCTAGCAACCTTTCTGACCTTGTGCCTGGTCCCTCACTCCTTCTGGGGGCTTCTCTCTTTTGGTGTCCATTTTTGCCTGTATTTTAAGGAATCTTTGCAGACCTGACCAAGTGGGCATTTCAGAGCATCTCTGTCTTCCACCCAAGCCAATCAGCTTCCTGCAAACAGCATCCTTTCAGGACAGATCCTGAGGACACTGCCAGATCTGCTCATGCAGATGCATTTAAAAACATACTACTGGATGGTTTTTCTTTCTCCACACACCCTCCCCCAAATAGAGAGCACATTCCTCACCTGTGTGATTTATATGACGAGGTAAATTAGTAATGGATGTTGACAATGAGTGGTTACTCAGTTTTATCTCCTTTCCCCCTTTTGCTGAATCAAGGCTCATGGTAAACAGTCCAGCCTGGCCACTATCAAGCACAGGAAGAAGGATGCCATTTCCCTAGCGGTGGGCATGAAAGCTAAATCCACAAGCAGACTCTGGAGCTGCCTGGGGGCAGATGAGCACTGGGTGATGTGCGGGTTCACCTCAGAAGCCCTGCATGGACAGTTGCTCCCGTTCAAATTCTTTCTTTTCCATCAGTCCTCCCCAACACCCCCATGTCACCAGCAAAGGAAAGGAGCCAGTGAGAAGAAAGAGCAGCTAGTCAGTGTTACAGAGTGGGTCAGGACACTTCAAGTTCATAGAATCTCTGCACCGAAGGATTATTTTAGGGCTCAGCTACCCACTCATATTATAGCACAAAGAACTGAAGATCCGGGGGAAATGACGTGTTCAAGGTCAGAGCGGGCCACGGCTGAGAGCTCCAGGTCCTAAGCAACATCAAGTCCCCCAGCTGTACTGGAGCATTCAACTTCTCCTCCAGCCCATCCTCCATGACCTCACTCAGTTTTTGTTTTTTTGGGTTTTCTTCCTGTCCAGGAAACGTCCCCAGCTTTCTCTAAGTCTAAAGAGATATCTCCCTCCCTGATGTTACAGAATGTGTCATATTCATCACTCCCTGGCACCACTACATAGAATGCCCTTTGACATCCCATGAGTCATGGAACTTTGAGTTGGCAGGGTCATCGGAGGTCATTTAATTCATGCCTCACTCTCGCACTCTCATACTTCAGCACCAATGTAGCTAAAGTTCCCCTGAGAAAGGTTCTTGCCGTGCTGATGATTGTTGTGTTTCCTCTCCAGGACCCTGCACCATGCCCTACATAAATGTAACCAGCCCCTCAGTCCATATTTGGCTCAAGGTGGCTGTTTAGCAATTACCAAGAATGTAGGTGTCTGATGGGCTGAGATTCCAGTCCCAGGTCTGCATTTACTCAAAGTGAGACATTAGACTAGGCACCTGACCTCTCTGAAGAATGTTTCCTTACCTGTAAAATGGGAATAAATTACAACAGTGCCCACTTCATATATTTTATGTGAGTAAATAATAAAAGGCAAGAGGAAAGCTCTGAGCACCACAGTAAGGATTCCACAACTATTTGCTATTCCTTGATCAATTTCAAGGAAATTCACTTTATCAGGACCACTGACTTAGATTCTAAAGAAGAGGCCCAGACATAGAAACTTGGGGGGTATTTCACCTCTGAGGGAAACTTCCACCTACATAAAGCAGGCTGGAACATGAAGGGAAGATTAGAAACATGAAGAGGAAAAGACCTGAAGAAAAGTCTTTTAAGTCTGGGCATTACCAACGATAGAGCCAATAATTCAAACAAGAGAGGCAGGCAGAATGGAGGGAGGGAAGGCCAGGTATGTCGGTGACTTTGGTGAATAGGGACGGTAGACAGTGTGTGCAAAATAATTGTGAGCTTCCCCAACTGGACTTGGAGTAGAATGGGAACTCTACCTTTTATTTGTTTGTTCACCGCCCCTTAACACCAGGGACATTTTACCACCACCAACTCTAGACCCACAACCCAAAGCATAGCCTGAGGGCTTTGGTAGACACTATCACCCCCTAGTGGTGGCTCCACACACCCTGCTCTTGGCAGGATTCAGCATTTACCATCTTTGCATGTGCATCTGTGGCGCATGCCGTCTCCAAATCCCTTGAACTGGTGACCTAGTAGTGAAAGACTCACCCAACTCGCCAGAGACAAACACTAGGGAAGGAGGTTTAGAAGGTCTGAAGATGGGATGATGGGATGGGGCTCCTTGAGGACCCTGGGGGAGATACGGTCATAAATGACTCATAGTACCCCCCCGCCCTCATTTTCAGCCAGCCTGGCCCTCCCAGAGCTCACTGTGCACTCTGTGTTTACACACAAACAGTGGAAGAACAACACAAATAAAAAGCCCACGTCTCCCTACACAGATCCTGCTATACTCGGCCATCTGGCGACTACCTCGCTAGCCAAATCCCTGGTAGGAGTGCCTTGGGCTGCCAGTCCAGGGCGCCGGGGAAGGAGGAGGAGGAACCTGATTCCCCAAAGGGCTCAGGGCTTCCAAGGAGGGCTGCACCTGCCACTCCACAGCAGGCAGTCCCCAGCCGCAGAGGCTCAGCCGCCTGCGTCAGAGAAGGCAGAAGCCTCCAAGTGGAGAGCACCAGGAGACTCCGATGCTGAAGCACAGGCCTGGGGGATTTGACACTTCCAGCTCCTCACTCAGGTCCTCACTCAGCCTGCCCTGGGCTCCCAGGTACCCATTTCCTCTTGAAAGCCAAAGTTTAAAAACACAGAGATTGCCAGCTCCAGGAATTCTGGAGCGACTCCTGTAGCTGGCTGGACCAGGTCCTCCACATCCTAGGGAAACTGGCACGCTCTGGGGTCCTCGCTTCCAAGTCATGCCATACCCAAGGATGCCCCCCCCCACCCTTTCTCCTTCATTTGAACAGCCATTTAGAAGGATCCCCACTCCCTCCCTCTCCGGACATGCGGAGTAGAGAGATCTCGAGGGTGGAGGGAGAAGGTTGGGATTGGAAGTGGTGACGGACACCCTCCGTTTCTCTGGAAGGACTCTTCCCTGCGGCGGAGTCACAGGAGTTGGCCATGAGCCCAAGCTTAGCTCTTTGCCCTAAGGAACCCCATCTTCACCCCCATCCCCTTACTTGGAAATGGGCAGCTCACAAGTGCACGTGGGAATGGCTCTTGGTGTGTGTGTGTATGTGTGTGCCCCCGCACGCGTGTGTATGCTTGAACGTGTGTGTGGCACGCCAGACGTGCCGCCGCGGAAAGTCCCCTGGGAACCTGCAAGGCGCTCTCCCGCCTAGCATCCCACAAAGCTCAGCACGCTCAAGTTACAGCCAGCTGGGGAGAGCCCAGGGGCCAGAAACCCGAGGCACATGCTCAGACCAGGAAAGGGCCTGGCACTCGCTCAAATCTCCGAAGGCGGCCAGCACGAAAGGGAAGGGGCGGGCGGGCGGCGTCACAAAAATACATCAAAAATATTATGGCTCCCAGGAGAGAGGAGTCTAGTCCATTGATTACTCTCTGGGGCTTCTCGGGCGAGCAAGGAGTTAACCTCAGAGGTTCAAGCCGGGGCCCCGAAGGCGCGGACATCGAAGGCCCATCACCCCCGCGGTGCCGGACCTGAGCCGGATCCCGAGGTCTGGACTCTGGGAAGAGCCGCCGGCGCCTTGCTGGAGCTGCTGTTGGCCAGACTCCGACAACCAATCGCACCCCGCTCCCCCAAGAGGGGAGGGGGGAGAGAGACCGGCGAGCGCGGGAGAGCTAAGGGGGAACAACATTTTTGTAAACGCTCTCCGAGATAATTAAGCGATCAATTACCCGGGTGGGAAATCAGCTGCGCCTCCCACAGCTACCTGGATGGGCCGACTCCTCCGGGATTCGCGCTGGGAACCAGCAGGCAGCAAGCTGCGGGCGAACTTTCTGATTAACTTTTACGTTTGAGCCCCCACCCCCATCCTTTTCCTCTCCCCTTCCTTTTTCATGCCTTTAAGTTATTATTATTAGCCCAGTGAGTGAGCTGCGAGGTCAAACCTGCTCTCCGCCGGGAGGGGGGTAGGAAGGCGAATGCGACCACGGGGATGGAGGGAGAATCTGAAAGTGGAGGGAGCCCTTGGGTTCCAAACGCCAGTGCTCGGAAATCACTCAATCCTCCCCAGCCCCATTTCACAGATGGCTAAAACTGAGGCCCAGAGAGGGGAAGCGACTTGGCCAAGGTCACCTAACCCATCGGGAGGCCGAATTTATGCGGACTGAGAGATTCTACATGGAGCGACTCCGCTCCGATTCTCGAGAAAATCGAACCGGAAGAGCAGAGCCGACGACTCCGAGGCGAGAGCGAGGGGGCGGTGACCGCGGGCGGCCAGTGGCCGTGTGCCCCAGGAGCAGTGGACGGCTGGACCCAGACCTGGCTCCCGAGCGGGGAACTACCACGGCCCCCAGCTCAAGCACACTCAGGCAGTTGGGGTTTCGGCGTCAGCGACGGATCGCGGCAGAGCTCAACGTCTGCACTGAGAGACGGACGGACAGGTCCCCACCGCGGGAAGGTTGGCACGCCCCCGGTCTCCCGCCACGCGCTCGCCCAGATACTGCCCCGGACTCATTCCAACCACCTGTACGCCCTCCGGGCCCCTCAGCTGCCCTCACTCAACCCCGTTCGGGGCAGCCCGGGGCGGGAATCCCCAGGGCGCCCCCACCCGTCTGGCTTCACTTGGGGGCTCCCGGTTCCCTGGGACCCCGCGTGTGCCGGCGCCCAGCCTTACCCAGAGTGAAGAAGGGCAGCTCTGTGTTGTCCAGGTCGTCCTGCACCGCGATGCGCCCCGGCAGCTCGTTACGCACAAAGAGCAGGAGGCGCGACTCGGCGGCGGTGCCCGCGGAGCCAGCGGAGCCCGAGGACGCGGCGGCGGCGGCGGCTCCTGCCCCGGTCCCACTCCCGGCCCCGGCGCGGGTGCCGCTCCAGCCGATATCGCTCTCCCGCAGGGCAGGCAGCGTGGACACCGTGACTGTCTTGAGCCGGCATGGGCTGTCGGGCTCCCGCGAGGCGGCGGCGGTGGCGCCGGCCAGAAGCGGCGGCGGCGGCAGCAGGAGCAGGAACAGCAGCAGCGGCGGCGGCACCGGATGGAAGCCGAGCCTCAGCTGCCCCCGGAGCACCGAGCTGGGGCCGGGGCTGCGCCGAGCGCCGGCGGCGGCCATGGCGGGAGGGGCTGCGGTGCTGCGAGCGGCGGTGGCGAAGGAGGAGGAAGAGACAGCGGCGGCGGCGGACGCCGAAGCGAACCAGGACGCCGGAGCTAAGGAGTCGTGGGAGCCGCTCGCTAGCAGCTCCCGGCTCCGGGCTCCGCCTCCCAATCGGCCCTGGCCCGCCCCACCCCCCCGCGCCGCCTCCCCGGGCCCCGCCGCCCGCCCCTTCTCTGGCTCCCCACTCAGACCCCGAGCTTCTCGGAGGCTCCGCCCAGCCTCGTGCGAATCCCAGTCGCCCCCTCTCCTTTCCCAGGATCCCCCAATCCGCCCTCACAATATTCTTTAGCCACAGCACCCCTCTGCAAATTCCTAAGGCTTAGGGACTCCAGGTGCTTCCCCTTATTCCCCTGGGCTCAACCCAGCTCGCCCAGCTTTGCCCCACCCCTGGCCCAACCCAGAGGCTGCACCTGGGGGCGCGCCTTAGCCCAGCCTTGCTCCAGACCCCGCCTTCTGGGGGGTAGGGGCGCCTGAGGATGGTCAAGACAACTTTGTCTCCCCTCAAGCCCAATAACAAGTCCTGTACCCTTTCCTAGTCCCTGAAATAATTCCTCGTGACCTTAGAGACCCCTGCCCACCCACTTGGCCACAACTCAGGCATTCCTTCTCCCACCTCTCCCATGTACCCAGGCCTCCGAGGTTGCACCAACAGCTAATGGACAAAGGGTTGTCGAACTCCACCCTCTAAGGCCCCCACCCTCCTGCACTGACTCCAGGAGGATGCTCTGGCCCCCAGCTGGCGCCCTGCAAGCCAGCGCTTTTTTCTGGATCCTGTTCCCAACCTGGACAGCACTACTTGGCTGCTCTGCGTGTAAAATTCCTGAAAAGGGTGCGAGGTAGAGACCTACTGCTCTGTCTGCTTCTGGCTCCCACGGGCTCCCACATCCTCTGCCCCCACTTCCGGAGGAGAGGTCTGTTCACCGACTCTTCAACCCCGCCCCACCCCACCCCCAAGCCCGGTCGTTTTTCTCCTGGATTCAAGCTGAGCTCTAAACCTAGGTCCTCGGACACAGGGCAGCCTTTTGGCCCTGGGCAGGTTCTCTCTGACCCACATAGCCGGTATCCCCCAGCGAGCCATCACCCTGCAGGAATCTGGACCCTGAGTGGCCCGCCTTCTCTACTCCCCTCCTTTTCTTCATCTTTCCTCTCTCTGTTCTCTCTTTCATCTCTCCACTCATTTCATTCTTAACCTTGTCTTGACTTTAATCTTATAAATGCTTCCTACCTATTATTTGTGAGCCATTTCCCATCTCCCGGTATTTCTTGCCCATCTGCACCTTTGCTGTGGTCTCCTCCGTGCATTAACTTCTCTCATCTTAGCTCTTCCCTCTTCTGCCTCTTTTCTCCTTTCCATATTTAACCCTTCATAGGAAAGGCCTTTTTCCCTCTCCCAGCACATTTTATTTACTTTTTCATGACTTTGGATAAAGGAAGAGGACTTAAAAGAAGGAAAAATCAAAACCTGTTTTGTGAACTTGGACTTAATTATACTGTTTATTAAGCACTCTCCAAGTGCTAGACATGTACCTATGTTAACTTTTATACATAAGCATACTCCAATGAGATGGGTATTATGATTCCCATTTTCCAGATGAGGAAACTGAGGTCAGGAGGTCAGGGAGGTAAAGGGACTTCCCAGGGTCACTCAGCTAATGAGCACAAGAGCTAAGATCTGAACTCCAAGCTCCAAAGCCTTGGCTGTTTCCACTGAAACACACTGTCCTCAGTGACCTTGTAAAAGCCCACCTATCAAAGATGTTGTGAAAGGCACATCTGCATGAGTGCATTTGGGTCTTTTTCAGCTCTGAGGTTTGTAAGGTATGCTTCTCCTGTCTCAGTTTACTAATCTGTGAACCCAAGGAGGGGGCGGGGGTGTGGAAATCTGGCTTTTCAAGTCCTCTGATTCTAAATTGTCTCCTGCCTCTCCGATGCCTGCTCCAGTTCATTTACTCCTCCAAAATATGTCGCCCTGGCTCCCTCAGTCTCTCCTTTGTACCCTTACAATCCGCCACTATCCTCTGCAATGGGGCTTTCTGATTTTCTATGCCCCTTTCTTCAAATATGCTGACATAGTCCATTTATAGAAGTGCACACCAGGAAAAAAGGGCTCCCTTATGTAAGGCAGAGTCTGTGCAAGTCCTTCATGGACCCCTGGTACAAAGGCCTGTCGAATGAGACCAACACTTTCATTCATTCATTCACCACCGAATGTCTAGGGCTCCTACCAGGCACTATAAGGGGATGCAGAGATGCATAAACACAGCTCCTGCCCTTGGAGAGTTTATAACAATGGGGAGGGAGGTGTGGGGATGAGAGAACACAGAAATATCTCAGATACCAGGCAGGCAGGCAGGCAGACAGACAGACGTGTTTCTTTTATGAGGTGCTCTGAAACATATGCTTGGAGAAATCAAAGAAAGCTTCCCAGAGGAGGTGGCATTGTAGGACTAGTAGCATGGGGTTAAATCTGCCATTTGGCATTCCTGGCCAACTGCTCAGCATCTGAATGAATCCCTTAAAGGGGGCTTTACTCTCTAAGCCACAGCCCACCTCCCATGAAGAGGCTAAAATTTCCAGATACTTTCAGCCTCCACTGCATCTAGGACTTGAGCACATGACTCAGAATTCACCAATCAGATTCACCCACCCCAGATTCTGGGAAGGAAGCTGGAATTAGGCAGAATCCACTTGGGGACCAAAGTGGTAACAGGTGGGGCAATTACATCCAGATTTCATCATTAGTAGAAATGGTTCTAACACTGCTGCTCAGAGCCCAGTGTCATTGGTGTCAAAAGTGTGAAATGCCTTCCTGGTGCCTGGCTGCAGCTACAACAATAGCTCCATCAGCCAAGTTCTGTGATGTGATTTGGAGCGGTGCTCTCAACTTCACAGACTTTCAGCCCAGATACCGTGCCCTCCTGGATATTCTGAGTAATATCACTACTGAATTCTGTTACTGCTTAAATTAGCAGAATTGGTCTCTGTTGCTTGTAACTAACACACCTGACCAAGAACAGAAAGTGGAAACAAATGGAAGGCAGCGAGGGCAAAGCTCATGAAGGGAAATGAAGGAAGTTCATTGAGAGGGAGAGGAGAGATTGAAGACAAGACAAAAAAAGGCAGGCAAGGAATTTGCTGTTCATTTTGAAGGAGGACCTACTTTATCTAGTAGACAGTGTCGAATCGGGAACAACCACAGGAAAAGAACTCATATTTCTGAACACATACTCTGCAGCTTCAAAACTTTATGCAGAACATCAATGAATGATGATAACAATTCCTGCCTCCTGGTGGTAGTGAGGCTTCAGAAACCATTATGCAAAGTGCTTAACACAATAGGTGCTCAATAAATTACAACTGCTGTTTTGATGTCTAATTCCGGCAACATCTGGAGGGAGGCTTGTTATCCCCATTTGATAGATGTGGAGTTTGAGGCTCAGGGAAGCTAAGAAACTTGACTTTGATCATGCAGTTACCAAGTGCTGGAACACACATCTGCCTGACCCCTAAGTCCTTGCTCCCTCTGCCACAGCACGCCACCTTTCTGCCCCAACCCTTCCCACCTACCCTCAGGATGCTAGGACTTCCCTATTCACACTCTGATACCCTGTCTTGTGGCCAGTGGTACCACTCTTCTCACCCTTCCCCTCTCCTCCTAAGTCACAGTTCATTATTGATTTAATTAGTTACAGTTCATGACTGACGTAATTTATTCTCCTAGAGGGTCCCCACATACCCCCCCATCTCTGACTCCACTGATCTGAAATTCCTTTTCATTCTTTCTAACCCCTTCCAGCTCCCCCGCTCCCCAGCAAATGCTTCCTCTTGCTTCATCTTGAATATTTCACATTTGCCTTTCTAGGTAGTTTTGTAACGTTTTTCTCCTTTCCTTCTTCCCCCACCTGACTCTATTCTGTTTTGTAAAAATTCCATCTATTCAGACCACGTGACTGAGACAGCCTAGTGGATTTGGAGAAGCAAGGATTGGGGAGAGACAGGCTTGGCTGAGATATCATCTCTGCTATTTACCTATTGGGTCAAATCACTCAATAATGCCCCTATTAGACCTCATTTTCTTATTTGTGAAAGGAGGAAAGTAATAGCCATTTCTCAGGATCATTATGGGAATTTAATGAGATCACATATGTGAAAATGCCTGGCCCATAATGGGTTCTATTAACATTATAAGTAAATCCAAACATCTTCTGGTATCTCACTCCCTGTTTTCCTCTCCAGCCCCATTTGACAAGATCTTCAGCACCATCACTCTGTTCTGGCCAGATACACCTCTTTTTTGTTCCTGGAATGTTTCAAGCTCTTGTGTCCCCAGTGTCTCCCCAAAGCCTCTTCCTTCTGCCTGGAGGGATCTCCCTCCAGACTTCACCTTGCTACCTTTCATTTACATGTACGTCTTAGTGCATAAAGCACTTTCTCTAAGATGACTAAGCCCCCAGTTTAAGCTAGCTCCTCTCTGACTTCCCTGTTATTTCCTTTCATATCTCCTCATATATATTTTAATTGCACTCATTACATATTTTAATAATTGTCCATTTATTAGTGTATTTCCTTGATGCGTCTTCCCCTCTAGACTGGGAACTCAAAGAGATCAAAGGCCATGTATGTCCTGCTCACCACCCTGTTCGTACAAGCTAGCTCTGTGTCTGACATAGGGTAGAGACACAAAATCGGTATTTTGTTAATGAATAATCACGCCTTTCTTGACTTTTAAGTCTAAGACAGATATTGTACTAGGCACTAGCCATAGTGAAGAAAAGAGACCCATCCTTTTGGTTTTCCACAATGAGTACAATATCCTCCCCCTGTCTGTCTGTCCCTCCTTCCCTCCGTTTATTCCTTCCTCCTTTCCTTCTTTCCCTCCTTCCTTCTTTTCTCCCTTCCCAGATTTCCATGATTCAAGTGATTTTTTTTTTAACAGTCTTTCTTCTTTAAGCTTCAAAATGATGTCTAGAACACAAACTCCACTTCAGGAGAAGAGCCTGTTATCTCTTGCTCCATCTCTATCTAAGCTCAGTCCTCCATCAGTCCTCTTTATACCCACACATGTCCACCGTTTGTTTTCTCTTGCTTCAATCATGGCCCTCTCTGTAATTCACCTGGTTCTTTTAATCCTGCCTCGCTCCCTGCAGCACGTTGAATCCATTTATCACCCAGCATATTGTTTCCTTTTCTTCCCTTCAGCCACCTCCCCCCCAGACACTCTCTCGTTTTAGGTCTGCCAACCTCAGCATCTTAAACCATGCAGAGCCCAACTCCATCCGTTGGTACAGGAGCAATTACAAGATGAAGGTCAATCTTGAAGCTTTTCCTTTTACTGTTGATGTCTCCAAATTAGATCACTGTAAGTATTTCTATTACTGCTGTTTCTTTGACTCAGACCTCTCTTTGACGTAAGCTCAAATTCATTGCTCGATCACTTACTAGTTGGCTAATTTTAGTGATTCACTACCTCCCTGAGCCTTAATTATCTTTCTTGTAAGTTGGGTGATGGGAAAGTTGGATGAGCCAGCAGGTATAAGTGGAAGCACTGAGCACTCTCTGGCACATAGTAGGTCCTCAGTAACACTAGCTTGTTTCCAACCCCAAATGTCTATTTATTTGGTCCTTCTGTGACCTTTCTGTCTCTTTGCTTTCCTCCCTCCATTTCTCATCTCCCTTTCCAGAACATTTCCACTATATCTCATTTAGAGCAAACTTTTCCCATTGTCTCTAACTTCTCCTTCATGAAAAATGAAAGGATATTTTAATCACCGTTGTCTTTCTTCATTTCTACTTGCATCTGTTTAGCTGATTTCTGCTTCAACCCAGGACTTCTCTGACTCTTTTCCCTTAACAGTTTTCAAATTTATTATCTTTTTTCTCCAGCTCATACCTTTCATTACCTCCCACATTCCCTGTCCCTGGTCCTCTAAATCAACCCCTTCTTGTTCCATGATTTACGCAGTCATTTCAAATCCTTCTTACACCATCTAGTCAAAACCCTCGCAAAACTCCTTGAAAGACTCTTTCCTCATTCATCCTGTTGCATTTTCTTTTTCAAGTTCGCTCATCTTTAATTCATCCCCATCATTCATTTGGTTGTGCCCAAATCTCTGTACCTCTTTGCCTCCTTAATCATTTCACCTATTCGTGTTTCCTTCTTCCTTTGTTACTCCTGTCATCTTTCATCCTTAGCACATAGCAATAGGTGATATTCCTCTGGATCTTTTTTCCTTCCAAATCTTACTACTGGTGTATTTTTCAGGACCCTCTGTCTGGGTTCCATTGGCTCTTCCTGTCTGGAATATTTTCTCTCTGGAACCCTGCTTTAGTTTAAAAAAAACAAAACAAACAAACAAAAAAAAATGCCTTGCAGTATCCGCTCTATATTTATTCAAGCTGAACTTCTAACCTGGTACATTAGAATGTATTTTACTAATGAAAAGTGTAAGCTTTATTCTCTGCTAGCGAGTACAAGGTCGTTTTCCTTTCTGCAGCACATTATTTGTACTATTACATTTTGAACTGGTTTTGAACTGGTGAAGGTGATGGCAGCATAGAGTGACTATTTCTACAACATTTTCTGGGTATCTACTATGAGTTAGGCACAAAACATATTTTCTTATTCAATTATCACAACCACCTGTGAGGTTGCAATTGTTAATCTCAGCTTTACATAGAGATAATTGGGAACACAGAAAATGTGCTGCCTGCAATATACTAGGCAATTTACATCTAATGAAGTCCTTCTAACTTCTTTGGGTTGAAATTCCAAAAGTAAGCCCTGTAGGGGGAGGGCAAGGAGAGACCAAAGAAAGAGACAGACCCCTCCAGATTGGCAGGTGGCAGTGCTAATAAGATGAAAGCAATTTACATGCAAGGCTTGTCTTGGATGCTGCAAGACAGGTAGATCTTTGCACCTGTCTGCCAGAATCTTGAAATTCTGTATGGAGGCCTTAACGGGGTTCAGTCACATACACCGTCCAGATGGTCTCAACAACACATTGCTCTCTCAAGGCTGCATTCTTGACATGGTTCCAGGAACAATGGATGGAATGTACATTTCGAAGACCCGGGAGGGGGTAAGGAACCCAGGTCCAGCTCCCAGGTCAACTGGCAGTCACATCCTCTCCGTGACATCCTCCAACAAGACAGTACAGTGTAAGGGTTAAGAGTTTCCATACTTTTGTAACAGGGATGGTAACAACCACTTTGCAAGAGTGTTATTTGACATTTGTCTTCCCTGTTAAATTATAGTTACCACGAGGCCAGAAATCCTGTCAGTTTTGTTCTCTGCTGCCTGGCATGTGTTAGGTCATCAATGATAATTTGTTAAATGAATGAATGAATGAATGAATGAATGTTAAAAGAACAATCTCTTGCATAAGATGACACTGGTTTTGAATTTCAGCTCTGCCATTTAATACCCATGTGACCTTAACACAGTAGGGAGAGAGCAGACATCTTTCAGTCTGTATCTTTAAGTTTGTTGACACATGCTGTTGTATGCATACAGTTTTTTAAATTTTTAAGTAATCTTATTTAGCAACCCTTAGAGTCAGGCAAACCAGGGCTCAAATCCCAGCTCTCCCAGTTGCCAGTTTTGATGCCTTGGGCAAGTTAATTATCTCTTCAAGCATCACTTCTTCATCTATTAAATGAGAATAATGCAGTCTCTCTATTATACTCAAGGACAAGTGCTAGTTTGGTTGATGATCTGGGGTGAAACCCCAAGACTGCCTGTCTTCAAGTCCCCTGCACATTTTATCACACCAGGGATCTCACTGCCCTGAATTCCCAACTCCATGGCCTCCTTTCACTATTTCTCCCACTATCTTAAGGAGCTTTATGTAAACATAACTCCAAGGGCCTCTGCTTAGAGGTATCTCAGGGATACGGAGGACATCCCCGACTCCTGACCCACTTACCAAGCTATATCTGATGACTATTGTATGAGAATCTGCAGACTCAGCAAGGCTGGGGCTCTGCAGGCTCCCTAAGTCTCCTGAAAGTCCAGGTGCATTCCATCTCATTTAGAGAGGCTTTCAGCGAAATTTATTGAAAGTCCCTCATCTCAGCTATAGGTACTATATATAATATACATGTAATTTTTTTTTTTTACTGAGACTCTGGTCTATGGAGGGAAAAAGAAAAAAAATATTTAAACTCAAAAGAGCCCTTTCTTCCTTCCTCCCTCCCTCCCTTTTTCCCTCCTCCCTCCCTTTCTTCCTCTTATCTCTCATTCATGGAGGACTATGGAATACTGTGCTCCAGGAATGTGGATACAGTGATGATCAAAACTAAAATGGTCCCTGCATTCACAGAGCTAAAGGGAAGCAAAATATGCCACTCCAAAATATGCCACCTTGGCATACTGATTGCTTTGAATTAAAGTTACTTAAGAAACAGCCGGTGCAGGAACTCTGATCCTGCTTTGTACCCTGAAAATAGGAAATACATCTTCCATGTGAAAAGTACCCTCTCTGTACCGGGAGGTAGAGAGACATCCTTATCACCAGAGACAGAGAATTCAGGGCAGAGAAGGCTGTATAAACAAACTTATTACTTCTTCACTAATTAGCTGCCCCAAGCCCAAACTCCTTTGTTTTGTCAATTCTTTAGAAATCTATTGTTTCTTTGTCTAAAAGATATAGAAGCTGCCTGCTTTGGTCACTTCTTGGAGTCTCAGACTTTTATGAGCTTCCATACATACGAAATTAAATTAGTTTTTCCTTTTTTTGGTCTTATGTCAACTTAATTATTAGACCAGACAAACAAACTAGAAAGGAAGAAGGGAAAGGTTTTCCTCCCCTACAGAGCATACAGTCTAGTCAAGAGACAGACAAAAACAAATAATCAAAAATGAATATATGGGAGGAGAAAATGGGGAGATGTTATTCAACAAATTGGTATAGTTTCAGTTTTGCAAGATGGTCAAGTTCTAGTGATCTGCTGTATAACACTGTGCAATACTATATTGTATAGTTAACGATACGATACTGTATTCATAAACAATTATGAAGGAGGTAGATCTCATGTTAACTCTTGTTACAATAAAAAATAGAATATATGATTTTAAATGTTCTGTGAGAGAAAAGAACATAGTTCTATGAAGTGGAATGATGAGAGATGTATTGCTTTATATTTGAGGACCAGGTGATGCATCTCTGAAAACATGGCAGTTAATTAGAAACAAGGAGGAATGAATAGCATTGTTATGGGAAGGGAAGTGAGGGGAGAAAGCCAGGCAGAGGGAGCAGCAGGGCCCAAATGCTATGAGAGAGAACTTGGCAAATTCTAGGAGCCAAACATTTGAAGTCAGCGTGGCTAGGCAGTTGAGAGGGAAGACGAGAAAAGGATAAGATGAGTCTCAGAAAGTTCGTGTGGCTTTAACTATTCAGGTCTATGTAGGCCATGGCAAGGAGTTTGGGTTTAATTCTAAGTTAAATGGAAAGCCATGGGCAATTTTACGTAAGAGGATGGCATAGTCAGATATACATTTTTTAAAATGCTTCTTTGGCTTTAGGTAGACATGGATTTGAATAGTACAAGAGAGAACAGCAGGAGTCTGGCATGGAGTCCATCACAGCTGCCCAGGTGGAAACCTCTCTAGGACACAGACTTTTCCATTCCAATATCCCCCCACCATGAGGTCCTATAGCTTTCACACACTGATAGTGGGTACTCATTATCTCCATTGAAAACTGGTTCTATCTTTGGTTGGTTCTGACCAATAGAATGTACCGATTCATATTTTCCTTGTTTAATCGACCACTATGAATTCAAATTGTATACATTTGAGAAGCTATGTGGGGCAAGTTTAGTAAAAATTCTCCAAGTATTTGAAGGCATCTACCTCCTTCTCTCTTTCAAGAAATGACTGTCCCTGTCAGCTACCTCCACTATTCTCTGTATGGGTATGAACATAAAAACAACAAAAATTAACAATAACTTCCATTTACAGTGAATGCTTCCATATTCATCACCATAAGTTTGACTTCCATAACCTTGTGAGGCAGCAAGACAAGAGTTTTTAGCCTCAATTTATAAGTGGTGAGAATAAAATTCAAAGATGTGACTTACCAAGTTTGGACAAATAAGTGGAAGAATTGGGTCCTGAATCAAGGTCCTCAACTCCAAGTGCAAGCTTCTTTTCACCCTAGAGTGAGAGGCAGCATAGATGTAGAATAAGCTCAATTGTTCTGGTATCAGATTGATTGTCTGTGTTCGAATCCTGACTCTGATACTTGCTGTGTGACCTTGGAAAATTTATTTAGCCTCTCTGAACTTTGGTTTCTTTATCTGAGAGCAACAAAAGTAACGACCTCATGGAGTTGGATGACATTAAATGAGCTAATAGATTAAAAGCATGAAACAATGAAAGAGTGTCTAGCCTATATTAATAATCAATAAACCAAATCAATAGATGTTAGTTATTATAGTATCTTAGACCTTCTTGGTCTAAAGCAATAGTGGTAAAATAAAAGTTGCTTTGGGTTTAATATAAGGTATCTGGGTTTAGAATATTGACTCTGCCATCGTGTCATGGATAAGGTATATAATCAGTGAGCTGGTTCTTCATCTATAAAGTGGACATAAGCATACCTGGCTTACAAAATTGTTGTGAAAAGTAAATTCTGCAACTAATAAGAGAGATCACCTAGCATCAAGAACTATGTACTCAATAAATGTTAATTTCCCTCATCTTTGCTTTGATTTAACATCATTCCCCCAAGGAAGGCTTCCCTGATGCCACAGGCTGAGTTAGACACCCTCCTTTCTTTGCTCCTATCACCTTGCATCAACCTGGAGCAGAGAAGAGAATATGCTGCATTAGAAGTATCTGCTCCAGGTCTTCCCTGGTGGCGCAGTGGTTGAGAGTCCGCCTGCCGATGCAGGGGACACGGGTTCGTGCCCCGGTCCGGGAAGACCCCACATGCCACGGAGCGGCTAGGCCCGTGAGCTATGGCCGCTGAGCCTGCGCGTCTGGAGCCTGTGCTCCGCAACGGGAGAGGCCACAACAGTGAGAGGCCCGCGTGCCACAAAAAAAAAAAAAAAAAAGTATCTGCTCCTCTGTCTCTACCTTTAACCTGGAGCTGTTTGATGTACCAGGTACTGTTCTAAGCACTTTACAAATAACAATGTATTTAATCTTTCCATAAACCTAGGAAGGTGTACTATCATTCTCTGTGTATCAGGGAACTGAGGCAAGAGGGGGTTTGAATTATGCATCCCAGTTTGCACGGCTGGCACAGATCGGGTACTTACTGCTTCCTCCTGCTTGTTGAGGTCTCAGTGGAGATGTCATCCCCAGAGAGAGGACTTTCACGATCCCTACTCCACAAGTACCACCCATTCACCATCACTTCTATGTCGATATTTTCTCCACTACAGCTGATTCATGGATTGATTGACGGATTGCCTCCATCACTCAAATATAAGCTTTACTAGGAAAGGGATTTTGCCTTTCTCATCCACTGCTGTGTATCCAGCCCTTAGGAGACAGGCTGACACACAGGAGGTGCTCAATAAGTATTTGATGGAAAATTAACAAATGCATGCATTTATTAATTATGGAATTTATTTTGTAACTTAAAAACAATGGCTAGGTCAATCTATACTTTTTACGTTCCTGTGAAAGTTAGTGGCATTTTAAACGAAGTTGGGTTGGGGGACGAGGAAGGCTGCACAGAGATAGGACTCCCTTTGGCCCTGCACTGGGTCTTCTGGACTCTCAGTAGCATGGCTTCTGTCTGAACAGCTGGCCAATAGCTGGTTCTCACCCTCTTCTTGGAAAGCAGGAGGGGTTTCTCTTCAAGGTGACAGGACGGGAAAGCAGAGGAAGCTGCACAGGGGAGAAATATACTGCAGTCGTGGCATTAAGCCTGGGGTTTGAGATGCCCACTAAGATTCACTGGGAAAAAATAATACTTGAAAAAGTGTAATGTCTAGTATTTATCACCTCGATCTATTGGTAGCTCATTCTCCCTGACATCTATGGAGATTCTTAGGAACTAATATATTGTCTAACACCTACCTTGACAATGAGTCATGCACTTTTTTGTTGTTAGCTTTAATTCTCACCTGTTATTCTCTAATTAATTTTTGCTGCTCTAAGTCTTACGTAACCCATTAGCATGATATTCAAGTTCTTAAACAACCTTTCTGATCTACTGTCTTGCTATTTTTTCTTCCTGTAATCTCTGCCCTCATCAAAATAGATGTCCTTACTATTCCCTGCACACACTCCAAATTCCCTGTTACCTCTGTCTAGATTATTTTTCCCTAACTAGTACTCTGCATGCACAGATAGCATCCATCCTTCAGGGCCATTTCTGAGTCTCATCATATCCTTTATGTGTAATAGTTTTTGCCTTTGTATGTCCTTATTCCTTGTATAACTTATTTATAACATTTAATATTTTCTATCACATATCCTATTTGCATTTAAGGCTGTGATGCTTTAGATTATTGTCCAATAAATATTCATTCCCTTCTTCCTCTGTGAGTAGAGAGTCTTCCCCAGAACTTGTTGATGTTGACCTTGGCCATGTGACTTGCATTGGCTAGGGAGGTACTGGCAGTCATGATATGAGCCAAGGCTTTTGTAGTGATGCCGTCTCTTTGTGCTTCTGCCATTGTCATGAGAGTAATATGCCCTGTCTAGCTCACTGGGCCCTGTAGGGTGACAGATATGATAGAAGATTTGTACGTAACCCATAGTTTGGAGACAAGCCTAGCCAAGCCAACCCAAATCAGCAGACTCTCCCAGCCAACCTTCGGATATCTGAGTGAAAATAAATGATTGTCATTTTAAGCCACTGAGTTTTAGAATATTTTATCACGCAGCATTATTGTGCCAATCACTGACTGATACAAAGTTTTAACTCCTTTCCTATACTCTGAATTGCTTGAAGCTAGGGACAGTTTGATTCATCTTTTTTCACTCATGCAAAATTCCAAAACACAATCCTAATACATATTTTTTGAACAAATGAATGGATTAATAAATGAATGATTAAAGGACTCTAGAGAGAAATTCAAGATTCAAGAATCAGTAACACTAATGTATTCATTAGTTCAACAAGAATTAACTGAATACTTATTTTGTGTCAGGCATTGTACTAGAGGAGCAGTATTCAGTGCTAAAAAAGCCAGACTTGGAGTCTTGATGCTCCTTGGTGGCTTGGGAAGGCTCGAGAATCAGGAATTCATAATGCAGTCAACGTGCAAACTCTGATTATCCTTGAATTGTATGCGAGGGCAGCAAAATAATCAGAGAAGTGATAATGGATAGAGAAGAGCAGAAGATCCCTCTCTCACGGCTGATTCCCATTATCTCAGGTTAAGAGCAAATCCCCAGACAGATGGGAGGAATTCGCATCCATTTGAGAAAATGAGTCGTAGAAGCTGACCCAAGGGTAAAATTGAAATCTATAGGGACGGTACTGGTGGGTCATGTTCTGATTGCTGAATGACACCTCTATCTCTTTCCCCTATTATGGAGAGGCTTTTGGCATG
Organism: Mesoplodon bidens; assembly: GCF_964165515.1. Lineage (NCBI taxonomy): Eukaryota > Metazoa > Chordata > Mammalia > Artiodactyla > Ziphiidae > Mesoplodon > Mesoplodon bidens. The sequence continues at coordinate 16,978,494 of NC_138162.1, read as the reverse complement.
CTGAGCCTAAATGCCGTTATCATCTGTAAATCAAAAACCTGGATCCGTGACGTCTAGATTTGACAGTGTGACCTCAGTGCCCTTTTCTGAGAGCTTTTCCTGATTATTAAGCATTTCTGTCACACTTTCCTGCCTACCCCACCTACTCACCCCAAAGGTGTGGCTAAAGTAGCTTATTGCTGATGACTTCGATTTTGCAACACAAGGAAGTCTAGGAATGAGGATTAGAGTGTCAAAATTCCTGAATCATGGAAGGCATCAACAGAACCAAGCGTTAAGTCCAGCTTCCTTGCCTTGGGCGCCAGCCACTGGGGAGCAAAATTCATCCAGCATGTGCTTTAATATCACCTAAGGCTTTTTGTGTGTGTCTATGTTTTTGACAGAGCAGGTGGCTAGTACAGATGGACTGTGAGAGAAAAGGCAACTTTTGCATGGCTTGGAGAATGACACGCCAAAAGAAATGCGTGGCTATTTCCCAAACTAGCATCTCTTAGCCTGAAAGAAAAAGTTGGAATTTTTTACTACCTTCAGTAAATGCCACTTTGATATGCCAGCAGACCCTAATGGGGACAGCAGCCATAAGAAAATAAATGTTTTGGTCAAGTAGACAAATATCAACAGAGATCTACTTTCTAATCACTGTGCAATTTAAATATGATAATGCACTACGACATTTAGTACACTATTTAGCGTATGACAGCAACAACAAAAATAATAATAGTATCATTGATTGAGTCCCTATAGTATACCAGGCAGCGTGCTAAATGCTGTGAAGGTCTCATCGCAGCTAACCATTTCAACAATTCTAAGAGTTAGGAACTGTAAGGATCGCCATCTGTCATATGAAGAAACTAAAGCTAAGAAATATGAAATTCCTTGTCCAGAGTCACACATCTAATAAGTGATGAGGCCAGGATTGGATCTCAGGAATCTTACTCTAGCGCTCCTGGTTATAAACACTACTTCATATCCCCTTTCGTCATCAAGATCAGATATACAATGAATGGAAGCTAACATCATCATCATTTTATTATGATCATAATTATTAGGTACCATAACAAGAAAGGAACTGCATGAGAGTATTTTCTGGAATGTTTCTACTGAAAGAAATGGTTGATTGAAAAGTAAGGATGCAAGTTTAAGTGTGGTCTTCAGGGCCAAACTGTAGGAGACAAGTAAAAAGGAAGGGAAAGGTTGAATCCAAAATACCTGGTTCTCACTTCACCATGTGGTAGCCTAGGCAAGGTACTCCCTGAATCATTTGAAAAATGAGATGCAGTAGATTATATCACGGTCCTAATTCTTCACCTGTCTCAGTGTCTGCAAACTTTGCCAGGTGTCTTTACCCTCACTAAAGAGCCAGAGTCTATTTCTGCACTCTTTGAATCAGGGCATGTCCATGTAACTCGTTTTGACCAATAGAATGAGGCAGAAGTGAATGGTGGGTCAGTTCCCAGCCCTGTGTGTTTTTGCTTTCTGTCTCATGCTTCTGCAGTCGCTAGAAGCACATGCCTGGGCCAGCCTACTGGTCTCAGAAGGAAGACGGCAAACGTGTGGAGCAGAGATTTCCCAGTTAAGGTGCTGCAACAAAGTTCAACTTAGAGCTGAATCCCTGCTGACTCACAGATGCACTGATGAGCCTAGCCCACACAGCCAACCTCCAACCAACCCACTGACATGTAAGCTATAATAATAAATAATGGTTTTAAACCACTAAACTTTGGGGTGGTTTATTAAGCAGTAACAGGTAACCAGTACAGAGAATGTTCATATATACTTATGCCCAGTGTCTGACACATAGCTCCTGTTGAATAAAAAATATTTCCCTTTTTTAATCAATCAGAAAAGTTTTAGTTCCTGCCAGTGAAAGTCCCAAAATTATGTTAAGATCATCAGTCACACAGGTGGAGGAAGGAAACTCAAGGATACCTTGTATCAATGCTTCCACTTTGGCTCCTTGCTGAGGTTGGGAAGTGAAGCAAGAGACAGCATGTGACCGACCCTCTTGTACCAGGAGCTTGCAGCTCCACCATCGGCACACACGATGGCCTGACAGCCTCAGAGCAAGTTTTCTAGAGTAATTATTTCCATTGCCACGATTGGTTACTTCTGTTTCAAAGTCAGTTCCCCTCTTCACTCCTGATTTTTCATTTCTGTAAAAAATGACAGTGAGTAACACACCACTGTAAAGCAATTATACTCCAATAAACATGTTTAAAAAAAAATGACAGTGAGTGTCTGATTTAGCTCTTGGAAGAAGACAGGGTGTTTAGGGAAGGATGGAAGCATGGAAGAAAAAGGCAAGGGAGGAAAGAAACAAAATGCCTCACCCAAAACGGGTTTTACAAATGTAAAGCGCTAATGAAATTCGAAATAACGATAAATTATGCTTCCAAGGCTGAAGCCTCACGTTTCTCACCATGAATATTCATCTCCATGTTATCTTTCGAGGGAATAAAAATTGGGTGAAACAGCAATGCATGTGCAGGGTGTTGGCTTTTTTTTTTTTTTTTAACTTTTCTTATTCTATTTTTGTCTGGACCAAGGCAGGCCCCTGGCTTGATATTGTCTGTATTGTAATATTCTCTGTAGCTGTGATGTGTGTCTCACTGGATGTCCACATGCAGACGTCTTAAGTGGAAGATGCTTAAAATGTCAATAAAATAGTAAGTTGAGAAGAAGTGGGGGGAGAAAAGCTGAAACTACTCTCTTTGTGGCTGCTAAACAGTCACAGGTAGAATAGGATTGTGACTTTGAGCTTGGCAACCTGGAATCTGGACAAGGGAATCCAATGCATCTTTCATCAACTGGCATGGAAGAGTAGGAGGCTATTGATAAGCTATCAATAGAGGATTGCGGGCTTCCCTGGTGGTGCAGTGGTTGAGAGTCCGCCTGCCGATGCGGGGGACACGGGTTCGTGGCCCGCTCTGGGAAGATCCCACATGCCGCGGAGCGGCTAGGCCCGTGAGCCATGGCCGGAGCCTGTGCTCCGCAACGGGAGAGGCCACAACAGTGAGAGGCCCGTGTACCACAAAAAAAAAAAAAAAAAAAAAGAGGGTTGCAACTTGCTGTCGGAAGAGGTCTGCAATTGGCTCCCAAGCTCAGAGGAGCATCTGTACAGCAGCAGGCATACGATGAACTGTACATGTAGACATAATGTTATTCGTCTGCTCAGGCTACCATAGCAAAATACCACAGGCTGGGGGGATTAAACAACAGAAATGTATTTTCTCACAGTTCTGGAGACTGGAAGTCCAAGATCAAAGAGCAGCTGGATTGGTGTCTGGTGAGATCTCTGTCCTTGGGTTGCAGATGGCTGCTTTCTCTGTATCCTTGATGTGTGCCTGTGGCCAGGGGTGGAGAGAGCGAGAGAGCAAGAGAGCAAGAGAGCTCTTCCTCTTCTTATAAGGCTCAATCCTATTGAATTAGGGTCCCACACTCATGACCTCATTTAACCTTAATTATATCTTAAAGGCCTTATTTCCAAATACCATCACGTTGGAGGGTAGGGCTTCAATATGTAAATTTGGGGGAGACACAATTTAGTCCATAGCATACAGTATGGTCAACCTTCTCTGTGAAGGTGGCATGGTTCCCACTGTCCCCAAGGAGGAAAAACTGGCTCATCTTACCCAGCTCTGATGTAATCATTGGCCTGTATTTCACAGCTGAGAGTCAGAATGTCAGCATTGATGACACCAAACCTGAGGGGTTGGGGGCAGAGGAATTTGGGGCAGAGAAAGCAGAAGAGTGAGACAGGAATCACATGCTTTAGCAAATCCCAAAGGAACAAGGAGAACCAGGAGCTGTGAGCCAGAGGGCTTCCTTTCCCAGGGCTCTGAGAAGCAGCCAGGTTTGCCTAAGTCAGTGATCTGGGATCCCCAGAGACTCCTGGAGAAGGGCCTCGGGGAACTGCTGAGTACTGATGTGCCCTGGGGCCAGGAGGTACCTGGGTCAGTAGGCTGACAGGGTGGGAGTGGGAGAGAGAGCATGATAAGATGGTAAATGTTGACACATTAAGACATCCCCCAAAATAGCTCTCCTGTCACCCACAATTTTTTTTTTTTTTTTTTTTTTTTTTTTGCGGTACGCGGGCCTCCCACTGCTGTGGCCTCTCCCGTTGCAGAGCACAGGCTCCGGACGCGCAGGCCCAGCGGCCATGGCTCACGGGCCCAGCCGCTCCGCGTCATGCGGAATCCTCGCGGACTGGGGCACGAACCCGTGTCCCCTGCATCGGCAGGCGGACTGTCAACTACTGCGCCACCAGGGAAGCCCCGTCACCCACAATTTTGCTTACAAACCTTCAGCAGCTTTTTGATACCTTCATAATAATAGTCTTAAGTTGGCATTTATGGCTCTGTGTACTGTTTTTCAACTAACTCTTCCAGCTTTTTGAGATGACTGGCAGAGATAACATTTAGGGCTTGTTTATTTGAAATGGCTACTGTTCTGAGCCTTCTATACATATAAACTCACTTAATTCTGACAACTTGAGAAGATAGGACTTACTACCCTCATTCATTTTACAAATGAAGAAACAGGGTTCATGGAAGTTTAGTGGGTCAGCCAAGGTCACATAGCTAGTAAACAGTAGAGCTAGGATTCAAACCCAAGGCATCTAACTCCAGAGCCCACACTCATAAATACTGCACAATATGCTTGCTTCGTGTACTTTATGTGACAGAATCTCTGGCCTTCTGCCAAACATGTCCTATATTTTTCCTGTTCCTGGGGTATTCAACATCATCCCATTCTCTGCGGATCCCAACTCCCATGAATATTCAAGACCAGATTCTAGGGGTGTCTCCTCCATGAAAATTTTCATGGTCCCTCCCGCTGTAAGTGGCATCTCCCAATTCATCTCCCACTGAGCATTTTATCTTCTCTGTGGTGATTACCATTGGGGGACTGAAAAGAAAATTTATATGACTGTAGTGTAGCGTGGCACATAATCATCAGATATGGATGCATCAAAGCTCTCCTACAGGCTGTGAGCTTCACACAAGCATGGTGTAGGCATGTCAGCAGGCCTCACAATCCCTAGAACAGTGCTCCGCACTTAGTAGTTATAGCAGCGAGGATGAAGTTCATTGAAAGGTAACAAAAAATCAAAAACAGTGAATTTAATGATAGAAGTCTATTTATCTCTCTTATAAAACAAGTCTGGAGATAGACAGTACGGACCTGTTCGAGCATTTCTTTGGCCATCAGGTACCCAGATTGCTTCTATATATTTGCTTCTTAATCCCCAAGGTGTGGCTCTGATCTTCCTGGTCCAAAATGGCTGCTTGAGTTCCAGCCATCACATGCATGATCTAAATAGTAGGAGAGAGTAAGAGAAGACTTCATGGAAGTGCAACACAACACTTTTGCTTATATCTCATGGACCAGATTTTGTTACACAGTTACTCCTAACTGCAAAGGAGCTGGGGATGTCTTTTTAGTCATTTAGTTGGAGTTATGACCTTCCAGGTAAACATGAGTATTATGTTATTAAGGAAGAAGGGATAAGTAGGTATTGGAGGCAACCAGCAACCTCATCATTGTAGGTCCTCAGTAAATATTCAGTTCAACAACTATTTCTTGAAACCTACTCTGTGCCAGTCACTGTGTGAAACACTAAGGATACAGAATTCGAAGAGAGAGCCCACAATATTCTAAGCATGGCTGACCCACTTGTTATATTTTGGACAAATTACTTAACATCTCCAAAACTTAGTTTCTTCAATCTGTAAATGAAATAATATTACTCTCTCACAGAGTTTGTGGGAGAGGTGATACAGCACACAGTAGGTGCTCAACAAATGTTAGCTTTTTAAATTGAAAGCCAAAAGGATGCAACCATTACCACATTGCACACCCTCTTCCCTTCTTGCTTCTGCCTTCTGACACCAGGAAGAGCCCTCCAGCTTTGACACAAGTCAGTTTTGGATGAAGCTGAGATTGAATTTGATTCTTCTTCCCTGAGTTGACATAAAGGGGTCTGAACCTTAATTACTAGTCATTGCCCTTCACACACAAAAAATGGTAACCTGCTCAGCCCATCAAAACGTGCCCTTTGAAATGCTGAACTAGACAGTGAACAGAAAGTATCTGACAAAAGGCATCTTTTCTTCCAGAGATGAAAGCAACTTGAAATGCATGTAAGCCCTGTGCCCTTGTTAATTAATCAGGATTCGCATTAAAAGCTTAAACATCTTTGATGCAGGAAGCTCAGAGAGCCGGAACCTTTTTCCTGTTCTGTAGAGGGGAGATGGGTGGACAGGGCAGCCCAAAGAGGTGTGTGTGGGGAGGGGCCGGAAGACTAGATGACCTGTTGCCTACCAGGACAGATGTAACAGGCAGGGAGGAGACTGGTTCCAAAGTGAGAAGACCACCACATTTGTGCAGGTCCTACCCATTCATTAAAGAGAAACGCAGGGCTCTGAGCTACTAGTGCTTCTGACACAGCTTCCTTCCCAACGTTCATTCATTCAGGAGGAGTTTATAGTAGGAACTTCTGTTCTTTCCTGCAGCATATGATTAGTGGGCTTCTACTATTATACCTGCCAGCTTGGGGACAGAGTTGTGCAAAAGACATAGTCTCTACCTTTGGAAGAGTCTGGCACAGTGGTTCTCCAATGAGGGTACTTTTGTTCCCAGGGGACCTTTGCAACACTCTTGGCTGTCCTAACCGTGGGGGCAGGGTGGGGTGGGGAAAGAGCCTGGCATCTAGTTGGTAGAGGCCAGGCACGTGGCTCGGCATCCTCCCGTGCATGGAACAGCCCCACAACAGAGTTACCCAGTCCAAATGATCCAGAGGGCCAAGGCTGAGACAGTGGGAGAACAGACATTCAAACATGCAATTTCAATAAAGCGTAATAAGTGCCATGCTCTAGCAGGAACAAGTAAGCAAGTGTCAGGGAAAGCCTCCATGCAGAAGTGGTATATAAACTGAGACTCTGGAGATGAGTACGAGTGAAGGGGTTGGACGGGGCAAGCAGAGGGAACAGCATGTGTGAGACCTCAAAGGCAGGAGAGCTCGGAGCCACTGAGCACATGAAGGGTCAGTGAAACTGGAGGGGAGAGTGAGAAGGGGAAAGGCGCAGAGGTGGGGCTGGCAGGCTAACAGGGGCTGGGACTTGTGAGCCGTGCTTAGTGATAGAGTTTTGTCTGAAGATGAATGCAAAATCACTGAAGGCTTTTAAACCAAAAAGCGACACAATAGAAATTTGTTATAGGAAAACATTGCTAGGCACTGTCCCACGTACTTGAGAGGAAATACAAGATCATCTGTGCCTTGGCAGTCTAATAGGCAAAATAAAATAAAGGCAGAGAGCTGTGATACAATTACATGTAAAAGAAGACTTGAGACAGATTGGTTTCCATTTACAAGGCCAGGGGAAATCAGTCCTGGCTTAGTCAGTGTGGGCTGCTATAACAGAATACCGTAGACTGGGGGATTTAAACAACAAGATTTATTTCTCACAGTTCTGGAGGCTGGAGATCCAAGATCAAGATGCTGGAGATTCCATGTCTGGTGAGAGTTCTCTTCTCAGTTTGCAGATGGCTGCCTTCACCAGTGTCTTCATGGGGTGGAGAGCGGTCAGCTGTGGCCTCTTATCCCCTTATAAGGGCACCAATGGCCTCATGGGAGCTCCACCTAGAAGATATTATACAAACCCAATCACGCTGGGAGGTGCTTAATAGTCTGTGGGGGAGGGATTGGAGCTGAAGTTGGTGGAGATTAACATCAGGTGTGAAGGTGCAAAATCTAAGGGGAAGCTGGAAATAAAGACATAAAGAAGTTGGCTTTTGCTTACCACTTACCTTTGTCCAGACTAAACATCTTTGAGTTTCTTAAATGCAACAGGTTCTCTCTTGTCTCCCGGATGTGCTACTTGGAATATTCTGCCTTCTCTTCCTTCCCAACTTCCTTTCATCTGATTAACACCCTCTCAGCCTTCAGGTCTCAGGTTGGACATCACCTTTTCTGGAAGTTTCTCCATGGATTCCTCAGTCTGGAGACGGGAATTGTTTGTCTATCACTGCATTAGATGATAACCTCCATGAGGGCGAGCACATGAACTGCTGCCCATTGCTGTGTTCCATGACTTAGCACAAGCCTAGCAAATACCAGGCTCTTGCTAACTATTTATTGACTTGGCTTGAGTTGGAAGCCAGGAGCATCCAAACAGGGTGGAATCTAATCTGACGAATGGTTCAGGGTCAGGGTTTTAGAACCAGGGCTGCAAACTCAGAGCGGGCTGGGCACCCTATTCATTTGGCACCAGCTGAATGTTGTGAGGGTTGGCATGGGTGCTTAAAGTTCAGGGCTACCCCAGTAAAGTGCACCAACGACACAGATCTGGGAGAAATTAATTGTTTCAGGGAGAGAGAGGAGCCCTGGGAAGCTGTGTGGATAAAGTGTATTTCTGCTTGGCCTTGAGGGACAGACAGGCTTGGTGCTGCTACTGCGCAGCTCCGTTCTCTCTCTGCCTTGGCACCAGTTGATCTTCCAAATTCTCTGCACACCGCTGTCTCTGTCAGAGCACAGGTGTGGCTTAATGTGTGGAATGTCACCTAGGTTACATCCCACGGAGGACACCTATGATGTGCTGTTACGCGCTGGGATCTCCAGGCGCATGCATTCAAAGCACAGAATACCTATAGCATATTCAACATGGCACCCCTTATGTATTCATGATCATGAATAGTGTATGTGTATGTGGATCCATAAAAACTTGCATTTCACTCAGAGGCTTAACTTTTCAAAGAACTTCCACAACTCGAAACTTGCTTCCTTTGCATAGCAATAATTTGAGTCAGGTGAGGAAGACATTGTGTGCTCACATTGCAGATGTTGCTCACATTGCAAATGACTTGTCCAAGGCCACACAGCAATCCTTATGCAACTAGGCATGGGACCCAAGGTGTCATAATTGCCAATTAATCAAACCCTTCCAATCCAGTGTCGCTGAGCTCTCTACTTGGTGATAAAATATGCTCAAATGTGTTAAGGACAACGGCCAGTAACTCAACCTGCTATGCAATGTTTAATAGTCTTAAAATATGATCTTTTGATAGGTGAATGATTCTTAATTGTTATATCTTCCTGATTGACCAAAGAAATCAATTTCTTCAATTATAAAAATCGGGTCCTTGTGATTTACTAACATGTGTAATGGTGAATGCTAGAAACAAATGAGTAATTGGTAATAACGTGAACTTATATTCATCTAAAGTTAAAAGCATTTGGTTACATACCTAGCTTATAATGAAATCAACTAAATTAAATCACTAAGGATCAAAATCCTTCAGGGAAACTGTTTCTTCTCTCAATTTAAACACTAGGCCAAGTAACCAGAAGGTTAATGTTTAGGTAATTAGCTAATGGCAAAGCATATATACATATGCAACTATAAGGCGCCAACTAGTGACACTGCTATGTGGAGTCCTTATAACACTTTCAACTCAAACTTGGAGCAAATGCATTTTCTTTGCTCCCTTACCCAGAACCCTCCCACCAAGCTTTGTTTTCTCTGTTTCTTCCACCCATTTCCCTCTAAGACTATTTCCTCTCTCTGAAGGTTTTCATAATAAAGCCAGTGATACTGCAGGTTCCTGATTCTGAAGAAGAAAGAAGTACAGCTGTGTTGAATTAGTACAGCTAAGAAGAAAGTACAGCCGTGAAATTCATTTCTGTGGTCTGATGTCTTTCTGCATCATGTGTTTTCGAGCATTCGTATAAAGAAGTGCCTTTTTAGGGCGTTCACGTTTTGTCTTTATCTTTCACTCTCACTGCTTCATGCATATGCATGCACACACACACGCACACACGCACATGCTTGCAGAGACAGAGGCTGTCCCTATGCAAACTTTGCCAAAACAGTGTTCTCCCACAGATAAATCACCTCCTTCCCAAGGAAGCAAATACCTGTGCCACGTAGCTGGAGTGGGTGGGAGGACTCCGCATCCTGAAATACCCTGTCAATCGTTTATTACCATAGTGAGGAGAGCCTCTCTGATCGCTGAGCAGTCAGGAGAGCTGCCCACATTGGACTACCAGCACCAAGGCCCTTTCCTCAAGGTGACTCGCGAGACCAGCTCCGGGATGGTCTGAAGGACCCTGTGTCAGGAGACAGATATGATTACTGGTGGTACCCTCCAGGATTACTTCTGTGATCGGCCCAAAGAGCAAAGCCTGTATGTGCTTCCCAGAGCTAATGTCAAAACTAAGCAGGGCTTCCCTGGTGGCGCAGTGGTTGAGAGTCTGCCTGCTGATGCAGGGGACGTGGGTTCGTGCCCCAGTCCAGGAGGATCTCACATGCCGCGGAGCGGCTGGGCCCGTGAGCCATGGCCGCTGAGCCTGCGCGTCCGGAGCTTGTGCTCCGCAACAGGAGAGGCCACAACAGTGAGAGGCCCTCGTACCGCAAAAAAAACAAAAAAAACCAAAACTAAGTGGAAGCCCCGCGGACAGATGATTTAGGGCTTGGAGATCCCGTGGTGGGCATCCTCCCACCGTCCTCAAGAGGAAAAGAATCCCACACAACATACTGATAGGCTGCAAATATATGAATGCTGATATTTGCTTCCCCTATGACACAAAGGAAGAAAACACATAAATGGGTTAATTAGCTCCTATGCAGCCTTTAATTAGAGCATCTTTGTTCACTCTGCTTTAGCCAGAATCTCAATTATCTATCCCTATTTCCAGGATTTTTGAGCACAGACGTACATTTTCACGAGGGGCTCCCCATCTGAAGCTTGGGGTCTCAGCGATCCTCCATGTGGCAGTGGTAGCCAATTTCAACATGAAATTTTGATTACTTTCAAGTTATCCCATTATCACAGGGAACAATGGCTCCTTTCAGCACTCAAAAGGCATTTTTTTTTCACGCTGTATGTGTATAATTATAAATAGTTGTTTTAGAAGTCCAGATTGGCGTCAGGGCTGGGAACTTGGTGACTTTTCTTCCCATAAGATGAAGCAATGATAAATGACCTTGATTATGTAAAAACTCATTCAATCCTCACAATCCTCTAAGGTAGGTATTATTTTTTTATCAGCATTTGTCAGATAGAGAAACTGAGTCACAGAGAAGTTAAGGGATTTGTCCAGAGACTTGATCCCAGGTGGCCTGGATCCTGGGTCTAAACTCTCAGTCATCGTGCTTCTATGTTTCTCAACAATACCACAGTCTTTGCTGCATGAACACCAATATCAATTCTATTGGAATCATAAATTGACATAGATCATTCTTTTTATAAGAATGATATTAATTAGAACTATTTTGATTCTGAATAAAAGAAATCAGACTCATACTTAACATATGCAAAAGGGAAATTTATTATAAGGGGGGAGGGGATGGCTCTTGAGGAAGCCAAGGTCAAGAATGCAGCTGGACTTCAGAAACAATGGGAACCAGGAACTGAAACAGCATTAGGACGCTCTCCTTGTCTCTTTTCCTTATTTCTATTATCACCTACACCTGCTTTCTTCTTCATTCTGTCTGTCTGCAGAGTTACATCTTCAAATCCCTGTTCCTTACAGCGGAGAAGCACATGTCCACAGATTCTGAGCTTTATTTTCCACACACTTGGACCCAAAGAGAGACTAGTCCAATATTTGCTCCTAATATGTCCATAAAGCCCAATATGAAAGTGACGATTATTATCGTTGTCACGGAGGCCCTTGTGGTGGATAACTCTATTGATTTCTGTGTCTGGTGCTTGGACCAGCTCCTTTACCCTACCTCCTCATATGCCTGAAGGAGGAGCAGCTGCCTTTTAAAGCAAAAGCATTACAAGGCTCCCCAGACCTTACTGGGCCAGTAAGGAGCTTCCTTGGACCTTTTCAAATCTGTAACTGTCTTCCAGAATTTGATACCTGAAACAGCATCAAGAAGTAGGAAAAGTGGTTACTACTATTCTATTTTTTTTTTTAACAGATGAGGACTCAGAGGTTCAGAGAGGTAACGATACTTATCCAATTTTGCATTGCTGTCAAGTGGTAAAGTCCTTTCTCAACGACTTTTTGTACAATGAAAGCAAAATTCGAAATTCAGCTTTTAGGGCTTCCCTGGTGGCACAGTGGTTGAGAGTCTGCCTGCCGATGCAGGGGACACGGGTTCGTGCCCGGGTCCGTGAAGATCCCACATGCCGCGGAGCAGCTAGGCTCGTGAGCCATGGCTGCTGAGCCTGTGCGTCCAGAGCCTGTGCTCCACAACGGGAGAGGCCCGCGTACTGCAAAAAAAAAAAAAAAAAAAAAAATTCAGCTTTTAGCCCTGGTGTACTCTGCATTGGAGAATCCAACGGCAATGCACCTGATTTGAAGATTAGGAGCCAGGTCTCCCAACTTCTGGTCTTGCCACAGAATATTTCTCCACACTCATAAGGGCTTTGAAGCACACATTATTGTGACAGCCCAGGGTTCAGAATTTAACCTTTTTCCTAGAATCATTCCTTTTTTGGCACAGAGCACATACAATTTTCTTTTATTATTTTCTATTTAGCTCTTTGTTTTTTTCTGCCAACTCTGGATTCTGAGAAAGTGTCCAACGTTGCAGATGTCAAAGCTATTGACTGTTCAGATTTCCCACACGGAAGTGATGAGTTTCCTTGCCTTGTCCCCTACCCTCTTTTAAGAGCATTTAAAGAGCATCTCCACTCAGCAACCTATGAATCATCGTCATCAATTAATACATATGGGCACCCACTCCTCAGAGCTTCACACTAAGCTAGGCATGGCTCTCTGCAGGGGCTCATGCAACACATTTTCAAGGAAATTAGAACAGATCTCTTGGGTGAGTGGTGTCCTACAAATCATGAATATGTAGTTAACCAGCTGTACAGCATCTCTCACTCTATGGCACAAAGAGTTGGTTTTAATTCAGAATTTAAAGCAAAAAATATTCAGGCCGTAGCTAAAAGAGAGCTTCTTTGATCACCCAGGGGGAAACACTGGCATGAGCCATTCAATGAAGATATTGCATCTCTGTCCCTAGAAACCTGTTCTAGTGCTGGCTCTTGTGGTAGCCAGAATCCAAGGTGGTCCCCAGTGATTCTTACCACCTGGTATTCATGTCATTGCATGGTCTTCTCTGACCATGAATAGGGCTGACCTGTGTAACCAATAAGCTATTATAGAAACGACAGTGTGCTCCTTCTGAGGTTAGGTCCTAAAAGATATTGCAGCTTCCTCATAGTCTTTCTTCAATTGCTTACACGGGGGAAAGACAGCTGTCATATCATGAAGAGAGTCAAGAAGCTCATGAAAAGGCCCCTATGGGAAGGAACTGAGGCCTCCTGGACATAGCCTGCATCAACTTTCAGGCATGTGAGTGAGCCCCCTTGGAGGTGCATTTTCCAGCCCTGGTCAAGCCTTCAGGTGACTGTCGCCCTAGCTGACATCTTGACTGCAACCACAAGAGAGATTTTTAGATAAAACCTCAGCTAAGCTGCTACCAAATTCCTGACCCACAGAAACTGAGATAAAAAATAGTTACTATTATTTTAAGTCACAGAGTTCTAGGGCAATTTGTTATACAGCAATAGATGACTAATGCAGGTTGAAAATTCTGCTCTGTCCATATCCCATTTTAGAGAAGCTACCTTTATATAACTCTTAATGAATGAGCACAGCTGAGCTGAATCAGCTCAGTATGGTGGGTGCTGCTTTTGAAAAAGGAATAGAGAGTTGGGGGTTTTGTCAGCTACCACGAGCCAGGGACAAGCAGAAAGCAGAGGACGCTGTGACTGAGGAAGAAGGACAAGAAGCAAGAGAGAAGCAGAGAAGAGAAACAAAATAAAACAAAAATGAGAAAGTAGCTTCGGATCCTAGAGGCTTCTTAGTCCCTCTTCTCGGGGTACTTGAAGCCAGTTCTGAATTTCCAGGTCTCCATGATGTTTCAGATCCTTTGATTTCAACCAATATAAGGTGCACTTCAAAGGGTCCTGAAGCAAAAGTGCCATCAAAAGTTATTAGAGGATCACTTTTCCAGATGCTGGGATATTTACCTAGAGGAAAGGGCTCCGGACTTGAGCCCTTAAGAGGCAGTGTTTCATGGAAGAAATAACATACTTTACTTGTCATCTCTTTATTTTAAAGGCAAATAAATGGCTTAGAGAAAGTGATTTTTCACACAGTCCTATTGTGATTTAAAGAGATAATGCAATCTCTAGTATCAAATAGAGACATAACTAAGAAAACAATGTCTTCTGTAGATGCCTGTTCACTATTTCTACAAAGCCCAGGTTCAAGAACAGAAGAGGTTTACACAGCATTGGAACAATGATCTCTCCCCTCTGAATCCCATGACTTGCCATGATGAATAGCTGGGCAGGCAGGAGTGATGTCACACCCCTGCACTGCTTACTGTTGTGGACCCTGTCTCAGGGAAAGAACACTTCCCTGTGGGGCTCTGCACTGGCTTGGATATTAATTTGCCACTGAAACTAAGCCCATTGTGTGCAAAGGAGCTCTGGTAAGGAGCTTTCATTTTCCATAAAACAGTAAATCTAGATACCCAGATTATGGTCCAGCTTCCTCCTCTGGAGAGAACTCACAAAAAGGAATCTCAACATGCGAAAAGTAGTAAGAGTTCCTTTTGCTTTTCATTGCAAGAGGGTTAAAAGATAGTACATATGCACCTGAGAACATGAGGTTTGTGAGGTACTCAAAGCCAGAGGAAGTCAGATTAGAAAGGATGGGTGCCGCTGAGGAAGTCTGCATGCAGGAGATGGGGTATGAACTGTGCCTTGCACAGGTCAAGAGGTGCAAGGCGAACCTGCAGACCAGAGGCAGAAGAATGCAGCTCTTGTGTTAATTTCCAAAGGGAGACTGATAATACTTCCATCATGAATGCTAAATAAGGTCTTCTGCAAGGAATGTTTCATGCTTCCATAAACAGCCCACGCCTGTGTGATATTATGGAAGACATTCTCCATAATGGTGAGGGATTTCTACTTACAGGGAGTTTTAAAGTGAGCTGCAATGAAGAGTCTTCAATAAAAGAAGAAATGAAACATCAGAGACACTTACAGAGACAGTCTTGGAATGTGTAACCATCTTTTTTTGGTCTCTCAAAAGAACACTGCTGCCTTGTTTTTTGCTTCTGCTTCTCAGACCAGGAGATTTAAGATTTTAGGACCTTGGCTCTGCTGACCTCTCCAATCTCAACTTTGACCATGCCCCCATCCAAATCTATTCCAGATACATTGAACTATTGCTGTTTTCCATCTCCAAGCATATGCACCTGCTATTCTGTCTGTCTTGAACACTCCCCCAGGCCTGTCTTTACCTGGCTAATTTCTTTCCTTGTTTCAGAGCTCAGCTGAGAGATCAATGCCTCTGAGAAATTGGTCATGTTCCCGTCCACATTCTATCCCCCCCCCAACTCTCCTGTGGGGATCTGTAATGGATCCTTGTCTTGCTTTTTCTGCTACTCAGCAGCTTTTGAACACACACATATACGCACACACACACCACACATACTCTGGTTGGGCAATGTCCTGCCTTATTCCAATTTGATTGGTTATAGTCCCAGCCTGACCAACTGGGCACACCCAAGTGAAACCCTGAGTAGAAAGTCAGGAACGTGAGGAAGGAGATTTGCAACAACTCTCTTTCCTGCTGAGGCTGATAGTAGAAGCATTTGGGGTTCAGGCCACAGGAAGAGGGAGTTCTGGTGTCCAGCACCCAGGGCCAGTGGGATGTGCTGCCATCTTTGGTCAGGGGCTGGTAGGGTGGGGTTTGCTGGCACATTCCCACACTGTGGTTTGGGTGCTGTGTGGTGGACAAGGCTGGTTCTCTGCAGGCCACCATTAACTCATTCCTTTCCTCAATTCTTTTTCTGCTGAAAGAGTTGTTTTCAGCTGAGAACCCTGAATGAGACAGTACTCCCTCCTCTGCGCCCCTGCAGCCCCCAAACTTCCCCTTCACTCCATGTTATAAGTTGTTCTATCTGGCTATCTGTCCTCCTATTTGTCCCATCCATTTCCTCAGGGTTGGGCCAGTAGACCTTCTTCATAATGATATCCCAGTTCTTATTGTGACACCTGGTGAAATAAATATTTACTGATTAAATAAGCATACAAATGAAAAAGATTTTTTTCCAAGTGCCTTGTACCATTCTCTGACTTCGGAAGACCCCTGTCAGCTATGCTTTCACCCGGGATACCTTATTCCCAGAGCACACGTCTGTGGACACCAGGGTATCCTGAGAGAGTGGGTTAGAATCCAAATGGGAGTGGACAGTTGCCCAGAATAGCCAGAAGTAAAACAGAGGTGCTTGAACCTAAAGAAATAGACAAGTTCATAACCAGGCAAACTCAGTATCAGGGGCTTCTGTTGCATTCAAGAGGGGAGTGCAAGTTCATAGGGAATAGGGAAACCAGCGTTGGGAGCAGAGGGCAGAAACAGGCCTCAGGAGTGCAGTGTCAGATGGGAGGGAGCGTGAGCAGGGCTCACCTGGTGATGAGTGGGGGTGGGCAGAGGGAAAGCAGCTGTACAATGACCTTGAGGTGGAATGTCTGGGCACATGCCAGGAACGGGAAGAAAGCTAGAGATGCTGGGGATGGGTTCAGCGGTATTGGCACAGAGAATCCATGTTGCCTGGGAAAGTCTCTTTGGCTTTTGCCTGGAAAGCCACAACTCAATCTTCACAACAACTTGAGCCTAAGATCCCTGCCAGAGGATTTTTTTGGGACCTTGGGCTTGGTTTGGATCATTTATCAGGAACTCAGAGACCCCTGCAGTTTCTATTCAAACATGTATGGCACTAGAGTATAGTTATCTGTTTATATGCTTATTTAATAATAGTAATGACAAGAATAGTTACTAATTGCTAAATGCCAGGCACTTTATGTACATTATTCATCTAATCCTTCCAACAGCTCTATAACTTAGGTACTGTTATTATCCTTAATTTTCAGATGGTAACAGTAAGGTCCAGGGAGGTTAACTGGTTGCACGGCCAGTAAGTGGCAGAGAGAAGATGTGACCTCAAGGTGTGAATTTCAGAGCCTCTGCCCTTAAACACTAGGTTACAGAGACTTGAGTCTGTATCTCAGCTGAGTAAACAAGCATTAGTTTCCTTACCCCTTTTGCAGTTCAAGAAGCCATATGAGGATCTAGGAGCAAGGAAAGGAAGAAACTTGTCTGGAGGACACAGACACAGGCGGAGCTGGAACTAGATCCCAGATCTCTCAGCTAATCTCAGACAATAATCTTGCTTTGGGAGAACAATTTAGGAAGATAAGTTTGGCCCAAGTGGATGTGGGAGGAGGGAGAGGATACCAGCGACTGACTCTCTAGATGGGCCAAATATTAGTGCTCAGAGAAAATGATTTTTGCACAGAGACTTTGCAAAGGCTGGTAGTTAATGTCTTGTGAGTCCGGACGAACTGATGCCATCCAAAAACCAGCAAAGCCTGTACAGTCTTGCTGCTCCACTTAGCTGACATATCCAGACATTAGATGCTTTGAGGGGAAAATGCTTCTGATCTACATTGGCTCCAGTCCCAAAAGGCTGATATTTATGGGCAGGCCCATGGGGGAAGGGTTGAGACTGGCTCCAGGCCCTATTTCAGCTGTCTCTACATGGGGCCCAACACCCTTTTCTTACTTCCCAGCCAAGAGGTAAAAGGACACAAGAAGTATGGAATCTTGAACCTGGTCATGTCTTCTGGGATCCCCTTAGATGAGGACCTGGCTGGTCCTCACAATTATCTGGGGCACTGTAAAAAACACACATTGCGAGGTCTCATTTAAGACCCTAGAGGCCTGGGTTTTGCACTTTTCAAGAGCACCTTGAGAAATGCTGATGATCAGGCAGCTGGAGGAACCTTTGATCTAATTCAACAGAAGGACAGTCACATTTTACAGATGGGGCAGCAGAAGCACAGGCGGGGAGGAGGAGGGAGCAGAAGACAGAGGTTAAAGCCTGAACTCTGCCACGTGCTTGCTTTGTGGCTTAGGGAGAGTCGCTGGGCCTTCCCAAGTTCCAGTTTTTCATATTTAAAAAACAGACACAGGGCTTCCCTGGTGGCGCAGCGGTTGAGAGTCCGCCTGCCGATGCAGGGGACACAGGTTCGCGCCCCAGTCCGGGAAGATCCCACATGCCGCGGAGCAGCTAGGCCCGTGAGCCATGGCCGCTGAGCCTGCGCGTCCGGAGCCTGTGCTCCGCAACGGGAGAGGTCACAGCAGTGAGAGGCCCACGTACCGCAAAAAAAAAAAAAAAAAAAAAAAAACAGACACGATAAGAGACCCAACAGCACTGTTGTAAGATGTAAGTGTAAAGTTCTTAGCTCAGTGCCTGGCAAAGTAAATGTTTGCTCTTATTTTTTTTTATTTTTTATTTTTTATTTTTATTTTTTTGCAGTATGCGGGCCTCCCACTGTTGTAGGCTACCCTTTATGTAGACATTTCACACGTCTCCAAAATGCCTTTTCATGCCTCCTCCCCATTGCTTCTCAACACCATCCCACAAGGAAGTTGTGATGGGATTATTCCCATTTTGCAGATTAAGACAATGAAGCTCGGAAGTTGTTTCTTGCCGGAAGAACACATTTAGTGACAGAGATCATACCAGGACACCTGGCTCCAAATGTAGCCCTTTTCCTTCAGCGTGATGTGGAAGTGTCCCCGGAGTGAAGTGTAATTACACCTTTGGCAAGAGGGTACACTGAAGCACAGAGCGGACCACGTGTTTGCCTGGGTTCCCTCCTTGCTCTCCTCGCTGCTTTGGCTGCCCTACTCTGTATGCCTGCTGGAAGGTTCCCTGGTGTCATTTTAGACAGGAGAGCAGCCCTTGGGTAGACCCGCATATCTCAGTTCAGCACTCAGCAGAAAGAGCTCAGATGTCATTAATCACTGTTCTGTTTCCATAAATGTGTCAGCGCCCTTACCAGGCAAAGGCAGATACCCCTGGGGGAGCAACTCTAGAAACAGAAGCCAGAGCCTGTACCCCAGCGCCAGATGGGAAGGAAGGGGCTGAGGTTGCTGCAGTGTCAGAAGGAGAGGGAGATGTTTATCGCGCCTTTGGAGAAAGAGCTTTGCTTAGAGACCTGTCAGGCAACCTTCGAACCTCAGCCTCCAGCAGCAACTCACCCAGAATTAAATCCTGATGCCCTCTGTTGGTGTTTTCCAGTAATGGTAACATTTTGGAGATCTAGAGAGGAAGCAAGAATTTGTGGGTCACAGACATAAACCCCATACTCACACATACACACAAACTCACAGGCACCATGATTTTACTCTCAGAGTCTTCAGAACAGAATCATAGACCATCAGACTTGCAGAAACTTTTAAACATCTGAGTCTTGCCGCTTATTTTTTGCAAATGAAGAAACAGAGGCTGTCAGAGGGAAAGCCATTTTTCCAAGGCAAAATACGTGCCACATTCTATACACATACCATCACATCTAATCCTTACTGTGGCCTCACATAGTAGGTATTACTGTCTCCCGTTTAGAAGAGGGAAGGAGATAAAGGGAAGTCATGGAATGTTTCCAAAGTTAGGAAAGCTGTGTACTAGTTGGCAGGTGTAGGATGCTAATCCAGGCAGATTTGGCTCCAGAATCCATCCACGATGCCTTTCTAGTTAGATAGAGCTTCAACTTGAACTTGGATCACCTAACCTTTAATTCTGTGACCTTTACACAAATGTGTGCAAAATATACATATTCAGTCTCTCCCCGTCCACACAGAGACACGAAGAGCTAATTTTAGGCTCATGCCCTGTATATCACTATGGAACATAATGTTTGTTCCAATAAATGACATCTTATTTTCTATCCGTGTTTAGAACCAATTGAGAGGTAGGCACAGGAACCAAAAGAGAAAAATCAGTCTATCACCACTGTTACTGTCAAAGCTCTTAGATGATGTGGCTTTGGGTCTGTTGCCCAGGTGGGCCTACCAACACTTTATTTCTGAATAAGTTAAGCTTACCTGCCCCGTCACTGGTACAGTGGGCAATCACAGTCCTCCATGCAGAGAGAAAACTGCTCAGCTTAGCACATGACAAAGGGCAGCTGAGCGTGCACCCTCCCTACAGGCAGGCAGACCTGAAAAAAACAATACAAACAAACAAAGATGCAAATTGAGCTTTACATACCCATTTTTTGGGTAGAACTCACCAATCAGATAAGCCACTTCCCTGGGGGTATAGAAAGACCAAGAATAATGTGCTAATGGAAGTTCCTTTACATGGAAACATGAGAAGCTGAGTATAAGCCATTCCACTTAATGCTATTATTTCAGGGGTGCACTAAGAGTGTATAAAATTCTTTGCATTATCTGCAAAGTTTGCAAGTAAGTTAAAGCTTACTGATCTAGAGTACACAGAATGATTAGACTCCTTAAGAGAGCAATTTTCAAGCACTGTGTTATAACTAGCATGTTATATGCTAGTTACCAATGAATATTTTTCTATTTCCATCAACATGTCCCCATAGGGACTTGAATTAAATTCTAAAACATGCACTTCTGGAGTTTAGACTGGCCTTCCCTTAATTAGTACAAACGACAGCTCTGGCTCTATGTAGATGAGTTACATAGTTGATTCATTGTTAGTTGCATGGTAGCAGGGAGGACAGTTTTCAATATAAGCCCAACTTTCACCTGCTTGAAATTCTCTGAAAAGCCTCCTTTTGAGTGGTAACTTGTCAGACCCATTTCTTGTCCTAAGTTGGAAGAAAATCAATCCCACTATTTGAGAGTTGGACTCAATCTGAAGCAATAGGCTTGTCAAATTTATTTATTTCACACTCCACTCACCAAGCCTTGAAAGTGTCAATTTCACCTGAGGGGTAATGGGACCAGGGAAGAAAAATCTGACCAAGTGTGGGAAAACAATAAGTTATGGGTAACAACAAAAGCAACCTTTGAAAGTTCGAAAAAAAGTTTCCTCAGTGAAGAGCTAGAGAGGGTTAGAAGAGAGAGATTTGCAGATTCATTTTCTCCTAATGTTTTTCATAAAAAATTAGAATGTTTATTGATACAGCGACTAAGGTATCACTGACATTTAATAATAATAGTATTAACAATAACAACCACCGTTATTTATTCAGCATTGAATATTTGTCAGTCACTTTTCCAAGGTCCCCAGCCAGTCAGTGGGAGAAAATAGGCCAGAGGCTAGGTTTTCCAACTGCTACTATTTTTATACTAAATTCTAAAGTAAGTCAGGACCAGGTAGAAGAGCCTGATAATTTTATATTTTATCCCCTTCAAAGAATAGCAAAGTTTCAATGACATCTGTTTAACTCTGGTATAGACCATAGCATTGAAATCTCCTCCTACAGAATCAGGACTGATAGATGTTTTTAAAAAAGATAAAACAGAGAAAATAGAAAGGTCATTAACATGGTACAATGTCTTTGTTCCTGTAAGGCTATGAAATGAATAAAAATATATCCAAACCTTGTTATTTTCAGCAGTTGGGGTGATGGAGGAATGGGGGTTAAGATTCTTAAACTACAAGATTTAAGGTCATGGAAAATGGTGATTTGTTCCAAGTTGCTAGATGCAGGGAACAAGAAAGCAAGAGTTAAAGAGAGTTTTTCTACACAAAATAAAGGAATTAATGTATGTGTCTCCACTGCAATCTGCAATTTCCCCAAGTTCATGAGTATAGAAAAGTAGAACAATCTAGTATGTAAGAGACCTGATTTAGACAGATATGGCTTTGCCTCTCACCTCTGCTACCTACTCACTGTGTGACTTTGGTAAGTAACTCAACCTCTTCTTTTTAAAAATTGTAGTAACGTATATATAAGAGAAAATTTGTCATTTTAAACATTTTTAAAATGTATGATTCATTGGCATCAATCACATTCGCAGTGTTGTGCAATCATCACCACTATTTATTTGCAAACATTATCACCCCAAACAGAAGTTCTCTACCCATTAAATAATAACCCCTCATTCATTCTCCCCTCAGCCCCTGGTAACCTCTAATCTACGTATTTTCTGTTACTATGAGTTTGCCTTGTTCCCTTTAAGTGATACAATATTTGTCTTTTTGTGTCTGGTTTATGCCACTTAGTACTATGTTTTCAAGATTCATCTATCTTGTACCATGTGTCGACATGTGCTAAAGACTGAATAATATGCCATTGTATAATATTCCACTGTATGAATATGCCATATTTTGTTTATCCATTCATCTGCTGGTGGACATTTGGGTCGTTTCCACCTTTTGACTATTGAGAATGATACTTGTTGGTTTGAAACTTCAGGAGCTTCCCAGGTGAATTCTGAAACTCGTCCCCATACACAGAGGGCAGGGAGAGAGCAGAGAAAGAGGCAGACCCCTCCAGGTTGGTAGGTGGCAGTGCAAGGGAACTTACATACAAGGCTTGTCTTGAGCGGCTGCAGGACAAGTAGCTCTCTGCACCTGTCCACCAGACTCTTGAAAGTTTATATAGAGGTCTACACGGGGTTCAGTCATGTATACCGTACAGATGGTCTCAACATCACATTGCTCTCTCAAGGCTGCATCCTTGAAAACAGCACCCACTGTGGGAACTGTATGCAGAATGCACATTCCGAGGACAGGAGCGGGTAAGGATTGCCTGGGTCCAGCTCCTGGGTCAACTGGCAGTCACATCCTCTTGATTACCTCCTCCAACAATGCTGTGATGATCACTGGTGTACAAGTATCTGTTTGAGTCGTTGTTTTAATTCTTTTGGGTATATACTTGGAAAGTGGAACTGTTGGGTCATATGGTAATTCTAAGTTTAGCTTTTTTTTTTTTTGTGGCTGTGCCGCGCAGCTTGCAGGATCTTAGTTCCCTGACCAGGGATCGAACCCGTGCCCCCTGCAGTGGAAGCATGGAGTCCTGACTACTGGACCACCAGGGAATTCCCATAAGTTTAGCTCTTTGAGGAGCCACCACACTGTTTTCCACAGTGGCTGTACTGTTTTACATTCCCATTAGCAATGTAATACAAGGGTTCCAATTCCTCCACGTCCTTGTCACCACTTGTTATTTTCTATTTTTTTTAATTAAAATTTTTAAATTACAGTCATTCTAGTAGCTGTGAAGTGGTGTCTCATTGTGGTTTTGATTTGCATTTCCTTAATGAAGTAACTAACTCAATCTCTTGGAAATTCAGGATCACCATTTACAAAATGTTTAAAGCGATGCTTATCTTGTAGGTCTTCTGTGTAGAATAAATAAGGTGGTATTATTTGAAACATAGAAAAATCCAATAGAGGGTAGATGATGACACTGATGCTGTTGGAAATGATGATGCCTTTTTATATCCAGATTGTTCCCTCCTTTTGGAATATCCTCTTTTATCACATTTCCAGGTTTTCAAATTATAGTTGTCCCTCAATATCTGCTGTGGATGCCTAAGTCCCTTATATAAAATGGCATAATCTACGCATATAACCTATGCACATCCTCCCGTGTACTTTAAATCATCTCTAGATTACTTATAATGCCTAATATAATGTAAATATAATGTAAATACTATGTAAATATTTATAAACACAATGCAAATGTTATGTGAACAGTTGTCAGTGCAGCAAATTCAAGTGGTTTTTTTTGGAATTTTCTGGAATTTTTTTCCCCAAATATTTTTGATCTGTAGTTGGTTGAACCTGTTCCAGCGGCCATGGCTCTTTCTTTTTCTTTTTTTCTTTTTTTTTTTTTTTTGTGGTATGCGGGCCTCTCACTGTTGTGGCCTCTCCCGTTGCGGACCACAGGCTCCGGACGCGCAGGCTCAGCAGCCATGGCTCACGGGCCCAGCCGCTCCGCGGCATATGGGATCCTCCCGGACTGGGGCACGAACCTGTGTCCCCTGCATCGGCAGGCGGACTCTCAACCACTGCGCCACCAGGGAAGTCCGAACCTGTTCCATATGGGTACCACATCCTTGGGTATGCCAAGGGTTCACTGTATACCCATCCTCCTGCCTGCTCACAGGAGTAAGAAAATATACACTCAAAGTTAGAGAAGTGGCAAGTATCTAGGGAAATATCAGCCTCAGCTAACATTCATTCTTCCTTATCTTTACTCACCAGAAATAAGAACTTTTTTTTCAGCCTTTTAACACCTTTCACTTTAAATATTAATTCAATAGGGACATTGCTGAGAAACCTTCACCTCTGTTTTTCTTAGAACATTTTACTTTGTCTCCTAGTTGATATGTAGGATCTAGGTATTTTTACTTTATGTTTAATCAATGAAGGTAAGATATGAGCAAGGACCAGATGGATACCACTTGCAGCAAGATGGTGGGCATATCCCAGAAATTCTGGTAGGTGTTTTAAATCACAAGGTGCCCAGAGTCAAAAAGAGAAGAAAACTTTCTGGACAAGACCTTTGAGTACAAACATCTCTGAATTGGAGGCAGTGGTTTCTTATGGTCTTGCTTCTCTGCCTCTTCTGAGCATTCCCTCACAGCTTAAATTAATTAATGAGAAAATCAGTTATAATATATTTGAATCATGTAGACCAGCACCTATCACAGGTTAGGAGATGAGAAGTATTAGCTCTTATTATTATGATTGTGGAGTTCACCTTGTGTTGTTATGATGTTGGAGCTACTGAAATGAGGGAAGATTACAAAGGATGCAATGGGGAAATCATTCTTTAATAATCAATAGAGTGGGATAATATTTTGAATTACTAACATGTTTTTACCTCACATTGCCTTACATACTGTGGCCATCCCCTGGAACCAGAAGTAGGGGCATTCCATTTTCACACCCTCAGGGAAGCATTGTTCCAGCAGAGTAGGCAACAAAAAAATCAATTCTTAGCCTTTGAATTTGGAATCGATAACTTGGACAATAGTTCAAAAGGAACGGATTTTGAATTTCAGGATTCTGGACATTAAAAATAAATGGCCCTGGGCTTCCCTGGTGGCGCAGTGGTTGAGAGTCCGCCTGCCGATGCAGGGGACACGGGTTCGTGCCCCGGTCCAGGAGGATCCCACATGCCGCGGAGTGGCTGGGCCCATGAGTCATGGCCGCTGAGCCTGCGCGTCCAGAGCCTGTGGTCCGCAACGGGAGAGGCCACAACAGTGAGAGGCCCGCGTACCGCAAAAAAAAAAATAATTAAAAAAACAAAAAAATAAAAAAATAAATGGCCCTGGGGCTTCCCTGGTGGTGCAGTGGTTGAGAATCCACCTGCCAGTGCAGGAAACACCGGTTTGAGCCCTGATCCAGGAAGATCCCACATGCCGTGGTGCAACTAAGCCTGTGTGCCACAACTACTGAAGCCCGTGCGCCTAGAGCCTGTGCTCTGCAACAAGAGAAGTCACTGCAATGAGGAGCCCGCTCACCGCAACAATGAGGAGCCCCGCTAGCCGCAACTAGAGAAAGCCCACACACAGCAACAAAGACGCAACGCAGCCAAAAATAAATAAATTTATTTTAAAAAAATGGCCCAAGATTTGCATGATGGATAAGTGCTGAATTTGTTCCTGCCATGATGCCAGAGGCCACCATTGGGTAAAGACAATCACCTACAATTCTGGAAAGACTAGCTTTGGCCAAAGGTAAAAGTTTAAATCTTTATCATGGTCACACTTTCATGAGCAACTTGTATCACCTTTTGGTTGGAGAACTTATTGAGCACTTTTTTTTTTTTGGCTGTACTGCGAGGCTTGTGGGATCTTAGTTCCCCAGCCAGGGATTGAACCTGGGCCCCCCTGCAGTGGAAGCATGGAGTCCTAACCACTAGACCGCCAGGGAATTCCTCATCACTTTTGAGATTAAGTGGTCTCATCTGCCCCAAATTTCCTAGTAGCTTATTTGAACATTCCTTAGAGTACTTGATCATTTCATATATTTTATTATATTAATTTGCACACATAACTTTCCTTTCTTACTCTTTAGGACCCTGGAAAATAGGAACTGCAGCTTATAAGTGTTATTATAGTACATATAAAATGTCATGGTGCAGATGAATCACTTGGAGGTTGCTGATCTCCACCTACAGAGATTCTGATTCAGTCAATCTCCCATGGCACCTGGGAATCTATCTTATAAGCAATTATCCCAGGTGATCCTATTGTTAAGTCTAAAGACCACATTTACAAAAACATTTCTCTGTTACACTGAAAACTGTGTCTTGCCCACAAAATGTATTCAGTAAATGAGTGCTAGATTAATGCAAGAGTAGACCAAGGGGTTAGCAGTTTCAAGAACTGGTATTTTTGTTGAGTTTTTACATCTGAAGAGACCCGTAGTGTGAGTGAAAAATGTTGCCTGCCATATCAATGAACAAAGGATTTACAGCCATCAAGTTACTACCGCCACACCCTATGGAGAGAAACAGACTTCCCTTCGCCAAGCCCTCAGCCACTGAGGCCACCCGCAATGGTGCGCCCTGAGGGACTCAGGATGGGAGAGCACAGGATACCGGCCCTAGACAGCTAAGATGCATATCAAAGGAATGATTCCTGATGAGCCCAGGTTCTTGCATCTTCCCATACAAAGAAAAGTGCTGAGTTCATTAACTAGAGATACTTAGTTTTCTTTATTTAACAGACTACCTGGTCTTTGTTGCAAAACCCCCTATATATCCTGGCCCCTCCCTTACCTCTTTGGAGCAATCTCTCAGAGCTCGCTGAGGGGCCGTGTCCCCGGCTTAATTCCTCGTTTTTTTCTGCCAAATAAAATATAATTCTCAACTTTTCAGTTGTGCTTCTTTTGTTTTTCATTCGACATTAGTAATGAGTTGGAAAGAAATAAAATGTGCTTAACTGAATGCCTCCCAATCAATCAAATTCCTTGAGGGCCAGGAACTTCTTTCCCATAATCCTGCCAGGCCATCTACCCAAGAGGAAACTGAGGCTCAGAGAGTCAATCTCTTGCTCAAAGTCAAGGAGCTAGAAAGTAGCATAACCAGGCTTCACATCCTGGTTGGTATTATTTTTAAATTCATGCTCTTTTCATTCCTCCAAGCCTCCCGGGTTACAAAGCTCAGACACCAAGGTCCAGAAACAACCTCTCTCGGTGGTACTGAGAAAGGCATTTAACCTCTGTGTGCCTTAATTTACCATCAGCAAAATAAGGGCAAAGATACTTAATTAAATAGGGTGTATTATAGAATTAATCAGTGGAGGTGTGGGATGGGAGGTGAAAATGTAAAAGCAGCATCTAATCAGGCCATCATTATTATGAACAATAATAACATTATCAACGTTGGGTTCATAATTTAATCCTTGAAGCACTGACCCACCAGCTCTGATTATTATTATTGATAATTATAAGGGTAAGACAGGAGGTTAATGAGCGTTCTTTGTGGCTTCAAATCTTTACTGGGTAGGAAGAGAGGAAAATTAATTCTTTTCTTTATACCAAATGTAACAGAATTTGGATTTGTCTATTTTTGTGTTTCTTTCTCTCTTAAAATTCCCTGCGGCCCACTTAGAATAATGGAGTAAATGAATCAGTCAATAAAAATGCATTTTAAAGCCCACAGTGGTGGTGGCTACAACACGTGGTAGCTGAGACAGTGGCTCATCAGGGAAGTGTTCAACCCCAAACTTGCCTATTTTCTGAAATTCAGAGGGAAGTGCTTGAGAGGAATATAACCCCCTATAAATGTGAGCCTAGGAGGTAGGAAACCTCAGCGAGAGCTCTGGTTTGGTGATTAACCCATGTGTGAGTTTAGCTAAATTGAAATACCTCCATGATCTGATCTACAGAACAGGGGTGACAGCCTTTGTTCATCTTGCAAGGCTATTTCGAGGATCAAATGACGTGATGTATATGAAAGTCCTGTTGGCCATTAGCTCAGTTTGCAAAGATGTTCAGAAAGAGAAAGCAGACTTTGAATCCTAGATACACACACAAACTGCATGCTTTATTAACAGTTCCACTAGTGAGTTATAAAGTCAGAGGAATGATCTGGGTCTCATGTTTGGAACTTGCTGCTCCAAAGTGATGTCTATACTGCCTGGCCACCCAACGCAGACACCATCATCCCAGGCCGTGGTTATCTACCTGGGAAGGTGTGAGGTGCTCAGCAGACGCCCCTCCTCAGTGCAGCAGAGACTCGGGCACCTTGGTGACTTGCTTACAGAAAATTGGTGATTGAATACATTTCTTGAATATAATTTGACCAGAGAAGTGACCCCACTTTCACCTTTTCATTAATTCTAAACGCAGCATCCATACAATAGAATGCCAAACAGCAATTTGGAAAATTAGGAGAAATTGTTCCATTATTAGAAGCTCGTAGAGTAAATGCAGAACTGGCCGCAATTCTTAATCTTCCCCTATGTCCATACCCTTTGCAATACAACTTGGCTGCCTCTTCCATCAAGCGGTAAAGTCTGGTTCCCTGTCCCTTGAATGTGGCCTTCTGACTGACGCTGGCTAAGAGAATATAATGGAAGTGACACTGCAGTGATTCTAAATCGAGGCCTAATGAGGTGTTTTGCTCACTTTCCTTTGGAACCCAATCATTGGCTACGTCAAGAGCCCTGGCTAACCTTTTGGGGGATCAAATTACTTATGGAGAGGGCCCAGCTGAGGCCATCTATGAGTAATTTACAGTCAGCGGAGTTGATTAACTGACACACAGCTGCTGGCAGATTCACAAATAAGACAAGCTAAGACAAGAACCACTCTGTTGATACACACACTCAAGAGAAATAAAAATGTGTGTTTTAGGCCATTAAGTTTGGTATGATTTGTTAGGCAGCAGTTGATAACTCATATAAATATTACAATGGAGACCTTCAAGTATAACATTTCTTTTTTGTAACTTTATGAAAAAAGAAAGTAAAGGGAAAGAAATATTAACTTAGCGTGAGTTTACCATTAGCCAGATTTGTCCAATCTCTAATTGTAGTTTTTGAAATTTTTAAATTGTGATGGAATATCTAACTGTACTTTTATTGTTCATAGTAGAAAAGATCTTGACTACCTACAGAGGTGAGTGTAAGAGGCCATGCAATGACCTCTTTATTTCATGGATTCATTTTAAAACAAAAATAAAACACTTTTATTGAGTACCTGCTCTGTGTCATAAGTGTTGTTGACATTTATGTTGTCATAAATGTCAAACATAAGGTATGTTTGACATTTCATCTTTAGCAAATTATCCTTTGGAAATCTGCTTTCAAATAGTCCCAGAAGTTAGACCATTTTAAGCTGGTCTCAGTGACAAATATAGATGGAATTCACTGTATGTTTTCACTTGACTCTTTTTCCCTCACCTGTGATCAATTTTCTCATCTGAAAAGCAGAAGGTTGGGACCAAGCTCTCTTCCATCTCTCTATTAATTGACGTGAGAAACTTTCCTCATTTTCATTTCCAGACGGTACATGACTGATACAGTAACTTAAGAGATACCAATGACTTAGCTCAAAGCATTAGTGAAAATAATGGGGAAAATCTTGGACATTGGATCTCAGCTCCAGCATATAAAGAGCTTAGAACTAATCACTTCAATCTTAAAAACAAGAAAAAGCTGGAAAAATGGAAAACCAAAGACTGTTCTTGGACCGTTTAGAAAACTGATGCTGCCTTTCTGAAATCTGGAGAGACAGTTCTATCCAGAAAGACACAGCTAGAATCCCTCCAAAAGCTTCTGGAGCCATACACTGGTAAGAACACTGTAACAGTAATTTTAAGAATTGCTTGTGGCTGAGTATTGACTAGCATGAGAGCAAAAATGCCTGGGGACCTCAGTCTCAGGGTACTCCTCTACATTTTTTTATGGGCTTTACCTTCAGGAACCCCACCAGATTCTCATTTTGAAGATGTGAGAAAAACCCTGTGTCTCTGGCAGGTGAATGGGAAAGGATAAGTAATATTTATGAAATACTCCCAAAACCTCTTCATGACAAATGAGTGCACTCCAGGTGAGGGCCCTATTCCAGTTGGGGAAAGAGGAAGGACATTTCTATTACTCCTTCTAGCATTCCTGTTTCACCTAAGGGGAGAAGGAAGAGGAGCACAGTCCATAGCATTTGGGATTCAATGACATTGATTGAGAATGCTTCATCCTGGGAAAGGAATAGGAGGCAGGTATAAAAAAAAGAGAAATAAAGTTATAGCATTGAGGAGACAACTATGAAGGGCACAGCCCAAAGACACAGCCTCAGTGAAACACTCAGTGAAACACTGAGGTTTTTTTTTTTTTGAATTTTATTTTATTTTATTTTTATACAGCAGGTTCTTATTAGTTATCCATTTTATACATATTAGTGTATATATGTCAATCCCAGTCTCCCAATTCATCACACCACCACCAACCCCCTGCCACTTTCCCCCACTGGTGTCCATATGTTAGTTCTCTACCATCTGTGTCTCTATTTTTGCCCTGCAAACTGGTTCATCTGTACCATATTCTGGATTCCACATATATGCATTAATATATTTGTTTTTCTCTTTCTGACTTACTTCACTCTGTATGACAGTCTCTAGGTCCATCCACATCTCTACAAATGACCCAATTCGTTTTTTTTTTTTTTTTTTTTTTGGTTTTTTTTGCGGTACGTGGGCCTCTCACTGTTGTGGCCTCTCCCGTTGTGGAGCAAGGCTTCCAGAAGCAGAGGCTCAGCGGCCATGGCTCATGGGCCCAGCCACTCCACGGCACGTGGGATCCTCCCAGACCGGGGCACGAATCCGCATCCCCTGCATCAGCAGGCAGACTCTCAACCACTGTGCCACCAGGGAAGCCCAATTTCGTTCATTTTTATGGCTAAGTAATATTCCATTGTATGTATGTACTACATCTTCTTTATCCGTTTGTCTGTTGATGGGCATTTAGGTTGCGTCCACAAGATGGCTATTGTAAATAGTGCTGCAATGAACATTGGGGTGCATGTGTCTTTTTGAATTATGGTTTTCTCCTGGTATATATCCAGTAGTGGGATTCCTCGGTCATATGGTAATTCTATTTTTAGTTTTTTTAAGGAACCTCCATACTGTTCTCCTTAGTGGCTGTATCAATTTACATTCCCACCAACAGTGCAGGAGGGTTCCCTTTTCTCCATACCCTCACCAGCATTTGTTGTTTGTAGATTTTCTGATGATGCCCATTCTAATTGGTGTGAGGTGATACCTCATTGTAGTTCTGATTTTCATTTCTCTAATAATTAGTGATGTTGACCAGCTTTTCATGTGCTTCTTGGTCTTCTGTATGTGCTTCTGTATGTCTTCTTTGGAGAAATGTCTATTTAGGACTTCTGTCCATTTTTTGATTGGGTTGTTTGTTTTTTTTTTAATATTGAGCTACATGAGCTGTTTATATATTTTGTAGATTAATCCTTTATCCGTTGATTTGTTTGCAAATATTTTCTCCCATTCTGAGGGTTGTCTTTTCTTCTTGTTTGTAGTTTCTTTTGCTTTGCAAAAGCTTTTAAGTTTCATTAGGTCCCATTGGTTTATTTTTGTTTTCAGTTCCATTACTCTAGGAGGTGGATCAAAAAAGATCTTGCTGTGATTTATGTCAAACAGTATCCTTCCTATGTTTTCCTCTAAGAGTTTTATAGTGTCCAGTCTTACATTTAGGTCTCTAATCCATGTTGAGTTTATTTTTGTGTATGGTGTTAGGGCGTGTTCTAATTTCACCCTTTTACATGTAGCTGCCCAGTTTTCCCAGCACCACTTATTGAAGAGACTGTCTTTTCTCCATTGTATATCCTTGCCTCCTTTGTCATAGATTAGTTGACCATGGGTGCGTGGGTTTATCTCTCGGCTTTCTATCCTGCTCCACTGATCTATATTTCTGTTTTTGTGCCAGTACCATACATATTGTCTTGATTACCGTAGCTTTGTAGTATAGTCTGAAGTCAGGGAGTTTGATTCCTCCAGCTCTGTTTTTTTCTTTCAAGACTGCTTTGATGATTTGGGATCCTCTGTGTCTACATAAAAATCTTAAGGGTTTTTTGTTCTAGTTCTGTAAAAAATGCCATTGGTAATTCGATAGGGATTCCATTGAATCTGGAGATTGCTTTGGGTGGTATAGTCATTTTCACAATATTGATTCTTCCAATCCAAGAACATGGTATATCTCTCCATCTGTTTGTATTATCTTTAATTTCTTTCATCAGTGTCTTATAGTTTTCTGCATACAGGTCTTTTGTCTCCTTAGGTAGGTTTATTCCTAGGCATTTTATTCTTTTTGTTGCAATGGTAAATGGGAGTGTTGCCTTAATTTCTCTTTTAGATTTTTCACTATTAGTGTATAGGAATGCAAGAGATTTCTGTGCATGAATGTTGTATCCTGCAAGTTTACCAAATTCGTTGATTAGCTGTAGTAGTTTCCTGGTGGCATCTTTAGGATTCTCTATGTATAGTACCATGTCATCTGAAAACAGTAACAGTTTTACTTCTTCTTTTCCAAATTGTATTCCTTTTATTTCTTTTTCTTCTTTGACTGCCGTGGCTAGGACTTCCAAAACTATGTTGAATAATAGTGGCGAGAGTGGACATCTTTGTCTTGTTCCTGATCTTAGAGGAAATGCTTTCAGTTTTTCAGCATTGAGAATGATGTTTGCTGTGGGTTTGTAGTATATGTCTTTTTTATGTTGAGGTAGGTTCCCTCTATGCCCACTTTCTGGAGAGTTTTTATCATAAATGGGTGTGGAATTTTGTCAAAAGCTTTTTCTGCATCTATTGAGATGATCATATAGTTTTTATTCTTCAGTTTCTTAGTATGGTGTTTCACATTGATTGATTTGCATATATTGAACAATCCTTGCGTCCCTGGGATAAATCCCACTTGATCGTGGTATATGATGCTTTTAATGTATTGTTGGATTCTGTTTGCTAGTATCTTGTTGAGGATTTTTGCATCTATATTCATCAGTGATATTGGTGTGTCATTTTCTTTTTTTGTAGTATCTTTGTCTGGCTTTGGTATCAGGGTGATGGTTGTCTCATACAATGAGTTTGGGAGTGTTCCTTCCTCTGCAATTTTTTGGAAGAGTTTGAGAAGGATGGGTGTTAGCTCTTCTCTAAATGTTTGATAGAATTCACCTGTGAAGCCATCTGGTCCTGGACTTTTGTTGTTGGGAGATTTTTAATCACAGTTTCTATTTCATTACTTGTGATTGGTCTGTTCATATTTTCTATTTCTTCCTGGCTCAGTCTTGGAAGGTTATACCTTTCTACAAATTTGTCCATTTCTTCCAGGTTGTCCATTTTATTGGCATAGAGTTGCTTCTAGTAGTCTCTTAGGATGCTTTGTATTTCTGTGGTGTCTGTTGTAACTGCTCCTTTTTCATTTCTAATTTTATTTATTTATTTATTTATTTATTTTATTATTTTTTTTTTTTGCGGTACGTGGGCCTCTCACTGTTGTGGCCTCCCCCGCTGCGGAGCACAGGCTCTGGACTCTCAGGCTCAGCGGCCATGGCCCACAGGCCCAGCCGCTCCGCGGCATGTGGGATCCTCCCGGACCGGGTCACGAACCCATGTCCCCTGCATCGGCAGGCGGACTCTCAACCACTGCGCCACCAGGGAAGCCCTCTAATTTTATTGATTTGAGTCCTCTCCCTCTTTTTCTTGATGAGTCTGGCTAATGGTTTATCAATTTTGTTTATCTTCTCAAAGCACCAGCTTTTAGTTTTATTGATCTTTGTTATTGTTTTCTTTGTTTCCATTTCATTTATTTCTGCTCTGATCTTTATGATTTCTTTCCTTCTCCCAACTTTGGGTTTTGTTTGTTCTTCTTTCTCTTGTTCCTTTAGGTGTAAGGTTAGATTGCTTAGTTGAGATTTTTCTTGTTTCTTGAGGTAGGCTTGTATAGCTATAAACTTTCCGCTTAGAACTGCTTTTGCTGCATCCCATAGGTTTTGGATCATTGTGTTTTCACTGTCATTTGTCTGTAGGTATTTTTTGATTTCTTCTTTGATTTCTTCAGTGATCTCTTGGTTATTTAGTAACGTATTGTTTAGCCTCCATGTGTTTGTGTTTTTTTATGTTGTTTTCCCTGTAATTCATTTCTAATCTCATAGTGTTCTGGTCAGAAAAGATGCTTGATATTATTTCAATGTCCTTAAATTTACTGAGGCTTGATTTGTGACCCAAGATGTGATCTATCCTGGAGAATGTTCCATACACACTTGAGAAGTGTAATCTGTTTTTGGATGGAATGTCCTATAAATATCAATTAAATCTATCTGGTCTCTTTTGTCATTTAAAGCTTGTGTTTCCTTATTACTTTTCTGTTTGGATGATCTGTCCATTGGTATAAGTGAGATGTTAAAGACCCCCACTATTATTGTGTTACTGTCTATTTCCTCTTTTAGAGCTGTTAGCAGTTGCCTTATGTATTGAGGTGCTCCTATGTTGGGTGCATATATATTTATAATTGTCATATCTTCTTCTTGGATTGATCCCTTGATCATTATGTAGTGTCCTTCCTTGTCTCTTGTAACATTCTTTATTTTAAAGTCTATTTTATCTGATATGAGTATTGCTACTCCAGCTTCCTTTTGATTTCCATTTGCATGGAATATCTTTTTCCATTTCCTCACTTTCAGTCTGTATGTGTCCCTAGGTCTGAAGTGGGTCTCTTGTAGACAGCATATAGATGGGTCTTGTTTTTGTATCCATTCAGCAAGCCCGTGTCTTTTGGTTGGAGCATTTAATCCATTCGCATTTAAGGGAATTTTCGATATGTATGTTCCTATGACCATTTTCTTAATTGTCTTGGGTTTGTTTTTGTAGGTCCTTTTCTTCTCTTGTGTTTCCCACTTAGAGAAGTTCTTTTAGCATTTGTTGTAGAGCTGGTTTGGTGGTGCTGAATTCTCTTAGCTTTTGCTTGCCTGTAAAGCTTTTGATTTCTCCGTCAAATCTGAATGAGATCCTTGACAGGTAGAGTAATCTTGGTTGTAGGTTCTTCCGTTTCATCACTTTAAGTATATCATGCCACTCCCTTCTGGCTTGTAGAATTTCCACTGAGAAATCAGCTGTTAACCTTATGGGAGTTCCCTTGTATGTTATTTGTCATTTTTCCCTTGTTGTTTTCAATAATTTTTCTTTGTCCCTAATTTTTGTCCATTTGATTACTATGTGTCTCAACGTGTTTCTCCTTGGGTTTATTCTGCCTGGGACTCTCTGCACCTCCTGGAGTTGGGTGGCTATTTCCTTTCCCATGTTAGGGAAGTTTTCAGCTATGATCTCTTCAAATATTTTCCTGGGTCCTTTCTCTCTGTCTCTTCTCCTTCTGGGACCACTATATAATGTGAATGTTGTTGCATTTAATGTCTCAGAGGTCTCTTAGGCTGTCTTCATTTCTTTTCATTCTGTTTTCTTTATTCTGTTCCATGGCAGTGAATTCTACCATTCTGTCTTCCAGGTCACTTATCCATTCTTCTGCTATTGATTAGTTATTATTCTGCTATTGATTCCTTCTAGTGTATTTTTCATTTTAGTTATTGTATTGATCATCTCTGTTTGTTTGGTCTTTAATTCTTCTAGGTCTTTGTTAAACATTTCTTGCATCTTCTCGATCTTTGCCTCCATTCTTTTTCTGAGGTCCTGGATCATCTTCTCTATCATTATTCTGAATTCTTTTTCTGGAAGGTTGCCTATCTCCACTTCATTTAGTTGTTTATCTTGTTCCTTCATCTGGTACATAGCCCTCTGCCTTTTCATCTTGTTTATCTTTCTGTGAATGTGGTTTTTGTTCCACAGGCTGCAGGATTGTAGTTCTTCTTGCTTCTGCTGTCTGCCTTCTGGTGCGAAATGCTGAATTTTAATGAGAAGATTCTAGAATACTCCTGCGATATGCTGAGTAGTGGCCCACAAATGATCGCCACATCCTAATCCCCCCAGCCTGTGAATATGTTACCTTACATGGTAAAGAGGACTTAAAGATATGATTAAGTTAAATGATCTTGAGATGGTAAGGTTATCCTGGATTATCATATCCTAATGGGCCTTAAATTTAATCACAAGGGTCTTTATTGGAGGGAGGCAATAAGGTCAAAGAAGGAAATAGGAGATGTGAAAAGAGAAGCAAGAGGTTGGAGTGATTCAAGAAAAGGGTCACCAGCCAAGACATGCATGTGGCTGCCAGATGTTAGAAGTCAGATGTACAGATTCTCCCCTAGAGCTTCCAGAAGACACCAGCCTTGCTGACATCTATACTTTAGCCCAGTGACACTGACTTCAGACTTCTGACTACAATATGTGTGTGGTTTTAAGCCACTAAGTCTGTGTTAATCCATTACAGCAACAATGGGAAACTAATCCAGCTCCCCATTCCTATGCCTTACCAACACCACAACAGGGTTACAAAATAATGACAGTTGATTACCCATGAAACAGCTGAAATAGTACTTAGGGAATCCTGTAGTACTCTGAGGAATAGTACTTAGGGAAGCCTGAATTCAAGAGGGGAGACAAAAATGAGGACCTAAAGGAAGTTGAAGACTCTGGCACCTAAAGCTACACAAAATATTAAACACACCCAAATCCTAGCCAGTTTCTCATAAATCCTCACACCGAAGGACTACTTGCCACAATTCTTGTTATTTGATACAACATGTCTGCTTTTCAACAACAACAACAAAATTACAAGATATATTATGAGGTCACATAAAGCACAGTCTGAAGTGACAAAGCAAGCTTCAGAATAGATTCATCTTATGACACAGATGCTTGAACTATCAAGGAATTTAAAATAACTAAAATTAATCTGTTAAGGCTCTAATGGAAAAGATTTACAACATACAAGAACAGATAGGTAGTATAACTAGAGAGAAGGAAACCGGAAAAGAACAATTTAAGCCTAAAGCAAGCAGAAGAAAGGGAATAATAAAAATTAGAATAGAAAATGAAATTGAAAATAGGGAAATAGAAAAAATTCACATAACTCAAAGCTGTTTCTTTGAAATGATCAGTAAAATTAATAAACCTCTAGCCAGGCTAACCAATTAAATATGAGAGGAGAAACAATTTTCCAATATCAGAAATGAAGGAAGGGTTATTACTACTGATCGCATGGATATGCAAAGGAGAATAAAAGAATATTATGAAAACTCTATGGCCACAAATTTGATAACTTAGTTGAAATGAACCAGTTCCTTGAGAGAGAAAAACTACTAAAACTCACACAAAGAGAACTATGTAACCTGAATATCCCTGTAAGTATTAAAGACATTGAATCAATAATAGCAACCTTCCAAAAAAGAAAACACCAGGCCCAGATGGTTTCACTGGTGAACTCTACCAAGCATGGAAGAAGACCAATTCTGCACAATCTCTTTCAGTAAATAGAAGTTGGGAGTGGGGAGGGAATTTCCAAACTAACTTTATGAGTCCAGCATTACATCAAAACTAAAACCAGATAAAATAGATTACAAGAAGGGAAAACTACAGACCGACATATCTCATGGTCATAGATGTAAAAATCCTCAACTAAATATCAGCAAATAAATTCCAACATTGTATAAAAACAATTATATGCTGTGACCCAATGAGATTAATTCTAGGTATGCAAGACTGGTTCAACATTTGAAATCAATGTATGATTTCAATGTATCAACCATATGAATGGACAAAGAAGACAAGGCATATGATCATATCAGAAGACACCAAAAAAGGATTTGAAAAACTCCAATACCCATTCATGATAAAAAAAAAAAAATACCCCTCAGAACATTAGGAATAGAGGGGAACGTCCTCAGCTTGATAAAGGACAGCTAAAAAATCCTATAACAATGTCATACTTAACGGCACTCTCCTCTTAAGATCAGGAACAAGGCAAGAAAACCTTTTCTTACAACTTCAATTCAATATCATAATGGAAGTTTCATCTAAAGCAATCATAAAAGAATCATTAAAATATACAGATTGAGAAGGAAGAAATGAAACCATCATTCTCAGATGCCATGTGGAAAATCCCAAAGAATTGATTAAAAAACAGACAAACAAACAAAAAAGAACTCCTGGAATTAATGAGTGATGACAGCAAGATTTCGGGATACAAGAATAATACACAAAATTGATTGCTCTCCTATGTACCAGTAATGAATTTTACTACTAAAAGTATCATTTATAATAGCACCCACAAAATGAATTATTAAGTATAAATCTAACAAAACTTTGTTGTAGTATCTATATATGTGGAAACTACAGAACACTAACGAAACAGATAAAAGCAAAACTAAATTAATGGAGAGATATTTCATATTCACAGACTGGAAAATTCAATATTGTTAAGATGTCAGTTTTCCCCAACTTGATCTAGAGATCCAATGCAATCACAATCAAAATCTCAGCAGAGTATTATGTAGCTACTGGAAACTCATTCTAAAGATTATATGGACACTTTGACCTTCAAGATGGCGGAAGAGTAAGAGGTGGTGATCACCTTCCTCCCCACAAATACATCAGAAATACATCTACATGTGGAACAACTCCTACAGAACACCTACTGGACTCTGGCAGAAGACCTCAGATTTCCCGAAAGGCAAGAAACTCATCACATAACCGGGTAGGGCAAAAGAAAAAAGAAAAAAACAGAGACAAAAGAACAGGGACGGGACCTGCACCTTGGGGAGGGAGCTGTGAAGGAGGAAAAGTTTCCACACACTAGGAAGCCCCTTTGCGGGCGGAGACTGCGTGTCGCAGGGCGGGTATGGGGGGGAAGTTTCGGAGCCACGGAGGAGAGCGCAGCAACAGGGGTGCAAAGGGCAAAGTGGAGAGATTCCTGCACAGAGGATCGGTGCCGACCAGCAATCACCAACCCGAGGGGCTTGTCTGCTTCCCTGCCGGGGCAGGTGGGGCCTGGGAGATGAGGCTTGGGCTTCGGAGGTCAGAACTTAGGGAGAGGACTGGGGTTGGCTGCATGAACACATCCTGAAGGGGGCTAGTGTGTCACAGCTAGCTGGGAGGGAATCCAGGAAAAAGTCTGGACCTGCCTAAGATGCAAGAGACCACTGTTACGGGGTGCACGAGGAGAGGGGTTTCAGAGCACTGCCTAAACGAGCTCCAGAGATGGGCACCAGCCGCGTCTGTCAGCGTGGACCCCAGAGACGGGCATGAGACGCTAAGGCTGCTGCTGCCGCCACCAAGAAGCCTGTGTGCGAGCACAGGTCACTATCCACACCTCCCCTCCTGGGAGCCTGTGCAGCCCACCACTGCCAGGGTCCTGTGATCCAGAGACAACTTCCCTGGGAGAACACACGGCACCTCAGGCTGGTGCAATGTCACGCCAGCCTCTGCCGCCTCAGGCTTGCCCTGCACTCTGTACCCCTCCCTCCCCTCTGGCCTGAGTGAGCCAGAGCCCCCAAATCAGCTGCTTCTTTAACCCCGTCCTGTCTGGGCAGAAACACACGCCCTCAGGCCACCTACATGCAGAGGCGGGGCCAAATCTAAAGCTGAACCCCAGAAGCTGTGCGAACAAAGAAGAGAAAGGGAAATCTCTCCCAGCAGCCTCAGGAGCAGTGGATTAAATCTCCACAATCAACTTGATGTACCCTGCATCTATGGAATACCTGAATAGACAATGAATCATCCCAAAATTGAGGTGGTGGACTTTGGGAGCAATGATATATATATTTTTTTCCTTTTTCTCTTTTTGTGAGGGTGTATGTATGTTTCTTTCTGTGATTCTGTCTGTTAAGCTTTGCTCTTATCATTTGTCCTAGGGTTCTGTCTGTTTTGGGGTGTTTTTTTTTTTCTTTTTTTAGTATAGTTTTTAGTGCTTGTTATCATTGGTGGATTTGTTTTTTGGTTTGGTTGCTCTCTCCTTTCTATCTTTCTTTTCTTTTTTTTTTTCTTCTTTTTTATTACTTTTAATTTTTAATAATTATTTTTTATTTTAATAACTTTATTTATTTTTCTTTCTTTCTTTCTTTTTTTATCCCTTTTCTTCTGAGCTGTGTGGCTGACAGGGTCTTGGTGTTCCAGCCAGCTGTCAGGCCTGTGCCTCTGAGGTGGGAGAGCCAAGTTCAGGATATTGGTCCACCAGAGACTTCCCTGCTCCACATAATATTAAACGGCAAAAGCTCTCCCAGAGATCTCCATCTCAACACTAAGATCCAGCTACATTCAATGACCAGCAAGCTACAGTGCTGGACACCCTATGCCAAACAACTGGCAAGACAGGAACACAACCCCACCCATTAGCAGAGGGGTTGCTTAAAATCATAATAAGGCCACAGACACTCCAAAACACACCACCAGATGTGGTCCTGACCACCAGAAAGACAAGATCCAGCCTCATCCACCAGAACACAGGCACTAGTCCCCTCCACCAGGAAGCCTACACAACCCACTGAACCAACTTTAGCCACTGGAGGCAGACACCAAAAACAATGGGAACTATGGACCTGCAGCCTGCAAAACGGAGACCCCAAACACAGTAAGTTAAGCAAAATGAGAAGACGGAGAAACACACAGCAGATGAAGAAGCAAGGTAAAAACCCACCAGACCAAACAAATGAAGAGGAAATAGGCAGTCTACCTGAAAAAGAATTCAGAGTAATGATAGTAAAGATAATCCAAAACCTTGGAAATAGAATGGAGAATATACAGGAAACATTTAAAAAGGACCTAGAAGAACTAAAGAGCAAACAAGCAATGATGAACAACACAATAAATGAAATTAAAAATTCTCTAGAAGAAATCAATAGTAGAATAACTGAGGGAGAAGGACAGATAAGTGACCTGGAAGATAAAATAGTGGAAATAACAACTGCAGAGCAGAAAAAAGAGAAAAAGAATTTAAAGAATTGAGGACAGTCTCAGAGACCTCTGGGACAACATTAAATGCAACAAAATTTGAATTATAGGGGTCCCAGAAGAAGAAGAAGAGAAAAAGAAAGGGACTGAGAAAATATTTGAAGAGATTATAGTTGAAAACTTCCCTAATATGGGAATGGAAATAGTTAATCAAGTCCAGGAAGTGCAGCTCTCTGCAGGATAAATTCAAGGAGAAACACACCAAGATGCATATTAATCAAACTATCAAAAATTAAGTACAAAGGAAAAATATTAAAAGCAGCAAGGGAAAAACAACAAATAACATAAAAGGGAACCCTCATAAGGTTAAAAGCTGATGTTTCAGCAGAAACTCTGCAAGCCAGAAGGGTGTGGCAGGACATATTTAAAGTGATGAAAGGGAAGAAGCTACAACCAAGATTACTCTACCCAGCAAGGATCTCATTCAGATTCGACAGAGAAATTTAAACCTTTACAGACAAGCAAAAGCTGAGAGAATTCAGCACCAATAAACCAGCTTTACAGCAAATGCTAAAGGAACTTCTCTATGCAGGAAACACAAGAGAAGGAAAAGACTTACAATAACAAACCCAAAACAATTAGGAAAATGGTCATAGGAACATACATATCTAAAATTACCTTAAATGTAAATGGATTAAATGCTCCAACAAAAGACATAGACTGGCTGAACGGATACAAAAACAAGACCCATATATATGCTGTCTACAAGAGACCCATTTCAGACCTAGGGAAACATACAGACTTACGTAAGTGAGGGGATGGAAAATGATATTCCATGCAAATGTAAATCAAAAGAAAGCTGCAGTAGCAATTCTCATATCAGACAAATAGACTTTCAAATAAAGACTATTACAAGAGACAAAGAAGGACACTACATAATGATCAAGGGATCAATCCAAGAAGAAGATATAACAATTGTAAATATTTATGCACCCAACACAGGAGCACCTCAATACATAAGGCCAATGCTAACAGCCATAATAGGGGAAATTGACAGTAACACAATCATAGTAGGGGACTTTAACACCCCACTTTCACCAATGGACAGATCATCCAAAATGAAAATAAATAAGGAAACACAAGCTTTAAATGATACATCAAACAAGATGGACTTAATTGATATTTATAGGACATTCCATCCCAAGACAACAGAATACACATATATACAATGCATATATATACAATGGAATATTACTCAGCCATAAAAAAATGAAATTGAGCCATTTGTAGTTAGGTGGATGGACCTAGAGTCTGTCATACAGAGTGAAGTAAGTCAGAAAGAGAAAAACAAATACCGTATGCTAGCACATATATATGGAATCTAAAAATAAACAAACAAACAAACAAAAAACACATTTCTGAAGAATCTAGGGGCAGGAAAGGAATAGAGACACAGACGTAGAGAATGGACTTGAGGACCCAGGGAGGGGGAAGGGTAAGCTGGGACAAAGTGAGAGAGTGGCATGGACTTATATATACTACCAAATGTAAAACAGAGAGCTAGCGGGAAGCAGCGCATAGCACAAGGAGATCAGCTCAGTGCTTTGTGACCACCTAGAGGGGTGGGATAGGGAGGGTGGGTTGGAGGGAGACGCAAGAGGGAGGAGATATGGGAACATATGTATATGTATAGCTGATTCACTTTGTTATAAAGCAGAAAATAACACATCATTGTAAAGCAATTATACTCCAATAAAGATGTTAAAATAAAATAAAGTTTATACGGAAAGGCAAAAGACCTAGAATAAGCAACACAACCCTGGAGAATAACAAAATTGGAAGACTCTAC
Organism: Mesoplodon bidens; assembly: GCF_964165515.1. Taxonomy (NCBI): domain Eukaryota; kingdom Metazoa; phylum Chordata; class Mammalia; order Artiodactyla; family Ziphiidae; genus Mesoplodon; species Mesoplodon bidens. The sequence goes on along the minus strand of NC_138162.1, from coordinate 16,936,034 downwards.
TACCTGATTTCAAGTCTTATAAACCCACAGTAATCGAGACAGTGTGGTATTAGTGGAAGAAGGTAAGCATATGGAGCAATGGAACAGAAAAAGCTGCAAAATACACCCATACAAGTAAACTCAACTCAGTTTTTACAAAAATGCAGAGGCAATTTAATGAAGAAAGAATAGTCTTTTCAACAAGTGACACTGTAGCAACTGGACATCCATGTGTAGAAAACTATGAACCTCTAAGCATGGACCTCCCCAAAAAAATTAACTCAAAGTGAATCATACACCTAAGTTTAAATGTAAAAGTATAAAACTTCTCGAAGCAAAAGAAAATCCACATGACCCTAGATTTGAAGATGAGTTTTGTTTGTTTGTTTGTTTGTTTCTTTTACTATACGCAGGCCTCTCACTGTTGTGGCCTCTCCCGTTGCGGAGCAAAGGCTCCAGACGCGCAGGCTCAGCGGCCATGGCTCACGGGCCCAGTCGCTCCACAGCATGTGGGATCTTCCCCGACCAGGGCACGAACCCGTGTCCCCTGCATCGGCAGATGGACTCTCAACCACTGAGCCACCAGGGAAGCCCTGAAGATGAGTTTTTAGATACAATAGCAAAAGAATGATCCATAGAATAAAAAATTGGTACGTTGGATTTTATTAAGATTAAAGACTTTTTTCTGTATAAAATATTCTTAAGAGAGTTAAAAGACAAACCACAGACTGAGAGAAAATATTTGCAAAACACAGATCTGAGCTTGCAGTCAAAATATGCAAAGAACTCTCAAAAACAGAACAACAAGAAAACAAACAAACCAATTTAAAAATAGGAAAAAGATCTGGACAAGCCTCACCAAAGAAGATACACAGATGGCAAGGAAGCATATGAAAAGATGCTCAACATAATTTATCATTAGAGAAATGCAAATTAAAACAACTAGACACCACTATACACCTATTAGAATGGCTACAATCCAAAAGGCTGACAATAGCAATTTCTGGCAAGAATGCCAAGTGAGAAGAACTCTCATTTATTGCTGGTATGAATGGAAAATGACACCACCACTTTAGCAGACATTTTGGCAGTTTCCTATAAAACTTAAGCATAGTCTTACCATACTTCCAGATAATGGGGGAAACCTATATTGGATTATAGCTTAAAGTATAAAATAAATACCCATGAGTCCACTCTGATGTAGCCAAATAATTGAGTAGATAACTAAATGGGGGAATATAGATAAATCCCCCACGCAGAATTCCAAATAATTTTTCTGCCTATTCTGTCCTCAAGTGTCCCCCATTCTTTAAAAGTGGGCTTCGCATAATGACTCCCTTACAAAGATTACAGTTTGAAAGGGGAAAAAAAAAAGAGTAAATGCATAGTGGAGAAAGCTGAAAAACACTATCTTAGCCATGTGATCAAGAGGAACATTATCAGTGATAAGTCATGTTGATAAAATGTACCCTTGGTATGAGGTGATGAGAATAACACTTCACCTCTGTGATCTCCCTCCCCAACACCCATAACCCCAGTCCAATCATGAGAAAAAACATCAGACAAATCCCAATTGAGGTATTTCTATGAAATACCTGAATAGTACTCCTTAAAAACTGTCAAGGTAATCAAAAACAAGGAAAGTCTGAGAAATATCTCAGTGAAGAGGAGCCTAAAGAGACCAGGTAATAAATGTAAGTTGGGAACCTGAAACTGAAAAAAGGATATTAGGTAAAAACTAAGAAAATCTAGATATTATATACATGTTAATAAATAATAATATATTAATATTAGTTCATCAATTGTGACATGCTCATATGAGATGTTCATAGTAGGACAACCTCACTGCGGGTTATAGGGGAACTCTGTACTATTATCATAATTGTTCTGTAAATCTAGAAGTATTCTAAAATTTAACAAGTTTATTAAAAAATACTGCACACTACAGCAAGCTTGGTGAGAAAAATATTTTTTGGTAGAGGAGGAAGCCAAGGAAATCAGCATAGTGTATGGAATTGGGCATTAGCACTAGACAGACCTGGGTTCCAAGATCAACCCTGCTACTTTCTGGATGTGTGTTGCTAAGCATCTAATTTAACCTCTGTTTCCTCATATGTGAAATGAGCACCATCTAATGATTATAGTTGAATTATAGAAGGCATATGGCACATAGGCCATGTAGCTGTTGCTGTAGCTGGTATTGCCATCCTCACTGTGACGTGACTCTTCTCGGTTTGGTTAACCATGCTGATTATCGACACTCACTGGGTAGATGTCTATGGTGTGTTTGGATGACAACTGCATTAATACAGTTCTTCCTTGTATTCAACTCCAATCCAGCTTGCTGTCGTTCAAACATGTCCCCTCTTGGGGAGACAGAAAGCAGACGCTCCCCTTTCCTTGAACAAAGATGCCAATTATTTAGTCAGATTTCTCTGCAGACTTAGGGTTTCTTTTCTCTTTGTGTTCATGTAAACCGGTGCTTTAATTATCACAGTTGAAGGAGAGTTGAGGCTGGAATATTTATTATTCATGTTATAAATAACCTTTCATTATTTTTCCTTATTATGAAAACAACAGATATTCAATATAGAAAATTGAAAACATTCTAATAATCAAAAAGAATTAAAAACCACTTACAATGCCAATAGTCAAATGGTTTTATAACCTGCTTTTTAAAATCAACATTGTATCTTGTAAACCCCTGATCATGCTTATGTCCCTAAATATTGTCACACAAATTATTTTTAATTGCTGCACAGAATTCCATATATAATGACTGCACCACAGTTTATTCGCTCAAGTGCCTACTTCTGAGTGTTTGGGGAGTTCCCTTTTATTTTATTTTTTTGATATTATAAATAGTTTGGTGTTGAACATCCTTGTAGTTAAATCTTTACATATGTTTTTAATTATGTCCTTGGGGTGGTGTGTTCTTTGTTGTAGTTGCTTGAGCTGGTTGGCCTCAGGAGGATCCTAAAGCTAGTACTGCTCTTAGGCCAGAGGAAGGGTGAGAGGAAGGAGTGGGATGTAGGGAGTCTGAAATTAATACTTGGGTAATTCAGTGTAAAATGAAACAAAAACAAAACTTGTATTTATGCTAGATTGGACTTTGCATCTCAGTATCTACACTTCTGCTTCATTCCAGTTGTAAAGATTCCAACCATAATGCCCTTTGTAGCTAGATACACGGGTAAGTCTCAGTTATGCCACATCCTAGCGGCATGACTCATTATATTCATCTGTAAAATGGGGGTGGCCTTGTGAGAACTAAAATAGATAACACATATAAAGCCCCCTGGTGCATAATGCAGGCTCAATAAGCAATGGATTGCCTCCACCTGAGAGATGCTTTAATTTTTTTCCACAGCCCACAGCAAGGCATTGTTCCCCTCAACTTTGGTCAATTTATAATATCTAGGCAATATTTTCCTTCTGAGAAAAGCAAAAGGACATTTTTCTGCCTCTTTTGCATTCTGCATCCTCACAGCCCCAGGCCCTTCTGAGACTCCTATGACCACTAAGTCACTTCCATTATACTCAGGACTGGAAGAATGTCTGTCCCTGACAAACAGGGTTTTAATTCATCAGTGGCCCCCTGATACCTCAGTGTCCAAAATGCTTTATCTGGCATTTGCTTCGCCAATGAATGGGGAAGAAAGAAAAGGCAAGACGCTATGCAGGGTTTAAATCTAATAAGCCTTAGACAGTTCAACTGCTGCTTCCTCCACCCCACCCCTCCCCTCTTCTTTTGGAGCTACTCATTTTCAAACATCCTCAATTTTATATCAGAAGGGGAATAAAGAAAAGGACATAAGCTGGGTAGTCAGGCATACCAGGGTTCCACTCCACGGCTCTGCTATTTACTGGCTTTGTGATCTTGGGCAAGGTAATTCATCTCGTTGAGCCTCGGTTTCCTCACATGCACAATGAGGATAAATACAGCTGGTTGGTAATAATTTCATGATTAATGAAAAACACATAGCATAATGCCTTCCACACAGCAGCATTTCCCCATTTATCGGTTCTTTCACCCCTTGCAACTTTCCTTTACCACACCTCTACTAACGTTACCTTGGAGAGAGAGAAACTTTTCATCAGTATACAACCCATTGTGCCTTCCAGAATGGTTTGGTTAAAATTGCTGCCTAAAAACCTGCCTAATTAGACTTATTTTTACCCAGCTAGACTTGTTCATTCATCCATTCACTCAGCTTGTGCCAGGAATTATGCTGGACACTGAAAATGCCAAAATGAACAAGACCTTCTCTGTCCTCAGGGAGCTCATAGCCTAGTGTAGGACACAGACAAGGAAACATAAAATTATAATTCAGCAACAAAGTGTTCATGTTATGGCAGAGAAATGTGTAAGGGCTTGGCAGGGCTCCTAACCTAGCTGTGCTGGGGACGGTGGTGTCCTCAGAGAGGGGCAACTGAGCTGAGCTTGATGAGCCAGTACAAATTAGGTCGATGTAAGGTAAATCATGTAAGCTTTATGACAACTCTGAAAAATAGATATTTTCATTTTACAAATGTGGAACCTAAGGCTCAGAGAGACTGAGTTATCTAAGATCACCCGAAGTCTGGGGACCCAATAAAATCCAAGGGAACCTGGCTCCAGAATATTTCCTTGATGGTGGAAGTCCAGACACCTTGTCAGGATTGCTGCCTACTTAATGGAAGCTCTGTAGTATGCTTTTCAGCTTCCTTTCAAATCATACTCTCTCCCCCGCTTTTTCATGCTGCAGCTCTTCTTTCTCCATGGATATGCTGGGGATTTAGAGAAGGCAGGGACTCAGCTTTGCTCCTACTGCGTAGCCCCATATGTGGGCTGCACGAGTGTCAGCCACCTCCCAATCATCATTCTTTCTTCCAGGGACAGAGTTATGGCCCTGGGAGAGGTCTGTTCCACCAGAGTAGTCAGCTACTAATGAGCTTCATGCTGCTTCTCTGCCCCCGGCTCCCCAGCCATTCTCCACCCCAGATCTCCTAAGTCACCTTCATCTGGCAGCTGGAGACTGATGGGAGTCTGTGTGGGGAAGTGCCCAGCCCTGGAGCTAGAGCATGTCCCTAGATCCCTTGGGTATACACTGAGTGTGAGCCAGCCACAAAGGAGAGGAGGAGACGGGCTCAGCCTCTTGGACCACTGCCCAGGACAGAGACGCCTGGTCTCAGTACATCAGACCTGTGGGTCCCTCCCTTCTGGGGAAAGGCATATTTCTCTGATGCCCACAAAACTCTGGTCCTTCTCTGCCAGAAACCCAGGACCCCTCTGTTGAGCCTGTTCCTATGGTGTTATAGGATTATATAATATCATATGGATTTGAATTGGGAACATCAATACCATAATAGCCACCATTTATTGGGAAGCTGCTATAAGCAAGATATTCTTTTTTTGGGGGGGTGGTGGTACGCGGGCCTCTCACTGTTGTGGTCCCTCCTGTTGCGGAGCACAGGCTCCGGACGCGCAGGCTCAGCGGCCATGGCTCACGGGCCCAGCCGCTCCGCGGCAGGTGGGATCTTCCCGGACTGGGGCACGAACCCGCGTCCCCGGCATCGGCAGGCGGACTCTCAACCACTGTGCCACCAGGGAGGCCCCAAGATATTCTTTTTTAATAAATTTTTATTTTTATTTTATTCTTGAAGTATAGTTGATTTACAATATTATGTTAGTTTCAGGTGTACAGCATAGTAATTCAGTATTTTTACAGCTATACTCCATTAAATGTTATTACAAGATAATGGCTATAATTCCCTGTGCTATACAATGTATCCTTGTTGCTTATCTATTTTATACATAATAGTTTGTATCTCTTAATCCCATACCCCTAATTTGCCTCTTACATTTTGTGATCACTTGTTTTCTATATTTGAACCTGTTTCTGTTTTGCATGTATATTCATTTGTATTATTTTTTAGATTCTACATATAAATGATATCATACATGCAAGATATTCTTAAACACCTTATCTGAATTACTTCATGTGCTGCTTACTGTAAACCATGCGGCAGATACAACTATTATCTCTGTTCTACACGAGGAAATTAAGGCTCAGAGAGTTTAAGTAATGTGTCCATCTTCCCAAAATGGATAGATCCAGTATTTCACCCCAGTAGCCTGACTCCAGAGTGTGTGCCCCTAACTACCAAGATATAGGGAGCTGGGCTAATGTTTGAACACTTACTTTGTGCCAGGCATTGGGCTAAACTCTGTGCATGGATTATCTTAGTGGCTTCTCCCAACCAGCCTAGTATCCTTATTTTACAGATGAGGAGCCTGAGATTCAGAGAGGTTGAGTTTCCCTAGGTCACAGAGTGAGCAAGTGGCAGATCTAGGATTAAAGTCCCAGGCAGCCTGACTCCTGAGTCCACCCTCCTGGCACCATGCTGTACCAACTGTGCTGGGTTGAACAGTGCTCCACCAAAGTTCATGTCCACCGAACCTCAGAATGTGATCTTATTTGAAAGTAGGGTCTTTGCAGATATAATCTAGTTAAAATGAGGCCATACTGGATTAGGGTAAACCCTAAATCCAGTGACTGGTGTCTTTATATATAAGAGAAAGACGAAGAAGAGTCAGACAGAAAGACATAGACACACACAGGGGGAAGACGACCGTGTGAAGACAGAGGCAGAAATTGGAGCAATGTACCTACAAGCCAAGGAATGCCAAGGGTTGCTGGTAACCACCAGAAGCTAGGAAGAGGCAAGGAAGGATTCTTCCCTAGAGCCTTGGAGGGAGCATGGCCTTGCCAGCAACTTGATTTCAGACCTGTGAGAGGATAAATTTCTGTTGTATTAAGCTACCAAGTGTGTAGTGGTTTGTTATGGCAGCCCTAGGAAACAAACACACCATCTGAATACCATGTTATCTTCTTGAAAACAGGAGCCTGGGCTCCATGCTCTCCTGGAATACTTTTTGGCTCCACGAATTATGATTGTATCATTTTTAGTTAAACCAAAGAAGGGTTCTAGAACTCCTAAGGAGAATTATCCGGGGGAAACTATGGCCGTCAATGGGGTCTAGTAGCATGAATACCCCCTTCACCATTCCATGGTGTTCTCTGGAGGAGGGGAAATGGACCTGAGTTTTCCAACAGCAAGGCTTTGGATTTGTCAGTTAACCTCTTAGTCTCAATGTTCATATCTATAAAATGGGAGTAACTATATCCTTGATATTGTGAGGATTAAATAAGGTAGTGGATATACAGTGCCTGATAACATGGAAAAGAAAAATATATGCATTAGCCCCCTACCCCCATCTCAGGGAGATTTCTTTCAAGGCAGTGGCATTTTTGTAAGGACGTTCTCAATAGGAGAGGGGCCAGGGCTATGTGTAGGTGGGAAGTGAGGGGTCCAGGGCATCTTCAGTGGGTGTCATGGGGATGTTTGTACAGCATCTCTTTGCTGGTACGGGAGGGGTGTTCAGCAAGATTCAGGAGGTCAGTTCAACAAAACATTTGATGACCCTCTACTGTGTCCTGGGCACTGGGCTAGGTGCCATGGTAGGGGAGGAAACACCCTGAAGCTGTGTGCCAGATGGGGTTGCTCCCTCGGCTGCAGAGCTTAGCTGTACCTTTCTATATTTAGATTCTATCTTTGTCAAGCAAGAAGACTTGTTTGACAGGGCTCTGGTTTTTCATCTCTGAAAAGCCACTCATCCATAAAGCTTGGGGGTTGGGGGGGAGAGATAAAGGGGAGGGAACCTGGCTTCTTTCCCTCACTCTGAACAGATGGGATCAGAACAGGGCCCTTCCACCACCCCAGCCAAGATGCCCGAGCCTTGGCAGTGGTCCCAGGACACAGACAATGGGGTCTGATGGCAGCTTCTCAAGCCTGGCTTTCCCTGGGCAAGAGGCTTCTCCTGAGGCTGGCAAAGCCATTTCTTCAGGCTCAGAAATAGGATTTGGCGAGAGGGAAGAGGGGACTGCATTGAGGCAACTCCTGACAGCTTATCCTGGAAAACTAGGACACAGCTTGTGGGATCCTAGCCCAGCGGCCCTGACATCTGACCCTTCTTCTGTCTCTGCAAGGACCGTTGTTTACGGACACAGAGGCAGAGCTGGCCCAGGAACATTGGTCTGCTGGCTGCCGACAAGAGGATGGGACAGAGGATGGTGTATGGGGTGAGAGGTGGGGGAAGGAGGGTCAGGCTGTGGGATGGTACAGTTGGTTTGAGCCTGATGTTTCTCTTTATGGGTGAGGCAGGCTGTGGAGGGAATGGGTAAGGACAGTTAGCCTCTGAGCACAGCTAAAATAGAAAAGATTTAGCATGAGGTAGGCGAGGGGTCCATCTGCCCGTATGTTTAGACACAGACCAGAAAAATGAAGGAATCAGATCCTGAAGAGCCTTTCTCACATGCCTGAGCCAGAGTCCTGCCTTCAGAAAGATGAATTTTGAAACCACCCAGGGAGAAGGGCTGAAAGCTAATCCTTACAGTGATCTCCGGTTGACTCCGTACTTGCAGCCTGAGCCACTTTCATTCCTCATAAGTCCTCAGCCTCCTCTCTTCCTAAGTAGGGGGACTTACCCGTTCTTCACCAAAACTAAGTCCATCTGGTGCCATCTTCCTCCACTTCCTTTCTCCCTCTCTGAAAATGTGTTGGTTTTCAGCCCCGCAGACTGTAAGCTTCTCAAGGGCAGGTGCCCTGTCTTATTCCTCGTCTGTGTCCCCACATCATGTGGCATAAAAGCAAAGGGAGAGAATAGAGAAGAAAAGAGAGAGAGGGAGAGCAAAAGGGAGCGGAAGAGATGCAGCTAGGTAGAGGGAAATGCAGTGGAGTAACAGACATACAGAAAGAAAACCAGAGACAGAACACCGGCACACAAAATCCCTGTCATGTGATACGCACAGTGTTAGGTAAACCAAATGCATTTTTTGGGGGACGTTTCACTGGGTTTTCTCTTTAGCTTATGAAGGGCAGTATAACTTATGCTGGTTGATAGATGAATACCTGCCAAACTACTCAGATATGAACATAGACAAAACCAATAATCTTCCCTTCCATGTTTATACCCCGCCCCCAGCAAGACACACATTGTACTAAGTATCAACAATTAAGTGTGTTAGCTTTTGTCCTACCTGGCTTTCCCATATGCTTGTATAAACATAGGCTTCTTTTTATTCTACTTCTTTACAGAAAAAACGATAACCTGCTATGCCTATTTACTCCACATTTGCCTTTTTCACTAACAATATATCGCAGACATTCCTTTCTGTCAATACACATAGATCAAACTCTTTCTTTTAATAACTAAACATCTCTCCAGAGGATAGATGCATAAGAATTATTCTACTATTGATGGACATTCAGGTTGTTTCCAGACTGTTTTATGTTATAATAAACAATTATCTAATAAAGATCCTTGACTATCCATGTATACTGGTGTTTTTATTTCTGTATGCTGGATTCCTCCAAGTGGGATTGCTGTGGTAAAGGTAGACAGGTTTTAAATTTTATTAGATCCTTCTAGCTTAATTTCTGAAAATACTACAGCAATTTATATCCTCACTGGCAATATGAGACAGTTTTTATTTTCCTACTCCTTTGCCAGCTACTAAATGGAATCAATCTTTAATTTTCGTGCATTGGTTAGGAGAAAATGTTATTTCATTGCTGTTTTGATTTGTATTTCTCTAACACCTAGGGGAGCCTAATGCTAGTTTAGGCTTGTACTAGCATTAGGGTTTTCTCTTCTGATATTTGCCCATAATATCCTTTTCCTTTCTCTACTGGGATGTTCCACCTTTTCTTACCAATTTGTAATTGATAAGAAATTGCATATAATACATATTATACATATATTATTTAATTTAATCTTTAGAATGACAGTTCCCAAATTGTGTCAAGGTGCCTAGGGGGGGCCACAGAAAACTTAAAGGGGCATGAAGAACTATTGAACACTTTAGGGAGAAACTCAGTGATATTTAACATCTGCTGAATACCCTGGAATTACCAGGGTGAGGGAGTTCACCATCTCACCATCAGATCACACTACAGTCCATTCAATGACATCATATACAGGTGATGCTGGGTTTTAGTGAGTTGTTCTAATAACAAAGCAAGTAACTGCAGAGGAACTCCCTGGCTGTCCAATGGTTAGGACTCTATGCTCTCACTGCTGTATGGTATGGCCAAAAAACCCCCCCAAAAAACAGGCAAGTCACTGCAAACACCAATGTGGAACAGGAAAGAGGGATGTCGGTATTCAATCTGATTGTACAGTGTCCACAGTCCCACACATTCCATGAGTAATTAGGTGATTGTGTTTATTTAAGAATGAAATGATAGTGTTACCTTTCTTTCAAATTATGTATATAAAGTGATAGGACATACATACTTTTGAAATTGTTTGAATCCAACTACTTAATGCATGGAACTGTTGGGTATTTATTTTGGCCTAGGGGCCCTGTGAAAAACTACTGAGAAACTAAAGCAACTGTGAATCAAGCAAGTTTTCGAATCTGTGCTTTGGAACAATCCAATAACCTTGTTATGGGTGATGACATCTCTGTTTTGCATATTTTTCACAGATGTGGAAACTGAGGCTCCGAGAGGTTAATCGATTTATTCGAGATCAGAGAGTTAGAAAGTGATAGAATCAGAATTCGAACCTAAGTCTGCCTTGTTCATACCCTGAGACTTTCCCACCCCAGAAATCTGATATGATTCATTCACGGATGCAAATCTTTATTGTGCCTGGAGTCGTAGAAGGAAGTGACACTTCTTTCTGAAGTGCAATCCTCCAACACTGCCTTCAATTGCACTACTGATTATTTCTTCTCTCTCCTATATCTTTGATCCCTCCCTCTCCACTGAATCCTTCTGTAGCCCATGAAAGTGTCCAATTCTTATCTTAAAAGAAGAGGGGGGAAAGTTCCTTGACCTTGATAATCCTTTAAGCCATTTTGCCACTGTGCTCCTTGACTACAAACTTCTCCATAGTTTGCTGGTACCTGCCCTTCTTCACTTCCCCTTATGACTCCACATCATTGTAATCTAGCCTCCTGCACTCTGCTGATCCCCAAGGCTACCAAATGATCTTAGAAAATCTTTACAAAGTTTAGGGCTTTTTTCAGGATCCACATCCAACTTGTCCTTGTACATATTGGAATTGCATGCACTAGGTGCTCAATGCATGCCTAGGACATACTGGCTCTGCAGGTCTGCCTCCAATGTCTTTCCTCAACTCCAGGCCCCTGTTAGTTTCCAGTTGCCTTCTGAGCACCCCTAAGTACGTGAAGTTCTGGAGGATTCTCTATGTAAATCAATTTTCCTGACTGCCTCTGAACTCCACATCTCTCAACCCTAAATCCTCCTCTTCACCCACCTCCCACTTTTTTCCTTTTTCCATTGTTAAATAAAAGTTCAGGAATTTAAAATCTATCCAGAGATAGACTTGAATAATCCCTTATATAATCTTGGGCAAGTCATTTTGCCTCTCTGAGCCTGTTTGATCATCTGTAAAATGAAATAATAATAATAGTAGTAATGTATTTTATGTCTGTTATAAGGATTAAATGAGAGATTTCACAGAAAGTATCTAACATAGGGCTTGACACTTAGTAGGACTCGAAACATGAAGATAATGTGTTAATTATAAGCATCATCTTTTGTCATCATCATCACTATCATTTTCCCCACAAAAGACCTGTTCCTCTGTTCCTGATGGAAGATAATATGCTTTAGTGCAAAGAACACTGGGTTTGGACTCAGAAGGACCTATGTTAAAAACCCAACCATACATCTATTCTGTGACTTTGGACAAATCACTTTACCTCTTTGAGCCTCTGTACCCTCCTCCATAAAAGGGGATTCATATCATTCATCCATGATGGAGTGTCTAATGAGATAATAGCTGAGAAGACACTTTCTAACATATATTGCAACACAAAGGTAACTTTTAGCTTATGATTTATTATTGTGTCCATCGGGCTACCATTCTCACAGGAGAAAAGTTCAAAGTAATCTTTGACATCCAGACTCTGCCCCTCTTGCCCTGACTCAAAGTCCAACGACCACCTTTCAGTTCCTAATCTTGCTTGTGCTGGTCAGAGACATGCACCGGATCAAGGAGCACCTTCTCTGCTTTGTGTTTACTGTGGGCTCGCAATTCATATTTAACCCCCAGCAGGGCAAGAGATTTAGCCCCACGGCTGCTGCCCCAGCCTGATAAGGTTTTCTAACAAAGTGAGTATACTTTCTGAGCATCTCCATATCTTAATGGAAAATTCTCCTGCAACTTTTCAGACACTTTATCTGTTATTAAATATGAATGTTTCCAACCAGCATATTTTTCACTGGAGAGTGTGAAATATTACAAGATCCTCTCATGTTGTCTATTCACAGGACTTCCTAAAGCTGGTGCCCGATCAGGGAGCTGATTAGAAATACAAAGAACATTAAAGAAAGGAGAAGGGAGCACCAGTGCTGGGGGTGGGGAGGGAGAAAGAATGCAGAAAGACGCCTTGAAAACTGCAGGAGCCGTCTTGGAACTGCTCCTCTTTATTATGCCCTAATTGGCAGACACCTCACAAGGTTCCCAGATATCCCCTGCCCAACTGATGTGCCCCCTGAGATTTATTTACAGGACTCACAAAACAGGGGTAGCAAAATGCTACTGTCAGGAAGATATTATAACCAGAATCTGTTTTTAATGCAAAATCTTTAACTCACTATCTTATCCATCTTCAGAAAAAGGTTTTCCTGTCCAAACCCCTTGCATCAGAACTTGGTGAAATGTATGAGGGAGAGGAAGGAGTTTGCTTTAACCGATAGCATTCACCGTTTTTTATGGTGCTATTTGTCTAAGTGACAAAGGCAGAAGGCAAACCTATACTTCTTTCTAACTTTTTATTGCTTTTCATCCCAGTGGGAACCAGCAGATAGGGGGCAAGAAAAAAAAATCTTTCGAATGGTGAAATGTGCTTAAGATTTTTTTTTCCAGAAAGAGGGAGGAAAAAATGACCAACAAATACAATTCGAGTTTGTTACAGTCTGGAGAAAAATGTTGTTGAAGCTTGGCTTCTGCAAATTCTCTGTGAATTCACTTCTGTGAATCCAGCTAGAGCTGAAGGGTAAAAGTGAGACAAAACAAAGAAGCTACTGTGACTTGCATTTTGGCTTTACATAAGAGAGCCCAGCACACAGAACTATGTTCAGAGTGAGCTACTGTATAAGGTGGTGAGGTCCCCATCACCAGAGGTATTTAAGTATATGCCACTTGGTGGAGATGTTGTAGAGAGAAATAAAAAAATGGAGAACAGGTCAAGTGGATGACCTCTGAAAACTTTTCTAGGCCTAAGAGTCTGATTCTTTAAGGTCAGGGGCAAGAAGAAAAAAGGTGAGTGTGTGTGTGTGGGGGGCTTTGGTAGTAAAAATACAGAAATTTTATTTTCTCCCTGTGATCCAAATAGAACTGAGTTTTGATCACTTGACTGAGTAAGAGGGTATATATCCCATTTTATAATGGGAGGGACTAATAATATTAACATTAGCAACAATCACAGTGATAATAGTTAATTTATTTTTAGTGTTGGCTATGTGCCAGGCACTGTCTTAAGTGCTTTCCAAACATTTTCTACTTCACTCCTCAGAATAACCTTATAAGGAGGAGACTGTAATTATTCCTCCCAATTTAGAGTTGAGGGAACTGAGATTCAGAGAGGTTGTGTAAGGTCACTAGAACCTCCTTTATAGATGGAAAAGTTATACCCAGAGGACTAAATAATTTATCCAAAGTCTCAGAGAGTGTTTGAAGCAGAACAATCGGAAAGGATGGGGCGGGGGTGGGGGGAGGAATGAATTGGGAGATTTGGATAGACATATATACACTACTATATATAAAATAGATAACTAATAAGGACCTACTGTGTAGCACAGGGAACTCTACTCAATACTCTATAATGACCTATATGGGAAAAGAATCTAAAAAAGAGTGGACATATATATCTGTATAACTGATTCACTTTGCTGTACCCCTAAACCAATACAACATTGTAAATCAACTATACCCCAATAAAAATTTAAAAAAAACAACAAAGGATGGGGGGATTTGGAGTCAGAAGACCAGGGTCCTTAAGTTCTCGGTATGAAGTGCAGTGATCCATGTACTGTACTGTGAGATGAAGTGAATTAATGTACTTAGTACATTAATTCACTTCACCTCACAATAACCATGTGAGAGTGATATTTTTGTCTCCCTTTTAGAGATGAGGAAAGTGAATATCAGAGAGGTTAAGTAACTTGTGTAATACTGCACAGCAAGGTTGAGGTAAGGATTGACATTTTCAGATTGATGGCCCTGTTGGTACATAGAGACGTTCCATACATTCATCAGATCTCAGGAAAGTCATTAAACAACTTATAGCTTTGGATTTCTCATTTTAAAAAAGAGACAACATTACAACTGTCCTTGTCTTGTCAGTTGTCCAGGGTTGTTATAGGTCCTAATAATGCAGATTGAATATATTGTGAATCAAGTGTAGTGTCTTTCATTTTTGCAAACATTGGGTCTCCTGATTAGAAGCTGAGGGGGATCCTCCTACTTGTCACGGTTATTGGTTTGTTTGGTTTGGTTTGGTTTTGGTCCCTTAAAGCAGCAGCTGGAGGCCAGGACTTGGAGGTTCTAAAGGTGGGTCCATGTTCTTTAAGTGCCAAGGCCTTGGTGGGTAGCAGCACTGTATCTGTAAGCATGTGAGAGTAGATGCTGGCCTCCCTGCCTGGCATTGTACTTAACGGGTCTCAGAAAGCAGAGAGCCCAGGGGAAAATGCCCTTTGAGTGGGCCTGACATAATGGGACCAGGCCTCCCGAATCCTTATCTGGGTTCTCTCTCATACTAGTGACGGGGTCTCTCTGGCCTTGTTTGCACCTGCACAGTAATTGTGGCAGCGCTGCCCTATGTGCCTCTGCCTAAAGGTGCTTCCACTTTAGGCTCTTTCCCTTAAAGCTCTCCTAGTGTTTCCAGTCTGGAGGATAGAATCTGACTATCCTAATGGTACACTTCCTTCCTTGCTGGTAGTCCTAAAATTATCCCTTAATAAATTTCATGTTGGACAGTTTTTTTTTCTTTTTTTCTCAAAATGTGGGATCCATGGAGGGAAAAGCCAAACCTTGAGATTTTCACAGCACTTCAACGTTCTATAGGACACAGAGCCATGGAGCCAGGATAAGACCTAGCATTTGCCTCTTGCCTCTGCCATGAGATCTTGGGGACGTCATGTTCATTTAACAATTTCCTGTCTACTGAGGAGACTGCAATGTAGTAACAGAAGCATACACTGGATGGGCGCATGGGGTGCTGAGATGCCCAGAGCAGGCACTCAGTCCACTCTGGAGTGAAGGCTTCCTGGAGGAGGTGTGATATAGCTGAAACTTGAAGGATGCATTAAGTTGACAGGTAAGCAGGTGGAGGAAGGGCATTCTGAAGAGTTTACGCAAAGACACAGAGGGATGGTGAGAAGGCCTGGTGCATTCAGGGACCAAAAACCATTAAGTGTGGCTGGAGCTCAAGAAGAATCTTAAGGGATGCGGAGGCCAGATCATGAAGAGCCTTGGGTGCCAACAGAAGAGTGTGTCTTTATCCTGACAACGATGGGGAGACTTCAGAGAATGTGAACCCATCAAAGGAGAGGTGGGATGCGTACTAAAAAGTTACTTTGGTTGCAGTTCAAGGGGCAGATGGAAGCAGCCAGTACAGACTAGGATAAGATAGGACACTAGTGCATAATTCCAACAGAGGATAGACGAGGCATAATCTAAGACAGGAGTGATGAAGAAGAGGAGGAGTTTCAGGGCACAACTTGCTTCTTTGGGCTCCACTTTCCTCGTCTATGAAATGTGGGGATCTCTGTGGCCCAAATCCTTCATCATTACACGATTAAGTTTTCCTTCTCTATTTTTTTCCCCATAGACCCCCAGTGTTTCAAGGGGTTATGTCTATTAAGTTACATTTATTAAGGGATAATTAGTTTTCCAATAAGTAGCAATTTTAGTTGATATAATTCCCACCAAAAGCAATTAAAGTCTGATTTTATTGCGGAAATGTTTGATTCCCGTTAGCATTTTTGAAATATTGAAGAGTTCATGGACTGCCATTATACCTTTGGGCTCTTCTTGCCAGGGAGTGTAAGGCAGAGTTGGGGAACCACTGTATATGTTCATCTGTAAGGGTCACCTCTGAAATTTTATGAGTCTAGGAAATATCCCTCTTCAACAAGTACTTGGTGAGCTGTAAATCACTCTGTAAGTGTGAGAGATTGTTAGAACTCATTATGATTATGCAGACTCTCCCAAAATACTAGACTTCAGACACATGAGGTAGCAAGCTGGGAGCTACTGTCATTTAATATATGAGAAACTGGAGACAAAGAAGTTGAAAAACAGGTTTTAAAATTCAGCAAATTAGCAAAAATAGCAGCAGTTGCTTCCCCTGCTTGACCTCCTTGGGTATCTGTTGATTTTAAAGAATGCTTGAAGTTATCCTCTCCCTACCTTCTAAGATCCCCACTTAGTGGGGAGTGATTCACTTCTTGGTGCAAAGGAGCAAGGAATCAAATAGTGGTAGAGTAGAAACTCAAAGGAGGCTTGTGGCAACTCATAAGTAGAACTGACCTCAGGGATGAGGGACAGGAGATACCCTGCGCCTTATCCCAGAGAGAACTGCAGAGACAGTGATGAGCTCGGGAGATGCTGGCAGAGCCAAACCATGGGCCATTAGAGGAAGGCATTTTGAGGGCATTCAGTTCAGCTCCTAGGAGGAAGGAGACTGATGACAAGATTAAAAACCAGTAAATGGAGTGAAATTAAAGCCCTACGCCAATTTGAAATGAATATGGAAGGAACAGATGGAGTCTGAATTTAAATATCAAGGTGTACCTAAATACAACATATGTTAAATGGAACAAGCACATTGTGAGCTAATAGGTCTAGTAGGACCCCATTTATATATTAAAGAAACAGCAACTCTGCCTCAGCTTTTTTCTCTATACATTGGGGGTAAAACTAGCACCTGTCTTATGGTGTTGTTTTGGAGATAGTCAGTTGGTGAACATTGTGTTTAGAAACATGCTAGACATGCAGTTAAGTGCCACAGAGATATTTGCTCTTGTATTTATTTCTATATCTAAACATTTCTATGCCTCTGACTGAATAAGGTAGATTTGAAAGAGCAAATCTAGGAGGAAGAAGCAGGATAAGGATGTTGAAGGAGGCCCTATTTTGCTGTAATTATTTGTTGTTTTTTTGTTTTTGTTTTTTTTGCGGTATGCGGGCCTCTCACTGTTGCGGCCTCTCCTGTTGCGGAGCACAGGATCCGGACGCGCAGGCTCAGGGGCCATGGCTCACGGGCCCAGCCGCTCCGCGGCATGTGGGATCCTCCCGGACCGGGGCACAAACCCGTGTCCCCTGTGTCGGCAGGCGGACTCTCAACCACTGCGCCACCAGGGAAGCCCCTATTTGTGTATTTTTATTTTGTTTTCTTGTAATGATTATTTCTTTTGTGTGAGACCATATTCATGGATTACGTATTAAGAAACAAATTTGGCTTACTGGAAACTCTAAGAGCATAACACAGGTCTGGAAATGCAAAGCCAACAAATGAAATATTTTCACTTATTTGTTTGCTCATTCATCCTTCATTCATCTAGTTCCTATTGCATGCTTATTTTGCAGTAGGCATCCTTTTAGGAACTAGTGATAAAGTAATAACAGAAGAGAAAAACCATCCTTGCTTTCCTGTGAAAGGTGGAGACACAATGAATAAATAAGTAGAATATTTACTTTGTTAGATGGAGGTATGTTCATTGCTATCCACTGTCCAACAATGGACACGTTCTGTGGGGAACAGTAAAGCCAGAAAAGGGATAGGCAAGACCAAGAGGAAGAAGGGCTGCAATTTAAAATGGGACAGATAGGAAAGGCCTCTCAAGAGAGGAGGCATCTCAGTAAAGGCCTGACCTGCGTCAGGGAACTATGCAGCTATTTGGGGGAAGAGCATGCCAGGCACTACTACATTTAATCCTCTCAATAATCCTCATCATAGGAAATGTAAGTTGGTGCACCCACTATAGAAAACAGTACGGAGGTTCCTTAAAAAACTAAAAATAGAATTACCATATGATCCAGCCATCCCACTCCTGGGCATATATCCAGAAAAACCTCTAATTCAAAAAGATACATGCACACCAACGTTCATAGCAGGACTATTCACAATAGCCAAGACATGGAAGCAGACCTAAATATCCATTGACAGATGAATGGATAAAGAAGATGTGGTATGTATCTATATACCACATACATATATTCCATACATTCCATACATCTGAAACTAATACAATAGTGTAAATCTACTATACTTCAATAGAAAAATGAACAAAAATAACCCATTATAACCCTGGGAGATAGGTATCATTAATGTCCTCATTTACAGATGGGGAAACTGAGGCTCAGAGAGGGGGAGGTTGCCTAGCTAGTAAGTGGCAGAATTGAGGCTCAGCCTAGTGCTCTTCCTAATGTGCTAGGGGTTATCTTTGCCCTGGATCTAGCTTCAGAAGAACATTTGCTGCTGAGTCTGGGGCATTTTGGTGCAGCTCTAAGCTATAGGTCTGGTGGAAAGTGTCCTCTAGTGCCACCTTTGCTGCTCTTGCAGTATTAGAAGGTGACACATTCCTTCTCCCTCTCCCTCCCTCTTCCTTCTTCATCCTTTTCCTTTCTGTCATCTCTTGTCCTGAGCCCAGGTAAGACACATGTGGGCAGAAAACAGCAACTGGTTTTGAACCTTCACAAAAGTTTCCAGCTCTCAAATGCTGGCTCTCCCGAAGTCCTCCTGACACGCTGGTACGTGAGTGGGAAGCAGAGTGATGATGTGGAAGAGCATGGGATTTGGAGACAGAAGACCAGGCACCTGGCCATCTGTATGCACATGGCCAACCCTCTCAAGGTCTCAACTTCCAATTTCACCTGGTCTAACTCACAGATCTACACTGCAGATCAAATGAGAAGACAATATCTAAGACTCTGGTCCCGAATTCCAGTGTGTGTATTTGTGGGTGGGGTAGGTGATTTGACCACACCAACAGGCAACCCTTGGATACCAGCCGTGTGCCCTACGATTCAGCTCAGTTCTAGCACATTTTCCTGGAGGTAGCACCAGGCTCCACAGGTTAAGGGCTCAGTTCCACAAGACTGCCCTTCACTTTAGATGCCAATTGCAAGTCCAGGTTGTCACCTGTGCTTTTGAGCAACTGGCTATAAATCAGATGTTCCAGTGACCCCGAACTTGGGTTGGATTAATTCACTAGATCGGCTCACAGGACTCAGAAAAACATTTTACTTACTAGATTGCCAGCTTATTATAAAAGGATATAACTCAGGGGCTTCCCTGGTGGCGCAGTGGTTGAGAGTCCACCTGCCGATGCAGGGGACACGGGTTCGTGCCCCGGTCCGGGAGGATCCCACATGCCGCGGAGCAGCTGGGCCCGTGAGCCATGGCCGCTGAGCCTGCGCATCCGGAGCCTGTGCTCCGCAATGGGAGAGGCCACAACAGTGAGAGGCTCGCATACCACAAAAGAAGAAAATAAAAGGATATAACTCAGGAACATCCAGATGTAAAAGATGCATAGAGCAAGGTATGGGGAAAGGGTGTGGAGCTTCCATGCCCTCTCCAGGCACTCCACTCTCTCCAAATCTCCATGTATTCACGAATCAACCCAGAGTCTCTCCAACCACCATCCTTTTGGGTTCTTATGGAGGCTTCATTAATAGGCATGACTGATTAGATAATTGGTCATTGGTGATTGATTCAACCTCCAGCCTCTCTCCCTTTCCTGGAAATTAAGGGGTGAAACTGAAAGTTCCAACCTTTTATTCCTGGTTTGTTCCCCTGGCAACTAGCCCCCATCTTTAGGTGCTTTCCAAAAGTCACCTTCCTTAATATAAACCCAGTTTTGGAGGAAAGGAGCTTGTTTTGAATAACAAGACAACCCTTTTGCCTTTACTGAGGACTATAGAGAAATTATTATAACAGAAGATGTTCCCACTGCTCTTATTTATCACTCAGGAAATTGCAAGGGCTTTGGGAGCTCTGAGCCAGGAACTATGGGTTGAGGCCAAACATAGATGGGAAATATATATTTGGTCATTTGACCAAATTTGACCTTATTTCAAATGACCAAATATATATTTCTTAGAAATCACAATATCACAGTAATTTTATTAGAAGTAATATATAGATATTAGATATTTAGATGGACTAATAAATGTTCCATTAGATAGAGGTCTACACTGAGGCTTAAGGTCTGGACAATAAAGGTAGCAAGAACTATCAAAACAAGAGCTCATTTAGGGATCCAAATGCACACATAATACTGCTATCATTTTACTTTCTAAAACAAAACTTAATGATGTATGATGAGAGAGAAAACAATAAATATTCTATTTCATAACTTGGAAGCAAAATTCAATAAATGTGGTTGTAGATACACCTTTCCATGCCCACACCACTTTCCTCATCCAGGACACCACCAATTACGATGGGGTGTAATTAGCTCTCATCATCTCTCATTCAGTCATGTGTATCCCACAAAACATCCAGAGTGAGGTTCAAAAAATACAAAACACGCTACTCCCCTGCTTAACACCCTTCACGGCTCCCCCTGCCCTCAAAACAATTTTCAAACTTTCCAACATGGCTCCAAAATCTCTTGATAATGATAATGCCAACATCTTCAGACTCATCTCTCATCATTATCATTATTCCCCATTTTCTCCCTAGCATGACTATGAACTCCAGCCAATCTGAGCTGCATACAGTGCCCACAAGTAGCCATGCTCTTTCTCATCTCCTGGATTTCTCCGCATACTCTTGCTTTGCCCAAGAAATGTCTATTTCCCCTCCCCCGCTCCTGCCCACCACTGCCAAGGCTGGGTGGATGGACCCCCTCCTCTCTGCTGCCACCACTCCTGCTTGTCCAGCCACAGCCCTTGTCACCTCGGATCACAGTTGTTTGCAGTCAGTATTTCCAATTAGATCGTAAGGTCTGGGGGTCGGGGGAGGGTCATGTCTGTCTGCTTCATCTTTTAATGCCCAGAACCTACTGCAGTTTCTGACATAGACGAAGGTGTCAGAAAAGGTAGAAAATAAGTATAAATAGCTGCTATTTGTTGAATTCTTCCTGTATACTGTGCTAAGCACTTGACACAATTATCATTTAATTGTCATAGTAAGGCACCGATCCTTCCGAAAGGACTTGGTCCAGGGTGTCAGAACACGGATCTGCTGTGCTCAGTATTAATTCTTTAGTAGCTGGAATGTTTATTCGTCCAGTGCATGCAGGGGAGGAGGCTGGACTGTCCAGGTGTGTGTGTGTGTGTGTGTGTGTGTGTGCCCACACATGTGTGTGTGCAACTGCTGTCTACCAAAAGGAATGAAATTACTATCAAAATATTTTAGCTAACACAGGATGGCTAAAACAGCCATATTTAAGGTGATCACATAATTTATAGTCCAAGTTGGGACATCTGGAATTGAAAGACGGCACTGTTAATAAGTAACTAAATCTGTGATTTAAAGTGAAAACTTTAGTGTCCATCAGAATCACTTTTTGCTAAGCTCCACTCAAGAGTTTCTGATTTGGTAGATCTGGGGAGGGGCATGAAAATTTGTATTTATGGCAAGTTACCAAGTGATTTTAAAAAGAAGGCAAGCAGCGAGGAGGGTGCAGTGAGAGAGAGACCGAGAGAGAAGAACAAAAAGAAACATACAAAGAAAAACAATTACAGAGCCTAGAAAAAAATGAAGTGACCTAATTTCTCTGTCTTACTCTCTTAGATTTTCCTGAATTAATTTTTCTAGGTTTAAAGCAGTTGTTATAGTGTACTTTTCTTAATAGAAGGTAGTGTAGTTCAGTAATTCTTGAATTTTATTTTCTGCTAAACTAGTTCTAGGATATGGTAATAAGTGATTCCTGAGGGAAAACAAAAGCTTCTGTGGGTCAGATAACATTTCTAGCATAAAGGCACTGAGGAGGTCTGCACAAAGAAATGTGCATAATTAAAATTCAATTTTTTTTATTCTGTGAATGCTTTAAATTTTTTTTTCCCCTAGAGCACATTTATTATCATTTCATAGAACTAGGCTTCCTTTACACCCAATATGGGAAATAATTAGTGAAGTGAAAAGGTTTGTAAATGTAAATAGCCATTTAGACTACACAAACATTAACATACGTGTGATATTTTTACACTTTGTAACGCACTTTAAAATGCGTAGAATAGTTTCATAATCTCATAAACCTGGGAACTTGACTGAGAAGTCATGGTGGACATGAAAACCAAGACTCAGAGAAGTTCTCAAAGATTACTCCAGGAAGAAATGGCAGAAGCAAGATTTGAAGTCAGGTTTTTCTAGCTCCCTGACATCAGGCAGGATGCAAGAAAAAGCAAGTTGAAAAATTTGAGTCAGAACATCAGGCAAAGGGGAGATGTGTACATTTTTGCAGCAGAAAAGAGCATCATGAGAAAGCAAGTCCCACCATAGCCAAGCTTATGCCAAGAAAATTATAAGATGTTCATCGGATACGAGGGGGGTAATGAAAAGAGGAAAAAACAGACTGTTATCAGTCAGGGCCCTGTGAGGACCAGAGAGCAGGTTCTGGCCGGATAATGTGTGAATGATATTCTGTAATTAGTTGGCAATAGATGCTATTTCTTTTAACTGTTGGAACACGGCCCCCGGCGCTGTGCCTCCATCCTGCTGGAGCCAAACATGGGGCCCCAGCTGCTGCCACAACTATGGCTCTTTTGTTTTCTCCCATGTTATTTCTGATCAGGTCATGCAGATACCTAATTTCACCATTTGAGAGCTCAGGTTGCCACAGTAACCCCGTCAAGGTGCTCAGGTGCTGCAGCTGAAACTCCATCATCTGGATACAATCCACTGGGTCCCCCTTGGGCCCTTGCTCTCTTCAAGAAGAAACAGATGAAACAAAAATTAATATAAAAGGGATATTGCAAAAGGGGGAAGAAATAGGTTGATTAATTGAGTGCCTCCTTTGTTCATAGATTAGTACATCTGATTGGACCACTCAAAGATATTCCATCTTGCCCACTTTAGAGATGGGAAAACTGAGGCACAGAGAAGGGAAGTGTCAGATGTCTCTTGAGTACAGTGAGTCAGATGCAGAAAGAAGGCTAAGCTGAAACTTCAGACTCCTTGCACAGTGCTCTTCCAACACCAAATTTTACTCAAAATATTTATGGCCAACTCTCTTCAAATTGTATTCTCCAGGCTTAGGGTTTTTCAAGAAAAGTTAGAAAAAGAGGCAGAAGAAGAAGAGACAGGGTGACCTGTTCCTCAAAGGGAATCTGAAAACGATTGCTCCAGATTTCATAGAAAATCATTCTCCATGTTTGGATAGGTTTGGATTTCCTTGTATGACGGGATGTTTATCTATGTATTCAATATGAACATGGATAAAAGTTATCCTGGCTTTCTGAGCCAGAGACCAGAATAGTAAGGCCTTTCATTTATTTATTCAGCAAGGCCGGCTTGGGACACGGAGCATACAGCAGTGGACAAAGACAAAATCCTGCTCTGTAATGCTTAACATCTGCAGAACTGATGAATTCTCCCTGATTCCAAAATAATAACCCCTAACAAGGGTGGGGTGACATCTGACATTAAAAAGGGCTCCTACACCTCTTATCTCACTGGAGAAACTCAGCAGATCCCTCAGAGGGAGGTGGCATAATATGCTCACTTCCTAAGAGAAGCTTGTGGTCACAGAGCAGAAAGAGGCATAACCAAGCCCTCTGATTCGCACTGAGAAATGGTGTCTGATTCTTATAAACCTGGAGCCCAGCACAGCTTCTGGCATACATGTTTGACCAAATGGTGTGTGAACAGTAGTGATGATGATGATGATGAATATCTTACATCAGTCAGTGTTCTTCAGAGAAACAGAACCAATTATACAGGTGAAGACACTGAAGCTTACAGAAGTGATGCTGCATATCTGAGTCTCATGTGTGGCAGCCACTATGTCATATGAGAAAGGCCTAGAGGTTAAATATATACACAGGGGGTTTGGGAAGACTTCCTGGAGGAGGTGATATCTCAGGTCAGATTTGGATTGATGAATCTAAAGTTTATCATGCACGATAGAGAGAAGGGTATTCCTGTCAGAGGTAGCAGCTTTTCAAAGTAAAAAGATGGCACGAGAGTAGGGGAAGAACTGGGGAGTTAGGAGTCAGATCATGAAAAACCGGAATATGACAGGATCTTGGAGTGTGGGCATCAGAGGCTGGTGGAAGGTTTGAAATGGGGCTAACATGATTTTCCTTGCGTTGCAAACACGATTGTGAGGTTTGATAAACCCAGCTAACGTAATTCTCTCTCTACGCAATGGATTCTGGTAGTCGCATGCCTGCATCAAAGCACTTAGTACCAAATTCTCTCAGCTGATTGTTACCTCCACCCACAGTGCAGGTAGGAGGGCATCACAGCTGGAGCACATTCATGGCTCCATCATCTGGAGAAATAGGACAATACTCTCCTTTTGTAGGTGAGGGGTCAGGCCCAGAGAAGACAAGGGACTCCCCGAAGGACACTGAGATAGGTGATGTCAAAGCCAGGGCAGAGCCTGAGTTACTTCACACCAGGAGTTTTGCTCCTTCTCACCCCAGGAGACATTTAGCAATGTCTGGCTGGGGAAGAGCTACTGGCATCTGATGGGTAGAGGCCAAGGATGTTGCTAAGCTTCTTGAAATGCACAGGACAGGTCCCCACGACAGAGAATGATCCGGCTCAAAATGCCCGTCATGCTGAGTTGAGAAACCTCACTCTACATCCTGACTAGATGAAGCTCTTGTTGCATGAGGTCCTTGGAAACCATCTGGTTTCCTTCCAGCTGAGTGAATCGAGATTCAGAGAAGATGAATGACTTCTCCAAAGTCACACAGTGGAACCGAGACTAGGGTCATGGCTTCATTAACTTCCAGTTCAGCCCTAACATGCATTGCCTCTCACAAGCCTGAGCATAAGTCAGATGTCTGATGGGGAGAGAAGAGAGATGATACCCAAAATGGCCAGAGGAAGTTCTTCTGACCAAAGTTGTATAGCAGTCACTAACATCCTCAGTTAGAGGTGGGGGGGGAAACAGACTCCAAAGGAACAAACAATCATGCTCTTCATGTATGAACTCAACATATTTACAGGGTGCCTGTTCTTGTTCAGGCACCGTGATGAACGCTGAGGATTCAACAATGAACAAGACATGGTCCCTGCTCTTCCAACACACACACACACACACAGGCAAAGAAACACGCTTCCCACTACCCACACTCCGATGATTCAGTGCTTGGGAATCCAAGCTCTGAAAAATTAACTTACTTCATACACTTCTTCATCACGTACTAGCTGGTGCAGCACAGGCAAGGAGCTTAACCTCTCAAACCGTCAGTTTTCTCATCTGTATAATGAGAATAATGATAGTACCTCCCTCACGGGATTGAGGACTGAATGAGGCAATTGATACAAAGTATTTAGCCTAGTGCTGGAAACAGCAGGCAGAAGTAAGAGCACTAGTAGCAGTAGTAGTTATAATTATTATAGACAGAAGCCCTGAGTACTTGTCTTACTTTTCCACTCTCAGCTAAGTCATCTTATTACTCTCCATTCCTAGGTCTCAGCAAAATGAAGAGATTGGACCAGCTCTCTGTGGGCTATGAAGTTTACCGTTTGTCCCCTAACTAGATGACTCCTGAGTCCAGCACTGCCCTTCTCTTCTGGAACCTGGCCATCCCTCCCATCCCACGCTAATGTCATTCATGGTCCCACACTACCCACAAGCCAGCCAAGGTCGACCCCTGAGATTCAGCAAAGTGATGACAAAGCTGCGGTTTTGGGTAACCAGCTTCCTGGGCTGCCCACTGGCTGCGCCTAGCTGCTTGGAATGCATATCAGTGCCAGCCGGCAGTGATCATGAACAAAGCCATGAGAGGGAAGATGGTAGTGTTTTTTTTTTTTTAATTATTTTTAACAAAATGACTCATTCCCCCTCCGGCAGTGAGCTGTCGAAGTCTCAGGAAGGAGCAGGAGATGTTAGAAGTGCAAGTTCAGGACACTCTCACCTCGTTGGAAGCCAATTCCAGGGGATGCCACACACTTTTGCTCAGCTTAATCGGGCCTGGAAAAAGGTGTTTAAAGCAAAGAGGCTGTCTCAGGGCTGTGGATTTATGGGCAAGGGGAAAGACGGACAATCATACAGCCAGTAAGTGACAGTGGCAGAGTTAGAACCCTGGCTAGGGGTGGGAAAATCTACTGATGGAAGCTTAATGTTAGGTGTGATCAGGGGCTGGGGGCTTTCTGGAACTTAGTTTCCAGATGTTGGCTTAAATCAGGTGCTTTTAAATTGTGTTCTGCAGAGTCATAGGGCTTCCCTTGGAGCCCCCCATGTGGTTCTGGTTCTCTGCCTGGCTTCACCTGGAGTGGCTCTGCTTGCATTTATTTCACATATTAAAATCTCAAGAGTTAACATAATTATTGGGTCCTTATTATGTGCCAGGCATTGCACTAAACACTCAATACGTATGAAGTCATTTAGCTTCATAATAACCTTATGAAATATTTACAATTACTATTGCTATTTTATACTTTATCAAACGGAGGCTTAAAGCCAAGGTAAATCATTTGCCCTGAGTCACAGGGCTAATAGGCAGTTTGCCAGGGCTGGAAATCAGACCTGTCTGTCGGCAAAGCCCATTTTCTTAACCACAATTCTACATGGCACCCCTGCTGGGTTTCCATATAAGCTTTCATTTTCAAAAAGTGTTCCATGGTTATTTTAAAAGGAATAAAATAAAATTTGAAAGTGACTGATTAGATGTTCTGAGATCCCTCCCAGCTCCAGATTTCCAACTTTTATGATTTACAGAAGGAAGAAAGCAGAGGTCATGTCACACAGCTTAGTGGTGGGAGACAAGACAGGCTGCGGGATAATAATAGTAGCTAATATCTGAGCATTTCATAGGCCAGGCAACGCGCTAAGTCCCTCATATACATTAACTCAATCTTTGTACCAACCCTCTGTAGTAGGTGGTGTTCTTATTATTCCCATTTATAGGTAAGAAAACACAGTATAACAAGGTCATGACTCATTCAAGGTCACACAAATCGAAGGCAACAGCTAGATTCCAGAGCCTATGCTCTTCACTGCTCTGCTGTTGAGCTGACTTAGTCTGGGGGAAAACTACTTCCCTTAATATCAGCATTTATTTTTTTAACATCACACCAGTGCAAATTTATGTAAATAGACAAGCAGATCAGCTGCTACCCTGGCATTGGTGCCAGCTTCCTATCAGGGATGTTGATGCAACAAAATGTGACCATTGTTGCTGATCTGAGCTATCACGGCAGTAGACATTTCAATAATTCCCCACACTTCTCAGGCTTGGAAGAAATAAATGCATATTAGACAGCTATAGGCCTACACATGCTGCAATTTTGCATTTCTTTTTTTAAAATTTCTTTATTTTATTTATTTATTTTTGGCTGTGTTGGGTCTTCGTTGCTGTGCACGGGCTTTGTCTAGTTGCGGCGAGCGGGGGCTACTCTTCGTTGCGGTACGTAGGCTTCTCAGTGCGGTGGCTTCTCTTGTTGTGGAGCACGGGATGTAGGTGCGTGGGCTCAGTAGTTGTGGCGCATGGGCTTAGTTGCTCCACGGTATGTGGGATCTTCCCGGACCAGGGCTCGAACCCGTGTCCCCTGCACTGGCAGGCAGATTCTTAACCACTGAGCCACCAGGGAAGCCCTGCATTTCTTTTTCTTTTAGATATTTTTCAAACTGTGGATAGTTGGTAGCCATTGAAAACAAGATGCTGTCTAGCACTGCATTTTCATACTGATTGATGCATTTGGGCCTTGCCACTGTCCCGCGAAGAAGGTCCCTTCCTTCAAGAGGCAGGGACAGAGTGGAAGGGGCTTTCTTAGAATATTCTCAGAATTTGTTGGCCTGGTTTGTCTTTCTATGTCTCCTAGCCCCTCCATCATTGATTTTTCCTAACATGGCAGTACTGCTTTCTTAGTTGAATGCAGGAAAGCTAGTGTCCAGTTTGTCCCATAGAAAGAAAGGAAAAGAAAACTGTGCCACCTGTCCCTTTACAAATGGACATAAGCATTCACAGTAGAAAACCAGCAGCCTAATAAAGAACAGAAAAACTAGGATTCCTGGAGTAACTACTACACCTGGCAGTGTGTCCGGTGCTTTGGATAGGCTAACTACATTGTTTATCATCCAAAGAATGAAAAAGGGTGCTATTAATAATTACATCCTGGGCAAACTGGGATGTATGGTCGCCCTTGCAGAAGAGATACTATTCATTTCATATTCACCATAGCCTCATAATGTAGGTGACTTTCCCTTTGCTCTGAATCTCAGAAAGTGAGATGCCCAGGGTCACAGAGCAAGGGCTTGGCAGAGCTGTCTGTCTAATTCGACATCCCGGGGTCAAGGCTGACATCAGAGATGGGGACTCTTGACATACTATCCACATAAGAGCTGACGCTAGAGGTTGATTAGCTGTCAAGCCTTTCTTCTCCCCACCATATTCCCAGCCATTGTCCTCGGCCATCGGATCCGGGTGGGGCGCGATGACTGCGCTTCTCCAGCAGAGGGCAGTATTGCCATGCCAGCCAAGACACAGGGCTACAGGAAACAGGACGGAGGCCCAGACTAAGCCGACCTGGTGGCCTGTGCAGCGTTCCTAAAACAGCCAGCCCCAGAGGGCTGCCTACATCCAGCTGCTTCCCTGGCGCCCATTCCCTGAATGCTCACTGTGGATAAACCCGTTGTCCCCTTCACCTGTCTCTTGGCTCCCAAGATAAGACACCTGAACAAAATCAAGAGCTCTGTGCCACCTGGGGTGGAAAGAGACCCAGGGAGGGTTTCCAGATGGGAAACAAGAACTGTTGCCATTTTCTTGTTTGCTCAGAATTACTCCAGAGCTGGGAGCGCTGTTGACATACGTGTTACCACTTAATCTTTCATAAGAAATCCTTTTCATGGGGAAACTGAATTCTGGATCCACGCCAGTTTAGATAATTACATTCCCCTGTAAGACTGAAGCTCTGAAGGCTGCAGTCTTTCTCCAGCAAGAGTTAGGGGTTTCAAGGATGTGGGTTAGCATTGCTGGGGGTGACAGAACAGTGCCTGGAAAAAGAAAAAGCAGGGTTTGATGAGGAAAAGTTAACCTCAAAGTGTTACCCACTAACTAAGAGCTTCTTTTCTTTTCTTTTTTCCTTCCCTTGGCCTCACTCAGAGTGAGATGCATTTGTAGTTTCTGTCTGTACCTAGGAATTCAATTTTTGCTCTTTTAAAAGAAACCTGATTTACAGGGGGTGTGAAACAAAGCAGAAAATGATAAGAGGAGGAAAAAAACAACAATTCAAATGGAAAAAGGAGAAAGAAAAGAAATCCTTTTAACAATTTCTCTCTTCTAAAGTGGATGGGACAGCATTTTTATATTAAGTTCAGCATTTTGTCAGGAGGGGATGACAATGCCCTGTGATCCTTGAACTAAGAATTGCTGGTGATGTTATACCCTCTGCTGGCATAGATCTTAATCAACCAGAAAACCTCAAAATGACAAACAAACAAAAGACAGCTTTGCTCTCTGAGGTTCATTAGCTCAGGCCAAGGTTGAGAAGATGCAATAGAAATAGGCGAGCTTGATAAGTCACTTTGTGGGTAACTGTCCCCTCCCCGCTCCCAGCCCTGTGCTTCTCCCTCCAGTAACCAGTCGCCTTTTTTGATGGCTTCCTGGAACTTGTACTTCTTAGAGTCGGCGGTGAGAGGAGTTGAGGCTGGTGGGGCAGGTGGGGAGGAGGAAGGGGCTCTCCGGTGTGCTGGCTCACGCGGAGTCCAGAGTTATTTCCCTCTGCTTTCAAGGGCGTTTGCCAGCCTCCTGAGAATCACAGCAGACCCAGGCCAAGCTCCATCTCCTCATCTTCCTTCCCAGCCCAGCTCCCCTTTCTTTGATCCTTCATCATGTTCAGAAGGCATTACCATCTCCTGGACCGCTGATTAGAAACCTCAGAGACACCTACCTATTCTTCCCCTCTTTCTTTCTATGACCAGTTTTCTAAGTCCTATCAAAACATCTTCCAAATCTTTCTCTCTTTCTTACAAATCTCTTCTTTCATAGCTCCAGGTCTGGCCCTCCATATGTTTCTCTTTAATAACTTCTTAGCTATTTTCCCCACCTCTCTATGCATGACAGCCAAAGGAAACCTCCTTAAGCCCATTTCTGATGGTATAATTTCTCTCCAGAATCCTTCAGCAGCTCACTACCACCTACGGGATCAAGTCCCCAGTCCTTAGCTTGGCGTTTAAGGTCCTTGATGACCTGACTCTCTCTTGCCTTTCTCTGTTAGTGTCCAGTGTTTCTCTAGTCCGTGGACTCCAGCCATACAGAGCCTCCCCTCGCTCCCCAGCACACTCTTCTCCAGACCCATTGTGTTTTCTCAGCTCATTGCATGCACTCATATGGTTCCCTTGGCCTCACTGATTCTGTCTAAATTCTGTCCACTTGCCATGCTTCAGCTTCAAGGTTAACTTCTCCTAAATAATAATACGCTTCCTACTCACCATATCTCTGCCCCAGATGGAAGTAAATCCTCCCTGCTTTTAACTTACACAATGCTTTACTTGCAACACATTTTTAAATTGATCTAATATTTAGCCATTGTATGCACACGTTTTTTCCTCCTCTCTTAAGTGTACTTTCCATGAAGATAGGGAATCTTCTTTATTCCATAGATAGATTAATTCAGTGCTTTTTTGGCATGGTCAGTTTTAAATGGCAATCTGTTGAACAGATTAATGAATACTTTTGAGAACCCACAAATGAAGGAGTGAATCAAAGTTTCATGGATGCATGAATAAATGACGTGCACAGATAAACAAATGAATTTATGTACTTATGCATTCAAATATATCCTGGGAGCCTACTATGCAAATTAATCCAGGAATAGATGAATCCTCACATGCATGAATGAATAAAAACACCCATGCATGAATCTGTGAATGAGTGCCTAGATGGCTGGATTTCTGATTCTTAGGATTGTCTCTCAGAGAAGTGTTGGTGAAGATACTCTTACATACTGCTGCGGTGCTGTACCTTCACCAACATTTCTTGAGTACAAGTAGGTTTTTACTAATTAAGAGCCTTAATTATGTTTATATCATTAACCAAACAAATCCATTTTCTTTCTTTAGTGGCCCTTTAGGCAAGTAGGCCCACTTTTGCACATACCGTTGAAATTGGGCATAAGCAATAAAATAAAATGAATAATAAAACTAATAAAATTAATCCCAGGCAGTTTCCCAAGGCTTCTTCTGCATCTTGACTGGGCTTCCTATTCAACTCTGAGATCGTCATACTTTTTTGAGTCTAACACCCACTAATTTCTATCGAGGATGGTCTCTGCCAACCCCAAGCCAAGACATCCCAAGAAGGAGGGATATTCTGCTCTTATTTGTACTGAAGTAGTTTGGCTCTTTCTCTGGGAAGGCACTAAACCAACAGTTCTTAAGTGTCCTTGAAGGATGGTGTCTTTACCTCTCTGTATCACATAGTGGCCAATGTCTATGGGTTTTCCTTTAATCCACATTAGAGATTATCTACATTCTAAGTCCTTGTTAGAGGATTTGATTGTGAATCGAATGAGAACCAGCACTTCTCAGAGGCTCATTTAGGATATCTGATGTTTGACCGAGAAAGTCTAATAGACATGCTAACTATCCATTCATCTCCAGTCTCCACTGGAAAGGAAATACCTGAGTCACATTATCTCACCCCATGGCAGAAATGCTGTCCCTGAGTCATGACTTAATATTTTGCTCTTTGCCTTTACAGAGGGTTGATAAGAAAACTGCTCAGGAGAAAAAAGTGTATTTTTCTGAAACCGTGCTTGAAGATTGGATCCACTACTTAACTCACTGGACTTCAGAGTCTCTGTTTATATTATAGAAAGTGTCCTAAAATTAAATGATGGACCATACTATGAGCTAAGTAAGGAATGTGTGGACTGTGTTCTACCCTGATGGACATGTGCCAGTGAAAGGGTGGCGCAGTGATCGATGATTGATGCAGGCTGTATCCAACACAAGAAATGCCACACTGCGTGATTTAGGACCTGGGACCAGGTCTGGGACATAAGGTATTTGTTGGACAGAATGGGAATTCAGAGGCCACTAATATTTATTTGTTTGTTTGCCTGGCTTATCACCAGGTATCAGAGGTGGGAGTCCAGAGAGCATTCTAGAACAGAGGTCACAAAACTGTTGCCCTTGGGCTGGCTGCCTGCTTTGTAAATAAACACAGCGGGACATTATTGGAACACAGCTACATTCATTCGTTTGTTCCTTATTTGTGGCTGTTTTCATGCTGTAAAGACAGAGGTGAGTAGTTGCTACAGAGACCTCATGGCCTGCA
Organism: Mesoplodon bidens; assembly: GCF_964165515.1. Classification (NCBI taxonomy): domain Eukaryota; kingdom Metazoa; phylum Chordata; class Mammalia; order Artiodactyla; family Ziphiidae; genus Mesoplodon; species Mesoplodon bidens. The sequence continues at coordinate 16,903,561 of NC_138162.1, read as the reverse complement.
AAGCCTAAAATATTCACTATTTGGTCCTAGAAAAAAGGGCATTGGGACAGATCAAAGGATATGGGTTAGAATCCAAGTTTGTATGTGTTTAAAAACTCCCCATACCGTTTGAGATGCAGTATCCTCAACTGTAAAATGAGACTAGTAATTCTGCCTCTATTATAGGTTTTTGCAAGATTGAACGAGAAAACATGGGTGCAGATAATTAGCACGGTGCCAATAGAGCCACCATGAGTAAGGCATCATGCTAGCTCTGAGTGAGGCTTAGGGACCAAGACAGGAGGACACCTACTCTGGGGCCAGACACAGACACGATCTCTTCCAAACAAAAGTTGGTGCTTCTGTTTCTTTCTAGGAGAGCCACTCTTGGAAGTATTTTCTCCAAAAGCCATGGCCTAGAGGAAGACTATTTTCCTGCCAGAAAGAAAAGCAAGGGGTGGGGTGGGGGTGGGGGCGGGGATTGAGAATCCTCTGTCTGCCCTTCTTATTACACAGGAACTAAACAGAGATAATCTCAGGTGGGGAAAGCACGATAAACTTCTTCCAGGGCCTCATATGTCAGGTATGATTTTAATTTCAGATAATGTCCAAACTAGATAAGAATCCCATTGGTAGTGTGAGCAGATCTTCTGGTGCTGCCTCTGTCTGTGGCTGGCACCCTCCTCCCTCCTTCACCGCAGCTCCAAGGTAGGGGAGACCCCACTAGGATGAAGGTGCACTCAGCCTCATATTTCCTCATTGTTTCCTGAAGCTGGATTCCCTGATGAAAATTTCCATTTGAGATGCAACATTGCTCCAGTCCCTGAGTTAAGCAGTTCTTGATATGTCTTTATCCCCATGCCTAGTACTGAGACAGGAGGGAAGGGGGCAGGGCACAACCTTTAAACGAATGACATAGCCATAGGACATGAAAGAAACTGATTAGAACCAACTAGGTCCAAGATGGCAGAAGACTCGACTTCTAGTAGACCTCATTATATACTCATTGTAATACATTAGCATCTAAATAACGCAGCCACCAGAACCATGGCAATCCTGAGGCTAACCATAAAAGGCCAAAAAGTGGGCCGTGGCCCAATTCCTGGAAATCCCTGCCCCTTCCCAGAAATAATTGGAATAATCCTCCCACTCATTAGCCTATGAAATTACCCATACCCTAAAAACTAACCACGCCATATTTCAGGGCCTTTTTTGCCTTCTGAGATGGCCCACATTCTGTCTGTGGAGTGTGTTTCTCTCTAAATAAATCTACTTCTTACCTATCCCTTTGTCTCTCACTGAATTCTTTCTGCAATGAGACATCAAGAACCTGAGCTTCAGGACTTCCCTGGGGGTGCAGTGGTTAAGAATCTGCCTGCCAATGCAGGGGACATGGGTTCAATCCCTGGTCCGGGAAGATCCCACATGCTGCGGAGCAAGTAAGCCCATGTGCCACAACTACTGACCCTGTGCTCTAGAGTCCGTATGCCACAACTACTGAAGCCTGCATGCCTAGAGCCTGTTCTCTGTGACAAAGAGAAGCCACCACAATGAGAAGCCCGTGCACCGCAACAAAGAGTAGCCCCGGCTCAACGCAACTAGAGAAAGCCCACGTGCAGCAACCAAGACCCAGCACAGCCAAAAATAAATAAATAAATTTATATTAAAAAAAAAGAACCTGAGCTTCATTAAGTCCTGAGACCAGGTGTGTGATCTCAATTAAAAGACTGTGGGTTCAAGTCCCAATCTGAGTTGAACGGTTTCAGTACCAGTGTGTCCAGTGCACAGAGACCATTCAAATGGACTTGGTCCATCCAACACACTGATGCAGAGGACAGAACTCCACCATACAGCACAACGCAGACACTCAAGTAATTTCACTTCAAATAGAATTGAACAAAATGAGTTTGGGTCTTGCTGGGGATGATGACAATGACGATGATAATGATGATGATGATGATAATGAAAGCAAGAGAGTGGTGGTAATGAAATGGTGGCAGCTACAATTAAGGGATCAGGGTGAGGTTTTGAAAAATTGAAATGTATGACATCAGGAATTAAGTAAATGCTCAAAGACTGGTCTGCTGCTCACACACCCTGGGGGCTCTCAACTGAGATGACTATGTACCTAAGGGAAAATATCCATATGGAAGACAAAGCTCTTCTGGATTAACAGCTGAACCAATCCCCAATAATCTCCAGTGATGAGCTCTGGTAAAAGCCTACTTGCAGCATGAAGCTAAGGAACCTAGGCTGGTCTATTTAACCCCCCTTTTTAAAAACTGAGGTGGCTGAGTCTTCAGAGGAGTAACCTGTAGCAGGAGTTATTCACTTGGTTACAGGCACACATGAAATGGGGTAGACACACAGACACACAGACTTGTTTTCTCGAAGGAGGCAAAAATGTACCCAGATTTTCTTACCCCTTGGGAGCAGGAAGGAACCCTGAACATTGCTAATTAAATGTCCTGGGGATGACCAATTAGACTGACTATGCAAGAGGCTGGCAGAGATGGAAGCATGAGGAATGTGGTAGAAATTTCCCTCTCCCTGCAACTTGTCATGTTAGAACACTTTGCTGAGCATTTACAAGCATATTTTACTCTTTAATCCTCACAACAACCCTAGGAAATAAACAAAATCATTTTCCAGGTGAGGAAATAGGTTCAGAGGAGTTAAGTAACTTGCTTGAAGTCATCCAACTAATAAATCGCTGAACTAGATCTCAGACTCCTGTTTGCTTGACTCAGAAGCCTTTGCTTTTCCCCCTATACCCTCGGTACTCAAAATGCCATCTGTGGATCAGACACTCAGCATCACCTGTAATCCTGGAAGCAGTTTAGGAGTGCAAGTGTCTCAGGCCCACTCCAGTCCTACTAAACCAGAATCTACATTTTAACAAGATCTGCAGGTGATTTGTCTGTGTAGTAAAATTAGAAAAGTACCATGTTACATAATACTGCCTAGTTCCTACCATTCTCTTTTTCCCAGAAAATAAGAATATTCATCACGGTCACACCATGCATAGAAGGCTGACCTGGATTTGGGAACCCCTAAGTAACTGAACTTATTCTGCCCACTGAGTTGGAACCTTAAGACCTGCCAGACCATGGTCTAAGTTTCCAGAGGCCCCTGGGCTTTGTATTCATTGGTCAGTTGTCTTTACTGAGGCCAATGTCCCCATATCCTACTCCATCTTCCTTTACTGCCATTCAGTCTGAGGCCATGACATCCCAGCAAAGGATGGGCGGGTTTTATTCAAACATCCCCATGTGTGGCCACCCCAGACCCTCCGAGGAGGAAAGAGCCTGCTATATTTCCCCCGAGGAAAAAAAATGCACATATACGTTTGTGGAATCCTGAAAATCCTGAAGAAATGAAGTGCCAGGATAAGCTAAAAAAGTTTCTTGTGAATTTAAGCCATTTATTTTCCTTTTTCAATTTTGGTATAGTTTTGCTATTTCTCAGTGTAATTTCCTATGGCAGATTAAGATCCATAATGTTCCATGATACTGTCATTCGTGCAATGATACTGTGATTCGTGCATAAGAGATATTTGAAATGAAAGATACATTTCTTGATACTACTGCTCAGACACTTGATAAATATTCTCTCACTGTAGGCTCAGAACAACGCTCTGAGGATGGGGGAACTTATCCTCATTTTATAGATGAAGGCAATAGGCTCAGTTTCTGGTGATGCTACCAAAGCCAGTTTCAAGTGTAGTTTGGTACCATCCCCAAGATGCATCTTCTTGAGGTGAATGACAGGTAACGTGAGGGGTGAAGGATGCCTAGAAATGAATGAGACCTAGGGGCCTAAAATGACCATCTCATTTGAATACCAGAGATAGGGGAAATTAATGAATTTAACTGGTAGGTACTTTTTTTTTTTTTTTTTTTTTTTTTTTTTTTTCTTTTTGCGGTATGTGGGCCTCTCACTGCTGTGGCCTCTCCCGTTGCGGAGCACAGGCTCCGGACGCGCAGGCCCAGCGGCCATGGCTCACGGGCCCAGCCGCTCCGCGGCATGTGGGATCCTCCCGGACCAGGACACGAACCCGCGTCCCCTGCATCGGCAGGCGGACTCTCAACCACTGCGCCACCAGGGAGGCCCGGTAGGTACTTTTAAACTTTTAAAAAGAATCATGAATATATTAAGGAGTAGAAAGCAAATGTTGAAATGTTGAATACATTTAAGACCAATAGAAGATTTGGTAAAAGTACCGAGATCATGGATGGCTACCTTTTCAATTCTGTCCTGCAGTCCTGGGGCTAGGTGTTCACTATTTTCTCTGCTGTTAACAGTTGCAGCAGCAGAAATAGCAGAAGTGACAGCGGTAATAGCCTGACGGTTACTGTATTATCTGTGCTGCATAACCACTTATCCCCAAACTTTGTGGCTTAAAGCAACACATGTTTATTATTTCACAATGTCTGTGGGTCAGCCATCAGGACATGGACAGTTGGGTGCCTGCTTCAGTCTCACACAGGGCACAGTCGTGCTCTTGGCCGGGGCTGTAGTCTCATTTCAAGGCTTGACTGGGGAAGAATCTCCTGTTGGTTGTTGATAGGATTTGGTTCTTCATAGACTGTTGGATTGAAGGTCTCAGTTCCTTGCTGGCTGTTGGCCTGAGACCACCCTCAGCTCCTTGCTACATGGATTTCCCCAACACACCACGGCAGTCAGCTTCATCAAAGTGTGCAAGCTGAGAAGGCAGTAGTGAGAGTCCAGCAAGTCACGGCCTTTCATAACTTAATCATAGAAGTGATATCCTATCATACTTGCTGTATCCTATTTGCTAGAAGTAAGTTACCAAGGGAGGGGATGACCTAAGGACTTGAATACCAGGAGCAGGGACCATATGAAAGATGCTCATCATAACTACCATTCACCGGATATCTCTAAGGTGCCTGGAATTCAGCTAATCACTTAATTTAAATTATCTCATTTTCTATTCACAATTTTTAGTTGCAGTATAGATCACAATACCCATTTTACAGACAGGGTAACTGAGAAACATAAGGTGAAGCAACTTATCCAGGGTTACCTAAGTAGCAAGGTCAAGACGAAAATCATGATTTGTGTAACACTAAAGTTCATGTTCTTAAGTGAACTCTTTAAAAATGTTATTTTCTCTCATGGGGTCCTTGTAGGGAGCAAGGACCAGGGGCCTCTTTTCCAGCCAAGTTCTCAGAACTTAGAGGTTTCACACACCCATGGGGGCTCAACCCCGGGAGACAGATACGTATTAGAGAAACATTTTAGTAAGTGAATGAAGTGGGCATCTATTTACATGAATTACTGTTCATAGGAACATCTAGTGTTGACTGAAGCAGAAGGGAGAGACTCTGGGGAGGTAAGAAAGGGATCAGAAAGATGACAATGGATGGAATGGCCATTGGCCCATGCAACCATGATGCATTTTGTTCAGACACCTCTGAAATAGGGATTAGGGCTAGAAACTGAAAAAATAGTACTTGAGCAAGAATTTAAAAGTCTCTGAACATAAATAGAACTACTTTGGGAACCATGAGCAAAGGAATAGAACAGAATTGGCATATAAAAGGGAAGATGTTTTTTTGTGAGGAACAGAAAATCATATTGGCTAGAAGTTCAGAAATAGGGTGGATTTCAGTTTGGTTTGATTCACTGACTCTATGGTGTCATCAAGGCCCTGGTTCCTTCCTGTTTATTTGCTTTGCCTGCTACAATGTTGACTTCATCCTAAAGCTGACCCCACTTCTTGTCCATAAACTGACTATCAGAATGTCCAGGGCTATATGTCTCCTCACCCATATCTAGAGATTCTCCCTGAGAAGTACAGTCAGCCTTGCCCAGAAACTCTCTGCAAACTGCTCCTCCCTTCTTGCTGGCCCGAATTTTGTCATATGTTCATATAATAATTGTGTGGGGATGCTGATTAGCTAGAATGAGACACATGCCCTATGCTCAGATCCCTTTTCAATCCAGTTTGTTTCTGCTTTCTGTTTTGTGCAGGGTTTGATTGAACCTGGCTGAGATTGAACATCAACCTCCTTGAGAATGAAAGTTCTCTCACCTCATCTGCAAATCTCTGTCCCTAGACCTTCCTCATACCTGGACACAGGAGTCAGGGACAACAAGGTTTATTGAAAAGAATACTGAATATGGAATCAAAATACTTTTGTCTTAGCCATTCTTCACTAAGTGATCTTAGACATTTTACAACTCATTCTATTAATGTTAAGAGTCAAATGAATCTAGGGCCACATGCTGTGCTAGGCTCTGTGGGAATGACAAGAAAATGACAGATAATGGACCTTCGTCTCATGGAGTTTCCAGTGGGGACATAAGCCATAAACACACAATTTTCTTACAGGCTAAAGATTACATTTAAGAAAGTATAGAATACTGTGAGAGCACAAAAGGGGTGCATGTAATACAAACTTCAGGGAAAAAGATATGTCGACTGACATTGGAAGGATGACTTCCCATGAGACAGTTCAAGGGGTGGGGCTGACAGAGGGGAGAGGTCCACAGGGAAGTCATTTAACGTCAGGGCCCTCAGTTTACCTTTCTGTACTGTGGTCAGGGCCGGTTATGCTAAGTGAACTTGAAGGTTCTCCCCCTTAAAAGACTTCACGATTCTGTGTTCCAGGATAGTGTCACAGAGTAATGTCAGGATAAGACCTATTACTGTGAGGACCTGAATGACTTTTGTCAGCTGAAGACCCATGATCTTGGCTCTCTCCTTCCCAATGGCAATGAAATGGATGGAGCCATGGGCAGCAGTTTCCAAAAGGTAGAGTAAGAGTTGGAAGAAGTTTTGAATAAAACATGCATGCATTTTTGTAGATGTTGGAGAGGAGGGGCTTTATGATGATGATGGAAGGAAGTATTATGCCTAATTGCCCTAAAAAGTGAAGGACTTAGCAATTACAACTGTATGTGTTTATGATATCTCCATTGGTTTTTCTGCCTTAGGACAGAGCAGAAAGGCACTTCACTTCTCTGCATCACATGGAGTTCTGCATGTCTTAAGAGGGACAATCTTGTTGAAAAAGGTTGAGCAGATTTTTTAAATGAAGGACTTCTCAGAGCCTATGCACTAGGAGTTTCCTGGAGAGGGGGTTGGTATCATGCATCTCCGAACATATTGGACCACAGAGCCCTTTATTGAGTATTATGTACAATTAGTGAACTGTGAAAAAGAATTTGGGAAATGTTCACCTGAAGGCATTGTGGTGTTAAAAGAACACTGCTCCCCACCTATACCCTGAGAGTTTTGGAGCGATACTTCTCCGTGTATAACTTTTCCATAATTGTGATTATTTATGTAGTTATGGAATGTCTGGTCCCCCTTATCTAATGTAAATACCATGTGCTTCTTTCCCATTGCTAATAGATGTGTATCTTCAATGCCTCCCAAGTAAGTGCTCAATACATCTGTGATTGAATGATTCAATGCATGACTAAGACTCAAGAGGCCTGGATTTTAGTGCCAGTTTTGTGGCTGACTGGGTATTTGACTCTGGGAAAGTCACTTCCCTTCTTGGCCTCAGTCTACTGATTTTTGCAACAGAAGAGAATGCAGGTGAATGATCTCTGAAAGCCTTTCTAGTTCTAAAATATTATGATCTAATTTGTTTCTTTCAAATGTAGCCAATTCCATACTTTTCTTACAAATAAGATATTAAATATCTTGGAAGATATGAGAGAGTATGTTTTTGGCAATAAATGAAATAGGTTCTATAAAGCACTTACCAGATCCCTAGTGAATGTTTAGTAAGTGGCGGCCCTTTCTGCTCTGTGGTTGTTGATGGAATTTGGAGTTCAGGTGCTTTGACTTCTCATCTAATGCTCCCCTTAATTTTACTTGAATACACCAAGGCTTCTGATGCAAGCAATCTCCACAGGACCAAACACACACCAGGAACTTGACATGTCAGTTGAATGCATGAATGTCTTTTGATAATATAAAGTCAGTCAAATGTCACTGATCAAAATATCCCCAAACAGTACAAAGTGCAATTCCAAAATCCCAAGCTAACACTTTCCTTTTTCCTATGTTTATACTGATCATGGCTTAAATCCCCAACAGTGACTAAAAACACTCCCTTCCCTCCAGCTGCTCATAAGGGCTGCGGGGTCCATATCAAGTGAAATTTTTCTCCAATATAAACTGATTGAATTAATCCGGATGGTATCAGAAATGAAAGACATCCTTAAAGAAAAAAGAATTGAATAGAATGGGTAGAGCAGAACAGAATGGGTGAAGAAAAGTCACAAACCACTGAGTGCATGGAAAGGATGCACTTGAAAGCGGAGAAAGTTAATGCCCTGGTGCTGATGATGGGCAGGGCCATTATAGACTGATTGTCTGTACATGAAACACTGCATTATTTCAAATTAGTCAAGAGAAATATAGGACACTAGACAACAGCACATTTTAAAAGGTATTATTTTCAGTGAGCACCCGTTCAAAACAAAACCACTCCACTGTAATAAAGCATGCTCCATTACAGTGGAGAGAGTGATGACAGTATGATCCTATGGGCAGGAAATGACCTGTATTGATGCCAGTATGTCTCAGGTCACTTCACAGCCACAGCATGGTGTGCATTTTAATGGACAATGACCATTACGTCACAGAAGTCTAAGTGGCACTGGGTGTGTGTGTGTGTTTTTTTTTTCCCAGAGAGTTTGGGGTGATAGTGTTTTTTTAAAGAATTAACTTGCAATTATGCAAATATATGTATATTGTATATTAATTTAAAAGACAATTTTAAGAGAACCAAACTCCAGAAATACAGTTGCTCCAAACAGAGCAAGTCCAGGAAATGCCTCATAAACTGTCTACTGCTTTTTCTTGTTTGTCTGTTTTCCTTCTCACCTCTATTCCTTACTTAAGTTTTGGGGGATGGGCTTCTTAATGTTGAAACTCTATATGGATATAGGTGGTCAGGAAACTCCTTGAAATTTCATAAAATTTTGTACATGGGAGGAAATGCATTTTTTTTTCTGAAGAGAGTGTCTCACATTCACAAAGTGATGTGTAAGAGTATCCATCCACTCCCACTCCCACGTGAAGAATCATTAAATTAATTGGAAGGAATAAGGTACTGTGAAAAGAGCCATATGGTTTAAGAGTAAGATAGAATAAGGGCTTCCCTGGTGGTGCAGTGGTTGAGAGTCCGCCTGCTGGTGCAGAGGATACGGGTTCGTGCCCCAGTCCAGGAGGATCCCACATGCCGTGGAGCAGCTGGGCCCATGGGCCATGGCCGCTGAGCCTGCGTGTCCGGAGCCTGTGCGCCGCAACGGGAGAGGCCACAACAGTGAGAGGCCCGCGTACCACAAAAAAAAAAAAAAAAAAAGTAAGATAGAATTAAGTTCTAGCCCCATAAATTTCTTGAACAAATTACTTAACATCTGTACACCTTAGATCCCTTCTTTTAAAAATGAGATAATACCTGCCCTACAAGTTTATTATTAAAATCAGATAATCAAATGAGCCAAATAAATGTTTTAGAGCATCTAATCCAGTACCTGTCATATAGTAGATATTCACAAAGTGATAGCTGACATTATCATTATGATTATTCTTTTTTTTTTTTTTTTTTTTTTTGCGGTACGTGGGCCTCTCACTGTTGTGGCCTCTCCTGTTGCGGAGCACAGGCTCTGGACGCACAGGCTCAGCAACCATGGCTAACAGGCCCAGTCGCTCCACAGCATGTGGGATCTTCCCGGACCGGGGCACAAACCCGTGTCCCCTGCATTGGCAGGCGGACTCTCAACCACTGCGCCACCAGGGAAGCCCTATGATTATTCTTGAAAATACTATTTCTGGCAGCAAGGGAGACCAGATCACTTTCCCTTATTGTCCTTCAAAAGGTTCTGTCTTCTTTTATCTATACACCAACCCACCTCGCTATCCACGCACAAATCCATTTGGCCATTCCTATATTTCCTGCTTGGCCACTTTGCTGAAAAGGCCTTCTTCAGTTTTCCATCTCTCTATTTAGCCTACTAACTTAGCCTAAACCATTTCTGACAATGAAAAACAAGACTGGGTTTATTAAAAAAAACAAACAAACAAAACTTTGATCTTTAATCATGGCTAAAGATAATTCAATCTGGCCTTCATTATAAAGTGGTTTATATCCAGCAGCTGTATCCCCTCACTCAGATAAATGCTTGTCCTGTATTATTACAATAAAACAAACACCGTAGAATGACATTTTCCTCCCTTTCTTGATGATATCATCACTGAGAATTAATGTTCTGGATTTTTTTTTCATTACTGATTCCTTGTATGAAATATGGACTAAATCAAACCTCTGGTAAGATAGTTTTATGTACAATATTGAGGAGGAGGGTGGGAAAGGCAAACCATTGAGCTCAATGGGCAAAAACTACTGTGTGGAATAAGTAGTGAAGAATATCTGATGTGTGTTCATAAAGAGAGGCGACAGAAAGTATGCTCCATTTAAAGCTTTCTACTTAATCTAAGCTGTTCTGTGTCCTCTGCTTTAGTTGGTGGTATTTCTATTCTCACTAGCATGGAGGTACAGCTTCATCTTAATAACGGTTAAGTGCTGGAGCATTATTAAATGGTGTTTGCCTATGAGGCACGTAGAAGACCTGAATACTGCCTTACACCACCTATTCTTTTCTTTGCAAGAATTTATAAGGGCAATAAACACATAAAAAATGACAGGAAATTGAGAAATCAAACCTCCACCTTATTTTGGTAGTGCCTGTGCCAGAAAACCAAACGTGATCTCTTTGCTAAACCGACAGGAACACTTGGCTTAGAAGCAAGGGCTAAATGGGGATGGGGAAGGAGGAAAGGAGATGATTTCTCCTTTTGTGTCCAGCCTAAATCTTCACTTTAGTCCAGTGCTTTTAAACCTTGGTCACATATTGGAATCACCTGGGGAGGTTTTCAAAACACTGCAGCCTGGGTTCTACTTCCAAAGGTTTTAATTTAATTGGCCTGAGATGCAGACTGGAGAATTGGGATTTTTAAAAGTCCTCCATATGGAGCAGAAGCAAGAACTACAATCCTGCAGCCTGTGGAACCAAAACCACATTCACAGAAAGATAGACAAGATGAAAAGGCAGAGGGCTATGTACCAGATGAAGGAACAAGATAAATCCCAGAAAAACAACTAAATGAAGTAGAGATAGGCAACCTTCCAGAAAATGAATTCAGAATAATGATAGTGAAGATGATCCAGGACCTTGGGAAAAGAATGGAGAAAAAGATGGAGAAGATGCAAGAAATGTTTAACAAAGACCTAGAAGAGTTAAAGAACAAACAAACAGAGATGAACGATACAATAACTGAAATGAAAACTACACTAAAAGGAATCAATAGCAGAATAACTGAGGCAGAAAAAGGATAAGTGACCTGGAAGACAGAATGGTGGAAATCACTGCTGCGGAACAGAATAAAGAAAAAAGAATGAAAAGAAATGAAAACAGCCTAAGAGACCTCTGGGACAACATTAAACACAACAACATTTACATTATAGAGGTCCCAGAAGGAGAAGAGAGAGAGAAAGGACCAGAGAAAATATTCAAAGAGATTATAGTTGAAAACTTCCCTAACATGGGAAAGGAAATAGCCACACAAATCCAGGAAGCACAGAGAGTCCCATACAGGACAAACCCAAGGAGAAACATGCCGAGACACATAGTAATAAAATTGGCAAAAGTTAAAGACAAAGAAAAATTATTGAAAGCAGCAAGGGAAAAATGACAATAACATACAAGGGAACTCCCATAAGGTTAAAAGCTGATTTCTCAGCAGAAACTCTACAAGCCAGAGGGAGTGGCATGATATACTTAAAGTGATGAAAGGGAAGAACCTACAACCAAGATTACTCTACCTGGCAAGGATCTCATTCAGATTCGATGGAGAAATCAAAACCTTTACAGACAAACAAACACTAAGAGAATTCAGCATCACCAAACCAGCTCTACCACAAATGCTAAAGGAACTTCTCTAAGTGGGAAACAAAAGAGAAGAAAAGGACCTATAAAAACAAACCCAGGGCTTCCCTGGTGGCGCAGTGGTAGAGAGTCCGCCTGCCAACACAGGGGACACGGGTTCGTGCCCCGGTCCGGGAAGATCCTGCATGCCGCAGAGCGGCTGGGCCCGTGAGCCATGGCTGCTGAGCCTGCGTGTCCGGAGCCTGTGCTCCTCAATGGGAGAGGCCACAACAGTGAGAGGCCCGCATACCGCAAACAACAACAACAACAAAGAAAACCAAAACAATTAGGAAAATGGTCATAGGAACATACATATTGATAATTACCTTAAACGTGAATGGATTAAATGCTCCAACCAAAAGACACGGGCTTCCTGAATGGATACAAAAACAAGACCCATATATATGCTGTCTACAAGAGACCCACTTCAGATCTAGGGACACATACAGAGAGAAAGTGAGGGGATGGAAAAAGATATTCCATGCAAATGGAAATCAAAAGAAAGCTGGAGTAGCAATACTCATATCAGATAAAATAGACTTTAAAATAAAGGATGTTACAAGAGACAAGGAAGGACACTACATAATGATCAAGGTATCAATCCAAGAAGAAGATATAACAATTATAAATATGTATGAACCCAACATAGGAGCACCTGAATACATAAGGCAACTGCTAACAGCTCTAAAAGAGGAAATTGACAGTAACACAATAATAGTGGGGGACTTTAATACCTCACTTACACCAATGGACAGATCATCCAAAATGAAAATAAATAAGGAAACACAAGCTTTAAATGACGCAAGAGACCAGATAGATTTAATTGATATTTATAGGACATTCCATCCAAAAACAGATTACACTTCTCAAGTGTGTATGGAACATTCTCCAGGATAGATCACATCTTGGGTCACAAATCAAGCCTCAGTAAATTTAAGGACATTGAAATAATATCAAGCATCTTTTCTGACCACAACGCTATGAGATTAGAAATGAATTACAGGGGAAAAAAATGTAAAAAACACAAACACATGGAGGCTAAACAATACATTACTAAATAACCAAAAGATCAATGAAGAAATCAAAGAGGAAATCAAAAAATACTTAGAGACAAATGACAATGAAAACATGATGATCCAAAACCTATGGGATGCAGCAAAAGCAGTTCTAAGAGGGAAGTTTATAGCTATACAAGCCCACCTCAAGAAACAAGAAAAATCTCAACTAAACAATCTAACCTTACACTTAAAGGAACTAGAGAAAGAAGAAGAAACAAAACCCAAAGGTTAGCAGAAGGAAAGAAATCATAAAGATCAGAGCAGAAATAAATGAAATAGAAACAAAGAAAACAATAGCTAAGATCAATAAAACTAAAAGCTGGTGCTTTGAGAAGATAAACAAAATTGATAAACCATTAGCCAGACTCATCAAGAAAAAGAGGGAGAGGACTCAAATCAATAAAATTAGAAATGAAAAAGGAGAAGTTACAACAGACACTGCAGAAATACAAAGCATCCTAAGAGACTACTACAAGCAACTCTATGCCAATAAAATGGACAACCTGGAAGAAATGGACAAATTCCTAGAAAGTTATAACCTTCCAAGACTGAGCCAGGAAGAAATAGAAAATATGAACAGACCAATCACAAGTAATGAAATTGAAACTGTGATTAAAAATCTTCCAACAAACAAAAGTCCAGGACCAGATGGCTTCACAGGTGAATTCTATCAAACATTTAGAGAAGAGCTAACACCCATCCTTCTCAAACTCTTCCAAAAAATTGCAGAGGAAGGAACACTCCCAAACTCATTCTATGAGACCACCATTACCCTGATACCAAAACCAGACAATGATACTACAAAAAAAGAAAATGACAGACGAATATCACTCATGAATATAGATGCAAAAATCCTCAACAAAATACTAGCAAACAGAATCCAACAACACATTAAAAGGGTCATACAACATGATCAAGTGGGATTTATCCCAGGGATGCAAGGATTCTTCAATATATGCAAATAAATCAATGTGAAACACCATATTAAGAAACTGAAGAATAAAAACCATATGATCACCTCAATGAATGCAGAAAAGGGTTTTGACAAAATTCAACACACATTTATGATAAAAACTCTCCAGCTAGTGGGCACAGAGGGAACCTACCTCATCATAATAAAGGCTATATATGACCAACCCACAGCAAACATCATTCTCAATGCTGAAAAACTGAAAGCATTTCCTCTAAGATCAGGAACAAGACAAGTATGTCCACTCTAACCACTATTATTCAACATAGTTTTGGAAGTCCTAGCCACAGCAATCAGAGAAGAAAAAGAAATAAAAGGAATACAAACTGGAAAAGAAGAAGTAAAACTGTTACTGTTTGCAGATGACATGATACTATACATAGAGAATCCTAAAGATGCCACCAGAAAACTACTAGAGCTAATCAATGAATTTGGTAAAGTTGCAGGATACAAAATTAATGCACAGAAATTTCTTGCATTCCTATACACTAATGATGAAAAATCTGAAAGAGAAGTTAAGGAAACCCTCCCATTTACCACTGCAACAAAAAGAATAAAATACCTAGGAATAAACCTACCTAGGGAGACAAAAGACCTGTATGAAGAAAACTATAAGACACTGATGAAAGAAATTAAAGATGATACAAACAGATGGAAAGATATATCATGTTCTTGGATTGGAAGAATCAGTATTGTGAAAATGAGTATACTACCCAAAGCAATCTACAGATTCAATGCAATCCCTGTCAAATTACCAAAGGCATTTTTTACAAAACTAGAACAAAAAATCTTAAAATTGGGCTTCCCTGGTGGCGCAGTGGTTGAGAGTCCGCCTGCTGATGCAGGGGACACGGGTTCGTGCTCCCGTCCGGGAAGATCCCACATGCTGCGGAGCGGCTGGGCCCGTGAGCCATGGCCTCTGAGCCTGTGCGTCTGGAGCCTGTGCTCCACAACGGGAGAGGCCACAACAGTGAGAGGCCCGCGTACCACCAAAAAAAAAAAAAAAAAAAAAATCTTAAAATTTATATGGAGACACAAAAGACCCCGTATAGCCAAAGCAGTCTTGAGGGAAAAAAACGGAGCTGGAGGAATCAGACTCCCTGACTTCAGACTATACTACAAAGCTACAATAATCAAGACAATATGGTACTGGCACAAAAACAGAAACATAGATCAATGGAACAAGATAGAAAGCCCAGAGATAAACCCACGCACCTATGGTCAACTAATCTATGACAAAGGAGGCAAGGATATACAATGGAGAAAAGACAGCTTCTTCAATAAGTGGTGCTGGGAAAACTGGACAGCTACATGTAAAAGAATAAAATTAGAACAGTCCGTAACACCATACACAAAAATAAACTCAAAATGGATTAGAGACCTAAGTGTAAGACTGGATACTATAAAACTCTTAGAGGAAAACATGGGAAGAACACTGTTTGACATAAATCACAGCAAGATCTTTTTTGACCCATCTCCTAGAGTAATGGAACTGCAAAGAAAAATAAACAAATGGGACCTAATGAAACTTAAAAGCTTTTGCAAAGCAAAGGAAACTACAAACAAGATGAAAAGACAACCCTAAGAATGGGAGAAAATATTTGCAAACGAATCAATGGACAAAGGATTAATCTCCAAAATACATAAACAGCTCATGTAGCTAAATATTAAAAAAAACAAACAACCCAATCAAAAAATGGACAGAAGACCTAAATAGACATTTCTCAAAAGAAGATATACAGATGGCCACGAAGCACATAAAAAGCTGCTCAACATCACTAATTGTTAGAGAAATGCAACTCAAAACTACAATGATGTATCACCTCACACCAGTTAGAATGGCCATCATCAGAAAATCTACAAACAACAAATGTTGGAGAGGGTGTGGAGAAAAGGGAACCCTCTTGCACTGTTGGTGGGAATGTAAATTGATACAGCCACTATGGAGAACAGTATGGAGGTTCCGTAGAAAACTAAAAATAGAACTACCATATGACCCAGCAATCCCACTACCGGGCATACACCCAGAGAAAACCATAATTCAAAAAGACACATGCACCCCAATGTTCAGTGCAGCACTATTTACAATAGCCAGGTCATGGAAGCAACCTAAATGCCCATCGACAGACGAATGGATAAAGATGTGGTACATATATACAATGGAATATTACTCAGCCATAAAAAGGAACGAAATTGGGTCATTTGTTGAGACCTGGATGGATCTAGAGACTGTCATACAGAGTGAAGTAAGTCAGAAAGAGAAAAACATATATCATATATTAACGGATATATGTGGAACCTAGAAAAATGGTACAGATGAACTGGTTTGCAGGGCAGAAGTTGAGACACAGATGTAGAGAACAAATGTATGGACACCAAGGGGGGAAGTGGTAGGGGTGTGGGGGTTGTGGTGTGATGAATTGGGAGATTGGGATTGACATGTATACACTGATGTGTATAAAACTGATGACTAATAAGAACCTGCTGTATAAAAAATAAAATAAAATAAAATTTAAAAATTAAAAAAAAAAATCCTCCATATGATTCTAACATGCAGCCCAGGTTGAGAGTCATACCTTCTAAGCTAGTTGTCTGACACTGAAGTTATAATTTCCTGGAGCAGTACTTCTCAAACTTTCATGTGCATACCGATTACCTGGGATCTTGTTAAAATGCAGACTCTGACTTAGTAGCTCTGGAGTGGGACCCAAGAATCTGTACTTCTCCAAGCTCTCTGCTGCTGTTGCTGCTGCTGGATCTGCTGGCTCATGGACCATGCTTTGCATACCAAGGTCCTAGCGTTCTTGACAGGAAAGACAGGGGGAAGTTGCAAGCTTGATGAGCTAACTTATTGATCTGGCTGCAATGAAAGGAGAGACTAGAAGAGAGCCTGACAATTTTGTTCATAATTCAGTGACCCTACCCTGGGGTACATTCTCCTACCTCTGTCCTGGAATCTGACCTAAACAGATTAGTAACTTTTCTTAAAGCGAGGTGGGGTAGGGAGGAGAATGGTATAGGAACATCTTTTCCCAACAATGTTTGCAGTGATAAGAGGGGCAATATGAGGTTCATCTCTGCCTCTTTACTCTTCTTCCCTTTTCTAATCAATACATGGCCAACTTCTGTGTTCTTTCTCTAGCATATCCTCCACTTTCTTCTTCTCTTCATTTCTGCTGTAACTATTGCATTTTGGTATCTCATCATCTAAGTTGTATGTTTGCCTCTAGTTTCTCCCTTGCCAAGATTGTCTACAGGCTGCTGTTAGGTTAATCTTCTTAGGAGATGATTCTGGTCATTCACATAATCTTATATAAAATAAATTTGAAATTCCTTAGCCTGTCCTATAAGCCCAGCTCACTGTGTACCCAAATGGGCTAGGTCCCAATCCCTGCAGACTTGCCATTTTCTGAATACATTATACATGATTCCATTCATCCATCCATTAATTCATTTGTGCATTCATTCATTCAAGGAACATGACAACAGACATGCAGACAAAGAGTTGCGACATACTGTGATATTATCTGAGAGCATCAGGGAAGGCTGCATAGAGGTGGTGATATTTGAGCTTGAGTCTTCCAGGAGAATAGTTTTTCAGGTAGATAAATTAAGTTTGAGTCCAAGAGACAGCAAACACAAGCTTAGAGAGGCATGAAACAGAGGACATGTTCAAAAGGTACAAACGGTCTTCGTGTAGTGTTTGTTAGGAAGCTAGGTTAGGTAGGATAATATAGTGAGTGGACTAAGGCTGAGAAACTATGGAGCCATGAGATGCATTTTAGGCAGCAGGGAATTTGGAAGGATTTTATTCTAACAAAGCAACATTGAGATGTGCATTTGTCCCCCTTTGACATTTGCCTCTGTTGTTATCTCTCTCTCTCTCTGGAATATTCTTTCTCCTCTGTTTTCCTGATGAGGGTCTACTCACTTGTGCTTTAGCTGAAATAACTTCTCCCTGCTCAATAGAATCAATTTTTCTTTCTGTACTTTGGACTCAAGTTATTTAGGTGACATGTGTGTCTTTGCCTAGATTTTAAGATATTTATACAGCAAATATTATGCTTTATTAATCTTTGAATCTCTTTACTCTTTAACACCTAGGCTTTCTCCTGGTACATGCTACCTGTTCAATAAACAGTTGCTGCATTAAAGAGGATAGAAAAAGCCATGCCATCAATTACAGCTTAAGAATTCACCATCTCCACTCGTTATATTTGACTTGAGTGTTGATCAAAGGGTATTTACTAACAAAACCATGTATTCAGTCTAGTGCTGTCTCCACAGAGACTTTGCTGCAGAGCAAAGGGTTGGGAGTTAAAAGGCCTCTTGCATCACAGCCAAATTGATGGCTCAATTTCTCCTGTCAGGGTTTCAAGTCCAGATGCTGGGTACCACCAAAAAGCACAGCTGGATCTTCTTATGCCAGCTGGAAAGGAATGAACAAAAGGATAGAAACAGCACCCACCATTTCACCTGCCTTTGTTACTAGCTCTTTGGAAACAACAGCTGTCTACCAGGCCATTCTCAACGCCAAGTGGGCATGGCATAATAATGGTAGTTATCATTTCTAGTGCACGTACCACAATTCAGACACTGTGATAAGCATGTCCTGTAAGTTTGCATGTAATATTTACAACAAACCTGCAAGGTAGACATTCGCATTCCCTTTTCATAGATGGGGAGACTGAGGCAGTGAGTGGTTAAATAACATGCCCAAACTTGTTCAAATGGTACCGGTGAGTGTTGGAACTGGGAATGAAGCTTAGGCTGTCTGACTCCAAAGCCCAGGTCTTTAACCATTCTGTCATATTGTCTCAAGGAATTAAAAAGGATGTTCTGAGAGTCAGGGAATGTGCTAGCAGGTGCAGGGAGGGCATGAAGAACTTCATGCCAACCAGGGGCCTTTAAATCTACACCCCCATTGTCATCAACTCCCATCGATGCAATAGCAGTGGGACACACAGGAGCATTTGAACATGTTCCTATTGATTGGAAGTGAATAATTATTGCCTTTTCTATATTGCGGATTCACTACCAGAAAGTAACAGCAGAAATGCTAAACAAGATTAATGGCCATGTTTCTTTATGTTTAATGCAAACTATTGATTTTAAAGTGGTGTAAGGTATGGCAGTTTATTACAATAAAACAATAAAATAGACTATATGAAATAATTGAGAATAATCTTTTCCCTTTTTTTTGCTGAGGCTATGGGACATAATGTGCCGTGCATGTGAAGGCATTTATGGAGAACTCTATCCAGCGACGGCAGTTTAAGCACTCTATAAAGAAGCACTTTGGAACCAGAGTATTATAAATAATCGGCAATAAAGCTGGTAAATGGGCCTTTAATTTGATTCCATTATGCCACAGGATCGCAAGGACCAAGGAGGCCCAGCATCAGAAACACTAACTGCTGAGCAGAACACTAAGTACATTAGATAGCCTCAAGGTGGCCTTCCCACCAGGGAATTTTCAGGTAAGAGCTGACCACTGGCGTCTGGATGTGGGGTAATACGTTACATGTGAACCGATGCATCTGCGGTCAATGACCCCCCACTCCCATCACAAGAGTCCAGTCTCCTAACAGTCTTCCTCACCAGGCTTTGTTTCTCCTCTACTTTCATTCACTTTATCCATTTCTAGAGCTAACAGTCGACACCCTCAGAAGCAATTTCTCTCTGGACTCATTCATTCTGCTGATTAGGGCCTTAGAGGCTGTCGAAAGAATGTATGACTTCATCGCCAGAAACAGACCATAAAGGATGAAGGAGGGGCAGGCCAACTGTACATGTTATGTTAATCAGGCCACACCTGGAGTAGTGAATGCAGGTCTACACCAAACTCCAAAAGCAGATTAACGCTGGACACACTGAGGAGAGAGAAGGATGAGGAGGTGATGAAGGTAAAATCATGGCAAATGAAGCATGTGGCTGGACCTGTGTTTGTTGAAACTAAAGGAGACTCAGGCAAATGTAAGAATTGTTGGCTAATATTTAAAAGGCTGACATATGAAGGAAGATTTAGGCTTGTTTTGTGAAGCCCTAGAAGAGAGAAATCTGGTGTCAGCCAGACATGGGCTTGGGTCCTATCTGTCTGCTTATAGCTGTGCAAACCTATGCAAGTGAGTGAATCTTGCTGGGGCTCAATTCGTTTGTCTGTACAATAGAGATAATACTAATACTTACCCCACAGGGTTTAGGGGTGAATCAAGTGAGACAAAACAGAGCAAGTGCTTAGCACAGTGCTTGGTACAAAGCAAGAACTCAACAAACACTAGCTTAAAAAAATAAACACCGACAATAACAAAAGGAAAACTGCAAGGCCGATGGCACCTTTCTTTGAGGAGTTGGAACAGACATAGTTGACGCTGAAATTGGGGTCAAGAGGGTTTGAACTAGCTCCATAAAACTAGCCAAAGCATCTGGGAGATCCAATTTGAGTTTGGAGTGGGAAAGTCAGACAACTCTTTTCCTTTAAAAGTATAGTGGGTTAGCTTTTCCTCAGCTGCAGCTAAGGTGTTCTGTCCTTCCGAGGAAGCTAAGGCCACTCACTTGGGGTGAGACCCTCACTTCCTCCGGTGACCGGCACCGCGCCCGGCAGCCCCTGCCTAGCACTCGCCCACACCATGGCCTCCGTCTCGGAGCTCGCCTGTATCTACTTGGCCCTCATCCTGCATGACGATGAGGTGACGGTCACGGAGGATAAGATCAATGCTCTCATTAAAGCAGCCAATGTAAATGTTGAACCTTTCTGGCCAGGCTTGTTTGCAAAGGCTTTGGCCACTGTCAACATCAGGAGCCTCATCTGCAACGTGGGGGCAGGTGGACCTGGCCCAGCAGCTGGTGCTACACCAGCAGGAGGTCCTGCCCCCTCCACCACTGCTGCCCCAGCTGAGGAGAAGAAAGTGGAAGCAAAGAAAGAAGAATCCGAAGAGTCTGATGATGACACGGACTTTGCTCTTTTTGACTAAACCTCTTTAGTAACACGTTCAATAAAAAGCTGAGCTCAAAAAAAAATTATAGTGGATTAAAAAATGAAAGCCAAATTTAGTCCAAATTTAGATGCAAGCATGGGGCCAGAGGCAAAGCCAAGAGGAAGGATAAACAAGGGAATGGGGAGAAAGTGAGTAGAAAGGGTAGAGACGAGAGGTGACAACTGGTTCTTAAAACTTTCATGAGTTGTCTGTGGCTCACTTTGGTGGCCTCTGATTACGTAGTGAGTAGGATGGTTGGCTTTTAATAGTCTTAAGCTTAGAGTGGGTACCAAAAGACAGATTCCAAGTGGGTATGAGGAAGACATTCCTAATTGGGAGGCAGTATACTATAACAGGTTATGGCAGGAAGTAGCATGCTAGTTAAGAGCACAGGCTCTGGAGCCAGACTGCCCAGATTCTAGTCCTGACCACTCCAGTAAGACCTGCCTAACCTCTCTTTGCCTCCACTTCCTCATCTGAGAAACAGGTATGATAATGAAATCTACCTCTTTAGTTTATAAGGATTTAATGAAAATGATGCATATAATGATAGTAATGATGGTATGGGTTTCCACACGAGTCTAGGGTCAGCAGCTGAAAGTAGAAGGGCTTTGATTAATTTCACCACCCATATTTCTGAGCAGCAAGCCATGCCCATTTCCCTGGCGTGAGAGCCTACTGTTTATTCCACTACCCACGGCAGAAAGGACATTGATTAAAATAAATTTTTGCTTTAACAAAAAAAATGCCAGGGACATGTGGGGCTAGGGTTCAATTACAAGAACGTGCTTCAAAGAGCAATTTGGAGGAAGCGGTCCCTTCCCAGCCAGGATATATATATATATATATATATATATATATATATATATATATATATATATATATGTATACACACACACACACACACACACACTGATCACAATGGAAGCTGAAATTATTGAGGGCAGTTTTAACCCCTGATCCTGGCAGAGCTTTGTATCATCTCTTTCTAGACTCTCATCCTCTTCCAAAACTCATGGAGGTATTGAAAGTGGGACCGGGAGTTGTTGTATTCTTTGCAGCCTGGGTCCTTTCTCTTTCTTTCTACCAAGGAAAACCTATTAGATCCCATATCCTCTAGGGTCATCCAAGAGATCTTCCCATACCCCTCCTTGCTGTTCGACTTCTCTGAAGTCCTTTAATTTTATGGAACACAAACCCAGGAGTCCGGTCAGACCACTAGAGTTTGTTGTTTTGCCAAGGTGCAAACCTGTACCTTGACCTTGTCTCCGAATCCTCATGTCCCAACCCCACTCATCACTCACAAAAAGTCCTCCAACTTAAAACTGAGTGTAAACACTGTGTGAGCCGGAACCCTTCTGCTTGGTCTCTCCTACCCACTAGCACCAGTTACCGTGGGTATGTAACTTTTTCTCCCTGAACCACAATTTTCATTTATTCAGGGATGGTAGGGTTTCATTGAGCAGATTATGAGCATGTGTGGAAGACAGTGTCTGTTGTCTCAACAACAGCTACCTCCCCTTAATCCACTTAACAGAACCCCAGCACCAAGCTCTAGGTGATGGAACATGGTCGATCTAAGTGAATAATTTCATATCCACCCTTTACTCTCTCAGCCTACCCCCTGCAGGTAAAGAAGGCTCCTCATGCAGATATGGCCAAGGAGACACAAGGGGAAGTCAGCCAGAGTGTGGTTCTAGGAAAACTCTAGTTTTCCTGATGAAAATGACCTGAGGCTCATCTTTCTTCCCTTCTTCCTGCACTGAAGGCTGACTTGCAGGCCCTGGTATTACTAAGCCTCTGAACAATGCCAGCTGACACCTACCTTGACACTCATAATATGAGAAACATAAGCCTCTGTTTATTTAAGCTATTCCTAGTTAGGATTTTAATTACTTGCAGCCAAAAACATCCCTAACTGATATTGGGAGGGGGGTAGAATTTTAGGCTGAGGAAACTAGTTAAGCAGAAATGAAGAGATATGAAAGTGGTTAGTGTATAAGGGGAAGAGAGGATGCTATGGGATAGTGTTAGGGAACGGATGGGCAAAATGGAGATGAAACATAGTGGGAGGCTGGGTCAATTTAGAAGACTGAACAGCAGGTGTTCTCAATACTGGCTTGCACATTGGAATCACCTGGAGAGCTTTATAAACTGATGCATGCTCAGGCTCCTCCTTATGAGATTCAAAATGAATTGATTTTGGGTAAGGACAGGGCATCCGCAGTTTAAAAAATCTCCCAAGCATTGAACATCAGGGCTGAGGACTACCACCTTATAAGGTATTACATGGCCAGGTCACTAGCTTCCTGTCCACCTTCACTTCTCTCCCTTGAGCAGTAGGCTCTCAACACACTGCCCTTCTTGACATCATAGTGTTTCTCACCTCCTACTCATGCTCCAAGCTTTACCCAGACTGTCACTCCTTCAGACTCCAGAGACCTCCCCCAGCCTCCTCATACCAACCTAAGTGGGATGTCCTCTCTTATTCTCTTATAGTAGTGTTTATTTCTTAACTAGATAGTCCAAAGCTATATATTTATTTTTGTGCTCTTTGTTTATTTACTTATTTATTTCTCTACTGTGAGAGCAAATGCCGTTGCCCATTTTAACCACTGCTATATCTCCCAATACCTTGTACAATATGCCTGCCATATACTGGGTACTAAATAACTATTTGTAAAGTGAATTAATAAAATAAAGGTTCTATGTGTCAGACTCAGTTGTATAATGGCAATTTCTGCAGTCACTGGAGGGAAATAGTCACATTAGTGCTTTATCAAAGGGCTCCAGTGTGCCTGTGGAGGGAAAGACTGGAGCAAAACGGGGAAGGGACACTAGTCAGAAGATTATTTCAGCATCATAGGAAAGAGATGGGAACAGCAGACACATTCAGCCGTATGTACCCAGCTCTGTGCCTGACAACAAACAACCCAAGAATATCTGGAAAGTGAAGGAATGGAGGGCTGAATGAGTACTGATGGAAGAGAGTTTTTATACAGAGCAGAATTTAATAGAGCAAGAGCTCTCTGCATTTTCAAAGAGAGGAAAGGATGCAGAAAGTGTGCACAAGGGTGTGATAGATTAATTGTGTCACATTCACTGCACCTTTTGCAGACATTAAGAATTTTAGGAGAGTCCTCAGCTAGTGCATGTAGTGGAGGACAGCAGGTTAAGGCAGCTTGTGGCATTTTGTTTTCTTTCTTTGTTAGTAAAGGGAGAATTTAAATGAGTGTAACCTTTGATAATCTGGCAATTGTAAAAATCAACCTACCAAAGTTCAGGCAGTGTCAGATGCAGAGACACCCTTTCCAAACAGCTCATCTTCCCAGACCTTTCTCTGTCAAATGTCAAAGCCCAAATGAGTTTGTTTGGAAGGCAAATTACACGTTGCAAGCTGTCATTTTCCGTAGTGGGTGACTTCTATTTTGAATAATTAAATAATACAGCAACAAAAATACTCTGGTCTTCAAGTCTAAACATAAGGGTACATATATGTAAAACTGTCCTCCTAGTCCCTGGACATTAGAGGGTTCAGGTCTTGAATCAAACATCAATAGTAATCTACCCAGAATTAATCATTACTTAAGGACTGCAATCTGTTTGATGTAAAGGCTGAGTTGTGAGCACAATTTTAATGGGACAATAGAAGAGAGAATTTTTTTTTTATTTCTGGAAGGGGAAGGGGAACAGGACAAGGTACTATGAAAGATTAAATTAATGCATAGAGCTTGGCCTGTGAAACCAAAGGGAAATGGTTTCTGAAAGGTGTGGCTGTCCTCATCCTCATTCTCATCCTTACCCTCCTCTTCTGTATCTGCACAATACAGCCCTCACATTTACATCACAGTTTAATATTCAGAAAGCACAAACTGAGTTGACCTGTTCTGCATGTAAGCAGAGAAGGTCTTACTACCATCCTTTAGCATATGAGGAAACTGAGGCTCAGAGAAATAAAGTGGTCCATTAGATAGCACAGCTGGTAAGGGAGGAAGTCCAGAGGGCAGTGTCAGGGATATCTCAAGTGTTCTGACATCTGCAAGACACTGTGTGGTAAGGAAGGCAGTAAAGAGTGTAGACTCAGAGAGAGTATTCATATGCCCAAACTCATCAAAATTTACAGTAAATATGTAAAGCATTGTATATTAGGTAGACCTCAATAAAGCTGGAAAAAAAGAACGAACTCTGTATCTGGATGTGTGGCCCTCAGCAACTCAAACTATATTGACTCCTCCCAACACTGCTTCCTGATTCAGGTGCTCAAATCTCTCACCTGGAACTCTCCAGCAGTCTGTTCACTGATCTCCCAGACCCCAGTCTGAAGCTCACTCTTATCCATCCACCACCGTACAATGAAACTAATCATTTTAAAATGTCTACTTGTCAAGATCAAATCATGCCCTTTTGTAACTCCCCATCTTCCCATAATCAAATCCTAACCTCCCAAGCCCTACTCATAAAACCACCAAGATCTGGAACCATCTACTTTTGAACTTGGCTTCTACCAAATTCTTTCAACTCCTGGAGCCTTAAGCTCTAGTTGTTCAATGGGTTAGAATGTGTAAAATGCTTAGAACAGGGTCTGGCACGCGTAAGTACTATAAAAGTGTTAGCTACTATATTTCTATTACTTTTATTATTAGCATCCCTGTCTTATCAGCACCTGGATTTCCCAACAAGCATCATGTTCTCACCCTCCAGCATTTACACATGCCTCTCCTTCATCTGGTTAACTCTAGATCTGAAAACTTAGCTCAGATGTTGCTCCCTTTGGAAAAGCTTTCTTGACTTCATCCAGAAGAAAGTGGTACCACATAAAGTGCCCTGTGCTTCTCATATAGACATGCTTATCAGTTTGTATTGTAATTCTGTTTTTTTTCCCTGGCCCATGCTTCTTCCCTGGGCAACAAAGACTTGCAGTTTTCTCTATAACTGTACTTAGCATGGTGCTTGGCACAAAGTACATTCTCAGTATATGGTTGTTAATCAGTCAATGATGTGGCTGAGACCAAATGAGCGGCTCTAGGTGTCTATTTCTTGAAGTATTGTGTTTGGAGATCTAAATATACTGTAAGTGCCCTTCATTCTCTGTTCTTTTTTTTAAAACATTAACTGTGGATAGGCTGGTTATTTATTCTCCTTAATTTTCAGCCACCATCTTCCACACCAGTTAGTAAGTATGTAATAAATGGCTGTGGCTCTGATCTTGTGGCTCCCTGTGGATGAGGGCTGTGGCTTGAGGAAGGGACTAAAATAGAGTAGCTCCAAAGAGTCCCCAAAGGGCCATTCCAGTTGATTAGGCTCTAAGTGTGAGGTGGAGCAACATGTGCAGCAGAGAAGGGAACTAGATTCTTCAGGACTGCAGCACACAGGCAGAAACACTCACACATGCACACACATGTGCACACTCTCACACACACACATTCACACCATACTTTAAAAGTCTTTGCCCAGCTTCTGCTTTCCAACATCTATTTCACAAATATTTTTGCAACCTATTCTGTGGACCAGCCCCTGGGTGAAGAACTAGTAGTGAGCAAAACAGGATGCTTACCCTCATGGAGTTTGCAATCCTGTAGGGAGACAAACTTGAAATAAGTAGTTGAGTCCAGAGACAAATGCTATGAGCTCATGATGATGATGAAGATGATGGTGATGATAAAATTAGTACTCACTTGTGTGTGCTTACTATAGAGGAGGCCCGGTACTAAGTGCATTATATGTATTTTCTTGTTTAATCGTGCTGATGATGGTATGAGATATATGTCACTATCCTGGTTAAAAAATGAGGAAACTGAGGCTCAGAGAAGTTATGTAACTTGATGAAGTTCAGCTGCGATTCTGAATTAAGTTTATTCTCTCCAAAAACCAAGCTGAGAGGAGATGGGAGTTGAAGGGAAAGAAAAGAGAATGCAGAGTAAAGGAATTAGGAAAAGTGAAGCACTTTTCTTCGGAAGGTAAGCAAGTTAGGAAATGCCAGGAAATCAGAGATGCCCTTAGATCCTGTGGGTAGATGTATGTCTGGGGCATCCATTACAATGGCTGTTACCAGACCAAATGTGGGTGAAAGGGTAACACAGCCATCCAAGAATCCAGCCACATAGAGAAAAGGTCTGGGGTCAGGCATGCAAAGATGCCAGTGTTACCATGCCAACAGCAATGGTACAGGGAGAGAGATGTACCAGCATTGGGGGCTGGTGATTATTGGGGTTGGCAGAAGAGTTACCATCATGGTCCAGGGCACTACTTAGAAAACCTACTCACCATGGGTAGGTTTTTGATTTACATATATATTGTTAAAATTCTGGGTTTTCATGGCAGCTCTTCCTAGATTTTTTAGATGGAGAAATGTGTAGGGTCCAGAGACTTGTCCGGAGTCTGACAATGAGTCTGACAATGAGTTAGTGGCAGAAAAATGACTAGCAGCACAATCCATTTTGCTCTTTTCCTGTTCCTCTACAGGAGGAAGGGCTGCTTCTGCTCTGTTTTCTGGCCAGCATAGCCAAGAGTCTCCATGGCTACCTGCGGCTTGGCCCACAGTTATATTCTCTCCTGTTTCCTCTGTTTTTGGATTTTTCACTATGCCTGCCTGCTGGTCACACCTGCTCAGGCTGTACCTGAGCTCCTGGTCCCAGCAGTACTTCTTGGAGTGGGCCTCTGGCCAAAGCAAAAGCCAGCCCTGTACCAGAGGGACTGGCCTTTAGGGCCCTGACTGGCAGGCCCTGGACATTCTCCCTCCTTCTCTGTCCATCCTCCCCTACCTTCTTGGCAGACCAGAAAGTCCCTGGTGAGAGAATCCAGCTCTGGGCCAGTGTTGTTTTGCTAGGACAATACATTCTGAAATTATATCTTCCTTAAAAAGTGTATGATGGTCAAAAGTATAGAAATCAAACTATAAACTACTGTTGTAGAGGAGGGTTATTTTCCAAAATAGCTAGAAAATAAATAAAATTCATATGTGTCTCTAATTTTAGAAAAAATCTTCTCCCACAATGTATTTTCAATATTTCAAATATGCTCTTTGATTTTGATTTTCCTCCACAATTAAGTATTAAGCCAATTTTATTAAGGGCAATTAAAATCAGAAGTAATAAAACGATAAGAAGAACCACAAAACAACCAGGTATCATGTATTAAAGACTTGTGATATGATTGATATGTTGTTTAAATTTTCATGACAAATTCAAGATAAACAAGATATTGTTCTAAATTTGCAGATGAGACAACAGAGGCACCAACAGGCTGCAGAGTTCACCCCAAATCACACAATTTCTGAGAGGCAGAACTGGAATTTAAATCTAGATCAGCTAACTTCTGAGCCTGCTCTTTTCCATCATAATTTATGTCAGTATCAGCATTAGAGTGCATTAGAATTACCTGGATTGCTTGGTGACACACAGATTTCTGGGCCCAGTCCTAGAGTTTCTGATTCAGTAGGTCTGGAGTGGGGCTGGAGAATTTGTATTTCAAACAAGTTCCCAGGTGATGCTGATGCTGCTGGTCGGGAAACTCTATTTTGAAAAGCACTGCCTTACAGGTGTCTAAATAGCATCTTTCATGATTATGTAATTTAATCCTCACATAATGTATGATAAAGGAATTTTATTATAATCCCCATTTTGCAGAAGACAGAAAAAGCATTCTGTCGAAGGTCATCCAGCTAGTAAGTGATGGAGCCTACATTCAAAGCAGCTGTCATTCAGAGCACACACACATACTGGACCATTAGGCTGGAGCAATTTCTAGCTTTTCCTTGACTGTATTACACTTATTATATCTCTGCTTTTGCTACAAGTAGGGGCACTTGCGTTTTTCCACTTTCCATTCACAATTACAAGACAGGAAGGACAAAATGCAATAAAAAAGGCAATCCCTTGGACAAACAAACACTGCTATACAGAGAACGTGGCAAAACTGCCCACTCTGAACTGTTGGCTGGCATGCAGTGCTACTAGGTGGTAGCTCAAAACTTTGAATGATCAACAAATGCACAGAACTCCAAATTCAGTTTTATATATTGTTGAGTAAAGTTAAAAAATGGTAATAGATGATTGTTTCTAATTGGCTTCTCTGTCTTGGTCCTCCTAAGCCCTGGGCATCAGCCAGACCACCATGCTCTCTGTGTGAGAGACTTGGTTCACAGGGCTAGCACCCACAGTTTGCACAAATGAGGCCCAATGTGACATCTCTCCCCAACCACAGACCCATTTCTACTATTGCACAAATCAACCAAACTCGGTGAAAGGAAACCAAAGTGGGGAAGGGCATTAAAAATTGCTAAGTGCTTACACTTGCTGTTGATCAGAAACTCTTAGCTGGTTGAAATTGATTAGGCAAAGCACATTTTTTTACACACAGGGAAGAAGGTAAGTCATTTTGAAATTATTCATTTTTGTTTTGTTGAAGAAGATTAGAGAAGAGGGAGTTTTATATTTTATTTTTTAAAGAATCAATTTTATTTATTTATTTATTTTTGGTTGTGTTGGGTCTTTGTTGCTGCACACGGGCTTCCTGAAGTTGTGAGGAGTGGGGGCTACTCTTTGTTGTGGTGTGCAGGCTTCTCATTGCAGTGGCTTCTCTTGCTGTGGAGCACAGGTTTTAGGCACATGGGCTTCAGTAGTTGTGGCACACAAGCTCAGTAGTTGTGGCACACAGGCTTAGTTGCTCTGTGGCATGTGGGATCTTCCTGGACCAGGGATCAAACCTGGGTCCCCTGCACTGGCAGGTGGATTCTTAACACTGCACCACCAGGGAAGTCCCGAGTTTTATATTTTAGTTTAGCCCTCTGTCTGGCCATGACAGAGAATCCTCCAATCTCTCGGGCTTGGATTAAATGAGATCAAATGAGATCATGCTTCGTAAACTATAAAGTGTAATGCCAGAGGGTGAGATTATTATGATGAAACACAGTGGAGTGAAATGGTCAATTTTATAGCTTTGAAGACAGATAAATTGAAGCTTAAACGCCAGTTATGCTAATAGCAGTGTAATTTTAGAATGAAAATTGACCTCTCTGAGCCTCCTTTTTCTTAACTATAAAATAGAAATTATAGTCCTATTGCATGAATGTGATTGTGGGGTTGAATTGGGAAATAAAAGATGGTCAAAAAGGTATTATGACTGGATATTATTTGGGGTAATACTGGTTTGAGCTTTTTTTAAAGGCAAGAAAAAAAATAACCTTAGTTAAAATTCTAAATAATTTATAAATTAAGCAGCTGCCTAATGGTATCAAAAGTATGGTTTTAAGACATCCGAAAGATTTAAAGTTATGCCCAATAGGCCCTCTCAGTCAGACAAAGGACTTCTCAGAATCTTAAGAGCATTATTTTTTTTTCCCACAACAATGCATAGTCAAAGTCAAGACAGCATACAAAAAAAATTGTAGCTGTTGCTTCTAGAAAATGAATTGGACATTTGATTCTATATTTCTACATTAATATGTAGAAAGCCCATAAAGCTTTCAAGGGAGTTGTATCAGGAATGGACCACCAGCTTTCATTAAAAGTGACTGAGATTGCTCTTGTTTCTAAAAAGCTTCCAAGCCCTCAACTTCCTATAGGCCAGAAATAGGCTAAAAAATTTACTTAGCTGTAAACAAAGGCTGTTTCTTACAAAACAGCAAGAACATCTCAGACAGTAAAGTTAATATCCCATGGGGAGAGTCAAGAGCTAAATGAAGTAATAGACTTGTTCAACAGAGCACTGGAAGTCCTAGCCACAGCAATCAGACAAGAAAAATAAGTAAAAGGTATCTAAATTGGAAAGGAAGAAATAAAATTGTCACTGTTTGCAGATAACATAATACTATATATAGAAATCCTAAAGATTCTACCAAAAAACTATTAGGATTAATAAACTAATTAAGGTTGCAGGATACAAAAATAATATACGGAAATCTGTTGCAATTCTACATATTAACAATGTTCTACCAGGAAGAAAAATTAAGAAAATCCCATTTACAATTGCATCAGAAAGAATTAAATACCTAGGAATACATTTAATCAAGGAGGTGAAAAACTCTGAAAAATATAAGACACTGATGAAAGAAATTGAAGACAACACAAATAAATGGAAAGATATAACATGCTCATGGAGTAAAAGAATTAATATTGTTAAAATCTCCATACTACCCAAAGCAATATGCAGATTCAATGCAATTCCCATCAAAATACAAATAGCATTTTTCACAGGACTGCAACAAATAATCCTAGAACGTATATGGAACCACAAAAGACCCAGAAAGCCAAAGCAATCCTGAGAAAGCAGAATAAAGCTGAAGGTATCATACTCCCTGGTTTCAAACTATACTACTGATACAAAGCTACTGTAATCAAAACAGCATG
This sequence comes from Mesoplodon bidens, assembly GCF_964165515.1. Taxonomy (NCBI): domain Eukaryota; kingdom Metazoa; phylum Chordata; class Mammalia; order Artiodactyla; family Ziphiidae; genus Mesoplodon; species Mesoplodon bidens. The sequence goes on along the minus strand of NC_138162.1, from coordinate 16,872,255 downwards.
AGCTGCTTTGCTGTGCACCTGAAACTATCTCAACATTTTTAATCAGCTATACTCCAATATAAAATAAAAAGTTAAAAATAAAAACAGTATGGTACTGGCACAAAAACAGACACACAGATCAAGGGAACAGAATAGAAAGCCTAGAAATAAATCTGCACTTACATGGTCAATTAATCTAGGACAAAGGAAGCAAGAATATACAACGGGGAAAAGACTGCATCTTCAATAAATGGTGCTGGGAAAACTGACAGCTACATGCAAAATAATCAAACTGGACTACTTTCTCAAACCATATATGAAAATAAACTCAAAATGGATTACAGACAAATGTAAGACACCATAAAACTCCTAGATGAAAAGATAAGCTGTATGCTCTTTGACACAGATCTTTGCAATTTTGGGAGGGGGTCTGTCTCCTCAGGCAAGGGCAACAAATGCAAAAATAAACTGGACTACATCAAATTAAAAAGCTTTTGTACAGTGAAGGAAACCGCCAATGAAATGGAAAGGCAACCTTCTGAATGGGAGAAGGTATTTGCAAATTATATTTCCAGTAAAGTGTTAATATTTAAATTATATAAAGAAGCTAAACAACTCAATATCAAAAACCCCAAACAATCTAATTTAAAAAGGGACAGTGGACCTGAATAGACATTTCTCCAAAGAAGACACACAAATGGCCAACAGACACATGAAAAGATGCCCAACATTATTAATCATCAGGAAATGCAAATCAAAACAACAATAAGATATCACCTCACTCCTGTTAGAATAGGTATCCTCAAAAAGAAAAAAAATTAAAAATGTTGGCGAGGACGTGGAGAAAAGGGAACACTTGTACACTGTTGGTAGGAACACTTGTACACTCTTGGTAGCAATTTACAAATGTAAATTGCTGCATCTATTATGGAAAACAGTATGGAGGTTCCTCAAAAAACTAAAAATAGAATTACCTTATGATCCAGCAGTTACACTCCTGGGTATATATCTGAAGAAAATGAAAATATTAATTCAAAAAGATACATGCACCCCCAGTGTTAACAGCAGCATTATTTACAACAGCCAAGACATGGAATCAACCTAAGTGCCCATTGATAGATAAGTGGATGAAGAAGATGTGCTAGATTGGTGCTTTGTGACCACCTGGAGGGGTGGGATAGGGAGGTGGGAGGGAGGGAGATGCAAGAGGGAAGGGATATGGGAACAGATGTATATGTATAACTGATTCATTTTGTTATAAAGCAGAAACTAACACACCATTGTGAAGCAATTATACTCCAATAAAGTTGAAAAAAAAAGATGTGCTATATATGTACACAATGGAACATGACTCATCCATAAAAAATAATAAAATCTTGCCATTTGTGACAACATGGATGGACCTAGACAATATAATGCTAAGTGAAATAAGTCAGACAGAGAAAGACAAATACCAAATGATCTCACTTATATGTGGAATCTAAAACACAAAACAAAAAAACAAACAAAACAGAGATAGACTTATTTCTTATTTCACAGAGTGCAAACTGGTGGTTGCCAGAGGGGGAGGGAAGGTAGAGATTTGGGTGAAATAGGTAAAGGAGATTAAGAGGTACAAACTTCCAGGTTTACAATGAATAAGTCACAGGGATATAATATACAGCATAAAGAAATACAGTCAGTAATACTGTAATAATTAGTATGGTGACAGATGGTTACTAGACTTATAGTGGTGAACATCTATAGTGTATTTGAATGTCAAATCACTATGTTGTACTGAAACTAACAATATTGTATGTCAACTATATATCAATAAAAATATAAAAAACAAAAAAATAAATAAAGGGAGTAATGAATTTGGGAGCTACTCCTAGGGAGTAAATGCAGGCCCTATTCAAAGAACAGTAACTGTTCCTAAATTACAGGGTCCTGACAAAATTTACCTAGAATTGTGACAGCTAAGGCACTCTCATTACTCTCCCTTTTACGTGGGATCATCCTTTGTGGTTATCCAACCTCTAGCTCACCACTGTATGTTGGGTCGGTGGGGGAAGACGTTGCCTTTTTAGGTCACAGGTTTTTAGATAAAGAGTGATACACATAAAGATGTACCTGAGGGGTATCAACCACATCTGGACCTGACTTAAATAATAAGATTCTAGAATTGGAGTCTGAGCCTATAATGGCTTTGGTCAGTGGCTCCTCCAATAGCTTCAGCAGAAAATAAAGGGAAAAGCCAACTATTTCTGGGAGAAGAGGATCTCTGATGGACACTTGCTGGCAGTCCTGTGGAAACAGATTGTGGGTCTATTTGTGTCTTGCTACAGTAAAACCTCCAGTATGGAGATCCCTCTGGGACTATCTTTCCATTTAGTAAAAGTTCCCAGATGGCTAAGGGTCTGCCACGTTAAGTTCCAAAGGGTTGTCTTTCAACAAATTTTAGAGCGATACATTTCTGAGATGTATCATATGCTTCCCTGATTCTTGAAATAGCGAAGTCAGAACATCACGTTTGTGTTTTCTTATGACTGTGCCTTACTTATAATGTTCCTTCTCCTAGAACAATCCATCTGATTTCCACCTATGAGAATCCTCCCCATCCACTAGAAGCTGCTGAAATACCACTTATTTCATGAAGAATTTCTTGATTTTCTTCTCCAACTAATTTAATAATAATATATAATTATCATGATAACAGCTATCATTTATTGAACGGTTACCATGCACTAATTACTTTGCCTAAATGACATGCTTTTAAAAAAACAGTCAAATAACTGTTGTCCTATTATTATTTGATCCACAGAGGTGATTTAGTAAACTACAGGATTTTTCAACTGAGGAAAATGAGGTTTAGAGATTTACTGAACCCACAGAAGTCATAAACCAAATGGTGCTTGTACGTAAAAAAAAGTCAGGAAGAGTCCCAAAATGTACTGCTTCCAAATCAGACTGCTTTCCATTCCACATATGAAGATCTGCCTGACCACAGGGAAAGGATGATATTCTTTTTCCTGTTCCCACCTCTCCTAGGATATTTCTCCTTTCCATTCTAGCAAACCTTGTGAGGCTATATAATGAAGGGATTTAAAAAGTCAGTCTCTGGAATGAGACTGGCTGGATTAAATGCTGACTTTCCCTTTTACTAGCTGTTACATCTTGGGCAAAGCACTCAGTATCTCCACACTTCAGTCCTTACCTATAAAACAGGGACAAGAGTAACCTCCCTAGAGAGCCGTTGTGATTAGTAAATGTATTAACCCATATGTGACACTATGCTGGACACATAGTAAGAACTCAACAAATGTGAGCTATTATGGTCTTATTTTCCCTTCCCTCTTGTTCTCTCTACCATCCTCTCTTCTCTCCTTAGGTTTTGAGGTTTTTTAAAAAAATAACAATTTGGCCTCAATTGATGAAGCTGAAAAGTAAATAAATAGCAGGTACAGGTGGAAAGCAGGTGGAATTCACTCTGGGTTTCCCTTCCTGTTAGCTTTGGACACAGGTTTGCTGTTTGCATAACGTGTTCTCTTCCTTCTCCCAAACAGCCCTGTATGGGTGGGGTCTCTGTTGGTTATTTAATTCACAAATTATTTCCAATTCTGTTTCCTCCAGGTATGCTACCTCATCCTTCCCCTCTACATTAATATCAGTTGTCATTTATAGAGTACTTACTCTGTGTCACACATCCTCCATTCTCTCTTATATAATACTCACATGATCCCTAAGACATCAGTATTATTATTTCCTTTTCACAGATGAGGAAACTGGGATTTCATAGAGAAAATCTCGTAAATTTCTGCTTGTGATCATTTAATAGTTATGTGACATTTAAAAAAAAAAGGTAAGAGGCTTCAACTTGTATACAGAAATTTTTATCTTCTGAAATTCTCTCTTGTAGAAAACAGAGAAACCACCACTCTTCACTGGATGTGTTTTTTTGTTTTTGTTTTTTGTTTGTTTGTTTTTTCGGTACGCGGGCCTCTCACTGTTGTGGCCTCTCCTGTTGCGGAGCACAGGCTCTGGACGTGCAGGCTCAGTGGCCATGGCTCATGGGCCTAGCCGTTCCGCGGCATGTGGGATCTTCCTGGACCGGGGCACAAACCCGTGTCCCCTGCATTGGCAGGCGGACTCTCAACCACTGCGCCACCAGGGAAGCCCTGGATGTGTATTTTTTAACAAAAATTGTAAATGAGTTAAAAGATAACTTTTAGGAAATTGGATCCAGGCTGGAGAATGTTTGATTTATCAGAAATATTGCCCTCAGTAAGAGAAAGGAGTTGAACCAATTGTAGTGAGATGATGTCTCTTTCACTTTAACTTGGGAAGAAATAATAAGGGTTCTTTTATCTGAACGCTTCAGATAAAATATAAGGGCCTTAGGGAGCTGCTTCTACTCTGATGATAGGTGTAGGGATGAGGCTGCACACGAGTCTGAGCTATGATTGTACACTGGGGTTACTGTATTTGGCATTGTACTCATCTTGCCATTGTGATCTCCTGAGATCCAACCTATTCCTCCAGATCTCTTCAGGAGAGAAATGTTGAGATATTATTCTTTAATTCTTCCTGCAGAATAACTTCCTTTGTTTTCTTAGAGGTTCTCTGCTTCCTCATACCTACAATTGTATGTGACCTTGCAAACTCTGTGGTTAGCTCTAGGCCTGAGTGTATATGTATCAGTCAGTTTTTAACCAGGGTATGCTGGATAACAAACAACCTCAAAATCTTATCAATACATATTCAATTCTTAAATTTCTTGGTTTTGGGTCAGCTACAGCTCTGTTAGACTTAGCTGGATTCTACATGTCTTCTCATTCTGTAAGCCAGGCTGAAGGAGAAGCTACAATTTAGGACATGCTGTTCTCATAGAGGTAGCCCAGAAAAAAAGAACCCAGCCAATCCAAGAAATCAAATTGAAAGCTTCTGTACATATGACACTAGCATCATGTCTGCTCATATCACATTGGTCAGGATATGACACATGGCAAAGCCCCACGAAATGGGGCAAGGAAGCATGAAAAGGCTGGGGAGGAACAAATAATTGTGAACAAAAGATATACAACAACAAGGAACACTGAACCTGCCATGTCAAGAGCCCATTGTTAACTGACCACATCTGGTGTCATATTAAAAATTCTTGATGGAAGTTCTGATTCACTTAGGATAGCCCAAACTATGGATTAGTTTTCCTGGACCAGGTGTCCATCCTTGAGTCAATCAGGAGTGGCCAGAAAAAGGGGATATAATAACATTATATAAAGGGAAAAACAAGAGCTGCGGCCAGAGGCAAATTCTTTAGGAAGGATGCATCAGAAAGGCATGTAAATTCACTGAGCATGTGTTAATTGAATGTTGACCTATTTTTTTTCATTATTATTAACCTCATTATTATCATCAGCTTCAGTTTTACCACCTCTCTACTATTGCTACCCTCATTAACATCATCATCTTTATTACCTTGATGACATTACCAACTTCATCCTCTTTATTCCTCTCCACTACTTTGTCATCTTCATCATCTGTACCACTATCAGCATCATCTTTACCCCCAGCATTGTAGCGTAGTATTCCTTCCAATATCATTTTTTTTAACATCTTTACTGGAGTATAATTGCTTTACATTGTGTGTTAGTTGCTGCTGTACAACACAGTGAATCAGCTATATGTCTACATATATCCCCATATCACCTCCCTCTTGCATCTCCCTCCCACCTTCCCAATCCCACCACTCTAGGTGGCCACAAAGCAGCGAGCTGATATTCCTGTGTTATGTGGCTGCTTCCCACTAGCTATCTATTTGACGTTTGGTAGTGTATATATGTCAATGCCACTCTCCCACTTCGTCTCAGCTTACCCTTCCCCCTCCCCGTGTCCTAAAGACCATTCTTTACGTCTAAGTCTTTATTCCTGTCCTGCCCCGAGGTTTACAGAAACTTTTTTTTTTTTTTTTTTAGATTCCGTATGTATGTGTTAGCATACAGTATTTGTTTTTCTATTTCTGACTTCACTCTGTATGACAGACTCTAGGTCCATCCACTTCACTACAAATAACTCAATTTCATTCCTTTCTATGGCTGAGTAATATTCCATTGTATATATGTGCCACATCTTCTTTATCCATTCGTCTGTCAGTGGACACTTAGGTTGCTTCCATGTCCTGGTTATTGTAAATAAAACTGCAATGAACATTGTGGTGCATGACTCTTTCTGAATTATGGTTTTCTCAGGGTGTATGCCCAGTAGTGGGATTGTTGGGTCGTATGGTAGTTCTATTTTTATTTTTTTAAGAACCTCCATACTGTTCTCCATAGTGGTTGTACCAATTTACATCCCCACCAACAGTTAAAGAGGATTCCCTTTTCTCCACATCCTCTCCAGCATTTATTGTTTGTAGATGTTTTGATGGTGGCCATTATGACCGGTGTGAGGTGATACCTCATTGTAGTTTTGATTTGCATTTCTCTAATGATTAGTGATGTTGAGCATTCTTTCATGTGTTTGTTGGCAATCTGTATATCTTTATTGAGAAATGTCTATCTAGGTCTTCTGCCTATTTTAGGATTGGGTTGTTTGTTTTTTTGATATTGAGCTGCAAGAGCTGCTTGTAAATTTTGGAGATTAATCCTTTGTCACTTGCTTCATTTGCAAATATTTTCTCCCATTCCAAGGGTTGTCTTTTCGTCTTGTTTATAGTTTCCTTTGCTTTGCAAAAGCTTTTAAGTTTCATCAGGTCCCATTTGTTTATTTTTGTTTTTATTTCCATTTCTCTAGGAGGTGGGTCAAAAAGGATCTTGCTGTGATTTATGTCATAGAGTGTTCCTCCTATGTTTTCCTTTAAGAGCTTTATGGTGTCTGGCCTTATATTTAGGTCTCTAATCCATTTTGAGTTTAAGTTTGTTTATGGTATTAGGGAGTGTTCTAATTTCATTCTTTGACATGTAGCTGTCCAGTTTTCCCAGCATCACTTATTGAAAAGGCTGTCTTTTTTCCACTGTATATTCTTGCTTCCTTTATCAAAGATATGGTGACCATATGTGTTTGGGTTTATCTCTAAGCTTTCTCCTGTTCCACTGATCTATATTTCTGTTTTTGTGCCACTACCATATTGTCTTGATTACTGTAGCTTTGCAGTATAGTCTGAAGTCAGGGAGACTGATTCCTCCAGATCCGTTCTTCTTTCTCAAGATTGCTTTCGCAATTCGGTGTCTTTGTGTTTCCGTAAAAATTGTGATTTTTTTTTTGTTTTAGTTCTGTGAAAAATGCCAGTGGTAGTTTGATAGGGATTGCATTGAATCTGGATATTGCTTTGGGTGGTGTAGTCATTTTCACAATATTGATTCTTCCAATCCAAGAACATGGTATATCTCTCCATCTGTTTGTATCATCTTTAATTTCTTTCATCAGTATCTTATAGTTTTCTGCATACAGGTGTTTTGTCTCCTTAGGTAGGTTTATTCCTAGGTATTTTATTCTTTTTTTGCAGTGGTAAATGGAAGGGTTTCCTTAATTTCTCTTTCAGATTTTTCATCATTAGTGCATAGGAATGCAAGAGATTTCTGTGCATTAATTTTGTATCCTGATACTTTACCAAATTCATTGATTAGCTCTAGTAGTTCTCTGGTAGCATCTTTAGGATTCTCTATGTATAGCATCATGTCATCTGCAAACAGTGACAGCTTTACTTCCTCTTTTCCAATTTGTATTCCTTTTATTTCTTTTTCTTCTCTGATTGCTGTGGCTAAAACTTCCAAAACTGTGTTGAATAATAATGGTCACAGTGGGTAACCTTGTCTTGTTCCTGATCTTAGTGGAAATGGTTTCTGTTTTTCACCATTGAGAATGATGCTGGCTGTGGGTTTGTAATATATGGCCTTTATTATGTTGTGGTAAGTTCCCTCTATGCCTACTTTCTGGAGGGTTTTTATCATAAGTGGGTGTTGAATTTTGTCAAAAGCTTTTTCTGCATCTATTGAGATTATCATATGGTTTTTCTCCTTCAATTTGTTACTATGGTTTATCACATTGATTGATTTGCATATATTGAAGAATCCTTGCATTCCTGGAATAACCCCACTTGATCATGGTGTATGATCCTTTTAATGTGCTGTTGGATTCTGTTGGCTAGTATTTTGTTGAGGATTTTTGTATCTGTGTTCATCAGTGATATTGGCCTGTAGTTTTCTTTCCTTGTGACATCTTTGTCTGGTTTTGGTATCAGGGTGATGGTGGCCTTGCAGAATGAGTTTGGGAGTGTTCTTCCCTCTGCTATATTTTGGAAGAGTTTGAGAAGGATAGGTGTTAGCTCTTCTCTAAATGTTTGATAGAATTCGCCTGTGAAGCCATCTGGTCCTGGACTTTTGTTTGGTGGAAGATTTTTAATCAGTTTTTCAGTGCCTGTATTGGTCTGCTCATATTTTCTGTTTGTTCCTGGTTCAGTCATGGAAGGTTGTGCTTTTCTAAGAATTTGTCCATTTCTTCCAGATTGTCCATTTTATTGGCCTATAGTTGCTTGTAGTAATCTCTCATGATCTTTTGTATTTCTGCAGTGTCAGTTGTTACTTCTCCTTTTTCATTTCTAATTTTATTAATTTGAGTCTTCTCCCTTTTTTTCTTGATGAGTCTGGCTAATGGTTTATCAATTTTGTTAATCTTCTCAAAGAACCAGGTTTTAGTTTTATTGATCTTTGCTATCGTTTCCTTCATTTCTTTTTCATTTATTTCTGATCTGATCTTTATGATTTCCTTCCTTCTGCTAACTTTGGGGGTTTTTTTGTTCTTCTTTCTCTAATTGCTTTAGGTGTAAGGTTAGGTTGTTTATTTGAGATGTTTCTTGTTTCTTGAGATAGGATTGTATCATTATTAACTTCCTTCTTAGAACTACTTTTGCTGCAACCCATAGGTTTTGGGTCATCGTGTTTTCATTTTCTTTTGTTTCTAGGTATTTTTTGATTTCCTCTTTGATGTCTTCAGTGATTTCTTGGTCATTAAGTAGTGTACTGTTTAGTCTCCATGTGTTTTTTTTTTTTTTTTTTTTACAGTTTATTCCCTATAATTGATATCTAGTCTCATAGCATTGTGGTTGGAAAAGATACTTGATACGATTTCAATTTTATTAACTTTGCCAAGGCTTGATTTGTGACTCAGGATATGATCTATCCTGGCAAATGTTCCATGAGCACAGAAAGTATATTCTGTTGGTTTTGGATGGAATGTCCTATAAATATCAATTAAGTCCATCTTGTTTAATATATCATTTAAAGCTTGTGTTTTCTTATTTTCATTTTGGTTGATCTGTCCATTGGTCAAAGTGGGGTGTTAATGTCCCCTACTATTATTGTGTTACTGTCTATTTCCCCTTTTATGCCTGTTATCATTTTCCTTATGTATTGAGGTGTTCCTTTGTTGGGTGCATAAATATTTACAATTGTTATATCTTCTTCTTGGATTGATCCCTTGATCATTATGTTGTGTCCTTCTCTGTCTCTTGTAATAGTCTTTATTTTAAAGTTTATTTAAAATTAAAATTTAAATTAAAAAAAAACAGTATTGAATGTATAGGCAGCAAGAGGATGGGGTGGAAAGTGTCCTGGATCACCTTCCTTCTTGAATGAGAATCCAGAAGCCTGCCTTCTAAGAGTGCCAGCCACTAACCTACACATGATGTTGGGCAAGTTCTTTTCCTTTTCTGGACTTCAGTCTCTCCATCGATAAACTGATAGGGTTAGTTCAGGTTCTCACTAAGGAGCCTTGGATTCTAAGGTGGATTTCAGACTTTCTGAGCAGTGGGGAAATGCATTTTAATAGATTTAGTATTTCTCAATAAGTCATACATCTAAGTTTAGTAGCCTATAAGTCTAAAAAAATAGAAGTAGAACCATAGACTGTAAGAGCCAGAAAGGACAACTGAGATCATGTAATCCAACTCCCTTATATTTGAGATAAGGAAACCAGGGTCCAGAGAGGTTAAGTGACTTATCCAAGGCCACCTAGGCAATTTCATGGCCTTGCTCTTTGCCTACTCCTTATGACGTTAATTTTATCTGATTTCCTTGAGATAATCCTGCCCTGCCATCTCTTTTAACACTGAGAATTCACCAGTGGAGGGTTATTTCTTTTTCCTTCCTCACATAGCAAATGAATTACAAGAGCTCTTCCCAAATTAGGCTGTTACTTAGTTATTCCTGTAGCCTCAGGTTCTCCTAGCCTGACAATCAAGGTGAGTTGAACGAATGAAACTAAGTGAGAAGTGAGGTCATTTTAACCATTCCTCTGCCTCTGTAATGCTTTCCCTAAACTATTCCAGATGAGTTGGTTGGGTGACATTTTAACCTTTAAAGAATTAGTTTGGAAACATATTGAAGAGCTGAGCTTGTATCCCAACTATCTAGAAGATGTTAAGGAAAGACTAAGGAAGAGTTTCTTAAAATCATCTGCATTTCTATACCACCAGCCCACATTACCTGTCTCAAATTTGCTTTCCACTTCTGACACACCTGTCAGGTAATCACTGATAATGGACACAATGGTTATTTGATTATTTCACTGTGACATCATCAGTTCTGCCAATTAATAATCTATTAGACTTCTTTGTCCAAAGCGAGAAGAGACATGTCCTCCATTACCTCTGCTGACCTCCAGAAGCTGAGAATCCAAAGGGAGATTTTATTTTGTAATTATAAGGAATAATGTAAATGGGGACCATTTGAAAGTGGCTCCTTGGACTCCCTCCTTTGGACTGAGATCTGTGAAGGAGGTTGTCTCCTTATTCTGCTCTGAGTAACCTGTAGGCGTCACAGTAAGATCACACAAAAAGTCCCACATTCTCCATGAAAGAAAAGAAAAAAAAATCAGTGAATTCTCTGAGAAACCATACTTCGGGATCTTTGCAGGGAGCTGAGACCCAGCTCCTGCTCAGTCTCCTTTCGGAAACTCAGAGTTAACAGACCAAACTGAATATGGCTGAGCTTGCATCTCTGTGACCTTCTTTACCTCTTTTCCTCTTTCAAACACAAGCAAGGTCATGGCTTCAGAACATGGGTCTCACAGAATGCCCTTCCTAGAAGCCAGCATGTCAGGAAAGCAGCTGTGGAGTCATGGGATGAGAGTAAGGAGACCTGGGTTCAAGCTCTAATCCTGCCACTTTCTGGTTGTGTCATTTTGTCATTCAGTGTCTATTTTATTCATCTCGTAGGTGGGATAATACCTACTTCACAGGGCAGTGTGTCTGTTATGAATTATATAAATAAGATGTTTGGCCCACAGTTGGTGCTCAACAAATAGTATCTGCCGTTATTATTATACTAATAGCCCCCAGGTTGGGAGAAAGTATTGTTTAAGACTAATAAACTCAAGAACAGTGTTTGCCTAACTTCAAGATGTACAGAAATGCCATTTGATTCTAGACATTAGCCCCAGAGAGTCAGATTCAGTTGGAGTGAGTCTAAGAATCTACATTTTAAACATGAGCTCCAGGTGATTTTGATGCAGGTGATTCATGATCCACACTTTGAGTAAAATGTCGTGAGGAGGAAAATGAGCAGCAAGCAGGCTTAGCAAATCTTTGTTGCTTCATTGATTGACTCATCAGGGACTCAAGCTCTCACCTGTAGAGGAGACTGAAAGTAGGCATCATTTTATCCCTGCAGTTATCAAGAAATATCTCCATTTGTTTAACTGCATCCTTGCCTGCAGTAACCAAAGCCTGTTCCTTTTAGTAAAGTGGGAACAAGTGATCTGCAGCCCCATCATAAAAACTCTTTAGATATTTGCCGACAGCAGTCATGTCATCCCCTACAGTCATCTCATGTTTTCAGAAAACTTTTATTTGCTATAATTTTGAGTCATTACTAAGACTCAGTAAATGATCTCTAATGAATAAAGTCCTGATAAAACAGGAGTAAGGATCAAAGAATATCAGAACTCACTGGGAGCTTGGAGATTTTCTCTCATAAATTTCTCATTTGGCAGATGAGCCAATTAAGACTTAGAGGTCACATCACACATTGGTGACAGGATAGGGATTCGGACCCTGGGCTTCCTGTATTCCATGTCAGTACTCTTAATGCTATATGGTGTGGACTCTAATTCATTTTAAATCAATGAACACTACTCTTTCTGAGGCACTGTGCTGATCCCTGTCGGGAATGAGGAGGTGTGTTGACCTAAGAAAACAGTCCCTGCACTAAATATCACTGTCTTGTGGAGAAAACATAAAGCTAACAGGCTACTGACAAATAACATAAAAATTGAGAATTGCCCCTATTGTAGTAAGATGGAAACTGAGGACCAGAGTGGGTGAGTAACTTGCCCAAGATCAAGTAGTATTTGAAAGAGCCTAAATGTGGTCTTTTAATTCATTCCATCAACAGATATTTATAACAGACTTACTTACTACATGTCAGCCGTATACTAGTCATTTGCTATATAATGATGAATGGGATGTCCACCACACCAGTGTAATGAGTCAAGCATGGAGCATAATAAGTCAAGTCCTGGAGCTTATGGTCCAGAGATCTGCTCCCTATCACTCTTTAAACAAAGACTAACTGGTTGGCAAGCATCCTGAGAATCTCAAAAGGCAAAGAAGGCAGTTCCAGAGAGCTCATGCAAGGAAAGCGAAGATTCTTTCCTGCCTAACAAAAGTGAAGACATAAACCATGGAAAGTCAAATCAATCTTTCCTTACTCTCTTGGAACCCCAACTGCTAAGGACCCCTAAAGATGGATGGCCCATCTTAAGGCTGTAAATTTTCCATAATTATATTCCCAGCAGTCAGATGCTAGGGCCATGAGGGAAGGAAACACACCCTGGTTACCCCCACTCACGTTAAATGTTGAATTATCTTACAGTTGATAGTTCCCTAGATTCCTCGACCTTTAAATGCCAAACACTACTCGCCTTTTGAATTTTAATCAATTTATTTTTTTCAACTGGAAATGTCAGGCTTCTGTATGGAATTACTCGACGCTGCTGATGTGATAAAGACTCAGAGTTCAGTGTCTGAAGTCCTGGCATAGCAGAGGAACCGGCACACATCAAGAGACATCATTTGCAGGCAGCCAAATAAGGGAGTGAGAGAACATATATTTTTCATTAGCTTTCATTTAGAGGTTCAGGACTTGAATTTATTTTGTCTCCTATCCTCCAGCATGGACAAAACTACTCAGGATTGTTAATGACTTAGACCATGTCACTAAGACAGCTGAAGAGAGAATGTGATCTCTTATTTATAAAGAGCCTACTGTGTGTCTGAAAATATTATCATCTAACTCTCACCCAAACTCTGTGATATAATAAAATAGTTATGATTCTTATTTCATGGAATAGGAAACTGAGGCTCAGAGAAACTTGCTAGCTACCGCAGAGTTTGTGACATAGCACAAACTGTGGACTTGTTGAGTCCAAAACACCTGCTCTTACCATTATACTAACTGCCCTGAACTGAGTCAATATTCCTTTACCTATTTCTCACGATAATAATCAGTCTTGAAGTGTGTTTAAGCTGAGCATGACTGGCTCACCCGATTTCCATCTACTATTGGATTAACTGATCTGACCCAGGGCCTTCACACTCATGTATTTTGTATCCACATAAATAACTTCTATAATATTTGACTTCTGTGAAAAAATAATGTCGAGCCTGTTCTCCACCATATGGTCATCAGTTTGACCACCAGGAGAGGTGCCTGGCACATAGTAGGCACTCAATACATATTTGTTCATTTTTTCTCTTTTTGTAGCTGTCTCTGTCTCCAATTCTTTCTCTTTCCTTCTTTCTCTTTCTCTTCCCTCGATGTGTATTCCAGCATTTACCTCTAGGTTAAGAAAATGCCAAAGTGATCTTAGAAATTCATGGGTCTTCCCCTTCATTAAGCCATTACTGTCTCCTTGGCTGACTAAATAAAGCTAACATTTAAGTCACAGAACAGTTCCCAAGGTAATAATGGAGAAGCAGAACTCCACTAATCACCGACTAGTTTCACCTTTTAAGAAAAGGCTGTTTGGTCAAGCCCACAGATCCACAGCCCACACTCTATCCATATGCCCACTTTCTGTCTAGAGAACTATCTGCCCAGCAGGTTTAGCAGACTGAAAATTCCTAGGCAGGAGTGGACTTGTCCAGGGCTGTCACTGCATTCTGCATCTCCACAGTGAGGGAGGTGTTAAAAGCTTATTTAAGCAGCTAACAGCAGACAGGCTCAGTACCCTTAGGTGACTTCATCAACTGGTCCCCTGGGGAAAGAAACCTGCCAATGCCCCAACCCATCTTTGTAGCTTCATCTGTTGCCACCTACTCTACATCTTCTACTCAAAAGACTGAACTCAAATGCACACAGAGGCTGAACAGTTAATATAAACACTTACATTGGCCCAAGAGAATTAGACTAGATGGTGCCTATGAAAGGGGCAGCTATTACCTAGATTCATAGATTGTGCTCGGGGGAAAGATGGCCCTGTGCTGCTAGAGCTTAAAATTTTCAAAAGGATTCTGATATCTAGTGTATTTACATCTGTCAATCTTAACTACCATTTCAAATATTCTAAAATTAGGTGTGTGACTGTGGAAACCCCTCTTCCTTTGTCCTGTGATTCCCTATAATCTGTGTTTGCTGACCCCTGGATTTTCTTCAGGCTGTTCCCTCTACCTAGAATCTTGGCCCTCTGTCCCCATCTATACACATTCTGAGGTGCCACCTCCTCTGTGAAGCATTTCCCCACTTATAACTGACCTTTCTCTCCTCTGTGTTCCCAGGATATGTTTCATGGACTTAAATAAATGCAACACTTTGTAGACTTTGAGTTCCTTGGATCTTACTCAAAACTTCATTCCCCCTCTTCCCATACCATCCATCCCTAGGTCTAATACTCAATAAATATCTTTAGAAACAAGGATTAAATGAATAAATGAACTAATGCACAAATAAAAGATGGTGTAGTCTGATAGAAGGAGCCTGAATCTTGGAGACAGACTTGGATCTTTGCGTTCCAACTGAAGGTCTGCCAGTTACTAACTTTGTGATCTTGGAAAATACTATTCTTGTTGCCTGTAAAAGAAAGACAAAGATGTCTACACTGCAAGGCTGTTGTGATGATTAAAGAAAATGCACTTCAGAGCTCGGACCAATGCTCTTACTTCTCCTATTGCAGTGTTTTTTAAACACGGCTGATAATAAGAATCACTGAGCCATTTATTATTAATCATCCAGGGCCCACCCAAGGCATATCGAATGCAAACCATTAGTGGAAGAGCCTAGGGATATGTGTTCTCATAACCAGAAGGAATTAGAAAATAAAACACACTCTTTGTTACCACTTCTACACTCCTAATAGCAGCCTCCTGGATGTCTCAAGGTATTTCAAACTTTTGGGGTCACACTGACTGCTAATATTTAAAGAAAAATGGAACCCACCCTGATTCCTTTCCTTAGTTTGATGATGAGGTCATGTGCTAAGTAAAATCAGTAATTGAAGTTTTTTTTGCGGTACGCGGGCCTCTCACTGTTGTGGCCTCTCCCGTTGCGGAGCACAGGCTCCGGACGCGCAGGCTCAGCGGCCATGGCTCACGGGCCCAGCCGCTCCGTGGCATATGGGATCCTCCCGGACCGGGGCACGAACCTGTATCCCCTGCATCGGCAGGCAGACTCTCAACCACTGCGCCACCAGGGAGGCCCAGTAATTGAAGATTTATTGGTAGGAGTCTTACTAGAAAGTTATTTCAAAAATCATTTCCTGACTCCATAGGGTCCCATTAAAATGTCAGCACCATAAGGACAGGGAATTTTTTGTTTGTTGTTATATCCCCAGAGCTTAGAACATGCCTGAAACATAGGTGTGCAATTAAAATTTTCTGAATTAGATCAGATAACTCGGTTTGCAGCACATGTGCTCTAATAGGCTCACAGGGCTTCCCTGGTGGCACAGTGGTTGAGAGTCTGCCTGCCGATGCAGGCAACACGGGTTCGTACCCCGGTCTGGGAAGATCCCACATGCCGCGGAGCGGCTGTGCCCATGAGCCATGGCCGCTGAGCCTGCGTGTCCGGAGCCTGTGCTCCGCAATGGGAGAGGCCACAACAGTGAGAGGCCCTCGTACCGCAAAAAAAAAAAAAAAAGAATAGGCTCACATATTGAATATCAAATGGTTCTTTCACTTCAACTCTCAATCCCAAACAGCACCTGGGGTAAAACCATGCAAAGGACACTTCAAGTCCCAGATCAAACCCTCAGTAGCTGAAACTGTAGCAGAAGAGTTGATGGTTCTATCACTGCCTATGTTATCTTCTCATTAGTCACTTTATGGACAGTCTGTCCAAGCACATGCCTTCATGATGTATAGGACCAAGGGATGGATAAGAAAGAGGGAAGTATTAGTATGGCCATTCACTGTGGCAGGCTCCAAGGAATGTTTCTGATGAAAAACAAGTATGAAATCTTGAACTGTTCATTGTTAAATCACAATGGAAAGAAGTAGAAATAGAAACAATTTACTCAATTGCTACATTTCTCAGCAACAACAACAACTATAAATTGGAAAAATAAAAAGAACCATATTGTGTTGAATATATATGTTTGTTTACACAATCCAAGGGAGCAATGTTGTAATAACTCACTGATTAAATCAGAAGTTAACTTTACAATTTATTGAAAATAATTAAGTATATAGTGAAAGGAAAATGCCCTTTGCCAAAGGAGGAAGAGGTAAGATAAGGATTAACTACCAGGTGGCCAAGACACAAAATTCCATACATAAATAACCAAAAAACAAATAAATATATTAATATATAAATAAATAACAAGAGTAAATATTTCAGGACAGGGAAACACTGACTATATAGCTGAATGATATCATGGGGAAAGATAATGTAAGATTATGTAAGATTTCACAGTCATTTGAAATAAAAGACCTTTAGTTAATTCTTCCTATTCCAGTATGATTCCTTTGGTAGAATGTACATTTTTCTTTTTCTATTTTTTACTCCTTCCTTTTTTTTTTTGCGGTACGTGGGCCTCTCACTGCTGTGGCCTCTCCCGTTGAGGGGCACAGGCTCCGGACACACAGGCTCCGGACGTGCAGGCTCAGCGGCCATGGCTCATGGGCCCAGCCACTCCGCGGCATGTGCAATCTTCCCGGACCGGGGCATGAACCTGTGTCCCCTGCATTGGCAGGCGGACTCTCAACCACTGTGCCACCAGGCAAGCCTACTCCTTCCTTTTTTTATTTTTAATTTTTAAATTTTTTAATACTCCTTCCTTTTAATAGAAGTATACACCTACGCCCTTTGTCATGTGGCTTTGATGCCTCTAAGTAGAGTAGGTGGAGTATACATCCCCACCAGGACCCCACCTCCAAACACTTTGGGCTTAGGTATCTGGCTTACTTCGACCAATAGTATATTGACAGATACGGAACAGAGGCTTTAAATGTGCTTGCTCGATTTGTTTTGGTCTCTTGTGCTTTTGCCACCCACCATGAGAAGACCATGCCATGGGTAGCCTGCGGCCCAGAATGAAACACCTGTGACATGAATAACACACAACCTGTGGCAGAGTACCTACCCATCCTCTTTGCAGGCAATCCATAAACTAGTGAGTGCAAGAGTCAGGATCATACATGATTTTGCTGCAAAACCACCAAGACTTTATGTAACATCATCACAGTAATATATGGCTACTTTAATCCCCATAAACCTGCCACTTCTGATGAAGATTACTATTGTTCAAGGTGACCTTCAGTTCACCTGAATTGCTCTAGGTCCTTGCATGCATGGAACTTGGGCTGTAGGAAGCAATGTAATTTATAATATCTCTGGTAGAATCTCATATAGCTATTTGTGACAAACTGGGTGGTATGTATACAGATAACTCTAAATCTTAATGACACCTGGTCCTACCTTGAGCAGTAACTGTACATGGAACTAGGGTCATATGACATTGTGCTCAATAATGAAAGAAATCTTTATTGGTAAGGAAAGTCTAGATTATGATGCAGTGATTAAAAAATTCTCAAAAGGGAACCCTTCTACACTGTTGATGGGAATGTAATTTGGTGCAGCCACTATGGAAAACAGTGTGAAGCCTCCTCCAAAAACTAAAAATAGAGTTGCCCCATGATCCAGCAATCCCACTCCAAGGCATTTATCTGGAGAAAACTGTAATTCAAAAAGATACATGTACACCTATGTTCACAGCAGCACTATTCACAATAGCCAAGACATGGAAGAACCCCAATTGTCCATCAACAGATGAATGGATAAAGAAGATGTGGTACATATATACAATAGAATACTACTCAGCCATAAAAAGAATGAAATCATGCCATTTGCAGCAACATGGATGGACCTAGAGATTATCATACTAAGTGAAGTAAGTCAGAAAGAGAAAGACAAATATCATATGATATCACTTATGTGTGAAATCTAAAATACAACACAAATGAACTTATCTATGAAACAGAAACAGACTCAAAGTCATAGAGAACAGTCTTGGGGCTGCCAAGGGGGAGAGAGGGTAGGGGAGGGATGATTTGAAGTTTGGGGTTAGCAGATGCAAACTATTCTATATAGAATGGATAAACAACAAGGTCCTACTGTATAACACAGGGAACTATATTCAATATCCTGTAATAAACCATAATGGAAAAATATGAAAAAAGAATGTACATGTGTAACTGAATCACTTTGCTATACAGCAGAAATTAACACAACATTGTAACTCAACTATACTTCAGTAAAAAAATTTTTTGAAAAGTCTCAGTGGTTTAGAAAAACTGGGTTTTTTTTTTTTTTTTTTTTTTTTTCGGTACGCAGGCCTCTCACTGCTGTGGCCTCTCCCGCCGTGGAGCATATGCTCCGGATGCGCAGGCCCAGTGGCCATGGCTCACGGGCCCAGCCGCTCTGCGGCATGTGGGATCCTCCCAGACCGGGGAACGAACCCATGTCCCCTGCATCGGCAGGCGGACTCTCAACCACTGCGCCACCAGGGAAGCCCAAAACTCAGGTATTGTTTTAAACATCTTTATTGGAGTATAATTGCTTTACAATATTGTGTTAGATTCTGCTGTACAACAAAGTGAATCAGTTATATGTATACATATATCTCCATAACACCTCCGTCTTGTGCCTCCCTCCCACCCTCCCTATCCCACCCTTCTAGGTGGTCACAAGTACGGAGCTGATCTCCCAGTGATAGGCAGCTGCTGCCCACTAGTGACTTCACATTTGGTAGTGTATATATGTCAATACTACTCCTTCACTTCATTCCAGTTTACCCTTTCCCTCACCATGTCCTCAAGTCCATTCTCTACTTCTGCGTCTTTATTCCAGTCCTGCCCCTAGGTTCATCAGAACCATTTTATTTTTTTTAAGATTCCATATATGTGCGTTTGCATATGGTATTTGTTTTTCTCTTTCTGACTTACTTCACTCCATATGACAGAAACTAGGTCCATCCACCTCACTACAAATAACTCAATTTTGTTTCCTTTTATGGCTAAGTAATATTCCACTGTATGTATGTGCCACATCCTCTTCACCCATTCATCAGTCGATGGACGCTTAGGTTGCTTCCCTGTCCTGGCTAGTGTAGATAGTGCTGCAATGAACATTGTGGTACATGAGTCTTTTTGAATTATGGTTTTCTCAGGGTATATGCCCAGTAGTGGGATTGCTGGGTTGTATGGTAGTTCTATTTTTAGTTTTCTCAGGAACCTCCACACCGTTCTCCATCGTGGCTGTATCAATTTACATTCCCACCAACAGTGCAAGAGGGTTCCCTTTTCTCCACACCCTCTCCAGCATTTATTGTTTGTAGATTTTTTGATGATGGACAATCCGACCAGTGTGAGGTGATACCTCATTGTAGTTTTGATTTGCATTTCTCTAATGATTAGTGATGTTGAGCATTCTTTCATGTGTTTGTTGGCAATCTGTATATCTTCTTTGGAGAAATGTCTATTTAGGTCTTCTGCCCATTTTAGGATTGGGTTGTTTGTTTTTTTGATATTGAGCTGACTGAGCTGCTTGTATATTTTGGAGATTAATCCTTTGTCAGTTGCTTTGTTGGCAAATATTTTCTCCCATTCTGAGGGTTTTTTGTCTTGTTTTCCTTTGCTGTGCAAAAGCTTTTAAGTTTCATTAGATCCCATTTGTTTATTTTTGTTTTTATTTCCATTTCTCTAGGAAGTGGGTCAAAAAGAATCTTGCTGTGATTTATTTCATAGTGTTCTGCCTATGTTTTCCTCTAAGATTTTTATAGTGTCTGACCTTACATTTAGGTCTTTAATCCATTTTGAGTTTCTTTCTGTGTATAGTGTTGGGAAGTGTTCTAATTTCATTCTTTTACATGTAGCTGTCCAGTTTTCGCAGCATCACTTCTTGAAGAGGCTGTCTTTTCTCCACTGGATGTCCTTGCCTTCTTTGTCATAGATTAGTTGACCATAGCTGAGTGGATTTATCTCTGAGCTTTCCATCCTGTTCCACTTATCTATATTTCTGTTTTTGTGCCAGTACCTTATTGTCTTGATTACTGTAGCTTTGTAGTATAGTCTGAAGTCAGGGAGCCTGATTCCTCCAGCTCCGTTCTTCTTTCTCAAGATTGCTTTGGCTATTCGGGGTCTTTTGTATTTCTATACAAATTGTGAAATTTTTTGTTCTAGTTCTGTGAAAAATGCCACTGGTAGTCTGATACGGATTGCTTTGAATCTGTAGATTGCTTTGGGTAGTATGGTTATTTTCACAATGTTGATTCTTCCAATCCAATCTTGGTATAAAGATATACCAAGGACATGGTATATCTCTGTATGTGTTTGTATCATCTTTGAATTCTTTCAAGAGTGGTTTTTTTTGTTTTTTTTTTTAATTTATTTATTTTTATATTTATTTTTGGCTGTATTGGGTTTTCGTTTCTGTGCAAGGACTTTCTCTAGTTGCGGCAAGTGGGGACCACTCCTCATCGTGGTGCGCAGGCCTCTATCACGGCCTCTCTTGCTGTGGAGCACAGGCTCCAGACGCGCAGGCTCAGTAGTTGTGGCTCACGGGCCCAGCTGCTCCACGGCATGTGGGATCTTCCCAGACCAGGGCTCGAACCTGTGTCCCCTGCATTGGCAGGCAGATTCTCAACCACTGTGCCACCAGGGAAGCCCTCAAGAGTGTTTTATAGTTTTCTACATACAGGTTTTTTGTCTTCTTAGGAAGGTGTATTCCTAGGTTGCAATGGTAAATGGGATTCTTTCCTTAATTTCTCTTTCAGAGTTTTCATCATTAGTGTATAGGAATGCAAGAGATTTCTGTGCATTAATTTTGTACCCTGCTACTTTACCAAATTCATTGATTAGCTCTAGTAGTTTTCTGGTAGCACCTTTAGGATTCTCTATGTATAGTATCATGTCATCTGCAAACAGTGACAGTTTTACTTCTTTTCCTATTTGGATTCCTTTTATTTCTTTTTGTTCCCTGTGGCTAAAACTTCCAAAACTATGTTGAATAATAGCAGTGAGAGTGGGCAACCTTGTCTTGTTCCTGATCTTAGAGGAAACGGTTTCAGTTTTTCACCATTGAGAATGATGTTGGCTGTGGGTTTGTCATATATGGCCTTTATTATGTTGAGGTAGGTTTCCTCTCTGCCCACTTTTTGGGGAGTTTTCATCATAAATGGGTGTTGAATTCTGTTGAAAGCTTTTTCTGCATCTATTGAGATGATCATATGATTTCTATCCTTCAGTTTGTTAATATGGTATATCACATTGATTGCTTTGCATATATTGAAGAATCCTTGCATTCCTGGGATAAACCCCACTTGATCATGGTGTATGATCCTTTTCATGTGCTGTTGGATTCTGTTTGCTAGTATTTTGTTGAGGATTTTTGCATCTATGTTCATCAGTGATGTTGGTCCCTAGTTTTCTTTTTTTGGGACATCTTTGTCTGGTTTTGGTATCAGGGTGATGGTGGCCTCGTAGAATGAGTTTGGGAGTTTTCCTCCCTCTGCTATATTTTGGAAGAGTTTGAGAAAGAATAGGTGTTAGCTCTTCTCTAAATCCTTGATAGAATTCACCTGTGAATCCATCTGGCCCTGGGGTTTTGTTTGTTGGAAGATTTTTAATCACAGTTTTAATTTCAGTGCTTGTGATTGGTCTGTTCATATTTTCCCACTTCAGTCTTGGAAGTTTGTATGTTTCTAAGAATGTTTCCATTTCTTCCAGGTTGTCCATTTATTGGCATAAAGTTGCTTGTAGTAGTCTCTCATGATCCTCTGTATTTCTTCAGTGTCAGTTGTTACTTCTCCTTTTACATTTCTAATTCTGTTGATTGGAGTCTTCTCTCTTTTTTTCTTGATGAGTCTGGCTACTGGTTTATCAATTTTATCTTCTCAAAGAACCAGCTTTTAGTTTTATTGATCTTTTCTATTGTTTCCTTCATTTCTTTTTCATTTATTTGTGATCTGATCTTTATGATTTCTTTCCTTCTGCTAACTTTGGGGTTTTTTTTTTTGTTGTTGTTCTTCTTTTTCTATTTGCTTCAGGCGTAAAGTTAGGTTATTTGAGATGTTTCTTGTTTCTTGATGTAGGATTGTATTGCTATGAACTTCCCTCTTAAAATTGCTTTAGCTACATCCCATAGGTTTTGGGCCATAGTGTTTTCATTGTCATGTGTTTCTAGGTATTTTTCGATATCTTTGATTTCTTCAGTGACTTCCTGGTTATTTAGCAGTGTATTGTTTAGCCTCCATGTGTTTGTATTTTTTACAGCTTTTTTCCTGTAATTTTTTCCTGTAATTGATATGTAGTCTCATAGCATTGTGGTTTGAAAAGATACTTGATACGATTTCAATATTCTTAAATTTACCATGGCTTGATTTGTGACCCAAGTCATGATCTATCCTGGAGAGTGTTCCATGAGCACTTAAGAAAGAGTATTCTGTTGTTTTTGGATGGAATGTCCTATAAATATCAATTAAGTCCATCTTGTTTAATGTACCATTTAAAATTTGTATTTGTTTTCATTTTTGTTGATCTGTCCATTGGTGAAAGTGGGGTGTTAAAGTCCCCTACTATGATTGTATTACTGTTGATTTCTCCTTTAATGGCTGTTAGCATTTACCTTATGTATTGAGGTGCTCCTATGTTGGATGCCTAAATATTTTCAATTGTTATAACTTCTTCTTGGATTGATCCCTTGATCATTATGTTATGTCCTTCTTTGTCTCTTGTAACATTCTTTATTTTAAAGTCTATTTTATCTGATATGAGTATTGCTACTCCAGGTTTCTTTTGAATGCCATATGTATGGAATATCTTTTTCCATCCCCTCACTTTCAGTCTGTATGTATCCCTAGGTCTGAAGTGGGTCTCTTGTAGACAGCATATATACGGGTCTTGTTTTTGTATCCATTCAGCCAGTCTGTGTCTTTTGGTTGGAACATTTAATCCGTTTACATTTAAGGTAATTATCGATATGTATGTTCCTATTCCCATTTTCTGAATTGTTTTGGGTTCGTTATTGTAGGTCTTTTCCTTTTCTTGTGTTTCTTGCCTAGAGAAGTTCCTTTAGCATTTGTTGTAAAGCTGGTTTGGTGGTGCTGAACTCTCTTAGCTTTTGCTTGTCTGTAAAGGTTTTAATTCCTCCATCAAATCTGAATGAGATCCTTGCTGGGTAGAGTCATCTTAGTTTTAGTTTTTTCCCTTTCATCATTTTAAATATGTCCTGCCACTCCCTTCTAGCTTGCAGAATTTCTGCTGAAAGATCAGCTGTTAACCTTACGGGGTTTCCCTTGTATGTTATTTGTTGCTTTTCCCTTGCTGCTTTTAATATTTTTTTCTTTGAATTTAATTTTTGATAGTTTGATTAATATGTGTCTTGGCATGTTTCTCCTTGGATTTATCCTGTATGGGACTCTCTGTGCTTCCTGGACTTGATTGTCTATTTCCTTTCCCATGTTAAGGACATTTTGAACTATAATCTCTTCAAATATTTTATCAGACCCTTTCTTTTTCTCTTCTTCTTCTGGGACCTCTATAATTCAAATGTTGGTGCATTTAATGTTGTCCCAGAGGTCTATGAGACTGTCCACAATTCTTTTCATTCTTTTTTCTTTATTCTGCTCTGCAGCAGTTATTTCCACTATTTTATCTTCCAGGTCCCTTACCCGTTTTTCAGCCTCAGTTATTCTCCTATTGATTACTAAATTCTATTTATTGTGTTGTTCATCATTGTTTGTTTGCTCTTTAGTTCTTCTAGGTCCTTGTTAAATATTTCTTGTATTTTCTCCATTCTATTTCCAAATTTTGGATCATCTTTACTATCATTACTTTAAATTCTTTTTCAGGTTGACTGCCTATTTCACCTTCATTTGTTTGTTCTGGGATTTTTTTTTACCTTGCTCCTTCATCTGTTGCATATTTCTCTGTTTTCTCATTTTGTTTAACTTACTGTTTGGGGTCTCCTTTTTGCAGGCTGCTGGTCATAGTTCCTGTTATGTTTGGTGTCTGCCCCCCGTGGGTGAGGTTGGTTCAATGGGTTGTGTAGGCTTCCTAGTGGGGGGACTGGTGCCTGTGTTCTGGTGAGTGGGGCTGTACCTTGTCCTTCTGGTGGGCAGGGCCACAGTGGTGTGTTTTGGAGTGTCTGTGAACTTAGTAAGACTTTAGGCAGCCTCTCTGCTAATGGGTTGTGTTGTGTTCATGTCTTGCCAGTTGTTTGGCATGAGGCATCCAGCACTGGAGCTTGGTGACTGTTAGGTGGAGCTGGGTCTTAGTGCTGAGACGAAGATCTCTGGGAGAGCTCTCGTCAATTGATATTATGTGGGGCTGGGAGGTCTCTGGTTGTCAAATGTCTTGGACTTGCCCCTCCTACCTCGGAGGCTCAGGCCTGACACCCGGCTGCAACACCAGGACCTTGTCAGCCAATGGCTCAGAAGAAAAGGAAGAGAGAAAACAAAAACAAACAAACAAACAAACAGAAAACAAAAAAACAAACAGAACCCTAGGACAAATGGTAAAAGCCAAGTTATACAGACAAAATCACACAAAGAAGCATACACATACATGCTCACAAAAAGAGAAAAGGGAAAAAAAAATATATATATTAGGGGGCTTCCCTGGTGGCGCAGTGGTTGAGAATCTGCCGGCTAATGCAGGGGACACGGGTTTGAGCCCTGGTCTGGGAGGATCCCACATACCGCAGAGCAACTAGGCCCGTGAGCCACAACTACTGAGGCTGTGTGTCTGGAGCCTGTGCTCCACAACAAGAGAGGCTGCAATAGTGAGAGGCCCGCACACCGTGATGAAGAGTGGCCCCCACTTGCCACAACTAGAGAAGGCCCTTGCACAGAAATGAAGACCCAACACAGCAAAAAAAAAAAAAAAAAAAAAAAAAAAAAAAAATATATATATATATATATATATATATATATTAAAAAAAAGGAAGAGAGTAACCAAATGAGAAACAAATCCACCAATGATAATAAGCACTAAATACTAAACTAAGATAAACATAAAATCAGAAAGAAATTAGATGCAGAAAGCAAGTCCACAGTTGCTCCCAAAGTCCACCGCCTCAATTTTGATAAAATTTGTTGTCTATTTAGGTGTTCCACAGATGCAGGGTTTATCAGGTTGATTGTGGGGATTTAATCTGCTGCCCCTGAGGCTGCACAGAAAAATTTCCCTTTCTCTTCTTCGTTCGCACAGTCCGGGGGTTCAGCTTTGATTTTGGCCCCACCTCTGTGTTTAGGCTGCCTTCACGAGTCTGTTCCCCACCCAGACAGGACGGGGTTAAAGCAGCGGCTGATTAGGGTTCTCTTCCTCATTCAGGCCGGGGGGAGCGAGGGGTACGTAGTTATAACTGGAATGCAGGGCAAGCCTGAGGTGGCAGAGGCCGGCGTGACATTGCAACACCCATGCCGTGTGTTCTCCTGGGGAAGCTGTCCCTGGATCTCGGGACCCTGGCAGTGGCGGGCTGCACAGGCTCCAGCGGGGCTGTGGATAGTGACCTGCGCTTGCTCACAGGATTCTTGGTGGCAGCGTGAGCCGCGTTAGCGGTTCATGTCAATCTCTGTGGTCTGAGCTGATAATCGCATCTTGTGCCTACCTCTGGAGCTCACTTAGGCAGTGCTCTGCCTTCTGTGGGCACACTGGGAAGGAATCCCCTCTCCTCGCACACCCAGAAACAAAGGTTTCTTTCCTCTCCGGCAGGTCCAGTCTTTCTCCCGGACTACCTCCTGGCTAGCTGGGGCACACTAGCCCCCTTCAGGCTGTCTTCATGCAGCCAACCCCAGTCCTGTCCCTGGGATCTGACCTCCAAAGCCAGAGCCTCAGCCCCCAGCCCCGACCCGTCCTGGTGGGTGAGCAGACAAGCCTCTCAGGCTGGTGAGTGCTGTTCAGCACTGATCCTTTTTGTGGTAATCTCTCTACTTTGCCTTCTGCACCCCTGTTGCTGCACTCTCCTTCATGGCTCCAAAGGTTCCCCCGCCTGCCCACTCCCCATCCCCACCAGTGAAGGGGCTTCCTAGTGTGTGGAAACCTTTCTTCCTTCACAGCTCCCTCCCAGAGGTACAGGTCCCATCCCTATTCTTTTGTCCCTGTTTTTCCTTTTTCTTTTGCCCTACTCAGGTACATGGGGATTTTCTTGCCTTTTGAGAAGCCTGGGGTCTTCTGCTAGCATTCAGTAGGTGTTCTGTAGGAGTTTTTCTGCATGTAGATGAATTTTTGATGTATTTATGGGGAGGATGGTGATCTCCACTTCTTACTCCTCCGCCATCTTGAAGGTCTCTCTGTTATATTTTTCACTAAGACCAACTATCATCTATCTGGTGACTCAGTAATAGAGGCTGATGGGGGTTTTGTCATCCTACAGCTGTGCCATCTGGAACACATGGCCTCCATGGTCAATGTGGCAGGTAAAGGGAAGTGCAAAAAGGTCTTAGAGTGGAAATTAAATATTTCATCTCAGAGATGATACACATCACCTCCTCTCACAGCCCATTGTCTAGTACTAGACACATGGTCCTATCAGACTACAAGGCAGTAGGGAAATGTAATTATTATCCTGTGCCTGAAAGAGAGTGGAACTGGATACAGGTAAACACTGGAAATCTCAACCACAAAATCATATTGTTCTAGTTTATTAAATGGAGAAGATAATCAGTGGGTTGTCATTGTGCTGATGATAATTACTGTGTCAAACATGACACATGACAAACTTTAGCTGATTGATGTGTGAACACAATTTTTAAAACGTATCCTGAAGTATAACTAGTGACATATACACTTAAAGTGAGTATCTCTATTAACACAAAATAATATTCAGTAAGAGCTCACCAGCACTCTTGAGTTGTGGAAGCCTCTTAGATACTACTTTCTATACCTCAGTTTGGGGTAATTAACCTGTCTGTTATAACTGGAATCCCACAGAGAAACGGGCACAACCTTCTGAGACCTTCTGGGAGTAGAACTGTAAAGGATATGAGGTAGGAGGACGGAGCATTTTAAGTCTCTCCAGAGACATAAATGGCTTTGGGGTAGATAAAACATCCCCAAATTGCTCTGAAGCCATCCAAGTATTAAAAATTCCATGCAACAGAGAGCTGTGTTAAACTGAAATAAGACACCATGTAGACATGCAGCCTGGGGGAAACAACCAACACTACTCTAGAGGTCATGGTTGGCGGGAGGTGGGTTGATCATGGAAGTGCATAGCCATGGTTCATAATGCATGAACCTGACAATGTTTGCCTACCATCTAATGAGCGAGACTCTCCAATAAGACATCAGTGCCCAATGTACTGAAACTGTGAATTGGACGAAATAACCACAGGGATAATAAAACTATTTTATAGGCTTAGAAAAATAGAAAGTAGTGTTTCAAAATGAGTCATGCTATACAACTGGTAAGTCCATACAGGAAGAAAAATTGGTAATAGGGAGTTAATAAGAGAGAACTAGATGAAAACTGTGCCTTTGTATCTTGGCTATGATTTTATTTCTAACATCTCTATTGGGTATAAAGAGTAAGAGCTGCCTGGGAAGTAACACTGTCCAGACACAATTCCCAGAAGTATCATTTTACTTTTGTTCTTCCAAGCAATTTTGTTAAATTTATGACTATCCCAAGCTGCCAGCCACACCTCCTGAGTGTGAGCTGCTGGGCCACAGGGCTCTATTTTCCCAGCTCAGCTCAGAGTCCTAGAGACCTGTCCACTGCAGCTCCCGTAAAACCATCTGGTTCTGTTCTAAGGAAGAGTGGATACAATAGATGACCGTTCTTCAAATGGTGAAAAAATGTGAGACAACTCTAATATTGGGTTGAAAAACTTTATATCCATGTAAATAAAGTGACATATATGCCTGTCAATGTTCTTGGGAGGGTCACTGCCTTCAAGGTTCTGGGATATCTAACTATCAGCTCTTCTTTATTGGCTGAGGGTAAATGGTGTACTTCAGAAAGAATCTACAATGTGTATGTCAAATTTTTTACAGGCTAAGAGTGTCATTCTTGTACACAACATTCTGAGGTGAATTAGAACTTACATCATTTGTAGGTCATCTTGCATAAAGTTGAAAACACATGAACCTAGCACTACACACACACTCACACATGTGTATACATATACGCACACATATACATGTATGAATTGATTGTTATTATTTTAGTGGCCATATGCTCCTAGGAAACACTAGCTTCTTTCTTTAATTTACCATGGATTCTGTCCAAATGCAAGGATTTCTGTACTTTGAAGAGTACAGCATTACAGCATTCATCTTTTTTTTCCAATTAGTAAGAAAAAGTAAAAGTAAAATGTATCAGAGACTCTTAGAAAATCTTTCCCTGAAAACCAAGGCATTTTGGCCATTGTCATGATTATAACCATTCCTTTACCTGGGGACAAGAATGGACTTGAAACATTGTTACCTAGAGACCATAGAACACAAGGTGTGAGCCCTTCAACTCTCAAGGGAAAATGTATGTAAGTTACCATAAAAGTAGACAATAAATGTTGAGATATTCTGTAGTCTTTTTTTTTTTTTTGCGGTATGCGGGCCTCCCACTGGTGCGGCCTCTCCTGTTGCGGAGCACAGGCTCCGGACGCGCAGGCCCAGCGGCCACGACCCACAGGCCCAGCCACTCTGCGGCATGTGGGATCCTCCCGGACCGGGGCACGAACCCGCGTCCCCTGCATCGGCAGGCGGACCCCCAACCACTGCGCCACCAGGGAAGCCCCTCTGTAGTCTTTTTATCTTACATCATGGCATGATAAATGTTTCATGCTTATTACCTTGCTATATCCCTATCAGTAAATAGGAGAAACTCAACCTACTTTTAAATATTTTTCCTAGAGAAGAGAGGAAGCCCCACTTACAGAGCCCCACATGCAAAAGGAAAACTTGTCACTGTATATTACTACCGTCACACATGCTGAGAATAAGTGAGACAGGCAGGTTCTCACCCCCAGGAGAAATAGTGTGGGAGTGTGGTCTGCTGAGGATAACACGGCTGGTCACACATACCTGCTCACCTCTTTTAAGATGGAAAAGGAGGGCATAGTCTTCACTGCTTCCAGAAAAGAAAAAAAATTAACCTACTCCAGTAACAAGACAAGAAGCCATACCAAGCATTTCCTTCATTTTGCACCAAAGCATTTTAAGTTGAAAATAAAAATATTTTTCTAAAGGAACAATCTTTCCTTACATGTGTCATGTGTCTTCTAACACATCCACTCACTGCCTTATACAAAGAATCAAGTGTTTCTTTGCTGATCCCTAGAATACCAGCTTCCTGCTGTATTCATGGAGTTCTTCCTTTTCCCTTATCCCTTATCACATCTTCTCCTTACTCCTTGCATTTAAATTATTTCTCTCATTCCCATCTTACCTTTTGAAGGTTTTCCTTTTTCTCTGTCATTAAATTATGGGATTCAGACATTTTTCCTTGAAGTACAAAATAAACCACTCACAAAGAGATTCGAGGTCCTGGTGGAACTTAAATCACAGCATTGGCAACTTAAAATGGAAAGTGACAGAATGAAATGTTTTAATTTGGGGGGTTTAGAGTGTTCTTAATTATTTTCATTTCTCTCTAATGTTCTTGTCCCAATGGGGAAAAGGGAGGTGTTATTTATCCATCTCCTTCAAACCAAAATATAAATTCTCTGCAAATTTAAACATTCCAGATCATCGAAGTCCCTTGGCCATTATACCACCTAAATTTGCTCATTGGTTATCTCTCCCTCAGACTTAAGTACCCTTAGTCACCCCTCTGTCCCAAGATCTACCCCATCACCAACATCCCCTGCCTATGTGCAGGGAACTAGGGCTATTTCCACCTTCTGGTTATTGTGAATAATACTGCAATGAACACTGATGTACAAATATCTGTTTGAGTCTCTGCTTTTAATTCTTTTGGGTATACGCCTATGAGTGGAATTGCGGGGTCACATGGTAGTTCTATGTTTAATCTTTTGAGAAACTGCCAAACTGCTTTCCAAGTGGCAGCATTTTACATTCCCACCACTAATGCACTGGGGTTGAATTTCCCCATATCCTTGCCAACACTTATTATTTTCCATTTTTATTATTATAGTCATCCTATTATGTGTTAAGTGGTATCTTGTTTCCATTCATATTTCCCCAGTGACTAATTATGTTGAGCATCTTTTCATGTGCTTACTGGTCATTTGTATATCTTCTTTGGAGAAATGTTTATTTAAGTCATTTGCTCATTTTTGAATTGGGTTGTTTGGTTTTTTGCTTTTGAGTTTTAGGATTATTTATATATCCTGGATATTAATCTCTTAACAAGCATATGATTTGCAAATATTTTCTTCCATTCAGGAGGTTGTTTTTTCACTTTCTTGATGATATCCTTTGATGTACAAAACTTCTTAATTTTGATGACATTTATGTTTTTCTTTTGCTGCCTGTGCTTTTGGTGTCATATGTACAGAGTCATTGTCAAATCTAATGTCATGAAGATTTCCCCCAAAATTTTCTTCTAAGAGTTTTACAGTTTTAGCTCTTAAGGTTAAGTCTTTGATCCATTTTGAGTTAATTTTTGTATATGATGTCAGATAGAAATCCAACTTCATTCTTTTGCATGTGGTTATTTAGTTTTCCCAGAACCACTTATTGAAAAGACTGTTCCCAGCTCATCCACTTTATATTCAAAGCAGCCAATAGAAGTAAATGGTAGAGCAATTTACCCTAGGGAGACAAGATTCTAGAAGTATGTCCAGGCAGTCATGACTTTATAGAGGAGGGATGATTTACTATAAGTTCCATGAAAGGAGAAACTGTTTCTGTCGAGTTCAACACAGGAACCTCAGCTGCTAGAATCATGCCTGGCACATCATAGGCTCTCCATAAATATTTGTTAGAAAAAAAAAATCAATGAATAAAGGACTTATCCTTTGCACTCTAAAATAAAGTGTAAAAAGAAGGCAAAGATTGTGTAGGTTAGTGATAGATTTGAAAGTTCTGACACGTGGTAATGGAGATATTTCTGGGAAATTCAGCCTTCTTGATCTCAGTGACACTAGAATGTCACCACCATAGAGCATACACAGCTGTAATCTGCTGGTTTCCATGGTTCCCTCCTTTACTACAGTGAAACTGTGAAGGCAGCAACACCCTCCATACTCCCTCCTCACGGTTTTGTGCCTACACTCTGTCCTTGGCCTAGAATACTCTTTTCACTTCCCAATTACACTCATTTTCACACCCCACACACAACTGAGCATATACCCAACACAGATGTGCATACACACACTTCGCCCAGCTAATCCTTATCATTTTGAATATCTCAGCTCAGTATCGCTTACTCACCAATACCTTCTCTGTCTCTATCCTGACAAGGTCAGTCCTCCAGCCAGATCATCCTTACCACTCAACACATATCAGTGTATATTTGTGACATGATTTGATAAATGTTTCATTCCCTCAACTGTCATAAGCCTACCACACTTCTATGTGCTTAGTAGAATCTCAAAAACTGCCCAGTAAACAAGCCTATAGGAGACACCCCAAGAGTGGTTAACTGTCATTATTCAGAATAAATCATTATCTATATCTAAAGATGATATTAAAATAGTGAGTTGAACTGGTAGGCAAAGACCATCAGACAACAACCATGAACACAATGACAAAAACAACTCAAGAGAAAAACTCTTCACTGTGTTCTTCTCTCGCTAATCGCAAGCAAGCAACATTCACATTTGAAAATGAGTTTAGCTGAGGACTATTGATTTTCTCTCTGCTTTGCCTCAGGCTTTGTGCTGAGACTCCAGCTCTCAAGAGGAAGAACACCCTGCCCTGATTCCACTTGGCCTTGGTTTACCTCCAGCTCAAACATGCCTGCCTGTCTGTCAGATTTAATTAAAGGGCAAGATAATAGCAACAACGGCAGAAGCAGGGTAGTCAAGAGACCTTGCTTGTTTTGTGAAATGGAACATTTAAAGAGGATTTTCAGAAGGCAAATGAAAATCTTCCCTAATTTTTATTAGGGAATCTTTCCATCTTCCCCAATTTTTATTTGAAAAAAAAAACGTCCAACCCCTAGAGAATCTGAAAGGATGTTATAATGAATGCATATGTATTCTTCATTTAGATTCACAAATGCTAGCATTTTGCCACATCTGCTTTATCTGCATATATATGTGCACACACACACACACACACATACAAACACACACAGTGGATTTTTTTCCCAAAATCTTTTGAATGTAACTTGTAGGCATAATAACATTTCAACCCTAAATACTTTAGACTATATCTACCTGTAGAACACAAGGACCTTGTCTTACAGAACTATACTACTATTATCACACCCAAGAAATTTAACACTAATATGGTAATTGCCTAATATGTAGTCTTCAAATTACCCAAGTTCTCCCCAAATATACTTTTATAGCTCTTTCAAAAATCTAAGATCCAATTAAAGGTCTCTCATTGCCTTTGTTTTTTATGTTTTCTTATTGTCTTTAATATACACCCTCCTCTCCTTTATTCATTTATGTTTGTTTGTTTGTTTACTTTTATTCATGGGCAACTTTTTAGGGCATTTCATGCTAGTTGTCTTGCAGAATTGCCCCAAATTTTGGATTTTTCTGATTCTTAATGACTGAATTCAAGTTAAACATTTTGGGGAAGCTATTGTGTAACTGACTTTGAATAACATCAGGGGGCACATAATGCGAGTTTATCCTGTTATTGGTGTTGCTAAATTTGGTCAGTTGGTTAAGGCGTTAGTCCGCAGGTGTCTCCATTATTAAGAATCTCAAGTGACCTGTGAGATTATGGTTTGAAATCTCATAAATGCCCTTTTTTTCAAGACACTTTTAACCAATGGCTTAAACTTCTGTTATTGACCCTCCATGAATCAATTATTTCTTGATGTTACCAAACAGTGACTTTCTATTCTATTATTCCAGTGACATATATTAGTTAGTATTCTTATGTTAAGAAAGCTCCCTTTTCTCTTTCAAAGGGGGGAGGTGTAGATTGTGTCTTGAAGACAAGACCCAAAAGTGTGTAGGAATAAAGCCCACAGTACTAATCATATCCTGCTTTTAAATGTTCCACATGTAGTTAGACGCTTTCCTGTAAGACTGGTCTTCTCTGATGTGGGTTCCAAGCCCCCCAAGATCTTTGGATACCCCAACAGCATAGGTGTCTGATTTTCCTGGCTCTCTGAGCATGAAAATCACCAACGTTATATGAGAAATTTAGAGTCAAAAGTATGGAAACACCCTTGTAAACTATGCACGTGTAATTCCTTATTAGGGCTGAGGTTAACCCAGTAGGGAACCAGTTTGTGGTGGAAATAGGATAGGAGATCTTAGGGTCCATATTGAAACAGTTGTGGCAAGGAAGGTGCATTAAGTACTGTCAAATCCATAAAAGCTTAATGCCTAGTGTACAAACCAAGTAGGATAAGAGGAATAAAGGAGAATGAGCAAGAGATGAAGGTTCCAATGTATGTCTGAGACAAGTAGGATAGGGGCACAGAGGGGCTGTCTTATCTACTTCAGAGTACTTTGGACTTACTGAAGATTGAACGCAGTTTTAGCTCCCCTCAATGGAGCCCCTACTATGTGAGAACAGACTGCGTTAGCTGCATCAAATGTCTGATTGGTGTAGACAAGATTGTTGGGGTGATGTCCACCATGACAGTCTTGCACCTAGTCTCTGTGACTCAGTTCCAGTGGGATTTGGTCTTCTGCGGTCTCAGCAACAAAGCTGACATGTAATCTCTCCATCTCTACGTTGCAAGGAAGTTCCTGAAGAGGTTAGAAAAGGGGAAAGTGGGCTCCCCCTAGTGGCGCAGTGGTTAAGAATCCGCCTGCCAATGCAGGGGACACGGGTTCGAGCCCTGGTCCGGGAAGATCCCACATGCCGCGGAGCAACTAAACCCATGCAACACAACTACCGAGCCTGCACTCTAGAGCCCGCGAGCCACAACTACTGATCCCACTTGCCACGACTACTGAAGCCCACGTGCCTAGAGCTCGTGCTCCACAAGAGAAGCCACCGCAACGAGAAGCCCGCACACCGTAACAAAGAATAGCCCCCGCTCGCCGCAACTAGAGAAAGCCCGCACGCAGCAACGAAGACCCAATGCAGCAAAAAATAAATAAATAAAAGTAAATAAAATGAACAAAAAAAGGGTGACATTTAAAAAAAGAAAAGGGGAAAGTGAGTACACGTGTGGGCGGTGGGGGTGTACGGCGGCAGGGAGCAGAGGGTAGAGACAGGTGTATTTAAAGCAGCAGAGCAATCAGTACTAGGTGGGGGAATTTTGGGATTAGCGCTTTGGATTCTATTTTATTCTATTTTTTATAAAAAGAAAATATCTCTCTCTGATGAAGAAGTCGTGCTGCTCTATTGTTGTAGTCTCACCTCCACTCACACAATTTCACGCCGTTTCATTTGTGACCCACTTCCTTCATCTCCTTTGCTTGTTTCCTTCAAGAGCAGTTTTAGCTCCCAACCCCAGCCAGTACCTTGCTTAACCTGCTTTAATCCCCAAGTGCTTCTTATATTGATTTTAAACAGTTAAGCTGCCAATCAACTCCTCTCCTTGTGCAGCAGCTGAGGGCAGAGAGATTAACACAAACAAACAAATAAGGCTTGAGCCAGGAAGTTGGTTAGAATTTCCAAGTGAATGTCAGCACATACCAGCAGTCCCTCTTTCCCCCTCCACCATGGAGGTGCAAGGTTATTACAAACAGACTATGCTTAGCTTTGTAATGTTAACAATAGCCAGTATTTAATGAATAGTTGCTCTGTGCCAGGAACCCTTCTAAATAGTGTACTCTTATTAACTCATATAATCCTTGCAACAATCACATGGGGTAAGTCATATCAATATTCTGTTCTAACAGAAGAGGAAACCGAGGCACAGAAAGGTTAACTGACACATCTAAGGTCACCTTAGCTAGTGAATGGCAGAGCATGATACCAAAGGCAGTCTGTCTTTAGAATATGAACTAGTAGCCAGTAAGCTATACAGTAAGCTATATGGACTCCCTTGCCTTGTTACAAAGTCTTCCCCAGGCTGTAGCATAGAGAGAAGCAGGAATGCTCCCTTCCAAAATGCAGAGGGGAGACTAGTCAACACAAGTAAAAGTTAAATACTTTTTAATCCAATAAGCATTCATGAAGCCCTGGTTATGTATGGGCACTAAGCTTGACGTTGGAGATACAGAGATGGCGAAGATGCAGTTGCAGCTACGAGAGACGTCAAAAGAGTGAAGTAAGTCAGAAAGAGAAAAACAAATACCATATGCTAACACATATATATGGAATCTAAAAAAAAAAAAAAAAGGTTCTGAAGAACCTAGGGGCAGGACAGGAATAAAGATGCAGACGTAGAGAATGGGCTTGAGGACACGGGGAGGGGAAAAGATAAGCTGGGAAAAAGTGAGAGAGTGGCATGGACATATATACACTACCAAATGCAAAATAGCTAGTGGGAAGCAGCCGCATAGCACAGGGAGATCAGCTGGGTGCTTTGTGACCAAAGCACCTAGAGGGGAGGGATAGGTAGGGTGGGAGGTAGACGCAAGAGGGAGGGGGTATGGGGATATATGTATATGTATAGCTGATTCATGTTGTTATAAATTGGAAACACACTATTGTAAAGCAATTATACTCCAATAAAGATGTTAAAAAAAAAATATATATATATATATGTAACAGAATCTAATCACAGATAAGCAGTCCACCTGGGAAGATGGTAGTGAAAGAGGAAGGAGAGGCAGGCAAGTGATCAAACAGCTCCTAATCGTTCACTTTATGACTCAAACCTCAATTCTTCTAGGAAGCCTTCCCTAACTACCTTCAGCTGCTTTGCTCTTGTCAATCACTTGCTCTTTTTTTTCCCCCCTAAAGATTTATTTATTTAATTTATTTTTGGCTGCATTGGATATTAGTTGTGGCATGCAGGCTCCAGGGCGCATGGGCTCTGTAGTTGTGGCGTGCGGGTTCCAGAGCATATGGGCTCTATCGTTTGCAGCATGCAGCCTCTCTAGTTGAGGTGTGCGAGCTCAGTAGTTGTGGTGCATGGGTTTAGTTGCACGGCAGGGAACTAGGATCTTAGTTCCCTGACCAGGGATCGAACCCACATCCCCTGCATTGGAAGGCGGATTCTCTACCACTGGACCACCAGGGAAGTCCCCATGTCACTCACTCTTGAACACTGCAATGGTAGGATCACTTGTTTCTCCAAGTAGATAAGGGGCCTGCAAATGACATCTTATAGGGCAAATCTGGCCCACCACCTGTTTTTATAAATATTGATTGAAACACAGTTGTGGTCATTTGTTTACATATTGTCTAGGACTGCTCTTAAGCTACAACAGCAGAGTTAAACAATTGCATCAGAGACCTTTTGGCCTGTAAAGCCTAAACTAATTACTATCTAACCCTTTTCATAAAAAGTTTGCTGACCTCTATACCAGACTATCAATTTGTGTGTGTGTGTGTGTGTGTGGTATGTGGGCCTCTCACTGTTGTGGCCTCCCCCATTGTGGAGCACAGGCTCCGGACGCGCAGGTTCAGTGGCCATGGCTCACGGGCCCAGCCGCTCCGCGGCATGTGGGATCCTCCCGGACTGGGGCACAAACCCGTGTCCCCTGTACCGGCAGGCGGACTCTCAACCACTGCACCACCAGGAAGCCCAGACTATCAATATTTTTAAGACAGGAGCTTGCTCTTTATTTCTGAATCTGTAGTAGCCAGCACTGAAGATCATTCTGGGTAAATTTGCATCTGTTAACCTCATGGAAGCATCATTTAAGTTTGTCCTGGGATAGATTCTTAAAATGAAGGTTCCTGCTGGACAGAGAAGCAGAGGGGATGCTGGAACTCCTACCCAGCTCTTCTGTTTCCTGGCTCAGTGCACATCCCACCAATGACACAGCAAATGGCCAGGTGATTTAGCAACCAAACCCAGGCCTGCTGAAACCACTCTGTAAGAACTAACACACATAACAAAGAGACGCTTCGGGGCAGGCAGAGGGAATGAAGTGGAGACAAAGTTAAAACAGACCATGTGTGGGATGATTTTCCACTTTAATTTTCCTAGGGGGTGATATAACTTCTGTGACAGGTACGTTATTTTGGTTCTTCATTAGAACTCTTATTAGTATGGTATTGGATGTAACTAACTGCACCTGCTGTGTTAGGGATCATAAAGTGGTGTGTATAATGTTGCATCTATCTTGGGAAGGACCAAATGTGAGCTGGTGTGAGGGTGGGCAAGCAACAGATTGGACGGCGGGTAGAAATTACCTGCAAGATTTCCGTGCTCTGAGCTGGTAACAAGCCCAGAATGAACACTTGATCCAAGCAATTGCTGGCAAGAGGGTCATCCGTCTTGAAAGAGAACATTTTTGCTCGAATCGCAGTGCACCATGCAAGAGCTCAGCTGGGCTGAACATTTTTTATATCTTGGTCCGCAGTTTTCTCCCAAGTGGTATGTGGGGAACAGTGAGTTTTCAGAGGGCTGGCTGCAACCTGCAGAGTCAGGAGTGAGGTGTAAACCTGCTGAAAAGGGGTGACACATGATCCCTAATTTATATGACTAAGACACTGTCAGAGTGAGACAGGCTGGGTTTTTGTCGTCGTTGTTCTGGGAAATCTTGCTATGTTACACCTCAACTTGAATCAAGCTCCCCAAAGGCTGTCAGAGTCTATATTCTTCCTTCCTTGTGGGACAGCTGAGAATCTCCATTCCCCTGTCATAGGTTGGTGGTCATTAGAACTTCAGGTTTAAAGGGATGTTAAAAATGAGCTTCTATCACTTAACTGTCTATTACAATTCAATTAGGGAGCTCTTACAACTGATGGTGCTTGAATACCTAATTTCTTGCATACCTCCTTTCTTGAAGAACTCAGATTTTCCCAAAGCACGCTGTAATATCTTGGACCGATTTGACTATTAGAAATTTGTACAGTGCACTTCATATAGTACAAATAGGTCTTCTTGATGTCAAAGGATGAGCCCAATCTTGCTTTTACATAATATATCTTCATGCGTTTGTAGATTGTTTCCTTTCTGTCCCTACCCCAAATCATAAGTATTCTCTTCTCTAGCTTATATAATCCCACTTCCTTCAAACTTTCCCACAGATGTGGTTTTGACTGCACTCACAACTTTGATTGATTTTTTTGGTAACATGCCTCAACCTGTCTTTAGCTTTATTTTAGTCTGTTATCCAGAAGGAATGCAGTGATGCAATGCTTCTTTCCTCCTGCTAAATGTGCTTCTCTCACAAGACAAAATACAGTACTTAGGACCACTCTCAGATGTCGAAAATAATCAGCCCTCAAGGAGAAGTCTTCACACTCTTATCATAAGTTTAAATCCAAAGACCAGAAAGCATTTCATGGGGGAGGGGGGTTATTAGGCACAGTGGATTCCTCCTCCTGATTTCAGAAGTACTCACCCAGTCACTGGAACATTGAGTTCTCTGGTTTAGATTCAAAGATAAGTTTTTTGGGTTTTGTTGTTGTTGTAATTTTTCTAGGATTTGGGAAAAGTTGTTCATTAATTTTGAAATTATTTTTTTCTTAGAGACTGTTGTGCAATAAAATAAAAGTAACCTGAATGGCTGTCAGCAACACTTTGTTAACTTACACCACTCACCTCTGAACTAACTCCTCTCGGTGACTGCAGTGCTTTGAAAATGCAGAGCTAATTTTCATGAGTTAACCCAGTGAGTTATGTTTTCTTTTTTTCTCTCTATGATTTTGGCAAGAGTTTTACTTTCCTAGCTATTCAAGTGATTCCCAAGCCATTTTATGGACAAAGATGTGGCATTTTGCTTGGGCCAGAACGTTTTTGAAAGAACCAAGCTGTAGGATGTCAGCAGTGGAGGAATCTGAGAAATCATCAAGCCAATGCTCTAGCTTTGTGAGTGAATGTCAGCTATAGGTGATCCTGGACTGAGTTGTAACATGAGCCAAGGCTTCCTAAGAGTCATTAACTTCTGCTGAAATTGAGGGGTCTCACTAACATTCTTTTTTACTCTTATAGGATGGTAGTTATCAGAAATGCAATCATGGAAAATTAGACAATTTCTGTACTGCTTTTATTTCCTTCTTTTTATTTTTCCTTTTCCTTTGGCTTTTTTCTAGAGTGCTTCTTGAAAATGTCAGCCTGTCTCAGCTACACTGAGCGGAGATAAGAAAAGGGGGATTATCCGACACTGAAGTAGAGTGTTAGGGAGAGGGCTGTGAATCCTGGGAGCCCGTGGTGAAGGTGCAAGACAAGTCAAAGCCAGAGAGAAGGAGACGGTAGATAAGCACCCTGGAGTGGGCCATGCAAAGCCATCTCCGTGAGGCTTCGGGGCACCCTGATGTTCCGGGCACAGCTGAACCACTGTGTTCTATAGCCCCAGGGGACGATGGGGTGGCCAGGGAACCCTGCAGAAACTGCAGCTAGCTTGAAACAGCCCCAAATCTCCCATTTTTATCTTTAAAATTTTATGTGACTTGTAGATTGTACTCCGTAACTCTAATCCATAAAATCTAAGATGCATTTATTGTGAAACACATCATTGTTTTATCACTAAGAAAGAAAGAAAAAACACTGTAAATTAAACTGTGACTTAGCATTGATTGTAAAAGGAATTCTGCTTTTCAAGGTGTTAAACCACGAATGAAATATTGGATATATGTCTGTTTTTAATATAAAAACTTTATTTTCCTTGTCTTCCCCCAATCTTTAAAATAATTTTGCCTCATAAAATGCACCATGGTTGTCCTTTGGCTTTGTGTATCCACTGGTACCACACCACAAACTCCCAGAAGTATTCACACTCCCATTTAAGACACATTAATTACACCATTTCCTGGAGTTAGTGGTACAAAGCGTCTTTGGGGGATACAGGGAGAAGCTGTGGAACTATTTTCATTTAAAACCCTACCAACTCAAGACAATTAAAAATGTATGTTCAAACAAAAACTTGCACATGAATGTTTATGGTGGCACTACTCATAACAGCCAAAAAGTGAACACAAGGCAAGTGCCCATCAAGTGATAAATGGATAAACAAAATGTGGTGTATGTGTTTAATATTATTCAGCCATGGAAAGGAATGAAGTACTGATACATGTTACACCTTGAAAACATGATGCTAAGTGAAAGAAACTAGTTACAAAAGACATGTATTATAGGAGTCCACTTATATGAAATGTCCAGAATAGGCAAATCCATAGAGACAGAAATATTAGTGGTTTCCAAGGGCTGGAGGAAGGGGAGGATAGGAAGTGATGAGTGACTTTAATGAAAATAGGTTTTGTTTTGGGGTGATGAAAATGTTCTGTCATTAAATAATGATAACAGTGGTACAGCATTGTGAATATACTAAAAGACACTGAAATGTACAGTTTAAAATGGTTAAAATGATGAATTTTATGTTATGTGAATTTGATCTCAACTTTTAAAAAGGGTTAAAAAAAACTATAAATAATTTTCCTGTTTCTCCCTGAGCCATCATCCCAGTTAAAAGCAGAAGCAACTGTGCTGGGAGTAGAATTGGGAGGATGTTCTAGCTCAGCCTTGCTCTTGCTCCAAGAGTAACCCCTGAGGTCCTTCTGCAAAACCCTGGGGTTCTGAGGAGCTAAGATGAAACCCACTGCCTTAAACTCTCCTCACAAAGTGGCTTCCTCTTTCCTGGTGAGTTGCAAGGCCCACACTGCCTTCTTCCAGGAGCAGGTTCCCTGAGCAGCAAGAATAGTGTGTTTCTCCAACATATGTCCCCTCTTTCCTTCTCCAGATCTTCCAGGTACTTCAGATTCAAACTGCTCCCTCCCTGGCACCAAGTTCCTCACACATTTGGGAGCCAAGTTTTTATACCACCCACATCCTCCATGAAAGGCCAGGCATGAGGACACTGGAGAAGTCGCATGTTCTGCTGGAAAGATTATTTCCAACTTTGAATTCCCTTTGGAGTGATGCACATGCACATGTACATTTCACACTCACATGTGAAGTATGTGCTTTGCTCAGGCCAGGTGCTGCTGTGCTCAGAAAGGTCCAGGTGAGCCTGCCCTAAGCCCAGGATATTTTGAGAGTTGATCACATCAGACTCATTTATTCTATGTTCTGACTTGGCTTTTTTTTTCACAGTGACTTACTTGCCCGCCACCTCCATATCCCTAGTTTCATGGCAGACATACCATCTCTGAGTCCAGATTCGCCTGGTCCTCATGCCTGCTACTGTGTATTCTCTCCTTCTAGTAACTGTTGGCTCTCAGAGCAGCCTGGATAGAGGCAGCCAGGAGCCCCAGGCTCTACCTATGCTAAGTCACCAAGATGGAGCCCATGATGCTTTTTCCCACTTCTTTCCTTATGCTATTTTCTCTCCTTGACATACCCTTCCTTCTTCTTTTTGCCTGACTGTCTCACTCATGTTTGAAAACTTAGCTCAGAGCCAGTAAATGGAGGCTTGGGCATGTCTGGAAAGATTCATCGTATCTCCCACACTACAAACATAAAAATGTTAGATATTGGGGCGTCCCAGGTGGCACAGTGGTTGAGAGTCCGCCTGCCGATGCAGGGGACACGGGTTCGTGCCCCGGTCCAGGAAGATCCCACATGCTGTGGAGTGGCTGGGCCCGTGAGCCATGGCCACTGAGCCTGTGCGTCTGGAGCCTGTGCTCTGCAACGGGAGAGGCCACAACATTGAGATATTATATAATAAAAAGTAAACAATATACATCCAGTCTTAAAGCATAGAGAGGGAAATCCACAATGCCTGGAGTTGGAGCTATGAATACAGACTGATCCCTAACTCACAGGGGTAGGGAGAGGTCATATAAATGAGTATGGGCTCTGCTCTCCTGGGTGAACTGAAACCCTGAAAAAATTCACAAGCCTTACAAAATGCCGTATGTATAATATAGGGATTTTACCACTAGCCCTCCCCTCCCAGGGCTATAAGTGGAAATCAGAGCCCTGTGAGAACTCAGAATCCTTGGCCAAAGCCAAATATACTTGTAGACTTTAAATCCACATAATCTCTGGAGTGTTAAGACTCCAAATGAAAAACTAATTTATATATAAAAAAAGAATCTCAAAATAACCCATCAGGTTGCTTCTATAAGACAATACACTAGTGGCTCCCACTATAAACACCCCTACTAAGATGACTTCCTAGTAAATATTGTGTACCACACAAGGAAACAAGCCGCAACGAAGGACAGTCTACATATGAAGCAAATGGAAGAATTTACACTGAATGAACCTGAGCACTAGACAATGTGAAAGAGATTTTAAAGTGTATTTAAAGTGGTCAAAGGAGATAAATGAAAGTAGTACATGTAAGTCAAGAACAATAGAATATGGAACAAATAATAGGTGGATTTAAAAAAATAAATAAGTTTAGAAATTAATGTATTTGTAGATATTAAAAACACAATGGATGGATGATACAGTAGACTAGAAGAGAAGAGAATTCATGAACTGGAATATAGCTTTGAGGAAATTACCTCAAACTGCAAAAAAATGCAGTTCACAGATATAAGAAGAAGGGTAACATTAGATCTCTAAAAACTGTGAATATCCAACATGCATTTAATAGAGAAAATGTAAACCTAGAGGCAAGTGATGTTCACAGAAAAACAGGCTAATTTTTTCCATTTTTTAATTGTAGTAAAAAACTCATAACATAAAATTTACAATCTTAGCCATTTTAAGTTCAGTAGTGCTAAGTATTAACATATTCACATTGCTGTGAAACAGATCTCCAGAAGTTTTTCATCCAATAAATCTTAATTATATTTGTTAAACAACAAATCCTCATTTCCCTCCCTCCCAGCTCCTGGTAACAACCATTCTGCTTTCTGTTTCTATGAATCTGACTACTTTATATACCTCATATAAGAGGAATCGTATAGTAAATATTCGTCCAGTTTTGAAAACAGATCAAATCAACATAGAGGATCCTAGTTAAGACAAGTAAAAACAAATCTATACCCAATATATTTTATATCAAAATGAAGACATTTTCAGACAGAAAAAAGACTGAAGCGGTTTGTCTGCTTACTGGCCTGTCCAAAAGGACTATTAAAGGTTGAACTGAAGTGAAAAAGGAAGCTGAATCTGAATGGAAGGTATAAGATGCAGGAAGCAAAGTTGAGTAAACAGTATTAAGCATACTGTTAGCACTAAAGAAACACAAACCTCAAATATTTACATATATAGCTGTGTGTACACATACACACATACACTAATAATGGAGGGGTTTTAAAATGGTGGAAATAAAATACTTGTCAATACATGGAAAGCACAGTTAAAGGGTCGTATGTGCTTCACAATATTCATGTAGAAAACAGA
Source organism: Mesoplodon bidens (assembly GCF_964165515.1). NCBI lineage: Eukaryota > Metazoa > Chordata > Mammalia > Artiodactyla > Ziphiidae > Mesoplodon > Mesoplodon bidens. The sequence goes on along the minus strand of NC_138162.1, from coordinate 16,828,450 downwards.
AATGATCAATTTTAAACTTATTAAGTACAGCATGCATGTTTAAAATTGAAGATCAATCTCTAAATTAAGCCAAGTCGAATGTATAGCTTTCAATTTAAAAAGAGGAAATAAAGACAAAATTTTTCAATTAATAGAAGGCAGGAAAGGAGGCAAAAAGAAGGCAAGATAAGGAATGCTACCCAGCAATGCAAATGAATGTCTAAATCTGGATGGGTAGATCACAAAAATATAACATTCAGGATAAAAGAGAAAGTTGACAGAGTTTAGGTATGATTCTAACATATGTCCCTCCTATAACAATGATCTCATGATATGTATTGTTCATGGATATGTACAAATGCATAAATATAATTGTGAAGTTCTAACATCATTACCAGGCTAAGTGTTGCTTCTAGAGATTAAAAAAAAAAAAAGAGCATACAATTTTAAAGTCCCACAAAGAAGTTTTCTACTATATTGGTAATCTCTAATTCTGTATAAGTTTTGAAGCATCTATGAAACAATGTTGGTATTAGTTACTTCCAGGTGGGGAGTATGTGTTTTATAATGTTGTATTAGTCTGATACATTTCTATAGATTTAAAATATTTCATGTCTATAGAAAGATTCAGCTCAGGATGCCTCTCTCCCAGGAAGCCCTCTCAGGCCCTTTGTCTCTAGACCACGTGTGATACCTCTCCCCTGTGCTCTCAAAGCTCCATGCACTCACCCTATCAAAGCACCTACTGTACAATAGCTTAGGAGGTGTTCTCCAGAAGCAGAGCCTGAGATAGGGGTTTGGGTCCATGCAATTTACACAGGGAGAGTACTAAAGTAGGGTAAGGAAGGGGAAAGAGACAAGCACAGATGTGGTCTGAGGCACAGCCTAGCCTCGGCCTGATCCACAGGACAGGATTCTAGAGCAAAAACTACACCACAGCATTGTCTGTCCTTAGTGTCCATTTGGCTGTGAGCTGCTCACTAGTGGAGGTGGGTGGCTTCGGGCAGCCAAGTGTCATTCTCTCAACAGGAGGTGTGAACCTTACCAGCCAATACTCACTGCAAGTAGAGCTCAGTGCATTGACCCTGTAAATGGCATATGGGTCAGCCTCTATAACACCTACATTATCTTAAAATGCTCATGTTCCTCTCTACCTTTTCAGTATATGAACTCCTTAAATCAGGGGCTGGGTCCTACTAGTATTCTGACCTCCAGGCCTACCTCAGTGCCTACATAGTGTAGACTTTAACACACATTTAATGAACTGAAATGAACATGGAGGAAAATGATCCAGCAATGCTAAAAGGGGAAAGTCAATAGGAAAAAGGCCAAAAGTCTGTTCTTGCTTCTGTATTCCTGAGCCCATTGGTGGAGGGCTGACTTGTTGATTTTCTGATAAATATATATGCACGCATGCATCTATTCATCAAGCATTTATTCAGCATCTACTGTGTGCCAGGTACTAGAGATTAAAAACTGTATATATTAAGCTTATATCCTCAAGGAGATTACATTATAGTCAAATGAGTAAGGTAGTTGATTCCTATCAACTTATATTCATGGAAGGCCCAGCTTCCAGGATCAGTGGGAACATTCCATGCTGAATAATTGATGCTAACTGCCCATAAGCGCTTACAATTCAGAAAGGGAAATAGGATTGCACATAAACAAATTTGGTATCAGATAAGATGCCGTAAATGCAATAACTGGAGTTCAACTATGTGATATATGTTCAGTATGATATATCATTCATTCATTCATTCATTCAATTATTCATTTGTTCATCTTTCCTTTGAGCAAATATTTAACAAGGGACTGCTGTGTACTAAACACAGATGCACTGGGAACAGAGTGTTGAACAAGATAACATGGTTCATAAATTTATAGACTACAGACTAGTAGGAAAGGCAAATATTCTAAAGTTACTTATGAATAAATATATAATGGCAAGTTGCAGTAAGTCTAGCTTCAAGTTTCTTGCACGTGAAGAAAACCAAGTGCTACGAAGCAAGGTTATGGAGGATGCCCTGATTTGGTCTTAGGAGATATGAAAATCATCTCAAATGAATTAATTTTTTTGTTTGCTATGAACAAAGAATTTGGACAAGCAAGGAGTGAGGAAAAGAGTATTTCAGATGTAGGGAAGAAAATCACAAAGTTTCTGATGTTGGCTGGCATTTAGCACAGGATTAGAATGAGTTGGAGAATGGTTGGAGTGGGATCTTAGGGGCCAGATCATGAATTACTTTTCAGGCCTCCATAAGATATCTGAATTTCATTCCAAGTGTTGTAAAGGGAGGCCACCAGAAAGTTTAAGCAGAGGAGTGATATGATCCAATCTGTAGTTTTGAAAGGATTAGTCTACTAGGGTGGAGAATGGATTGGAGGCAAACAAGAATGGATATGCTAGGGAAAGAGAAACAGTTGTCCAGCACTAAGATGACAGCAGCTTGAAGCAGGCATATGACAGATTCAATATGTATGTTGAGGGTTGGATGGACAAAGCTGGGATGTAGATTGCTTATGAGAGGTGGAAGAGGGGAAGACAAGAATGATTCCAGATCTCAGGCCTAAACAACGGGGTAGACGGCAGGACTATTACCTGAGATGCAGAAGGATGGAGTAGAAATTAATGCTGACTACGAGAACTCAGGAAGGCCTCCAGGGGTAAGTGATATCTGGATGGCAGGAGTTATAAAGGAGGACATTAAAAAAGATTAATGTAGGGAAAGGGGGTTGTTCTAAGCAGAGAACGATGTGAACAAAAGCCTGGGGATGAAAGAATACATGGTCAGGAGAACGGCAGTGCAAGAGTAAGGCATTGCGTATGCAAAGTGACACTGTGCAGATGTTGCTATCAGGATACAAAATTGAAAATTTAAGTGACACAGAATATCAAAGTCTTTGAAATTAATCTGGGAAAAAGATAATCTTTAAAGGTTTTCAGACAGTGGAATAATATGTTCAGACCTGGGTTGTTATTTTTTTTTAATTTTGTTAAATTTTTTTTTTTTTTTTTTTTTTTAGTTTTATTTTAGGAAGATCTCCAGAATTTCTGGAGCTCTGAAAGGGAGAAAAAATAGTTGGTGTTGGAGAAAGAGACATTTTGGGAAAATTGAAATATATGCAATCTTTTTTTAGCATCTCTAACAGATCAGTTTAAGAATATGAGCATGCATTATGTATAATTTGGGTTGTTTTTAAAAGTATCATGTTTCATGTTTGTTATATATAGAGCTGCTAAGGCCTGGACAATTCTTGGACTAGATTTTATTTTCCCATTAGGATGGAGGTGTGGGTGTGGTGGCTACCCATTGGTCAACAATATTGCCTGGTTAAATCTTGCCACTTCCAACCTAAAGTTTCATATCTCTTTTATAATTCAAAAAAGAAAGGCTGGTTTTATTTTTATTTTTGGATGGCCTGCTCTACTGCCCACTAAAGTGTTCTCTGGACCAAAAAGTGAAGGAAAGAAAAATATGACTGGGAAATTATGGGACAGCATATACTATTCATGGTGTGGAATTACAAAAAAATATATAAAAATAATTTTCCTAGTTATGCTTTCCTGGTACTTTTTACGTTAAAAAAAAAATCAAAGCAGTGTCTTTGACCAGGAGTCAGTAAACTTATTCTGTGAAGGGCCAGATAATAAATATCTTAGGCTTTGTGGACTCTGATCTCTGTTGCAACTCTTTAACTCTGCCTGTAGCACCAAAGCAGCCATAGATGATACAGAAACAAAGGATCATCGCTGCGTTCTGATAACTTTGTTCACAAAAACAGGTGTTGAGCCATATTTGTTGATCCTTGCCCAAGGCCCCCAAATCTGATAATATCATAAGGATTCTTTTTATGGCTACTCTTTAAACATGTCTCTTTCTGCCTTTGTAGATCATACATAGTTTATAGAGTATCACTATGGCTCATTTGCCACTTATAAATGTTGCTCAGTGTAATCCACTCATATTCGGGTAGAGCCAGTACCCAGTAAAAGTGAGCCCCAGGTATGGTAGCCCTTTTTCTTAATCAAGGTTATGAAAATTTGTTCCCAAATTCGAACTTACTTTAGTGTCCCCCATTTTTGATTTGTCTTGAGTTAATGTTTTTAAACATCCTGCTTGATGACTAGTAAAATTTGTTTCTCGGGTAAAATTCTCATTCACGCTCAGAGAGTGGGGAAGAGAAGCAGCAGCAGGAAGAAAAGGAAAATGAGAACAAGGATGACGCGATGGAGGAGGATGCTCTGCATTTTTTTTGGTTGTTGCTGTTGCTGTTGTTTTGCCTAGAACTCACGGGCCAGGCTCTGTGCCAAAACACTGCAAATGCTATTTCCCCCAACAGCCCTACAAAGGAGGTTACAGTCACCATATAACTCTTGGCAGGAACACTTTTAGGTTGGGTTTCTCCACAGACAGATACTGGGACAAGGATTTGAATGCAAATAGTCAACCAGAGAGGTAATCCCAGGAAACAAACGGAGGGAGGGAGCAAGTGTGCCAGGAAAAAGGGAAAGACCGTAGGGAATACGTTATCGAGGGGACAACTGACACTCAATCCGTGTCAACTGACACTCAACCCTTTCAGAGACTGTGGAACACACCTCACAGCTGTCCCCCTGAGAAGCCAGGAGGCTTATTTAACCACCAACCCCCATCCCTTGTTGGTTACGTTTGCTCCTGGGGCCCTTAACCCCTTGCACCACATGTGGGTTGGTCCCATTCCTGAAGCTGGAGAAAGGCTTTAGGGAGAGACGAACAGGTGCTAGAGGCAGGAACTGATGGTGTGTACAGAAATTGTCCACTGAACTTCCAGATGACCTCTGACAGGGACCAAGGAGCTATGGGTAGGGCACCAAGAGGATGTGCTACAGACACCAAGGACAAAGTCTCTAGGGCATGCATGGTTCTATTTTACCTGACTCACACCCATTATTTGTTCCTCTTTTGTCCCCACTCAATGCTATTATCAGTCCTAGAGCTAAAGGGAAGTCTAGGGCCAATCTCCAAGAAGGGGCTTCAACTGATAATTCTTCTAATTTTTCCAAGCCCTCTCTCTTCCCAGTATGTCAGAGCCCACTCTTAACGCTAAAAATTTCAGTTTGCATTCACTCTGGCGCAATACAATTTTAGTAGGAAAGAAATCAATGCAACGGAGTCACAATCCATTAAATCATCCCCAGCCTTGTCATTTACCTGCATGGAATACAAATGCAGGATTTACTAGGTAGCCACCCATAGATGGTGTGGTTCACAAGTCTGATGATGGCTATTTTAACAGCAATGGGGAAATTTTCTTTGTTTGCAAACTTAGAGGCATACACCCAGGAATGGAGGGAAAAACGTGTTTCAAAAGAAATATTAAGTGCTTTATAAGCGTTAGCTAGTATCATTATCATAGATTTTTGAAAAAATAACTGACTAGTTTTTAACATACCTTCCCCTCCCCTGTTTTAGCTCCATTTTTCTGAGTTGGAATAAGCAGGAGACTGATTTATTTATAGCACAAGGGCTAACATATGGGAAAGACATGAGACCTTGTTTCTGTGTTCCTCTAGAGGGCAGAGCCAGAATTGATAGAGGGAAGGAACTCCAAGAAATAATTGAACTCAATATGAGGGAGAACTTTCTGGCCGTTAGCATGATCCAAGACTAAAGCTACACTGCCTTGTGAAGTACTGAGCTCCCCATCACTGGAGGCGCTAGCTTCCCATGTGTTGCAGCCAGAATAGTGGGAGAGCTATGGCATTAAGTGAATGCAGGAAAGAGATATAATCACTGCAGTTTCCTTGAAATAACAGTCTCTGGAGTCTGATAGCCTGGGTTTAATCTTGGCTCTGTTACTCTTACCTACTCTGAGTTTTAGTCGTCTAATCTGTTAAAATGGGGGTAACAATAGTATATTTTTATAGGTTTGTTCTGTGAATCTCCTGAGATTATGTCTGTAAGGTGCTTAGCACAGGGTCTAGCTGTAATACTCATTAAACTGATATTGCTCTTTGTTGTCATTAAGGGGCTCTAGCAATGTAGGGATTTACATAGAAATTCTCTTGGCAAACGCATCCTGAGCACTCTCTTTGTCTCAGGCTTGAGCCAGATGCTGAAATACAGAAATGGATACATTGGATTCTTTTCTGCAAGATACGCCAAGCATACATGTCCTTGTGTACAGGGGTCTCCTAAGGATAAATTAGTCCAGGGAGATCCACTGGCCTGGGTTTTAGGGAATGGCCATCTGGCTGAAGCCCAGCAGCTCTGCCTGGGAGAGGGTTGTTCTTATGGGTGATGGAAATAGGTGAGCTACATTGTCCCATGCCATTTCTAGAGGGGCACAGTAAACTCCAGAGGATATAGGCAATCAGACAAAAAAGTCACACGTGTCTATCTAGGAAAATTAAAATGAATGCTAAAATCAGCCTTCAAGGGGAGAAAGAAGACTCAGAAAGTCAGTCTGTCAATATGCATAGGGGTTAGCTTGTTCCAGGCCCATGAAAACAGTAATTGAGAGAAAATGGAGCTGCAAGGAACTATAATTTGTTGAGCATTTACTAAATGCCAAGCACTGCCCTAGACACTTCATATGCATTGAAGTATTTAAGCTGTTTGGTAGCCTTATGATATAGGTATTGCTATTATTACTTCACCAGTAGAGGACAAACCGAAGCTTGCCGAGGTTAAAGTACCCATCTCGGGTCACAAGGTGCCCAGGTGGGGAGAATTCCATTTACCCTGAAGGGGAGGACTGTTGGAGAATCATCTGTTTACTAGCCATTTTCCCTAAGCCAAAATGGTCCTGATGGTGGCTTCTGGGGTTTTGGGGGACAGCTGAGCCTTCTGGACCTGGGATCTGCTGCTGACTTGTTTTTGCCATCCTTACGTCTCTGTTGTAACCTGGAATCACACCTGTCGGTAAAATTGCTTTGAGGTGAATAATATGAAATGGGGAATGAGGATTGAGGACAGAAGTGGCAGTTGCCATGGAAATGCAGGGATCTTTGTAGAGCCCAGTTTGGGGTGGTGACACTCATAAAAGTGTGTGAAATGAGAACGTTCTCCTGTGACGGTATATAAAGGTGGGATGATCCCAAGGGAGACCTATTTTCTGAAACAGTGGTTGGATGGTTTGACCCAAGTGGGAGTACAGAAATAGTCCACTATTTATAAGCCCACATTCGATGTGATTTCCCAGCTATGTAATCTTGGACTGGTCATTTAACCTCTCTTGGTTTCAACTTCCTTTTAGGTAGCGATGTCTCCTTTGCAGGATTGCTGTCCATATTAAATGAGTTAATAATTCAAAGTGTCAAGCATTAAGTCAAATATTTCAGACTGTTAGTCATATATGAGCCTTTGTGTGACCCTGGATTCATTCTTCTGTCTGTCTCGAGTGAGGTTCATTCAATGTGAAAAACGGGCCAGAGCTCAGCTTCTCTCCTGATCTGGCAGCAGAGTAAAGGTGGGAATGGTGACCTCTGCCAATCTCAGCTGGGTCTGACCTTGTGGAAAATCAAACAGAATCTTATTTCCAATACCCACAGGAAGAAGCCTGTGTAGGGGTCACTCTTGCTCTGCCAACTATTGGCTTTCTTCCATGGACATGTTGAAAAATATATTTCACTGGTAAAACAAAGCCCACTGGTGTCGGGCAGAAAAGCAGAAAGCAGAAGGAGGCTTCTACTCTCCTCTCCCTTTATTACTAATGTTTATCCCGGCCTACTGATGAGGAAGCAGTATCAGTGTTAGAAGGTTGGTAGCTACAAAGTAGTGATACCTAGGGCTTTCCAGAATGTTTCAGCCCCAGACTTATAAGCAGAAACTGCTCCAAAAACAAGACTGGTCACCAGGAGAAAAGGACATTGTGGTTATATGGTAGAGTTTATCTGTGATGTCTAATGGTTCTAAATGCATTGACTGGCACGTGGTACCTGCTCAGATCTTTCACACCTTTACCCAACTAACCACCCTGCCTTCCCCCCCTCCCCCCTCAAAAATAAAGCCTTATTAATATAAAATCAGTGAGCATCCACTAGATGGATTCTAGAGAAACCATCTTGACCAGGTGGGAGATGACCACTCCTTTCATAACTGTGGGGTCTTGAACAAATGACTATGTCCTTGGGGTTTCTGTTCCTTCCACTATAAAAGGAGGACAGTGCTGCTTACCTTTAAAGATCATTATGAACACAGAGACTTCCTACAAACTTATCAATTAATGGGTACATATTAGGCATTATTCTGAGGGCTGTGGAGGCAGGGGTGAATAAGACAAAATTGCCCTTCAGGAGTCTATGTTCTTACAGGGAAATCAGACAATAAACACATAAGCAAATAAGATAGTTTTAGCTACTGACATGAGCTATGAAGAAGATAAAACAGAGTCATGTGATGTAGAAAGACAAGTGATGCTACTTTAGTGAAGTGATTAGAGGAGATCTTTGAAGTGGTGACCTTGGAGTTGACACACGAATGATGAGTGGGTGTCAGCTCTGCAAATATCTGAGGGCAGGACATATTTGGGAGAAGAAATAAGTGGAAAAGCCAACAGATGGGAGCACAATTTGGAATACCTGAAGGTTGTGGCTGGCAGTTAGTGAACAAAGGAAATATTGGAGAGAGATGAGGGATCTCAACAGCTTTTTAGCCACAGTAACTCTTAGCTGACTCTCAGTTCCAAAGCTAAAATCTTAGTGGAGAGAATTCTGGTTCAGTTTGAGTGAGGTGTGTACCTCTCAACCTGTTAATTTTGGCTGGAGGGTCAGGTTTATATCAGAACATGGTAGCTCCAATGGTAATTATATTGATGGGGTGAGGGGAAATGTAGTTCCCAGAGGGGGAAAAAAAAAAAAGGAGAGTACTGTTCCCAAAATGAAAGAAGAATGGCTGGTGCTTAAAATGAGTCATTCATTGGAACCCATGTTCTGTGGTTCCAAAAAATTTGACCTTCCTGGCTGCCTCTTGAGGTAGGTTGAGCAGGTCATCCTATGTCCAACTTAGGAAGAGGAACGATGCTGCAAAGACTGAAAAGTTTTATCTAAGGTTACATAGGTTATAAAAGGCTAAATAAGACAGGTAATCAGATTTGAGGTTGAAATCCTAAGACACCATCCTCTATTCTTTGTTCACTTAACTGTTCATGTTTACTTGCTGTTTATTATATTCTAATAGCCATTGTCCTTTAAAAAAGTCTTTTCTCAAAGAACTTTGCAAAAAAAAACCAACCTACTATGTTTTGGATATTCTTATATTAGCATAAAAAAACAAAGTTCTTCAAGTATAGAATTTATTAAAATTCCTTCGATCACTGAACTTGCTTTCTACTATGTGAGATGCTACATTAAATGTCTTTTAGTTATTCCTATTCATTTGAAAATTATATATCAAATATTATTGTAAGGTATAATGGAAAAACAAGGAGTTGAAATCAAAACATCTGGTTTAATTCCAACCTCTGCTGGGTGATGGTAGGCAAATCATCTATTTTCTGTACACTGGGTTCCTAGTCCTTTATCTATAAAATGAGGAGAGTTAGATTAAATGAGGCTAAAGTCTCTTCCTGCTCTGATAGTCAGTAATTGTATTTCCATTCCCCAGTGCTGTAAAAGTTACAGACCAGAAGAAATATGGTTCTTGTCTTCAAGGAATTTACATTGCATTTGCAAAAGGAGAGTGCACAGACACACACACGCAGGATCATAAATGTGTGATTATATAGTCCTAATTATATATAACCTTGCTCATCTCAAGGTGAGAGTAACGACGATGTTGCTTGGTTGTTCTATGGAGAGCACAGGGACAATAAAAAGGTTACATGATTTCCCCAAAGTCACAGTATGTTTAATTGCAATTGCTATTGCCACATGTGTCCACAGTTTGGGACCTCCACAAGTTAACCCATCCTTAGAATAGAATTTACGCTGCTTGGAAAAGTACAAAATGGACAAAATAAGAACTCACATTTGTACAACTCTTTACAGTTTAAAAAGAGTTTTGCTTGGACATACTTCACCCAATCTGCACAGCCTAGTATATGTATCATTATGACCACTATCTTTACATAAATAAGAAAGCTGTAGTGCAGAGCATTTAAGCAACATGTTCTAGGTATAATAAGTGGTAGGGCTACTTCTGTCCAACTCTATAGCTATTTGTTTCCATTATTCTGCCCTCACTGGCCTAGTGAAAACATTGTATTCCTAGACCTGGTGGTTGAAAAGAGATGATTCCCCTATCTACACTGAAATCCCAATATTTCAACCCAAAATGGGAGAAAAGACACCATCCTCATTCCCTTTTCCCCTCACAATGTGAAATTTTCATTCCCAATTATGTTTTGTTATTTGGGATATTTGAGATGGAAAGGAAATAAAAGATATTAAAGATATTACTCATACTAGTACATACTTAGTGACTCGCTTGGCATTTGCTCCTTGATGGCATGATGCAAAACATACAAATCCCTTAGCTATTACTCTTAGTTTCCTGGAAAAATAGTTCTCATAGAGCTATATTCAGAATTGAATATTACACAGGAGAGAGAATATTTAGAATCCAAAATCCCCAGTTCCTGCAATTTAAGGGTTGTGGAGTCTTGGTTGATTTACTTTGATTTACTTCTTTGAATCTCAATTTCTTAATCTGTGAAATAGGAATAATTTTGATATTTTAATAATCAACTGCTCTTGTAAAGATCAAACAAAATAAGCCTTGGACATGCATTTTAATCTTCCATGAGAGATGCATAAATAAGGAAATACTACTTTAAGAATGAATGTTATATTCAAGAAAAGTGTTTGTACAAGAGCTCAAATTTTGTTGTAACTAGATTAAGAAAGCTTTGTTCCTAGGAGTCATATTCCAAAGTACAGAACTTTACTCTACATAATTCTGCTTTTTCATTGTAATCTTTTTGAAATGAAATTTGACCTGTATTCAAGAGAGAATGTAGCTAGATGTTGGCGTCAGGATTTGCAAAAGACAAAAGGCAGTAAAGGAGAGGGGTGTGAAGGAGAGAGGGGAAATAGTGAGCAAATCATGATTGTATGGATCAGCATCCAGGTGAATCAAATCCCTTCCCCAGCAGCTTCCAAACCACATCTGGGTAAACACACATTGTCAGTTGTCAAGGCCATGTGCTCTCCCCTACCTTGTGTAGTGCCTGTCAGTCACAGCTTCTAAGCTCTGACAATGGGGAAGAGTTTAGTAGTCTGTTTGCTGTCACACCCAAGTATCTACAAGCAAAACTACAGCAGCCACAGGCAGGGTGCAGTGAGAACTCTCCAACTGGGACAGGATTCCAAATCCCTGCTATGAAAAGAATGCTAGTATTTTATAGCAGTGTTTGAGTTTTACCACCCTTGACCTTCCCAAGGAGAGGTCTCTATCCATTTTAAATATTCTATAAGATAGCACATATGGACTTTGGGACACACCTGGATTTGACTGAATAGCTTGCCTCAGGCAAGTCACTGCGCATTTCTGAATGTTTTCCTTCTTTATGAAAATAATCCTCAGAGTTATTGTAAAAATTATAAAGGGTAAACAGTGAAAGAGATTAGTTAATTGTTAAGGTCACCATTAATTCAGCGGCCAAGCAAACGTTTGAAATTAGGAATTTTAGCAGTCAGTTGGGTACTCCTTTTACTGTTTCTTTCAGGGGTCAGTTTGAACAAAGCAGAAGTCTCAGAATGAAAAGAACCTTGTATTTATGTCCAGTGGGAGGGTTAGATATATTCTGAGAATCCCTTCTACGACCACCAGATAACTGGAACTAAAATGTTCCATGGCAAACTGATTGCTTAAATTTGGGGCAAAGATGCCTGCCTCACAAAGAGAAGATGAAAAACATAAGCTTCCAATTGCCACTATAGGCTGTGATTTCCACAAAGCTGCACACTTAGGGAGGAGGGAGGACACAGCCACAGGCCATAGCCTTTCTATCAAGAGGTTAACCAAGCCCTTACCAGCTAATTTCCACCTTGAAGAACTTCTACACCTATGCTTCTCAGACTCTGTGCGCAAAGAACAGTTGTTGTTGTTCTTTTCCCCCTATTTCAACACAGAGTTGTTTTTTAGTAAAATACAATTAAACTAAATTGAAAAATGAAATAAAATGTAGACGTACAAATACAAGATCAAATTTTGTTGTGTTACATTTGACAGGAATAAAATTGCTTTGTCAAATGGATATAAAATTTTCCAGGCTTACCTGGTGGTGCAGTGGTTGAGAGTCCGCCTGCCGATGCAGGGGACACGGGTTCGTGCCCCGGTCCAGGAGGATCCCGCGTGCCGCGAAGTGGCTGGGCCCGTGAGCCATGGCCACTGAGCCTGCGCGTCCGGAGCCTGTGCTCCGCAACGGGAGAGGCCACAACAGTGAAAGGCCCGCATACTGACTGCAAAAAAAAAAAAAAAAAAATTTTCCAGGGCCTTTCTCTAAATTTTTATACTTTTCTCATCATGGACAGGTTACAGTTTGTGAATCATCACTACTGTGGTCTTCACTTTAAATAATCATGCTCTATATCACAGTAGAGCAGGAGCCCCTAACCAACACTCTGGACTGGGAGCCCTGGAGGAACAGATGCAGTCAATTATGAGATCATTAACATGCTATATGATTTATACATGTGTTATGTCTATTGTCTATTTCCTTCCATTGGAATGCAGGCTCCATGCAAGGAGTGATTTTTGTGTGTTTTGTAGCCTAGATATCCCCCATAGCTACATAAGGACTGTTGCATAGTAGCCACTCAAATCATATTTATATATAAATATGTGGATGATACAAGAAGGGGTGAGAAGAAGAATAGGGAGAAAACCAAACATCAAAATGCACACACACACACTTTCACATATGAGGAAAGTTAATACTGAGAAAATTAGCCAGCAAAACCAGTCATCAAAACATGAATACACCATGTATTAAATCAATTCTGCAAAATGTTTGACAAAGGTTCATAATAAGAATATGTAGGTTAATCTCAGAAAAAAAAAAGAAAAGAAAACTTGAATCACACTGGAAACAAGCAAAAAAAAAATGAAATTGGAGAATGTGGACATAAAAAAGAACCAGTTAGAAATTATGAAAATGGATACATTTAATGGATACATTTAAACCAAAAATATAAAGAATGGAATAAATGCTAGTTAATAAACAATAAAAATGATGATTTGGAATGGAATTATAAGAACCTCACCCAGATTCTCCAACAAAGAAGCAACTAAAAAGCTACAGTAATCAAGAGAGTATGGTACTGGCACAAAAACAGAAATATAGATCAATGGAACAGGATAGAAAGCCCAGAGATAAACCCACGCACATATGGTCACCTTATTTTTGATAAAGGAGACAAGAATATACAATGGAGAAAAGACAGCCTCTTCAATAAGTGGTGCTGGGAAAACTGGACAGCTACATGTAAAATAATGAAATTGGAACACTCCCTAACACCATACACAAAAATAAATTCAAAATGGATTAAAGACCTAAATGTAAGGCCAGAGACTATAAAACTCTTAGAGGAAAACATAGGCAGAACACTCTATGACATAAATCACAGCAAGATCATTTTTGACCCACCTCCTAGAGGAATGGAAATAAAAACAAAAATAAACAAATGGGACCTAATGAAACGTAAAAGCTTTTGCACAGCAAAAGAAACCATAAACAATACGAAAAGACAACCCTCAGAATGGGAGAAAATATTAGCCAATGAAGCAACTGACAAAGGACTCATCTCTAAAATATAGAAGCAGCTCATGCAGCTCAATATCAAAAAAACAAACAACCTGATCCAAAAATGGACAGAAGACCTAAATAGAAGCTTCTCCAAAGAAGATATCCAGATTTCCAACAAACACATGAAAGAATGCTCAACGTCACTAATCATTAGAGAAATTTAAATCAAAACTACAATGAGGTATCACCTCACACCGGTCAGAATGGCCAACATCAAAAAATCTACAAACAATAAATGCTGGAGAGGGTGTGGAGAAAAGGGAACCCTCCTGCACTGTTCGTGGGAATGTAAATTGATACAGCCACTATGGAGAAGAGTATGGAGGTTCCTTAAAAAATTAAAAATAGAACTACACGACCCAGAAATCCCACTACTGGGCATATACCCTGAGAAAACCATAATTCAAAAAGAGTCATGTACCACAGTGTTCATTGCAGCTATCTACACTAGCCAGGACAGGGAAGCAACCTCAGTGTCCATCAACTGATGAATGGATGAAGAGAATGTGGCAAATATACACAGTGGAATATTACTCAGCCATAAAAGGAAACTAAATTGAGTTATTTGTAGTGAGGTGGATGGACTTAGTTTCTGTCATACAGAGTGAAGTAAGTCAGAAAGAGAAAAACAAATACCATATGTGAACACACATATATGGAATCTAAAACAAAAATAAAAATGAAATGGTTCTGACGAACCTAGGGGCAGGACTGGAATAAAGACGCAGAGGTAGAGAATGGACTTGAGGACGTGGTGACAGGAAAGGGTAAGCTGGAACGAAGTGAAAGAGTAGTATTGACATATATACACTACCAAATGTAAAATAGCTAGTGGGAAGTAGCCGCCTAGCACAGGGAGATCAGCTTGGTGCTTTGTGACCAGCTAGAGGGATGGGATAGGGAGGGTGGGAGGGAGACGCAAGAGGAAGGATATATGGGGATATATGTATATGTATAGCTGATTCACTTTGTTATAAAGCAGAAACTAACACTCCATTGTAAAGCAATTATACCCCAATAAAGATGTTTTAAAAATAAATAAATACAGTTCCCCTTGAAAAAAATAAAATAAAATAAAAAGAGAAAAAGAGAGATATCAAGGATATGTTGAGAAGCTCCAACTTAGACCCTGTACAAGTTCCAGAAGACTGAATGAAGGAAAAAGGAGGAGAAATATTTGAAAAGGTAATTACTGGTCTTTTACAGAACTGACGAAATACAAGCCCACAGATCAAAGATCCACAGAGAAGAATAAATCATACCAAGTAAATACCTACTCATTGAATGAAATGGTAGAAGAACTAAGGCTAAAACACAATCTTAAAAATTACCAGAGATAAATGTCAAAGTGACCACAGAATCATAGTATTTAGACTGATAAGATTTTTTCTTTCTCATTTTGACAATAATGATGCCCTAAGATCAAAGGGTAATATATAACTGTATTGAAGGAAAGCATGTATTAACTCAGGGTTTTAGACCCAGCTAAACTTTTAGTCAGGTTTGAAGGCAAGACAAAGCATTTTTTTAGAATGCAAAGATTAAGTGAGGTTAACACTCTCAGGTTCTTTCAAGAAGAAAAAATGCAGGATGTCTTTTATTAATAAGGAAATGGTAACCCCAAATAAAGATGTGGGATATAAGAAACATTGTTAAAAGTTAAAAAAAACAAAATAATGGGAAAATTTCTGTGAGTACAGAATTGAAAGAAATACCAGTACATTTAATTAACTTTAAATGTAAAATTAATAATAATTATGTTTGTGTAAAAAATGTAATTCAAAGTCTGAACAATAATTACCATGACGGGCTGGAGTTCAGCAGTAAATAATATGTTCTAAGATATTTGCTATGTTCAGGAAAACATTTAAAATATTGAATAATCTTAGTCATGGTTAAAATTTTATAATTACAGTCATCCCTTGGTATCTGCATGGGATTGATTCCAGTACCCCTGTGAAATCCAAAATCCACAGATGTTCAATCCCTTATGTAAAATGGTATAGTATTTGCATTTAACCTATGCACATCCTCCCGTATACCTTAAATAAATTCTAGATTGCACCTAGTACAAAGTAAATGTTATGTAAGTAGTTGTAAATACAATGTAAATGCTATATAAACAGTTGACAGCATGCAGAAAATTCAAGTGTTGCTTTTTGGAACTTTCTAGAATTTTTTTACCAAATATTTTCAGTTTGAGGTTGGTTGTATTTGCAAATGTGGAACACCAGGATTTCGAGGGTTGACTGTATCTATGTATGTGAAAAAAATATATTCCTGAAAGATCAGAGAATAATAATAAATATGGAAAATATATCAATCCTAGCAGAATCGAAAAAAGAGAAAGAAAAAAAGAAGGTTGAAATAAGTCTAAATATATCTGTAATCACTATTAATATGTATGAATAAAATTTGCCATTATAAGATATATTATCAGAATGGATTTTCAAAACTACAGTTACAATGTTCCTTAAAAGAGAATCACTTGAAACAAAAATCACACAATAAGTTTGAAAGGTAAAGTAAAGGATATATTAAGCACATACTAATGCAATGAAACATAATGAGGCAACATATCAGCAAAATGAAATCCAAAGCAAAGAAGCATTACTAGAGATAAAGAAATATATTACTTAACAGTAAGTTTTAAAAAGTTACTAAGCAAACATAATTTAAAGAATACTGATGCACTTAACAACAGATCCTCAAAATATAAAAGCAAAATTGATATCACTTTTTTGCAAAATTAGCAAACGTCCTATCATTAGTGGGAGTTTTTAAAATATCTTTATCAGAAATCAATAGATTAAATAGACAAAAATAGTTAACAAAATTAGCAAGGTTTGTCATATGTATGTGTGTACTTGTTCATATGTATAAATATGCTATATGCAAAAATTGGTAACATTTTTCTAAAACATACCATGTATACATATATAACTACACATATGCATTTGTGACATATATGGTCATAAATAAATTATCAAATATTTTTTAAAATTGGTATTGAACAGACTACATTTTCTTTCTGCAATGCAAATAATTTAGACATTGACAATAAAGCAGTAGAAGTGTACTTTACATTTGGTAAGTAAGATAAGGTAAGAGAAACATATATTTTGATAATCTTATTGATTGAACATTGGCATCATCCAAGGGGACTATAATAAACGCTGATGCCTGGATCTCACCCCCAGCGATTCTGATGAAACTGGTCTCCGGGTATGCAACCTGGGATTCTAATGTGTAGTCAAAGCTGAGTACAGTGGTCCCTCAGTATACAGGATTGGTTCTAGGATCCCCCACCCCACCCCATTCCCATCTCCTGTGGATACTCAAGTTCCATACATAAAATAGTGTAGTATTTGCATATAATGTACACACATCCTCCTGGATACTTTAAATCATCCCTACATTACTTATAATACCTAATACAATGTAAATTCTATGTAAATAGTTGTAAATACAGCGTTAATGCTGTGTAAATAGTTGCCGGTGGGTGGAAAATTCAACCTTTGCTTTTTGGAATGTTCTGGAATTGTTTAAAAAATATTTTTGATCTACAGTAGGTCGAATCCACAGATGTGGAACCTGTGGATGCAAAGGGCTGACTAGACCACTAATCTAAGTTCTGCCAATATTTCTAACCTATGTATGTTAAAGCCTTTAAAGACTCTATCACAAAGACAAATGCTTTATATTTCTCTTCAAGGGTTATCAAGATACAATCTTCACTGAAAGCCAAGTGTCTGGTGATGTAATCAGTACAGCAGCTGTCAAAGTGCCTTCAGTCACTGTGACCAAATTCCTCCATCTGCGCTTTACTTCCGTAGTTTACTACCAAGCACATATCTTTTTTTTATTTTTTAATTAATTTTTAAAAATTTTATATTGGATTATAGTTGATAAACAATGTTGTGTTAGTTTCAGGTGTATAGCAAAGTGATTCAGTTATACACATACATGTACCTGTTCTTTCTCACATTCTTTTCCCATTTAGGTTATTACAGAATATTGAGCAGAGTTCCCTGTCAAGTACACATCTTAATTGACCCTTACACAGAAGACACCTGACTGTGAGTTGCTGTGGTCTCCGTATGTGAAGGGGTCTGAGTCAGTCATTTTGCCTTTCTTCTCATGGGAAAGAAAGTAGCAGACACACTGAAGCATTTCTCCTCAGTCTAACCCAAAGGCCAACGTTATGGAGATGAAGTTCTTCCTAAAGAGGAGTGAATTGGAGTGCAATCCAAATGTTCTGGCATTGGCCAAAAGCAAAGATAGATAACTGAGATTTTCAGGGATACTATTCTATATTGTTTGATACATTGTATGCAATAACATATAATGTATGAATTCATGGGTTTTGAAGTTAGATATATTAGGAGCAAGTCCCAGCGCAGTTAATTACGAGCTATGTCTCCTTGGGCCCATTACTTATTTGTAAAATTTGTGACATTTAAATGAGATCATGTGGATACAGTACTCAGCTCAGTGCCTGACACATAGTAAGTATGTGGTCCACGGTATCCATTACTATCGTTACTGCGGTTATTATTCAGTAATTTTCCAAGGATACGTATCACAAGGGTCATGCTAGCTGTCAGTGTTTGAAAGCTAATGCATCTTTCTTCCATTAAAGAGGTGACAGGATGGGCTGGGAGCTATGAAACATGTCTTAGAAAGTGAGAAATATAAAAATGTAAGTCCAGAGATGGAGAGAAACTTTTAGCACTGAAATACCTTAGTAACATGATTTCCAGGTTTCGACAGACAGTAATCTTTCTTGAGAAAGGGTCACTCCAATGGGGCAAGGTACTC
Source organism: Mesoplodon bidens (assembly GCF_964165515.1). NCBI lineage: Eukaryota > Metazoa > Chordata > Mammalia > Artiodactyla > Ziphiidae > Mesoplodon > Mesoplodon bidens. The sequence goes on along the minus strand of NC_138162.1, from coordinate 16,809,916 downwards.
TAAAGCTTTAGCATGGTGATTGGTAGATATTTTTTCACACCATTACCCCAACCAAGGGAACAAAAAAAAAAAAATTAAAGTTAAAGTGTCCCAGGGCATTGAAGCTGCAAGCTGCAGATCTCATCATCTCCCTTCTCCAACAAGACATGGACAGACACCTATGCATTCTGCCACTTCCTCCTCTTCCTCTAATACTGCAACCTAGGTACTGAAATGTCATGATTTACATGTTTTAATGTGGGACTAACAGTTTACTTTCTTTTCTGATAATCCATCCACTTCTATCCAAGTCTTCTGTCCTACATTTTTGCATTCAGAGTTTTCTCTTTCTCATTCATAAGACACACCAGACATATTGTTTTTCTCTGCTCTGCATGAAGGCTTGTATCTCATGCCACAACACCTCTTCATTGTGCTACAAAGTATTTGTTGACTACCTACTATGTATACTGTGCTATGTGTTAGGGATGTGGGAAGCAAGAGTCCCTTATCTCAAGAGGAACACAGTCTAGTGGAAGAACGATGGATACAAGTTATGATGGAAACGCAGAGAACAGGAACTGAACCCAGACTATTGAGTATTCGAACTGTGGCAAGTCCTAATTAAGATGTACTGAAACTGTAAAATATACATCAAATTTCAGACTTAGTCTTGGAAAAGAATATACAATATCTCATTAATTATTATATTGAATCCATGTTAAAATGATAGTATTTTTTGATATATTGATTTAAATAAAACTACTATTAATTTTGGGGAGAGGGATAAATTGGGAGATTGGGATTGACATAAACACACTACTATATATAAAATAGATAAGTAATAATAAGAACCTACTGTACAGCATAGGGAACTCTACTTAATACTCTGTAATGGCCTATATGGGAAAAGAATCTAAAAAAAGAGTGGATATATGTATATGATAACTGATTCACTTTGCTGCACACCTGAAACTAACACAACATCGTAAATCAACTATACTCCAAAAAAATTAAAAAAAATAATTTCACTTGTTTATTTTTACTATTTAAAAGTGGCTACTAGAAAAATTAAACTTATACATGCATCTTTCATTTATGGCTTGCATTATTTTTTTTATATTTTTCTGAAGCACAATGTGCTTCATTAGAGAATTTTAAAAGACAGAATATGTGATCATATTTAGCAATATTTTTCAAAGATGGGTATTTCCTTAATATGATAAATATCCTGCTTAGTGGAGAGAAACACTAAACTCTAAAAACACTTCCATTAAAGTTAGAAACAAAGAACTCACCATCAACAGAAATAACAATGACAACAAAACCCACAGCTATTAGTTAATCTTTTTTTTTTTCTTTGCTGAAGGTGCTAGACAGTTCTGTGGGACAAGAGAAAGAATCACAGATATAAACATTGGGAATGAACATGTAAAAGTATCACTACTGTAGATAATATGATGGTATACTTGGAAAATCTAAGAGAATAAAGTGAAAACTTTTACAAATCATCAGATAATTCAATAAAGTGGATGGGAACAATATTAATATACTGAAATCAATAACCTTCACAATACAAATAACACATAGTTAAAACAGAAAATAAAATGGAAGAAAAGATTCAATTTAAAATAGCACTAGGGACTTCCCTGGTGGTGCAGTGGTTAAGAGTTCACCTGCCAATGCAGGGGACATGCGCTCGATCCCTGTCTGGGAGGATCCCACGTGTTGTGGAGCAACTAAGCATGTGCGCCACAACTACTGAGCCTGTGCTCTAGAGCCTGTGAGCCACAACTACTGAGCCCACACACCACAACTACTGAAGCCCGTGCACTTAGAGCCCATGCTCCACAACAGGAGACACCACCACAATAAGCCCGTGCACTGCAATGAGGAGTGGCCCCCGCTCACTGCAATTGGAGAAAGCCCATGCACAGCAACAAAGACCCAACACACCCAAAAATAAATAAATAAAATAAATTTTAAAAATATAAAATAGCAATAAATAATAAAATGGCCAAGATCTATATAAAGGAAAACTGTAAAATGTTCTTGAAGACTTGAACAAGTATAAAGACAGACCATGTTCTTGGATAGTAAAACAATATTTTTAATTAAACTTTTATTTTGAAGTAATTGTAGATTCACATATTGTTGTAAGAAATAATGCAGAAAGATCCCAGGTATACTTTATCTAGTTTCCTCCAATGAAAACACATTACAAAACTATAGTACAATATCACAAACATGAGATTGACATTAATACAGTCAAGACACAGAACATTTCCATCAGCAAAAGGGACTCTAATGGGGTCTTTTAGAGTAATATTCACTTCCATTCCCCCTCCTTCTATTTCTAAACCCTGGCAACCACCAGTCTGTCCTCCATTTCTATATTTTTTTCATTTCAAGAAAGGTAATATAAATGGAGTCATCGAGTATATAGCCTTTAGGGATGGGATTTTTCACTCAGCATAGTTATCTAGAGATTTATTAAGAAATTTGCGTATCAATCATTTATTCCTTTTTCTTACTGAGTTGTATTTAAGTTCCATATATTTTTCTTCATGTACTATATATGCTTAATCATTCACTCATTGATTGGTAACTGGATTGTTTCCAGTGTGGCACTATTATGACTAAAGTTGCCATGAAATTTTGTGTATAGATTTTTGTGTGATCATAAATTTTTATTTATCTGGAATAAATGTCCAGCAATTCAACTGCTGAGTCTTTTGGGAGCTACATATTTAGTTTTTTTAAAGAAACTGTCAAAGTATGTTCCAGAGTGATAGCACCATGTTACATTCTCACCAGCAATGTATGAGTCACTCAGTTTCTTCACATCCTTACCAGCATTTGATGTCACTATTTTTCATTTTAGTCATTCTTGTAGACATGTAGAGATATTATAGGCTGGTTTTGATTTGTAGTTCTCTTATGGCTAGTGACATTTAAATTTTTTCACGTGGTTATTCATCACCTGAGTATTGTATTTGGCAAAAGATCTGTTCATGACTTTTGCCCATTTTCTGAATGGATTTTTTTTCTCTGTTGAGTTATGAGAGTTCTTTATATATTCTAGATACTAGTCCTTTGTTGAATGTGTGGCTTGCAAATATTTTCATTCAGTCTGTAGCTTCTCTTTTCAGCCTTTAACAAGGTCTTTTGCAGAAAAAAAGTCTTAAATTCTGATGAAGACCAATTGATAAATTTATTTTTTTTTCCTTTTCTTTTTATGGATGGTACTTTTGGAATCTAGCTAAAGAACTTTTCACTTAAAAAAAAAAAAGAACTTTTCACTTAGCATTAGGTGTTCCATGAATTCCAAAGCTCTTTTATTAGATGCCTACACATTTGTATAAGAACTCTGCTTAGGCTCAGATCTCAAAGATGTTCTCCTATGTTTCTTCCAAAAGATATATAGTTTTATATTTAACATCTAAGTCTGATCTATTTTGAGTTAAATTTATATAAAATGTGTGGTTTAGGTGCAGGTTCTTGTTCTTTTTTTTTTTTTTCTCCTCCCTGTGGATGTCCAATTACTTCAGCACCATTTGTAGAAAAGGCTATCCTTCCTCCCTTGAATTGCGTTTACACCTTTGTCAAAAATCAATTGGTCATATTTGTGTGAATTCAGTTCTCAGTCCTTTATTTTTTTTCATTGATCAATGTGTCTATTTTTCCACCAACATTACACATCTGTGATGACTGTGGCTATATAGCAAATCTTGAAATCAGGTAGCCTGATTCCTTCAGTTTATTCTTCTTTTTTCAAAATTATTTTAATTATTCTTTTCCTTTTTCAGATATATTTCAAAATAATCTTGTCTATATATACAAAAAATCTTGCTGAGGCTTTGATAGAAATTATGGTAAACTTCTATGTCAATTTGGAGAAAACTGACATCTTAACTACGTTGAGTCTCCCAATCCCTGAACGTGGTGACTTAGTTATATTTTCTTTGATTTCATTCATTACTGTTTTATAGTTATCAGCATACAAGTATTATACATGTTTTGTTAGATTTGACCCTAAGTATCTGGGGTATTTTAGTGATTGTGAATGGTATGGTATTTTTTATTTCGATGTTCATGTATTCATTGCTAGTGTAAGAACAACATGGACAATGCATTATTTAGAAGTGTGTTGTTTAGTTTTCAAATGTTTTAAGATAGTCTTATTATCTTTCTGGTATTGATTTTTAGTTTTATTTTCTTGTGCAGAGAATGCATTCTATTTCATATCAATTCATTTAAATTTGTTGAGATTTATTTTACATCTGAGCGTGTGGTCTACTTTGGTGTAAGTATTATGGGTACTTGAAAAAAAATTGTGTATTCTGGTGTTGGGTGTAGTGTTCTATAAGTTTCAATTAGATACTCTTTTTGATGGTATTGTTGAGTTATTCTATATCCTTGCTTTTTTTTTTTTTGGTCTGGTTTTCTATCAATTGCTAAGAAATAAGTGTTGCAGTCACCAACTACAGTTGTGGATTTGTGTATTTATCCTTTAAGTTCCATCAATTTTTCTTCATGTATTTTACAGTTCTGTTTGGTCCACATACATTTAGGGCTGATATGTCTTCTTGGTGGATTGATCCTTCTATCATTATAAGATCTGTCTCTGTTTTGGGTAATTTTCTTTGCTCTGAAGTCTATTTATCTGTTATTAATATAGCTGTTCCTGCATTCTCTTGATTAATGTTTGCATAATGTATATTTTTCCATCATTTTACTTTTAACCTACCTGTATCATTGTATTTGAAGTGAGTTTCTTGTAGAGACCACACAGATAATACCCATTTAAAAATCCAGTCTGTCAATCTCTTGTCTTTTAATTGGAGTGTTTAGATCATTTAAAATGAATATAATGATTGATAGATGAGGGTTTAAGTCCTCCACTTGCTTTTTTGTTTGTTTTCTATTTACCTCTGTTTTGCATTCTTTCATTTTTTCTACCTTCCTGTGGGTAACTTGAACATCTTAGAATTCCATTTTGATTTAGCTATAGTGTTTTTGAGTATGTTTATTTTTTTAGTGGTTGCTTTAGGTATTACTTTTTTATTATTTATTCTTTCAGCACTTGAAAAACATTGTGTAACTTCTCTCTTACCTCCATAGTCTCTGATGAGAACTCTGGTATAATTCAAAGTGCCCCCCACAACTTCCTCATAGCTAAAGTATTATTATAGATACTTAAATGCATGCAGAAAACAGAGAACATCAGTCACCTTTCATGTAGAGAACTGGGTTGCTGGTGAATGGGGTAATATATTATTTTGTATTTTGAACTATATGTATATTTTAGCTATTAAAAGGCACGTTTAAGATTCCTCAGCCAAATGTTACCATATGTTAGGATGCCCCCAAAAAACTTTTAATCAGGGTAAAATGAGATCTGACAAAAATATTAGAGGAGGAGAGCAGGGTGTGGGTAAAGACAGGGAGTACTATCATTTTGATAGTGAGAGAAATTGAAAAGTGAGAAGTTGAGTGATATTGTGAACTGGTTAAGTATGCAAACACTTGTGTTAGGCAAACCAAGAAGCATATACACATTTGGTTACTTCCTAGCTAGAAGACCAGGGACTAGTTCCTTAACTTTTCTGAGCTTTAGTTTCCACATGTGTACAATGGTGATGATAAAACCAGCCTTATGTTGTGAAGAATGATGAAATAATTTGGTATGTGCACACTACATACACAGGGTGTGACATATAGCAGGGTTTCAATATAGGAAAGTTATTATTCTTTTATTTCTTTCTTGTATTTATAACAATACATACACTCATCTAAAAATATTATTTCATGAGAAATAGGATCATATCATAAAACTCTAAAAAACTGTTCTGCAAACTTTGGCCTTAATTTAAAATATTATGAGCACTTTTCCCTGTCAGGGCATGTGATTTTACCTCAATTTTTAAAATGGCTAAGCACTAATCCTCTGTTTGCAAGTACTACGATTTATGACTTTATTCCACAGACAGTACTGTTAGGTTTTTTCCTAATATTCTATTCTTACAAATAAGGCTGAGTGAACACCTTAGACCCCTATGTTTTGCACTTATTTTGTAGGATTTTTCCTATATTAGATTATTATTTCTATTTAAGTGGTCACAAAGTTTGGTTAACAAATGAATTTTCTCTAAGTCAGCAAAGCTTCTCAGAACTCTTTGCCTTTCATTTCAAGATGGGTCCACTTGAAGGTATTCCTCTGTAGGACTAGAGGATGAAAATCACCAGTGTGACCCCAGTGGAGAGTATCCTGGTCTCTGCAATTTCTCTAATCACTCTCTTCAGCTTGATGGATGCTGAAGGAGATAGATGCCTGTTGGTTGGGTAATTTCTACAGAGCTATAATGGTAGATTATTTTTAAGTGAGCAAAACTCAAGCAGCACATTCTGGTAATGAGGTGGGAAGGAGAGTAATGGGTAAAGTTCAGGGTATGAAAACATCATGATAAAGAAAACTGCTTTTGAGCAGAATGACTAGGAGAGTGATTAAGGGGCAATGTTGGGAATGAAATGATCCCAGGCACAGCAGAAAGAGCAAGGAACCACAGAGCTTAGATGGGCTTTGAAAGGTCATCCAGTCCTTTCCCTCCTTATAGGTAGAATTACTGACTGTTAGAGTAGGAAGGTGTCTAGAGACCTGTGGATCTGTGCCAATCAATAGGAGTCTGTTCAACCCCACAGACAAAGCCTCAGGGGTTCAAGAAGCCTATGTGCCTTTTATTTGGAAGAGTTTTAAATATACAAAACAAATCCAACAAACAAAAGCACAGCAGAATAATATTGCAAACAATCCTTTACTCAGCTGCTTAGAATTAACAAATATTTAGATTGTTATTTTGCCTTACACTTAAGAAATAAAACGCAGCAGATAAAATTGAAGACTCAGCCTCTCGTAGCTCCCTCTTCTTTTAGTCTGCCAGAATGTTATGTATGTGAGTGTGTGTGTGTGTACAGTTAGCAAAAGTAGCTGTCATACATCCTTCCCTTTCTTGCATGCTCATGGCACCATTCTTATCAAGAAGTAAAGTCTATTTCCCCTCCCCCTGTATCTGGGATTGTGACCTGTATTGACCAACAGAATGCAGCAGAGGTGACATTTTAGGGCTTCTAACCCCCGGCCTTAAGAAGTCTGAAAGCTTCTGAGTCTTCCCTCCACAAAGCCAGCTGTCATGTAAGAAAGCCAAATACCCAGAGTTCACTATTTAATGAGGAAACCCAAGCTAGCCACGTGAAAAAGGCCACGTCGAAGAACACTGAGGTTCCAGATATGTGAATTAATTCATGGAACTTCTGGCCTAGACCATTTGTAGCTGAATTCAGCTGACTGAGCGACCCATCCAAGGCCACATGGAACAAAAGACCCATCCAGTTGAGCCAGGTCAGCCAACAAAATTATGAGGAAAAAAATATGTTATTATTTTAAACCACTAAGTTTTGGGGTAGTTGATTATGCAACAGTAGATAAATAAAATATGCATATATATTTATACCAATAAAATATTAATAGTGTATATAAACAACAGCTGTTTCAACTAATGGGCAAATAAACCTCTATCAAACTGGTCCTCCCAAGGATAACAATAAATAATGGACAAAATATTAAAAAGCAACTACTTCAAGGCAATGGAAAGGGAGCAGAAGTAGGTATATCCTGGAGGGGACTTGACACTTGGAGAAAAAATGAGGTCTTCCTTTTCATAGCTTATCTCAGCATGAGGGCAGTCCATAGTCTGCTCCATGCAGAGCAGTTAAAACTCTGATAGAAGGCACACAGCCTTTCTGGCTTCAAAAACACAAGTTAGAGTTTGGAGCAATCATATTTACTGGAAAGTGAGGGGCAGATCTTAGAAAGGACAGAGCCAGAGATGGACAGCCCAAATTCTGTATATAAATTCTTCCCAAATCTCTGTCTGACAGCTGAATCACTCATGCATGGAGCAGAGTTTAAATAAGCTAGCTACGGCTAAAAGAACTGAACTTTGAGCTGCTGTCCAAGAGACAGAGTTTGCATTCTGTACCCAACCATGTTATCTTCTATTAAAACAAACAAGCAGAACCCCTCACTTTTTCAATGAGTCCAGAAGAATCTGCCATCTCCATACCATAACATTTTCAATATCTAGCAGATAACCATAAATAACTTGATATATGAAGAGACAAGAGCATGAGACACATCCTCAAAGGTATAATGACTTTCCCAACAGCAGAACCTACCATTTAATGAATGACTCTATGCTTCAGGACATACTCTATGTACTTTTACACATATTATGTAAATCCTCATGGCAGCTCTATTATGTTGATACAATAACCTTATCAGTCAATATGGAATTAAGAAAGCAGAAACCAGTTTAGGTATTTCAGGCAAAGAGACATCAAACATATAAATATAGAAATTTGAGCTATTTAATAGTTAGAAGGACCAGAATCGCACTTCCCCTCCCCCCCAAAGGGCAGTGTTATCCAGATATAAAGAACTGTGAGAAGCCACTACTATCCTAAAATGCCTCACTAGGTCATCGACTGCTACTATTGCAGGAGTTGGCCATTGCACAGCTGCTACAAGAGCCTGCTATGGCCACCAATTCCATGGAAGGGAAGTTCCCTTGTCTGTTGCTACCAGCATCTCTGTAGGGGTCAATCTTAGTCTGCTGCCACCACTGAGGCTGCTATCAAAAGAAGAATGACCCTTCCTTTCTTTTACCATATCATCTTGCAGAAGTGCTTTACATTGGTGGAACCTACATTGGAATATTACTGGTAAGGATGCAGAGGAAATGTAGTTTCTAATCTTCTAGGCCTTGTAATACAGGGAGGAACTTAGAGGAGCAGGGAGAGTGTAAATATGAATAGATATTATTCAGCACAATTGCCATTATTATTTACAGAACAGAAACAATTTTAAGCCACTTGCCCAAGATCACACATCTAGGAAGCAGTGGTTAGCATTAGAACTCAGAAAGCTTAACTCCAGAGGTAGTGTTCTTAATATGATGGACATTTACCTTGTTTTTAATTATTTAATATTATAAACAAAGTCACAGAGAATATTTTTTCTTTGGGTCCACATGCTAATTATCATTTTGATAATGACTTAAAAATAATTTTGCATTCCTTAGATTTTTCTAAATTACAACGTTACAATCAAGACTACTATCTAATTTCAAAACCTGTATTTCTATTTGTTTTTCATAATTATGTCAATGCTAGATTATGATGCCAAGTGGCAGCATTTAACTTTTAATGTGTTGGTAAGCAAGTTTGACAGCATGTAGCTTTCACATCCTAATGTCACAATGACAATATTTGCTCTACATCTGCCACTGTATTCATTAATCCTTTAACACTTATTATGACAAAATTACTCTTTCTCAGCAATGGGTTGTATTCAAAAGATATTTTCATGGACTATGAAATTAATTTATTGACTTAGTTGATAAATTAAGAATTTAATTTGACATCATGAAAATGATTCAGTGAAGGGGAGTGTCACTATCTTGAATGTTGCAGGCTAATGAGAAAACCATACTGGCTAAAGACTTCAGAATAAATGATGCATTTGAGAGCCAAGTGACCTCATGGCAAGCTATAGGGACAAATAGTCCTTGGCAGTTTGAACAAAGAAAAGTGGAGGGAGAATTGAGTCATCAGAAGGCACACAATGATGTTCCTAAAAGAGAACAAAACAAAACATGTGCCTTTGCACTTACTGTTATAATTAAGTTTTGAGCAAAACTGGGACATAGAGCTCTTCTTTATATATATTATTTAATATGAGTTTAGCAATAAATTTGTGAGTAAAAACATTAGGAAGAATTCATGTGTATATAAGTAAAGGTATATAAATATACATGCACATACTTATTAACCTATTGTAAGGTATTACTACCAAGGTAGGTTCTGTTATAGTAACTGATAGATTCAAAAATCTTAGTTTTTAATCCAATCAATGTTTACTTCTCACTAACATAACAATCCAAGGTCATAGGTGGCTCAACTTCATACGATAATTCAGTTTTTTTCTATCTTGAAACTCTGCCATTCTCTGAGCCTCATCAACATCACCATTTACATCCAGCAAAAAGAAGGAAAGAACTCAGAAGCTTATATAAGTCGGCATGGAAGTGAAACAGACCATTTCCAATCACATGCCTTGGAGACCAAACAGAATGTACAGTCTTATTTGCCTAAAAAAATCAGACAGAGTTTGGGAGTGCCAGAGCAACTGGGAATTAAAAGGGGGAAACGCTAGAAGCGGGGGAGCCACAGAAAATTAATTCTAAAATCTGATTATTAGCTTCCCTCGAATCCTTGGCTGACTCCTGACATGCATGCCAGAGGCGTGAAAATGCAAGTGGTCCACAGGCAAACTAGTACCTGGAATCCTTAGATTTCTGATCAGAGGTTTCAGCAGCTCCCTACCTTATGGAAGGCAGAGTTTTGGGTTTAGGTCAAGTTACACAGAGGGAATTGGTAAACACCTTGGGCTTATATTAGAAGGATGACACAGAAGAAAATAACAGGTCTCAGATTAAGGGATTTGTTTTAGAACTCAGGAAAAAACTGGAATAGGTAGGTCACCTTTCCAAGACCCGAATCTAAACCTCTAAGATCCAGTTGATCTGCTAGTAACTTAACTGTCTGCCAGAACAAAACTCACCACTATATAGAGGAAGATAACAGAATCTAGAATCTTCACTGTTTATTATTCACAATATCTAGTTTACCATAAAAGACAGGTATACCTTGGAGATACTGTGGGTTTAGTTCCAGACCACTGAAATAAAGCAAGTATCACAATAAAGCAAGTCACACAAACTTTTTGGTTTCCCAGTGCATACAAAAGTTATGTTTATACTATACTGTAGTCTATTAAGTGTACAATATCATTTTGTTAAAAAATGCACATACCTTAATAAAAAAAATACTTTATTGCTGAAAAAATGCTAACCATCTTCTAAGCCTTTGGTGAGGCATAATCTTTTTGCAATAGCAACATCAAAGATCACTGATCACATATTACTATAATAAATATAATAATAATGGAAAAGCTTGAAATATTGTGAGAATTACCAAAATGTGACACAGAGATACGAAGTGAGCAAACGCTGTTGGAAAAAAAGGCGCTAACAGACTTGCTTGATAGCAGGGTTGCCACAAATCTTCAATATTGTGGCAAAACACAGTAACTGCAAAGCATAAAGCAAAGCACAATCAAACGAGGTATACCTGTAATTATTAGACATATACTAAATATAACAATATGATCTGTAGTCAAAAGAAAAATCATTCAATAGAAACACAGACAATCAAATATTGGAATTAGCAGACAGGACTTAAAAAAAAGAGAAATATGATAAACAATTTTCAGGAAAACTTTAATGTAATTAGTGAAAAGTTGTGGAATTTCAGGAAAATATTAAAACTGTAACAATGAACAAAATGAATATTCTAAAACTGAAAGGTAAAAATTAAAACTTCCTGCCTGAAATTTAAAAAAAAAATGGGTTTAGCAGTAGATCGAAAAATAACAGAGCCTCAATGACTTTTGATAAAATATCAAGTGTTAGTTTATCTAGCATGTTAACTGAAATCTCAGAAGGAAATGAAGAGAAAGAATAAGGCAGAATGATATGTGAAGAAATATTGGTAAAAATTATTCCACATTTAAACAGAAATAGAAACAGAGATTGAAAAAATTTAGAAAACTTCAAGCAGGAAAAACATGAAGAAAACCAAACATAAGCACATCATAGTCAAACTACTGATAGCAAGAGAAAAAGAGATTAAGAAAAAATCTTAATGGCAGGCAGAGAAAAAATGTACATATACATACAGGGAATGCTGGCTAAATTCTTGCCAGAAACAATGGAAGATATAAATCAATGTGACGACCTTTAAAGTGCTGAGAAAAACAATAACCAAAATAACTGTCAACTAGAATTATTAATCCAATAAAAATTTATTTTGAAATTGAACTTGAAATAAATATAATTTCAGACAAATATAGGTTGAGGCCATTTTTTCCACTCCAAAAAATACTAAAGGAAATTATTTAAGCGTAACGAAAATGCTAACAGATAGAAATTCATATATACAGAGAGTAATAATGAGAACTGAAAATAGTCAATATGTGGGTAAACAAATATAAAATTATTTTTTCTTAAATTATTTACAAGTTAATTGACTAAGAAAAAATAATAATATATTTGGTGTTTATATCATATGAAGTGGAAAATATATGACAAAAGAAGAATGAGAGGCAATGTACATGAAATTATACTGTAGTAAAGTTCTTACAATGTATATGATATGGTACAGTATTAATTTAATATATATTGTGAGAAGTTAAGGTTACATATTTTAATACTAGAGTAACTAGTAAAACATAAATAAATAAAACAAAGAAGCATAGGTTTTAGGGACTTCCCTGGCTGTCCAGTGGTTAAGACTCAACGCTTCCACTGCAGGGGGCACGGGTTGGATCCCTGGTCAGGGAACTAGGATCCCACATGCCACGCAGCATGGCCAAAGAAAAAGCAGCATAGGTTTTAAGTAATTACAGACAGATGAAATGGGATACTAATAGTACTTCCTTAACTCCAAAGAATAATGGATTTAAGTGACATAGAACAAAGAACAGGATCTATTAAGAGGAAAAAAATAGCAAGATGGTTGGCTTAAACTCAATTATATTAATAATTATATTAAATGTAAATGGAGTAAATACTTTGGTTAAAATGGGGAAAATTTTCAGCATAGATTAAAAAAACAATGTCCCAAACATATGCTATTTAGAAGAGTCACAGTTCATTAGGAAGTTCAAAGTAACAGGATAGGAAAAGATCTACTACACAAACTCCAAACCAAGGAAAATTGCAGTTGCTATACTGGTATCAAACAAGGTCAATTTCAAGACAAGACATCCTGCTAGAGATAAAGAGGGACATTTCAAATGATTAAAAAGTCAATTCTCAGGAAGGCATGATGACGTAAATGTGTATCATCTTTTTTTTTTAACATCTTTATTGGAGTAAAATTGCTTTACAATGCATGTTAGTTTCTGCTGTGAATCAGCTATACATCTACATATATCCCCATATCTCCTCCCTCTTGCGTCTCCCCTTCCACCCTCCCTATCCCACCCCACTAAGTGGACACAAAGCACTGAGCTGATCTCCCTGTGCTAAGTGGCTGTACATCTGGGAGTGTATATATATCAATGCCACTCTCTCACTTGGTCCTGGCTTCCCCTTCCCCTTCCCCATGACCTCAAGTCCATTCTCTACATCTGCGTCTTTATTCCTGCCCTGACCCTAAGTTCTTCAGGACCCTTTTTTTTTTTTTTTGGATTCCATATATATGTGTTAGCATACAGTATTCGCTTTTCTCTTTCTGACTTACTTCACTCTGTATGACAGTCTCTAGGTCAATCCACCTCACTATAAATAACTCAATTTCGTTTCTTTTTATGGCTGAGTAATAGTCCATTGTATATATGTGCCACATCTTTATCCATTCATCTGCTAATGAACACTTACGTTGCTTCCATGTCCTGGATATTGTAAATAGAGCTACAATGAATATTGTGGTATAGGACTCTCTTTGAATTATGGTTTTCGCAGGGTATATGCCCAGTAGTGGGATTGCTGGGTCGCCGGTAGTTCTATTTTTATTTTTTTAAGGAACCTCCATACTGTTCTCCATAGTGGCTGTATCAATTTACATACCCACCAACAGTGCAAGAGGGTTCCCTTTTCTCCAAACCATCTCCAGCTTTTATTGTTTGCAGACTTTTTGATGATGGTCATTCTGACCGGTGTGAGGTGATACCTCATTGTTGTTTTGATTTGCATTTCTCTAATGATTAGTGACGTTGAGCATCCTTTCATGTGTTTGTTGGCAATCTGGATATCTTCTTTGGAGAAACGTCTATTGTTTGTTGTTTGTTTTTTTGATATTGAGCTGCATGAGCTGCTTCTATATTTTGGAGATTAATCCTTTGTCACTTGCTTCGTTTGCAAATATTTTCTCCCATTCTGAGGGTTGTCTTTTCATCTTGTTTATGGTTTCCTTTGCTGTGCAAAAGCCTTTAAGTTTCATTAGGCCCCGTTTGTTTATTTTTACTTCCATTTCTCTAGGAGGTGGGTCAAAAAGGATCTTGCTGTGGTTTATGTCATAGAGTGTTGTGCCTATATTTTCCTCTAAGAGTTTTATAGTCTCTGGCCTTACATTTAGGTCTTTAATCCATTTTGAGTTTATTTTTGTGTATGGTGTTAGGGAGTGTTCTAATTTCATTCTTTTACATGTAGCTGTCCAACTTTCCCAGCACCACTTATTGAAGAAGCTGTCTTTTCTCCATTGTATATTCTTGCCTCCTTTGTCATAGATTAGTTAACCATAGGTACATGGGTTTATCTCTGGGCTTTCTATCCTGTTTCATTGATCTATATTTCTGTCTTTGTGCCAGTACCAAATTTTTTGATTACTGTACCTTTGTAGTATAGTCTGAAGTCAGGGAACCTGATTCCTCCAGCTCCATTTTTCTTTCTCAAGATTGCTTTGGCTATTTGGGGACTTTTGTGTTTCCATACAAATTGTGAAATTTTTTGTTCTAGTTCTGTGAATAATGCCATTGGTAGTCTGATAGGGATTGCACTGAATCTGCAGAGTGCTTTGGATAGTATAGTCATCTTAACAATGTTGATTCTTCCAATCCAAGAACATGGTATATCTCTCCATCTGTTTGTATCATCTTTAATTTCCTTCATCAGTGTCTTATAGTTTTCTTCATACAGGTCTTTTGTCTCCTTAGGTAGGTTTATTCCTAGGTATTCTATTCTTTTTGTTGCAGTGGTAAATGGGAGGGTTTCCTTAATTTCTCTTTCAGATTTTTCATCATTAGTGCATAGGAATGCAAGAGATTTCTGTGTATTAATTTTGTATCCTGCTACTTTACCAAATTCATTGATTAGCTCTAGTAGTTTTCTGGTAGCATCTTTAGGATTCTCCATGTATAGTATCATGTCATCTGCAAACAGTGACAGTTTTACTCCTTCTTTTCCAATTTTTATTCATTTTATTTCTTTTTCTTTTCTGATTGCCATGGCTAGGACTTCCAAAACTATGTTAAATAAGAGTGGCGAGAGTGGACATCCTTGTCTTGTTCCTGATCTTAGTGGAAATGCTTTCAGTTTTTCGTCACTGAGTATGACGCTTGCTGTGGGTTTGTCATATATGGCCTTTATTATTAGCTTTTGTTTGTTGGAAGGTTTTGAATCACAGTTTCAACTTCAGTGCTTGTGATTGGTCTGTTCATATTTTCTATTTCTTCCCGGTTCAGTCTTGGAAGGTTGTGTTTTTCTAAGAATTTGTCCATTTCTTCCAGGTTGTCCATTTTATTGCCTTATAATTGCTTGTAGTAATCTCTCATGATCCTTTGTATTTGTGCAGTGTCAGTTGTTACTTCTCCTTGTTCATTTCTAATTCTATTGAATTGAGTTTTCTCCCTTTTTTTCTTGATGAATCTGGCTAAATGTTTTATCAATTTTGTTTATCTTCTCAAAGAACCAGATTTTAGTTTTAATGATCTTTGTTATTGTTTCCTTCATTTCTTTTTCATTTATTTCTGCTCTGATCTTTATGATTTCTTTCCTTTGCTAACTTTGGGTTTTTTGTTCTTCTTTCTCTAACTGCTTTAGGTGTAAGGTCAGGTTCTTAATTGGAGATGTTTCTTGTTTCTAGAGGTAGGATATTATTGTTATAAACTTCCCTCTTAGAACTGCTTTTGCTGCATCCTGTAGGTTTTTGGTTGTTGTGTTTTCATTGTCATTTGTTTCTAGGTGTTTTTTGATTTCCTCTTTGATTTCTTCAGTGAGTTCTTGGTTATTTAGTAGTGTATTGTTTCGCCTCCATGTGTTTGTATTTTTTACAGCTTTTTTCCTATAATTGATATCTAGTTTTATAGCATTATGGTTGGAAAAGATACTTGATACAATTTCAATTTTCTTAAATTTACCAAGGCTTGATTTGTGACCCAAGATATGATCAATCCTGGAGAATGTTCCATGAGTACGTGAGAAGAAAGTGTATTCTGTTGTTTTTGGATGGAATGTCCTATAAATATCAATTAAGTCCATCTTGTTTAATGTATCATTTAAAGCTTGTGTTTCCTTATTTATTTCCATTTTGGATGCTCTGTCCATTGGTGAAAGTGGGGTGTTAAAGTCCCCTACTATTATTGCGTTACTGTTGATTTCCCCTTTTATGGCTGTTAGCAGTTGCCTTATGCATTGAGGTGCTCCTGTGTTGGGTCCATAAATATTTACAATTGTTGTATTTTCTTCTTGGATTGAACCCTTAATCATTCTATGGTTTTCTTCTTTGTCTCTTGTAACAGTCTTTATTTTAAAGTCTATTTTGTCTGATATGAGAATTGCTACTCCAGTTTTCTTTTGATTTCCATTTGCATGGAATATCTTTTTCCATCCCCTCACTTTCAGTCTGTATGTGTCCCTAGGTCTGAAGTGGGTCTCTTGTAGACAGCATTTATACGGGTCTTGTTTTTGTATCCTTTCAGCCAGTATATGTCTTTTGATTGGGGCATTTAATCCATTTACATTTAAGGTAGTCATCGATATGTATGTTCCTATTAACATTTTCTTAATTGTTTTGGGTTTGGTATTGTAGGTCTTTTCCTTCTCTTGTATTTCCTGCCTAGAGAAGTTCCTCTAGCATTTGTTGTAAAACTGATTCGGTGGTGCTGAATTCTCTTAGGTTTTGCTTGTCTGTAAAGGTTTTAATTTCTCTGTCGAATCTGAATGAGATCCTTGCTGGGTAGAGTAAATTTGGTTGTAGGTTTTTCCCTTCCATCACTTTAAATACGTCCTGTCACTCCCTTCTGGTTTGCAGAGTTTCAGCCGAAAGATCAGCTGTTAACCTTATGGGTATTCCCTTGTATGTTATTTGTTGCTTTTTCCTTGCTGCTTTTAATATTTTTTCTTTGTATTTAATTTTTGATAGTTTGATATGTGTCTTGGTGTGTTTCTCTTTGGATTTATCCTGTATGGGATTCTCTGTGCTTCCTGGACTTGATTGACTATTTCCTTTCCCATATTAGGAAAGTTTTCAACTATAATCTCTTCATATATTTTCTCAGTCCCTTTTATTTTTCTCTTCTTCTTCTTGGACCCCTATAATTCGAATGTTGGTGTGTTTAATGTTGTCCCAGAGGTCTCTGAGACTGTCCTCAATTCTTTTTTTCTTTTTTCTTTATTCTGCTCTGCAGTAGTTATTTACATTATTTTATCTTCCAGGTCACTTATCCATTCTTCTGCCTCAGTTATTCTGCTATTGATTCCTTCTAGATAATTTTTAATTTCATCTATTGTGTTGTTCATCATTGTTTGTTTGCTCTTTAGTTTTGCTAGGTCCTTGTTAGACATTTCTCGTATTTTCTCTAGTCTATTTCCAAGATTTTGGATCATCTTTACTATCATTATTCTGAATTCTTTTTCAGGTAGACTGCCTACTTCCCCTTCATTTGTTTGGTCTGGTGGGTTTTTACCCTGCTCCTCATCTGCTGCATATTTCTCTGTCTTCTCATGTTGCTTAACTTACTATGTTTGGGGTCTCCTTTTCGCAGGCTGCAGGTTCATAATTCCCAATGTTTTTGGTGTCTGCCCCCAGTGGGTAATTTGGTTCAGTGGGTTGTGTAGGCTTCCTGGTGGAGGGCACTAGTGCCTTTGTTCTGGTGGATGAGGCTGGATCTTGTCTTTCTGGTGGGCATGACTGCATCTGGTGGTGTGTTTTGGGGTGTCTGTGAACTTATTATAAATTTAGGCAGCCTCTTTGCTAATGGATGGGGCTGTGTTCTTTTCTTGCTAGTTGTTTAGCATAGGGTATCCAGCATTGTAGTTTGCTGGTCGTTGAGTGGAGCTGAGTCTTAGCGTTGAGATTGAGATCTCTGGGAGAGCTTTCACTGTTTGATATTACATGGGGCCAGGAGGTCTCTGGTGGACCAATGTCCTGAACTCAGCTCTCCCACCTCAGCAGCTAAGGCCTGACACCCGGCTGGAACACCAAGACCCTGTCAGCCACACGGTTCAGAAGAAAAGGGAGAAAACAAAAGAAAGAAAAAATAAATAAAATAATTAAAATTTAAAAATGACAGAAATATTATTAAAAAAATATTTTAAAAGTAAGAAAAGGGCTTCCCTGGTGGCACAGTGGTTGAGAGTCCGCCTGCCGATGCAGGGGACACGGGTTCGTGCCCCGGTCCGGGAAGATCCCACATGCCGTGGAGCGGCTGGGCCCGTGAGCCATGGCCGCTGAGCCTGCGCGTCCGGAGCCTGTGCTCTGCAATGGGAGAGGCCACAACAGTGAGAGGCCCAAGTACGGCAAAAAAAAAAAAAGTAAGAAAAAAGAAAAAAAGAACAAAGAGAGCGACCAAACCAAAGAACAAATCCACCAATGATAACAAGCATTAAAATCTATACTAAAAAAACAAAACAAGCAAACAAACAAACAAACAAAAACCGGACAGACAGAACCCCAGTATGAATGTTGAAAGCAAAGCTATACAGCAAAATCACACAAAGAAGCATACCCATACACACTCATAAAAAGAGAAAAAGGAAAAAAAATATATATATATATAAAAAAGGAAGAGAGCAACCAAATCAATAAACTAATCTACCAGTGATAACAAGCCCTAAATACTAAACTAAGATAAACATAAAACTGGAAACAAATTAGATGCAGAAAGCAAACCGCAAGTCTACAGTTCCTCCCCAATTCCAGAACCTCAATTTTGGGATGATTCATTGTCTATTCAGGTATCCCAAAGATGCAGGGTACATCAAGTTGATTGTGGAGATTTAATCTGCTGCTCCTGAGGCTGCTGGGAGAGATTTCCCTTTCTCTTGTTTGTTCGCACAGCTCCTGGGGTTCAGCTTTGGATTTGGCCCTGCTTCCACATGTAGGTCACCTGAGGGCAGCTGTTCCCCACCCAGACAGGACGGGGTTAAAGTAGCAGCTGATTAGGGGGCTCTGACTCACTGAGGCCAGGGGAGGGAGGGGTACGGAATGCAAGGTGGCGGCAGAGGCCAGCGTGACGTTGCAGCAGCCTGAGGTGCAACATGTGTTCTCCTGGGGAAGATGTGCCTGGATCACAGGACCCTGGAAGTGGCGGGCTGCACAGGCTCCCATGAGGGGAGGTGTGGTTAGTGACCTGTGCTTGCACACAGGCTTCTTGGTGGCTGCAGCAGCACCCTTAGCGTCTCATGCCCGTCTCTGTGTCTCTGCTGATAGCTGCAGCTCACAGCTGTCTCTGGAGCTCATTTAGGCAGTGCTCTGAATCCCTTCTCCTCACGTACCATGAAACAATGGTCTCTTGCCTCTTAGACAGTTCCAGACTTTTTTCCAGACTCCCTCCTGGCTAGCTGTGGAACACTAGCCCCTTGAGGCTGTTTTCACATAGCCAACCCCAGTCCTATCCCTGGCATCTGACCTCCGAAGCAGAAGCCTCAGCTCCCAGCCCCAACCTGCCCCGGCGGATGAGCAGACAAGCCTTTCAGGCTGGTGAGTGCTGGTCGGCACTGATCCTCTGTGCGGGAATCTCTCTGCTTTGCCCTCTGCACCCCTATTGCTGTACTCTCCTCCATGGCTCTGAAGCTTCCCCCAGTCCACCCTCCATCTCCACCAGTGAAGGGGCTTCCCAGTGTGTGGAAGCTTTTCCTCCTTCACAGCTCCCTCCCAGAAGTGCAGGTCCCATCCCTATTCTTTAGTCTCTCTTTTCTCTTTTCTCTTTTGCCCCGCATAGGTACGTGGAGAGTTTCTTGCCTTTTGGGAAGTCTGAGGTCTTCTGCCAGCATTCAGTAGGTGTTCTGTAGGAATTGTTCCCCATGTTGTTGATGTATTTTTGATGTTTCTGTGGGGAGGAAGGTGATCTCCACATCTTACTCCTCTGCCATCTTGAAGGCCCCCCGCCCCGTATCTTCTTAATGAGAAATTTCAAATACATTGATAAATCTATAGGGAGAAATAGGACCAAAGCTATATTTTCTACCCCTGCAAAGGTGTTAAAACTATAGCCTTTATCCCAAAGAGCAAATGTTTGGACCAAATATTACTGAAGTTCTCTTTGGTATTCCCTTAGAGTATTTATGACTGTTTGTTTCTGGAATTTAGGAATATATTTTTAATTTTAGCTTATTTTCCCTATTGAGTTAGTTTTGTCTTTATTTCCTGTTAAAAATAATTGTGCATTTCTAGGTATTATAGACAAAAGTGGGGCAGTGTGCATTTGTTCAGACTGCCAGTATGCCTGAACTAAAAATCACGGACCAACACAAATCTTATATGATGCATTGTGACAGCTTCTAAAGGGTGGAGAGCAAAACTAGAGTCTGCAAGCAGGTGAAAGTAGGTAAGAAAAATGACTACTATGTAGTGAGCCCACACTATCACCAAGGCTCATGCTGAATACTTTACATACATCACATACCTAATTCTTGCAATATCCTATAAGGTAAGTATCATTTTGCTAGTTTTAGATTTGAGGATACTGCCTGAGATCACATAGCTTATAGACAGTAGATATGAGCTACAGATTCTGTTTCCCATGACTCTAAAGTCTGTATCTCTATATCACCAAACGAACCTCTACCAGTGATGAGTAAATAAGACCTATGCTAAGGAAGATGGAGGAACAACAATGCATCTTTGACACAGCACAACTGTGACATGCAAGTCTGATCATTAAATGACTGAGGGAGTCAAGGAAAAGAAACTGGAAAAGGCAGAGGAAAGAGAAAAAAACAGTTAAACATCTTTTCAGAATAAAACCTTGGTGCTACATTGTAGCCTGGCTCTCACCTACTCCCTGGGTTGCCTTAGACAAGACTCTCTCCCTTTCTGACACCTGATTTTCTCATCCATAAAATGAGGGAAGTAGAGGGACACATTTTGAAGGTGGCATCCAGGTCAAAATTTCCATCCTTCTCAGACCAGGCTGCCAATTTCCCCATGCCAGGCACAGTGGCCAAAAAATGCACTACAGGACCTTGTCAAATTTGTATCAGCAGGAGAAGCAAAGGTAGAGAAACCACCTCAGGCCAAACTCGTTAACAGTTGTTTCATTAATCACAGTTTGTGTTTCAAATCCAAAGACAATCTGTCCAATTAGCATTAAAGCTCTGGCAGCCATGGGGAGACCTTTAGGAAAAGGCAATTTGACACAATTGCTAATAATGCTCACATTTAGAAAAGTGGCTCCCAAACATAACATTCTCCTGGTGACAGCCAGAGTCCTGTCCAAAGAGGGAGCACAGGCTTCAGGCACCTCCACAATCTGACCCCTTCTCTCCACCCAGCCTCACTGCCCTGGATGCCCATAACATACCAGTTGCCTTAGCAAGACCAGTTTTCCAGAACACACCACTGTCACTCACACCTCTGTACCCTTGTCCATTTGAACCCACAGCCTGTTGTCAACCCAAGTTCATGTGCCCAACACACAGTGAAGCCAAACAAACCAAAATGTTGGAGTTTGGAGCAGAGAAAGGTTTATTGCAAGGGCCAAGCAAGGAGTATGGGCAGCTCATGCCCAAAAGACCCAAATCCTCTGATGGCTTTCAGGGAAGAGTTTTTAAAGGCAAAATTTAGGGTGAGGGCTGCAGGGTGAGTGTCTTCTTCTGATTGGTTGGTGGTGAGGTAACAGGTAGTATTCTAGGAATTCTGTGCCTAGCTTGGAGTTACTATTCTTCACCTGGGTGGGGGGTCCTTAGTTCCTGTAGAAGAACTCAAATATATGTATCAGATCGTTACGTATATCCACTGGAGGGGAGCTAGGTCTCTGCTTTATAGCTGCACTATAATTTATTGACTGCTTTTTTCTTCGGTTCTGCATTCCCTTACTTCCCTAATTAGGAACTGTTTGAATCTGCCCTTTGTAACTCAAGGAAGGCCTACACAGAGAAGGTTTTTGTACCCAGGAGGAACCCGCAGGGTCCAGCCCACATGCCTTCCTGATTATTCTATGGTCTAGTCTAAGCTCCTCCATATTATATTTCCAGTAATACTTATTTCAACAAATAATTGTTGAGCTGTGTTGAGACTTGGGTTTGAACCTCATTTCAATCAATCATCAATTTAGGCATGCTTTATGTTTTTATTTTCAAATAATACATATACACAGACAAAAACATTCTAATACTACAAAGGGCTATACAGTAAAACCTAAATCTCCCTTTCTCTCCAGCTACCAGGATCCTCCTTGAATGCATTCTCAGTTAACAATATTTTTTATTTTCTTCCAAAGATGTGCATATAAGAATATAAATAAATAAAAATTTCCCCCCACACAAATAGTAATATATTAGGCACACTACTTTACCCCTGACTGAACAAAGTATCTGGGAGATTGTTCCATATCAGTACATATAAAATTTACCTCTCTGAGCATCAGTGCCTTTATAGGTGAAGTGGCATAATAAAATGATTCAAGCCTTGCTCTTGGGTGCCTACTCTGGGTACATACCTGGTCCCTGAGTGCACAGCACTTAGGACACTGGTTTATAATTGTCTGTTAGTACTTTGTGCAACTCTGGCAACCAATTATTGATATTTGTGGAGTGAATGGCTGTGAATCTAAGGAAACTGTGGAGGTGTGATAGTCACTTTTATGTGTCAGTTGACTGGGCTAAGGAAGGCTGAGTAAGACATTATTTCTGGGTGTGTCTGTGAGGGTGTTCAGGAAGAGTAGCATTTGAATTGATGGAGTGCATAAAGGAGGCCACCATCACCAATGTGGGTGGGCAACACTCAATCCATTGAGGGCCTGAAGAGAACAAAAATGCAGAGGAAGGGTAAGTTTGCTCTCTTTGCCTGAGCTAGGACATCCATCCTCTGCTGTGGGACATCAGTGCTCCTAGTTCTCAGGCCTTCAGACTTGGACTGGGAGGACCTACATCATCAACTGCTCTGATTCTCAGAACTCTACTTCAGACTGAGATTGAATAATGCCAGTAGCTTTCCTGGTTCTCCAGCTTGCAGGTGGCAGATCATGGGACTTCTAATAAATAATCTCTATGTATCTACCTATCTACCTATCTGGCATCTATCTGTCTGCCATTGGTTCTGCTCTCTAGAGAACCCTGACTAATACAGGCAGTTACATGAGATCACATATCAAGAACAGTACCCGGGGCTTCCCTGGTGGCACAGTGGTTAAGAATCCGCCTGCCAATGCAGGGGACATGGGTTCGAGCCCTGGTCCGGGAAGATCCCACATGCTATGGAGCAACGAAGCCCGTGCACCACAACTACTGAACCTGCGCTCTAGAGCCCATGAGCCACAACTACTGAAGCTTGCACACCTAGAGCCCATGCTCCTCAACAAGAGAAGCCACCACAATGAGAAGCCCATTCACTGCAATGAAGAGTAGCCCTTGTTCACCGCAACTAGAGAAAGCCCGTGTGCAGCAACAAAGACCCAACACAGACAAAAATAAATAAATTTAAAAAAAGAAAGAACAGTACCCGACACATGGAAGGTAGGTAATATGAGATTCCTCTTCCTCTCCTCCTTACTTTCATAATAGGCACAGGCTTAACTGTACAACAGAGTACTGATCTTTATTCTCCCTTATTTAACAATGTGTGTGTGTGCGTGTCTGTCATGATCTCCAGATACACTGGAGGCAGAGGGGTAGACTGTTTAGAATGAGCACTAGGAAAAATGATCAGGTCAGGAAAGTCATCCCTTCCTCACCCACCACTTCCCTAAGGAATTTTTGAATGGGAAAAGCATTAAGAGTTAGAGAGAAGCTTTGGTTGAGAGTCACAGTTGTACCAATTCCATGGAGCAATCCTATGACTTCCCTCAGGCTTTTGTCGCTCATCTGCATAGTAGGAGTAAGGGATTGAACCTGGGTGGGGTTACTGTGAAGTCTAAATCAGATGATGCATAGGAAAGCACTTTACAGGTGGAGTGGATTTAGAAGTGACCACATTATTGAGGGGATCATGCTTTGACACTGTTGCCTGGCTGCCTTCCCTACTTCTAACACATTCCTAAACCAGGAACCAGATAGCAAAATGTTCCAGGCAGATAGTAACAATAAGGATTCATGAAGAATTGCAACGTATTTTTTTGTGATCTGCCCATTTGTTAAAATACCAATCCTTCTGTTCGGGATATGGTAAACAGGAGACTCCTGGGACTGAAACAGGCAAGGGCTGGTCTCTAGAACCCCCCAAAAGTGACTGAAGGTCATGGTGAGCAGTCCTTGAGGGAGTCTGAAGTATGGAAAATAGAGAGAAGAGAGGCCACTGTGTCAGGAATACTCTTCTTATGGATAAACTGCTAGATCCGGCAGTTTCTAGCAAAGGTGGATAAAGACAATCTATTTTACAAATGCTGGTTTATTGAGAAGTTGGGTGTCGGGGAAGGGAGGAAACTGCACAACTCTGACACTGCCTAGGTACCCATGACTTAGCCAAGACACCCCAAATGTGGAGTCTGAAGTTAATAATATATTTTCTGCCCTGGACAGGAAAGGCTCAGGTATTGCTGGGTGGGGTGGAGGGTCCTTTGGGGGGAATCACACATGGAGAAGTAAGGAGGGATCCAAAAGGAAGCCTCAAGCATCACTATAAACTCTCCCAGAGCCTGGCCTTTCTGGAGGGTTGGGCATCCCATTGCTCACTGGTAATTACCAGATGCATTCAGCTGCTCAGCAGACTCTGATGTCAGAGGATGGTGCCTCCCTCCCCCCTCCTCTCTCCTCCTGCTGGCTGGCTCTCCCTGGGTGTCCTTGCCACTTTTTCTTCAGATTCTTGCTGGCCCTGGTGAGGCAGAAGACCAAACAGAGGTATCATCCTGTTGATTCTTTTCTCTTTTCCCCATGGAATCACTGAACTACACCTGGGGAGGGGGAACGGAGGGAAATGAAGGGGTCATTAGACACCAGGGGAGGAGGGGATGACCTTTGAGCCAGTCTTTTCTGAGTGACACCTGAGCAATCCAAGCCTGCAATTTCCTCCAGGACTGTTCAGCCTCTTCAGATAAGTCCCCTAATGACAGTGTGGGCGATGGATGGAGACAGGGCAGTTGAAGCTTAAAATATATGCCTAGGAGATATTAAAAGCCATAGCACTAGCTGGGGGTGGGGAAAACAGGCAGGAGAGCAGAGGAGATGGGAGAGGAGTTCTGCTGCTTGTTGGTTAAGAGGCTGGAATTGTCTTTCGTTCATTCTTCTATTGTTCTGCACACCATCATACTGATGCTTCATAACGTCTTCAGTAGCTCTCCACTTCCTCTCTGTTTCCAAAGTCACCAGGCTAGCCTAAACCTTAATTGCTTTTCTCCTTGACAATTACAGTTATAGACACCCTGACTCCAGGCTCTGCCACTTCTAGTCTACCCTGTAGATGTCACCAGATTGAACATCCTAAAATATCACTTTAAACATGTTATTTTCCTGCTTAAAAATTTCAACGACTCCCCATTGTCTGCAAAGCAAAGGCTGAAAATCTTAGTCTAGAAATCAATGCTGCCAAGACCTGAGACATTCTGTGTCCACTGTGAAGGCTGCAACCAAATCTTATTCATCTTTCTGTCCCCAATATTGATACATAAGCTCTATGAGAAAAAATAGGATTTATTCTTCATTGCTGACATATAATAAGCTCTCAGATGATCATTGTTGGATGAACACATTAATTAACTCCTTAATAGTGTATGGCACAGTATATGGTAGGTACCCAAAGTCTTTGTTGAAGGTCAGGGTGAGGGGAGACAGGCAGGGAAGAAAGGTGATGCTGTATTAAAAGAAGCAGCTACACAGATAGATGGCAACTATGGTTATGGGCCTCTAGAATCAGAGCAAGGCAGTAGAAACTTTACAAAAGGAGTTAAAGATAGGGATGAAGCAGAGGCTTAAGGCCATCTGAGGTTCAGACCAGATATTGGGAATGGACGCAGACCAGAGAGGGAGACTGAGCAAGTTGAGGGACTACTAGTGGGCACTGTTTAAGAAGACAGGCAGTTATGGAAGCAAAGCTGTAAGATGGGAGCTTGGGAGCCCAGGTAAGGGGACAAGGAGTAGTGACCCATCTGGATGAGGAGCCAGGTGCTCAGAGAGTTTGCACACCAATGAGGATGTGTGGGATAAGTTTGAATAACCACTATTGCTTTATATGGGTAGTGCTTCAATTTTGGATATTGTGAATGTCTTTGAGACTTGCATGACAGCTGAAATACCCGTTTGTCAGAAAAATAAGTAAACCCATAAAATTTTACACATAATCACAGAGGTTGAGAGATTTCCCTGAAGCCAATCCCCAGGTTAAGAAAACCTGTTTCATGTAGTCTGGATACCTCACATTTACATTTTATCATCTATTAACTTGAAGGTTTTTATCATCCATTAATATGTTGAATCCTCGCAACTCTCTGAAATTGGTAATAATTTATTCCTATTTTGAGAAAACTGAGCTTTCTTGAGAAAATATGCCTTGTCCAAGGGAGAAGTAAGTAGCAACATATTTAGAGTAGAAGTCAGGTGTGTTGGTTGCAAGTTGAACGGTTTGTTTTTCCTATCATATGTTCACCCAACCAAGCCGTGCATGAGCCAGAAAACACTTGTACAAGTATAGACTGAGTACTGGCTGTGTCAGGCTCTGTGTGAGGCACTTGGCATATACCGGGGAACAAAAACAGTCAATATTCCTGCTTTTGTGGAGCTCCAGACCCAAACTGAGGTCAGTGTTTTCCCAGCCTGAAAGCCTGGATCAGAACATATTCTGGTCATAACTGTTGATTCAGGTGCTTAATGAAAAACTACAATCCAGCAGGCAGCATCCTAAGTACTAGTTGTCAAAGGTAGGGTTTTACGTCAGTTAACACTGAACAAGCATGCCTCATCCCCCATCACTAGCTAACCACTAATTTTCATTTCTTTTTGTTGTGGTTGTTGTTCTTCTTCCATTAAAAACATTTTAAACTTGAAGTCTCTCTGTTTCCCATCTCAGCCAAAGAAATAAGGCCCAAGTAAGTCATCTATCGCATGGTTGTTCAGAAGAGGACTAATCAAAACCAGGTTGAGTTGGGAGACCCAGTGCCCCAGTACCAACTCCGTTGTTTGTGGTATTCCTTTTCCTTGGCCCTTAGCTTCCTCACCTGTAAAGCAGTCTGTATGTTTCTGTGCTCCTTCTTTGTCCTAAAATGCAAGGGATGCCTAAGGGCTTTAAGCCTGTCTGAGAGAAACTTTTATAATTGCAAGGTGGTGAGATACAGATGGTGAGAGGAAACTCACCCCCACAATTAGTAGCTGCCCACCTTGGCTCTGGGAACCAAACAGTTCTTAGCTGAGTGGGATGTAGGGGGAAGGAAAGGTAAAAGGCAGGACACAAGCTTGGTTTCTCATCAGAGAAGGAACAAGACTCATCAGTGGGTTGGATTGGTGTGTGCAGTATGTCGTGGGCTGTATTTCCTTCTGAAAAGATCAGTGTACTGTCAAGCCAGGGCTGCAACATGGGGTCTCTCTTTTTTTTTTTTTTTTCCTTCCTTTTTGCGGTACGTGGGCCTCTCACTGCTGTGGCCTCTCCCATTGTGGAGCACAGGCTCCGGACGCGCAGGCCCAGCGGCCATTGCTCACGGGTCTAGCCACTCCGCGGCACGTGGGATCTTCCCAGACCGGGGCACGAACCCGCGTCCCCTGCATCGGCAGGCGGACTCTCAACCACTGCGCCACCAGGGAAGCCCAACATGGGGTCTCTTTAAAAGCAGACAGTCAGAGAGGCTGCCACCAAGCTGGAGAATGTGGGGCAAACTCAATTTATGGCATGTCAGAACAGAAAGGGACCTGATCACGTTTGTGCAATTCCCTCCTTCTATTTTGCACATAAAGGACACCGAGGTTCAGAGGGTGTGGTTAGGAGAGGTGACATGCCCATGGTCACAGAGCTTGCAGCCAGCAGGGCCATGACGAGAGTCCAGGAACTCCCCATTGTTGCCTAAAACAAAGCAA
The DNA here is from genome assembly GCF_964165515.1 of Mesoplodon bidens. NCBI lineage: Eukaryota > Metazoa > Chordata > Mammalia > Artiodactyla > Ziphiidae > Mesoplodon > Mesoplodon bidens. The sequence continues at coordinate 16,781,882 of NC_138162.1, read as the reverse complement.
ACCTCCCCTTTGTTCTGCTTGTTGCCACCTTTAATGAAATGATTCTTTTTCTTCCATCTGCTACTTGCTTAGCATCTCAGAATAAAATGTGATAATAACAGTTATCCCTTCTTGACAGCATGGAATCTGACACTTAAAAATTCAAGATGTGACTCATCAAATCTCTAGTATGTTTTTAAGAGTTATTTTGTAAATGATTAAGTGTTTATAATGAGAGTTGACAAAATTATACCTTTGGTTTGGATTTTCAGTTTAAATACACTCCCCTCCATTCTTTTTCTTCTTCACTCTCCACCTGGTCTGAGTTCTCTTTCCAGTGAAAATAATGAGAATTGCTCTCCCTGCTTGTACCTAAAATATCTCACTGGATTCTCACAATGGTTCTTGTCCCCCACCCCATACAATGCCTTACCCTTCTGGATTGATTTATACCCTACGCCCACACCCTCGCCAACCCCACCCTGATCTATTGGAACATCATTACTGGTGAAAGCAATCCAGGCAGGCTTGAGAGCAAAGTAACCCTCAGCAAATTATTCAACCTCTCTGTGCCCAGTTTGATTTTCTGGAAAATGGAGATAGAAGTAATTCTTAACTCTTAGGTTATTGTAGGGCTACATATAAAAATAATTCCGACTGTTTCTCCATCACCTATCTGTGCCACAGGAAGCCCTTTACACATCTTATTTAATTCACTTATCATAACTGTTCTCATTACTACCTGCATTTTACAGCTGAGAAAACAGGATCAGAGAAATCCCAGAATTACCCAGGGGGTAGAGCATTTGAATAACAAGTCTGTCTAACTCAAAGAACCATACCTTTTTCTAGCTCACCACATGAATTACTAGGTAGCATTGGTTCTCAACCTGGGCGACTCTGCCCACCCACCCCCAGAGGACATCTGGCAATGACTGGAGATAATTTTGGTTTCACAGCTGGGCAGAGGTGCTACTGGCATCTAGTGGGTGGATGCCAGGGATGCTGCTAAGCTTCCTACAATGCACAGTGCAGTGCCCTACAAGGAAGTGCCCAGCTCAAAGTATCAATAGTGCCAAGATTGAGAAACCCTGCTGTGTGGCATCCCATTATATGAATTTACCATAATTTGTTCTGCTGGATGGACATAATACGATGCATACGAATGGCCAAGCACATAACAAACCTTCAATAAATGCCAGCTATCCTTGTTAGCATTGCTACTTCTAGACATAGTTCACACTCTGCCTCTCCTCTTTTGAGGTTACTCCTGATACCTGCTAGATAGAAGTAGTAGTTCCCTCATCTCTTTCAATAACTGCTTACTTTCTTTAGTATTTGATACCATTTATTACAGTCATTTAAACACATTCTCTATCCTCTTTAATAAGTTGCCAGTTTCCCAAGGGAATCGGTTGTGTTTATTTTCTTTTGTATCTCCCCATGTATTTAGTACAGTGTCTGGCCCATACTCATTGAATTTGAGAAACTGGACAATTTTCTGAGGAAAGGAAGGCAGGAACTATTATGCCTATTTTATAGCTGAGGAAATAGGCTCAAAGTGACCAAGTTATTTACAGCTGTATGACTTATAAATGACGGGGCTTGTACTAGGAGCTTACTTCCATTCCAGCATAAGCTTGTTTAGCTGTTATTTATGTAATCAATTACAAACCACCAGAACCGTAGCCCATTCTTTTAGAAAGAAGTTTCTAAGAAAACCTTTGGATTCAACAAGCAAAACTGATAAGGAAATAAGTTCCAATGTGCATCTGATCTGGAGATGCCTGTTGTGGTGTCCACAAAAGAGAGCTGGAGAGAGCTTACCACGAAGGTCAATCCATGGAGAAGATACATGGCAGGGAGTCCAGGCACCTGGCTACGAGGCCAGAACTTGAATTAGCTAGTGGTGCAGCATTGGCTAAGATATGGTGCCTCTTTGTCCCTCACTTTCCTCGTCTGTCAGATAGGGACATTATGCCCATCCTAACAAGACCACAGGTTGCTCTGAGGAAACAGATGCCAAATACAGTTAATCCTCACTATTCATAGTAGTTATGTTCCATAAAATCACTGCAAACACTGACCTGGTGGATACTGAACCACTGCTCCTAAGGGAGATATCGGTAGGGTTGCTGTGAGCCTCCGATCACATTTTCATCAACCAATCAGTATATAAACTTGGTTTATGGGTATTCCCTTTAAAGACACCTTATTTAATATTCACTGTCAATTCATTAACATTGAACTTACAGACAACAGCCCTATAACTCATGCCTGAACAAAGCTGATTTAACACATCTATTTTCTAAGTAAGGCACATTAGAGCCTTCTTGAGCTTAGGTACCCTAGACAGCATTTTAGCACTATGCTTGGGTATCGTTTCAAACAGTGAAATCATCAACAAAAGCACAAAAATGCAACAAACATGGCAGCAAATGTACTACAAAAAGGACACTTTATAGGATGAAACTGAATTAAGAAGGGAAAAGAGTATAAAAAAGAGTGGATATATATATATGTACTACTGATTTACTCTGTTGTACTCCTGAAGCTAACACAACATTGTAAATCAACTCTACTCCAATAAAAATTAGGAAAAAAAATTGTTCTAAAAAATTTTTTTAAAAAAAGAAAAAGAAGGCAGGGCATCACCCTGTTTGATCTCAGCTGGGAACGTGCGTGTCGGAATACAATTTTTCACTACTCTGCACATGTCTGTGAATGACCATGAAAGCACATGAGTATTGACCTGGGGTTACAGATGAGTTTTAGAAAGTAGGAGAATTTAGAAATTGAGTCCATAAATAATGAGGATCGACTGCACATATGTTTTAAGAATTGGGGTGTTAATATGAGAACGATGACAGGTAATTCACAAGAGAAGAACATTTTAAATGGCCAATGAACATATGAAAAGATGTTCAACATCACTACTCATCAAGGAAATGAAAATTAAGACCAAAATGGAATACCACTGGACATCTACCAAAATGGCCAAAGTGTAAAAGACCGATGGTACTAAATGTTGGCAAAGATGCAGAACAATGGGAACTCCAGGTACTGCTGATGGATGTACAGAGTCAGTACAACCACTTTGGAAAACTATCTGGTAGCATATACTGATGTTGAATATATGCCAATGTTAAGGCCCAAGAATTCCACTCCTAGATGTATACCCAACAGAAATGTCTACACATGTTTACCAAATTACATGTGTATGAGACAGTTATCTCTGATTGCCTAAGAGATGAAAGAAACTAAATGTCCATCTAATAGAATTTAAAAAGCATGACTAAATTCACAATGGAATACTATACAACAGCAAGAATGAAGGGACTACAGTTACACTCAACAACATAGATGACTCTCATAAACACAATTTTAGGCCAAAGAAGCCAGACATAAAAGAGAGTATACACTGTATAATTTCATTTATATAAAGTTCAAAAACAGGCAACATCTATAGTGCTAGAACTCAGAAGAGTATTTATTCTTGGGGCAACAGTGACTGGAATGGGCCTGATGCTACTTCAAGGAGGCTGGTGACATTCTGGTCTTGATCTGGGTAGTTACACAGCATCCTCACTTTCTGCAAACTTATGAGTTGTGCACTTTTCTATGTGTACTTTATACTTTAATAAAACTTGAAAAATAGATTTTTATAAGTGGAGGTAGAGACAAAACACTTAATGAACAAGTACTATGTGTCAGACATTTTACTCAGCATCTCATTTAATCTTTGCAACACCCCATGGGTTTTCATAGCTTGCCTAATAATAAAACTCACAGATGGCACTTGCTAAAATTAGAAAATCACCAGATCTCACTTCAGGTCTTATGAGTTAAAATCTTTAAAGGATGGTACTGGAACAATAGCCATTTAAATAGATGATTATATAATCAGCCATTGACATATATTGACTGGTATGTGTCCTGAGGAGTGAGTTTGATATCATGTTTAACATATAACATGAACATAAATGGTAGCTCTTTTTATTTTTAGGTAGTTGCCTCCATTATATAGATGAAGAACCAAGGTGTAGTGAAGGAAAATGATTTATTTAAGGTCACAGCTGGAAGCAAATGTTTTATATGTTATCTTACTTTATGCTAATAACCAGTCAGGGGAGTAAATTCCATTATGTTTATCTTACCCAGGAGCAAACTGTAGCTCCAGGAACTTAAGTAACTTGCCCAAGGACATTTAGCCAGGAAATGGTGGAGGTGGAGCCAGGTCAATCTAACTCAGGAAACTCTGATGGATTCATTTCTCATAGGTTCTGCCACAGGTTAGGAAGGGTAGAAGAAAGGCAAATCCAGGAGCACAGAACACAGACTTTATTATCTTTACATTTCATATGCCCGGTCTTTAATATACACTCTCTTTCCTACTGAGTATCGTCACCTCTGAGCAATTAGGGTAGGCTGCATACTTCCCTGATTCCATCTTTAAATAGAACATGACAGGGGTGGGGGGAAGGGAGATCACCAGATGCTGGCGTGATGTGACCAGTGTCTAGGATAGTTGTCATCTCTGTCATTTACTCACACAGATAACATATCTTATTTGGGCCGCTGTCATCACTGATTGGTGAAGCTAGAAGGCAGCCTTACCACAAATTTGGGGAAATTCTTTAGTCTTTTTGGAAGGTAGCTCTTGGAAAATCCCTGTTTGAAACAGAGCTTTCTCTTGTCCTTTTTCGTGGCTAAGTAATATCTCTGGGAGTCAAGGTGGTGGCTAGAAACTATTTTGCAATGTCAGATGTCATGAGCACTGATTCATCATTATTGTCAAAGAGCAAGAATGCTTCTGTCTCAGGTTAGAGTGAAGAGGGTGATTTTTGACCCCTTTTGCTCATAGAGTAGAATAATCTTCAGTCTCACTGCCTACAACTTTTACTAGTTCACCGTCATTTGTTAAAAATCAGGACCACATTTTATTAGTGGGCAGGGTCCTCATACCTTAAAGAAAAGAAACAGACACTGACCTATTTTTTCCCCCTTCCTGTACTTATATGTCATTGATTTCCACTAACCTGTGTTCATCTAGTTGAAAGAACCAAGAATTTTTCCTTGAGTAGGAGGTGAGGAATCTATACTCTGTTCTTTGTAGCTTGTTTTGGAGCTCTGGATATAGGCTGCACAGTTTAGGTCGCTTTAACACTAGAGACTGTGGAAAAATGGGAAAACGTATTCTCTCTTGTCTCTCTTGCTCCTTTTTTAATGCTGTGACACTGATGGATGTCATGTTGACTTAATTTTATGACATTGCAAGGCCAAGGTCCTAACCTTAAATAAAGCTTCAATGGGAAGGAGTTAGAAATGCTACTGAAGACTCCAGTCCAGCTTTTGTTAAGAAAGTCATAATTGGTTTTCTGCTTGCCTACTGCTCATGTGCATATAAATTGCCTAGCCAGAGGACCATCTGTTATATGCTCATATCCCACCATCATTGTAGTCATCTCATTTTTATCACTGTCACCATAATTATCTTTATTCTCAACATTAGAAAGCTTTGACTACTACTGACTAAAAGCCTTGACCACTGCTGACTGATATCCTACCATGGCAGCAGCAGCGTGCTTGGTATATTGAGTAGTGCCCAGAGGCACAGACCTCTCTGTCATTCAGACATGACTGACATAGTCCAGCCTCCACCCGCCTCTTCCTTTCAGGGGATCATTCACAATGCAAACAGATCATGTTTACTTACAGTTCTGGATGAAACACAGGATGACAAAGGTCTCTCAGTGCTTACGCAATCCCACTTTTTCTGGGAGGCTCCTAAACAGATAGATGTGCTGAGCTTTCAGCTGGGAGAAGTGGAAAACCAACTAGACTTGGAGTCAGAAAAAACAACTGCAGCCATTTTTCTAACATTCTGGCTTTGATCAAATATTCCAGTTTTGCTTCGAGCAACTGTGCACCGAATCACTTAACTCACATGTGGTGGGGAAAGGAACTTTAATCGATCATGTTTTAGATTCACTGACATTCAGCCCAAATATTCTGGCCTTGTAAGAACAGTCCAATTTCCCAGTGCCTGCAGGCAGTTGCTAAGCTGTTGCCCTGTGTTCCAGAGAGGGGAAAAGTATCCCTTTGTGTAAGAGACAGAAATTCCTAAATCCAGAGGATGGGGAGGAAGAGGAGGAGGAATAAGAGAGGAAGAGAAAGAGGAAGAGGAGGGGGAGGAGGAGGGGAGTGCCCCAAACCCTTTTGTGCCCTGGCTCAGCTTTTTCATTCCAAAATGGGGGTGGGGTTGGGGGAGTCATCTGGCTGAGGGGTGAGGCGATAAATGGAACCAGGGAAAACTTTTAATTAAGAGACAGTTGGGGACTTCCCTGCTGCTGCGGTGGTTAAGAATTTGCCTGGCAACGCAGGGGACATGGGTTCGAGCCCTGGTCCTGGAAGATCTCACATGCCGCGGAGCAACTAAGCCCGTGCGCCACAACTACTGAGCCTGCACTCTAGAGCCTGTGAGCCACAACTACTGAGCCCGTATGCCACAACTACTGAAGCCCGCGCACCTAGAGTTTGTGCTCCACAACAAAAGAAGCCACCACGATGAGAAGCCCGCACACCACAATGAAGAGTAGCCCCCGCTCTCACCGTAACTAGAGAAAGCCTGTGCACAGCAACGAAGACCCAACACAGCCAAAAATTAATTAATTAATTAATTTAAAAAAATGTTAAACAAAAAGAGACAGGTTGGCACAAAGGACAGAACATTGCCTTTGAAAACAGACAGAGCAAGAGTTGAGACCTGGCTCTATCACTAATCTGTTGTTGTTACTTTGGACAAGCTTCCTCACTTCTCAGCTTCTCAGTTTTCTCCGCTGTAAAGTGGGGATAAAATCTTGATCTTTCAAAGGTTGCTCTATGGATTATAGGTAATGTACCTCATATAGGTGCTAGCACATTGCTTGGCTTTCAATAAAAGACAATTACTAGCATTCTTTAATTCTAGATATTGAATAGATACAAAGATATAAAGATAAATAGGATACACAGTTGGTTCTCTAGCTGTTCACTCTATAGGAAATGAAATATCATGTTTCCTGGATACAATTAATAAAGGTGGACTATAAATCCATGTTTGATTACAGCATCACAATTATTCCCATCTTCCAAGGAGATAGCTTGAGGTTATCTCAACTCTTCTCCATCTCTTTATCCCCACATCTGATTATTCACTAAGTCCTACCGCTTTCATTGTTAAAATATTTCTCACATCAAAGCCTCTTCTTTCTGTATCTGTTCTTACTACCCCTGCCATAGTTCTGAACCTAATCTTCTCTGTCCCAGGTTGTTGCATCTTTTCTTAACTGAGTTCTTCTAAACTTTTTCCACATTACTTTGTTTTCCAAGCAAGTTATGTTTCTGAAATGGCTCAAATTCTAATCTATGTTTGATTATCCTATATTGTTTACTAAGCAGGGTTTTATAGTTTGTCTTGGTAGCCAGGATCGTCAACCTTTTGGTTCTAACCTCCCTTCCTACTGGTGGATCTCAAGTGACTGTGCTCTCCAGGGGACATTTTTGGTTGTCAAGACTGGGAAGGGGGAATGTTATTGGCATGTAGTGGGTATAGGCTGAGGATGCTGCTTGACATCCTACAATGCCCACACACCACATAGAATCATTCAGCCCAAAATGTCAATACACCAGGACTGAAAAAACTTGCTTTACAGCTGAGGTAATCAGAACAAGGCTGGAAACAGAAACAGTAGGTGCAATTGCTAGTTAACAGATGGGAAGTTGGGAGAAAGCAGGACGGAATGTGAGAAAGCAAGAGGAGTAGTTCAAGAATGATGTGCCCTTCTCATATATGATTTGCTCCACAGAAGGAAATGAGCATGAATGATAAAGAAATTGAGCTGCACTGGACATCTGGGTATAGGGGAACCTTCAGGAGAACACTGAGCAATGCACACGTGAGGTAGAGGGTTTGGGAAAGGAGAGGAATGTTGCATTTTCTCTAGGGCGCCTCCTAGACAAAGTACATGTGATAAACAGGCTCATCTCTCTCTCAGAGGTAGGAACAGAGATTTTTGATATGTAAATTCAAAAATACATTAAAATCATCTCTGGAACTACACTTTATATCATTGAAATATGAGACCAAATTAATTCCAGTAACAGAAATTTAACGAGAACAATGATGATAATACTAACAATTATAACAGTGATTTAGATTCATATGTCACTTTTAATCTGAAGAGTTTGATGAAATAAAGAAATCATAATTAAGTTTCTATAGCGATATAAGAAACTGTGTGATAAAACCTTTAGTGATGTTATTTTCAGATAAAATATAAATTTCTAAAGTTCCAGATGCAAAGCAGTGAAAAGTGTTTTTGTTTTTGTTTTTGCAATAAGCCACTGAATGTGAGATAATTTCAAAGGAGAATTTAATGATAAGATTTATGCAGTAAAGATACCAAGAGGGCCACAGACACACACCTTCACTTCTTAGGTTGCTGTGGCTGATTTGCACTTGTATTAGGATGTCGGTGAGGTGACATGCATGATTAATCACTAATATTATCATTAATATCTCTTAATATAGAAGATGGATCATGGTGTATCTAAATTGCACCCTGCCTCAGCTGTTACTTTATTAAAAAGCTGAGACCAACAGTCAGAGAGAAATATTAATAGCATGCAATTTAGTTTAAATCTTAGTTTGCAAAGAGATCTCAAAAATAATTGTATGTTTTGCCAGGAGGAATACCTGTTATGCAAAAACTGTTTTGGACCAGTTCCCTTGCTCTTCAGATCAAGTCAATGTCTGTTCCATATTAACATGTTTATTTGGTCTCAGGTTGTCAATAAGACCATTAGAGAACATTTAGCTTCGAAGACCGAGACGGCACGGTAAAGATACAAGTGTAAAGTACAGGGTGAAGCGAGGAATCTATTTTTAACCTCATGGAGGATTGGACTTTAATGAGACACTACTTTAGGTCTGAAATGGGTGGTTTGCAGCAAGAAAAAAAAAAAAGTTGAATGTGATTATTAACCCGATCTTGTCTTTACAAGATTCTTTCTAAATGACTATAGCTTACATTTGGGTAATACTGTGGAGCACCTACATATGGAGCACCTACACATGGGCTATTTTGTTTGATGTTCACTGCAACCTAGCCATCAGGCAGAGCAGAAGTTACCATCCCCATTTTACAGATTACGAAACAAATCATTCAGAAAAGACAAGTGATTTCTTTAAAGTCACCCAGTAAAATACCCCCTCTTTACAGCTTTATCTAAAGTAGGATTTTTTTCTTTTAACTAGATGACTATTACAGTCTCTCCTAAACTTGGTATTTTAAAATATGTTTAAAAAGTATTTTACATTAAGAAAGTATTACATGGTTTGTATTCTGTTTCCAAATGTATTATCTCATTTGATCCTCATAACAACCCTCCAAGCTAAGCATTATTATCTCTAATTTAAAGATGAAGCCATAGATGTTCAAAAAGTTTAAGGGATTTGTCCCAGGTCACCATTTTGAGGACATGGCTGGAACTCAAGCCCATTTGTTGAGTCCAAATTCAAGGTGAGTTTCTATATTTATTCTGAAATGCAGCTTAATTGTTAGTGGATGTCAGATTCCTAGGACTATTTGACTTTCAATGAGACACTTGGAACTCCAGTGTCTTTAAAGAACCAGACAGATGAATCTGTCATATAGAAATTTCAGGTTCTTCCAGGGATAGAGGAAGGACTTCATTTTTGGCTAGGCTGCCTTCCCAAATGCCATAAACCCTAGCATGTGAGCAGCTGTGCTTAGGATATCCTAATGAAAAAACTGTCCCATCTGATTCCACTGTCCAAATGGAAAGAAATACAAAGAAGTTAAACATGAAAAACAAATGTCTAGCAAACCTTTGTTTCTGGGAGACCGGAGCAGGGGGAGGCTATGAAGAAGTCATTTATCATTTTAAAGGTGGCTGTGTCCCTTTAAATGCAATCTGTAATGACTTATGACTCCAGCGACCCTTCTTGATTACTGCCTGTTGCCATTCATTATCACCATGGAAACAGCACTGTTGCCAGCTGTGTGCTTTGTGGTGGGGTGGAGGCAGTGCTCTTTACTGGGGACAAGAGGCTAGTACGTGTGGGACTCTGGATTTTTAGGACTCTTTTTTTCAAGAGGAAAGAAATTGAGGGGACATGGCTCCATTCTTCCCACAGCAGGCCCCTAGGTGAGGCATAATCCACAGGGGAACACCAGACCAGATGGTCTCAATGCCCTTGCCTCTCTCTGGGAAGAAAATAAGATGAGATCAGAAACACTCCAGTCTGGATGATAATCTACCAGGTGGCAGAAGGCATGAGGAAGGGGCAAACCATGTGCAAATTTCATTAACACAATTTCTCATGGAGACTCTTCAAGCATGCAAGCCAATCTTCTCTGCTGCCTTGTTCCTAAGCCTCTAGTGTATTCAACTCCAAGAGTGATCTGCAAAATCCATCCAGCCTCCCCCTACCTGACTCAGTCTTAATTTCATCCCCATCTTCCTTCTATTTTGGTTTTCTGCCCCTCTCTTTGCTCTTCTTGTATGTGACCCTTAGCCTTTTATGCCTGCCTGCTTTCTCTCATCTCCCCTTCCATATCTAAAGAATGATGTTAGCAAGATAGACTGGGAAAAGAAGGAGACAATCTATTCCAACCTCCTCCTGTTATAGACAAGAAAACTGGCAACCAAAGTGGTTTCAGGAACTCCCCAAAACCACTCAGAGCTCTCTTGGCAGCCTCAGTACTAAAACTCGTGTCTCTGAATTCCCAGCCCACTGCTTCCTCTAGCATATGGGCTTGCTCTCTCATATTTTCCCCTCACTTCTTAAGCTAATTCTCTGCCACACAGAAGTACAGTCAAATCTCAACTCTACGCCAATTATTATTTAATGCAGAGTAATCCTTGCTTTCACGGAGTGTTTTTCTCTGCAGAACTTGGTTTGCCCCAGAGACTTCAGAGGATTCATTCTCATGAGATACTCAAGTTGGAGGGGTGCAGGGCCAGGATGGCTTAGTCATCTTTCTACTTTATTTAGAGTGAGCATTAAAGTCCCAGGACATGGAAAGGCTCGAAATGGGTATATAAAAAAGTGCTAGAAAAATCAGAATATTGCACTCTGCCCTGCTGAACTCTGCTTGAGCTGCAGGCTGCTGGCGGAATGAGAGACACCATCTCTGGGTTTGCTGCAAAAATGTTTCACACAAATGTTATTTGGCTAGCAAAGGCATTTTTTACACATGACATTCCATTCAACTTCCAAGATCTCTGGAGAATGCCCACGATCGATGTCTGGTGTTAAGATAGAGGCAGGCTGGTAAAGTAGAAAGGATACAGAACCTGGAGACTGTTGACCTGGACCCCAGTCCGGGCTCTGCAGCCAAGCTTGCTCTGAAGCTGTGATTAAACCCCTTCCCCTCCTGGACCTCTATGTCTTTGTCTGTGATGTCAGGTTGTAGGCCAAGGTTATCTATCCTCTAGAACACCTTTTCCAACTTCAGCCCAATTGTAATGATAATAGCAGAGGCAGGATTGCTACCCTTTATTTAGCCCTACTGTGTACCCAGCAACTTTGCAAGCATCATTATCCCATTAATGCTCATAACCTCTCACATAGGTAGGAACTGTTATCCCAAATTAGAAATAAGGAAATGGATTCGAACAGATTAAGGATCTTGCCTAGGGTTATTAGATACTAATTTAAACAGCAAAACTAGGATTCATGCCCAGGTCTGTTGGTCCAACACCACTTTACCAAGTGACAATGTCTTTGAAGAGTCTATGATTTTACTATCATTTCTGACTTTTTAAAAGCCATATATTCATTTATTCAATGAATATTTATTGTGTCTAATACATGCACTTTTTTCTTTGTAATACTTTTATTTCAGACTTACACAAAGGAATGAATACTTTTATCACCTCTCTTGAAAGTAAATAGTCTCTTTGATGGTACTCTGATATTATTTTAGCCAGTCCAGCTTTTGTTTGATTAGTATGGTATATCTTTTCTCATCCTTTTACTTGTAACTTATTTGTGTCTTTATACTTAAAGCATATTTCTGGTAGACAGTATATAACTGGGTCCTGTTATTTTATCCATTCTGACAATCTCTGCCTTTTAAATAGAATACTGAGACAACTTATATATAATGTAATTACTAATATGATTTGGTTTAAGGCTGCTACTTGCTATTTGCTTAATATTTGCTTGATCTGTTTCCTTTTTCCTCTTTTCTGATTTCCTTTGGGTTAGTATTTTTCATGATTTTTTCTTTTGGGTTAGTATTTTTCATGACTTTTTCTTATCTCTTTTGTTGGTTTATTAGATAAGGCTCTATGCTGTGTTGTTTGAATGGATGCTTTAGGGTTTATACTATAACTTATCAGAGTCTATTTTCAAATGACACTATATCACTTCGCGTATAGTATAAAAAGCTTACATTAGTATGTTTTCATGTCTCTCTTTCCTGACCTTTGTTCTTTTTTTCTCATACATTTTATTTCTAATTATGAACCCCAAAATACATTACTATATGTGCTTTAAGTGGTCATTTATCTTTTTTATGGCTTTATTTTTTTTAAGAGCAGTTTTAGGGTCACAGCAAAATTAAGAGAAGGAATAACATGCAACTTTTAAAAAGCGGGGGGTACAGTGATGAACAAAAGAGACAAAGCCCCTGTCCTCCTGAAACTCACAGTCTATTTTATGTATTCAGGGAACTATAATCAGATAAATATGCACATAACTTTATGTAGAAATCAATGTTCTAAAGAAAAAAATTGGATGATGGGATAAAACCAGTTTAGGTGGCTTCCCTGAGCAAGTGACATCTAGGCTGAGACCTGAAACAGAAGAACGAATCAGCTATTCACAGAGCTGGGGGAGAAGGGTGGCAGGTAGGGAGGAACAAGAACAGAGTCCTGCGGAGGGAAGGAGCTGGTATTTCTGAGGGAGAGCAAGTGGAGTGGAGATGAGGGGGTATGAGTTCTGGGGAGCAATGCAAAGGGTGAAAGATGATCTGGCCAGAGCTGTAGACAGGAACCAGATGAGTACAGCCTTGGAAGTGCTGTGAGGTCATACAGCTCCACTTTAAGTGTGACGAGACATCAAAAGAATGTAAATTTGTATAACCAAGATGTATGTATGTGACTACACACTCTCTAGAGTTTAAACATGAAATAGTTTTAAATCTTTCAACACTTACCTCAACTATACTCTATGTAAGTTTCATTAACAACATCTTTTGGTCTTGCTCCTTTGCTTCTGAGCCATTTTCATATATTAGAGCACTCTAGCTATACTACTGAATTCTTAGCCCTGGTTACTTTAATGCTAATCTAAAACTCTCTTTAAGATTTTGTCTTCTCACCTCCCCAGTGCAGACTAGCTCTATCCAAAGCTCTAGCGTAGGGGCCAGAAATGTTTTTCTGTAAAGGGGCAAATGGTAAACATTTTAGGCTTTGCAAGGCCATATGTTCTCTGTCGCAACTACTCAACTCTGCAGTTATAGTGTGAAAGCAGCCATAGACAATACAGAAATGTGCAGGCGTGGCTGTATTCCAACAATATTTATACACAGTGAAATTTGAATTTCATGTAATTTTCAGATGTCTTGAAATTTTATTCTTCTTTTCATTTTCATTTCTTTTCTATCTTGGCTCATAGGTCAAATAGAAACAGACAGGATAGTTTTGCCTTCTCTGGTGATTTGGAGTTAGAGGAGGTATATGAAGTATATGGTCCACTTTTTTTTTTTTTTTTTTTTTTTTTTTTTTTTGCGGTACGCGGGCCTCTCACTGCCGCGGCCTCTCCCGTTGCGGAGCACAGGCTCCGGACGCTCAGGCTCAGCGGCCATGGCTCACGGCCCCAGCCGCTCTGCGGCATGTGGAATCCTCCCGGACTGGGGCACGAACCCGTGTCCCCTGCATCGGCAGACGGACTCTCAACCACTGTGCCACCAAGGAAGCCCCCATGGTCCACTTTTTATACAAAATTTATCCCTCCTCTATTTTTATGTCTTCCATCTGGTGAGCAGAGCCAGGGATGATAGAAGTCTTCTATGTGCCGACCCATGGTCTTTTTGCTGTATTTTCACTGCTGGCTGTCACCCTTCTTTAGGCTAACATTGAATGGGAGTAGCAGAAACTGTCAATACCGGTCCGTATCCCCTCAGCCTATATCTTTTTCATTGACTAACTTCCAACTGCCAGAACCTATATCTCTTTGCTTGATAGTTTTCCTTGGCTTCCAGAGCACCCTCTTCTTATGCAGTAGTAGGTTGGAAGTGGTAGGGAATATTCCTCAAGAGCAGCCCTCAAGTATTCCTCAAACAATGATTGACAGGAGAAGGCAGATAAAACCCCCAGCTCCCTCTCCTCCAGAATTATCCTAAGGATAATCCACATTGGCCTTAGCAGGATTTAGATACAGTTGTCCTCAGTGGCAACTTGCTTGATAACTCTTTCTTTATTCGTTGCCTCCCGTTTCACTTCCTTACTCTCTTACAGATGTTTTTGAGGATCACCTCCCTAATAAAGTACTTGAACTTGAATCCTTGCCTGAAGATCTGGTTCTAGGGCAATACACAACAAGATAATGGGCATCCAGACCCTCTGTGTCAACCAGTGTCCAATGCTGGTCCCCTTTTAAGACACATAATGAGAGCTTTGGAGGTCTTCAGTGGGATCTGTCTGTGAATGGTTACACGTGAATGTTGCCTTCAAATATCCGAGATTTATCATAGAGGAAGGATTTGATTTAAACCCACGTGGCTCTAGAGGACAGAAATAGGATAATCAAATAAGCATTATGGGAAGTATAGCTCAGATAAGAAAGACAGTTTTCATAGTCATAGTTATCATGAATTAACTTGGTCTACCTCATGAGTCAGTGAGCTCCTAGTCTATGGTTATATCCACATGAAATTTGACCAGTGACTTCTTGGTAGGGATATTAAAGAGTATGCAATCAACTGACTGAAGTTAGACCTGCATATGCATTAAGATTCCTTCACACTATTGCATTCTTGCATCTGGGGATTAAATAAAGAAACCTTGAAGCACTGGGAAAGGCAGACAAACCAAATGTCAGGAGTTGATACATCACAGAAAAGAAACTTTATCCAAATTGTGACGACTGAGTTTAGGAAATTGTTTCTTATCCAAAAACTCATAACTCATTTCACAAGATAGTTTCCAAAGGATCCTGAAACTGCTGATGTGGAGAACGGTGACTCATAGCCCAGTCTGACACCTCTTCATACCTGAAGAGAAATTTATCCAAGATGAACAACCATAATCTCCCCTAGGAAGAATTATGGCACCATTACCCTGCCCTCCAGTGGCTCTTTCTCCTCTCTTCCCAGAGAAAACTGAGCAAAAAGTAAAATATTTTATTGCTCTCAAAGTCATGTAAAATATTTATTGGGGCAATTCTCTAGTTGTTACCACCAATTGCAAACCCTGGTTATGTTATAAATCTTATTAGTGTCATACTCATGAAAGAGAACAACCTGACTTGGGCACTTGATTAGCAGGTCTTTCTTACTCCCTACAGAATGGGATTCTAAAATTTCATGCGGAAACTGGCAAGGGTAATTAATGGAGATTAGGAATTGGCCAAAAGTACAAGAAAGCTAATGAATCATTTAGAATCTTAAGCAATGGAGTTAGAGACATTTCAGAGAATGTCAGAGCTAAATCTTGTGTTTCAGTGTTGAGGGGAAGGAAGAAAATAGCACATAAGCCATGGTATCAGCTGACCAGAGTTCTTGTCTCAATTGTGTTCCTATTTCACTAGGAAACAACAAGTAAGTAGATTCCCTTCACTGGGTTTCAATTTTTTTTCATTTTTAAAGTAAAGGGATTGAAACATTGACTGCTAAATTCCCTTCAGGTTTAAAATTGTAATTTATAGCTGCATCTATTATTATCCTTTTCCAAATTATTTTTCCTATACATTCACTCAGTAATGTGAGATGAATATCCATATGCCAAGTATACATATAAACACATATGTTTATATATATACAAACTTGTATATATATTGTTTACATACCTGTTTGTATATGTATGTAGATGGTTGTATTCATATAAATATACACTTATAAGTAAATATACACAATCAGATGTGTGTTCATGTGTCTCTGTACATACACATAAATATAACATGTGTATATACATAAAAAATAAGAAAGCAGAATGAGGAATATCTCACAGAGGGATACGATTTCAAAACAAGTTAGACGTGGGAAAAGAATCGCTTCATTTTCATCAGCTGAAGAAGCCTTCGTGGAAGAAGTATAATTTTATTAATTATTTAATGAGGGAGTGCTAAATTCTAGATGTACTGATGGTGATGGGTCATGTGTGGTCATGCCATTTGCACAAATAATCTTGAGAGCAGACTTGGATCTGAGTGGGACAATCCTTTTAAGATGGCATTAAAGTCATCATGACAATGGCCGTGGGCAGGGATTTTTCAGTTGGATTAGTAGACCACTTCAGTATTACCTATGTTTCAGCAATCTACTATTTTCACCTAAGTGCTAGAAATACATGGAAATTAGGAAAATAAGTAAGGTATATTAGGAAAGTAAGTGATAGAAAAATAAGACATGGTGTCTGCTTTCCAGAAGCTGACAACATGATGAGGAATAAAGATTAAACAAAGATGTATTTATTAAAATGTGTACTAAGTTGAGAGTAACAAAGAAGAGGTGGAGAAGGAAATAAACACAGAAAGAACAGACAGCATGAAAAGCTTGATGGCAAGAAACAGAGACAACTGGGTGAGCCTAGAGCAGGAGTCCCCAACCCCCGGGCCGCAGACTGGTACGGGTCCGCAGCCTGTTAGGAACCGGGCTGCACAGCAGGAGGTGAGCAGTGGGCGAGTGAGTGAAGCTTCAACTGCCGCTCCCCATCCCTTGCATTACTGCCTGAACCAACTGTCTTCCAGGAAACCGGGTCCTGGTACCAAAGAGAAGGTAGAAACATCAGATTGTGAAAGACTTAAAAACAATGTTAAAGATACTGGTGTTTATAGTGTTTTATGCAGAGGGGTGACATGATCTTAATTTGCATCTACTGGAAAAAAACTTGGAGGAAGACTAGACTGAAAACAGGGAGAGAAAGAGGCTATTACAGTCATCCAAGTGAGAAAAGGGAAGAACCAAAGGTATGAAAGTGAGGATGAAGAAAAGATGGCTATCTTAGTTCCTGTGGCCACTGTAACAAAGTACCGCAAACTTGGTGGCGCAAAGCAACTCTGAGAGCTCTGGAGGACAGAAGTTTGAAATCGTGGTGTTGGTAGGGCCATGTTCCTTCCAGAGTTTCTTGGGGGAAATCCATTCCTTGCCTATTCTGGCTTCTGGTGGATGGTGGCATTCTTTGGTGTTCTTGGCTTGCTGTTGTATTGCTCCAAACTCTGCCTCTGCCTTCACATCACTTTCTCCTTGGCATGTCTTAAATCCCCCTCTGCCTCTCTCTTACACAGATGTTTGTTATGGTGTTTAGGACCCACCTGGATAACCCAGAATGATCTCCTCATCTCAAGACTCTTAACTTAATCACATGTGCAAATGCCTCTTTTTTCCAAATAAGGTAGCATTACAGCCTCCAGGAATTAGGATGTTTACATATCTTTGGGGGCACCATTCTGCTCACTACAATGACAGATAGTAGAAACACACAGGATGGAAAAAATTGTGATCAAGAAGGATCAGGGGGAAAAGTCAAGTTTCATGTATAAAGTTCTAGCATGGATAACTGGGTAAATAGCAGTAAAACTGGTTAAATAGTAGTGCCACCAACTGAAACAGAAAAGAGCAAATGAGGGGTGAGTTTAGAAACTAAGATGATGAGTCTTATTTTGGACTTAATGAGTTTGAGATACTTTTGGTCATCCAAGTGAAGACATAAGATCCTGAACTTAAAGAAAGGGGTCTGATAGAAGACACCTATTTGGGAGCCAGTGTCTATAAATTAGCCTGGAGGCCAATGAGATAACTTAGAACAAATGTGTAGTAACATAAGCAGTAGAGCAATGATGTAACCCTAGGGAACATCACCTTGAGAGAGGCAGGAACGTTCAATGAAGTATAAACAGACAAAGTAGACACTTAAAGAGAAAAATGGTCATACATGAAATGGGAAGACCAGTTGAGTCTATAGATGCCAAGCAAAAGTTATAGCTGTCATTTCCTGACTATCTGGACTTGTGCCAAAACTCTACATACATCCTGGAATCCTCACAACTGTCCTGTGGTGTAGGTGCAACGATTCTACTTTTAGATAGGGACTAAAGCTTATGGAAGGGTTTGTGATTCAAGATCACAAAGCTAGCCCATGTTAGAGCTCAGATCCAAATGCATGTCTGTGTGACTTGAGAATATATGATCTTAGGCAATCTCTATTCTGTCTTTCTTTTGAAGCGTGGTTGGCTAGTGAATAGGACAGGAGGGGAGAAGAGGACATGAACATAGCAAGTGTTCACTGGTCTTCCCAGAGTTTGGCTGATAAAGGAAAAAAAGACAGAGACTGAATGGTTAATATAGAGTAACCACAGGCCAGATGATTTTTTTAAAGGATATGTGAGCCCTAAGCATGTTTATAGTATAACGAGAAGGATTCTAAAAGGAAAGGGTTAATTATAAAGAGAGATTTTGATTGATTACCTCAAGGTTGTGGAAGAGGAGAGGGGTTCAAATGCACAGGTGGTTGCACTTGCTCTTGAATCTTAGTTTCCTCAACTGAAAAATATGGACAATAAACCTGTCCCTTGTAGGAGAGTTGTGCAGATTAAATGAAATAAAGCTCCAGGAGCACGGTGTAAACTAACTACCATACTAATTACTGGTTTGTTATCCTTAAAATGATATCTAGAGGAGATGGATTGGTTGGTAAGGGACCACAAAGAAGCTGAAAGATATCAGCTCATGTGGGTGACAGTTCTCTAAGCTGCAGTTGACAAAAGAGATAGTGAGGGGATCTTAAGTTGTAGAAGCTGTGTTTCTTGGGAAACTAAGTGGAGTTGTATTCTTCCTGCCTTTGCCTGTCTTCTGACAAGAGCTAATTCGAAGCCGGGAAAGTTCCAGCCAAGGACAGAAGGGGCTGTATCAGCTGTCATGTACATACTAGTGGGAAGCAAGGTTGAATTAGGTATGTTGGTAAAATGTTTAACAACTAGCTCTCCAGGTAGAAAAAACCCTTATATAACATTTCCTGATGCCTTGGAAAAATTATTTCCATTGTGGCGGACTTCAGTCTACCAAGTGAGAGTGGAGTTGAAAGAGATGTAAACAATCAGCCTTGTGAGCCAGCATGAGCAGGCTCTAGCACTTGCTGTGAAGGAAACTTGTGGTTTAGAAAGTGAATATTTTGATTCCCAATTTCAGAGATGGAAGCAGAAGCTTAGCAGGATGAAAAATCTTGCCTAATTTTATGTAGCTAGCCCACAGGGGAGAGAGGCAGTTAAAAACAGTAGTTACACATACAAAACACTACATTGCATATTTTGTTTTTAATCTTGATTCAAGTGTTTAGGTTCCAAATCCCATATTCTTTCTGTTAATTTCTGTGATAACTTTTGGGCACCTCTGATTATTTTCAATCCTTTTCCTGAAACACACATTCAGAGGTTTCTGCTTTCATATTGTTAAACTCCCAGAGAACATGAAAGCTTTGTAAAGTCCTTCTTCCCAGACCAGGTTTTGGACTTAAGGCAAACGAGCTCAAAATATTAACTTTGCTATAGATAAAGTTAATATTAAGAAAATGGTTTGTGCTTCATTAAGTAATCTTTCTAATGCTGAGTCCAGCATCCAGTGACAGGTATGTTAGGCCAAGTTTTTGTTGAAACTTAGGGCACTGAAAACTGAGAAGAGCTTGCCCCTCCTTCCCTGAAAGTGGATCACTCACAAGTGAAAGAGAGAGAAGGGGAGGTTGTTTATGTCCAGGTGTTCTTTTCAAACTCAGCACATGGTTTACTCCACTTCCTTTTATATGGGAATTAACCCCAATCCTTCTCAAACAAACAAAAAAAAGAAAAGGAAAAATTCATTTTATGACACCACTATTACCACGATACCAAAGCCAGACAAAGACATCACACATAAAAAAAATGAGAGACCTATATCCCTTATGCATATAGATGCAAAAATTCTCAACAAAATACTAGTGACTGAATCCAGCAGTATATAAAAAGGATTATAAACTATAACCAAGTGGGATTAATCCCAGGAATGCAAGGTTGGTTCAACATATGAAAAGCAATCAATTTAGTACACATATTACTAGAATAAAGGGGGAAAAACCACATGATCATCTCAATAGATGCAGAAGAAAATATCTGACAAAATTCAATACCCTTTCTTCATAATAACACTCAACAAACTAGGGGAGAAAAACCATATGCAAAATGCAATTGGAGCTTTCTTCACACGAAAGGAAACATCATCAGAAACAGGGAAAAAATTTCTTCCCTAAAAATTAAACAAAAGTGTGGATTTTGTCAATTACCTTGATTTTCTGACCCTACCCTGAAAAGAGCCATTTGATGGACACAGAAGTTGTTATGGCTGGAAGGAATAGAGAGAAAATTTTTGAAGCAGAACTGGGTAGACTGCATGCTATAACACAATTATACAAGTATTGGTTTAAATTTTGAATGATTATTTATTAGCGGTATGATCTTTGGGCATCTTAAGTTTTGTGATACTTAGTTTCCTCATCTGTAGAATTATTATAATAATTCTTATTTGCTAAGGTTGTTACAGAGTCAGGGTTAGTATGTGTGAAGAGCTTAGCATGGTCAACAGTCAGGCACAGATTAGGCACTTCCTAATAATAATTTTACTATTATTCATAGCTATGGGGAGCAGGATGATAGGATGGGAGGGGAGTTAGCTTGGCTAGGGGGACACCCACTTAAGATGTGGATTTGGGTATATACCCTAAAAAAGTGAAATCACTATCGGAAAGAGATATCTGCATCCCCATGTTTACTGCCGCATTGTTCACAATAGCTAAGACATGGAAACAACCTAAGTGTCAATCAAGGGATGACTGGATTAAAAAAATGTGGTGTATATACAAAATGGAATATTATTAAGTCATAGAAAAATAAGGAAATCCTGCCATTTGTGACAACATGGATAAACCTGGAGGGCATTATGCTAAGAGAAATAAGTCAGAGGAAGACAAATACTGTACGATCTCATTTATACGTGGAATCTAAAAATGCCAAATTCATAGAATCAGAGAGTAGAATGGTGGTTGCCAGGGTCTGGGGGATGGGGAAATAGGGGATGATGTTCAAAGGGTACAAACTCTCAGCTATAAGATGGATAAGTTCTGGGGACTATAGCTAACAATACAATATTGTATATTTGAAAGTTGCTGAGAGAGTAGATCTGAAAAGTTCTCACCATCATCACAACAAAAAAATGATAATTATGTGAGATGATCTGTGGTAATCAATTCACAATATATATGTATTAAATCATCATGTTTATACCTTAAAATTATACAATGTTATGTCAATTATATCTCAATAAAGCTAGACAAAAATGAAATGGAGTAGGACAGCGCTCATAAAAGAAGAAAGCAATAGAAGTTCTCTCTAGTTTATTCTGTGACATCTTGCGTAATCCTGGGTAAGTCATGAATCTGATTCTGGTTTTCACATCCCCCATCTGTAAAATGGAATAGGTGAGTTACATGATCTTTGGGATATCTTTTAGTTCTAAAACTCAGTGACTCTCCAAAGTGGAGATGGCACAGAATAGAGGTAGGAGAATGCCACATGCAACCCTTTCAGCATAACTGTAGACTGTGTTTGAATACAAGCTCCAATTTACTTCTACCTAAGGTAACAAGAGGAAAGAACATCAACATGATGACACTCCTTTTTGGCTCTAAAAAGCTTCCAGATTGTGTCTAATTTTAAACCACTCTCTGGAGGCCAAAGAGGTGCCTGTGGACAGCTTGATGATACATCTTTCAACACACATAACTCTTCTCCTTGTCATCTCAGTGTGAGGAACGTGAGCACTTCAAGCTTCCTCCTCCAGAGTCATCAGTCTGACACCTGTCACCAGCATCTGATTCATTATAAAAATATTTAATTCTTCCAAGATGAATTGGCAGAATGTCCAAAGAGAGGGAATAAAAGGCACAGGAGAGATAGAAAAGGCTGTTTTCAGAGAGGGCTTCTGCTTGGCTCAGAATCCAATAAACATTTTTTAGAAGGGAAGCCAAACCCAGTGGTTTTCTTCATCACCAATATCAGTAGCATTTTGGTCAAATTCAGCAGTAATGTTAATAACCCATTCATCTTTCTAGCCTCACAGTTCTCTAAGTTTGTCTCCCGTGGGAATCCTTATCTCCTCTAATCTTTGGTAGCCCCACATATTCAAAGTCAAAGTTAAGAAACTTTCAGACCTGTTTCTCTTCCAAGATTTTCAACTCAGGAGGCCTTTCTAATCCCAACCTTAAAGGAACTTTGATAGCTTCCCACACCTATAGGATAATGTTCAAAGCCCTCACTTTCAAAGATCAAAAATTGTCATATGCCTTCAACCTATTTTCTCTGCATCAAGATATTTCCATCACTCTGAACTAATCATGACCCCTGGCTTTATGTTCACCTTGTTCTGGGATGTTCTTTCTTAATAGCTTTACTTCAGAGTTTTTCAACCTTACGCCTAATGACATTTGGTGACAGATAATTCTTTGTGTGGGAGCTGTTTGTGCATTGCAGGATGTTTTGCAGCATCCCTGGCATATCCCAAGTATGACAAATGAAAATGTCCACTGGAGTTTTAAAATGTCTCTGATTGAGAGCCATTGTTCTACTTGGAAAACTTCTAACCAGCCTTCACTATGCAGTTCAGATGTCACCTCTTCTGTAGAGGCTTTCTAACTTCTCTAGGAAAACTGACTGATTTCCTCCCATAACTTTATTCTCACTATGGTCAGGCATGCTCTGCTGTAGTTATTTCTGTAAATGCTTGTCTCTTCAACTAGACTGAGCTTCTCTAGGGAAAAGACCATGTCTTATTCATCACTGCAGTCTCATCTCCTAGCATAGTAACTGGCACCGGAACTATGGTTAGTGATCAAAATCTGTTAATTTATCTGATATTTATATCAGTCCCATGTTGTAAAAAGAGCAAATATTATTTTTTAATTAGGCAGATAATTTTTCCATTGGGCAGATGTAGTTCCAATTGCAACTGACAGGACGATAACTCAAACTGGCCTGGGAAAAATAAGACATATTATGGCTCATGTATTTAGATTAAAAAGAAAATCCAGATATAGACTTCAGGCATAGGTGGATCCAGGTGAACAGATCCTGGGCAGGAGAAATGTTAGTTCAGATTAGGTATTCAGAAATTTTTAGGTGTTGAGAAATTTTAAAGGAATTTTAGTGAACTTGCCCAAAGTCCAGGATTAGGCAGAGATTGAGGATGGAAGAAAATAACAATGTGAATTTTATTCAAGTTTGCTTTAACCTCAGTTCTAATGCTTCTTATGGAAGAGAAAATGCTTCTCAGGATTCACACTAGCACCTGAATCCTGAGATAAGGATTCAGGTGCTAGTGTGGATCCTTATTATTTCTATTGTATCACATAAAAATACTCAAGATTCACTGACTTTTAGATCCTGTGCAAAGTTTAATGTTTTCCAGGATGAAAGAATCTAGAAATGTGTGATTTTATAGTCCCAGCGATATCTATTCCCAAGAAGAACTTAATTTAGTAAATAATTTTGCTATTCATTGATCCTGGTCACCCAAATTTAATGTCTGGGTTCTGGGTCTTGAACTATGCTTTGCACCAGTGATAAATCATTCTTCTCTTACATTTGACGGACTAGTAGGCCTAGGAGTTTTTAACTTATGTCCTTTTAGAGTTTTGTTTTATTTTGTTTTTCCTGAGGGAAAGCCTAGCCATAGACCACACAGCAAAATAGCTGGGACTAGATCTCTTGACACATGAGTGATCAGTTTTCTTTATCAATATAGTGTAAATTAAAATTCAATAAACTTCACAGGAAGGGAATACCACAGTTGGGTGGGCAGGTAGGTAAATTCCCTAGAATACAGATCAGATGAGGGATTTCTAGGGATCTAGAAAAGGTTGTAATTTGGGGATACCATACAAAGCAGCTCTTTTATGGAACAAGACTTTCCCCAAAGCCATAAGACACACATTTGTGAGCTGGGATAACCATACAAAATGAATTCTAACCAACCTTCACTATGCCTACTCAGACTAGGTGTGTGGCAACCTAGACTTTGGCAAGACCTTAGTCAAGTCACAGAATCACAGAATATCAGAGGAAGAAGAGATTTTAACCATAAGTTGCAAGTCTCTTATTTGTGATGGTGTAGATATCGGTCCAGAGGGACACAGTTCTGGGCCAAAACTATGGAGTGGCAGAGTCAGGATTAGAATCAAGATGTGTTAACACTGCAATTGCAAACCAGTATTTCCTTTGGTATTCATGACGTTCCTACTATACAGGTATTATTATTATTATCTCCATTTTAGAACAATACCATCTGTATCCAAAGTGACTTAACCAGAATCCTTTAGTCAGTATCAGTGATGAAATCACAATGCTGGAATTGGTCTCCCTGTTACAAACCCAGATTTTTTTTTTCAATACTGTCTATAAAATAAGAGCTGAAAACTAAGGGGGTCTTCCTGTTCTGGGACTGGTAACCACTCCTCTGCCTAATGAACCCTCCTCAGAAACCGTCCCATGTACCCCAGTGGGCTTCCTTGAAAGCAGTCTCCTGGGAGAGCCAAGGCAGACGGACTCTGAGAAGGAGCTTTTGGGGAAGGCAAGGAACGACCTAATTGTAAAAGTACACCATGAACTCAAATGTGCTTAGCCTTTTAGTCACATTATCACATTTAATTATCACAATCATCCACTGATTAGATTCTGCCTTGCTTTACAAATAAAGAAACAGAAGCTCAGAGAGAGGTCATTATCAGTTCAAGTTCATGCAGGTATTAAGTTGAGATTTGAATCTCTTCCTCTGTGGTGCCAAATCTACGCTTGCTCTATGCTCCCTCCGGACCACTCCGTTGAGAGCAGTAGAGTAGGAATGAAGATAACCTGATTTATTTTCCTACTAAAATTAAGATTAAATCCATACAGTTACTTTGCCACCTGTTCGCCTCTCATCTGCTTTTCAGCCTCAGCATCTCTCATTTCCTCGAAATACAAGCCTGCTGAAGGCTCCTTGACTTCTTTAAGTTAAAAATTTTATGAGAGTTTTAGGGAAGGTGTGGGGAATATTTTTCAAAACTAAAAATAAGAATTTGGGAATTCCCTGGTGGTCCAGTGGTTAGGACTCCAGGCTTCCACTGCAGGGGGGCTGGGTTCGATCTCTGGTCAGGGAACTAGGATTCCTCAAGCAGGGTGGTACGGCCAAAAAAAAAAAAAAAAAAAAACCAACAGAATTTGATGATAGCTGAATTGAAGGCATTTATAGTGTTTTGGAAAACAGAAATGGTCTAGGAATGAGCCATATCTGGGTCCTAATACTACAACTGCCTCTCAGGTTAGGTTAGGTTAGGTTAGGTTTGGTCACTGTAAAGAAAATCTTCAATCACTCTGAGCTTTTATTTCCTTATCTGAAAAAAAAAGGACAACAGTAGTGACTCTGTCTTTGATATAATAATAATAACACACACCTAATGATATTGTTGTCTTAAAGATTAAATGATATAAAATAGTTGCATACTTAGAACTGACCCATAGTATGCCTTATGTATGTATATATATACATATCAAACATATGTATACATATGTGTGTATATGTGTGTGCGTGTATATATATATATATATTACTACTAGCTAGGGAGGTTTAACGTTTTTAAACTCTATTTTACTCATCTGTAAAATAAGGATAATATTCTCCCGTGGGATTGCAGAGATGATAAAATGTGATACATAGGAAAGCACCTAGTATAATGTCAATGGGTGTTTAATGTATGTAAATTGACAAATGTTAAGACAAAGTCAAACAATTAAATTTATACATTTATGCTTTCTGTGCCTCTTTTTCCCCAGTCTGTAGCCTGCATCCCACCCACTGAATGACGATATTTTAGAATTATTTGCAGTAGAGAAGCACTTGTGCTAGGTTCCCAAGCATATGAAACTCAATCACAGAGCTGGAGAGATTGGTTTAAATGCCATGGTTCTCTAAGGAAATAATCAGAGCCGTGCACTTCTCTATCATCACAGTGTTGTTTCAATATTAAAATGTCATTAAAACACACAATCTACCAGCAGAGAACTGTAAATTAAACTGTGAAATATCTACATGATTAAATCATATACAGCCAATAAAAAGCATCTTATATAGAATGTTTGACAAACTTATCTGATCATAGGATTCTCCTGGGATGATTTATAAAAGCATAGGCTCCACCCTAAGCTTAATGAATCAAAATATCCATGAGAGGGAATTGGAAATATGAATTTTTATCAAGTGCCCCAGGTGAGTTTAATGATCAGGCAAATTTATTAAATTCTGTTATAGAACATGTACTCTTCTAATGCGAAGAGAAAATAAAATATTATCAAATAATACATATTATTCTTTAACAATTTTGTAAAGGAAATAATAATTTAAAAAAAGACAGGATCTCTTTCTCAGCGTTGAGATTACTTTTGTAGTGTTAAGAGTATGGTACTTACTGTCAGAAGACCTGTTTCAAATCTCAGAACTGCTATTACTAGCTGTATAACACTAGGCAAGTACTGAAACTCATTATGTCTTAGTGTCCTCATCTTTAAAATGGGGAAAATAAAGTATATATCTTATGCGTCATCATGAGGATAAAATAATATAATCAATACAGTTTATTGGGGACTTCCCTGGCAGTCCAGTGGTTAAGACTTCGCCTTCCAACGCAGGGGGTGCGGGTTCAATCCCTGGTCGGGGAGCTAAGATCCCACATGCCTCGTGGCCAAAAAAACAAAACATAAAACAGAAGCAACATTGTAACATGTTCAATAAAGACTTAAAAAATGGTCCATATCAAAAAAAAATCTTAAAAAATACAGTTTATTGTTAATATTTTTAAGGATACTTCCACTTCCAGCCATGAGGAAATAAGAGTGCAGAATTACTCTCTCACCACAGCCCACTAGACAGAACATACGAAAAAACGATTTGCAGAAAGGGGGCAGCAGACAGCTGAGGTTTAAGGCATCCACCTCACTTAGGGCTATCATCTCTAGCCTCCACCCACAACAGCCCTCTCAGTTTCCCTGGCTCCCTTCTTGACCTCTACTATCAATTTTCTACAAGGCAGCCAGAATGTCCTTCCAAAGTCACTTCCCTGTTTAAACTGTCAGTGGCTCTCCATTGTAGTAAACAGACGTGGCCCCTCCTAGGATTCCATTTCAGTCTTCTGTCTCCTCACTCAGCATGTCTATCTCCCCCTGCAGTTGTACCCCCGTGAAGACTGGACTGTGTCTATCTTATCTCTGCTGTCTCTCTAGAGCAACCTTAAAACAAGGGTTGACTGAATGTTTGTGTGTCTTTCCTGTCCTCCCTTCTGTAGCTCCTTGACTCCATCCCAATCCTACCACAGGACTTGATGGTTATCTCTGTGCTCCTGGCTCCCCACACTGGATCTGTGTCCAGAAGGTATCACTAAATGCTGCCCCCACTGAAGCTCCTCTGGGTCTCAGTTTCCCTGGGTGAAGGGTGGCTTCCTGACCCACTGCAAAGTAATCTCCTCATATTGTCTCTTGGCAAAGTCTCCGAGAAAAATACCCCTGCTAACTTTCACCTGCCCAATGAGCTTTCAGGTTCTGTTCTAAGAGTTCAGCCTCCACATTTCTTAACAGCTCATTGGCCAAGATGTTATGATTGACATGCACCTAACCCAGTGGGTGATGAAACCTGCCCTATGGTAGGTTGCAAAGAACATTCAATGCCTGGAGGGCTGTCCTGGGAAATGCATGACTTTTTCTAATTTCTTGGAGCTCCATCTCCTATGGACAGAGGAAGAGAGTCAGTTCTAACTGATTCATGGATGAGGGAACACCAAACCAGCCTCTGAGAGCAGAAACAGACTTACCAACCAAAGGGTTACAGTCCAAAATGGAGGGTGGTGACACCTCAGAGGTAAGTGCAGCCCCCAAAAGACACCTAGATATGTGACAGACCCTGACAGGCCCTGAGAAGCCGAAAGAGTCACTGATAGGACATGAAAAGTCATGATAGCCTGTGACTTGTCCTAAGACGCTCTAAAAAGACCCTGAGAGATTGTCAGGTTCCAAAAGATTCCGAAAGGTGGTGATTGATCAAAAAGTCTAGACCAGAATTCATAAGACTTGGAGACACAGAGCTAGTTGGTAGGACCTGAGAGACAGTGAAAGGTGCAAGAGATAATAAAAAGACCCAGGGTGTATTGACAGGTAGTGACAGAAAAGGGGAGCTAAGAAGAGGAAGGTTGCCGGATGGGGACCAGAGATGACAGCCCGAAGTGAGCGGGACGAGTCAGCTGAAGGCTCTGTCTACATGAACTGCAGCGGCTCCCCATTCCCCTTAAGATAAAAGCCAGCCACTTTAGCATGACCCTCAAAATCCACTCCTTATCCGGAACTTCAGCCTCTCCTCATTTGTGTCCTATCAATCTCGATGTAGGGAACACTCAGAGCTCTCCCCGCTGAAGGTCTCACAACATTCTGTCCCCTTCATCGGGGACGCTCTGCTAATCCCCGTACCCTTCAGTGGGCAATTATCATTCATCTGTCAGGGCTCAGCTTGTAAGTCGCTTTCAGCTGGAAGCCTGACCTGACCCCTCCGGGCTGTGCTTGGTGACCTCCACCTTGAGTGGGGAGAAGGCATTACCACTCTGTGGGAGAAGCAGTTAAAGACAGGGACAGGGTGTAAGGAATGGCGCCAGTACCCAAAAGGACCTGGAAAGAGGTTGCCTTCCTGGGGGCTGTGAGAAGCAGACGTAGAGGGTGGTAGGAGGTCAGGGGCAGTGATGAGGACTGTGAGGACACGAGAACTTTTGAGAAGAGGTCAGAGGCAGCAGCAAGAAGACAAGGGCACTGAGCAGAAGGGACGCAGGATGAGAAGCGTGGAGAGGTACTGTCAGAGCCACGTGCTCGGGAGAGTGGAGCAGGCGCCTCTGCCTCTGACAAGGAAGATGGACACTTCTGGGAGTGTGTGCGTGAGACGGGTGGTGAAGGATCTACAGCTCTACAGAAAAAGCACTTACGTAGTCCTTCAGAATCCCAAATCCCTGATGTTGTTTCTTTAGCCTGGTTGAAGCCCATCTCTACATCCCGCAGTGAGCTTCTGTGAACCTTGGGATTTCACCTCAGAGCTCCAAGCCTGCATGGTCCTTACAGTTCAAAATCCCAGAGAGGCGGCGAAAGCATCCTTGTAGATAATTCTAAAATGTCCCAGGAGTGTTCTCATTAGCTTGGTGTGGGTCATGTGCTTGTCTTTGAACCAGTCGCAGTGGCCAGGATGACAGAAACTAAGGTGTCTCTAACTGACCTGGCCTGGACCATGGACCCCCCTCCAGGCTTGGATGGGAGAAGATGTTCAGCCCCCACATCCAAATAGCATGCCCAACATTCCACAACAGACTTTGTTCCCACAATCTTTGCAGCATTATTTTGCTATGCGTTTTGGATACTCCCAGGCTCATAGAGGTCCATGAGAGAATTTAGAACTTTAAAATTAAGTCAGCAAGAGCCTTGGGCAGCTCTGGGAAAGACTCAGGTAAGTGTAAACCAGTAACTAATAAGTGCTTTCACTTTCTGTGCCATCTCATGCTCTAATAAACAACCTCTTTTGGTTTGTCCATCCCTTCAGGGTCTGGGTGAGTTTGATTTTTCTTAAATTTGTTTTTCTTTTATAATCCTCCTCCCATTCAGAGCCATGAAAATTACAAGCAAGTAGCCAAGTGACAGAACAGCCTTAGGGAGACCTGCTGATTGAAGGGACAGTTTCAGGTCTCACAGC
This sequence comes from Mesoplodon bidens, assembly GCF_964165515.1. Classification (NCBI taxonomy): domain Eukaryota; kingdom Metazoa; phylum Chordata; class Mammalia; order Artiodactyla; family Ziphiidae; genus Mesoplodon; species Mesoplodon bidens. The sequence continues at coordinate 16,751,847 of NC_138162.1, read as the reverse complement.
TGGACTTGGACACCTGGAGTGCTGGGTGACCTTGGGCCAGTTACTTTCTCTCTCTGGGTTTTCCTGCTCTCTGCTTTTGAAGAGGAACTAATCCATTTTTAGCCTTCTCCCTGCATGTAGAGTTGGACTAGAGAAATCTCAGATGGCAGGAAGTCGTGTTGCATGCCAGATGGATGATTTGCGTGCTCTTAAATGACTCCTTTTTTCACCTACACTCACCTGGTGCCCTGCTTCCCCCCTGCTCCTGCTGTCCTCAGGTAATGAGTTGCTGGTTTTGGCTCGTGAAACATTCAGTGAAATAAACCCTCTCTAGGCTTACATATGGGTGGGGTAGGAGGGTAGGATAAAGCAGGTGAAAAGAGGAAAAAGGGAGAAATGAAAGAAAGTCTTTGGAAAATGTAAGAACTTTATTTCTGGCTGCAGGTTTAATCCTGGCACTAATAAGAGAGTTTATCTATTTACTATCCAGAACTGCTAAGAAAATATTCCTGTGATTGGACTGAATTACCTGCTCTGTTCATTCTCTGCTTAAAAAGATGAATTAACAGAGATAGGACAGACATGAGGGAGCCAAAGGAACCTTTCTGGATATTCTGCAACTTGAATAATTTATCCCTAGATTACGGAAAACAATTTAGGTTTAAAATGAAAAAAAAAAAGTCAGTTGCTGCCACCTAAAAAGTAATTATTAATTTTGTTCAAGGGACATTTACTGAGCAACCAGATGAAGTCATTTTCTCATTTAACTAATACCTATGCATTGAGTGCCCTCTGTGTGCTCTTCTGGCCCCTGGGAACACAATGATGAACAAGACAAGGACAGTGTCATCCCTCATGGCGCTTGAATTCTAGTTTAAGGAGATAAGCATAGACTGTGAACAGGTACATACATAGGAAAATTTCAGAGAGTGGTAAGTGATCTGCAGAAAATAAACCAGGTGGAAAGTGACTAGAGTGGGAGCTGGTTTAGACATGGTGGTCAGCAGATCCCTTCCCAGGGAGATGGTGTTTGAAATGAGAGCTGAAAGCTAAGGCTCCTTGAGCCACTCAGAGAAAGGGCTGGGACCAAAAACTAGTAAGTAACCTCACTTTCCAGTCTATCTCTAGTCATTAAAAAATATTCTCTTCTGACTCATCCATCTCTCCAGAGCCTGGGTGAATTTGATTTCTGTTAACTTTTTCTTTCATATCTAGCCTCTCCTTTGGAGCTGGATCAGCATCTACTGGGTTTTGTGAAAGTTTGGGGCACAGCTTTCTGGGCAGGGGGTTGCAGCAAAGCAACAAATGCAAAGGCCTGAGCTGGAACAGAATTTACTTTGGGAAATAACACAAAGCTCAGTGTGTGAGAGAAAGGTGAGAATAGAGGAGGCTAAGAGACCAGAAAGGGGCCACCACTGTGTGGGGCCTGATGCCTGATGCCATGGTGGGGAGTTTGAATTTTATTTTAAGTTTGGAGGGTTTTGCATAGGAGAGTAGCCTAATCCAACTTATAATCAAGGGTTGGCTGCTGTGTAGACACTGACTGGAAATTAAGAAGTCTCTCATCTTAGTAAGATCATGGTCTCATAGACAAGATAAACATTGGAATAAATAACTATGCTACAGTGGGATGATTCAAAATATGCTGAAAGAATTTTCCAGAACACGAAAATACAGGGTGAACAATACGATATATTTACTGATAAGTGGACCCCATAAGGAGTCAAAACTTAGTGAAAAACAGGGTAGAGTGTATACAAAGTGATGGGAGTAACACAGAGGTAGGGGTGATTAATTCTGTCTAGGGGAATTTAACAATGGAGTCCTAATAGCTATGGCATTCCTACTTTATCTTAAATAATTAATGGGATTTTACCAATTAGACGGGGAAGGATGGACCTTGAGACAGAGAGGACAATTCTAACTAACACCCAGAACCATGAAATTTGCAGGACATTAAGAGAAAGGTGACAAGAAGGCTCTTTGTAGAGGATTAAATGAGTACAGAATAGCTGGAGGCGAGTCTGGAAGACTAAACAGAGGTCGCTTTGTAACACGCTTTTTGCCATTCCAAGCATTCTGGACCTTACCTGAAGGCAGTAGGGAGCTACTGAAGATTGATGAACTGAGGAATAACAGGGTACCTATTGTACTTTTGAAGGACCATTCTGATAGCTCTGTGGAGGCCATATTCAGCAGGATCATAGTAAAGAGAGGAGTCCAGTTAGAAGACTATAGTCGTATCTTGAAATAGAGGTAAGAAGACCATGAACAAGAAAGGGAAAGAAACTAGAGGAAGACACAGAACACAGAAACTTTCATCTGGTACAAATACCCTGGGTTAATAACCAGTGACATAATTATTTTCCAGTGAGTAAGACCATGACAAGACAATTATTTTCTGGACTGAATGGTCTCTGATCCTGATACGTGCCCAAATTAATGGGTGTATGATGCCCAAAGGTGAACAAATCATAGCTTCAGACCAGGAGCATGCTTGAATATCAAAGTGCCCAGTCATCTTTTTTAGGATTGGATTCTCTCTTTCCACTTACGGAATGATCGCTGAGGTCAGTGCTCTAAGGGAACATTACCCATTTGTACATTGCTTCATGGTTTGTAAACTCCTTTCATGGCCATGCCCTCAACAGTCACAAGAACCTTGCAAGGCAAGGAGGGGGAGAGCCACTATGCTCATCTCATAAACAATGGAACTAAAGCTCGGAGAGAATAAGAGATTTGAATACAACCATACAGACATCTTGCGGTAGAGCATTCAAATTCAGCATTCTAGTCCAAATCCCAGATCAACCACTACATTACTCAGGCTTTAAAATTAAATAGTAGGGAGTGGCCTTGATCCCTGATGGCAGCAGAGGCATACATTTTGTGCTGCTTCCTTGCTCACTCTTGGCAGACATCCCAAACCCAGCTCAACACTCTTTCTTACTGAACTTGGACTTTGCCTACTACTCTAGGCAGCCACTAACAATTAATTAGGATTAGCTTTAAAATAAACCCCATTTCCCATCGTGGATCACATGATCTCTAAGGTTCATTCCAGCTTTAAGTTCTGTGATTCTGTATTTAATGGTGATGATTCTAGAGGAACTCCATTGAATCCAGCTAAGATTTATTGGAAGCCTATGGCATCCTAGGCACCCTCTATTCATCACAGAAGTAAAATATGTTTTCTAGTTTTATGCTCACAGTCTGGTAGAAGTGATAGGCAGACACATAATCACTGAGCAGAAGTCTAGTTTAGATTCAAAGCAAATGTTAAGGAAGAAAAGAGGATGCGAAAGTTAATGCCCGTTAAGGATAAAGATGGTGCTGGGTTAAGACAAACCTGGAAGCCCTGCAGATAACACAGCATCTGAGCAGAGCTTCAGGTACAGGTTGTGAAGGAGACATTTTTAGTGATGACAACCACTTGAGAAAGGGCATCAGGCATAGAGAGGGTTGAGTGGGGTAACCTTCTGAAGATGGAGTGTAGATTTCTGTTCTGGATCCCATTGTGGATAGTCAGATGCTAGACAGGAATGCAACCTATGTATTGACTGAAGATGTAAAAAATAATACCAAGGTAAAAGAGGAAATAATGCTCATCCTCGGGCAGCTTACAATTGAAAGAGAGAAAGGAGAAAGATTTTAGGTATCAGGAAATTTGAGTCCTAGTTCTGATCCTAACTGCAACTTGAGAAGTCAGCCTCCTAAGATCTCAGGTTCAAAGGTTAAAAATAGGTTGCATCTTAAGTGCCTACCCTGATTCATCTGGAGGAGTGTGCTGAGGAGATGCTGCAGGACACAAATGGCTTGATGGATTAGCAAGATCTGTCACACGTGGGAGCTGGGAGCACAGCAACACCAGTGCCATAGATTTGCCATTCCCAGATGAGTCCACCTCTGAGGTCTTTGTAAACTTCATACCCCTAGGATTCCCATCACAACCTCTGGACTGTAGCTTAACCCCAAAAGACAGCAGGGTGATGAAATGCAGCAATTTATTCCACTTCAATAGGGAAAGAAGCACATACAATATTGGCAAGAAGAAAGGAAAACTCCTGATTACTCTCTTTTTTTTTGAGATACATTTTGAAAAATCCTTAGTCTCAGCATCCTCAGTTCCTGACCATCAGCCATGGTAAAATCAGTTCCTTCTGGTCCATTGCAAATTAAATAATCATAACTCTGTTCATCAGGAAAACACACAGAAGAGATGCATAAGCCAGCAATTAGTATTAAGGCTTCCAGCCTTTCATAGACTAACTCAGAGGGCCTCATGGTGACTGTTTTACTTGAGACCACGAATATCCAAGCTCCTGGCTCTGCACTTCCAGGGTAATGCTTCTTCAAGTGGTTGCATTGGGAGGAGATGTCTGCCCAGCCTTGTTCCTGGCTTAAACTAGAATGTCTGATAATACTGGTAGAAGGAAGAGTGCCAACAGATCATGATACTGAACAACTTATGAAGCACACAGAATGCGCCTGAGCCGCTGCAAGGCATAGGAAGAGGCTTCCCTAAACACCACATGCTCTTTGCTGCTTTCTGTGCATCTGTGAAAAGAAGAGGTTGGGCTGGACCATGTCTAGCAATCTATGAAATAGGATGTGACCAACCACAGATTTCCGCTCGGGTTTCTGGTCGCAGGAGCAGGGCGATTTTTCAGGTGAGACCCATCTGGATTACAGTTGGAGAGAGGCTTCTGAAGTCAGGATGAGGGTCCGTGGCTGTGTAGCTGTTGCTCACTGTTCATGTCTGCCTCGTCACTCCCTCCCTGGGCTGTCCTCACTGCATGTCAAACACCATCTTCCCCTTTTATCTAGAGCCAGCTTCTTTTGGCTGGGAATATAACTTGCCCCCTAAGAAGCTTTCTCTGAAAAGTCCACCACAGCCTTCACTGAATGTCACCAGCTCTTGACATAGTTTTTTTGCAGCATGCTTGTGTCAGGAGATAGAAAATCTAAATGTGAATTACAAATGGAGCTGTGATGTTTGCTGTGCACATCTATTCTGTGGCCATTTTCCTTTTGTTGTTGTTGTTGTTGATGTTGCTATGTGTTTTGTTCCATCTAATATTCTCTTCCAGATATTGATTGAGTGCCTATTTTGTGTATCCAAGCCCTGTGCCTTGGGGTAAATGGAGAAAGATGAAAACCATGGTGCATCTCATCTCTCTTTGTACACTCAGAGTTCCACTAGTTATGTCATAGGTTTGTTTAAAATGCCCCGTGCCATCTGTCTGAATGGGACCTTAGTGATAGTGTGACTCATTCTCCTCTATGCAGTTGGGAAAACTAAGGCTGAGAGAGGAAAGGTGACTTGCCCAAGGACACACAGCTCATCATATGGGAAAAATCTAGCTCTGATATGAAGGCTTATAATACCCCATCCCCAGTTTACTGAAATGTTTTTTTCTGGGATATATATATATATATATATATATATATGTATATATCTTCCATATATATGTGTATATAATAACTTCCATATATAATATTCCACATATATATATTTTCCATATATATGTGGCATACACACACACACACACACACACACCCACACACACGATGCTCTGCAGACACATCCCCCATGACGCTCAGCACTGCGCTGAGAAGGGTAAGGATGGGGTCAGTAGGTAAGTAGTTGTGGAGTAGCTAAGGAATCGAGTCATTTATTTGCAACATGCATTTAAAG